>NW_028277113.1:8120000-10620000 GCF_059951505.1 Python bivittatus
TTACACTGTATGTTGTAGATGGCTCCTGTTTCTTCTTCTTGGGCTACTGGGTCTTTTGGTTTGCTTAAGATGTTTTGGAGGGCTTTAGTTGGTTTGTGTGCTACGGAGATGCCATGTGGTTGTAATAGTCTGTTGGTAATTTCTGAGATGTTTCTGATGTATGACAATGTTATCCTTTTCATTGCTTGTGTTGGTTGTGTTGTAGTAAGTTGAGTAGTCAGGCACTTTTTGATAAAGTTGCATGGGTATCCACGTATATGCATGATAAAGTTGATAAAGTTGTGTGGGTATATACACCCAGATTGAAATACCCAGAATCGTGGACCTCATCAACCTCTGCCTCACTACCTATTTTCAGTTTGATGGACAAATATACCAACAAATCAGAGGCATACCCGTTGGATCACCTCTGTTAGGACTCATAGCAGATTTTGTAATGCAGTGCCTAGAAACTATAGCACTTCCACACATATAACCCAAAGTATGGATCTGGTATGTAGATGACACCTTTGTTGTAATAAAAAAGGAACAACTAGAGAAGACACACAAAACCATCAACAACATCTTCAAAGGAATAAAATTCACCAGAGAGGAAGAAAACAACAACACGCTACCCTTCCTGGATATCCTCATCAGCAAAGGAAACAACAGTAAATTAGAAACCCAAGTTTATCGGAAGACAACCCACACTAATCAAGTACTCCATTACCAAAGTAACAACCCTACCTCCCACAAGAGGAGCTGTGTAAGAACATCATTCAAGCGAGCACAAATGCATTGCAGCAACCCAGAAGAGCAGAAAAAGGAAAAAGACCACCTATACAACATCTTCCAACAAAATGGATACCCACGGAACTTTATCAAAAAGTGCCTGACCACTCAACCTACTACAACACAACCAACACAAGCAATGAAATGGATAACACTGCCATACATCAGAAACGTCTCAGAAATTACCAACAGACTATTACAACCACATGGCATCTCCGTAGCACACAAACCAACTAAAGCCCTCCAAAACATCTTAAGCAAACCAAAAGACCCAGTAGCCCAAGAAGAAGAAACAGGAGTCTTCTACAACATACAGTGTAAGGACTGTAACAACCACGATGTAGGACAGACAGGCAGAAGGCTTGCAGAGCACATCCATGAACACCAACTAGCAGTCAGAAGACATGATGAAAACTCCTTAATCTCACAACACATGGACAGATTGAACCATAGTTTTAACTGGGAAACTGTCAGCATCTTAGACCAAGCTAAATCCAAAAATGCAAGAGAATTCTTGGAAGCTTGGTATTCAGACAAGGCAGCCATCAACAGGCACACAGAGTGCAAGAAAACAACCAAGCTCAGAGTACCCCAAGGACTCCACAGTTCAACTTTGAGCTACACATATTCACTTCTATTGGTAATTGTCTACATGTAGCTGTAACCTGTTGAGGAAGTTTGGAGGAAGACACTCTTTCATGGGTATCTTTAGGATATGGTTAAAAAGCCTCAGGATGGTGTGATGTGGGTAGAGCTTCAATTGTACCATTGTGGCCACCACCTTGACATATTCTGCAAACACCCCTGCATTCTATCCCTATTATAAGCGCGCTAGTATTCTAAGTAAATGCAATTTATTAATATAACATTGGTATTCTGGTCCAACCAAAATCTATAGCCTGTCAGGACCTTCTGATCAACGTCTCAGTGTCATGTCAGGTACTGCTGACCACTTGTCCAAGTATTGAATTTGGTCATTACAAATTTTCAGTGAGGATTGTGTTAGACTCTACCCAAGCTGGCTATTGGCTCCTCCTGGCCAGAAAGAGGTATAGGACAGTTTTCTTTTTCAGTTAAAGCAATAAGGCCTGGTGTTCCATTTCCTGGCCTTAGTCATCAGGTGTGGTTCTTTTGGTTCATACTCCCAATTTCCACCTGACTATTTCCCATGACTCAAGCCTGCTGTATCCTTGTGCTTGTCATACAGTTTTCCATTAATAAGAAAAGTCCAAGAATAAGTACCATTATCTCAAGCTATGCTATGCTTTAACTTAGATCAGCAGTTGGGCTGAAACTTTTATTGGTGTTTTGAGAATCCCACCCTACATTTTCTTTTTGGAGGGAGAAAGCATAAGTAAGTTATAATTGCAACCTGCTCAGAGGAAGCAAGTCAACAGTGAGGTCAAACTCTTAATTTTCTCTTCCTGAGGACATCCTCAGGCAAACAACAGATGGAATTCTAATCATCCTCTGCTATCTTGCTGCAAAATTAGAAATAATCCAAACCTTGATGTGTCAACATAGTCTGCTGCTTTTGAGGTGCACATCAGTACAATACATTGAAGCAATGCTCACTAATCTGTGCATATTGCTGTAGCAAGAGGCCAGGCATTTTTCAAAGCAACTATAAGAAGAACTTCTCCTTGATGGGTAATATTTGTTTATTCATCTATCTAGTTTATCTATCTAGTTATCCCTCTCTCACCATTACCAAAGCTTCTCTGGGAAACACACATACACACACACACACACACCCCCAAACCCCTAATGAAAATAAAGCATAAGGAGAAGGAACAGTAAAGAAAAACAACCGATTTCTAAATTCTCATTCTCCAGCCTGTACATTCAGTCAATGCAATTTATCACTTGACCAAAGTTAGAATTATCCTCATATACCAGGATCTTGTTTTGTTGAATTTCCCTTAGCTATCTGTTAATAACACCAGCCTTCTCTCTGCCAGCCAACCCAGATCAGAACTTCACTTCCACCTAATTCACCTTGACAACAGTAATGTATGTCCTAATCACGTTTTTCCCCAGTCACAAGTCCATTTTTATTGTTACATATTAGGAGCGGACATACATTTTTGGGCTGTGACAACCATACTCTGTGCTGTGTGCTATCATATGGAAATGGGTGAGAATAAGAAAGAAGCTAAGTGATGGGAAACTGAACAGGTCATAGAAAAAAGGATAAGAATTAATACTTAAGAAATTGAATGCACAATGAAATAAATAAAATCAGAAGCTATGCAAGAATTAATAGACCAGATCAATACATATTCACCTACAGAACTGCCACAACTGTCCTGTTTGTTCTCTCTCTTTTGAAATTGAAGATACATTGTTCTTAACTCTCTGTGTGTGAGTGAGAGAGACAGGCATTTTATCATCAAATAAAAAGATGGCCTTTACAAGTTAAATAAATCTACTTGAAAATATTGCTGAAATTTAACCTTACATAAAATTCAACTAAATCTTAAATGCACAGCATCCTGAATATTTTCACTTGTCAACTTTTTTCCTCTAAACATACTTTAACCTACACTTAGAATGTTTTCAGGCAATTTGCCACTGAAAGTTAGTAATGCACTTTGCTGCTTAAATTTGGATCTCATATTCTTAGATTTGTGAAGAAGGGGCTCTCAGAAAACTGTAGCAAACTTTGAAAGGGATTGCACATGGTCTACGGACTGCAGTTTGCCCATCCCAGTTGGAGCCTTTCAATAGAATTGGGTGATTGTATGCAGAGTTCTCCCTTCATGGTATAAAATGGACAGTGCAAATGCAATTTCAGGCTGCATCAGTGGAGTCACTGGGAGTTGGGTGGCATACAGATTTGATAGATGAATAAATTACTGTCTAAATCACATGAAGTTATTATTGCATTGCGTTGATCAGACTTCATTTAGTGTAGCATCCCATTGTAGGCATTATACTTTTAGAAGGATGAAGACAAACTGGAACAGAATTAGGGAAGGACACTAAGGAAGATCAAGAGAAATTGAAGCAAGTGTGACTGAGAAGAGAGACTTGATTGCGCTTTCCTATACCAAGAAGGTTGTCATACCTAAGAAAACCAAGGACATACAGAATAATGGATTTAACGTACAATAATGTGGATTTCAGTTGAATGTTAAGGAAAAACTTCATAAGTTTTGGAGCAATTTGACTATCCCTCAGAGAGATGGTGGGCTCCTCTTCATTTGATGAGTTCAAGCAGAAGCTGGGCAATTAGCTATTATGGATGCTTTAATCTGAGTTTTTGCATGGAGTGAGGTATTGGATTCGATAGCCCCAATGCTCCTTGCAATTCTATGATTCTGCATGATCATTTGTAGAATATAATTTCATTTCAAAATGTAATATGTGAAGGACTCTGTTGGAATCTCCTTGATTATAGGTAACTTGAAAATTAGACAGTGGGTTTCTGCCCCATGTTTAAAATTACTCTAAGCATTCCTATTTATATCATTTTGTTTTATTGGAAAATAATAAAAGCAGACCAATGTCTTGTACTGAGTTTTGTAACATGACACTGATCCATGGATGATTGCACAATGTACAACTAAAGGCTCATTTTGGTAAGGGGGATTTTAAAACAGGAAACATAAAGCAAGGGTTAGTGCAGCAGGAAGATAAAATGATGAAGACAAGCCCATGTTTTAAAGTGCAACGAATCAATGTTTTCATAAAAGGCAAGTATCATCCAACATAGCTATATTAATTTTTAAATTCTATCAACAGAAATCCAGAAGTCCTTCTGTAGATTTGAAATGGATTCTCAGTGACATTAGTGTCCTGAAATGCAAGTATCAGTCTCTCCAACACTAAATATTGTGCATAGATCTATTGATACCATTAATCCTAATATTTTGATACTAGAATAGGTTTTAAAAGAGATTAAAATGGACTTTGAAATGGCCCCAAAGGCATAGGCCTTACCCAATGCTTTTTCTACTTGTGTGCAGAGAAAATGATAAGGTCTAGAAATTGATTTACATTTAATCCATGGAAAATTTGTATTAACTGTGGATAGTTAGGGATGCAGTTTTCATATTCAGTTTTCTCTGTGAATTAGGCAGGGGAATGTGTATATTTATGAAGGGAAGAGGTCTGATGATATTGTGGCCAAATGTTTTATGAGTGGAGTAAGTACATCTAAATGTTATTGTAGAAACTTCAATTGCCACCTCATTCAGGGGCATCTAGAGCATGTTTGTGTGAAAAGTCAAAATGGCAGCTGTGATCATGTGATCAAATTCCCACTGCTTTTTTATGTGTGGTACATGTAAAAGAGGAACAGAGCTTCATTCATACGAAGCCACCACCTTCATTTTTTTGATGCCCCCCAAGACTCTTCAGGCCATTACTTCAGTTATGGGACTGCAGCCAACAGGTGTCTCTTAAATCTTATAAAACCTTTTGTCTGGCCATTAGTTCATCCATCTGTAGCTAAACCATTCCAACAAAATGAACATTTGATATTTGAGCTATATGTAATCTCCACTTTAGATTTGGAAAAAAAAGAAAAGAAAAAGAAAAGCTCATTCTAGGTTCTACATAATGTACAGATCAATATGGAAGTTGCCAGGGAGGTACAGCCAAAGGGACTGTAGGACTGCAGCTAATGAAATGAGAAGCCTTGTGTCAGTAGCACAAATTACAACCTTTGAACAGAAACCATTCTAGGTTGCTGGCATTTCCCAGAACATTGGAGAGCTCTTGACAATCAGGATAGACCATATGCCGGCAGCATGCTATCCATAGGCATTAATGTGCCTGTAGAACTTTTCCTTGGCCTCTGTGGCTTAATTTTTTAAGACTGAAGTATTTTATTTATTACATTGGAAACTGGCAAGCTGCATCTAGTATAATTTTTATTTCCAAGAATACCTGTGAGCCACAAATTGGCATCCAGAGAAAATAAAAATGGTGGAAGGCTGCAATCTTGCACTGTGTTAGAAAGTGTGACAACCTGCCTGCATGCACCAAAAAAAAAACTTATGTAAATTGAGGCAGTAGAGAATAATCTATGGCTTAAGGAGGATGAGAGGAAGAAAGCTGAATGGTTTGTCTTCTGCTAAATGGTGGTTTGTGAGCCCCCACACTCATAATGGCAGCTATTTTGTGAGTGCACCCACCAAGTTTTCAAAATTCCAAATGGCCTTAGAGTTCAAATACTTTACCTAGTGTATTAGTATTATTAATGATCCAACTGAGTATAAATTAGCCTTCTGCAATCTGTGTGTCTTCTAGAAGTATGAACTTTCAGTTCCCAGAATTCTCCAGCAAGCTTATCCACTGCTGAGAATTCTGTAAGAATTCTGGATAAAATTGGTAGAAGACATATATTTCTGTATGAACTGATTATACAACATGTCTTATCATTAACAAGGCTACTTATAATATTGAAATGAGATGTTCTTCCTTTATCCCAATGCCTGCAGGTGGTTGACAGTTCTAGAATTACACACAATGGCATCAAGGTTGACACTGTGAGAGTAGCTTCTACTTGTTCCTGTCCAATTGCTTATTGTTATACTTGAAGTCAATCTGTATCCTACCAAGAGGAAGAAAGCAAAGCAAATAAAACTTTCCTCCTCTTTGTTGCTAGGCAAGAGAAAGCCATCACATAGTTACAGGAGGGAAGAAAAAATAGCAGGGTACCTGAGACTCTCCAGTTTGGCGTCTTCTAGCTACATGGTCTTGATGATTACACAAAGATTCCACTTTTGAAGGCAGCCTTAATGATACCTGCATTTGAGAAGAAAATATGCTTTGTGGCTTCAGCAGAAGTCTTTGGAATGTGCACAAAGTGTAGCAACCCATTCATCAATTGCAACTTCTCTGAGCCACAGGATGGCCACATCTCAAAGTAGAATCATCTTTCATGAATTCATTTCCAATAGACTGCACACAGAATAAAGTAGAAAACTGCCATCTGAATGGCAAGAATGAAACTGAAATCATTTTCAAATTGTATTTTTAAAACATCTGTCATAGGCCACTTCTCCACAAGCCAGAGTTAATTTTGTTTTCAAAAAGCACGAATATATACAGGGAAGGTCTCCCCCCCCCCCCCATGTTTCATTGACAAATGTGTAGCAAAGGGGACTGATAAGGTTGTTCCAAGGTGCCTATGTTGAAAAAAGAGAACTTGAGAAATCATGTGGGCCTTAACATTAATTTGTTTTATTCATGTATTTATCTATTTATCTATTTATCTATTTATACATTTTCTCTGACAATCCACAGTGATGTCCATGAGGATCATAGTCCATGAGGGTAGCCATTACCCTGAAAGGAAACAATGGTAGACACCCAGGCTGCTCAGTGATTAGGTGGTAACTTAAACTCTCCAATTCAAGTTCAACACCTTTAATCATGATGCTGCTCTACAGAAAGTGAAGCTGTGGTTTCAGTTGCTGAAAGGTTGCACCAGGAGACAGTTGTCCCTATGTTGCACTGCTGCATCAAGAATGTTGCCCTGATGTACAACAGAAGGCTCTGTCAGTGTCAAAGAAAGATTTCATTCACCATCCATTTGCATTTTGCATAGAGAGAGGTGACATTTAGCTCATTGGCTCAGGCAGCAAAATATCTCTAGCTAGCCCCACTGCAAAATTATATGCAAAACTTATTTTGTACATACCAGCTTAACCTAAGGGCAGTATGTGCCCCGCTACATCTAGGGTGTGGCTCCAAAGTCTTTTCAATGGTGGTGCATTAATTTGTCATGCAGAAGGAAAATTAATATATAGACAGTGACCGTACTAATTACACGCCCTTTAAATTCTCTTAAAATGTATTTATTCAAATTTAATTACATAAAGTTGTTGGCTTGTTTCCTTGTTTTGTCCTGACTTCTCTGCTGCAGTCCCTGACGTGCCAAATCCAAGGGTGGTTCTTAAATGGGGAAAAGAATTGTGAACAAAAAGCACCATAATTGCAAAGTACCATTTAAAAATGGGAGAAAAATGTTTAAACCTTAAGACATTTATGGATGGATGTGTGTGATAAAAGGTGGGAAGGAGGAAGAAAAATTATTGTTGTTGTTGTTGTTGTTGTTGTTATTATTGTGGTTGGTTGCACAGTCATCCAGATGTTTAGACTGGATTTGGCATTATTATCTACATATCAGGTCCTTCCCAAGGATCTGGGATAGGCAGATGTTGTTGTTTGATGGTGTTAAAGGTATCATCGTAGGATGTAAGCTCTTCCAAGTAAAGCTGCCTTTTGCAATTGACTGATGGTGATTTTGTCAATGCAGATGGTCTTCAAGTGGTGCTCCTGACGTTTTGAGATTGCACCCAAGGCACCTATAACTATTGGTATTATCTTTGCCTTCTTTTGCCACAGTCATTCTACTTCTATTTGCAGGTCTTTATATTTTGTGATTTTCTCCAGTTCTTTCTCTCCTATTCTGCTGTCTCCAGGTATTGCAATGTCCATTAGCCGGACTTCTTTGTCTTCCTTATCAAGAATTGTTAAGTCTGGGGTGTTGTGTGGCAGGTGCTGGTCTGTTTGAATTCTAAAGTCCCAGAGCACTTTAGCTTCTTCATTTTCTAGGACTTTGTCTGTCTTGTGGTCCCACCAGTTCTTGCTTGCAGACAAATGGTGTTTCTTGCAGATATTTCAATGCACCATTATTGCTACTTTGTCACGCCATTGTTTGAAGTCAGTCTGTGTGATCTTCTTGAAGCAGCTAACTAGGTGGTCCACATTGTTGTTGTTGTTGTTGTTGTTGTTGTTATTATTATTATTTCCTGCATTTTGTATATATAACTCAAGGTGGCAAACATACCTAATATTCCTGCCTCATATTACATGTTTGTAGTTTGATATAAAGGAAGGAGTGAAATAGATAGAAATTTAAAAATAGTTCATCAGTCTGAATTAAGAATTTTCTAGGTCTTTTTTGCATTAATCTGGGGAAAAATGATTTCATTCCTTTTGTTAGGAAAGATAGAAAAATAATAATAATTTTATTTGCATGTATGTTTTATGTCATAGTATAAGATGATATGCAGGCTGCAATGAATAAAAAAGGGGGGAAAATGAAAAGTTGTTCAGAAACTGCCTTCCAGAATGAAATACCATATGTTATATTCCTGTTCAATGTACTTTCAGATGAGTTATAATTATAATCCCCTGAAAAACAGGGTTCGTCATGAAAATGCTGACAGCTAACATAATGAAATGACACTTACAATGAAATAATAAAAATGCTGCTGCAGAAACATGTAAAAATAAGACAGGTGAATGAAAATCCATCATTCCTGTGTTTTGCAGTAAAAATGAACCAAGCCTAGGGTAGGGCCACCTGAAACTAATAAATTAGACATTATTCAGTTCTTCATGTCAAGTAGGAAATAGAAGTGGCAGATCTTTAAATATGTATCTTTCCCATTGAAGAAAAATCAGAGTCATAAAGTTGGAAGGGGTCACTGAGACCAATCATGTGCTCAGTGCAGGAATTCAGATTAAAGCATCGCTGACAAATGTCTCTCTGGTCTATGCTTAAACACGGGCAGCGAAAGAGAACTCAGGAGCTCTCTGCTGTCATAGGTTCCCCTCTGTTGAATTCCTCTTGCTCTTCATTTGCTAATTGATTTCCTCCTTCCGGGTGGGTCTTCTTGGACTTGTGTAGCTGTGTGTTTGTATAGCCCTGGCATATGATTATTTATTAAATTTAGGTGCTGCCCGACTCCCAGAGACATACACACCCACACACACATGCACACACACATACACATGCTAAATTAAATTTATATAAACAAGTTTGGAGTGTCAAAATGCACATATATGCAGGTATAACAACCATCCTTTAAAAAAAAAAAAACTTCTTTCCATCCTTATCCAGCATTGCTGAAATAGCACAGTAACTTTGCACTTTTCTTAAAATACACACCTAGCATACATTGTGATGATGATGATGATGATGATGATGATGATGATGATGATGATGATGATTTTCTTCAGTAGCTAGTTTTGCCTTGGACTCTTTTCTTAAAATAATTCCAAGGCTGACCTGTACTAACATTTTTCCAGTCACCTGAGGTTATCTGGAGGGTGACAATGTCTGTTTCTTCCCTCCAGAAACATAGCCTGCTGGTTCTCACAACTGGACAACTGGGCAGTGTGTGTAAGTCCTTAACTTGCCCTAAAATCAAGAATTACAACATCATAGGATCAATTTCCCCCAATAGTCCTACTTCCCCCATTTCCTTCATGAAATCTTCTGTATCAGCTGCGAGTTAAGAAGAGCTGATCTGCTCTGAGAAAGAAAGCTGTCAACAAGACAGGTATTTGCTGGAAGGGCCATGCTTGACAGAGATCTAAATATATTCCAAGATGCTGTAGGATTACAGACTGAATGACTTTGATATGTAAGCTGTACAAATCAATAAATATCAGACCGTATAACTCTTGGGGATGTACTATTTCAGGTGGTGTTTAAATCAAACATTTCCCCTACTTATAGAAAACTAACACATCAAATAGCACTAGGCTAGAAACCTGAAATCAGTGCTATAAATAATTGTGGATGAGTTCTGTGGACTTCGTAATACATGTTCCAGCTTTGAAGGTTCTCACGACCCACCATTTCTTAATGTCCCCAACTGGATTCATAATTAATTAATTGGAACCAACTTGTTCCAGACCTCAGTTACATTTAGTTTGCCTCTTGGTGAGTGAAGGTGATGGCAAGTTGAGTGGAGGTACTGAACAGTACTTCCTGAACACCTAAATGGCCATAAATTTAGCATAGAGAAGAATTGAGACCATATGTATATTTTTATTTATTTAGCAAATTTATATAGCTGCCCATCTCACCAAAGCAACTCTGGACAGTGTACGACAATCAGATGAAAAGACAAAAAAACAACAGAAAAAAATATTTAAAAACCTCACATTAATAAATACCAATAAAAAACCAAAAATGCAAACCATAGGGGAAGGGAAAATAAAAATGGAGCCATCTAAGCCGGACTCTGGTTCTCTGGGAGCCCCAGGCCTGATCACATAACCAGGTCTTGAGGCCTTCTGGAATAGCAAAAAGGATAGTGCTAATTAATCTCAGGAGGAAGAATATTCCATAAGGCAGGCGCCACAGCAGAGAAGGCACATCTCCTGGGACCCACCAAATGCAGGTCCCTAGCTGATGGTACCTGCAGCATGCCTCCTCTGTGAGATCTGATGGGGCTGGGTGATATAACCAGGAAGAGGCGGTCCCTCAAATAGCCCGGTCCCACACCGTGAAAGGCTTTAAAGGTTAAAACCAGCACCTTGAATTGGACCCTGAAGCAAACTGGCAACCAGTGCAGCTCGCGGAGCAGAGGTGTAACAGTGCTGTTCTGGGACCACACATAACTGCCCGTGCCACTGCATTCTGAATCAGGTGAAGCTTCTGGATACTCTTCAAGGGCCGCCCCATGTAGAGCGCATTACAGTAGTCTAATCTGGAAGTGACTAGGGTGTGAATGACTGTAAGCTGGGCCCCCATCCAGGACCAAAGATGGCATAGCCCTGGAACCAGTAGGCCCCAAAAACCACAGCCACTCAGACTTGCCAGGGTTCAGCTGAAGCCTGTTGTTCCCCATCCGGACCCTCACAACCTCCAGACACCGGGATAAGACGTTCACAGCACCACTTAATTCACCAGAAATGGAGATATATAATTAAGTATCATCAGCATACTGACAATACCTCACTCCATAGCAATAGATGAGCTCGCCCAGCGGCCTCATGGAGATGCTGAAAAGGAGAGGAGAAAGCACTGACCCCTGTGGCACCCCACATAGTAGGGGCTGCAGGTGGGACTTCTCCTCCCCAATCATCACCAACTGAAATCAACCATGAAGGAAGGAGGCAAACCAGCATAGCACATGCATCAGTGGCATCTGCAGGGTGTCAACATTGGCTGACATCATAATCCAAGATTTGTCCCTTTGGACATGTGTGCAATGCTGGTCTATGACCATAATAAAGATGTGATTGCCAACACATGTACAACGGGGGTGAGGCTTGCATTGTAACATTCTGCCATTTTGCCACTTTTGTACCCCTCCTGCTGATGCCACTGACATCTACTCCATCATACACACAGTGTGTAGTTTGCAAAAATGTTCCCCATTTACAGCATTGGCTGCTTCTCCCCATTCATTCCTCATCCTAACTATGCATAAAGAAACATGTATCTATGAATACATTTTTTGTTTTTGTTTTAATTTAGCTGGATTGGAACTATCCCATCTAACCTCTATATTATACAAATCATTAAACAGCACTGACCCTACCCTTAGGCAGAGTAAAACAGCCGCTTCAACCGGCAGATAGTGGAAGATGGGTGGGAGTGGTAACAAGATGTCAGAGGACAGACTCTGCTTGATACACATCCTGCATGTACCCTCCCAGCTGGCCTGGTGGGAGACGCTTACGAATCACTACTGCTCAGATAAGATTTTGAGTTTTGCATGTGAAGGAAAAACACAGGACATCATCTCAGATTTTGCTTTAGGCAGCAAAATGCCCTGGGCTATTCTTGTAAATTTTTTTGTATAATTTTATTAAAGGTTTTTTAAAAAGAAGATAAACAAACTAATACAAACTAATATAAAGTGAGAAGAGAAGAAGAAAGAAATCAAAAAGAAAGCTAAAAGTGCAAGAAAGGAAAAAAGCAAGGAAAAGAAAAATAGAAAAGAAAAAAAAAAGAAAGATACAAAGAAGTTGTTTCCAATCTTTTTTACACCATCCACCAATTGTCTGCACTTTAATAATAAACAAGAAACATTCCCACGAAGGCTGGTTCCTTCATCTAATTTAATTCCAATTTGTTCAAAAAACACTTTCACCAAAAAACAAACTTTCAAAATAACTGTCCCCTTCATCCATTTTAAACTTTCTTACATTGACTCCTTGTTATGCTTTTTGCCAAAAGTTCTTAAGTCTTTAAACCCCCCCCCTTTTTTTTAATTCCTTCGTAATGCAGAAAAAATAATTACTCACCAAGTGGAATCTTATCCTGCCACTCAGAAAATCTCTCTTTAGCTGTATATTAATTACATCCAAAAGTGGTTTAGAGATGAGGTTTTCACCAACTTTGTGTCCACATAGGCTACATTATGGCTGTGAGCTTGGTTGAAATCCCTCAACTCCCACCCATTCAACCCATGAACGAACTGCAAAAACCTCAGTTCCTACAGTCTACTCATGAGAAGCAGCTGTCTGGAGTGCAAGTGAGTGATCTCACTATCTCTCCTTTTTCTGGAGAGACTTCACCAGCCAGAATTCACCACCTGGCCACCGATCACTACCACAATGCCATCCCCATGCCTTCTGGGATGTCTAGTTTGCCATGAATGCTCACCAGAAGCTGGCTATGCTTGTAAATATTCATTCATAGCTGTTAGCATAGTATTGTGTTTTGATACTTTCCATCACAGTGGCATATTAACTGAATACCCATGTTCACTTCTAAACTTATCATCCTCCCTTATGCTTTGGCTTACATTCATGCTTTTATTTTATTTTTTGTTTTTTCCCTGAAGGAAGGATCTGAACCTGAGAAGTTAACCTGACAACACAGATTTGCTTGTCTGCCTGATTAATTTGAAACTTTGGCTTCTACAGGAGAAATCCCTAAAATAGAGAACTGGGAGCAATCTAAAAGAAAATGATGCTTATGAGCTAAATGCCTTTACAGTGCTGACATCCACCTGCCAAAGAAGACTTGCAGCAGAATTGGACATTTATGATTAATGGATCCAGCCCTGAGTCCTTTCAATAATTCTGGGCTTGTAGGGTGATGTGGTCATTTGGGATTTATTTATTCTTGAGGTTGTGATAGCAAAGTACAAACTAGAATTATAACTAAAATGCCAATGCATTAGAAATGCACCTTTTAAGTAGATATTAAAGCATCTCCACATCATCTTTTCAAAAATCAAAATATTAAGATGTAGACTTAAAAATAATCTTTGTTAAAATCATTACTCTAAAACCAATGGGGGGGGGGGGAAATATTTCTGAGTATCTTCCCTCCATCCACCTACCTCCATCTAATTCTTTAGTAGAACTCTTTAAAAAAAGTGATAGGATGAGACTTTGAAGGTTGGACACTAGAGGGAACCAGAAGGAATTAAAGATTACAATTAAAGGAGAAGAACACTTAAATTTGACTTACTAATACAGAATGGAGTAAAATATTTTAACATTGGACATAGTGAAGGATATTTTTGAACAAAGGACGCAGAGGTTTATTTTAAGAGTGTCTGTCATTATAGATAGACTGTCCTTAAAAGATATTATGAAAGAGGAACAAATTTTACCAGGCAAGACTGAGACTGATCTGAAAGTGGATATAGCAATGACAGGCTAGAAGAATGATATGGAAAAAGATGCTACACTGGACATACAAATGAAACTGGCTGATGTCTTAATAATTAAAAGGGATATACAAATAATAAACCTGGATAACTTTCCTATATTGGATTTACAAAAGAGACTTGTTAAAGCTTTGAAGAATTTTGTGAGAAGGGAGAAAGAAAAAATGAAAAGAAATCAAGTTCTAGGACATTATTTGAAGGGACTAGAGAGCAAGGTTGTTAAAAGTAAAAGGAAGAAATATAAACTTAGTTTATTTGACCAAGGTTAAAATACGTTATCTCTGGTAACCCTTAATGGACTTTTGTTGATCATGACTGAACAATGAGGCTTTAATTTTATAGGTTTATAGATAAGAGATGGGATATGGGAAGAAGAGATCATTTGTTGTATTTTAAGAGAAGGTGATAAGATATTAAAATTGTTTATGAAGAGGGAAGTCATTTCTTGATATATTTCTTTTGTTCTTCTTTACTATATTCTTTTTTTTCCTTTTCTATTTTTCTTTCTATTTCTTTCTTTTTTTAGTTTGCATTAGTTTTTATCTTTTTAATTGTAATTTTTAATAAAATTACTCTAAAAATAATTCTTTAGCCAAACTGTTGGCTTAAATATCTCCACCTGGGTACACTGAGATTAAAATTTTAAATTAATCCCTCTTGGGTTGACAAGTCTTTTCCAATTTTCATTGAATAACAATGAATCCTTGTTTTCTTGTGTGCAATTTCTACCATTTTCTTTTCTTTTCTTTTCTTTTTTCTTTCCTTTTTTTCTTTTCTTCTTTCTTTCTTTCTTTCTTTCTTTCTTTCTTTCTTTCTTTCTTTCTTTTTCTTTCTTTTTGGTTAATTGTTTCTCCAGTCCTCAACCCCTTTTGAATCTTAAATCTCCCACGTACTATAGGGAATGTTTCATTCTGCATTGATTAATATAGATCTTGAATATAAAGGGAGAGAGATGTGGTCTTTAAAAGAGGAAAGTGCTAGAAGAATAATTGCCAAGTAGTAGGATGTATCTTGCATAGCAATAAAGGCATCAAATCTCTCCTTTGAGAAGGCAGTGGGAAGTGATCAACAGCACCATATGACCAGATACATATCGGTCTTTCTTCTTGAGCAGCTCTGGACATGCTAATGTACTTTATTCCTTAGTGGAGGATATGCCTGAGCTTCCATTTTAAATGTGGCAGAAAAAATGCAAAACAGGAAGCATGATTCACTCACACTTCCTGCTCTGCACTCATTAGGATGCCTAGAGCTGTTTTGAGCAGCTTCCTGAAGGAAAACATTTGGGAACAGTAACGGCACTTTCACTGTAGCATCCACTTTCTCCATTTATGTGTAGTGAGGAGGAGATAATTAAAGCCAATGCCATATCAAATGAGCACTGTGGTTCATTAGCTCAAAAGGCAACATTAGAAGCTTCCTCATTCCTGAAACCATCCCAAAGGGCAATTTCAACTGGCATCACTTTCCATACATATTCTTGCCAGCCAGGGCTATTCTAGGTGTGGATTTATTCAAATGTTTCTATTTAGGTTAATATGAAAAATAATTGGATTGGTACTTATCCTAGATCTTCTTTATTCCTGATCATGACTTTTATAGGCATTTTCATTTGCAATCCAATCATTTTGTTGAAGATTTGGGCAGGAACTATTCAAAAGTAGAGTACATGCGGCCACAACATATCTGTTCATTTTCCTCACTCTGGCTATATTACATTTCCTAAAACATAGCCACACACTCAAGGAGACTGAATAACATCCAGGAGTATCCATTAGTGGCATGTATGTACAGTATGTGTCAAAAATGTCAAGAGGGCAGCAATTACCGTGCAGTTGAAGCCTTGCCTATTGCACATATGATGCACATCAAAAGGGGCTTTGATCATGTGGTTAAGGCTGCTATCTTGGTCTTTTTTATCCCCCCCCACCCACCCTCCTGGCAACAGCATTGGAGTACTCTGTACGACTGGTATAAGTTAATCTTCTCATTCCCTCCCAAAGGGCATAATATTGAATTTCCAGGTAGGTCGGCAAGGATTTACAAGAGATATATAGCAAGATGACCTCTACCTGCATGCTTAGGCAAGATGACGCAGAACAATTCCCAATTTTAAAAATAAGACCCCAGTTAGAAATAATGCAAACTCCTATCTTTACTGCTACAGTTTATTTTGGGTAGCAAAACCTCCCCAAAACCTGTAGCTGTATAAAAATCATGGATTTCAGAATTCTTGATGAGACAGCAATCATTTTACACCAACAACAATTAAAAATAGCAGGACATAATTATTAAGATGTCACACTAGGGCTGGAGTTATACCCAAGTTGTAGTACCATTTTGTTCTGGCAATCCTGAATTTTGTATCTCCATAGTTAAGAGAAAACAGACATTTCAAAGGAATCTTGATTTACTGTACTCAACCAAAATTTACAGCAAAGGTTTCTACCAGTTTTGCACACACACACCCAAAACAAACCAAAAACAAAAACAACCCCACCCCCCACGGTAACTGATATATCACTTCTAGGAAAATATTAGAGTGCCCCCAAACTAACATGGTCTATCAATTTCAAATCAGCACCCAAGCTTTGTCCCAGTTTTGTCCTATTTTATTCTATCAAGACCAGTTTTGGATCAGAAATTGCACTGCTTAGAAATAATTTAGTGCTAAGTAAATGGAAACTATGTCTTGCCATTTATTTTTGGCAACTCATGTAATTGTTGGGCAGAAGTATATTTATAGTTTTCAATTCAAATTAAGACACAGAGGGAGTAGATGGTTGTGAATCAGAAGAAACAAGTAAGTAAATATTGATATTTATATTCTGAGGACTGCATCATTATTAAATCAAAGCATCAATTACTTGGAATGTACTTTTAACAGCTGAAGTTTTCATTACCAAAAACTGTAAATATTCAGGGAATGCAATATGAAAGGAATAGATTTACACATTGTGGCTAGTACAGTAGTGTTCCTTGTTAAATGCAATGAAATTGTTTGATTCATGGGGGAAATCTATCCATGTGGTTGGTAAGAGTTGACACCAACTTGACGGTACATAATCAATCAATCAATCAATAATTCAATATTAGGAGACAGATACTAAATATAAATATGTGTGGGGGACCTTTATATCTAGAAATGTATACTCCAAGAGTTAGAAAGCATAATATATTATAAATGCAGTTTAGCTCTTAACCCAAACCTCCCTTTCCTGTAAACTGTGTTTATATGTATATAATTATATTAATATAATTAATATAATTAATATATTAATTATATATTATTATATTATATTATATTATATTATATTATAAATATTAAAATATTAATTAATATAATTAATATTATATTATACATATACAAGGTGTGTGTTTGTGTGTGTGTGTGTGTGTGTGTGTATCTCATATATCTCTATGCATGATATGTTTGCTATTTATAATAATACCATTATAAGTAATGGACTTTCACGTGTGAAATTAGAAAATATTGGATTCTCAGTATTATAAATATCTTTAAATGTAATCTGGTCAAGTCCTTGCTGATGCAGAGAGAAGAAGGATGTGAGAGACTATTTACTGACTGATTAATAATCATTGAGGCTGAAACAGAAATCATTAAGGTATCCTTTCAAACAATAATCAAGAAGAGTAACAGAACTTCTTAGATCTAGGCCTTCTTCTAAACAGACATTTACCAATCCAAGTCTTACTAACTTTATGCCTTAGAGCTTGACCAGATACAGGAATTTTCTGTACAGCAGGGGAAAATCTACTTTAAAATGATATGAAATGTGAAATCTAAATGCATCAAGTGAGGCTTTTTGCTTGATTGTGAAGAAACAAGGCTTCATGTATGAATAGGGTAATCAGTATTAATTACAGGGATTCATTTTATCTCACTTTCCTCTACGCTGGTGATTCTATTTTTGTTTTTGTTTACAAACAAAGCTACTGTATTTCAGATCTTCACTAAATTGCTATGGATTTTACGCAGCTCTGTGTATATTTTTGTCTCTCTGCTTTGCTTCATGTCCCCAGAAGCTGTCCTTATTAATTGCTTTCCTACCTTCTGAACTTCAGCATTTGATCCTCCCAAATAGAGTAACCAGCATGTCTCCTTTTCATGTTTTGGGAGTAGCAATATGTGCATCATTCCAGAATTCCAAACAATTGCCATAACTTCAGTGAATATCTTTTTCAAGCACAGATGTTATGTTGGTGGGTTGAAATGTAGAAGCCCAGATCTCATCCACCCACCCACAGAAGTATAGTCAATGGCTCTTCAATTAGCCATCTTCCTTTCTATCCTTTTCAATCCTTCCTCCTGCTTCGGATATAACATGCTTACACTGGTTTCTGCCTTCATTATGGTCAGCACATTTTCATGAATTTTGTTGAGGCATCAGACCAAATTTTTGATACATCATTGCTGGCCAGGACGTTTCTGTGGATGAAAATCTCAAGCAAATATTACTCCTTTATTAGTAGAAATAACCATGGGGCCATTCTCTAAATTCCTTCCTATTAACTCTCTCATGTTCAAGTATACGAAGCAACAGATTGTTTTAATGCTCCAAAGAATGAGGTCTCTTCCACTATCAGGATGATAGTGTCTCATCTAGACATATTCTAAATTGTTCTTCACATTTCAGTTTAGCGCTTTTAGTAGGTAAACATAAGTCATACATGTCAGATTTTCAGAACAGCTGCAAGACTTCTTGCCACAGATTTTTATGTGTGCATGTGTGTACATACATATGCTGATGTGCTACTGATTTGCCCTTCAGGAAAGGAAAGATATGTCTCAGCATTTTGAGTTTTCAAAGATACATTTGTACCATAAATCTCATCATGCCTTGGGTGGAAAGGCGAAGTGATATGAAATCTTTAGTTTAAGAAGGACACCAAAAGATGACATATGACTTAAGTAATGCTGCTTTACAACTTACCCATAATGTACAAATTAGGAGGTTTAAATGTTAATACCTGCACATTCTCTGCATTATGTCCTGGGTCTAATAATCCTCTCACTGAAGCTGAATTGAAATGTTTTACTATTTTTGAGTGTAGAAAAGTGCTTCCTTTTTGGAAGGTGCAGTACTTCCAAAGATATTTGTCTATACATAGATAAAAATATTTGCCTATTTGTGTACTTTGCTTTCTCTTGTTTTCTCTATGATTTAGTATTCAGTTGCCTTCAACGGTGTCATCATATAACCGGATCTGATTTTTGCCATAGCATCACAATTCCATTCTTTATTATCCGAAATCATTCTCATCACTGATCCAGTAAAGTATCTCTTCATATTGGTGTCATTTATCTTTAGAGATGAAGCCAAAATTGATACATAGTATTTATAGAAACATTGCATTTATAATATGATCACTGATTGCCTTAGATCTTTCACAGCCCAAGTCCAGCAAAAGGGAAAAGAAGTATTAACTGGGAGACCAAAAGGATACTGAACCAGGGAAAACAGTTACAATGGGCAGCACTAAAAATGGGTATGAGCAAGTGTCTTTCTTGTGTTCATTGATGTTCTTTTTCAAATGAAGGGAGGAAAATGATTTGTGTCGTTTATAAATAAAGCAAAAATTGTGCATGGATATTTGTTTATATCTTCCTACACGTTTTTCCTGTTATGTAAATGTTTGTATACACTTTATAATATGAACTTTTAACAAACATTTTTTTCAGTAGACACTTCACAGCTATCTATATGTTCTTAAATATACACAATTTTAGGGCAATTTTCCACTAATATTTCATGGTATTTTTATGATTTGTGAACTGCATCACCAGATTAAATACATTTTAAAGTCAGAATCTCATAAAATTTGGGCCACCTTTAAAAACTGTTGTAGAGGGAAGGTGCCTATGCCATTGCACAAATTGGTGTGATGGCATAGAACACCTGTAATTATTTCCAATCATTTTGCTATTTATGCTGGAAGTCCGACATAGATTGATTTGGAAGCAATTTATCTCTGACGTAACCCTACTGTAAAAAAAGTCAATACTCTTTCCTGTACATTTGATTTGGGGCTGAAAATTGGAAAGATAGATGATTCAGTGTAATCATACCTTTTACCATTTGGTGGATTTGTCTTCCTTCAAATGGCTGAACAGATACAGTTTCTCAATGACTAAAAGTGCAAGTAAATATTGATTTCTGTACTTTTGAAGGCCAATTTTCCAAGTTCCATAAACCATGTGAAAATTTGGATTAAGTCTCTCAAATCAATTGCTTTGGTGGTTTAAATTTAGTTGATAGTTGAGTCAACCAAAGCTCTCTCCATTCTGCTTTAAAACATTCTGTTGCTTCAATTTGTCATACCCTGCCTCAGAAGACACATGGGCTAAGAGGCAGTATATAAATACCTTAATAAAGACAAATCAAATGCATGAACATTTGTAGGGAGGTCTATAAAAGGGGGAGTCTCAACAGTGTCAAAATGGCAGGCACAACTGGATAATTAAAGACCTGCCTCTTTTTACATGTATACAATGCATGTAAATGCACATTAAAAAGGGGTCTGGTCATGCCTGTCATTTTAACACTGTTAATCCCCCTCTGTGGATGCCCCGGCATTAAATCACTGAACTTCTCTCTTGATATCATTTAGAGTAACCACTAAAGCATTCCAACAAAAGGGAATATATGTAGCTCAGGGTTGAACTGGGGAATTCTTGGTGCTCTCTGAGCTTGGTTGTTTGCTTGCAGACATTTCATTACCCAGCTAGGTAACATCATCAGTGTGAGATGACTCAAATTGATGATGTTACTTATTTGAGGAATGAAATGTCTGCAAGCAAACAACCAAGCTCAGAGAGTACCAAGGACTCCACAGCTAAAACATTATTTCCATTATTTTGACAGCAGATAAGATGGGAGAAGAAGAGTAAGGGAAGGGAGGTTAGTGTTCATGTGTTTGAGAGAGAAAAGAAATTAGGATAAGAAATGATGGATAAATGAGGTCTATGTACATGTGTGTGTTAGTGGATGATGAAAAATTTATGAAATACAAAATAAATGAATCACTGATAGATGAATGGGTTGAATGTGTGTGAATGAACTGGAATATGTATTTGTGTGTATGACAGAATGAAGACAGCTGGTGAGCCAAATAGTATTGTGATCATCCACTGGCTGAAGAGAGAAGGAAGATGCTGCTTGAGAACAATGGGAGCCAGGAAAAGACATTGGAGTTGATGAAGCTGAGGATCAGAGCAGCATCTGAAGAGCCACTGGACTGCTGTTATAGCCTAGAGATACTGTTATTAGCTCTGGACATCAGGTGGACTGGTGAGTATTGGTCTCTGATTGCTTTGTGCTGAGAGGTATGGGACGTGGAGCATGAATTTCCCCCCACAACCCAGGCCTCTAAAGAGAGAAGGGCTTCTGAGGAGGAAGTAATTGCATGGGTTAAGTTTTAAGAAGGGGTAGATTGTCATGGAAAAAATCTATGTGGTCACTAAGAGTCAACAACAACTTGATGGCACATAATCAATTAATCAAAGATATGGTGGTGGATAGGGTTTGTGGTGCAAATGTGGCAGAGGGAGGAGGGAGGGAGGGAGGGAGGGAGAGAGCAGGGTGGAATTTGGCAAATTTTAGGAGTTTCCCCAAGCAGAATAATGTGGTGAGCATGGAGGCCTCAGGGAGCGTACTTCCACAATGACAAGTTTAAAAAGGTATGATGGGCCAGTCCAGAGTCAAGAGGACTTGCTGCCTCACTCCTTCAACCTGATGGCAGATTTGCTGGATAACACGGCTTCAAAACTATTGTTGGTGAATTCCAGATAACATCTACAATAAGATCACATTTCTTTGTTATATAAGTGTGCATATCTGTCATGAAAACCCAGTTGGGGGAAGACATAGATGTTGTCCTGTCCAACATCTGCCCACCAGATAGGGCTGTTGCTGCTATACTGCCATTGCCTGGCAACATCCCTTCCTGAATTTCAGGATCTCATAGCAGGATTGATATTGAAGTCCTCTAGACTGTTGCTTCTGGAGAACTTCAATCTTTTTAGAAGTTCATGGCCTCCATAATAGCCATGGGCCTTTCTCATAACATCTTCAGTTCCACTCCTATAGGCAGTCACATGGATTTGGCCTTTATCTTGGAGTAGATGTGATGTGATCTGAAGGTAAAAGACATTGTCATCACTCCTTTACTATGGACAAATCACTTCCTGGTTCATATGTACATTATTGACATCCTTGACCTCCATAGGGGTGGAGAAATGCTTAAAAGGACACTTGGGGAGATCATGCAGGCATTTCTGCCACTTGTTTTGCTGATCTCTAGAACGTAGACGTTGCAAGGGTATTGAATGAGATGGTTCCCAATCAAATGCCTTTGCAGATCCCACCTGACTCCTTGGTTTACTGAGGACACCAAGACTGAATGTAATTGATCACAGTTGTGTACCCATGTTCAGGAGTATGCCAGTATGACAATAAAAGCAATGAAGCATAAATATTTCTCTGCATTTGTTTCATCTGTAGATTTATGTCCAGCAGTTGTCTTCAATGTTACCAGCTCCATTTAGAGGAAAGTTAGGGGTGAAGATCCTTCCACATATGTTATATCTTAATAAGCTTCTTCACAGCCAAAATTGTTCACATTTGGTTGAAGTCTATATCACTTGGGCTGGATCTAGGGAGATAACTAAGATGATGTTTTGTGAAACCCCATGAGATTCTTTTGAACTTATGGAGACCAAATATGATACTCAGTTATACATTGCTACCTCAGGTTGGGCTAAATAATCTTGACCTGCTATGTGGAGGGCCTGGATGGGTCAAAGTAAGCTCAAATTAAATCTCTGCTATTTATGATGATCAAACTGGCTCTAGATAGGGTTACCCTCCCATGAAGAAGCAGGTCCATGATTAGGGCATCATCTTGGACTCACTTCCCCTGCTAGAGCAGCAGATGGAAGCTGTAGCTAGGGTGGTATTTTGTGATGGGATGCATCTACGAAGAGGAGGGTGATGTGGGGGATAGAAGCAGAGAGCAAGGCTATCAGGAAGGAGGGGGTGCATTCCAGGGAGACAACACCGTCTGCAGGAGGAGCGTGGGAAGCAAAAGAAGTTTGGGATAGTTACTCTCTAGAATCTCCCAGGCTATATCCACTAGCTGCAGTAGTATAGATTTAGTCTGGCAAGATTCTGTCTATATGGTGTAAGCAAATAAAGGAACTTAACTCAACTGGACTGTTTCACAGTTGTTCTTGGGCTGGGCTTGACACATTTGTAGCTTTGTCTGAGATGCCAGCTGTGATTCTTTTCTACAAAAGAAAAGGGCCCTGAAGACAGTGACTCAGGCTATTATTATCTTGCAATTAGACTATTGCAATCATGGGGCTGCATTTAAAGGTAACTCAGAAATTACAATTAATTCAAAATACCACATTCCATCTGCTAACTGAAGTTAGCAAATTTAGCAGTGTAAAACAATGTTCAGGTCACTGCACTGGCTGTCCTAGGTCAAATTCAAAGTGCTGATTATCAACTACAAATGGTTCACCTCCAAGATGCTAGCAGGACCATCTTTCCCAGGAAGTTTTGACTCATCCTGCGTGTCTTTTCAAGGAAGGGATATGGAGGGTTATCACACATACATACATTGTGGCACATTATTATAACCTACCTTTGGGTTATGTTTGATCCTCAGTCATGTGAAATTTAACCCAGGACATCATCTGTTACTCCTTCATAGAGCATACTTCGTGAACAGCATTCCTGCAAAGGGCTTTTTCCATCATAAAGAGCTCACCCACATTCTGCCATCCCAGCATTGGGGAGGAAGGAGAATTCATAGTGGGACAGGCTTCAATAACAGAGATAGGACCAACAAGTGCAAGTAGTCTGTGAGGAAGAATGTCTGAATACTTTCAATTTTCACATTCCAGTAGGTGAAAATAAATGTTTATTAAAAATAAAACCTCCCTCTTCTTGAAACGTGAATGGCATTCTTCATCTCTCTGTTCATTATTTTCTGTGTGAGGACACAAAGGCAGCAGAGAGATCTTTCACAATTTGGGCAGCTAAATAAAAACCGTTGACCTTCCAGTGCCTGCAGAATTGGTATAGAAGAATTTCCTTGCCTATATTATTAAAAGGTAAATTCTGATGCCCTGCCCAACACTCATCAGCAGAGATTGAGATATTTGTAAACAAAAATGAAAAATAAAGTCTGGTGGGTGTTGCAACCTGATTGAAATTGAGAGAGAGGAATAAAGTTACTTAAGCTACAAGAGGTTAAAGTTGCAGTTCAAGTTAATTTTTTTGTACTTTTCTTGGGAGGGAGGAATACAAATTTGTTGATTTTGATCGCTGAAAATGCAAATGGTCTGCAAACTCTCATAATGAAAATCAAAGAGCACAGTGAAAAAACAGGACTAAGATTAAGTATAAAGATGACCAAACTAATGATAACAGGCACAGCAACCAGACTTAGAATTGACAATGAAGATACTAAAGTAGTTCATACCCTCTGCCTTTTAGGATAGACTATCAACAGTAAAGACACCAGCAATCAAGAAAGATTGATTGGTAGATTAGCAATCAAGGCTGGAAAAGATATTCAGATGCCATATAGTGTCTATACCTACAAAAATCAGAATGATGCAAGCAATGGTTTTCCTTGTGACACTCTATGGAAGTTAACGCTGGACTTTGAAGAAGCAAGACAGAAAGAGTACTGACACTTTTGAACTTTGGCATTGGAGAAGACTCCTGAAAAGACCATGGATAGCAAAGAAAACAAACAAATGGATCATAGAACAAATCAGAGTTCTCACTCAAGGCATGAATGACCAAGTGCAAATTATTATATTTCCTAGCTCTCTTGAGAAGTCTATAATGCTGGAAACAGTAGAAGCAAAGAGAAAAAGAGGATGAGCAGCAGCAAGATGGATTGACTTAATTACAGCAGTGGAGAGTGCATCATTGCTTCCAATCCAAGGACCAGGTGGAGGAAAGATCATCCTGGAGAAGGTCTACATGGACACTAAGTGTCAGGTCTGACTTGATGGCACATGGTCACTTTCCATTATAATATATATACTCTCTTTCTCTTTCATCCTCACTAGATGTATCTCCTATATTAGGCACACTATCTTTTCCATGTGGGATAACCTTGTAATAAGCCACTGTTATTTTTGTACACGTTGTTCAATTGTGAAAATACAACCATAAAAACCACCCAAAGCCACAAGGGAAGACAAAGTATGTAAAATTATGCTTACTGTTCTTCTTTATTCTCCTCCCCCTCTCTTTAAGAGATTGACTAGTTTTGGACCTGACAACAACCTTTTAAGTATATTGCATCACCTGGGATATTATTTGCCTAAGGTCTCAGTTGCTCTAGAAGATGTTGCAATGTGACACCATAACATCTCCCTTTGGAATGCTAATGGCTTCCTTCCAACCGTTTCAGGAACATCTGCTACTTGCAACATATACAGAGTAGCACCAAGAGGACAGCCCTTCTTATTACCTTCTGCTTGAGGTTCAGTCTCCCTCCAGGGCAAAGATGGTTCATTTTCTGGGCCCTGGAGGAATTAAATGCCTATGTTTTAAGTAGCAGGAAAATGTACAGTATGCCTAAGAAACAGTGTGGTGACATATGCCACAGAGTAGATGATCTTTGCAGCAGTGAGGAAAAGGAAGATATAGTTTGATTTATGTAGATTAATACAATGAAGACAAATGGAATTATGCAGTATTATCATGCTGTAAAAGGCCAGATTAATAAAAATACAACTAATCCTAGCAGCTTTGTAAGAATCAAATTCAAGATCTATTCAAGCCAATGAGAAATTAAGGTTTTTCAGACTTTGGCCGCAACTCAAAAGAAATCAAGTGTCTACTGAATAGCAAAATAACTGTTGGAATCACATAATGAGATATGTACATAGGATACTACCTACAATTGTGGCAATCCAAATGAGACTTCCCAGTTTATAATTACAATAATTTAAACTGTTTCATTTTATGCCATGCGACCAAGGCAGTTTATGGTACAATAACCTTTCCTCAATCTTGTCACATCCCATTTGTTTGTTAAGCAGTTCTCCAGGGATTCCTTCCAGTCTTTGGACAATTTCAACACACAGACAAAAACACTGAAAGCAAATTGATAGTCAATCTTAATGTCCAATGTCTTTCAGAGCTAATCCATTCCAGCTGCTGTTTGCAAATGACCATCTTCCAATAGCATTTCCTAAAAACTGAGACAGCAAAGAAAACCAAAACTTATCAGCAACCATACGTCTAAACTTTGACATGGCAATACCTAGCTGATGGTAATGTTATGTTTGTTTAACTGCCTCTCCCAACATCAACCAGTGAAGCAGAGCAGAGGTGCAAAAAGTAAATATGTGATCTAATAAGGCATCCAGTTGCCTATATCCCTTCTTAAGGTGTGTAATTGGAATTTGGGTCAGCCAAATCTAATTTTGTGAAAAAGAATTCAGTTTATAAATGTATCTCAGTGTCCATGATATGTGGAGATTTGATGTTATCATTTTTATGACATTCTAATATTGCTATTTTAAAATGTACTTTAGTTTCATATATCTTCATTTTCTACTGCAACCATTCAATATTTAAGAAAGCTTTATCCACTTAGCTTTTGGGCATGTAATAAACAGCCAAAGAAAACAGTCCAAATGCTAAAAGCAACCGAGAATTAATATCAAAAATGTATTTCTTTGTAGAGATTAGTTATATAGGGAATTAGATGTTACAGATATCTTTTACAGGTGACTCCTCATTTACTTTTACAGCTTTTTATATATAACAGAAGGAAAAAAGGGTGCAAAATTAAATGATAATCTAAAAAGCTAAACAAAATAAACCAAAAATAAACAGAAAAGAAAAAAAAGGAAAAGCAAGATTCTTTGGCTAAGATCAAGTATAGAAAAATACAATGTTCAAGAACAAAAGTATATGCAACAGAACACAAATTAAGTGTTGGCCATGTGAAATTGTATTGATCAGACTTCTCACTATGTCAATAACAGATCAATTTGAATATAGAAAGTCTTCCATCCAGGGTATGAAAAGCTCTTTTCAGCTACTCCACAATGCCATAAATCCAATTGTTTTATGTCTGAATACATTCAAAATTTTCCAAATACAATTTAGCATCACATTCACATATTTGACTCTTATTTATTTTCCCAACACCCCATTTTTCTTTAAGGAAGCAACAATTTCTTTAATCCAAGTCCTTCTTAAAACTCTGCATAATTTCTATGTAACTAGGTTATGTATAGAAATTATAATTAAATTCAGATCTCAATCTGAAAGTTCTCCTTTGATCAGAAAACTATAGAATTGTTATATTTGTTCTTTTAAATGTTAGGAGCTCATCTTCATGTCCCACTAACTGCTGCACGAAGATGCCTTGCTTACTTTTTTTAAAGGACATAACCTCAGAATGTTGTCTTCATCTCACACCACCCACCTATTGTGGACATAGCCTAAATTTGTCTTTAGTTGTTTTGAAGTACTCTTTTCCTTCTTCTCTTGACTCAAGCTGTATCTATACATGTGATCTGCAAGGCCTTGCTGATGTGGGTGATGATGCAATCAGGGGCTGAGATCAGCCAGCTCCTCTTAGCCATTTTTCTTCAGGCATGTCCACTCCCAGCCAATCATTAGGTACTGTTCTCCATGCCCATTTTGTCTTGGGGTGCAAGAGAAACTGGACTTCTGCTTCCTGCAGTTACATCTGTCTGTATAATGCCTAACTAGGGTTCAATTCAAGGTGCTGGTGATTACCTAAAAAGGTCTCCATGGCATGGGCCCAGGTTATTTGCAGAACCATCTCTCCCCAGTCAAGTCCACCTGTCTCATCAGATCTAGGAGGGGCATTTTATGGGTCCCATCCATTAAAGAGTGCCACCTGGCAGGATGCAGAAAGAAAGCTTCATCCCCCCAGAGATCAGATTGGCCCAGACACTGCTGGCCTTTCTGATGGTCCTGAAGACATTGCTATGTTCCTGGGTTTGGGGAGGCAGAGTGTCTGCTGGAGCCTGTGAATTAGTTTTATTGAAATATTTGTATTTTATTGCTATTGATGCTTGATGTTTTGTTGTTGTTTTTATCCTGGCTGCTTGCTTGTTTTGCTGTTTTATTGTTCTTAGCTGCCCAGAGTCACTGGTTTGAGATTATGTTTGCTTTAGGATTTTCTCACAATTTTAAAATTTCCTTTTGTAGTTATTGTATTGTATACTGTTTTTTTACTGTGTTTGGTCTTGGACCGTGAATACATTTTGATTGATTGATTATGTGCTATCAAGACAGTGTTGATTCTTAGCAACCAGATAGATAGATTTTCTCCATGACAATCTGTCCCTAATCTGCTCTTTCAAGTCTTCCAACCATCCACCCATCACCACTGTAACTGAATCCATCCACCTTGCTGCTGGTTGTCCTCTTTTTCTTTTTCCTCCCACCTTTCCCAGCATTAGAGTCTTTTCCAGAGAGCTAGGTCTTTGCATAATATGTCCAATATATGATAATTTGAACCTGGTCATTTGTTCCTCAAGTGAACACTCTGGGTTGATTTGTTCAATGATCCATTTGTTTGTTTTCTTGGCTATCCATGATATTCTCAGGAGTCTTCTGCAATATCAAATTCAACTGTGTCAATACCCTTTCTCTCCTGCTTCATCAAAGTCCAACATTTGCCTCCATAGAGTGTCACAGAGAATACCAGAGCTTGCATTATTCTGATCTTTGTAGGTATAGACATGTCCTGGCATCTGAATATCTTCTCCAAGACCTTCATGGCTGCTCTACCAAGTGCTAATCTGCAGTGTATTTCTTGGTTGCTTGTTCATTTACTTTTGATCTTAAAAGGCAGAAGCTATCTACCACTTCAATATCTTTATGATCAGTTCTAAGACTGGCTGTTGTACCTGTTGTCATTAATTTGGTCTTTATATTTAATTTTAGTCTCATTTTTTTCACTAGGCTCCTTGACTTCTATTCTAGAACTTGCAGATCCTTTTGAGATGGGCAGCCATATACATACATTGAATAAACAAATAACAAACAAATATTATGTGGATGCTTATATACACAGAATTTGTGATTTTCTGTGCTAGACCTGTGTTTTAAACACGTTTAGCATCTTTTGTAAGGGTGCTAGACCTGTCTTTAAAAATGAAAAAGGATCAGTGTTCTGGTCAGCTTAGACTGAGGAAGAAAATTGGGTTTTGCCAGGCGTGTGTTTCTGGTTCTGTCACCAGTAGGTACATTACAGGTTTTCTGCTGCTTCTGCTAATAAGAGGCTTCATGAGGCCATATTCTTCACTGCTTTTATTATTTGGGAGGGTGCCATTTTACCTATTACAACACAATTTCACTTACTTCATCAGTTACTTCCTGGTGCTGCCAGCCATAGCACTCTCTGCCAGCACTTGCTCTTTCCTTCTTTGTGCATCAATCGGAGGTATATGGGAGCGGCAATGAAATCGACAAGAGTTCTGTCTACTTCCCTTTGTAGTCCAACCAAAGGTCCCAGGTAAAGTAGAGGTTGCAGGGTAAAGTGGAAGAAAGACTGGCCAATGTGCTGGGAGAGTTTCATTCTCTTTCACCCAGAACCCCCCTCCTTTGTTCTGCAGTCTGTCAGCCAGGTTAATTCTGGACACAGGTTTAATGGTCTTCCAGAAGATTATAGAACTCTGTTGAGAAATAGCCCAGATGACAGGTCACTAGCACAGACAACTGCCCCAATGACCTGTCACTCAGGCAACTTGAAAGTGACTAAGGTCTGTGTCCCAGGCACTCACCCATAGTTGCCCAAACTTGTCCCACCACACATTAAGGACGATTTATGCTTGTTTCCTCCTGTCAGCAGGTGATGCAGAACGGGAGAGGTAGAACTGCCCTTAGCTTGCCCCACATTAAAACTATAAAGACAGCCTTGTCACTGAGACGGAATGGAGCTGAGCTGTGGGGGCAGTGTAAATTATGCTGGCATACTTTTTGTCTGGGGTCAAAGGAGAAATACATCTTAAGGTAGTCATGAGGAATAGACCTAGGATTCCCAGTTGTTTGAGCTAACAATGCTTAACTGCCAATCTTCCTTTTGGTGGGTGGCTTTTAATCAAATATGCAGCCAAAAAAGCCAGGCAGTTGCCTCCTCCCAAAATCTCACAGCCTTTCACTGGCAAGCTAACCAGTAACCACACCTCAGGATTTCTTCAGAAATCTCTCTCACTGCTGCTGCCTGAGGTGATCTTACAAGGATCTATTTGATCTCAGCTATCCTTCCCCCTCAGTCCTCAAAATATGCAGCTGCCTTGTTTCTTCCTTGACAATCCCTATTCCTAAATAGGGTTCTAGCTGTATTACACACCCGTAGGGAGAACTCTTTGACCAGCGATGTGTTAATATATAGTTTGCTTTAACCCTTTAGCCTATATTTGAGCTAAGGAGAACAAATGTATTTGTTAACTAGTAGAGATTCTGTTCTCCACCATGTAAAAAGACAATCCAGCTGTTAATCTCTAACAGTTCATAGCTGCTTCTGTTAAAAAGTTTATAACTGTTACAACTTTCCTGGCCCAAGGTCTACATCAACCAAAAGTCTCTGATACAAAATTGCTATTTAGCCTCCATTAGCTACAACCTTTTCATCTCTCACACAATCATTTAGGATCACAATAGTGCTATATTACATGTCACACTGCTTCAGACCTTTAATGGATCCATGCTACTTTATTGTTGCTTTCTTAGAGTCTTTACATTCACCCGCCTCCATCCCAAAGGTTGTGATGGAAGTCAATCAATAGTGCTCTGATCACAAAGATTATTTTGAGCTGAGGACAGACATATTGATTGCGGAATCCAATACTTCACCCCTGTCCCTTCCCCATCAAGGCAATTTGCATAAGCAAATGGTGAAAGGAATTTCTAAAATACTTTTTTGGCACCATTTGCCAGTTGTGCCAAATGGCTTCTGGGTCATCATCATCATACATACTGGAGGGCCTGAGTTTTACAGATGTTTTAAAACTGGGACAATGTAGACCAAAGCTGCCTGCCCTGCCTTAGATGAGTACAAGCTTGTTCTGAAATGCTTTCATTCACCCCAGTTTCAGACTATGTCCCAAGTCCGATAATAGTCCCTCTATATAGCATTGATTCCACAGAAGTGCATGAGCTATGAGACACAGGAAAATCGTTGTAATTTATCTAACCCCTTCTCTGGTCATTTAAAAAGAGGGCATCAGATCAATGTTGTCTGCAAGTGACTCCAAAATTGGCAGATGTGTTAGAAATAGACCCCTAAGTTGTTTTGACTGAAATACCAGATCAGAAGCAGCTGCTTTCTAGGACTAAGCTTGGAAAGACACCCTAGACAAGACTGACTATAGCTATACAATTTTCTTGGCAGTCTTATGGGAATTGCTTGACATTACCTTCTTCTGGGATTTTTTTCAACTTTCTAGTCTAGCCTCAAATCCTGGAATTACCAGATGGTCTTCCATTGAAGTACTAAGGCCAACCCTGCTTAGCTTCTGAGATGGTGACCAGGTTTTGCTAACTGATGAAGCTTTACAGGAATTGGAAAAATCTGTTGGCTTTTTCTGTTGCTTGGTATTTATAGAACTGGTAATAAGGATAGCAGTTTCTGTAGAGGCACTGAACTGTAGCCAACATGGAGAAACTGCAGCAATCTCTGTCTGCAATGTACCAGAATTACAAAATGAGACAAAAGAGGAGTTCTTTTAAACAGGGGGATATTCTCTGCGTGTACTGATTTACTACTTCCATTGGATTGGATTGGATTGGATTGGATTGGATTGGATTGGATTGGATTGGATTGGATTGGATTGGATTGGGTTGGGTTGGGTTGGGTTGGGTTGGGTTGGGTTGGGTTGGGTTGAAGTGAATTATCTAGTTTGTGTATTTATTGAACTTCTGGATGGGAAGGAGGTCTCTGCACCATTTGCTGAATGTGTTACCTAGTAAACTTAATTGGTGAAATGCACTCCATGCAAGTAATGATAACTTAAAATAAGAATCTGTACAGTTCCATGGACAAGGGAAGTGGAGTGATTTAGCTTGAGAGGACCTTATAGGACAGTACACTCTTAGTTAACCGGGTCTGAAAAATTATAACCCATTGCTGAAATGCATCCTTTGAAAGAATAAGTTGTGTTTATGTATGCATGTGTGCATGTTTTACTTAAATGACTGGTAACTGTAGGTCTCAACCACTACTGATAGAACCAAATGAAATAATAATTTCACTCTAAAATGCTGTTCTGTATTACATCAGGTTTAATCTAATATAGATTTATTTCAACAGAATAGCAACTGGGGTCGAGCTGAGTGAGACATTCTGTTTTAATTAGAGTATAGGATTCTTTCAGTGTGTAGCTTTTCTAACACAATCGGTATGTACAGAATAATTTTCTACTTAATGTCCATAACTGCCAGGGTATCTTATGTAATTAGTGAATACCCCCCCTTTTTTTAATGGAGCATTGATATTTATGCTTACTTTACTAAGAACAAAAACAAAACGAATGAAAATGAAATATTTTAACCCATCATTATCCTTCCTAACTGCAAGTTAATGTGTATGCTTGCTTATTTATTTTAAAGTTGATATTCCACCTGAAAAAAAAATCAAATTAATTAAAAAGAATATGGCAGAAGACAGCATAATAAGAACAGCAAGATGCAGAAAATATAGCTAAAAAAATTGAACTATTCAACCAAGAAGCCATTAAAACAAATGACCCATTTGAAAGGAAAGGAAAAACAAACACTAGAAATCATGTGGCAATAAAAGGCAAGAATATTAGTATGAGAAAAACTTGCTTAGACAAGAGTTTCCAAAAGTGGGAGACATCACTAGAACGATTTTCTAGCAATACTATCTCCTTTCTGCATCTATGTCAGAGGTAGAAAATGTGATGTTTATGACCACTGGTGTGCTCCCAAATACCCTATTTGATGCCTACCAGGCTTCCTTTTTAAAGTATTTTAATAAAACAAATAGGAATTTGACAACTGCAAAGCCAAACACCAGTTTCTAGCACCATATTTACGTGCAGGAATGTCTTTGTTCCTCAGAAAGACCCCAATGAAATAGTGGAGATCATCCTGGAAAGCTAATTCACCTTCTGGTAAATGAGTGCTTTTGATTGGCCAGGCATCTGCACAGTCAACTTTCCCATGGTGCCATTTTTTGAGTGTGCTCACCACATGCTTTTAAAATTTCAAATAGGATTCAGCACAGAAAGACATTTATTCCTGGTTTAAGTTATGGATGCTAGCAAATGTTGTTCTCAGGAATTCTAGCATAAACAGCTACTCTATTCTGCCTCAACTGCGGTGCCATCAGAATAGAACGATCCATTGGAAGTTGTGCTTCATAGAACGTCACACAGTTCTGGTTTCCCAAAATCACTCAGACTGTTTATTAGTGATGCACCATCTGCAGATGCTACAACACACAAAATGTCCCAATGAGGTGTCCACTGACCTCCAAAATGAAAAGCAAAACAAAACAGAAACATAGCCAATATCTTGAGAATTAATTTTTTCAGTACCTGCAGATTCTCCCATGAGATCTTGCAAGATCTGAATCATTTTGTTTTAGTTTCGTATTATTTTGTGTTTATTTTCCAGTGACTGTGACATGATGTGAAATTGTACAGTGGTGCTCACCACCTGAAAAGATTGCTAAACCTTTTTGTAAAAACCACACCCAGAGAGATAAAAGCTGTGGGACAAAGTGAAAAGATCTGGACAAGTTCCCAACAGATACAATCTATAGGCAGCAGCCATGTAGTTACAGGAAGTATGGGGAATAAATAAGAACTCCAGTGTGGGTGATAAGTAAGTTGTTCACTTCAAACAATGTGAAAAGTTTCTCCAAGTGATTATGTCTTTCCAAGGTGACATCCATGCAAGCAAGAATCCATTGGTTTCCCATGATTATCAATCTATCAAATGCTTCCATAGATAAGCTTGGGCTTTGCCTGGGTGACAGTTCACCACCATTCTTTTCATGGTGGGTTGCTACCCTTGGCCATGTTCTGGCTTCCTACAAGACTTATTTTCAAGAACATGAGTTTTGCTTTATATTCAAATCCCATGTTCTAGGCCTCTGGTGTACAACCTGCAGCCCACGGCCACATGAGGCCCCCAAAGCTTTGTGTCCCCAGAGCACTTCCAAAAGTGGCTGCTAAATTGTAATTCTTTATTACAGCTACAGAAGCAGAACCATATTATACACATAGGTAATAATCCTTTAACTGATTGCAGTGTTTTCTACACTTAATTTAAACCAAATAAAAAGTTGACCTGACTCCAACCTTTTTTTGAGCTTAGGAAGGCTCAAAGCTTTGGGAGCCTCTCAGGGCCATAGGCTGTAGGCTGTGTACTCTAGGCCTAGGAAAGGAAATCGAAGTCCTGTCCTTGAGAATAAGACTTGCAGGGAGCCAGAAGAACAAAGCCAGATATAGCAGTCTGCCCAGCAAAGAATAGCGGTGGTGACTGCTGGTTTTGGTGTAGCAACAACATTATCACTTTGGGGTATGGCCATCAAGCCAAGCTTCTGATGTATGGACTCCTGTATCTGAGGTCACTTACATATTCAGGTTATTCAGTGATTGTCCCCAGTAAGGTTTTTAAAATGTCAACTCGTGCACTGACCCAGCAACACCAATCCTTGAGGTGCTCAATTACATCTTGATATTCAAAAGCTGGCTGGTTCGCCTTGTGCCTGTTCTCTTGTCTCCAGTAGTAGCCTGAACTAGACAATTTGCAGAAACTGCAAAAGAAGGCCATAGGGTGCCTTGTGGAGTCATCCATCTCCTGTCATCCCACTCTCAGCTTCTGGCAATTTGAAGAACACCTTGAAAATGAAGTGCCATGAGAAGCCAACGAGCTAAGTTGGGAAAGGGCACACAAATCAGAGAAGCAAAAATGAAATAGTAAATCTTCCAGACGGGAATCTGTTTCAGATAAGAAATGTGGGGCCAATGTACCAATGTGGGGAGAAGAATTGTCCCAGTAGATTTCTTACTCCTTACCTAGGTGTTATGAAGCTGGTCTAAAGTGGGCTAGATTAAAAACAAACAAACAAACAGGCAAGCAATATATCCTAGCAGTCTGCCATCAGTTTGCACAAGAAAAGCAGGAGCAACAACAATGCATGAATGCAGCGAGAATGGAATGGAAATCTTTTTCAGTTAAAATGTATCCCTTTTAGGGATTTTTTTCTGTCAAGGACTATAATTCGTTTAGTAGACCTATTATCGGTTAATCCTGAATAGATATACAACTGTGACATTATTGTATTAACACACCATTGAATGACATTGCTATGAGTTTGAAAAGGGAAAAACCTGTCTATGGAATATAATATTAATGATCATACAGGGTTTTTTGTGCCTGTTGTTCAACCTCCTTTTGCATATTTGACAGAAATATCTGCTACGTGGTCTGTTATGCAGCCCTAAAGGTTTGGGCACCTTTTCAGCTTAGCATTTGGCAAATTACGAAGCAGGCATTTGGGACCACTGCCAATATAAAGAAATGAATATATTTGACATTCCAATTTCTATAGTCAGTGTTGTGCGAAGAAAGCAGGATTGCATTAAAGTTTCAGCTAAGCCATACTATCCCATTCAGAAGATCATTAAATGAAAAGGTGAATCATGGCAAATATCTGTTCATTAATGCAAAGGGAAGGTGGGTATTGTAGTGTAAATGTACAAGGAAAGAATGCAGTTTTGAATGTAGACATTTTAGGGAAAAAGTGAGAGTTGCAGCAAATGTTACAGCATAGAGTGTTTCGGTCCAAGATTCAAAGTCCCATTCTATTAATTTTCTTCCTTGCTTTCTCCCTCCCTTCTCCTAAATTTAGTAAGTGTTCAATAGCCACTGAATGTGTTCAGTTCTCATTTGGCATTTTCCCCCAAGAGTGGTTCTATTTTTTTTCCCCCTTAACATTTAAATAAGCTTTACCATTCCCCCAAGTTGGGGGACATATCCCTCTTTGTGGTGCTGTCAGAGCTCCCTAACTAGTACTCACAGTCTGAACATTAGAAAGAACTCCATTTTCAGAAGTGTGCAGAAATGATTTATCTCACCATATATACTTTTTTCGTACTTATTGAGAAACATCTTGAGTGTGTGTCATTGCTGGAGCTCAACCTAATTCTGATGCTCTACACCAGTGTTTCCTAACCTTGGCCACTTTAAGATGAGTGGACTTCAACTCCCAGAATTCCCCAGCCAGCATGGCTGGCTGGGGAATTCTGGGAGTTGAAGTCCACACATCTTAAAGTGGCCAAGGTTAGGAAACACTGCCCTGCATCATCAATTTGAATGTTCCTGCACTACGACAGCAGGCATTCCTGCTTAACATCTTAGCACCTTTCATGTTCTTCCATATTATACTCATAGCCTATGATGTCATTATATATGATGCAACAATCCCATGGAGACTGAGAGACAAAACCATACAGCTGCGATCATCAATGAGACAGTCACTGGTTTAGGACTGTAACTTGATCACAGTTTTATCTAATTGATGGGTATAGCTGCATATAAATTCTTGACAAAGGGGAAGCAGCATCTTGTTCTGATAGTCACATTTGTTCTGGAATTAATTTCTTTCATTTAGTTTTACATTGGTAAACATTTTAAGGTGGCTTCAAAATAGTCCCCTAAGGCACTGGTGGGGGGGAGGGGGTCAAAAAGTCTATGTATCATCCCCATCTGTACAATTAAAGCTCCACCCCCTTTTTACATACACTGTAAAAGGTGGGGTTTTAACTGTATGGTCACTGCTCCCATCTTGACTTTTTTTTGATCCCCTCCCCACCTGTAGACACTATAGTTGCTAGGTGGACCATTGTCATCTCCTTAGCCATGGGCCTTGACTTTCTTTTATTTTTATTTGCTCAGGTATTCCTCTGTTCATCAACAGAAGTTGCTCAAGGCAATTATCTGAAAACAAAAAAGAGACAACAACGTAAGTTCAAAACAGTTAAAAGCATAATTGAAAATACATATTTAAATTTACAGAAATCTTCACTTCACTTAAATTTGATTATACATGAAATGCCTACCTAAAAAAATGTTTGACTAGTGAAAGATAAACAGCAGAGAATGTTTTTCATTAATTTGATTTATGGTGCAATGGAATTTATTTTGCTGGAATACACAAATTAATTCCCCTAGGAAACAATATCAGATCTCTTTATCTCCTTAATTCAGGTATGTCATGATAGATACATAACATTTCAAAGTATACTTTGTATTGATTCATAGCTAAGGATGGATAGCTCAGGTTAACTGGATATATTGTCAGTTTCATATGCACTCCTTATTCTTTTCTCATTATATTTGGTGATTTTTTAAAAGTAATTGTACACCAAACTTTGCATTTAAATATCTATTCAGCTATTTTCAAAAATATTTTCATGCAAAGATCCACATTCTTAAATAGATTTCATTTCAAAATAAACTTCTGTGAATGCAACTTGATACATTTTTTGAGCCAAGAATTTCATCACAACATTTGAAGACAGGCTAAATTTGCAGAATAAATGTACTCGTCTCTGCACATTAGGAGCAGATCAAGGATTTATCAGAATTCACAAAACTCAAATCTTTCAGGTATCCCTTCCTCCTTGTTAGGTGGTAATGCATATAATAATTCATGTGTTCTGTCAAACATGTACCTGTTTCTCCCTGCAATTTCAATCTGGATGTGCACTTTTCCCCTCCAGAATAATTCCATTAATGCTTGTCTCACACGTGTGTGCATGTTTGAGTGTTGTCTATTATTCACTTCATAGCTATCTGGTGATCTTACTTACATATTGTAATCCAGTTCTACAAAATTATTTACAGATCAAATCCAGGGATAATCTCTATGTTATTCTGTTAGCACTTTTCCCCCTAGCACAGCTCATTATGATTTGAAAACTACATTGGTTAAAACATGTTTCTCATAATTCATCATTAATATATGTCCAGGTGAAATGATGGACCAACACCAGATGTATATAAATTAGGGCAATGTGCTTAGCTGAATATTTTCTGGATAAAGTAAGATATCAAAGATGCTTTACACTCACTGGGGTTGCTACAGAGAACAGCTTTCTTTATGAGATGGTTGAGTTAGAACATTTGCTTGGAGAACTTCGTACACAGTAGAGGAAAATGACACAGGACAGATCTCAGAAGAAATGAAGACAAATGCCAGCATCACTCCAGAGGCAAAAACTCGAATCACATGGAGGTGTGCAACTGTTCTGAGTTTTTGTTAGCAGAACTGTGAACAAACACAGTAATAAATGCATGTCAGATTGATCAAGACTACCGGTATTCGGAGAATTCCACAAAGCTTATGAACATGATCACCCAAAGCTAAAATCTTTTCAGTCTGCATCAAATCCAACTTCATATATTTAAGGACTTGGCTATTGGAATCATTCAATTTAAAATGCCTATTGTTCCTTGTAGTTTAGGCTTTCATTCATCTCTGACGGGCTCCAGACAGCTTGGAATGGAAGGACTACATATTATTAAAGAATCATTTCTTCATCCAGAAAGAGAGAACATGACCTACCAGAGAACATTCACATGCAGAAGCCAGCTTCTGTACTTGTAGGTTGGCATGAACAGATTTTATTTCTCTACATGCATTTTTTTGTAACAGCTGAATATGTGTATTCCACTGTGTCCGCAGCTTCAGCTTGAACTTGATACATGTAACTGATTTCACATACTAATATTCAAACAAAATGTAGAGATATTTTGTCCTGGCTCTGTACAATCTGATACAAGTCTCTGAGTAGGTAAAGTGAATGACAGAAATGGTTTGGCTTATGCTCTGCATCACAAGCAATTGCCTAAAGGAACAGGCAAGTCCGTTAGCATTGAAAATGTGCTATATCAGAGGTTTTATAAGACTGAACTGCGAATTCAAGTTAAATCAACTCTCTAAATTAAATTGCAAATTCATGTAGGATCTTGCCTGATTCATGCCTCATTATAAATCAGTTTTTCCCAACCTAGTATCCATTAAATGAGTTTGACTACAGCTGCCACAGTTCCTGGCCAGATTGGTCATAGTGGGGGTGAATGATAGCTGAAGGTCACTGGGTTAGAAAGATTGATTACAATATTTTAAGCAACAAATAATAATTCAAAAGTGGTGATTGTTCATATCCAAGTGACAGAAACCTAACTTAATATCAATCAAACGTAGAGTCAGAAAGGATAAGAACAGATAACTGGAATGTTGAACCTTGGTTGATCAAGTAATTGATCTCAATATGGAATTATTTTGGAAACAGAGATGGATAGCAGTTTAAGGCACACAAAATCTGACCATTTTGCTACTCCTATTAATGCTGTAAAATCTATTTTTAATATTTCTCCTGTGTAAACTTGTCTTCAGTGACATTTTTTTTTCTTTTTCACTTTGTGCAAAATTTTGAAAGCAAGGATGATATTTAGGGAAGACAAGTGAGGTCACATTGAAGGCCCCATTATTTTTTTTTTTTCCAAATCCCTTGCATTTTTAGCGAACAGTGGTTCTCCAACTTAGCTAATCTTCTTCCCACAAGCCAAGACTGTATGCCTTCAAAAGTAGCACACCATAAGGCCACCTCCTTTCCTTTAAGCTGTACAGAGCTTAAGTTTAAAGATGCTTTAGCTGAGTGATGTTTTCAGTGAAGCAACCTATTAAAGCTGCATTATGGGGCAATATGCCCTTGAAATAAAATGCCAGCTTTGCTTCTGATAGCCTTTCTTGGCATATCCAATAGTCAGAGGATGCTTCTGTACATGTGCAATGCGCATAAGCCTCTCCTGGCTCTGGATGTGCTGAGAAAGCTGTTGGAAAGATGCAAAGCAGCTGGTTAAGACAATTAGTGCCACTGCTTTATCCCGTCAAGCCAAACAGCTCAACTCTCTGTTTATGATTTGTGCTAAGAGTCATATGATTGAAAAGGCTACAAAATAAGATGGCTGATCTTTGACAATGAAACTGCTATAATGATCATGAAACTTTTAAAAAGAACTAAACATTCTTTACAAGAAAAGAAAAAAAAACAGTGAGGTTATCATGATCTTGGAACCCTATTTCACAACCTTCCCTCCCCCCCCCCCCCAGTTTTAGTTGCTTGAATTCCACTCTTTTGAAATCTGAAACGATGCCCCTGTTGACTACAGACACAGCGGGGAATGTTATGGGATTGCTCTTCCTCCGATTTTCTCTGACCTCAGGTAGTGCTACCTGGCCAGGGAATGGCGGTATTAGGTCCCCGGCTCAACAACTTGCTTCGATGGTGGGTATTAGATGGCCAAGGTGGCTGAGCAGCTTTGCTTTCTAAAGCATGAAATGACATCTGTGAGCATAACAATTCCAAAGGGAAAATAAAAGTTACAGAGGAACTTAAAATGCTGTGTGTAGTCCAGCGGAAAGAAACACCTATGCAGCATTTTTTTTAATAACATTATTTTTTATTAGGCTGGGGCTGTGTGGTGTCTGTGATGCAGTTTTCTAGGCAGCTAGCAAAACAACAAGCAATAAGAAAAGTGTTTTTTTTTTTTTTTAAGTGAATACCCTCAGCTCAGCATAATTAAAGTTTTTGCTTATTAATAACTGTATGAAAATAAGACTATGGCTAATTCAGACTATGGCTACCAAAAGTGAGTGCTATTCCAAAAATCTTTCCTAGACTTTTTTCCTTATTCTCATTTGAACTGGTAGAAAATATACTGTTTTTGGGGGTGGGGGCGTTCTTTCCCTCCACAACGTTGGTGAAATACTCAACTTTATGGTGCGGGGTGGTGTACTTGTAATGATCATATTAATGAAATGATCAAGAGTTGGGTATGGGTGTCCTATTCATTGTACAATAATCTCTCTGGATGTCTGCAGATACTCTAGTTTTCTTCCAGTTCAATTCCAAAATATATCATGAAGGAATCTCTCCATGGTACTTGTTTCAAATCAGGAAGCATAGACAACCAGATAGATTGCAGAGTGATAGAGAGGTACACAAGAGAGAGAGAGAGAAAGAGAGAGAACACTAACGCAGTAAGTTCAAATGCACGATCAATAACAAACGAAATTCTAATGAAATTCTAAAGCATACCGAGAATGAGATAAGAGAAAGAATGAGAGAGAAAACAAGGTTTAACCTAGCTGACTTTGGCTGACCTCAAAAAAGTTAAGGTAGATCTAGTTAGTACAGTATTTGGATGGGAAACTGCCATGAAATTCCAAGAGCTTGCTTGCTTGCTCTCTCTCTCTCTCTCTCTTTCCCTTTCTTCCTTTCTATCTATCTATCTAACTATCTATCTATCTATCTATCTATCTATCTATCTATCTATCTATCTATCATCATCATCATCATCATCATCATCATCATCTTCTATCTCTATAATGGTAAATCACTCCCATACTGTTGCCAAGTGACAGAAGCCTCGCAATCAATTAACCTATCCTACCAAGAAAGCCACTTGAAATTGCCAGTTGAGCCTGACTGAAAGAGGATTTACCTTATAATAGGGAACGAAACTTTTCCAGAAATTGGAGAGCAGATTTCATTATCAGAATATCAGAAATAGAACTTCAGAACTTTATACTTACCTTCCATGTTTGCTACTTATTTCTTAGGCATCAGTATCACTTATGAAGACCTCTGCAGTTTGTGATCCATGAAAGCAAGCACAGCCCACTAGCCATGTATATCAGCCAGCTAAAGACTTCATAACTTCCTCTACTTTTCTTCCTGTCTGGCCTGCAAAGAAGACCCTGGTAAGCCACAGTTACATGGCTGGTTGGTTGTGTTCAGCTTGAGGGTCACAGATTGTGCCATAATCGTTCACCCACAACTCAGTGCATGATATGCATCATGTTAAGATGGTGATGCAATACACGCGATCAGGCACTTCCACAAACTGTATTTGACCAACACTTATCTATCCCAAGAACATGAGATGAGAAGACAATTTGCAAGCTAAAATGAGTTTCCCTATGTAAATGATAAAATGCAACATGAGGGATATTTATCTTTACATAAGTGCTACCTGAATCACTATGGTGCAAATGCTGGAACAGGAATTGTTCTAAGAAGTCATGTAAGGGCAATCTCAATTACTGTAAATCACACATAGATGCAACTAAGCATTGTTTCTTGGCAGTGAAAGTATCAGTTCTCACTCCGCTGCTTTGCATTTACAACTTATAACATACCTCTGTTATTAAGGATTCCACTTCCTGGGACTATCAGTGAAAAACTCAATGGGATATGTGGTAAAAAGTGGAGAAAGGAAGGATAAAAATGCATCCTCTCACATTCATTACAGTGTCAGTTTGTAAGGACAGATCCATGACTGCTGGTTGGGATTCTGCACGGTCAGAAGAGGTCTGACCTGGATATCCTTTTTCCTGCAGTTTGTTTAGGAAGATGCATCTAGCTATGCCTGTGAATTCAACATAGTGCAGAACTCAGTGGTAACTTGACTGAACACAGAAATGGCCAATAGGGAGTCTTGAATATAAGTATCAATCTTGTCATGAACTCCTTATAAATACTGTCACTGGGACTGGAGTACAGGCAATCAAATTCAATGGCGCACGCATTGCATGCATGCATGAATTTCAGCCAAGGTCTTGTCCTGTCCCTCTTCCTTTCTCTCCTCGAAGCACTCTGGAATATTGAAGGAAAGAAACAAGAGGCCCCGGTGCTGCTTCCTGATATGGGGTGAAGGGGGAAAAGAGAATGCATGATTCAGAGGTGGGGAGAAGAAGAGCCCAGTGAAGGAGGGACAGAGTGAGAATGATCTGAACCAGCTTTCAGGGTTGTCCCTTAATGAAAATCTTACCTTTGATATGTTAAAGAAGACATGGAAGAGGAGCAGGAAAAGAAAAAATAATGGCAATCCTGGCCAGGGGGAAGGGGTGCTACAGATGCCTACAGGAGCATATAGGATCGGACCCTCTTACAGAAGGTTGCAGTTTATCAAGACGGAAGCAAACAAGAATGTACAGATGCTTAGAGAATTTGATATATTGCTGCATGGATAAGAACATAATTATCCATCTGCTTTTACAGTATTCTAATGCAATGCTAAACTTTAAAAAATAGTCTTGGTTTTACATACTTGAACTCTGCTTCTGCTTTCTGTCACTATGTCCCTATTTGAATCCAGTTATGGCAAAAAAATATGCCCCGGCAGTCCTTTTTTCTCTCCTGCCATAATGTTACTTTCATCAGACCCACTAGGGAGAAAGGGAGAGTTTTGAAGAAGCAGGAGAAATTAGAGATATGCATGACTTGGACACAGGCATCCCCAGCAAACTGAGATTATGTCAAAATGACAACATATACACGGTACCATCATGATACTCCACCCTTACTTGTGTCCTGACCTATGGCAAAACTATATGAGTCATGGTTTATGACCTTAGAGTTAGGGAATGGAAATTCTTAGGGTGAAAGAAGATTGGCACTGAGAAACCAGCTTATATATAACAGATAAATAGAAAGACTAGAAATAAAAAAGAAAAAAGGAGATGAAAGCTAATAGATGGATTAGGAACAGGAGGGAAATATACCACTCCATTGCACAGTCCTGGTTCTTGAGGACTGGTGGCAGATAGAACTTCCAAAATGTGCAGAAGGAAGAGAAGGGGTCTTTGTCAATACCTGCTTACAAGTGCTTTTTGGCTGGATCAGCTCAGAGTGCTCTGTGGCTTCCTGAATCTACAGTCCTTCTGGAGGTGGAGACTCAGCCTAGATAGAGGGTGTATGTTGGTTTATTGGTCCCTTATCTGATCTGCACCCAGGTAATCAGGTAAAGCTGGCTGGTTCCTCCAGGCTGTGAAACCTGACAGAGAAGGGGCTGTTTTAAGAATCTGAGAAGACTGTGTTGCTGAGGTTTAAGGAGAAAACATACTAAAGAGGCTAAGTTCAATTCATGCAAAGCCCAGTTACCTCCAGTTCAGTGGAGGCTTCTGAAAATCCTCTGCCCTTTTTGTGGGATCCCAGCAGGTAGACTGAAGTCTTGTCTGCTAAGGAAATCTGGCCTTAGATGGCTCAAAGAGGTTCCCTGGAATAAAGAATGGCTTTTAAGGAAGGGTGAAACTCAGAGCTGACTGATTGATTGCTGCAGCTTCCCTTTGACTGATCATCTAGAGATAAAGAAAAGATGTCAAAATGAATTTTGGTAATCACCTACCTAGCAGGTTACCACCTCTCTAGAACAGCACAGAGAGATTGAGAACAAACATTTTTCACTTCTTTTCACTCAGGTTAAGCCTGGCAGGGCTTTAAGGGTATTGGAAATGCTGGTATGAAAATGCTTTAAACAGGCACATAGCATTACTCGGCTCCAAATGTATATTTAAATATTACTTAAGTAAAATGGAAGTGCAGATTTTTTTTTTATAATTGCGTATTCAGGAAGAAATGGGATGGAATGAATTTAAAAGTAAATAAAAGTGATGCAGACCAGAAATAAACCAGTTACCAATGCAAGCTGGGTTGGAATTAGAGATGGGCAAATTTATCTTTTCCATCTCCCTGTTGCACATATCAGCCTTTGCTTATGTTCTGTCCCATCTCACTGTTGCATTTTTTTTTCTCTTATGTATGAACTTCCATTTTAAAATGATATGCTCAACTTCAGCATTTATTAGCATCAGTGACCATAGCAGAGTCATAGAAGGCAAGATGGTGGTCATAGCAGCATGACCAAAATATACGTGGTGCACCCCTTTGGTATGTGCATTGATACAGTTCTTTATCTATGATAAATATATTACCAATGCTAAGTCTCTTTCTATGTCGGAAAACATAGCTCTTTTTAGCCATAACTACTTATCCCCACCCACCAGTGGAATTGCCCAGTGTCAGTGCCAAATCCAGCCGCCCCCCATGAACATGTTCCTTTATGAGGAATACAGCCCCACTCAGAAAAGGCATATCACTTCGGTTGTGACATTTCCCCAAATCAGTGTTTTAGAACTTAACCTCCAAATAGGAGGAATGTATTTGTTTTTCTAATCTCCACATTTAAAAGATTTTGAGTATAACTTTTGGGTCAAAAACTGTACCAGAAACCTCAGGAAGAGTCTCAGTTGGAGGATGATTACATTTACATCTGCATGTTCATCTGGGAATGGAAGATGGGTCAAAAGGGAAAGTTGCCTTTGATTAAAACTCAACTCCTGATGAGTTCATGGATACATCCATGTGGTTTTCCTGGCAGCAATGTGGAAGGAATTTGCCTTTGCTTTCTTCTGGGAAGCCTTTGCTTTTTCAGACTTCCTGGTCTCATGTCCTGATATTCCCTGAGTCTCCTATCCAAGTACTAACCAGACCCACCTCTGGTTAGCCCAGGAAAGTCAGCCTGGTGTCACAAATATTGAATTTCTCAGGCATCTAGAGATAAATCTCCCGAATTCAATGTAACTGTGAATTCAGAGTAAATGCATGTCAGAGTGCTGCCTTAGAGATTTTGAAAAATTGGTATATTTGTCCTTTTTTGTGGAATTATTCTACTATTTGTATATGAATCCACAGACAGCCTTATTTTTTTTTCCAAAACAACTTTTTCCCTGTTATCTAAAACTTTTAATAAGACAATAATAACTTAAGTATATGCTTGTCTATAAATGGCTATAGTACAGTAAATTATGAGCTTTAAAGCCTGCAATTTCCAACTTAAGAGGAAACTGCAATGCATGTGAGAAGGTATTTACATTTTATTGTAACTGTTTTTCTCCTCAATAAGATGTTTGTAAGGACAGTGATTAAAAGAAATGGAACCTCAAGTCTCTCTAACAGTTATATTATGCACCAATAAAAGAATGAAATTCCTAATAAAACATGGAACTACAGCTTACATTCCAGCACTGACAGGTAGCTTAATACAAATCCTGAAGGATGAAGCTTCTTCTCATTTTTTTCCAAAACTTGTAATAATATATATTACGAAGGTCATTCTAAAGGTTCAGGTTTCACTATGATGAAAAGCAGAAGAGAATTTTACATGAATGTTTGGGTCAACCTGCTTCTATATAACATTTTGTGTTAAAAACAATTTAAACCTGAGAATACACCCAGCTGATTTCCTACTGGGCTGGTATAACAAGTGAAGTATTAATTGTTGTTGTTCAGTCGTTAAGTCGTGTCCGACTCTTCGTGACCCCATGAACCATATTGCGCCAGGCCTTCCTGTCCTTCACTGCCTCCCTGAGTTTGCTCAGTTTCATGCTCATTGCTTCAGTGATGCTATCTAACCATCTCATCCTCTGCCGTCCCCTCCTCCTTTTGCCTTCAATCTTTCCCAGCATCAGGGTCTTTTCCAAAGAGTCCTCTCTTCGCATTAGGTGACCAAAGTATCTGAGCTTGAGCTTCATTATCAATCCTTCCAATGAGCAGTCAGGGTTGATTTCCTTTAAGATTGACTGGTTTGACCTCCTAGCAGTCCAGGGGACTCTTAAGAGTCTTCTCCAGCACCACAGTTCAAAGGCATCAATTCTTCGGCGCTCAGCCTTCTTTATGGTCCAGCTCTCACAGCCATACATTACTACTGGAGAAGTATTAATACGTATGAAGAAACATTTATATATAACAGCATATACCACTTATATAAATCTGTGCTCCCATTCACTACGGGAGAGTGAATGAAAATATGTATGTAACATTTGGGATTCATATTACATCAAACGATTGGCCTACCCTTATACCAGGTGATAACACTTGGCTGATTCCAAAAAAGCTAAGCAGAGTCAGATCTGTCATAATCATAACATCCAATGCTTGCATTGAAAGATAAATTAAAAAGAAAAACCATGAAAACAGCAAAGACAAACTGTTTCCATATGATTCCCAAGGAGACTACACAGACATGCAAATGAAGGCCCTGGACCCATGAAGCACTTACTAGTATTTTCAATTGATCGTACCAATAAATATTTACAAGAAATAGAACTGGTAGAATTCTTCCTGTGGGTTTCATAAATGATTATGACTCACTCAAAGCATCAGAGTTTATTTTCTTCATATATGGAATACCCAGCTACACAAAATACCATCCCTTTATAAAGGACATTTGATTAGTTAATAATTAAACTCCCAGCCAGCCTGGGCTGAATCATACCCACTAAGCCTATCCTACCTCATGAAGATGAACAGGATTAGAAAGTGGGATGGGAAGATGTACAACACACTGACTTTCTTGGAAGGTGGGTGAGTGAAAATGTCATGAACAAGCCAATTAATCAATTAATTAATCAAAGCAGAAATCATAATTGCTTTTTGCTAGGGAATGGATACAACAGACTCCAAGAACTGCAATGGCCACAACAGCATTTTAAACACTAGCAACTAACCTGGAATTTTAGCTCTCCTTGTTGACACAGGCTTGAAACAAACTTGACAGTGATTTTCATGAAAACACCGAGATTCTCTTCAAATGCATTGGTGTGAGAAATAAAGTACATGTAGACCCTGGGATTCCTGTTTCTCTTCACTGTCCATTAATTGGCTTTCATGAGGATTGTGAACCTACCAAAGAGGGGCAAAGTTATAGGATGATGGCTCCCTAAGCTGATTTGCTGCAGCGGAGCCTAACTAATAAAAAAGTTAGATTAAAAGTGGAGGAATGTTAGAATCACCTACTGTGGCTTTAGGGGATGTTAAAGAATAATGATGAGTGTTCACTTTCCTCCACATTAAGTAAAGCTATTTGGTAATGGCTTTTTAAAAAAACCATTTTTCAGCAGTGGCGCATTAAGACAAAATTCTGGATGTTATAACATAGCGAATAAGCTCAGGCCAGACCTATGGGGGAGAGTATTCTGCTGAAAACATTATAGAGATACATCGCCTTCCCCCCACCACCACAGACACACACAAACCATGGATGGGGGGATCAACTCTACAAAATGAGGATACATTTCAGTAATATAGGCAAGGGAGGAAAATGATGAACGGTCATTTGGGGACCATTAAATATTTTCCTTTGGCAACCTCTTTTTTTTCTTTTTGACCCATTCCTCCCTCCCTCTTTGTTTAATGTCCCTGTTTTTCCCTCTTGAGCAGCAGGCTGTCAGGAAAAGAACAGATGGCACTTATTGGAGATCTGAACGGATCCCTTGCAGAGTGTTTTTGAAATGAAGCTATAGGCCACATAAAATTAGGCCTAAGGCCGCCTATGACCATAGGATGCTCTTCCCTGTTCCAAAAAACAGCAACTGCCTTTCCTATTAATGTTCAACAATCCATGTGGAAAGCAAGAGTGACATATTGCACATAACCGTTTGATTTGAAGCTCCTTTGACTCCTTGATATTCCGTATCCCTCAGTGTGCTTGGTTAGTGATCTGGTAAGCCAGGAATCTGTTCTAAACCTTTCATGCTTTCAGCACATACCTCAGCTGCACAAATCTGCCTAAGATCAATAAATAACAGCATTCTTCCAAAAGGGTGGCAAGTTTCTATCTTTTGTCTTTGAGGTGGTTTGGACAAAGAAGTCAAGTCTGCCATCTCTTTACTGTCCTGCAAAAAATCTAAAACATTCATGTGTGTCCTTGATGGAATGTTTGTACTCCTATTTCATTTCATATTTTATGTTAGCCATAGTGATTGGCATTTTCAGACAACTGCATAGTGCCTTTTGAATTTTCATAATATAACACTGCATATATACATATATTCATATATGCCAGTTTGGTGTACTGCCTTGATTACTGAACTAGAATGGGGTTGTGCAAATTGTTTTGGGCCAAGAGCCATGTTTGTCCTTTGAGAGGAATGCTATGGCTGCACTCCAAAAAGCAGGACAAAACTAGGTGAGGACAAAACTAAATTTAATTTAATTTAAATTTAATTAAAAACAAGTTAATACCATTATTCCCTATGTATTTCATAGTTTAGTCTTTCCATCATGCTAAAATTATAATTTGACAGCAAGTTTGGGTGGTTTTTGTGTACTTTGGGAGGTTTGTGCATTGTGTACCCTTATACTAGAAAGAAAGAGGTATGGGTTCAAATTCTTACTCAGCACCTCAAATCACTGTATAGCATTGGGCCAGTCACTCTGTCTCAATCTACTCTACCTTGCCAGGTTATGAAGTTAACATGATTGTGGGGAGTACCATTTATGCTATAACTAACCCCCTGAGAAGAAAGTGGGATCTAACTACAGTAATCACAGAATTGTAGAGTTGGAAGGGATCATAAGGATCGTCCAATCTTCCATAGTGTGTAGGAAAACCAATCAAACTATCCAGGAGAAATGACTGTCCAGCCTCTTACAAATCTCCAGAGATGGAGAACCTGCAACTTCTACAGGTAGATTGTTCCACTGTGTACAGCTCTTACTGTCAAACATTTTTCCTTATAATCTAGACAGCTAAGCTTATTCCCATTATTTCTGGTCCTAGTGTCTGGGGGAATGGAAAATAGTTCCTAATCATCTTCCATGTGCCACCATTTTATATACCTGAATATGAATGTCATGTCTTCTCTTAGATTTCTTTTCTACAGATTGAACATCCCTTCAGCCTGTCCTTACAGGGCATGTCATTACATCCCTGTATCATCTTTGTGCCCCATCATCTTTGCAACCTTCCTCTGAGGCTCTTTTAATCTGTCAATATCTTTCTGAAAATGGGGTGCCCAGAATTGTGCCCCATATCCAGGTGCAGTCTCAACTGTGTAAAGAAGCTGGGGATATATACAGTATTTTTTGTGTCTTTAATACAGTGCTTCTTTTGATGCAGCCCAGAACTGTGTTGGCCCTTCTAGCAGCTGCCTCACACTGCTGCCTCATGTTTAGCTTGTTGTCTATGATCACAGCCAAGTCCTTTTCTGATGTAGAGCTTACAGACTTTGAATCACCCATCTTATATGTGTGCCCTGTATTTTCCTCCCTGAAGGTAACATCTTACATTTCTTCTTTTTTATCTATCTATCTATCTATCTATCTATCTATCTATCTATCTATCTATCTATCTATCTATCTATCATCTATTCAATTTATATAGCCACCTATCTCACATTTGTGATGCTGGGCAGCTTACAATTAAAACATAAACAATGCCAAAAAACGCAGAATAAAACAACCGTACAAACAATGTGAAACATTAAAACTGTTAAAAACATGCAATACAGTCATCAGGAGAGCACAATAATTCATGAACAGCACAACCATTTTATGGGCTCTACACCACTCTCTGATCCCCAGGCCAGATGGCAAAGCCAGGTCTTCAGGCCCTTCTGAAAGGCCATCAGGGTTGGGGTCAACCTGACCTTGGGGGGAAATGATGTTCCATAGGGTGGATGCAGCAGCAGAAAAGGCCTCCACCTGGGTCCTGCCAATGACACTCTCTAGTGGATGGAACCTGCAACAAGCCTCTTCTGCCGGACCTGTCTTTCATCCCAGTCTTCAAACCTGCCCAGATTAGACTGCAATCTTGTTCTGTTTCTGGGTTTTGGCCAGAAAACCCTCCCAGTTAGCTACAAATGTGATAAACAGCCCATCAATCCAAATATTCAGATCATTAATTAAAATGTCAGATAATACTAGCCCCAAGGTAGTTCTCTGCAGGACCTTCTGATTAATACTCTCTAATTCAATGTAAAACCATTAATATTAACTCTCTGAGAGCAGCTAGCCAGTCAGTTGTAGAATCTACCTTACTGTAGTACCATTCAAACCACATTTTAACAGCTTGTCAATGAGAATATCATGGGGAACCTTGTCAAATGCTTTCCTGAAATCAAGGTAGATTATATCCACAGCATTCCTTTTGTCTACTAGAATAATTGCCTTATCAAAAATGGAGGTATGACTTATCACACATACCTATCTTTAATAAAGCAGTGCTGATTCTTGGCAATCACAGTACTGTCTTCAAGATGTTTAGAAATAGCCTGCTTTATTATCTGTTCTAACATCTTTCCTGGTATTGAACTAAGGCTTACTGCTCAATAAGTAACCAACCCTTGCTCTCTGGAGCAGATCCTCCCAAGATACGTACAACTCCCACCCTTCAAATATTCTGGAACTTTGTTAAGAGTCTATTCCCAAGCTTGGGGTTTGAATATTTTGGGAAGCCCCCGGTGATTGTTTTCTAGATGTAATTTATGTGGTTTTGTTTGGGCAGTTATTTTCCTTTTAAAAAATTATCTATTCTTATAAAAATTGTAAGCTGCCCGGAGTCTTTTTGGAGTTGGGCAGCCTCAAAATCCAACAAATAAACAAATAATACTAGGAACCTCCTTCCCCCCCCCCATCTTTCCTGAAGATAGAGAGCACATATGCTCTTTTCAAGACTTTTGGCACTTCCCAGTTCACAGGGACTCCTCACAGATAATTGACAGAGGTCCTGACAACTCTTCAGCCAGTCCTTTCAGTATTCTAGGATATACTGTATTTCATCAGGGCTTGGTGACTTGAAGGAATTCCAGTTAGCTAGAAGATCCTTTACCACATCTGTAGTGACCTGCACTCTCCCATGTTGTGTTCATTCCCAGTGTACACTACTCAAAATACCATTTCCTTTGGTTATAAAAATAGAGACAAAATAGGAGTTGAGTTTTGGCTCTCTCTTGGTCATTTGTTAAGATTTCGCATTTTAGAGTAAGCAGTGAGCCCATCTTTGTCTTGATGCAGACATATTTTAAAGAACCCTTCTTGCTGAATTTTGTTTCTCTTGCCAGTCTTAACACATTTCCTGCCTTTGCCTTCCTGACCTCATTCCTGTATTCCTAAAGTGAATTATTTGGTCATCAGCCCTTCCTTCCATTTCCAATATGCATTCTCCTTTGCAAGCTGCCTATTCAAGCATATTGGCTCCTTTAGATGTCTCCTAGTTTTCTTTTTCATTGGTATAGTTTGAAACTGCACCATCCTTTATTCACTTTTCATGGAGATTCAGAGGCAACAACACTTCTGCCTTCAAGGTTTTCTTCCCTTGACATCTTATGTTTCTATTTCTCTTAGCTTATTGAAAACTGCTTTTCTAAAACTCATGGTTTCAGTTTGACTATTTTTACTAAGCTTTTTGTTAAAAACAAGAACTCTAACAATGCATGGCCACTTGCAGCCAGAATTCCCACCCCTCCTATAGCTTTAATCAACTCCTCCCTGTTAATACGGACCAAACTGAAGACACCTTTCCACCTCAAACCTTTGAAAGAAAAAAATATCAGCCATACAAGTCAAGAATTTATCTTATTCTGTACAAATAAGTCCATCCCTGATATCCTTGCCTGTTCCTCTGAAATAAGATGTACTCATCAGATCTAGTGTTCATTGGTAGAATTCATCCCAACATGTTTCTGTAATCCCTATTATATTGTCTTTGCTCTTGGGCCTCATACATCCAGCACACTGTGCTTGTGCATTAGTGTAGAGATATTTAAAATAATGGATTAGATTTCCTGCTTTCAGCCTCCTCTTTTCTCTATGCCTATATTTCCTTTGTTTCGTTGTTAAATTGGTAATTTCCAAGATGCTGTTGTATTAAATCTACTCTCTTGTATTCTAGTTTAAACCTGTCCTGACCAGGTAAGCCAGCCATCATCCAAAGATGTTCTTAACCTTCTTATACAGAAGAATTTTATCTCTGTAAAGCAGCCCCTCCTCCCTAAACTTTATATCATTGTTGAGATACCTGGCCCTCAATTGTTTGCATCAGTGCTGCAACCAGAAGTTCACTTGAAAAAAAAGTTCCTTTTTCCTGCTGGACCTTTGCCTTTAAGCAGGAAGGAGTGTTGAGAGTACCATCTGGGCCCTTCACCCTCCAATCCAAAACCATGAAGTTATTTTTGATATGCTGGAAATCATGTCTTGTAGTGTCTGTGTGGTGCTATGAACAGCAGGACTCAGCCTTGTTAGTCTTTCCATCACATCTTAGATTTGCACATCTGGGAAACAGCAGATGAAAGATCTGGACAACAAATGGGAGCTTCTATACCTCTCAATCACAACCTTCATTTTCTTCTTGGTGGTTGATGATGGATCACTCCCACATGGATTAACTGACAGGTTCAATGGTGAGTGAGCTCACACATGTTTATAGAAGCTTCCTCAGAGGTTAGAACTTAGAAGTGGTTGCCAAGATCTAGAGGAAAGGTCTTGCTGTGTGTTCATTTTGCTTCTGATGGTGATGTATTACTAGTTACCTTCATTCTTATCTTCTGGAAAAGTTTTAAGTTTTGTATTTCCTGCTTATGATGAACAATGATTAATATTCAAGAATTTTCATCATGACAGATGAAGTATAGGCATCATACTCTGGCCTTCACTAATCTTTGCAAGCTGACACTTTACTCAGATGAAGTCTGCTTCATCTTTTGGAAAAAAGGCAAACATGACACATGTGTTTCAGGTGACTGTCAGAATCAAACAATTGCCATGATGTCTCTTACACACTAAAGAGGAAGTAAGGAATAAGCAAGATTTGTTAAGCTTTATACACTTGAGGTGCATAATCTAATCATTTGACCTGGTCAGATGAAGTCCAACACCCAGTTGCTCTTGGTGTCTTCTACTTTCTTCCCTGAATACAGCAGGAATATGAAGAAATGCAAATCTGATTAGCCCCCCCCCCCCCACAACACTGAAGCAGAGTTCCCAGCAGCATTAGCTAGGGCTACTGTATCTGGACTGCAAAAATCCAGACAGCCACTAGGTAAAACAAAAAGATATGGATTACTCCAACTTTTTCCTTCCATTTTGCGGTGGTCTGCCTGTTTGCAGGCCATATTTGCCAGCCTACCTCAGCCGCCATGGCAAATTATGAAATATATTGGGAGTTGTAATTCAATGATATTGAGAAGACCACAGGCTCCCAGCCCTGCTTTTAATTGTTTATGGGAGAAAGCATAGTGCTCTACAGGGACCATAAGAGGATTGGTCTAGAGACAAGAATTTTTATTTTGTTGCAAACTGAAACAAAAACAATTTTCTAATGTTACATTTACTGTTGATTCTAATCCTGTAAATCTTTAAAAACAGCATTTTAAAGTTGACAATATCCTGGGCCTCAGGCAATGCAAGCTTGCATATTCTTTTTGCTTCATGTCCAGGAAGTCTCATCTTTGCTAAGATACCACATTCTCTCAATTTTTTCCCTGCCAAGTTCCACTAAGTCAGCCCATCAACAAAGCATTTTTCAGTATGTCTTTGATCTTCACTGAAAGATGAAAGAGGTAGATAAAATATAAGTGACCCAGTATGAAAAAAATGCCATGTGTTTTACTTATGAGAATGCCAGACTTTAAAACAAAAAGTTGCTTTAATACTTTAATACTCGCTGCTGACAAAAAAGTTGATTTAATACCTGGAACCATGTTCCAAATTGATGTTTTTAAAGAAAAGGCTACCATTTTCATAAATAAAGTTTAGCATTATTAAATTTGTTTTAAGTTGGCCTTAATAACTTTAGCCTCGATTTTCTCATGAAACTAATTGAGAATTCCTCAATGGGGTTGAGACCACAGTGCGCATCTTGGAAAATGCCTTGGTTTTGGGCCAGTCTTGAAGAATAAGTATCTTTAATTGCCTGAGAAGTTTGTCATATTTTTTTCCCATTATATGCCAAACCCCACAGTCAAGAAAATCTTTGATTGCATTATTATACTTTTCATATATTCCTTCGAATAGACAGATCAGCACAGATGAAGATGTTCAATTATATCTTCACAGAAATCTTGTGAAATGGCTTGAATGTTGAATTTCAAGATCTAAAGGTTGGACTTCACTGGTGCTTTAACTGAAGAATGACTTGTGTTGATCATACAAGTCTGGTATATATACTTGCCAATTGAGTCACTAACCCCAGGATATCTAAGCTGCAGGAAAAGCAACACTGAGATCCAGATTTGATGTAAAATCTACCTTAGCCCTACCAGGTTGCTAGCTAAGGATTTATTTCAAGTGGCCTGTGGCACAATTTCAATTCCTCAGCATAGATCAGATCAGACCTCTGATAATAGTTATTTGTCCCTTACCTACAAGGTGCTGCTTGATGGAGAATGAAAAAGGGAGTGCTGAAAGAAGGATAGATCAGGGGGAAAAACTGGTGTCCTTATCCACAAATGACTCTGGCAAACTGTCAACAGAAGAAGAATTATCAAATCCTGCTTGAAATACTACGTGCTAGGGTACAAGAATGGACAAGGGTGGTGGCTCGCTTTTTCTTTCTTTCTTTCTTTCTTTCTTTCTTTCTTTCTTTCTTTCTTTCTTTCTTTCTTTCTTTCTTTCTTTCTTTCTTTTATTGCATTATAACCCACATTTAATTTAAAAATAAATAAACAAACAATTTTTTCTCAAAGAAGCTGAAGTGGGGTACATAGAGGCCTCACCTCATCATGCCTTCACAACATCTCATCCTAACAAAATGGTATGGCTGAAGGAGAGAAAGAGAGTGCATAGCCCCAAATCTCCCAATTACCATTTGGTAAAATGGGGATTTAAACCTAGGCTCCATTGTCCAATGCATCAATCACCACATCACACTCCTACTCCAATTGCTATAATTCCTCTAAACTTCCTAGAGCATATCATCTGTCACTATGTGACAGGGAATGATGGTCAACCTTTGACCTGATCCAGCAGGGCTCTTCTTGTACTAGAGCATTAAAGGCATGTATACACAGAATCTGGCTGATCTCCCTTTTCAAAAAAAGGCATAGAAGCAGAGACATGATTAATTTTAGCCTCTGCTCTTAATAATCTTATCAGGGAGACTTTTATAATGACAACATATATGCCTTCCAAGTTATTGTAAGCTGGCCCTGCTGCATTTGGGATTGCTTTGTTTCATTCTGCAAAAAAGCTTCTGATCCATAGTTCTGCTCCAACAGCACCACTGTTGAAGTGGTTGCCCTGAGGTTTCTTAGCTGTCACTTCTATTTTTTAAATGACCTACTGCATGCCTAAATATAGCTGTGCAACCTTAGCTTTTGATTTCATACCTGAGTATATGAGTACATGGGGAGTTTTGCATGTTTAATTATAAGCCAAGCAACACCATCTCTTTTTGCAATTTCTACGTGGTGCTTCAAGCATTTTCTAAATAAAACAATGATAGTGTTGATGTGGCCTCCAGATTCCTACCTGGCTTTCCTTATTTACAAAAATTGTATCTTTGGTTGCAGCAATCATTCAGCACTTTTTCCAGGGAACTATTTCGGCATGTAGACAATGCCTTGTGACTATTTTCCCATCTTGCCCAGAAGTGCTGGCACACTGCTCCCTGAATCATTAAAAATAATTTGATTAGGTCATAAGAACTGAAGATGTAGCACTTGATCTACAGAAATGACATCTCTTAAACATACATGGAAAGCTTGAACCTGTCAGCTCTTTTCCACATCATTATGCATCATGTCATATAAAAATAGATATAGGTTTCAGTGCGCTAATACTCTCTCACGTTTAAGGCGTGAAGACTGATTAATGCTAAGAGATGCCTGTGCTATTGTGCTCCATGGAACAGAGTACTTTGTCCCACAGCAGTACGATTGTTTGCTAGAAATATTTCTTCAGGATCAAAAAATAGTAAATCCTCAATGTAACAACAGACCTTGGTTTAGGGGACCAGATTTTATGGACAGGAAGTCAAGTCACAGCCAAGGAGCAAGAGGCAGCCTGAGTGGCAATTATTCAAGCATCAGCACTGAGATCGAAGGAGACTCTGGCAACAACTGTGGCACGTCAGCATGTGGAAGGCAAGCTGCTGCTGAGAGGCCATGTGGAGGCTGAGGATCAGAGCCCACAAGCATTGGCATCAGCCCATCTATGGTTGCTGGAATCCTGTTTATCCAATCAGTGAAATTATTAGCAATGCTTGAATGTGTTTGCCTCTACTTTCATTTGATGTCTCAATGCTACTGAGCACAACAAATAGGCTATGGCTGAGGAAGAACCCATCCATGAATTATCAGCTCGATATTAACTGTTTTTGAATAAGTAAATGAACTGCCACCCTTAATTCTGACATACTGTGAGAGTCTGAAGAGGCTGGCAAAGTAACAGGAGAAACATTAGGCATAAACAATCAACAGTTAGGGGAGAAGTTTGTTAGTAGCTTATCTGATAAATGGCAGCTCGGCCTAGAATGCAAAAAATCCAGGGAGACTCAGAACATTCAAAGACACTCTGCTTTACGAAACTCACTAGGGCTTGAGATTCATACCAGTTACCCAAATTCTGAATCTTAATTACCCTAATTCTTCCATAAAAGCTCCATATTGGAGAGGGTTTATTTCTTTTTTGATCATGCTACAGGGTATGGGTCTTGACACATATATCACTTTTCCTAGCAAGTTAGTTAGTTTCCTGAACATGAGTGATATCAGGATGTTTACAGGCAAAATGGTACAAGCTAGTTCACCCAGGAACGTGAATTTTTTCATTGCAATATTTGTATGAGAGAATAACCCAAAGTAGTTCATTGGCATATATCCTTTTTCAATGAAGTCTGTTCCATATTTTTGTTGGTCACACAGTCAGCCAGATGTTTAGACTGGATTTGTCATTTTTATCCACCTATCAAGTCCTTCCCAAGGACCTGGGATAGGCAGATGTTGTTGTTTGATGGTGTTAAAAGTATCGTTGCAGGATGTAAGCTGTTCCAAGTAAAGCTGCCTTTTGCAGTTGACTGATGCTGATTTTGTCAATGCTGATGGTCTTCAAGTAGTGCTCCAGATGTTTTGGGATTGCACCCAAGGCGCCTATTGGTATTATGTTTCTTTCTTTTGCCACAGTCATTCTATTTCTATTTACAGGTCATTGTATTTTGTTATTTTCTCCAGTCCTTTCTCTTCTATTCTGTTGTCTCCAGGTATTACAATGTCCACTATCCAGATTTCTTCCTCTTCTTCCTCTTCCTCTTCTTCCTCTTCCTCTTCTTCTTCTTCTTCTTCTGCTGCTGCTGCTTCATTTTTATCCACCTTTTTCATATATAGGCAGTAAATATACCTAATACTCCTATGAATAACTGAATGTATATTAATGAAGCAAAGAAAAATTAAATGATGCCAGCCACATATGAGTACCTCCACTCAAAACTTTGTTTCCAGCCCCCACAACAATGGCATTTTCCTACATCTATAATTTGAAGAGTAAAGTTATCATGACTAAATGTCTGCAAGTATACTTTTATGATATAATGAGGAATTCCTAGTTTGAAGCTCTATAAAATCAGTAAAATTTTTCTTCATTTTTGATAGTTCCTTGATTAAAAAGACAACCCTGGTATTGTAAATTTATTTAGAAAATCTTCCAATCAACAGATTGTCTTCTTTCCACAACAGAAATGATCTCGTCCATTAGAGAAATACTAGTTACACATAATGACACTTTCTGTTTGCCCCCTGCATTTCAGAGAAATGTCACCATTTTTGTGATGGAATGGAATTATGAAGGCCAGGATCAGGGAGATAAGCGTGTTCTTAGTTCACCAGAGGAGCGTGGGAAGATCAAGAGGATGAGGCTGGCACCTCCCTGAGGAATTCACGGTGTTGTGGCTGGCTGGCTTGGGAGCTGGGGTTTCAGTCTGGGGAGATTTCTGTCTAGAGGTTGTAGCTAATAAACACAGTAGAACTGGATTTGTATTGTCTCTTGGAGTTCTTCGGGCTAAACCTGACAATTTTGGTGAAAAAGAGATTGCTTTCATGCATGAAATGACACTTTTTCTGGGAGGGAAGAAAAGAAGAAAGGAAAAGAAATTCCACATCCTAGCTTGTCTTTCATTATTACTTACAAACACACACACGTACACACACACACACACACACTAGATGATAGATAGATAGATAGATAGATAGATATAGATACAGATAGATAATAGATGTGAAATGCTTCTGTTGTTTCCTCAATTGTTTTGTCTGAGCATAAAATGAAGAAGAAATAATTGGAAGCACTCCTTTTGCTATCTATATAATATAGATGTAGGTATAGGTATAGGTATAGGTATAGGTATAGGTATAGGTATAGGTATAGGTATAGGTATAGGTATAGGTATAGGTATAGGCATAGGCATAGGCATAGGTATAACTACCCCAGTGATCAGGAGCCACCCTTGACCACTTTAGAATTGCTAGAATTGCTAAAGAAATTGGAAATGTGCCTACTGAGTTATGAGCTACTGGCCAAAGCACAGATCCTTTGTTTTGCTTCGTCAGATGTAGAGTAGGCCAATCTAACTGAATTGGACTTAATCCTGGCTAATTTAAATCCCACTACTTACAGTGGCCTCTTCTTAGTATGATGGGGGGACATGGTGGCGCAGCGGCTTAATGACGCTGAAAGTTGCCGGCCAGAAATGGTCGACGCTTCAGCGGTTCGAGTCCAGCCTTCGCGTTAGCAGGGTGAGCTCCTGTTTCCTCCCTAGTTCCTGTAAACCCAACAGTTCGAAAACACACGTGAGTAGATAAATGGGTACTCTCACTCTGGTGGGAGGAAAAATGCTGGCGGCGCCTTGCAAAAAAAGGAGTCGGGAGCAGTTGCCGGTAAGCACGAAAAACCGTGCGCGCCCGAAAAGGGCGCAAAGCAACGGAAACCCCGCCTCCTGCGCTCGCCAGCTGGGCTCTGCTCTAGGAAGGAGGCTCTGGCAAACCACTTCCGAAACAATTGCCTTGAAAACTGCAAGGACTTGTCCAAGCAGTCACTGCAGAGTTGGTAACGACTGAGCGCAGATTAAAAAAAAAAAAACTTACAGTGGCCTCTTCTTAGTATAACTCTGGATTCAGTGATAATATATCCCCTAGTCCATCACCGATTCCTTGGGCTCTCTAGATACCACTGCCATGTTCACTGCCATGCTGGAAGGCATTTCCAGTTGGCATAGGTCAGTGGAATTTCTTCCCCAGTACACGGCATTCTTCCTGCAGTTGCAGTAAGGGCCTGTCTACATATTACATTCTATGCATATCTAGAGAATATGTATATCTTTTTTCTTGAGAAGAATTACATAAGCTAATTCCACTGTGAAAGAGCTGAGCTAAAATTCTTAGGAAACTTACTACAATTTCTGAAGGTTTAAACAGGGAGAAGAAACTACATATGTTAACCAACTCATCTGGGTGAGAATGTCTGTGTTACACTTAAGTTCTGCTTTGCTGAATATCATTATCTGTAGGTAATTCTTTCTCTTGCCTCTTCTTTCCTTCTCTCCCCCACAACAGCTACGTGCATATCACACACATATTTTCAGGATTATACTTCATGGATCTGTGCAGTGAATAGATCCATGAAGTTTAACCAATTATAAATCTGTTAGTCTTTAAAGTTCCACAGGACTCTTTTTTCTTTTCGTTTGCTTGAAACCAACACAACATCAAGGGTAAGAACATAAAGTACAAAGCAGTAAAAGGGAAGTAGCAAAACCAAACTAGAGACTTGCAAGTATAAATGCTTGAATTCATATGTAATGTTAAGGAGAAATACCACAAATTTTAACATCTGTATTCAAACATATATATGATTTCATATAGATGAAAATAAGCTATTAAGAATTAGGTTGCATGCCATAACTAAAAACCAAAACAATGTTCAATTAAATGTTTCTTCAAAAGGCTTTGTTGTTGTCCTGCTTTTTTGGCCAATGCAATTTTCCACATTTTAAAAAATTACTGTTTACACAAGCATTCACAGCAAACTGAGATTATGTCAAAAGGATGGCATGGACACTGCTGGTACATTCTTGCAGGTGAATATCAGATACAAGTATGTAAGTTGTGGTATTGGCATTGCACCATGATGCATGTTCATCATTTCCCCTCACCCACCAATGCCTATGATTGTTCTAAAGAAAGTTTACTTTAATTCCAATGTTTTGCAATAATGTTTGACATGTTATTCTTGCCACAAGACTCCTTGTTCTGATAGATAGATGATAGATAGATGATAGGTAGATATAGCTAAACACAATTGAATATTTAATTTATTTTAAGTGTATATACAAGTTCCTGATCTGGATTTGGATCATTGCTAGCCAGTGGGAGAAGTTTCAATCTTCTCCCTCAACCCTTTCATTTAAGGCTTATCTTCTTCTCCCACTAACAGTGGCATGAACATGCCTTACTAACTGTCTTTAAAGGACATATCTTCATGAGGTCAGTTTTGTCTCTCCCTCAGGCTGCCACAGATGCAGCCTAAATTTGTTCTTAGCTGTTCCAGTGTTAAAGTAATGCTTTCCCCAAGTAATGCTTTCCCCCTTCTCCTGACATAAGTAGTAGTGTATGAGTGATCTGCAACATTTTGTTGATGGTTGGTTATGATGCTGTCGGGGTGAGAGCTGCTCAGCTTCTATTGGCCCCTGGAGGTTGTTGCAACAACAGCCCTATCTCTCTGGTAGCTAGTCCCTTCTCTCCATAGCCATTTTGGTTTGGGTTGTAGGAGACACTAGATACCAGGCTTCTAGAGTGGCATTTGTCCATGTAATGCTTGTCCAGGATTTTAGAAAGCCCTTTTCGGGGAGCTTCCTGGGAAGAAATGGTGGACTGAAGATAGGTCTGTGAAAAGCGGAGCTGACAACTGCAGCAGAATGAAGAACCAGTGAGTAGAATGGCAATTCAATAATTCCTCTCCAGACAAGGAGAGGACTTGAAATCACCCACAAGTGCTCCAGACAGCTGCTCCTCATGGGGAGACCACAAGGCAGCAGTGTCCAGTGGGTTTAGAGCTCTGGGAGATGAGGGAATAACCAACTTGCTCAAACCATGGTTGGCATCTTTGAAAAGACACTAAGTTCACATACGTCCTTTTCTAATCATTTTCAGAAATTGGTTAACTCTTTTCAGCTATTAGGAACCTTTGGATCAACAAGTCTGACAGTACTGGGTGAGTTTCTTTCAATCCTTAGTGAAAGAAGCTTTAACTACAAATGTAAGAACTTTAAAAAATTGGGGGGGGGGGGATAAACAGCAAAAGGCTGATTAAAACTTTGATTTTAGAAAGTAACAAGTGGACTAATGGTTCAGATAAATTTGAAATAAGATTTTGGAATTAATTATAAAGAATTATTTCCATGGGAAAATAGTTTTCTTTTGATTTTTTTTAGGAAAAAAAACATAATAATATAAGACTTTAAAAATTGGACACCAGAGGGAACAGGAGGGAACTAAAGATTAGAATTAAAGGAGAAGAACACTCAAACTCAACTTACAATTTCAGAATGAAGTAAAATATTTTAACATTGGACATATTGAAGGATATTTTTGAACAATGGGCCCAGAAGTTAATTTTAAGAGTGCCTGCCTCTATAGATAGACTGTGTGTAAAAGATGTTATGGAAGAGGAGTAAGTTCTACCTGACAAGATCAAGACTGATTCAAAAGTGGACTTAAAAATGACAGGCTACAAGAATGACATGGAAAAAGATGTTACACTGAGCATACAGAAGAAACCAGCTGATGTCTTAATAATTAAAAGGGATATGCAAATAACTGTGGGGGATAGAAGCAGAGAGAAAGGCTATCAGGAAGAAGGGGGTGCATTCTAGGGAGGGAAAGGAGGCAAGAGACAACACAGTCCAGAAGAGGCACATGGGAAATGTAAGAAGTTCAAGGTAGTCACTCCCTAGAATCTTCCAGGGTATATCCACTTGTTGTAGTAGTATAGATTTAGTCTGGCAAGATTCTGTCTATAAGGTGTGAGCAAGTAAAGGAACTTAACTCAACTGGACTGTTTCACCATTGTTCTTGGGCTGGGCCTGACAATAACAAACCAAGAGAGAGACCTGGATAATTTTCCTATACTGGATTTAGAAAAGAGACTGCTTAAAGTTTTGAAGAACTTTATGAGAAGGGATAAAGAAAATTTAAAAGAAATCAAGGTCTACAACATTATTCGAAGGGATTAAGATCAAAATTGTTAGAAGTAATAGGAAGGAATATAATGTTGGTTTATTTGATCAAGGTTAAAATAGATGTGTTATCTCTGATAACCATTAATGGACTTTTTCTGACATCAGGACTGAAATGAAGAGGCTTTATGGATTTGTTTACAGATAAGAGATGGAAAGAAGAGATCATCTGGTGTAAATTAAGAGAAGGTGATAAGTTACTAAATGTCAGGCCCAGCCCCAGAACAATGGTAAAACAGTCCAGTCAAGTAAAGTTCCTTTATTTGCTTATACCTTATAGACAGAATCTTGCCAAACTAAATCTATCCTACAGCAACTAGTGGATATACCCTGGGAAATTCTAGGAAGTGGCTATCCTGAACCTCTTACTCTTCCCACCTCCTCTTGCGGGCTGTATTGCCTTTTGTCTCCTTTCCCCTCCTGCCATGCACCCCCTCCCTGCTGATAGCCTTGATCTCTCACATCACTCTCCTCCTCGTAGATACATTCCGTCACACTAAAGTTGCTTATACTTGTGATGAAGAGGGAAGTAACTTCTTTATATAGTTCTTTTCTTTTTCTTTACTATATTATTTTTTCTTTCTTTTCTATTTCTCTTTCTATTTTTTCTTTCTTTTCTGTACCTTCTATTTTTCTTTTTACTCTTTTATTTTTTTAGTTTGTATTAGTTTTTACCGTTGTAATTGTGATCTTTAATAAAATTACTATTAAAAAAAAGAAGAAAGCACTTTTCGGGCATTATACAGGCCCCCTGTATACATGGATTTAGCATTCTTCTGGAAGTGCTAGTCCTGTTTTTAAAGACTGTGTTCAGCAATCTTTGAAGGAGCAGAAGGGTGGCCCATAGAAAAAAGTCTGGCACTCCAGTTGATTTAAACTAGAAAGAAAGCCAGGTTCCACTAGCTGGATGTTGCTAGTTCTGTCAACAATGACTACATTACAGGTTTTTTATTTGCAGGTTCTGTTGACAAGAGTTTTGGATGGCTATATTTTTCATTTTTATGATTTTGAGGGTAATTATCATTTTACATACTCCAATGCAATGTTGTGTCCTCTCTGGGATACTTCTGACCGTGGCCTCTTTCTGGCCATTCCCTTGCAGCACCTATTGTTATTGGATACATGGGAGCTGGGATGAGATTGACAAGAGTTCTATCTGTTCCCCCTTTTTTCCCAGGTGACAGGCCACAGGACCAGTGAAGAAGCAGGGGGTGAAGTGGGAGGGAAATTGCACAATGGTCTTTGCAACCCCTGCCCTGCACCCATGACTTATTACTTGGTTTATTTCTGAACATGGATCTAGCATTCTTCTGGCAGAGTGCTAATCCCATGTCAAAAAAAATAAAAGATGACAAGGTGGTGGAGCAAAAGAGGGGCATGGGATAAAACAAGAGGGGCATTATCCAAAAAGACTCTTCTCTTCTCTTCTCTTCTCTTCTCTTCTCTTCTCTTCTCTTCTCTTCTCTTCTCTTCTCTTCTCTTCTCTTCTCTTCTCTTCTCTTCTCTTCTCTTCTCTTCTCTCTTCTCTTCTCTTCTCTTCTCTTCCCTTCCCTTCCCTTCCCTTCCCTTCCCTTCCCATCCCATCCCTCCCCTTCCCTTCCCTTCCCTTCCCTTCCCTTAATTTTCCTGCAGACTTCCTCCATTCCATCCGCCTATTGGCTGGGCTATATATGGACAGGCATAGACTAACTAATAAGTCAGTGGCACAGAGAAGTTCAAAGCCAATACAAACAGACTGAAAGTTAAGGAAGAATCAGAGTATAAAGTATCAATTTGGGAGAAAGAAGATCACAAAAGATAGAGCAAACTAGGTACCAAAAAAAAAAGAGCAGAATAAAGCTGAGTCTCTTTTTTTCTCCTGCCTTCCATGCAAATCCGCCTAAACAAATTCTAACAGAAAAGACAAAACTTTCCAATGTTATTTTATATCAAAGCTTTGCAGATGATAAAGAATGTTGATTAAAAAATATCATAGAGCCCATAACACCATTCAGGCCCACCTTGTCCAAATATGAAAGGAAAATTGTCTTTGAGACTGAAAAATTAAAAAGCCTATCCACTCTTCAAAAGACCTTCAAACCTCTTCAAAGCAATTTATAGGTTTAGTACAATGTTCATACACAGGCCTGCTGCACGGGGATAAAACAATAAAATATAATTATAAGTAGTGGACTTTATACTGCCTTTTTATAATAAGTACCCCAGTGTCTGGTACCCAGGGCAGTTTGCCTCATATTACCAACAGTAGGGCTGGTTCTGCTTTTGAGGTTTTGGTTTTTGGGAAAGGCTTATGGCTGGATTCGTTGTCTATTCATATGTGTCTTGAGTTTTGAAATGTAAGTCACATTGTCTTCTGCCAACTTCTCTTCTGATATTTCAGAATCATTTCTGAACATAAATTCTCACAAGAAATGTACTAGACCCTTAGAGATTAAACAGACAGCATAGTATATTAGTTTAATTCCTACTTTGCATAGTTCTCCAAAGCCTTAGTTTTGACTTGGCAAATCAGCTTTTCTTGAAAGATACTAAGAAACAAAGTTCAGATGTCGATTCCAGGAAGATGATCTATAGATTAGTTTTCTTTTAAGAAAATAGCGAAGACAGTTGTCTTAACTATTTACTTCATGGAATAATTTTCTACAAGGTGCCCTTTTCCCCCTAGATACACATTTTGGAGTATTAGAATGGTAATGCACATGTTCTGATCATAGGTGAGAATATGTTGAACTCTTATGAAAAAAGACTGAAGGTATTTTTTCCTCTTGAGATTCTTTGATGTTTCATCTGAGAAGGAATCCCTAATTCAGTCTAAATTTTACACTGGGCAAATTATGCCAAGTGGCAGATGGAAGAATCCATCAATTTTGGCTTTAATTAGATTCTCACTTTCTCAATGCTAAATTTGTTTTCTGCATTGGTTTATCAATTTGGTTTTAAACAAGTTAGCCTAAACATGCATGCACGTATTCTCCTAATGCATGCATTTGATACCCAGCTCTTCTAGTCTGCTTATGTTTTGGTTTGCATTCTTGCCATTGATTCATAATCACCCATCAGGTCCAACTTTGGCTCTAATCTTGGAACATCTTACAAGTTGGTGCTCCTCCACCCACCTCCCACCCACATCTCTGTTGTCCCTGCCTGGTGTTCTCCATTTGTCTTGTTGAAATTCATGGTCATGTCATCACCCTAGCAGAAAATCTGAGGTATTAATGCTGATCAGATTGCCTCATAATAATGCTGTGCCTAACTTGAAAACCTTTTAATTTTCCTGGGAAAATTGAAGGGAACTCAGGCTGCATAAGAATATGGTGTTTACATGATGCTCAGAAGATTGAGGAGATGAGAGAGATTTCGAAGAACAAAGCAATTATTTCCTATCTCTCTCTTGCTATGTAACATTGTATGATAAAACATTGCAAAGGTGTTGAGATAAGATGTTTTATATAAAAAAATGCTAATAGGTAAGCAGCTTGTCACCTCTTGCCATATGTGGCAACTGGACTGAGAACCAAGATAGATGATATCAAAAAAGAAACAAGCATCATTTTACCATCAGTTTATTAAAAAACAAAACAAAACTCTTTTTTTCCTCTCCCCCTTTCTCTCTCTCTCTTATTTAAAGTGTATTGAACATTTGAGTTTCAGTTAAAGGTCAAAGGTTATTAGAACATGTTATATCTATTTTTTAATGACATAACCTTTCAGAATGTCAGAGCAATAAGGCAGATAAAAAGTTAACCATGGGTATTTTCAAACACAAATTTGAAGTGTGCTGCTGTCACACTGGATTTCAACGATCTGCTACAATCTGCTATAAAATCAAACTGCTATGAAGACATTAAACATCCCTTCTTCCATTTACAAAGTCATTTTCCTTGACATAGAAAGTGTTCCTTGATCAAATACCTGCTGTTGAAATCTAATATGGATAGAAAGGTGGCCATGTCTCCTACTTTATGGAGAGTCCTTTGTTTGAAAGGCTGCCAGGTGACAAGCCTTTGAAAGGATTCTCCATTTGAATAGCTATTCATTCCATGTCTATTTTGTAGATGAAAAACTGTTAAGAAGGAAGACCTTCACAGTGTACATTAGCAACTCTCTATTAGTATCTAGTGGGCCACCTGACCAGTTTTCCCACAAGAGATGCGGAGTAATTCTATTCAAATTATATCATTTCCAAATTTGCATCTGAATAAATTAATTAGCATGCCTCATCTATGCAAATGGTGTTCTTTTTTTAATGATTCTTCTTTGGGTGATTCAAAAGTGGCCATTCTTTATCCACAAGGAAATCTACAGCATAGACACTGCTTTAATAAGTGTTTAGGTGGTGTGGACTTGATGCCCTCATCACTGGAATCAGACAGGACTACTAGGTACAGATTTTCATGTGAATGTTAGAACTCTTGCATCCATAAAAACAAATGTCCATCAGGAAGGTGAAAGAATTTGAGCTATCTTGCATTATTGGAGTTCTTGGAGCTTAATTTTTGGATGTTTCATTTCTCTACTAGGTAACTTCCTTAGTGCAGGAGTTTTGGAGAAGTTAAGTTCATTGCTGTCAGTGTTTATATATTCTTCTCTCTCTCTTTTGCTTTGTACATGCTTGGATGGAATGGTCTTCAAGACACTGGAAGAGATCCTTAACTTCAGAGATACTTAAAGCTCTTAGATATTTGTGAATACACTAAAGGTATTTACCTAAGTAAATGCTACCGAAGTGAATTGTACAAGTTAGATATCCCCCATATGCTGAATACAAAAGACATTACAGTATATAGTTTACTTCTGATACATTAAAAAATAGAATATTTGCTATTTTAGAACATGCAAACACATCTGCTTTTTCATTCATTCTCTGCATGTGTGTGCAGCTGGACTCTGCCTTTATAACTGTTGTCTACATAATGCATGTTCCAGAGATCTATTAAATTAATTGCAAAAACAGGGTAATAAATAAACAGGGAGGAAGGGAAATGAATTGCTCCTCAGATTTCAGTTAACCAATCCTCAATTTGTTTTTGAAGTTCCTATGTCATAATTAAAATCTCTGGGTATAACCCAAGTGGTTTAAGGGTTTCTTTTGAACCTCCTATCAAAACATTTCTAAAACTTCCCTTGATGCAGACTGAAATATTTTGGAAGGACTCATTCTACTTTTCCCCTTCATGGATCACTGCCTTGTCATGGCAAAGAGGCTTGCATAACTCAGTGAAGCCATGAGCTTGCAGGGCCACCCAAGACAGACAGGTCATGATGGAGAGTTCTGACAAAATGTGGTCCACTGGAGAAGGAAATGGCAACCACTCCAGTATCCTTGCCAAGAAAACCCCATGGACAATGTCAAAAGGCTAAAAGATATGACGCCAGAAGATGAGCCCCTCAAGTCAGAAGGTGTCCAATATGCTACTGGGGAAGAGTGGAGGGCAATTCCAAGTAGCTCCAGAAAGAGTGAAGCGGCTGGGCCAAAGCCGAAAGGAAGTTCAGCTGTGGATGTACCTAGAAGCGAAAAGAAGGTCTGATGCTGTAAAGAACACTATTGTATAGGTACCTGGAATGTAAGATCTATGAACCAAGGAAAGCTGGATGTGGTAAAACATGAGATGACAAGATTGAACATGGACATCTTCGGAATCAGCGAATTAAAATGGATGGGAATGGGTGAATTTAATTCAGGTGACCATTATATTTACTACTGTGGGCAAGAAACCCTTAGAAGAAATGGTGTAGCACTCATAGTCAATAAGAGAGTGGGAAAGGCAGTAATGGGGTACAACCTCAAAAATGACAGAATGATCTCAGTGTGAATCCAAACCATTCAACGTTACAGTAATCCAAGTCTATGCCCCAACCACTGATGCCGAAGAAGCTGAAGTTGACCACTTCTATGAAGACCTACAACACCTTCTAGAACTAGCACCAAAAGAAGATGTCCTTTTCATCATAGAGGATTGGAATGCTAAAGTAGGAAGTCAAGGAATAATCGGAATAACAGGCAAGTTTGGCCTTGGAATACAAAATGAAGCAGGGCAAAGGCTAATAGAGTTCTGTCAAGAGAACAAGTTGGTCACAGCAAACACTCTTTTCCAACAACACAAGAGATGACTCTACACATGGACATCACCAGATGCTCAATACCAAAACCAGATTGATTATATACTTTGCAGCCAAAGATGGAGAAGCTCTATACAGACAGCAAAAACAAGACCAGGAGCTGACTGTGGCTCAGATCATGCGCTTCTTACTGCAAAATTTAGGCTTAAATTGAAGAAAGTAGGGAAAACCACTAGACCATTCAGGTATGACTTAAATCATATTCCTTGTGAGTACACAGTGAAGGTGATGAATAGATTTAGGGGATTAGATTTGGTAGACAGAGTGCCTGAAGAACTGTGGACGGAGGTTCGTAACATTGTACAGGAGGCAGCAACTAAAACCATCCCAAAGAAAAAGAAATGCAAGAAAGCAAAATAACTGTCTGATGAGGCTTTACAAATAGCTGTGGAAAGAAGGAATGCGAAAAGCAAGGGTGAAAGGGAAAGATATAAGCAACTGAATGCAGATTTCCAGAGAATAGCAAGGAGAGATAAGAAGGTCTTCTTAAATGAACAATGCAAAGAAATCGAGGAAAACAGTAGAATGGGAAGACTAGAGATCTCTTCAAGAAAATTGGAGATATCAAAGGAATGTTTAGTGCAAAGATGGGCATCACAAAGGACAAAAAAGGCAGGGATCTAAGAGAGGCAGAAGAGATTAAGAAGAGGTGGCAAGAATACATAGAAGAACTATACAAGAAAAACCTTAATGTCCATGATGTCCATGCTGGTGTAATCACTGACCTTGAGCCAGACATCCTAGAAAGCGAAGTCAAGTGGGCATTAGGAAGCATTACTAACAACAAAGCTAGCAGAGATGACTATTCCAGCTGAGTTATTTAAAATACTAAAAGATGATGCTGTTAAAGTGCTGCACTCAATATGCCAGCAAGTTTGGAAAACGCAACAGTGGCCACGGGATTGGAAAAGGTCAGTTTACATTCCAATTCCAAAGAAGGGCAATGCCAAAGAATGCTCAAACTATTGCACAATTGCACTCATTTCACATGCTAGCAAGGTTATGCTCAAAATCCTACAAGCTAGGCTTCAGCAGTATGTGAACCGAGAACTACAGGATGTACAAGCTGGGTTTTGAAGAGGCAGAGGAACTAGAGATCAAATTGCCAACATTTGCTGGATCATGGAGAAAGCACAAGAGTTCCAGAAAAACATCTACTTCTGCTTTATTGACTATGCAAAAGCCTTTATTGTGTGGATCACAACAAACTGTGGCAAATTCTTAAAGAGATGGAGGTACCAGACACCTTACCTGTCTCCTGAGAAAACTGTATGCAGGCCAAGAAGCAACAGTTAGAACCGGTCATGGAACAACTGATTGGTTCAAAATAGGGAAAGGAGTATGACAAGGCTGTATACTGTCACCCTGCTTATTTAACTTATATGCAGAGTACATTATGGGAAATGCCAGGCTGGAAGAATCACAAGCTGGAATTAAGATTGCAGGGAGAAACATCAACAACCTCAGATATGCAGATGATACCACCCTAATGGTAGAAAGTGAAGAACTAAAGAGCCTCTTGATGAGGGTGAAAGAGGAGAGTGCGAAAGCTGGCTTGAAACTCAACATTAAAAAAACTAAGATCATGGCATCTGGACCCATTAATTCCTGGCAAATAGAAGGGGTAGAAATGGAAGCAGTTACAGACTTCATTTATTTGGGCTCCAAGATCACTGCAGATGGAGACTACAGCCATGAAATTAAAAGACACTTGCTCCTTGGGAGGAAAGCAGAGACTTCACCTTGCCGACAAAGATCCGCATAATCAAAGCTATGGTTTTTCCAGTAGTAATGTATGGCTGTGAGAGCTGGACCATAAAGAAGGCTGAGCGCCAAAGAATTGATGCCTTTGAACTGTGGTGCTGGAGAAGACTCTTAAGAGTCCCCTGGACTGCTAGGAGGTCAAACCAGTCAATCTTAAAGGAAATCAACCCTGACTGCTCATTGGAAGGATTGATAATGAAGCTCAAGCTCAGATACTTTGGTCACCTAATGCGAAGAGAGGACTCTTTGGAAAAGACCCTGATGCTGGGAAAGATTGAAGGCAAAAGGAGAAGAGGACGGCAGAGGATGAGATGGTTAGATAGCATCACTGAAGCAATGAGCGTGAAACTGAGCAAACTCAGGGAGGCAGTGAAGGACAGGAAGGCCTGGCGCGATATGATTCATGGGGTCACGAAGAGTCAGACACAACTTAACGACTGAACAACAACAATTCTACTTTCCTGACCTATGATGTACCACTTCAGTAAACAAATTATAAGAAAATACCATAGAAGTCAGGATATCAGGTTTGAAAATCTGTACTTGATAGAGAAGAGTGTAAAACCTGGAACCCCAAGACCATAAGATTCCCCAAGGCTTCAGCTTATCCTTGTAGTCTGTCTAAAATTTGTACTGACTTACAATGTTGGGGTGACAGAAGGAAGAAATTATTAAATACAGGAAGAATAACAATATTGACTGCATTTAATTGATTATATGCTTCATACTGCTCACACACGGGCCTTGACATAATCTAAATTGGATCCTTTGGATTACTTTGGGAAAGAAAAAAATGCAAGCATTGCACTTAAAATGTATTGAAAGTAATCCTTAGGTTAGTGGTGGAGAACTTATTGCCCAACAGCTATTGTTGCATTAGAACACCTGACAGCACCACCTAGCATAGCCAATAGAGAAGGATGTTGGGAATTAATATTGAGCAACATCTGGACAGCCACATAGTTTCAAGATCTGAAATATATTAATTTATTATATATACGATTTTTGCAATAGGCATTCAAGATAACTAAAAATATTAAATAAATACAGCATAAAAGTGCAAAATGTGCTTTGTGGAAAATTGCCTATCATTCTCATGTTGTACATGGAAAATACACTGTAGACGGAATAAGTCCCTGTTGGAAATGAAGGATACTTTAATTTAGCTATGAATATATATGCAACATACACTTTTTGTCATTTCTAAAAAAAAAAAAAAGTTTCTTAACTCTTAATCTGGTCTAGTCTTCACATTCATTTTAGGTGAGACTCTTTAAGGCAGGGATCCCTAGACCTTCAAGTTTAAGGTGCCCATTTGGGACCCAGAGGAGTTCTCAGAAGCAAAGACTGGTAGAAGCCTGCACATTTGAAAATGCTGTTGTAGACAGAACAAATAGAAAAAGATCCTGAGTAACAAAGCAAAGGTTGTGTAAGAAAGGAATAAGTGTGAGATTTACCCATCCAAGGACAGAAACCTATTCAAATTTCTTCATAAACTGAACGGAAAGCATTTGAGATTTTCAGAGAATGCGGATGTGAGAACTGAGAGACTATCCCTATTTCCAGGCAAATGAACACATTCCTAGGACTCACTCAATTTTTAGAAATTTAACATGGAAAACTGGTTTTTGAGACTCCAGACATTGGTTAGAGCAATAGTCAGAATCTTATCTTCATTTCCTAGTAATGCCTACATTTTCAATTAGCTAAAACAAGGATTTTCAAGCTATAAGTTACTGGTTCCATGTTGGACTCCGGCATGCCTCTATCCATGAAGTGGAAGTAGGAAAAAAGAAGAAAAGAGGAGGATCATTTGTAGGTGTTAAGTCTACCTTGAGAAGTTTAATTTCAGTTTCATTAACTTTGCCATCTGTTTTATCTCAGAAGCACAGGACAGTAGCAGCTGGAGATCTTACCATTTTAGGCCATGCTGTTAAAGGTACAGCTATTTAATAAAGTTAACACCATTTAATTAAGAGCAGGCCTTTGACTTTGTGGATTTGATTTGGAATCTGGTGACCTTCCCCAACTCCACATTTTTGTACACAATATAACAGGATCAGGAAGGTGATACAATTTTTACCTGTTTCTGTGTCTTGAGGGGGAAGGAGAAGCTGCTGTGAGTCGAAGCTTGGTGTTTCCTCTTTCAGTCCATCTGACTCCTTGAAAAACAACCTGTCGATGAGAATTTCCCTTTTCATTATTCGATGGTGCCCTCCAAGGAAGGAATAGAATTATACTGATCAATTGGTGAGAAGTCCTGAGAAGCAGCTGCAATGGAATCACATTTACCTTGACCTAATTGCATGGAGCACATGAATTACTTACTTAATAAGTTTGTTTTGAAGATGAGTGGAATGCAGAGTTGTATGAAAAAAAAAATCAAAATGCATTTAGAATTACTGGACTGCATCCTAAATAAGCTTCTTTGAGAGAAAACCTGATGACATTCAACAGAACTTGCTTTTCATTCAACTTGCAGAGGACTGAATTGTATCTATAGATTATGTCAATGCTGAAATACCAAATGGTATTGCTTTATCATGATACCATGTTTTGTTAAAAGTACATTCTACTATGAATTCTATATTCCACTATGAGTATACTGAAAAGTATATTCTGCTATGTTCCATAGAATTTCTAAGAGAAAGTGAGCAGTTTTAGTTTTATTTTTGTTTATTTTTCTTCCTGCAGATCAAATGGCCTCTTGCTTTGTCAACATAATTTAATGTTATTTTATACAGTGTTCCAACAGTGACCATTCAGATGTCCATAGAGAAGTCTACAAGTAGGCCATGGATGCAATTCTCTTACTCATGATTCTAGAGTAAATATACTATTGAGGCAAATAGCCATTGTTAGTCTTGCTCTCCATGAGTTAGTCTAATCCTCTTTCAGAGATATCCACATTGATGACCATCATTATACCTTATGGCACCCATTGCATAATTATTCATTTTCTTATTCTGAACTTTACACAGATTTTTAGTTCAGCCTTGATACTTTCCTAATGTCCAGAATGAGGTCTAGAAAGTTTTTCTTTTCCATTCTATCTTTAAAAATATCCATCTTAGAAAAATCCAGTGTTAACTAGAAAAGCTAAAAAGCTCAAGAGTTTCATTCTGCACATTTTTGTAGTTATCATGGAGATTTACCATGATAACTTAAAGACATTCTATTAATTTGAGAGCTCCTTACTGATTGCTTCAGGTGACCCTTTTCATTTTCTGAATGTAGTGAACTGTGTATGAACATCGCTCATGGAGTGAAAAATCAGAGAGAACATTTTTATCTTCCTTTATTTTGACCCAGTGTATGTTGGGCTGCTGCTGTTTTGAAAATCTGAGAAATTCCAAGTGAAGCAGATTAAAGGTAACTCACACCAGTACTACTGCCACCCCCCAATCTCATAAAAGGAATTTGAAGATGATCTGTGATTTTCTTTAAACCTGCCGACCTTGCAAATCATTGTCCCAGGCTGAGCTGCCTCTGCCTTTGCAATAACATCCACTCCCATCATCCTTCATTACATGCAACATGAATACCCTGCCTTCCACATTAATAATCCTAATAATTCCTATAATCCTAGTATTTCCTATATGGGCAAACTGAGGAGGCATCAAACTATTTTTTCCCCTTGATAGACCTAAAGCCTAAGAGCCTGGAAGCATGGTGGGGTAGGAGTTTCTGCAAATGAGAAAACAGAATATCCACAAATTCCATAGGATTACTGGGAAGGAAGGAAGGGAAGGAAGGAAGGTTGCTTACTTTGCTTTAAAATATACAGCAGCTGAGTCAGATTAGAACTGTCAAACACAATCAATGTTGTGGAATCACTGTAGTCTGGACCTGCTTTTGAAATAGTATAGAGTCCTCATGTATTTATTTATTACATTTATTCCTCATCATAATCACCTTGATTCTCAACAGCTAACATAGTAGAAAACAAATTTTAAACATCTATTGTAAGACTAAAATACCCTCAGGACCACCAAACAGATTAAAATGCTCTCCAGAACATCTTCAGTATCTTCCTGAATGCACTTAGGAATGGTGCCTGTCTTATTTCTACAGGGAGGCTGTTCCAGAGAATTAGTGCCAGCAAAAGGCAATGTTTCCTTGCTTTATCTCCCTTTATTTCCCAATGGTGGGGCACTAAGGCAGCCCATGTAAAATGCATTGCAGTAATCTAAACAGGTGTTATGGAGGCATGAATTTCTGTTGTAAGGTCCTCTTGCATCAGGTAGGGTTGAAGCTACTATACCAGCCAAAGCTGGCCAAAGGTTCTCCTAGTCATGGCTTCTACCTCAGGTACCAGCAGGGGCCAAGAGTCCAGAAGGACTCCCACATCATGAATCTTTGCCTTTGGAGTAGTCCCTTGCTATCCAGAAATAACAGTGGCATCAGTGGAGAATTTCAATGGATAAGTAGTACTTCTGTCTTGTTAGGGTTCAGCTTCAGACTGTCCTGGCCCATCCAGACTCTAACAGACTCCAGGCACCAGGATAAGACTTCAGTAACATCTCCCTTACAGCCTGGAATGGTGATGTAAAGTTGGGTATCATCAACATACTAATGATACAACACTGCAAACTATTGAACAAGTTCATCCAGTGACTTCATACAGTTCTCATATGTAAGTAATATTTTCAATGGCTGGTGTGGGTCTTCCAGGCTATGTGGCCGTGTTCTGGAAGTTTTGTTTCCTAACGTTTCGCCAGCACCTGTGACCGGCATCTTCAGAGTGCAGGAGCACAAACAGGAGCAGTTCTCTCTGTGCCCAGGGTGATGTGACCCTTTTTGTGGGTATTTATAGAGATCTGGGGGGGGGGAAGGGGAGATTGGGGGGGTGGAGGGGTTGAGTTACTGAGTGGCTGCTTGTTTTGGTGTCAGTATCTGTCTGTATCTTCCTGGGGATTAGGCAGGGTTTTTTCTTCTATTGAATTGTTAACAAGGGGCTGCTGGGGGTGATTAGCAAGTTCATTGTGTGAACTGTTCACACGTCCTGGTGGTTGAGCTGAGTTCATTGACCTTTTGCAGGCTGTATTTTTCAGGATTGGTAGCCAGGTTTTGTTGATTTTTAGACTCTCCTCTTTTTTATTGAAACTGTGCTGGTGTTCGTGAATCTCAATGGCTTCCCGGTATAGCCTGGTATAGTGGCTGTTGGTGTTGTCCAGTATCTCTGTGTTTTCAAATAGGATTTTGTGTCCAGTGTGCTTGAGAGCATGTTCAGCTACTGCAGATTTTTCTGGTTGCTGTAATCTGCAGTGTCTTTTGTGGATAAAAGAACACGAAAGACACTGCAGACTACAGCAACCAGAAAAATCTGCAGTAGCTGAACATGCTCTCAAGCACACTGGACACAAAATCCTATTTGAAAACACAGAGATACTGGACAACACCAACAGCCACTATACCAGGCTATACCGGGAAGCCATTGAGATTCACGAACACCAGCACAGTTTCAATAAAAAAGAGGAGAGTCTAAAAATCAACAAAACCTGGCTACCAATCCTGAAAAATACAGCCTGCAAAAGGTCAATGAACTCAGCTCAACCACCAGGATGTGTGAACAGTTCACACAATGAACTTGCTAATCACCCCAGCAGCCCCTTGTTAACAATTCAATAGAAGAAAAAACCCTGCCTAATCCCCAGGAAGATACAGACAGATACTGACACCAAAACAAGCAGCCACTCAGTAACCCAACCCCCCCCCAATCTCCCCCCCCCCAGATCTCTATAAATACCCACAAAAAGGGTCACATCACCCTGGGCACAGAGAGAACTGCTCCTGTTTGTGCTCCTGCACTCTGAAGATGCCGGTCACAGGTGCTGGCGAAATGTTAGGAAACAAAACTTCCAGAACATGGCCACATAGCCCAGAAGACCCACACCAGCCATCATATGCCGGCCGTGAAAGCCTTCGACAATACAATATTTTCAATACTTTTCAGGCTGTGGAACCTTTCTCTACAGGGAGAAGTTTGTGATATTCTCATCTAACTAGAAGTTGTCCGAAAATTATTCAGTGTAGCTTATTTTTGTCATTTAACTCACAAATGCTGTTATTTATACACATAAAAGAATGCATTAAAGAGTTCATTGATGTATCTTGGAATGATGTGAGAGATAGCTTGTAAAAAAAAAAAAAAATCAAATTCCAAGTTGGGAATCAGCATTTCTACAAATCTATCAAACAACTATATTTGGGATGTTATGTACAATTCTGTTAATATACTTCAAATAAGGATATTGTAGAAGTATAGAAGGTACAGAAAAGAGCCAATAAAATTACCATGGAGTTAGAGTTACTTCCTGCAAGGAGATATTAGAGCAGTTGGATATTTTCAACTTAAAAAAAATAAATCAACTTAGGGAAATAGGAGAGGTCTATAAAATTAGGTGCAATGTAGAGAAAGTAGATAAAGAGAAAAATACCTCTTTATGTCATAAATCTGAGGCTGCTCTGGAGTTAAAGAACAGATGATTCAGAATCAATGAAAAAAAATGTCTTTGCACAGTGCTTAGTTAAATAATGGATTCAACTTCCATACCAATGGACACAGAGTTGAATGACTTTACAACAGAATGAAACACATTCATTGATGATAAATCTAGTGATGGCTACTAGTCATGTTGGCTAGAGGTTAGTTTCAGTGTAAAAGGTGGTGCCAGATGTTTGCAAGATAAGCAAAAGGTTGCTAATGTGTCTTACTTTTGGACTCCCCACAGATATCCAGTTGGCCACTGTGAGAAAAGATTGTGGACTAGATAGATCCTTAGTCTGATGTAGCATAACTCTTTACATTTGTTGCTACAAGATTCCTAGGATAATTTAGATTTTTACCTAAAGGCCCATGAAATTACCTGCCTGAAATTATAACAACAACAGCAAAGTTGCAGAGAGAAGGGAGATTAACTGGAAGATGATTGTGGAAATGTCCTCTTGCATTAAGGAACAGTGGAATGGAGTACTGCAAATACAGAAGATATCACTACTGCAATATAAGTAAAAGTTATGCTATATAAATAGTTTTCCATAATTTTGCTCTCCTGGAACTGGATGTGCACTGCTGGCAAGTGTGTATTCTTGTCTGCATTAACCATAGGAGTGATTTCTCTGAGGTGTATATATGCTGTCCACTGGGAACAGTCAACAGATATATTATAGCCATCTTATATGAATATTGATCACTCAGATATTATACTAGCACATTCTGATTATATTTCATTCATTCATCAAACTCAACTGTTCATAAACTGAGTAATTCTGATTTAAATCTGACATGTTCCAAAACTGTATTTCTATTCAGAAACTAAAATCTTTTGAATGTACATTGCAGCCTCCTGAGAAAAACTGAGTTGTCCACATCTGTGCATTCCTGTCATGAGGATTGAAGCTTATTATTTACAGCATGTAAAAGAATAATTGGAGACCAAATCAGGAGCTTCCTGTTTCAGATCCTGCCTCTGCCATGAAACTGCTAAGTGGCTCTAGAGCAGTGTTGTCCAAACTTGGCCACTTTAAGATGAGTGGACCAACTCCCAGAATTCCCCAGCCAGCATGGAGTTGAAGTCCACTCATCTTAAAGTGGCCAAGTTTGGACAACACTGCTCTAGACAAACTATTCTCTCAGCCTGAGTGCCACTTCTCCAGCTGCTACATAATATGGGGAGTGGGAGACATTGATACCAGCCTTATTTACTCCACAGGGTTGTTGTGCGGATTATAATTAGGCACTGATAGAGCAGGTCAAATTATTTATCAGTTTAGCCCAATATTATTTACTCTGAATAGAAGCTTGACAACAAATCTCCAGGTTCTCAGGCAGAGGTCTTTGGAAACATCTGCTACTGAAACCCTTTTAGCTGGAGACTGAGCCTGAACACTTTCCCATGAAAGTCAGGTGCTCTGCTACTGAACAATAACCCTTCATGTAGAAAATCATATCTATTTGTCTTTATTCATAATATCATTTTCTCTTCTATCCTGTCCCATGGCACAAGAAACAGCTATTGGGTGGACTATGCCAGATGGCAGGACTTTTACTGAACCAGAAATCGTTGAGGTGGCATCAGGACCTTGGTGTCTTTTACTTCAGTCCTCCACTGTCATGAAGGCTCTTGAGATGCAGCAATCTCTGGCACAACCATGGCCCATAATTTGGGTAATGATACCAGTGGTGCCACCCACTTAGTAACTGCAGCCCACCACATGCTAGAGTAACAGCTCCTTTCTGTTGCTGATAAGAGTTCTGGGTCCCTATCCATCAGAACTCAGAAGCCAACATTGTGCTAAGCTTCTAATAAAGTGCCAATTCACATACAGTGGGATACAAAATATATCTGGTTTCCCATTAGTTGATTCATAGAGTTTCTGTTAGGACTTGGCTCCCAGGATTTATTTATATCGCTGAATATAGCAGGCAAATGCTGATTGCTCTTTGGTAAATACTTATAAGAATCCTGTAGGCAGGCCCAGCTTCTTTCATTCTCTGTGGCTTGGTAGAAAGCAGAGTTTCGTAACCTGGAGTCCAGAGTCTCCCCAAATGTTGGGTATGACACCAGGGCCCCTTCAAAAGTTGTCCCCATAGTTTTATCTTTAATGAGACAGGAGAAAAGTACCAATTATGCTGAGAGCTATTACATTTTTAAAATACAAGCTTAAATAAATTTACATTTAAATTCAATTTACACTGGATTAAATTCAAATTTCTCATCTTATCCCATCCACTTTTTAAAGTGGGATTGGGTATTTGTGGCCTTTAGTTAAAACCAGTGTGCTCCCCAATGTAAAAACACTTTCAGTTTCCCTTTCTTCCTAGGTATATTAGGCAATAGAATGTAGAGGGTACACAAATGCCAACGACTTGATGGTGAGGTCCATTCCTCCTCATTGGTGCAACTGGAAACTGCCCTCCTCCAAGGGTGGTGCTGAGCTGAACACAGACCAATCAACATCAGGCTGAGGCAACAAGTCAGTTGGTTAATTCCTGTCACAACCAATGGATCAACAGCCATATACAATATCATGGCAGGACACTGAAATGGCGTTCATTGATCTGAAAAGTAGGCCCTGCACCTGTGGGAAAATGCTACGAAGGAGAAGGAGAAGGAGAAGGAGAAGGAGAAGGAGAAGGAGAAGGAGAAGGAGAAGGAGAAGGAGAAGGAGAAGAGAAAGAAGAGGGGGAGGGGAGGGGAAGGGATGTCAAGGACTTCCCAACATTAAAATAAGTCATATATTTTCTTAATTTCAAACAGCCTTCATTTTTGGTTGAAGACATATCAGGTCAGATGTTCAGCCTACAAATGCTAGGACTGTGCAGTGTTGTATCTGTTTGAAACATCTTTGCAAACAATTACAGTGCCCCTCTTTTACCTGCTGATTCTTCATAATGCTCATTCCCATCCCCACCATATTAACTCACCTGCTAGGTCATCCTAGCAGCCATTTTCTAGGTCCTCCTGGTCATCAAAAAGGAAGCTGGGAGGCTGCTTTTTCTCTTTTTAATTTTTTTCCCCCAGTTAGAGAGGGGAAAAAAATCTGCAGTAGTATAATTGGGATCAATGTCATTGTGGGCAGGGTTGGGAGAGATTTACTCTCCCCTTTTCTGAACCTGTGTGATCTCAAGAGATGAAAACTGAAACACAGCAGAGATGGAGTGCACCTCATTTGCACAAGGCCTCTCTAGGATATCATCTATATCATGGGTGTCAGAAGGAACAGTCTGTACAGGGCTAAATCTAGCTCCCTCTGGGTTAATTGGGTTATTTAACTAGATTTTTCTGTATGCAAGTCATGTGAATCAAGCTATATGAACAGGGCCACCGATTGAAAATGTGTCTAAGTGAATCAAAAGTATTAAAGTATTTTCTTTGTAAAACCTAGCAAAAATACAACACATTCTACTATTTGGCAGTTGAATCCATATTGCTAAATAAACTGTAATCAAATGGTAATTAAATGAAGTGCAAAAAATTTAAAAAACAAAAACAAAAGCAACAATAAAAAGCGAAATGCACACGGTTCGCTTCAGAGAAAATGAAATGAAACTGCCTCTTATAAAGATCCCATTGGACCAGTATGAAAAGTAGCTGCAGAGCAGAGGTGGCCTGAGTCCAGGCCACAAAATAATTGAAAGGATTTAAAATAAAATTATCATGGTTTTCCAATGTTTTTGGATACCTTTTCCTGTTCTTTATTGGCTAGGTTCTTGCTGCTACAATATCCTTTAATATAATTTTCTATGCACTTAGACAATTCTTCTTCACTAGGCACTTAGAAAATTCTCAATGTTCTATCATAACAGTTCCATTTACTCCTCTAAGTGAGAGATAGAGGGCTTTTCTGTGCTGCAGTCTTCAACTAGAAGACTCTCATGTATAAACAGGCTGAAAAATGCAGCCTCTCCAGATCTCAACCCTTTCCTCCTCTTTGGCCATGATGATGGCCCAATCCCCCCCCCCAAAAAAAATTACAATGGCCTTGATTGATGGATTCCTCTGCTTCTTTGCCTGTCCTGAATCAGATAAAAAAAGAAAAAGAAAACATCACAGTTTTACCATTCTTTCTGTCACTTGGGTTAGAAGAGAAAAGCCGCAGAATTCTTATCAATTTCACCTGATTTAAAAAAAACACACACCAAAGAACAAAAACAGGTCCAGGTCTTCAGGATTACACTGTTTTATTGATAAACTGAGAGAGGCAGAGGCAGAGGCAGAGGCAGAGGCAGAGGCAGAGGCAGAGGCAGAGGCAGGGGCAGGCAGGCAGGCAGGCAGGCAGGCAGGCAGGCAGGCAGGCAGGCAGGCAGGAAGGAAGGAAGGAAGGAAGGAAGGAAGGAAGGAAGGAAGGAAGGAAGGAAGGAAGGAAGGAAGGGCCACAGTTTAGTTGTTTCATCAGGGAACAAGTTTTAAGAGCCCACCTTTATTACAGTTCCACAGTTCCACTAGTGAATTTCTAAAAAACAATTGGCTGTGAAAGGCAAGGAGCAATCACTGGAGGGGAGGCAATATTTCTGTCCCACCATATACTGACCAAATATAGAAGAAATATTTGCCTATAACAAAGAGAGCCAGTTTGGTGTAGTGATTAAGGTACCAAGCTAGAAACCAGGTGACCATGAGTTCTAGTTCTGCCTTAGGCATGAAAGTTGGCTGGGTGACTTTGAGCCAGTCACTTTCTTTCAGCCCCCAGCATCAGGCTCGGGTGACAAGCCAGTCAGTAAATTCCTGTCACAACCAATGGATCGACATTTGGTTGATCCCCCCCCCCCCAAAAAAAAAGTCGATCCTGCACCAGTGGGAAAATGCTAGGAAGAAAAAAAAATGCCTCCAATAAAGTGAAGTGCAGAAGGTAAACCAGATAGTACCACTTGAGTCAGCATAAGCCAGAAGACACACTACTTTTGGTGTGCATCAGAAAAAGACAAGCAGAGATTGCTGCCTTCCTGATAAGCTGGGGCAGGTTGAGGATAACCTCCTGTGTTCCTGCTTTTGAGAACTGGCCTGTAGCTTTTACTCTTACTGGTAATGAAGATCAGTCTGCAAACATAGGGCCCTTTGGAGCAGGGGAAAGCTATAGCCATATTCAGGAAAAATAAGGAAATGTCTTATCTTGTTAGGACCACCAAGGGTTCTACAAAAGCAGCACTTCAGAGCTTCTTCCTCTCGACTTACCAATTCTCTGGGTTCCTTTGGGCTCTGGGACATTCAATTCTGCTTGGGTAGGAATGTGGGGTAAATGCCAAAGGGTTGGTCTTCAGAGAGTGCAGATACAGAATTAACGAAAAGAAACAAGCCTAGGAAAAATTCAAATTGCTCTCATCCCACCAATATATAAAAAGCACCCTGGAATGGGGGTGGGGGGGAGTGTGTGTGTGTAGGGGGACGGATGGCCTTGGCCCAATTAACCTATTAGTTGGTAAACACAGTCTTAAATAGTTCAGATTTATTCTTTTCCCCCCAGAATTATTTGCAATATGTTGAGATCTTAGAACTGTCATTGCAAAATATTCAACCAGGAATTGGCCAAATGAGGAAACAAATGTTGTTGGTTTTGAAACTATTGTCATAGTAGCCTAGTTCCAGCCACAAGACAAAGTGATGTTTGTATGTATGTTATATAATATATGTATGCATGTGTGCATACTTGTAAGCATTTTTTTCCCTTAATGCCTGCTTTTTAAATGCAATTGTCTTCCTTATGCATATGGGACCCCTTTCTTTGAGAGAGAACTGCCTCACAAATCCAGGAAAGTGTGAAAATTGATAATCGCTGCCTTCTCCTTTATGAATATGACTGACTTGAAGACCAAATTTGGAGGTCCTTCCCTTTACCCTGTCCTATTCAATGCCCTCATCAGAAAGCTTGCCAATTGTTTCAGCTCTTAATGAAGAGCTCTTAAAAGGTACTATGCTGAAATTTCCACCTGCATTTTTAAATCAATCTTACTCCTTTACTTACTAATTGCTTTTATTTTTTTTAAAAAATAATATTTTTTATTGGTTACTCTATTGTTTGTTAGCCACCCAGAGCTGTATGTTGAGTAAGCTGCCATATCAATTTTCTAAACAAAGAAATAAGATTACTCTCAATAATTTGTAATGATTTTCCTGCTATCAGATCACAGCACTTCCTATCATCATTTGCAAAACTATACACCTTTAGATGGAAAGAATTTAGTTTCTGCTTAAATCTTTCACAGAGTAACAACACATTATGCCACTTACTGCAAACGTCTTGTAAATCACATGCTTTTGTTTTAAGAGGATCAATGTGGTTGGGAAATCAAATAAGCATCCGATATATGGAGGAGTATCTCACAGTGTTGTAAAGAGATACTGACAAAGAACGTGACTAGACTTTTGGGTGGGGGAGGCTCTTAAAACTTAATTAGAATATTAACCCAATGGCCTAGTAATGGAGTTAAACTCCCTTTAATAAGTTCTTTTCAAGCACATTGAACAAATGATTTGCTGCTTAGAGCACAACTAGCATATAAGTTGTATTAAGGTATTTATCACTTATAGATGATCACTTATTACATTTGTATATACTGAATGTCACCCAAGCATCCTAAATGAGTGGGTTTTGCATGGGTCATACTTGTTTTCTTTGAAGAGAGGGGCAGAATTCACGGTGGTTTTGTATTGTATATTTCTAATAACATTTATTTACTGTATATGTAATAGTGCCCTGAACATTAGCTACAACACTTTCTCTAAATTCTACACCTCCTAAATAAGTTGTGGGGGTGGGTGGGGGCAGGCTAGAAATTGGGAGACCCTGAGTGTCACCCTTAGGCACAAAACCAGCTGGGTGACCTTGTCTGTCTCAGCTCCAGGAAGCAGGCAAGGGCAAAACACTTCTGCAATCTTGCCAAGAAAACTACATGGACTTGTCCAGGCAGTTGCCAGGAGTCCACTGACTCAAAGGCATGCACGCGCACACGCGCCACACAAACACACACACAAAGTGTGTGTGTGTGTGTTTTTTAACTAGAATCTAGAGATCCACCAACTGAAGACAAGGACACTATTAAAGAATTCTAAACCCAGGAACTGGATTAAGTGACAAAAGAACTGAGGGATGTTCACCATTCCTCCTCACAAAGCTTCAGAACTCCATTCCCGGTTAGTCTCAGATTTCTTAATTTCAGCAATATCAGGGAACTTGTTTTGTTACTGCTGTTTTAAACATTGAAAATTAGATGGCCTTCTACTGCAAATCGCCTAGAGTAGAGAACAATGGAAATTACCTTGGAGAAACTATGCAGAGACAATGGTTTTAAAATAAAAGCATGTTTAAGCCTGAGAAACAGAGAAAGTATGAGAAAAAAGCTGAGAAGTTCCCTTTAGTCTCCAAAACAAAACAGTGGACATAAGAGCATAACTTGAATCACACTAGACTAGACTTAGCATGTAACTATTTCTCTATCCCATAGGTGGTGGAGATGCATAACTGGGTATCATCTGTATCCAGTATGGCTAGCTAGGCATATACTGGAAACCATAAACATGGCATCAGTACATTAATTCCTTTCCATTCAAGTTTTATAACGCTTGAAGATAGCCAGCATATAATATCCATTGTTGATACCCACATTCTCTATTCACAGCCACATTCTTTATAAAAGTTGGCATGGAAAGCAATGTTTTTGCCTAGGTCTTATTTCCTAGGGCAGTGAAATAATATGACTCCACAGCTATGACCTTCAATCCTCCAATATGCTGCTTATTTACAAATAGCACCTTTTGCATTATTGCCCAGAAACATGTCTGATCTTGAAAAAAATAATAGCTTTTACTAATAACTGATCCTACTTGTGAGCAGAACTTTTTAAAGCCTAGATATAAATTGAAATAATTAGAATTTTAGGCTGGTGCCACATAAGGAGACATTATAATTCAGGGATAGGTTTGGGATGAGAATTATGAGAATTAGGGTTAGTCCACTCTTTCTCTTAATGGAGGTAGAGGGAATAGTCATTTTGGAATGAGCATGCAAACTTGAACAATTAGAAATTGAAGACAGAGAGAGATCAACAAAATCAGGAAGAGTAGCATATGAGATAGAGATGTATAACTGGACATCATTTTCATGTTGGTGATTTCACCCCATGCTGACTGATGACCTCACCCATTTGTTTCATGTAGCTATTAAACAATAGGGAGGAAAGGTCTGACCTCCATAGTGATGCAATGGAAGTCCTCAGCCAGTGCCTGGAGGCTCTGAGGGCTTGCTTTGGGGAAAAACAAGCTGAATCCTAGCAAAATTCAATGGCTGAATATTTGAAGCCCTACTGAATCTGGAAATATCCCATCTATAATTCTGGGCAGGGTCATGCTTCCTTGTGTGTAGTTGGCTCTCGTTCTGGGACTCACAGCAGGCTGAGGCTATGGCTAAGGGAACTTTTACACAATTACACTTAGTCACCAATTATGGTCATTTCTGGATCAGGAAGCTTTTTGTGTGGTCACAAGCTGATACCCTCATAACCTCATGGCTGGACTAGTGCCACTTGTGCGACATGAAGCTGCTTTGTAGTCTATTCAGCTGGTACAGCATACAACTGCCAATGTAATTAACGCCAGACTGAAATTTCCCCATGTAACACTGTTACTTTGGGAACTGCGCTGACTGCCAATTAACTTCTGGATTCAATTCAAGGTGCTGCTTGTTACCCTTTGTGACTTGGGATACTGAGGAGACTTCCTTTTTTGGACTAAATCTGCCATTCAGTGAGATCAGGAAGAGAGGGCTTGCTGAGGGTCCTTTCTTTGAGGAAATGCCACCAACAGGGACCCTGGGGTGAGCCTTCTCAGTGATGATCCCCCTTCTTTGGAACTGCCTACCCCTGGATCTGCAGTCCTCTAAAGACTTCTGAAGGCTACAAAGACTTGGGTCTTCACGACTGCGTTTGGGGATGTGGAGGTTTAGCCTACCACCAGGGGTGAATCCTTCATTGTACATTGATTGATTGGCATCCATGCACTAATTGTTTTTATCTTTATTTTTTGGCATTCTGTAAGCTGATTAGGGAGGAAATTTATCAACATAAAATCCTTAGTAACCAAGCAAGGGAACAGATAGAGAGACAGATAAATAACAAGGATACTATTACACTGGACCTCCTTGTTGTAATAATTTTCCCATTCAACAATTACAACAGTTTAATCAAATGTCAGGCTGGACCACAAGCAGCAGTCTGAATTGAATCAGGAGTCTGGACTTGTGCAAGAAAACATCTAAACCAGAAGTTAGACATGAAGAAGCTCCAATGCTTATCAGAGCCAGGAGAATCATTATTGTTCAGGTGCAGGTCCAACCAACCAAAACATGTCTTTTATATGTTTCTTATATATAGCACTCCCTCTTTAAATAATGCAATAACCAAATGATACAGTCACAACCAAGCTGGATGTACAGTCTAGAACACTGTTTCTCAACCTTGGTGATGTCCAGGTGTGTGGACTTCAAAACCCAGAATTCCACAACCAGCATGACTATAAATAAGAATTCTGGGAGTTAAAGTCCACACACCTGGAAGTTGCCAAGGTTGGGAAACACTGATCTAGAACTACAATCACACACCATTCTAACAAGGAAAAAGAAGGAGCAGCTTAGAAAGCTCTTTTAAATACACAGGGAGCTTTCAACTCAGGTAAGAATTAAAAAATACATATATAGGAAGTGGAGGATGAGTATATTCCCCAAAGTAAATAGCAAATAGCTAATATCTGCTGAAAGTTAGCAAAAGGAAGTTCATTTGCAAGGGAAGCTAAAAGATATAGATATACATATAGAACTCAGGTTATGTCAGTATTAAGAGGAAAAGAAAGAGATAGATCCACTGCTCTAATAGTAACTAACACATGACAGGGACAGGGATAGAGTAGGGCTCTTCTACCTTGGTTTGGTTTTCTTCCTCAAGGGAACTGTGCTCATGTGGACATAAACAAAAGAACTGGCAAGAGAAGAGAATGGCAAACCAAGATAAATAAAGAGATTGTTAAAGAGTATCTGGCTACCGTGAATGAGTTTACATTTCTGGACAGAGACAGTTACATTCAAGAGTCTTGAAGGACCTCATGGGTGCCACATGAGAGTCCCCTTCCATGAGATATAATAGTGCTGGAGTATTGGAGAAGGACAAATTTTATTCATATTTTCAGAAAGGAGGAAAAGAAGGCCTGTGTAATTATAGATGGGTCAGCCTATTTACTTATTTATTTTATTTGATGTCAGATGTTTCCAAATGACTCTGGGTAGCACACAATACACCAAATAATATAAAAACAACGTATCGAAAACTGATAGACAAGAAAACCAGACTCAGGCATGAAAAAGAAAGAAGAGTAAGATGGTAAATCTGACAAATTCCAAAACATCCACCAACGACTAACATCCAGCAAAGGAGGGATTAACTAACCTAGCCCAAGGCCTTAGAGGACATCAGTATCAATATCAGCTTGATATCAATATCAGCTAGAACAGATTATTAAGTAGTTAGTTTATGAGCCATGGATTTCTAAGAATAAATCATTCCAAAACAACATTTTTTGAAAGAGTAGCTAGATTAGTTGACCATGAGAATGGAGTGGATATGATATTCCTTGACTTCAGCAAAGTATTCAGCAAACTCTCCCTTGAGATTTTAGTATAAAGAAGTCAAAATTTGGGCTGGACTATGCTACCATTAGATGGATAACAGCTGGTTAAACAAACAAATTTAATGAATATAGGTCAATAGTTCTGCATCAAGCTGGAAAGAGTTTGGCATATCACAGGGCTGTATTATGGGTCCAGAACTATTCAACATCACTTGGATGAGGTCTTAGAAAATATGATTGTCATATTTGCAGATGACACAAAAATAATGGGGAGAAGAAACTTTACAGGACAGCATTAAGATTCATGAAGTTTTTTTTGACTAGCTAGGTCAACTAGCTAGATTAACTAGCAGACATCAGTAAAATGAATTTCAGTTGGGACAAATACAAAGTCCTACTCTGGGGGTTAAAACAGATGTATAAGATAAAATCAAAGGCATAGGATGGAAGCCATATGGGGCAGTAGTACATGTTAAAAGGATTTGAATATCTTCATAGATCACAAGCTGTCCATGAGCCATCAGTCTGATGCAGCTACAAGAAAAAGGTAAATCCATTCCTAGGCTGGAGCAACAGAAATTAAGATAAAGAGAAGTCATTGCTTCTGTCTATTCTGTATTGGAAAGGCCGTGCTAGAATATTGTGTCCAATTCTGGGCCCCACACTTTAAGAAGGACATTGACAAATGGGAGAGTGTCCAGAGGAAAGCAACAATGATGATAAAGGGTCTGTAAGGAAAAAATGATGAGAAACTGTTGGAGGCATTGGATATGTTTAGCTTGGAGAAAAGACTGCAGGGAGACATGATAGCTGTCAGGATCTTAAGAGCCAAGTATATCCAGAAACAAAATCCTCATAAAGGTTTCTCTATCCAGATTTATTAAAAGGAAAAAAGGATTAGGTTACAGAAAATAAATACTTTCATTCTGAGGGGCCAATTTATCTCTGAGTTTACTAGGGAGGACCTTTCCTCATTTTCTTGGTGACAGCTCTTTGATGAATTGGTGAGCTAGCGATCCATTTTGCAGATAATAGAAGAATGTGCACTTGTAATGTTTTCCCAACCACCCTCCTCTTTCCCAGGTACTGGGAAGATTGCAACAATAGCTGTCTTCAAGTATATGAAGGGCTGCCATGTAGAAGATGGGCAGAATTGTTAAGACAGAACAAGGCCCCAACGGGTTTAACTTGCAAAGAAGTAGATTTTTAGTTTGACATCAGGAAACATTTCCTAACTGTGAGATTTTAAGCAGTGGAACAGATTATCTTGGGAGGTGATGGACTCTTTGCTAGAGACTGAATGGACCTCTGCCAGGGATGCTATAGTAGTGGGCTCTTGCATTGGGCAAGGAGTTGGTTTACATTATTTCCAAGTTGCCTTCTGACTCTTACCTTCTACGATTCTATGACTGAGCATGATTCGCTGCCCTGAAAGATGGTGCAGTAACCAGTTGGAGCAATTTACCACACAGTGTAGTTGCATAGAAAAAAAGCTCTGAACTTTATTCTTAACAGCCTCTGACAGTAATATAAGGTGCCACTTCATATTAAAGTTAAGCCTGATGCCATAGGCAATATAAAGATGTAACATGAAGTGAAAAAAGGAGTGCTGGCCTAGGAGCAGAGAGATCCAGGTATGCTTGTTTGTTTATATTGATTTATATGGCCACCTATCTCACAAAGGTGACCTGGGCAGCTGACAAAAAATTTAAAATACAATATAAGTACAATATTTTTTTATAAGTACAATATTTCATGGCCAACTAAAACACAAATTGGCTGCCAAATAAACCATTCACCAACAATGTGGGCTCAATTACTCTCCTAATCCCTTGCCTGGGAAAACAGCCAACTCTTCAAAGCTTTCTGAAAGGTGAGCAGAGTCGGGGCCAACCTAATCTCAGGCAGTATGGTGTTCCAGAAAGCTGTCCTCCCTTAGGCACAGAAGCTAACTGGGTGACCTTGGGCCAGTCACTCCTTCTCAGCCCTAAGCAGCCCCAGGGTATATAACAAGCCAGCTGAAGAACAGCAACAAAAATCTCTCACTGCATCATGCATTGATAAATTTTGCTGTAAGAACTAGGCAGCTACAGTGCAAACTATATATCCCGCAACTAGGCAGAACAAATGGTAAAAAAAACAAAACAAACAAAAATTATAAATGCCTACAATGCAACTTCTTGGCCTAATCTCATAAAGTATATTACTAGGTGTTGCAGTCTTTCCTTCTCCCTTTTAGGAGGTAGACCAATCTCAAAAGAGGCAAACAAAATCAAACTTTAAAAGAAAAAAATAGGATATATGAAACCTTTACTTTATTTATATTTATTTATTAAACATAGTATTTCTGTGCCTCATTGATCAAAAAGGCTTGGTAGATTACATAGAAAAAGTACATGTTAAAACATTCACAGTAAAAATTAAATTAACCATTAAAACAATACAGGGGGCATTGTATTAATAGACAGTAGAGGGTCCTGTGAGTATCCATGTACCAATCCATAAAAGTTTTATAAGTCAACACCTTAAATTAGACACAGAAACTAATCAGCAACCAATGCAGAGTCGACAAAACTGGCATAATATGCTCCCAATGTCAAAAGCCTGAAAAAATACAAGCTGCTGCATTATGGATCAAGCATAGTTTCTAAACATTCTTTAAGGGCACCCCAAATAGAGTGCATTATAGTAGTCTAACTGGATGGTGATAAGGGCATAAGTTACTGTAGCCAGATCTTTCTGCCCTACGTAAGGTCACAGCTAGGCATATGCCCCTCCTGATCCAGCAGGAGCTATGAGTAAAGAAACCCCCCCAAGTTATAAACCTGCTCTGAGATGGGTAGTCCCTACCATTCAAGGTGTAACTTTAGCAGTGACAGATGACCCTGATGTAGCAACAGCAACTCTGACTTGCCAGGGTTCAACTTCAACCTGTTCTCTCCCATCCAGATGCTGACAACCTCCAGGCACCATGAAAGAGTGTTGACATATTCTTGCCCATAGCCAGGGTAAAGATGCATAATTGTGTGCTATCAGCATTTTTAAGATATCAAACCCCACATTGTCAAATGACTCCTCCCAGTGGCTTTATATAGATATTAAAAAGCAAGGAAGACAGGACTGACCCTACAAGTCAGGGGCCATCAGGCCAACCTCTCCTCCCCCACCAACACAGATTAGAGCTGTCCACTAAGGAAGGAGTGAAACTACTGCAAAACAACACCTCCTAGTCCCAACTTTCACAGGTGGTCAAAAAGAATACCATTGTTGATTATATCAAAAGCCACTGAAAACAATTTATTATAATACGTGCAATGATCCATGCAGACCACCAGATGGTGCTGGCCTGCTACAAGTAATGTACTCGGATGCGTGATTGCCTGTAGATTATACAGGTAGTCCTCATTTAGCGACCACAATTGAGACCAGCAACTCAGTTGTTAAGTGAAGCAGTCACTAAATTAAACTGCAACTGTGCTTATGATCTTACTTCAGCTTTCCTTTGCTTTACAGACCTGCAAATGTTGTAAATGTGAGGATTGGTTGCAAAGTTGTTTTTTCATCACCATTGTAACCGCAAATGGTTGCTAAAGAGGCAGTTGCTAAACAAGGACTACCAGTATTTCAACTTTAAAAAGTTTAGAAAGAGAACTTTATTTATATTTCAAATTTAGTCACCGCCCATCTCACTCAAGAGCGACTTTGCATCCTTTAAATGTTCAATAGCCCTACAAGTTACTTTATATTTATTTACTCTCTTTGCAAAGTTGTCCTATAATCCACATTCTTGGGGTGGCTCAAACACACAAAATCACCCCAGATCATTAAAACTATTTGAATTTATGAAAACTAAATCATAATTGAAGCATGTGTTGTAGCTGAGAGGTGTTTAAAGTGCCTGGGTTAATTTTTGTTTTCTTAAAAAATGAAAAAGATAAAATAAAATAAAAACTGGCCTCTTAAGAGGCTGTAGTTGTCTGGTGGGATGATCTGGCCAACTCCCAGGCAGCAGAGATTGCCTTTTTTTCCTACCACTTCTCAAGCAATTTGATGAAAGAAAAAATGCTTTAGAAATTCTTTCAAAGGAGAAGTACAGTAGTTTCAGAGAATCTTCCATACTGGAATGTGGTGTTCCTGATGGTCAAAGAAAGGCATGTGTGTGGATGTTCTGTCTTCCATTGTACAATCATATCTCCAGTGATCTGTAATTTTCTTGGCATTCCAAGCTTCCAAGAAATCTTTTTTTTTAATGAATAATTTTTATTAAAAGAAGATTTTACAAAGATTTTAAAAACTACAGAAACATAGCAGAAGAAATAGAAGAAGAAAAAGATTATGAAAGGGTAAAAGAAAACATGAATCAAGGAAAAAAAACAAAAAAGCAAGAAAACAAAAAAGCAAGAAAAAGAAAGATATTTAAAGAAGTGAGTTCTGATCTTTGCAGCAATTACAAACAACAATTACCATCTCCACTCTCCCATACTGCATATCAAAGTTCCCTTCTTCCCTTCTTCTTCTTCCCTAAACCTTTTTAATTAATAAATTCCAAAATCAGCAGTTCATTTTTATCCATTTTCAGCAAAAAATCTATAAAGGGTTTCCAGTCTTTTATAAAAGTCATCGTAGTTCCCTCCATCAAACAAGTCAATTTAGTCATTTCTGCAAACTCAGCCATCTTCACGATCCATTCCTCCATTATTGGTGTTTCTGTAGTCTTCCACCTTTGTGCATATAGGAGCTTCGCTGCAGTTACTGTATCATATACTGTATAAAACCAATCATCCATGAGCCTTTTCTAGTTGAGTGTCCAAAAGTCCTAATAAGAAAAGTTCTGGTTCATCTGAATGTTAATTTTTAAAACTCTCTGCATCACCATATGTGTCCTGCATCTGTTCACTTTTTCACAAGTTCACTCAAGCTTCCAGTAAATCTCACGGGAAGGCATCATGAGAGAATCCCTCCAAGTGTACTTTTTCAATAACTACTTATAGTCCTGCCCTTCAAACATATTTCGCTAGAGAAATTGGGAGCAATCATCTCCCCCATTTATTTCCTCACAAGTTTGATGGAAAATTTTGAAAAGTCATTTTGAAAGGTCAACCTGCTGGCCTTCCAGAAAGCTCTTAAAAACTGGCATGGGGGTCAGGAGGTAGCTGAGCTTGTGAGATGTGTTAAAGTTACTGTAGGTGGGTTTACTCTTGGCTGCCATTCTTTGCTTTTCTACTTCTGTTTTTGTGGCTTTATTATATTTGTAATCTGTTATTATATTGATGTTTTTAATCACATTAGCTGCCCATAGTCACTTTATGAGATGGGTGGACATATAAATCTAATATCGTCGTCGTCGTCATCATCATCATCATCTGAATCTAGCTTCTAGCTCTCCATAGAAGAGATAAAGGGAGTGGAATTCTGCTGATCCACATTGATTGGTTGGTATATTTAGTTATTGTTGACCATTATAGCCTTTTATACTGTTTGAATTGTCAGCGAAAGGGATTGCTTCTCAGTGCTGTGATTCATACTTGAACAGCCACTTCAAGAATTTGATCTTATGCCATTTCTTCTTGAACTTGTGAAATAATGGCTTTAGGATCTTATAAAGCTTTGTATCACCTGATAACATCTGCACAAAAAGTCTAAGCAATATCATTCTGGATTTGGCATGCATGGCCATCCGTATGCTGAGGAGCTTTCTTCTATCTCTGTGGCCATGGGCATGCTTGATCAGAGAACCTAGTTACCCTTGTGAAATGCCAAAGTTCAGTCCAGATAAGGCAACAGTTATGAACACCTTCCAGCATGGACACTTTACCAAAAGTGCTGGAATTTCAAAAAGCTTGGGGAAAGTTTCTTTCCATTCTTTTGTGTAGGGTAAAAGCCAGCCTGAGAAACAAGACTGAGTCCTGAAGGTCTCTAACAGAATGGGGATAACAAATTTATGATAAGGAACACAAGTTTGAATCTGGGAGGGAGATATACAGTTAAGGCAGTAAAGCTCCATGTAGAAATGCCTGTACAGAAATGTTTATATAGTTTGTTAAACTGAAGCCATTGTATACATTAGAAATAACCACATAAAACTCCTCTTCTTCTGCATCAGGGTTGGAGCATAAATTCGGATAATCATCTTATTAAAAGGCTGTCTGCAAAGTTTAACTGATATTATTTGGTCACTGACTTCATTGTAGCCAAGTATTGTCCTTGCTCCATCCTTTCTGACTATGAAAACAACACCATCCCTTCTTTGTTTTTCATGTCCTGAATAATAAACAGTGTGATTTTCTAACTGAAAGTGTCCAATTCCAGTCCATTTCAATTTGCTTATGCCTAGGTTGTCAATTTCAATTTCAATGTGTAAGCTTTCCCATTTTCGTGCCTCTTATGTTCCAAGTCCCCAGTGGTAATTCTACAGATTTTCTTTTTCTACATGGTAACATCAGCAACTAGGTGTCCTGATGGCTTTACTCCAACCACATCATAAACATTATTGGTACTCCAGCTCTTCCTCAGGACCGTGTTGAGTGCTATCTGACTGGACAGACTCCTCATACAGCACTATGTCATCAATCAGTGACTATTCATGGGGGGGCTGGATTTGGTAAAACTCAGGAATGGTTTAACATTGCCTTCACCTGTGTGGTATAAACTGTCTTTCCCACTGTTACGAAAGTAATCAACCACCTCCAGCATCTTCTTATATTGCTGCTGCCCAATATAAGTGCCTGCTTGTTTTAGCTGGGCAGCTGGAATAACCTTCACGTCTTGGGTAACCGTGTTGGGATTATACATTTTTGGCATATACTCCTGGCATTGTTTGCTCATCCTTCCCAGGAACACATCCCACCACAATGAGGTAGCACAGCAGAGCCTGAGGGGGGATAAATATGTTACAAAGGGTAAAAGGACAAGAGTCAAGACAGGGAGATAAAGTACTGTCAGTAAAAACTGACAATGGTAGTTTTCTCTCACATTATGGTGGAGGAGCAAAAAACACCTGCTGCTGAGTTTAGTTCCTTAACTCTAGATTTTCCAGGACTGTGGATCTACTTCAAGAGCATATAGGAATTCCTTGTATTGCGTGGGCCTCAGTAAGAGAATGTTTTAGACATTTCCATCCAGCTAATTATTAGTGTAAAATTCCCAATGGTGAGAAAGTGGAGAAGTGATAGCTTATTCAAAAATCCAAAATGCTGCTGTTTCTATTGCAAACTCTTCCAGATCTATTGTTCCAGCCACATTGGCTTCTACAAGAATGGGACTGGGAAAATCTTTCTAAAATCTTTCTAAAAATGTGGCATGCCTTAAGAAGGGAACAAATCATCAGAGAGCATTTCATAAGTGAAAAGAGTTTTAGAAGTGACTCAGGTTGAAGGCCATTGTAGCTGACCAGCATCAGGAGAAGAATGTATCAGAGTTATACAGTAGTATTGGCAAAATGTTCTGAAAAATTTAATTGTCACTGTTAGAATGCTTGCAATCCAAAATCTAGCACCGGCACTACAGATCAGTTGTATGTGCCAAGCGATTGAAATTTCCTTAAAACTGTGAATGGCTAAGTTTTACGCTGTACTCCATGCATATCTGAGACAAATCACCTCACAATAAATATGCACACACCACTACCTTGGAAAAACAATTCAAAATGAGATTATTCAGTTACCAGCAACAAAATCAAAGATTGTGGCAGATATAAGTCAGCAAGATACCAGTTTGATATTCTGAAGTGCAGATCTGACATCAGTCATATTGAATGAATAACTTTAATGGTACATTTTGTATCAGCAATAGACTGTAGTGAAAATGTCCCTGCAATAGTGACTGTCAAAGGTATTTTCTGGAATTTACTGACATTGATGATACTGCAGGAGTCGGTATGACAAATGTGCTTCTTAAGAAGCTGAAAGATACAGGGATTGCAATTGTTGATGTAAGAGGTTAGGACTACAGTAACACAAAAGGGAAGAACAAAGGAGTGCAGACACTCATCTCAGAATTAAACCCTCAGTCTTTTTTGCCCCAAGCAATTCTCATTCATTCCGCTTGGCAGTCAATGATGCTGCACCATCTTGTGAGGTTCCTGAATGTTTAAATGCAACCCAAGGTGTTTGTGTGTCTACTCATCAATGGCAAATGTGGAAGCAACCCTTCGGAATGTCATCTCTGACACTAAAACCATTGAGTGTCATACAATGGGAAAGCCGGGTGGAAGCAATAAAGTTTATGAAACACCAAACTGAGAAAATTGGACGATGCCATAGTTGTCACTGAGAAAGACAATGCTTTGATAGGAACTGCTCATGGAAGAACATTGGCAGAGGGAAACTGAAATGTCAAAAACATACCTAGGTTAAAACCTCTGTGGGGCTTAATCCTATGGCAACCACTGAAATAAATATAAACAAGAGACTCTAAGGTATTGATCTTGATAGATCTGGAAAACGGAAGAACTGGCCAGAGCAAATTTATACCTACAAAGTTACCAAACAGATGAGGGATTTATAAGTGTTCTAAAGTCTGCATAGAAGTTAGCAGAGGAACTTCACAACGAAGCTATTTTCACAATTTGATGAATCATGTAATCACATTCGTGATTACATGATTCATCAAGAAGAAGACATGTTGATTATGAGGTACATAATAATTCCATTAGAGACCTCAAGTTGAGTTTTCTAACCAGGTGCTAAATTGTACAATACTGTGAGTTAAAGAACATTTCATGCAGCTTATGAAGTGCAGCAGTATATTAGGATAATATGTATAATATTCCAAAACTTCTTATTATACCCAAGAGCTACACCAATAATGAAGGGTCCTAGAGAGAGTGCTGTCACGTGATATGTGTGATTTTGATATTACTAGATGAGTGATGAACTGAAAACTTTTTAAAGATACCTTTTGACAAGATCAACTCCAAAACCTATTCTGCAATATTTGTGTTGGTCAGTGCATAAATCTAACCCTTCCTCTAACTGTTGCCAGTGGAGAACACAGCTTCTCCAAGCTGAAGTACATCCATGCTCCACAATGACACAGGAAAAGCTGGTCAGCCTTGCAATCATCTCAGTAGAGCATGACCTGACCTATTTTGATTGAAGATAAAAGTGCCAGTATCTTCTGTGCAAACAAGAACAGTTACATCTGCTATTCAGGTACATGAAAGTTACTTAAACAAAACTTTTAAAGTCCTTAGCTCTCCTTTACTGAGGTAGGTAGCAGAGCAGTAACTTGAGAGGAGTATCAAAGAAAGAAGACGGAATTGGACTCTTTCAAAGTTTCTGCTCAAGTAAAGAGATGTGAAATGGGTGTCATTTGAGTTTATTACCTCAGATACCAAAATATTGTCTGCCAGCGCTCACAGAGAACCACAAAAAGAAAACTGAAGGTTATATACCAACTATTATTCAGGCAATCAAAACAGTGAAACCACAATTTACCAATAAATAGCTTAGCTCCTGAGACCTTTCTTTCACTTAGTACTATATTTAACAACTAATTATTACTTATAAAATATAGTATCCTGTATTAAATTCCTGTGTTCATCCCGGAAAGTGACCTTTTTTTTTTTAATTGAGGGATGCACTTGGCTTTTGACTGACAAGGCTGTGTTGCCTAAAAATGATAAGACAAAAGAGGAGAAGAGCCAGGGCAAAAGTTAAATTTGATTGAATTTAAATGAGATTAATTAAAATAGTTGATATGATTACTTTCTACATAGTTATTATTTAGAAGCAACATTAGGAAGGGCTCCAGAGCTTTGGAAAGCTTCATGCAGCCATCAGAGCCTAATTTATGCACCCATGTTCCAGGAAACCATGGACACTGAAAATCAAACTAAAATTTTAAAGCAAAAGACAAAAGGGAGAAAAAGACATAAATTCCGACCTTATTTTGTAATCAGGATATCACAGAGTCATAGAATTGTGGAGATGGAAAAGACCAAAAGAATCACTTAGTCCAACTCTCTGCAATCTGCAGGAAAACCAGTTCAATCATCCTTGAGAGGTAACTGTCCAGCTTCTTCATAGAAACCTCCAGGAACAGAGAACCCACAATTTCCACAAGCAGATTGTTCCATTGCTGAACAGATCTTATTGGGCCCAGTGTGAATATTTAACAGACAAATTGAGAGCCAGTTCAGTGTAGCAGTTTAAGGCACCAGGCTAGAGAGTGGGAGACTGTGAGTTCTAGTCCCGTCTTGGGCACAAAGCCAGCTGGGTGACCTTGGGCCAGTCATTCTCCCTCAGCCCTAGGAAGCAGGCAAGGGCAAACCACTTTTGAAATCTTGCCAAGCAAGTGCATGGATTTGTCCAAGCAGTTGTCAGAAGTCAAGAATGACTTTAAGGTCCACTCCACCAAAAAGGGTTAATTGCAGGGAGAAGATTTTGTTCCTCCTGAATTTGCCTTAAATTGGAGATTTGTTGTGGTGATTTGCATCATTTACATACTGAAACCATTTGTGTCAGTTTACACCATCATTAGGCGAATGATGTAAATTGTCATAAATTAAGTAAATATAATGTAATTTAACTAAAATTAAGTTTCTTGTCCAAATTACTTCACAGATGCAATGGACCTGTCTGTCATCTCACAGGGATGTCCCCATGAAAAGCTGTCCATTCCATCCAAAGTTCACTAAATGAGGGTCTGCTAAATTGAGGATTATTGTAATTTTTGTCTTAATACTTATGCTGTCTTCATATCTGGGTCTTATCCTTTTCTGAAAGCAAGATGGAAATCACTGCCAAACCTCCTTGATTTGTATCCAGGCACAAAATGCCTTTCTGGCCTTTGTTCTTAATGACAGTCTTTCTTAAATTCCCTGCTGCCTTTCATTGTGGAGATGCTCTGAAAGATGCAGTTCCAATCAGCCCTGTAACCTAATGGAAAGAATATTAAACCTGGTAATGACAATCCTGAACATTTTCTTGCTCAGAATACAGCAGATGAGGAACAGATTAACTCATGTTCTTTACTCAAGTGCATCAGGAATTCCCACAAAGAGCTCTCTTTCTGCCTCAACAACTTTTTTTCTCTTCTACGCCATCCCAAGTAAGCACGCTGAGGTGGTTATCCACCCTACCCAACAGTAAGAGTGGCTCAATGAATAATTTTCAAAGAAAGTCACATCTTCTGGAAATCTGTCCAACTCTGCCACAGTTTCTTGAACTGAAGGCATTTGCAGTCCCCTGACAACTGAACTGGAGACATCTGCAGTTTGGTGGTATACCAAACAGGATAAACAGTAATAAACAAGTTTCTGAAAACTGTGAGAATTAAAGCAAGTTTCAAAGGCAAAAGATAAAAGTGAAACTGTGCCAAAGGAAATGAGATTCCCATTGCTCTACTATCGCCCCAAGAAAACATGATGCACAGGTGTATATTTAGAAGAAAATGTGGATGTCAGATGGTGGGGTCCCTCAGGCTCCTCAGCAACCTGCAATATTATTAAAGGAGAGGCAACAGCTGTTTTGTGTAAAACTGCAAGATGAGGGTGGATTAAACTCCAAAGAGCTGCATGGATCTCAAAGGGACAAATGTAGGAAAAGGCATCCTGTGCCTGAGGAAATGGCTTAGAAGTACTATTGAGTGTGTTCCAATAATATGTAAAAATAAAAGAAAATGCTGCAGGGGAAAAAAAACCCAGAGATTTCTGCAGAAGAATTGAAGTATGACAGGTTTTATATATAAGTGAGAGCCAGTTTAGTGTAGTGGTAAGGCACCAGGCAAGAAACTGGGAGACTATGAGTTCTAGTCCCATCATAGGCACAAAGCCAGCTGGGTGACCTTGGGCCAGTCACTCTCTCTCAGCCCTAGGAAGAAGACAAGGGCAAACCATTTCCAAAAACGGACTTGTCCAGGTATTTGCCAAGAGTCAAGATTGACTCAAAAAGCACCAAATATAAGTGTCTAAGTAGTGGTTAGAGGTACAATGATTAATGTATTACACTAAGCTCCCTGGGTGACTCTGAGCCAGTCATTCTCCACCAGCACCACTTATACCATGGGACTGTTGTTGTGGGGATAAAATGAAGAGATCCCCTTATAAGGTGCCTCAAGCTCCTAGCACTCCAAATGACACTGGCCATTAGGATCGGTCCGGAAGAAATGAGTATGCTACTTAGATTGTGAATTTCAACAGCTTAAACTTAAGCAAGATGACAAGGCTGAGCAATGTTTTTCTGGATGCTGGGTGAGGCTGAAGCAAGCTCTTGGTGGGGCTAGGGCCATTAGTGGACAAGGATGCTCATTAATTTTAACACAATCCCAGCACTCATTCTCTCTCTCTCTCTCTCTCCAGTAAAGAGATAGCTCTTATTAGCAGTATGAACTGCTCTCTTACACAAGGTATTTAAAATTAGGCCAAGGACCATATTAAATTAATTAAAAATCCTTTATAGCAAGGGATTGTAGGGGTTGTAATCCAAAGATCTGGAGAGTACCAAATTGCCTTCGTCTGATTGAGATGATGGTAATTCTGATAATTTGAGACCAGTGCTGTCACCCAAATCTTAATATGCCTGCAACTGTAATACCAACTCCAGAGCTGCCTCTGAAAACTCAAATGCTTAACATGCATATGGAAGAACGTAGGAAGGTTTAACATTCTGAGTCAAATCAGTAGTTATCTAGATCAATATTTCTACATAGCGGTGCTGTGCATGAATGTTCTGAGAACAACCTGTTCATGCTCAAAACTAAATTCATACAAAATACGGATTCTGTCATTGAGTTACCACCCTTCCCTGCAAACAGAAAACAGTGTGATGCAGTGATAAAGCATAGGATTTGAATTTCAGAGATCTATATTCAAAGAGCCATGAAATTTATTGAGTAATCTTGGACCATCCACAGTAGACTCTTGGGCAAGAAAAATAAGATTATAGAGGGGATACTTAAAAATGTGCATGTTAATCTTTCAACAAGATAAACATGTAATAACCTTGTTCATGCCTCTGGAATGCACAAATTTCACATTCAGGACACAGAATATTACAAAACAAAGTTGCTTTTATTACAAACTTCTAATTACACGACATGATGCTAAGCTGTTTCTCCCGCAACATATAATCAAATGCTCCATAAAAAGTCTGTTCCTAGCAGCTTGCCAGCATCAACAAGAGAAAGGGGGGCCAGGGCACAGTGAAATGTATGTAATACAATATGCAGGTACAAATGTAAGGGCTTCAGCTTGAAAAGAATACAAAAGAAGTGGAAAAGACTGTGGATTTCAGATTTTAAATCTGATTTTAAAAGACCTTTTTAAGTGCAGAACATAGGAGACAAAAACAGTATAGAACATTGCAATAACATGAGAGCCTACTTTGCACAAATGATGAGGAAAAAATAAATAAACTTCTGGCAGCTGCTGCTTGGTGTCTATGGGATGATTTTTTTACAACAGATCTGATGGGTAATTTTAGTGAAATCAAAGGTTTTACAAACTGCTATTGATACAAGATATTGGGACGGTGATTCAAGCTATACATCTGATCTTCTTGAAAATGAAAATAATTCTTAATAACCTTCCCCCCCAAAAGAATATTCTCCAGAGATTTTTTTTTAAATAGTTTTAATAGCTATTTCATAATAAAAGAGACCTCTGTGGAATAATTACATAAAGGTGTTATCATGGTTTCAACAGAATGCAAGTTCCTCAAAGATCAAAAACTGTGATACTCAGGACTTGCAATTGCCTGAAATCTTGATGCATTCCCATTATTTTTCAACGCAGTTGGTCTATCTGAAACAGACCAGAAAGAAAACAGTTCTAGTGGGATCTATCATTGATTAAGTTCATCAGATGAACTTCATTTCTGCTTTCTTTGCTTAAGCTTTTGGGTGCAAGGGAAGAGTTACAAGGAAAGGAAGACAAAACATACATTGACTATATAATCTCATGTGCATTTTATACCAGAATCATAAGGCCTGGGAGAACAAAAAACTAATCATCTGGAAATGCTCTGTGACCTTCTGCATAAAGGATACCAGGCAGATTACCTTAACTTTACATTTTGTGCTTAGTCCCATCATTATGATGATGAATTCAAATGACCATTTTAGAAAAAAGAAGACATGGAATATAATTTATACTTGTAAAATATTAGACCAGAGATTTTAAAGTAATCAAATAATTGCATTGTGCCCATACCACAAATCTCTATCAGTTCTTCAACTCTAATTAGCAGACATGATGTTAATACCAAGAAATAATGAAAATTATATCTCTAGGAAGAAGATTGGAATTACTAAAAGAATCATGAATATCCTAACAAAATAATAGTTTGCAAAGTCCTTTGTGGAATCCAGATCAATTAAATCAATTCTAAGTTGCAATGGCATTTGGATAATTGTCTTAAAAAAAAAAAAAAAAGGAATGTTGATTATAGTTCTAATCTATGTCAACATGGTAATTGCCCAGACAGTCACATTCTTGGAATTAATTTTATGTCCCTCTAAATTGAAAGAAGTATGAGTGTAAATGTATTTATTTACATAAGGTTTTTTATGCTATTTTATGTACTTATTAAGCAACAATAATGCAAAATGCTTCTTGTAATAAAGTATATTCTTACTTATACATAAGAAAGAGAGCTGCCCCAAATTCAACTGAGAGTGAATTTGCACAACATGCATGTTCATTTTTCTCCAATCAAAAATTTGAAAAAGAATGAACATTTCTAAAAAAGTATACGGAAAGAACGATAGCTACATTTTTACAAGAGTTGAAGGAAAAGTAGTAGAATGAACATTAAAAACAGGTTGAAGCAATTTACAATAAAAGGTTTGTAACTTAGGAGGTGATTATTAGGGAGAAATTGCCATTAAGGCTAAAAATAAATAAGGTGCTAGTTTATTCAGCATCATATTTAACTATACTTTATTAAAATGTGTAACTACATTATAGGAACAATGAATGATCAAGAATTGTTCCCAAAATGGGAATTTTGCTGGCCACTGCTGAAGCAGAAAAGTCAGTTTGATCCAGTATGACAACAGACAAATTTAATACATAACACATATGCATGAACACATGCACACATGCTCACAAATACATGGGAAGATATATATGCACACACATGCATGTGCACACAGCATGGTTCCTAACTTATTTCTGATATCTTTCTAACTATATCAAATCTAGCAATTCCACTGCAGAATGAAGGCATCTTCACTGAAGGTTATGGACCGTAATCTACCACATTGATCCAGTGTGGATTGGTATATTCTTTAAGCCTAGAAGATCTGTGTTTGAACTACAATATTTTTGACAAGTCCAAACAATACAAGTCCATTTTCTGCCTATCTAAGTTAGGTAAATTCTTCTTGGTTTGACTAAGAACTGGTATGTTTTTTTTTTTTTTTTGAGAATGGTATCCCCAGCTATTAAGGTTTTCAGCTAGAGCATATGCAACTCCTGAGCTAGATATACTGGACATAACACAGATCTTCCAACTTCTGAGGACAACAGAGCTCAGCAAGTCCAGGGCACCCAAGAGCTTGACCTGTTGAATCGAATGAGCTTAGGAAAGAAAGCTCTTTTTGTTTATTGGTGATAACTGTGAGTCTCCCTAACTCATGTAATAAATTTAAGGTCTGCTTCTTCCAACATCAAATTTTGCTGGCCACTGCAGATGTAAAATAATTCCATGATTACTCTCTTTTTAAGCATGTGTCCCAAAATGCAAGGATCACTGGGGGAAAGTTATAACTGCCCATGGAAAACATATATTTTGTTTTATTTATTTTTCAAATGTATATGTGCCACCCATCTCACTATACAAGTGACTCTAGGCAGCATTACAGATAAAAGCTATAAAATAATTATGTGCTATGAGTCTGTCTCTGTGTCTGTGTGCATGTGTGTGAAAACTATAAAAGGTTAAAAATTAAACCAAAACAATGCAAACTAAAAAGTGGAGAGAGCATCCTCAGGCTACCAGCCACCCCCAGTGCTGCGAACCTCCACTGGGTCCCCATGCAAGTTGGCAGAGCCAGATCTTAACACCTTTTCGGAAGGCCAACAGAGTGGGGGGGAGCAATCTTACCTAAGGGGGCAAAATATTCCAGAGGGCAGGAGCCATGGCAGAAAAGACTCTCCTCCTGGACCCCACCAGTTGAAACTCTCTAGGCGATGGTGTCCATGACATACCCTTCCTGCTGGACCAGGTGGGATGGGTCGATAAAATGGGGACAAGGTGGTTCCTCAAGTAACCTGGGCCCATGCCATGAAGGGCTTTAAAGGTCATAACCAACACCTTGAATTGGACCTGGAAGCAGACCAGCACCCATAACTCTCTGTGCCACCACATTCTGCACCAGCTGTAGCTTCTAAATACTCTTCAACGGTAGCCCTATGTAGAGCACATTACAATAGTCCCTACAGGAGGTAAGCAGGGCATGAGTGATGAAAGAAGGGCCTCCTGATCCAGGAAAGGGTGCAAGTGGTGCACACCATGAAGTTGAGCAAAGGCCCTTCTAGACACAGCTGCTACCTGCTCCTCAAGCAGGAGTCATGAGTCTAGGAGGACCCCCAGACTGCAAACTGGATCTGTCTGGGAAAGTGCCACCCCATCCAGAACCAAAAATGATAAGCCCCCAGATATGGGAGAGACCCAAATCCACAGCCACTCTGTCTTGCCAGGGTTTATATTGCTGATATTACTGATCTGATGCCCAAAGAGATCCCTAGAGCCATGAGGGCAAATTATATAGCATGTCTTTTGTAATGTGAGAAGAAAATTTAAATGAAAACCTAGACTATGAGAATGTTTGGACTGTACAGTTCATCTAATCTTCCTCACTCCCTTTCTTACAAATGTTCAAAGAGGCAGCAATATCCAGTAAGAGATAAGGGTATAACAGATACACAGAGAATATACAATTTCCTGAAACAGCCAGAAAAAGACAGTAATATTCAGTAATGTTGTAGATGAAACCACTCCAAAATCAGATGTATGTTACTGGAGGGTAGGTAGCAGTATATATTCCTAAAACACATCACTTGGAAATGGTTCAATTGTGTTATTCTTCAAATCATCCCTGCCTACTTTTCTGCATTAATTGTTTCACAAATGAAACATCCTATACCCTATTTATCTAAATGTGACATAGGAATGGATCCTTGGATTCCTAATGACAAAAAATTAAAAATGGCACTTCTATCATTTCTTTTAAATGACTTATTGAAGTCTATTTATGCATTTAATCTATTACACACACACATACACACACCCATTACATACTTATATTATACAAATATATTTATATTTTTTTCCCCTTTAGCCCAGCCCACTTTCCCCTTTAGGCCTTATTTATTGATTTCTTGCCTCACATACTTTTTTCAATGGCGTCCTCAGTACAGATAGTAATCAGAATGAAAGCCTTATCTTAAAAAGGTTGATCATCCATACCCTAATATCTTTTTCTATAATGGCCTTCTCTTAGCTGACCTAGCTTAACCTGACTTCATCTCATCCCACCCCACAGAGGTGGCAGAAGAGCATCAGCAACTGGTTGTGAAGTGCCACAGATGAGTGCCCTAGAGAATCCTCTTTGTTGTTCCTCTGCTTTGCATCCTGGAACAAGGCATATCTTTGTTGCTCCTCACCTTTGCTTGCAGTTTAGAGTAAGGGCTTTCTGCAGGTTTCCTGCCATGCCTCCTTCTTGCCCGCTAGCATGGAAATTGGTTTTCTGATCACTCTAGGTAATATCATCCATGACAATAAACAAACTGGCTCCACTCTCCACTGGGGACAGTCTGCATCCTCAGTAAGTTGTTGTGAAACAGGGCTTATTGTCTCATGAAGGCTGGTAGATGTCATCTATGAAATGCTTGTGGGCTTTCAGTTCAGAGATATGCTTGGCAGGCTACCCATTATCTGTACATGGCTGGCTGCTCAACAGATGAGTTGCCTGCTGTGCATATTTCTGGATTAACTGTACATGCCTAGTTGCTTTAACAGCACCAATCACCCATGCAATGGGATGATTTAGACCTTTTTAAAGTCAAGGACCCAATTTCCTCACTCTAAAATCAGTGTGATATGCAGTATAAATACAAGTGAATAAATTCTCAATTTTGTCATGAAAAGGTGGATCCTGCAGAGAATTATTACAAAGGAAAGCCAGATCATAATGACATAAAAACTTCCATGCTGACTTTGGTTGAGACAAGATGTATTTTAAAATTTGTGTTCCATTAATAAAAGATTAGCTTAATATGCCAATTATCTCTATGGTGTAAAATTTCCTCCACCTACCTGCCACCCCCCCAGCCTTTCAGCAATGCTAGAACCTGGGGGACAATTTTAACAGTTTGCTCCTTTTCAATATTTTATAGGACAGAGAAAACTTGACACAAAGGCAATTCTGCATTTGCCTGAAAATAAGTCATTCTTTTTCTGTTTAATTTGTCCCCTTATTACATTTGGTCTAGATGAACTTTAAATTTTTCTAAGGGGAAAAAAAAAAGAATTTAAGATCTAGAATAAGCCATCCTCAAAAAGATCATCCATTTGGTCCCAGTTTTTTCTATGAAACATTGCATATTTCATATAATTTGTAAGTTGTTGTTTTTTTCCTTATTTTGAATACACCCAAGCACAATTCTCAGCCTGGTGGTTTTCTAAGGGATTGGATTTATTTATTTATTTTAATTAAGGGGGTTGCAGTCACCTGATGTACACAATCAATATTTGGTGATTTGTATTCAATTGTGAGTCATTCAATAATGACCAAATTCCTGGTACAATATGTTTTATAGAGATGTTTATGCAGAGAAAATTTCATTAATAACTCCTTCCCCATAGCACTTATGCTGAAAATTTTAGCAGAAAGAAAAGGTATGAGGTAAGGCTGGCTTGAGCATTCATCATTTTTGATTGCTGCTGGATCCTTGTCATTTCAGCAACAACTAAGCAAGGCTCCAGGTAGCTGTGCCTGAGAGTTACATCATCTCAGATGTTGTGGAATATTACCATGGTTTTCAGACCTTCAATGAAATAGATGTTGATAGCAAAAACATCACCAGATAAGAAGACATCCAAAGGGCAGTTTGCTCATGGTTCTCTCAAATCATGAGCCATTTTGGGACCAGGGCAAGGGAAAATGGGACCCTTTCATCTAGTGAGAACAGAAGGCATTAGTGTTGGTAGCAAAGTCTCAAATTTGTGAAGGATAAAAGTCCTTACAGAGCCTTTTCCCTAACATCACTAAAAACATCTTAGGATTAATGTTCGGGAAAGTAAAAAGTTTTTGCCTAATACCTAAAAAGCAGGAGGGCAGGTCTCCTGAAGGAGACTTCCACAAGGAAGACCCAGTGACAAAAACATTCCTTTTGCCACCCGTCCCACTTCAGATGGTTGAGCAGGTAGAGGACAGTCTTTGAAAAAGTTGTTCCCAGCTATTGGCCCAAGAAGTACTTTTTTTGTAAGTAACTGTTGTTCCTGGGTAATCTTCAAAGGCAGCCCCACAATGCAACATCATAATATGGAAGGTAACCATATCAGGGAAAACTAACTGTGGCAAGCTCTCGCTTCCTCCTCACCTCTCTGTCAGAGCATCTGTTTGCATTTACGTAGCCTTTTTTTTAACCTTTCCTTAGCTTCTACTGTACTGTGGGATCAAAACGCAGGACACAAATGCAGAATAATCGAGGCTTCGCTGCAGTGTTTATTGAGCAGTATGTACTGGAGGGGGAGCCCACCAGAAGCTAGTGGGAGGCACTCCCCTACAGGCGAAACGGATGCTCTGATATTTATACAGTTCTACAAGAAGGGGAAGGGAAAAGGAACGTATACGCATACATATTCATATGATGATGCAGGCATATCTAAATAAGCAATAGTTCTCAAGTTACTCTCTGCCCCTCTGTTATCTGTTATCTGCTAGTAAAACAATAGTGTCACAGAGAAGAAGAAACAAATTAGTTCAAGGTGCCAAATGCCAAGAAGAAGGCATCCTCCCTCAGGGCAGATGTCTGAGTTGCTATGGGGATGTTTGTGATAAGGAGTTTACAACTGGCCTGGTTCACATCAGCTTCAAGGATGCTTCCACATGCCTTTATGTTTCAATCTTATTAAGGCGATCCCATTCATCTGAGGCCTCTAAAAACTTGTCTTTTTCACCCAAAGATTCATTTTTCTCACAGTACCAATAAGTACGTAACTCAGAAGTAATGTCAAGTAGAGCATGGAAGGATAATATGAGAAAGAAGAAACAGGAAGTGAAGAGGGAGTGACAGAATGTCTTCAAAAATACTTTATTCTCATATAGTGGAAGAGCAAGGCCGAGCAACTACCTGCATTATTTACTAGGAATCTGTCTGGCCTGCCTTCCTCCCTCCCTCCCTCTCCCTCTTGCTCTCTCTCCCTCTTGCTCTCTCTCTTGCACATACATGCACACAGACACATACACACTTTATTTTCAATTTCACATGTGCTATTAACATTAATTACAAAGGTAGATGTTGAATGTTACTAAGATACACACTTACATCGTAAGGTTAAGGTTAACATTACTCCAATATCACTCCAAAATATAAATTTAGTCCAACAAAAAGCAATAAAAAAGTATTTTTTATCTCCCCCCTCCCCCTTCAACTTTAATCAAAAAGACTGCCTCAGGCTGAGGAAGAGACAGCCTTTAGCCTTGCTTACTGAAGGGAGCTTAATGCTGTTAACCATCTTATCTTGTAAAGGTGATAGCTTTTATCTGGAAGTACAAACATCAGAATGGAGCTATAATCCCACCCTAGTCCTCTAGATGATCTCCAGCTGCTTCTGAGATATGAAAGGACTTTCCTGCTTCCAGACAGATATATTACTGTTAGTTCTACATGAATTAACCAATGGATATAATTTTATGTTACACAAGGGTCTGGAATTTATAGAGGGTGAATATAAACAACAATTTAGCACAGAATAAGCAATCTTTTAGGCTCCAAGATCCACATCTGGTGTTGGATTGTAAATTGGAAATATTACCCATTATTTTAACACCTACCACCACCAGATTTTGGGGAAGGGTTGGAATAAGCTTTATTCTTCTCCCAAATAACTGCTTCTCACTGCCATTTGCAAAGGTGAATCAATGATCTTCAGCAAGATCTCTGTGGGGCAGGGCAGACTGATGATCTGAGTGATGGAAAAGTTAGGGTTACCTCCTGGATGCTTCCTAGACCATGTGTGGTCTATGACTGCCTTCATCAGATGTAGCAAGATGAGTCAGTTATGGAACACATTCATCTACTTGTTTGGATGAAAGAATAATGAATGTAAAGCTAATAATACTAAAATAAATGCATAAATAAGGTAATACAAGCCTGTCATTTGGGAGAACAATCCTAGAAAATTGGTGTGGCAAAGTGGCTCGGGGATGAACTATGAACCAAAGCACCTCAATTGTGAATCTTTCTCCAAATTCACAGTGTATTTACTTTTAAGTTTTTTAAACCCAGTAATGCATTTACATAAACATTATCCAGTTGGTGTAGAGTCTCTAACCCTGTAAAAACAACACATACGCATGTATTAGGCAGACTAACTGTGTTGTAGTAGTCAAAGTGTTGGATTAGGACTCGGCTGATCCAGGTTCAAGTTTGGTTTCAGCCATGGAAGCTTGCTGAGTGACCTTAGGGCAGTTATTTCTCTCATTCCAACTTGCCGCATAGGATTGCTGTCATGGGGATAAAATTGGAAGAAGGAATGCTAAGTATATTGTTTTGAGCTCCTGGAAGAAGGGCAGGATATACATCAGGAAATACAGACAAAAGTCAATAAATAAAACACAAACCTCCAAAAACCTGGCATAGAGAAAAAAATGTTTACACTAGAAAAGTGGCAGAGACGCTGGGAGGCGGGTGGGAGAGAGGCTTTTAATCTCTTTCCTTGCCCATAAATGTCTGCACTCCAATCATCTCTCAAACTATTTTCCCCCACAGGGAAGTAGAAAAAGTGAAACCAAACTGCTTAAGCACCTAATACTTATTTAGCCCTAAATTACCCTCAACCACAATGTTTAACATTTTGTGGGGTGAGGGGAAGGGGTCCAGGGATTTTGAATGGGGAAATGGTTAAATTCTGCTTTCCTACCACTGCTCCAGCCAAAATTCTTCTCTCCAAGCATTTTTTCCTTCTCTTAAAATGGTCATGCGGGTGCCTGAGTTTTCAAGTAACATTTAATTATGCCCTCAGAGACTGGTAGCTGCCATGTTCTGTTCCAGCTGAACTTTCTGGACACCCTTCAACAGCATCCCCATGTGGGTGGCACGCTGCAGCAGCCCAAACCTTGCTAAGTAATTTCAGCTGCCACTTACCTAGAGACATGATATATATTTAAATTAAAACCAAGATTTTGAAGAATATGAACTCTGAACCAAATACCAGAATTGGCGAGGCATGCTGTGCACAGTGAATTGCTTAAAATGAACAGTCTTTTCTAAATACAAAGAGAGAGAGAGGAAGAGAGGAGAGAAAGAAAGTTCCATATTTGCCTAATATAAAAGAAAGATGCCTGCAATCAAGAAGTACCTGCAACAGAGGAGGGCATAAACAAGAAGAATTCTATTAAAACAACTAATAGAAAATAGAACACAGAATAGAATGAATGAAAAAAACCAAAATCAGTTGATCCAGATAAGAAAGATTTTGCTTCAATTATTAAGCAACAAGCAGCTGCTTAATAGCTTCAGGCCAGGGTTTTATGCTGATTTCTGAAGAATGAAATGGGTGTCCCTAATACATTTTTCAAACCAACCCACAAACTATGCTGGAGAGCGTAATGGCAGTTAGAAACCAATTTGAAGATAAATTTTATTTTTCACTACAGTCGTAGCTTGAAGAGTGGTTACTATGTAGATGCAAGCCAAACTGGGTAGGAACAAAGCTTTGGAGATGGTAATAAATTGCCTCAGCTCAGATATGGAAAAGGCCCCTCCAAAGAAGCATCCTGTATTATATAGGATGTGTCAGGGCTCAGTTAGCAGTTGGAAAAATCCAACCTAACTTGAAAGATTTATCTGTATAGGGGTGCAAGGATGTAGAGAATATAAACAAGCACCCATCAGTGGACCAGGAAGATTAAAGATAAGAGGAAATCCCAATCTTCAAAGAGGATGATGCTACAAGAGAACATGAAAGGTCTAAGATCTGACCGAATAATAATTCTGAATACGATTTCCACTTGCTCAGAAACTGTCAATTGCTACAGCTACGGTTTCCTCGAATATAATAAAGATCCAGTTTCTAGTTGTGTTCCTGTTGATCCTTTTCATTCAAGGCAGGAAAAAACTCATCAATTAAAATTATTCTCAGAATGACTGCAGTACTTTACTTTTTGTCATTTACTGGCCATTGATTTCAGTGTACAAAAAAACAATGGATTCAAAAGGCCAGGGTTAGCAGCTGTAAAACTTCCAACCTCTAAACCGATAGCCAGAAATAGGGAAAAAATCTGGTATAGAGCAGAGTCCTAGACAACTATAACTTAGCCATAGAGACCTGTTATACAAGCAGAAGGTTTCAGCTTTAGCGTCTGACATTTTCAGAACTGAGTATTAAGTGACTGGAGAAGCCTCTGCCTGAAATCTTACAAAAAGTCAAGGTGGACAATATTAGGATAAAAAGTAAAAATTCCCTTAGATCAAATTGATGTCTGGAGACTATGTGGACATATCCATTGTTTTCTCAATAGCAATAAAGAAGTGGTTTGCAATCACGTTCTTCCAGGAATTTTTGTTTGCTTAATTTCCAGTCCAGTCTACAACTGTGGGATGTCCTGGTGGTCTCTCATCCAAAGACTAACAAGGTCTGATACTATTTAGTATTTTTCCAGATGAGCCAAGGTCAGCTATGTGTCGGCACCTTCTGTAGATAGACACTTAATCTTATTTGTTATAAGACCATGTGTTTTGCTCTTCAGGGCAAAACCTAGAAGACACCCAAGGACAGAAGCAAAGCCAGAGCTTTCTTTTCCTATTAAGAAGTCCAGGAGCAGAACCAAACTTTTCTGCTTTGCATATATGGGAATGGAGGCAAATCTATCTATCTATCTATCTATCTATCTATCTATCTATCTATCTATCTATCTATCTATCTATCTATCTGTCAAAATACACAACAAATGGCTAACTTCTTGTCCACTGGCTCAGGAAATAAATACACATGCATGCGCGCACACACACGCACACACACACACAGAGGTCTATTTCCCTGGTGAGACATCACTATGCAGCCTGCCCCAGCTTCTGGCTTGCCAGTTGGAAGCCCAGGAAATATTTTCACCTATTCATGCTCATGACCCACTTGAGTTGCACTAAATTCAGTGCAGCTTGGCTGGCTGGGTAACAAATGGACAGGCTGCAAGTTGAGGCCACAGAGGCTTGCAGTTGTCAGCATGGTGATAAGCTAGTGCTTTATCATCAGAAACTAAAGAGCACTTAAATGACATTGGCTATAGTTGTGGTCATAATTTATTGGCCTCCGAGGACCACTTGCATCACACCCACGTGCCTTTCTCTCTTCCTCATTTCTGTTTTGTTGTAGTTGCTGTTTGAAACCTGCTGTGATCCTTTTATACAAGCTTTTCCTTTCTATAGCATAAGTGAGGGAAGCTGAGCAGAGGGAAAAGAATACTAGATACGGTATGTTTCTTTACAGCATTTGCAAAATGACAATTTCTGATTTAGGAATAGCCACTTTTCCTACCTATTCCTATCAGGGATTGATCACAAAAGGCCACATATTCTATAGGAAGCACATTTGAGCATCCTGCTCCCACCAGAGGTCACAGTGGCATGGATTTTGGGATCACAGTCTGGCCAAGATTTCTTTTTTGAAATAAAAATCAAGCAAAAGGGAGGGGAGGGAAAGAAACCAAAACTAGGGGGAAATTCAATGTAGGCACACACACAGCTGAAAGCATTAAGAAATTCTTAAAAAAAAAAAAAACAGCATATATTGGGGAAAATATGTTAAAGAAGCATGAATGGGAGAGATGGGTCAAAGAATGAAAACAAGGCAATTTTCTCTAAACCATGGAATCTGGGGCAATTTAACACCTACATATATTTGGGTAGAATTCAGACCAAAGCTCTGTACTGTATGTATAAACGCTGCTGTACCAGAAGACTGTCTTACCAATGCAGACAGTCAGATTGACTGGATTTTTACTGATTGGCACATCCCTAGTCCAAAGTAATTGGATCATTCATTAACAGTCCTCTTTTCTAAGTATTTGTGTCCTCTTCTGGGTTCCTATTCGATTTGAGCCTGTTAAAATTGTCTCAGAACTTCCTCTCAAAAATACTAAAAGGAGCAGATAGCTCATTAAAAGAAACTTTTCTCCCCAGTGCCTACAGGATCCATACTTGGTAGATGTTTTGTGCCTATATGAACAGTTCCAAAGCATGTAGGCTTCCTATTTGGAAAATGGGTAGTTCAACTAGAAAGAGGCCAACAAACTGCAGCAAATATTTCATCATTGCCAAGTGAGCAGAGTTGCTGTTCACTTTGAACAGCAGATCAGAGAGCTTCAGTGAAAGAAAAAAGAAGCATTCTCCCTCATTTCCCAAGCATCATAGCTACCTTTTGCAGCAGTGTCAAATAGCCTTTCCAAAGACTCCATCTTAATTATTGGTAGAGAAATTAGGAGGACTGTTTAGCTAAATTTCTTTGGGACAGGGACGGGGAGAAATTCTCTAACAGCTTCTTGTGAATTAGAGATCTCCTTTAACCCCAATGTTTAAGCATTAACCCCAATTGTTTGTTTGTTTTATTGTTGTTTTCTATTGCTGCAAGTAGTAATTGCTCAGTGGGTTGGCAAACTGGTCACCATTCTGAAATATTTAAGCTCTCTATAGTGAGCACCATTCCAGGATACTTTGGAGAAAATATAGTGGGCTTGTCCACATAAGGACTTGGGGCTGCTTCAAATGCAAGTCTTAATGTCTTTGATCTCATGCTGTTGACAATTTCTACTCCTTCCTTCCTTCCTTCCTTCCTTCCTTCCTTCCTTCCTTCCTTCCTTCCTTCCTTCCTTCCTTCCTTCCTTCCTTCCTTCCTTCCTTCCTTCCTTCCCTCCCTCCCTCCCTCCCCAGAGTTGGTGAGCAGGTAGGCAGTCCTTTTCTCAGTTGAAGGGACCTTTTGTTGACACCTGCTCCTGGCTACTCAGCATCAACTTAATGAATCCTGGCTTGATTTAGCAGAGGTGAGAATAACAGGATTTCTGCCTATTTTCCCTGCGGTTGCCCTAAGTGGACCTGCAAATTATTAGGCTGCCTAATAACACTTTTTTGTGTTTCCCCTTTGACATGAAGTTGGGGAAGTCTGATTATTCCAATGGATTAGAAAAAGCATGGAAATGCCTATACAGTAAGTTCCAGTTCTGAAAGCCTAAACGTATGCCATTTAAGTTCCTGTAGCCTGTCCCCATTTCAGCCTACAGCCATGGTTAGAGGTGTTGGGTGTTGTCATCACTCTTTGCAAAATTGATGATGTTGTATCAAGCCGCCTACACAGCTCTCATCAGAATTTTAACATAAGAGAAATGATGGTTTGGTAACCAGCATCTTCACCCCACTGCAAATCTTTGGATCAGACAGATATGTAGATGATAGATAGATGATAAATAGAAGATATATAGATGATAGAAATATTGATGATAGATAGATAGATGATAGAGATTGCAAGCCACCATATAAATGCATACAGCATGTAATAAAAAAAATGGAGTGAGAGAGACACTCAAAATTTCATTTCTTTTTTGTATGGAATGAAGATGAAGGGATTTCTCATACTCCCAAGACTGGAGTTTGGATGTTTTGCAGCATCCCACTGTTCAGCTGGATTCCTGACTGACTCTCTGTATTCTTAGAATTGTTATGAGTTTAATAGGTATCAAAAGGTTGGATTCAAATTATGTCATGAGGGATTGGGGAGTAAATAGTGCCATGTGGAGGCATACAATGGCTGCCACCCAAAAATGAACAAATAAAAAAATATTCAGCAGAAATTCAGCAATGGCCTCCCCCCCACCCCCACCACCCACCCGCAATAAGGAGTGGGGAGAAAGACAGAGGGAAAAAAAATCTCAGAATTTTTCTCCCACCTAAAAAAGTTCTAGAGCTTTTGTATCTTCACCACTCATATAGTTCTTCCCCTCTTCCTCTGCATACTTCATTTTAATTTCAGACCGAGTCATTTATATGAGAACAACAAGCAATGCTTAATGTATTTCATTTGTATATATCTGGAAAAGCGTTTTTTCCAAAAAGCTATAAATACAATTTATAAATATGTGACATATTTCTTTTTCCAACTAATGTCAAACAGTGTTCTTCAGTTAAGATGTTTCCGAGGGTAAACTGTTAAGGCTTCTGTTAACCAGTGGCAGGAAATGTTTTGGTGCAACAGGGAAAAAAACTGCCTGTGCAGTTGGTTCTTCTCCAGATTTAATGTTTTTGCCTCGGCACTTCGTAACTGGATACCTGAGCCCCATTCATAGTTATTCGCTATAATGAGCTAAAGTAGATAAGTCTGAGTATTACCTGGTTGTCAGCATTGTGGAAACCTTCACATATCAGGGTTTAGGACTGGGGGACAGTGGGAAGATCAGGGTTCAAAATCTTGTGGAACTTATCCAAAAATATAAAAGCTCCTCAGTGTAAACACTGACTGGAATGCAGTGAGAACGCCAAGGGAGGGGTGGACTAAAACATCTGTAACCATTACCTTTCCTTGCACATATATGTACAGTACATCAGCCTCCCCCATCTTGGTGGCCTCCAGATGTCTTCATCTTCCATAATTCATAGACATGATGGTCTTTGAGAATTGAAGCCCAGCACTTTGAAAACGTCCCCATGCATTTAAGGAAACCTTCCCGATAAGCTTTGAAAATGTCTAAAGACAACTATAGACTACACATTGATTTACAACCCCATTGCCATGATGCAGTTACTCTGATACAGTTTGCATGATGTCAAAATGATGCAAGGGTCATCCAAACTCTGCCACGTTTTGGATTTCAAACATCACCATTTATTTTTGACAGAATTCTATACTCACAGATTATACGGTATAGCCTAAGATTGTGCATCATCACATAAATGACATTAACTTTTTTGGGATGCATAGTCACACACATACATTAAATCCAAACTCTTTCTCTGCCTCTCTTCCCCTGCCTCACACATATATGCCAAACATTTCCTGCTAGAACAAGATTATTTTTTCCACTGAAAGTCTTAGCCCAATTGAACTGTTACACATACAGTATTGCCAACAAAGATGGAATTTTTGAATTCAGGTACATACACAAATCTTTCTTCAAAGAAAGTTGCCATTACTATAGTTAATGTAATCAAAATACAAGAGGTAAAATACAGTCAGGCTTCCTTTTCACAAAACAACTCAGGTGTTGCAGCATTTGCCCATATAAAAGGTATTCCGTAGATTGTTCCAGGATGAAGAAAGTACACTCGGACATTTTAACAGATCATCTCTGTTGCAGAATGAATCCAGTTTTTTATTTCTTTACTCGGCAATCCTCAAGTGGCAAAGTGACTTTCTGCAAATCTACTCTTTTTTTTTGGTAAAACCTTACAGGTTATTTAATGAAAGTCTAGCTTTCCTTCTTTTCTACAAAGATTGGTGTTTCTGCCTAAGATCTATGTATATGCTTCACCCATTAAAACAAATAAATAAATGACTGGAAAGTAGCATCATTTTTAAAGTATTTTTTCCTCCTCAGACTCAGCCCCTTAGATTTCAACAGCCCCCATTTGTCAGTCTACTTACCTACCTAAATAGATTGCTTATTCTATGGCACATCCATAAACTATTGGCACTGACTAGAAAATGATTTTCTGCTTCATAGTGCTGTTTTTGAGGGCATTTCCACATGCAGCATTTATCTACTCCCAGATCAACTCTGCACCCTGTGATATTGCACCATCATCTTCACTGAGCAGCTAAGTTGATTTACTTCCAGCTCACTGATAAGGCAAGAGGAAATCACAGTTTCCAACCCCCTCAAAGGGCTGGAGGCTGAGTAGAGCTTGGGTCAGACATTTCCCCACTGGTGGGAACTCCTACCTCCCACAATTGTCCCATGTTGTTAATTCAGCTGGAGGTATCCTTAAATTGAATTGAATACTTTAGCAACATGGCAGTTCTTTCTTGTAGCCTACTGCTCAGGGTTTTGAAAAACATTAAAGCCATTCTTGAAAGGTTGTATATGCACTTGCATATGTATGTAAGTGTGTATGTATGTGTGTGTGTGTATGTATGTATGTGTACACACACACACACACACCACACAGACATACTTGTATGTGGATGTGGGCAAGTCACTACCTGCAAATCACCTTTTCACTCCCTTATTAATCAGACGGATTGGCTCATGTGATGTTCACTTCAAGGCTGGCTGCAGTGCAGGCATACAGAGGCTGGCTTTAAACTTTCTGTAAGGGTCCAGGAAATGAAAACATTGGCAGAACAGAAGTGCCATCTTTATTATATGAAAGACACCTGAGTAAGGTAATGATGAAAAAAGAGTATCATGTCATTTAGAAATAGACATACTTATTGTAGAATAAAATTTCACTAAGGACAAAAGAGGATAGACTAAGTTACCGGGGCAACGAGTACACCATTGGAGGACCTGACAGACCAGGTTAGGGACAGATCATCCTGGGGAAAATCTATCTATGGGTTGCTAAGAGTTGACTATGACTTGATGGCACATAATCAATCAATCAATCACTCACTCAATGACAACAGAGGGGAGAAATTTGTGGCTGAGTCACAACTGTCATGTGGCCTAGCATAAGAACGGTGAGAAAAACTGTAAGTTTTAGTTCTTTACCATCTATAGACCCAGCTGATTCCCCTGACTCAGCCCAATGCCTGCTCATATGAATAACCGAAGGAAGGAGAAAAGATGTGACATAGATTAAAAAGGGATTCTTTCCCCAAAGCCATATAAGAATCCAAGCTTGTGTTGTGCCAAACAGTGCCCTCTTCTGGCATTTGTATTATTTGTGATGGGAAGATAATTAAAAGGGGGCAAATGGAAATTGGGTAATAAATACCTCTGCCTTGCCTTGGAGAAGGTGGCAAATTTAATTCCTGGGACTTCAACCAACTTTCTTCTCCTACTCACGCCTAGGAGCGATGAGTGCTCTCTCCATCTTGCAGCACCTTCAAAGAATTATCACCTGGCCACACAGGATTGGCTTGGTGAGCATACCATGTTGCACTGTCTAAAGCAGCATCAGCAACATGGAAAGTGTCCCAAGTCCTCTGTGTACAAGCAAAAGGCTGGGGAGAAGCACTTTTCAACATCATGGAAATTAACCTTATGGACACTTCCCTCCATGGTAAAAAAAAGAACTCCCATTCCCACCCCCAGGAGAAACTTAAGTTGTGTTTAAAAAAAAATAAATCTATAAATGAGGAAGAAAAAAAGCCATGTCTTTTTGGAAGGGAGTTAAGAATTATACAAATGTTGGGGGAGGGAGGGAGGGAGGGAAATTTTGCCTGGCTATACTTCTAACAGTTACCTGGTAAGAGTCAAATTTTGGATCAACAGCCTCTACAGGGTGGCCTTTCCCAAGGTTACTTCTACCCATGGGTGTCCACAGCAAGCCAGAATGATGGGCAAAAGGATGACACATCTGCAGTGACCTCACAGCACAAACTCTGCCCTTATGTGCTTGAGCCCCACTGTTTAACACAAGTACAGGATATGTATCATGATGCAATGATGTATTTTGTCACTTGCCTTCTCTTACTTCCCTGCGGTCACCTACAGGTTGACTTCTTTTCCACAAGCCAAGTTTAAGATAGTTTTAGGATAACAGAAATGCAATTTAGAAAGAGCATTTCACTTCCTTATGTTTCAAACTGGTTATTGTAACTATTCTTTAGGAGCAAATATATCCCAGTTACTTTTACACAAAGATATTAGAGGCTTCTTTATGGTATGTTCTAATGAGCGAGTGCCCTGAAATTGTAGTCAAAGGCAAACATCTGAAAACAAGACATTTTAACATTTGCCCTCAAAATAAATGTGCTAATTTGCTCTCAGACCATCATATTACTGCTAGGCCAACCGTGGCACTAAAGCTTGGTATTTACATAGGCAAAGATTAGTACTTGGCTGAACTTTCAAAGGTCAAATTGTATATATGGACTGTTATTCTTCACCAATCCAAGGGACTAGTAACTGCCATTTGAGATATCCTAGATCTCTATTCTGAAAGGCATGAAAATGCTGCCTTCCCACTAAAAAGAAAGCACAAGGTCCTGCCTAGCCATTTCTTAAATGTCTTCATAAATCTAGTTCTACTCTTCCTTGAAAGAATTTCCTGTAAAGACAATTTTCTATTCTACTCTTGGCCAACTCAGTGGCTTTTTACTGCCTTCCAATAGTCCAGCATTCAGCACAATTCCTAAACAGAGACAGGTAGAACAACAGGAGATAAAATTGTTCCTCTTGCAGTATATGGAATTTTGTTAAAAGTTGAATTTTTAATAAATGGGGAATTTGTAAGGGGAAGAAGGCATGTTAATTTCAAAAGTCCCAAATGTGGGAGAAAACTCTAACAAAGATTTTTGGCAATGCTCTTATGTATATCATCAGTCACTAATTATGCTGATTATGCAATATTCTTAAAACTTTGGCAAAACTAAGTTGAGGAGGAGTCAGGGAAGAGACTATTGGTCAACTCCTTTCCAGCAGTCCCAGCCACCCTGACCAATAAAGGAATAGAGAGTTTACCTTGAAGAAGGGATGCAAGAATAGATGGGTAAGCATCCACTTAGCCCTGAGAAAGAAGAGAGGGTGAGAAAGAAGCACAAGATAATCTTGCCTTGATTCTCTTTAGTAATAAGAAGAGCCAGAGGGAAACCATGTCAGGCTTTCAAGATTCTGTTATTATACCCTATAACAATGGAATTCCAATAGTTCCTATGCTGTGTGTTTCCTGACCTGGTCTACCTTGATGGGCTGACAAGGATTCAGATAGTACTATTTGATGTACTAAGGAATACTGCTGAGCCCAAATATTTTTCCCTAGCTGCATGTCACAATGACCCTTGACCATAACAATAAGAGAGACTTTTTCTCTTTTTGTTGTCCATAAGTAATATCACATTACCTAGACAATTTTGGCTAATCTTTCAAGGAAATCTGGGACTGGTTAGAATTTAAATGGGAGACCATATTGAAATCCCATGGTTACAGGTTAGACTGGGAATTTGAAGAAGAAAAAAAAATCTAAGGAAAAGATAATGCCAAACAATTTTCATACTGTTGTCCGTGTAATCACTAGGAGTAGAGCTGGACTCAAGGGAACTTTTACATTTTCTTCTTCTCTTCCCCCTTCCTCTTAATGTTTTTACCATCCCACTCCTGTCCATACCTGAGCAGATTCAACTGCTCAGAAATATCGCAAACATTTTAAAATAGACCTTTTGTGTGCAACATCTGTTCATTTTTCTGTACTACAATGTTAATAGAAAGTCAGTGCTCCCTGATAATGCAAACCTTGATGTGTGAAAATACCATACAACTTCATAGAAAAGGGTCCTTTCCACCCACTAAAGGAAAGAAAACAATGGAAAGCAGAATAGTATTTAATTACACTTGTAAAGTAATGAAAAGAAAATAGGTGATGGTAGAAAGCTTTATACTTTCACAAGCTGTTTTCAATATATACAAAATTTCAAGAGAGGAAACCTCTTCTGCAACATTATGTTATGACTTATTAATACTCCCCAGCAATCAGTGAGAACCATTATTTCAAAAGGCATAAAATAGTGCTGAGTTTTCTGCTATATATGGAAATCACAGAGCAGGAAAAATGAGCATTTCCAAAATCAAGGAATGGGAAGCAAATGAAAGGCTTTAGACAACCCAAAGGAAGCTGAGGCCCTTAAGCAGAATAAAAATCCTGTCTAAAGCATCAGAGATACTTGGGGTAAAAGAGGTCAACTATTTATTCACTCTGATGAATGGATGAATAATGATATGGCAGAAAGAAAGAAAAAAAAGCCAGATGTGTGGTAAAACAATTGATTCTATTTATGGACATGAATAAGGCCCAAGGGAATGTGGGAACTATCTAGGAATAAAATAAATGTGTGATGTGAAGAAATTACTGGAGGAAAGCACAGCCCAGAAGCTAATGGACAAAAGAGAAATATTGTCTAATCAAACTAGCCCCAAACTGAGATACTGAAGCTGTCATTGTTATTGCCATGCTGTAGCAGAAATAATAAATAAATAAATAAATAAATAAATAAATAAATAAATAAATAAATAAAAAAGAGAAATATTGTCTAATCAAACTAGCCCCAAACTGAGATACTGAAGCTGTCATTGTTATTGCCATGCTGTAGCAGAAATAATAAATAAATAAATAAATAAATAAATAAATAAATAAGTAAGTAAATAAATAAATAAATAAATAAATGGCCAACTGTCTTTATAGGACTATGGGCTGATCAGCTTGATCTAGGTTCCCTCGGTGCAAATAAGTCACTAATGGTTTTTTTCAAAGGCAGAAATGCACAACCACTACTTGTACCCAGTCCATTAGGAAGCAAATCTCAGCCCATCTTTGCTTGCTTTATGTCTGAACTGGCATTTTTCAACATGTGCTAGCACAAGCAATCCTGTTCAGTTCCAGTGCTTTGCTTTGTTTCATGGTGGACAAACACCTCCATTCCAAATGGCTACTGTGTGCTGAGGCAGGAAAGTCCCTCCCCCTGGTCACTGCCCTCAGGCTGCCCACCTGCCCCTTTCTAAAGGAAACTCAAACTCTTTCTAAAGGAAATAAAGGGAACCATTATTTTTGTTTGTTCTACCAGTGTACCTATTTATTTATATTTGTAAATGTAAGTTCACTAATGGAATAGTGAAATGGTAGACTTTTTTAAAAAAAGCAGATGAAACTGCCAACAGTTCTGCTGGACAGGAAGAAAATTTTGTTTCCTTTTCTTTTTTACATGTTCACTGATAGACACACTACATGGAAAGATATCAAGTACAATTACTACATTTTCCAAAAATATATATGTAATGCTTGGATCAGAGAGAGAGAGAGAGAGAGAGAGAATGAGAGCAGCCCTAGAGTCTGCTTTTATATCATTCAAGGTTCTATTCTGGAACAGTCGAACTAGCATGACTAGTCCCATGGCTGTCCACAGCAACCAGAGGTTTCATCAAAATGTAGAAATGTTCATTGTGACATCACAACACAGGCTGTATCCTTTACATAATTCTTTGGGGTATCATGATGTATGTGCACAAGAGATAGATTTTGCATTGCAATGCATGTTTGTCATTGGCTTCATCAAAATGTGCATCAGACATTGCACTGCAAACCATGTGACCTACTTACACCTAATTTTCACACCAATGTAGTCTGTATCCAAAGGTTATGCCTCAGGGTTACACATCCAGCTCAGCCAAACACCTTCTGCTTCTCCATTGGGGGATGAACCTCTCTCAGGGTCTTTGCCCAGTTGTTCCCCCCAAAACCCAGGATTTCTCAACCGGTGGCCATCTCCCTCTGTCCCTTCCAGGGTCTTGGGTGAAGCCACTGCCTGTAACCAGCCAGGTCCCTCCTAGCCCTCCAGGGTCTGGGGTCTGGGGTAGAGCTCGTCCCTCTTGGTCTTCACTTCATGACTTCCAAGGAAACCAACTCTGGACCATTCTTCTCCTCTCCTCTCCCCTCCTCAAACAGGAACTGGCAACTGCTCTGCACACTTCACATCTCTCTCCAACTTCCCTTCCACCTTTCTCTCCAGCTACTCAGTCTGCTCCAGTAACAAACGTTTTACTCTCCTCTCTTTCTCTCGCTCTCTCTCCAATTGTTGGTTAGACCAGGAGCATGTCCTACAGCAGCTGAGGAGGTGGGTGTCCCCGCAAGGCCCTAGTCCCCATCACCTATATTCCTGGCTGCACCAATGGGCTGCTGACTCCAAATCTCTCCACACCAGGGCAGTTCTTCAGGCCTCGTGAGAGGACAGCTGCCCTTCAAGGCCAGAGATGAGCTTTTTCTCCTTCTGTTCCTCTCACACCAGCAGAACAGCAGCCATGCCAGGTCACTAAAACCGATAGGCCACAAATGCCCCTGGGTTCAAGAAATCTACATTGGTATAGTGTTTTGTTTTTGGTAAATGGGTCAAAAGATGAGTACAGGTGTCTAAACCCTTTGGAATAGATTTTTAAATTATATGAAAGTACACGTGAAAGATGTTTCCTTCCAAGCTTTTGAGAAAGACTGCCCATCAGTCACTCCTAGACCACTTCCTGGCACAGATCTGAGCCCTAAAATTCCGTGTTGGGCTTTGGCTGAATAAATCCATGCTGAATGATTTGTATGTGTATTTGGTGGCTTTGGAATGAAATTAATGTACAAAACCATTTTTTTCCTCTCCATTCTACAAATTGTTCAACAAATGGATGAAGTAATGTGGCATTTTCAAAATAATTTGTTAAGAGCATCAGATGATATTTCTGAACACAGATAGCTATTTACTTTGTTCATCTAAGAGTTACGTTGCCTGCCCAGTACATTTTTATGAAACTTCTGAGCAAAGATATCTGATGGTTTGGGGTGACCAGATGTACATCTGTGCTTCTCCACCCCAGGCTGAGTTGGTGATGTGGAAGGACACCTGACGGCAACTGGAGGCTGGAAGTGATGGGCATTTGGACTGAAGTTGATTCCCAGCAAGGCTGAGTTTTGTTTGTCCAGAAAGCATCTGGAAAGGAAGCCCCTTCCCGTGAAGGAGCAGGTCTATGATGTGGGGCCTCCTAGACTCATGGCTACTGCTACATAGGCAGGTGGAGGCTGTGGCTGGTAGGGCTTCTGCCAGCTTTGGTTGGTAGACCTTTTCCTAGAGAATGAGGCCCTGGTTATGGTGACCCTTATCACCTGCCTGTTAGACTACTACAATGTCCCGTGCATGGCACTGCCTCGGTTACGTGCTTGGAAACTGTAGTTGGTCCTACATGCCTACTTGTGGGCAGGCAAGAACAGCTCTTTATGCTTAATGCTGGTTTGCCAGAGGCTCCCAGTTACAGTTCAAAGGGCAGGGCTGGAACCGCCCACCCCAAGTCAAGCTGTCATGTCCAACGTGGGTGTCTCAGGCTGGGATGCTCTGGGCTCCTCTCCACCTGGGATTTGGGGAAAATGAGAACCCCTGAAATCTCAGGGGCAACCACTGTATGGAAAGGCCTCCCACCAGGCAGCCAGATGACTCAGTTGCTCCTGTCTTTTTAAAAAAGTTTTAACCCCTGAGTTCTCCAGAAAAGAATTTATTTAAGATCCGGCACATTACTATTATACCTATTATTAATTTATTTTATTACAGTGATTTATAAAAGGGTTTGACAGTGTTAAGGATCATTATTTCTATATTATTTCTGTACTGCTCTTTGTTTTTCATTGTACACTGCCATGAGTCCATGTGAAATATGGCAGTATATAAATAAAGAAAATAAATAAATACAAAGCTTTTTGAATGGGGCTCACGCTGCAGGGGCACCTCTGATTTGTACTGACACAACACTGAATAGCAGATTCTAAACTGAAAACTCTCTTTGATTGCAGTGAAGGTCCCCAACCATGTGAGGAGTTCTACCCACATTCAGATCTCACCTCCAAACACAGATGACAGGACCAGCAAGTGAGGTCACAGGACAGGAATAAGGCTACAATTTCTGTGGTGCTTTAGATGGTAGCTAGGGACGCGGTGGCACAGCGGCTTAATGATGCTGAAAGTGCCGGCCAGAAATGGCTGACGCTTCAGCGGTTCGAGTCCAGCCTTCGCGTTAAACAGGGTGAGCTCCTGTTTCTTCCCCAGTTCCTGTCAACCCAACAGGTTGAAAACTCACGTGAGTAGATAAATGGGTACTCTCACTCCGGTGGGAGGAAAAATGCTGGCGGCGTCTTGGAAAGGAGTCGGGAGCAGTTGCCGCTAAGTGCGAAACCATGCTCGCCCAAAAAGGGCGCGAAGCAACGGAAACCCCGCCTCCTGCGCGTGCCAGCTGGGCTCTGCTCTAGGAAGGAGGCTCTGGCAAACCACTTCCAAAACACTTGCCTTGAAAGCTGCAAGGACTCGTCCAAGCAGTCACTGTAGAGTCAGTAATGACTGAGCGCAAATTAAAAAAAAAAGTAGTAGTCATTTTTTCAAACCAGATTCAACACCTCTAAGTATCGCCCCTAGTACCCACCAATTCCAACTCCTCCATTACACGGGGTCCCATACAAAATACACGAGATTACAGGACATCATACTGGATATCAGGTCACACCACTATTAATTGTTTACTCCTGCTACATGTGAGGGGATCTCCTATCCAGGCCAATTACCAGAACAAAGAACAAGGGGTCTAGCTTAATAGTACCTGATTTAGGTCAATATTTTTAGGCAATTGTATCACTTGTGGAAAAACAAAGGCAAGGTTGGATTGGATTTTGGGTTTTGGGGTGTTAGGTGTTTTTGTTTGCTTGCTTTTTGTTTTGTTTTTCTGAATAGCTGTGCTAGAGTGGTTTCTTTTGCTTTCCTTAAGGGAAACTCTAGTCGGTAAAATTGTGCTCCATTGTCCCACTGTTTCGTCCAGTTTCTGACACCAAAGAATAGGCATATGCAAATGAAGGGAAGGATTTCAGGCGGTAAAGACAGCCTTGATTCTTGATATCCTTGCTAGTGGAATTAACTGCTAGGTGGCAGTTTTAAGTCCTGCCTTGGAGTTTCCAGGAATGCTTCCTTTTACTTCCTGCTTATAAGTCAGCACTCGCCAGTGCATCGCTCAGTTCCCTGTTGCAGAGAGTGAAAAATCTGCTAAACAACCTACTTATTGGATGGCATGTTTTTCACTGATAAGGACCCTATGGGATATACAATACATATATATTAAAAGTCTGGAATTTTATACGCACTCCGCCAGCCCATGAGAATGAGAGGCATGTTTTTAGTATTCTATTGTAACAGTAATGCCAGAAGTTAAGCACCGTCGATTACACATGCTTTGCTCCTCTCAGGAACGTGCGGCACAGAGAGGTAAATGTGCAACTGGTTATCACAAGTGATTGATGGGTTGAGTTATCATTTATCTTGCCACTAATAAACTGCTTTGTATTTGCCTGTTTGAAATGATTACCACATTTATAGGAGATAATTTAAGAGGTTGTTTTATCAGACAATTTGCTGTTGATAAAAAGGAGGAGACAGCCAATGACATTTAATTTATCTGACTTACTAACCTGTTGTCAAGTTAGTTCACTCATGGTATATAAGGTAGGCTGAAAGAGGAGAAAAGTGAGCAGAGCTATCATGACATGTAGATTATGGAAAAGAACCTATACCTCTGATCAAATGGACATGCCTCTTTCCATTTTCTAACAGATTAAAATCTTCCAATGAAGAATGCTTCCTTTGTAATTTTTAATAAGCAAACAACTCTAGAGCTCTTCATACTATTGTGCTACCCTGAATTTGTGTTGTCCCCCTTAAGTCTGCTGATGGGGCTCCCATTTTTCATCACTGTTTAATTTTTTTAAAAAAATCGACAAAGAGGTGTCTTAGATACTGTCTATACGGTGTGAAAAAGGACCTAAGGCCTCCTTATATTTCATACAATGTGTCATTTGGTCAAATCTAACAGAAGTGAAATGTTTTCTTTGCGTTCCAAATAATGAAGGGCATTGAAGCAAAAGAGTTGCACAAGAAGAATTTCTAAGGCTGCACATATGCAAAAATTATTTGAAAAAGTCTGTCAGACCTTTTATGAGTGGAGCACCTTCAATAGCTTGCAAAAATGTATTACTACTTTAAGAGTCTCATTAACTTTAATGAGTAGATTGCTTAAAGCAATGGCACCTTTCTTTCAGGCTCATGAGGAAAACTGACAAATAGAATTTGGTCCTTCATGAATGTCAGAGAGGTGCTATACTCTCTGTGTAAAAAGATGAGATACTTTTAAAATGACTAAAGAAGTCTTTGACTTCTATCTGTGCTAGCAGTACCTGGGACATTCCCCATGATATTGTCCAGTGCACTATAAGATGTAGAGGAACATTTATCTCAGCAGCTCAAAACAGATGCAGCATTCTCCATATATTTTGGACTTTGACTTCCATCAGACCCAGAGAGCATAGCCAAAATGTCAGTGGATTTTGGCTGTATAGTAAAAACTTGTAGAGGATGAGAAGTTGCCTGCATGTGATCCTGCATTTTTCAGAAGCCACTCCTTCCTGTTAGTAAGAGTTAGTGCCCCATAATATCCAATTCTCTAAGTGCTGTTCTGAAATTCTTCATTTCATTATGTTAGCTCTCCAATTTACCAATCATGCTATAATTTCAGCAATGTAATAATCCACCCAGAAGATTCTGACACAGAAACACAAGGAAAACTATCTTCAAGAAAATTATCTCCATGGTTCAAAGGTTGCTGTTGAAATGACAAATACAGACTAGACTCTTCAGTGCTAAAATGTCTGCATGACTGCATTGCCACAGTGAGTGAACAAACAGATGGATTAAATCTCCAAATTGGGGAAAAGTTAGATAAATCCTAAAGCAGAATTCCCATTTAGGAGTGCTAATTATGAACCAGTTGTTTGAAATGACAAAAGCCACAATTCTATCCTGAAAAACTTTGCTTCCTATCATGCTTTGCAAATCCATCCACCCTTTTTGTTGATGTTGTGTTTTTTTCTCCATGGCTGGTGCTTCCTTCCAGCACATATCTTCTCCAACAGCCCCTTTTCTCATAAAATGTTTGTTGATAACATGAAACATCTCAACATAAAGTCTGTTACATATGTATAGGTGTGGTTAGCATATGGGGATGAATTTATTTTAAAGAGGGCAAACCTTGTAAATTATAATAAGCAAGCAGCAGTATGGATTTATGAGAGCTGAACTTCATCCATAGAGTAAGTGCAAAAGATGGTCTGCTTGAAGTCCTCTACTTCCGCCTTTCTGTTTCCTCACAAAAAAGCAGAGAAGATGGAGCAAGATTATCTAGTTAAACTGTGCTGATTAATTTTCAAGACCTATTTTGCACTTATTAGTATAAAAACAAATCTGCTCAAATAATTTTGAAATTATATTACACTATTATGCTAAACTAATCAATAAGAGAGTGTGTGTGTGTATAGAATCATAGCATTCAAGGATCAACACAACTTCAAAACTGGCAAGCACAGCATTAAAAAACAAAACCAAAAAGAAAGGGGAAGGTCTGGAAATTACATTATAAACAGAATAGTTCCTTGCCAGATATATACCTGATTGCAGCAAAGAGTAGTTAATATGCATTATTTGTCAACATTTAATTTAGTACTTTTTTTTTTCAATAAAGAGCCAAGGAGAAAAATGTTTGAGCAATTCAGTGAATTTACATTGGGATTATTCTACAGCTACCTCTCTTCAGTGGTGCCCTTCCAATGGGTTGGAGTTAATAGAAGAGAATATTTGTAGCTCCCCCACCAACATTGACAGGGCAAACTACTGTATATAAACAGAGGGCAAACCCCACTCCCTTCTAGCACTGAGATGTTACCTGGATGGGTAACAAAACATCTGCAAGAAATCAACCAAGCTCAGAGAACCCCAAGGACTCCAGTTGGAATTAACTCTGTGCCAGAAAATGAAGGGAAATTGGGTTGTCATTTCCTGTGAAAACAGCATACACTCACATAATTACTTGATTACAATTCTTAAACTGAAATTGTATTGTGCTACAAAAATACAAAAGACCATTTCCATCTTGGCTCTTTCCAGGCTGGATCCATACATAATGGAGCAGAAGAGCTTTGCTTCAAGAAGTTCAACTTTTTGGCTTACCTCACCTCCTCATAGTATACTTGGTAACTATGAGTGAAGATTATACAGTTTTGACGGCTGTCACAGATCGATGCCAAGAAACTGTTTTCTGCAGCCTAAACAATTCAAGAGGTTGAGAGACAAAACAAAAGCCCACCAGTGCTTCAGGGTATTTTATCACAGACTTTGGCAGAAACAGAAACCAGAGACTAGGCCTGGGACATTTCAGTAATTGGAGAGAGACAGATAGGAAGGAAAGGTAAATTGCAGGAGGGTAGTTGAAATTAAAGATTATCAGATCAAAAAAACCCTTTCCTAGTTTTTTTTTTTTTCCTTCTTATGCTATTATCGGAAATGAAATGTTATTGTTAATGAAAGATACATCCCTGTCTATAAAATAAATGTGTTTAATGCATACTTGTGTTTGTTCTATTATGTTTAGCCACAGTTCAGTCTCCCAGTGAAGGACACTCACTAAAAACAATGAGTATGACGCTGCTGATATTACAATATGTGGGTTCAAACCTAAAACCTGCACATGGATTCAGTAGATATTACTAAATATATCACTCATATTAAACTTGGGTCATTTGGGAGTTCTACAGTATGAACAGAATAACCAGGGGTAGTAGGTTATAAACTTATCAGAACTGGCCTTTCTATTCAACAATATGAATTAACCAGCTTCAGATGTCAACATTTGGATTAGTAAGATGGCTTTTGAAAATGATGGTGCAAGGGGGAAGAGGGTTTACTTGTATACAGCTTCAGGCAACACTAATTGTCAAACTAGGGCATTAGCAGTGGGCCGCATAGCTTATACACTGCAAGGGCAGCCATAATAAAGAGGTCTTGCATGAAGCAATTATCTTGTATTATCACTAGCTCTGCAGACATTTTTATTTACTTATTTGTTGTATTTAAAACATACATTTTCCCACCCCTCTCCAGAGTTCTAGGTGGCTTACTATTAAAGGCGTTGCTTGAATGCACACAACTCTAAACATACAGAATCAGCAGCAGGAGCCAAAACAAAAACGTATGAAATACAGCACTTGATCAAAAGAGCGAGCAAGTCCAATCTGCGTAAAAGGAATTGTGTGGGGAGCACATGCATATGTATATATGCTCATACTTAGCACTCGTGATCATTTCATAGTAACGTAAGTTCAAAATCATTGAAAGAACAAAGATTCAAAAGAAATTCTGAACCGCCCTGAGAACAAAGAAGATCCAAAGAATACTTTTTACAGAAAAGAAAGCAATTAAGCAATTGAAGGACAAGTTCAGTAGAACGTAACTGTAAGAGGACATCCCCACACATAACTGAGCTGTAGCAAAGGAACTATCAGATCTTTTAGGTCAGAAAATGAAATTAAATGCGTGAAATTGTTAGAAAAATAAAAGATAAAAACCAAGTAATGGGAAATTTCAGTGCAGGGAAGAGAAGACTATTTGCTAGAAGCCCATTTTGAATCAACTTACCAGGTTTCAAGCAGGTATTATTCCCATTTGACCTCCTCTTCCCTCCTGAGATCAAATATACATAGGGTCATATTTACAAACTTAACTTTTATCCTTGAATTTATTTGAAAGGAGGAGTGGCACCTGCAAAATTATTCTCAATTATTGCTGCCTAACAGGCCAGGAATTGGTAATCTCTGTATTGTGCACCCATCTCTATATTCTTATATTTATGGCTTCCAGAAGCACCATCTGCTTTCATTGCAAATGATCCAAGGTTGGATTTATATCACACCACTGGTCACTGTAAAAGACTTTATATACTCTTTAAAGCTATTAGGCTTTAAAACAAACCACCTTTCAGCAAAAGATTAATTAATACTACATATTTGCAAAACACTAGGAAAAATATTTTTAAAAAACCTGTATAGAGATTATATTAAACCTTTTTTAATAATAGGAATACTTCTACAACCTATTCATAAAAATGTAAGACTGAAGTTCTTTAGGACTGAACCGACAAAACACAGCACGTGAATACTTCCTTGTTAATCAGTTCAATTTTTTAAAAAAAATCATAACATTTCAAAGATAGAAAAGGTTTCATTTCTTTTTCAGCCATGTATGACTATGTACGCAGATGACGTTCAGTTAAAACAGAGAAGCCAATTCCCCCTCCTTCCTGTTTCTGTGGAATGCAGTGGAATGCAGTGAATTGATTTTTGGCCTAATTGTGTTATCTTTTGGAAATTAACTCTCTCTCTGCCTGCAACAGTAATGCTTCTGCTTCTTTATCAGTATTTCTGTCTTAAGCTATTGCTAAGTGTGTAGTTATTACTGAATTCCCCAAAGAGTTAATCAAGGGCTTCAATTAAAACTTTAGCTAGTAACTTTTCACAGCTAACAAAACTTTGATCTTCTTCTTGGGTCTTTGCATCTTCTTCTGCCTCTCTGGAGATCTGCACCAAGGAGACTGATGCCATACCTTGTTGACTTCCTCCTTGCATAGCAACAGCTATACTGACTCCTCTTCAGTCATTTGAATCTGTGGCCTAATTCCATTTTTGCTTGCTAGCCATTTTTCCTTCCCTTTCTTTCTCTGAGTTTAGCAACATTAATAGCTTTTCTTTCTCGTAGCTCTTTCCCACCCTCAAGTTATCAGCTGCAGTCTGGGACATCACATGACAGGACAGCAGACCATACCACCCTCTGCATTTTTTCCAATAAAAGAAGCATTACTATTTTCATAATGGTATTACTAAATATGATTTAAGCAAACTTCAGTCATGGGCTGAGAATGACCTGAAGGCAACATCAGGTTGCCAGGGCATGTTTGTGTCATGGTTAGGTGCAGATGGGAAAAGGTCCTCTTCTAGACTTTCCCTTAGTAGACAAGACAAGGGAGTCTGATTCAATTATGTGGTTGGGAAAAGGCAATTTACAGAATGATGTCCATGACTGGGTATTGGGAATTTATTCAGGCATAGTCAATAGTCAGGCATACTATTTACCAGGCGCCTACAATAGCAGAACCTTGCTGCAATTTCAAACTTTAAGGGCAGCTCACACAGCTGAATGAAGCTATTGCTGCAAGGCTCTGAGGCTTCCAAAAGTTGCTACCAAATTATAATGCATAATGTGACAAAAGGGGAAATTACTGAATGCACAGTTGCAGATGGACTATATTTAATTTTAATGAAATCCATGTTAATGTTTGTATGAAATCATCCACACACTATTTTGGAGGGTTATATCTGTCAGCACAGAGAAAGTTCTGCTGTAGACTAACATGGAAGGTGCAAAGAGGCACAAAGAAATTTTGAGGGCAGAAAAGATCCATACCACTTACATGCAAGTAACTAACTTCAGGCTCCACATTAGAACAGGATTTCTTGAAATTATTGCTTGCATCTCCTGTTTACAGAAGAGAAGAAGGGGATTTGCGTGAGTTACTTCTGTAGTACACTGGTCTCACAAGTGCAACATTTGCTTGAATGTTGATTTGGAAGAGTTAATCAGCCACGGTAATGTTTCCATCACTTCATTTTTATCATCTTCTTTATTAACCTTGTGTAAGTGGTATATCTTGAAATGTGATCCTTAACTTTAAATGTGAAGAATATACATTTCAGCTTTTCCACAAACTGTTGAAGAGTGAGGGACTCTGTTTCCTCGTCTCCCTGATACTCTTGTTACCTACAGGCAAACAGTGGGGTCGGTGGGTATTGCAATGAGCATAAATATCCTGGGCATGGGATCCTGATGGAGAAGATCTGATGATGAAATCTTTGAAATGTTTTGTGTTTCTACTGCTTGATCTTTTTGACTTTCTCCATTCAGTATAATCGAGTGTATCTAAGAAATCGTATTGTAAGGTCTTTTCATATGCATTATTAGTTAATGCAATGCTGTACTGATATTATTAATACTGATAATGCTAGTGGTAGTATGCCTGATGTTGCTTTATGTTTTTATGCTTTAAAAATAAACTGAAATGCATGTTAATGGTTATTGCATCTGAATTGTCAATTGCTTTGAGAACATCTGTGGGAAATATACTAGACAAATAAATTGACAATGATGAGAAGCTTCCTCTATTCACATTTTTTTTCTCTGACAAAAGTCTCTGCCTATCCCACTCCCACCCCAGCCCCCTAAGAACACACAAAACAATTTATCAAGCTTCACATGAAATTTGAATCCATGGTTGGCATCAAATTTGTGAGATCTTGCTAATGACTCTAATTAAATCTCATGTGATGAAAGAAGCACAAGTATTTTAATCTGCTGTCTTGCAGAATTACAAAACAAAAATTCACTGAATATTATTAAAAATGGTACCCAAAGATACAGGAATATTGTTGTTTTGGGGGGGAAAATACACAGATTAGAGACAATGGCAGCTTTTAATAATGACTTGTTTTTATTTATTGAACAACTGCTTTCAAGGAAAATAAAATACCTGGTTATCAAGAGGACTCAACAAACAAGGATGATTAATATATTTATTTCATTTTACGTCATTCAAAACTCCTTTGAATCAAGTTAGACACCATCGTATGGTTTCTTGGCAACAATAGTTGTTTGCCATTATCTTCTTTCATTTTTTTTTTTTTAAATCTCCCAGTCTAGTACACAGCCTGGGGTGTATGATGATATCTTATCCAAGCTAGGTAAGAATTCATTAGCCATGTTGGAAAGACAGCTGTACCCAGTGTGTACCACATCTAGGAATGCTTGGAAAATCTTCCAACCTAAACCTCCTGCACAACTGTGTATGTGGGTCAGAATTTATTTATCTTCATCCTTTTGTATCTTTCAACATTCAAGCACATTGCTTGTTAAAAATGATTTATGAAATATATTTAAATGTGTAATTTGATTACAAATAGATTGAATCTTTTTAAAACCAATATTTAAATGCAAACTCGAGGTTTTTTTTTAATAAAGACATCACAAATTAATGCAAATATAACAAAAACATTTACTTGGGGAAAAATTAATGCAAATATGTATTAGATTTTCTCTATTGTTAGGTCTAGTTCAGGTATTGCTTTATATTATAAGAACATTGCCAACATTTCTCAAATGTGCTTAAAAATCAGGTAGAAAGAATCTGAGATTTATAAAGTGCAAGAAACTGGTATGATTTGTCCAGGACTTTGGTAGTTCAGCTCTTCAAGGTCTGGTTTTGAACTTCTGTTTGGGATACTGTTCTACTTGCCGCTTCTTTTCTGACAAGCATTTCATTTTTAATTGCCAAATGGCAGATGGACACATTATGATCTTCTCCATATTGGAAATTGTTGCAAAGATAGGTGGGAATTTTTTTTAGTTGGTGGTGGATAGAGATTTACGATAATATATATTTCTTAACAAATACTATGAAATTTATTTTAAAAAAAGAATAAAAAAATGAAACAGATTTGTCAATCCCTATCTATGAGTGAAGGAACAAAAACTGAAAGAAAATGAAAATTACCTAATTTTATCTATTCCTGTTCCCAGCATTCACTACAATTGTGTTCAAATTTGGAAGATTGGCCCAAATGACTTTGTTTTGAAATATGTAGTACCACATTCCATATCTCTCTTTTTCCTTCCCCCATAACAGTGAAGAATTTTCTATCTATCTATCTGTCTGTCTGTCTGTCTGTCTGTCTGTCTGTCTGTCTGTCTGTCTATTCTGGCTCATGTACCCAAGCAGCTTGAAATGAAGGAGACAGTAGAAAGACTTCTATGATAATTTCTATGCATAACAGAAAAGAAATTATCCAACTATAATTTTTAAACCCTTTAGTATAATAGAGACTGTGAAAATTGTACTTTACATGATCTCTTTAAAATGTCTACAGTAAATGCTTCAAATTGTCTCAAGGAACACTATGTGGTTTTAACTGCTTTTTAAATGTATGAAAATCTAAGCAATTAAAGAGCAATTACAAAGAAATGAAAGTGCCAGTGCAATTAAAATGCATATAAATGCATAAGTCTGTCAACAACCCCCAATTTCACTGTCCGCTTGCACTTTCTTGTGTGAGTTCTGTAATTTCTATTTGTGGGATGCTGAGTTGAAGGAAAATACTCACGTCTATTGTGAAGATTTGATCTCTTTTGAAAGGCAATTACATTAACATTATTTGCAAGACTAAATTATATTTAACAAGGAAAACAATTATATTTAATAGGAAATTTTAAAAAAAAATCCTTCAAACTAGTAATCATGGTAACCAATATTCAATTATAAAATGATCAGCCTCAATTTCTGTTAGATTCTGTGGGCAAAAAATCTAATGTAGATTCTGATTTGATCTTAATAGATGAGATTTATTTAATGTACCTGGGAAATAATGACTAATAAAGGTGTACAAATGGTGTAGCAAAGATATTTTTATATAATAGTGCTTCGCTCTATAACTTTAAGATGAATAGTCTGCATGAAATAGCGTTTTGTTCTGGGTTGTCAACTTTTTCATTATCCCTGTGAGTGTAACAGCACCTTGGTTGTAACAGTGCCTTGATATCCTGGTACTGGTGTCAAGTTCCTCATACCAAGACATAATCAAGGAAGCCAGAATTACACAAACTTCAACATGATATTTGTAGAGCAGTACAGAAATGCTGCTGAAGAAAGTATGTGGCAATCTTTAGTAAAACATGAGTTTAGCCCAGAAAAACAGGAAACCATGAGAAAGAGGCTCAGGATTGCCCCATCTTGGTTCTCTTCAGTAGAAGAGACAGAAAAGAAGACACTGTCAGGGTTTCAAGATTCTGTTATTACATTCTGTATCAATAAAGTAGAGTTCTAGTATTTTTTGTGGTGTCTGTTTCCTCACCTAATCTACCTCAAAGGTTGACAGTATTTTAATGCAAAGACTACAGGTAAAGTGCAGAATCTTGGAAAATTCAATAGGAACTTTCAGCTCACATGTATTTCTGAGTTCCTCAAAGTGGTATCTCTTTGATTTTTTAAAAATATATTTACTGATAACTATAACAACCAGAAGATCTCTTTGAATGTTTTGAATCTCTTCTTCCCAACTTTTGGAAGCCTAGACTGAGCTGCTATTTAGGAGATAAGCTTGTAATGAACTATCTACATCTTACATTCCTTCTGTTACAACTGGCAGTCTCCAAGGTATGCACCAGAAGATTTCTTTGCATATCTCACCACTGTCATGGGAAGGCAAGCCAGATTAGACTTTGGGTCTGATTTTCTCATGAGTTGGTGACACAGTTCTATCTCCACTTACCCCGTCTGTGCTCTGAGGGTTGAACCAACTCTTCTACCTCATTTTTTCCTACTTCTGCTACAGGTAGTCCTCATTTACCATCCACTTGTTCAGTGACCATTCAAAGTTATGATGGCACTGAATGAGAAGGACTTATGATGGGTCCTCGTAGCTGAGGCTGTCGCAGCATCCACATGGTCATGTGATCATGACTTGGGTGCTTGGCAACCAGCTTGCAATTCCATTGCAGCATCCCATGGTCACATGATCACCATTTGCAATCTTCATTGCCAGCTTCCAACTAGCAAACTCAGCGGGGAAGCTGGCAAGAGGTTGCAAATGGTGATCACATGACCATGGGACACTGCAACCGCATGGAATTCACCTAACAATGGCAACTGGGACTGCCAGAACTGCCATCATAAGTTGGCGTGTTCATGTGATGTCGCGCCTTACGACCACATCGCGTAGCAATGGAGTTCCCAGTCCCAACTGCCATCTGTAAGCGAGGACTACCTGTGCTTCCATCATTACCTTGTAACTGCTATTCTAGGCCTCTGTAATGTGCTATGGTAGTGCAGTAAGGGTCTGAAGTATGGTGTGACTCACAAAATGCAGTAATCTTTAGAAAAGAAACCAAACCCAAAGTTTTCCTTGTAATATTAGTTCAGATTTAAACATGAATTATTATATTTACCTTTTAGATTAAAACCAATACCCCAGATAATTAACAAAGAAAGAAAATACAGGAAGATGTGCTAGGTGGTCAGTTTTTCCCCTACCTCAGAACATGCAGAGCAGACAACTCCTTTTCTGCTGCTAAGTCTACAGCATTTTACAAGTTATTTTCTTTCAGACTTTATTTCCATTGGTGTCAGTCCTTCTTTCCTTCAGTACGTTCTGCTCTCAGCCTTTGTTGTCTGATTCTGTTGTGTTGAGGGATTTAATTCTCTCTTTTTCTCTGCCTTAAAAAATTATCCTTTTTAAATTCTCCTGCTCCAGCTCTGTCCTACATACTTTTGCCCAACTCAAAGTTGGGCCAGGAGTGATTCTGTGCTCAACCAATCACACCCATTTGTTTTCTGACTGTCCTTTGACCCCACTGACCCCTACTGTACTTCTAATGAGTTGCACTTTTAAACATCTTAAGTTGCTCCTTTAACCTTCTTAAATTGCATTCTTAACCTCCATAAAATGGGTTTTTGACCTTAACTGAAACTGAAACTAGTTGAGGTCTTCACCTCTGCCCTTCTGACCTTAACAGGCCACTTAGCCTGTTCAGTAAAATCCCCAAAATGGAGGAAGATTTGACAGACCTTCAGATCCCAGTCAGCTTTTGATAAGCAACAATCCTTGATGGGTGTTGAAATCATGTAATAAGCAATTATATTGAGATATACTCCAAATGCACTCCCTTTAAGAACTAATCAATTCCATGGGTTACTTGTGCCTTCTCATTTCTCCTTTCTTATATCTCAATGTATTCCTGTCATGAACTTTGATCCTCCCATTTTGCTATTCTTTTCATTGTCTGAAGTTCTCCTCATTCAAAAGGATCTGTCAATTATCTTCTTTACAATCTGGATTATAGCACAGTATCATGAAATGAAAAATGGTAATATTGATTCTAAAGCAGTATGCGTGCGTCCACGCGTGCATTTCTTTGATCCTCCAGAGCTAACCTTATTTAAGTCTAAAACCCTTCTTAGATGATGATGATGATGATGATGATGAAGAAGAAGAAGAAGAAGAAGAAGAAGAAGAAGAAGAAGAAGAAGAAGAAGAAGAAGAAGAAGAAGAAGAAGAAGAAGAAGAAGAAGAAGAAGAAGAAGAAGAAGAAGAAGAAGAAGAAGAAGAAGAAGAATAGCTAAGTCAGGAACAGAAAGACTTTTTAGAAGACTTTATTGAGCAGTCAGCAGAGCCAACAGGCTGTCCAGAATCTGCTGCCAAGTTTAAAGTAACAAGGTGCTAACAAGATAAGTGAAAGTATTAACTGCAAAGAATGCGGCTGCAAGGAGTTCAACACAGGAGAAAGAATTATAGTAGCTAGCGCTGGGAATCAAGGTCTTCTAGATAAAAGGAAAAGAAAATACCAGAATGGAAATAAATATGAAAGTCCTTTGTATTAGAGAAAACTCAATTATATAAGAGATGATTTCATTTAATTTGCAGCTTATAAACTGCTTATAGAATCTAATCAATAATCAAATATGCCAGTTGCTAGAGGGAATTAGCCAATAATTTTTGTTCACTCATTGTAATTGCAATGTATCCAATCCAAATGATGCTTAATTTATATACAGTATGTCTATAAAGAGGGCCTGTAACCCCACCCCTCTTTAGGTGATCCTTGATGCTTTCAGTAACTGAAATTGTCAATAAATCAATTTATGCTTCAACATATGCGTGTTTTAATCTCCGGTTCAAATGAAGGTTTCTGAGGGATTAATTTTTCTACTACATAAGTATAAAATGGATGGGTCTATTTCAGAATTTTTAATTTTGCAGTTATTCATTCATAAATCTGTTCCATTCTGTTTCTATATTGATGAACACTGAAAATACATATATATTAATATTCATATATAAATAAAATTGTTCAAGTGCATACTTTCCAAGATTAACAGCTAAAATTGCCCGTTTAGAAAAAGAAACACATTATAAGATAAAATGTATAGTCTTCATTCTTGCAATGTTTCTCTGTTCAGCAATTTATTTATAGGTTCAGGACAGAGTGCTAACTGACATGACATGCCAAAACGCTGAGCAGAATTTCAGGTCCCTGTAAAGCCCTAGTGCTTAATTTGATTCCTATTAATGTGGTAGCTTAAGGTGACCAGAGAAATATATTCAGAAAATGACCTTTAATAGCTAGATTAAAATGACCTTTAATAATTAGATTACACATAATTTCCTTTATATTTTAGGAAGAGCCATAAACACCTGTATTAATATTTTTCCTTTCCTGGAGTTATCAAGCTTCTGAATTATAATAGTCACCATGGGAAACTGTCTTTTTTGACTTACGATTGGCAGTTTTCCCCTTCCCTGTTTTCATGCTGATCTGGCTAGGAAATGAGGTGAGTAATTTTTTTCCCCAAATCAGAAATAACTCAGCTTGGTTTCAAAACCATTCCGCCTGGAAGTTGCCCAAGTTCCTATCCTTTTGGTTTTTATTTTGCCAGCCCACTTGCTTCTCTGCATAGCCCAGCCCCACCTCATCTGATATAAAATTTTCACATCTACCCAATCACTTACCCTCTAGGTTACCGAAGCTTCCAAAATGAGGCCATTCTTTAAGGCAGATAGAGAGATAAAGAGATAATGTGTGTGTTTGTGTGTAGTTTTGTTTTTGTTTCCTGAGACAGTTTGGTGTAGTGGTTGAATTGCTAGACTAGAAACTGGGAGATAGGGAGTCCTGGTCCTCCCTCATGAAAGCTACCTGGGCGACCTACCTCACCTAGTTGTTGTGGAGCCTATGTACAGCACCTTGAGTTGTACAAAATAAAGGTGGAATATCAATCTAAAAATAAATTTTAAAAGGTCTTTGAGATCATGGAAATATGAGGAAACAGGAAAACTGAGGCAGGCCATCTTCCCAGGCCTTACATATATACCAGTGGGATTTGCACAAGTCTCCTCTGAGCTCTAGAGAGATATGAACTACTTCCAGCATTTGAGCCCTTATAAAAAGTAAAATTATGAGGTAAAATTTAAATATTTCAAGTTTAAGAAATTAACAAGTGTGTAAATTTGAGGGCCTCTTTGAGTTTATGGGCCCTACCAAACTTCCTGCCTACCCTCCCCCCCCCTTTCCTTGATCTTGTAACAAAATGTAGTGTAGATTGTGCTTGCACGGAAAGCTGACCTTGCCCTCTTTGGAGATACTCCATTTATGTTGCCTTTCCTTTCTCTTTCCAATTTGTAATTGAAAAGATACAAGATCACCTGAAGTCCCCCCACCCCTGCCTCTAAATTTTGTTTCTGCTTCTGAAAGCTCTGATATTCTGCCATGCTACAACTGTCTTCCTCTCATGCATGGAAGTTGTCATTTGGCTACAAAAGGGAGACCAACTCTTAGTATTTTCCCCATTAGGATATAAGATTTGGAATATTAATTCTGGACTCAGTCTGGCATCAATAACAGCATAAACTGATAGTTTGAATATATCCTCAGGATGCTTATTATTCAAACCTTCATTTTTACAACCTGCAGCCCACCTAGCTACCACATTTAAAGCATCTTCTCAAAACAAGAAGAAAAATTAGGATTCTTATAAGCACTTTTGGAATTACTTATCTTGAATTACGTTCCCAATTAAACTGGCAAGCATTCCCTTCACCCTGTATTCACTAACTGTCACTAAGAATCATGACAAGCTGGAATTTATCAGTCTGTCAAGACTGAAATGATTTGCAGCTCAGAAAGAATCTACTTTATGCTTACTATATATTACAGACCATGTGTGTTTAAAAGAATAGATGCCCTGTGCATTGTTCACATTAGGAAACTGCATTATACTGAGTCAGACCCACTGGTTCCCCCAGCTAAGCCCAGGAGAATTTGCTGCCTGAGGCATAGCCTCAAATAACATATATACACCCAGTCAGTGTGCTTGGTTACTTAAGCCAGTCATGTTATTTTGGCACCATACCCATAAAAACTGCTCCTTGGCACAAAAAAGGAAAGGAAAGGAAAGGAAAGGAAAGGAAAGGAAAGGAAAGGAAAGGAAAGGAAAGGAAAGGAAAGGAAAGGAAAGGAAAGGAAAGGAAAGGAAAGGAAAGGAAAGGAAAGGAGGGAGGGGGCTTAAATGCAGATATAGTGAAATTGAGAAGGACCACTAATATGAATTGATTCCAGTGCATCTGTTTTAAGCAGAGGTAAACCAGGAACCAAGACTATATGGTCTTTTTCTGATACCAAAACCTGCTACCTGAAAAAGCCATCTTACTCTGAATCACATAGGCCATAGTTCCTTCTCCTCAATGTTATTTATGGCTGGCTGGCTGGCTGGCTGGCTGGCTGGCTGGCTGGCTGGCTGGCTGGCTGGCTGGCTGGCTGGCTGGCTGGCTGGCCGGCCGGCCGGATGGATGGATGGATGGATGGATGGATGGATGGATGGATGGATGGACGGATGGATGGATGGATGGATAGGAGGATGGATAGGAGGATGCATGGAAGTTTGGATGGATAGACAGACAGACAGACAGATACTGACCAGTAGTATATATCCAGAGTATTACACAGGAATCTTTCCATGTTCCACCTGAAAATGCTGGAGTTAAACCTAATATTTCTCTCTGAGATCCAACTAAAGATTAGTTTACATTTAGGGAATCTTCATGCCTGAGAGTTCTAATGAGTAACACATATAAACCACTCTGCCTCATCAAATTTGGAGTCCTGAATACTATTTTGAAATGGCTATTACTACAAGTGAGGGAATGCTTAGAATAGTTGTGTTGAAAAATGTCCCCAATCTACCTGGGTGCTGGGAGAAAACCCCCCCCAAAAGCTCTTCCCTGATGTATTTGTATGGGAGAGAGAGGTGGGCCAATTACTCAGAATGCTGCTGACTCCCTCATTCCAAGCTGTCCTCTCTACTTTCTCCCAGGCACATGACCCAGGACAGAGCTATTATTAAGGGGTTGGAAATAAAGCTAGAACCTGTGCTCTACATCCTTTCCCCACCTTGCTAGAAATGCCCCTTGTGTTAACCACAGCATGAGGATCTTTGTTCAAATGCTACTGCTTCCATGGTGCTTCTTGAATGATCATGGGACACTGTGACAGAAGAAATACATCTGCAGAAATATACAAGATCCCCATCCACCTTGTACATCCAAGAAAGTAAGGTATTTTTTTTTCTTTAATGAAAATTAACACTCGTCCGATTTCATTCCAACTAGTGTCCATTTTGATCTACTCTCAGCATGTTCTGTGGCAAATTCTTCTACAATCATTAGAATAGAACAATGGGGTGATCACTGAACTGGCCTCCTTCCTTACGGGAGAAATCCTGTAAACACTAAATTAGCTTGCATTCTTTCCTTCATTTCATTTAAATAGAATTATGAATCAGGCTGAGTTATTTACATTAATGGGTTTTCTGGCAAATCACCATCTCTCTCCCCATCCCCTTCCCCTTTTCTTCTTCTTTTTCTGATTGCAACTTTGCCAAATATCACTTCTCACTTTGTGCTCTGGCTTCAAAGAAGCATGTGTTTCTGGAAAGGGAGAGATACTAGATTTTTTTTCTAACTGCCAAGCCATTTAAGGCCTAAAATAATGAAAATGGTTGTGAATATTGGCCATGTTTTCCCAGGCATTAACCAGGGCAGACTAAGCATTTTTGACATACACTGTTTAGCAATATAAATGCTTATAATAATATTTTTTAACCACCGCCTTTCTTCATCAGTGTGAATTGAGATCAAATTTCGGGCTGAAGTTTTCAAATGGTTATTCAATTAATAACATTCTGATGACGCAAGTGGATGGCAACTAGTAACATAAAATGCAATTTAAGCTGGTGTGCCAAAAAGTAATTGGTGGCAGCATTCCAGAAATAATTAAATTGGATGAATAGCTGTTAATAAGGTTTTTACTCAATGATTCACATCCCTCACTTCTTCCCCCTTCTTGGTTAGCAACAGAGTTCTCCCCAATGAACTAGCGAAACAGACAAGATAAAACAATATAAATGGAACACAGAAAGATTTCTATTAAGTGATATGATTCCCAAAGACTTTGCCCAGTAATCTCATTCCCTTTTTGCCAATGCATTTTAAACAGAGCAACCCACAGCATGGTCTTTAACTCAATTAAGCCAAAATAATTGCATTTGAGCCTATTTAGCATTCATACATAAGACCATAAATTTACTGCAATATGGGGTGAGGGGTTGATTATATTTCCATGTGTCTGAAAAAAAAATGTGAGGGCGATTGCACAATCTTGACTTGTACACTGCCACCTAGATATTTAATAGCCACTTTCCATACATGCACAGACATATATGGATATTGACTGTCATATACTATTTGCAAGGTTCAAAGTTCATATCTGCCCAATTTGTGCATGCATGCATAGAAGTATCGGGCACTCTTTAATTTTTAATTCCATTTGGTTTGGATATAAAAGGATTGTCAAGAAGGATGAATTAGTAGATCATTTGGGACTTATACAGATACCAGAGTAAAAGATACCTGCCATGGCTCTCAGTGAGAATGAAATTGTCCATCTTTCAAAATAAACTCTGCCATGCATAGAATGAACAGCATTCATTGGATAAGCCTCTGGCCCATCTTATTTTTATGTCATTTTCTATACCATCCAGAGTCTGGTGCAGTATAAAAATATTGTAAAACAAATGAAGAAACAAACATCTTCCTTCATTAAAAAAAAATCAGACAAAATGGAGACTTCCGGTGAGTGCCATGGTGAACTGACACCCCTAGAAGAGAAAGATGACATTATTGCTGAAAACGGCATCCAGATGCTGGATCCAGACCACCAAAATCTCTACAGAGAAGGGAGACATATCACAATTACCCACACGTACTCCAGACAGCTGTATTTTGTGAGCAGTTGGCAGGAACTGACATTTTTGCAGTTGGCTTATGATCGGCTGGGAGTCACAGGATTCCATAGAGTTTATAGCTGTTAACGTAGCCTATATGGACTCAAGATTTGACTGAGACTCACCTCTTAATCACTTTGGATTTATTTATTTATTTGTTTGTTTGTTTATTTCTGCTTTTAAAGATTGAGAACCTTCAGAATAGCAACTTTTATTGAATTCACTGGGTGAGTTTTGTTCAATCCTTTAAGAAATAAGTTTTAACTATGAGTTTAAAGATTTGTTTTTTTAAAAAAATGGAATATACAGCAAAAGGGATATTAGTGTTGATTTTAGAAAGTTTTCAACAGATTATGGTCTCAGATGGACTTGATTTAAGACTTTTAAATTAATTAAAAGAATCCTCCCCATGAGAAACTGTCTATGTTTATATTTGGAAACAACTGATAAGACAACTTTGAAGGTTGAATACTAGAGGGCACTAGAAGAAAATAAATGCATCAGTGGGTACATTAAGAGAGATTTATGATTACTGGGCTCAGAAATTAATTTCTAAGTTATCTGCTACCATAGAAAAACTAGATAGTGTTACTGAAGAGAAACAAGTTCCGTTTAACAAAGCTGAAATAGATTTGAATGTGGATTTAAAAATGACAGCCTGTAAGAAAGAGATGGAAAAAGAGGAAATAGTGGATATACAAAAAGATGGCATATTGGATCTACAAATGAAACCAGTTGATGATTTAACAACTAAAAAAGACATACAAATGCTAAACCAGAAGAGTGTTGTGGATACTCTCTTTACACTGGATTTACAAAAGGGACTGGTTGAAGTTGTCAGTTATTTCATGAAAAGAGACAGTGAGAATATGAACAGTAACATGGATAACCTTTTTATACTGGAATTATGAAAGGGGCTTCTTAAAGATGCCAATGATTCTGGAAGAAGAGACAAAGGGAGCATGAAAACAAGGCAGATATTAGGACACTGCTTGAGGGGACAAAAGAACGTTGGGCGAAAGAGGAAAGGATATAAAGTCAGTTTATTTGATCAAGACTAAAATAAATGGTTGCTATTTTTGGTAGTGTTTAATGGATTTATGTTGACCAGGACTGGATAACAATGCTTTAAAGGTTTTGTTTGAAGAGAGAGGATGGGGGGGGGGGGGTTTGCTGAAATAGAAAAGGAGATATAAATGTAAAAGGAAGGATTCAAGATTGGATTATTAGATACAATTTGCAATACTTATGTTGTTATTTCTAACACTCAATGGACTTTTGCTGACTAAGATGGAGTGATGAGGTTTCAAAGATTGATTTATAGAGAATGGGATGAGATATGGGATGAAGAGATGGTTGGTTTTATTTTAAGAGATGATGACAAGCTGTAAATGTTGATTATATTATGAAGGGGGAGGTTTCTTTTTCTTTTTTCTTTTCTTTTTTTCTTTTTCTTCCCCCTCCCCCTTTTCTGTGCTTTTTTTAAAAAAAAATCATCTTTTTATATATTTTATACTATGTAGATTGTATTAGATTCATCTGTCTAACATAATCTTCAATAAACATTAGTAAAAATAATCAGACAAAATATATTTGGGAAACAGGTATTCCTTCAAAAAGGAATGCTAAAAAGCTAATATTAGGGGCAAATGTTTACAACTAAAAATTGTGAAGAATTATATACAAAACTACATGTATTAGAGTAACTACACTGAAGACAACAGTAGTGGAATTTCTAGTAGATTTGTTTAGAAAAGGAAAGAGAATTGGTGATACAGAATAATATATAAAAGTCTGAGAGATAACCCAGACCGGATTTAGAGTGATTTTTACATCTCTGCTCCTGAGGAGGCTAACCCATACAGTATCAAGGAAAGGTCTAGACCATTGGTTCTCAATGGGGGCAGTACCGCCCCCTGGAGGGCGGTGGGAGGATGCTGAGGGGTGGTGAACTTGTTTTGGGCAGTAGGGGGGCGGTGGGCATGTTTTGGGCAGTAGAGGGGCAATAAGCATGTTTTGGCATTCGAACTTAATTTTAAAACTCCCCCAAAAATGTATTAAATCGATTATCCGGTTTACACCATTTGTACCAGCAATAAAACGAACTTACGTGACGGCTGCCCTCACGCACTTCTAAGAATGGTGAGATAAATTTGTATTCTAGGTAGGATGACCTTGAAGAACTCGACACTACGATTCTTCTCCAATCCCAACCAGCACAGCGCATGCGTCAGCTGTTTTCCCACGCGATTAATCCCAGCGCGTGCGTCAGCTGTGTTCCCGCGCGATTAATCACAGTGCGTGCATTGAGCGTCCTTTCAATATGAATGTTTGATTTGACCCGTGTTTCTTGAGTTGCTTTTCGTTCGCTTCATTTCTGTTTTTTCCCCTCAGTTTCGATTTACTTTCATTGTTTATTTGGCCAGTCGGCTAGGTAAGTGCGCTTATTAGTTCTTTATCGTGGTCGTGAATTATTAATTTTGAGAAATAGCTATCTTTCCCTCATCATATTTTGCAGCCGCCAACGATGTCGGTTAATAAAAAGAAGTGTCAATACAGTTCCACGTACTTGAAGTTCGGATTTGTTCCTTCGCCGTCGAACTCGCAACTACCCATGTGTTTACTTTGTAACAAAGTGTTATCTAATGAGGCAATGAAACCGTCTCATTTGCAGGACCATCTGCAAAAAATTCATCCTGACAAACAAAATAAAGATTTGTTGTTTTTCACAAACATCAGGGACAAGTTTCTGAAGGCACCGTCTGTCTCAGGCTTACTAGCAACCTCATCAAAAAAATGTGACGATGGTTTGATAGCCTCTTATAATATATCAAAATTAATTGCTAAATCGGGGAAAGCTCATACCATCGGCGAAGAGTTGATACTGCCGGCTGTCAAGGAAGTTTTAGAAACGGTTTTACACCATCCAGCCACATCCAATGTTATAAAAAATGTCCCATTAAGCAATGATACAGTGCGACGATGAATTGATGAGATGGCTGAAGATGTTGAAGCTTCCTTATGCAAACTTTTTGATACCCACCAAATTTTCTCTTCAGGTTGATGAATCAACCTTGCCAAGTACTAATGAGGCTTTACTGTTAGCGTATGTCCGGTTTGTGAAGGAAGGAAAAATTATTCAAGAGATGCTTTTTGCAAGAAGCTTGATTGCAGATACTAAAGGTGAATCTATTTTTAATACTGTCAAACATTATTTTAAAGAGAAAAATATTCCTCTTGAGAACATTATGTCTGTTGCCACCGATGGAGCTCCTGCAATGGTGGGTCGTCATCGTGGGTTCATCGGCCTTTTTAAGAAAGAGGTACCAGGTATTTTAGCTGTTCACTGTGTGATTCATAGACAGCACTTAGTAGCAAAAAACCTCAGCGACCGTTTGCATCAGTCATTACAATATGTCATCTCTGCTGTGAACAAAATTCGCAGTAATGCTCTCAACGATTGATTATTCGGGCAGCTGTGTAAGGACAACGATGAAGAATTCAATCGCTTGCTTCTACACACCGAGGTTCGCTGGCTTTCCAAAGGCGCCTGCCTCAATAGGTTCTGGAATCTTTTCGACTCTGTACTTGAGTTCCTCGAAGAGAAAGATGTAGCTCTGAGAGACAAATTGCTACAATTTAAGATTGATGTTGCTTACATGGCCAATTTATTCACAAAATTCAATGGAATTAATTTGCAGCTTCAAGGTGAAGAGCTCAATTTGATCACAAAATCTGTTATTTCTGCCTTCCTAAAAAAACTCACTTTGTGGAAGCAGAATTTTGGTCGGAACGAGTTCAGCCAGTTTCCAATCTTGTCGGATCTGCATAAGAGCAGTGAAATCCCCTTCGATGAAACACAAGGACCTTTGCACAAGGACTTTTCTGAGCGTTTTGAGGATATTTTGTCCCTGGAAGTCCCTCAATGGGTCATGAACCCTTTTATGAATATTGAGACAGCAGAGGTTCAGATTCAGGAGGAATTGGCCGAACTTTCAACTAATGAAACTTTGAAAGCCAGCTTCCAGAATGGTGATCGTCTCACAGAATTTTGGCTTCAAAGTAACATCAATTGCCTCTACCCAGGACTGTGGACTATCATCAAAAAATTTTTAATTGCCTTCCCTTCCTCCTACCTTGTCGAGCGAGGATTCAGTGCTGTGACTGATCTAATTACAAAAAAGAGAAGTCAACTCCAAATCGTGGAAAGAGGGGACTTGCGCCTTCATCTCTCTAACAATATTGAACCGAACGTTCAGAAACTGGCTCTGAACCATCAAGCACAACCATCCCACTGACATAATCAAGTATGTTTCATTGATATTACTCTTTTAGCGTATTTTTTGCTGTTTTTTTTAATTATCTAATTAAGAATAAAGAATTTTTAAACATTAAAAAAGCATTTGCAAAAAAAATAAAAAAATAAAATTAAAAATTAAAAATTAAAAAAAATTTAAAAAGAGCATCAAAAAAATAAATAAATGTATTTACATAAAAGAGCATTTAAGCATTTTTTTTTGCATTAGTCATTTTAATTTTAATAAAAGGAATGCAATTACCTTCCAGGGCAAAAGCATCAAGTTAAATCGAACAAATTTGGTGTGTAAGTCTACTGAAAAATATTACTTAAAATTTTTGCCTTTTATAATTCAGTAACTACCCCCCCTCCATACCCTAAATTACAGGATTTTCACAAAGGGTGGCGTTGAAAAATTTTCCGCTCCTTAGGGGGGCGGCAGCTTCAAAAAGGTTGAGAATCACTGGTCTAGACCATGACCTCATTCTTACTTCATCAGATCATGTTTATATGTGCCTGGTGCATATAAAGTAAGCTCTTACCATTCAGTTCTTCATATTGATTCTAAATTTGTATTCATATCCATAGCATACAAAATATTCTTTTATAGTCTAGGATTATTTTTAAATATGTACTGCATTTCATTTTGCAGACTTCTTTCTTTCTTGTCTGACAGCAGTCAAAGGTCAAACAATTTTTTTGAGTGTCTGTAAACAAGTCCGACTGACATTCTTTTCAGAAGACATTCTTAAAGTCTTTACAGACATTATCTTAGCTGAATAGTTACTTGCCCGAGAATGAACCATAGATTTCCATAATCAAAGGGCACATGTAGTTACTACTTAAAATAAGAGATACTTGATTGGAACACGTAATATTGAACTGCCAGGAGTTAAAAAATGAAGCAATGCATAGCTTCTTTACTGACAGAAGGAAAATTGTTCAAAGATGTAACTATATTACTATATCCTAACTATACAGTAGTATGTGATGGGGCGAAAAAAGGGGCAACCAACCCTGGGGGTGGCTAGCACCTTGAAGATGCTCCCATATGTTAACATCTTACTGATCATCAACATCTTGGAAGATATTATTCTTTGTGTATGTGTTTGGTTTTATTCTATTTTTACTGTATTTTTATATTGTTTATATTGTATAATTAATATTTATTGTTGTTTTATTGTGAACCACCCAGAGTCACTTTTTCGTGAAATGGGCGGTATCTCAATTTGAAATATAAATAATAAATAAATATAAATGTTATTGTTTACTGTACTCTTGTTTGTCTAGTTGCCATTTTCTTTAATAAACTGGGTTACAAACCTTTACTCTGAAGAGTATCTTAATTATCTCTTAAATGTATATGCTGCATTTCCTCCAGGAGCAAATGGTAGGGTACATTTACATACCTTCTTCCTACTTCCCCCCTCCCCAAAAACTCCCCCATGGGACAGAGGCCCAAAGTCATCCAATGAGCTTCAATGGGTGAAGATGAACTGGGACTTTCCAGTCCTTCATGACTACATCTCAGTGGCTCTATGATGGGACATATATTGAGTCATTTATTGGACCATTATATAATAGTACAGTTGGCAGGTTTCTCTGAGGGTGGTGGTAGTGGGTGAATATTTTCAGCAGCATTAAAAAAGTAGATTTGGCTCATTATGTTTGTGTATATGTTTGTGATTTTTGTCTGCTCCCAAAATCACATGTTCATTTGTACAGTTGTCATTTTTTATTTTCTTCAATTGCTGTTATCATCAGACTGTCAAAATGGCTGCAAATTATGAACTGTTAACCTTTCATTATGTGACTCCTGACTGAATAAAGGAAAGTCTCACCAGTGAGGGAGCAAAGCAGCAATAACTATGCCAAACCATGTCACAAAGTAAGTTATGACCAATTCATACAAAGTATTTCTATCTGAATTTAATTTTGATAATGCAATAGGCCAGTGACAAAAATGAATGTATTTTGACTGCACAAGATCCTGATTCAATTTCATTATTCAATCAAATAAAGTGGAAAAAAAGACTTATATTTAAAATTAAGCAAACAGAGAATAGCTACCAAGTAGTATATATAATACTGAGCTAAATGAACTAGTTATCTTATATGGTATAATATAGATTCCTACAATATGAGTGAAAATAGTTCCAGCAAGGTAACTAATTCTAGTTAATGCAAATCAATGGATCACTTCGTTTTGTTAATAAAGATTAACAACTAGGCAACTCAAGCACCAGTCTCATTCTACTCTAAGTTTTCCCACTGTCATTTTCTCCTTTTTAAATTTACAGCCAAGCATTATGTTATTGTTGTTAATTATTTTTCTCTTAAGCATAGGCTCTAGCTAGTGTTTTTTGTTTTTTGTTTTAACTTTACCTTAAGTGCTAGCCAGTAATACTGGGCTGAAATCCAATGAGAATCTCAATATAAAGTAAACAGCTATTTAGTTTACAGTAAAGTACTTTGTAGTAAATCAAACAAACATAAATCTGTCCTAATCCTTATAATCATGCAGAGATAAAGCTGTGAAGCTATTGGTGTTCTGATCTTACACCTTCCCCTCTTCCCATTTTCCTTCTTGAAATATATTGACCTTCTTCTATGTAAACAGGATATTTTACTGTATGAAAATCAAGCATTTGTCAGGCAAGATTTTCAGCTAAAAAGCTATTTCAGCGAGGCAAAAGATTGAAGAAAACAAATAAGCCAATGGGTGACAGTTCATGCCTGCTGAAAGAGCAGGAACTCCATGTTCAGATTCCTAGGTGGTCTTCTGCCCTCAGGCTAAACTATCTCAGGTTTGTTTTATTTGGCAGATAAAAGAGGAGCAAACAACAGTCTATTCACCCCACTTGAACGAAATGTGTCATTTCTGTTCTGATGCTGAAGCACTAGGATTCAAAAACCGCTGTTTCCAAGATGAGAAAAAAAAGGTGAGAAATAGAAGAGTTTTCTCCTCTTTTCCTTTGAAATGCTTTTGTAAAGGGAAACAATAGGCTAATACTCAGTTGACTTCCTTCTATAGTAAAGGAAGCACATTAATTGTGCTGAAACGTATTTAATTGTCAGCTGCAAGATCATGAGGTGCTGCCCACCTTTCAGCGGCCTTGGGAAGTACCCCTGCAGATCGCAATCTATCCGGTATGGCAAATCCAAAGAAAAGTATGCAGTAAAAGGATTTTAAAAATAGAAAGGAAGATACTGTCATAAGATACATTGAAGGAAGCAGGTTTCTTTACTTCATCTCCTGGCTACTTGGAAAAGATGCTCATTTTTCTTACCAAGGCAAGCTGCAGAATAAGGAAATAGCATATTCCTCTGGATAACTCACGTGGCTTTTAACTGTTGCCTGGCTGTTCATCTGTGGAAACCTCAGCACTTTTTCTAGTAACAAACTTTCCTAGAAAATATAAAAGTATTTGGTCTCCCATACCTCTGGGTTTTTTTTTTAGCAATCTCTTCTCCAGAAAATAGGGAGCTATGAAACAGCAAGGAATAGAGCTGCTGGGAATCTGTGTAGAAGTACTGCCTTGTCATAATAGAAATAGCAACCCAAAGCAGAATGCTGCAAATCTATCCTGACTTTGAAATATAACCAATTTCAAGAGAAATCCATACTGAGCAAATGTAGCGCTGGGGATGGAGAGATCATACTTCTTTTAGTCCAGCTTACTTTCATATGTTCTTATTCCTATGTCCGTAAGATATGCTTTATTTTAACATATACACATTTTGGTATATTTTAAAGCCAAACATTGCATTACAGAATTCAGAAACAGGAAACATAACTGTATTCCGATCCACAGTTCAGGAACTGTAAATCAGTTCACTATTAAAAGCGTCAGCCTCACTACATGACACCTATCTTATTAATTTATGCACATCAGAAATATATAGCACATATATAGCCCAGATTAAAACTAGGTTGTTAGCATCTTGAGAAGTTTAAGACCCAGATTCTGTAAGTTGGAACAAAATTATACAATGGATGATGAGACAGAGACAATTCCACATGAGTGATTTACAATATCTTCGAATGTCATCCAGCAGTCTAACTTCTTCATTATATTCCAGTAACATCCGATTAAACTGGTAAAACCAGGTCCAGATAGAAGGGGTTCTCTGTATGTATCACTTTGTCTTTATAAAACAGAGTTTCTCCATGGAAAGGTAGATCTTGAATGATCTTGCGTTTCCTTTTAAAGAATGAATTGTTTGCATGTAGGGCCTTTTCTTGTGCACATTATATGCATGGCTGGTGGGAGATATGACTGGCACACACTTCGGCACACTCTTCTAAAATTCAGTAGATAAATCCAAATGACTACTCTTCATGTTCAGCTTCCTGTATGTTTCCTTTAGCAGCCATTTAAACATCTTCATCCTAATTCGCATAGCAAAGATTTCAGGTCTGAACAAAAAGGATTGTTTCAAATAATTAATTTGAAATAAAAATTATTTAATTTAAATTGAATTATCATATTTCAACTAAAAAGAACAAAGTGATTTTATTATGTCTATCCTTACATTTCTTCCCAAGATATCTTACTTTTAAAACAACTAGAAAATGCAAAGGCTGCTGCCAAATGCTGTGAAAAAAAGACACACCCAGCTAAGTATTTCAAGTACAGTATGGCATTCTGGCATGTTCTCATTCCAAAAGGAAGAATCAAAATCTCAAATGAACTGACTCAAGTTTTAAATCCTAGCCAGTGAAACTCTGATATTGTATTTACTATAGCTGAATAGTATTCAGCAGACATTTAAGAAATACGCGTGTTGTTCTATTAATAATTGTTTGTGTTTTCTAACCATGTGCAGTTCTGCTCTAATCACTCCATGGGATCTAGCTGAGATATACTGACTCCATACATATATGTGTAACCACGGATATCGTTTTTAAATATATATAGAGAGATAATGCAGACACCCACATATGCATACACACAAACATGCATGCCTTCTTGACTGAACATCAAGTTAAAAGCATCTATTGACTCAGAGGGATTCAAGTGTTTTATAGGGTGCCAAACACTTCTACAACTGGTATTAGGCCATCACTTACAATGTCTGTTCAGTCGTGAATGGAAATGTCAAGATAAATAACAAATGAATGAGATTCCACAGTTCATAATATCCCCAAGAAGCGCTGTGCATGGCAACTAAGTAAACCTCTACTACTTGGCCCAATAGTAGCTTGTTTCCAGTAGAAAATTACCACCTGCTGCTCTCAAGGAGAGTGAAGGGAGGAGGTCAAGAGGAGAGTTCCTGAGACAAAGCAATAAAGCAGCAGCCGACAGTGCTCTTTGCTCAGCATCTTTTCAGCTGGGTAATGGATGGAAAAAATTACAGAAGCATCTCTTAAGCCGAAAGCTCATGTACTTGGCAAATGTGCTTCTTTATCAGACAATGGTGTAATACAGGTTTTGCAACACTTAACCGTGCTTGCTTAAATTGGCCCAGTACCGATAGTAGAGTCTTGACAGCTTTTTCAGCCATATTAAATGGCAATCGCTGTGCCAGCTCATCTCCTCGCGAAAGTCAAGGGGCTGATGCAGAAGGAATCATATTATGCCACAGGAAAACATTTCCCCTTTTTGCAGACTTACCCCCTCAGCCAAACAAAATGGCCTTGTTCCTTTCAGAGCTGGAAATCGCTACACTCCAGCTAGGTTCAGGATAGAAAGAACAGACAATCATACAACTATAACACCAATTTTTATATCTCTTGCAGTATCATGATCTTTCTGAAGATGAGAATCTTAGCATTTCTTTGAGGTCACTAGCGTGTGTTTTAAGTTACTTAGGATTCTACTCCAAATGGCAGATTTTACTCTATGTATGACTTGGTATAAGATTTCCAATTCAGTGACATGACTTAGCTGAAACAGTAACTGCTATACATAAGACAGAGGAGTAAGTGCATTCAGGATATCTCCAGGTTTTGAGAAATATGTTAGAAAATAGAGGAGGAAATAAAGCTGTAGAGAACAGCTTGATAGGACTGAGCATGCCAAATGTCTCACTGAGTGTTGAGAGGAAAAGAAATGAAAATTGATACCACTTCAACTTCCACTATTGCTTCCACTCCCCAGTCCCTCACAAAACAATGTGAAATCAATTTACAATCCATTTCATTTCTGCCAAACTCGGTACACAGAGAACAAGAAACCCCATGACCCAATCAGTGCTCATCCTGCAGCTGATTAATAGAAAAATCCAAGAACACTATCCAGTGTCCTGCCCTGAAGCAACTGCAAGTGCTAGAACAACAAAAATCTCAGCCGCTCCTCCACCCAGATCTTCCTACACTGAGTAGAACATCTGCCTGCTGGTATGCAAAAAAAAAAAAAAAACCTGAGTGGTTGCTACGAGGACTAGCTTCCTGGCTGCCAAATCAGCATGTTTTGTTGCATTTAAAAGTCCATGTGAATTGTAATAAAATGTAAATGATAGGATATTTGCATTCTTCCCAATAGCTTTAGCCACCATTTCATGTTGCTAAGATGGATCACGGGGGCAGATAAGTTCTGAACAATGCATACTGACATGGGTTAGGATATTATACCTCTAAGTATGGGATAAGAGACTGAAATGATTGCCTTAGAGTAGCCAGAAGATGTAATAAGGAACAGAAGGTAGAAAACAGAGCCATACCAATTCAAAGTAGAAGACCATTTTTAATGCAAACACAAATATTATCAGAATAGAGCCAAAATAAATTGACTCAGCTCCCAAATGTAGCCAAACTACAGTTACCCTATAGTTATCCTATACCAGTATATTGTTACTAGTATATAATGCCAATATAATGTTATTTATACCATGTTATAATTTTTGTTGTTGTTGTTGTTCAGTCGTTAAGTTGGGTCCGACTCTTTGTGAACCCATGAACCATATTGCGCCAGGCCTTCCTGTCCTTCACTGCCTCCCTGAGTTTGCTCAGTTTCATGCTATCTTCAGTGATGCTATCTAACCATCTCATCCTCTGCCGTCCCCTTCTCCTTTTGCCTTCAATCTTTCCCAGCATCAGGGTCTTTTCCAAAGAGTCCTCTCTTCGCATTAGGTGACCAAAGTATCTGAGCTTGAGCTTCATTATCAATCCTTCCAATGAGCAATCAGGGTTGATTTCCTTTAAGATTGACTGGTTTGACCTCCTAGCAGTCCAGGGGACTCTTAAGAGTCTTCTCCAGCACCACAGTTCAAAGGCATCAATTCTTCGGCACTCAGCCTTCTTTATGGTCCAACTCTCACAGCCATACATTACTACTGGAAAAACCATAGCTTTGACTATGCAGATCTTTATAGGCAAGGTAACGTCTCTGCTTTTTAATATGCTATCTAAGTTTGTCATAGCTTTCCTCCCAAGGAGCAAGCATCTTTTAATTTCATGGCTGCAGTCTCCATCTGCGGTGATCTTGGAGCCCAAATAAATGAAGTCTGTTACTGTTTCCATTTCTACCCCTTCTATTTGCCAGGAATTGATGGGTCCAGATGCCATGATCTTAGTTTTTTTAATGTTGAGTTTCAAGCCAGCTTTCGCACTCTCCTCTTTCACCCTCATCAAGAGGCTCTTTAGTTCTTCTTCACTTTCTGCCATTAGGGTGGTATCATCTGCATATCTGAGGTTATTGATGTTTCTCCCTGCAATCTTAATTCCGGCTTGTGATTCTTCCACCCTGGCATTTCTCATGATGTACTCTGCATATAGGTTAAGTAAGCAGGGTGACAGTATACAGCCTTGTCGTACTCCTTTCCCTATTTTGAACCAAATGGTATAATTAGTACATTGTTAATGCTATGGTAATATGTAGTTTTATGCTACATAAAGGATTAGGGTGCGAAGGTATGAATAGGTCATGCATGAAAGATGAAGACTCGTAAATTACAATAATAAATGTGTTCCAAAACAAAGAATTATTCCCATGTAAACTGAATGAGGCAATGACATGCCTCTATGAAGTGGAAAAATTCCAAGAGGCTTGAGAATATCATGCTGGGACAGTGAGAAGTTATATCAGTGGGTTGGAACTGTAGTCCTTCAGAATCACCACATAAGGTCAAATACCATGCAAAATATCTCACTTCTGGAACCTGAACCTAGCCGGGCCAGGTAGACTTTGACCTGAGTAGGTAGGTAAATATGTCTGTGAATTAAGCTTTTAGTTCAGAAAGTGAATAGATGTAGTTGTAAACTTGCATCTATTTCTATATATCCAAAGTCAGGATAAATAAGTAGCACTAGAGGTATTTGTCTTTACAGGTCACCATGTGAGATGACAGGCCCAGAGACAATCACAAAGTGGAGCAAAACCCTGGTGAGGAAGCAGGATAATATTCCGAAGGGTAGCCATGAGGTAGGATGGAAAAGGCCCACTTCCTAGGCCCCATCAGATGGCATTACCTGAGATATGGGATGTGAAGTGAGCTCACTCTATTGGATCTTACAGGATGGGCAGAAACAACGGGAGAAAAGCAATCTCTCAGAGACAGAGGCCCTATAACACAAGGGCTTTGCAGGTGATGTCAGCCCTTCAGGGCTTCCAGATCAGGAAACAAACCCACAAGAAGACCAGAACTAAGCTTTATTGAGATAGGCTATGTTAACCAAATCTATCAAGTCTGACTGTTTTTCCTCCCCTCCCATTTATATCCCATTGATTCAGAGAGAAGCCAGCCTGAGTCTCTTCTTAATATTACTTCCTTTCCTGAGGCTCAAGGAAGGCTTCTGCCTTTTTGTTTTTGCAATGGCTTCTGAATATTTCCCTCAAGAACATCTCAATGGCTCTCTGCAGATGACAACCAGCAGATTAAATTCGTAACCAATGCAGTTCATGTAGCAGAAAGGGCACAATTGGCATACCATATGAATTGGTGCAAAGCCCTTCCTAACCACAGCTTCAAAAAGGAACCATGAGTCCAAGAAGACCCCAAACTGCACAACCAGTTCTTTCTGGGGAATATTTCCCTATTCAAAACTAAAAATGGAAAATCCCTGGCACCAGATGAACCATGAAACAATAACCATTCAGTCTTGCCATGTTTGAGCCTGTTCCTCCCCATCCAGACCCTGACAGGCTCCAGGCATTGGGAAAAGACCTTGAGATACATAACCAAGAATCATCCACGTACTGATGGTACCTGAGCCAGTGTCAACAGGTTATCAGTGGCTTTGTGTAGATGTTAAACAGGATGGGCAAGAACATCAATTTTTATGGCACCGTGCCAACCAGGGGCTTTGAGCTCGACTTCCCTGTTCTCTATGATTAGCTTCAGTCTACAACAAAGTCTGAAGCTAGTCATAGAGAAAGAAGGACAACCACAGTAGGACCATGCTTCCCATACCAAGTCTCTGTAGTAGGTTCCAAAGGATACCATAACTGAGATCAAAGAGAACCTGAATGGTTACAGCACCCCTATCCTGGATCCACTAGAGGTTATTAACCACTGCAATCAAAACCCAACTGAACCAGGTCCAGATAATCCACTTCTTCCAGGGCCTTCTGAAGCTGTAACCTGACTACCCTCTCAACAACCTTTCCTAAAATGGGAAGGTTGGATACTGGGCAACATTTGTCCAGAACCATTAGGTCTAGCAATGACTTCTTGGGACATACCTCTGCCTCCTATTAAGATAGGCAGAACCACTCCCTCTCTCAGGGGTGAATTCACCACATGGACCCCACCATATATCACCTCCTGGGAGGTATTAATTGTGGGCATGGGATTATACCTGGTGCTACCCCTTTTATCCCCCCCAAAAATAACGATCACAGTTTTCTTGTGAAATAAGACAAAATTAACATTTACTCACATGAAGTAGTTTTTGTTTTGATGAACAGCAGTTACAGTAGCAACAATTAAATGGCAAATTTAAAGTATTAAGTGAATTACAAAATTAGGCCCTAATTAATCTCTGAGCTGAATAGCTCAGACACGTGCTTTCGCCTTGAGAGCATGGTGGAGGAGGAAGCGGAAGTGACCTCACAGAGTCTCCACCTCTTTCCATGTGTCTATCTAGGAATACAGGAGCTGTGAGTTTTTGACTACATTATCCTACAAACCCCTTCTCAGTCAAAAGGAGCTGTGAGTTTTTGACTGCATTATCCTACATTAGTTAATTAGGAGGGTCATGGATCTAACAAACAGAGAGCGTGATTAACAGCCTTGAGGACCCTGTTCACTTTCTCAGGAGTCACAGGATCAAACCTGTGACTTTCCAGGTAACAGGACAAGACTGTGCCTCAGTGAACTTGATCAGACCTGCCCAGTCACAGTCTCTCAATGAGGAGCCAAGAGTCTTTATCCATCAGGTGCCTACAACATTCCTGTCAGCCCCATGATGTAGATCAGACCAAGAAATCAATCCCACATTAAGTCTAAAGCTACTTTTATTAAGATTGGCTTAGTGACAGAATCTTGCAAGTCTGATTATGATTCACCTCCTTCCTCTCTTATGCTATGTGAATTAGGGAGGTTTCTGTCTGAGACATTTTCACATTCCTCCTTCATTGTTTGGACTTAAGCAATGTTTCCTTCTCATTCCTTTAATAGTAATTATTAAATAGTAATTATTCTTGATGTATTAATTTATTATTATTAATTAATGAAAAGAATTAGAGAGCCAGTTTGGTGTAGTGGTTACGGCCCCAGGCTAGAAAGGAGACCGTGAGTTTTAGTCCCACTTTAGGCACAAAGCCAGCTGGGTGACTTTGGGCCAGTCACTCTCTCTCAGCCCTAGGAAGGAGGCACTGGCAAACCACTTCTGAAATCTTGCCAAGAAAACTGCTGGGACTAGTCCAGGCAATCAGCACTGACTAGAAACCACGTGCACACAGATGCACATGTGGGCGTGCACACATACACACACACATAATCATAATGTAATGATTATTACAATAATCATTTTTATAGTTTAATAATCTCCCCTCTCTCCATCGAGGTCATCCTCTTTAATCTCTACAGTTCCTCACAGCAATTGTCTTATGGCCCTTCCTTCCCCAGCAGGAAATGGGTCCCCTTAAACAAGGGCTGCTGTCTGGACATGATAAGAGTGGAAAAACAGTTATGTTTTTGCCACTTTTGTCATCACAATGTAACCTGTAATGCAGGCTCATTTGGATTCACTCTTCATCCTTCTCCAATGGTACTCTTGGCATCTCTTCTTTTGTTTCATCTCCTGGAGCTCTTCAGAGACAAACATACACACTACACATGCACACGGCCCAATTGAGGAAAAGACAGAGGCTGCATAGAAGCAATCTCATTGATGGCCCTTGTCACACACCCATTCCAGATGGAGACTGAGCCTCAGTTGAACTGTCCACCAGAACCCCAAGCTCCTTCTGAAACTCATCAGGGTTCCTCAGTCACCTGGAGTGGACCAATCTAATTAGTTCCAAATAGCCCAAGCAACCCAAAAAGCCAGTCAGAGAGCAATCTCTGGTAATGTCATCTAACTTCAGATCACACTGAACTATTCAAAGACAAAATCCAGATATATCATGCTTGTGTGTTTTGGGCTCTTGATGTTGTGGGTCAGATCCATGATTGCCATGCTGGCTATAAATTCTGTGCCACAAGAGGGAAGGACTATCAATCTTGAACACTTCAACCCAGCAACAGACTCAAGCAGTTCAGACAGGGATGTTGCTGTACAGGCCAATAAAAGCAGCAATAAACCCAATTGTTCCCTAGAGCCTAACTTCCACCATAGGGTCTCACATCTGATTAGGAGCAGAACAGTGCATCTGAAAACCATTAAGGTTTTCCAGTAACAACTGCTACACACCCCCACTCTATCCCTGGGTTTGCAGTTGGTGCCACATTTGAAAGCCAGGTGGGCACATTTCTCAGAGAGAAACACCACCCAGGTCTTGGTTATCCATATCAGATTGGCCACTTTGATGAGGGGAGGCTTATTAGAAACTAATCTGCCATTTAGCAGCAACAGCTGGAGGTCTGAGGAATGTGGAATTGGTTTTAGATACCCAAAATTCCCACCTCATCTCCCCTTGCCTGTCATGCCCCAGATGTTCCTGCCTGCCCTCTCTCTACTTCACCTTCAGGCTCATGCCCCCCCCCACCCCCAACACACACCACTAGCCCTCTCCCAGGTCCCAGACACCCATTTAACATAATAATCCACATGACAGTTGATAAATATCCCCAACCTAACCACCAGTCCATAGCATTCCTCCAAGCTCCTTCTGCCTTGCCATCTCAGCAGCCATAGGGCAAACTTTCCATGCACAGGAGTTGGGCCTAGCTTCTTCATGGTGTCATGGTGTCACTGGGATTAGGAAGCAAATCCAATTAACTATCAATTTAGTGACTGGGGCAGATGATTATCTATTGGAAGGATTTTCAATCTCACCCCACCTCCCAGATTCTAGGATTTCCCCATCCTACTTGATGGCAAGGAGCAACCATCCCACCAACTCCATGATTCCACTGAGAGGCAATTTTGCTAGTCCCCCTGTTCAGTGACTAGTCAGTTTATTTTTTCATTGCCAAGGAAATAAACCATGGCAGAGGAAGAACAAGAAAAGGGTGGGCTGATAGTTGCCATTTCTAGTGCTCTCCCATTGGGCAGCTAGAGTAAACACTGGCCAGTCCAAGTTAGAGAATGTGATGATATTTGCTGAGAGCTGCACATCCATGACAAAATGTTATTTACAACTGGAGATATGGATGTTCCACTTCAGGGACATTACTCCACATAACAAGTATACAATAATCAGTACTCTGATCTATTCTAATATCTATCAACTTATTCCTGAATAGATGCATTCAAAGGTTATAAAATTGCAAGTTGCACTCAGATTTATTGAGTACAGAAAAGTTGGTCCATCCAATTTTCCACAACATCTATATTATCCTTATCTCCCAATTTCCCCCCTAATGCATCTGTGTTGTGCACAATTGGAAATGTAATTGGTGCCTTTGGAAAATTAAGGTCAGATTTCTCTCAGGGAGCTTCTCACTAAGAGCAAAGTATCCGCTGTTCATACAACATGGCTTGTGATGGTGTCACATTTATCTCTGTCATTTGTGTGGAAGTATGGAATAACAGCATGGACAGAAGCCCATGGTCTCTGCGTATGTGTAGCTCTGTAATTTGTCTTCCACAGTGCCAAGTGGCATAAAATGACTGCAACCTGAGAAACTTTCTGTCTGATTAAGAAAAATGGCCTTTTCTAGAATCTTACCCTTGAGGTTTGTTTGCATCTGTATACTTTTGAGTCTGCCAGGTATTGTAAAACAACGTCTCTGTTTTATTTTTTTTAATGAATCATGTATTGGGGAATAAAAAGAAAGATATATTTGATTACTATACTATGCTTAATCTCAAATGATTTTGAGGATTGCTTTTTCTGAAATTGGGTCACAAACATCAGAGGGTGCCCTGTATCTTCCCCTTTTGTCACATAAAATATTAGTTGGGAGCACATCAAGGCTTGCCAAGATCACACACAATCCTGGGTCCTGTGAGATGATTTTTCTTAAGTGTTTTAAAGGGGTCATTAAGGATACACACTGTATTAGATGCTCTACACCAGGCCTGCGCAACTTGTAGAGGGAAAAAGGCCATGTTGATAAATCATGGCGGGCCACAGAGGAATGCCTGGTAGCCAATCAGCTGTTTGGCGGCTAGTGGAGCGCAATGGCGTCAGAGCCGGCAGCAGCAGCAAGGCTTGGAGGCGCTTGGCAGTGGTGAGTTGATTACTTTTTAAAAAACACTGGTGGGCCACACAAGGCTGCTCGGTGGGCCACATACAGCCTGTAGGCCATATGTTGTCCAGGCCTCCTCTATCTGCATGTTGCATAGCAACTAGATGAAACCAAAGAAGGCTGTCTTTTGACTTGCCCTTTCTGTTTTACATCGCCTCCATATATTTTCTCTATTGTACTTTCATTCTGTTCAGGACGGATAACGTTTCCAACGTTACCATTAAAAAAAAAAGTTTCTATTCCAATAGTAGTAAATAAATGTAGCTCAGGTTTGAAATCTTAGATTCGTGGTGTTCTCTGAGCTTGGCTGTTTTCCTGCAGACATTTCATTACCCAACTAGGTAACATCATCAGTGCATCAGTGTACTTTGTCTCAGAGAACATCAAGAACCCAAGCATTTATCGCAGCAAGACTTTTGTATGCACAATCTTGGAAAACCCAGACACTACCAACAATACAAGAATGGTTGCTAAAACTGATGGAAATGGCAGAAAATGATAAACTGACTTGTTTATTAAAAGAAAAATCAAATAATTATTACCTTAAGGAATGGAAACCATTGATGGACTATTTGCAAAATGCAGGCAGGGCAAAGCTTACATGGGGATTTGAAGATTAGATTATAAATGTAATGGGATATGTTTTGACAAAGAATTATTCCTATTTAATGCATTAAAAACTAGCACCTATGACACTCTTACTATTCTCAAGACCAGAGATAGATTGGAAGCTATCTATTTTTCATGCCTTTCTTCTTTTCTTTTACTTTATCTCCCATTTTCTTTTCCTTTTTCTTCTAATTTGTATTTTTCATTTTCTTTTTCATTTCTGACTTTTAACCTTGTAATTTTAAAATTTCAATAAAATATTATTATAAAAAAAAAAAGAACCCAAGCATTTATATTGTTTTACACCTGCTAGGTCTATTTCGCTTCTGAAATCTATAAAGTTTGGTCAGTTTTTATTCACTAAATTCAGTATGTCAATTAAGATGTCCTGCCCTCTGTACCTTTATTTGGCAAATAATTTGAAGATTGTATACATCGCAGACACGTGCCTAGGCAAAGAAACAAAATAAAATAAAGCTACAGGATATCTGAAGAAGAGGGACAACAGCAAAAGAGTTTTGATGAATGAAGACACTGTAAAGCTTGTGTGTTTCGGTGCCATTTTAAACTAATGCCAAAGTCAAATGATACTGGACAGGAACAGATTATAGATGAGATTAAAATAATGTCAGAGGTAAGAACCTTGAACATCCAACATTTGCCAAGCAAGTTGGATTGTATTTGATCAAATTTAAATTATAGGTGTTTGGGTCCAATTGAATAGAGTCCCCTGTTGGTTGTTATCATTATTGTGTTGGTCATCATTTATATTCTATATTTCATATTTATATATTGTGTATGTTCTAATGTTGTATGGGTTTATTTGTTTTGGTTTATTGTTTGTTTTTCTGTTATATGCTGCCCAGAGTCACACTGTTTGAGTTGAACAGCCTTATAATTTTCTTTTTTTTTTTAAAGGGAAATGGTGGATCAATTATAAAGATTCATTCAGGATGGGTCCAGGTGGCTTCCTAAGATCTGCAAGGCAGTTTCCTGAAGTTTTATCTAGCAGTTCTGTTGAAAATTGCCTTTGCTTGAAATGAATACATAGCATGGGTGATTTATATCTATTCTTCCAGATCAAATGGATATTCTCTTATCTGTAGACAGATGTGCAAGAGGTCCATTGGATGTTTGCTCATTACTTGAATGATCAAGGTTCAGGGGGGTCTCCTGATTTTGATGCTATACATGGCTGTGCTGGTGGGGCAGGCTACCAGAAAACAATTTTGTCAGCTGCAATTGATTCGCCAGCTGTATTCTTATGTAGGGAAATTTGAATTTGCTATAAGCAAAATCCACCATGGAAGCCTTTCTCCTGTGTCCACCAAAAAGTTATATTAGAATGCTGGCCCCAAAGTAATCTATTAAAAAGGGCCTTTTCTGGGGGCCCTTTTTAATAGATTACTTCTGATGTGGGATTTACGGCTTTTTCTCTGATTTTTATAAATGGATTTTAAAGCCTGGATGTTTCTTTCTTTTTTTAATTAACTGATGTTCATTTTTAGTTACAGTTGATACTGCTGAACTTTTAAATGTGATTTGCTGCTATTTCAATTTGGGGGGGTTGGTGTTTGTGTTTTTTTTGTATTTTGGTGTTTTAAAATGTTTACCCTGTAAGTGTTTTGAGGAAGCTTTGCCTAAGAGATGGTAAAATGTTTAATAAAACAAAAGCAACATAGGACTGGGCATAATTTCCTGCACTATACAGTAATCTTTTCCTGGCATTACAGAGTCATGAGAATGCATAGGCCCATCTGAAAAATTCTTATGCACTGTTGATCCGACTTCTCTTTCATTACTTCTATATCTCCCCTTCCTCTGTTCCCCCCTTGATTTGTGTCAAGTCTGGCAAAGTGTACTGAGTGAAGAATGGTACTGCCCACATATGTGTAATGTACATAGTATATATGCAAAGCCCTATCACAAAGCTCTTAATATGAGAGAAGTCCTCCCAGTTCTGCCTTGCACACTGAATGAAAGATAGAGGCAATTTACATTCATTGTTCTGGACTGAAACAGAGAAAGATCAAGTAAGATGATGCAGAAAAGCAAAATAAAAAAGGAGGAAACAAAAACGGTAAATTGGAGATGGAAGATTAAAAAGTATAGCTTATTGGTGTCTTGTCTGAAATAACACAATTCCACAATCCAGTTTGGAAAGGGAAGAAGTACAATATCACAAGAAGTACTTGAACCAACTGAGTGATTTTTTTTTTCTTGCTTGTCATAAGATCTTGCAATTGGTATAGTCTGCCTTCACCATCCATTGAGAAGTATTTATTAAGTTAATCGCACTTTGTATTTAAATGCGTGCCATTAAGCTGGCTTCTGATGGGTATTTAGAGAATTGCTTTTTGCTTCCTTTCTAGCTGACTTATTAGACTGATGCTGAAATGACCTTTATAGAAGCTCTTTTAAAAATATAAAAGAAAAAGAGCTCTTTTTATTTTCTGACAACAAAACATATCATTGAGAGGGGAGGCATTTATGATGCAGAACCTATCTGAGACTAGAGAGAAAATGATAGGGTTTAGTTAAAAAGGGAATTATCTATATTTTAAACACAAAGTACTACTAAATTGAAACTCCAGTATCTCTGTTGGGAGGTATTCCACATCATTAATGTAATGCTATCTTTAGCAATAAAGTTTTAAATTATGGCTATGCAAAATTCAGTGTGAAGATAATTTAATAGAATTTCCGCATGAAGCCGCCTTTGACTTTCTGAATTGAAACAATAATTTGGGCTGAATTGTTAAATCAAAGTGGATGGATTCAAATTCAGTTTGGAAAGGCTTTGGCATGTGCTCAAAAGTTGTTTTTTTTTTTCAATCAATTCAGAAAATTAAATGGAACTGATTATTCAGATCCGACCACAACTGATCCATGCACCCCACATTTTTATCCCACGCATTTAAATAAATAAATTAATTAATTAATTAATTAATTAATTCCAGGAGTTCATGGCCATCCACGAGGTGGGCAGAGCAAATAACAAAACCAGGAACACATTCTTGCAATGCAAGCTTCAGCCGTTATACAGACATTATGACCTTACAAAACGTGTATACATGTAGGGGACAAAGCCAGCATCTCAATGTTGTGACACGCATTTTGTATTCTAATTGTTAGATTCTACCAATAGTTCTGCAGGAGTGGCTAAACAGAGGGACCTATTTATGGAGAGCACTGACACCGGTACATGAACCTTATAGCAGAAGCCATGAATTTGCTACTCAAATTCATGAAATTAGAAATGCCACAGAACCTCATATATCAGTGTTACTCAACCTTGACCACTTGAAGATGTGTGGACTTCAACTCCCAGAATTCCCCAGCCAGCCATGAGTTCCCATGCTGGCTGGGGAATTCCCCATGCTGGCTGGGGAATTCTGGGAGTTGAAATCCACACATCTTCAAGTGCCCAAGGTTGAGGAACCCTGTCATATATCTCAGAGCATGCGTTCTGCCACTGACAAAATCAATGGATAAAATATCTGTGGAGTGTTTCTCTGTACTACAGCCATCACAGGTTTGGGAGGAAGACCTCCATAAGATAGGAACAGGAAACCTTATTTCTTGAAGAGACAATAAGCCCTTAGTGTAATCAATGCATTTAAAGCCCCGATACTAGCACATTTGTGGTGTCTTTCTGTCCTTGTGGGCCCCATTCCCTTACATACTATAGTGGGCTTCCTTAAGATTATTTGTTCTATGCTGCAGAGATTTATTTCTTTATTTATAAATCCAATTTATAGACCACCCACCTTGCTATATAAGTGACTCTAGGCAGCTCACAAATAAAAACAACAAAACTTAAATAAAAATCTTACAAAATATACAAAATTAAAAGGCAGACAGAGAGTCCTCAAGCCACCAAACACCCCCAGTGCTGCAAACCCTCATTGGATCCCCAAGCTAGTTGGCAGAGCCAGGCCTTAACACTCTTCCAGAAGGCCAGACGAGTGGGGGACAATCTCACCTGAGGGAGCAAGATGTTCCACGGGATGGGGGCGATGGCAGAAAAGGCTGTGCTCCTAGACCCTGCCAGTCAAAATTCTTCAACTGCCAGACTGGGTGGGATGGGCCAATGTAACTGGGATGAGACGGTTCCTCAGGTAACCTGAGATGGAATGAATGCATGGTACCAAAGAGTATTAAGGTGACAATGCATATTTGACAGGAGTTAGGATGCTAAAACAGCTCCTTTAGCTGCCCTAATGTAATAGGATCAGGCATTTTATATGTTGGTGATTTAAAAAAAAAATGTAAGCAATTCGATGTGGAGATATGCATTAATCAACATAAACCTGACCTCATTAAAAAAATGCTAGGGCCTAAGTTAGGTCTTTAATCAAAGTGGTATCTAGATGCCACAGCTAAACTTAATTCATAGCAAATAATTCACTTGGAATGCTTCTTCCTTTCCTAGCCAGCCCATGGCTCAACTGCAGAGAATGAGTCATCTGGATTTGTTGCTATCAACTTGCAATATACATATTCTCTTCTTCTGGTACATTGGGGTTGTGATCATTTTAGGGATTATATCTCACTTTGGCAGGAGGCAAGTCAGACTAGGCAGATACATTTCAATTTCAATTCATAAGAGCTGCATGCAGTATCAGTCATGCCCTGTTGTGTTTTAAAGTTTATTATTTTTAGGGGGGGGAAGTATGAGACAATGAATATAATCAGTAATTTGAAGATATGGTACCACAATCTTTGATCTACCTTCTTCTTGTGTGGGTATGAAGGTGTGCTGGAAAGAAAAAGCCTTCCTTCCTTCCTTCCTTCCCTCCCTCCCTCCCTGCCCCACACACACACACACACACACACACACACACACATAAAGGGTTTTAATTTGCAAAAGAAAACTGGCTCATGAAAACTTATTTGGACATTAAAGGTCTATGAGGTCCCAGGAGCTTTCATAGTTTTAGATAACTTTGTGCAGTCATGACAGTGTCTATGAGAAAATTTTAATTAAATTAGTGGGATCACACTGTGTTCTGGCACCACAATACAAAATTTGAAGCCAAATGTTTTTCTTCCTATTTGAAGCAAGAATGCTTTCCGTGAGCCTCATGTAAATAAAAGTGAAAAATATCAGAACCGAACTCACACAAATGAATTGCTTTAAGGTGTTGACAGCAAGGGTAATATCTTACCGAAAATATGGGATAATATATTACATAGCATGCATAAAATAGTTCATTTCAAATATACAACATCAGATGCTTTATAGATCATCATGTTCCTGCATCTACTACAAACCAACATATATAAAAGCTATCTCTCAGTAGTGCTCTGACAAAGCTCATAATACTGGCTCATAATACTTCTAATTTTTGTAATACAAATTGGGCACTCAATCTGAAACTCTTATTACATTCATAATTATTAGTTCATAATGATTAATTAGGCACAGTTTAAGCTGCCACCCCATTTCTGTGCTTGTGTGATCAGCATTTATCAGTCTAGCCACAGCAGACTACAACCATTTGCTATAACTTGTGACATAGGCAGCTGTAACCATCCAATCAACTCCTCCCCCTTTTAATGTGTGTCACGATGCAAGTAAAAAGGGTGGAGCTTCAGTCTTAACTTTTTTGACCCCTCCGCGGACACCCCTGACTTGGGAACAGTTGCTGGACTGATCAGTGCTGATCACACATGCACAGAAATGGGGTGGCAGCTTACATTTTCCTATTTAATAATAAAATGTAACTTAGTATAGACATGGCTGCTGCTTGGCCTCTGCCTCTGAGTTGCATTTGGCATTCACTTTTGGCAAGGATACAGATGTAGGTCTTCTAAGCTTGCAGGTGCTGGTTAGTACAAGTAAGTTTTGTTTTGTTTACTTGGGGGTTAAGCAACATAAATACGGATGCCATTTAAATTAAGAGCTGTAATTAGATTTTTTGTTCCATATGCTTCATATGGCTTCATTTCTGTTGTGTTGTCCTTCTTTTATCTGAGAAGGCAAGCATTTTATTGCATTTTATTTTACCTGAAGGCATAAACAGATTGAAGTACTTTTTTTTTTTTTTTTGCAGTGAGATAGAAAATCATGCTCTTCTTCCTTCTGGACTAAATAAAAAGGAGGAGAAGGAAGTAAGAAAAAAACCCCATGATCTTCTATCTTGCTCCTTTCCCTCCATTTTATTTAATCCTGAAGCCTGATCTCCAAAATGTCATAAATAATTATATTCATAAACCTAAGAGTAAAACTACACATGACGTTAATGTCTTGGCCTTATATTATACTTGCATGCAAATACCTTTCATGTGGGCAGACTGATAAAGAATTATCTATATTATTTATTTGTTATATATATGTATTCCTCTCTAAAGAGCCCGAGTGATGTACAAAAAAAATGTTTTTTAATCTTATGCAATGGTTTTTTTCTTTTTCTTTTTTCCCAGATGTAGTTTGCCATTGCCTCCTTCTAGGGGCTGAGAGAGAAAGACTAGCCCAAGATCCTCCAGATGTCTTCATGCCTAAGGCAGGACTAGAATTCACATTCTTCTGGTTCTAGCACGGTGCCTTAACTGCTACACCAAACTGGATCTCGATCTTATGAAATAATTTGAGAAAGTCAAAAATAAAACAGTCTTCCATAAAACAAGAAAACTGTTCTGTGCAAAGTGGCCTACAACCTGTTGAACAAGAGCAAGCCAGATGATTATCCTGTAGGCCACTTTGCTAGATAATTAGCTGGACTTTAGGAACAGAAGTCAACATTGGCTCAAAGGCACAAAAAAAACAGAAATATAAAATATAAAACAAAAGAATTTGAAAGGCAATGTTGTTCTAAGCAGTTGTTACTCTAAGCAATTGTTACTCTAAGAAGTTTTCTGAAAGTAGGCAACAAGGGGGAGTTTTTCATAATCCCAGCATTATCAGCAAGAAGGGTTTATTTGTAGTCACTTTACTGTGAGCCAGACCTACAAGATACTCCAGCTGATTTTAACACATGGCTTGGGCATTGGAGGGAGCATGCTTTTCAAAATACTGGCATAAACTATTCAGGATCATATTGACTACTATCAACATATTGAATTGGGCTGGTGACTCACAGGCAGCCAGTGCTGCTGTTTAAGGGTAGAGTTATATCCTGTCTATTGTAATTGGCAGCCATGAGATTATTAGAGCATGGATCATAGAATCTTAGCTATTTGGTCAAGGTAAAACTATGGCTTGCACACTAGTCATAGTTGAACATAGTCCCTCCTTGGCAGTGAAGATACGTATGCATCTAGTGATATTTTGGAATTAAGGAGAGCATCCCATTCCACGCAAGCTATGGACCTACTGTTACTTTAATAGTAGTAAATTTCTTCCAGATGAGGCCTATTTCTAATTTGCAGACCTGGAAGCCCTCTATCCACAGCATTTCCATTAGTGCTCCTAATTCCAAGTTCATTGACCCAAGTAACTTCTCATGATCAATAGCCAGAAAAGCCCCAGAGAGATTTAAGAGAATCAGTCTGGTAGTGCTGCCCTTTTCTCTCCCATAATTCAGGGCAAATATCCAATGTTCAGTAGATGGGAAGGAAAAAAATAATCCTTTTCCCCCCTTGCTTTTTCTCCTACTGATAATCTTTTTTCAATAGCTAAAACTAATGTTGGAACTGGAAGAAAAAATTGACCCAGCTTTTTGGTTCTTCCTGTTCATCTGCCTCAATTTCCCTTCCTTCCCTTACGTTCCCAATCATTAATGCAACATCTGTCCTGAAGTGCTTTATCTCTGAGTACATCCAGATGCTTTTTGTGCAGTGTTATACTAATGCATTCCTGCACTCCACCAGAACAATATTATACCATGCCAACTCCTCCTGAAAACCCTTTAAATAACTATTCTATAGCTATGCCAATAGTAAGGGATCTTACTGTGTGCCTCATTGCAGTAGTTTATCAGGGAGTGTAAATGCTTTTTTAAAAAATCAAATGAAAAAAATCAGGCAGTTTTGGGATGAGGGGTTACTGGTGAATACCGAGACATCTCTCCCTCCCTTCCCTACAGATAAGTGCCCCAAAGCAGTTGGTGATTGATTTCTTGGAAAATAAGCCAAAAGCTGTTCTGGACTGGAATCCCTATTCCTGAAGTATAACATTCATAGTCCTGCTGCATTCCTTTGCCTTTTTCTGTTTTACTAGAGTTCAAGTGTCTGAATAGCACTGACTACCTTTACCTAGCTTCATCTTCTGTGACACCCATTTTTGATAAAGGTAACTTATGTTCTGGTAACCTCTTGTTTAGACTACCTTGGAAGACAATCTGGAAACTATAGTTGGTGCAAAATGTAGGTGCCAAAATGCTGATGAGTTAGCTTATCAGGGTAATATACTAACAATCCTGAAAGTATTAATTGCCTTGGGTTTGGGGCTAAATTATAGGGGATCACATCATTTGTAGTTTGTAACATAAACCTCCAGGTTTAAAGCTTCTTTGAGACACATTACGATCATTAGTTAATCTGAATGCATAGCAATTAATAAGTAGAGGCGAGGAAATCATATGATGACTAATGAGGTCAATCCAATAATTTATAAGAAATGAGGTTTGGCAAAGTTCAGGTATAAATACCAACCAGAGCTCAGTATTTCTAGAAGTCTAACTCGGTTCTTTAGTTGCAGGCTAATGAATATTTGACATTTAGTACAGCATTCTACAAGCTTTAGAGTAATACAAAAAGAGTTAGCAACTAGGTTACCTTTTTATCTACTTTGAAGAATGCTTACGTTCATAAAGGCTCTTCTACTGAGAAGCCATCTTTTGGGATTTTCTGCATACTACAGTCTACATATTCCTTTGTTCAAATATGAAGTCTCTACATACCATGTGGCAGAAGGTGATGTTTGAAAATGGCATTTAGCTTTAATTTGATTGTAGACAATTAGAAATTTACCTCCACCATCTTCGGCCATCTGCTAAACTGGCATGGCTTAAACTGACCTGATTCCAGTATTCTGCAGACGTGATTGGACAGTGAACATACATTTGTCTGCATTTAGAACAGTTAGTCTTTCTTCCTAAGAAATCATTTGATGGAGGGACAGAAAAGGCGTTAAAGGAAAATTTTACATGCAGTCACATTATCATGTCATGAAATGAAACCTTGATAAAACATCAGCTGTGACCTTAAGAGTTGTCACCATCTGGGACCAAGGGACCAATCTAAAATTGGGTCATCAGATGTCCTCCAATTTGGATGTCAACTCTGACAGTTACCACATAGACACAGAATGTATAAAAATAGACCATAATTCTTCTGTTTCAGGGCTTTTTCATAAAGTAACCACTTCCATGCCCAAATTCCTCAAAAGCAGTTTGAAAATAATCCCCAGTCTTCTTTAAACCTGCCAATTACAAAAGGGAAAAAAAAAACTTTCCTCTGCACACCGTTAATTTGTCTGATTTTTTTTTAAAAAAATCCCAACAGTTCCTGTGAGAAGGAGCTGAAAAGTTGTCAAGCCACCATTCCTCTTCAAAGATCTGAAGCCCATTCAATGGGGGGCATTCAGTGAGGTAGATGTTTCTGTAAATGAGGAAATGGACAGCTCACAAGCTCCCCTGAGCTGCACTACAAAACAAACAAACGTGATTAGTTTTAGTGGGATTTCAAAGCCACCAGCTCAGCCAGAAACAAGTTGGCTCAGCTTTCTGTAGCTGATGTCATGAGATCATGGAGTTCTGAAGCTACTGTCCAGATGAAGGCCACTGGGTGCCTTCCTCTTTCGACCTAATCATTGTATATAATTTCATAGTTAACAGCTACAGTACTTGCTTTTATGAAAACTGTCTTACTTAAGCAGCAAAGAGCACAAAGCCACAATCAAGAAAACAAAGCCTTCTACCCTTTTGTGTAAGCTCATCCCTAGCTAATGACTTGAAATTGTGCTGTTGCCGAGTAATTTACAGGAAATCAAATAAAAATAGATACCCAATCTATGCTAATCACAAAAGGATCACTTGCTGTTTTATTCTTCCAGTACTCTTCTGACTTTAAAAAAAATAATAAGCCATGTGAGAGGGAAATATTTATATATTTCTTATTGTCTCAGAAGTCACAACCTTGTATCTGTGATTCTGTGGTCTGTCAAATATTTCTTCTGCTTCCAACTTATTGTATGTCTGGAATAGTTCCTCTATCCTTAACGGTTAAGAGAAGTAATAAGCTGGCTTGACTCATATCCCGAACTGCTGCTGCCTTTTACCATATTTTCTGTGCTTTATTTTGCACTCCCAAAGGACTTTTTTATGGTGCATTCTTCCGAGTGGTCCTAACATTGTGTTATTATTTCTTCTGTATCTTATCTGCCTGGAGCTATGGAGAGTAGCTTTCTTTGGCACTCAAATATATGCTGAAAATTCTTGCTTTCTAATTGCTTTAAAAATATACTATAGGTACAATGGGGGACACGGTGGCGCAGCGGCTTAATGATGCTGAAAGTTGCCGGCGAGAAATGGCTGACGCTTCAGTGGTTCGAGTCCAGCCTTCGCGTTAAACAGGGTGAGCTCCTGTTTCCTCCCCAGTTCCTGTCAACCCAACAGTTCGAAAACTCACGTGAGTAGATAAATGGGTACTCTCACTCCGGTGGGAGGAAAAATGCTGGTGGCGCCTTGCAAAAAGGAGTCGGGAGCAGTTGCCGGTAAGCGCGAAAAACCGTGCGTGCCCGAAAAGGGCGTGAAGCAACGGAAACCCCGCCTCCTGCGCTTGCCAGCTGGGCTCTGCTCTAGGAAGGAGGCTCTGGCAAACCACTTCCGAAACACTTGCCTTGAAAACTGCAAGGACTCGTCCAAGCAGTCACTGCAGGGTCAGCAATGACTGAGCGCAGACAAAAAAAAATAAAAAAAATAGGTACAATATGTTCCAGTTGGGCTCTGAATTTTTTAAAGACAGGGGAAAAGACAGCTTTTTTGGGGGGGGGATTGTCTTTTTTTTCTTTTTCTCAGAGAAAACTCACACGTGTTCTGCTGAAGATAAATCAAAATATTTTTCCTTTTTGATAGCAACCTTGCTTTCTGCTTTTTTACACCCTTTAAAAGCAGTATGGCAGGTGAAACCTAAATTGTTAAGAAAGGAAATTAGTATGAGACCAAGCTGCATCCATACCATCATTTCAATTTTCTTCTGAAGAAATTGTTGCTATTGAGTTTTGAGAATAGCTGCCCAAAGACCTGCCAAATGCAAAAGGCCAAACTTACATCTTCCCATTGATTTTCATGAAATTTTCAAAATGTTCTGTAATTGCTGAACTTCTTATTTCTGTCTGCTTTCTTTAGAACTGTATGTGACATGTGATAAGTGAGATCAATGCCATGTCACCATGTCATCTGAAATCAGATGGTAGCATTAGTGCCATTTGGGAGTTACTCTTGGATAGTTCTTTCTTCCTGTTTCTGCTTGATTTGTTTCAGTAGCTGTCTGTCATACACACACACACACATATATATACATATACATACATGGGTAAACCCAGGAGAGTTGAAGAAGTTATTGTAGATGTAGATCCTCAAATCTGGACAAAAATGGTGATGGTAGAGAAAATATTGAGGCAAGATGCAAAGTAAGATATTGAACTAACTAAAGAGAAAGCTTTGGAGACAAAGAAATATGAGCCAGAAGGAAGAAAATGAAATTCTTATAAAGCAGTCCAGAAAGGGGAAAATAAAAGCGAACGAGAGAGATATAGGTGATCTGCTCTACTGAGCTTGCATTGGCAGAACAGAAAATAGGAAAACAAAATAAAATAAAATATTGTTTTGATTCTTTCTCCCTCTCTCTCTCCATTAACTGTAGTTTGTGTAACTTTTCCCTTGAGTAGTGAAGCCTTGGGAGACTGAGAGAGTTTTAGCTCTTTTGCGTCCAGAGCTTCCCTTCCAATCAATCTCTTCTTTGCCATCCACGTTCCAAGTATTCAAGTTGCACTTGATGCCTCAGTTACAGTTATGGCATGCAGAGAGACCACGTGAGAATGCACATTCCATTCTCTTCTGATCAGGTTAAATTCTCATCAGGTTAAAACACATTAGTAAATCTCTTCTTCCTTCAGGCCTGATCTACAGGACAATGTGCAGATGATCATTGCTGTCCTTGGTAATAAGCTGCATAGCTACCACTTCTTAGTGAACTGCTGCTAACCACTACCTTGTGGGGTGACCCATATTACTGCAGCCTGTCAGTGAAAATCATCCAGCTTTGCTCTGACTCCACCAACATAAGAATGCCACTGGCTCCTGGGAAGGAAGGAGTATAAGAAGATCTCCTGTTTCAATAGAGTATTGCTGGTTAAAGGAGATTGAGCTGGTTGCCCTCAAGATGGACTTCCCTCAGGATTTTCTAATCTAACATTCTAATGATTTCTTTACTCAGGGAGATTTGAGGAAACTCCTGTATCTTTCTCGTTTGGGAAAGTCATTATACAGGTCTTAGTTTCTTGTCAAAGCTGCCCTCTTTTACAATATACCCCACATTATGTAGAATTTAGCATATAAATTATACCATGGAATATTTCATACAAGTTGAAGTGTATATGTTTAAGAATGTATACGGCACTGTAGTGAAATGTGATTCTAGTCATTTTATATAAGGTGGGTGAAACAATGCTTTATATGGCAAGAAAGAAGAACAAAACAGAAGAGTTAGTGAGATTTCTACTATATATATGTTATTTTAAGTAACTAAGTTAATGTTTAAACATCTCAGACCAAGGTATAAAGAACAAGCACCCACCTTTTAAAACAAAGATTGTATTACACTTAGGTTTGGAGATTTAGCAGCAAGTTGCTGCATCTGAAAGAACTTCACTATATAAGAAATAAAAGCCAGATGAAGACAAAGATGAGGAGGAAGAGGGGGTAAAAGTTGAAAAGCAAAATTCACCAACACTGTAGCAACTAACATTTTAAAAAAATCAAACTGACAAACAATTTTGTCTCTAGACTGGATAGCGTCAACATTACCTAGAAAAAAAGAACAGGAAAAAAAAAATGAAATAACACTTTAAGGACTTTTTGACACTGCAGCTTCAGCTGTTGGACTCCCATACGCAAACTGGCTGGAAATGAAGCTGGCTTAAGAAATCCTTTTCCGCATTTCAACCCTGCTTGGGCCACTGTGATACCCTGATATTCTGTCCAGGCCAGATTTACCATAGCCATGACTGGTAGATCCCCTAGCTTCTTTACTCCTCTTGGACAGGCTAAAAAGAAAAAAACAGAACAAAACACAATTTTACCATTTTTTTCCTGTCACGCAGGCTAGAAGGGCGCAACGGGTGTTCCTTTACAGCCTGCAATTATTTTTAAGGTATCAATGTGGCTCTTTCCCTTCTTTGAGTTTTGCGGGCCTCGTCCACAGTGAGAGAAGGTGCAGCAGGTAGGCCAAACAGCCTGGCTTTAGCTTGCAGAAGTCAAAAAATTGCTTTTGCTGCAGAGGTTGCCTTTCTGGTGGACTGGGAGTGGGTGGAGATTGATGTCATGTATTCCTGTCCTCCAAAAACAGTCAGTGGCTCCTACTTGCACAGAGGCAAGCTGGTCATGCAGATCAGTCCTAGAAGATAGGAGAGTGGGTTGAGACCCGTCCTCTGTTTTTACAGGGGTAGGGGAGAAATAGCAGATAGTGGGGCTTGCAAAATGACTCAAGCCCCTGAGTTAAAGCATAGCAGGAATATACTTACCACAAACAAAGATCTGTCTTTCAAAACATTTTTAGCATTCTAGATTCCCCCCCCCCCAGCCAATTAGTATCTATTACTAGCCCAACAAATAGACGAGTAACAACTGTCAGTATAACTGATATCAGTGTTGGAATGTGGAATTCATGAGTAGTACATCATTATTACAGCCCTAGGAAGTTGTTAGGAAGTCGTTAAAAAAAGTGCACCATGGATGTATGATGAATAGATGAAGACAGGAAGGATGGGACTGTGAAATGATCCTTCTTTGATGTCATGGGCCTACCTTGCTGATTTTTTTCACAGGCAGCAAATAGAATTAAATCCCTGTATACTTTTAACAGGTGTATATGCACCTCACACTATCACGAACATTTCAAGAAGACTGTAGGAGCCTCTCACTGGTGCTGGCTGCCTTCTTTCACTGCCTATTCCATCCTCAAAATACTGCTACTGTACATCATTCCAAGAGGCATTGGGGGGAAATACTGGGGGGGGGGGGTTGGCAACTGCCCTGCCTTCAACATTTGCACTTCAAAACATAAAACCTGGTAGAAACATTAGATGCATCCTCATATTTAAACACAGAGGTCTGCCAACATTTTGAATATTTCAACACAAGAACTCTGAGCCAGTTCAAAATAGTCCATCCTTCCTCCCTCCCTCCCTCCCTCCCTTCTTAGTGAGCAGTGAACAAAAATGGTTGCGGAATGGAAATTTCCTTCTCTGGTAAGAGCAAAGTATCCAGAAGACACAGTGCTTTCAGGTTGAATCTTTCCATTTGTTAGAGTCATATCTGTGTGAACATTACTATAATATATTCCATGACTTTGTTGTCAATCAAGAATATTGCTATTTTGTTTATTATTACAATACAGCTCCAGCCAACCTCAGTAAATTAAAACTGTTAGAGCCTTGATTATTTCTCAATGGCTCTCAGTTGAAAGGCTAGCATTTGGTTCGAACATGAATGAAATAATATAATCACACCTGAGTTTTGAATTTTGTTTCTCTGCTTATTTTAGAAATGGCAGAGTTGCAGCTATTTGACTGAAAATATTAATAGAGAGTTACTTGGGGGTTCATTTTCCATAAAGTGAAATATGGTACTTAATATAAAATATGGAAATATAAACTCCCCATAGACAGAGGTACTTCTAAAGTTTGATCTGAAAACTTGAATGCACATTTTCATGGGAGATGGTTATTTGCTCTCACTTTTCAGTACCAACTTTCAGAATCTGGGAAATTACTAAGATTTAAATGAGAGATAGAATAGAAAATCAGCTAGCTTCCTTGCACATCCCTCAACCCTAAGAGGCTATCAAACTTTGGCTATCATTTTTTGCCTTTTTTTCCAGTTTGTTTGTTTTTTTCAAAGAGTGCTTCCTAAAGTTACTTTTTTTTCATTTATTTACAAGGTTACAATTTCCAATTGAATCTGATTCCGAGTGATATCCTTCAGATGCAATTCATATTAAAAATGATTCAACATAGTAATATAAACAATAACGATAAAGCAAGGGTGGGGGACAAAACAATATCATAATCAGTGGACCAAAAATTAAAATAACATTCTTCAGCAGAGGGAGCAGTCACAACAATCTGAACCTGTAGTCTGATAGAACAACCTATTTCAGAGGAGGGGGGCCATAACAGTAAAGGCACATGTCTGAAGTCTCTGCAGGTGACAATCCTTGACAGAAGGGATCTGAAGCAAACTAGCCTTACCTGACTTATTGAGAAGTCAGATATTACTGGGAGAAGGTAGTCCTGCAGTTATCCAGTTCCTAAACCATGAAGGACTTTAAAGGCGATAAGTGCGACCTTGAATTGGACCAGGAAACCAACTGGTAAGTAGTGCAGCTCTTTAAGTAGATGTGTCACCTGGAGGTGTACCCATAACTATTTCAGCCATTGCGTTCTGAACCAGCTGTAGCTTCTGAATGCTGTTCATGGGCAGCACCATACAGAGTATATTGCAAGAATCCATGCCAATCTACCCAATATATGTGGCTTTACATTTTCCTTTGGCTGAACTTTAGGTCAGCTTTTGACTTCATGCATGTAAGTGGGGCCAGGATTTATCATTATTTTTCCTAACCTTAGGGAAGGAGGAATAAATTCTTTTTTGTACCCTATTCTGCTATAAATAGTGGAATATTACATCAGTGATCAGACAGACCCTGGGAATTACAGGTTGCACATTCCTGATCTAGATGATCCCAAATACATTTGCTTTACTTACTGCACTACATCAGATAGGTTTGGACTTGGACCTAGAGGTCCAAAGCTCAAACCCTCACTCATCTATAACATTCACTGAATGACACTGCCCCTTAGTGTGATATCCTTCCCAGGTTGATTGGGAACATAAAAGAGAGATTCTTGCTTTCTTTGGAGGTAGAATAAACATTTGATAAATTAATATTAGAGTGGTTGTGGAACAACTAATTCTATTTTACCTCAGTCACTTGTCTGGCTCTGGTCACTTCACAGTCATATTTACATGTATTGTTAGGATCTAGAAAGTCAGCATATGCTACCCACTTCATATGCATGCTTTCCTAGAAGCTGGGAGACACCATATAAAAGTACCATTAAACAGGGCAGGTGGCCCATATTTGCAAGGTTCAAAGCATCTCTGATGCTGTTAGTATCAGATTTTGCTCATGAAGGACATTCGCACCAGCCAGGTAATCTCAGATGAGGTGGGGAACTATATACCATAAAGTTACCATACAACATACTGATCTAGTTCATAGCATAATGTGGGCAACCTTGTGTCAGCCCTACAAGGTTGTCCAGATCAAGAAACCAATACCTCAGGAAGACTAGAACTATACTTTATTGAGAAAGGCTATAGTAACAGAATCAATCTCATCGTGCAAGCTTGATTTTGTTCTTCTATCCATCCCTTTCCTCCTAATAGAGTATTTCCTTCTGCCACAGGCTCAAAGCATGCTAATGTACCCATTGTCTTAATGGTTTCTGGATAGTTTCTTCAAAGTCATCTCCACAGCTCCCTATAGTTTTGTTGCTATTGTCTTAGTACAGTGTGTGAACCCAGGCCATAATGGCTTGGTCAACAAACCACAATAAACAAATCCAGTGTTGTGTATGAATTCAGCCACTGATTAAGTGAGACATTACAGAGTGATGGCATTCTCTTATAAAATCTTGATTAGATCTCCAATGATTATTGTAGTGTGGGAGATTCAAACTAGCAAAATTATTAGAGAATATATGAGTAGCTTACAGAAACATTTTCCTGGATATCATAAAACCTCATCCTGAAAGTAGTAAAAATGGTACAGGAAGTGGCCTTTCTTGAGGTATTAGATTGCATGCAATGTTGGCCTTGAATAATAAGCTACACCACCTTTAATATTAATTCAATATCAAATAAACCACAAAGAGTTAGAGTCAGTAATAATATGATCCCATGTGAGTGTACCCACTGACATTCCAGCAGCCACATTCTACACTAATTGAAATCTATAGATTATCTTTGAGGGCAGGCCTATGCTCAATACTCCAGCTAGGAAATTACAAAAGCATGAACCACTATGGCAGAAAGATTTGTAGCCAGGCAGTAATTTTGGTTAATTACAGTTCTTTTCACTTTTGCATTTTCCCTCAATTCTTCACAATTTATCCAACTTGATTTATCCAATCTCACCCACCCCCTCCATGTTATCCATACCAACTCTAAAATGAAAATCAAGTCCTGAGGTCAGGACCGACTTACCTATTAGGCACAATATGCACAGTGTCTAGGGTCCATGATTTTTTTTTAATTACAAAGAATAAAAATCATGTAAAAATTATTTATGTTCATGCCTTTTAATTAAAAAAAAAAACAGGCAAGAAACACACAAAATGTGGACATCAAACTCACTATCTTATTTGTAACCTATAGCGTAGCATGTTACTGTCAGATTTCTCCAGCAGAGGTTTATTTCATTCACATCCGTGTTTCTGACCTACAGAATAAATCCACGCAATGTGTAGCACTGTTGCACTTGGAAAGTTTTCAGCAGCCAGACAAGGGAAGGTGCAGCTAGGCTCTGCATGATCCAACATGTGCAGTGTCTGTGATACCACATTTTTCAGGATTAGTACAATGCTAAACATTGTGAGAACTGAGAAACTGAACGAATGAATATGCTGTGCAGTATAAATTGTCATCCACATGGATTTTTACTCTTGATTTCTCTATCAGTGTAATCAAAAATGGAGCAACCTTAAAAAAACTTTCCTTCTTATGTTCTCTCTAGAGAGATGGACATTTCTTAAGGAAGGACATTTCTTTTGCCCTGGATCACATATTAAATACACATACACATTGTGTGAGTGTGTATGTATCTAATGTATCATTTTATGAAAACAGAGAAGCACTTTGAGCTAAATCCCTAAAAGAAAATTACTGCAACATTGCAGACTAATGAATCTATCTATCTATCTATCTATCTATCTATCTATCTATCTATCTATCTATCTATGTCTATCCATCCATTCATCCATCCCATTATCACATTTTACTTGCTTGATTTGGAATGGTTACTTGGTCAGTAAGAAATGCAGGAACTTATTTATATAAAAAGCCTAATTTGCACTTATTTGATTGCTGCATAAGATATTAATAAACTTTGCCTAATACTCAGCATTTATTCAGACGCTCTGGCAAGTTTACTTTGTGAGGCTCCATTAACCAAGCACTTAAACTTCATTCTTCACATCATAAAAAAAAAAAAAAAAATCCCTCATAAAGCAGCCGTATTCTTTGAAACTGCCCAGTTGTCTCTAGAGTAATTTAAAATAATAATAATTATAATAAGCATTATAATTCTCCTCTTGTTACTTGTTTTAGGTGATGTTATATTTTGCTGGAGTACCTGTAAGAAAGACAAGAACTCTTCTGATGATGGGTGAAAACTTGTGCATATTAGCCAGAAAGTTTCACTATTAATGGATGAACATAGATCGCTTTGATAGTTCAGTTCAGTTCAGTTCAGTTCAGGTTTGTTTGTTTGTTTATCCAATGTTGCAGATTTGATGTTCCTATCAAGTGTCCATGCCTAGTGAGCTTGCAAAATACAGTGGTGGGAAATGTCACAAAAATAGAAGGCCTTTGCAGGATGTTCAGGACCTCATTTTCATGCAATTATACCTCAGAATTAAGTCCATAAAAATAACCAATCCTCTCAGTTTCAGATGACATCTGAGTTTTATATTGCCAAAGAATGGGAGAAGTGCAACTGGATAGAAAGCATAATATTTCTACATTAATCTTTCATTTGTTTCTGAATGAAGATGAGATTGTAACTCTTCCTCAGTGGTCCTATAGCCAAGTGAGCAGGCCACCTCTGGCCTCATGGAGGCAGAGAAAGGTGTTTCAAGCTGTTTTATGCTGTGTGGCTTCTGAAAAAAATGAACGGTGAAGGACGTTGTCCTATTACTCAAGCTTTGAACCGAGCTGTAAATCTTTACATGCCATAAAGAAGGAGGTTAGCAGTTTTGTCCTTTGCTGCAAACTGTAACATTCCTTGGGGCAGCTTACGTGTTCTACATTTGTTTTTCCTGCTTGATTCAATGGAGAGAATACTGAAAAATGTTGGAAGGTGATGATTGAGAAATTAATGCTCTTAATTCAAATCATTCCTTTGAATTTACTTGGTGGACTGCATCAAGTCACTCTTTTAGCCTCACTTCCCATCTGCAGTGCCATGAAATTAAAAGACACTTGCTCCTTGGGAGGAAAGCTTTGGCAAACCTAGACAGCATATTAAAAAGCAGAGACATCACCTTGCCGACAAAGATCCGCATAGTCAAAGCTATGGTTTTTCCAGTAGTAATGTATGGCTGTGAGAGCTGGACCATAAAGAAGGCTGAGCACCGAAGAATTGATGCCTTTGAACTGTGGTGCTGGAGAAGACTCTTAAGAGTCCCCTGAACTGCTAGGAGGTCGAACCAGTCAATCTTAAAGGAAATCAACCCTGACTGCTCATTGGAAGGATTGATAATGAAGCTCAAGCTCAGATACTTTGGACACCTAATGCGAAGAGAGGACTCTTTGGAAAAGACCCTGATGCTGGGAAAGATTGAAGGCAAAAGGAGAAGAGGACAGAAGAGGATGAGATAGTTAGATAGCATCACTGAAGCAATGAGCATGAAACTGAGCAAACTCAGGGAGGCAGCGAAGGACAGGAAGGCCTGGCATGATATGGTTCATGGGGTCACGAAGAGTCGGACACGACTTAACGACTGAACAAAAACAACAGCCCATCTGCAGTATGCTAGTAATCAGTATTGATGTACTTCAAAACTGAAGCTGATAAACAAAATGGGTGTGTAGTGTTTGGAATACTCAGAAGCAGAGCATCAGGAGTGAGAAACCTGTGATCCTTCAGATGTTACTTGACTGCCACAGTTTCCTGCTGCCCCAGCTAGCATGGCTAGCATCGCCAAAGGTCAGAAATGCTGAGAATTATAATTTAAGAACATATGAAGGGTCACCAATTCCCCATTTAATTTCAATTTATTTTATTTTATTTTTCAAATTTATATACTGTATGCCACCCATTTCACCATACAAGTGACTCTAGGTATATAAATACTATTGCTAATTGTTTTCCTATATCAAATGTAATCTGTGAATACAAGAATTTTAAAGTTTCAAATCTAATAGACTTTGTGAAAGGCAAGCCATATTGAACTAGAAGTAAGCAAAAGCTATCTATGATTAATTATATTCAGCCCATGTTTTTAGGGAGAGTTTAGTTGTCTAAGTCAGATTCTTCAACCTTGGCAAGTTTAAGATGGGTTGACTTCAACTCCCAGAATTCCCCAGCCAGGGTGGCTGGGGAATTCTGGGAGTTGAAGTCCCCTCATCTTAAACTTGCCAGGGTTGAGGAACCCTGGTCTAAGTTATAAAATAGAATAGGGTCCACTTGGATAAAAGAGTTCTACAGACTGAAACCTGGCTTACCATAATAGTCTTGGGATTCATAAGTGAAGCAAAATATTCATATATCTTGGATTTCAGATAATTTTTTTTAAAAAATGAAATGCCCTGTTGGAGGAAGCCTAACAATGGTGTCCTCTCTGGAATCTCTCCTTCTAAAGCAATTGCTTCAGAGTAGGACAATTTCTGCGGGGAATGTTAATTTCATAGATATGTGTACTGTTGACTGTTCCTCCAGTTAATCCTTCCTCTTTCATCATTTACCTGTTTTACAGGATTTACAACGACCAATCCATTCTTTCCCTGTATTATTTAACTAATAAAACTAACAAGTTGGGAGAAACATAGGGAAAGGAAATTAAGGAACTAGAGGCAAATTTTACTGGCTTCAGTTCAAAGTTTCCTATTTTCTAGTACATGCTTCTGTTGAAATTTCTCCATCAAATTGGGAGGATGAATGGTCTCCCCACAGAGATATGTGCAGCCTTACATTCCAAAAATTAGTTAAATCAGTTATTGACTGCAGGCATCTATCCTGGCGGCTTTACTGGATTTTATTTCTATGTTCCCCTGCTTTGGTTGGCTTTATGTATGTTGCCAAAGTCCTTTAGAAGTAAGACAGATTATAAATATTGAAAAAAATAAGTCAAAGAAAAATAAAAAACCTCCTTAAAAAACCACAGTGAAGATACTTTCCTCAGCCTATACTTTATATTAAGAAAATTAAAGTAATTCTGGGTTGGGATATAACAGGCTGTGGTTCAAGATAAAGCATGGCCCAAACATTCCAAAACATGTGGAATTTGCAAAGTTTCCAAATTCAATATTCAGCATCTCTAGAATGGGAAACAGTTCTGCCTGAAACCCTGATAAGCTGTTGTCAACCAATGTACCTGAGACTTAGGTTAGTTCAAAATGGTCCTCATCTCTCAAAAATGGTTTAAAGATGATCAGTAATGATTTTCGGTGCTGTCGATCTCAGTGCTGCTGAGAAAAACAAAGTTCACTCTCCTGTCCTGCAAACGAATACAAAATCCTCTGTCATTCTCTTCGATTGAAAAAGGAAATAAAATGAAATGATTGCACCGCAAACCTAATTGATATCCTTACTTCATCTTGCTTGTACTTATCTGGTTTTAGGCAATTCCTTCCCTCCCCCCCCCAAAAAAAAATCTGAAGTGTTCCTATTGTTTCCTACTTTTCTTCTTGAAAGTTCTGCTGGAATGTTGGGCACCTAGAAGCCAGGAGATGAAGTGAAGCAAGAATTCCTCCAAATGGGGAAAAAGACTATCCACAATCTTCACAGAGCAAGCATTTAAGACTCTTCAAATACATAACAGCTGAACTAGAAATCAGTTAGCTCAGACTTCCAACCTACTTGACATTGTATGATCCCAGGGATCCAAAATTGCTTCCAAAGTGACACATAGTCCTTGTGTGGAAGTTTCCTTATTCTCTGTTAGGCAGTTCCCTATATTCCTAAATTTTAACAACTTATATTGAAGAGAATGGACTCAGGCAGCAGTCCTTGATATAAAGAAAAATGTACATAGTATTTATAACAAATTTCTACAGCATTTCTACATTCTATATATAAATATAAATATAACGTATATTCACTATGCATTCTGTAGTGAACTATTTCTATTTCAGCAGCTGAATAAGTAAAGATTTAGAATTACCTGGAATCTTTTTTGTATGGGAATATATTTAAAGAAAATTTTCATTTAGTATTAATATATGTAACTGTTTAAAATTCAGTCCCTGGGTGGTAGATTATATTTAATATGGTTTAAAATATATCTGACACATTTGATGCCATTTGATGGAAATGTCAGTAAGAAGAATTCAGATATTTCCCCATGTGGTTTAGCCCCCCCCCAAAAAAGCACTATTAAAGTACAGTGGTACCTCAGGTTACGAATTTAATCTGTTCCGTGACTCTGGGCACAACCCGATTTGTTCGCAACCCGAAGCAAATTTTCCCATAAGGTTCAATGTAATTACCGTTAATCCATTCCGGCGTCCGCGGACCACGCGTCAAGGGCGGAAAAATGGCCGCGGACCACACGCCAGGGCGGAAAAACAGCCGCGGACCGCGTGGCACGGGCGGAAAAACGGCCGCGGACCGCGCAGCAGGGCGGAAAAACGGCCGTGGACCACGTGGCATGGGCGGAAAAATGGCCGCAGACCACGTGGCACGGGCGGAAAATGGCCGCAGACCACGTGGCACGGCAGAAAATGGCCGCGGATCCGGTTCGTACCCCGAGGCAGAGTTCGCAAACCGAGGTAAATTTTTGCGGCCCGAAAAGTTCGTAAGCAGAGGCGTTCGTAACCCGAGGTACCACTGTAGTTGTAAAGGAAGCAAGTCAAATTTCCACTCATTAATGTTTATATTAAATTATACTAAAGATGTATTAACTCAACATCATGAAATGATTTCTTTCATAATCATAGCCACAGTATTTTTCTTTCTGATTACACACACACACACATAGTTGACAACCATATGAATGGGGAAATAAAATAGATAGCATGTTGCTCCGTCTGAGTTAATAAATCATATTAGTGTCCATGCAGGAAGCCAGTATAATAATCAATTTATTCAGAATTGGAACTCTCTCTCTTTTTAATACTGGTAAAACTTAAGCATGTTTTTGGAAAGAAGATAATCATATATAATGTTCCTGGAAAGATAATTTTCATATATTTGCTACCTTTAAATTTGAATAATTTTGTTTACAAAGGTGTTTAAATAAAATCTAATGAAATATACATAAAAATGTTGGGAATGCTCATGTTTTTTTAGATACAGAATAAATGTAAAGTAAGAAGAAGGCATACAGTTCTTCATAGGGACTGTTTTTTAACCAGAAAGAAACAGGAAAGAAAGAAGAGACTATAATTAAACAAGCCATCTTCTTACTACTAGGAAATGTTTGAAAGAAGAGTTGTCCCATCAAATCTCAACTTCTAATATTAGCTTTGTTTCTCGTACTTAAACTATGGAATTTTCCAATCCAGAATGTGATGGTGGTTTACCAGTATAGAGGGCTTAGAAGGGGGTAGGGGTGGGGGAGGAATGGAAGATTAGATGATCAATAGCTATGTTTTATCTGAGAACACAGAGAGTATGCCACTCAATACTAATTTATGGGATATAACAATAGAGGAAAGGCTACTGAACACATATGTTGTTTATGGACTTCCCAGTGGCATGTGAATCTAATCTGCAAGACTCTTCTTATGTTTTTAAGCTTATAAACCAGCAGAATGCAGAATTTGCCAGCAAGTATCAGAAGGCAAGTTTTATCTTAGAATTTATTTTATTTTATTTTATTTTTTTGTAGACCAAATGTTGGGGAAGCTCAGTAAACCAACCCTTCGGTGCTTTTGTTCTCTCTCTCTCTCTCTCTCTCTTATATTGGTAATAGCATTCAATGAAATGATTGGAGTTTCATCTGATCTAGCATCAAACAGTGAAACAAACAAGCAAATAAAAAAGATAATTGGCAGTTTACGGCTCCTAATTCTTTAACTTTAAAAAATGCCCCAAGTTGTAGTTTTTTCAGATCTAGACAATCTCTTGTCTGATACTATTTTCTCTGTATTCCAGATCAGAACAGAGACTCTGCATCTGAGCATCTGCTTAATAATATAGTTAAGCCATTTAATTGAGCCACAGCTGGCTACCTGCAGTACTGAAATAACAATGTAGTTCTGAAGATCAATGATCTACTGAACTACTTACCCCCCACCCCTGGCCAAGTCTGCATCATTGTTAATTCAATATCTTCAGTGAGAAAAGCAGAAATAAATGACCAATGTATTTTATGCATATTCAGATTCATGCATTTTTTTTCCTGTTCATGTTGTTTAACTTCTTTTGGTTGGGGAAAGGAAGAGTTTCTACATGAAAACTAAAACCTTCTCTCTTTAAATACTGAAAAATTGATGTACGTGCAATTCCTGCTGCTTCTAAAATTTTGCAGGCCAATCCCTAGTGACTTTACTAAAATTCTTCAGAAATTGAATTCTAAAACATACCCATGGAATTATGGCATAACTTTTATACATGGGAGAAGAAAATCTGATAGCAACCAGATAGTAAGAGATCAAGTCCTAAGAACAGAAACACCACAAAAATACACATTTTGGACCTAAGGCCTTCCTGATCAGCAATAGATAAACTACACAATTATTAAAAAGCCTTCCAAATTATCAGCTTGATTAAATGGTTGCAACATTTTCTAAGGATTTGAGGGGGGCAGGGTAGACTCCATTGGACTGGGACTGTGCCCTACTAATGTGGACAGTAAAGCAGGGAAGATTTTTATTCATTCATAAATCTCAAGTGGAGGTTATAGATGGAAACTGAAGACTCACTCACATCCTAAAGATTGTGAACCAGTTTGAAAACACGACAGAAGCAGATATGAAGTAAATAATTGATTCCTATCAATGCAGTATGTATCTCAGAGCACAGTGTAGCTTATTAATGAGGTTCCAAGCAGAAATTCCCACTGCCACTGTTTCAAAATGTTGTTTAAATGGAATTGCAGTGAGATTAAAAAGCCTAATTAATGACCTAAAGTTAAAATAAACAGTAAATGAAACAAGATCTCTTTGGGAGCAAGGCATCTATGCCCAGAACTGACTAATTTTCATTCCAAGTTATGAATCTGATAATCTATATACTACTAAAACTCTTGTGTCTGTAATCTTCAACTGGGTGAAACAGTGCATCATAGGGCAACAATTTTTGAACCAAGGTACCTCAAATGGGCTAATTTACACAATGCGTCCAAAATCCAGGACTTGTTACTCCTGTGGGGCTGAAATTTGGAAAATTTGTGGCTTCTTCAGCACTGCACTTCACCAGTTAGCCTAGATCACATGATCATCATGGACATATCCCCAACGTCTTTCTGCCTCCCTCTATCCCCTGTGCCCAATCGGCTGGCGGCAAAGCCCGACAGGCAAGCGGCAATTGGGTGCTTTGGAAATGAGGCAGAAATTTCAAATCTCTTAATGGTGGTGGGCATTGAGGGAAGGATGAGGGAGTGATTCGGATGCCTGCTGGTGAGATAGGGCTGGGTGTGGGGTGCTGGCAGTCAATGGGTGAGCCCTCTTCTTCCCTTGAGGGAGGGAGACCACGGGGACACTCAGGAATGGGGAGCCAGGATCATTTTGACTCGTAGTCTGCAGCTTCCTTTGTGCCACCTCCCCCAAGCAAAGTGGCAGGCAGTTCCGTGGGTCAGTTGAGGAGGAGGAGGAGGCTTCACCGGGGCTCTCCTGAGGGTCATGAGGGGAGGACAAACAGTACAAGCCTATATTACATGTGGAATGAAGGGAAGGGAAGGGAAGGGAAGGGAAGGGAAGGGAAGGGAAGGGAAGGGAAGGGAAGGGAAGGGAAGGGAGGATCCCCAACCTCTTTCCCACCTCCTTCTGTCCCCTGCACCCAACTGGCTGGCAACAAGGCCTGACGGGTGAGCAGCAATTGCCTGCTTTGGAACCGAGGCCAAAATTTGAAATCTCTTAACAGCAGTGGGCATTGAGGGAAGGATGAGGGATCAACTCAGATGTCTGCTGGTGATGTAGGGCAGGCTGGGGGTCACTGGTGGTTGACGGGTGAGCCCTCTTCCTCCCTTGAGGGAGGGGGCCCTTGGGGACATGCCAGAATGAGGAGTGAGGGTGCAGTTTTACTCACAGTCTGCAGCAACCTTTGTTCCACCTCCCGCCAACAAAGTGTCAACATGGCAGGCATTTCTGTGGGTCAGCCAAGGAGGAGGAGGAGGCGGCGGCAGTGGTGGCTGAGGCTTCACCAGGACTCTCCTGAGGGTCATGAGTGGAAGTCAAATGGCACAAGTTTATATTATATGTGAGAAGGAAGGAAGGAAGGAAGGAAGGAAGGAAGGAAGGAAGGAAGGAAGGAAGGAAGGAAGGAAGGAAGGGAGGGAGGGAGGGAGGGAGGGAGGGAGGGAGGGAGGGAGGGAGGGAGGGAGGGAGGGATGAAGAGCATCTGCTTCTTCAGGGAACGGATCAAGGCACTCTAGAGATAAAGAGGCTGTCTTTGGAGTCTGGGTCTCAGCAAGTATCCAACAGTGCTGACTCCTGATATCTGCCCTACACATCTCCATCCTTTGCTGGCAACTAGCCCTTGGCCTTCAGTGGCAATGGTAGCATAGCCTGTCACATAGCCCTTTGCCCCTTGCTCAGCAGATGTAAGTAATGCTGTCATACGCACAGTTTCAACATGGGGGAAAGCTCCTTGAGAAACAACTCCTTTTTTACCTTCTTTTTCCTGCTCATTTGCAGAACCCAAGATTTAGTACAGCAGGCTTTACCCATTTACATTAGGGTGATCATCTTGGCAGGAAATAAGCAGTCTGTTGGAGATGCAAATTACATTGCTAATGAGCCCCCAGAGGTTGCTTGCACTGGAATACTACATTTATTTTTGATGGATATAGCCCCAAAATGTATAGCTTCAAGCTTCTGGCAGATACAAGAGCCTTGAAGCTATTCATTGATATAGAAATGTCACATGCCTGAAACTTTTGAAGATTATCCCTAGCTAAGCCAAAGATCATAAACCATGTCAGATGAATTAAAAAGAAGATTATCTGACATTTTATGTCTCATCACCCCATCCTTTCTATCTTGGGAGACATTTGAGGTCAGGGTTTTGTTTTGTTTTTGTTTTCCCATCTACTATTCTCTCTTCCTCTCTCCATCTCTGTCTGTCTTTGAAACCTTGGTAGTGTAGATGACAAAAATACCAGACATTGGACTTTGTGGCTCAGGGAACGTAAAGAAGAAAGAGCACGGTAACATCCATGAGCTGCAAACTCATCAAATGACAAACAGCTTCATTAGGTTCATGCAGAAACCAGAGAGAAGTTCAGCTGGAGGGACTATGCAGTGGCATAAACAAGATTTTCCTTGGTGAAAAGAGTCCAAATTGGCTTGTGAATGTTTATTTAACATGTGTTGCCATGCTACAATCTGATTTACGTTTCTCATATACGCATATGCATAAGTGAAGAATGTAATGAGAAGTAGAAATTTGAGCCACAGTTTTGTGACCATGATTATTTTCTGGAAATGTAAATTATTAATTCTAAATAGTAAAATTATCTCTGGAAATTCCTTTTCATTTTTAAAGAGATCAGATTCTCTATAATCATTTTTGGATAGAAGACAATCAATCACATTCAGACAGACAGGAGCACCAATGTGATTTCTCTGTATTTAGCTTGATCTTTTTTTTTTTTTTTAATCTGCGCTCAGTCGTTACCGACTCTGCAGTGACTGCTTGGACAAGTCCTTTTGCAGTTTTCAAGGCAATTGTTTCGGAAGTGGTTTGCCAGAGCCTCCTTCCTAGAGCAGAGCCCAGCTGGCGAGCGCAGGAGGCGGGTTTTCCATTGCTTTGCGCCCTTTTCGGGCGAGCGCAGCTTCCGCGCTTACCAGCAAATGCTCCCGACTCCTTTTTTTTTTTTGCAAGGCGCTGCCAGCACTTTTCCTCCCACCGGAGTGAGAATACCCATTTATCTACTCACATGAGTTTTCGAACTGTTGGGTTTACAGCAACTGGGGAGGAAACAGGAGCTCACCCTGCTAACACGAAGGCTGGACTCGAACCGCTGAAGCATTGACCATTTCTGGCCGGCAACTTTCAGTGTCATTAAGCCACTGCGCCACCTAACGTTGATAATTCATATGGATTTTACTGAGCCTTCTGATATCTGGAAAGAGCTATTAATTTATAGAAAGCATTTAAAATTATTGTGGAAAAGTATACAATATTGGCAGAAATAGTGTCTCTGTAGGGAACTTTTCTATTACATTAAAAATCATTTCTAGTATCTTGTAGGTGGAAGAAATTCAAAATCCAAAAAGTCACTGAGTGAAACAACAGGGAAAATAAAACAGGATTTTACTCTCTCATCTGATGTGATAAAGATTTATTAATCAAAGAAAGGAAGAAAATCTAAGGGGTGAGAGTGACAACTAAAAGGAAGAGATACTGAATTATCTTCTGACCAGACCCAATAGCTTGTGAACTGTGGTTTGATAGGACCAATGATCAGGAGTATGACTTCCAAGATTATGAAGTACACTGACGATTTTCTTGCCCATCTATGGGGCAAATAATACTGAAAAAAGCAAGTACAACTGTATAATCAATGACTTTGAAGGTATAAAAAGAACGTTCAAGACTGTGGAGGCTTGGTGATCTTCTCATCCATCCTTCTAGTCTGCAGAAGAGGACCAAAAGGAAAGAAGTCTGCAGATGAATGACTGGCTACACAAATTATGTTGTTTGGAGAATTATATGAAAAAAAATGGACTGCTAATGTGGAATGGGTTGCCCTGACAAGGATTGATAGAAATGTATTTAGGTGAAGCATAATATGCTAGATTAAAAGCAGCTTTAAACTGAATCCTGAGGAGGTTGGAAATGAGTGCCCCATGCTGTTCTGATTAGCAAGATTGCTAAACATGGTGTGCTTGTTAGAATAGTTAAAAGGATACATAACTGGCTCTGAATTGTATGCAATGTGCTTATCAGTGCTTCTTTACGAAAATGATGTGAGGTATAAAACACGGTGTCACAAATTTCACTGTTGGGTTCTGTGTTAGTGGGATAATTAATACACTAGAAGACAGAAATAAAATTCTGATTAGAAAGTGGGCTAAAAACAACAGAATGAAAATTAACAGAGACAAATGCAAAGTTCTTCACAGAGGAAACAGAATCAGATATATGGAAGTAGGACTGTGAATATGAGTGAGCGGTATGATATCACTGCAAAACATCACACACAATTTTAGACTGCATCGTAATGCAAATCACAGGAAATAATAGTCACCCTTGATTCTGCATTACTCGGATACTATCCCATTTTGTACCTACTGTAGTTCTGTGCACCCCAGAGCTGAGAAAATGAATGAAGCCAAGCAATGTTAGCCTTGCCACCCCAGAAAGAATTCTGATAGGCAGAGCTGAGATTTATTTCCACAGTCGGGGGGGGGGGGGCATAAAAAAAATCCTGATTAGCCACTGAGCAAGGAGGATAAAAAAGCCTTCATCTGATACAACAATGAAAGAAAAGGAGAGATGTATCTTGCCATCTAGTGAGAAAGGAAAACCCAAAACCAGGGAGTTGGAGAAGGGGTTTCTTTCTGTAATGTCTGCCTATCTTGAAACTCCAGATTACAAACCTCCAGAGGGTAGAGAACCCCCCCCCAAAAAAAACATAACTCTACTACCTCATGAAGACACAGATATGGTGGCAATCTGCACTGGTGTTATGTGTGAAAGAGATCTCTTTGTTAGACGAGTTCATAAACTGTTTTAGAAGACATGTTTTCCATGTAGGACAGCTTCTGCTATCTGAAAAGTAGAAAAAACTCTACTTTTTACCATTTAAACTTATAGCTTTAGAGGAAGATGAACAGGAAAGGATAAAAATTGTTCTGAATGAATACGTCATGGCTTGAACGAAAACTTTTGAAATGGAATGCGTGTGCATTTAATTGCTTTCTGTAAATGCCTTGAAAATAACATATAACCAGGAATACATACCTGTCTATTAGAAGACACTGGGAATAATTGCATGAGGAATCTTACTGTTTTGATGTTGTGTTATTGTTGTCTCAACTTTTGTGTTGGTTGCACAAGCAGGTGGGTGTAGTTGTTTGTAGTGTGGTTTCATAAGTCACTTTCTAATTACAAGCATGCAGGCAGAGTAAAAAATGTATAAATTGCTGGAGCATAGGGGGGAAATACAAATGAATCCTGATTTAGACTATAAAATATAATGAAAAAGTGCTCCATGAGTATATTTTATAAAGAAAGACATGATGCATGTTCCCTTTCCATTCATTGGAGGAAAGGTATTCAAAAGCATCTATGATGACAGTTGCTAACTGAACAGGCTGTAGGAGATGATTTAAAAGGGGGGGGGAAAAACTACTGAGGATGATATTGTGTTCATTAAAATAAATGTTTTAAAAATCTCATGCTCTTAAAGATAAAGCTGGTAATAGGGAGAGAGGCTTGAGGAATTTCTAAACATAAAGTAGAATAATCATAACAATTCAAAAATCTTCTAAAAAGAATGCTAAAAGAAAAATCGAAAGAAGAAAAAGAAAAGTGAGCATAAGTAAATCCCTGAACTACATTTCAATATCTTTTTTATTCATTGATATCCTTTATTTTTCTGGTTTCTGTTCTACATTGGTCTCACAAAAGAATGGGTTGATGTCATGTCAATTGGCAGAAACTTAGCAAAAATAGTTTCCCATTGTTTTTGGCATACCAGAGGTCAATGAAGGACCCTCAGATGAATTAGGTATCAGGAATTTCCATTTCAAATCTTTTTTTCCATAAATCTGTCACAGTGTGACTGGATTCTTTTAGAACTAGAGGTGTATTTTGGTTTACAAGGTTGGCAGTTGACCCAGAGAAACCAAGACAGTGGAGACTTTTATGCTTTTTTACTGTATACAATGAACTATTTAGGTGTTTACAACAAGATTCTGGCCTTTACCCAGTGTCAGATTTGCTCCTAAGTCTCTTTCCCAGAGACTATTCCCCTCTAACTCTCCTGCTAACTGCCTCACTTAACTCTGTCTCCCTCCCCCATTTCTGGGTTTATCAAGAGAGAGTAAAAAGAAAGGTGTGTGTGTGTGTGTGTGTGTGTGTGTGTGTGTGTAAAGAAAGAGACAGAGGGAGAGTGAAAATTGGCTGCAATGCAGATTAGTTCAATGTGCTTTGCTATAGAGGTTATGTTGTTTGCTTTTCCATTGTGACAGCCTGGAAATTTTCAGGAACTATTTTCAGGAGCTCAATGAAAGTGTCAGAGGAGGTTTTTGGAGTGGTATGAAAGAAAATAATGAAGTAGTGTTGTTTCATTCCTGGGGCTGGGGAGGAGCTGTTTTGATTTATAAAACTGTTTTGAGGAGACACTACATTAACTCAATGCCTTATCGAGCAATGAAGCCCTTCAATAAAGCCCTTCAAAACTTTTCACAGTGAGAAGATGGGGGCCATGCAAAAGAAGAAGGAGAGATGTTCATCAACCTTGTTTTGCTTGTCCGTTAAGATTTCTACAGACTTGTCTTGGCCAAAATGTGGCTCAACCTAAATGATGTTTTATTTCGGCCTGATCATGACCTGCTCAGAAAAATCTGAGCAAACAATGAGTCTAGCCCATGCATGAAGGTTCATGCATAACCCTACCAGATTACCACTAGTGACTTAAATCATCTTACAGAGTTCTTCAACCATGAAGACACTGCAAGTCTTTATCAAGTCCTCCTATGCGGCCTCCTCATGGCAGAGGGGTATTCCTGGGAGGGGTGAATGAGGGACATCAGGAGTGTATACCAGGGGTGAGTACTCCCAGTAGGGTTATGCAAGGTGTGAAGATCATCCTAGATGCCCAGCTAAAGCAAGCAGGCACCTATATTAGGCAGCAGTAATATAGGAAGGTGCTGGAGGAAGTTGATCACTTTAATTACGACAAATGCATCATATCATACTGCATGGGAGAAAGTAAGGGTAAATCACTCTTGTATTTTACCAAATACCAAAACACATAGACAAAGTATAGTGATAGTTGATATAGTGTGGGATAACTCAAGTTGGATGACAGTCAACATACTACAAGGAAGCACTGTGGACCTTTCAGAGTACTAACATGTGCCTAGATTAAAGTTGTTAAACAAAATTTGAAACTGCAAAGACAGAATGGGAAATTTTGGACATCCATGAATGAAAATAGATTGGAACTGCACACTTTCAGCAGAAAATCATTCTGTTTGCTACTCAGGATATGAAAAACAAGAAGGAACAGCATTGCTTTCGTAGGCAAAAAAGAAATAACAAAGGCAGTACTTGGGTACCATGCAATCAATGACCGAATAATATCAATTTTATTTCATGGGCAACCCTTTAATATGACAGTGATTCAACTTTATGTCCCAAACACTGATGCAGAAGAAGAGGAAGTTGATGAGTTTCATGGTTAGGTTCAAGCTGAAATCAATAGAACACTCAAGCAAGATGCGCTGCTTATAGTTGGAGACTGGAATGACAAAGTTGGAAATAATGAGGAGGAAAATGTAGTTGAACTGTATGGCCTAGGAAACTGAAATGAAACAGAATGACATCTCAGTTTCTGCCAATCAAATTATTTCTTCATTCCTATTATAGTCATTGCTGTTACAGTCGTGGACATGGACATCATTTGATGAAACATACAGAAATCAAATTGCCTATATTGTTGGTAGTAGAAGGTGGAAAAGCTCAGTTGTAACACAAGTGTAGTGAGGGGTTAATTGTGGAACAGATCATAAAATGCTCATGTGCAATTTTAATTTAAGCTAAAGTGGAAGAGCAAAGCCAACCGGTTTCCATAATATGAGCTTGAGCCTATGCTTACCATTTTCAAGGAGAACATCAGGAATCTCGTTGAAGTCCTAAACCTCATTGGTCAAGAACCAGTGGAACTGTGGAATGAACTTAAGGAGGTCATTAAGGATGAATGTGAAGAGACTGCCAAAAATCAAGAAACAGAAAAAAAGAAACTGGATGTCAGAACAAAAGGTGGAAATTTCCAAGAAGAAAAACTAAAGGCATGAAAGTCAAAGATCACAGGAAGTAAGTTAACAAGGAATATCAGAGAGCTGTTAAAAGGAGACAAGAAACAGTATTACCACAACATCTGTAAAAACATTGAAGATGGACAGAGGCATAAAAAAATTAAAAGTTTTCCAAAAGATCTCTAGATTGAGGAGGTTCCAGCTTCAAACTGATATGCCAAAGAACAACTATGGATGCATAATAACTGATTCAAAAAATATCAAAGATGGAAGGAGTATACTGTGATTCTGTACAGTACGAGTATCAACATCCAATATATCTTAGAAGATATTCCTTATTTACAAGAACTTCTAGTATTCAAAGAAGTTAGATCAGTCCTTTGCTCATTACCAATTGGAAGACTATGGAAACTGATGGAATATTCTTGAAAATATGGCAAGCAATAGAAAAAGAATCAGTAAAGGTTCTAATCAAACTATGCCAGCAAATCTGGAGAACAACAGAGCAGCCAACGGGTTGGGAGAAGTCAGTCTACATACCAATACCAAAGAAAGGAGACTTAATGAAGTGTGCAAACTATTGCACGATATCCTGAATTTCCCAAATAATGCTTAGGATCATCCAGTGCAGATGATTGCAGAGCTCTACATGCAAATGGAGATGCCAGGTTTCCAATCTGGTTTTAGAAAAGGCTGAGGAACAAGAGACATTATTGTTGATGCATGCTAGATAATTTAGAATACCAAAGAATATCAAAAAGAATTCAATATGTGCTTCACTGATTATTGAAAGCTCTTTCATTGTGTTGACCATGACAAGCTGTGGAATATCCTAAGGAAAATGGGAATCTCAGAACATCACACTGTCCTCAAGAAAAGTCTGAGGCCACAGTCCATACTGAATACAGTGAAATGTACTTATTCCAGGTAGGCAAGGGAGTGAGACAAGACTGTCTACTCTCTCCCTATTATTTATGCTGAATATGTATTAAAGAAAACTACATTGGAAGATGTGAGGTTTGGAAGGAAGGAAGACTCATCAATAACCTGTGCTATTCCAATGACACTGATACCTCAGAAACCATGGTTTGACCAGGAATTCATTTCTGCCAGGCCAGAATTTAAAAAATCCTTCAAGGCCCATAGACCAAGCAACTGTCTCCACACTAAAATCCAGCTAATTGACCAAAAAAATCTAATTAAAATGGGGGGGGGGAGTCTTTTCCCAGGCAAATTGGGAGCAACTGTTTCAAGCTACAAGGAACAAGAATACCTCTTTATTCAGGAGGCTAATTATCTGTTCACCATCAGAAAACGTCTATTTCCTGATGACAACCAGCAATTGGAAGTTAGGATTCCAGCTGCTAGATGAGAAGAGTGTTAAAGTACACTTTATTGTTCTCTCCCCATCTATTGGCCTCCGAGTGAGACGTCACATTGTATCCCTTCATGGCCCCCAGTCTCCCACTCAGAGATTCTGAAAGTAGTAAATCAGTTGGAAAATGGGAAGGGCCCCTGGTGATGACCAGTACCATCTGAGCTGACGAAGGGAAACGCTGACTGGTGGGCTCCTGCCCTCCCTTTTTACCCACATCAATTACACTTTCCAAATGCCAGGTGATTGGAATTGGTCCATAACTATTCCTAAGGCAGGCAACAACACAGTTCCCCTCCATTACCGTCTGGTCAGTCTGTTGAATGTACTGAGCAAGTTCTATGCCACTTTTTGTACTCCAAGCTGCTGGATTGACTGGAACAGGAGAAATTCTAGGCAATGAGCAAATGGGATTTAGAGAGGGCAGATCAACTCATAATAGGAAAATACACATGTGGAAATGTGTCTTTTCACATTTATACATGGAAATGTTTATACATTTTTTTTGTCAATCTAAAATTGCTTTTCGATTCCATCCCAAGAAAAAGGCTCTGGTAGAAGCTTGCCCTTACACCTATTGACCAACAGTTACTTTCACTAATCAGGATGCTGTATGAAAACACAGTCAGCCAAGTCAGGTACAATCAAGCTGGCTATCTTACTGCAGACATTCCAATCTGTCATGGAATGAAACAAGGATGCGTTTTAGCTCCCCTGCTGTTTAATATCTATATAAACTCAGTGGTTGCTACTCTTACAAAAAAGAATTTCATCCCCCTAAGCTCAGAGGCAGACATTTGGTGAGGCTGCTGTACGATGACGATGCAGCAATTCTCTCACTTACACAGGTGGACCTTAGGAGAAGTTTGCGGACCTTAGCAGAACTCTGAAAGGAGGAAGAGCTTCTGTTAATTACTCCAAGATGAAACTTATGGTTTTCTCGGGAAGACGTAGCTTCCATAAACATCAATGGCAAATCCAAACTAACAAAATAGAACAAGTTCCAGCTTTTAAATATCTTGGAATAATTTTCCAAGCCTCTGGATGTTGGCAGGTACAATCTAGAGTCATTTCTACCAATTCTAGCCTTTTTTTACTCAGGGTGGTGAGTAAAAAAATCATGTGCATCTACAAAGATTTAAAGCTCCTAGATGCTGTTCAATCGATGGTTTTGTGAGCACTCTTCCAGGTCTGATGTTGTGTCCCAAATGTTCTAATTCACACGGAAACAGGAATGACCCCACTGGAGGCAAGAATCCTTGCTTGCCAACTCTTTTATTGGCTCAAACTTCTATTTTCTGATGGCCCACTGGCTCTGCTAATCTAATTCTTCTTGATGACTTCTTATCAAGATGGAAAGTAAAACTCACACCTGGCCTGTGTCACTGCAGACTTTCTGTCTACTCTTTGCTACCTCTAGACCTAAAGAAAGCACCCAAGAATCTTTGATATTGCACATAAGACAGACTTGAACACTACAGGCAATCTACAAGGGTAGGTTGCTTCCTGGAAACCTTTCAGAGCTGCAAACTATGCATTTAGTCTAGTTTGCTTGGCACACTGTAGGGCTTTTTTTTTTTTTTTTTAGCCTGCTTTAATTCTTTACCATTGGTAATCTTGGATGGGAAGTTTCATAAAATCCCATTTAATAAGAGAAAATGTGCCTGTGGTGAATGAACCTGAGGCTTTAGTGCATGTATTTCTTCACTGTCCCTTCATCAGGACAAGTTCTGATCAAGTTCACAACAAGGACTAATACAAAGAAATTCAGATGTCATGATGTGTCGATACCTACAAAGGTCAGAATCATGCAGACAATGGTTTTCCGTATGATACTCTATGAATGCAAAAGCTGGACTTTGAAGAAAAAGGATAGAAAGAGTATTGATGCCTTTGAACTTTGGTATTAGGGAAGGCCCCTGAGAATACCATGGAAAACAAGCAAAAGAATCAGAGAACAAATCAGTTGGGGATCTCACTCAAGGCAAAAATCACCAGGTTCAAACTCTCATACTTTGGACACATTGTGAAGACTTTTCTCCTTTGAGAAATCCATAATCCTAGGAAAATTAGAAGAAAAGAGAATAAGATGACTAGCAGCAAAGTGCATGGACTTGATTACAACAGTATTGAAAGATCATTGAGAGCCCTAACTGGCCAGATTGAGGACAGATCTTGGAGAAAGTCTATCAATGTTGTCACTAAGAGTGAAGTGAGGAAATGAACTCTTTGCGTGTATGTGTGCGTGTAAATGCAAATGTAAGTGTACATTCCAAGACAATCTAAAATTAGTCAATTCAGTCTTTCGCACATAGAAAAGGGCATAATTATTTCCCTTGGGGTGCCATCATAAGAACCTGGCACCGAGCTTGCATAGCTGCTTTGATTTTTGATGAACCATTGTTACAAGATCCACAGCCTGATTACTATCAGGTTACTGGGTTGTCATGTGGCCTGAATATGCATCTCTGGTCACATGCAATTCCATTGCCCCCCATGATACCTATGTAATTAGGACAATGCCCATATAAGGCTTTGCCAAACATTTTCATGACACATATAGACCACTTCCAAACAAGTGTTTACATGAAAACAGGAAGCCAATTTAGCTTAAAATAGTTATATCTAGCTTTTGAAACCAGCCCATAAAAACATTTATTCATACACTTGAAAATTCGTTCCTGCAAGCCCTCATTTATTGTTCTCAGTGAAAGCCCAGGTTTCAGAGAAGATGGTCCCAACTTAAGGAGAGGGAATTGAAACAGTAGGGTGGGAGAAGGCACAGATATAATAGTGAAAGCTCTTCATTTGACATAGGAAGCATTCTTCTCATAAAGTCTTACTTGGCCGGCATATCAGCTACTTCTTGCCATGATTCGTTTCATTCTGTCAGTACCAACTGAAAAAGGATGTTCCAGATCATGTGTAATAAAGCAATATTAGGTCTTCAATACATAAGCCCTGGACTTGGTTCCTTGACTGTGAACTCATTTTTTTTTTTTTTTATGGTCAAGTTTGATTACAGGCTGAAGAAACCAATTTTGGTCCACTTTACTTTCCTGTGTTTCTCATTGTTGATTTCATTAGCATGGTGTCTAGCTCTGGGACTCTGGTGCTGCCTCACAAGGAAATACAACTGGCTCATCCCTTAAGTGATTGATTGCACTGGCTGTAAAGCAACATTGAATCCAATTCTGGTAAAGAGTCAGATTTATCAGGCCTCAATGAAAAAATCCTGTATTGGGGGCTTTTCCTAGGAGTGCAAGTAAAGACATTATTTTGAAAAGCTGGGAAACATTAGACGAAACATGCCAACTTTTGCTTGAGGCTGCTGGAAATTCATCAAAATTCTCTACCCAAAAACTTCAGGCTCAAATATCATATGTGAATTTTGCAGAAACAAAATGAGGCTTGGGTGTATTCAAAATCCTCCAAAGGGCCTTCTTTTTATCATTCCCATTTGGCTGCATGCTCTCTGTTCCCTGTTTCTTTGACACATAATATTTTCCATTGTTAATGGGAGATCCTAGCCAATCAGGAAGTACTTAATGATCTGGGGACCTTCTGTCGCGCAGAGTGGACCTGTGAAAAAGCAAATAAATTTTGGGTGCCAATCTATACAGTGATGGAAAAGATATTACGGATTAACATTATGATGAAACCAGAATTGTTTCTATTGGGTTTTATGGACATTGAACTAGAAAAGAAATATGGGAAGTTAATACTGTATATGTGACTGTGCAAGATTATTATATGCACAAAGATGGAAGAATAATGAAATACCCACAGTAGAAGATTGGATTATAAAAGTGACAGAGCTGGCGCAAATGGCAAAGCTGACTAGTTTGGTCAGGGAAAAAATTATAAAGACTTTTTTGAAGACTGGAAACCTTATATGGAATACTGGAAACCTTCTTGTTCAAAGGAAAAAATACTGAATTGATGATTTATGGGTGAGAGAACTAAAAAGGGTTAAAAAGGAAGGGGGAGGGAATTACAGAGTAAGAAGTAAAAAAGAGGGAGGGGAAAGAGTAAGATGGCAACTACTTGATAGAAAGAAGGGCAAAAGCCATAATATTTTCTTTCTTTTTTGTTTTTTTCTTCTCTTTTTTCTTATTTTTTCTTATTCTTATCTTTCCTTTAATTTTTATACTTTTCTTGTGCAACAAATAAAATAACAATAACTATTTTTTAAAAAAAAGGATTACTTAATGATCCTGGCTAATCAGGGATTACAAAACTACATAGCCAAAACATTTCAAATGAGCAAAATAAGATAAAAAAAATAATAATGCATTAATAAAACCAAGTTAATAATTAAAAACAGGTAATGCAGTGTTTTCCACAGAATCTTCCAAAAAGCTCCACATTGGTCATAGGCCAAATTATATATTATATATAACCACACCAAATTTGCCCAGGGTTATAAATCTTTACATTTCCAGAAAAGGCCTTTTTTGTACAGGAGAAAAAATGATTTAATGTGCAAGCTTCCGGCCCTCTTCATGGAAAGTTTCCTAATTTATTATTCTGTATGGCTAAGCTTGCTATGTCTATACCCAAGTTTGGAATTTTTTATTGGATTTAAATGTGGCCATGCCTTGTATTCCCCCTCCCCATGGACATCATCTTGGCTCAAGAATACATTTTGTTACAGAAAAAGCAGATGACCTGGAGAACTACGGAAGGATCAGAGCCTAAAAGTAGATATAATTCCTCCATGATTAAATAAAAAGAGTAATACACTTCCTTCATTGATGAAATAGACTCACTGTTAGGAAAAGAACAGTGTGTGTAGATGTGAACCTAGTTATCATCAACTACAGTATTCCATGAGGGTTCCTGTAAATTGCAAATTCTAATCCCAAGCTTTCTCAGCAGCAAGACAGATCACAGTGCTGTCAGGACACCCCTTCTGATGTGTTTTACTTGCCAATAGTGAGTTACAGTAGGTAGTCCCTGCTATAACAGAAGCTGGTACTGAATTCAAGAGGTGATTTCCCCCAGAGAATCTCTCAAGCAGCAGGATCTCTTTCAGCTCCTACAAAACTGATTTTGACCAAGCCCTCTGCCACATCCTCCACCAGCAAGGGAAGCTCTAAGATGTGTTTTCTATCCCTTTTTGGGCATCTGATCAGAAAACAATATTCTGCCTCAAGTTGTAAAGTTTTTAAAGCCTCACTGATATAAATAGGAAAGAGCATACAGTCCTATGAAGAGTATAACACAGGTATCATAGTAATGTTAAAGAATATGCTGAACTATTGAACTCATTGGGGATGAACCTCCCAGTGTTCTTCAGGGAGGCTTCCACAGAGCTAACTCCCTCTGCCACATACCACAAACTTGCAATCTCCTTAAAAGTGCAGTTAGGGACAGATCATCATGGAGATTATCTTTGTGGTTGCTAAGAGTTGATACTGATTCAATAGCACATAATCCATCAATCACAGGTTAAAAGCACAATACATAGCCAAAGAATCTCATTCCTTCCTCTCTTGGCAAATGTGCTCACTGTAAAAAATCTTGGCAAATTTCTCCTCTGGCTGCTAAGACCCTCTGTCTGAATCCAATCTCCAATCCATCTGGCCCATCTGAATCTGACCTCCTTCTCCTCCTTCTCCTCCACTTCAGCTCCCTGAGACTTCCTGTCATCTTGCTAACTAAAATATTGATCCTTTTGTAGAAAACTCAGACCCAGAGTCCTTTGTACTCTTCCCTTTGAGTCTAGGCAACAGTTGTTCTCTAGTTAGGTCATTTAATCCCAAGACAGTTCTTTTCTGAGAACTACCTCTACTGAGTTCCTGGGATTCTAAGGCAAGAATTCCTCACTTCTTTAACTTAAACACCCTGTTCCTCCTAAGAAATTGACTTGTCCACCCAGACAGAAAGCTTTAATTCTGGTCAAAGTGCCTCAAACAAAGTTTGAGTTGGTATGAACTTTAGATGATCCACCTAGATGTGCTATAATAAAACAATTTTATAGTATAAAATAATTCACAATGATAAAACAGCAACAGTAAAAGCTTTCTGATGCCAGTGGTTCTATCAATCAGTCTCAAAAGCCTTCCAGAAAAGCTAAGCACATTAAGCACATGGACCATTCTTTTTTGTACCAGCTGAAGTTTTCAAGTGGTCTTCAAGGGCAGCCACAAGTAAAACAAATTACCATAATTCACATGAAGAATGATAAGCACATGAATGACTGTTCATAGCATCCTATTCAAGATAAGGCTGCAACTTGTACACTATTTGGAGTTGAGCAAAGGCTTTTCTGGCCACAGCCTCCATGTGATCTTTGAGCAGGAGCCATGAGCTCCTGATTATATTCCTGCTCTCTCCAGGGAAGCACAACCCTGTTGAGAGTCAAAGTCTCTTGGAATCATAGGTTTCTGGATCAAGAACCACTCCATCTTGCTTGGGTGAGTGTGAGCTTGTTGCTCGCCATCCAGTTTCTGACCGTTGGGTTAGAACTTCTGTTGAATCTCCATTTGGCCTGGGATACAGGTATATAACTGGATCTCATCATATTGATGATACCTCACCCCAAACTGATGGGTGGCCTTTTCCAGCAACTTCATGTAGATACAGGATAGGGGAAAGGACTGAGCCCTGGAGCATCCAATTATTGAATATCCAAAGGCTGACCCTTCTACCTGCAACCACTGATTGGATCCTCTCATCAAAATATAGTGTCTCCAATTCTCAACCTCCATAGTCCAGAAGGGTACTGGTTAATAGTATCAAAGATAGCAAAGAGGTCCAGCAGGATGAAAATGGTCATGCACCTACCACTAGAGGTCCCACTAGAGGCCATCAATGAGAATAACCAATATGGTTTACATCTCATATCAAGACCGGAATCCAAACTACCATGGGTCCAGATAATCTGAATTCTCCAGAGCTGTTATAACTTTATAGGGGACTATATCTCATATATGAATGTCATTTTTAGATCAATAGAGGTCAAACAGGTAATTTAAAGCATTTTGGAAAGCTGCTACCAAAGATCTTGAGCTATTCTTGTCCTAAATTATTTTGGCTCAAGTTAACAAATGTCATTTGGTCTCCAAATAATTAATGCGAACACCTGGTATACCAAAACCATACATAACTGTTTCTAGATCACAGTATTCCAAAATGTTCCTGAAGTGCTGGGAAAGAGATGCCTTTTTAAACTTCCTAAAAAAATTGGTAGAAGCAAAAATTTTTTGGACTATCTGTGACCAATCCAGAATCCGACATCAGGATGTAAATAGATTAGTCTTTTTCTAATCTTAGTTCATCATGCTGACGCAATATTTTTCCAGTTAAGCTTTTGAATATGTACAGATGTGTACTGATGTCTACTGATGCAGAGAAAAATTTAGGCTGAATCAATTCAAATGGTGCACCAAGGACTTAATTCAAATTTTACACACAGAAAGCAAATTTTACACACAGAAAGCATAATGTAATGTGCAAATAGGTTTACCGTGTGTATAGATGTTCACAGTGGTTCTTCTAAGGACAGAATTTGATATTTGTGAATCTGTGCTGGATATACCATGAAAGATGCTGTATATCCTGAGCCAATCCAATAAAAGGAAGGGAAACAAAGCTAAAGATGAAAAATCAATCTGCTTCTGGGCTGGCTACTTTATTTAAAGTACTTAGTTCAGCTTAAATTCTTCTCCTAATACAATAAGCTGTGGTCATATTTCAGACACCTGTCTCAATCCACTTAAGGCGATCTTTGTCTGATGGACCCTAAATAGGTTATTAGCTGCAGTGCTTTTGCTGACAATAACAGTTATGGACAGCAGCATCCTTTAGGAAGGCAAGATTGAAATTTTGGTCCCACCAGATTTGTGATGGAGACTTGCCACGGCTCAGATTCCACCATCGCTATTAACAGAGATTTCAGCAGCCAGATGGTTGAGAAGAGTATTGAGTTTCATGTGCACTTCTTAAAGATTAGCAATATGTGGAAGAGAATGCCACACGATATGTGAAGGTAATGCTCAGTGACATAAGGCCAAAGCATGTCTTATGCATTTTGTTTGATTGTTACTGTCATGATCACTACCTAATTTGTCCCATGAAGGTTTACATTTTCATTTCCAAAGGCTGTAGCATCAGTAGGATTCTGCTACATCCCACGATGAATTGTGAGAGAAGGGAGGATTTTAAATGACTCTTCTCTCTGTGGATATATGCAGAAGATTTTTTTTTAATCCAATTGTATGAATAGATCAAGAAGTAAAAGCAAAAATGTTAATATCTGTTTCCACAGCCATTCATCTAAATAATTATTTCCCAATTTTCTCCATCCTTATCTAGTGCTCCAAGGGAATTCTAGTATTGGCAGTGATGGCTGGGGTGCAGCTCCTGGAAGTGGCCTGTGAAGTAGACCAAATTATGTACAAGTAGAGTCCATCTGGTCTACTAGTTAAACCACCAAGTTAGAAACCAGGAGATGTGAGTTCTAGTCCCACCTTTGGCATGAAAGCTGGCTGGGTGACTTTGGGCCAGTCACTCTCTCTCGGCCCAACTCACCTCACAGGGTTGTGGTTGTGGAGAAAATAGGAGGAGGAAGGAGTATTAAGTATGTTCACTACCTTGAGTTATTTATAAAAATAATAAAGGCGAGATAAAAAAAAAATCTAAAAAAAAAAATAAACAAAATGGCGCCGCCACCACTACTGCCACAAATAATGAAAGCAGTAGGAGATATAGCCTCTTGAAACAACTCAACAGAAGCTTTTGAAAACCCGAAGTTCACCTATTGGTGACATAACCAGCAACACACAGCTGGCAGAACTGCTCCCTGGTTTAAATTGGCTTTCTCTCTTAAGAAAATGCTGATTAAGCATTCTGTGGAAGCCAGCTGTCCAGTCTCTGCTGCAGCTGAAGCCAGAATAGCCATGGAGGGCAAGGTCCATGCCTGGAGAGGAGGGCAATATCTACAACAGCCTGAAGCAGCCAACAGGACCTGAGCAGACCAGCAATTGCAAGGGCAGCTGCATAACTGATAAAGCATCCGAGGTCATAGCCATGCCCCCTCCCCAATATGGATGACTGGTAGATGGTAGCAGATAATGAGAGGTTTTGTATCTCTTTTCTATCATCAAGTAGTTGTCCTGGTTCTTGCAGCTCTACAGCAACCCTAGAGAATTTACCTTTCTTTTTCACCCCCCTAACCCAGGCATATTCATTCTTTTAAACATTCTTTTAAGTCATGTCATAACACAGCCTACCTCTTATCCCCAGCCAACAGCAGAGACCCTTTAAAGATGTCTTTAGCTGTTGTGATTTTTAAGTAAATCTGTTTACTTCTGTTTTTCCCTTATGCTTTTTTGGGGGGAGGGGTCATGGCTATGACCTCGGATGCTTTATCAGTTATGCTGGTCTGATGCAATTGCTGGTCTGCTCAGGTCCTGTTGGCTCCTTTAGGCTGTTGTAGATACTGCCTCTCCTCTCCAGTCTGCCCTCCATGGCTATTCTGGCTTCAGCTGCAGCAAAGACTGGACAGCTGGCTTCCACAGAATGCTTAACCAGCATTTTCTTAAGAGAGAAAGCCAATTTAAACCAGGGAGCATGTTGGGAGTAACTATGCGATAGATGGAAATTGTGCTCTATAATCTTAATTGCATTTTTTATTTTTTGATAACTTATTTGTTTGGGATGTCTGTCTTTTATTATGCAGTTTTTAACACAGTATTAGCTCTTTTGTAGACTAATTATAAAAATCTATCTATCTATCTATCTATCTATCTATCTATCTATCTATCTATCTATCTATCATCATCATCATCATCATCTGGCAGACTGGTTATGGCCTGTCCTTGATTTTCATGAATAGACTTCCAATTTTACCACAGCCCCTGATGATCGTTTTTGTCTTCAGCCATTTGACATTGAATCTTAACCTTGCGTGCTATGTAGTGTTGGTTACAAAATTTACAAATTATCTTTCCAAAAGGAAGCTCAAGGCAAAAAGCAATATAAAAGAACAATTAAAAATACAATAAACCATCTGTTTGAAAACAGTAATTACTTTTAAAAAGCTTAAGAATATCCTGAGAGCTTTGTTAATCTGACCAGGGCACAATTAGTCCAGCTCCTTTTCTTCAACAGGTTTAAGCAAGATATCTCTGGAAACTCACAAAGAAGGTGTGAAGCCCCAGCCTAGCAACTGGAATTCAGATCCATACACAGTCTCTGAGAAAGTCATTTCTTTTGTCTGTTCTGCACATCCTTTGTACAGCAACATAAAATGAACCCAGCTAGATCCGACCAAGGCTTGTTTACTCCAGCATTTGGTTCCCACAGCGGCCAGCTAGGAAAACCACAAGGAGGAAGAACAGAAAAATGCTCTCTTGCTTTCCAGTGATTGGAACTGAGAGGCAACTGGATTCTGACAACGGGAGAAAATATAGAGTACTGGTGATCAGAAGCTATTACTATTTTGCATGTATTGATCTGTTCTACTTTTAAAGACACCCAAGCTGGTGGTCATCTCTAGATCTTGTTTAAGGATACTTTGTGTGATGAAATATATCCTTTCATGTGTCCTGAATTATTCCTGCCCTACTGCCCCCATTTTTCAGGCTACAACTGCCACAGCTATGTACTTCAACATTTCTATATAATATAATACAGACACAGTTTATGACTTCATATCAAAGTACAGTTCAATGCCATAATAGGTAATGTATGGTAGTCCGGCAAGAATAACAAAGTAAAATGTCAATTATATGTATGCAGTTGTTAAACAGGAAATTCTCAAGTCATGTCTAATATATGAACCTGCTGAGAGAAAGTAAATGGTTTACATATCCTTTGAAATACATCTGCATTTTATTTTCCAAACTTCTCCAATTCTATACACTAACCGTGCAATCTGATATAACCCTGCTGAAATGTGTTTAGTCAGGAAACATATTTGCACCCATATATGCTACAATTAGATGAAGATAAGCACGTTCAGTGAAAATCACCTCCCATACAGTCTTCTTATAACAAAGCTGTGTGCAGGAACAGGGAATTTGATTCACTAGGCACCATCCAAATTTCCTTTAAAGGACACGGAAAATTCTTCCATCCATTTGAGGGGAACAGAGCAGAGAATCATAATATGGAGACTTGTCACTAGCAGCTCACTTTCTTGAACTGTGATGACCTAACATTTGATTCTAGGCTCTGATTATAGTCCTATTCAACCCATATTGTCTGGAATTAGTCTGTGAGGGTTCAGGGAGTAAAAATGGTAGCTGAATGGAAATGCCCTTATTCTCCACAAACAGCAAATAAGGTAGTAAAATGTCTTTAATTCCCTTCATAACAGGTATTGGTAATTACCTATGTAGAAAATATTCCATGCATGCTGAAAATTGAAGCCTATGTTGTCTATACCAGGGTTCCTCAACCTTGGCAACTTTAAGACGGGTGGACTTCAACTCCCAGAATTCCCCAGCCAGCCTGCTGGCTGGGGAATTCTGGGAGTTGAAGTCCACCCGTCTTAAAGTTGCCAAGGTTGAGGAACCCTGGTCTATACCGCAAAAATCCAGACAACTGCTAGCTGATAGCAAAAAATATAACTTTTTGCTACTACCTGATAGTCACTCAGATTTGTGCAGTGCAGAAAGAAAAGTAGTCTTGGCCAGAAACCTTATCTCCCTGTCCTTTACTTTTAATTTTTTTACTGTATTTTGTAACATCTTTCCAAGAGCCCAGGATATTGCACAGGGTCCTTCCTTCCAGGGTCATCTGTAAGAATCTATTTTATTCTCACAATAACCATTTAAATGAGGTTAGATGAGAGATGATAAGTTGGTGAGTTGGCCAAATTGACTATGAGCATTTTAGGGAGTGATCTATATCAAATTTGTGCTCTGAGCATTTTTAAAGTGTTTTAAAATATACAGTATATGTAAAAAAAGGCCACTTCAGAGATCAGTGTTCCAAACTTCCATTTGCATTTCAAATTCCACTGCTCCATTATGGATCTTACTAAGCTTTTGGATTCTTAATAAAATTAACAGCAATTTACAGATTTTTAACTGGTGTATTAGCTATACTTGTGTTGTCATTTTATCCACCCCTTGAAGCCTGTGTCTATTTGCTCTTATTCTGCCCTTTTTCAGGCACATACATTATGTGCCTGTTTCATTATATTATCCATGATGAAATTAAGTTTGGCAGGGCACCAGTAACAGTCTATGTCACAAGTTCTAATGGAGATTTCTCTAAAGGGCTAGGTCTTAATTAAGCATGCTATGATAACGCATCATTGATCAAACACTGAGAATTACTATCCTACCCACAAAACAGCTGAGATAGCACCATCCAAGTTTTAGGTGAGTAGAATCTTATTCAAGGATTTATTGCTGCCGTCTGGCAAGATCCAAGAACTGGTTCATTCATTTCAAATCATTTCTCATCATTTAATTACTTATCAGCTCTCAGTGACGTGGAACTCAGTCTGTGAACTGCTTCTATTGAAAGTCCTTGTATCTGATGTGATGGGAAACCTTCTGGAAATGCTGCCTCAAGGGTTTGATTTGCCATAACTCATTCGCATATGCAATTGGCACTTGGTGCACCAATCTGTGGTGGAAAACTCACCCAAGAAAGGGGAAAAACTGGAGAGGATCCAATTATCATTTTATTATTTCAAAGCTAGCAGGTTATAGTGAGTCACTGATCCCTTGCACTCAGGTGAACCAAGAACAAGTGCTCCAAGCTTAAACAGATCTTATACAGAATGTTGATCAAAGACAGTTTAAGGATCCACACATCTAAAGAAACCTCAGCTGCAGGAAAGAATTATTTTATAACCAATAAGGTTGTAAAGATAGCAAGAACAGAGACATGGGTATCATTCAAAGTGTGAAGACACAACAGTAACATTCTTTGAAATACAACATAGCAGCTTTGATACATGAGAGGTGCCAAGATTCTAACTGTTATTCTAACAAATTGGCCTTAACAATGGAAAGAAGAGAGATAACAAAACAGACCCCACATGTCCTTCAATTTGTCGCATTTCATTAAAGACATAAATTCAATAGGTGTTTGGGGTCATTGACAGAACATTGCTATGGTTTATAAAGAATCCTACAATTAAATGAACAATCAAAGAGTAAAGGATATTTTGATTATGTACTGTAAAGCACATTATGTATTATAAAATAAACTACTAAAACATGTATAATTATGTTTTCCTTACCGATTTTTATTTCATCCCTCCACATTATCAAAATATGGATATTATTTTGAAAAATGTCCTTGAGGAAGTTGGGTGATGGTCTTGATATGCTTGATGTCCGCCCCCCATCAATGGGTAAGGCTACATCTTGTAACTTTTTCAATCCCCAAAAGTAGACATGGCTCCTCTACAGAACATTCTAGTCATTCTTTCTATAATCCTGTCATCCCTCATACCTCAGCCTCTGCTATAGTAAGCAAATCTCCAAAAGGGAGGAACAAGAATGTGGGCAAAGTATGAAGGGAAATCATAGCTATTTTTCCTCCTACTTCCACTGGAAGCTTAGTAGGTAACACCATTGCTTCAGTGGCAGCCATATTAATTCATCTTATTTTGTGTAGGGTACATATTTAGTAAGAGCTATCTAGCTTCTAAATCACTCCTCAACCAACACTGATGTGCATTAGATGAGGTTTTGTAATGATTAGTCAGGTTAGCAGTTGAATAAAAATTAGGAAGAACTGCTCGAGGTTTGCTGTGAAGACTGCTGAGAATACGATACACAGGAGAAAAGGCCCTCTGAGCAGTTTTAAATGTTATTTTTCCAGACAGTAATAAATGTGGAGAATTTTGAAAGGGGAATTATGCTTCTGAGTCATCAGGGATTTCATTGCTAACTGCCTGAAAAGTATTGGCTTTTCTGTTTTAGATAAGCCAATTAAAAGAGAAGGGGGACACTATTATCTTAAACTGAGAATACTAAACTAAGTTTTCAGGGGTTTACTTCTGCATAGTAATTTAATCTTTAGTAAGCTTCTTAGGTAGACAAAAAGTTTTTTGGGTTTTTACTTTTGGACAAAAACAGAGTGGTTTTGGTATATAAATGAAAAGGTTTATCCTTTTATTTTTTATAGTTAAACTATCTATCTATCCATCTATCTACAGTATCTATCTATCTATCTATCTATCTATCTATCTATCTATCTATCTATCTATCTATCTATCTATCTAAAAATAGACTATGTTTATGCGATGATCCAGCAAAGCCTTTCTAACACCTTATAGAAGATTGTAAGGGAACAGGGGGAAAAAAATTGACATAAAATCAATCCAAATATTTAAAGTTATATTGCCAGTTAAGTTAGTAGGATCAAATAGGTCTATTTTATTTCATTTTTCTTCTGTATTCGTTTAATAAGCAAATCATTGCATTCATAAAATAGCAGCACCATCAGTAGACATGGAGAATATGGAAACGTTTTGGGGCAGAGGCAATATTTGGCCTTTGAGTGGTATGTTGTGTTGTTCTTTTTGCTGTCTATTCAATTATTTCAGTCTGGGCTCTCTGTATGATGTAAGGTTTTTATCTGTTTTTATGTTTTCTCTAGTTTTTATGTTTTCTCTAGTTCTGTACGCCGCCCAGAGTCCACCGAAGTTGGGCGGTCAACAAATTTAAATAAATAGATAAATAAATAAATAAATAGAAGTAAATACGGTTATTCTTCTAAAAGATTGTCAGCAAAGCAGTTTCCAAAGCAGTATTTTGTTGCATGGACATTGAGGAGAAGGGGGAGTTCCTGGACCTCCTGCTAAATGCTAAGAAGTGGGGAAAACTGCAAGTAGGAGTAGCCTTGTCTATGGGGGCAATCCAGCTAGCACAGACTTTATCACTCCACCCCTCCAGCGCTTAAAAGTGCAGCATGGAATTTCCTGCCCTCCCCTTTTGATCATTCTATAAAGTCTTGCGGTATTTTGCTTCTCTAGAAGCAACCTTACCAGCCCCAATACATAGGACTCCAAACCCTCACTTGCTATCAGGCCTAGCCCAAGGAACTCCAAGAGACCATGCAAATTCAGTCCAGCTATGTTTATTTGCTACAACCTCTAGCAAGAATCTTCCTAGACTCAAACCCCAGTTCCCAAAGTCCTCCAGCCACAACAGTGTGAATTCCTCAGGGAGGTGCCAGTCTCATCCTCTTGTTCCTCCCACGCGGTTCCGGTGAGCTAAGAAAATGCTTATCTTCCTGAGCTTGGCCTTCATCATTTCATTCCATCACACTTGCTATGTTATCTCATCTTACCTACAATAGTCCAGGTAATGTGTGAAGAGAAGGGGGGAACTTACTCCCCCTTTGCTCAAGAAAGGTCTGGATCCTAACAAATTTAGAGAGCTTGACCGTTTTCTTATCCTGTCTCAAATGCATGGAATTCTTCTGTGCATTAAATGACCCTGATTTTTTTTCTCTTTCCTATATCTGAGCACAAAAATATGAATGGCCATGAGAGGGCAGCAAAGGTAGCGTTAGTTGTCTTTGCTGGCAACCACTGGTCACTCAAATGATTGCAGCCCTCATCTTTAAGTATATTTTTAAAAAAATCTAAGCCTTGCTAGCAATATATTTATCCCCATTTTCTGCTTAATGTGTCTGCAGCTTTTACATAACACTTTCTCTTCTTTCTCTGTCTCTGTCTGTGTCTCTCGCTCTCTTTGTTTCCCTTTTTATTTTAAGGACAATTTCACTGAGAGTAATGGAGCAGTGGAAATTAAATGAGTATGCATGTAAGCCAATGAACTTGAGGTACTACTCATCTTGCAACTCTGCCTAATCTAAATAACCTTTTTTTATGCTTTTCGGGAATGGCATTTTCAAAAGGCTATCTACAAGTAAATGAGCATATATGTCAGTTTGGATTTGCTAGACAAATCAAATCTGTCCGACAAAGTATAGCAATTCATTACTATTTACCTCACATCTCAGTCTGAAGGACAGGTTTTGTGATAGGGCCATTAACAGTGACTGTCATTTTAGCAACATGTTCTGAATTTTCTCTTATTTCCACCTTTCAGGCATCTAGCAGATTCCCTGCCTGGCGTAGCTGGTAGCTTTCAACTCTCACTGAAAGACAAGCTTACAAAGCTGGATGTGCTATTCGTTCTTTGCAGACTGCTTTTGTTGTTGTTTGTTTTAAGCTGTCTTTAGGCACATACAGTATTTATATGAAATGAAGATGTCTTTCTCTGAAAAAGAAGAGAATAGACACACCCAAATCTTATGCAATGCACAGCTTTCCACCTTATCAATCTTGGGTTGCCAACAGTACCCAAAATTTAGAAATTCATTATATGCTGATTAAGATCATTGGTCACCTAGCTCAATATGTGTATGCTAGTGTACGCCAACATAATATCTACCAGATGTATTGACCTTCATCTTCCATAATTCCAAGTTAGAATTAAGAGAACTAGAATCCAACACATTTGAAGTGTGCTAGTTTGGAAAAGGCTGTTCTATAATGATGGACACTTTGTCATCAAGGTTTTCCAGCTCTACCGGGAGAAGCTAAGTTGTTCTGTATGAAAAGTGTATGCTCTGTAACCAAGCTTAACATGGGATATGAGGGAAGTATATTTCATGGTGAAAATGAAAAGACGATATTAATTTACTGGCCAGAGAGTTTCTTACTCTTCACTATTGATACTGATGCCATTTTTGTTCCAGGAATGTTAAGCTAAAATGCCTATCATTATTTGAAAGGAAAAGCCTTAGCTGTTGTGTGAGCCACTCAGCTAAGCCCATCACATTGTTTCCCCATCTTTCTCCCTTAACTATTTGGTATAAAAGATTTACTCCTATGTATTTAGAAGGCATCAATTACTGTGTTATGGGACACCCCTTGGCAATGGCATATTTGATATCTGTCTCAGCTATCACATCCTGAATATTGGGGAGAGAGGACGATTTCTGATATTATTTCTGCCTTCACTATGCAATAATGAATCAATTGTAATTTATATGGAATGCGTTTTGAAAGGTCAAGGTTGCCAAAGACTGTGTTGTATCTGTCACAGATTTCTGACACTTGCAATGGGCTATGTTAGAACTTCAGCTCCAATCCTTGTGTTTTTCCCCCCTATATTCAAAGCAAGCTCTGACAAGCATCTATGATTCCTGAGTATATGAAAGCAAAAATATTGATCCCCAAAGTAATGGCCTTACAATGGATTTACCACAAACTTTATCCCAAGTCACAGAGGTATAGTAAATTTTCACGATAGGGCAGTAAATTTACTATGGTTGCAAACCTCATTGCACATATTTATTCTAAGTCCAACAAGTATTATCCAAAATGTGCAAGAGTTCAGTTTGAAAACAAAAATCTGTTCAAAACTACAGGATTATATATCATGTAAAGCTCTGGTGACAGCTAAATGGGAACCCACAGGACACAATTAATTTAAATGGAAGATCTATGGAATCATGCCCATTCTTGTATAAAACACTGGCATTAAAATTGTAACCAAAATAGGAGCAATTCTGCCTCCTGCTAGCATTTGCAAGTCTGAATGCTACTGTACACCAAAAAAAAAAAGGCACCAAATTTATGCAGTTACACTGTTTTTCAAATGTTATTTGCAGTCCAAAAATGTGTATAAAATGTATTAGGGCAAAGTACATGCAAAGTACATGCCTTTTAGAGAGAAAGTACAGAAATATAGAGAGAACAAACAGAATAAAATGTGTCATTGCCAACTGATATGGATTATACTTTTATTAGGTAGGGGATATGCTCCCCTGCTGGATATCTTCAAGCAGAGGCTGGCTAGAAAATGCTCATGAATGCTTTAATTCTGATTCTTGAACTGAGTAGGATGCTTGATGTGATGGCCTAAATGACACTTTCCAATTCTATAATTTTACAAATGAAATTATTGTAATTGTCAGAGGTTTGCAAGGCTGGTCCAGAATTGCAAATCTTCTTGATGTGATGTACCCTCTTATCAAGGTTAAGGACATGGGGAGAGCTTTATCTATGATACAAATATAGAATTGACTCCTACAGGGAGGGGAATGCTGCTTACTTAAGTAAACAGCTACTATGATGATGAAACTGTATACACGGGCCACAAAGGTTATATTCTCCACTTTCCACACTGTCATTCTTATCTGCCTCTCTCCATACATTCATTTGCTAAACAATTTCCATCCAGTATTTCACCCACAGACTAACAGAAGTTAATAGTTACACTGCAGATATATTGTTAATGCATAACAGCAACTGAAAGGGTTTTGTAGCAAAGCCCAAGGCAAACCATCACAGCCTCAAGCAGAAGACAGAGCTTTGACCTTCCATATTACTATCAATGTAGAAGGAAGGTTTCTACATAGTCCTGTCATAACCAGTTTATTCTTCCCTTCACTATGTAAATGATATATACTTGTATCAGACATCTTGACACAACTGATTCAAATTACAAGTACTCCTTGCTTAACAACCATTCATTTAGCGACCATCCAAAGTTACTGTCAGAACCTGCATCACCCAACTGTTGTTGTTTTCCATTATATTGCATTCGTTGGGAGTTGGGGTGATTTGTTTCTGCCACTTGTAACTAAGGGGGGGGGGTTGCTGTTAATGGTTGTAATGGGAGCTGGGAAGCAGCTTAACCATATATGGGCAATTTAGACTGGCTTGATTGCCGGCAAGGCAGCTGGGGCCCAAAGAGCCAGGAAGGGGCTCGGGTAGGAGGGGGAGGAAGGAAAGAGGTCACCACCAGGTGGAGAAGAATTGAGACACAAGGCAATAAGGGGAGGGGGATAAATAGAGGGAAGTTTACCCAAAGCTTTAGTTTTAGCAATGTTCTGTTTACAACCTACATGTACCACATAATAAATAAGTATTTTTCTGAACCAAGCCTGGTTGTGTGAGAATGCTTCAGAACTGGGAGCTGGACATTGTGGACTTGACAGTTACAGTGACACTGAAAAAAGTTACTTATGGCCAGTCCTCACATTTATGAATGTGCAGCATCCTCACAGTCACATGATCGCGATCCAGGTGCTTGGCAACCAGCTCACACATACAAAGGTTGCAGCATCCCGCGGTCATGTGATTGCCATTTGCAACCTTCCCAGATGGCTTCTGGCAAGCAAAATCAATGGGGAACCATGTGATTTGCTTAACGACCATGTGATTCACTTAACAACCACCATAAAAATGGTTGTAAAATTGGGTGGAGTCACATGCTGCTTTCCTTAATGACCACCTCACTTAATGAATTTTCCAGTCCCTATTGTGGTTGTTAAGCAAGGAGTACCCGTACTTATTTGTGTCATTTATGAGATGACATCAGGATGCACAAGCTGTCATTTTGACATCACTGTAGGTGGTAATGGATGCTGCTGAGTATAAGTACTTCTTCCTGTTCTAATTTTGCAAGGAACCTCTATGATGGTGTTGCCAAAATGCCCCATTTGTGTATCCTTTTTCTTCATATTTTCCTCTTACCAATCCCTTCCCCATGAACTATGTGTATATGATGAGACCTAAGATATATATGCCCATGACTTGAATCCTTTCAGGTGTCCAACCAATTCCCTGTATGGAGCTATTGATTTACATCATACCCTACATGCTGTCTCAGTAATGAGGGGGTGGTGATAGGAGCTGGGGTGGTGATTTTTCTAATTCTTCATGCCAGGTCAAAGTTGCCACATCAAAATATCTATGAATAGAAATGTTATGGGGGAAAGGATATATTCTTTTCCTATACCACCCACATCTCATCCTGTTCTGCTCTGCTTTAGTTATTCCAACACTGCTTTTCCAACAGAAGAACCTTACCAATAGAATGTTCTCCTAGGTATTATAATATCTGCTGTGACAACGATACAATCTACTGGTAATTTCTGCTATCTTCACCACAGAGTAATAGCAGGACGTTAGCTGAGAAACAGAAAAATGAGTTAAGAAACATTAATAGAAGTTTAAAACAACAGCTTCAGTGGTATCTGAATCATCATTCATAGTGTGAAAAGACTGCCAGATTTGTTGGGTGGTTGGAGTAGAAAAAAAAGGCCCAAACTGAAAAGAAGTTAAGTATGTAAAGAAAAAAGAAAGAGAAAGTAGATTAAGGGGTTGCCGTGAACAAGATTCTGAGTCAGTGATGAAGGAAGAGGAAGAGCAAAGTATTTCTGTTCCTTATAGTTCTTGCATATATCTTTTAATATTAGTGTTCAGATTTTGATTAAGTGGTGATTCTTTCTGTGTTACCCAGGGAATGATCCTTATTACAGGAAATATAATAAATAAAATAAGTACAATCAAGGGGTGAGAAAACTGTGAGCCATAGGCAGCCCTCCAGCTGCCAGAACCCCTCAGGACTGTGTAGCCAATATTTGTGACACTGAGTTATTGATACCCTAACACAAATAAATAAATGCATAAATAATTTCTTCAAAATAAAGATTAAATAGGTGTGTTCCATCAAAACAACCAGAAATGGTCACAAAAGCTTAGTCCCACTTTCTCTGTATGATCATTGCAACACTGATGCTAACTCTTCTGGCCCTGGAAGGCTGTTTTGTTTTGTTTTAATGTGGAATTTGTTAGACATATGAATAGATAGAAAATTCAGGATTTATTCATTTATTTACTAATGCTTCTATGCCATTCCACTCAGCAAGGACTTTGAGGGGCTATTTACTCCTTGTTATTCTGTCTGCCCTTTTGTCTAAGAGATGGCTAAACTCAGGTGACTTCTGCCTTTCTTCTTAAGCATACACAGCACATGGTCTTTGACTCCCCATCTGGTAGGCTATACTTAGCTAAACACTAAGCTTCACCTATCTCTATAATACATTTCCTTAAAGAAATCCCCTTTCTCTTGTAATGATAAAACCAGGTTCATTGCTCATTCTTCATTCCTCTTCCCAGGAACTCTCTTTCTCATATGCAGAATGCTTCCACCTCCGACAGAGTTTTGATGAAGGAGAAATGTATATTAGCTGAGTTGATGATACTGTTTGCCCCATTCAGGGGGAGCAGAAGCCCAGCTCCACTTCCGGCAGAATTTCTGATAGTATTCTTTGCATCTTTTCTAAACAAAGCAAAACAAAACCAAGCTAAAGGCAGGAGTAGTTTTCCTGTTCCTTGCTTTACTAAAACTTCTAGAACACCTAGTGAGTCTCTGAGAATTACAACATACACAGATATCCCACGATAACTGAGCAGCAATACAAGACCAGAGGCAGGCTTAATCAACCAATGACAACAATAACTCAGGCTATTACAGAATTCTTTTACAAGAAGGGCAAAGTAGGTTTTTTTTTATTTATAGTAAAAAAAGAAGCAGCAGCACCTGTTGGTTCTCCTCTTCATGGTTGCCACCTGCTCACCCTCACCTACAGAAGAGGGACACGAATGAATCACAGTGGAAAGGTGAAGGAACATCTGCTCATTCACTTGCTTGCTTATGCTCTCTCTGGCAAGTGCAGAAGCCACTGCTGGGAGGAGCTGCAGCAGCTGACACCACAAAAGGGGTGCCCTCCAGACCCTGGAGTCAGTGCTGAGTTCACACGTTTTTCCCTCTGGAAGCTAGCAAGGCCTACTGCCTGTAGGCAGGGAGCCAACTTTTAATGGAATGAACAGCCAGCTTCCAGCTGAGATTTATGTACTACAAAGGGGTAATATTAAAAAAAATATATCTTTGAAAGGTAGGAAATGAGAGCATCAATATAAAGGAAGATGCCTCCACGGAGTACAATATAGGTAGAGGATTATCTTCACAGCAGGAAAGGTTTAAATAGGCCCCAGGTGGCTGTTAATTCTTATGAAAAAATAATATACATGCCAGAAAGTTAGATTTAGATTTACTGAGAATGGAATTCATCCCAATGACCTTAGTATGTGTTTAAATATGCAGGCACATATATTCAGAAACATCTTGGACTATAGTTGTCCTTACTCTTTCTTAGGGGGTGAAGATATGGGTAGTCCTCACTTAACGACACTAATTGGGACCAGAAACTCCATCATTAAGCAACGCAGTAGTAAGTTGAAAAACCATGTGACCATGCCACTTAGCGATGGCAGTTCCGGCAGTTCCCAGCTACTGTCATTAAGTAAGGACTGCAAGGGTCATTAAGCGAGGACCACACATGACCATGATTTCCAATTTCCTGCTGGCCTTCCTGTTGATTTTGCTTGTGGGAAGCTGGCAGGGAAGGTTGCAAATCGTGATCACATGACCACAGGATGTTGCAACAGCCGTAAGTATAAGATCCATTGGAACTATCCCTCATTCAGTGCCATCGTAAGTTTTAACAGTCACTGAATGAGTGGTCATTAAACAAGGGCCACCTGTATATATATAGATGTTGATATAGATATTTGGAAAAAAAAAAGAGGGGGAGACATTGAGTTGGACTATAGTTCAAGAACAAGAAAAACAAAAAGGAGGGCTTAGCAAAAGTTTCTTCTACCTAGCCTTTGTGGTAGCCAGAGTGGCATAAAGCTGAAGAAACAATAAAGAGTTGCCTCAGACAACAAAATGTTCAATGGCCTAATTCACTAAGGTGATGTGGTGGAAGAAAGGAGGAATGGGAATTGAGAGGGCTGCAGGGGGTTAGAACAAAAAAATTAATGGGAGCTCCGTAATAAAGGAGCAGGACCTCAGCTGCACAGTCATGGCTGCCATCTTGATTTTTTTGAGCCCTGTTGTGGAAGCCCCTGATGGGGGATGGTTACTGGACAGAACAAAACATGGAGCTTTAAGAGGGAACCTGGTTAAGAAGACGGTAACTGAATGAAGACCTGAAAAAGGCCCTTCTTCTCATTCATTCTTTGGATAGAATTCTTAATTTTCTCATTATACCTCTGGAAGGAAAAGGATTTGAGTTATGTTAACAAGCAAGAAGACAGACTCAGATGGAAATGTTGCTCTGTATATATGAGAATCAAACATCCATAGCTTACCCCATAACTCTGGACTCACGTGGTTTCATATCCTTTTTTATATTTTCAATATTACATTTGTATTTTTAGAAGTCCACAACTTTATTGAATTTTTGGGAGCTTTTTCTATCTGTATTCCTGATTTAGTAAAATCTCAGCATCTTAGAATACTTTCGCTTATTTGCTTCCAGAATCCACAAATATTTATAATTAGGCTGTAAGCTACTTAAGGCAGGGACTCGTCTTTTGTTTAAGTTACTAGCTGTGTAAACCAGTGGCAGCATAATTATAAACAAAGAATGAATAAACTAATAGATTGAGGGTGGTAATGCTGTACTATAACTCTTTTGATACATTTTCTTCCCTTTTTAGTTATTGTTTATTGGTTCTTAAAAGGTTATAGTATTTGCCTGAAAAGTTAATATTTCTGTGTACATAGGATGGTTTATCAGTGTCCAAAAGAAGAAACTGATTTGCATTTTTCCACAGGCGTTTTATGGCAGTGCTGGTTTAACAGCTTTAAAGCACCATTTATCAGGTCCTTCACTGTGAGTTCTAGCCCAGTTTTTGCAGCAACGATATAACATAACAGAATGAAGCTGTGATAAAGAGTAGCTATAACATGAAAGCACGTTGCTACCAATGAGCTCATCTATCCGGCCAATACCACTACGCAAACGTAATGCTTTTGCAGATGAAGAATATGTATTTCAATGGCACTGAATATACTGCGATTCCCAATCAGAAGGATGTTTTGTTAAAAGTGCTTTTTTGCTCTATTTTGGTCTATTTGATTTTCTGTTGTCTGCCTTCTTCATGTGCTCTGGCATGTCAGAATCCTGCAATTCTACTTTATTTAATTATATGTCTGGCAGTAATAAGGTGCTGCAGAGAAGATTAAATTAGCTTTATAATGTAAATGAAGAGAATGGGCTGGAAGGAAAAAAACAGAAATGGCAGATGAGTCTGAGAAGGGTGGACAAACACATTTGTAAGTGCACATAAAGCTGTCAAAAGTTAAAATAAGTGTGATGTAAGGAAAAGATGGTGGTCTGGGAATAGCTAATATAAATTGAATTTTGTAGAGGACAGGACTGCTAGAGGAGCCGAGATAAAGAAAAAGGTTAGAGGGACAGCAAAAGAGAAAAGTAAGTGGGGGGGGGGGGAACCCTGAACATTCCTGTTGAATAAATGGTATTTGCAATTTATCTAGAAAACACTTGTAGTCAGGATTGTACCATATTTAAGTACCTCCAACAACTGGCCCTTTATTTCTACAATGTGAGCTTTCAAACACTCAGGGCCACATACTAGCTAAACGAGATATTTTTGACAATAGGCACTTCCACACAAGAGCACTCTGCTACTTTGAATGCTCTGTGATTTCACAAGAGCGAAACTCGTTTGTTCCTGGCTCAGCTGCAGCTTATCTGAAACCACAATATACTGTAGCAACATCTGGGAAACGCTGCATCTTCATGGAAGTTGCAGATGGGCCATCTCCAGGAATTCTTGCCTCTGTTCCAGCTCCAGGATTTCAACTGCCTTAGCAGGTCTTTCAGGTGGAAATGTGCCTCCTTGGCACCTTTGAGGATCCCTCTCAGTGGAATCTGTCTGTCTGTCTGTCTGTCTATCTGGCATATAACCAGACAATTGGCCCAATGCAAAGGAAGGGCAGAAATTGCCATTCATTTTATTTTCCTTTTGCACAGAGTGGGAAGGAGGCATTATTTCTCCAGGGCCTGCTGCAGATCAGCCTGGGATAGTAATCCTTTGCTCATTATTTTCAGCACAGCAAGGCTGGCAGAAATCAAGAGCTGGAATCATCTTCTAACTCTTTTTGAGGTTACAGGTAGTACAGATGCTGATAGTGTTAGAAGTTAAGATGTTTGTTCCCAAGCCAGGCTACAAAAGACAGCAGGTGACACTTGTGGAGGATCAGAAAACTTTACTGCAGCTGAGCCCAAATAGGCAAGCAGGCAGAGGTGGGTGGTAGTCACACATGGCCATTCCTCTCCACCCACTTTTACTGATTGGTCTCAGCCAATCATTAACAGTGGGTGTCATCGACCAATCACATTCCTTCCACCTACTGCTCACGTGCAGTCCCCCTCCCTTCTTTGTTCTCTGCCCTCCTCACATTCTGAGAGGACCCTGTCAGTCAGTACAGATACTCCCTCAACAACACCCAAAATTATCTATGGTTCGCTACAACATTCACAGAGGTAGGCCTCCTGCTAACCACAATGTATAAGCCGTTGGTTATCTTTCCTATACAACCTTCTATGCTCTGCTCACTTATCTACAACAGCGGAGCTAGTCCTTGTACAATGGCATTACTGCTGCTCAATTTCTTTAGCTTTAAATATTATTGCAAGCATATAAAGAAAACATTCCAACAATGGAGTGGCAGCCCATTCCAAAGTCTCTTTTGCAACCATATTTATTAACCACAGCAGCATTCTTTTAGTAACTCCACAGATCTCTTGGATATCACAGGTCAATAGTTAAATTATGCAGCACATTCCTTTTTCAAAGCATAGGCAGCACCCATTAATTTACATCTGAACCATTGCTGCTTGTCATATGTACCATTGATGTAACAGTGCAACAGCTTACACAATTAAGGCATTATGCTTCCCCCTTCCAAACCTGATTTTTATTTATTTATTTATTATATATATATATATAAAACTCACACAGCTGCTTCCTTTCTGAAATACTTAACTGCAACAAGTTGTACTTAGTTTTCATTTTTGGAATGAAAATGAGAACTATTCATTGCAAGCCTAGTCACAAAGGTCCATATTTAAGGCACTTCTACAAGATTGCTCATCTATAGCAGGATGTTCACATCCACAAAGTGGGGTGAAGACATTTCCAAATAAAAGATCAGTTATAGCTGAGTTATAAGAATAATAAAATAGGGCAGAAGAGCACATGTTGCATATGAATGTTCCTTTCTGTGCCCAAATATGACCATCTGTGTTTCAGGCAGTATCAATCTATTGAATTTCTAGCATGGAAAAAAGAAGATGGGGTAATGAAGTTACCAGTGAAGAATGATTCATATGGACAGATCTTTCAAGATGTTGTAAAAACACAGTGTGCAGCTATTGAGGCAGGCTTATCACCTGCTAGTTACCACATTGTTTAATCATGAAAAATGCTTCTCAGCAATGCAACTAGAAATCTGGATTAGAGTGGTTCAGAGCTTATTTCAACGTAACATTAGCTTTTCCTCCACCAAAGAATAGCTATTGAGAAATGCATTCAGTATGCTGCAAGGTAAAACTCATGTAGATTAAGGAAGAAAGGTGTATGAGGAAAAACTGCATCAGAACTAGCGCCCTCTCTCTCTCTCTTTTTAATGCTTAGCATTGCACGCCTCATACTAAAGTTACCAGAAAGTTGGCCTAAAGAGAACTTTGAGAATGATTTTGCAAGTTCTTATTGGCCAAAATATCCAAGACCTGTTCAGATACATAAAGTATTGAATAATGCAAAAGAATTCTCTCCTGGATTGGTCCTACCACTTGCTCTCAAGCTAACATCATGGCCTCAGTTACAAAGAAGGATGTAGTACTTGGCTTTTATTGGAATAGTAAGGGAATAGAGAATCTCACCAAGGTTATACAAACTAAGGACTAGTTTCTCCTTAGCACTTTAAAAGTATTTAAAAATATAAAAAAGCAAACTTTGTGTGTGACTGCATGTGTGTCTGCCCGAGAAAGAGACAATATATTCTTCAATATGTTCTTCAGTGGGGTTGTGGATGTTAAAAGTGTGTTTTTGTGAATGGTTATGCCCACTATGGCAGCCATGTTATGATGGGACTCTTTTCACAATCACATTTTTTTGAGAGAATGCCCATAAGATGATATCAGCAAATGTACTATAGATAGTCCTCGTTTAGTAACTGCTTGTTTAGCAATCGTTCACAGTTATGAAAAAGTAATTTTATGACCAACTCTCACATTTATGACCTTTGCAGGTCTGTAAGGCAAAGGAAAGCTGAAGTTGGATCATAAACACAGCTATGGTTTCACTTAGAGACCACTTCGCTTAATGACTGAGTTGCCGGTCCCAATTGTGGTTGCTAAATGAGGACTACCTGTAATTGGTTGGAAAGGATTATGTCACCCACTGTATTAGAGCCAAACAATGCTTACTTGGAATAAAAATATCACCGGTTTTCATAACAGGAAAAAATACGTCTCATTTGGCCTCAAATAATCAATTGGAGCCAAAGCTTCAAAGATTATCAACAGTCTCACCCCACCCCAAGCTATAACTGAGGCAAGCTCATCCCCAAAATATACCAAGAATAATGTATATTTTTTCCTACATCACTGCAGTAAACATGTACTCTTCACTACTTTGCTGCTACTTAGAAGTTATTCTATAAGCAGGTCCCTTTAACCAGGTATGTGAATTGCTGGCACTAAGGCGATGGGTTCACTGGAAACAACATGCTTTTCTGTGTTTCATTTATATTATTAATGTGCGTGTACTAAGATATTAATAACTTTTTATCAGCAGTGGTGCCATACCACTGTGAAATAAAGGTCAACTACATCAAGAATGTAGGGGGTAGAGATGATTGCAAGAAACATTTTTTAAAAAATAAATCAACCTGCCATCATAAAACTTACAGCATAAGGATAAGCAATCATTTAACCTTTTTAGTATATAGCACTCCACCCTTGTTCTTTATATTTCAGGTGCGGATGTTAAAAGTTGACAATTAGCAGGGATGAGAAGAAAACCAGTAGTTTCTTTTAAGGCTGATCGTTCAAAGCAAACAGCGACCATTTTCAATCAGTTAGTGGTAGGAGACTCTCAGCCCGCCTGGGCAGGACAGCAAGAATGCCAAGAACGTAAACATGTTACTGCCTTCAGTGAATGAAACCTGGGAGCATGAGAAGAAGGCTATGAGTTCTCTGCACAGGTGGAAATACAGAAAAATTGCGCACCGGATTTGAAGTAGGACCAGGTATAAATTCTGCTATCATCTTTTCCACTTGCTCAGAGACTGTCAACTGTCTTTTATGGCTGCAGTTCTAGAATTAGAATAAAGATTTAGTTTCTGGTCATGTTCATCCAGTCTCTGGAAAATTACAACTTAATTCATGCCTCTGTTGGGGGAGCTTGATAGTTAAGGTGTTGAGTTTGGTACAAGGACGTGTCAAATTTCTTTATCACTGAGTGAAATTTCATGTTCCTATTTGGAAATAATTTCACAGAGATCAGTGGAACTGACTGCCAAGTAAGGATGTGCACGATTAGCCCTTATTTACAGCATTTTATTATTTTAAAAAGTCTTTCATACTGACTAGTATGACATTCTATACCCATAAGTTACAGTTTAAAAGAGATGTCCCCAAAGTCAAATAAATAAATATTTTAAAATGTCTCAGTTTTAATTTCTATTACAGTAAATATTGATAGATATAACCCACAGAAACCAAAGCTCTTTGAGGTCTTCAGTCATTTTTAAGAATGTAAAGGGGTCCTGAGACCAAAAATTTGAGAACCACTAACATAAAACATATTCCTAGTCGATGAATAGGAAATGGGAGATACGCTATTTGTTTTATGGAAAGGCAATATCCAGAAAGTGGTGAAGTAGTAATTAGCTAGAAATGATACATTCGTCTAGGAAAAGCAGACTAAGGTCTATTAGCAATTTATATATTTTGTTACTATAAATACATTATGGAAAGTCTCAGGCTGTTTTATAAAGAACAAATTGAGTCCTGAGGCATCCATTTCCTAGGTCACTATGAAATTGAATAGTATGAAGTAAAGTCAACAATGACCTTCTCAATCATAAAACCAAATCCCATCTTTATGATCAAATGTTCATATATATTCATACGAGTCGTTCTCATTTAGACATTTTAGCGATTAATGGCTCCCAAATTTCTAAGGCCACCTTGCCATTCAAAGCTGTGTGTTCGAAATGGGATTCTTTCTCTGCCTGAAGTGCTGTGGGTGAGGCAAAGCCACAAACAAGCTGTGTTGCTGTTGTTCTGCCATGACCAAACCATATTGTCTAAGAATTTAACAGTCTCCGTTTAGCACTGGAAAAGCATTTGCTGCCATTTTGGCAATGGAGTAGCTGCTCAAGAATGCCTCACTCATTCTCAGAAGACCATTTTGAGGAAGGAAATAATCCATCAAATTCTGGTTCATTCTGCTCAATCACAGGAATGGGAGCAAAAGCTGTGAAAAAGAGATAGTTGGAGAGAGGGGAGAATAGTGCCTTGATGTTTCCATGTTCCTCGATAGCAGGCTTCTAAGGCTGAATTAGTTCTACCACAGCAGCAGTGGCCTTCACTGAGATTACTTTCAGACTAAGGGCCTAACCATAGTACATAGAGGCCTTGGCAACATCTTTTGTTCTGCTGTGTTGCCTTGATATTTACTTCAGTTTGTCTCCAACCTGTAAGTAAGACTGGTTAAAGCCATCCTCAGCTATACTGGTGTTTAGAGTAATATTTCCCCATTTATTTTGACCCTGGCCAAGGGCAGTTTCAAGGTATATAAAATGTGTTAGGCTTTGTCACCCATTAACTTAGGAAGAACTCAGGTGACCACAGTGAATGGGAATGGAGTCAAGATATGGATTGGCAATGAAGACAACAAATTTTATGTCAGTGTTGTGACCGGCACTTTCTGTGGATTCTGAAAAGTTGATAGAAAACTCAGTGCAAAACAATCCTTTAGATTCCTCCCCCCCCCCCTTTATTAAACAAGGAGATAGCATCTAGTTTAGATTTCCCAGCCGAGCTCTGCAAGGACAACTTATACTTGTATTCCATTGGAATCTGCAAATTCCATTTGCAGATAACCATTTATTATTGCTGTTTTCATGATGTGTCATCAAGTCAGTATCACCTCCTAGCAACCAATTCTTCAGGAGGATCTCTCTCCAACCTGGCCTTTCAAGTCTTCCAATAGCATACCCACTGCTGTTGCAATTGAGTCCAGCTGCCTTGCTGCTGCTCAGCTTCTTTTCTTTCCTTCCATCTTTCCCAGCATTGTAGACTTTTCAATAGAAGTAGGTCTTCGCATAATGCATGCAAGTAAATAAGTTGAGCCTGTCCATTTGTATCGTGATGACAACTCTGGATTGATTTGTTCTATGTTCCATTTGTTTTCTTGGCTATTCACAGTATTCTCAGGAGTTTGATCCAACAGCAACGTTCAAAAGCATCAATACCCTTTCTGTTCTGCTTCTTCAAAATCCAACCTTCGCTTCCATAGAGTTGTAAAGGGAAAATCATTGCCTGCATGACTCTGTACTTTATAGGTATAGACTTGCCACTTCATCTGAATATTTTTTCCAAGGCCTTCATTGCTACCCCACTAAGTGCTAGTTTGTGGTGTACAGGTAATCCCAAAAGTCTTAGTTCAGTTTTAAGTTATTAAAGCTTAAAATTGCACTAAGATTTTTCAGACATTCTGTATTTCTTGACTGCTGGTTCCTTTACCGATGATAGTCAATCCTAAAAAGCAGAAGCTTTCACTACTTCAGTGTCTTCACTGTCAGTTCTAAGGCTGGTTGCTATGCTAGTTGTCATTTATTTGGTCTTTTAATCATGCTCATATTTTTCCAGTGTGCTTCTCGATTTTCATTACTAGAGCTTCCAGGGCATTTGCACTTTCACTTATCAGAGTAGTGTTACCAGCATAATGCAGATTATTGATGTTTCTTCTTCCATTTTTAAAAACACGCTCATCTTCTTCTAGCTATCCTCAGTCTATACTCCCCATGCAGGTTAAAGGAATCAGGAGAGAGTATATAGTCTTGTCTCACTCCTTTGCCAACTTGGAGCCATGCTCCATTTGGAGAAGATAAGCATAACCACTTGAGAATATAAACTACAGTGGAACTGACCTTTTTTTTATTGAATTGTGCAGCCTAAAGTTTCTTTAAACAAGCATCTCTTTGCAAGACATTTTTTTTTTTTTTTTTAATCTGCGCTCAGTCGTTACCGACTCTGCAGTGACTGCTTGGACGAGTCCTTGCAGTTTTCAAGGCAAGGTGTTTCGGAAGTGGTTTGCCAGAGCCTCCTTCCTAGAGCAGAGCCCAGCTGGCGAGCGCAGGAGGCGGGGTTTCCGTTGCTTCGCGCCCTTTTTGGGCGCGCGCGGTTTTTCGTGCTTACTGGCAACTGCTCCCGACTCCTTTTTGCAAGGCGCCACCAGCATTTTTCCTCCCACTGGAGTGAGAGTACCCATTTATCTACTCACGTGTGTTTTCGACCTGTTGGGTTGACAGGAACTGGGGAGGAAACAGGAGCTCACCCTGTTTAACGCGAAGGCTGGACTCGAACCGCTGAAGCGTCGACCATTTCTGGCCGGCAACTTTCAGCGTCATTAAGCCGCTGCGCCACCGCGTCCCCCTTGCAAGACATATGGTTAGCTTAAAGTATACTCTCTCTGTTTCTAAATAACTAGTGCTATCTAGAATCAAGAACTGGCTTTTCTCTGGCTGGTCAAATCTTTTCTGTCATCTTCAATATCAACTATGTGTCATTTGGGAAGGATACAGCAGGTCCCATAAGGGACATCTTCAGCACACTTCTTTAGATCATGCTCTGCTCCACTTCCTTCCACCATCCTGGGAACAAAACAAAGCTTCAGTAGCATAACACTGCCCAGTCCACTTTAGATTTGCAGCTGCCATCGCTCTTTACTAAAAGCAGTGACAAATCTTCTCTACTGTAACTCTGTCTAGATTCATCTTAGTTGCAGCTGTGTCATGTAACTCCATTCTAGTTCTTCCCTCCCCCAATTCATTTTCCCCATATTCCTCTGGTAATTTAAGCTTCAGTGGCATCTATAGGAACTCACTGCTTTCATCAGAATGACAAAAGAGGCACTGCAATGCTGTTACACAAGCTCTGTCTCCTTTGTACATGTGTGAATTCATGACACATAGAGAAAAGGGGTAGGATTAGCATCATGATGCCCCAACACTGCTGATATTGGTATGACACCCACCCCTTGCCCATCCCACAGATGCTGCTGTCCATCTCTAATGCCAACCTTATAACATTTTTGCCTCCTAAGAGAACATTTTCCAATGGGAAATTAAATGGTATTCTTATCTTCTCTAATCAGCTAATTAGCACAAAGCACTTGTTTGGGTATCTGTGTGAATATATGAACAGCTAGCAGGAAGCCATGTCTGAATGCAGGCTGTCACAAGTATAGTTTTATGTCAGCTCAAGGATAGAATCATCAAATCATAGATTAGAAGGGACCTAAGGGGTCATCAAATCCAACTTCCTACACCATCCTCAATAGATGACCATCCAACCTCTGAAATCCTTCAGTGAAGGGGAAGAAACAACTTCATGAGGTAACTTATCCACTAATTGACTCTTACTGTCAAGCAGTTCTTTTTAATGCCTAATTTGTATCTATACCCTTCAAGTTTCATCCCATTAGTTCTAGTCTGCTTTGGAGCAAGTGAGAATAAGTCTAAACCTTCTATAATGTGACTGTCCTTCAAATATTTGAAGACAGCTAATGTCCCCTCTCAACTTTCTGTTCTGCAAGCTAAACATATGTCTTTTAACTGGTCCTCATAGGATTTGGTTTCCAGTCCTTTCACCATCTTAGTAGCCCTTCTCTACTAGATACAGAGCACTTATCACCAGTGGAAAGGCCATAAAGAGTTATTAACTTTTAAGGCTAAGCTGATTATTAACAGGGGCTTCTTAGTGCTGGCATGTATTCCTTGGAAATATTACCATATGGAGACTTTCAAAGCTCAGTTCCTAATTTCTTTGGAAAACAAATTGGACTTCAAACCCTTTTTTGTTACCTGCTAAGCTTTTTTATATAAATGCTCATTTTATCTATCATTATGCCACAGTTCATTGTTGTAATCTTTTGAAATGCTTTTGGAATCAAGGGCCTGATTTAGGCCAGAAGGTAAGCTACAAATTAATAAATTAAATAAATAAATAATCTGGGCATGGAAGTAAAATGCATGGCTTCCCATGAGAAAATGTCTAGACATTAGTCTACTTGATTCAGCATCACTGTTTGTGGGGTGTGTGTGTGTGCATGTAACTGAATGTGAATGTTACTTTGAATGTTATCCTGAATGGCATTTGCCACACTATTCAATATCTCTTATCTGATCATTTTCCACTAAAGACAGTATTACGAAATGTTATGTCTGTCTTCTGAAACAAATGTTAGATTAAGACAGACATAGATCATTGTGACTATTTAGGACTCTCTTGACCTTTGCTGCTATTCCAGGAACGTCTATAACAGGTCCAAACTTGGCCACTTTAAGATGAGTGGACTTCAACTCCCAGAATTCCCCAGCCAGCCATGCTGGCTGGGGAATTCTGGGAATTGAAGTCCACTCATCTTAAAGTGACCAGGTTTGGACAACACTGGTCTATAACATCGTGGATCTCTGTGCCACTAGCCTCAGGCTCCATTAACCTGAACTTGCTGGAAGAGAACTATAGTAGGCTGAAATACACACACACACACACACACACACAGAGAGAGAGAGAGAGAGAGAGAGAGAGAAGCATTGCCAGATACATTAAAACAGCAGGGGTCCAATAAAGCAGCCATTATTAATCTTTTGTCCTTTTGCCCATTGAGGAATATGTTGACTCTTAAACAATTTTAATACCCTTGGGTGCCATGATCTTAGGACCTGCAATCTGTTTCTTTTGTCTTCATGTAGTTAGACCTCTTTAACAGTAATAATAATTATATTTACTGAGAAACTCCTGTAAAAAAAGCTCAAGCTGATGTACAGCTAGAATATCTTTTTAATTGTTAATCAAGAGAAACTGAACACTTATTTGCAAGTATATGCTGTCATGCAGAAAAAAGAAGAAACCCTCCCTTTCAGCTTATCTAAAGTATTGCTCCTAGTAAGCATATATTTCGGTTGCTGAAATTCAGAAATAAAAATATCTCTCTGTACATGGCACTGTTTGCTAGAGTATAGTCATACAATCCAGCTGTTATCAATCCATAATGCTTACACATTGCAAGCCCCTGCCAATGTTGCTCCAATGACCTGGCTCACAACTGCATGTATACAGGTATGTTTCCTATAGATATTCATGCCTCACATGCAAGTAGCCACGGAAGCCAGTATATTATATGGGATAGCATCAGCCGGGAGCAGCCTTAACCAGGGTGCTCACTTGGTGAACTCTCTGGATTGAAGAAATAAGAACAGGTCCACACTTCCATAGAACAACCTTGGAAGGCTTTGGCATGAGGCCCCCATCAGACTAGCATGTCAACATTAGTGATTTGGATTCATGAATGACTTGGCATGTCATTTTCTTCGCAGGATTTTCCACTGAATTGGGACTGTGTAAAACCAGAACCTATAAGCAACTCAGGTGATCATAGATCACCTCTCTTGCTGAGTTCTGGAACATTACCACCTTATTTTATCATTTTTTAAAAAGAGAATATTAAAAAGATGGAAGCAATTGGATACATTGGTTTCAGAGCTGTTTTCCAGATGCAAAACCTCTCTGAATTTGTAGGAAGAGCAACCTATACTAAAAGGCAGTTCAGTTGCTAGTCATTTTGATGTTGTCCAATTTACTGGTATATAGCCTCATTATCAGATATCAGTGCCCTGATTTAGCTAAGATCTATACATGTTGACAGACAGGTTTTTATAAGGTATGCCTAGCAGGATGAAGGTTTCCTACTATGAGAAAAGAATTGTGCACACAACTGGCTTTCAGAGTGTGCTTTTTCCTTTTTTTCCCCCTTTAGCAATACACCATCCATAATTTAAGTATGCATCTAAAATGCAAACTGTGGATACAGTCAACTTATATATGTAAATAATCTCTTGTGGCTCAATAAGAACTAAGTCATCTCTGGGCAGAAGAAAGGGACTGTGTATGATTCAAAACTCCTGCAGGATTTCACCAGCAGAATACAATTGAAGGTGAAAAGAAACACTGAAGATGAACCACAGTGGAGATCAGAGTTTCCTGCGTGAAGGCAGAGATCCATCTCCATCCTTGAAGGAGAAACTCCAAATAGTGCTGGGGTCTCTGAGACATCATCCTGAAGATCATCTGTTTGAAGTTTGGTGGCAAACTGGGGCATATAATGGAGTGGCAGAAAATAACCTTATCGGAAACCAGCTTCTAAAAGTATCTCTGGATGCAATTTAAAATCTTGGAGGGATCCTAATACCTGTGACTGAAATTATTGAAAACTGGGGAGTTTTAATATTAATTCAACATGATTAATATTTTACATTTTTAAGAAATAAAACTTTTGGTACAGTTTGTTTTACCAGGTAAAATCCTTTTTTTTTTTTTAACTCCAAGTAATATCTTTAGATAAAATATGCTGTGTGGGTAAAACTGTAGTTCATGAGCTAAAACTCATCCAGAGCTACTATTAGACCTGGATGAATAATGAAAAACAAATTGAACAATTTATTATAAAACATGAAATCCATCAAATTATTTCAGTAATATGTTCATAAATTATCCTCACAGAACTATAACTGGGTGAATAATATATTCATTTAATAATTTATTTCAAATATCTAATGAAATTAATCAAGTTAATTACTCATAGATCTCCAATAGAACAAGTACTTTCCCTAGAATAACACATTATAATGGCTTATATTAGAGATATTACTATGCAGATATAGATATAGATACAGAGATACATATAGATACAGTTATAGATATAGATATGAAAATTGATGTCACTATCAGGAGAAACAAATAAGAATAAACATTGTCCAAAACGTGTGTATATATATTATGTATGTGTGTGTGTGTATTTAGAATTTTTCAATACAGTAAAAGTATAAACACAAACAAGCAAAAGATAGAAAGTAAGAAAAAGAGAAAAAGGAAGAAAATTTAAAAAAAGAAAAGAAAATATACAGTATTTATGCTTTCCACCCTTCTTTCTATCGAGTAATTATCATCTGAATCTTTTCCCTATTCTCTTCATCCCTTTTTAATCCCCAAAACCTGAAATCATCAATTCGATCTTTTCTTCTTTCAACAAAAGTCCATATAAAATTTCTAGTCTTTCAAAAAAGTCATCGTCATTTTTTCATTGACCAAACTAGAAGTTCATTTAGTTTTATAATCCAGACTTCCACTGTAGGTATTTCATTGCTTTTCCAACCTTTTGCATACAATAATCACAGTTACCATATACAATATTAATTTCCCATATTTCTTTTCTAATTCCTTGTCCATAAAACTCAGTAGGAATAATTCTGGTTTCATCATGATGTTAGTCTGCAATATCTTTTGCATCATCGTATGGAATTGCACTCAAAACCTTTTTGCTTTTTCACAAGTCCACCATGCATAATAAATGTCCCCTTTTCCTTTTTATACTTCCAACACTGGTTTGATGTTCCTTTATACATTTTAGACAATTTAGCCAGCATCATATACCATCAGCACATCATTTTGTAAAAGTTCCACTAAATTATAGCACAATGTAAAATTCCCAAATTTTCTCCATGTGTCCATATTTAGATTATAACCAAAGTTTACAGCACATTTCACCATGCAGTCTTTAATCTGTTCATTTTGTTTCTTAGAAACAATTTGTACATTTTAGCTAATATATGATAATAATTTGTGCATATCTGTGTTTCAAATTCAGTTTTCTTCTCAATTCAAGTTGTCCATTTGTCCATATTAAACCTCTATTTCATGTGATTATAAGAAAACCGTTGAAAAGTCTTCATCTTAATTTCTTCCATACCTTGTCTTAATAAATCCTCATATGTTAACCATTGTTCTTTATCTGCCGTTTTTCATGTATAAAAAGCTTCTTGTGTGGATGTCAATAATGATATATTTGGACACAGTTTGAGCTTATATTTATTCTATATTCTTAATAATGTGTTTCTCAGGTAATGATTGTAAAAATCTACATTTGCTTTCACTTTGTCATACCATAAAACCATGCCACCCAAACATCAGATTGTGATCTTCCAGCTCCAACATTATTTTAATTCTTAACAATATCCATTCCTTCATCCATACTAAACAACATGCAGCAAAGTACAATCTGAGATTAGGTGCCCCTAATTCTCTTCTTTCTTTTGCATCCTATAAAATTTTATATTTCACTCTTGGTTTTTTCCTCTGCCCCATAAACCTTGATAAATCTTTTTGCCATTGTTTAAAAAGTACATCATTTATCTATATAGGTATAGTCTGAAATAAAAACATCATTCTGGGTAGTAAATTCAATTTTATCACTGATATTCCACCAAGTGGTGATCATTTCAACTGTTCCCAATTTAACATACTGGCTGTGGAATTCTGGGAGCTGAAGTCCACACATCTTAAAGTTGCCAAATTTGAAAAACACTGCTCTACAACATTGTAGAAATATGTCTATGTGTTCTATAATATTTCTGGTGTACCTAGAAAGTTCTTGTTTTGCTTGTCCCAGAGATTATAACACAGTTCTCCAGTTAATTTTGGAGAGCCATAGTTTTCAATCAAGAGAACATGGCTAATACTAAGATTTCATCATACAGGATTTTTTTTTTTAAGTGAACTCTGAGGTCAAACTGAACCAGATAAAACAAGAAAAACGTTGTTCAAAATCTTTACATGAGGTATTGTATCCTGTACTGAGCTTGATAACTGCCAACCTCAATGGAGAACAGAAAAAAATTAATAAAATATTCTGATTTAGGGCATTATGCATCTCCCAGCAACTGAGGTGTTCCATGGTATCTTTCATGAAGGGAGATTGGAAAACCGTATTTAAAAGCAAATAAAGTCTCCAGTGAAGCCTTCAAATCCTAGACAATTATTGTGTTGACTGAGGAATTTAAGTTCTCCTTCAAATAGTCTGAAGTAGATGGCTTCTGTTTTCCTCACAGTATGTCTTATTAGAAGCATGGGAAACTGAGGGTGCCCCTTTCCATTTCTAAATGAGGAGAACAGGATAAAATGATATATGAATAATAATATAAAATAAAATAATATGTTCTGGTAAAAAGAGATCCTGGATAACTATGTATGACTTGGCATCTTTTGCAAAGTCTAGTAATAAGGAGAATACAAAGCTTCTGCACCCATCATACTAAATTGCTGTCTAAATCTTTTGGTCACATTATTATCAGAAACTAGACACTTAAATGAAAGGTTAATAAGGGTTGCATTTTAAAAGGCCCTAAACACGAAGGGCCTTTTAGTATAGTATATGAGTGCTATACAGGGAAAAAAATGTTGACAAATAATTTCAAATAATTCACTAAAGAATTAAGTGAATCGAGAGCTAGACATGTGGCCATGAGGATTTTGTTGGATTTAGCATTATACTCACACACAAGTTTCTTGCCTTAGGACAAATCAGCCTGAGCATTTCATCTGTTGGCCCATAAAATCAGCAGGAAATGTCCTCAGTTTCTAAGATACATTTGTCAGGCATATAGGAAGAGCCTTCTCCTAAGTTGTTCCCAGAAGTTGTAATAGCCGCCATTCTTTGGACTTTTATAAAAGGAATCAAGACCTTTCCTCCTTCATGAAGCCTTCTCAGTGTGACTTGGTTAATACTGACTTTAAATGCTTTGTTGCTACTTGAACTATTTATAATCTGTTATTAGCTACCATGAGTATACCTTGAGTAGAAATATGGGGTACAAATTAAATCAGATTAATCAGTAACATGAAACGTAGTGCAAAATAGTTCTAAAGGGGAGACAAAATTGAAGAAGGAAATCTCTTGTCATTTTGTTTTGGTAGAGAAGAATACTGGCTAGGGAATTCTGGGAGTTGAAATCCACACATCTTAAAGCTGCCAATGTTGAGAAACACTGTGGTAAAGGATGCTATTAACTGAAAATCATAGTGGCATCAATTACCTGTTGAGGTGGCTTGCCATGAAATCCATGAGAAGCACCAGTTACTAAAAGAGATAGATGATTGTCCATGACATGGCAGTGTTGCTGCCAAGATGCTTTGGTTGTATCATGGGGTGCACACTCCGTACATGTGAAACTATGCTAACTACTGTTGGACTGGCCTATGACATAAATGAACAAACTAGAACAGTTTTAAATGCTAGATGGAAACACACTTGCAAATACCAGGTTGATATAGATTTTCTGTACAATTCGTGTAGCAAGGCCATGTAGACAATATTGAAAGGAATCTCAACAGTACCTTTACATCAAAATGGAGCAGTAAGGTACACCCTAATGTAGATGATTGGGATTAGGAGGGGTTTTCTGCACTGGATACCTGTACTGGTCAGTGGAGTCCTGCATTGGGGAGGAGGTTGATCTCCTAGGTCTCTTCCAACCATTACATTCTATGATTCCTTCAGTATTAATATGGTTCTGATGAGAGTGGCACCAAACCTACATTTCTCTAAGAAGATTTTTCTTCATGTAACTTTCATTGTCTTGTATCCTTTCTTTTCCCTCATTTTTTCTATCAGGGCTAATATTGTTTTGGCAATAAGAAGTAATAGTAAACATTTTCAAGAGACTGTTTCATTAGTTCTGACAGAAGTAGATAATATATTATGAAGGAATATATAGCAAGGGCAGAAAGGGAAACTAATTGTCCTAATAGATTTTCTTCTCAGTCTTTAAACTCTGTAGATCAGTGAATAATTACAGAGGCAATAAAATATTCTTGGGTAACTGCAATGCACATTAGCATCTCGGAAATGATTACATATACAAGTTAATGAGTTTTACTGGACTAAACTTGTTGGCATTTGGGCCTCCTTCTATACAAAGAAACTGAAAGAGACATATTTTTTCATAGTTAATTTAGTGACAGGTTAGATTAAAAGAAAACTATTCTCTTAAATGGTTAGAAAGCATGGTAACCCAAATTTGCTAATCTGCAGAGATACAACTGGGAACTCTTTCAGTTTGGAATTGGCTAGCTCTAAGTATCCAGAGGAGCCAAACCAAGGATTGCATTTGAATCTTTTAAGCTGGGTGGCTTATACCTTCAAGTCAATCAATCAATCAATCAGTCAGTCAGTCAGTCAGTCAGTCAGTCAGTCAGTCAGTCAATCAAATATCCTGTGCCTAAAGTGAGGCATGGCCATCCCAATCTTTGCTATGGTGATATGCTACAAGTATGGTGGCCAGAGCTAGAATTCAATCAACAGCATGTGACATGAGAAACAAGTAGATTTGCAAAAGTCTCCATATTACTAGTTCTCTAGACTCTGTTTCCCAGATCTGTATAACCTGTCTGATGGAGTAAGAGCTCAAACTTACTTAATTTGGTACTTGATCCCTGATCTTTGACTACATTTCTGCCTCTTATCTTGCCTTAGTTCTTGTTTCTCCAATGCTGTATATTACCATCACAGAATAGGCCTCCGGACTAATAAAATTCTACAAAGATGTGTTTATTAACCATTCTATCACCCGCCAATAAACTAAGCAGTACCGTTCTCTTCTATGAAATTACAGTTAGTGGTTTCAGGCTTTAGTCTTTTGCTCGTTAGAACTTTTCTTGACAAGTCACAAAATGACAAGTCAGGGGCATTTCCAACTCCAAGGAGTCTGAAGAGACCTAGTAGGCCACTTCAGATGATCCTGTGGAATAGCAGCCTACCTCAGAGAGCATCAAGGAGACACCTGGGGCTGATTTGGCTGCAGCGCATTCAGAGGAGTTGGAAGCCACAGAGGATGATGGGCCTGATTCGGGACCTCCTTCTCCCAACCCTAAGGCATGAAGGGTTGATCAAAGGGCAGAACAGAAGAGGTCTGTGTGGCTCCTCGCAAGGCAAGGGTGTTCCCACCAGTGATTGCTTGCACCTGATGGGAGCTGTATTTTAGCTCTAGCAAGCAAACCGTTGTTGGGAACAATCACTCTGCTACCTGGAACTCTGTCTGTTCACCTGAAAATCTGTCCCTCTTGGACTTCTGCTCTACTCTTTGACTTTGGACCAAACTTGACTCATTTTTTTATCTTGAACCTTTGGACTGCTTTTGGACAACAACTTTGTCCACTGCTCTGGACAACTTTCCTTCAGGAGAAGGTTGTGCTCAAGGAGGTTGTGACCTGCATTTGGGGTGTGCAAGTGACTACACATTTTTTTGGTGAATTTCCCATCCCAGTAAAATTACAACTTCCTCTGCATCCATGTGTGTGTTGGCTGGGACCAGGACATTGATTGATTCAAGTAAAGCTTTGATAAAGGGAAAAGATGAACTCGTTATTAGGCATTATTCAATTTGATATCTAAAATGCTTCCTTAAGGAGAAAAGAACTTATCTTGCCTTTGACTGGAAAAAGATACTTAGGCCCTTGGTTTGGTTGCAAAATCTCTCCCAGAGCAGAAGGCAGGTGCTGTTCTTAGCTTTCAGGGAAGATTAAATGACTTGCGTTAAGATACAATTATTGAATGAATGTATTGATTGACTTATTTATACACCTCAATAAATATTTTAGAGTAGTTCATTCAATTAAAGCCTTATATTTTCCCTGTGACTATGACTATCTGTGGATCTTAGATGGCAGGTTTAGGACTACTGATGAGCAGTATTTTTTGAATTATATAGTACAGTTTTCCCACCAGCAGGAGCATCCATAGGGACAGTGACTGGCTCCCAAATGGTGCGCATGACCAGGTGATCAAAGTCCTGTCTCTTAAATATGTGTGGTCTACTTCATGGCATCATGCAAAACAAACTTTGCTTGCCTGATTATAGCTACCATTTTGAAGCCACTCCCTATCCTATGGATTTGCATAAAGACCAGTGTTGGTAGAACAGTGCTGAAATAAAATTAGCCATTATTTTACATACAATCTCTCTCTGATCTTTGTGATCATTTATTATTATTTATTACAGATCAAAACCAGAACAACAAAAAAGAGACAAACACAAAATATAAGTACAAAATGTAACTTATGATCATAGAATTACAGCTGAAAAGAAACAGGAAAAAAAAAAAACACAATCCTTTTATGTACCCATTTTTTATTTTCCAAACAGCACTCCCTCTAAGCCATAAAATCTTGCCCTGCCGTGCTACCACATTCTTAATACTATGCTGGCGAGCATAATCTTGGTGTTTATGTAAAATGCTTAACATTATTTTAAGTTATTAATCTGATTTTATTTATCCTGCGTGTTTATGCAGTACTTTCAGTGTTTTAACTTAGATACCTTTTTAACTGTTATTGCAAGCTTTGTTCCTGGGTGGCATATAAATCACTGTAAATATACATTAATTGGTAAATAAATCTCCAGTTAATCTGAAGAGAAGAAAGTGATGGGTGATGATGATCAGAGGCTCCCTACTGAGAGGGACCAAAGCAGTTGTCCAGACAATCTATCAAGAGAAATGCAATGCCATCCTGGGGCACATATTCAGGATGTGATGGAAAGGCTACCAAGACTCCTTAAACTCATTGACAGATATCTGTTTCTACTAATCCGCATGGAATAAATGACACAGCCAAACGTGGCCTTGAAAACTCTGCAAGGGATTAAAAAGCACAGGGCAGGAGAGCAAAGGAGCTGGAGGCAGTGGTTCAGGCCTCCCTGTCAAAGATCATGGCTCAGAAAGAGAGAGAATAATACTGTAAGTGAACAACTGGCTATCTAGATTAGGCCAATAGGAATGGTTTAGATTCTTTACTAATGACACACATTTTCAAGATGCTCCTGGCAAGAGATAGCGGGACAAGTGGGAAGAATGTATCTGGAATGTGCCTGGCAAAGAATGTATCTGGGATGTGCCTGGTAAACCTGATCTGGTGGACTTTAAACTGAATCCTGTAGGGGAAGAAGATGAGAGCCTAGCAAACAGTGCAACAGAATTAAAGGATACAAGTCTGACATCAGGACTCAGAACAAGGATCAAGTAATTCCAAATTCAACTTTCCAGGACACTCTATTACAGATCTCAAGGTAGCCATCTTGGGAAAAAAACATTCCTAGTACAATTGAGTAAGAGATTACTGACCTCACATACATCAAAGGTTCCAGATCTCTGATACACAATGGATTTTAACTCATTACAATTGTTAAATGAGAAGGGATTTGTAATCTGTCTTACATGTAACCTGGATCTGCATAACCAGCCTGTCTCCCTTCTCCCCCTTCCCCATTTCATCCCCATTTCAATCCTACATTATCATTATTATCCTTGTTATTATTAGATTTTTCCCCTGCCTTTTTTTTTTTTACATATATAAGTCAAGGCAGTGAACATATCTAATACTCCTGCCTCTTATTTTCCCACAACAACCACCCTATGACGTGGGTTAGGCTGAGAGTGACTGACCCAAAGTCACCCAGCCAGCTTTCATGCCTAAACATTGGTTTAGCCATTCCACTGTATTTGATGAAACGAGCTGTAGCTCAAGAAAGCTTATGCCTTTTAATAAAAGTTGTTAGTCTGAAAAGGTACTGACTCTTTCTGATTTTTGGATGCCATCGACTATCACAGCTCCCTTCCTACAGTGTCACCAAGTGACACAAGGGCTCCAGTGCTTCTATACAGGTGCATAGAACCTGGGCAGTGAAAAAAATGGCTTGATTCAGGAAGGCAAAAAACCAGCAAGATGAGTTTCAACAGGAAAAGATGCAAAGTCTTTGAGTTGGGTAACAAAACTAAAGGTATAAGATTGGAGTGACTATACTCAGAAGCAGTATCCAATTGTCTTGATGGATCACAAGCTGCACATGAGCCAACAGCCTGATGCAAAACAGAACCAAAAAAGCAAATGCAATCCTAGGCTACATCAACAGACGAATGTATGTCAGAATCAAGAAATATCATTGTTCTTTATTCTGCTTGGTCAGACTGTATCTAAGGACAAATTGAAGTGTGTCCAGAAGAAACCCACATAAATGTTATGCGCCCTGGAAGGAAAAACTTTCAAGCAATGTTTGGAGGTACTGGGTATGTTCAGCCTGGAGAAAAGACGGCTGTGGTGAGACATAATAGGTGCCTTGAAGTATTTGAGGGGCTTTCATGCAAAAGATGGAGCAGAACTGTTCAGAATTGTTCCAGAAGACAGGACAAGAAGTAATGGCTAAGATTTGAATCATACAGAAGTAAATCTTGGTTGGATATCAAGGGGGAAAAAAAAGGAGGAGCTGTTCAACAATGGAACAAATTGCATCTAGAGTTAAAAAAAACTTCAGTGGAGGTAAATAGAGGTTGGATGGGCCCAGCATCTGTTGGAGATGCTGTAGTAGTGAATTCCTGCGCTGAGATAGATAATCTCTGAGGTCCCTTCCTTACATTCTATGATTCTGTGAACCTAGAACTAACTTGATATTCTCTAAAGTCATTTTTAAAACATTTTTCCCTTGTTCTTTCTTTCTTTTTTTTCAGCAGTGCATGGAAATAGAATCCCACATTGCAGAATTTTCTCCAACATAATCAAGTTTGTCTGTGATAGCTCCAGGTGCTAAAGCAGCCTGGAAATACTTTAAGTCTAGGACACTGTGGAAAATATAAAATGGTGGTCCAGCTGCTAGTACATACAGAAAAGTTGAAAAGATACTACCAGTGCTACTGGTGAACTCCAGCTGTGAGGAATTTGGAGAGTTTGTTAGATTAATTTATTTAGTACCTTCCATTTTAACCCATGAAAAGCAAGTGGAGATTTTGTGAAGTCATTTGGGCATACAGAGTTTAAATTTGTAGTTAGGGTTATCTTCAACAGAAGAACAATTCTTCCCTCACTTTGCAGTAGGGCATGTTTCTGATCCAGCATATTTTCTTCTATAAACTATAAACATTCCATATTTACTCAGTTCCCAAATTCTCCATGAAAAATCAGAGACATGTCTCAGTAGCTACTGAACTAACTTACTCAATGGATATTTTTTCTGTTGTCTTCAGTGGTTTCACAATATTTACCAATCAGTGCAAACCATAAAGCAAATGATGGGAATAGTAAAGCATAAAACATCCTTTCCTTTCCTTTCCTTTCCTTTCCTTTCCTTTCCTTTCCTTTCCTTTCCTTTCCTTTCCTTTCCTTTCATTTCATTTCATTTCATTTCATTTCATTTCATTTCCTTATTATTTTGCTATGTTTTTCATTAAAAAAGCCAAGAATCTCTTGAAACACTTCTTTGAATGAATTGATCTGACCTGTTGTCATGGATCACTATGAGACAACTAAGATGGCAAAAGAATATTTGAACGAGAACAAGTATGTGTCAAATATTCTAAGAAATGCATATTCCAAAGTAACAGGTCAGTTGAACAATCTCTAAATATGTGGTCATAGATCTTGCAATGATGTCTGGTTAATTGGTCAGTACCTGCCTGTCCATCTGGATTTGGAAGTCCCACGGGATCTTAGCCCTGTTATTCTCCATGATCTTCTGTGGAATCTCCCATCTGGACTTGGGAGGGTCTAGCCCATACACTCTGCAGATGTTCCTATACACAATGCCAGCTACTTGGTTGTGCTGTTCAGTATATGCTGTTCCTGCCTGCATCGTACACCTTGCCACTATGTGTTGAACTGTCTCTGAGGACTCTTTGCACAATCTGCACCTTGAGACCCTAATCAGGCCCATGTATTTTTTCAGTAGCCAAGTTTTATCCTTAATCTTCACACCCTTCTGTAGTTCCACCAGCTGACTGATTTCTCTCCAAGTTGCCTTGATCTTAGCCTTCAACCTTCATTTTCTGGGGGATTATGTACTGCTGTTCTTCTTGTTCATGTAGCCAATTACAGCAACTGTAGCATATACCAGTTCATTGGTTTGAGTTATGGTGGTAGTAGGGATTGTCTGGAGGGCTCTATTGGCATCTTCTAGCAAACTATCTGTTGGTACTTCTCCACTGAACCTTGGTAATTGGTCTTGAGGGTTGACTGTAGCTAGTTTATCCATGATCTTATGCCTCATATCAGCTGCTGTGCTCTGTAATGGAGGGGGTGGCAGTGATGTTCCAGCTTCAGGTGTTGGCTGCACATCCAGTTGTTCTTCCAGGTCTGCTTGAGTCTGGGTTGTAATGTGGAGTTGGTCTATCTCAAGTTGTGAGAGCAGCTTCCTCTTCACTATGTTGAAGCACTGGGTAACTAGTTGTTTCTCAGTTAGTGTGGATGTAGGTCTTCTGTCTACATTTCATATATCCCCTCTCATTAGGTCTATTGTTGTTGTAGCATTCCATCAATTCCAAATTCTCTTGTCTTGTCCATGTATGGTTTTTGTTCCAGTAGCCCACTTATTGTCAGATTGTCCTGGTTCCCCAACATCTGACGTGGACCTTGTTCATCTGGGTGTCGTCTGAGCTGGCTTGATTCTCTTAGTTCATGTCACTCTCATATTTGAAGTAGGCAGGTCAAGTGTTAGGGGGTCTTTGCCCAAGGACCTCTACTGATAAGGTAGGTACCAGCCAGGATTTGAACCCCGGTCTCCTGCATCAAAGGCAGTGCTCTAACCATTATGCTATCCAACATGCTTACATATACATACATACATACAGTAATTGCTCTTGAAACTTATGGTATTCTCTGTTAAGGTCATAACTGTCCTCTGTCCTAACCACATCAGAATCAATCACACAGCCACATCAGAACCACCTGCCATAAATTATTTGCAAGAGTGGAAACTTTCAGTATAATTCAGATGCTTCTCTGTATTATTATTATGGTTGGTTGCACAGTCAGCCAGAATTTTAGACTGCATTTGGCATTTTTATCCACCTATCGAGTCCTTCCCAAGAACCTGGGATAGGCAGATATTGTTTGATGGTGTTAAAGGTAGCGTCGCAGGATACAAGCTGTTCCAAGTAAAGCTGCCTTTTGCAATTAACTGATGGTCTTCAAGTGGTACTCCAGATGTTTTGGGATTGCACCTAAGGTGCCTATAACTGTTGGCACTATCCTTGCTTTCTTTTGCCATAGTCATTCTACTTCTATTTGCAGGTCTTTATGTTTTGTGACTTTCTCCAGTTCTTTCTCTTCTCTTCTGCTGTCTCCAGGTATTGCAATGTCCACTATCTGGACTTTTTTGTCTTCCTTATCAGCAACTGTTGTGTGGCAGGTGCTGGTCTGTTTGAATTCTAAAGTCCCAAAGCACTTTAGCTTCTTCATTTTTCATTACTTTGTCTGTTTTGTGGTCCCACCAGTTCTTGCTTGCAGGCAAATGGTCTTTCTTGCAGATAGTCCAATGCACCATTGTTGCTACTTTGTCATGCCATTGTTTGAAGTCAGTCTGTGCGATCTTCTTGCAGCAGCTAACTAGGTGGCCCACTGTTGTTGTTTCTCCTTCTCCTTCTCCTTCTCCTTCTCCTTCTCCTTCTCCTTCTCCTTCTCCTTCTCCTTCTCCTTCTCCTTCTCCTTCTCCTTCTCCTTCTCCTTCTCCTATCCCACCTTTATTTTGTGTCTCTCAAGGCAGTATACATAATGCTCCCACCTACTTTCCCCACAATAACAACCTTGTGTTGAGCTGAGAGAGAGGGACTGGCCCAAAGTCACCCAGCCAGCTTTCATGCCTAAGCAAAGAAAGTCTCCCAGTCTGGTGCCTTAACCACTGCACCAACTGGCTTTCTGTAAGTTATGGGTGAGGTATGGAGTGACAAAACAGGAATCCCTGCTTTTAAAAATTATGGACTTTTAAAAATCCTTTGTGAGTATTTCTACAAAATGGCTGCTAAGCGATGGTTTTCCATTTACACAATGGCTACAATAATGGGCATGACCATTCACAAAATACTTTCCATGTTTGTCCCCATGACATTTTCTACCATCCCAGATTTTCTTCCAAATAAAGCACTCCTTTAGTCTTTTAAGTTTTCTAAGAATGCCTGTGGAGCCATATGGAATCAGAAACATCCTGAAGCTGGCAGTTCTTTCTAGTTTACCAGAGTCCCATTTAATTATTTAAATTAAAAGAATCTCTCCACCTCTCACTCTCTCTTTTCATAGATGGAGCAGATAACTAATGGATGTCAAGGGAAGTATCCATGGGCAGACTTATACCTTGAAAACACCACACTGAGAGACTATCAGCCCTTCAAGGTAGTCCGGACAGGAAACCAAAACTATGAGTATTAATACTACCTTTATTGTAAAGTTACAGTAACAGAATCGTGCAAGTCTGAAAGTGCTTCCCCCCTTCTCTGCCTTTACTTTCCAGAGAACTAGGGAAGGTCCCTTCTGAGACAGTTTCTCCACTCCCATCTCTCCTTTGAACTCAGATTTCTCTTATCAGACCATCGTCTAAGCTGCGGCTCTTCCTCCTGTCTCCCAAGGTTATACTCACAGCCCATTATACAGACTCAGACCCAACCTTGTCAGGACTGAAGCTGAAAAGGAAGCAAAAAGGCCATTAACATAACACAGTGCAGATGCCTTCCACATCTAAGTCTGAGAGTGGGAGAAAGAGACAAAATTTAAAACCTGGGGCTATTATAAATAGGGACTTTATTGCTTGGTTTTGCAATCAAGGTGATCTTAATTATTAAGCGTTCTCATATCTCCAATAACTGTAATGTATCTATCTGAGACTTGTCCTTGACTCTTTGCTGGTAATCCCCAAATGAGATTTTGAATTCCAAGAGAGAGATTTATTATTGAGCCCTGGGTGAAGCTCTGACAAATATGAAGAAGTGGCCTCGGCACAGAGAAGGAAGCCCTGGGCACATAGGAAATAGGGAGCTGGTGATTGTAGGTCCACTTGATCAATCTCCCTTTTCAACATGCATATAAAACTTCCCTTCTGGAACAATACAAAACAGATCTCCAAACTTATGAAAAATTGCAGAACATGTTCGCCCTTTCTTAAACTGCTCTAAACTGTCATCCTTTTTTGTTTGTTTGTTTCTTGAGAAATTGTTCTATCTTTTTCTCATGTGCTAACATAAAAGTTCTTGACCAGGAGAAAATAATTTGTGTAGCATTAGAAAAGGGTGTAATATATGTAGAAGAGAAGGGAGTTGCTGAAGTATGTTTCAGATAAGGAAGTCAGTAAGCTAATCAAGCTAATCAAGGAAGTAAGGAAAAAGAGAGAGAAGGAAGAACTTAAATGCGTAGAGTTAAAAGCACCCAAGAAAATATGCATATTTTTGAAGGTATTATTTTATTTATTATATTTTTAACCTGCCTTGCTTCCAGATTGCCATCATCCCACTTTGTCTTTGTAATATCTCTGTGAGGTAGATTAGAACAAAAACAATTCTTTTTTATATGAAATGATAGGTCTCTGATACTAGTTCCAATTAGTGCTGTGTCAAATCCTATCTCCTCTTTGTGAAACTCTTCATTCCTTGTGAAACTCTTCATTCCTTCTTTTTCTCCTGCCTCTTTCATGGGCAGAATTTAGTATTATTTTTTTAAAATTACATCAGTGTAGGTCACAAGTGTTCCCAAGTACCCAAGAGGTTATCTTCTTTTAGTTTTTAAAATCTCCACACAGACTCAAGGAAATCTCATTCTGGCAGTGCTTTTTGGAATGACCGCGCAACTTCACTAGAGAGCATTGTTCACTTGGGCATTCCAGAAAACTGGAAACCTGTGTGAGGAATGCCTACACTGGATATTTTAAAAGTAAAAAAGAAAGAGAACTCCTCTCCTTGATAAGTTGCAAGACAAGTCTCCGTGCCTCACTACAATGTGACATTTCTTCCAAATCTCTTTCATTTTTCAGCTTTTTTGCTGGACTTTTCATTTTTCTCCATCCCACACGTGACAGAACAAGAAGGAAGAGAAAGGTTCAGTTCAGCGTGAATTGCAATTACATTATTTCATATTTAGTATCGCAGAAATAAGGAATCATAGAAGTGTAGCCTAGGCTATTGAAGAGGCATAGTTCTCAATGACAATGGGAGATGAGCCTGCCTAAGGACAAAAGATGAATTCATAAATCTCTGCATCTGGGTTGTACCTTCTAGGACTTGAAGTAGGAAGATTATGTGGTTGAATGCTTTCCCCACGCAGGAAAGGATAAATGCATGTAAAAAAGTACAATATCACAGGAAAAATCATTGATTAATAATTCAGTGTTTGCTTTACTATGTACAAATATTTCAAAATAAGCATATCATGATAATAGACATTAGTCATATGACCCAATGCATGACTTCTGATGTGATCCAAGAAGATGGACTTATTCATCTACTGGATGAATTACTGTGTGTTAAATGGATATGCATTAGAGCTGTGCAAAGCTTCAAAGGGATGCCTTGTTTCTGCAAAGCTTTGGCTCACCCCATTGAAACAGATTTGTGAACCAAAGGCAAACCCTGTTTTAATGCAGCCAATCCAATCAGAAATCTTGGGAACATTTTGCAGTCTTGCAAGGCATTTCTTGGTAGCTTTTGGTAGCTTTGCTGCTGCTTCTGGACTTGCGGATACACCATGCTGTACGTACATATATGGAGAACACTGGGTGGCATGATCACATTGATATCAGATGTCTAAGACTGACATGGGGGATTGGCCAGTGAGTTGGATTATCTCATTAAAGTCCATCAGAGCTTGCTTTGGTCTTCATTCATTTCCCTGAACATGGCTAGCCACAAGCCTTAACTTTTGTGCTAATGGAACGTTCCACTTCTGCATTTGTCCTGCCAATACAACTGAGAACACAACACACTTCTCAGTACTCTGAATATGGGCTCAGGGTTGGCTACCCTTACCCAGCTTAAAAGTGTCTGAACTGTATTGTTTAAATACAGCGTGACTAGAATAGGTTTGCATCTCTCAATGATGAGCCTTCTCAGTCATTGCTCTCCTTGTCTGGAACAGCGTTCCTCTTCCATACTGGTTTTAGGAAGTCCATCAAAACAGGCAATGGGTTCTTTTGGTTCTTTTAGATCCAGAGACAATGAACCCACCAGCAGGTAAGGAGGCTTTAAGCTTTATTGTTAACTCTAGCAAAGAGATTTAAGATACAGAATTAGCAGATAGAATTAAACAGACATACAAAAGCATAGTATAAAAGCATAACATACCAAGCAAGATGATAAAAGCTCTTCCCTGCTGTCAGGAGCAACCATAAGGCAACAGTGGAGAGAGCCCAAGGTGGCCCAGATAACACAGATCGTGGTACCAAGGCCTGTGCCCTTCTTCAAGACTCAAGGGGCAATACCTTTATCAAAGTCTGGCACTGAAATCTCATGATTCTGTTTCCATGGTATTGAGGCGGTGGGACCCGACCTTGATTAGATAGTTCCCAGGGTCTGAGGACTATACAGTTAAGCAAGCGCTTAACCTAAACAATCCTGAGGGTGTTCTCTTCTCCCATCCCTCCCCCCACTTCTAAGTAAAAGGGAAAAACAAGCCAGCTAAACATTATCATGAGTCAGGGTGAAGTTTCTTAACATGCACAGGAGAAATCAAAATACGTCACCCAAACTCCTTGAAATAACAGTGGTCTTCCGCGTGGCTACTACAAAGTTGTCCTTTGTTTTATGGCTGTTGAACAGCCTGGTGCTGTTTGGTGGCGCTAGATTCCTGGTGCTGTATGTTCCTATATGTTCCCATTTTATGAACTGTGGTTCTGCTATTTCTTTTTATGGTTACTATGTTTTTGAAATCCAGTTTTATAAAGGTTGGGATGTATATTGCTGAAAGTTGGCTTTGATTGGAGCAACCTATAAATTCACACAGAAGGTGCTGGCCAAAAACAACCAAATTGTGGTTAAGACTAGAGAGATAGCAACAGCATGAATCCTACTTTTTTCTATGTCAGCTTCATTCTCTTGGTCTGCCTATCTCCATGGCATTGTATCTCTTTGTGCCAGCCTGCTTCTGCTACTTCTGCTCACAAAGTATATTGCCAAGCCACAACCCTGACATTAAAAAGTTATATCCAGGCTTTGCCACTGTGCTCTGCTCAGCCTGGCACCCCACTAAAGCTTGTGATGAAGAGGTCCTTCTCAAGAAGGGTCAAACATGCCAACCAACTATACCAATCCTCCGAGCATCCTAGAAAACCCAAAAATCAGAGGCAGAAAAGTTATACCATCCACAAGAGCAATGCAGTGGGCTTTCTTCAGCATCATGCCAAGTCTGGCATCCCAAGTGGAAAAGGAGGGTTTATAAACAGCTCTTTAAATAGTTGATTTTAAAGTTAGATTAGGATAATTCTGATCAGCCCAACCTAGGTTCTTTGCTGAGTAGTTTGGAGGCTACTGCACTGTTCTTTCTTTAGCCTGGTTATCTCCACCTTAAAAGAGGTACAGGATGGATAGGGTTGTTGTTGTTTTTTTAATGTGGTGAAACTCTTGAAGGTATATAAGTGAACTTTGGCAGATGTAGCACCTTCTAAAGTGGTGTGTCTCAACCTGGATGACTTCCCAAACTCCCAGAATTCTCAGCAGTGGCTATGCTAGCTTGGGAAGTCTGAGAGATGAAGTCCATGCATCTGGACGTTGCCCAGGTCGAGGAACACTGTTTTAAAGAAGATATCATCTCTAACTGTCATCCATATCGCCAAAAAATAGGACAACACTGGACATTTTGATGTTCCCCCTTTAAAACCTATGGACAACTTTTTAAATCAAATCTCATGGTACAGATTTGAATGAAGCCATGTCTTCTTTGAATCTCAAGCCTCCAATTCAAACCTGTGCTGGTCTATGGCTGCAATAAATCTTTCTCTCTCTCTTTCTCTCCAAATCAAATAAGGGCTAATTAGTATAGGGCTAGGATACATGCCTAAGAGCCAGTATAGTGGTTAAGGCATCAGGCCAGAAACCAGGAGGCTGTGAGTTCTACTCCTGTCTAGGCACAAAGCCAGCTGGGTGACCTTGGGCCAGTCACTTTGTCTCAGCCCTAGGAAGGAGGCAGTGGCAAACCACTTCTGAAAAACCTTAGCAAGAAAACTGCAGGGACTTGTCCAGGCAGTCTCCAAGAATTGGACATAATTGAACAGATTAAAAAAAAAAAAAAAGGACCACATGCCTATTCAGAGAAGAAGGCCCACTGAATAATATTTTACTCTGCTAGGTAACAGGAAGTATTTTAAAAGGGAATTAAAATCCCCAACTTTAACCAAACCTTCACAGATCATACATTTATTATTGCATAAGGTTTTGTAGATAATTCCTTGTGCCAATTTCCTACTATACTTGCAGAAAGCTAAAAACCCTGCTGATAGCATTGAGCTAACAAATTGCAGAAATGTTCTCATCTTCTGAGCAATGGCAGATCAAACTACAATACTTTGTTCCATTTCAATTTCCTTCCTGGAAGAGATGCTACTGAGTCTAGCCTTGGAAATATTACTTAGGAGAAAGCAAACTCTGTATTGAAGCCATGTGGCTGTTGTGCTTAAATAACCAAGCTTGCAAGATGTCCCTAGCGAGTCACTCATGGAGCTGGGAATAGAGTGAGAAATCCCCAATTCCCATATATATTCCCTAAGAAGCAAAGTTCATCTGTACAATGTATATGCATTTCAGTCAGGCAAAATTGTACAAGGCCACCTAGGCAGATTAACAGCAGCAACCAAGATCTAGGGAGAAATTAATTACTGCTTTGTGCCAGAAATAAACCTTCACGCATGCACATACGCTACCCCATAAGGCAAGAGTTGACAAGGATTAAATTATTTGATAACAATTGTTTTCTGAAATTTCTCCTTTCTGGGAGCATATTCTACTTCGTTTGCTGAAAACGTCTTGCACAGAGTTGGCCTAAGGATAAACAGCATCCCGAGCACAAGTGCTTTTCATGCCCTGCCCATCAGTTAGCAGCTTTCTTTCAAGCAAAACATAGTCTCTTAGCACGTGTAGTCCATGCAATACCATGCAATCTATGCTAGTGTTACTCCAGATAAATGTCCTGTCCACTACAGGTGGAAAATTCAGGGAAAACCATCTCACCAAGCTTAATTGAGTGGCTTCTTCTTCTCAACAGCCAGGATGAGTACTAACCTTATTTCCTCCAAAGATAATCATGCATGCATTTTATGCATGCAGCCCCTGGCTGGTTTTAGTAGGAAAAAGTGAATGTGATCCTTCTAATTTTACAAGAGAAGATGGATAGCGATATACAAGCAACCTTTCTGGGAAGGCTGTCATGCCATGTTCATTTCACTGACAACCATTCATCTGGTACACAGGATACACAGTTTTAATAGAGGCACAGTGTTTCTAATTTTGTTTGTAATGCTTTTACTGCAAACCATCATCCACTTCTGAAAGGATGAAACATCTTAATATGCAAACAGCTTTCCTTTTGATATTACATTAAACTAGCTTTCTTCGTCCTAGATGATGTCCTCCAACGTGTTGATTTCAACTCCCAGAATTCCCCAGCCAGCATCGGTTTTTCTGAAAATTCTGGGAGTTGAAGTTTACATATCAAGAGGATAGCTAGTTTGGGGAAGTTTGCAGAAAGCCATAGTAAAGGCATTGATATAGTCCCCAGTCCTTCAAAGGCAGTTTGAAATCACTCATTGTCATCTTCACTGGCCCCGACTTCAGAACCCTAAGAAATGATTCAGTCAATTCTTCCTTCCAGTTGGCCAATTACCACAAAGAAAGGCATTTAATCAGTATCCCACCATTTATTTATTTAAAAGATTTGCATGGTCACCCATATCATGTAAAATAACTCTGAGTGACTAACAACAAATAGGTAACAACATGCAAAAAATTGAAAAACCTCTCAATCCATCAAGGTCCATAACAATGCTATCCCAAAACCACAAATGCTAGGTTCACTTCCCCTCCTGACTGAGCACCTGAGGGAAAAGCCAGGTCTTAATGGCCATGCAGAAGGCAAGGAGGACCTCCGGGGGCAGGGGAGCTCTTCTACAAGGTAGGCACAGCTATGGAAAAGCCTTGATTCCTAGGTCCCATCAGGAAACAACATTTAAGAGGGGGAACCTGGAGCAAGCCCACCCTATCCAAGCTAGTGGGATGGGTAGATACCCTCAGGGAGAGGTGGTCCCATAGATCACCTGGCTTCATGCCATATAGGGCTTTAAAGGTGATAACTAGCACTTTGAATTTCACCTGGAAAGAAACAGGGAGCCAGTGTACCTCACACATCAGTAGTCTAACACAGGGAAACTGCAAGGTGCCCAGAACTGTGTGTGCTGCCACAATCTGGACCAGCTGAAGTTTCCAAATGGTCTTCAAGGACAGCCCCATGTAGAGCGCACTACATGAGTGACAGTAAGCAGGGCCTCCCAGTCTGGAATGGTTGCTATTTAGGAAGAGGAGATGCAAAGTCTTTTTATGAGGGAGGAGACACAACACTGCCAAGGCACTACAGCAGTTGAACTTCTATAGGAAAGAAGGAGAGACTAGCTTGAACCCAGGAGCCAGAAGCTAGTTGAGTCAAGAGTCTTCCATGGGAAAATGTCCTGCCCATAAATTCTGCAAAGCTTCAGTGCTACAAATGGAAACATCAGATTTCCCAGAGTTCCCCCATTGAGGGGAGATGGGCGGTTGAAAAATTTAATAAATAAATAAATGTGGGTTTTTTGCAATTTAGGACATATTGCAACTGAACCAGAAAAACAAACAAATGAACAATCAGCTCAGTTGTTGAACACAGACATAGCACAAGATCACACATACTGTGTGTAGAGCCTATTCTGGTGTAGTGCAAGATGCCATTAGTGTAATGAGAATAAGCCATAGCAAGATCTGTCTTGCTCCCCCACTTTCTTTTTCTTCTGGTCAGGCTATGAAAAGGGGATGAAGGTGCTTTCAAATTTCCACCAGCCATAGTTCAGTGCTCACCAGATTGTCAAGTGTGGTTAAAACAAACTAGGTATAATTAAGCCAGCTTCGTAATCCATAATTTGAAATCAGTTTCTTTCAAACACATCACCAATAACAAAAATCAATTTGTCATTTAGACAAACGAATTTGTTGAAAAAGTATGTTGCAAGCCATCCAGAGTCTTTTTGGAGTTGGGCAGCCTTAACAAACCTAATAAATAAATGTAAAAAAATAAAATATAGTCATATAGCATGTTAGATAGAGGACTCCAGTGGCAAAGTGTCAGGCCTAGCCCAAGGAACTCCAAGAGACCATACAAATCCAGTCCAGCTATGTTTATTAGCTACAACCTCTAGCAAGAATCTTCCCAGACTAAAACCTCAGTTCCCAAAGTCCTCCAACCACAACAGTGTGAATTCCTCAGGGAGGTGTCAGTCTCATCCTTTTGTTCCTCCCACGCGGTTCCAGTGAGCTAAGAAAATGCTTATCTCCCTGAGCTTGGCCTTCATAATTCCATTCCATCACACACAGTGTGCTTTGGGTTTCAATTGGAGAAGCCTAGATTCAAATTTTGGAGCTTAACTATGGAATGGGGGTATCAAATTTCTTATTCTCTGTCTAAACCCATGTTTTGCACACTTGGGAACTTCCAGATGTGTGGACTTCAGCTCCTAGAATTCCCAGCAATGACCATGCTGGCTGGCTTATTCTGGGATTTGAAGTCCATACATCTACCTGAACTGAATGAAAAGTAATGCCTTCAATGTTATAAGTTGACAACACATAGCAGTACTGACGCACCAAAAATTCTAATACATTCTTTAGCATCTGTTTCTTCAATTAATTTGGCAAGAAGTTGCAGTGAGAAAAGATTGTGTTACTGTTGTTCATGAAATGGAAGCCTGCAATGAGCACTCGTGCTTTAAGCAATGTACCATGGGACTGTGTTCATGTGAGTACTGTACATCACTGGATCAAAACATGTGAAGATAATCAACTGGAAAGAGCTGATTTGTGTGATCTGGAAGGAAATAGACAACCTGTGACAGCAACCAACAAGTTTCACATGAAAAAAACTTGGTGAACTTATTAAAGTCAATCCATGAATCACTCAAAGGGATCTTTTTGTCAAGCTTGGTATTTCAGAGGAATGTGGGGGTCACGTTATTGATGTTCTTCAATATCAGAAGATTTGTGCAAAGCGACTTCCTCACATATAGTCCAGGCTTGTTGCTATGTGACTTCCACTTTTTCCCAGAATTGAAGGAATACTTTCTGTGCATCTATTTGACTCAGATGACGAGGAAGAAAGGAATGTCAGGACCTTGTTAAAGACACAAAGTGTGGCATTCTTTTGTGACAGCTTTAAAAGCTTGTCCACTGTTGGCACAACTGTGTAGTGAATGGTGATGATTATGTGAAAAAGTAAATGCAGGTAACAAGAGTTCAAGGATTATTTTCCAGTTTCACTTATTAAAATATCCCCATTTATTTAAAGGTATGGACGAGGCAGCATTATTCAACCTTCATAGAAGTTGTAAAGGCCAAGAAACAGTCATCTCATATAATTACGGGAAGAATAAAAGGGATAATATTTCTATAACCTGAGTTCCCAAGTGGGGGGCAGGAGGGAAACAAGCAAACTTTGAATAGGAAGGGGAAAAATAAGTTTTGATGAAAAACCAATCACATAGATAAAGGTGTGTGTGTGTATTTGCTTTGGTGCAGAAGTATTTGCATCTCCTGGTGCTTTAGACATGCACTGAAATTTCAGTGCCTCTTAAGATCATGTTGGCAAACTTTCAGGAGCTGGAGGCCATAGCTTTTGAAATTATTTTTCAGTTTTGGAAGTGAAGGGCTATAATGGCAAGGCAGTGATGTGATAATATCATGAACATGGGCAGACCTAAGGCAGTTGGATTTATTTTTCCAGTGGAAAGATGAATTCATATGTGGAAGAAGGTAAGCCTAAATAAAGCTTACAGTACTTACTATCACCCCCCCCCCCAGTAAAGGGGGGCTAAGTGCCAGAGACTGCATTATTTGGAGCGTTTACCCCATGTTCGGCCATAAGCTTCCTTTTTACATTTCTTGTTAGCATATTTTATCAGAGATTTGCAAAAGGGTTTCTTCCCCCTCCTATTTGAGCGCTTGTAGCATCCCTGCTGGAGACCAAACATAATTATTAAAATGTTGTCCTCTGGCAACTGCGTAAAGTCTTAATCACATTGTTCTTTTTGTTCTTCTTTTTTCTTGAGGTGCAGCTTTCATCGACATGGAAATTATGAAGGCTGCTATCCTGAAGGCAGCAATTAGTAACTGAAATGCTTTTCTTACCGTGAAAGGCTCGGGAGCAGTGGTACATATGTTTTTCTCTGAGAGAAGTGCATGTATGTGGGTTAGTTATAGAGATTTTTGTTAAAGGCAGTCATACAAGCATGGATTCTGTGGCAGATGCTCTAAAAATGGATTCATACAACTTGTTGAAGCTTGGAAGGACCCTAAGAGAGTTGGGTCAGCTCAGCCTTATTGAATTTCGAAATGTAAGCAGTTGGAAACAGGAAACTGTAGCCCGTTAAGTGGTCCTCCAGGCTTCAGCGTAGGTGCTCTACACATATATTTATCCTGGTTATGTCCTTCGACAGTGAAATACTTTATAATGCTTTGTTCCACTAGGAAGGCAAAAGAAGCATTGGATTCTGTTACCATTTAAAGGAAACAATTAAAAGGATGAAGGGAGAAATTAGATGGAACTCAATCCCTATCGATGTAAACAAAAGAAAGGAGGGAGGGAGGGAGGGAGGGAGCGAGGAAGGAAGGAAGGAAGGAAGGAAGGAAGGAAGGAAGGAAGGAAGGAAGGAAGGAAGGAAGGAAGGAAGGAAGGAAGGAAGGAAAGCAAATGTGTCACACATTTTGAACAATAGGAGGCTTTCATTTGGAGAATCTCCCCATGTAGCCAGACAGTTTGGAGCATTTGCCACACATCTATATTTAAAATAAAGTACAGCATGCACTTCTCTTTCATTTGAACTCACTGGGGAAATTTTCTGAACAATTGCAAAATGTTATACAAAAAAGTAAAACCCCAAAAATCTGTTCAGAAACTGAATGCTGGAAGGGCAAAGGCCTAGTATAGAGGAAGCACTCCCAGCCTATAAGGAACAGGGAAGAGTTAGAAATGCCCCATAGGCTTCTAGGCATCCCTGGGCTTTTCTCCACTGGAACCTAAGCAGGGCATGAACGTAACCTGGCAGCCTCTCTATTCTGCCATGGCCCCATAATGTTGCCTTCGCCTTCCCCTCAGCCAATGACTGAGACAGGCTTAAGTGATCCTCACTTCTTCCAGTTTTAAAGTAGTGTTTTCCCCTCCTAAACTGGCAGGAACATTTTCAAGGTATATCAAATCTAATGTGCTTCTCAGACTCTTCCGTTCAAGGCACAGTGATCAGGCTAGAGAATCCTGGCACCTACTGACCACTTCTGGCTGATGTGGGCATGTCTTCCCCCCTGAGTCTTTCTACTCTCTTCTAACACCATTTTGTTTGCCTGCTGGGGGAAACAGCAGGTCTTTCTCCAGTGCTGAGCTGAAGCACTAGCCAGGGCCAGCTCTGCCTATACCAGGCCTAATGGCAGCTGCAAGTAAAGCAGGAATGCCTTAAAGTCTCAAAACCCCAGAGAACCAGGTTTGGAGATACCCAATTCTCTATCTTTACTGACAGACACATATTCAGCTAGCTTGTTTTGAACCTGGGTTTAGCACCCTGTCAAAACTGCAGTTTGTCTGTCTCTCTGGGTCTGCCCAGACTCAGCTTCCCCAGTCATAGACACCAAACTGGCCTCCACCAATCCTCCACTTCCATGTATACCCTTCCAACTGTTGACATTTGAAGGGCAGCCCTGGAACATGAGGCAGGAGGAAAACCAACTGCCTCACCCTCCCTTTTTGGAGGGAAAAGGAGGATGGCCATGAACACTGCAATGGTCCACCGAAGCACAGCCCTAGGGTTGGACTTTCTTCTTTCTCCATTCCTGCATCACTGCCATGATTTGCAAATATTTTTCCTGGACAAGGGAAAGGGAAGCAAAGTCCAAGGAATCAGCCACCGCCTTTATTTTATATACCCTGCAGGTAGGTACTCTGGACACAACTGTGGTTCTCTTGGGTGAGCCATAACCATCACCTCAGGGGCAGGACAGGGGTTAGCAATAGGGTTAGCAACTTTAGGAAATATAAACTTTATATTGGGAAACAATAAACTTTAGGAAAACAATAGGGTTAGCAACTTTAGGAAAGTTAGTTTCCTGCCAACTCAAGGATGAGTGGATAATGCTTCAACTCAGCAGTGGGGAAAGACCTTCTCCTCCCTCAATTGCTCCTGTCTGATGGACATTTTGATTTGAATTACTTCTTAATATTTTTGTTGCTGGTCTTTGATGTGTTTTAATAAGAAATTGTCTACTCGTAGTATAATACTGAATGTACTAATCTATGCATTCAAGAACCTACTGAAATGCTGCTTCTGTACAATTATACGTTATTCTAGGTTCTCAGTTCTCTAAATTGTGAATGAAATGCCTGGGAATGTTCTGTTTTGTTATACCCATTATCTCATCACTATCCTCTGTTTTAGTGTGGCTATGAGCCACATTGCATTTTGGGTAATCTAAAACATAAAGCAAATCAAACAATCGGCTTCCCTCACATTCAAAAGCAACCCTGTTGCAGGATCAGCATTCATTCATTCATTCATTCATTCATTCATTCATTCATTCATTCAATTTGCATAGACACTCATCTCACATTTATGACTCTGGGTGGCTCACATAGTTAAAAACTATAAAAGCCACAACCAATAAACAAAATGTAGGAAAAGCACAATAATCCTTCAAACCAAATAAAAAGCCCAATTAAAAACAAAATTAAAACAAACAAAAAAAACCATAAAAAGCAGGCAAATGCAAGTCATGGATCAATCAGTATCTAACAGACTCCAAACCATAGCCAGATCCCCAGGCCCATTAACACAACCGTGTTTTTAAAGCAGTGTTTTTCAAACTTGGCAACTTTAAGATGTGTGGACTTCAATTCTCAACATGCTGGCTGGGGAATTCTGAGAGTTGAAGTCCACACATCTTAAAGTTGCCAAGTTTGAAAAACACTGCTTTAGAGCCTTCTGAAAGGCAAGCGCGGTCAGCTGACATGGTGCTCCCTCAGCAGCTATTGGGCCCTGGCAGCTGCCCAATTATGTCAATCCCTGGCACCAAGCCTGAAGCTTCCAAAACTGACATAATATTCAGTTGATTATAAGGAAGAAGCCATTTAAGTCAGTCCCCTTGAAGCCCTTCCTCCTTGCCCTATTGCCCTCCAGTGATACATTTCCTTGGCGGCCAATATAGCTAGTTGCAAAAATCTGGATGACCACTTGATGACAGTAAAAGGTATTCTTCTGTCTCTAGAATACCTACTACGCAGCTGTTACTAGAATATTTAGGTACAGCAAACATTTAGCCTTGCAGAATATAAGTTCTCCTAAAGATAGCAAAGGAAGTGCTAAAAAGCTCTAAAGTATAGCCCTAGAAACATGCACCATGCATGTGGGTGCATGCATGCGCACACATGCATGCCTAGGCATTCCAAAGAGATTAACTCACTCAGCCAAAATAGAAATAATTTTCCTAGGCACAATCTAAAGCATTTCTGACTTCCTTAGAAAAATAAAATTGCCACATTCAATTTCCCTGCCACTCTGGTAAATAATGTAGAGGAGGGGGGGAAACAATACGATATTTTTATTTCTTCCTACAAAGAGGGAAAATAAGTTCAAAACAGGTTAAGGGATTAAAGCTTTTCAGAATTAAGCTATTACTATCTGAAGAAAGTCACAAGGTAAAGAAAATTTGTATACAATGAAGAAATAAATTAGGCAGAGTTTTTAAAGAAAGTGAACAGAAAGTTTGAGCACTCCATATTAGTGCTCAAAATCTCTCTCTCTCTCTCTCTCTCTCTCTATATATATATATATATATACACATACACATACATACATACAGTACTGTGCAAAAGTTTTAGGCAGGTGTGAAAAAATGCTGTAATGTAAGAATGCTTCCAAAAATATATATTGTAATTGTTTATGTTTATCAATTTACAAAATGCAAAGTGAGCAAACAGAAGAGAAATCTAAATCAAATCAATATTTGGTGTGACTACCCTTTGGCTTCAAACCAGCATCAATTTTTACACTTGCACACTTTGTACATTTGCACAAAGTCAGGGATCTTGTAGGATTAGAGTCAGGTGTATTAACCAATTATACCAGGCAGGTGCTAATGATCATCAATTTCATATGCAGGTTGAAATACAGTCATTAACTGAAACAGAAACAGCTGTGTAGGAGGCTTAAAAGTGGGTGAGGAACAGCCAAACTCTGCTACTAAGGTGAGGTTGTGGAAGACAGTTTCATGTCACAGGTCATACCCATGGCAAGACTGAGGACAGCAACAAGGCACAAGGTAGTTAGACTGCATCAGCAAGGTCTCTCCCAGGCAAAAATTTCAAAGCAGACTGGGGTTTCAAGATGTGCTGCTCAAGCTTTTTTGAAGAAGCACAAAGAAACAGGCAATGCTGAGGACCTTAGATGCAGTGGTTGGCCAAGGAAACTTAATGCAGCAGATGGAAGACATGTCATGCTTACTTCCCTTTGACACTGGAAGATGTCCAGCAGTGCCATCAGCACAGAACTGGCAGAAAACAGTGGGACCCAGGTATACCCATCTACTGTCCAGAGAAGTCTGGCCAGAAGTGGTCTTCATGGAAGAATTGTGGCCAGAAAGCCATACCTCTGATGTGGAAACAAGGCTAAGCGACTCAACTGTGCACAAAAACATAGGAACTGGGATGCAGAAAAATGGCAGCAGGTGCTCTGGACTGGTGAGTCAAAATTTGAAATATTTGGCTGTAGCAGGAGGCAGTTTGTTCACCGAAGGGCTGGAAAGCGGTACAATAATGAGTGTCTGCAGGCAACAGTGAAGCATGGTGGAGCTTCCTTGCAAGTTTGGGGCTGCATTTCTGCAAATGGAGGTCAGAATCAATGGTGTTCTCAATGTTGAGAAATACAGGCAGATACTTATCTATCATGCCATACCATCAGGGAGGCGTGTGATTGGCCTCAAATTTATTCTGCAGCAGGACAACGACCCCAAACATACACCCAACGTCATTAAGAACTATCTTCAGCATAAAGAAGAACAAGGAGTCCTGATGGTTTCCCCACCCCACCCCACCCCACCCCAGAGCCCTGATCTCAATATCATCAAGTCTGTCTGGGATTACATGAACAGACAGAAGGATCTGAGACAGTCTACATCCACAGGAGATCTGTGGTTAGTTCTCCAAGACGTTTGGAACAACCTACCTGCCAAGTTCCTTCACAAACTGTGCAAGTGTACCTAGAAGAATTGATGTTGTTTTGAAGGCAAAGGGTGATCACACCAAATATTGATTTGATTTGAATTTCTCTTCTGTTTGCTCACTTTGCATTTTGTAAATTGATAAACATAAACAATTACAATATATATATATTTGAAAGCATTCTTACTTTACAGTATTGTTTTCACACCTGCCTAAAACTTTTGCACAGTACTGTATATATGATTTTTAAAAAGAAAATAAAAAACTAATACAAACTAATATATAGTAGGAAAAAGGAAAGAAAGAGAAAGAGATCAAAAAGAAAGCTAAAAGTGCAAGAAAGAAAAAAGTTAAAGAAAAATAGAAAAGAAAGATACAAAGTAGCTTCTGATTTTCTTTGCAGCAGTTATAAGTACAATTATAAGTTTATCTCTTAAACCTATGATTACACTATACCTCTCTTCTTTCTATAGTCCATTCTATCTAATCATCAAAACCATAAATCATAAGTTTGTTTTTTTCTGCAAAAAGTCTATAAGGGTTTTCCAGTCAGCAATAAACATAGATATTTTCTTTTCCCTAAGCAAAGTAGTCAATTTGGCCATCTCAGCAAGTTCCATCATTTTCACCAACCATTCCTCCATTGTAGATAATGTGTCTTTGTGCATATATAAATTTGCTTCCATTATCATTTACAAAAACAAAATTCCATGACTTTTTTCCAGCTGTTTGTCCATCAGTCCCAAAAGAAAAATTGGTTTCAATTTTATATTAACCTTTAAGATCCTCTGAATCAGCGTATGCATTTGAATCCAAAATTTTCTACCCTTTTTTACACATCTACCAAACATAATAAAATGTCCCATCTTGTTGTTCACATTTCCAACATAAATTTGAAGTGCCTTTATATATTTCAGACAATTCTTCTGGTAACATGTACCAAAGGTACATCATCTTATAAAAATTCTCTTTAAGATTATAACATAATATAAATTTCAGTCCCTTCAACCACATATTTTCCCATTGTTCCATCTGTATATTATAACCAAATCTTTTAGCCCTTTTTATCATACATTCTTTCACTTGTTCTTCCATTTCAAATTCCAATAAAAGTTTATACATTTTAGTAATTACATGTTCACCATTTGTACACAGTTCTGTGTCAAACTCAGTCTTAGAATGTTCAAAACCATAAATTCTTTTGTCTGCTTTAAATCTTTCTAATAATTGTAAATAAGAATCATTGACAACTATATCCCTCTGCCATCAGTTCTTCTCTTGATTTTATTTTACATTTCCCCTGACAACATTCTAATATTTCATGATAAGTTAGCCATTTGTATTTGCTTATCATTTCTCATCTATAAAATGCTTCCTGTGCTGAGAGCCACAAAGGTGTTTTTGGGCACAACCTGGATTTGTATCTGTTTTATATTTTCAATATGGCATGTCTAACATAGTGATTTTTAAAATCCACATTGACCTTCAGTTTGTCATACCACAAGAAAGTTTGAGCACTCCTCATGATCTCCAGTTATGATTGGACAAGAATAAGCAAGCAATAATCCTCTAGTTTCTGACAATAGTGAAGGATGCTGGGAGATGTAATTAAGCAAAATTCAGAGGGCCGCAGATTTTCTACCCTTGGCAGAACAAATAAAATAAAATAAATAAATAACTCCATACTCATTGTATGAGAGCACTGCATTCTTTGCCGCAGTTCAATCCTGCAGAAAATATTAACTATATTGGCACCAAGTTGAATCTGAGAAGAGCTAAAAAGCAGTTGTCTTCTTTTTTAAAATGTTCTTTATCAGATTGCCCTGGAGAAGAAGAAAACTCAACTGATCCAAGATTATAGCAGTCTTTTTGGCATCAGATGCCTTTGGTGAGACACCCAACCCTTTCCAACATCTTCCTGTCACTAGAAGAACAAAAGGAAAAAGCAGAAACTGCCATTTCAGAACAGGCACCTCCCTGTTTAAGTATCTCCAAGAATGGAAGGTGGAGATGCAGCCATTTGTTATCTGAGTCCCATTAATTTGGAGACAGTTGCCATTTATCTTTTGATAGAAACCAGAAGGTTCATATGAGGTGCATAACTACCAAGCCTAATATGGGAAAGTGGTGTTTTTATCCTATAAAAGTGAATCCTTGATCAAAGAAGGTCTTGCTGATTCTTTATGGGGACTTTAAAAGAGAATGTGGGCTATAGTTTGTCACATGCAGGTCATTAGGCTAACAAATGAAATATGAAAAATGAAAAGGGCTGCAGAGGGAATTAACTGTACAGTTGAGGCTATTGTCAGAGGGAGCTGAAAAAGCCTAAAATCATCTTGAAGTTTGTTAAATATTTATCAGGTGTGCAGGAACTGAAGAGCATCAGTCAGGGGATACTGAAATGTGCATGAGAAGGAATAAAATCAGATATAATCGTGGAGGGATCATCCTGTTTTCACCATTGGGACATAATTACCTGGTGGTAATAGAGACTTCCCCGTTATATATTTTTGCAGATGAAGGCCAGTAACTGACTTCATTTGCTTAGTACATATTGCTAATGTCAGTTGGGTGTGCTCAATTATGCTATTAAGGCTCAAAAGTTCTGAGGATATAGACAAGAGGATCTCTCCTAGAAAATGATCAAAACCAAATAAAAAAATCCTCAATAATGCAAAACATGGTAATATACAAGGCTTAAGATGCTAGCTAAAAGTAGAGCTTCCATATTGGGCTACACAACTCCAGAAGGCCACTAGATGGCAGCAAAGAGATACCAAAAGCTCTGTCTCTTTGGCAGTCATCTGAATGTGTGCAGCCCAGACAAGGTGGCCCTAGTATGAACTCTGAGTTCAAATTCTCCGATTGATATCTTAACTCAGGATCCTTTCATGTAGGGGCTCTGCATTGTTCTGGAATCAGTTTTGGAACTAAATAGTCTCACACCATTATCTGTGTTCAGCATCTCAACTGATTAATTCCCAAGAAGGCAAGAGCAATCTTTCCATTTGTAATGATGAAGCTCTGTAGAATTTGTGGATGGTCTTTCTCAGGGGCAGAAACGCTTGCCTTGCATCCTGGCTTCAGCTAAAGTTTTATGCTGTTCACTGATTCTTAAAGTGAAAATATCTTGACAGCTTTGTGGGTCCCCATTCAAAACAAGCACTCAGGTTTTACATCTTGCATATGGCTAGACCAATGCTCATCAACAGGCTGATTCCATTTTAAGACATGGCTGGGCCTGATGTGTGCTATTCTGACTGCCGATCTTTGCAACTAAGCTTCCGCATTCAGTAGCCCAGGTAAAAGGAGCTAGGGTGAGAGTTTGCTCTGGTTTCTCCTTCTCTTGGAACCAATTGACCACATGCATCAGATGTTGCATTTCGTTTTCTAGTGGTGGAATTTGTTCTTGTGAAGGGATTTGCATTGCTCCAGGATAACTAACTTTCTCTGTCTTCCCCTCCCATTACTTCAGGCAGCCTTCAATGTTGTATTCATGATACCAGTATGTGAGCATTGTTTAGAATGCCTCTTCCTTCTCCTCTGTTCCAGCCAAGCATTCCAGCTCTAGTTACAAGGTAGTGAAAAACACACCTCGTTGCAAAATAGCAGGCATGCTACCTTTCACCATCACAGCTAGCCACAGGCTTTTAGGGCAAAGGGAAAGAGTGACATAGTAGCTCTCTGATACTTCTTTATAGCAAATTATTATTATTATTATTATTATTATTATTATTATTATTATTATTATTATTAATAATAATAATAATAATAATAATATTTATTGGATTTCTCCACCACCCATCTCCCCCACAATAGGGGACTCTGGGCGGCTCACAAAGACATTAAAACTATAAATATATATAAAATACATAATATATATAGAATTAAAACAATACTAAAAAAGGACAATCCAAGAAGATGAAAATTGGGCCGGGGACAGCCGGCCACTACGGGGCTAGCCATCTCCCTGCTTGAGATATTCCCTCCCTGCCCCAGGCCAAGTGACAGAGCCAGGTCTTCAAGGTCCTTCAGAAGGCCAGGAGTGAGGGGTCCAATCGCACCTCCGGGGGCAGAATGTTCCAAAGAGCGGGGCCAAATGGCCAGTGGTGAGGCCTCCTGGGAGTTGTAGTACAGGAACTACTGTGAAAAGGAGGGCAGTCCTGAGGAGGGATTTGAAGGATGTATTCTATTTAAGGATTGCTTCCTTGAATTTCTAGTTCTGGAATGAAGAAGACCTCTTCTATTTTTAAAATTCATTGCCTCCCATCTAGTGGCAGATCTTCACCAAATGGCCATATCGCTACTCACACTCTGCAGTTGGCTTCAAAGAAAAATAACACTGCTCAGCAGCTGCATTGATCTGAAATCTGGGAAGCTTCCCCATTGTAGGGAATTCTTCACACTGAAAACCTGCCATCCAGGAAAATATGCTGTATTGTACTTCGGTCAATGGATCATCTTGCCCAAGCATATTGAACTCAACCAGAAGCATATTGCTGTTTCTGTAGTCAAGGAAAATAAAGCATAAATATTTAGGAGGCATCTTTTTAATGAACCAAATGACAGTGCCATCAAGTAGCCTCAATCCTCATTTGCCCACAGGTCATGCTACTCTCTTGAAAGCTCACCTGCAAAGTAAACTCTATGCAGGAAACTACCTAGAAAACCAAATTTAATATACTAATGCATGTTGACATCATATGCCAGACATCCTATCGAACCTTTTCCCAAACATGACAACATTATTAGTAATGATGCAATGAAGTATTATAAGCAGATAACAACTTTATTGACCTAAATAACTCCAATAATCTGCAAAGCTTAGCATACAGCTGAAAGCCACTAAATGAACTAGTGCCATTTACTTATCCTGAAACTGTCAGGAGTCATGCATAATGTAATACTTCAGCCACTAACAGAAGCCCAGAGGAGAGAATGCTGGGTGTGGGCCAGAAGAATATATCCAGAGAGCAAAAATATTCATTTTTCTTCCTTCTCTCTAGCTTTTTCTCTCTTTTGGAACAAAGATTTCTCCTTCATTGTATTCACTTGATGCATCCATACAGGTGGTCCTTAACAAAAGAGAAATATATGATTCCTAAAAAAAAAGGGGGGGGGAGAAACAAAGCATGATCATGAATAATGCAAGAATAATGCAAGATCAAGGAGAATAAGGATTCTTCATTGTCTGTCTTCGGGCCTTTTCCCACTGTTCAGTGTTATCCACCCATCTTTGAGTCTGCAGGAAAATTGTACCAGTCCGAATGTTGCTGTCCCCATTTCTGATCTCTATCCTGCCTCTCTGGCCTCTTTTTCCAGCCACTGCAGTTACTTGACTTCTCTCCAAGGTAATGAGTGACAAAACCTAACAGATTTTATAAACCTTGAAGCTGCCCTTGGATTATGTCAGCATCAGGGAGAGAGAACTCCACTTTAACATCAATGTCAGGCTAACAAGGCAAAATTCTGCAAGAAACTATTTCCCAGGATACAGATGTTCAGATAAATACTTTTACTGAAGCAAAATGATGACACTGTTCTAAAAAAAAATTCAGTGACTGCTGTGCATCAAATGTTAATAATAGTCACTGCTCACTTTTCTTCTGCCTCTTTTTCCTGCCCACTCTATTTAAAGGTCTTGGTCAGAAGATATGCCTTGTTCCTCCTTCTGGTAAAGGGCCTGGTCTATTTGACTATGTGAGAACTTTCACAATCAGTATATGTAGCTAAGGCTGATTGAATCCTGCCTTGCTGTGGGCCAGGGGATAAGTTGAAGGTCTGATCCCACTAAGCTTTTGGGGATCAATCAAGGTCAGCTAGATATTTCTATCTGCACTGACAGTATCAATTATTTTTTTCCTTAAAATGCAAACTGAACCCCATTCCTACACAAATCTATTCTCTCAAGAAACTACTTTCCTTTTAATATGAGCAGTTGCAACTGCTACCAGGGAGCTCTTTCTAAATATCCATAACTTTAGGCCAACCCATAACCCAGCAATTAGAGTTACTTAGAAACTACAGACTGCAACCTTTCTTCTTTACTGTAGAGTTCCTTCTTGGCTTCCAGTTGGACTGAGGGTTGAAACATACTGATTGCAAGTGATTCTGTAGCTACAGCTAGCTCTGCACAGGGTCTTTGACCTCCTTACTACTTGGCACACTTTGAGTCCTTTCCAAAACAATTTCTCCTCCAAGTATAAAAAGATTATTCAGCCCACCATCTAAATGTTCCAATAACATCCAGTATACTAGCTTTCCTAAACTGCAAATGAATCAACAATTCTGTCTGGATTCTACATACCAGATTGTAGGTGAAGCCCTAAGATAACCAAGTGTTCTTCTATAATTTAAAGAACAAAAGAAAACCTCCCAAATCATTTTTTTTAAAAAAAAGACAAATCATAGAAGAAAGAATATTATTCTTTATGTGTAGGGATGAAGGAATATTTATCTTATGAAAAAAAAAATCTCTCTACACACAGACACACAAGCAAACATGGCTCATTTTAACCATTGTTTCTTGAACAAGTATACTATCCAGGTTCAAATGTAACATTAAAACATAAACTGGAGATTATAAACCATCATGCTAAGTTAAATCAAACAAATGACATTATACCTTAGTATTGCAATGTGTGAGCCCTTGCCACAGCCTGAAATGGTGCAGTTCAAGCAGTTTTATTACCTATTCTGCTGCCTCTGAAAACAAGGCTTGAGGATATACAGAAGACCTTCTTAAACTATATCTAAAGGCTGCTTCAGCTCTAATGACAATTTATTCCATAATATGGCATCTCCAGAGAGAAAGCAAACTTGGTTGTTGATGTTGACTGTATCCAGTATGAAGCAGACAATATTGGGAAAAGCAATCTTGTAGGTAATTTGGGCCTTATATACCCAAGTCAGAGTTGGAACACAATTGGCAATCAGCAAAGAAATCTGAATACAGAGATAATGAGGGAGCTCAAGGAAGTGCCACTTACCACTTCTACTGCCAAATTCTAGGTCATCAGTAATTTCCAGCTTATCTTCAAAGGTTACCCAATGAAAAATGCATTACAGTAGTCTAGCTTTGAGGAAGTTACCTATGCATGAGCCATCAAATCAGGCCTCTCTCCTGAAGATAGGGACACAATTGTTGTATCAGTTAAAGCTGCAAAAAGGCCTCTTTGTCACTAGTACTATATGGCTGATCAACATCTTTGCTAGGTTCAAAACCTGTCCTCAGGAGGAAATGCAAACCCATCTAGAACAAGTATATCTCTCATATCCTGAGGTTCAGCCTTTGAAATCAGTAACAACTCTTCTCTTAATTCAATTTTTTCTTACTCTCTCATATCCAGAGTCTTACAGCCTGGAGACATACAGAGGCTCTGGAGATACCCAACCTGAGTCACAGAAAAGGATAAATATAGCTGAGTATCATCAGCATATTTATGACAACCAGCTCCAAATCTGAATAATCCTTCTGGCAAACTCATGCAGAAATTAAATAGCATAGAAGACAAGCATCCTCCTTTAGGACCCTGCAAAAAAGAGGCTGAGCAGAAGTCTCCCAATTACACTTTCTGGTAATGCCTAGAAAAAAAGGAGTGAACCACTGTAAAGTGATGCCTCAAACTCTCAGCTTCTCCAAGTGCTCCAGCACAATAATTTGATCAGCTGAGATTCTTTTCTTTTGGAGGGAGGGGGTTCTGGAACATATCATACACCCAGATGACTCAGCCATCTGTGTGTCAAATCTAGATCTCAGTCCAGATTGGAAAGGTTTGGAAAACTCAACATCAGCTGATCGTGTTTAAAAACAGTGACATTCTATGATGGCTTTTCAAACTAGGGCTTCATCACTGCCTCCCTTAAGACTGTAGTGGATTCAATTTGCACAAGAGGAGCATGACTGATCTCAGGATTATTGACAGATTGAAGTCTTTAGAACTCTTTATAAACCAAACCAGGAAGTGGGGTAGTGGCATGAACAGTTCCAAAAACTTGCCCATTTCCTCAGGGATCAAACAAAAAGTAACTGATTCGGACTACTGTGTCGTGGACAGCCTAGATTCAGAAATGCCAAACATCAGGCTTGGTGCAAGTGTAGGCAGTCTGAATAGTCTGAAGTGCTCAAACATTCACAATAGAGTAGTTTGGTGTTAAGGAGCCAGCTGGAACCACAGAAATTTGGATCATCTGCCCAACAGTTCTGAAGAACGCATTCTGGGACAAAAATCCATTCATTGTTCTCCCACTTGATTGTCATGGCATCAGCTTTTGATGATGCCTTCACGGTCAGCTTGGATTCACCCCAGGCTCTCATCATGGTTGCTCAAGCCCCCTATCCTCGTGTGTCATTGCCCACAACCTCTCCATATACAATGGAGAGCTATGGACTCCAGTGTAGCACAGGACATGCTTAGGAACCATCCTATTAAGCATCCAGGAGACTTGATTAAGATCTCAAGCAGAACTGATGAAGCAACTGACCATATTTGGGGAAAAAAAATCAAATATTTGTTTCCAACAGTGACAGTAAAAGCATGATAGCTCCTACCAGTGCCAAAAGTCTCCATTCTTTTTCTCCAAAATGCTTCTTCTAAGTCTTGGAGAGGGTGAATGAGGCTATTACAGAAATGATTCATGTACTTCTCCCTTGCAACCACCATTTTTCTCTGGAATAACTCACACTGATGCAATATCAAGGGCATTTCTCTGAAAACTAATGCACAGCTACTGTAAATAGTATAGCCTAGCTCTTTGGATTCATTTCAAAAGGCCACTATAAGCAAGCCTATTCCTTTTCCAGCAGATTGCTATGTAGGAATGCTAGATGGGGTAATGCTGGCGTGAAAGGGGAAAAAAGGAGAGTTGTCAGAATGAAAATAGGTTTTGTGGACCCACCCACATTTCACCCTGTCCCCACCCTTGCTTGCTTCAGTCCCACCCACCATTGGGATTGTGGCTTTCAACAGAAAAATAAAAAGGTTGCCCATTCCTGCTCAAAGTGCCTGCTAAAACCTGGTAAGGGGACAAATGCAACCTCAGCTCTTTGCACAATCACTTATTGTGATTTAAAATTATTCATGAACTTCTCTGTAATTACCCCTCTGTCCAATTACTCTGTCATGCCATCAGATGGTACAATCCTTTGGATTGTAATTCCACATGCCATAAGACTTGAAATATGCAATAACATCACAATAACCTAAAAATGAATCATCAGAACAAACCCCTGCAGAGAAGAGGGGGAACCATGTGCTGCTCATTTGTTAAGTAAATTGTTATTAAAATAACTTATGTAAATGAAGCCCCTTTCCCCTAAATTTATCACAACATTTTAATTTTTAGTTCTGCAAATAGCATAAATCTTCAAGAAGAATATAATAGAAAAGAGGCTATAAGCTATAACAAGTAGCAGTGAGGAATTGTCCTTTCAGGGCAGAGGTGGGTATGGCAATCTTTATTATGGCATTACAACATAAAGCTAGACAGTGTTTCTCTAAAAGGACAGTTAGAGGACTACACAGTTCATAACCTCAATCCAAAGATCTCTGAATGCAGCGCTTCATCATGGGACTTTGTCACAGCCCAGAGATGGATGCTTTGTAGAGCACTGACAGAGCCAGGTTAATGCCCTGGAATTGGTATGATGAGATTTTCAAAAATCTTGGCTAGGCATTGGTGGTAAGGGAAGCATCTGAGCCCTGCACTGAGCAGCAAAACATTTGGGACTGGCACTGCAAAGACGGCAGGGCTGGAAAAAAACTTTGCTTTTTTTTTTTTTTTTTGCTTATATGTTGGAAAGCTCCCAGAGCTCAAAGCAGGATCATTAATCGGCCAGAAAAAATAGACAACTTAACTCGTTTTGCCTTTGCTTCTGGACTATGTGCCAGAAAATGATGTATTTATTTAACCCATTTGCAGGCTGCCCTTCACCCTCCCTACTTGAGCCTCAAAACATTGCTGTGGAATAGTTTGGGCTAAAAAGAGTGAACTCCCAGGGAATGTTATGACCAAATAGTGTTGGGACTGTGCAAGGACTACACATAACTTGCCTTGGGGTCAGTTCTTTGGCTTGGAAAGTAGTGCAGTTAGGACTGGAAAGATCTGCACAAACACAAGAGTTGGTTTGGGGGGGGGGGGAATGCTGCCATCCACTAGGATTCAGATTTGTGCAGCCCAGATGTGGTGGCCTAAGCATAATCCATTTTGTGTTACCTTAGGGTCAGGGGCTCAAGCTCAGATACTTCGGTCACCTAATGCAAAGAGAGGACTCTTTGGAAAAGACCCTGATGCTGGGAAAGATGGAAGGCAAAAGGAGAAGAGGACGGCAGAGGATGAGATGGTTAGATGGCATCACTGAAGCAATGAGCTTGAAACTGAGCAAACTCAGGGAGGCAGTGAAGGACAGGAAGGTCTGTCACGATGTGGTTCATGGGATCATGAAGAGTCAGACACGACTTAACGACTGAACGAGAACAACAAGTGTCGGGGGGGGATGTTTGGCTCTTTCTTATTCCTATTCGTTGGCATACTGGAGCATGATTTGGAAAATATAGGAGCCCATCCTCCCATGACTCAAAATGAGAAAAATATTAATACAAACTGTAACATTCTTTTGGTTTGGTCGTGTTTTGTCTGTTTTAACCAGAATGGAATTGAATTTGCCAGAAATTGGGCTATACTTGAGTTATATTTGTGCAGGGGCTTTTGAGCTATGTTCTTTTAAAAGGTGTTTTTCAAATGCCCAGAATCTTTTATTTTGTAACAGAGTACAATGACATTTACACCAAACATGGATTCTATAAAGAAGAATATATGCTGCAAATTTCAGGCAGATATGTGGAGGGATGTGGTGAGGTATAGACTACAAAAATTCATCTAGTAGCAGAAAATTATTTCATTTCTACCCACATTTCTTCCAGGAGTTCAAGCCAGTTTTTCTACAATTTTCTCCACACAATCAAATCTGTGAGTTAGGCTGGGCTGAGAGAGAGACTGATTAGCCCAAATTTACCTAGTGAGCTTCCATGGTGAAAACCTGAACCTGGGTCTCCTGGATTGTAATATAACACCTTAACCATTAAACCACATTCAAAGTTTTCTGTTTTCTTACCTGCCATCTAGTGGACACCTAGATTTTGCAGCCCAAATCTGGTGGCCCTAAGTTATGTAGGGGACATTATAGCAGGAATATATTGTTCCACATCAAGTAACTAAAAACAAAACAAAACACCCAGAGCATCCTATTCCATTCTGGATGTGGGGTTTGCACTGAGATAATGCACCATTCTTTAAGTAGTTATTTGGATCCATAACTCCCTGGTCAGAATCTGCATTTTTATTACATCACAATGGCTCTCAAAACAGCAAGGGTAAGATTCCACAAGGAAGGCCTGAACCTGGCATCACTGGGATCTCTGGGTTCAGATGCAATGCAAACACAGGTGCAGAAGGTTAGATGTCTTCAATTCAAGGCTGTGATTGTGCAATATAAATGAGGTAGTCTTCGTTTAACATCTGCAATTGGTTCCAGCAACTCAGTCGTTAAGTGAAGTGGTCGCTAAGTGAAAATCATGTGACCAGGACTGTGCTTATGATTTTATTTCAGCTTTCCTTTGCTTTACGGCATCAGAAGGATGTGACCCCAAACGGCTGGATGAGCCCAAACGGAAGGAAAGGTTTTCAGAACTTGACTCACAAGGTAGCTGGGTAAAAGGACAAATCTTATAGCCCTTGGGAATGCTCACACTGGCACTGGGATAATTTAGCAAGAAGGAAATTAATTCTTGTATTTACATTAATTTGAGAGAAAGGGATTACAAGAAAGTAAGCAGGCACACAATTGAAAATACACATCCAAAGGAATGGGCTAGCGCTAGCTCTTTGCCTAGAGAGCTCCAGCTCTGAGCCCCCAGCCACTTAGGAGGCAAACAAAAGCCTTTAGTGTAAAACTGATTAGGATCTGGTCAGTTTCAGGCAGCAGTGGGAGCCAGCTGGAGGGTTCTAATCAACTAATTAAGGTCACAGAGCTGAGCTTGTTAACTTGTGGTTAGCGCTTTTTAGGGAGGCACTGCACTATGGAGAAAAGCAGCTGAGGCAGAGATAGCTTGTTTAGGCAATCTCTCTGCTCTGAGAGGGAGGGAAAAGAAAAAAACAGGACAATGCCTGCTAACTGACTATAATGGTGAACAGGTGACTGAGAGAGAAATGCCGGTGTGAGTCACACAGTTACTTTTTCATCACCGTTGTAACTGCCAATGGTCACTGTTCAAGGCAGTCACTAAAGGAGGACTACCTGTAATTCCTCAGGATGAGGAGCTCTGTCCTCATCTATCTAAATGCCTGCAGGCCATTTTATTCTACGGCAGTAGAGAGACTCTATATGAGACCCCTACCCAGCATAAGGGAGTGTTGAATGTTTCTGATGTAATGTTTTATTCTAAAGAGCCTCTGCTAGTTCATTACTTGTTGATGTATGAATTGATATTGTTCAGAATAAATTTGAGAACAGGTTAGTGCTTTTCCTGACCTGCTAATTTCCTGCAGGTGAGTTTTCTTTTCAGGACAGCAGGATACAAATCATGCCAGCTTTTTTTTCTCTCACCTAAAATGGGACAGTTTAATATTGCCTTGCTTTAGAGAGCTACTTCTGCAGACATGATCACATTATATCTGCCAAGCTGTACTTGATGGGGTAAACAGAGCACTCTCAGGCAGTAAGGCTGAAACCTAAGAGAACAGAAGCAAATTTTGGTGGGTGCACATCTAACCCTCGCAGCGACAGAGAAATGAATGAGTAGCTGCAAAAAAATAGAGCTGGGGAGCTCACAGCAACTCAGAGCAATTTTGTTTTTTAAATGTTTAAACTAGCAACCAGGCCTGCAATTTAAAAAAAAAAAAATCCTGGGAAGCTAACAGCTAGCATGGCAACTTCTGTCCCTATGACTCAGACATCGCCTGGAAAGCAAGGCACTGCATTCTGCTTTGCTACAGCCAGCCACATTCCGCCCTCTGATAACTGATTACTTGGCAACAAGGGTGAGGAATTCTAAAGCAGAGACCGAGCACCGAGCCATCCCAATTCAGAGCTACACAAAGCGTCTACTGATCTGATGCACCGACTATAAAACTTCAAAGAGGCCCACAGAGTCTGAGGGTGACAGATTTCTTATGATCTTCCTCCTCCAGAATCCAAAGCAGTTTACAGTGCTGTCATGTGTAAGGAGAAGTAAGCTTTCCTCTGACTTTTCACTCAGAATTGCAATGTTCCACAGCTGTTCAAACCTTAGGCTTTATAGTTATGTCGGGACTACACCACCCACAATTCCCAGCCATGCATTCTGGGAGGAGTCATCTCAACATATCCAAAGGGCATCAGTTTAGAAAGAAATATCCTCCTAATCCTTGATTCTACAAGGATCCTTCCTTCCTTCCTTCCACTGAGCAAAATAAAGCAAAAATTCTATGCTCACAAGTGAAAGTAAGACTTCCCTCTGAGTAAAAATGCACTGGATTGCTCTATAAGAGGTATTTCCTGTTAACCCTTATATGGATTCCAACATTTGAGGAACATTTATTTAATTCCCTATTTTGTGGTGCTTAAGTGAAAAGTCCATTGTGCCTTATTTTTGTCAATCACTGCTTTTAAATTTTCCTCAATAAGCAGTCCCTGCAAAGTTTGTAAAAGTAAGGCTAAAACCTTGAGTAGTAGTATTTTACTTGTTTTAGCACTGGGTCAAAATGTACTTATCTAGTTATATATTGACTTGATTAGTTTGTTTTGCTGCATTTATGTCTTAGTCTGTGACTTTTGAAATGGATTTTACTGAACTGTATCATGATAAATTTTGGATTATAGATGCCTACTGGAAACCATCCTGATAGCCCAAGATGAAGTGCACGTTTGGAAATATACATACATACATTTTTTTTCCATATCAAATAAATGGTAACAGATCCTTTTCTTAAAGTAATAAAGCCAAATTGAGCCAGGGTTTCTCTTTCTCCTGAACTGCCATTCTTGGCTCTTTCACTTTTCTCCGAGTATCAAATATAACACTGTTGTTAGCTTGTCCTGCACACTATTGGTTTTCTAAATATTCCTGGTTTTTTTATCCTCCCCACAAGCTTTGCAGTAATTGTTTGGTGATAATATTTTAGAAGTTCACCCATTTGGACGTACACATTTTTAAAGGTTTAGAGGATTGAAACTTTACCTCTTTAAAAATACATGCTATCATTTCTAGGATACAGCTTATGTACACATTCTGGTTATCTGAAAGGAACGTAGAAGCTGTGTTGCATCCAGGCAGACCAGTTTGCCTAATATTATTGACGCCAATTGCCAGAGTCTTCCTCAGGCTCATCCTGGAGGTATCAGGAGTCTAACCAGGGATCTTCTGCATGAAGATCATATGCAGTACTAGTGAGCTGTATGTAGTTGCCCCCCCCCCCCGAACAGCCTCTTTAACTTGATCTCAACTCCAAACCAGGTTTTACTGCAATGAAATGGGGAAACCTCCATTAGACCAACACCTTCTGTTTGTGATATGGAGAAACGCTGGATCTAATAACATTAAACCACAAATTTTGGAAGAAAGGGGGAGGCATGCACTATGTTTCTTATGATGTATGAGATGGTCAACCTGTGGCCCTCACTCCATAAAGCCCCAAAGTGCCTTTTTGTGCCCCCTCTGATTCTGATGACTGAAAAGACCCAGCAGAGTTTCTTGATGTCTTGAACTGAGAAACACATGAAAGTTATATAGTCATACTATAGTTAAAAGAACAAAACAAAAAGAAACTTTCCAAAACTCACTCCCATCTGCACTTGATGGATCCCATTTTTTTAGTCCTCATCTTGCCAGATGGTAAATATGGCCCTTCCCAACCACTCTTCAAGGAAGAATCCAATTTAATAAGGTATTTTCAGTAAAGACTTGGCCCACAGTTTTCCCCTTTAATTTATCTGTCTTTTATTGCTTTTAAACTTTGGCTAGACTTTACCCTCATGTTTTCCTTTCTCTGAATAAGTGTCTAACTGGAAAAACAAAAAACAAAAAGAAAGAAAAAGATGACAGAGAAAAGTGAAAAAAGACGTCCAACTTTACAATGCATAATTATATCAGGAGCTTCAGCACTGTCTAAAGGTTGACATTAAACATTGTTGGGAATCAGTTGCATAGTATGCAAAGACCAATTCAGGTCCTTCATATCTGCCCTCCATTCACTTCCACCCCCTCCTTTCCCAATTAATAATTCCACTCAGGCTCTGACTGCTGCCACTGTTCTTACCCTGGGTGTACAATCAATAACAAGACAGACAAAAATTAAATCTTTGAACGGATTTCTGGTTGAGCTGATTTTAGTGACTGGGTTGTCGAACCACTTTCAGCATTCAAGAAGATTTCAAATTCCTGCTTCTTTGTAACAACAAAAAACACATTTTCCACTTGGCTGATAGACAGCAGCCTGTCAAAGGTGGCTTAGCTAGCTTATTATGTCGTTGGCATGAGGTGGGAAAGGTGAAGTAAGGAGGTTACAATCACCGTGGACACCGTTGCAGAGGATGTTCACCTTTTATTTCTCGAGGCACTGAAATCTGAAGTTCATAGACCTGACTATCTCCATGGTTGGTATAAACAAGCTAGCTTTTTTCTTCCTCTCGGCCATTTGGAAAATCTGGGCCACGTAGTTCTTTCCCATGAACTTCACTAATGTGAGAAGAGTGAGCTACTCTCAGTTAGGTCAGCTGAATATTTTTTGGGTTTCCCTTAACCTTTTAGCAGAGGAGATGTTTACAAATCCAGGAAAGAGGAAGGGAAAAGTTGTTGCCCGGGTTCAGCAGGGATTTGTGGGCCCATCTAAATCCATTCTATTTAACTGACCACTTAACTGACTGAAATCTGTCTTGAGAGATTTCCAATTGAATTCTTTCAAACCAATTTTTAAATTAAAAAATTTCTAGATCTTATTGTGGAACAAAGAGAGCGGACTCTTACTTTTTAAACTTTCTTTAGTTTTCCAAGAAAGTTGTCTTATTCTAGGATGTGTGTGGGAAAAAAGTCTTTACTCTTCAAAGACCATGGAATCTGGACTTCATAGAGCTCCACAGACACATTTAGTTACCATGTCTATTTTAAAAAGAAAGGGTAACCCTGCCTGTGCCTACTATGGATTTGATTTCAGGGGAGGGGGAAGCAGGACACCAATGTTAGCTTTTGTTCTGGCCAGTGTTCATCCTGCTAAGAGCTTGCTGGCAGTAGAACACTCAAAATTGCTTCCACGAGGACCTGTGGAGAATTTTTTTTAAAAAAACTTATCTTGGTAAAGCCATGTTTACACTAATTTATAGTCATTGATGGATTGCTGGCAGAATTTGCAGATCAGCTGATTGGTTCCTTAGCTAGCAACTATTTCATTACTTTCAACTGAGGCAATAAAGCTACTGCTTCAGCATAGATTTTGCACTGTTGTTTTTGTCATTCTTATTTAAGTGTACAGATACATTTTCCAAATGTAAGATTTTACATAGCTGATTTAATCGCCATAGATTTCACCTTCAGCTTAATAATACTGAAACTCTATGGTTTGGGCCAGGGAGCTCTGATTTCAAAGATGCCAAAAATCCAAAGCCTTTTGAGCTTGAATGAACAGGATGGAAGGGAAAGAGAATAATTATTTTATCATTTTCACAGAAGGCATATGCTGGAGTTGTGAATTCTGCAGAAGCCCTTAGTCGAGGATCTGCTCTTGAACATAGGCAGAGTGCTGAAAGGATACCAAGTAGCTAAATTGTAGAATGTTCCATTAGTAGAAGAGATAAATACTCATAATCTGTCTGCAAGATGTGGTTAAAAGAAGCAAGATGGCAGCCATGATGGTATGATTGAAGATCCTCCCATTTTTTTTTATGTGGATCTCATACACATAAAAAACAGGCAGAGCTTTGATGGTGCCATTGTGACTGCTCTCTTGACTTTTTTTTTTTTTTTTTACCATATCCTGTGGTCACCCCTGCTCATAATACAAGTTTCTTAAATACAAAGTACGGGCTTAGCCCACCCATCCACAAATATTAACAGACAGTCATTATATTTAAAGTGAAAGTTGGATTTATTAAGAAATACACGAGGATCGAAAATGCTATCTAAACTACTTCTTACTGAAAGGGAAGCACAAGAGAGAAACACACACAGAGGAAGTTCCCTTTTGTCATTTAAACACAGAGACTCATTTAACTAACCACAGACCTAGAGAAAAACCTCTTTAATATTATCTTGCACATTTTCCTATCATGTAATGATAACTCAGTTTTATTACAGGGACTGACCAATATTCGTGCATTCAGTAGACAGTACAAACAACAATATAACATTCAGGTAAAATTAGTTCACATGCCCCTTAACAATCCTGCACATTTATTCTACTGTTATTTTACTACACCTCATTCTTCTCTAAACAGGGGACCCAACAAGCAAACCAACCAAATTTTGCAGCCTTTCCTGTAATTCTAGAATCTTGGTCTGCAAATAAATAGCCAACATAAAAATCATCTGAGCAACAGGGGATTTTGGAAATTATAGGATATAACCAAGTATTATGAAAATCCTTATAAAAGATACAATACCAGAAGATACAAGCCAGTGTCTTGATTACACCCACTTCACAAGGGCAAAATCTTTCAAAATAGTGTGTTTTTTTGTTTTTGTTTTTAATTCCTGCCTTATAGAACTGCTGAGGGAAGGATATTAAAGCATGCCAAGGTAAATGCTGTACATTATTTGGCTATAAAAAGATGTTTCAAATACCTTGCTGCTTGGGATTTGAACATCCTATTTGCAATTATTACATTTGCAGAGATTCTGTTACGATCCATTTGTACATCAATATCAATTATCCTCTGTCTTTGCACTGCTTTGGGTTCCTCTTAACTCATCTTCAAAAGTCTCTGGAGTGAGCCTAATGTGAGTCAGATTTTTTTCTCTACCTCCTACATGGCTGGCTGGGGAATTCTGGGAGCTGAAGTCCATACATCTTAAAGTTCCCAAGGTTGAGAAACACTGTGCTACACCCATGAAGCTTCCAAGTCTTCAGCTAGGATTAAAGGAGCTTGGTCTTGTGCACAGATGCTCAGCTTAAACTAGTAATTACTCTTAAGGAAGCTCTGGATTCCACTTTTATTACTCTAAATAATTGATGCACTGCCTCTTCCCTATTTTTATGAATGTTCAAAACACAATTAGATTAAATTAAGTTTTTAATTTATTATTTTATAATAAATAATATATTATTACATATAATATACAATAATATAAAATAAAATAATAAAAATAAAAATAGAATAGAATAATTAATTTTTAATTGATTAGATTAAATTAATTAAATTAAATTAAATTTAAATAAATTAAATTAAAACCTCCCTCCCTTATTTAGTTTTCCAAACTCTTAAATCATTGTAAGTTAGTGATCATAAAAACCACCTGATGAGTGAGAAGAGTTTAGATAAAGTCAATCCTAACTGTCCATTGTCCTCTTTAACCAAATACACACTGATGTTTCTTTTCTCTTTGAGTCTTAATAGGTTCAAAACAGTTAGCTGACTTTCAGTACAAGTCTACTTATTTTGCTTTATTAGCATTAGATGATTTAAAAACTTGGCTCAGTCTTAACAATTTCAAATAATTCTGGTGCTCCTGCTTAATACATATTCCTTGAATAAACAGCATATCTGCCACTTGCTCTTTAATAAATGAGATATTTTTCTCCTCTTGATTTGTGAGCTTTGCCCTTTAACTTTTACATTTAGCAGCTTAATTTCCCTTATTATTTTCTTCCTTTCCTGGCCTCATTCGCAATTCTTATTCTCCCTAAAACTCTACTGCAGTCTTGTCATTAGAGGATGAAGACTTCCTTCTATTTATAATCTGTTGTCTCTTCACTTACTGCAGCTATGGCTGGTTTTCTCTAATGGGTGGCTTGGCCTGATATTTCTTTTCTATTGGCATATATATTTCTAGATTCTGCCACATTTTTCACTCTAACCATCTCAATTTGTATGTCAAGATTTAATACCCCCATCTCTTTAGCATAATGTTTATATATATATATATATATATATATATATATATATATATATTTAAAAACTACATCATACATAAAAATGCAATAAATTAAACGAATGACATAAGTGAAACCAATCCATTGAACTGATTCAAATGCCACTAGACAGTTGGAATAGGATTAGAAATCAACATTATCACAATTTTAAAATACCATTCAATGATGTGGGTGAATAGAAATACCTTTGGTGGCAAAAAAGACAATAATGGAGGCATCAAACTAGACTTTCAGGAAATAATATTCCAACACTTGAGACAGCAACTTAAAATTACAGTCAGGTAATTTAGTCAACACATCCTGAAATTGTGTGAAGTTGAATTATTTCCTCAGTATTCTGAGTGTGTCAGTACACTGCATGTACCCTCTCACTGGGGAGATACATAGGCAGTAGTATGTTGGCTTGCAAAAAAAAAATCTCTAGATTAGAGACCTAGCTTGCATAGAATATTGCAAGCTACTAGGCTGCATTTGGTGACAAAACTCAGCCCAGCATACTTTGGTTGCCATTTTGCTATGCCTGGTCTCCGTGGCAGTTATCTTTAACTCTGGAAAGACGTTGTAATTCTCAACAGTATTACTCTATAGTGCATTTTTTTCAGCGCACTTTAAATTCCAAGAGGTACTTTCCTCCAAGGCAAATAACACTTTCGGAAGACCAATTTGCATCAGGAGACCAGCATGTTTCACAGAGATACAAGAGCCACGATCATGATAATTATTTCTCTTCCACCCATCTGGCTGATATTTGCATGTACCCATTTAAAATAATTTTGATCCCAAGAAATCAGGTTTTGGTGGCAATGTGAATGGCAAAGTACAAGCAAAGTGTTGGGCCACAATGGGGAGTGTGTGCTCTGTTGTAAAGAATGAATGTTTGTTTCAAGAAGTGAAAATGGCTATTTACAATAGCATGTTCCTGCCCACTTTACTATATAAAAGTGAGAGCTAGCTATGTCAGGGGAATCAAATAAATTAAATTCAGTGAAAAGGTACTTAAGAAGAGCATGTGGTAAAACAGAAAGAGAGCGGGTCAAGAACGAATGGATGTGGATGAATACCAAAGTGAATGAGCAGCATAAAAGAAGTATGTTGCAGTCACTTGGTCGTATAGATGGAAAGAATGAGGATCAAATTGCGAAGAATGAGTGAATATATAAAGAGGAAAGGGAAGACCAAGAAAGTAATGGTTAGACAGAATTGATAAGTTCTTCAAAAACAGAGAGATGAGAAATTTCAAGGACAGAATGCAACATATGAATCTATGTGCTGTATGAATGGGACAGAAGCAAGGTTTACGTGGATAGAGAGGTATGGAGCAGTATAAAGTACGGTGTCACTGTAAAATTAGATTTAGTTAGATTTCCTTTCCTTTTATCTCATGCCTTTGTTTCTTTTTGCCCACTTTTTTTCACTCCTTTTCTGTGCTTTGTATAACATTACTCACCCCCAAAGGAAATAGTAATGGGCATATATCTATGAGTGTATTTATATAATGCTTATTCTGTAGCTCATTTAGTGCCATGATAAGGAATATATATATATTCATTTAAAATATTTTAAACATTGTATCTTAGTTCAGAGGTCTTTCTAAAAAATACTGACATTCAAATCCTAAATTGCTTATACAAAATGTTCTCTTCATTTAATATTAAGTAAACGGAACAATTTTAAATCTATTAGTGCTAATACTATTATTTTCATTTTAAAGTGCTACAGCACTATTTAACAATTAAAATGCTAACTCGAGCCATAGCAAATTTATGAGATAGTACTATCATTTATCAGAATTACGAACAATTCAAGGACTTCAGTTTTGTTCAAAATGCTGCAGCCAATAAATATACCCACAAAATGAACAGTAAAACGCCTCATCTCCTCTCACAATCAGGTTCTTTATTTAAATTTTAATCATGTCAGCAATATTTATTTGGAAGTATGGCAGTCCTTTAAAAATGAAATGTGATCCCCGTGCTATCAAATCTACAAGATCTCTACTAAAGAAGAATGAATAAGTACCAAGCCCAGCTATTAGTTGCTAAAAATATCAGGCTGGTTAGACAGTTGCCACTGTTCAGTGCTATTAATAAATACAGTATTGTCTTCAAATACTAAACCATTCATAATCTTAACAATTATGTAGCATCTTAAGGAGACAAATACAGCACTATTTTTCCCAGTTAGATAATTAGAAGTATCCATGCTTCAGAGCACCAGCCTGGAAAGGGCAAGAAGAGTCTCCTCTAATAGTTCTCCAGTGGTCTAATGCCAGCAACATGATTGGTAAGCTGTAAGATCCCTAGTTAAAGTGGCAGCTTTGTGACAATTCCCATCTTAAACCACCCCAATAGTTTCCGTTCCCAACAATTCTTTGTAGAGAGTGTTGGCATTCTTAGTGATGGCTGCAAGATGACATGGGCTTTTCCCATGTGAACTGAATAACTCTCCAGACTGCAGCTTCTGAACAGCCAGAACATTTTACAGCATCTATTTAGGAATTTCCATGGAGCCATGTCAAATTCACATTTTCAAAAGCAAGGTGTAAACTGAAACTCTGATTGTCACACATTTTCCAATTTGAAATGGTCCGTCTGTCTGTCTGTCTATCTATCTACCTACCTACCTATCTACCTACCTACCTGTCATCTATCTATCTATCTATCTATCTATCTATCTATCTATCTATCATCTCCAACCAAGTGCAAATATTAGAAAAAATGTGTACAAAATATGTATATTCATGAATATACAAAAATATATTAGGAATTATTGCATGCAGAATTATCTATACTAGGCAAAATAGCATAAAAATTTGAGGGTATGCACAAAATGCACCCAAATATTCACTCTAAAAATGGCAAACTGATATAAAATTGGAATGAAATAAATTAAAGTTGGCAAGAATACAAAGTGAATGAAGCTGGAATCAACAGATTCTTCCACTCCTAATTCCAGTATTAGGACACTCCTCCCCTCAATCTTTTGGAAGCTTTTTTGTTTAACATACAAGACAAAAATGAGTTCTACTGAGTTTTCTGAGAATTTGGTAGCATGTTTTCTCTGTTCTAATGACTAAATAATAACTCTCATTGCAATGAAGCTGCAGCCACTAAAACGTAGCTCAGCATACTGCAGTCAGGTGGCCTCAAGCATCTGCTCAGTCTGCTGTTTCTATTTTGGTTGAGCAATTTCAAGACCTTTTGTTGTCTTATGATATTGTATTTTACAAGTGGATTTGGACTGGACAGTCCTGCAAATAGTCGACAACAGACAGAACAGCAGTTATCACCAATATTTCCAATATCAGATTATCCTCTTGTCAGATGTACTCTTACTTCTCATGGGTAGTATGTTAATCCCCCAAGGAGGATGAACACTGGGGGAGGGAGGGTTGGGCGGGGTTGCACCTCAAACAACAAATTGGAGCATCCACTCCAAGGCCGTAGACTCTGTAGTAAATAGGCCCATATGGAAATGTTCTCTGAAAATAAAATGTTTACAAATCATTGATCTATAATATCATTAGCTGAGTGTTTGGGATGCTAATATGGTACAATATCTGTGTGTGCTGTATAGTGCTTTGCAATAATTTGGAGAGCGCAGACAACAAAAATCACACCTGTTGGCCAATCTTAAAGCAGCTATATTTTCCCCCAGAATTAACCTGTTGCCTTCTGCAGCTGCATAGGGATCCTGGTTTAAGGTAGAGCTGTGGTTGATCACACCCCTGGGGGTCAAGAGCAGCTTTGAGGGGGGACAAACATTTGGGAAAGGTGGCTTGGGTAGATAAAGATAGAATGCCATCAAAATTCCCTTGTCTCTTTGCCTGGACAAGCTAGCTTTATAGCTATTTGTTTCATTTATGTGGGTTGGGGACAGTGAGAAGGGGCCACAGGTCCCTCCAGAACTTAAAAGATTTCTTGTATTGGCCACTTGATCAGAGGGCAGAATGATTCTTGAGTGATGGCAGCAGCAGCAGTCCCTCTATATAGAAAGGGAGGATGGGGGCCCAGGGGAAAAAAGGCAGATGCAAAAGCTCAGGTCATCACACTTTAAGAACGATTCAGAGCAACAGAACAAGGCTGAGCACACAAAGCTGGAGAGCTGCTGGAAGGCTTGTTAGGTAAGGTGAAGAGCGAAGCCGCAGTGAGTTTTGAGAGATGGCTAATCTTGTGGCAAAATGGGAGCGTTCTCACTTTGCCTATGCAAATCTGCATCAGACTTGTCTGGGCAAATCAAGCCATCTATCAAAACTTTAGGGCATTGTATTATTATACCATGGTATTCTTTTATTATTATTTTATTTGCCTAATATTATGGTTTTTCTTTTGTTTTATTTTTAAGGTCTAAAACACTGGGAATCTTGCTTGCAGTCTGGTAGGCAGGAAATACAACAACCTACCAACAGCCACAGCTATGGTATTACATATGTATTTATTGTTTAGGATTGTTCATTGGGCAGTTATGGAAATTCATTTATCATTTTAGATGGTAGTCGTACTGAAAAATGTGAGAACCCCTGATTTAAGTAGTTGCCAACTGGAGCTATTTACAGTATATGCCCAATATGTTCCATATCATATTTTACCCTTTGAATCCAGTTTGCACAGCACTGTGCAAGGCACAGAGGCTTATACTACATGTGAATAGAAGTATTTATGTCAGTTCTGATGTACATACTGTACATGTATGGAAGGGTACATGAGCACTTAGTGTACAGTCTGGAGACAGTAATGCAGAAACATTAAATTGGTAACATACAGAATATACTGTGGATATTCTTAGATTTTTGTTTCCAGCATGCATGGTTTGCCATGTATGAATAACCATCTTAATGTATTTCTAATTGGCACTCTCTGTTTTGAACTGAGAGAAATTAATAAGCCATTATTAAAAGTGTAGCTATATTGATTAGAGCTATTATCATCTATTGAGTAAATAAGCATGTATAGCATATTTGAAATGCTAGTCACCTACCCAACTGATGGCAACAGCCTGGGGTGTGTGGTGGTGATTTGTCACGGAAACTGCATGTTCAAAGGTGGCACAAATAACCTAGGAAAGGAAGGCACAGCTGTAACTCAACAGCAGCGGCCACAACCGCAGACCCTATTCTCCATCACATGTAGATAGATCTCTTTCTTCCTGGAGCTAGCATTATTTAAATAAAGCTCCAATCTCATTATCCTAGCAAAGCCTCACAACGTTTCATAGGATATCTTTAAAACTACTTAAACAATATAAGCAGAGCAGTAAACAGCACTTCCACTCACAGTAGGATGGACACTAATCTTGCTGCTCCATTCTGACGCCGATTCCATGCTTGATCATATTCCCTCAAAATGCAGAGGGTGAATCAGCTGATTTCCCTTATTACATGGATTTCTTTGCTGCTGAACCAAAGAGTGATTTCAATTTCTATCCCCTGCCAGTATTATTTCTAAACTAAGATGGGAGCCCCAACAACACCAATATTCTTATTTCTTAAAACTGGACTGGGTAATGAGTGGTCCATCTGTTTTGCTGGATGTATGAATGTATGTGTTAGATTTAATTGAATGTGTACCTCCTGGAAGGAAAACCTAAGTTGATTGAACTTACATGGAGGTAGCCCACAGCGACAACTTAGTGAGAAAGTTCAGTCAGAAAGAGAGAGATCGGCCCAAGCCAGTGAACTTCTATGGGTGAGGGTGGACTAAAATCTGAGTCTCCCATCATATCTTAGTATTGGTTATATGTCTAGGGCTACAGTTCTGAAACACGCAAAGGGTATTTGTTGTCAACTCTACCAAAATAAGTGCTTTTTAAACTTAAATGATTTATAATTTGAATAAAAGTAAATCACATGCTACCCTGTCCCCAAAGATCAGAGCATCTTTCAAAGTATTTTAAAATAAAATAAAGGAAGAGTCCATAAATAAAAGCCAGAGGAAAGCCTTCCAGATATTGCTAAATTAGAATTCTTTGCATTCTTCATCATTAACCATATTGAGGCTTCTGGGACTAACAGTTAAGCAATCTCTTGCGGCCCAAGGTATCACTGTAACAATTCATAGGTGTTTGGGTACATTTAACAAACCTATCCTTTACAGATCTGAATGGAATATGGCTTCCAAACCAAATCAAACACTCAGATGACTGCAAAGCAATACTCCATTCAGTTGTCCATATTTAATCCAGAATCTAGAGCCCCAGTTATGAAGAAACACAGGTAACCATGACAGAATTGACCTAAAGCAGACAGATAATGTGTTGCCCATGGCCATCGAGTGAGACTGAATGAGGATTTCAACACCAGTCCCATCCTTGAATCTCTTCTATCCAAACAAAATGTTCTTTATCAACCATACTGCTCCATCTCTGAAATCCATCAGTGATTAACATGAACTTCTCAGTTCTATAAAGCCTCTAAATAAGATCTTCTTTCAGTCAAGATCTTGCATTAGCTTCTTTTATTGAAACCCAGGGCCCTGATGGCAATAGCATTTGAAATATTAAAAAGGAGAGGAAGAGAAATGAATCAGGCACAACCCTTCATCAGTTTTCTCAAGAGCTTGCTTTCAGCAGAACTGATGATTTCCCCCTTCCTTCACTCTGCACACACACATACACCATGACCTTGCTGGGCTTGTTTCTATTGTTACCATTCTTTCAAATTAAAAGAAAGGAGAGAAAGCCAGTGTGCCTGATAAACACCTGATTTGATGTGAGCTCTGCGGGTGATGGATGTATTTAAATATATTCCCTTCAGAAAGAGTGAGAGAGCACATGCCTTCTTTAAGAATTCAGAGTGCAGCTGTCTTTGGAAGCATAACCCTTTGCATCTGGAGTTTGAGAGCTGCTGAATCAACAGAGGCAGATTACAGAGAAAACTTCCCAGTCGACTGGGGGCCTGGAAAAGATATTAGAGTAAAGGGGAAAGGACTTAATCTCTTCTGAGCTAAGATCGAGTATTTAGGGAACATTACTTGTGACCTCATCCACTTCTCTGCTGCTGCATTAGCCCTTTCATAAACCATTGGCATCCTGCTAAAGAGAGAGAGAAGGAGAGAGGAAGAGATTCCGCCTAGTCTCACCTTTAAAAACAAGCTTGTGTGTATATATTTGCATGGATAGATGATGATGATGATGATGATGATGATGATGATGATGATGATATGGACTGGATGTCTGAAAGGCATGATTGTTCTTTGAATACATTGATTGCCTCACCCTTACTTAATCCAGGTTCAGTTCTGATTTGTGGAGAGAATCAGTCCTAGATACTTATTAAATAAGAGGAAAGGGAAATTAATTACGTATGCTGAGACTTCTTGAGCTCTAAGCAGCTTTTGATACCATTTACCACTGTATTCTCCTGGATATTTTTTGTGAATTTAGGGTTAAGGACACTGGGCTATGATTGTTCCACTCCTACATGCAGGAATGTTTTGTTTAAGTGAAACACTAAAGGCAGATCCCTATTTTCTGCTTGGCCCATAGTCAGTATGGGCTATCTATTGCTTTCTGAGTGCAAGAACAGATGACGTCACCCTCCTCCCACTCCCAGCCCATTGCAAATATACCCCCTCCCATCTGTGTTTTCCAGCTTTGATTCAAAACTGCTGTTTTCTGACCTGAGCCATCTTAAGCCCTTCATTCTGATCTAGCAGGAGCCCCAACTCTGATTGGATAGTGATCCCTCCCCTCCAGCATCTGATCACTGTTCTGTGCAGCTATTTTATCCTTGGCTGCTGGTGTGCTACATTCTCTGTATTTTTTTATAATCTTGCAGTTGATTCAAAGATGACCCATTAAGTCAATGAATAATTGTCACCATTAGATGATGATGATACTTTATTAAAGTTATGTGCCGCCCAACTCCCAGTGACTCTGGGCAGTTTATAGATTGTTTAAAACATTAAAAGCTAAAAAACAACAAAAGACAAAAATGAAGAGTAAAGATCGCAAGAATGACAAAACTAGTCAGGAACAAAGGAAGACAACTCATGTAGTCTAAAAGGAGGCTTCAGTCTCATCATTGTCAAAGATCTGAGCGAAGAGCCAGGTCTTCAAGGCTGTTCAATATATGAGCAAAGTGGGAGCTGTTTAAATCTTGGGGGAACCTCATTGCATAGGGTAGGCACTGTTACAGAGAAGGCATGCTTCTGGGGTCATGATACATAGCATTGTTTAATCAAAGGAACCCAGACCATGCCAACTCTGCAAGATCGAATCAGCCAGGCAGCTATTATGGGAGACAGGTAGTCCCTCAAGTAACCAGGCTCTATGCCATGAAAGGTTTTATAGGTAATGACCAGAACCTTGAATTGTACCCAGAAGCAAAATGGCAACCAGTGCAGCTCAAGAAACACAGGTGTTACATGGGCATACCAAGGTGTACCTATCACTGCCCGTGCCACTGCATTCTGGATCAGTTAAACCTTCCAGGTGGACCTTAAGGGCAACCCCATGTAGGATGCATTTCAGTAGACAATGAAATGACTAGGGCATGAGTGACTATCTGAAGGCCCCCCTGATCTAGGAAAGGACACAAATAGCATAGCAGATGAAGCTGTGCAAAGGCCTTCTTGGTCACAGCTGCCACCTGCTCATTATGCAAGAGCTGTGAATCCAGGAAGACCCCCAAATTGCATACCACCCTTGAATGGGCCAGTGCCCCATCCACCCTAGAGATCGAATATCCTCAGATCCAGGCAGCCCAAACACCCACAGCCACTTGGTCTTGGTAGAATTGAGCAGGAGACGGTTCCTCCCCATCCAAGACCACACAGCCTCTGGCCCCAGAACCTCAACAGCCTCACTTGGCCAGCCTAGGGTTGAAAGATGCAATAGGGTACCATCAGTGTACTGAAGTCCATTGCACTCGTACCTCTCCCAAGCAAGCGAGCAAGCAAAAGGGGAAAAGGGAAAAAAAACATTGATACAGAAATATAGTATCAGTGTGGACAAAGATATTGAGATTGTACAATTAGTGCTCAGTGTGTTGTTGATGAGAAATTAACCAGGAAAAACAAATACACTTCATTATTTTAACAATGTGGGGAAAAAATGAATCTCTGAGCTGATAGATAAATATTCTTCTCCTTTGTTGTGCTCTGATTGATGTACAATGTTTATGCACATTTAAAATTTTATGTGTTTCTGATTTCAGTTCTTTAGTCAGTTGATTTTCCCCTTAAAAACTATACTCTAAATATTTGCATTTGCCTTGATGCATAATATACAATCCTAAATATCATCCAGCAATCCAAGGCTAGAAAAAGATTTCTTGGTGTTGTCCAACTACTGTGATATTATTTATTGTTGCACCAGTACTACAAGATCATAGAATGCAGAAAGAAACTGAAGTTCTACTTGGCCTTGAGTAATTTCCAGAATGGTTGAAGACCTTGTCCACTCTAACACTTCCATGGGCTGTTCCATAGGTAACATTCTTGACCATGCTTTACAAGCAGAGAAGCAACGTACTTGTACAAGTGATTCCCCAGCAGGGTGAGGCATCTGCCTCAGGCAGCAGATGCCAAAAGGCAAAAATAGCAGTGCCAGTCCTAGCCATTTCCTTCTGCTGGCAGACACAACTTTGTGTGTTATATGGCCTGTCCTTCTAAACTAGCCTGCCGTTCCAAGGATCCAAATAGAATGCTGTTCCTGAGTTTAGTACCAAGGTAAACATCAATACAGCCAGCTTTTGTACAAGGAATTGTGAGCAGTGGTGAAGCCATATTTCTTCAGGCTGAAATATGTCCTCAAACACAGTAAAGGCCTTGCAGACCATGTCTGAAGTAGACTGCAAGATCCATTTCTGATTTCATGAACCCCATGAATCACCTGCAGTTCCACTGCTGCTGAGAAATCACTAAAAAATTCCAAGCAGTATATCAGCTGCTTCATTACAACCATAACTTTTTTTTTTATGTGTTCATATTCCAAAGAGAACACTCACATTATGGGAGCTGCGGTAAATTCTACCAGTTCGGGGCTCATTATATCTTTAAATGTATTGTGAATAAAATGTTCATAAAAGAGCAGGTTGTTATTGGGTTGGGGCCTTTGGGAGAGGGCAGGAGTTTGCTAATAGTCATGTTTTAAACACACACACACACACGCAGAGGGGGAGAGAGAGAGACAGAGAGAACTTTGTAAGAAATTACATACTATGAATACAAATCAACCTTTTGCCCAGTGCCAATTTACTGATTTGTATTCCAGGACAACAAATTAATTGCTGGCCTCTGCTGAGGGAAACAGGATATTTAAGCATATCTGATATATGATGTTCACTTGTTCAGGCTACAGTGCAAAAAATCCAGAAGAGTAGATGAGAAGTAGGGAGGATGAAAAAAAGACAGACAAAAGGTTAAAAAGAACCCGCAATCACAGGCCACCTGGCTTTTCAAATTACTGTGAATTCCTTTGGGAGAAATTCTGGGCAGAATGGTATTAAGTTCTTATTTCTTTCTCGGCTGTTTCTTCTTAGACCTAACTTTCTGCAGCATGGAAAAAGCTCAGATGAATGGTCTGTCATGGCATATTTCATGGAATGGCATATATTATGCTTATAGTGCCTTCATCTTAAATGAACATATAGTTAAAGGATCTTAGGTAGCAATGCTGCTAAGAATTTGAGCCTGCAGATTAGGAACTTAGCCCTTATCAGAGTAGCAGTATTAAACTGGCTGGATCAGCTATCTGGTTCAGTGTAAGGCAGTGTATGTCAGGGGGGACAAGCCAGGCACAGTATACAATAAAAAAGATGTTTTATATGTTCCTGCCCACTGGACTTAAACATCATAGGTCGTTTCTCCACTAGTGACTTATAGCATCTTCTAGAGTTATTCAACAATCACTGTGCCAAAATAACAGCAATTGGGATAGGCTTTATATCATTTCAGCAATGGCTAGGTGATGCTGGGAAGATGCTGTAAGTCATGAGTGAGAAAGTGGCAATCACAAATCCTTCTATTGTTCTCTCTCTCTCTTGTTCTAGCTGTTTCTTCAAAACAAGGATGCTTAACTGCTTTTCTGAAGGTTCCTTTGCTTGATATTAGGCAAATATATGATCAAGACACTTAAAGTTTGCCATGGATGATATATTGTTATGGCTAGGGACAGGTGAGAAGATAATTAAGTTTGAGTAGAGGGTTGATAGAAATATTCCAAAAACACACGCACAAATACACACTCTCTCTTTTAAGAAAATTTTGGGATTTTTTTTAAAAAGCGAGGTATAAAAGGAAGTTGGTTGATTCATCCACCTGGCCGGAGGAGTTTTTAGGTCTTAAACATTTGGGTTTTAATCCTTTTGTATTCAGCTCCTTGCATATTTTTTCCCCTGACAGACTTGACTTTAACAGCTTCAGGTCAGGCAGATACAAACACGGTATTTTCTTAGCTGGGAACTCCCATATTTGTTGAATGATGGCAGAGATGAGATAAATTATCGTTCTTTCTTACAACAAGATTCTGTAGTGTTCTTTGATTTTTTGCATATCATAGGAATGGCACCCATCAAAAACTTTATGCAGTAAAGTAAAGAAGGACTTTTTTCTGTCTGATACTTAGGATCCTTGTAATTTGGAACAAAAATGAATATCAGCCATTAATGTGAAACACATATTGTACAAGAATAAAAACGTACATAACTGTTCCTTCAGCATGGCTTTCCTATAATTTCAGAAGCAGGTTTTAAAATGGCTTTTTTCCTGTTGTATAGAATAACTAAGGCATAATAAAGCCAACAGAAAAATGATTATTTTTCATTTTAATTTGAACATAAAGTAAGAATGCCTACTGAACATTTATGAAATGGTAGTTTTGCTGCTTAGTCTTATAGACCACCCAGGGGCAGAAAAATCAATTAATTTGTCATAAGAATTATCAATTAACTAGATTCAACCTAAAATCTGACTAAAAGTGAGTTTGAATGGTATTTCTATCTTTGACGTAAGCAAGTGTTACATTGACATCATCATCATTCATCCCATCAAGCTGAATCAAATGGGAGCAAGAGCAAATTAAAAACTGTAAAAGAAGTACAAGAAAGGTGAAGGAGCAGGACCCCCTGCCCCCCACCCAAAACTGAAACACACAGGCCAGAACTAGTAAATTGCTGAAAAGGAGAGGAACTTATGGAAATAACTACAACTTTGAGACAGCTTTGGCCAACATCAGGAGTAGAGACAGAAAACTACTGTAAATTAGTTCTGTAAGATAGCTGGTATATCCAAATTCACTGCAAATGCAATTTTTTGGAACACTTTTGATGGGCTGAGGCAAAGGTGCCTGTCTCAGCTAAATACATAAAAGCAGCAGGTGACATTCATATAACATATTCTCCTGCACTGATGTGAGTAAAAGTCAAGGTGGGCTAAGAGCCATAGGTTCTTGGTTGCCTGAACGATGACTGCCAAAACTGAGAGCAGAGAGGTAATTACTAGCAAATGAAAGAGTACCATGATAGTACAGAAGCTTGCAACAAAGGCCTTAAAAGCCATAGTATAATTAAGGCAAACTGCACTGGATGTCATTCTTATAATTCCATTACTGTTCAGGACTGGTTCTACAGGGGATGTTCCTGCTCATCTCAGATAGTATTGTACAGTTCTGCCCCTTTTAACATTTTCTGAATGTTTGCATATCTGTGCCACTGAATATTATCAGAGCTTTACGTGAGTCCCACTGATAAATAGAGTCTGAATGAACAAACACGTTTTATATATTTCATAAGCAAAGCCACCCAACATTTCATGTTGCAGTGTGAAAAAAGTACTTGCCTCCCAGTTCAATCAATGAATAAGGATCTGTTGTGTGAGTCCTTCATCAAACAATCAGGGTGCATTTGGGTTAGTCCTAGAGAAATCTCACATAGTTTGGCTCCCTCATCACAGTGAACTTCTTACCACAGATTCCAGAGGTACTCTGTGGAAGGACAGCCTTGCAGTGGTCAGAGTGAGTCATTCTTTCCTTTTTCTTCTCCCCCCTCCCGCCCTCAGCTTTAAAGCAACAGGAGTAGCTGGATTACATCTTGAGTGGAGCAGTAGACACCAGCAACCATGTCAACTCCTCAAGAAATGCCAACTTTTCCCCTTCCAGACTGAGAAGACTGTAAGATACTAAAGCCTCTGCAGTAGTTCAGGGCAGCAGCAATCGGCTGAAGATACTAAATTGCCAGCCAGCAGCAAAGCCAGCCAAACCTATGGTGGCTAATGCCTGGCTAAAAGATTATTATAATTCCAGTTGAGTTCTCGACACCCCCACCCTCAATATACAGCTAAACAGGGCTAACTAGGCATGGTAATTTAGACAGTGTAGGTAATTCAAGGAATAGGAGGAAAAGAGAGAAAGAAGTACAGTGGTACCTCTACTTACAAACGCCCCTACTTATGAAATGTTCGAGATACGATCAGCTCCGGCCCCAAAAATTTACCTCTACTTACGAATTTGCCTCGACTTACGAGCCATTTTCTGCCCGTTCCACGTGGTCCGCGGCCATTTTTCCACCCATGCCACGTGGTCCGCGGCCATTTTCCGCCTGTTCCACGTGGACTGCGGCCATTTTTCCACCCGTGCCACGTGGTCCGCGGCCATTTTCCGCCTGTTCCACGTGGTTCATGGCCATTTTCCGCCCGTTCCACGTGGTCTGCGGCCATTTTCTGCCCGTTCCACGTGGTCCGCGGCCATTTCCCCACCCATTCCACGAGGTCCACAGCCGTTTTTCTGCCCCTGACACGTGGTCCGTGGCCGTTTTTCCGCCCCTGACACGTGGTCAGTGGCTGTTTTTCCGCCCCTGACACGTGGTCCGCAGACGCCAGAACGGATTAACAGTAATTACATTGAACCTTATGGGAAAATTTACTTCGACTTGCGACCAATTCGACTTGCGATCAGAGTCACGGAACGGATTAAGTTCGTAAGTAGAGGTACCACTGTATATGGAAACTCATAGTAACTGTAGATAAAAATCCCTGGAATATGACATATAGCACATACTGAAAGATGCACATAGGTGAATAGTTATTAGTATCAAGATTTAGAAATAAGTAGGTATCATATATTTTGTTTAAGTAAGTTTTGTTATTTTTGTACAGTAACACTTACCTATAATAACAAGGGAAGAAAAATCTATCTCCCTTTTCTGTAGTCCATATAATTCCCCCCAAAAAACCTGTCAACCACATCAAGTCCCACTCAAAAGAAATTTCTGAAGTATTCTATTAAAAAGTCAGTCTAGAGATTACACAATCATCTCTAAAACTCTGGGTCTCAGCCAATCAAGACTCAGAGATGAAATGCAGATGGTTTGGGACAATTCTAACTTATCTTTTTTTTTCTTTTTAATTGAACCCTTTGAAGTATGTCTATGTGTGTGTGTGTGTGCATAAAAACAAATAATTTCATTAAGAATTATAAATGAAAAGAATAAAAGCACATACAGGCTTCAAAAAATACAAGCAGAAAAATACAGAAGAAAAGAAAAAAGTGTGAAAGGAAAAAAAAAAGGAAAGGAAAATAGAGAAAGGAAAAGAAAATGAAAAAAGAAAGAAGTAACTTCCTCCTTCATCCCAGCAAGACAATCTTAATAGCTTATCACTATCTCTAAATACAACATAATCTCTCTTCACCCCATATCTCCTCTATTGAATCAAAACCAAAACCAAAATCCAAATGCCTCGGTTGCTCTATATCAGCAAAAGTCCAGTAAGGACAACCAGATATAGCAATTTGTCTCCTTTCACCCTGGTCAAATAAGCCAACCTTGAATTCCTTCCTTGAGTTTTTAAAAATATCTTTTAACCCCTTCAAAAAAATCTCAGAGCTTTTCTGTTCATCTGTGTTTCAACCCAAAAATCATTCAAAACTTTAGCAGATTTCTTTTGTATATCCAGTAAGTAAAGTTTGTCCGTTTGTTTGTCACTTCTAATAAAGTCCTTCAAAACCTTAACAGAGCTCTTTTGTATATCCAGAAAAAAAAAAAAAAGTCCAAGTTAGTTTCCTGATTCAATATTTGTGTATCTCCTTTTGGGAATATGTCATCCATTGGTTCCATTTGTGTGCCCATATCTTCTTCCGTATCTTTCTCATTACTTGTTACATTTAAGTCCCCCTTCAAAGTAATTTCAAAATCATCCTTTGCAACTTGTTCTTGTTCTATAATTTCATTACAACATGCTCTGTCAAGCTGGTAAAGAAATTCATCTATTTTGTCAAGAAGTTTGGCAAACAAATATTCCCAGGTTTGTGTTATAGATTTCTGCTCCATTTTCTTTATCTTGTTATGTTGATGAAGATTCTCAGTCATCCAGGTGGAATTATCTGGAGGTTGAGTCATGGCAACTGGGCTTCTTTTCTTTTGGTCTGATACATTTCGCTGCTTGTCCAAGCAGCTTCTTCAGTCTAGAAAGTTAGTTAGGGGGGACCCCATAAATGTCTTCCAGGGTGGCTGCATTTCTCACTAACATGATGGGCTGTTGAAGGGACAATAGGAGAGATTAGAGTCTTTGGGATGTGGATGTCTTACTCCTAATCCCTCACTCATCCCCAAGTGGGTCATTAAGTGCTGCCTCCCTGGTGAACTTGTGAAGTGGTCTTAATCTTCCCGGGGATTGAAAAAGCGTGAAAAATGGGAGACAAGTTGTGTCTGAGGCCTCTGCCTCTATTGAGGGAAGGATTTTCCACTTTGGCATAAATGGATTTTCTTTATCCTCCAGCTCCCTCTAGTGTCGAACCTTCACAGTCCCCTTATCATTGAAGAAACTCAAAACAATTGCCCTTTTTCCCAAAGGAAAATGTCTTCTAGTTAATTCATAGCTCTTTGTAGGCATTTAAAATTATAATTCCAAGTCCATCTGAGCCCTTAATCCATTGTTAAACTTTCTAAAGTCCATATTCTGAGTATCCTGTTGTTGTTTAATCCAAAAGTAATATTTTTCAAAAGGTTATAAAAATTGTATTTAAAAGTTCTTTCTCTAAGGAGAAAGCAAGTCTCCTAGTGAATACAATATAAGTTGCCATTCTGAAGGATCTTAATCCTTTTAAAGCAGCAGAAAAAAAACCCAAAGCAATTAAAAAATGAGGCTCAGTCAAACTTAATATCCTTTGAAAAGGCTGCATTAATGACTGTGAGTGAAGATGGTTCCTTCCTTGACTCCCAGCTGCTTGACACATAGGCAAACCACGAAACAACTATTCCTGAAGTTTACTCACTAGGAGCAGCTATGCAGAGTCACGTGGGACATCTCAAAGATCTCTCCTTAATCTGGAGAGCATTTTGGTGGCCAGGATCCTGCATCCCACGCCAATCTCTATCGTAATGCCATCCCACTGCAAAAAAGGGATGTTTAGCTCACCATGTCTCTCAACTAGAAGTCAGACCTTTGAAGCAAATATATAAATGACTACAAGAGGGAAGATGAGAAAAGAATAAGAGAATAAAATACAAATAAAGAAATCAGAATTAAAAAAAAATCATGGAGGTTATAGCTAAAATATAATTGGAATAATATTATAATTACAGTTATGAACAGTTAGATATATATGTCACATTAATGATCTAAGAATCATTATTGAACTTTAGCTAAAAATGAGTGACAGAGACATGATCAACATAACATAAATAACTGGATGGAACTGTAGACAACAGCACATTTCTAAGCAGTGATCATCCAATCAAAATTACTCAAAGACTACAGCATAAAAAGGAAGTAGGAAGTCACAAAGAACCCCAGAACAACACCCAGGGTTCTGCATGCATCTTTTTTCTTTACTAAATTTGGTATTCATGATTCTACCATCAGAAAAGTACTGGGTAAAAATGGTATTTGTGGGAGAGAAGCAAGATAGACACCATTGCTGACTAAGAACATTGAGAGGGTGTGGGTGTGGGTGTGAGAGAGAGGGGGATGGAGAGGGAGAGACTTCAAGTCACAAAAGTTCAGGTTTTTGAGTCCTGGCAACTGCCTGGACTAGTCCCTGCAGTTTTCTTGGCAAGATTTCAGCAGTGGTTTGCCATTGCCTGCTTCCTAGGGTTAAGAGAGAATGACTGGCTGAAGGTCACCCAGCTGGCTTTGTACCTAAGGCGGGGCTACAACTCAGTAAAAACCTCCTACCACCAAACACAGAGGTAGATATGTAGTGGTTTAGAGAAGTTTTGTTGCATCAGGACATGGATGACTTCACATCACTGAGTGAAGAATAACATCTGCTTTGTATCAGAGAATTATGTAGAGAATCAGGCCATCTGTCCCTCAGATGAAGCTCAAGTGAGTCATGGAGCAATGTAGCAATCCCAAACACGCAAACAAGTGTAGAAGAGAATATGGCAGGACCTGAAATGAAACTGTTCATGCTACAGAAATCCTCAAAAGTTACTGAGTTTAAGCATTTTACCTTAGAGGAAAAGGCCAAAACACCCACAGAGCCACATGAGAGACTGATCACCTAATACAGGAAGCACTTGGGTACAGTTATTGCAACTAAAAGTAGTACCATCAGTTACTGATCCTGAGGGGTAATTACTTTTTCATGCTGACCTATAACTTGTTGGATGACTTTGTTTATGAAATAAATGAAGTAAGCTCCGCATTTTGGTTTTATTCACTCAGACTCCCTTTATAGATATAGCGACCATGTGCCCTTTACTATAAAGGACAGTCCTTTGTTTCAGAAAGCTGTCCTTTAGATTTATTTAATTCAAGTATTTCTTTTCTTGATTTTGCTCTTGAATTTTCCTTTGTAAAGCAAAGTTCATAAACAGTTAATTTTTTAAAAAAATCCTTATTAACTTCTTTCAGATTTGCCCCTTTTTCAGGTTTGTCCTTTATTTTTTCCAAGAAAATATGGTCACTGTATTAATATATCAGTAGGACCTACGGGCTCTGGCAACATTCAGTGGCAAAGATATGCAAACACTCAGAGCATTTGAAAGAGGGCAAACACTTTTTCACAGAAGTGCATCTACAGATCCCACTAGTGCAGTAGAGTATGGTTCTCAGCTGCAAGAACGCAGTGCATCTGTACCATTCTCCAGACAGCATTTAACTTGACACCACAGGCAACTCTAGGCATGCAAATGTTCCTGCATATAAATGAGTGTTTATTCTCTTTCTCCTGTTGAAAAGCAGTCAGAATAGGTTAATTGTGTGAATCACATTGGGCCATAATCTGCAGAGCCCCGAATGCTAAAGCTCTTTAAGTCAGTGGGCCTTTGTGTGCTGAACTCCACATTGGCTGTAGTGCAAACAAACAAACAAACTAACTAAGCTTGTTGACAGTCAAAAATGAAGGGTGGTCCTATATTGGCATGTGAACCATGGCACTGTCACCTTATGAATATTAAAATCTGAATCTCTGTTCAAGTGTGCAGTGGATTTTTCTTGTCATCCTTTGCATTCTCCGGAAGTTAGATATTCTCGGGGAACTATAGATATAAATGAAAGCAATAAATTATGTATATCTAACACAAGATGCGAAAGAGAAAACAGGTTACAGATAGGTAGGTTAAGGAAGTAGATAAGTATACAGATAATATTACACAGAGACTGTTGTTGTGAAAGCAAGCTCATTTAACTAAAGAGCATGTAAAAAAGAAAAAAAAAACCTATGCATTTCAGAGTGAATATGGACCTTAAGAAAGGATTGGATTTTATTGAGGGAGACCACCAGGAAATTATGTCAAAAGGAAATGGCAGTGAAGGAGAAAGTAACAATCACCAATGAAAGAGTTTTCAATGGAGAAATAGCATTGAGGCAGTCCTGAGGAAATAGCAAAGAACGATCCCTGGGACTTGTGTGTACCAGTGGGGTTATTAGAAGACAGCATGAGTCTAGTGTGTCTTCTAAATAAGCTTCTTCTTTTCGTTAACAAGAGAAGGGGAGAAAGAAAGAGAGATCATGAACAAACAAGAAGGGCACGTGTTTCAATACTGGGGGGTGGAATTTTCAGGAAAAAGAAAAAGGAAAGCTGAGAAGCCAGCCTGTACGTAATAGTTGGGGGCGTATGGGGGAAGAGTGAGGAAAGAAAAAGGAAAAGGTGAGAAGATAACCTGTACATAGAGCCAATTAATCCATAGATGGGTGGTGGAGAGAAAGGAGGACTGGTGTACATTTCTGAGGACTGATGGTAGACAAAGCTTCCAGAATTTCACAGAACCAGGGAAGGAAAAGGAGGGTATACCTAACATGTCCCAGGGCATTTTAACTGGGGAACCTAACACATTTCCAAGCTTCCTGAACCTACATTCTTCCTGAGGAATTAGACTAGGCACTGCCATTTTACTCCATTGTGTGATTTGGACCCAGCTGTTCAGGCAAAGCCATCTGGTTCTTCCAAGCTGTGGGACTCAGCAGGTGCTGCTCCAGGAACCGGGAAAGCTGAGCTTCTGAGGTGTAAGGAGAGAATGTACTGGAGCAACTAAGTTCAGCTCCTGGCAGGCTTAATAACTCCCTTGGAGCTATAATTGTAAATCTAGCTCAGTAGATGACCCCCAACAGGCCTCTGCCCACTTTGTGGTAATGCTAGCTGGACTCAAGCTGGGCAACCTGGTCTCAGATGGCTCAAAGAGGTTCCCTGGATGGGGAAATCTTGAAACTGGCCACCCAACTGCCAGGAAAAGTAAGAAATGAGGGAGGCATGATGCTTTTGTTACTTGTGCCTTAAATTCTGCCCAGTTCCTGCTTTCTGCTTACCAGAGAATATTTACAGGTAGTCCTCAGTTAACAACAGTAATTGGAACCATAATTTCCATTGCTAAGCAACATGGTTGTAAATCACAATGTCACGTGACTGTGCCTCATAGCAACAGCAGTTCCGGCACTTCCGGTTGCCATTGGTAAGCAAATCCCACGATGTCATTAAGCATGAAATCATGTGGTCACCATTTGCAACTTCCTACTGACTTTCGCATTGGCTTTGCTTGTCAGAAGCTGGCAGTGAAGGTCGCAAATGGCGATCACGTAACTGAGGGATGCTGCAATGTTGTAATTGTGAGCTGATTCCCAAGTGCCCAGATTGCAATCATGTGACCAGAACTTTGAGGACCAGTGGTAAATCTCCCTCATTTCAGCACCATCTTAACTTTGAATGATTGCTGAATGAGTGGTTGTTAAGCGAGGACATCTGTAGTAGAAACCTACATTTGTTACTTGTCAAGGTCATACTCTCCTGACCAAACCTGCCCTTCCCCTGCCACAAAAAAGTTGCTGGGTGAAGTTCTACCCTCTCCAGCAGCTAAAGCAAGAATCGGCATGGAGGTACAGAGCTCTGCCCGGTGGGAGGAGCAGTCTTCCAGTGGGTCAGTTGAATCCCAGTAGGTTTCTGGTCCTGTGATAAAGGCATGCAAGAGAAACTCTAAAATATGTACTTTATCCTTTTGTGCAGTTTTGTGATGAAAGGAATGCAGCTCAATAATTGCTACTGCAATAAAGATGGTGATGCCCCACCTGAGATGTCCATTGGTGTCATAAGCGGCTGACTTTTCTATTCTACTGCAAATGTGGAAAGTACACCAATAACTGCAAGGTTCCTATCCTACCTTACCTCCACTATTTTTCCCTCCTTTCCAACTTCTACCCACACCTAAAAGATGGGGCCCAGATCCATCAGTTTTGTGGGCCAGAAAACAAGTTCCATCTGTTACTGCTCACCATGTTTTTATTATGTTTCATTTGAGCCCAGATAATTTCAAATCTTATCCCATTATTTTCAGTAGGATTAAAGCATGACTATTTCTTTCATTTCGATCAAGCACGCTGCATACAACGTTTGTAAAATTGGCCCTCAGTTGACCCAACCACATTATTAAAAAAAAAAAAAAGGAAATAAAGACACACGGAGGTGGAAGGTAAGGATTCTCTTAGTGTATAATTAATTCTATTGTTAGAGACATCAGCAGCCTTGCAAACTACAGGGCTCCATTTTATTTCTTTTTCTTCCCCATTTCTTTTGCTCATCTGCAAAACTGTATTTCTTTTTTTCAAATAATTTTATTAAGAATTATAAATGAAAAGAATAAAAGTCAATACAAAAAATACAAACAGAAAAACACAAAAAAGGGGGAGAAAGTCTAGAAAAGAAAAAAAAAGAAAAAGAAAAAGTAACTTCCCCCTTCATCACAGCAGGTAAAAACAATTTTAATAGTTTATCACCATCTCTCAATAAAACATAATCTCTCTTCTCCCCATAATTCATTTCTCAAATAAAAAAAAGAAAAAAAATCCAAATGCTTCATCAATCATTCTTTGTCAGCAAAAGTCCAGTAAAGGAAGCCAGCTATAACTATTTTTCTCTTTTAGCCCTGATCAAACAAGCCAACCTTATAAACCTTCCCTGGATTTTTAAAATTATTCTTTAACCCCTTCAAAAAAAGTCCCAGAAGTAATTTGTAGATCATCTTCATATCCAAACAAAAATCCTTCAGAATTTTATTAGATAAAGTTTATCCTTTTGTCTGTCACTTCTACAGAAGTCTTTCCAAACCTTAGCAGAGCTCTTTTGTATATCCAGAAGAAAAAAAATTATCCAAATCAATTTCCTGGTTTGATATCTGATCATCTCCTTTAGGGGACAAATCATCCATTGGATCTATTTGCATTATGTTTAAGTTCTCCTTCAAATTAATTTCATAAACATCCATTAGAGCTTGTTCTTGTTTTACAGCTTCATTAAAGCATGTTCTGTCCAGTTTTTCAAGCAATTGATCCATTCTATCCAGGAACTTGGCTGAGAGGTATTTTAAAGTTTGCACAAAGGATTTCTGCTCGATGTTCTTTGTCCTCTGGCTCCCTGTAATGTCCAACCTTCAAGGTCTCTTTATCATAAAGAAACAAAAGCATTTTCCCATGAGAAGATATCTTTTAATAAATTCAAAACTATAATTCCAAATTTCTCTGGCTCCTTAATCCATTATTAACTTTCCAAAATCCATATAATAAGCATCCTTTTGCTGCATAGTCCAAAAAATATCATATATTTTCAAAACATTTAAAATCAAATTTACTTTACACCATTGTCTTTTAAGGACCCAGAGACTCACCTGATGAATACAGTAAAACCTTGCCCGTCTGAAGGGTCAATCTCTCCAATATACAACGCATAAAAGATTAATCACAAAAAGTGATTAAGATCTAAGGCCCGGTCAAGCTTAGTGCTCATAAGGGTGCTTTGCAAGTGTGAGCTTGATGTAGTCCCAACTCCACTCATAAGCTGACCATAAAATGACAGTTTCCACTGTCTACTCTTGAGTAGCGGCCATCTGGAGTCACATGGATGATTTCAACAATCTCTCCTTTGATCCGGAGAGATTACCTCAGCCCAGATCCAACATTCAGCCGCGATTTGCCTTGCAAAAACTGTCTTACTAGCCAGCCAGCAAGCTAGTAAGGTGTCAGGTCACCATGGTGCTCACAGGAAGTCCCTGCAAAACTCTATTTCTAACATAAGGACATTAAACTAAATTAATTGGCTTTGTCATATTCTGAACAGGACATGAGAACTGCTACTACACATTGGGAGTTGGAAAACAACTGGGAACTGAAAATTGGAAAACAATATGAAACTCATTTCAAAACTGAAATTAGTTGGGGCACCTAGGACATTCTTACAGAACAAATGATTCATTCCTCAAGCCACCAAGACTGAGGGGATAATGTAAACTGAGACTCAATTGTTTTTTTTTTTTTTTTAAGGAATAGAAAAAGACCTCATGAGCCAACTTGTTTTTAACATGATGATACTGGTGAGATTGTATTTCAAGTTGGAAATTACCTTGGAGGAAAAAAAAATATGTCAGATGCAACTATTCTTGGAAGCTAAAGGGCCACAGAAAACACAACCTGTATTTTTGTTATGCAAAAGACAGACGCAGTGATTAATACAGAGCCTTTTATTCTTAGTACATTTCCAAGAATTACTTTAATGTCATAAAAGTGCCTGTTTTTCAGTTAAATAAAGTTTCTGGAGCAGTTCAGACTAGAAGATCACACACCTTAAAAACAACAACAGTATTTTGAAAAAATCAAATGTTAAATGTTATAAAAGCAAAGTTCTCATTGACATAGTATACAAATGGATTTCCACTTCCAAGGAATACTCCACACAGAAGAAAACAATTATGTTCAGACTGAGTTGACTCTCCTTAAAAAGAAAAAGCAAGAATCCCTTCTTCTGGCATTTTTTTCAACTTCATAGTGTAGGTTACAGCCCTGGAATTTCCTGGTAGTTTCCCATCTGACCTGGCTAGTTTTCCTGAAGTGATGCTCTCTAGCTAAACTTACAAATTCCACTGAGATTAATAGGATTTAAGCCAGTATGTTACTAAGGAACACTGTGATACTGTATATTATTAAGTCAGAAAAACAAGAGCAAAATGATAAGATTAAATGTATGCAAATATGCTTACAATATTGTTCCTCTCTAGTGTAAGAGAATGGAAGATACATTAGGAAGGCCCTCTCCCATCTCTTCATTCCTCACTTAAAGATAAAACTGCAGAGCAATATGTGTTGCCAAAGTGCTATGGAAGACTTCTCCAACTCAGATCTTTAAACATTGAACTTTACATTTCATAATTCTCTGCCAACATTGCCATCAGCTCTCATAATTCCCAACCTCAATTGCCTTAACTGGAAATTCATATCTGGATGACATGAGATTGGGGAAGTTTGTGTTATACCATTTTACCTGGGAACCTTTAACTTGAACATGGAATTTCATTGTATGAATGAAGCTAGTTCAATAAGATCCTCAAAGTTATATATCTATTATAATTCTTACTTTTATTATTTTATTTATTATTCAATTTATTCTTTGCCTTTCCGTTTATTTCAACACTTAAAATGAGTAACAGCAATCAAAGATATAGAGATTAAAACAAAACAAATAGAGATACAATTAAAATCAAAACCAAAATTAAGATCAGTCATTAAGCAATTAACAAACAAGTGTTAACTATTTAAGCTTTCCTCCAGGAATAATAACAACAACAAAAAATTATTAAACTTGTATGCCAGCTAACTTTCAATGACTCTGTATGGCAACAACCCTGCTTCTTCCCATCTCTGCTTTCTTCCACAACTTGCTGCCTCCCCCCCTCCCCCCAATTCACCTGCAAATTAGTTCTCCTGCTACCAGGTTTGATGGCTGGGTTAAACTCACAGGTCCATCCATCCACCCATCAAAACTTGTCTTCTTCCCTCATTCCATCTCCATCATATATTAAGTTGAATGGCAGATGGATGTTTTCCATCCAGCTGGTGATGCTTGGTTAAAAGGGAGAGAATGGTTAGGGACCAGTAATGGGGGCAGCAAATGTTATGTCATTACAGTTTCATTTGCTGGATCATGGATGGATGCATAGCACTTTAATTCAGCGTGGGGAAGAGTCTAGCAGTTCTACAACCCAAAAGGGAACACGAGTTTGTAATAATGGTCCAATTTAATTGGCCAAAGCTATTAGGCCCCTGGATTTACCAGGATAGATATAAAATACAGAAGACTGTGTCTCTGTTCTTTTGCCATATATAATCTCTGGACAGAAACAAATGTTGAGGTTCAAGTAGGAAGTCCTTAGACTATGGAGCAAGTAAACTAAAATACAGAGCCAGACACAGATTACAAAGTCTAAGAAATACAGACGGTCAGGTCCAGCAGCTGTAAAGTTGAAGGCATCTGCTTAAAACCTTCAGTAATCATTGTTCAGACTTAGAAACCAAGCCTTGAGCAACAGCTGTTGTAGAGTTAGTCAGACCCCCATCTGTTCCTCAGATCACCTACTCTGGTTAAACTAACAATGCTATAATACTATTTCTTGGTATTACAGAGGTAGAACTCTGCTGAGAAGAAATGGAAGCACCTTCTGCTTTAGTTTCTCCAGTGTTACTGAAAGTTCCTCATTTGATTATGTTGCCAACATTCCTGATTGAGATCCATGGTTGGAGGCACTCTGATTTTTTTGCTATAGTAGTTCAAGCCTGGTACCTTTCCTTGTAAAATATTCAGAGTCTACTCAATCTACATGAACCAAATCATTATTTAAAATATCTTGGCATAGAAGTTATTCCAGTTCTCCTTTCTAATTTACCAAACGTTTTTTTTTTAAAAAAAATATTGAATCCAAAGGTTTCCCAGTGTTTAAATGTGAGTCTCTTTAGAACAGGGTTCCTCAACCTCAGCAACTTTAAGATGGGTGGACTTCAACTCCCAGAATTCTGCAGCCAGCATGGGGAGTTGAAGTCCACCCATCTTAAAGTTGCTGAGGTTGAGGAACCCTGCTTTAGAATATTACAACCAACCAAACTAATTACAGGTAGCAGCTGACTCACTTGCCTGAGTAATTCTATGACTTCATAGGGATCCAGGTGCAGATTTTCAAATACCTGAAGCACTGATCAAGGGTTACTAGATGCACACACTACTTCGTATTAAAAGCAAAATGTATAGATATAGTTAGAAAGGTATAGGTATATATATCTATAGAGGTTATAGATAGATATAGATAGCAAGAATTGAAAAGAAGAAGAGGGAGAAAAAATAGTGCAGATATAGTTCAGTGACACAATCATCCTGCTGGTATGTGAGCTCCCATTTCAAAAGTTTCACTAGAAGGGAGCTTGAGCGTTTTCTTTGCCCTTGTTTCAATAACAGCAAGGATCTCTCTCTCCACAGGCAAGGGTATGAATTCCCATCTCAATTTATATATTTAGAAATGCAAAAAAAGGGAATTGCCTCTTGTTTTAGCACCTCTTAGAACATACAAAAAATAATGAAGATTGGGAATAACACCAAGAGGCTAATTTATTTTCAGAGTCTTAAATGTATAACACAGGGGTCAGTCAGAGTGCAGACCTAATTAGTGGCCCTTTGACCATGTTGACTATCAACCAGATATATCTAGGGATGTTTGTGATGGCCTTTCTGTTGGTATACACAGTCCTGCTGTAAAATCTACCCTAATTTGCTCTAAGAAACCTCTTTGACCTTTTTTCTGTTACTTTGGAATTTTTCTGCCTGTTTCATCTCAGAATTATTTATTTCATTTAAATATGGTAGCCAACCACTTCCCCCATCAGATAGGAATGCAGTTATGGGCTGGGGCACCCACAGCAAACCATGATGATGCAAAAATACCAATACAGGTAGTGCTTGTTTACGAACGAGTTCTGTTCCCAAGGTCTCTCCTTAAGTTGAATTTGTATGTAAACTGGAACGGTATTATTGTACAATACTGTATAAGTTGTATTGTGTAATTAAATTGAACCATTGTGTATTTAATGTGAAACACTGTGTATTTAACTTGAATTTTGCTACAAAAGGCTCTATTCTTAGCTATGGGTCATCTGTACACTGGGCATTCTTAACCCGGGGACTACCTGTATCTGTGTGGCATTGAACTATGCAATTATGGATTTGTATCCTGATGTCTGACTCAAGTACATAAGTAGGGCATTTTCTACCCTAACCCTGAAGGTTTTGTCATGCCCCCCTGAGGTCACCCATAGTCACCAGTATGCAAGTTCTTCCCAGTACAATTAAGGCAAAATCAGTGGGCCATGTTATGTGACTGGCTTTCTGCCATCACATCACGCTTGTTTTGGGGCCTGAACTATAGCCTCTCACTCGATATGTGTCCTTATATATTCTTTTACAACTTCATAACTCTGGCATCACAACTTGCACCTATATCATCAATACCTGTCAAGATGACCTCTTCAAGTGCCCCCCACACACCCACCCACAACTGAAACAAGATTTATGAACATTTTTTAGGAAAGTAGGAAAAAGTAAAAGAGGTGCACCTAGGAAAGGTGTGTCCATCGCTGACAGAGTCCAGTGTACTACATTAAAATGAAAGGGGAGGTACCTGTGTTCTGTGACTTCAGAGAAGAGTTCAGTGAATGACCTCTGGGTGCCCTGTCTCCAGAGCATAGCAATTTTGTTTCTTCTTCACAATTTGGTAGTGAGGGGGAGGGGGGAGTTTAGTAGCTTTTGTCTTTGTTTTTCTCACTGTGAAGGAGCTCAAAATTGTAGCATCTGCAATCAGAATGCAGCAATTACCCCCCACACGCACACTTTTTTTTTTTCTCCCCCTTTTCGGGGCAAATGGAAAGTCACATGGCTTTATTTTCCTCTCCAATGATGGGGGCAAAAACATATACTGTAATGACTGCTTTTCTTTACCAGGGAGGAAAATAGATTTCTACAAAAATCACCCTTCTTTGTGCTAGGAACTAAAAAAGTACTTATTTGCATGAATTGTATGTTCCTTCTTCCTTCCTCCCCCTTCCCCCCTTCTTCTTCATCTTCCTCCTCCTCCTCCTCCTCCTATGCTTTCTAGCACTGAGTGAGGACTCACTGCCCTCACAGGAAGAAAACAAAATCTCATTATGTATGACTATACCCATATGAAATGTGAGTGTGCGTAAAAGTGTATTTCAATGTTTCTCACCCTGGGCAACTTCCAGATATGCAGATTTCAACTCCCAGAAGTCCATTGCTAAGTATTTTTGAAGTTCAAATCCACACATCTAGAAGCAACCCTATTGTACATAATTAGGAAACTGTGTGGACGCTTGAGTGGCTTTCCCCAATATAGTCCTCTCCACTGTCACACTTGAATAAGAGTATAGTCCTATTCAATTAATAGCCCTCCACCCATCCATTCAAAAAGGATTGCCAACCTTTGATATGACTACAACGTGGTAATGAAATCTACCTAGAACTGAATTTGCTATACTACTGTTTCTGTTCTTACATATTCACTTTGCAAATTTTGATCTGCATTGCCATTCCAGTTTATTCTCATATGCATGTATATTTCCCAGTTTGTCATTGTGACATTAGCTGCTTCATCAATGTATCTTTGAAACTTGCAGATTGTCTCCATTGAAAAGCATTGTTTGAAGTGACATCAGGTGATACAAAAATTTTGCCTGTGGTGTTCCTAAAAGCTTGAAATACATGATAGCATTTCTATTAGTATCACATGGTATAGTCTTAGGCAATTAACTCAGAAGAAAGGAATGAGGTATACTTTTTAGCAAATATTTTTAGGACACAAAGTTACTCAGTTGATAAACAGGTATAAGTAAAAATATTTCAGTCAAATGGAAAAAATAAATGGTTCCTTCTTCCCAGCAATAGAAAAAATAGTAATAAATTGGATAAATAAGCATTCCCTGCCCATCAGTTGTGTCCAGTTTCTCCTATCTGAAGAGACTGCTTCATTGATCATAATAGTAGAGAAAGAGCTGCTATTACCTAAGCTGAGGAAAACTTTAAAGGATTTTTTCTGTACATTCAAATTCCAAAGAATTCTATCTGAAAACCTGGCCTATTTAGACAAATGAACAAACAAACAAAGCAGGTTGTTAATTTGTCAGTTGGGACCTTAATAATCTAGTCATACCAAAGCTATGATACATAAGTTTCAAAAAAAGCCAGTGTGTGATTTCTAAAGCTGGCTTTAGGAGATGTGATAGATATAAGCATTTGTTTCATCTTCAGGAATGTCCCAATCCAAAGTGATACAACACCCATATCCATAAATTGCTGGTTAGTCATTCATTCATACATATTAACTCTTATGGAGCTGTTCTATGAAGCCCGGGGACAATCCAACGGGGAAAAGTGCCACTCTTGTTAAAATACGTTAATGAATTCCTTATGCTTCTCTCTTAAGTATATCCCCTCCCACAGCGATTTAGACATCTGCATAAAATCACATAACCAACCAGAGCAGCCTTCAGCCAGTGCAATCGCTTCTCAGCAGGAGACCTCTCTTCCAAGAGCAAATTCTGTAATGAGAAAGTAATAGGTTGATTTTTAAACAATATTGATCTTCTAAATCTCATAATTGCTGAGCATTTAGCAGTGTCTGAACAATGTGATGGCTCAGTCAGGCCTGATAAGAGGGAAAAATTTAATTTTGGAAGGATGCGGAACCAGCAGTCCTCACAATTCTAATGCTGCCTTCCCAGGGATGAGCAAACCAACTAACTGTCATAAGATACAATAAATACATGTACTATGCATATGTATTCCATTTCATTAGCCTAAACTATTAAACATGAAGGATGGAAGCAGTAGCGTCAGATCGTTGTGTCTGTAGACCTATTTAGGCATGAAAACATGGGAAGCTAATATTCCACTTACTATGATTTTGCATCAGATTCAGTCAAAGCCTGATTCTAATAATGATATTTATTTATCCAGATAGTTCTAATCTACCCTATTCCAGTTCTATGAAACTCCATTCCTGATCTGCTTTTTTGGAGCTACAATGTGATGCAAATGGCTACACCATGCAAAAGAAGAGCTTTTGTTTCAGGTAGGGGAGAAAGGCAGATGTTGAGTTCAAGCCTGCCCTGAAATCAGCAATTTCTTTTTATCAGACTAATGACAATGTCTAGAGGAGGGGAGAGATCTTGGAAGTATAAGATATAGGTCAGGGAAACTAAGTGTACAGGAAACTTTGCAAATTGACTCTGGTAAGCATACTAGGATAATTTATACAGAAAGGAGGCTGAGTTTTCCTATATACAGTATTACTGCTAAACAGCTTGAAAGAATGGTGGTGAAGATCATCTTTGTTCATATGAAAGTTGGTTAGGGGAAGATACAGGTAGTCCTTGGGTTATGATGGCAGTTGGGACCAGAATTTCTGTCACTAAGTGATGGAGTCATAAAGCGTGATGTCACATGACTGCATCACTTAGTAACGGCAATCCCACAGTCCCATTGCTGTCATAACCCCAGGACTGTGCGAAAGTTAAGCAGAAAGAAGCGGGAGTCCCAGGCAAACAAGCTGCCGGATGTCATGGGGGACCAGGGCAGTGCTGCAGGCAGGTGCCCTGAAGGCAGGTGGGTGCACAGGTGCCACAGGCAGGCATTATGGAGCATGGACATGTGTGTGGGTACCACAAGGGGTGGGGGGTCCTGCAGGCAGGTGCTTCAGAATGTGGGTGGGTGCCCAGGTGCCACAGGGGGAGGGGGGGTGCATTGGGCAGGTGCTATGGAGCATGGGCAGGCAAAAAAGCGGGCAGGAGCAGGAGCAACTTCCAACTTCCTGCTGGCTTCCCCATTGATTTTACTTGTGAAGAGCCAGCAGGAACATTGGAAATCATGATCACATGACTGTGGCTCGCTGAGATGTCCAGATCACAATCTCATGTAGGGACACTGTAACAACCACAACTTTGTGGACTGATCGTAAGTCGCTCTTGTTCGGTGCTGTTGTAGGTTTGAATGATCGCTGAATGAAAGGTCAGAACTCGAGGACTACCTGTACAGCAAATAAGAACCCTAGACTGCCTGAAAGACAGGTTGATGAGAAGGGATTATGGTAGCAGTGATGCATCTAAGTAATATTAGACCCTGAATGCAACAATGTTATGAAAAGAACGGAGGGGTTTTAGTCTATTTACAATGAATATATTATAACTACAATTTTGTTATAGAATTCTACCCTCCTCTAGAACTTTAAAGAATATTAGCACTTTACTATAAATTCTAGTAAAATGAAGGTCTCTAATTCTATACTTGGTTGGTCAGCAATTTGCTGGGGTCAGATTCCAGTATGAGATTGTTGTGGGAAAACTAAACATCTTGCACATTTGCAAATTGTACATAATTATTGAAAAGATTTTTTATCAGCAGTTCACCATAAAACAGAGTGCTTGCTCTTTGGCCCTGCTTTTCTTCTCATTGCATAACCTGAGTTATTTTAAATCAGCTTGTGATTTATTTGCCCAATTCTTTCATGCTTACTCGCTGGGGTGGGGGAAGGCAGAACATTTGAACTGATGTCAAGGTGGAAAGAGAAAAGGTAGTTTAAAATATTGCTGAGGTGAAATTTCATTGCATAATTTGCCAGGGAGAAAGCTCTAGCAGGGAGGAGAGAATCAAAACACTTTGCACCTTTTCAAGTTGCACATAATTATTAGCGCACTCTTCGCTGCAAACTTGACAAGCACCTTGCTAGGCATGTGAGGTAAAGCAAGGCTTCTAAAAGAAAATTTCTAGGTCTTTGACTCACCAAGCAGCTTAAAAGTTCATAGGCTAGAAAGTCATTCTCCCTGTGAATAAACTGTGAAATGTCTTTGAAAATTACTTTTTTAATTACAGTTGACATTTCTGAGCCTCCTGCTGATGGTATCTCACCCGAAAAGAAGACAACGAAAAGAAGACAACGATGACAAAAATAAGAACATGGTTTGCCACAATGGGAATGCAGAGTAGCAAATGTGTGACAGACTGCAAAACAATTTGGAATCAGCTATTTATTTATGAATATGCTTTTTTTCTACCTATGGCACTAATCAGTGTATTATCTGGATACCTTTCATACACTAGTAGCTTGGCTTTCCAAAGTAGACAAAGATGAAGCATTCCCTGATGTAGAGAATAAAAACAGATACATAAAAATTAGTGTCAGTACCTAAAGGGAGGGGGGCCACAGGGAGATGGTCAAAAAAGTAAAAAAGGCAATCACAACCATGCAGTAGAAGTCCTGTCCTTTTTAATGTGCAGGGCTTTGATCACATGATAGTGGCCTCCATCTTGACTTTTTTGACCCTTAGGGGCGATGGTGGTAAGATTTCACTGGCAACCCTTGCAAGGACATAAAAGTAGGGAATGGATAGAAGTGACCCTAAAGGAATTCTACCAGTAGATGTGGAAAGATTTTAAAATGGCTCTGCAAAACTTTTACTGGCCCTCAAATGAGGAAGCAGCAAGATTTTGTGAAGTTCCAGAATGATGGATATAAAAGCATGTCAGTGACATTTAACTCAGCACCACCTAATTGTTCTTATTCCATTCATCTATTGTTTTATTGCCATTGTGTGTGTGTGTGTGTGTGTGTGTCTTTAAAAAAAGTGGATTAAGGCCATTTTGGGCTTAGTTTAGCTATAGCTAATTTTGCCTCAGCCTGAAATCAAATTGCAGGCTTGAACCAAGAGTCCCAGCTCTTTCCCTCCCTTGTTCAAAAAACAACAGGGTGAGGCAAGGGATACGGTGTGGTGCTGCTAGTAGCCATTTTTGTACTTCTTCATTTGTCAGGGAGAGGAAACTCCAACTGAGATGATGAAGCAACGATGTGAGGAAAGTTGTGGGACATTGGAAGACGGCTCCCAAGGGGGAGGGAAACATCCTGCACCCCCAGGGGGATGAAAACACTAACAGTGTGGAATTGTTTAATGGAGGAATATTGAACTTTCTTTCCCTTTTCAGTTTAATGTGGGATTGCCAACTTTGTATTTTGTATGATGTAGTGGTTAAGGCACCAGGTCAGAAACCAGGAAACCTTGAGTTCTCATCCTGCCTTAGGTACAAAAGCCACCTCTGGGACAGTCATTCTGTCGCAGCCCTAGGAAGAAGGCAATGGACATTCCTTTCTCTCTCCCCAAAGCATTTTAACAGTACTTGAAAGACAGATTTTTTTAAAGAAAAAAAAATGGAAGAGTCAAATGGCTCCCCCTGCAAAGATCACACTGAAGGTGTGCTATTTTATGCTAAGTTCACCTGCTCACTTCAAACTGCTGAAAATGGAAGGCCCATTTTAACTCAGTACTAGGCACTATGCTTCTATTCATATAAGCAATCCATCATAATGAAGATTATAATCTGTCAAGAATTTTGGCTGCCCATTTGGCTTCTGCATCTGAGTTTCTTCCAGGTGTTTCGCTGAATAAAGTAGGCAATCTGAGTAGAGGGATTTGTTTCATTCCTTCTCTGATTTCCCAGTCCTCACTAGCTGACAGGCCTAAATTTCCCTGTCTGCCTCCTGATCTATCCAAAGTCTGCCGATTCCATCCTGAACCACCAAAAACATGCCCTTACTACCATTTTAGCAAGGGGGTTACTGCCTGAAATGTATTTTCTGGAATGACTTTCATTAGTGTTGTAGTATTAATCACATTATAGTGCTACATCAGTATCCTCAGGATTATTTTGGTGAAATAACAGTGAATAAGGTTTTTTTCCAGTCTATTTTATACGCATATTGCATTCTGGCAAGAGTAGACAGCATAGATTTTTGCCATTTTGAGGCAGGTTACAATAAAAGAAGTGGGAATACTAAAGTGGACTCAGCACAGTTAAAAAATAAAAATTAAAAACCCCAAGCCCTCACAAATATGATTCCCCAAGTTAAATTCTGGCCATATGCATGATATGCTCTCCACTGCTTTGCTTCCCATCCCATTTTAAATGAGAGCCCTAATTTCAAAAAGGTTGAAACCCATACTGGAATTTAGTTCTAGAAGACCTCTTCATTTTAAGAGGTATTTCATTATCATCTTCACATGTTTTGTTTAACAAATCAAGCTGAAAACTGTTGAAATGCTCATTAAATATTCACTTTAAATGTATTAATTGCAACAGTCTGAACAAACCAGCACCCACATCAAAAGCATGCCTCTTAGAAAATACAAAGGAATAGTATTAAGTGCACTGGTGTGGACAAAACATAATGGGATGTACACAAAGAAAAAGCACAATAAACCAATAACAGTGAGGAAAATCAATTGCAATTCCATTTGTAACTTATAACTGAAGAGCATTGATGTATTAACACAAGGAAGTTACAGTCTGAAGCACTCAAAGAAACACACAATGACTTATCCCCTGTCATTGGATCTGTCTACGCCATCTAAAATTAATCTCTAGCTTTTCTAATATAAAAGCTGCCATGTGTCTCATTACTTCTGTTCTCTGCCTAATAGTAAACCTGTGTGTTCTACTTAAGGATGGAAATGGATTGGAATAACTGCTAGGTGTTATATTTTCAAAAATGAGGGATCAGCCAATAATTTTTTTCTTTGTCCCAGTCTCTTAACAAACCTGGATGCAATCTGAAACCTGCATAGTACCTAAAATCTTACCCATTTGCTATCATCTTCTACATTCTGCTTTATGAGCGTGACTTACTATTGACACGGTTTCTACTTTATACCAGCCTTTTTTTATTCCTCTGCCTGGTGTCTTCTAATAAGATTTAAGTTGATGATGTTTGGGATGAAAATTAAGCAAAACATAACCTATGAAGATTGAAATCAGGCCCCCAATATTCAAAATCCAGAGAGACAATACCATATTCCTTTTCACAAAACTGTCAGCCTTCATATCTATCAACAAATCAATCTGAAATGCAATAGGTAATTATACTAAGATGATTTTGAAATAGGCTACTGCAGATAAATAATACATCACAAAGATATTATTTAAAAACAGATAATTAAAGTGACTGAGTAAAAAATATCTATCGTGCTAAAAATTAGTTTTGCTGTTTAAGAATTGCATTAATCCTACAAGAGATTTGATCACTGCAGTATTATTGCAGCTGATTTCAACAATGCACTCTGTGGAATAATTCAATCTTCCTATCCACGTTCTCCATACTATGCATGATTTTATACACCACAATCACATCTCCCCTCAATCATCTTTTTTCTAAATGAAAGAATCCAAAATATTCTAGACTTTAAGGCAATGTTCAAACCTACAATCATCCTGGTTGCCCTCTTCTGCACTTTCTTCATTTTTATTATATCCTTTCTCAAATAGGGTGGCTAGATCTGTTCACGCTATTGCAGTTACAGATGTGTTATAGATTTCTATCAAAGCATAACAATGTTGGCAGTTACACTTTCAGTCCATTCCACATGATCCCTAGCATGGAATTTTTTTTTTTTTTCACAGCTGTTGTGTACTGAGTTGAAATCTTCACTGAGCTACCCACTATGACCTCAAGACCTTTTTCCTGCTTAGAGACAGCTCAGTCCCCATCAGTGTGTATGTGTTGTTTACTTGAGAGCTTTTGGTGAGGAAATTTGTCAAATACTTGTTGAAAGTCAAGGTATACAGTGCTAAAAGGGTCACACCCATCCAGTGTCAAAAAAATAGTAGAAGATTAGGGAGACAGGATAAATAGATGTTTTCAGCATCCACACTGATCTTCCTTCAGTGAGACTTGTTCTTCTATATGCATATGTGGGTGCTTCTCTTCCTCTTCCTCTTCCTCTTCCTCTTCCTCTTCCTCTTCCTCTCTTCTCTTCTCTTCTCTTCTCTTCTCTTCTCTTCTCTTCTCTTCTCTTCTCTTCTCTTCTCCTCTCTTTTCTTCTTTGATTACCATTTCTGCTACTTTGCCTAGAAAGGACTTTAAATTGATGGGCCAGTTTTTCTTGGAACCCCCCCCCCCCCGCCAAATCCCTTTTTAAAAATTGGTGTTCCATTGGCTACTTTCCAGTTTTGCAGCACTGAGCCCTATTTGAGCGACTAGTATCATACTTTTACTAAGAAGACAGCAGTTTCAGTTGCAACGATTTCAGTGTCAATTCAGCACTTAACAACTCTCAGTTGAAGTCCTTAGGATTTAGTGTAAAGTGTGGACTCCTTATCTATGAGTAGAAATAAAGATTTTCTGATGATCAAAAGGAGTGGAAGCACTCTGCTCCAAATGCCATGCATACATTGATAATTGATGTGACTGTCAACCATTCAAGGTAGACCACATCAAGAAACTGACTCCACAGGAAGAAGATAACTACACTTTATGGAGATAGGCTATGGTAACAGAATCTTGCAAGTCTGGTTATGCTTTATCTTCCCTCCCCCTTACACATCATTGAATCAGGGAGAAGCCAGACTGAGCCTCTTCCTAATACTTCCTCCTTTCCCAGGGCTTAAGGAATACTTCTGCTCTTGTTTCTGTAACAGCTTCTGAATATCTCTTTCAAGATCCTCTCCATGGCTCTCTACCGTGACAGAGCACAAGTCTCTATATAGTATATCGGCAGCAAAGGATCAGGCTGACTTAAATCTGAATATTTAACTAATTTATGGATCAGACTACAAGACTACATTTTCACTGTGAACTTAAATGAGCTTTATGCCTGTTTAACTGTCATGGCTTACCCCGGAGAATCCTGATAATTACAGCAGAACTGACAAAGGTACCAGATTACAGCACAGGCTTTTTGAACTACACTGTCCTTTAGTACAAGTTTCTTTTGTCATTTTTACTGCAACAGATTTATACAATTATCCCACTGGAAACTAGAAAATATAATTTGATCAGAATATTGAAGATTCTGTTACCTTCCCTTCTTGTTCAGGGTTCCTTGCAGCAACAGACACAGGTGTTTCACAATTCTATTCTTTGCAATCTATTTATATGTGTGACTGATGTATTTGATCGTGTATAGAATAGCAGTCCAAGTCTAACCCTAACCCTACAACATTTTGTAAGCAGCCCACTGCTGAGATAGTCTGAAGCCAGTTCATGTTCTTCAAGCATGAAATGGAGTTTTCCCAGCTATCATGGGACCTCCCATGCAGACATTCTAAGTTGGACACAGGAGTCTTCAGGGAGCAGAGTTCTGCTGGACAATGATTGGGTCATTGTCCTCTCCCATCTGACCATGGGGCTCTGCACCTCCATGGCCATTTATGTTATGATTGCCAGAGAGACTAGACCTCACCTGCATAGCTATTTTTCTTCTCTTTTGTGTTTTGTGTTTGTGGTTTGGCTGGAGGAATATCAACCCTGTGGAAGACTAAATGTGGTTCTTCTGTAAGGTCTATGTTCCCACTTGGAACAGAAAGCAGAATTTCTATTGTGAGATGGGCAACCATATAAATCATTTAAATAAATAAATAAACAAACAAACAAACCTCACCCATCAACTTTATTCCCCAACGGGGAAGCTATAAAGCATGTTTTCCTTTTAGGACACCACAATGAAAAACAAATGGACTATCAAGCTACGTGTACCAGGGCCCTGGACTGCTATTCTATACATGATCAAATACATCAGCCACACATGTAAATAGATTGCAAAGAATAGAATTGTGAAACACCTGTGTCTGTTGCTGTGTCTTTCATTATATTACTGTATATGGGCATTTGTGTGTGAAAGTGCTAAAGCAGAGCCTTAATTTCTCTTGCCTAGAACTGCAGGAACATAGTGCAGGGTAGGTGGGCTTTGCCTTCATGTCCTCCTCCTGATCTAATTTTAAATTAACCAACTTTAGAAGATATTCCCTATTTACAAGAACTTCTAGTACTAGAAGATGAAGTTAGATCAGCACTATGGTCATTACAAGTTGGAAGGCTACAGGAATTGATAGAATATCTATGGAAATATGGCAAGGAACAGAATTAAAATCAGTCAAGGTTCTAACAAAACTATGCCAGCAAATTTGGAGAATGTTTTGAAGAGGTCAGTCTATATACTACTATCATAGAAAATAAATTTAACAGACCATGCAAACTATTATACACTATCCTTAATTTTCCATACTAGCAAAATAATGCTTAGGATTATCCAACACAGGCTGGAACCCTACATGAAACTGGAGTGCCAGGTGTTCAAGGCTCAGACACAAGAGACATTATTACTGATGCACACTGGATAATTGAGAAAGCCAAAGAATCAATATATATTCCATTTATTATAAAAAGACCTTTATTTATGTTGACGATGTCAGGCTGTGGAATGTCCTTAGGAAAATGGGAATCCTGGAACATCTCACTATCCTCATGTGAAACCGAAACACTGGGCAGGAAGCCACATTCTGGACAGAACATAGTGAAACAGACTGACTCTAAGTCAGCAAAGGAGTGAGACAAGGCTGCATACCCTGTCCTTGAATGCATATTGAGGGAAGCTAGATTGGAAAAAAATGAGTATGCCTTTAAAATTGGACAAAGAAAGATGAATAATCTGTGCTATGCTGATGGCACTACTCTGATAGCTGAAAATGCAAATGATCTGGAAACTCTAGTAATGAAAATCAAGAAGTGCAGTGAAAATAAATAGGACCAAGATTAAATATAAAGGCCAAACTAATGGCAACAGGTTCAGCCAAAGATAGTTTGGAGAGTCAAGTAGACAAACAAATAGATCATAGAACAAATCAGTGCAATCTTACTGGGGCAAAAAGGACTTCTGGTGAGATGATGGCAATGCATGAGTCTATATGTGAGCACCATCTGATAATTTTAAATTTTATACCATAAACATTGGGCTTAGAGTTTTTTAATTGAAGCACTCAGCTAAGCTAAGTTATTGAAGAATAACTAAGCTAAATTATTGAAGAAGCATGGTATGATGATAACAAAGAATGTAAACTAAACATGGAATGCCCAGCATCTTATCCCCGTGTGGCACAGATGACCAGGCTCAAATTAACATATTTTGGACACATTATGCAAACACCTACCTCTCTTGAGAAGTCTGTAATACTGGTGATACATGCCAGGTCAGCTGCTCGGGTCACAGATGAGGGGGGCCTTATTACAGACTGACCTGACATTCAGTAACAGCAGCCAGGAGCCAAGGCCTCTGATGGCCCACTGACTAGGAATTGGGGCTGAGCACAGGTCTTTTCGAGGCACGAGCCTTAGTACAGGTCCTTTGGAGGTACCTGGGACACAGTCTTGCTCTCTTATCTGGGATGAGTTTGATCCTGTTGGGCTTGAGGAAGTGGACAGGGTCCTCAAGACTGTGAGCTCGGCCACCTGCTTATTAGATTCATGTCCCCCTGGCTGGCAAAAACCTCCTGGGAGCTGACATGTGGCTGGGTTCTAGTGGTGGTTAATTCTTCCTTGAGACAAGAGGTTGTCCCTTCACATCTTAAGGAGATGTTGGTTCGGCCCCTTCTCAAGAAACCATTGCTTGACCCAATCATACTGGACAATTTTGTCCAGTTTCCAACCTTCTCTTTTTAGGGAAGGTTGTTGAGAATGTGGTTATGCAAGAGCTTCAGAGGATGATGGATGAAACAGATTATCTAGTCCCCTTTCAGTTGGCTTTCAGGCCTGCATATGGAACTGAAACAGTGTTGGTTGTGATTTTGGATGACCTCTGGAGTGAGCGGGATGAGGGTACTGCACGCACCCTTGCTCTTCTTGACCTCTGATGGCCTTCAATGGTATTGACTATGGTATCCTTCTGGACTGGCTCCAGGAGTTGGAGGTGGATGGCACTATATTGTGTTGGCCTTCCTCCTCCTTCCTCCAGGGTTGATTCCAGTTGATGTTGATTGGGAGTGAGTGATCCCTCCCTTGGCCCCTGCTTTTCAGGGTCCCATAGGGTTCGGTACTCTCTCCACTCCTGTTTAACTTCAGTATGCTGATGATACCCAGCTTTATGTCTCAGCCTTTGGCAAATTAAATGATGCTGTCAAGGTCCTGTCCTGGTGTCCAGAGGCTGGGGGGTGGGGTTTCAATGGGGAACAACAGACTTCGGCTCAACCCAAGCAAGACTGAATGGCTTTGGGGCCTGCAGGCTCCAGGGACTTATCATCTTTGGTTCTGGATGTGGTGGCTTTGCCCCAAACAGACTTGGTGCACAATCTGAGGGTTCTCCTGGATTCACTGCTTCTGCTTAAAGAAAAGGTGGCAAGCATGGCCAGGAAGCCCTTTGCTGTCATGGCAAGCTCAGACTCAGATGAGGAGACTGACAATGAGCAGCCAGTTCCAGAGTTGCCAAATGAACCGCTGCCTGAGGAGCTGCAGGCAGAAGAGGGGGGGCTGTCTGGTAACCAGCAGGCACAGCTGCCACCAGTCTCTGAAGATGAGGAGTCTGAGCTGCCACTCCCTCCCAGTGCATGGGCTCACTGTAGGAAGAGGAGAGCAGAGCAAAGGTGCTCTGCAAGGCTCTTCACAAGAAAGGAGACATGACCTTCCAAACGAGCAAAACTGGGGTTGCTTCTATTAAGGAAAAGCAGTGAGCTCAAACCTCTCCACTGGCAACCACTGTTTGTTTACCCAGACTCGGTGTGCCTTGACTCCCAATTTGAAACCTTGTGACTTTGTCTCTGGACCTGGATGGGCTGATGAACCTTCTACAACATTTGGACCCTTGGACTTTGCTTGACCACTCTTGTGTCCACTGTTTTGGATCTGGAACACTCTTAAGGCAAGCTTGCTGAATTTCTGGGAACTTGTTTCTCTTTGCCACTGGTTTGTTTACTTCACAAAACTTATCAGTAAAGTTTGCAGCCATCTCTCTGTGTGCTTGTGGGTGCTTGGGACAGGACATTTACACAGCTTCGTGTTGTGCACTAGTTGTGCCCATTCCTGGTCCAGGAAGCTCTGCTTACAGTCACTCATGTCCTAGTCGCTTCTGGAATAGATTCCTGTAACATGCTGTACATGGGGCTGCCCTTGAAGAGCATTCAGAAGCTGCACCTGGTTCAAAATACAATTACACCTCTGCTCTGCAAACTCCATTGGTTGTCAGTATGTTTCCAGGTACAATTCAAGGTGTTGGTAATGACCTATGAAGCCTTATATGGCATGGGACCAGGTTATTTGAGGGACCACCTCTCCCCAGTTACATCTACCCATCCCATCAGGACCAGCAGGAGAGGCAACAGGTCCCATCTATGACACAGAGTCATCTGGCGGGACCCAGGAGGAGAGCCTTTTTGCTGTGGTGCTTGCCCTTTGGAACATGATCCCCTTGGGATTTAGATTGGCCTGACCCTAATGGCCTGTAGGAGGACCCTGAAGACATGGTTCTGCTACTACGCTTGGAAGTCAGGCAATGGTGGGGAGCTTTTACACTGGCTTTGTTGAGGTTGATGCAAGGATGGACTTCAGCATCAAGCTGACCATGTTTATTTTTGTTTTCTAAGTGGTTTCTGATGTTTTTTATGTTTCTATATTGGTTTTTAACTTTTTTATTGGATTGTTGTTTTCAACTCTTGTAAGCTATCCAGAGTCACTTAGGTGAGATGGGCAGCCATACAAATTAAATCAAAGAAAGAAAATGTGCTGGATTGTCCGCTGTCTGTAATTGGGACCATTCCTGAATACACATAATTCCTAGCTGTGTTTTTCTGTCTCTAGGGATCATAAACCTAGTTGCATGCTTACATGTGCAAAGACACTGAAATCTTGTCAGATCTCACCCGAGAATGCCAAACTCCTGCAAGAGATCGCAGCAATTTCACTTGAGATGATTTTGCAACCTGTTATATGAATGGGCAGGTTATGTTAGGATGTATAATTTCCCCATGGTGGCCAGACAATCCCTGGGGTAAACGATATATAGTCAAAGTGTATATAAATAAACTTTAGTTTTTAATCCGTATTGCCATAACGAACTGTCGAGTTCTGTGCAGCTCAAGGCTTCTTAATACCTATAGTAGTATCCAATTTTAAAACCCTTCTATTAATATTAAGCTGATTCAAGTATTATTTAAAGTAGCATCCAAGCCCAAATAAAACGACTTGTTATTTACAGAAAAATCATAACTTCAAAATGCACCAGTAAATGAGTTGGAGAAGGAAGCCTTATGTATCACCAATTGATTTCTATTGGAAAAGTGGAGTAATGGGCTTTAATTACCTCCTTTTGTTAAGTGTCTCTGGAGGGAGGTGTGATAGCAACTGAACAGAAGAATTAGGTGTTATCTGCTCAGCTTTTTCTTAAAGACATTAAGAACATTTATTTGCAAGTACGGGTAATAATGCATGCTTTGTTAATGTGGCAGTGCAATACCTTTATGACACAATCTGGAAGTGAATCCTAAACTGGAACATGATTAAAGTTATGGCAGAACTTCCAGATATTGTCTTTGATGGGCACCTTATTGAGAAACACATTTGCTGCAGGTAGTTATGCTTGCCTTTGTCCGTTTCCAAAGCCACTCAGAAAAGGTGAAAGCTGAGTGAAGCTAGCTCCCAACTGAGCTGCTGTTTCAATTGATTCACTTGACTTCGTTAGACTCTTATCTTTCACAGCAGGCAAGGGAGGGACTAAGCAAAGTCAATTCTTTTGGAAACCAGCACTTCAAGGCACTGGGAATCCCTTCAAGGAATGTTTCCACTGTGTTGAATAACCACGGTGGGGAAAGTTATAATGTATTCTTCTCCTTCAGCTCAATTTGTCTCTGTATGAGTATGGGCCTATTTGCGTATATGGAAGAAAGGAGCAGGGTGGCCTGGCTTTGTATTCCTCTGTGAGGAGTCATCCTCAGATTAGGAGAATGTCCATAATGAGACATGGGGCGTGAGGGGGGGAAAGGTGCAACAACATCAGAGAGTGGTATCAAGTCTCATCTCTTCTAACCCTGACAAATCAACCAGAATCTCATCCAACCAGCCTATGGTGCACTGCTACCTGTGTGAAGACTCAGTAAACCAGGAGGCTGAATGCTGCTCAGTTATACAGAGAAGCACCAGCCACAGCTAGGTCTACTCAGAATTAGTTTAGGCTAGAGATTAGGACTAATGAATGTCAGCTGTGCTGACATGAAGGATGAGTGTTTCCTATATTTCCAATAGACCAATATGTCCAATAGACCAATATGTGGTCTATTTCCAATAGACCAATATGTGGTCTATTGAAATAGTGCCTTGGGTATGTTGTATACAAAGTTTTCTCAAGTAGTTTAACTCTTAATTCATTCTGATGAAGAACTTGCCCCATAATTTCTGCTATTGATGGGAAATCCATTCCATACTTAGTATTGTGCCTTTTCCTGAGACTGACATTTAATTCCTTGCAGGCCAGAAATTTTTTGACATGAATCAGCCCCACAGAAGTGTTCTAAGAGTAAAAAATGTGTGTGACCTCCAGTGCTCCAGTGCATGTCTCAAAGCCACGCAGAGGCTTAATGGTTAATCTCATATCCATCTAATCATAGCATGAAAATACTCCATTAACCATTTCTAAATTAGAGGTCCTCAGGATGTTGCCTTTTGTCATCCACAACCCAAACTGAAGGCAGCTTAAAGTCACATTAGCTGTTTGACTTTCAAAATACTGTTTCCCTTCTCCTGACACTTCATTGTTGTTGTTGGGACATGATCTATGATGCTTCCTTAACAATGTAGTTAATGTGGTCAGGGTCTAGAATCTGCCCAGCTCTTTTTGTCTACTTCAGACTGCTGTGGGTATGACCTTTTCACTCTGGTTACTGGGCATTGTTCTTGATGGCCATTTTGTCTTGAGCTGCAGAAGAACCTGTGTGTGACATTATAACATCTGACTAATGCTACTGAAAGCATCAGTCAAGGTTTACTTGGGCTCCTCATATAGCCTAGTTTAGTAACCTTTTGAAAGTTGCTAGACCTGTGATTATCACTTTCTCTAGAGTTTTCCTCTGCTTCTTCTGACAAGAGATTTTCTGTGACCGTGCTTTTTACTGTTCTTATAACTTGGGGGGAGAAAGCTAGTTTACTGTAGTGGCTAAGGCACCAGGCTAGAAACTAGAAGACCATGAATTCTAGTCCTGCCTTAGCGCAAAGCCAGCTGAGTGACCTTGGGCCAGTCACTCTCTCTCAGCCCTAGGAAGAAGACAAAGGCAAGCCACTTCTGAAATCTTGCCAAGAAAATTGCAGGAACTTATCCAGGCAGTCACCAGGAGTCACCATTGACTGAAAGGCACCCCCTCCCCCCAAAAAAACACCTTGGGGGAAGGGTGTCATTCTGCCTATCCCTGCACCATTTTGCATACTTTTTGGTCTACTCTTCAGTGCTGCTGGTCATGGTCACCCAATACTGTTCCTGCCTTTTTCATGTAACCATTGTTGATATGGGATATATGTGTCACATTTCTTTCCAGTGTTGTTATTCTTTTGTAACGGAAATCTCAAGAGTGGTAAACCTAGGAATAATGTTTTTTGAAATAGTGCTGTGTCCAAAAAGAGGCTCTCCTACAAGTCACAGGCATAGAGGAGGGATGCAGAGTGGGAATTAGGGTCTCCTGGTACTTTGGGAGATCTTCCTCCTACTCAATTCCACACTCCTCCTCTATGCCAACAACTTAACAACTGGCCTATTTTGGACATGGGTTTGAAAGAGCATTAAGCTCTTTCAAAAGAGCACTAGAGTGGGGCTCAAAACTAGCCTAAACGACAGGTCACAAATGTAGAACGTCTCCAAATCTCCAATTTGTCATCTTCAACAACTTTAAATGTGGGTTAAACTCTGTATACCTTCACCAAACCCCACCCAACCACACATTAAAGAGAACGATTGGTGGTAGTTTTTCCAATATACAGGTGGAAAGGTAATTGAGCTCTCATTAATCTTGTTACAAGATTTAGCAAGCTCTCTCATTAAAGAGAATGGGGCTTGGCCACCAGGTCAGCATAATTTATGCTAGTATTCTTTTATGTTGCTCAGGGTCTAGACGATAGTACATGAACACAGCTGTGAGATTCTTAAAATGCCCTTCAGAGTTGAGTCCTGACCCAGCCCACTTTTGGAGTATAGTCCTTGACATGCCACAAAAAGTCTGGTATTGTGTGTGTGAAAATGAAATCTTTTGTAAGTGTGTGTGAGTGAAGATATAGATATAGATATAGATGATATAGACATAGATATACAGTAGATACAGATATTCTAGTGCAGTAGACCCCTGCTTCTGGGGTCCTTCTAAGATTGTGTGGGATTTTCATATGTAGACGGACAGGCAGGTACTTGCCAATCAACCAGACATCATGGTAGTAGACAAGGACCAGAAGACAGTGGTAATGACAGATGTAGCAATGCCAAGTGACAGCAACAGCAGGAAGAGTGCTGAAGGAGGGCCTGAAGGAGGAATTAGAGAGGATGTGGAAAGTCAAGGCCAAAGTGGTCCCAGTCGTGGTAAGAGCACAGTCAAGGCTGTGACTCCTAAGCTGGGAGAGTGGCTCCAACAGATCCTAGGAACAACATCAGAGCTGTCTGTCCAGAATAGTGCAGTGCTAGGAACAGCTAAGATGCTGCACAGAACCCTCAAACTCCCAGGCTTCTGGTAGAGGACCCAAGATTGAGGAAGACACATAGACACATGGTAACCCATAAGTGTGAGAAGCAATTTTTTAAATTTCATATCTATTTCACACAGACACACACACACACACACACACACACACACGAAATGTAGCTCAGCTGTCAAAAAATTATATGGATAGCTTCCATATGCTATTTTACAAACAAGCTGAAAAGAGTATGAGGGTCACAGAGCAAAGTAATCGGAAGATCACGCAGAGGGACGACTGACTACCTCTCTGAAACAGATCCAAAGTCCAGTGCCAAGCCCCTGGCACTAAGAGACAGACAAGCACTGTGACTGCATCTGCTGTGTGTAAGCTAGTCACCATAAATATAGTTTATGGGTTTCTTGCTGGTTTGTGGCTTGATGTCCTGCTGATGTCATCTGTGCATACAGTCTGCACTGCTGTGTGCCTGCACCATTATCCTTCTGTTTTATTATTCTTCCCCTGTGGATCAAGTTATTCACTGTTGCATTCTGCTTTTGGCCTCCTCCTTTAACAGCGTTATTCATAACTGTTGGCGCTCTCATTGGGCACATCGAGAAGGATGGGCTTGGATGCCATGAGCCAGATGGTGAATTTTGTCTGTGGGCCTAAGACCTTGATTAGAGGGAAGGGCTTGGAGAGTTGCTAACGCATGCTGTTTTCTTGGAGGAGCAGCCTGTAAAACTATTTGCCAAGGTTTCTAAAGGCTACTGTAATAGGAAAGTATCTTGATACAGATGGATTGAGTTGTCATTTGAAGCATGCTCTGGAGCACCCTGGAAATGATAATATTCTAAGCGGGAGAGAGATGACAGTGATTTTTAAACAACTTCTTAGAATACCGTCAGAATCCTTAGAAGCTGATTAGGGTCACGTTAAATAGAAAATCATAAGCAACTATCTTAATTCAGATGCTATCATATTTAAAGATCTCTAGTCTATTTGCTACCCCATATTAACTTTCTTTCTTTCTTTCTTTCTTTCTTTCTTTCTTTCTTTCTTTCTTTCTTTCTTTCTTTCTTTCTTTCTTTCTTCCCTGCCTCCCTCCCTCCCTGCCTATGGAAATGTAAGCTCCAAAGAACTTTCCTTCCAAAGCTAAAAACTGATTTCTGGAAATTATTCAGTTACAGTAATGCCAAACAATGTAACAGTTCAACTTATACAAGCAAAGAAACATATATAAAAATGTATTTGAAATATATTCACATTGTTTGAATATATTCAGACTTTTTCCCTTAAATATTAAATGCAAAATAGATGTTTTTACTTTTAGCTGTGCTCTTCTATTTCTCCTGTCCACAAAGATGGGGGACTATACCAGAAGTACAGCACTGAAGGCAGGAACACTTTGAATCAAAGAAGTGTTTTCCTTAGCTTACCACCCCTTTTTTAAATGTATTGATAAAGATTTAATTGTTTGAAATGTCCTTTCCCCCCCTGCCGATGAATTGTAAAAACAAATGCATGATTGTTTGTACCATTCCAGATTTATACAGCATCAGTAAGTAACAAGAATGACTTCCTTGGAAAGCATCTTCTGTGCTTTGCTTTTATCCATCTCCTAAGGCATTCTTAGTTAAATTTCTCCATTATCATTGCAGGCATCCTGTTCTACACAGCTTTGAATCAGATTCTGGCACCGTATGGAATCCAGCCTGGCTGACAAAGCTGTGTCTGTGTCCTTTGTTTCCAGACTTCTATTTCTTTCTGAGTCAAGTCTCTGCAATCAAAACATTGGAATGGTGCAGTACTTAAGGTAATGTTGCTCAGAGCAAGAATGAGTGGAAGCATATGGAGATCAATTGAGTTATTCATAAGGAGCCACTGCACTGACTAAAAAGGCTGCCTGCAGTTTCACCGTCTCCGGATGTTCTTCTCTCCAACTCATTTTAAAATAAGTTGCTAGCCAGAGCCAGACAAGAAATATATTCAGAAGAAAAAGCAGAACTAAATAATTATTATTTCTATGTGGGTGCAAGAATTCTTAGACATTTTGCCATGCATTTTACCTACTTCAAGTGTGCATATGTATTGAATACATTACCTATCCATCAGCGGAATGTGTGTGTATTGATCTGTATAAGAACTAATCAATATGTTTTTACTTAACATATTCTGATTTTAGGGATTACACTATGGTTTTCATGTTCATTTCATTTTAGCAATCACCTGCAGGTATTATACGCCATAAAAAAGCCCGCAAGATTGTACGAATGTCAGAAGTTCCAGAAGTGGAAAACCTGTTGCTCTCCAGAGTGCAATACATTCCAACTCTCATTATCCCCAGGAAATGTCGTCAGGGATGATGACTACTCAATTATAAAAAAAAATGTATTTGTGCCTTCAAGTGAGTTTTGACTCCAGGCAGCTACCTGGACCAGTCCCTGCAGTTTTCACAGCAACATCTGAAAATGCTAGGGAATTCCTGGAAGCTTGGCATTCAGACAAATCAGCTATCAACAGACACATAGAGACAAACCACATTTACACATCATTCAAAAAAATACAGTAAAAAAGCTAAGAAAGAAACAAAAAGACCAGAACACATCCTCTTCAGCAGCCAACACCCAGTTAAGCAGGGATTAACTGGGAGCAAACCCCATACTAACTCACACTGATGTTACCTAGTTGCGTAATGAAAGATCTGCAAACAACCAACCAAGCACAGAGAGCACCAAGAAACCGTGAACAACCTATATTTTCTTCCATAGGATAATGATGTTATTGTATTAATATTGCTTGTGAAAAATGGTTTTTTATTGATTTGGTTTTAATGATACTGTTTGAATGATACTGTATGCTGCTTAGAGTCAGATGACTGAAGAGTCTAAAAAGCACTTGAGAATAAACTAACTCAAAGCATAGACATTCCTTATAGAATGTGATCTGCCTGATTTCATTTGGATTCTCGATTTCTGCGCCTTTTCTAGCTTTATTATAGCGGTTTTCTAGTTTTATTATAGCCTCTGAAGATATAGTGACCAAAACAATGATGCATGACCTGAAACATTTTAATTCATTTTTAAATCATTTTTTTACCGTGGAATTTGCCATTTTATCAGCTGACAAACACTAGATCAGGGTTTTGCTAATTGATTAGCTAGCTCTAATAATTATCAAAGAGTTTTGCCAGGGTCTATCTGACAAGAAAGTTACAGTTGCAACTAAATAAGTGTGAGAAAAAAGACAAAGAAATCAGGAACAGAATCTTGAATTCTACAGAGAACGGCTGAATAGTAACTGGACGTTATGAAAACTTCATTGCAGTTGCAGAAAAGACCCAAGACTGGAATTTGTCCACAGTTTTCCATGGAGATAAAACTGGTTGAATTACTGGGACTCACTTCCAAGTTAAGTGACATAAAATTGGACTGTAGGGGACTAAGCCAAGGGAGGCAATGTTGGTACTGAGGAGGGCTTTGAAAAAAGAGAGAATTAGGTAGGATCAGATTAAGCATTCTGAAGAGGGGGAAGTCCAGCCATAAATGCGGTATCTGGACCATTAGCTCTGTAGGTCATAGTTCGTATCACAAAGCTTTGGGAGCTACAATCTTAATTATCAAGTTTCATCAAGATTAAAAGACAAGAGGGAGAGAGAGAGAGAGAGAGAGAGAGCACCACACTTCTTTGGGTAATAAATTATTCATGGCTTTTAACTATCAGATATAATTAAAATTACCTGCTTTCAGTAGATATGTCATTAGCTACAATTTCCTCCTTTTAAAAATAGGTCTGTTTCACGCTATCATTTTCTAACAGCTGGCTCCTCTATGAATGTGAATCACACATCCAAACATTTACCCAGACATGTTGTGTTCTCAGGGGACCGTGTGTGTCTCCCTCCTGTCTCCCCCTCCCCCCCCTTTTTTTTGGCTGGTCAGTAAAGCAAGAGGATACTTTCTTCATAAGTAACACTATTCAATGAAATAAAGGGTTGTTGCTCATTTGAAAATCATAGCTGGGATATCAAATGAATAAATGCATTTTAGACTGGTAATTTTCTACCTGAAACCCATTTCTGTGTAGTCTAGAATATTAATCATCCCATAAAACCATAAGGTATTTTTAAGTAATAAAATGCTTCTTGGATTTGTTTTACTTTTGTTTGTTTTTATGCTTTTGTTGCTATGTTTTTCTCTTCAAGTGAAATTCAGAACATATTCTGAAAACTGATGTTCTGAAGGGTGACATATATATTCTAAGGAAACTAAATAAATGAAAATAAATTAGACAGATAAAAGTCTTGGGGAAACATCAATCCTACAAGGTATGTCCAAACTCGCCCACTTTCATGCTACATGAAAGGCTCCAATTATAGCTTTATGTTCTTCTATCCAAAGGGAGGGGAGGAAGAAAGGCAAAGATCCAATGGATGTAAAGCAGTGTCACAGAAGGAAATGTAGAATTGCTTTCCATGTCAATCTGTTAATCAGATGCAGAGCTACAGAATCATATCTGAAAGAATCAGGCAAAATATGTGGTCACAGTGCAGGCAAGGGTCAAGAAGTCCAAGCACTTGAAGAAAGGTTGAGGTTTTTGGTTGCAAGGCAATAAGGCAGGCAGACAGTAATCAAGGTTGTTTCCAGTGATTGGCTAGCTTCACGTGCCTGTATGCATCAAGACAGTTGACAATTTCTTATTATTCTGGTGTTAGACTGTAAACATATAAGACAATTTACAATTGAAACATTAATGAACATTCCAAGTTATTATATTAGCAGATCTAATCTTAGGATATAGTTAGGATAACCTTCCTTGTATTTAGGATACATTCTCCTATGTAAATTTCTTTCTACACACATTTAATAATTGTGCCAATTATTAAAAAGAAATCTAACTTCAGTGGTCCATGATAAATTCCCATTATATACATGGACCAGCTGTTGTTTATATTTTGGGTGTGGTTGGTGTCATTATTAACTTGAGACCATGCATATATAGTATAGATCTTCAACCTGTAGTCCTCACATGTTTTGGACCAAAACTCCTAGCAGCATCAGGCAGCATGGTTAATGGTCAGTAGTGATGGGCTTGGCTGTCCAAATTATCTGGAACACATAAGGCTGAGGTAGGAAACAGAGCATCTAGACTGGAAAACCACCATATGCTCTCACAATCACTAGGAGAATTAGGATTTTCATCTTGGAAGACTGAAGAGCTTCTAAAAGTTAAGAAATAGTCAGATGATTTTCAATAAAATTGCCCTAAATATCTCCTCCCCCACCAACTCAGAACTCTGAATAAGGAAATTATGAAAGGAGAAAGTGAAACAATACAATGTGCACAGTGTGGACCCAGCTAATGGTTTCAGAAATATAGAAGTAATGAAATATTTCTGGGTTGAAATGACTTATTCTTACAATATATGTCATTCTCTAAATTGCCTTCTCAAGCTGCCCATCAAAAAGTCAGACTTCCCCCACCCTCCCCTCCATATTAAAGTCTCTTCAATTGTGAGCTATTATTTTATGTTGGCTCTTTGATGTGATCTGGCACTGTGATGTGCCACTTTTAGGAAAGAGCAAAGCATCCCTTTATCTCAACGGATATTTCTTGGAACAGGGAAAATAATAAACAAACCAACATTGGAAAATTGTTGATGTTTTAACACATAGCTCTTGGTGTGTCTCACTGAGTTTCTTGCTTTTCACATAGTGATTTCTTTGAAATTAAGCTAAGCAATGTAAGAATAACAGAATACAGTTCTACCAAAGGAAACAAATTATAAGAAAAAGTAACTTCTCATGCAAGTCCAGCTGAACATTTATATAGTTCTTTTGGCAACATTAAAAAAGTTTGCCACCCCCATCTTCTATATTGTTTTGCAGCTTTCCAGTTTAGTCTATGGGAATTTCCTGCTCCCCTCCCACCAAGCACTAACCATTGATAGCTTTTTAAGAACAGCCAAAGATGACCTGATGCTGACTCCTGCTGTGTCCCATACCTGTAATTCTAAGATTCTTTGAAAAATTAACAAATAAGTTGAAACAGTGAAGTGGCAAACAGGGAATAGCAAACTTTGTGACTACCTGGTCTTCAATCTGTGCAAATAGAAAAGAGAAAAATAAACCCCATCAGCATCTCCTTTGCACTGTAGATGGGAGGTAGACATGGAATCACAGAGTTGGTCATCAAGCCCGACCCCCTGCACATTGCAGAATTCGTTACACTACACTATCCCTGACAGATGACTATCTACCCTCTGTTTGAAGACCTCCAGTAAAGGGGAAGAAGTCTTTCCATGCAGTAACCTGTTCCACTGTCAAGAATTCCTTCCCAATGTCTAATTTGTATCTACATCCTTGAACTTTTATCTCATTAGTTCTAGTCTTACCCTCTGGAACAAGTGAGAATAAGTCCAAACCCTTTATAATGTGACTGCCCTTCAGATATCTGAAGACAGCTATCATGTCCCCTCATGATATTGAAACTGTTCAAAACTGCTGACAACTTGTATCTCCCTAAATTCATTATGACGCTAACCTGCCATTTCTCCAGACAGCTTCCATTTAGGGCTTAATTATAATTCCCAGCAGCCCCCCTCAGTGGCCAATGAGGAAGAATGCTGGGAGCTGAGATTGGGCATTGTCTGAAATGCCACAAGTGACCCACCTCTGGACTAAAAAATGGTAAGCTTAGAAAAAGTAGTTAAGGTGAAAATGGAGCCTAGGAAAAAGAATAAGGAGAAGAGGAAAGTTTCAGTGAAAGCAATTGTATTCAGGAGACAAGGGGGAGGTCTTTTCCCTCCCAGCAGCAGGAGGAAAAGAGAAGCAATTCAGGAGTAAGTAAAGAGGTGGAAAAGAGGAAATGGTTCTCTTCGTGCAGCAAGTTTGCTCAGCAGAGATTTCTTTTTCTACAGAAACAGGCAGGAACATAATGGAACAAGAGTTTGGGTTGGCAGCAAAGAGTCGGTAAAGATAAAAGAGCTTAGCTAATAGTGGCCAGAGGAGTTGGGACTGAAGAGAAGGAGAAAGGGAATCAAAGGCACATGGTCAATGACTGCAGAGAACAAGGGAAATTATGGAGATGCCCGTCCAGAGAGACTCTGATTTGTTCAGCCAGAGAAAGTGTATAAGAAATTGGTGGTGGTGGGGATTCTCTTCAACCTGTAAGCAAGCAAACCAACAACAAATTACGCCAATGGTGCTCTCTAAACTCTTGTGCAGAATAGTAATGTTAGAATTAAGGATATATTAGCAGAGGATTATTTCAAAAAGTCATAAGTCCAGATTGATCTCTGCTCTCTTGGGTGCTTCCAGGCAATTTTCAGAGGGTTCAAATTATAGGCCACATCATTAAGGTCCCTGACTGATTCAATCTTGCTACTAATAAAGAACTCATCTTGAAGATTTTCTGCAAGCTGTATGTATTATCTTAATTCATGAGGTCCTCAGCACTTCGGTGCTGGAACGTGTGGCTTAAAAACAGTAAGGAGCTGAAGTTTATTATAACAGGATGGGTTCTTTTTTCATTAGGTTGCCTTCCCACATTGTCCGTTTTAAAATCAAAACTTTTATTTCTCTCCAACTGAGGGGAGAAAATGTCTTAGAAATGACAGCATGAGTCATTACACTGGAGAAATTCTGGACCAATATACTCCTGTATTATTTGAAGGAGCAACTGAAACTGCACATAGTTTTCCTCCTCAAACTTTAAAACGTTAGGCAATAAGTTTGTGGAGTATGATCTGAGACTTTCATTGTGAAAAGATCCAAATCTTCTGATGGGCAAATCTACCATTTTTTTTTCCACTGAATTATTCAACTTCCTGTTTGTAAGGGCTGTTCGCTTCTGCTATTTACAAATTTCCAGAAAAATGTCTACAAAATATTTGTGTTCGTGTTTGTGTTGGCTTCTTCTAATATAACCATAATTTTGGTTGCAACTGGTCTAGGGTGAAATACTTTTTGCAAACAGTTGCTCCACAGGAAAACACCAAACATCAGGTTTAAAATACATGAATTTCAAAATATCCATAAACTGTCATGTCCCTTCATTTATAAAAAAAGCAAAAAGATACCCTGATCTGAAGCAGGGCTGCAGCTGCAGTAAAGAGGGGATTAAATGTATCCTGCATTGTTTTCCTTTTTTTTTCTCTCTCTTAAAAAAAAAAGAAAGACTTCCTCTTTCATTGCTATGTAATTTAATAAAAAGTAAGTTTGTTTATTTTATTTAGAAAACTAGGAGGCTTAAATCAGAATAAATATAACCCACAAAACCACACAACAACATTGCATATCGCATCACAACACCACAACATCCCACCAGCTCGACATTTACATCTGCAGGGCTCACTGCCTGGATGAAGAGCTAGGTCTTCCCAGCCCTCTGGAAAGCTGATAGGGTTGAATCCTGCCATTTGTAATCATGAGATTTTTAAATTGCTCACCTAAGAAATGATGGGAGCATTTGCTCATTTTTCTGTGACCTTTTTACTTTGAAAATCACCTTTATCTCCCCACTCCCCACCTGATGATTACACTCATCGGTCTCTCCTTTTTTCTTCCTGTAAAAATGGCCCCCTAAATCCACAGTGACACCTAGCTAAGCAGTTGTCATTTGGTTCCTGGTCCTGCAATGGTCAGACAACCATGCAACATTGACCATACAATTTTTAAAAGTAAAATGTTTCACCTTACTCAGCCTTTACAAACACTTTTTTATTGAAGAATTTTATACAAAAGTAAAAATGATACAAATTAAAGAAAGAGAGAAAAGAGTAAAGAAAAGTGAATAGATAAAGAAAAGAAAAAAGTATAAAAAAGTGGCTTCTGATCTTCTTTATAGCAGTTACAAATAAATTTATCATCTGTCCTCCCTCTTTAAGGTTACATCGTGATTCCCTTCTTCTCATATTTTACCCTTTCTAATAATCAAATCCAGAAATCACCAGTTCAATTTTTTCCATTTCCTTGGACTGTTTTTTGTAAGCACCCATTTGTAAACACCTTATAGACTCCCGGCAAGATTCACCAGCTTCCATCATGGCATTACGCACCAAGCCTTCCATCAGCCAATACTATTTTAGAAAAGAATATTACAAAGCAGCATATATTTGGGAAGATGAATAGAGAAAATGCACGTGTGTTTTGAATTGATTATGTGCCATTGGGCTGGTGACAACTCTTAGTAATTACACAGATAATTTTTCTCCATGACAATCTGTCCCTAGCATGGTCCTTCAGGTCTTCCAGAAGTAACCCCTGCTACTATAACGGATTCCATCCACCTTGCTGCTGGTTGTTCTCTTCTTCTTTTTCCTTCCAGTGTTTTAAATAGTGTTATAAAAATGTATACTATGAGAAACAGCACATAAAATTCTGTGTATCAGAGTTAAAACAATATAGACAACTGCTGCATATACAACTGTTTAAGATAATTTCTTTTTCCACTTTGAAGATATTATTCACTACATGTTTCCTGAAACAGAATACTATGTTAATGCATTCCAAACTAATAGGGACACAAGTGAAACTGAGCCCCATGCCTCACAGCTGGTTCATTTCAACAGGACATTGCAACAGGAAAACTTCCAAGAGCCCTTTGTCCTAGCTTGCTAAATTGTTACTACTTCACCTTCCCAGACAAATACCATCTTGGGAGCCATGGGTCTCACAAAAGGATGCAAAATTGGGACACAAATGCTGACACAATGGTGTTCTCAGGCAACAATAGACTCTCTTGGCTGTCCCTACAAGGTGCCTGAGGCTACTTTGGGAATAAAGGCCAAAAAAAGGTAAGTGGCCTTCCTGGTGACTTAAAAACAGAGCTCGTGAAGACCAGAAGAAGCAGGAGCAGCATAATGTTCACTACCAGCACCCTCCCAGCTGCTCTCTAATAACATATTCAGGGCAATAGAATTGCAAGCCAAGTAGAGTCAAAGGAAAAGTCAAGTAATCTCCCCCACCTCATTCATGCTAACTTGTTCTTATCAGTAAAAGCCACAAATGGTCAATATATATAAAAAAGGAAACAAAAACTGCAAAAATTGACATTCCATTTTGAGCAGATTTAACCTAAACATTTGACAATTTGGGAATAATTAAGTTGAAGGAGACAGAAGAGCCAATGCCTTCTACTCATCTTCCACTGAAAGCCTTTGGTCAGCTTCCAGCTGAATTTTTGTGTGATACGTTTTTTCCTTTGTAGAAAGAATGGTGACCTTTTCAAAATTCCAGCCTTGCTCTTTGGTATCTGTGAAGTCTGAGGAGCAGTGTAAGATCTGTGGGATGCACAAGCTTGTTTCTGAAGATTTATCCCTTCACTTCCATGCTGGGGGTGAGACTTCATACTAAATATGAAGTCTAAATATGAATATCTCCCCCATTGGGGGGAGATGGGCGGGGGACAAATTTAATAAACAAACAAACAAACAAACTGAATCAGGAAGAAAGATTTATATTAAAAACTTGTAAAACCATTTCAGAAAATTGATTGCATGTTTTGTAAGAAGTACTATTTAGTAAGAATATTTAGTAAGAATACACAGATGCTGTGGTCTTGTCTCTTCCCTAGTAATACTAGAACAAACAATAGGGAGGTATGGGACTAAAAATGGTTCAATGTTCAATGTTGATGATGATGATATAGTACTAGGACTGTGCAAGCTTCAAGACTGATTTGGAAGAAATGCTTCAGTTTTCACAGAAGCACAGCCCCTGCACTGCTATTCACTAAAAGAGCCCAATAGTTACTCAGGCTTCCAGGCAAGACTAAAAAAAAAAAAAAAGATGATGATGATGATGATGATGATGATGATGATGATTCAGAGAATCTACTCATTAATTAAAGTTACGGTGACTCTTAAAGCAGCAGCAGATTTCCTTTCCAGCTCCCATGGAAGCCTGAAAAACATCAAGTTCCTTTAATGAAGAGCAGAGGGAGGATGCTGTGCTCAAAGTCCAAAGCAATTCTTCTTAGAGTGTTCACTTGCAGCTCTTAAGACTGTTTTTATAATTTGATGTAAATACCATCCATCCAAAAGCATTTTAGTGTTTTATGCAATCCACTGAGGACCCGTTTTACTTTGAAACGAAATAGGAGCTAAAGCAGTAAGCGTGACATCTTTGCTTTAACTTAACAGTCAAAGATTGAACACTCTAACTTTGATCCTAAAAGCTTAGCATTTCAGACCTGGTTAACACTTGGTTGGAAAATAGCCAGAAAATCCCAGGACTGAGGCTAGACTGGAAAACTGAAAAACCATTCCAGAAGAAGGCAGTAGTAAATGCTTCCATAAAGTTGCCCAGAAAACTAAAAAAAAAAAAAAAAAAAGGAATCATTTAATCAACTATGCAGAAGGGCAAAATAATTAACCATATGCTACCCAGGATAGTAGCTAGAGAATATTATTTACTGTTACCAATCCCAAATCATAAAATCATTTGAAGATTCTGTGGGGATCAGTGACCTTCAGGAGAAACAGATAACTGATCTTTAGAAACATGCTGTTTATAATCATGTAGGTATTGGATATGATTAGATGGAATAGCTGTATAAGATTTATTTTAATGTAAATCAAAGGATATAGTGAAAATGATAAATGCAATCATAAAATTGTCATTACATTTATTATGTTACATTCCCAGCAGTTCAACTGTGCAATCAATTATAAATGTTAAAATTAAATAACTGGGCCAAAATCTTGCCCACAATTGCTTAGGAGTAAGTCTCACTGAACATGCTCGGGCTTACTTCTGAGCAGACATGTGTAGATTTACACTATTAATTGTAACAAGTACCTCAAGGGAAAAAAAAATTAAAGTTACATCTAAAGTAAAAGGAAAAAAAATCATATCAAGTACAACCAAAAATGGATTTATATAGCAGAGAGAACTTTTTTGGATAGCTGCCATGGCATGCAAAATGTCCTGCACTTTGTCTTCTCAATTATCTTCTACACAACCATTAATGGTACAGGAGTCCTTTCTTTTGAGGCATTTGGTAACCTTCAAAAGGTAAAATGGTGTATATATAGTTACAGCAGTGGTCTAAGGATGCATGTTAGGATTTTAGCTTTATCCTAAAAATCCTGCTCCATGTCTAACTTTCACAGACCTATGGAAGTTTGGATTGTGTAGGGTTACAATAATCATGTAATATTACTTCCCCTGCCAGGGCCTTTGGGCAGGTAAGGAGTTTGATTCCGTGTATTATCAGGAAAATGGAGGAGAAAAAACTATGAACATTTCCACAGTTCTCACCCAAGTGAGAGGTGCTGACCCAGTGCCTGGAGACTGTGAGGGTCTGGATATGGAAGAACCGGCTCCAACTCAGCCCCAGCAAGATGGAGTGGTTTGGGGTTGTAATGGGCTGTGAGAATAACATTGAGAGACAGGAGGAAGAGCCGCAGCCTAGGCAACGGTCTGATAAATGAAATCTGAGTCCAAACCAAACATAAATTTGAGAAAGCATCTGAGCATTGACCCTCCCTAGTTCTCTGGAATGTAAAGGCAGGGAGGGAGTAAGCATGTTCAGACTTGCAAGATTCTGTTACTGTAACCTTACAATAAAAGTAGTATTAGTATTCATGATTTTGGCATTCTGGTCTGGACTATGTGGCAGGGCTGACATCAATCTTGAGACCCTGAGGTTTAGTAGGCCCCTATCCTTTTAACCATCCCAAAGGCCTTAAAAAGCTGGCTTTTCCTCCAGGTGTTGGGATAAGGTAAGGCTGGAGTCCAATTATTGTGGTTTTTATGTATTAAGGACTGTTGCTTTAGGGTGCCAGGAGTTTTTCTTCTTCTTTATTTGAATTGATTAGCTGCCCAACTCCAATGGACTCTGTTCTATTTTCTGTTCTTTTCTTTTTTAGAATATTGGTTATTATTGTTTTTATTGTTGCTGTGAGCTGGCCAGAGTTATGATTCATAAGATAGGCAGCCATATAAGTCAAATAAATAAATAAATTTGTGAATTTAGTATCAAGCAAAAATATAAGTATATATCAATTTTAAAATCCAATGATTTTAAAATCCATCAGGCTATATTTCCTTCTTCTTGTCATGAGAAACTGAAAATGCAACTTTCAGTTGTTTTGGTTAAAACAGGAGTTCTAATAATAATTGATAAGATCAATTAACAATTTTTGTTTTGTTACAGATAGACTCATTGTAATGTAATTGTAATGAGTCTATCTGTGAATGAAAAATGCTTTTTTTCAGGCTATTTTGGCTCAGTTCTTTTACTGTAAGAGGAAATGAATGGAGAAATAGCTGTTTCTTAGCAATGAATGATAGGTTTTGTTTATTAAACTGTACGTCATCTCATACATTTTTTATATTCTAAAATTATTATCATACATATAAAGTTCATAAGGTCCAACCCATTAAGTACACTACCCAAGTCAGTTTTACATGCACAGAAAAAGACCACCAATATATACAGTGTCTGCACTTGCTCACTGCATTGTGAAGTTTATTTAATCATAATTCATTGAATAAGCCACAAATGATTGGTTCACAAAATACACCAAGTCATAAACTACCATTTATATACCACAATAGAAGTTTTTATAGAATATATTAAGCCAAAACTGAAATTATATTAAAACTTAGTGTAATGTGTAAATCCATTCAGTCTTTCTCTACAAATGTTACAAGGGAAGCTCTACAAAGTTCAGCCTCATACTCAAAAATTTTCTATATGTAAATAGTAACAAACACACATGCAAACACACATTACAAAATCAGTAAAAATGGTAAGATCTCATTTGATAATTGTCTCTGAAGTGAAAGCACTTCTAATAAAACTCTAATTAAAACACAACAATTATCTTCTGCAATTTGCTTTCGTAAGACTGTGTGTGATGAGAAGAGTCTGTGCCTGTTCCTGCAATTACATTTCCTACTGGTATGATTTTGCTAGTCTGACAAATTATACCCCAAAGTTAACAAAAGGAACTGTGAAATGTATGTAATCTATTTTCCTGATAACACAAACTAACAAGGTAAAATATATGTGTGAGGAGGGGGAGATGTACAAAACCTATATCTAGGTAGACTTGAAATCAAATCCAAGTTGGAAAATGGAATTTGCCGGTTTGGAATGTCCACAACAGAGAAGTCAGTTTTACTATTTAAAGGTTAAGTATAATGGGCAATTTGATTTTCTGGAGGAAAGACATAAACTTTCCAAAGGGCCATTTAAAGAACCAAATGCAATCCCCAAAACTGATAATCAGGAAACAGGTATAAGTAGCTGGATATACTCCCTCGTGACTGAATTTAGCCAGTCCGCAGAATAAATAGATAACGGGGGGCGGGGGGGGAGCATTTATTCATCTAACACAGTGTTTCTCAACCTCAGTAACTTTAAGCTTTAAGGACTTCTGGGAATTCTGGGAGTTGAAGTCCACACAGCTTCAAGTCGCTGAGGTTGAAAAACACTGATCTAATGCCTGAGAATTCTGGGTCTATTCAATTCAACTTGTCCAATCACACTAAATAATAGAAATAGAAACTCTGTTTTTAATCACACATTTTGAGAGATCTTTCTGTGGATTATTCCTCAGACAACTCACCTATTAAGGGAAGCATGGTCAGAGATGATTCTGAATTTGGTGTATGTGTGTGTGGGTCTCATTTGTTATAAACATGCCGCTACCCCCAGCCCTGGTCTCCTGAGCACTGGTATGACATCATGTCTTTAAATTTAAGCTACTTGATTGGGGATGTGCAGCTCCATTATCTCTTTATCTCCTTCCTCCTCTTTTTCCCTCATGACATCTTGCAAGAGATGCGATATGATAGCATCATACTTCAGGTTTTCATATCCCTGCACATTTTAGACATATATTTAAAGGTACAAACAGGAACACAATGTAAAATGAACCCTTAAATGGTCTGGATTATTGCTACTATTTTTATTGGGATGTTAGCTCTTCGTTACCTTCCCATCAAATTTAGCTGATTCTCACCAAGCGAGGAATCCGAATTTTAGTAAAAGTCTCAGAGAAATATATCAGGCAATTCAGCAAAATGCACAATTTAATGAATATGACTTGTTGAAGAGGAGGAGTACCATGGCTCCCTCTCCCTTTTCAGCTGTTTTTATAGCAAGGATCATCCCTGTTCATTCATCTACTCAGACAAGACCACAAACCCAAAACTCAGTCTCCAAGTAGTTTATTTCTAAGGGTCTGCAGAGCCTGACCAGTCACACAAAGGACACATTAGCAACAGCCCCAAGATGAAAGATGCCTCCCACTGCCACATACAGGCTATAGTGTATCTACTTTGCAGAAACAAAGAGACTCAGATTACAAACAGGTCATTGGTTGCAAAGCAGGGGTCAAGCAACTCCATACTCGGATATAGATGAAGTAATAGTAAGACAAGTATGCATATTACATTTTAGAAAAATATGCCCTAAGCCAGGATTCCTCAACCTGCTGGGGAATTCTGGGAGTTGAAGTCCACCCATCTTAAAGTTGCTGAGGTTGAGGAACCCTGCCCTAAGCAATTTCTTATCTCTACTATGCTATATGCCAGGCTGCTGCTGCATTATGCCTATAAAAGTGCTTCACTCTAACTAGAAAACACAAACTTCTCAATTTTTACCACAGACTACAAATACAACCTTTTTAGGATACTGAGGGTATTGTGTCTTTTCTCTTGATCACGGAATCAGCAGGAGGCATTTCTCCAACTTGTTTCACTGCAGCTTTTAGATCTGCCTCCAGAGTGGGCAAGAATTACACCATATTCAGGCAGGGAAAATAATCAAGTAAGAATACAGGATCACAGGCATACTTAATTGAGAATAACACTAACCCAATTCGTTACAAAGTGCTGAAGGTTTTTTTTAATGTTCTAATTCAGTTTGAGCAAGACTGATATTGCTACTAATTTAGGAAAGAGCAAGAAACTTGTGATGAAATTCTTCAAGTTGGCAGAGTCCTTGTGCATATATTAGCAACTCAGCAAATGTGAGCTGTGTTTCAGTATCAAAGACACTTAAGGGAAGTATTACTGTACTATTATTTTTGTCCATGGGCCTTTGTCACATCTGAAAACATGAGTAGCTAAAGAGATGCTGAGCAGCACAGAACTAGGTAATAGTAACACACACATGCACACGTGTGACTTGTCCGCCTTGCAGTGATAAAGTGAGCTCAAAAAATCCATAAAGGAAAGTACAAAAAATCTCAGACCCAGAAAATGAGGTAAGATTAGAGAAAACTCATTCACATTGGAAGTCAGATTTGGCATAGCACTGCTTCTGAAAGGGACTCACAGACAGTGAGGATTATGTAAAAGGACAGCAGAAGGTGTGCTGAAGAAGATAGGGCTTTTCCACATGAGGATCCAGCGTCACTTCGAAAGCAGGTGGGTTCCCGCAGCTTAAGCAGAGTTGGAGAACTTAATTTTCCTTTCCGCTGTCATGTAGATGCAATTGGGGTAGGGTGGCTCCATTTCTGTATAAAAGAAAACCTGTTTTCCCACTCCTCCTCAGCTTCCGGTCCTATAAGGGAAACACAGCTCCTCTCAGCAGCCCAGACCAACTGAACAGAAGTGAAGATGGCAAAGGGTGTGTTAGCTCTCCTTTCTCCAGGATACTGTCTGTCCATTTTGTGTAAAAAAAGGGTGGAAGGGAATTTTTTTGTGGCAGCTTAGGCCTGGTGGTGATTTTCACACTTTGGTCTCACCACATCATATGGATGGTGCTGAAGACAATCTCGGAGCACCTTCAGACTGCTTTGAATGTCTGTACAGTGACAGCACTGGCGATTGGAATATATATATATATATATATATATATATATATATATATAAATTTGTATTGTTTTGAATTGTTTTTATTGTTTAAGAATTGTTCGCCACCCAGAATCACTTGGTTGAGATGGGCAGCTATAGAAATTAAAGTAAAAATAAGTAAAAATAAATAAAAAATAAGTGAAGGATGGATAACCTTGGCCTATGGGCTGCTTGCATGCCCCCCTCCTATCCTGAGAACAAACTGGTGAAGTTTAACAGCAAAATGGATGAATTGGAGTGGCATGATTTGGGGGTTGGGGTTGCTTTAAGGGGAGGAGGGAATGGAGGCCATTGCCTCTAGGAGGCCTCCTGTTCCTATCCCCATCCTTAAACCCACTGCCAGAAAAGCCCAAAATTTCAGCCATGCCCCTCCTGGATCACAATGTCAAAGCATCATTGGGTGGTTTTCTGGAGGCTTTTGGGATGTCAGGAAGATGAATTGTGGCCCCTAATTTTTATACATTGTGCCTACCTGCCTTGAGAGAGTACTGCTGAGTTGCTGTTTCTTTGCATCCTCTATTGATTTTCTTTCTTACTGGAACCAAAGGGGTGCATGCTGGCTATTATCACTGCCTTGTTTTCTGTATAGTGTACAAGTCTGTGCTCTATTAAAAGGAATGTAACAAGACCCATTATTTCCAGCAGCAAAGACATTCAGACACAACCCCGGACAGAAATTGTGAAATGTTTAGTGGTGTACCTGTATCTTCCCTCAAAAGCCTCTCAGAAATTTGACAAAAAAATTCCTTAGGAGAAGCTGTGTTGTTAGCACAGTTCCAGGCAAATGCTGCAGCACGATGTGTGTGTGTGTGTGTGTGTGTGCATGGGTGTATTTCATGCTGCATCTTCCACAGTGGGGGAGTGAAAGGGAGCATCTCCATTGAAGAGGAGATGGAAAATGCATTGATACTGTACTTCAGAAAGTTGTAAATTCCATTTATAATTGGGAAGGGGGATTTTTCTATTAAAAAAAACCTTGAAAAAGTTTCACACACAAAGAATAAAACTGAACTACAATTTGCTGTGATGAAGAGATTTTACCATAAACTGTCATGAAAAAATGTAGTTTGTGGAAGGATGTATTTCTTTTATTTTTATATAACATTTCTGATATAGATAAATAAGAGAAACAAATTCATTTGGCTATCTATCTGGAAATCAAATACTGTGTACATCCACTTATTCTTTATTGCTTACTACCATATAAAGATATATAGGTCAAAGTGATTTCTCCAGGGTGAAGTCCTCTTTTATTTTCTTACCATATTTTGATAATGAGGAGAACAAGTTTGATATATTGGACCCTTTTTCCCCTCCTGGTATTTCAAACTGTGAATCTTGAGACTACAAACACTGAAGAATAATTTATTACAGCAATATCTAGTCCTACATCTGAGATAAAACAGCGGAATGAGATAATCCTACATTATGGTGAAAAACTCTGTAGGATAATTGTTTCATCCCGAAGAATTTGTGTGGTGTGATTTTACCAATTAATTACAATTAAAGAGTCAAGGTGAGGAGAAAGTGTCTTAGAATAAAACATCTGGCTACTTTATTAAAAAAAAAAAAATCTGCATTGTTAAAGTAGTACCTGTCACAGAAAAAAATGGCAAACTGAGCAAAACAGTAATAAATTCACAATAGAGGAGGTGGTTATTCTAATCCAGAATAAGAGGGAAAGGGAGGGGTTACTTGAAAAAACTGAAACATATTCATTACAGCAAATATTCTGTATATTATATTTACTTGGTTTCCTGGTACTCTGTCTTTATTGTAAGGTTACATTAGCAGAATCTTGCAAGACTGAAAGTATTTCTCCCCTCCTTTGCTTTTACTTTCTGGAAAACTAGGGAGAGTCCCTTCTGAAACTCTTCCCACACCTCCCCACCTTCTGTGGACTGAGATATCTTTTACATGACGGTTGTCCAACCTCTGACTCTTCCTCCTGTCTCCCAAGGTAATTCCCACACACCATTACAATACACTACGTCAGAATAAAGCAGTGACAAATCTCTCCCATGCTGCTGCTAAGGAGACTGAATGAACAAGCCGTCAGAATTCAAGTCAAGTTCAACCTGAAGGAAGCTTTATGGTGTCCATACCTGGAGAAGTGCTTAAGTCATGTACATTAGGAGAAGTGCACACAAACACCCATGCAAATAGAGTAAACAGACAGAGTTTGGCGCATTTGCAAACTGAAACAGAAGCGCAATAAAAAAGGATTTACTGACTAAAATGAAACATTCCGATTTGCCTATTTTTACTTAGAGAACAAAACTGGTCCTGTCTTTTTTTTTTAATTATCAGTGGCTTCTGAGGCTATATTATTAAGCATGTGACTAAAGATCTTTTACCCAGCGCTGCTAGCCTCCTCTCCTTGCTCAGACGTTTTCTGTTATATGCAAATCATGGGATAAAATGTATCAATATTTGAATCCCTCTGATTTTTTCATTGTTTATGAATGCTTGGATTTGTTCCAGCTTGGATAACTTGCGAACCTTTTCAAATGAGCCCATCTAATAGCCCTCCAAATCTGATGTACCAATTTCTGGTAAGAATGGGGGAAGGGGGGTGTCTCTGTTTTTTACTCCTGTTTTGTGCAATGTTTGCTAAGTGCCAGGAACAGAATGTCTTTATTATGGTCACTGATCAGAAAAATATACCGTTATGTAATAGAATACGCAGAGCTTGAACAGAGATATGTAAGATTTGTAATACAATTCTTCTTGCAATTCTTGCAAATTGTAAAGTTTGCAAAATGCCTTCATTAATATATTTTGAGGGCCACTGAAAACTCTTTTTACCAAGGCCTTTGAAGTGCTATAATTTGTGAGACACAATGAATTCCATCCCTACCAAATGGAAACTTTCAAACATATAACATGCCATCTCAGTCTGTAGTGGCATAGTCTAGAAATGGCTTCTACTTGATTCTGCCACTTGCATAAACTGGCCCTATCTTAAATTCCAGAATCGAAAGTGCAATGCAGAGACAAATATGCAAGATGTGAGATTAATGAGGAATGTCTCTCTCATGAAATGCTTGCATAAAACAACAAACAAACATCTATGAAGTAAAAAGTATGTATTTTGCAATCCATTAGGTTTCCCAAAAATTTCTGCTTCTGAAACTCTAGAGCAGTGTTTTTCAAACTTGGCAACTTTTAAGACGTGTGGACTTCAACTCCCAGAATTCCCCAGCCAGCATTCTGGGATTTGAAGTCCACACATCTTAAAGTTGCCAAGTTTGAAAAACGCTTCTCTAGGGCAGCATGCTCTTGGTGATGCTAGATAACCTTTATTTGCTCTTTTCTATATATTACTTCAATCATTCCTGCTGTCTGCGGAACTATTTATTGTGATCAATCCATGCTGGGATTCTATCTCAGATTACAATGGAGGCAGCATAACATCAGTGAATATAAGAATGAAAATATGGTCAAAGGATGATAGATAGATAGATAGATAGATAGATAGATAGATAGATAGATAGATAGATAGATAGATAGACTGACTGACAGACTGACAGACAGATCTCACACACACATATATTGCAAAATTCTAAATGGATTTATCACAACATTTGGAGAATCAATTTTAGCTTCAGACTTCATAGCTAAGACTGTTCACAGCTGCAGAGTCACCACTAAAAAATCCTAGATCACCTTTTCTTTTCCTCTGTTAGAAGTAACTCTCAATTCTGGCTTCGGTGAAGGGAAATGAGACTTAAGAAACTGAAAGTTGGACAGATGGACTGGAGTTATACATTGCATAATACCATGATTTGTTCTAAACACAGTTTACCAACAAAAGGTAGGAGCCTATTTCATACTTAATATTAAGCCATGCATCATGGTTTCCAAACTTAAAGTAATTAGTTTCATTGATTACATCAAACCAAACCAAACCAATCTGTTTTATGATTTAGCAGAATGTGTAAAACCCAGCCAATGTGTCCAATGTTGATGTCACCCACTTTGATCTATAGCTACATCAACTGATGGCATATTAACCCTCACGTATTTGTTCAGAGACAATTTGGCCCTTGAACTAACAGAAGTTCTTCATTCTGTCTAGAAACTAAGCTAACTGAAGCTTTTTCTCACACACTAATTCTGGTCTAGGGGAAGATTTTTGTCAAGATCACAGCAGCAGGGGAAAGTTAAACCTCCCTATTCCACATGCTGTAAATCCGATTCAAAACATTCTCTAAATGTATTTTTTTTAAAAAAAATTACTCATAGAAAGCCTCTTGTAATTAAGCCTCTAGAGTTCATATATGAGCATAAATGCATGAGCACAACAAAACAAAACAAAAATAAACAAGACTCATCTGCTCAATTTAAATCCTAGAGACCATGAATAGAGGGCTAAATCCAGTAGCAACTGAGTGCATGGCTATACATAAAAAAACATTTTAATCAGACAAAATTGGGGCAGCTGTTTGTCTGAAAAGCAGGAGTATTGAAGGTATGCATGTATCATTGGTAAATATCGCTAAAAACCTAGTTACCTAATGTTCAAGAGAATTTATAAAATAGGAAGGAAAGAGAAGGTGAAGGGAGGGAAGAAAGAAAGAAAAATGTTCTTGTTCCAAAAAAGACCTGCCACAACGCCTCTGATCATTGCTGTGATATGTGCAGTTTATCACTTACAATGGTGAAATATCTGGAGAAAATGTGACTAGGGATTTTTCATAGCACTGTGATAACATTTAATCATTCTCCCCAAGCCGCAAAGATGCTGGCATGGTAGAAGCAAAGTTACAGATTAAATCACTCTGAATTGTTTTTAGCATTATATTTTCATGAGCAGAACATTTGTTTTCTGAATCATATAAATAAGGTTAAGCAGTCATCTCCAGTCTGGTGCCTTCCAAATGCATTGGGACTTCAAATTCCTGCATTCCTGGATAGGGAACCCAACAACCATATTAGCTGGAAATTCTGGAAGTTGTAAAGGGAAGCAGGATGCATGAGCCCTAATCTGATTCAAATTATTGATTCAACTCAGAAAATTGATCTGATTCAATTAGATAATTTGAACTGATAATTTGATTTGATTTGGTTATCTCAACTGAAGTGAATTCATTTGTTTCATGGCTCACATGGGTAAATTATACATTTGTTTTGTACATTTACTAAGGCAATCATGCCACTCCAGTCAGAAATCAATGTTCGGATCAACATCCTATCTCAGGTGTGAGCAGGTAAAGATGAGGGTGTGGATTGGATGAAATTCCCAATGCCTACACACACACACACACACACACTTTGAGTCATGTCCTCCAGGATAGTGCTGTTGAAATTCAACAGAAAATTACTGATTTTCAGCATTTTTTAAAAAGTTTTAGTGAGTTAGGCAAAAATAGTCTTAACACATCTATTTTATTCAAAAATCAAAATCAACCCCACCACCCGTACATTGGGTCAACACCCAATGGCCATCACCCCTCTAGAAATGTCATTTTGATCATCTATGAGAAAGGGTGCAGAGAGGGCAAAGGTGACACATATGACGACATCATAATGGATATGCTGCAACTTACATATTTGTATGAGACATCATGACATGGGTACATAATGACATTTACATGATGATATCATTGCAAATGTGTCATCATTTCAGCATCGTTACAATTTGTCATGAACGTGGTTGAATACCACTGCAATTCATATGCCTAAAAATATTTTCTAAAGAAAAAAAAATGGTGAAGCCTCCACAGCCAAGAAAATTGTCTACTTTCTTGTATCTCCAAAGCTGGCATGCAACTGGTAACAACACTCTTAAAATTGTAAAAGGAGTAAAAATTTCAGACTTGTTCTTTATTTTAAAAGAAAGAACTTTTTATATCTGCAGACAATTTAAAATAAACCCTAGAGTTATAAATAATGTTTTCAACTTCATCTGCAATGAATCAAGCCAGATTGGCCCATTGCAAAAGGTTGCATAAAGGTAAAAATTATGATGACTCTACAAAGAATTTAGAACTGGAAAATATCTTAAATCTTAAGTAGCTGGCTGGGAAAAATGATTAAATTATTTCTGGCTAGTATTTCTATCCTGGCCTCCCAACCCATTAATCAGAAAATAGTTCAGTAGTCAGAAAAAAAGAACTGCCAGTTTCAAGAGATTCCAGATGTCCAGTAGAACCATCTTCTCTCACCATTCCCTTATCTGGGGCTTCAAGAATAGGCCTTGACCAGAACTCTAGTAGGCTGGTTGGAAAGGCCTCATGTACAGTATCTGGGAACCAGAGGTTCCTCAGAACTGGTTTTAAAACTTTGAGGTCTAGCTTTTTGTTGGTACTGTATAGATCTGGTATTGACCACTATGATAGCATACATTGAACCAAGATATTTTCGTTTCAGGTTTACCTGAACCCAGCACATTGTATTCCATTCAGTAACTATCCAGTTCCATTTAGTAACCCATGGCTAACAAAGCATAGCTTAGCAGGATGTGCAACGTAGCTTACAGATTTGCTTCGTTCTTATTAATTCCACATGTACTTTTGTAAATAAAGAGTACAGGTTGAATTAATAGAAATGAAGCAAATCCATATGCTTTGAAGCAGAAACCCAACACCCTTTCCTGAAGTGCGTAAAGTATTATTCCACATTTCCTTATACTAAGAACACAGAAAGCATAAAGCAAAGTTCATTATGCCAAAATATAGTTTTTACTAACCAATCACCTGTATTGTGCTTTGTGCTTTCAGAACCATGGTTTAGAGGTCCAAGTACAAGGGTTTTAGATTCGGGCTGCAACAAGCCCATTAGATAACAGGAAAAAGAGAAACTGACAACTAATATTTTGCTGCCAATTTGATGGTTGTCTAGAATTTTGTAGCTTCCCCCCCCCCCCCCACGTGCCCTACTGCATGCATTTACTTCTGCTTTAGTGTTCCATCTGCTTAGCACTCAGCTTTATGACTTTACTCCCATCTTCATGGTTCAGCAGTCCCTTGAGACAAAGCAATGGCCATTCATTGTGATCTGCAATTGTCTGTGAATTCAGATGTAATGGCAAAGCCCTGTGACTTGCAAATTAACATCCGGGCATGGCTTGACTGTATTGCGTGGCAGCCTCTTTATCAGTAGCTGCTTTGTTTTCTCTTTCCATGATTTGAAAATTACCGTACTGGAAGGTATCCAAATGTATAATTACTCCAACTCTATCCAGAATAGGGCTAGACAAGCTCTTACCCAATAAATATCTTTGTGTATAACTTCTATACTCCCTAGGTGATATTGCAAACGCCTGAAAGATAATGGGTGTTGTAGTCCAAACATCTGGAGGGTGCCAGTTTACTTACCCAAGGACAAGACCTTTTATTATCATTGAAAACAAAAAACAAAAACTTTCTCCAGGACATTTCTCAAAGGAAACACCACCACCAAAAAACCCCCCAAAAAACAAAAAACCCTCAGAAATGTCTACAATCAAAGGCATTAGAAATAATTCTTCCTTTATATTGGACCAGAAAATTCACCAAAGGGCCCAATCTCCTATGCATATTCAGATATACAGACCTAATCTCTTTTAGTAAGAGAAGATGTCCACCTGGAACCAAGGTATAAATTTTCAGCTATCACAGTCTTTTTCTCATTCACATACATACAAGCATATACAGTACAATAGAGAAGTAATTCACAGAACAAAACATAAACATGGCTGTTGTTCTCTTTATTCTTTCTAGAAATATAAGTAGTTTATGTTATGTTATTTTTAATTTAAAATATATTCTTACTTGGATGGAATGGAATACTGCTCTATCTAGTCAATGTAATTCAGCCATATTGTAATTTGATTGGATGGATGGATGGATGGATGGATGGATGGATGGATGGATGGATGGATGGATGGATGGATGGATTTCAGATGATCTGGTAATCATAAAAATAAAAAAAATCTAATTATATTAGTGTTAACCAACATTAAACTGGCAGCAAAATATTCGTTTTCAGTTTCTCTTTTTCCTGTTATCTAATGGGCTTGTTGCAGCCCAAATCTGAAACTCTTGTACTGGGACCTCTTTTCCCATGGCCCATTCCTTCTGCTAGAATGGGGATCTTTGATCAGAGTAAACATATGCACACATTCCTTCCTTTTTGTGTAACTCAAATTTGTCTTCATGCTGACTATACTTATACAAACTTGTATTTCGTGTGTCAACTTCTGTTCCACATTCAGGTTTCTCCCATCACAATGCAAGAAGGTGACAGTTCTTTTGACTAAGTGTAGATGTGTAGATTTGCAAGTGCTTGCACCTGGAACAGGCTGGGTGGAAAGAACAATATAAAAACAGTGATTCATAGGTAGCAGCAATGTATAATTCCTCTCTCTTTTTAGTTCCTACCCCTTGAGATTGTGTGTGATTATCTATCTTCTGTCACAGATATGTATATATATTTGTGTGTGTCCTGTCACAGATATGTCTCTCACACACACACGCACACACACACATGCATATACAGTGGGGCAAAAAAGTATTTAGTCAGCCACCAATTGTGCAAGTTCTCCCACTTAAAAAGATGAGAGAGGCCTGTAATTTTCACCATAGGTATACCTCAACTATGAGAGATAAAAAGGGGGAAAAAATCCAGAAAATCACATTGTCTGATTTTTAAAGAATTTATTTGCAAATCATGGTGGAAAAGAAGTATTTGGTCAATATCAAAAGTTCATCTCAATACTTTGTTATATATCCTTTGTTGGCAATGACAGAGGTCAAACGTTTTCTGTAAGTCTTCACAAGGTTTTCACACACTGTTGCTGGTATTTTGGCCCATTCCTCCATGCAGATCTCCTCTAGAGCAGTGATGTTTTGGGGCTGTCACTGGGCAACACGGACTTTCAACTCCTTCCAAAGGTTTTCCATGGGGTTGAGATCTGGAGACTGGCTAGGCCCCTCCAGGACCTTGAAATGCTTCTTACGAAGCCACTCCTTCGTTGCCCGGGCGGTGTGTTTGGGATCATTGTCATGCTGAAAGACCAAGCCACGTTTCATCTTCAGTGCCCTTGCTGATGGAAGGAGGTGTTCACTCAAAATCTCACGATACATGGCCCCATTCATTCTTTCCTTTACACGGATCAGTCGTCCTGGTCCCTTTGCAGAAAAACAGCCCCAAAGCATGATGTTTCCACCCCCATGCTTCACAGTAGGTATGGTGTTCTTTGGATGCAACTCAGCATTCTCTCTCCTCCAAACACGACGAGTTGAGTTTAGACCAAAACGTTCTACTTTGGTTTCATCTGACCATATGACATCCTCCCAATCCTCTTCTGGATCATCCAAATGCTCTCTAGCAGACTTCAGATGGGCCCGGACATGTACTGGCTTAAGCAGGGGGACACGTCTGGCACTGCAGGATTTGAGTCCCTGGCTGCATAGTGTGTTACTGATGGTAGCCTTTGTTACTTTGGTCCCAGCTCTCTGCAGGTCATTCACTAGGTCCCCCCGTGTGGTTCTGGGATTTTTGCTCACCGTTCTTGTGATCATTTTGACCCCACGGGGTGAGCTCTTGCGTGGAGCCCCAGATCGAGGGAGATTATCAGTGGTCTTGTATGTCTTCCATTTTCTAATTATTGCTCCCACAGTTGATTTCTTCACACCAAGCTGCTTGCCTATTGCAGATTCAGTCTTCCCAGCCTGGTGCAGGTCTACAATTTTGTTTCTGGTGTCCTTCAACAGCTCTTTGCTCTTGGCCATAGTGGAGTTTGGAGTGTGACTGTTTGAGGTTGTGGACAGGTGTCTTTTATACTGATAACAAGGTCAAACAGGTGCCATTACTACAGGTAACGAGTGGAGGACAGAGGAGCCTCTTAAAGAAGTAGTTACAGGTCTGTGAGAGCCAGACATCTTGCTTGTTTGTAGGTGACCAAATACTTATTTTCCACCATGATTTGCAAATAAATTCTTTAAAAATCAGACAATGTGATTTTCTGGATTTTTTTCCTCATTTTGTCTCTCATAGTTGAGGTATACCTATGATGAAAATTACAGGCCTCTCTCATCTTTTTAAGTGGGAGAACATGCACAATTGGTGGCTGACTAAATACTTTTTTGCCCCACTGTGTGTATACCTATATGCATGCATTTCCTTTTTGTCTCTCTCTTTCTCTGTCCCTCTCTCTCACACCCACAAAGTTAAATGTTGGTTGTATGACTCTTCCTCCAAATTAAACCCAGGCTGGCTTGTCTATTTCCCTTGAGGCTTTCTGTTGCTTTCTGATGAATTACCTTGGGGACCTCATTGACAGGTGGCAGCAGAAGCTAAAGCTCCAAAACTGGAAAGTGGCCGAGGCACCTGCCATCACTAGTTGGCGGCTTGAACTTCTTCCTGTCATATCAGCTGTGGTTGTGAGAGAGGAATACCTAATTTTCCATGGGGCATTCCCAGTATTGTTTTTAGGTATGTCCATAGCATCCCCCTCATTAAAGACCTTCTGAGTCCAAAATGGAAGAGCCAACGTGCTAGACTGAGACAGCCCTTTGTCCAATTTGTGATATGTTCTATCTGTAGATATAAGCCAATTCTCTGTCTAGTGCAACTTCCAAAGTAACTTAAATGGGAGTAGGATAAGCAGAGGGATCTGCTTCCTTTCCATATCCATTTTGGACCCATAGTACAACAATCATCTCTTCCAAAATCCTTGGGTGTAACTCTCATAGCCTCTCCAAGGGTTATGCCAAAATGCAGTTTTAATAGGGAAATTGGTAAAAGCAAGCAAAGTAATCATATTAACTGTATTTAATTGCTCCATATTTAATGTTAAATTACAGTGAAACTTCGCACTGTGTATTTCCTTGTCCTGACCCACTCACCTCTTGCAATATGGCTTCCAACATGTACATTTTTAATATGGATTAGATCCAGATTTATCCTTAAAACTGACCATTTGAAGCAAATAAAATTATTCAGAAAATTAATTTTGATATATTTCATTATGTTTCCTCTAAGGGTAATTTAGTCTAGACTCAGAGATATAATTATAGACCACAAGGTTTGGAAGATACCTCAGAGATCATATACAGGTAGATTAAGAACACCCAGTTTAAGAATGACTCATAGTTAAGAATGGAGACTATTGCAGCAAAATTCAAGTTAAATACACAATTATTCAAGTTAAATGCACAATGGTTCAACTGAATTACACAATACTACTTATACAATATTATACAATAATACTGTTCAGGCTTACATAAAATTCGACTAAAGGACAAACCTTGGGAACGGAACTTGTTCTTAAACTGGGGCCTGCCTGCTGGTAACACTAGTACAGATTAAGTCTGGATACAACTCAATATATTTTAAAGTGTTGAGAAAGCTAAGGGGAGACAGGATAGTGGTCTTCAAATACTTGAAGGGTTTTCATGGGGAATAGAGTGTAGATTTATTCTCTATAGCTCCAGAGGATAGGACAAGAACCACCAGGTAGAAACTCAAAATAAGGAGCAATTTCCTGACTGTGAGAGCTATTAAGCAGGGGAACAGACTAACTCCTGGAATCATGGGTATTGGGCCAGAAAACCTCCAAGTTCCCTTCCAAGCCTGTTGTTCTATGATTCAATAATAGTATTTAAATTTATAATTTGATAAATTATTATAAGCCATAGCATTTTGCTAAAGTTAATTAAAAAAAAACCCTATAAAACTGGAAACTATGAAGCTAATAGATCATATTTCTACATATTGTATGCCTGGTATTGGAAGCTAGGAAAATATGAGTTAAAAGAAAGCATGATATAAATGCAAAATTGACACATCATAAAAGATTCACACTTCAGGAATTAGATTTTAAAAGGAATACATGAAAACTGTACAGATACATAATTTAGTAATCAGAGTTCTTCATTTACAAATGTGCATCAAGTTTTAACATTTAATGTAAGAAAAAATTATAACTGTAGTTAACATGAACCGGAAAAATTCAGTTCTGCCCAATGTTTTATGGATTTTCAAGTGTGTTTCCTTCAATTAAACTGTTATGTTTGATAGATGGATGGGTGGACAGACAGACAGACAGATGATAGATGACAGATAGATATCGTATTACTTTGTAATATTATGTGTGTAAGCAAAACGCAGTAAGGTAAATGTATTAAGTTGTTTGGCTTCTCTTTCATCTATGATATTTCAGGGATGCAAGCAAGTTGTTGAATCCAAATACACAGACAAAAAACATCCGGTGTTTTTACCTCACTCCCTGCAGTCTGCAATATCTGAAGAAGCAAAATGTCTGAATCATGACATGTGAGAACCAGGTTTTTGTTTTTCCTGCACTTTAAACATGGCCAGAATGTGCGATCAGGCACATGAACTGTACATACAGCATCCTCTAGGTCCTTTTTCTTGCTGCAAAGTGGAAAAAGTAGACAGAAAGCAAATTAGCTGGCAATATAATTGAACTTCTCTCTTCCCCAGAGAGCCTGGATAGTTCCCCAATTCTCTATCATCAGTGCAGGTTCATTGGAAAGATAAAATATCATATATCATTTCATATGTTGTCAGCATTCAGAAACTGGGCTTGAGGAGGAAGAACAGCACATGGGGAAAGTACAGAGGCATCAAGGGTGGGTTTGGGATATTCAGGCATTCAATATTCAATAGTGGTGTGGTAATGTTCATTTGCTCTTTTCAGAAATGTATATGCAGAGGTTCTCATGGGATCAAAATTCTCTTCTGTGTGGGATTTCTGATCATGTGGTAGCCTTTTTTTCACATGGATGGTGCATATGCAAAGGTTGCATTACTGCTGAAGTTCATCCACTGATGAGTTCACTAGGTAACATGGGCAACATTTGCAGGAAAAACAACACAGCTCAGCCATGCATCTGCACCATGTGTTAAGGTAGCCACATTTGATTATCTTAAAGAAGGCTGAATAGATGTATAGTCTAGTTTGAAGAAGTAAAAGTTCAGGGTTTATACTGGCCACAAGCTTCATTTCTGAACCTGGTCCAGAAGTTCAGAAGGTAACCTATTTTAATGGTACTGATCACTCAACAACACTCACAAAAACAAAATAAAGGCACAGAATAAAAATAAGAATAAAAGATGGCCCAAGGCATGAACTCAGCAGGAACACACTGCAGAATAGCTCAGTTTTTAACATCCTTCTACAAGTCATTAGAGATGGGGCAACTCTGATCATCTTGGAGAGCATAGGCACTGCCCCTGAAAAGCATGCTATGCCATCTTAGTCCCACACCTGGGCCTGAACTTTGGCTGAAAAGGTAGAGATAATCTGCTTCTTCTGGGGTACTGCACTGGTGATCTGTCACAACTGCTTCAAATATCTTCCCAAGAAAGGGGAGGTTGAAGACCAGCCAACAGGTATTTAAGACCACCAGATCCAGGAATGGCTTCAGAAGGGGTATACCACAGTCTCGTCAAGACTGTGGGCAATTCCCCTCCCGGTAATGAAGTGTGGAAAGTCTCCCGGATCCAAGTTTGACATGAAATCCATCTGGGCAGGTTGTACTCAAAGCTTCATTGTCACCTTCGCCCAGCCAGATTGTGGTAATGAATGTAGGTCTGTCACTTCAAACACCAAGTCATGAATGAAGGCAGTCCTATTGCAGACCAACCTGGCATTAACCTCAGCACCTTGCGGCCAAGCAATCCAGCACCTGACCTCCAGAATGGAGCAAATACATCAGAAGTATATGCTCATTGGCAACTCTCCCAAAATCCACAACCCATGAAAATTCCCAGCAAGCAAAAATATTACAGTTCTATAAAGATGATAATTACCTACCGCACTCAGATAATGACGATATGGTATTTATTGACATGTGCAGTTTGAAACGGTCAGCAAATGTTGTTTTCCAAGAGTTTTATACTTAAAAATGTCATGTTGCTCCATTTTTTGATTCTCTCTATGGGGGAGGAAAGCAAATGTTAGTCTAGCCTTACAAATAATCTAGCAGTGTCTGGGGCAAAATTTAAGAATAGATGTTATTGACTGATATCAGAGGTCTGAATAAATAAGTAAGCAAAGATGGCTGTGTTTCTGTGTATGTGCATTTGTGTCTGTGTGTGTGTGTGTTTACACATACACATACACACATATATGCACACCTCATAATTTGGAAAAAGATTTTTATTGCCTGGAGTTCTGCATGTTAGAAAATATATTTTAAAAACATAACAGCAGAGGGGAAAAGATAAGAGGAAGCAGAGTACAGGGTTCACAGTGACTGTGGCCTGTGAAAATTAACCAGAGATACAAGACTTCAGAAGCACGTGCTTGTGTTTGAAGACTTCAAAAGTAATTGAGGCCTACCTGATAGGAACCTGAATGCTGAAGCTGATCAGCTCCAGAAAACTTTTTCAACTGAATTTATTCAAGGATTGTCCACTGATAATAATTGATTAATCATCTGCTTTTTGCATTTTTAATCAGCTGGTTAAATGAGCAAACTTAAATTCTTTTGTACAAACTGTGAGGATGAGTGGTTTGTCTATTTTTAAATGGAAGAGTTTGTAAGTTCTGAAACTTACAACAAACCCCATGCTGATTATTATATTATATATTTTGGTCTTTCCCTGCCAGGCCTTGTTAAATCCTATGGGAGTTCACATTTCTTTCTTTCTTTATGTGCTACATTTCTATTCCACCTTTCCTTCAAGAGCTCAAGATGGCTTCATTGGAGATCTATCTTCATTTTTTTCCCCATAAAATCAATTCTGCAGGGATAGGTTGGGCTGAGAGGGAGAATGGTAGGCCCAAAGTTAAGAGCGAGATAACTTGCAATATAATAAAACTATCAGTTGGCATTCAAGAGAAAAAATGCCACATATATACATTTTCTGTTAACATATGGACCAAACTAGCTGTAGTCTTTGTCTGTTTTAATGTGGAACAAAAGCTCCTTCAAGTTGAGCTGAGTTCCTTCTGACATCCCAGACCCATCAATATAATTCTCTTCAAGGCCAGAGAGAATGACAGACAGACACTTTCCAATGTAGCCAACAGATATATTCTCTGATGGTCTACCAAGCCCAATGCTGTTTAGCTTCCAAATCCATATAAAATCAGGCACTCAATGAAAGTTACCATTCTCCTTGTTAGCCAGATTTTCTGTCACTGTCCATTGATTAGCAGGGAGGCCTTTGTGGATATAGGAATCTCCAAGAAGAGGTCCAGCAGTAGAGGCTTTGCCGGTTCAGATATCCTTGCTAAAAGATAAGCAAGAAGAATAGGATCAAGATGAGTCACATAACTTGGAAGGAACTAAAGGTAGAGGAGTAGAATTCCCCACAGGGGTGTCTGTGGGGGTGGGGTGTCCAAAAGGTCAATATGGCAGGCAGGTCCATGTGATCCAAGCTTTGCCTCTTTTTTATGTGTGTGTGTGATGCATGTGACACACATTTAAAAGTGATGGGACTTCTATCACACAGTCAAGGCTGCCAACTTGACCTTTTTTGACCCCTGAGAATGTTTGTTTGTCCAATATCTTTTTAAGCAATGACTCATACTTATGGAGAATATAAAAGTCAACATAAGGTATGCAAGAAGGAATAAACAAAAAGATAAAAGGCTGTTTAGGGATTTAAAAATAAGGAGGAGACTTCATTCACCCTTACAATGGACTCCTATGCATTGCCAATTTAGCGCTTCTTGAGTCAAAATTAGCTATGCTTAAATTTGGGATCATTGTGACTTGGAATCAATGTACTGACAGGATTAAAATGTTTTCAAATGCTTCTTCAAAAGCCTTGGTTCCAAAAGTCTAGGAAGAACACAGGCATTTTTCCTCAAGGGAAAAAGAAAAAAAATACAAAAAAGCAGAGAAATGTCCTAGCATTTAAGTAATAGGCATCTTCTTGTCTATTATAATTCTCTCTTCTTTGTCCAGCCAAACAATGCTGCCTGTATCTTATGTTTATTAGGTATCTCCTAGAATTTTAAGGGCCAGATAGGGGAATCTAGAGTTATAATATCAGCACATAAACAAGAAGGTAAGGGATAGTGGTATCCCTTAGATATTACTTTTAAAAACATCCCTAACATTAATTAAGTCCCTTGCTTGTTTCCACTAAAGCTCTCTCAGGACATTGTTTAGAGAACGGATGCTGTTCTGCCCCTGTAGAAGGAGAAACATAAAAGGATTTTAATTTGATCTCTTTAATTGGAAGCAGCATTTGTTGGTGGAAATTAAACAAGCTTTTAGGCTCATATCTTCCCTTGGGAAAAATGACCGAGATAGAAAAATTAGGTCAAGCAACACCCTTCTCATTTCACAGAAAAATTATGTTCCACAATGGCATTAGCAGGACACAAGTCTGTATGATGTAAACATATTTCATATTTTGAATAGCAATCCTGATTCATATAATCTGGAAAAATTAAAGCAGAGCAAAAATGGTTTGGGTAAGAAAGCTCAGGTTTCAAATTTGAGGAAAGACAGGAGACAAACAGTGCCCCTAACTCACCCCAGGAAGCCTCAGCTCTAAGTACCTGCCTAGACTGTATCATAGTGTTGAAAGAGGCATCTATATGACATGCATTAGTTATTGCCTGGTACACTGCATTTCACACAACCTTCTCCCTGCCATCAGGGTGTTTGAAAAGATGTCAGAAGTCACTGCTGTTCCTTTCCTCCCTTTACCACTCTTCCAAGATTGCTACTGTCATGGTCATCCAAATGTAGTGAATACGTCCAGTCTTCAGCAATCCAGTGGTTACTGTGAAGCTGTTGCAGTGCAGGAAAGTGCAAAATAGCATGTGGAGGAAACAAGAACTAGAGAGCTGAATTGCTCTTTCTACCAGACCTGGTGGCTCTACGTTATAAGTTCACCAGTCCTACAGTGCATTTGGAAAGTATTCAGACCCCCTTCACTTTTTTCAATTTTGTTATGTGCAGCCTGATACTACAATCGTTCAAGATCATTTTTTTTCTCATTAATCTACACTCAGTACCCCATAACGAAAAAGTGAAAACAGAATTTTAGAAATGTCTGTAAATTTATTAAAAAGAAAAAACTGACATATCACATTGGCATAAGCATTCAGGCCCTTTACTCAGTATTTTGTTGAGGTACCTTTGGCAGCAATTACAGCCTTGAGTCTTTTTCGGTATGGCGCAACAAGCTTTGCACACCTGGATTGGGGGATTTTCTGCCATTCTTCTTTGCAAATCCTCTCAAGCTCAATCAGGTTGGATGGGGACCGTCAGTGGACAGCCATTTTCAGGTGTCTCCAGAGATGTTCAACAGAGTTCAAGTCAGGGCTCTGGCTGGGCCACTCTAGGACATTCACAGAGTTGTCCTTAAGCCATTCCTGTGTTGTCTTGGCTGTGTGCTTAGGATTGTTGTCATGTTGGAAGATGAACCTTTGACCCAGTCCGAGGTCCTGAGTGCTGTGGAACAGGTTTTCATTGAGGAGATCTCTGTACTTTGCTCCATTCAGCTTTCCGTCAACCCTGACCGGTCTCCCAGTCCTTGCTGCTGAAAAACCACCATGCTTCACTGTTGGGATGGTATTGGGCAGGTGATGAGCGGTGCCTGGTTTCCTCCAGACATAATGTTTAGAATTGAGGCCAAACAGTTCAATCTTGGTTTCATCAGACCAGAGAATCTTGTTCCTCACATTCTGGGAGTCCTTCAGGTGCTTTTTTGCCAACTCCAAGCGGGCCTTCATGTGTTTTGCACTGAGGAGAGGCTTCCATCTAGCCACTCTGCCAGAAAGCCCAGATTGGTGGAGGGCTGCAGTGATGGTTGTCCTTCTGGAACTTTGTCCCATCTCCACACAGGATCTCTGGAGCTCAGTCAGGGTGACCATCAGGTTCTTGGTCACCTCTCTTACTGAGGCTCTCCTCCCCCAATTGCTCAGTTTGGCCAGGCGACCATCTCTTGGAAGAGTCCTGGTTGTGCCAAACTTCTTCCATTTGAGAAATATGGAGGCCACTGTGTTCTTGGGAACCTTCAGTGCAGCAGAATTTTTTTTGTAGCCTTCCCCAGATCTGTGCCTTGCAATAATCCTGTCTCTGATCTCTGCAGGCAGTTCCTTTGACCTCATGGCTTTTGCTCTGATACAGCATGCATTGTCAGCTGTGAGGCCTTCTATAGAAAGGTGTGTGCCTTTCCAAATCATGTCCAATCAATTTAATTTACCCCAGGTGGACTCCAATCAAGGTGTAGAAACAGCTCAGCAACTATCAATAGAAATGGGAGGCACCTGAGCTAAATTTCAAGTGTTGTTGCAAGGGGTCTGAATATTTATGCCAATGTGATATTTCAGTTTTCCCTTTTTCATACATTTGCAAACATTTCTAAAATTCTGTTTTCACTTTGTCATTATGGGGTACTGAGTGTATATTAATGAGGGGAAAAAATGAATTTGAACAACTGTAGTATCAGGCTGCAACATAACAAAACTGAAAAAAGTGAAGGGGGTCTGAATACTTTCTGAATGCACTGTAAGTAGGTCAGGTAGTCAGAGGGGGAATAGAAAGGAGGAAAGATAAGTTAGTTGTGTGAATAGGCACAGAGTTAGCTTAGCAGGATATAAAAGCCCTGCACTGGTATGGCAAGGAAGAAGAAGGAACAAAGGGACATTTGGAACCCGCAGTCCCCCTTCTGCTGGCAGAATGATTACGCTCTGTCAGATGACTAAGCAAAGAGTAGATGGGAAAAGGACAAAAAAAATCAGAGCAGAGCTTGATAGCTAGTTCAATGCAAAACATGAGAGGCTGAAAGTTTTACCCATGAAGGCTCAGTAGTCTGCCAGGAGAGAATAAAGTTTTGGATAACACGGAAAAGAAGCAGACTGGATTCAGATGATCCAGAAAGGTGGAACAAAGAAACCAGCAAATAAGTAAGAAGGAAACAGCTACTTGAGACTCTATGGGCATCTGCAAGGGAGTGAATTCCACATCTAAAACTTGGTCTACCTCCTCCTGCAAAAAAACAAAACAAAAAAAAACCTGGATTACCACTGGACATTTGTGCCTTTGCTGGTATATGTCAGAGAGATTAAATTTGGGTAATTATTTGCTCTGATTTTTTCTTTTCTTTTCAACAAAAGAGAGAGAGAGAAGGAAAATTATACGACGTCAAAGTGTGCCAAATTAAGTGGGAAAGAATTTATCACATGAACCAAAATTGATTAGATTGCTCAAAAGTCCAATTCCTTGCCCTTTTAACAAACAAACAAATGAAGATAATCTAATTCAAATGTTCACAGACCACATATATCAGCAACTCAAACTGCAGATCAGGAGTAGCTTTATCCTCCCAGTGCTGCATAATTATTCTTTTGACTATCCCTTATGCTTAGATATCCACAGTTCTTGATGTCTTAGGAATTTCAAACACTGGGCATAAAGCCATATGCAAACTTAACTGGCACAGTCAATCTAAAATTACATTAACAATCAGCAGCATCTGCCGTGATCTATGAAGATGTCAAAATGTTAACAATCCTATGGATTTCAGCCTCAAAGTTGTTAATAGGAGGAAGAGTATAGAATATGTGTGTTCAATGTTTCAATTTTTAATTTACATTTACAGACAGGAAATTGTACCAAACCTTTATTAAAATTCTTTGAGATGTCCAATATACAGAAGATCAAAACTTTCACTTTCCTTAAGGCAACATTCCACTGATTCAGAAGAACAGGCACTCAAGTTCATTATCCCAAAGTTGGTGTAAATAGTTAATTTCATAAATGTGATGTCAGTTTTAATTTCTTATTTAAGAAGATTACCAATTTAGGAAGTTCAGTTGAATTCTTCAAAGCATCTGACAAGTTTGGACCTTGAACTGGCTTGTAAGTAACTCCCAGAATCTGAGGTTCTGCTTTTATAAACTTAAATTTGTTTTCATTATCTCTAATAATATCGTTAAAGTAATAAAAATGACAGATGAAGTTTGAAAATTTAATATTTTATTTTTTAAAAAAGGTGATACAATATAATTACTCACTGATTAACTTGTCATCAGTAAAGAGGTGAAAAAACATACCTAATATGTATTCAATAAATGACATTTTTAAAATTTAGAAATATAATTACATGTCCTTCAACCTGTTTTTATCAAATACAGATCTCACCTACCAAGTTTGATTTTCTTCCCAATTAAAGAATAATCAGTTCGAACTATGAAGACAATTAAGTTGAATATTTCAACCTCTGCAGATTTCTTCCTTAACAACTTAAGGAAGACATTGATAGGCATTTAAAGTTTAACATTAACATCGTCCAAGATTCTTGGACTAGAAAGCACTTTAAATCTAATTAAATCTAATTCTGTATACACACTGGGAAATCATCTAAGCTAGAACTGCGGGAGTCAGTCAGTCAGTCTCTCTATCATATTACTATCCTGCTCAAAATAGTGCTAATTAATATACATAACACTAGCACTAACCAGAAGAGGTAGATCATGAAAGAAAACCTAACATTCTCCAAATTTACCTCTTTTCAGAAACTCACTTTCTGAGTGAGGGCAAGTTCTGTAGGAGGAGCATCATCACTCAGAAGGTTCTGCTCCAGGGACCCTGGAGAACTTACTAAATCAACTCTGATGAATTAATATGTACCAAGTTATAGATTGATAGCCATAGGTGGTGGCCTATTAGAAATTTCATGAGGACTATTATTTTGTTTGTTTTCACTTTCTTAGCAGTATTTGTGTGGACATTTTGAAACCCATTCTGTTATTCACAGAAACTCTGAACCCATAGAGACACTTATCTTTATTTGTAGATCTATATTCTGTGTATGTGCATGAGTGGCATAAGATTCATTTCCAGGTGTTTTAGGAAAGAAAGTTAATAGCATTGCACCAGGAAGGAAAAATAAGCAACAGAAGCTCAGGCACATCAGTTTTCATCTCCCTCAAAAAGTTTTGTGGAAAGCTCAATGAATCTTCTGCTCATACCAATCAAATCACATCAGGGTGTTTTGTATTACAACAGGGAGAGTACCTGGGACTATATATGAAACTAGTGTGGTAAAATGATTAAGTGATCAGACAGACTGAGGAAAGAAATTTCAAGCCCACCCTGATCCATGGAAGCTCATTAGATTACTTTGGACCAATCACTGTCTCATCTCAATGTATTTTGTAGGATTGTTGTTGTGGGGAATAATTAGAAGAGGAAGTATTAAGTACACCACCTTAAACTCCTAGAGAAAATGTAATATATAAACCTAACAATTAATAATTACAATAACATGTGATTTCTGGAAAAACCCATTTCCCCTCAAGCTATTGTGAGGATTCAAGCTACTCTCACAAAAAAGAGGTGAGATAAAGTCATTGTCCTTATTACAAAAGAAATCCCAGGGCTTCAACCAGCTAATATCAGGAGCATCTGATAATGATATGCACTATCTATGTGTCAATCTTTAATTGCAATCTTTAATTCTCAGCTGGTTCAAAGAACCTGGTTCACCATAGCAATAAAATCTAACCAATGAGGAATTGCAAGTGGACACACCCATAACCTATGTATTATAGTTCCTTCAAATTTATTACATGTCAAGCATAGCAATTATGAGAGTCAACATTTAAAAACTATTCCCTGAAGGCTGTAATAATTCTCAAAGGGAATGTTTTGTTGAATTAACTAAGTTTTACATCATAAGGAACACATTTTCCTATGCCTTAAAACCGAAGCTACTGGCTTCATGTAGGATAATATAGGATACTCCAGTTCTCCATTCCAAATTTCTCGTATATTGTCCACATTTATTTTTATTCTTTTTAAATTTTGCTGGTAATGAATTGTCAGTTTAGTTTTAATAAAGCTTTCTCCAGCAAACTTAATGCCTCTGGCATTTGAGAGGCCGCGAGGGCATGAGGGCCAAACAGTGTAGATAACAAGTGTTTTAACTGGATATATTGCCACTGAGCCTTTCTAGATGAATTATGTTCCTTTTGTAGAATCTCAAAAGGTTTAAAGTACTATTACTTTATAGTTGATGGAGAATAATGATTCCATTATGAGCCCTTGTTTTTCCAGAAAAATTGCTTGTTATGAATGCTTGCATCCAGGTTCTCAAAACTTGAAGCATAATTAATTGAGACAGCAAAGCACATGCTTTAAAAAGGAAGAGCTTCCACAGATCGCTTCTCGAAATGCCTTTGAAGTTACCCATTATTAGCATCTTTGTTCTTCACATGGCACTGCACAGTTACATACTAATATCAACACTTCTAACAACTGTATACTCAACCTTCATCAGACATCATGCTGCAATTATACAATTGCATGATTTGCACAATATTATAATGATGCACATGTCATTTTGATGTTATAATGGCTTCTTGACAGCACCACAACTTGCCAGTCCCTTGCAGTTGATCATTCTGGCCCAGGATGATGTCAAAGTCCAAAACTATAAGAGGTTTTGGACAAAACTGTAACTATTGAGTCAAACATAAATAGAGTCACCTTACTTATTTACTTCTTTATTTCATACATATTGCAGAACCTTGTAGAAATGAGACAGAATGGAATTAAAGATTAACACATGCAGAAATGACAAAAGTTTAGAACTACCAGTTCTGGGCTGCAAACTCCAGAAGACTACCAGATGGCAGAAATGGGTTCAGTTTGCTGCTATCTAGTCATCATACAGATACTGCAGCTCAGATAAGATAGCCCTAACCTGGAATAAAGTTTAACCACTTCATTATGCCTTCCTTTCCTTGAAATGGTGGGGATATTTCTTTAGTTGTAATATATGTGTATATCAGGTGGTCCTTAACCTGCTTTATCCCCATCTGCTTTATTGATCTTATCTACCTTCATTTCCTTCCTGTATTTGTTCAGCCTTCACGATCTCCTGATAACTAGAGTGAATGTGTCTTAGTAAACTTGACATATACTACAAAGTGAATTCCAGGTTATTGGTAAGAAATATAGAGTTCTTAATGTTGTCTGATAATAGACTTCTTTAAGATTTCTTGTTGCAACTGTTAGAAACCCCTATTAAAGAAATCTAGCACTTTATATTGACTTTCAACCTAATCCTATACTTAAATTCTCTGTAATTCCCACTAAGATCAATTTCAATTGCTCCAAGGTAAGTATGCAGAGAATTAGTATAGTTACATTAATGACACAGACTGAATGTATTCTGTGGTCCTGCATGGAACTAGAATGAAATTCAGCATCTCAAACTATAAACTGTGATTTTTTAAAAAAGATTGTTTTTAGGATGCAAAGAGCCTTAAGAGAGGCAATTTCTCCCCACTCACCCACCCCCCAAGCATTTTTGTGCTGTTTCTCTGCTCACTTTCTGTGGGCCAGAAGTAGTGCCAGCATTTTTAAGGGAAGAAGTAAGTGCCTCAACTATTTGGAATGCTTAAGGCACCTATTTTTCTCTTTAACACCCCAACATCCCTAAAAATGGGGTGGGGGGAAGGACCCAAATTGATGGCATCAGCTACTGAGAGGGCCTGTGGGCCGCAGAAGGGAAGGTGGCCATATATGATCCAGGTCACATTTTTTGCACTCCTTTAGTAACATATCTATTATCCAGGACATTATCCTGGATGGAAGCACTGAACTAACTTATATCACACAGATCTGACTAAGAGAAAGGTAGAGTGCAATTCCCAGGTCTCTTTGTCAACTTCTTCCATAATGAGAGCTGGTTAGGACTGAAGGATGGGAAGGTAAATTGCTGTGATCTATAGAAATTCCATCTCATTGACCAGATGCCCTATCTCAAACTCTGCCAATTTTGAATGAATATTGCTGTGATTAGATGGCCAGGACAATGTAGGAATACTATTATGGACTTTACCGAAATCCAAATGAATGGAAAATTTTGATGCCAATCTCTTGATCTACTCTCAGAGAGAAACAGTTGCTAACTACTATGAAATGCTTTTACTATGCTAGATCAATAAACAAGACCTATATCTGTACTATACCATGGTTTCTCATTATTAAAGAATAATACTAAGCAATAAATCATGATTTACAACCACGGTGGCTAGTTTCACACCTTGCACTGTGTCAGACCCAAACAAACCACATTACTGTAGATTACTGCAAAGTGTGAGCCCAGCCTGTGTTTTTGTTGTATATAAAACAAGTTTATTCAAATATAAAAACTAAGCCTATCTTCCCCTTCTAAATCCTGTGCTAAATACCATGCCTTGCTTAAATATTTAGCATTGGGTTTAATTGGAACTAATTTATGCAAAGAATGCTTTACTTGTTTTCTCCATGGATGGATTTTGCTCATTCTGACATTTTTTGCCACATCATTTCCATTGCCTCCTTCTTCAGTTTTTATTCAAAGGCAGCAGAACACAAAAATACCCTTTCTGCGGACTAGTTCCCCTGCTAACACCCTAGTCTCTTAACAGAGCATTTTGCTGTAAGGTGAGCAGTACACTTGTGGGTTATCTTGATGGTTTGCATGAGCCAGATTAAAGACTATGCATTTCAGACAACACAGTCTGTGTATGATAATATGAACAGACAGCCAACTTTACCAAATGATATTAGAGCATGACAGAAACAGGGGAGGAGAGAAAAATGTCACCTCACTCTCCTTGGTACATTTATCCCATTTGCCAGCAAGAAACATTTCTTTAGTAATATGAAAGTTATTTCTTGTTTGATGGAGGTCAGGGAGCTGTCGGGCCTGTAAAATGCCACATTTTGTTTCTGTTCCTGGCAAAGATTGTTGTGGAAGAGAAATGCCACTGAGACCCAACACTGTGACACTTAAGCCAGTCATTTCTGCAACTTAATTAGATTCTCATTTTGTCTGTTAAAATTGGGCAATGTTTCCTGTTTGTTTTCATTAAATGGAGTCATTTCTCCAGCAGTGTCTATCAGATTATTGTAAATTGCATTTAGAATGTCTACATTCAGAACTGGCCTCTGCTTGCCCCCTCCATGAATTGATGATAACATGAGCAGAATGGCAAATGTTAAGCAGTCCAAGCTTTAATCAGATGAATTAGTATTTCCATCTATAAAAAACTATTTCAGCTTTCTTCAATCTGGCATCTGATGTATAAGACCGGCACTTCCATCATCCATAATAGTACTGTCCATGGGCTTAGTGGATAAGGATGGTGGGATGGTGGGACAGGGATGGTGGGAACCATAACCTGACACTTCTGAAAGATATAGATGTGATGGAATGTATCTACGAAGAGGAGGGTGATGTGAGAGAGGCTATCAGGAAGGAGGAGGTGCATTTCCAGGAAGGGAAAGGAGACAAAAGACAATACAGTCCACAGGGGGAGTATGGGAAGCAAAAGAGGTTCAGGATAGCCACTCCCTAGAATCTCCCAGGGTATATCCACTAGTTGCAGTAGTATAGATTTAGTCTGGCAAGATTCTGTCTATAAGATGTGAGCAAATAAAGGAAGTTTACTCAACTGGACTGTTTCACCATTGTTCTTCAGCTGGGCCTGACAACAGCATTGTGAAATAAAGTTCTGGAGAAAGAATGTATTTTTAAGACATCTTCTTCCCCTGTAGATGGGACAGAGATCACGTTCAGCTTCTCCACTTGCATAATCCCATCATACCTCAGGAAGGTATTCTTTTTCCACAACACACAGACACACACATACATAATTTCCTTCCTTAAGATAAGTACTGTATTGCTTATTTTAACAAAGACAGAATGAAATTGACTAGAGCAGCGGAGGTCAGCTCCTGCAATTGCTAAGGCAAATTTAATCAAGAAGACAACAATATAACTGAGCAAACTTCAGACATTCCATAGTCGATGAAAGTTATGGACCTAATCCCATCTCCATTCTTCTGTTTGTTAACATGATAAGCACTGCTGATGCCTCTAAAAACCATGGTTTTCCTTAACAATAAAATGGCTTTGCTTATATGATGAAACTTACCTGGTTTCCCTTATGTGGTTGCAAAATCCTGCAGTGAATCAGAGCAATAGAATTTTCCACCCTGCAATTCAAATAAAACGTCTTATTTTTCTATTGTTCTCTGATCCTTTTCTTCTGTAAGTTGGAACCCAACAATCATTGTCCCAAGTGTGTAATCTTCCTCCTCAGTTCTATTCCACTTTTTGCCTTCCACAACACACCCAATGCCTGAGTCCAATACCCCAGTAGCTTTGAACAGATTAGACAGACATTTTGTTTATTTATTTGCTAGATAGACATAGACCAAAAAAGACAATACTGTGGAAGAAGAGTAAAAAGAAGGAAAAAATAACTAACGTATATCACATAAAAGCTATTGCCAATGGTTTAGAAAGAAAAAAAGTGTTTGTGTGTCTGTATAGGTATATATGAGTATATATGTATATATGTGTGGATTAACTAGATTTGGAATCCAAACCAATCATAGCCCATTGTCTTTTAATTGGGATTGCAATAGTGCAGAATTTTATGACTTTTGTGGTGATTACACTAGCCTGATCTTTCTGTAGAAAGACCATGATTTCAGATTAAGCCCAGCCCAAGCATTTTCTGATGAGTGGAGAAATTAACTCTACAAGCAATTTATGAGGCAGGGGGTGATTCAGGAAGCCATGTGTAAGCATCTCAACTTCTGCATATAAAGAGCCACAAAGGTGTTCATGAAAGGGATATGGTTAATCCCCTCTCCTTTACCTTCAAAGGCAGGGTGTCAGGTGTTGCCAGGATGTGTGCCCTTTAATGTCAAGCAGAGAAAATATTGTAAAGATATTTGAAAATGGCATAAGAACTGTTAGGGGAAACAAGGGAATGATAACATGAGGAGCTGTCTCTGTTATGGTGTAGCTGAGTCAAAAACTCTTTGATGGAAGTCAGTCATGGCTTTCTCTAGTCCCATCATAAACAGGGCATATGGTGACCATCCAAGTAAGCCAGATTTCAGCAGCTCTTTCTCTCTTTCAAGAGGAAAGTCAGCTAGGATAAGTTGAACGAGGAACTCCTTCCCAAACTAGTTTCAGATGGTATTTTGGTGATCAGATTCTTATTCTGGTCTCTGTTGAGGCACAGCTTAACTCTAGCTAGAAAAATGTATGTGTCACAGAGGGAGGCACACGGTGCATGGTTTTCAGGATTTTAGACTGAGTTGATTCCAATGTAGATATAGCTTTATAAGCCCAGAGCTGAACACCATAAAGGAGGAGGGTTAGCATTTTCACTTCAAATAATTTGAGTGCTGCTGGGGTGCAACAAAAGCCTTTGTAGCTTTCATATTTAATTATTATATTGGTAGACTTTTGCACCTGAACTGAGAGGTCACTGATTTGGTGTTTCCACAAAGAGGAAGAATAGGAGATGCCTAGATATTTAAAGGCCTTGACCTGTTTAACTTGGTTGTAGGACTGAAAGGAAGATGGGCAGACATTTATCTCTTCATCCATTTGCTCATTTGTATTTTATATAAAACCCCTTCACTCACATTGCTACTAATGGATGGGAATATAGATTGACTATCCTTCTAGCTTAACTTAATACATCCCTGGGCAGGAAAATATTTGAGTCTTCCAGTGTTTTTGTTTTCATTTTTTCCTTGTACTACACCCCTTTTGTGGGTTTTCCCAACCTCATAAACAGTAAGCCCTGGAAGAAGGATGGAGGATCCAGTGCCAAATTTCTCCTTAGAGTTTGGGGCCTGGTCTTTGACCACAGAGTGAGAAATTGGAATCAAACTGTGGCCCCTGTGGATGATTATTTGATAGAGCTTATTTGAATTCCATAATGGGCAGTTGGAATCAAGAACTAATTAACCATCGGAATCTTTTGAAGAGGTTCTGTTTATTTGTTTCTTGTTTTGTGGTAATGGGGGAAATGCTAAATATATCAGCTGGGTAACTCTCTTTTAACCCAAGAGATTTGTTGTGGAAAAGCAGAAGAAAGGAGCACTATGTATGCCACTTTGAGTTGTACAAAATAAAGGTGGGATATATATCTAATGACTAAATAAACTTGATTTTCAACTTGTGAATGAAATGTAATGCTTTACTACACATTTGGACAAGCTTGAGGTTTAGATAGTACAATATGGATTTAAAATGAATGCATGAATTGACTTAACCAGGAAAAGGCAAATTATTAATGTCCAGGCCTTACAGGGGTCAAGATCCAAGGTGTTTGTTCCAGGGCATAGAAGGCACAGCTGTCAATCCAACCAAACCAGATACGGAGGACTATGACCAAATCTGTTGATGGCAAACTAATTCTGTTATGATCATTCATAATAATCTGCCATGAATCTAGACAGATATTATCTGCTACTATGTCTTTTTTAACTATTTCTGCATTTTTACACATCAGTCACTGAAATACATCATGCACATGTACATTTTCAAAATCTGATTATGCATATTATACTGGGGTTTTTCCTGCTTTTCATTGCACAATGAAATCCAGTGAGATTTAGTCTTAACTGACTGGTTTGTATGATATGTTTATTTGTACCTAAGCTAGAGAGGAGGTTGTCATTTTCTCACATTTTGTACAAGTTTCATTTATAAAAATTATATTCATTTGGTGCACATTTCTGCAAATACCTGTACTACTGCTTTCAATTTTCCTAGTGTAGATGAAGTAGCAAACGTAATTAAGTTTCAATCTGTGTTGGTTAGAAAATATAAAATTAAGTTTGTATTCAAAGGTGAATTAAATACATCTATATCTCATTCCTAACCTAACTATGCATTTGTGATAGATATTTGAAGGAAATCTCATTCAGGCTAGAGACAGAACTCCAACAGCAGTCCTTGGAGACTGATACAAGAAATGAAATTATTTTTAAAAAAGCAAAAAGAGAATATGGAAATTCTTTTGCTGTTTAAGTAGTCCCATGTAAAACATTTGCTGGCAAAGGAGATAAAAATATTGAGTTGTTCAAATTACAGATAGAATCCCCCACAGAAAAATTATGAAGGGCAAGATAAGTTCCTAAGTAGATCACATGATAATCCATTTACTGATATAGAAGCACTGCTGATATAAAGAGTTGCCAAATTGCATAATGCATGATTTACTGAACATGTACAGAAAGCACAAATTAGATTTAAACAATTGAAATTAAAAAAAATGTTGTACAATTATTTCTAGCTCAACTTGTACCCTGCGAAGACCTGATGCCTGAAGCTGAAATCCCCTTGCTTGGGTGGACTTTTTCCTAGGTTCTTGTAGCTCTTTTCCTTTTTATGAGAGGTTCAAGAGATTTCTCACCTCTTCCCAAGGTCAGCACACATCTTTTCCTGCTTTCTTCACAGAGTTCAGCCTTCCCCCCCCCAAAAAAAACAAAAACTGTTCCACTGAATACAGGACAACCAAAGTAAATGGGCATACATTCAGAGAGAGAGGCTCATGCATGTGAAGCAATTCCACACACAATTCTAGCGGTTTCACTCCAGCAGCCTCCATCAAAAAAAGAGGGATTGAATTTTTAATGCTAAAATCAGCATTTACATTTAGAAAGAGGTAATGTCCAAAATGTATATAAACAGGAAACAAAAAGATTAAAGAAATATATGTTCAAATACCTGGAAGGCTATAATGGAACAACTGTTCTCTGCTGCTTCAGAAAGCAGGACTAGAATTAATGGGTGGAAATTGCAGGGAAGTAGATTTTAGGACTGTGTGAGGCAGTCACAATTTACCTTGATGAAGAATTGCAGTTATATGATTCATTGTGTCAGAATGCTTTGGATCATTCTGGGAATCTCCTCTGGCATATCCAGCAGCCAGAAATGATTTGAATGCACCCGAGATCTTGGTTTGAAAAAATAGTTGGAAGAAATAATCTTCATAGTCTCTTTTAACTCTATGATTCCCTTATCTCCTTTTCAAACAAGCATTGCAACACATGAATGAATTTAATTTTGTGGTTTTCAACTTTTCAGAAATGGTGGCCACAATCAAATGTTACACCACCTGATACCTACTTCTGCAACTGGATGTTCCCTCCCTTCCCCTTTGCAGCTCTTGCTCCTGCTCAAAACAAGAGGAAGACAAAATTGACCTTTCCCCATCCCATTTATAAAATTTTTCAATTGGTTGGAGATGCTGATTGGATACCATACAATAATTGCAGAGATTTGCAATGTTTGAATGGTATCTTCCATACTATCAGTGTCAGTCTAGAGCCCAGGTACCTTCTAGGTAGCTATTAGTATTTTTCAGATCTTGCCTATCTAATGATTGGAAAATTGACAAACTATCAAAGACTTTCCAAAGACTGCTTAAAAGTTAAAATAAGAACATATCTTATTTTACAATATATGACAGCATATAAGAACGTACACGTTAACTCAATCAAAATCAGAATGTTTGTAGAACTGCTACCCTGAACAGACTTCAAAACAATCCAGTGTGCTTAATGCTTGCTTTTATTATAGCTGTATTGAGTGTCTGTGCAAATATTGATCTGATTTCATTTTTCATAGACCACTAAACAGCCTACGCTTTTAAAGTGACCAGCATTTGCCTTTATTAGTTTTCATTCTTGCACTGGTCAGGACTAACAGTGTCTCAGTTGTTACCAACCTCATTTAGATCAATATTAGAAACACATTTATCAGATAGGGATGAAGTGATCTTAGTGACAAAAGAACATTTGATTCAGTGTTAGACAATTGGTTTGGAGATTTGCCGTATAGATTTGCTTCAGCCAACTAATTATTCTGTTGACATACAATGTTTGGGGGAAATTCTGATTCAAGATTGTGACTGAACCAAACTTTATATTTTCCACTTGTTGTTACTCATGAATGTTCAAATCCTTGCAGGGTTTATTAGGAAAATTTAACACCATGCACAAGTTTTGGGGTCTTTCCTTCCTCCTCAACTATTCTTAGTTTTCTAATGTCCTCAGACTCACGAACAAACAACATTAACTTAGAAGAAGCTCTAGTGACACAGTTTGAATAAATGTTGGAATATTTTTAATCAACTAAACAAAATATCAAAAGGTTTGTCATAACCTCTTCTGAAGTACTTACATTTTACACTCAGAACAAGAAGAAGAAGGGCAAAGATGCACAGGAAAGGTCAATGTCACTGTGTAGATAAGCAAACATAATGTCAAGAAGTAGGGGTATGAGTATTCCTTGGGAAAATAATAGTAGGGACAAAGGGAGCTATTCTTTACAAGCTGTACCTGTAGTAATTTTGTCTGAGCCTATTCCTCCCCTGAGTTGGGTCCCTACCTGGAAAGAAAATATCTGGGAAGACCCATGTAGTTATCTAAGGAATTTCCTTCCCATGAGTTCGTTTTAGGGAACAAGCAGAAGATTGATATACCTTCATATGGTTTCTCTTTCTGGCCAGACTCAAATAGGTTGTTATATTTGCTATGCTTTCAGTTTGTGGATAGTTGCATCTATTGCCAACTTATACCAATTTTGCAAGTATTGACCTATAAATCTCTTTCATCCCATTCTTGTTTTGGTCTGCAAAACAGATGAAAATGTGTATTTGTGTATTAATGTATTTATCCACAAAATAAATATTTTGTATCATATTGATTGTACCCAACCTATTTTTCTATGCTTTTTTTCATGAAATGCAATTATGTATGGAGTTTTATATAGCATATTAATTTTTAATGCATTCTGGTACTTCTTTTAGTTGAGAGACAAACTGTAAAATTCAAAAGTGCAAAAACTAAAGAATGACTATATACTGATCCACATATTAATGCAGGACATCAGAATGAGGTTAAACATGATGACCAAATAAAAGCCTTCATCATCCCTAAAGTTTACAATGGTCTACTCAAAAACCTACATGGACGAATAAAGAGCTCCTGATTATCTAGCAGCTCCTGACTGTGCATTCACATCATCACTGATTAAACACTGAGCTGTGAAGGCAGATAAATTGAAGAAAAGGAAAGAATATTTAAGGACAACCCAATAGGATAAACAAATGTGCTTGAAAAGAATTTTGGATAGGATGCTGAATAATTGGTAAACTGATGCAATGTCCTGGCTACCAGACAAGAAATTTATATATATATATATATATAGAGAGAGAGAGAGAGAGAGAGAGAGAGAGAGACTCTTCTTTTTTTCTATAGTTATTCAATCTTCACAGATTGAAACAATGCAGCTTGGAATATTTCTTTTCTAAATGTCACTAGTTTAATTTTATTAATAGATAAGTAACCCCTCACTGAAAACTGCTTAGATGAAACAAATATGACATGCTAAAATTTTGAAAACCCAACTGTTAATATTTTAGAGAGATAATTTGTGTGACATACAAAGTTAGATGCTGTTTTATTGCTTTGCAAGCAAATTCATTTCATTTGGCTTTTGGTGTTTATATATACCAGGGTGGACATTTCAGCAATGAAAATAGGAATGTTTTAAAAGTTCAACAAAAGCAAGAGTTTATGCATAGGTGTAATATTCCTGTTACTAAAGTAAAGAAGATCTACTTTATTTTAGCACTTATGCATGTAATGAATATTTATATGTAGCAAAGCCAACAATAAACATCAGAAAAATCCATTTTAGACCAAAAGACAATAAGAGTTTACAATCTAGTAAACAAAAACTACTTGTAGTTATTGGAAAAGAAGCCCATTAATAACTTGAATGTCTGTAGCAAAATGCTTCCTTATTAAAGATTCCAGGTTCAGTCTTTAACAAATGCTGTTTGTTTTTGGCTATCAAAAATATATATATATTGCGGAAAGTAGCTTACCCCCCCCCCCAATAAAGATAAAATAAAACTATGTTAACAAGTAAAGAGCAGCATCAAAATAGCACAAGCAAATTATTATTATTATTATTATTATTATTATTATTATTATTATTATTATTATTCCATAACATTTAGCAACAACAAAACTAAACGTTGGTTTAAAAGGCATGTATTTGCTTGCTTGCAAAACACAGATAAAAAAGAAAATGTTCTCATACTTTGGAGCAGGAGTTTCATACATGTAGGAGGGATGCAACAGTTCATTCTAAAACAACAGCTTTTCCAAGATCCCAAATCATTTAGGACTTGTACTAAGGAAGGAACTGGAGACCAGTCCAGCTGATAAAATAAAGGTCCACACGATTTCAGTGCTTTGCTCCTATCCTAGTTCTAGCTAGAGCATCTTATTTTCTGAAGATTCTAAGTAACTTAAGACAGAGCAGGGCATGGGCTTAACTGTACCTGAGACAAGCTCAACTTTGAACCATCCCAACTGAGTGAAAGCATATATTGTCCATAGTATTTATGCTACTATAAGTTGCTCTATCATAATGCCTGAAAAGGACTTGGGTTGACTCAACCATTGGAAACAAGGAAATTCAGTGGCATACCAAGGGCGGGGTAGTGGAAGTGATCTGCCCCAGTGCAGGCAGTAAAGGGGTCCTGCCAAAAATGACAAGGAGGTTATCTGGAAGATCAGCAGTGGATTTGGAGTTAGCCCATCAGTCAGCTGTTTGGCAGTCAGTGAACAGAGTGAGGAAGATGGAGTTGGTAGCACTTCCAGGACCTTGTAATACAATTCCATGAGTGGTGTCAAATACATTACAAACACCACTGGGGAAATCACATGTGGGAGTGATTAGGCTGAATCCTAAAATGAGAACAAAACATAAATCAAAGGAAGAACATGCAAGATTCAGTCAAATATTTCAGCCAAATTCATTGCATTAGGAGACATAATAGAAAGCAAAACTGAGCAAGAGGCCTCAGCTCTACTTTTGCAGCCACTGGTGGGCCCCACTTAATCACTTTTTTTGAAAAAAAAAAGAGTAAAATAGCTTCCAACAGGGTTAACAAAACTATTTTATCACACCAAAGCTCCAAAAATGCCAAAACAGCAATAGGCTGAAGATTTTCCAACAACAGCACAATAGTAATGTTATCACATCATCCTCTTGGGCCCCTGGCAGTTAAAAATGTAGTTTTTAAAAGTGCAGCGTCTTTGCACTAAAAGCATACTTGCCCCTGTATTATAACATAGTCTTGATATTTTTCACAAGGATGTGAAACACCTGTTCATAGTTTACACAAATTCCATAACTTGGGCAAACATTTGAGTCTGAGACAGCTTTCTGTAAGGTAGTATCCTCCATGGCCAAAGGATAGACTAGCCTAGGAATTATGAGCATTGAAGTCCAACATATCAGAGAGAATCTGATCAGTGATGGGTGCTTAATTGAATTTAAATTCGTGTGTGTATGTGTTCAGATTCAAACGATGTTAGATTCAATGGAAACATGAAACAATTAGACAATGAATTCATCCAACAGCAATCTCAGTTGTTTAATTTAGGATAATTTGATATTTTGATGGATAAAGTGAGACCATCCAGATATAACTTCAGCTGTATTTTGAAGACAGTAAGATTCCTTCTTATACCCCAGCAAACCTGAAGGGACAGAAGGACTAATTAACTAGAATCCCTAACTAAATAAGAGAGTATACAGTGTTGCATTTGTGTCATTAGCCAGAAAATCAAATGCTGATCTTTCTCTAATGAGAGAGTATAAGAATATATGTATTTATCCTATGTTTGAGAACAAAAAAAAAAAGTGTTGTGAACTTATTTATTTCTGAAAGTCCCTCTGGGATAGAGAAGGTAGAAAAGTCCTGAATACAGAGAAGTAGGCCAGTTTTTTTTTTTAATTTAATCAATTTATATACTCTTTCCTGTATCAAGAGGAGATTTCTCAATCATGGAGAAGAAGATTTACACATTTCAAAGCATACCACAGAAAATGACTTGATGTCATGAGTTGCATAGGAAAGAGAGGAAGTATATATATTTTAGTAGAGAGTAAAAAGTAACGGTGGAATCATGAGCAAAGCAAACATCTCCAGAGAGTTACAATCAATTGTAAGACAGTTAACAAGTTTGGCTGTGTGTTGAATTTGTGAAATGGGTGCATAAATCTCTGCACATTGTATATATAGAAGCACAGACATCTGATGCACATATGAAAAGGGAAGGGCTTGCATTCTGATGACACAACACTGCCTCCTTCTCCCCTCTCCTCCTGTAGATGCTTCTGGATAGAAGTCTTCAATATTTGTATGTTATTTAGAAGGCCCACTCTCATAATCAGGGAGCATGATTACAAACCACACTAATGTGTTATATGCCATGGAGTCTTCTGGGTCATATCAGAAATTGTATAGTAGTCCGGCTTATTCAGTTATGGTCCCACATTCCATATGCTCCAATATTAGAAAGGGCTACTGTTAGCCTGTTCCACATTGCTAATTGTGTTCTGGAACTACTTCACCATGTCATCTTTTTTGACAGGCTCTCCAAGTTTCCATTTTGAAGCCCCAGTTCATATGGGTTCCTTCCAACTGCTTGCTTCCTCCTTCTTGGCCTTCACAGTTATGTGATTATCGATTAAGAAATGTTGATAATACATGGACACATTTTCCCTGCAGCCACCTACCAGAACAACCCCATTTTCAAACTTGATCTTTCTTTTGTAACTTTCTTCTACCACATCAAGTTTAGTCCCACTCTGTTCTGTTTTTCAGCTAATAGACAGGCAGGCAGATAGACAGGCAGAGTCCTGAGTCCCTTTACTTATTTCCAAATTCAATTGGATTAGGAAAAATGAAAAATAATGCATGCTAAGCAGATAAGATTACAATAAAAGCAAGCATAAATTTTCTTCTTATAGGAACAAACTTTGAGATAATAGAAATCCGAAAGTTACTTCAGTATTATTTTCTACTGAAAAGATGCAGTCTTTCTACAACTAAAACTTTGCAGGCCTTGAATGCTTTTCATTTTTATGCAGCAAGCAACAATTGTTAAATTAATGAAGGTAGAAGATATCTCAAAAGCAGCACAAGAGTTGAAAAACAGAGTGGCTAGAAACTTAAAATTGCAAGTATTTTACTCCTCTTAATGAGATTCATCCATATGTTGGTTACTCGTGAGCAGGGTTTTCTATTTCTAAAAAAACCATTCAGTCCAACAGTCTCTCAGTCTGTGGTATGGGTGGATAAATGTCTTCAGACAAAGGAGGATAGTTTGCATTAAAGCTTCAGACATTACTGATCTATCACTGAAGAAAAATCTGTAACCTTAATGATCTGGCTAAAATTTGTTGTGTTCAAACCAACTTAGAACGTTTAACCTACAACCCCCCAAAATACTCTGAAGAATTTAGCTAATCCACAATGTCAGGGAAGAAAGCATTGACATAGTTTTTGTCATTCTGGTGCCTGTCTTCTGTACTGGGGGGAGGGGGGCAGGCAGGGGCAGAATCTCATCCCAGCAAGCTGTATATTTATAATTAATCAGCAACAACTTCAGTGTAACTGTAAACTAGTTTGGCAGAAGTAATATTTCACATAAAGCAGTCTTCTGGATAACTGATAGCACAGCATATTCATGCCATAGGACCTGGTTATTTGAGGGACCACCTATCTCCAAACATTTTTGTCTGCCCAATATGTTAGGGCATAGTGGGTGTGCGCCAGGTCCCCTCAACATTGTCATCTTGTGGGACCAAGGAAGTGGGCCTTCTCTGTTGATGCCCTTGCCCTCTGGAACAGCATCCCCCCAGAGATATGGACAGTGCCCACTCTCCTGGGGTTCCAGAAGGCCCTTAAGACCTGGCTCTGTTCTCAGTCCTGGGGTTTGTGTGCTTGTGGTGCTTCTGTTGTGTTTTACTGTTGCTGTTTTGGCTGTTTTTACTCTAGGTTGTCCATTTTGTTTTATGTTTTTAACTGTTCTGATTATTTAGATTTTGTAAGCTTCCCAGAATCTACTAGAATTGGGTAGCTATAGCCAATTTAAACAAACAAATAAAAGCCTCTTCCTACCCTGGGCATGTACTGAAAGAATTTTCCAGAAGAAGGAATAAAAAAGTGACTGGTTCATTCTAAAGTGAAGATTGATTGACTGATTGATTGATTGATTGATTGATTGATTACAGTTATATAGCTGTCCATCTGACATAGCAACTTCAAGATGTTATATTTGTATGATGAATGGGGAAAGGAACTTAAAACAAAAAGAAATAGAGTATGTATATTGTTGATATTGCTTCCAGTAATACCTCCACAAGAGATTCTCAAGGTTTTTTTTTTTTTTTAATGCACATGCTTATTCTTCCATTAATTAAAATCTGTATATGCTGCAACTTTTTTTGCCAGCAATTATATGGTGCATTAGAAGTGACACAGGTTCAAAGAAACAGAGACTATGCAAAGTATTAAAAGTTAGTTGAAAAGGAAACATGAGTGCATTTATAGCTTATCACTGGAAAAAGTCATATTTGTAAGTACAGATGAACTAAGAAAGATCAATGACACATCTCATATTGCTATTTCTATTCTACATCTCAGAAGAGATTAAATAGAAAAGCAGTGCCCTATGACGAGGTGAAATTGCATACCTAAACTGCAAAACAGGGTAAGTTCAGCTGCCTGACACATACACAAAGTATTCATCGCGCAAAAATAGCAAAATAAATAAAAAAGCTCAAATAATGCATTTTAATGTATTAACTTTTTTCCAAAGGCTATATTTAATATTAAAATAAATTAATAAATAGCTGCTCCAATTCTTCATTTCCAAAAATCCTGTTCATTCATATAGCATCCCTTGGTCAGAAGGAAGACCAATCATACCGTTGTGTGAGATTATTGTCTATTCTTTGTCTATCATCCCAAGCAATACTTCTGTAACAAATTACGAGAAAGAACAAGGAACCTCTACACAACCTTAATTCATTCTACCTTTTTTTGCTCCAATGTGCCCCCGTCTTAATATTTTTCCTTCCTATTAGGTCGCTGTATATTTCTAGAACAGCTTTCTCTGTGTTAGAAAAGGTTGTTCTGGAACCTAGAGGAAGTCTGCTGCTTCTCCATTCTCTCAGCAGAATTTACCATCTGTCAAGTCCACAAAGTCCAAACCCCAGTTTAGAAGAATTCTCGTGAAACCAGGCCTGGTTCAGATAAATGCTTCTTTATTGGTTGGTACATGCAGCTTGAAGCAAAGCATTGCTAAAACTAAAGCCTGTGTAAAGTTCCCTCTACTTATTCCCCCCCCCCCCTTACTACACTGGCGCCAAAATCCTTTTTCACAGAATGGTGGCCTTGTGCATTCCTCCCACTGATAACACAGTTCTTCCCATACTTCAGACTACCACCAGTTTTGTCTGCCTTCAGGTCTTGCTGTAAATTCCCATATCAGTTTGAGCGCCTCTCCGTCTCATAGCAATAACCCAAACACAACTATAAACTACCATCCCCCCTCCCCCGGATACAAATGGCAGAATCAAATCAAGCAAACACCTATTGACTGCTACAACTTTTTAAATTGACATTTGATTGATGCAGATTCTGACACCATCTTTCTTTAAAATATTTTTCCCATATAATTGTTCATAGAAAAATGGTATCAAAGCCAGTGAGCTGCCTGCTTGAGGCCACTTGAGACCTGGAATGCTACAGTGAGAAGGGATTAAGATAGTAGGAAGTCATTTCAAGCTGCTGCATCTCATGGCTAGATACCTCTCTAACTCTCCTAACTGCATGATCTCTTCACTAAGTAAAAGAAAAGGTCCGTGTGCACCAACAAATTGAGTTCACTACACCATATAACTCTCACTGCTCTGCCAAGGACAATTTCCCTCTCTCAGAACTTTCTTGCTGTCTGACATTTTGATCTATCTCTATAGCTTCTCCAGTGTCCTGGTGATTGCTTCTCTGTCAGTGGCAACCAGCAACCAGTTACCTATAAGTTCAGACTCTTGGCCCCATTTGTTGCCTCCTATCTTCTCCTAGCCTCTCTGAAATCTAATTCTGTGACTTATTCTCTGGCTCTCTCATACATTCAGATATGCCCTTATTACTCCCTTTCTCACCCCTCGCCATCTGCATTTTGTTGGAACTATCTCAACCAAATCACTGCTTGGCTCCTTATTGCTAATTCAAACATGTTCTGCTATGTGCTTTCCTCCTTGACCCACAGGCATACTTGACACTATTGATTATTCTATTTTTTTAAATTCCAAACTATACCATCACACCTCCATCTTCAGCTGGATCTTTTTCCATTGAATCATTCATTCATGTATTCTAGTGTGGAAAACTGCTCAGATTCCTCAAGTAACTCTGTTATTCTTTTCTTCTACTTATTATTCCTGAATGATTTCATTTCTACAGAAAGGTGAAATTTCTAATCTGGGCTACTATTGCACATGTTCTCCGTTAAATCCATTCTTCCTCTTTCTGCCTTAATATGCAAAATAATATTTCTAAAAAAAAAAAAAAAGCACAAAATCATTATTTAAATATATAGCAAAATGTATCTTTAAAGACATGTTGCTGTCCTAAGAGGCATTTCTAAATGTGTGGTCTCTCACTATATAAACCTATAAAAGAACATTCATGTTCTTTTGTGATGAGAATGAGGCCAAAATATTCAGGAGGTACAAAAGCTCATGAATAAATAAATTTCAAGCTCACATCTAGTCAAAGAACTGTAGATTAGGTCATTTTATCATAGAATCTGCAATATCAAATTCCTCAAGTGTCTCTAAGTATAAATCCTCTGTTTCAACTTATAATGCCACTCTGCTAATTACCCAGAACTTTCCCCAACAATCTAATCTTACAGTTACAAGCACCTCTCCAATTTTCCAATATTTCTGTGTTCCATCAGCCTCAAACACTGCATGCCTAAGATTATCTTGTACATGGTATTTCTCCCAATTTCTCCTCTCTTCATATTATTTCCATATGATTTCAATGCACTATCATTCATTTACTGGTGCAGGAATTATTTCTCCTTCATGTTTGTTCTCTGTGTTTAAGCCATATCCCATTGCTCATACCAGTTTTCTCCGTACAACATGATCTTCTCAGGAAACTGATTTGTCTGCCTTTAGTGACAGACTTTCCAACTCTTCCCCACATCAAAAAATATTTTCCTCTCCCAGAAAAAAAGAATATGCTAAGGTAAAAGTTATCATAATGCTGTGTAAAATTTATACATGTGTGCATTCTCTGTTATAACCTTGTTGCAACTGTAAATGGTTAAATATGAGAAGTGAAATTTTACACCTGAGTCCTGCTGTGAATACAGTGTACTGGGAGAGAACTTTGCCATATTAGCAGGAAGAAACCAAGATCTGAGATCAATCAACAGGTCAGAAGGGAGATCAATTTTTTTCTCCATGGATTTGAAGCCACATCTGGTAATGCCCCAAAGTACAAGTCCTCAAGCTGTAAGCAACTTAGAGGGGGTTCACAATTTTTTCATTAAAGCCTGATCAGGCAAAGCTGGACTACTATTAAAACCTACTCTGGTTTTGCTCCTCGTTTTGTCTGTGCAAGATAAAAATGTAATTCTATGAATTAAAATTTAATTATTGGAAGTATTAATGTTTTTTGTCCCATGCCCAACCACGACTCCAATGAAATGCTACATTTTATTCCTGGGAAGGTTCACACAAATTCACTTATTGTTTTAGGAGGTTGCAATACTATGAAGATTGGGAATAAGTGCCCTAAGTGGAAAAGAACCATAAAATTTGGATAAGTAGAAAAAATATTTGAATTCAGGAATATCACTGCATTTTTCCTCCTGAAATTTACCCACCTTCCTTAACAAATTCAACGGGACCCAAGCATGTGTCTGATACAGATTACAGATAAAAAATATCTGGATTGTAACATAGTTCTTTCTGTTCCCCCAATCCATATTTCAAGTAATCTGTCTCAGGTTTTGTTTTGCTGTTTAATTCAGCAACTGTGGTAATTTACTCAATTATTTATTTGTGAATTAAGATTAAAAACAGAATTGTTTATGCCCAGACTGCATTTCCACCTCCTAGCATGAACAGAGAACTGGTTTCCCTACAGTTCTAGTACAGACTGTGGACTTCTGCAAACCATTCTTAGTATGATTTTGTCAGTAAACTCAGAAATCACATGATATGGTCACAGTATGTGTATCTAAACATGTACTCATTATTTCATTCTTTATTTTCTATCGTAATATAGTGCTTTACATAACAAGGCAAGTGGGTGTGCACATGTGCGCGCAAACATAACCCCGGGAGAGTTCATTCCCTGAAAAAGCTGAGTCTAAATGTCAACAGTGGAGAACACAAAAAGAGGAGAAAGGGGAGCAAAGGATAAATTAGGGCTGAAGTGGAGTTTGATTCCAATAAATGATATTTCATGATCTATTGACTGAAAGTAAGGTATGGATTCTGTGGTTGTAGATGAAATGAGTAATCCCCATTGAGTTTGATGGGACTACTTCACATAGAGAAACATTGTGGTGTAATGGTCAAGGTGTTGGACTTGTAGAGGAAAAACCCAGATTCTAGGATATCTTCAGCCACAGAAGCTGACTGGAGGACTTTGGGTCAATCACTCTGGCAGCCCAACCTATCTCAGATTGTTGTTATTGTGTAAAAGAAAACAGAAGTAAAGAGTGCCACATACACTGCCTTGACCTCCTAAGTGAAATTAATAATAATAACAACAACAACAATAATAGTGTGCATAGGATTGTGCCTTAGAAGCAGCATGTATAAGATGTCCCATTTTCTAATAGGAAAAAAAAGCAGGTAAATTGTTCTAATCGGTAAAATTAAAGAAAGCCCATTTGTTAAATCTCCACTAATGCTACTGAATTTTTCTAAGAGAAATATGAATAAAAATGGCTTATTCAAGTATTCAGATCAATACTTGAAAGTGTTGAACTTACCAGTAGTGAATTTAAATAGATCTGCTAGACTGGAATCAAACATCCTCTTCTAGGTTTGAGATTAGCCTGGATTTTCCTCCTGTTGTCTCTGATGATCATTTTCAAATATTATGTTTAAGTACATTAACTTACAAAATTATCTTTAAAGCAAAATAACAGAAAATATATCATTCTAGGACAGAAAGTAATTGGAAAGTGGGTCCAGTACTGGTGTAGGCAAAATATCTAAAACACCAAAAAGCCTAAGACATCGGTAGCTGTTTCCCCACCCCCTGCCCTTTAACTAAATGACATAAGATTTGGTAAATATAAGATCAGTGTTACACACGCACACGCACACGGTTTGGAAAATAATGAAAGATTAGTGGATTTTCCATTAAGACTTGAGTGGCTTAGTTTGGGAACTAAAGATTCCTAACAGATTCTCAGTTTGGGGAACAGAGGATACTTAAAGAAATATTAGAGAGCCAGTTTGGTCTAGTGTTAAGGCACCAGGCTAGAATCCAGGAGACTGTGAGTTCTAGTTCTGCCTTAGGCATGAAAGCTGGCTGGATGACTTTCGGCCAATCTCTCTCTGCCCAATTCACCTCACAGGGTTGTGGTTGTGGGGAAAATAGGAGGAGGAAGGAGTATTTTAGGCATGTTCACCACGTTGAGTTATTCATAAAAATAAGAAAAGCTGGATTAAGAAAATCTAAAAAAAAAAAAAAGAGTAACACTGGTTTATGAAACACAATGTAAACATTGTGTTCAATGCTTCTCCCATGTTGTCCAGGGGTACATCATCAAAAGAATAAGTTTTTCCACCATCTGCATCAAAAGTATTGAAACACAGCATTCAGAAGGAAATTCTCTTTCATAAACACAGTTAATTTTCTAATGCATTATTTTTAATGAAGGTGGTAGATAGAGGGAGAACAGTTCAGAAGTGCTGCTTAAAATTCAGGTTAGTAAATCTTCTGGTCCCTTTTGGGTATGTTTTCAATTCCTAGACATTCAAACCATTTCATAGCCATAGATGGCCTTTTGCAAAGAAAGGACAGGGTTGATTAATTCCTAAACTGTCTGTGTCTGAAGGGGAAAAAATTTACTTGAGTGAATGAAGAACGTTGGAGAAAGTTTTCAATAGAGATCCTTGTTTCTAATGCTTAGGAGTGATTTTAAGTTGTGTATATATTACAGTGACGGTCCAAAATGAATTATCACAATTCTAGACACATGTAATGAATGAACAAAACCTCAAGGAATGTCATTGAATGTGATTGTCAGAGTTCATTGGAACATATCTGAAAACTGTGGAAATTCACAAATTTACTAGAATGTGTATGTGAATAAAAAACTTCAGACACATCCATTAATAAATAACTGCATATGTATATACATACACATAGTACATACACACACAGATACACATACCATATGCACACGCATACACGCACACGTATATGGTTACATATGCACCTATATATACCTATTTTACATATGTACATGAGTGTGCTTGTATAAATTTGTTTCATGGAAGTAACTCTGTGGTTCTTCTGAATCAGTATAATTTTTCTTCTGCATTCTAATGTTTTGCTCCACAATGCAGTCCTTGATGTGAAATACTGTATCTATGCATTTGGGAGAAGAAGCATTAATACAATTTCTTGACTCACATTTATACACTGATAATAAGTTGCATACCCAGATATCTGGGATATAAATTGCAAATAGGCTGTACTTAACAAGAAAGCTTTATCTCTTCATCTAATCCCTCAATTTCTTTGATTGATCTCCCACCAGGTTAAGTGTGGAACTGCACAGTGCAAGCCTTACTGAAATGGAGAAGGGGGTGATTTCATGATTTGGTCCATGATGTTCTGTTAGTGAGGAAGTCTAATTTCTGCAATGTTATGTAGTACATTATGCAGTCGCTTAGATCAGTGGGAAATTAACTAGGATATAGGAAGCCTCCTCAGAGAGAAATGATTCTGCAACTCTGAAACATTTCAAGTGGACCTCAGAAACACAGTAAGCAGTGCTACTTTCTTAAGGAAGAGAAAAAGGAATCCAAATCTATAATTAGAATATATCTTCCTTTAGGGGGAAAAATTAGATGTCTCTCCAGCTACTGTCTCCCACAATATGATCTACAGGAAAGATTGTGGGGATAAGATTTAATTGCTAATAAATGTAACAAATGCCATGCTCGTAAATTTCCATTTGATCACAGTGATCACTTTTATTTTATGCCGGGCATTCTTACCCTACTGCTCTTCTAACACTGATAACAAGTAATGAGACAAGTAATGTTGTTGGAGTCGGCTAAGATATTATTTGGACCTCTGATTTGGCTGGTAACTGCATTTTGTCTCACGTTCAGTTGCACTATAAGCAGGATGGCTTTTCAACAGCAGTATTCTCCTCCACCCACAATTCCCACTTTTACAATCCAATTTGGGGAAAGGGGTATTCATGAAAAACAAATGTTCATTAAAGCAAAATGGATGCAATTGACATCATTCGTGTAAATTTACATTATTTGCATAATTAAGTAATTGATGCAATTCACATCATTTGCGTCTGTTTATGACATTTGTACAAATGACTTAAATTGATGCAATTGATATCACTCACATACACTTTATCAATTTGTTTGAATGGAAATTTGGTTTTAATGGATACAGTTAGTCCATACACATACACAGGGTGCAAACTGACACAAATGCTATAAATTACACCAGTTATATAATTATGCAAATGATGTAAAGTGACACAAATGCCATAAATTATGTCAATTGTCTGGTCTGCTTTGAAAACAAAAGACTTTGTCTGCTTTGTGGGGTAAAGTTCAAACTAAAGTTTTGGGCATTCTACTCAAAGAGTCTGCTAAACGGGTTTTCACAAAATGGAAGTTTTACTCGACTTAAGAACTCAAATGTTACTGATATTAAGTTTCTATGTAGGAGGGACAAGTGCATAATATATGCAACTTGAATAAGAATTTACTGTAAGGCAGGAACAGCATACAATCACCAGCTCCATCACCGCATCTGGTAATTCCACCTCCATTTTCAGCAGTCAATAAGAAACCAAGATGGCAGAACTTGGCATGATAAATAAGGGATTAAAACAATGCTGTTTCTCAGTTCTTGTTGTACAATTTTCAATTAGCACTGAAGAGACATGAATGTACTGTTTATTTATCAGTCCACCAGCAGCTAGTGGGTTGTTGTTGTTGTTCAGTCGTTAAGTCATGTCCGACTCTTCGTGACCCCATGAACCATATTGCGCCAGGCCTTCCTGTCCTTCACTGCCTCCCTGAGTTTGCTCAGTTTCATGCTCATTGCTTTGGTGATGCTATCTAACCATCTCATCCTCTGCCGTCCTCTTCTCCTTTTGCCTTCAATCTTTCCCAGCATCAGGGTCTTTTCCAAAGAGTCCTCTCTTTGCATTAGGTGGGTAGGAGGGTCCAAAACGGCAAGATAGCAGTTGCTACAATCAGATTGAAGCTCCATCTATCTGTATGTGTGTGTATGATGTCAATGAATGTCCAAAAGAGATAGAGCTATGATCACACTGTATTCAGCAGCATCTTGACTTTTTTGACCCTCTCCCTGTGGATGCCATTGGATTAGTCATAAAGAAAGCTAGCAATTATTAGCCAAGATCCAGAGCAGAGAAAGGAAGGCTTGCCATAACACAAATACAAACAGTAAGTATAAGAATACAGAGTCTTTAAAAATATAAAACTGGGGTCGTGGTATAAAAAAGTCTATAAAAAGTTATTTTCCTGTACTTTTTTTTCTAAAAAGTATAGGAAAAGAAATAGTGATAATTGGCTGGCCTATCCAACTGTCTCAGAAGCTAATCAGAAACAGAAACTGCAACTTTTTTGCAGCATGCCTTTATTATTTTCTTCATTTAAATCAATGTATTTTTCAAACTTGGCAACTTTAAGTTGTGTGGACTTCAGCTACCAGAATTCCCCAGCCAGCGTTGATTGAATTGAAGTCCACATATCTTAAAGTTGCCAAGTCTGAAAAACACTGATTTAAAGCACATTAATTCTGTACTTCAGCTAGACAGGTCCTTAAGGTTACTTAGCTATCAGTGGTAAGACAAACCCTGTCATCATGTCATCAGTCTAAAAGAACCCACAAAGCTGGATAGGGAAGAAGCAGCAGAAGAAAGCAAGCTCAACAATGAATATAGTACATATTAAACAGAGAAGATTATAGTGGTCCCTGAAGCATAGCCAAAATAGAGGACAGAAGACATAGATTTGTATAATGTTTGTAGATGCTAATTTATTTGCATGGATACTTATTTAGAAATAATTGCCATTCTTTAAATATAAATGCCGTATTTCATTCAATATCATGAGAAACTCTTTAACCAAATGACCTGTATGGCCATGGCCACTAACTTGCCAGTTGCGCCTCTCCATGTCTTTAAACTGGATTTGGAGTGGGCAGCTTTTCAGGACACTGTCAACTAGAGGACTGTTTTTGATAAGCTATGACCCATAGTTATCTACACGAAACTAAGGAAGTGTGACATTCACGCCGTTGTGGCATTCAAGCAATGATGGCACCCAAGTCATGACTCTTAGGTGTGCAAATGGAAATGCAAATATAAATATGTGCAACTGTTTTATAAATGCAAAGCTGGAATCCAGTTTAAAAAGCATTCAAATCTTGGCTGGTTTCAGATTTATACAAAGAAGATGCTCTGAATGTGAGCATGGTCATAAGTTTGCAAGTCTTGAGCACATAGAGAACTACCATTCAAACCTCACTTACCCCTTTTAGACAATAATTGTCAGCTAACCTGTGCTTATTTACTGGCCTTAGTGCCTCGTCCTTCCCTCTCACATCAATGCCCAAACAAATATTAGCTTCCACTCAAGAATAAAAAAAATAAATTGCTAATGTTTCTCCACACTTCCATGTGCAACAAGGTGTCACATCTTCACTGTCTTCCAAATGCATAATGCTAGCATGCCATCAGTTCTGCATTTCGGTTCCTTCACCTAATCATGGCAGCACAGTGGGATTCAAAGAGATTGGAGGTCAGGTGAGCCAAGAATTTCTCAGATGAGAATGTCCTTCAAGCACCAGGTACTGACACTGTAGGTAGGCATTTCAGAAGAACCATTTACTGCCTTGTTTACAGTGCCATTGACACAGGAACCCACCAAAATAGCTTGCGCTCCCATCATATAATTAACAGGGGGCACATTTTGCCTCACTATCAGGTATTGTATTGTATTGTATTGTATTGTATTGTATTGTATTGTATTGTATTGTATTTTTTGACTGTATATAGCTGCCCATCTTTTCCATGTGACTCTGGGCTGCACACCCAATTAAATCACAAAGCTAAACAATCAACATAATTCAAACGCAACCATTAAAATACAGTCAAAAACAGTTTAAAAATTATACTTTGCCAAAAGTACAGTGATACCTCAGTTCATGAACTAATTTGTTCCACAATTCTGGTCGCGAACCAAATTGGTCGCAAACCGAATCACATTTCCCCATAAGGTTCAATGTAAATAAGGTTAATCCGTTCTGAACCATATGTATTTTTTTTAACCACAAAAATATGAAACAAAGTACAGTACAGTACAGTATGAAGAGAGAGAACACTAACCTTGCTTGAGGCGACACCAAAAAGCTTCACAGCAAGTGTCTGTCTATGACCGCGATCTCACCTAGAGGAAGCCACGTGTCAGAGCAGGGAAGATGGCCGCGGGTCGTGTTCGTCGCCCGATGTGGAATTCACGAACGGAAGCAAAAATTTGCGAATGCTGCTGTTCGCGAACTGAATTGCTCATGAACAAAAGCGTTCGTGAACCGAGGTATTACTGTATTTTGTAACAGTTTTTCTTTAAAAAACTATAATCATCCAATACTTTGCTGGAAGATTATGAAGACTTAAGACTCACAGAGTGTCTAGTCAGCATCAAGGAGCTGTATGACTTGCCTTATTTTAGTTCACCAGCAATGCTTCTTTGTGCCTATCTGGAAATGAAATGCACCTATACTCACTAACTCAGTAACAAATCTGTATTGAACTACAACTGGTAAAATAACAGATTGAGTTTTACAGAGAAGATTAAAATATTTAATTGTTGGTTCTCTTCAGACTACCCAGTGTGTTGTACTTATTCAGACTTCTCTCCTAAAATATATCATTTGCAATATATTCACTGGTCTTAAGCAAGGGGAAACATGCATGGATAAGCAAGTACAGACCTAAGTATAGATAACAGAAGCACGGGCAGAAATCACATAAATTGTCATTTCAGGAACATGTTTAAGTTATTCAGCAGCAGTGAGAATGAAACGTAGGATGGGTATCAATTTTTTTCAACTGTACCTTTGATGTGTCAGCATGTCCAGCCTTCCCTTAGACTCTTTTTCCTTCTCGTATCCTCTCTTTAAAAAAAGAAAACTAAAAAACAAAAACTGGTTTTTACTTTGCATTGCCTAGAATAACAAAGATGACCATAAGATGTTCACACTGCCAACATCCAATCACCCCAGCTTAATAGAGTTTGCAGACAAAGATCCCAAAAGCTAATTTTGCCCATTGAAAGCTGAGTCCTATTTTTCTACAGGATATTCAGAAAGTCCTTTCACATGTGAATTTTCTCCTACAGAACTAATTCATCCATTTAGCTATCTCAGTATGAAGTTGCTTCAAGTGACTTTCCTAAGAGGACTGGCCACATCTGCTTGCTGTGACAGCTCCAGAAATTTTTATTTGGGGTAGGCATAGTGGGGGCACAGTGAATTTCAGGATGAGCAAGTCTTATTCTAAACGGACATTTTCTGAAATAAATCTTACTCCTTCAAATGAAGTTAGGTGGCATAGTAGAACACAAGCAAGCATTTACCCATTAAATTCCAGCAAGGAAGTCTACTTCCAAACAAAAATGTTAGGTGAATATTTGATGTACAAATTAGGCAGAACAAAACACAGTAGTAATGGATTTCTTTTAAAAATACAGCTGCTTACTTTTCAGCTCGTACTACTACAAATACATCCAGGAATCTACAAAGTGCAGTGAGAGGGAGCAGAGCAAATTGAGAGAAGAAATTTATGGCCAGGTAGGAAAGCCTAAACTTGGCAATGTTTATCCAAGGTCCAGTGGATCAGGGTTCCCCAACCTTGGCAACTTTAAGATGGGGGGGACTTCAACTCCCAGAATTCCCTAGCCAGCCTTGCTGGCTGGGGAATTCTGGGAGTTGAAGTCCACCTGTCTTAAACTTGCCAAGGTTGAGGAACCTTCAATGGACCACATTGACTGATTAGCTTGATCAAGTAAGGAGGAGGAGAATGGAGGCAGATGCACATATAAATATCTTCAGAAGTTGGATCTACCAATTTTGCAAAGTGGTTAGCCACTGCTTCAAAGTTAAGAGCTTTAGAGAGTAGTTCTGTTTTGCTTTTTCCTACTGCCAATATGCCATGCTGGATATTCATCACCCACAGAGTTCTGCTAACAGGTCTTAATTTGGTGCAGACATGAAAATGTCCATTCATAGCCTGATTTGATGAAGATATGGTGAGGCAATAGCACACAAATGAGAAGATCACTAAAAGACATTTTGGGTATTCGGGATTGATGAAACCCTTGGTTCATTCTTCCAATTTCTTTTACTTCCCTCATACATTCATACCTCTACAACGTTTGGTGATAGTCCCAATTTTGTTTTAAATCCATCCATACTACTGTTGCAATGTCTTGAAAATGGTCTGAGTTTCTGTGAGTCAAGAATGTAATGGCACTTTGGACTGACTAGGCTGACCTATTTAAAACTGTAATTTGCTGTAAGTCATTACTTGAGTTCATTAACAATATCATCACAAATAAGAACAAACGTTTTAACTTTAAAATCATGCTGATTTTTTGGAAGCTACTTTCTCCTATGTTAAATTTAGAAATATTATAACTTGAAAGTCTGGGACCATACAGTAGATTCACTTTTCTATAGTTTGCGTGTGGATGGAATTTCTTCTCCAATAATGTTTACATCAGTTATAATTTTGTTGAAATTTTCCTCATAATCCTTGTCGTTAATCAGCTGAGGAATTAATAAGGAAGCAAACTTGAGTTACACCACAATATGACTTCTACAAGTAATCTGATACCACTTTAAGTTCAAGAAGTTCTTCACTAAAAAGATTCAGATGAAACACAACTTTAAAAGCTATCTGATTTAGAATACCATATTCCTCTCCACTTATTGCAGAATTATTCATTACTGATTATATTTAGAACCAATAAAATTACTGAGAGTGTTGATTTAACAGTGAAGCATGATGCAATGTGACATATGCAGTGTGCACACTGACAATTTCTTCACTAATTCTACTCCCAGATTCTTTTTGCAATTCTGTGAAATGTGAATACTCAGAGGAACGTGATGTAAACACACACGGTTTTTGAAAAAGAGTAATGAAATTTCAACTACATCTCTTTTTTTTTTTAACAGACATCCACAATTGTGAACTTCAACCTTTTTTTAATTTTTTTAAATTTTATTAAAAAATTATATATATACACACACACACACACACTGTATATTAGAAAAAAACAGTTAAAAAAACTAGTATATCAGAGGAGCCATTCACCTAACTAAGGGCTTAATGTCTGCTGAAATAGTATAGCTTTGGCCTTTTTTCTAAGTTCTTGTAGAGTAGGATCCATCTGTACCTTTGGATGGAAAGCATCTTAAAACATTTTGCTAGGGGTGAAGAAAAGAATTTATGCCAGAGAACCCATGGAGTCTTTATTTTCCTGTATAAATTCTTCTTTAACATCTGGGCTAAAACTGAATCTTCTTCGCCTGTTTGCCTGTAATCTCCCGAGCCACTATGCAGTCTTTGTGGACTTCTGCTATGCAGCCTCAGACCAGAACAATTATCAATATCCTTTTCCCAATTGCTATACCCCTTGTGAGTTAACACACATTCACCACTACTTGTATCCTCCCCAGTGAGACACAGCACTCTGTAAAGAAGCTGGAATAATTAAAATAGAGACCAAGATATGGAAAAATGCTTTTAGACACTGGATAAACTTAGCATATCAAATGCAGAGAGTGGTTCCACTCATACTCAAAGACAATTTTTACTCCTGCTGGAGGCAGGAAATTGAAGATAAAATTCATCACTATGGCTTCTCCCCAGGGACCCTGTTGGCTCTGGGACAAGATCAGGCCATACTAATGTTCAAAACACAGATCCTTGAGGTACAAACCCAAACAAAGAATAGCAAACTACCTCTGAGGTTAGTGTTATGAAAACTCACAAGCCTGACCATGCCAGTGAGATATTTAGACCAGCTAACATATCAAAGGGATTTGTCTCTGATCTGATTTAACATCTTTTCATCAGCAGCTCTCAAAAGCAGATACAGGAAGGACCCTTATGTAGAAAGACTCTGCCCACGTGGCTCAGGGGCCACTGAATCTTTGACCCACACCTTGTTATACTGTAGTTGCTATTGAGACTTTAGAAGTTTTATATTTACATAGGTAGGCACACATATGGCACATATTTACATAGGTAGGAACACAAATGTCATGTGATTTTTCTCATCCCATTCACCCTCACACTCACTAGTGCTCTATAATTCCTTGCCTCAACAGATGCTTGCTTCGTTGGACCTTTCTGAGGAAATTCCCTGGACTTTATAACTTCATAACTTCTTTGAGGTTTTTGTTTGTTTTTGCTCAGACAACCTGATAGGACAAAAATGAGATAGAATTCTTGGGTTTCTGTATAACCTACTCCTTGTCTAGGATTGTCCAACGGTGCTGCAACAGAAGAATGAGAGATGTGCAGTTAAGGCTTTGGTACAAATCATCAATCAAGCCCTCAACACTGAGGAAATGTATTTTAGAAATAATACATACAGACCAAGCAGGTTATATACCTAAGAGAAAAATGAAGGCCAACAGCAGATTTATAATAAATACCTCAAAACACATAAATAGTAAGAAAAAGAAGGCAGCAGTAATATTTATTAGATACAGAAAAAGCTTTTGACAACTTGAAGTGGCCTTTTTTTTTATTCCCAGTTTTAACAAAATGAACCCAGGAGAAGAATTTAAGACTTGCATGGAAAGTATATATCACCAGCAAGCAGCAAAGACTGCAGCAACTGGAATACTCTCCACAAATTTCCCAATAAGCAAAGGCACTAGGCAAAGATGTCCACTTTCTTCATTATTATTTGCAACAGCTCTAGAAGGTTTGGCAGATTAGACTCTGAAAGACAAACAAATATCTGGGATTAAAATTCAGAGAGAAATACAAGTCGAAATGTTATTCAGGTAATACAGCATTAACTATTATGCAGCCACAGACAGTTGAGAAAAATAATCAAAGACTTCCGTGAATTCTTCAGATACAAAATCAATGCAAAGGCAACAGAGATAATAATGAGATATTTAACCTTAGAAGAAGATTACTTTGTCGGAAAAGAGTTTGCTGTGAGATAAGGAAAAAACCCAGTAGAATATTTAGGACTTTATCTGACAGGATGCAACAAATGCATATTTCAAAACAATTTTAATAAATAATGGGAAAAAAATTTAAAAAGACCCAGGAAGGTTGAAGAACTTTAAACTTTCTTGGCTAGGACTCATTTGCAATAGTCAAAATGAATATATTCTCTAATATGAACTTTCAATTTCAAGTGTTATGTATTCCAGACAAAATTGGCAAAGAACAGTGAACAGAAATAAATGGATCAGGGAAAAATGAGAAAGATTCAAAAGTTTGGAAGATTCAAAAGATTTTCTTCTAATTTTAAATTATATTATTGTGCAAGCTGCTTATTGTGGTAATCAAATGGATATAATTCCCAGATGGTAAAATATAAATCATAGCAGGAGCAAGCTTAGCTAATGGACTTCATTAGGTATTTATGGTATAAGGAAAGAGAATTAGAAAAGAACCCTGCATTAAAAGACAAAGTTTGATGCAGAATCTCTTAAAAACTAAATTAAATCTGGTGACTTCACCATTAGCCTCACTGTTAAATGTCTTTTACTCCAGAGACAATTACAGTAAGAAAGATTTAATCTACATATGCCAATATGCTACATCTAGACTCAGAAAACAGATTAAGGGTGCAGCAAAAATTGTTCAATGAAGAATACAGTTGATGTATTTACAAATTGCTGGAAGAATAAAACTGACCTCAACAAAGGAGGAGGAACCTTGAGAAATACATACACAAAACTAAAATCGACTACTACGTAGGATGTATATATAAACTGTTATTGAAATATGTCATGGAGATGGAACAAATTAATAACTGCATGATAAAGTGGATGCAAAACTCTGAAGAAGTAATAACAGTAGAACAATGGGAAGTGTTATGGAAAAACTCAGTAAAATTCATTCCAAGCTATAACTTGAGAGAAAATTGGTATAAATGTTTTACAGATTGCATAGAACTCTGTCAATAATTATCAAGACAGAAACATCTAATAACAGCAAATGTTGGAAATACCATAACAAGAAGGAACATTTTGCCACATGTAGTGGTTATGTAAAAAAATCTCAAAAGTATTGGAAAGAAATACATCAAAATATTCAAAAAATCCTAAAAATAAAATTTGAACTGAAACCATAGATATTCTTATTAGGAATAATTCCAGAAAATATAAATGGGAAAAAAAAATGACAATTTACTATGTTATATGTTGACATTTACAATAACAAACTTAGCACAACATTGGAAAAGCAGAACCCTGCCAGTGATAGCATATTGGGAGACCAAAATTGGAGAATATGTCGCTGTGGCAAAATTGACAGTATATGTATATGTGTGTGTATATGTGTGTGTGTGTGTGTATGTATATATACATACATGTATATGTATGTATGTATGTACAGTATGTATGTATGTATGTATGTATGTATGTATGTATCCATCCATCCATCCATCCATCCATCCATCCATCCATAATAGGAGTTTAACCAAATTTAAGCAGGAATGGCTCCCTTACATATTACACATTACCCATCAAGGCACATTCAGACATTTGGAATATGGTTTCTAGAAAAAAGTTATAAGCCCAATTAAAAACAACAGATGAAAGCACTTAAACAGAAACTAGCAATAACCCTTCATATTCATTGTAAAGTATAAATATCTAAATTGCAGTTAGTGGTTGAGGACACATATGGAAAGGAAGGGGACAATGCATCGCTAGAAAGTGCTTTTGAATCATATTTAATAGTTGTCACTATTTGTTCTGCCCTATTTTTCTTATTTTTCTTTTGTATATCTATATCTATATCATCAAGCTCTCAGCACAAAGCTAAGGTTTGCTGGTCCCTCCTGCCATTCCTTCCAATTGCAACGAGGTGCAGTCTTTGCAAGGCCATCACCCACATGGCTCAGGGCCTTCAAGCCACAATGCTGTACCTCTTCAAGGAGTAAGATAGCATGATCTCGGTTCCATTCACACAGAAGAACCTGTGAAAAAGGACCAAGTCTAGGTGCCTTTCCTTTCAACCAAATGGTCCAGCTAGTTTGGGAGGTGGAAAGGTTGTGTGAGTTCCTTGTCTCACTGGTTGTTTCTGAATCCATACATGTACAAACTGGTTTCTGGTAAACACTTGATCATTATCCCATCAAGTGAAGAGTTGTTCACGAGAAGAGGTCAGCACAAATATAACACGAAGATGGAATGTCCATGCTGCATAAAGTTCCTGACTGTCCATTCTGAAAGGCCTGAGATAGATTGGTCATTTCTCCCACAGCCTTCCTTCTCACCACATCCTATGTCAACATATTTCTATTTCCTCCAGTGTCAGTGTCAGGTTTTTTCTTACATCATTGACCGGGAATAAATAGGAACATTTCAGGAAACCCAAATGCTGGAATAAACATTTGGATTATACTTTATCCAAATGAGATGGATAAAAAGTGTTGATCCAGTTGCTCATTTCAGATCCTGAACTGTACTTTACATGGGATCCCCTCAATTTGTGGGCATATGGTAACTCTTCCTATCACTCCTTAGAGGCACTGAATGCAATGTGTTCATTCATGCTTCCAGTTTCATTCTTGAGGGGCATAACATCAAAATAAAAAGTGATACAGTAAAACCTCTATTTCATAGATCATTCATAGGAAGGGTGTCTGTTAAACCTGAATGTTAAATCGAGTAGTCTTCCCTCTTTTTCTTCTTTCTTTTGCTGAAGATTGACTACGAGCACCTACAAAGAGAGTTCTCTAAGGGATATCATTCTTGATGCCAAGCTTAGGTACTGCTGAAGGATGTTCCCCCTCCGCCCACCCCTTGATGTTCTGTTAGCAAGGAAATATCAGTGGAGACAGATGCCAAAGCTGGGGAAAAGAATAACTTCTGCTGCCATTGCCCATCTGCTGGTCTATATATCCACTGGTCCTCCTGCTTAATCAAACAATCTTTGCCTTTCTGAATGAAGCATGATGCCATCACTTCCACTCACAGCTTAATTAACTTGGGGAAAATGTTGCTTTTCTCTTAGTAGGTTTGATACTGCTGGGGTGTGTGCTCAATGCAAGAAACTACTAGTTCTCAGGCAACATATTGGTTGATAATTGCATTCATAACTATTTTCCTCTGGGAGCTCAAGGTACCAATGCACAAGGAGTTTGCTTTTATTTTATTTCCCCAGAAATAACCCCATGAGAGGGGTTGGACCAAGAAAGAATGAGTGGTCTAAAGTCATATAGTGATCGCCTTAGTTCACTGGGATTTCAGTTTCTCCAGTCTCAAACACATTGGCATCAAGTTAGTTGACCTGGAGAAGCAGAGAGAATAAGAGAGATAGTTGGTTAAAACTTTCTGAAATATGGTAACAGGTGACCTGCTTCCAAGATGATAGCTCCTCTGCTATCACAGTGAATAGAGCTCTCAAAGAAGGAGATGAAGAAGAAAAGGGTCTCTTGGGGAGAGCTCATTCCTTTGGGTGGAGATGAAGAATTTGCATAACTTCCATAAGATGTCAAGCTACAGCTCTCAATATCTATCCCATGGAAGCTGAAATTGCTGGAAGCTAGAGGGTTAGAGGTCCTCCACCTTTAAATTAGAGAATCAACAGATACCTTTGTCAACTGAGAAAAATACCTCTAAGGGCAGGGAATTGTAGTTCTGGGCAGTGTTGATATTCATGATATAGATATTACTCATTTTTTAGATAGCGATGGACAGTGCTGAAGTGGAATCAATGGTATCAGTGTGGTTCTTAAGCTTGGAAGACAAATTTAGATTTCTCAGTGGGAAGTTAAAAGTTGGGACTATAAAAGGAGAATCTGAAAGAGAACAGCATCTTGATGAGATCCAGGGAAAAGAGGAACAATTTAGCTTCTTGATCACCAGAGAAAGTTTGGGAAAACTTCCCATATACAAAAAGAAAGGGCTGCATCAAAAAGATGGCAGAGCAGCTTCAAAACTCAGAATAGCTTTTTCCTCTCAAGTGCATCTTCCCATAATTTCACAGCAGAAAAGATGTGTGGCTCAAACATTTAACTATTAAGAATCTCATGAAAAGGTGCCAGAACAGAGACATGCTGTAGGTAGCAATGTTATTTCAGAAAGAATCAAAAGCATACCCAGAGAGAAGTCACATTTTTATAGTACACCCACTGGTATTTCATCTTCAAGGATTTAATGTGAGCAGGAAATTCTGTTAGTGGCCATGGGGAAAAAAATCACTCATGTTAGGGAAGGAGCCAGCACCCTTTGGAAGCTTGCTTTGTTCCTCCATAAGTTATATCTTGATGGGAAAGAACCAGAAAAACTTAAAAGAAGTTAGTAAGTTATATTTTTGAGGGAGGGAGACAGACCCTAGATATGCATTTATATTTAAATATTCAAACACTCCATTTGTGTTCAAAATCAGTATGTTTCCCCTTCTTGACTGGGAAAACACGTGGTTTCTTTGTGCCTCTTACAAATTAGCGAACTGGGTAACTTAAACAAAATTTGTTTTGACATCACTGGAGGCCTTATTAGCAGTTACAGTAGTTCTAAGGAAGACAATAATTAGCAATGCAATCCAAGTAATTAGACTTAGACAGTACCACTGTCACCTTCACTGCCTCACTGAGATACCGTTTAACTACTGCTTAACTCTTTCTGCCAGCTACCATGTAAGAAACTCTTGCAGTCTCAAGGAAACATTTAAAACTTTTATAAGTTCAGGCTGTCCGACATTATACAGCATGCTGTACCACATTTCTGAAAATTCATGCAGGCATTCGTAGAGTATCTGCACAAGAAATGGGAGAGAATATAGATAGGCTTGCAGGGCATCTGGAGCAAGAAATTATTGCAGAGGAAAGGGAGGAATTTATAAAATAGATTGAAACACAAATCTTGTTCTAGAACCAAGGTATGGATTTTCTTTCAGAAGGCAATATTCTGACACCATTTGCAATGATTTACCATCTGCTTCCTGGAAGCTGTTTTGAAAATGTCCTTGGTAATACGACTGTAAAACTTCAAGGGGCTGTACAAATAACTGTATGCAATTGAATATGAAATATATAGAGAGAGAGAGAGAGAGAGAGAATCTTTCCATAGCAATTAAACAGTGAAATATTGAATTTTAAAATCCTTATGGAAAATTGGTAGCATATATAAAATCATCAATCACACATATTTTCATAGTAGAAGCCTCTTGCAGACCATCCCATATATACCAGTAAAATATATATAAAGTAAAAAGGTTGGGTATCTGAATTTTATTCAAAGACTTAAGAGGAATTCAATTTTGTGAGAAGGATGACAGTTCAAATTATTATTAAAGCACAGTTCATTTACAATGAAAATGTGAGAAATGTATGGCTATAACTGAATGCTGCAGAAGTGAGCTGCTTAAAATTAAGGATAAGTGAATGGTCCCACACAACAGTGTGAAAGTTGGGCTGATTAAAACCAGGGATGATTGACTTGTTCTTCTGCTGTACCAGATTGAAATGCAAATAAGCTGAGCAATATCCCCAGAAATGAGGGTGAGGGGGAACCATATTGGGCATCAGTAAAAAGTAGCTGGGTATCTTGGTAGATCTCAAGCTGAACGTGAGCCAACAGTGTGATGCAACTACAGAAAAAGCAAAGGCAAACCTTGGTCCATCAAGGGGACTGCTCTGCAGACACAGAGAGGGGAAGGAGGGGGCTTCTCCCCTCCTGCCTCCAACACTCGGCTAAGGCAAAAACACATAACACTGAGCCTCCAAGCAGCATTCTGAGACTAAAAGCTTCATGAATTCTTGGGAAGTACAAATAAACAGACAGAGAGAAGAAATCATAGAAAGTGTCCCAGTTAAATAAAACCTTAGGAGGAATGAAATTCTGGGTAGAGCAAACTGAGGGTACAAAAGGAATGGAATGATAGACATCATCTCATATCTGTTAAATTCTTGAAAAATGCCAGAAGGCCTCTGAAAGAACTAAAACATTGTGTTCCCCCCACTCCCACTTTTAGGCAAGCACTACCAAGACTGTACTTTCTCCAGTTCCTATTCCATTTCAAAAACCCTGTTTTGGAGGTTAAAAATAATAAATAAATACACAATAAACATATGTTTGAAAAAAGCAACTGAAAAGTAAAACAAGTAAGAAGCAAACTTAAAGGTATTCTGGTCCTTGAGTTGTAGTTATCCACATGCTGGGCCGAACAGGCATGACTTCAGTTGATTTCTGAAATAAAGCACGGGTGAGAGGGTGAGACAGGCAAACAACTTTTAAGAGAGAGTTTTGTAATTGGGATACTGTCCCTTATCTCACATGTGACTAAGATAATGCTCAAAATTTGGCAAACCAGACTTCAACAATATGTGGAATGAGAACTGCCAGATGACAGAACTGGAAGCGACACCTGAGATCACAGTGCTGTTATTTGATGGATACGAAAAGGGCAAGGTAGTTCCCGAAAGACATCTATTTCTGCTTTGTTAGTCATACAAATGCTTCTGACTATATACACTATAACAAATTATGAATAAACAGGCAGAGCAGGAGCTAAGGTCCCTTAGTTCTGGCAGTGATTGTGGCAGCAGAATGAGAAAGGAGCTTAGCCAGAGTTTGCATTTTTCAGCTTTTATTATACAATGTTCCTGCCCACAAAACCAAGGATGCCATACAACTGTGGTAGTCTAAGGACCTTAGCTGCTGCTCTGCCAAAAGGAGAAGGAAGGAGAAAGCAGGTGGAGAAAGACCAAGTAGTGGCAACTGGGAGAGCAGCGAAGAGAACGGAGAGCAGGGGGCTTTAGAAATCTCAGAAGTCCAGAGCCCACCCTCTACGGAGGCACCCAAAATGATTGGTTGAGAATGAAACAGCTGACTGGTCTAAGCAAAGCCCAGATCAAGTCCTGACAGATCTCCAGCTTTGTATGCCTGGGCCTAATGATTTGCACAAGAATTGCCAGTGCAAAATGCTCCACACAATTGGAGAACAGTTTAATTTTTCCAGCAGCTATTGATATCATCATCATCATCAACAACCATGGGAGTCACACTAATTCATTTAACTAATCCATTTTAGGGAGTAATGGCACTACAGAGTTACAGAATGTCAACCCTAAAAACTAATGCCCATACTTTACGTTGGACCCAGTAGTTCACAGACAATCAATGCATTGCCTTTAGGAGTGTGTTTATGACTCTGTTTAACCACTCACAAGAACTGGGTAGCAGCATCCTGCACAAGTTGAATTTCTGGAACATCTTCAAGTCATATACAGTGTGTGTGTGTGTGTGTGTGTGTGTGTGTGTGTGTGTATCACAACATATATATATGTGTGTTTATATATAATTGTAATATGTTTGGGCACCCTCCTCTCATTCTTCAGAGCACAATACTGATCCTTTGTCCCAAGTCTCATCTTGATAGAAAAACTAAGCATTTTCCCTTTATTTGCATTTTGTATGATAAAACTCATGAAAATTAAACAACTACCTTTTTTTAAACAAAAATCAGTCTGGTATATGCAATGCACAGGGGTCAGGTTCATAAGAAGTAAAGAATAAAAATATTAAAAATATATTTAAATGTGTGGTTTACTAAGTTAAGATTGCAATCTACAAGCAAAAAGTAATGCAAGAAAAGTCATAGTTCGTTGTTAAGAAACCAAGGAAGAATGGCATTTGGTAGATAAAGTTTAACAGATAGAGAGGTAGAAAGCAGAAGAATAAAAATAGCTTAATAAAAATACTATTTCAATAGGGAGAGAAATTAAACGCTAGCAATTAGATCGCAAGTCAATACCACCTTCTCTTTGGATGTCAGGGCATCTGTGACACCCATAAACAGGATCTAAAAATAATTTTAAAAAATTTAAAAATGAAACCTTCTTAAAACCACTAAACCTTGTACTGTATAATTTTTAAGTCCTTGCAGGATAATTTTGGAATGGAGAAAAATCATGACATTTTGTGTGACTATATCTGATGTCTGGGAGATGAGGTTACTAAATTTTGCAAGATTTGACAGCCTCCAGTAGTATGTGATGTCTAGAAAGGTTGGTTGCCTATGTATTAGAGGAATCAATATAAAAATGTTGAGTGCCATAATGACTGAACAGACATTCCCTCTTGCATGTACCTCGGACATTAGGAAAAGTGGTTTCTATTTTGCAGAAATGATAAATCTGGAATGAATGTTGCAGCATCTGAAAGATTGTTACATATATTATGTACCAGCTTTCATGGACTATTATCTATCGCATCACATGATTGACACCATATACATTGCTAAGCTTTAAGTGTTCCTTGGCATTTTTATTACCAACTTTTTAAAATGAATAATAGGTTGAATGTAAGTAAGTTACAAAACATACTGAGTTAAGATCATTACAGCAAAGACAATCAATATTTGGACAATAGTGTGGCACAATACAGAACTAATATATCCTCTTAGCCAGGAAAGATTGGGAAGTGTTCTTCCTTGGGTAATATCCTGCCAAAATCACAAGGAACATAAAGTGCCATGTATTATATAGTTACCTCTTTCTTTCATTTGTCAACAGATGATCTGTTCCCAGTAGATGATCTGTTCCCAATACAGTAGGTGCTTCTGGTCCATCCTATGCCAATCCAGATAAACCTGCCTTATAATAGGAGATTTGGCTCAGGATGGCACATACATTTAAGTATGTAATAACTGCTTTCAGACTGAGTCCACTTTAATGTTCTTGTGCCACCTTGACTATATGTGAATCCCAGTTCAGCTGATTGAAAGTAGAAATATTCAGTCACCTTATTTAGAATCACTACTTCAGAATGTAATCTTGTGCTAAATCATTCTGTATAAAATAAATCCTTAAAATGCTATACTGTTGCGCCTTATTGGACTCGAAGAAGGTTAGTGAATATATAGAGTGCAACATCTTTATCTTGAGCAGTTAGCAGTGATGGGCAGGTAGTAAGAGCTACATTTTTCCCCCTTAAAACTGGAACAGACTAACATGAATACTGCTCTGGAAATCACTAAAATAGTGGATACATGCAGAGCTGGGTGCAGGTATGTGTAAAATACAAATTTAGAGGTTAAGCATAACAAGACAGACTTTTGACTTCAAAGTAAGTTTTACTGATTTAATCAGAGCTTATTTCTAAGTAAATATGCTTAAGGTGGCAACCTTAATTTATACAGTTCAGGGTCACACCATAAAATACCCAACAGCATATTTTTGGCAGTGCCTATAGGCAATAATGGTATCACTAAACAAAGTTGATCACCATCCCCTTCAAGTATTGCTGTGTACAGTAGAGGCAGAGGACTGTTCCTGGGAGGGATGAGCGAGGAACTTCCAGAGTTTATGGCAAGAGTATATATTCCCAGCAGGGTCACCCAAGATGTGAAAGTTATTCCAATTGCCTGGCTAAAGCAAGCAGGCACCTATATAGGAAGATGTTGGAGACAGAAGATCGCTCTTTAGTGACATTGGCAAAGGCACCAGTTCATATTGTGCAGGAGAAAACACTCCTATATTTTTACTAAGAAAACCACATGGAGAAAATATAAAATGACTGATGATATAGTGCCATATGATGGGCCCCTCAGGTCAGACGGCATTCAACATACTACTGAGGAAGAGCTGAGGATCTTTCAGAGTACTAATGGTGTTTATGACATGGCTAAATTAAAGCCTTTGGGACATCTAGCTGCTGATATTGCCAAACAGGAAAATAAAATCCAAAGCTGCAAAGGCAAAATTACAGTAGGAACATAAGAAGCATGACATAGGAAAGTTCAGCTCAATGAAAGATGAAATGAAACAACTACAAATTGACATTTTAGGCATCAGTGAATTGAGATGGACTGGAATTGGACCTTTTCAGTCGTAAGATCACACTGTTTATTATTCAGGACATGAAAAACAAAGAAGGGATCGTGTTGCTTTTATAGCTAGGAAGGGTATAGCAAGAACTGTACTTGGCTACAATGCAGTCAGTGACCAAATAATATCATTCAGACTTAGTGGAAAACCCTTTAATATAACAGTCATCTATGTTTATGCTCCAACCACTAATACAGAAGAAGAGGAAGTTGATGAGCTTTATCATCAAGTTAAATTTGACATCGACAGAACATGTAATTGTGATTGCAGACTGGAATACCACAACTGGAAATATTAAGGAGGAAAATGTTAATATTGATATTAAGGATGATTATTATCCTTAATATTAAATATTAAGGATGATATGGCTTAGGTAACCAAAATGAAGCAGGAGAATGACTTATACATTTCTGCCACTGCAATTATTTTTTCATAGCTAACACTGTCCAAACAATCAAAACCATGATTCTATACATGGACATCACCAGATGGAGTACATAGAAATCAAATTGACTACATTATTGCTAAAAGGGAGTGGAGGCGCTCAATTATGGCATCAAAAATATAGCTAGCTGCTGACTGGGGAACAGATCACAAACTTCTTATGTGCAAGTTCCAAGTTAAGCTAATGAAGAAGAAGAAAACCAACCAGTTTCTGCAATATGATCTTGAGCATATACCCATCATTTTCAAGGGGAACATCAGGATCATTTTGTATCATGTCAGTGATAGAAAACCAGAGGAATTGTGGAATGAACTTAAGTCATTACAGATGAATGTGAAAAGAAACTGCCAAAGATGAAGAAACAGAACAAAGCAAACTGAATGTTAGAACAAACCATGGAAATTGCCAAGAAGAGAAGAGAAGCCAAAGCCCAGAAAGCCAAAAATTTCAGGAAGCAACTTAACATAAGTTTCAGATAGCTGTTAGAAGAGACAAGAAGCAGTATTACAACGACATCTGTAAATTGAGGAGGGAAACAGATATGGAAAAACAAGGAAAATCTTCTAAAAGATCTCTGAACTCAGAAGGAGGTTCCAACCTCAGATTGGTATGCTAAAGGATGCCAATGGACAGATCGTAACCAATTCAAAGAGATCAAACAAAGATGGAAGGAATATACTGAAATACTGTAAAGTAGACATGTCATTATCCAAGAAACCTGCTTACAAGAACCTCTAGTACTAGAAGATGAAGTTAGAACAGCACCCTGGTCATTACCAAGTCAAGAAGCTACAGGAACTGATGGAACACCTACACAAATATGGTGAGCAACAGAAGAAGAATCAGTAAAGGTTTAACAAACCAGTGACCAAAAGACTGGAAAGGTCAATTTACATCCCAGTACCAAACAAACATTGTAGAATATCCTTAATTTCCTATGGTAGCAAAATAATGCTTAGGATCGTCCAATGCAAAATACAGCCATGCATGGAAAAAGGAGGTGCCAGTTGTTCAAGCTGGCCTTAGGTAAGGCCATAAAACACAAGACAATTATTGTTGATGCATGCTGGATAATTGGGAAAGCCAAAAAATACCAACAAATATGTTCTTCTTTGATTATGGAATGTGCTTAGAAAAATGGGAATCCCATAACATTTTATTGTCCTCATGAGAAACCTATATACAGGTTGGGAAGGCACACTAGGATCAGAACATGGTGAAACAGCTGCAGGTTGGCAAAAGAGTGAGACAAGGCTGTATACTCTCCGCTTATTTATCTATACAGTGGTACCTCGGGTTACGAACTTAATTCGTTCTGTGACTCTGGTCGCAGCCCGAATTGGTCACAACCCGAAGCAAATTTCCCCATAAGGTTCAATGTAATTACCGTTAATCTGTTCTGGCGTGGAGGACAGGGAGGCGGCTATTGCTTGGAGGGAGAGTCCCCCTCCCTACGACCACGTGTCAGGGGCGTAAAATGGCCGCGGACCACATGTCGGGGCGGAAAATGGCCACAGACCACGTATCAGGGGTGGAAAAATGGCCACGGACCACATGTCGGGGCGGAAAAATGGCCACAGACCACGTGTCAGGGGCAGAAAAATGGCCGCGGACCACATGTCAGGGGCAGAAAAATGGCCGCAGACCACATGTCAGGGGCGGAAAAGGGCCACGGACCACGTGTGAGGGGAGGAAAAATGGCCGCGGACCGTGTCACGGGAGGGAAAATGGCTGTGGATCCAGTTCATAACCCGAGGCGGAGTTCGCAAACCGAGGTAAATTTTTGCGGCCGGAGCTGGTCGTAACCCGAAAAGTTCATTAACAGAGGCGTTCGTAACCCGAGGTTCCACTGTATCTATATTATCTTATCTAGATATTATCTCTATGCTGAATATACATATTAAAGGAAGATGGATTGGAAGATTACTTTGGCTTTAAAACTAGAGGAAGAAATATCAATAACCTGTCCTATATTGATGAGACTACTCTGATAGCCAAAAATAAAAGGATCTGCAAGCTGTAATAATAAAAGTCAGGGAGCACAGTGAAAAATGGAACTAAAATGAAATATAAGGAAGACCAAACTAATGACAATATGTACAAGAATCAGCCTTAGAAATGACAATGAAGATATCAAAGTGGTAGATAGCTTCTACCTTTAGGATCAATCAAGAAATACACTGAAGACTAGCACTTGGTAGAGCAGCCATGAATGCCTCAGAAAAGATACTTCATTTCCATGATGTGTCTATACAGGTAACTCTTGTTCAGCAACCACAGTTGGGACCAGCAAGTTGGACATTATGTGAAGCAGTCATTAAGTGAAACTGTGATTGTGCTTATGATCTGACTTCAGCTTTCCTTTGTTTTACAGACCTGTGAAGGTCTTAAATGCAAGGATTGGTGGTAAAGTTACTTTTTCATCACCACAGTAACTACAAATGGTTGCTAAATAAGGCAGTTGCTAAATGAAGACTACCTGTACCTACAAAGATCAGAAGAGTGCATGTACTCTTGTGACACTCTATGGAAGCAAAAGTTGGAGTTTGAAGAAGCAGGACAGAAAGAATATTGATGCTTTTCAACTTTGGTATCAGAGAAGACTCCTGAGAATACCATGGACAGAGAAAAAAACAAGCAAATGGAATCATCAAGTAAATCAACCCAGAGTTCTCACTCAAGGCACAAATGACCAGGTTCAAATTATCCTACTGTACTTCGGAAACATTATGTGAAGACTTAGCCTCCTGTGGAAGGTTCTAATGCTGGGAAAGGTGGAAGGAAAGAGAAGAAGACGATGACCAGCAACAAGGTAGATGGACTCAGCTATACTAGCAATGAGTGCACCATTGGAAGTTCAGGAGCAGGTTAGGGACAGAATGTCATGGAAAAAATATATTGTATCTATGTGGTTGCAAAGAGTCAAAACCTACTGGATGGCACATAATCAATCAATATATAAATTTTAAAGATACCCAAAATGTTTAACATGTATTGAAGCATAAAGGAAAAATGCTCTTTCATGTTTTTATGGATGAATTTTTAATAACACAATTACAGCATCACAAAAGGAGGAATTATCACTCAGTTACATGCTCTAAACTCCTTCATACATCTCTAAAAATTGCCTTATACATGTATACTAATGATACCATCAGAAGTTTAAAAAGACATGCCTTGAATAATAAATGCAAGTTAAATTATTTCCCATTCTTAATGTTCACAGTGAAAAGTGAATCCAATCAAACTGCTAAGTAAGATTTGCTGACAATAATCATTATTACTTCTGTAAGAGTATTTATTATGACTTCCAAATATATCGGCCAGGGCATATTTATTAGCAGTCTCTGTTGATTTACTAAAACATTTGTTTTTAGTAATAGCATCTGAAACTTATTTCCTTTATGTCTGCCTCCCCCCGTATTTGTAACACAGATGTGCAGCTTTCAGAATGCAGTTCCAAATTATTGTTTCATGTTGCATTCATTACCTACTGTGCATTCGCTTAGTTCATCTATAAACCATCTTCTCTCTGTCTTGGAACCCCGTACAGCTCATATAGCATTCTCAGGAAGCCTTCCATCCAGTCAGTCAGCTCAAGCCACCTTAGCTTCAGCACAGTGACTATATGATATGCATTTCAAACAAAGCACACACAGTAGACGCTTGGTCTAAATGCCTATGTTATTTGAATGATTACAAAGCCACAGTGAGCAATGATCACTGCGATGCTCTCACTGACTGAAAATTGCAAGAACAATATTCTGCATTTTGTTTATTCATTTATTAAATGTGATGCTGTATACAGGCTGTTCGGATAGCATAAGATACAGAAGCAAGGGCTGTGAGATTTCCTAGTAACAGGTAATAGACAACTGAAGATTTCTATATGTATATTAATGGCATGTTTTGTTTGAAAAACAGTCGAAGCCCTGCAAACCATTTATGCCCATTTTGATGAAGCACGATTGGCCCTGCTAATGAATTATGAAACCTATATTGGTTTATTGAAAACATTGAAAAAAAAAAAAGGAAGCCTTGCAAATGGAGTTACGCTTATTGACTTCAGCCAGATATCTCACTGATGTGACTCTTGCGGCGGGGGTATATTTGACATCAATATCCGATAAGGACAGTCCAATTTAAGTCTTAATTAACAGAGAATTTGATTGTCCCAGTCTGGCATAAGGACTAGAGAAATTTGCCAGTATGAATTTAATTCCTGTTACTCTGTCTGCTCCTGAGGCTTAAATAGCAAGTAATATCCTTTCCTTTGATGACAAAGCCTTTAACAAAGGAAGGGGAAAAAAGCAACATTATTACTGTCGAGACATTTATCTCAAGGTTATAAGATCAAATGCAGTGTGTGTTGGAAAAAAAGATGAAAAGATTTTAATAGTACAATAAGATTACTTTAATATTACACAGTTATTATAGTTGGTACTTAGATAACACTTTTACTAAAATTCTAAATGCTTCATGTAGAGTTTCCATCTTTAGTGGTATTCAATATAAGCTTTAAGTATTGTTTCATACATATCTCTGCTCACTTTCCATAGAATTTCTCCCCATCTCTTTAATTAATCCGACTGTATATTTTTCCTCCTATGACCTTGTGGATAACAGAATTGTAGCTGTTAAGTTGCAGAGGATTTCTTATACAGCTACCTCATGACTTGGTGTTTTCCAGGTCAGCTTTTATCTCTCAGATGTTGCCAAGACATTGGATGTTGTTTGTCTCTGAACTCTTGCACTTCCATTCCTTTCTGTCCAGATCAGTTACAGGATAGGCCATTACCGAGCAGAAGCTAGAGGCCTACCCATTTTACCTTCTCCCTGGTGACCATCCAAAAGGGACTTATGCAAAAAAAAAAAAAGTGGGAGGGAAGATGGCATGATTAACAGGTCTAAGAACAACTTAGGCATGGACTATAAAGCAGGCAAAGACAGAGGGAATGATTAATGCAATGTCATTTTTCCCCATTAGGGGGAATCCGTTGGGGGGAGATGGGCGGCATACAAATTTAATAATAAAGAAATAAATAATAATTCATTTTTATGGCCAAGAAATAGAGACCACTCAGCATAAGAGATGGGCAAATACATACCTGATCTGGATTGCATCTGTCTATGGACCAGATCTGGGCTGCAAAATTCCTGTTGACAACAGGATAGAAGTGAAGAGAGAAAGCTCATGTTCTTTGCTGCCTTCTGGTTATCTGGATTTCGCAGTCCAGATCTGGCAGCCCTAAGTCTATGACTCTCTTGCATATGTTTCCCCATTACTTCTCTTCTGTTTCATTTCATAACAACAGGAGGGAAAAAAGAGAGAGAGAGAATTTATCACATTTCCACAATGCTCAGCCATGTTATGAAATTACTAATTAATAGGGAAAGAAGGAGGGAGGGAGGGTGAGAATAGGATGTGTAAGAGCCAATCAAATAAGTTCCAGTCAGAATCCTTCAAGCATACTCCAGAGTCCATCCAGTCAGTTTCATAACACTTTCCAACAATGCAGGTTTTGCTTAGATTTGCATTGTCATCCTCCAAAGGACCATCCCCATTATTAGGCAGGAGATGGTCGCCTTAACTGTTGCATGTTGGACTTATGAAAGGGCAGTACAAGGTTCATCATTTGACTTGTAATTGCTGTATCTACTTATGCCAAAGATGGAGAAATACTCTAAATAACTTAGCTAGCTTTTGGCAACCGTGCATGTTGATTTGGATAGAGAGAGGCAATTTGCTGCTCTGCCTTATGCAGCAAAATGTCTTAGGTTCAAGGTGATTTTTCAAAACAATTCTACCATCTTTCTTTTACAATCATGCTAAATATTTCCTATGTGAGACCACACATTCATGGATATATGACCATTCTTTTATCCTAGGTGCAAAAGACATAGAACATACACTGGAGAAGAAAAGATAATCCTAGACTATAAAATTATGTTAAAGGATCTGGATTTTTCTTTTGTTTTGAATGTTGTGAAATGACACTTTGGTGTATCAGTCTGGAAATGATCATCTGAACAAATTAACTTTTTGAAAAAACAGCATTTTGTTTAGCTTATTCAAAATCCACCTGCCATCATGGAGATTAATTGCTTTCTTGTTCTGATGAATTGAAATATACATCTATTCAGCAACTGTCATTATTTGAAGTTATTAGCTTATCTGCCTTTTATTCTTAAAATAATTGTACTATATGGCATGATTAAGTTGCTTTATAATGGCTTCACTCCACATTTATCTTACTTCAGATTATTCCTACTAGAAGTACAGAACTAGATGGCTCAAGGCATGCCATTATTATGTAAATTAAAACCGAGAGTAATTTAGAGTAGAAACTTTCAACTTTGCAGACCTAGGATTCACATTTACCTAAACCCTGCAGCAGGAGATTCATTTTGTGTACTTTCTCTATAAAATTTGTATCCTGCATTTTCACCATTTTCAATCATATTTCTTATTTATCTTTGCACATTTGTCCTGGGAACAATGCATGATGATGTATATGCAACTGTTACTTCAGACGAAACCCTTATGTTCGGCTTTGCCTCTCCCTTTCTAAATCTAGGAATGGAGCTGTTTCAGATGAGATCATCATGGCATATATCTTCTTTCTGGGTACTATTCAGTAAAGGGAATAAAATACAAAATGACAACTTCCTCTTTCAAATGCTACCCATTTGAAAGAACCACAATTCATTTGAAGGAACCACAAATACAAGAGGTTTTGAGAGACTGTCACTGGTCATAACTGATTTGATATGGCTTCTCCAGTCCCAATCTTTAATCTTCACATATTATATATGTCTATATGGATCATATGAGGGCTGCAAACATCCTTACTATGGTCCCTGTGTCCCCCAAAATTCAACTGCTGAATTCTATAGCCTTTTTCAACAACAATAATAGCAACAAAAGAAAAGCTGTACATAAGCTTTCTAATATACATGTAGTCCCCAGCTTAACAACGCTCGGTTTAAGGACAACCCATAGTTAAGAAAGGAGTCTACTGTAGCAAAATTTGAGTTAAATATACAACGATTCAAGTTAAATACATAGTGGTTCGAGTTAATTACCTAGTACTACTTATACAGTATTATACAATAATATTGTTCCGGCTTACATACAAATTCAACTTTAAAAAAAAAAAAATTGATTACAAAAAGAAAAAAATTACATAAAAGTGGTTTAACAAAAAAGTGAAAAAAATGCAACAAAGAGAAAAAAAGTGTCAATATATCATTATAACAACAAACAATGTCAATTCTATATATGCTTATCTAATACACATATTATTCAAGTATATATATATATCTAATAGATTTATACGAGCATAATTTTTTAAAACCTACTGTATTTGTATAAATAAGTCCCATATTTCATTATACTTGTCCATACATAGTCGATGTCTATAGGCAATCTGCTCATAAGTGGCAAGCACAATCAGGTCTTCAATCCATTGAATAAATGGGACCATACATTTATCTTTCCAATGCTCCAATATCAGTCTTTTGGCCACGGAGAATCCATTTACATTGTCCAGATGTCAAATTCTATGTACTAGGTATATAGTTCAAAAAAACATTATCCTCTGAAAATTTTAGCTTTTGTTGCGCAATCATATTTATATAGTCTACTACTTTCTTCCAAAACTTGTTAAGTATAGGACATTGTAGAAACATATGCTTTAAAGAGGCATTGTCCTTATTACATATCTCCAGCAAAATGCTGTTTTTGACAGTCCTTTTCTATACAGACATAGTGGAGTCCAATAAATTCTAAATATTTTTTGCTGTATTAGTTGTAGTTTAAGGTCCACTGACACTCTTGCTATAGAGTGAGATGCTCTCCCATTGTCTAGGCAATGTAGAAACCTCTAATTCTTTATTCCACTCATCCCTTAACATCTGCATATCAAATTGATTTCTTAATAACAAATATCTATAAAAACTAACAGTAAGGGTTTTTTTTATAGTTTTAAAGGATTTAACAAGTTGTTCTAACACGTTGGGTGCCTCAGAAGCTGAAAATGCTGCTGGTTCAAACAACGTTCTTAACAAATGTTGTAGCTGTAAATATTTCTGTATACTCCTTCCACCTTTGATCTTTGAATTTGTTACTATCTGTTCATTGGCATCCTTTAGCATATTAGTTTTAGGCTGGAACCTCCTTCTGAGTTCAGAGATCTTGTGGAAGACTTTCCTTGTTTTCCATGTCTGTTTCTATCTTCATTGTCTTCAAGATATTATTGTTATACTGCTTCTTGTCTCTTCTAATAGCTCTCTGAAATTCTTTATTCTTCCTGAGAATTCTTTCTTGGCTTTGGCTTCTCTTACCTTCTTGGCAATTTCCATGGTTTGTTCTGACATCCAGTTTGCTTTTTTCTGTTTATTGATCTTTGCCAGCCTCTTTTCACATTCATCCTTAACAGCTTCTTTTTAAGTTCATTCCACTATTCCTCTGTCAGTGACATTCAGGAAGATTCCCTGAAAGTGGTGGGTATATGTTCACACTTTTATTGTGTTATGTCTAATTTATTTACATTTATCTCTTAAGACAGAGTATGTTCAAAATTCATCTTCATCATCTATCAGCTGGTCCAAAGTCAATATCCCCACTTACATATAAATTTGACTTAACACAGACCTTGGTAACAGAACTCGTTCTTAAACTGGGGACTACTGTATCACCTTCTCTCACATTGGATGTCATGTGCTCAGGTTACTTTCAGGAGCCGTTCTTCAGGTGCTGTGTGTCTGGAGGTTAGTCAAGTAGAAATATGAGCAAAGGGGTGGAGGTGAGTTGGGTGATAGAGTCCTAATGTTGGAATTGCCTTCTCAGATAAACACAAAGGGTACCCATGCTGAGGATGTTTAACATGTCAAGATGGAATGTTCTGTGTTCTATATTTTGTATTCTGTATTCTGATATGGCCTAATGGCTAATCAATAATAAAGAATTGCAATGTCAGGATGGAAGAGAAATTAATTTGGTTCACATTAATATTTCTCCAAACTATTCATGACCTTAATGTGGCTAACTGATGTTTTCTTGAACAGTTATGAGTACAATTTGCCACTCAAAAAATGTACCCAGAAATATATTTATTTGACTTTTTTTTTTTCCAAAATCCATTCACTGGATGAACAAAAATTGCTTGCAAAGTCTTTACTAAAACAAAAACAAACAAAAAATGCATATAAAACTACAGTGGGTATATTATGGAAAAGTATATACAAAATGTTTATATTAAGAAAAAATGGAAAAATACATTCAAAGTTTAATGAAAATTTGCTTTAAAGCTGTAAGATACATTTTTTTTAATGTTTGGAGAAATGAGAAACTGAGCAAAATTGAAAATGCAACTTCCTCTATTCTGGTTAAAATATTGATTAATTTCTGGTTTATTTATGTATTTTGCTCTGGGTTGATGCTTTTGCTGTTTTCTTCTTGTAAGTTGATTTTTTTCCCTATATTAATTGTAATAGTATTTCAATCTTCAAAATACAGCTTTAGTATTTTATTGAGAAATAATAAAATAGATGAGTTGCGCATAAAAGTTGTCTGATTTTAAAATTAATGTATGTAATGCATTGTATCATATTGATATTGAAGTTATCACTGAAGTTGGGCCATTTTTTGTTTGTTTTTATTATGTAGATTGCAAATTACCTGAACATAATTTCCTGAAAGACAGATTCCAATTAAAAAAAAAAAAGTTGAATTATACAGTTCAAGATGTTCAGTTCAGTCCCTTGTGGCTTGAACAGAAGCAAAGGATTCTTATCACACATGTAATCAGCTCGCCAAGGAAAAAATGACTGTGTGTTGAAAATGGCCTCTATCAATAAGTAATTATCACCATTTACGCCTTTGTGTAGCCATTCTAACTTCATTAATTTCAGTTCACATGCTCACGTACAAATATACTAGTCTCAATATACCACTCTCTGCATCTGTTGAATACCAGAGTAATGTTAGCCTTTAAATGACATTCTGTTTTAATCATTTCAAGAATCTAATCTACAACTTAATCTGAATAAACAGATAAAAACCTCTTTTCAGTATCTGTCAAATAAAAATGAAGAGAATCTGCCTGTCCAATACAGCAAAGAAAGCCTCAAAGAAATAAAATTTCCAGAATATGCGGAGAATGTACGTAGGATTCCCAACTAATGTATACTACTGGACAACATGGAGCTCAAACAGATGCTTTGCAAACTGGATGCAACAAAGAAGCTTTAATTGTTCCAGAAGGAGGCCTCTTCCAATAGAAGCAGTAGTCTTTTTCCTCTTCCTTTCTATAATGATTTGCTCTAATAACTCTAGAGACAAGGGCTCTAAAAGCTATCTCCTATATATGTCAGGTAAAATATGGGTTTATACAAATCTCTAAGGAGAACTAAAGAGGACATTTGTTCCGGTAAAGTCATGTTCAGAGGCTGATTTTAATTTTTCACACAAGCAGCAGTTGCTTACAATGGCTATTCAATCTGTCATTTACAGAGATGGAAATCATGTATAGATATTCACACAATCAGACTGAAATAGTGATTTGACTCTACTTGAACTAAGGGGGACTTATTTATTTTTAAAAAGTTATCGAATGAATCTTCTCTATTAGGAGGGCTCAGATTTCATATGCTTTGTTAAAAATCAAGATACTGTATTAACATTGTAGACAAGTTCCAGGCATAAACATTTTTGCTTTATTCATTTCATTTCACTTTTTTTTTTTTAATGAAAGAGAAGAATCAGTGGATTTTGTTCAGAAATCCCCACTTCCCTGATTTGATAAAGTACAAAACAAATAACAGCTAAATGTGACTGATCGGCATCATTTAAAGAAAATTATTTTCACAAGATGGATTATCAATCTTCTGTAATATCTTATGGGTATATATGTTATAGTAGGATAAAAATTAGGGAAAGACCAGTATGAAGAGACAAAACATATAGCAGCTGAAGCAGAAAATAAACACTAAAGTTTACATGTGCACAGATGGGGGCCACTGTATTCAGAATCAGGGTGAGCTTCGTATACAGTATGTACTGAACGTGCATTCTAATTCTTTAAAAAAAAAAATCCCAGATGAAGTGCTCCTCTACTCATAGAGCTCCACAAGTATTTTGGAGTTACTCAGTTGGAGTATTTTTTTTCTCCTCCACTGATCAGTTCATATTTGAATAGGATTTGCATAGTGTTTGTTCTTGAATGCACATTAGATAAATACATATTAATTTCCAACCTAGTTCCCCATCACAGATGTGTTCAAGAATGCAGTATATCTCCTGTTCCCAAATGGCAAGACTGGATTCTCCCTATACCATTCAAATGGATTGTATGTTTTACAATCCATTCTAAAGCACAATCCAATCAAAATTATCCACTAATTTCAGTGGAAAAATATCTGACAAGCTAATGTCCATAAACTGAGACTTTGGTTAAGTCCATCAGCATGGCTTGCTTTGTAACTTAACATTCTTAGTGGATTTTATTTATTTATTTTTATATATTTAATTTCTATATATAACATTTTTGCAAACTGGACTAAGAACCTAGTTAAACTATGTGAACATGACAGCAGTTGTTATTGCTGTGGCTATTCAGATTTACACCCTGCTTTTTCCTCCAGGAATTCAAGGAGGTTACATGGGAATCTCCATCATTTTATTCATACAAGAAAAGAAAAGAAAAGAAAAGAAAAGAAAAGAAAAGAAAAGAAAAGAAAAGAAAAGAAAAGAAAAGAAAAGAAAAGAAAAGAAAAGAAAAGAAAAGAAAAGAAAAACCCTGTGAGGTGTCAGACTATTATTTCTCCCTTGGGCTGAACTGACACATCGCACTAAGTTTTAATGTGGTTCATTGTGTTCTGGCTTAATGTTTTGGAAGAACGTAGCCAATCATGGCTTATTTAAGAAGGAACCATGACTGAGCACAACATGTGAAACAGATCAATTGTATTTCCTATATTTTCCTTTCTTGGTATTTTTCTTTGAATGGCCATCAGTGACATAATTCAGATTGTAAACGATAACCTCCTGAAAAGCATACTGTTTTTCTGGCAGGACAATACAAAATTTATTTATTTTGAAATAGTGAAAGATTTTGCCATGGACCTAGAATAACAAGACAAAATATGTGAGGATTTCTGAAACACCACAGCATTTGTCAGCACACTGATAAGACAGCTTGTGGAGAAGAATGGTTGTTAAGGTAAAGGTTGAGAAGCATCTGTTGAAAATGTTTTGATATATTGTGTCTTGACTTGATGAAGGAGGCTGAAATGGTTCGTTTCCACTCTAACGATTCTATGAAACAGCTAAATCAGTTATAGGAGTAGCATTCTGTGGGAAATGTAATATCCACACTATTATCAACAGTTCATTGGTCTGTAAAGAGATTTTCCATTAACTGTTATTACTGAAGATTAATTGTAGACATGTACACAGCTACTTTCCAGCTACTTAAAGGTATGACTTGTGAATCAGAAGAAAATGGGTCCTGCCTGTTATATTTTTTCTTTATTTTTAAGATCAGGTAAACATCAATTTTGGGGGGGGAAAAAGACATCCCTTGTTGGTTAATTTAGTGACAGTCCATAAATCTCTTCCCACCTCAAACAAGCACCACAGCTACTATGATAATGTGGGGAAACACCAATAAGTTGATTTGCATATACACAGCTAACACTTGCCAGATCAACCAATAGTCATGTCTGTGTACCCAAAAGGCCCATTGTGAAGCTACCTTTTAGACAGAGTTTTTACATCACCTTATGTTACTCCAACCATTCTCACACTCAGCTGCAAGTCATGAAGCTGACCGTGGCTTGTGTTAGCCATTTTCCCAGTTGTGCTTCATATCTTCCATCTGCCATGATACAGAAGCAGAGGAAGCTGCAATGAGGTGTCTCAGCTCCCACTAACTTTTTCCCACTCAAGGACCCAAGAAATGGTTGCTGTAGATCCCAGCTGATCATCTTTTGGGTATGTTTGGACTCCGTTCCCAGAATTCTTAGCTAACATGGCCAAAGGCTCAAAAAGTCACAACAACAGTATATCAGAAAAGCATCAGGTTTACTTCCTAAGGCTTCACAAAAACTTTTATGTAGAGAAGTGTATAGTGTGTGGATCAGATCCCAAAGCAGAGTTATGGATCATTTTTCAGTTCCAGTTGATTCCCATCATGTTTGTGAGTTTAATCTTAGAGTTCTTGTCTTGTGTTTGCTTCCATGAAACTTTTTATTTGCCTAATTCTTTTTGCCTGTCTAAATGAAAGAAGACATTCACTTCTCACTTGATTCATTTGGGAAGAAATCATGTTTCCTCTCATCTACAAAGCACAAATAGAGGCCATCGCCAGAGACTTAAGGTTTGACCCATTATGCCTTGTTATTTTTAGCAAGAGTGCACATTTCTGACAAACCTCATATCACACATAAAATCAGTGCCTGCCTGGTGGAAGAAGCTCTGTTAAAAATCATTACAGGACACCGCTAGCTGGGAGATTATTTTTATAGCATTTCATTCCACAGTCTTCTTCTGGAGGAAAAAATCTTTGGGGGAAAAGACAGCTCTGTGGATTTGTTATATCCTTTAAAACAACCCTGCATATTTGCAAGTGGATAGTGATGAAAAGGAATTATAGGGTTATTGTAACCAGTTGAGGCAATTCAAGCTCCATAACAACATCAACTCAAGCAATTTATAAGAACCAGATGGTGCAGCTTTGGTGGCTATGAAAGAAGGCTGTGAGGCAGAAAGTCACTGATGCAAAATTCAGCTCAGCCCAGAAGCTCTCTATGGCCTTAGGCAAATCACAGTTCCTTCCCTCACTGTTTCACACGCATTAATATTACTACCTACAGTAACTTATGGGGCTGAACAGTCAGCGAATACCTGTAAAAGTGCTCTGTAAATGCAACATTCTTTACTAGTACAACATTGCATTGTGAGAGTGTAATGTAACCTATGGACAACATAATTGTCCATATAAAGCAAATTTGGTGGGACCTTTATCGGTTTGGATGGAATTTGCTTTGTTGCTTATTTAATAGCATAGGACCTATTTTGGTCATACTTTCCATGTGTTTCCTGCCTTGACATGATGGGAAAACAAAATATGGTAGTGTAGTAGGAGGGGACTCCATCCATCAAATTAAAGAAGTTAGGGAGCAGACATAGCTCTAGAGAAGTGTTAACCTTGGCCATTTTAAGATGTGTGGACTTCAACTCCCAGAATTCCCTAAGCCAGTTCTAGGTTACATTACACTCTCACAATGCAATGTTGTGCATGTGTAATATAAATAAAGCCTATTAACTGTCAACCTCTTGGCCTGTGTTGATCTTTAATTCCATAATCTCCAGCCAATATTACCAAATGTCCTGCTGGCTGGGAATCATAGGAATTCAAATCCAACTGAAGGAGGACACTGTGTTGGCTATGGCTGAACTACACATTACAGATAGTCCTTATGACCATTCATTCAGCAACCATTCAAAGTTAGGATGGCGCTGAACGAGGGGGACTTATGCCCAGTCTGCAAAGTTGTAGCTGTCACAGCATGCCTGCAGTCACATGATCACAATCCAGGTGCATGGTACCTGGCTTGCAATTGTCACAGCGAGCTGCAGTCATGTGTCCGCAATTTCTCACATTCCCTGCCAGCTTTATACAAGCAAAGTCAATGGGGAAGCCAGCAGGAAGTTGGAAATAGCTTCTGCTTCTGCCCCTTTTTCACCCGTAGCACCTCCCAGCCTCCCCATGGCACCTGTGCACCTCCTGCACTCTGTAGCACCTGCATGGGACAGCTCCCCACCTTCCCATAGCTCTCACCCACGGGCCTGCTTGCCTGGGACTCCTGCCTCTTCCCACTTAACAACCTGTGGCTATGACGGCAACTGGGACTGCCAAGATTGCCATCACTAACCAATGCGGTCACATGACATCGCACTTTACGACCACATCACTTAGCGATGGAAATTTGAGTCCCATTTGCCGTCATAACCTAAGGACTACCTATATGATAAATCACTCTCTCTCAGTACAACTTTCCCATCAGAGTTGTTTTGGGGATTAAAAATGGGAAATCTTCATGTGAGTTAGCTCCTCAAGGACAGGTAGGATGTAAACAGAATAAATATACAAATAATACGCCTTTTTAGCTCCCTGTCCAAGTTGCCTGCTTGTATTTAGAAGTGAAAACAGCCATTAGGCTCCAATTAGATATACATTCCTAAACCAAACTGAGGCCTCACGTCAGTTTGCTGGCCAAAAATTCCCACACTGATTCACTCTTTGCCCCTGAAGAACACAGATATTATTAACCTCAGAGCCCCTTTGCAGCAAACAGAAGCAAGGGAAGAAATTTCCTACAGCAAAGCAACAGAAATGCGATATATTTGGACATTGGCCAAGATTAAGAGTCCTTTCCAAGTTGGCTGGTTTTCCTTCTCAAGAAAAGGGGCTAATTTAAGGACATTTTTTAAAGGCACACTCACTCATACCTGCATTTTAGTGCCAAGTGTACATGTTAGCAGATGATTTTGGTGAGCAATATCTCACCACCACATCATATGCAGAAGGTGCAGTTCCCTGAGAAGGGAAGGGCAACTCAGGAAAACTGTTTTATCACACCAGGCCTACTATAGCTACCTGCTGAGCACATGGCAGGAAGTTGACAGAGGTTACCAAATTACTCTTGGGTGACCCAAAACAACTGGGTCATTTATTCAAACTTCCATGTTTACATGTTTTCGGTAGATTTGTCCACTCCTATTTAAATTCAGACAAAAAGGATCTGCTCCCCAACCGAGTTTCATTCTGTTTCTCCCCTACGTAAGTTTTGTTTGCAGTCTTGCTGAGACACCACAAAGCTTCAATGAGGTCGTGCTTCTGGCAAACCTTCAAACCTATTGGAAGCTTTAAAAAAGAGAAGAAGCCATCCCGGCTTGCTCTGCCCGGGAGTAAAATTATTTAGACACCCACAAGTTACCCTCAGCGGCACCATCTGACTGTGATGTTAATGGGATGAATGAAAGCCCCACTGGGAGCAGTAATAATAATTACAGGGTGAAGAGCTTGTCTTTTCTAGGACCTTCACTCCAGCCTTTAAAGCTGCTGCTTTAAAGCCGGATGAGGGTGGCAGTGATTTTGTAAGACTAATTACAAATGTTAATTAAACATTTTTTTTTTAATTTTGCCCTCTATTAATAGGTCAGATAAATAGGGAATTGCAATGACAGGCACAAATCATTGTTAGCCTACTCCTGGGAGAAATATAATTTATTCCTTTCCAAATCCTTAGCCATCCAAAAACATACTTACTGTTCTGGCATGTGCATTTATTAAACTGATGCTACAGCTACTAAAGCACAGGGGCATTTGGGGTTATCATCAACATTTAAATATTTATAAATCAATAGAAACAGAGGGCTAGCTTTTACTGTTTTTTTCTCAGAAGTTTCACAATATGTATCACATCGTGGGCTGATATTAAGTGCCTTTCCTCCATGGACTTTTTCCCCGAGAAAAAGTTTTCATGAAAAGTTTTCCTAGATTCTAAATATGGGTACTAGGTTTAGACTTAAAAACAAACTAATCATTTCTAGAATTTAATATTTTTAATTCGAAATTATTGTTTCAGAATTCCAGAGGTAGTATAATGATTCTTCTTCTCCCTTTTCTCAGTCTGCTCCCCTCTCAATCTTTCAAGAATCCATACAAGATGTGTTTAAACTAGTTCCTTGTCATCTTTCGCCTGATAAGCTCAGAGCAGAACACATCCTTTTATTCTCAAAACAAACCTGTGAGGAAAATTAAATTGAGATATATTGGGCTGGTTCATAAATTCTTCTAGGGTAACACCCAACCATGCATGATAAATATAATGTTTATAGGTTTATAAAACAGGGAACTGACAGAAAACCTAATTTTAATTTATAGAGCAGTCCAGCCAGATACTCCTAGTCCCCTTGTAGGGCCTAGCAATACCATTTGACCAAAATTTCATTTTTTAAAAAAACATACAGCCTGGCAGATCAAGCATCATGTTGAAACTAAGTCTAACCACCCATGAATTCCCCAATCTACCATCATTCTGGAGCATTTAGTGGAACTGAAATGGTAGGCCTCAGCCAGTCAGTGCTGAAGAGCACCGCTACTATAAACCAGTGAGGCTAGAAGCCACCAAAAGAGAGGAGACATAGTAGAGTGTACTTTACCAGAGCTTTCTAAAGCTTCAGAGCAGTTTTCATGGAAAATCAGCTGCTTCTGTGTCAAACTTGGGCTCCTTTTACACCAAATGAACTTAGAGTTTTTTCAAAAATTCTAAAGGGTTGATTAGATTCTAAATTCTGACCAGTCCATTCAGTAGGAAGTCATCGATGCATGTGTGTTCCCACAATCTAACATTCAATGGGACTGCATAGAAAAACAATTTCCCTCACCAAAAGAGTGGGAAGAGAGAGAGAAATCATGAGCATACAATGAAACTGTTTCAGATCAGTGTGAGCTGGGGATGGAGGGCACCTCCATTCAGACTTTATCCCAGTTTGAAATAAGATTGTGCAACTTCAATTCATTTAGAATGCTGGGACATTGGCGGGGGGGCAAAGTTGGTTGGCAAAGTTGGTTGCTAGTGGCTGCTTACAATATTATGTACTATGCACAATACTATAGCTTTGTGATGAGGGAGATTCTTGCCTCACCCTGCCTCCTGCTCTCAGATTCAAGTCAAGCTTTATTTTGCCTCACTTCTCAAGCTTGACCATTCTGTCCCCATTGCCTGATATGTAAAACATATCTCCCCCGCTCTCCTACTCCAGCCACTGCAGCCATAGTTACAGCTATTAGAAAATGTGTCTCGTTGCAAATATCCTGGCACACTGTCCTTTCACTATCAGACCTCACAGTGCATCTTGTATACAACAGAATGAGGGTGGTTTTACCACTGTACAGCTAGCTATCATATCAATCCATTCGATTTTTCTGAAGACATCTAGAGAAATTCACACAAGATGCATGGAAAATGTGCACGGAGGTTTGTTCAGGGGAGCGGGTTGGTTACTCCAGGACCAGCAGTGGGTGGAAGAAATCCTGATAGTCTCATGAACTTCTCAATCCTCAGTGCTCCAAAGCAAGCAGAAGTGAAGATAATCACTGGTTTCTTCAAACTGTTTTGTAATGGATTAGGAGTGGAAGTATTGTGGAAATTATGCTAAAGGAAGGAGCCAGATCTCCAGAGTTAAATTCAGCTGTACGCCCACTCTGGTAGGACTCAGAGAAATTAAGCTCTCACAAGCTTTCTCAAGGAATCAGGAGCTGCACTAGGACAATGAGAGGACCTTCCACTTCAGATCAATCCTTACAAATAATAGACAGTCTCTCCCCAGTATACATTAGGAATTATTTACACTTTCAGAAGGGGGTCTCTGGATCCAGTCCATTTATGGATATACCTTAAAAAATACATCTTACAGTGCCCCAAATATGGCCTTCATTTTTATTTTATTTTATTACAGCCATTTGAATGGTGTATTTTTTAAAATGCAACACGATTGGAAAACCGCCAAAACTAACCTCAGAAACAAAGACTGTGTACTGACAGGCTAGGTTCTTTGGGATACTTTTGTTCCCCAGTGATTCCATTGTACTGAATGGAGATTCAGTTGCACTTGCTGGGCCGTGTGTAGGCCAGTAAATATACTAAAAATATAAACACATTGCAAAAAACGATGGCGTGTGGTTAACTAAAACCAAAAAAACAAATACAACTTAGCAACCCTACTTTCTCAGCCAATAATAATTCAGATCAATATTTTTTGTTGTTGTTGTTTCTGAAGACACATGTATTTGTTCTGTATTTTTTCCCATTTTTTCTTTTCTGTCAACGTAGCATCAGCCTGCTTGCAGCCAAAGCTTTTTTATTTATTTGGATTGTAAGATTCCTCTTTTCAATTTTCTCAGCATCTCAGGATCCCCATTCCCTTTCTCAAGGGATATTCCACAAATTCCTTCTAGGCTTCTCCTGCTTGGAGCATAAAAACTCAAATTACTTACCTTCTGTTCAATAACCATAGACAATAATGCCTTGTCTGAATGGCTGTGACTGGCATTAGGTATTCTAGAAGAGAAGCATAAGCCTTTTGTACTTCCTCACCTCCATCTCCCTCTCCCCCATTCAAAATGCTGCTGTATGAAACATTTTGCTCTTTATTCACTGGAGTAAGCTCAACTGGTGATTGCTTTCTTGCTTGCTCTCGCAGGAGAAAGGGGTTGCAGATTTCTATTCAGATGGATTTACTTTTAACTATCTGATCTGATTTTGCTCATTCATTGTTAGAATTTCAAAGCATCCAAGGAGATGTTGGCTGTGTGTGACCCCTTGTTAAAGCCTGTGGGAGTCTTGCAACTGAATTTCCATTTCTGCATTTTTGGGACATCTCCCCTTTTCTGTCAGGGAAATTCCTGTCCCACAGTCTCAGATCTAATTAATGAAATCTGCAATGTTTCCTATTTTAGAATAGATACCAACAAAAATAAAGAGATGGTTATTACTGGAATCATCCCACAGAAATCTGTAGAAACTTTTGTGCAGTTGAATTATGCACTACATAATAAAAACATACAATTAATAATGGCTCTGGGATTATTTGGTTTATGCCATTAATGAATAAAGCTTGGAAAAGAGACTTGTGTGTTATTGCAGATGAAGATGGAACATTGAGAGAAAGATGGTGGTCAGGATTTCTTATCAAGGCATAATTCTCTAAAAGAATCCTACTTTGGTTTGAGCCTTTGAGATTGTATCCCCCCTCACTCCCACATTCCTATGAAGAAGGACAAGATAGAAAGGTAACCCACTTATTAAATGGCAAAACACCATCTGTTGTGGGATTAGAGGCCTTCCCTCCCAATCTGAGCTCCCAACAGAGCTCAGATCAGTCAGGGCTAACAAAAAAGGCCCTTGACCATTCCCAAAGGACGCCCTTTATTTTACTCAATGGTGGGAGATGGTATTCATAACTGAGAACTGTTTCAATCAAGGATTTAGCAGCCTTTTGGGCTTGTAGATGACCTGGGATGGAGCCAGGATAGAGGTGGTACATCCTTGTGCTTCTTAATCTATCAACAGCTTTTGATACCATGAACCACGGCATCCTTCTGGGCTGGTGCCAGGGGTTGGGGATAGGCGATACCATTCTACAATGACTCTCTTTCTTCCTCCAGGGCCAATTAAGTCAGTGCTGGTTGAGGGGGAGAAGTCATTCCCTAGGCCAGTCCTTTGTGGGATGCCACAGGGCTCAACTGTTTCCCTTATTATCTACATGAAACTGCAGGTTTCAATGGGGAGCCACTGTCTCTGACTCAGTCCTACCAAGACCAGATGTCTATGTCTGTTGGGGCCACCGAGGTGTGGGAATATTCTCTCTTTAACTTTGGATGGGGCTGTACTTCCCCATCAAGGGTGGTGCCCAACTCCTGCATGACAAGCTGGTGGCAGCTGTGGCCAGGAAGGACTTTGCACAACTTTCCCGTATCAGGAGGCCCTTCAGACAATCATTTATGCTCTAGTCACTTCATGGCAATGTGCTCTTCAGGTGGCTGCCCTTGAAGGGCAGCCCAGAAGCTTCAACTGGCCCATAATGCAGCAGCATGAGCAGTGCTGGGCATCCCTCAATATCCTCATGTGATACCTCTGCTTTACTAACTGCACTGCTTGTCAGTCTGTGTCTGGGTGTGATCTGATGGTTATGATAGTCAAACTGATGGTTATGGTGTATAAAGCCCTACATGTAAGAGGACCATATTTATCTCCCATAGTACAGTATCAGCCCAGCTGGTTCAATCTGACAGAGTTGGGACGCTCCAAGTCCCCTCAATTAAGCAATGCCAGTATCAGGGCCCTGGAAGCAAGCCTTCTCTGTCATGGTGTCTGCCCTCTGGAATGAGATTCCCCCGGTATCCATACGGCTCCCAGCCTGCTGGCATTCCAGAAAGCCTTAAAGACCTTGCCATTCTCCCAGGCTTTGGGTTAGGGGGGCTGGGGTCCCTGCTGGATTCTGTGTGGATGCAGTTAACTATATCCACCATGAGTCCTTGTTCTTTATTCTTTTATAATTATTGTATTCTTTTTTTAGGGTGTCTCTTTTATTGTATACTGCCCAGAGTCAGAGCTGTGTGGTGCCTAAATCAAATACATTAAATTTAATTTAATCTCTAAATTATAATATTTTTTAAACTACTTGCTTTATAATTGGTACCTGTCCTAAAGAATGTTATTGAACTACCTGATTATAAATTCTTTTTTTTAAAAAAAATTCGAACTTAATTATTCCCTTGTGGATATGGCTTAATGGACAAAGATGTTGAAATTGCTCCTGTTTTAAGAGAGAAAGTAAATAGCTTATAGGGGCCCGGTTTCTTGCATAAGAGACTTTGCCCTGCAGTTAATGATGTTCTCCAAGTTGATGGAGGTGGATGCCGCATAAGTCCTGGGAAATCAGATATCTCCCAATCAAAGACTCTAGCCGCTGCACGAATCGTAGATTATTATTCCCTTGAAGGCTGCACCATAAACACATATTTTGTTGCAAGCAGGCTTTCCTGATTGTGCTTCAGGAGCCATTCACATGTGGCAACAGAATCAGACAGGAACCCTTTAGCACTTGATAGAAGAGGGCTGTGAAGGAAACCAGAAGCCTGCTGGGTATTAAAGAGCTTTGGAATTATAGCTGTTCGGTGGTGGCATAAACATGAGAAATGTCCTGACATCTTTAAAGCCTCTGTAAATATGTTTGGAGCTTAGAACTAATACTGCATATATCAAGCCCCCTAAACACTCTTGCTTCTCTTATTCTGCTGATATCTCACAGGTCATTTTTGAAAGGTTTGTTAATTCCCTGCCGTTTCCCTTTATTTAGTTATTTTTCAGTAATAAATCTGGCCTTGTGATAGTTATTGTGTAACTCCTAAAAACCAACAATCCAGCTGGAAAGTGTCTCTGCCATGAGTGTGGGTCATCGCTGTTGAGTGGAGACCTAGGGATCGGGGCTATTTTTACATGCTGTAGATTCTGGTCTGATATCATGCGATTATTGACTAGCACGAGCCTGATGCTTTGGGCTGTAGCTATGCAGAAACAGCCCTATATCTTTTCACAGTGAACTGGCTACCCCAATCTCCATGTTATTAGACAAAGGGTGTAGACAGAGGCATCGGGTGGGGGCAGTCAACTGGGTCAAAATAGTGGGTGTGACCAAACAAACAAAGCCCTGTCCCTTTAAATCTATATTGCAGGCATTGCATGCATATAAAAGGGGTGGGGTTTCATCCTGGTCATGCCTGCCATTTTGAAATTGATGATTCCCCCTGTCCCATTCCCATGGACACCCCTGGAGGAAAGCAATTTGGTCTCTTCCCCTTGGTCCCTTTAGCAGAAGCAGCCAATGCTTATAGGGCACTTTGTCTCACCGACCACTCCCTGTTCTATATGTGCACGAATGGCAGGCTAAACATCTTTTCCCTTCAACAGCACCCTCTTAGGGCCTATACAGACAGATGGGATACTGCACATGCAGACTCACATATGACAGGAGAGGGAAGAGAATCCAGCCCGAGAGCCTGCTTCATCTCTGCACCGGATAGACGTATGAGTTGGGTTACAACAGGGTTGAGGCTTTCTCTCAACCTGACGCTTTAGCAGTTGTCCTCCTATGAGCACCCTCTGAGAAAAAATAGGAGTCACTCTTTGCAAGCTTTGATGCTCTTCAAATCATGTGCTGTTCAGTGCTACTCCCATACAGCAAATTTGGTTGCTTGGGCTTCATTCTTGAGAGAGAAAGGTAAGATTGGATTTTTCTTTCTGCCTCTCTATCAGCTTCCAAGGCTGACATTTTTTTTCAAAATGAGAGAACTCAGATATTGAACACCTCAGATGGAATGGGAAGGGGCCAAAGACTTTTTCCCAGACCCTTCTACCTGCTGATATCTACCATATCTCCAGGGGAAAAATTATATTGATAAAGGAGATTTTCTAAAAGAACCTCACTGGATTAACTGGAGATTGCTCTTTTTAATGTGAACAGTCCTCACTTTCATCTCTTCCATTGCCTACCAATCTTGAGAATGATAATTTTCAGACAAACTAGATCTTTCTTGTTCATGCACATGTAATCTGACCCCTTTAATATTTAATCTTCACTTTATTTGTTTGCTTGTAGAGAACCCAGGTACTATGTCCATTTTCTGGCCCTGAAAAAAGAATTCGGAGATAGATTCAGAGAAGGGCAGTGGTTGGTGTATGGCCATGTTTACCTTTATGAAAAAAGGAGAGCTATGACAGCACTCTTCAAATACTGAAAAGAATGACACATAGAGGAAGGTCAAGATTTGTATCCAGAGTGCAAGACACAAAATAACCAATTTAAATTATGGGAAGGCAGGCTTCAATTAAATGTTAAATATTTTTTTAGCAGTAAAAGCAGTTTGACAGTGGAATCAATTACCCAGGATGGTGGTGGGATCCGGGGATCTGCAAGAGGGGGCCAAGGGAGAACAGAATAACAAAAACAGCATTGTTGTGTCACTCTTTTGTCATTTTTATAAAAGCTTTGGATCCTGCAGAACCTCTGGTGGGCTTTCCTCATTGGATGTATTCAAGCGGAGGCCAGAGAGCCACAGGTCTGAGTTGCTTTAATTTAGATTTTTGCATTGAGCAGAGAGTTGGACTCAGTGGCCTAACTGGCACCTTTCATTTATGAATCTAAGAATATATACTGTAATTTACGTGCTATCTGATCTTTGCAATGCAGGTCATTTATTACTAATGGAGACTTTTTCATTTTTTCATAGATTTAGTGCAACTGAAATAAACATCTAAATGAATAATATGGTTAGGGAGTAATATTGACTTACCCTCATGTTCACTAGCTATGTTGCTAATTACTTCTCTACTTCACCCAGCTGCTGCTTTTCAGACCCTTGTTATACATTCTAAATGACTCTGTTCAAGTTAACAAGTTTTCTACAAAGTTGTTTACTAAACTTGCCACACTTTTATTTTTGAGTACACTGACATTTACAGAACATACAACCAAGCTGCCTTATGGGTTTTCATTTGGGCCCAATATGAGAAACCAAATCAATTAAATAAAACTACCCGTTTCCATGGCAACTTATCTGACAAAAGGTTCAAATAGCAGCTGATGGGAAAAGCCCCTTTTGAGACCCTAAGGCATGGCTGGCTGGGGAATTCTGGGAGTTGAAGTCCACACATCTTCAAGTGGCCAAGGTTGAGAAACACTGCCCTACGGTGTTTGTGTCAGTCCTAAACAATATTGGCAAAAAAGAACAAACAGGCTGAGCTTTCCTACATTTCCTTCTTGTATTACACTTCTGATTAGGGGTATACAAATCATCCAACACTTGATCCAAGTTGTCAGTTTAATTTGATGAGTCAAGTCAGTTTGATTTGAATTGAATCACCAATTCCATTCCTAACAAAGATGCATTCATGCATGCTGAAGTGCACATCAAGTCACTAAATCAATTCAGAGGCATCCAATTTGATTTGATGTATTGAATCAATGCAGCAATTCAGCGATTTGATTCAATGGGATGATTCAATTGAATCACCTTCAAACTTAATCTTCAGATTAAATCATTGCATAGCACTCCATCTGATATGGACCCAATGCTTGTGTACCTCTTACCTTTTATTTTTCCTAACTAAGAGATACCAGCTTATGAAGAATTTCAAGAGATGATATTTTTGTCTTCTGGGACTCCAATCACTGCAAAATATAAGAAAGGATTTATTTCAGTGTTGGCTCTGAAGGTATCTCTTTTTCATAGTCTTGGATGTTCTTTTAGGACCTTCCTGATTACTCCTGCCCAGTTAGTTAAGTATCTGGGGTATTTTTGAGGCCACCTTATATAAAGAAAGTCTTCTAGTCTGTGCCTGAAAGCACTGTAGCAAATTGGGACCCTATTATAACTCTGGGAAAAGTGATTAATTTCCGTAGGTAAATTAGCTGTCTACAGATAATGATCTGTTCTCATCCATCTACTTTACCATCATAGGACCAAACTCAAACTTTCAGTCAAGCTCAGTGGAATTCAGATATTAGATCTGCTCTGGTATTTCAAAGCTTTGAACATTTACATCCTTCATTTTGAGATTTTAATTTCACTTCCCTAGGTAAGGACACTTGAGTGGTACCATGGAATGACAATGGAATCTTAACATTCAGGAAATAACTCATGATATGAAATGCAGGCAGTATCAACAGAAATGGAGTTAACAAAATAGAAAAACAAAAGCAAGACATTATCACAGTCAAGGAAACTCAGGGTGTTCCAGTAATACCAAAAACAACTAATAAAAAGTCCATATCCCTATTTAAAAAGAAAAAGAAAAAGAAATCTCACTTGGAAACGAAACATACTGTACGAAACTGGGCATGGAGAATGGAGTGATCTGCTAGAGGGGATGTGACTCACCTAAACCTGTGAATAAGAGCATCTTATTTAAAGGGTGAGAATTCAGTGAACATTATCATCATCATCATCATCATCATCATCATCATCATCCTATTACAATTATATTGGGCACAAAAGCTTCAATATTTCAGATTCACCTCTTACTCAGCCAAATGGCTAGTAGCTGAAGCATGCTCCTTGTGGTACCATACTCTCAACAATGTAACATGAGGATACGATGTTTCCTTACTATCTTTTTTACCATAAATATATCAATGGTGAGAGAGATGAATATTAGAGAATGACAATCACCACTATGAAATGTATATCAACTGAAATGTTATTTTCCGGTTAGTCTGGTGCATGTGAGATGGATAGCAGAGGTAGATAAATTGCTCTTAAAGGTACTAATGAGATTTCTGTAAAGATTTGCAACTATCTTTCAATATAGTGCTTACATACTATCCTAGATGGAAGTGAATGGCAGAATATATTTATATACATGGAATATTCATCATACAGCTTGGAAAGGGAGATTCACTTGGTGATGCCCATGACACATTGGCAATAAAGCCTACATCATTTTCTCTTTTGTATGATTATTCTGAGTCATTATTACAGTGTTTTCTCTGAACAGTTTGACTGACAGTTTAGAAGATGATATTCTTCACACTGTGGAGTAACAAGATTCAAGAAAACCAACATAAGGACGTTTTATCCAGTTTGGAAGACATCAGTACATTAAAAAGATATTTCTGTGTTCCTCTGGGAAAAGATAAATGTCACAACATCAGGATTACACAGGGGTGAAGGAACCTCTTTCCTCAAGGCTATCACAGAATGAAAAACAACTCTGATCAAAGACCATACTTGCTTTCTTTACAGATGACTGAGTAGTTGCAACCAATCAGTGACAAATAAGCAAGGCCAACCCAAACATTAGACAGATAAGACATCTGTCCATGACATTAAATTGCAGAGGGGCCAAATAAATAGCTATAGACCCTTCATTTGTCTGAACCACTGCCATGCTTCAATCAGAGTTGGCTGACCCTGAGAATTAAGAAAGCACATTACTTTTATTTCCAGTTTTCATTTAAAAATTATCACAGTCCACTTAAGGTGTTCATTTCTAATTCCAAGTGAACAAATCAAGGCACAGGTGTTAAATGTTATGGCCAGACTCATCCTTCAATGACTCATATGTAGAGTATGCTCCCTCACTAAGGTGTGCTTGGTTCAGTATGAAGGGGGGCACTTTCTATAACCTAGGGTTTCCTTCATTATAATTTCCTATTAGCACATCTCTCCTCATGATGTTGGAAATTCTGCGTACACTGAAAACAGCTCCCTTTAGATTGTGGTTTAGATGTGGTTTGTGCAAGCATTGTTGATGGGGCAAACATGGATCTAGGAATTATGCTTGCATTTCCAACAGTAGGTATCAGTATCAAATGTCTGAATGTGACTCTTGGGGGGAGAATCCTGCTGCAAAAATAAAAACCTTTTCTCCTGCATTTCTATGAGGTCAGCCCTGTAATTTGTTTGAAATTGTTCGTGTCAGAAAGCTCTAAGTGAGCATTGGGCTGCAGTAATATTTTCCATTTTTTGCAGGGGCAGATGGGTGAAGTATAACTGTACTCCATAAGTGTAGAGAGGAAAAGGAAGAAAATTTATTGTGTAACCCATACCTTTTCTTTTCTTTTTGGAGTTTAAAGAAAAATAGGCATGACATGACTTGAACAGTTCAAAACCAAAATGAGTCCTGGGCTTAGATGCCTCATTTAAATCATTGTAATTTCTATGCACTGGGAGATAACTTCAGACTTTGCCTCTTATGAAACTTCTGACATTTTAGAAAGTCAAAAGGCACATGCAGCAAGAATGACTGCTTATCAGCAGCCACAAATACTGTAGTCTTGGTTTTCCTGTACGATGTTAAAACACAGGGGTTTTTTTCACTTTCTTTCATGCAGATCATTTTCCTATCCATTTATAAAAAAGCCTCTTAGCTATCAGTCTTACAAACTAACACTACGTCTGGGTGTGTGTCTCTTTTTTTATATAATAACTTTATTAAATTTTAAAAACAAATATAAAAACTAACAAGAACTAATAATTAGGAAAAAAGAATAGGAGAAAAGAAAGAATAAAGAGAAAGAAGGAGAGCAGAAGTGCATAAAAATAAACAGAAATACAAAAAAAAAGAATAACTTCCAACTTCTTTTACAGCAGATATAAGTGAAACATACATTAAACTCTTACTCTAAGATTACAACTTAACACCCATTGTTCTATGATCTATTAGTTTTTACTAATCATCGAATCCATATCTAAAGTTCATTTTTTTTCTGTTTCCTGCAAAAAGTCCAAAAGGGGTGTCTGTGGTGTATCTCTATTGGGATTTTGCTTTGATTTTGATTCTGGATTTTTAGAGCATTGGCTGTCCTATAATCAAGATCCACTGACTTCAGCAGACAATTATGTTGAATTCATAAATCTCTTCTATCCACAGCAAATTTGACCCTGCCATCTTCTACTGCCTTCCGCAGCAGGGGGACTCTGGGGGAATATAACTTCATGCAGATTTAAATGCCAGATAATTTTATGGCATAAGCTATATGATATCTGTTTTCATGTATTATAGTGAAGGGACAACATCCTCAACAAGCATAGAACAGGCTCCAATGGATGTCTACACATTTATTAAAAAAAAAAAAACCAAGGCAAATCTTCATTGAATTACAAAATATAAGATCTTTTCCAGGGGTAAAGAATGACTAATGGGAATGCAGTAAATTCAACACAAACCAATACTGTTTGCAACTTTCTTCATACTACTTCTAATGCATCAGAGTTACGACTTTGCAGATTGAACAATTTTGGAAACCTATGACCCATCTGAAACCTCTCCTATTCTGATGCTTCTCCCCCATCCCCACCTCCCAGTATGTGTAACAAGTCAGAGTTATTGGTACCTACAACCCTCCCCCCCCAAAAAAAACCCCTCATCTCCATGCTATAGTGCAGTGTTGTCCAAACTTGGCCACTTTAAGATGAGTGGACTTAAACTCCCAGAATTCCCCAGCCAGCCATGCTGGCTGGGGAATTCTGGGAGTTGAAGTCCACTCATCTTAAAGTGACCAAGTTTGGACAACACTGCTATAGTGGTAAAAAAAAAATTAAAACTTGAACTTTGCTTGGTAGTTGTGATTCTTGATATTGACATGGGGGGTCACCCTGATATACTTTTCTGTCCAAGGCAAAGGCAGGATGGTGCCACTCTTTCCTCCTGCCCTTCTGGAAGCTGAATGGACTGACAGTTTGCTCTTAGGATGGAATAGCAACCTCACCCTTCAGTAGAAGGCACCCATCTAGCTTAAGGGGAACAAGGAAGGATGCCTGGAGGACACCCATGTAGTCATCATTCAGGGGAACAGCCTGATGGCTCATCCCCTCCAAACAGCCCAGTATCTGCTAACTGACCACATCACTCTGCCCAATACTAGGGACAGTCTAGTGTGACTTCTAGGCTATTCTCTTAGTAATGGATGGGTGAAAGCACGCAAATCCACCGCAGTGATATTGCTAGAGCTGGCTGCCCCAGGAATGATCTCTTTAATAGCTATATTCAGTTATTCTGAACAACGACTCATCCTTCTAACAGCAAAAGGTAAATTTAATCTATGGCCATGATATTTGGAAAAAGCCCTTCATAATTTCCATACCCTGCCCTATGCACCTGCCCAAAGAGGTTGATTTCAGGAGCGAGTTCAAATAGCTGTTGGCAGCTGAAAGGAGGCTGCATGTGTGAAGAAGGTTCTACATTTTTTATTAAGAGAACAGCCTCCAGATTCCAGACAAAATTAACTAGTCAAACTCCCCAGGCCATGCTGTTCTTCTGCCAGGATGGTAGATGAAGAGTTTTAATTTGATTCAAATACTGCTTCTTAGAATGCTCTTTGGCACCATGTAAAAAAAGAATGATACCCGATAGGCCTTGTTTATTAATTTCCAATTTCATCAATAAGAGCAAAGCACTGCAAATAATCAGGATACTCCATTCCATTGTGCCAATATAATAGATTGTCTCTTTATCAATGTTTCTTATAGGAACTGGTTTATCCAATGACCAGCTCTCTGTCTGCAAAAGATAATTACAGTTTCCTTTTATTCTGATATCAGTCCCCCTTGGCCACTGAATCACCATAATCTACTTAATGCTTGCCCAGCAGTCTCAGCACCTGCTTGGAGGGTCGGGTGTCATGCACACAAGTGCACGCAACCCGCCAGCTGCAATTAGCTTCCCCTTGTAAAGTGCCTCCCCATCATACTTGTCAGTTAAGTTGAAAAATGCACACACACACCACTCATCTCTATGCAGTTGGCTGTAAATGTATATGCCTTGCCATGGCCCACTTAGGTGGAGACTGGTCATGGGGTTATTGATTTTCTGTCTCATAACAGAAAAGAAGTCACCCTTTCTGCTATAAAGAAGTGACACTAATAGATGCTCTGAGGCTGTGACTTCCTAACAAGTCTGGCTTAGCTGGCAGCTCTGTTCATGTCTTACAATTGTGATTTGCAAGTCTAGATAGATACCCAGAAAGCCAGAGTTCCTGCTCTCAGATCTTTGAGGTTTATAGTAGGGGGATTAACCTTGCTATTAGAATGGAAATGATGCTAGGACAATGGGATAACTAGCAGCCTACTGTGTGTCATGAATATACAAAGGCAGCTTATGGACAACCGAGAAGCATTTATTTCCACCTTTTCACTTCTAGCTACATGTGAGTACTTGAGTACATGCACCCACATACTTTCTGTTTCCAAGGTTCAAGCTGTGTCGTTGCTTAAGTAAACAAAAGGATACACATGTGCGCCATGTGCCATTGGAAATACCTAAGATTATCAGAAGTACAAAGAAGGAAACACTGGGGGGGGAGGGGCGGTGTCTTAAAAGAGAGAACCCACAAAACAGCCCAATAATAACTGGATATGTACAGAAATCTGACAAAAACTGAGAACAAGTGTGTATGTGTAGGTTTGTGTGGATGTACACGTGTAAGGCTATAAGTGGAATCTTGAACAGCAGCACTTCCTGCTTACATGTACATTAACATACCAAAGACACAGAACAAGGAATAGAGTTTCGCAGGTGAAAGATAAAACTATGCCAGCTTGATTATGAAGGGCAGGAGTTACTAGAGCTTTCTGAGAGTAAGTCCAGTTCCCATCTTAGTGTTGTCCTCATGGGAGTGAATATCTGTCATTCATAGTAGTGGGGAAAAAACAAGTGTTAAACCTTGAGAGATGGAGTAGTAGTCCAGTGACCACTGAAAAAGATCTTCTAGCAGGCTCTTACACTGAATTGTGCATAAAGACACATATCCATAACACATAGGTAGCCATACATGCAGCAGATAGCATTAACAAGATCCACACAGTATTCTTCTTAAGCAACGACTGTAGGCTAGACATTACTACTGTTACTACTACTGTTATAACGTACTCCAAGAATACTCATCAATGGATCGTCATCAATCTGAAGAAAAATGGCAACTGGGGTGGTTTATGGTTGTGGGCCCAGAATGTTGTTGGATGATAGAGGTGAGAGGATCATTCTCAAGAACGCATATGACGGATACTCAAAGATAACTGGAACATATAAAACTGGTATAAGTGGTAACATAAAAAAGGGACCCAAAGTGAATTTTGCTCACCTTCATTGCTCAATACCATTGCCCCTTATGACTTTCTCCCATGTTGTCCTCATTGCTTTGGGTTTTAGATTGGAATCACTATTGACTCAGAAACCACTGTTTTCTTTGTAAAACTCAGTGAAGTGCTTTGATGCTGCATCAAATACCAGCTTGGACTAAATGATATCCAAGACCCCTTCCCTCTCATATTTGGTAACTCTGTGATGCTATTGCACAAATACCAGAAACATTAGGGATGTGCAAATCAGACAAGATCCAATTTGCATCGTTGACTTAATTTGAATAATGGATCTGATTCCATGTTAAATTGCAATTTGATCTGAAGAGTTGAATCAATTTGATTTGAATAATTTATTTAAATTGGTACATCAAATTGATTAAACAAAAAGGTTCCTGCACAGGCCTAAGAATCCATTGCAACTTCAAACAGGCTTGGAAGAACCTGATTTGATTCAAGGTACCAAAATTGATTTGGTGAGTCATTCTGAGGATTCAGTCTGAAGGTACGATTTGATTGAAACACTTTTAAAATGAATCATCAGACTGAAATTGTGCAAACCCCGAATGAACGTATTAACTCACAAGTACTGCAAATATAGATGCATCTGAAAATCAATGTGGTTTGAAACCTGGAGCCTGCCATACATGATTACCATAGTTCTGCTGCAGTACAGCATACCACTCTGCCTATTGCATGATGCCAACTGGAAACCAGCACTGATGTCTTTAAGCTTCTAAAAATTCTTCCCTCCAGGCCTGAAGAAATCCGGCTCTTCCCTCCCTCTATGGGTCATGAACGTATGAAACTCCAGGCAGTTCATTCTGTGTTTCTGAGAATTGTTCTCTCATTGGAGAAATGATCATGGCCTCTGCCTGAAGCTTACAGCTTCTCTTTAGCAGCCTATCCGAAGAAACGTTTTGCAAACCAAACGAGTACATGCCCATTGCCAGACGCATGAACAAGATGTTTGTGGAAGGGAGCTAGAAAGTCATTTGCTCATTTTTGTGAGAAAGAAGAGAGATGGGCTGTTTGTTAGGTCACACAGCATAGAAAGCTTGGAGGGCAGAACCTTTGGGCTGGGTCAGTTTAAAGCAGGGAATGTGAGCGCTCATTGGCTAGCATTCTCTAGAATCAGCAATTGGCCAATTTGGGCTGAGAGGACAAAGAACCAGAGGTTGGTTCTAAAGTGGGTTGGGGATGATTTGCAAAAGAGAAAGTTGGTGATATAGCAGAAGACATGGAGAAAGAGAATACTTCTCCTCTCATGCCTCTAAGTGACATCCTTTATTCTCAGCAACACTGGATTCTTTCTATAGAATCATGGCTCTGGGGTTAAAGCATGCAAGCAATCTGTTTAAAATACTTAAGATTTGTGTTTCCTACACTTGATTTCAGGGCCCTGACAAGTAGAAATAACGTAACAGCCTTTTTTCTGATCTGGAGGAAAATTCATAAAGCCTGGCTTTTCTGTTTCAGCTGACTTTCTCCCTGAAACGTCCACATCATTATTCAACAATTACCCTTACTTAAGTATGGTAGATGTCTAAAGGATTCTTGTGAAAAGCCACACTTCTCTGCTTGTTAAAACTACTGTTTTCCTTCATCTCTTTTTCTGTCTCCTTCCAGGAGAAGAAGCCCTGTATCCATTTCAGCAGTAAGATTCCATGGTTTTTGTTGAAGAAATCAGGTCCTCTGGGTTTAACAGGTCTTTATTTTCAAGCCAGTGTGCATCGAATTGCAAGAAGAAAATATATGGGCATTAATGTGATGAGCTGACAAGTGAATCAAAAGTTTTGCCTGGTTTCCTTTTTCTACATTTGTTTAGTTTGGAGAAAGTAAATAAATGTAATTGATGAACGAAATACAACATCAGCAAAGGTTCCAAATAATTAATAGAATATTAATCAACAGCAAGCAGTTCAAGACTTTCCAAAGAGAAGCAGAAAGAAATGGAGGAAGAATGACGTGCGTAACTTAATTAGGTATTGAATAAAGGAAACCACAACTCTTTTAAGTGATTATAGTTCCCTAAGTCACTTGAACTTGTTGAGTTAGATATTCTGTCATTCTATGTACCAGATGCCAGAGAATCATCTACAAAAGTATAAGTATTTTCTGTTTGCAGCAGTTGGAGAATTCTAGACTAGAAATAGCCAAAAGCATTATCAACAAAGAGTGTCACTTGCTGAACATTTTACATCCTGACAGCAAGGCCACAAAACCCCAATATGTGGTTGTGGATACCAGAAGTATTTAAAACTATTGCACTGCACAGGGTGTTCAATCTAGCCAAACCTGACTCTTAGTTAATGAATTGGCTATCTGCAAATATTTAGCCAAAACTAGCTATTATTTGTCCCAATTCATAAATCTGAAGCAAAAGCTTTTAATCGCCTCTGGATCACCATAACATTGGGAAAAAAATGAAGGGGATAGAGAGATGGGCACACCTGTCAAATCCAGTTTCATCTGTGTCAGTTTAGGAGATTTTTGAAAAGGTTCATGAAAAGTCATTTCTTATAATATACATGTTTGAGTGTTCACTTATTCTAAACATTTCTTCTAGTATAATGCATTTTGGGGCATACTTTCCCACAACATGCATAGTTTGGTCTACATCCTTTGAGACGTTTGTGCATTTCTGGATTTATTTATTTATTTATTTATTTGAGCAGAAAGCATTATCAAAATACCTGGAAAAAAAGGTTAGTTTTGTTGAATATATACACTCTGGTTGTCCTATGCTTTGGAAGGTGGGAATACAATAATTATACAGAAATTTGGATGGAATAAATTTTCCATCCATCCCTAGCTTACGGAAAGTGTTCAAGAGGTCCAGGAACATAAACACAGAGATTATCCTCTAATCACATAGCCAATATTATATATTGCAGCTGTTAATCAAATGTAAGCTTATCTTCCATGATTGATCTTCTCACTAGTCACCCAGGGTCACGCAAATTGTATTTTGAAAAACAATGCTCTATTGCATACATCTCTGTGCCAGTAATATAAACCAGTGTTTCTCAACCTCAGCAGCTTTAAGATGTGTGGACTTCAACTCCCAGAATTCTCCAGCAAACACTGATATAAACATATAGACTTAGTAACTTAGATAATTTTCTTATTTGTTTATATTGCTCCATAGGAAACTTCTTGGAACATTATATAATAAAAATGTGAAATAAAATTCCAGATTGAAACCAAACAAGCAGTGAAAGTAATGAAACCAAATGCAACAAAATATGTAACTTCAAGATTAAAAAAGAATTTACAGAACCCAACTTTCAGCTCTCTTAAAGATTTTTCACTGTTACTGAAAAATAGAAGGGGGCTGATGTGCAAGCTGTGGATAGTGTTGATGTAATGTTTACTCACTAGGTGGCATTGGACATAGCTTATCAACATCACCAATTATTTACCTATAGGCACCACATAAACCAGAAAACACCCATACAATTTCATACAATTGGTAAAAAAAAAAAAACATCCTTCTCTTTGGTGGCCAACATATATTGAGACGTCGGACCAAAGCAGGTGAGATCTGTGGCTGAAATCAAAGAAATGTGAGATGTTATGATCTTGTGAGATTTCTGGGTAGGAAACTGTCTGAGCTTGGTCAGACAGTTGAGCTTGGTCAAAATGGCCAAGGTCATTTTTAAGAGCTGGTCTCAAATGGGCCTTTTGAAGTTCTTCAGTCAATTTATGAACAAGTTTTCTCTGAATTTCACAATTGCACCAACAACTTCTCAAGAGCCAGCTTTCTCTTAATGGTGACCATAGCACCACTACTGGGAAAGCTATTTGGAGGCAGTTCCTCCCTAAGTATTAAATCTAAGTTCCCTTCTAAAGCATGGGAAGCTGGAGTCTGCAGAATGATTGTAGTAATAAAAAAACAGGATACTTCCCTATATATTTTGCCTATTTCATAACTAAGTAAATGCAAAAACATCATGTCCCACTCCTGCGAGTTTCACTGAATTCTCTACTTCTTTGAAAGTATTTCTGAAACAAATTCTTTGTCATCCAACTAATATGAACTGGTAGGAATGGGAATGGGAATGGAAATGGGAATGGGAATGGGAAGAAACGGGAACCAGTAGATAGAATGCATGAAAATTCTCTGCCTGGCATAATTCAAAGACTTTTAACTTTATTTGTTCAGTTACCTTTACACTGTTGTGGTGGTGGTGGTGGTGATTATTATTTTTATTATTATTAGTAGTAGTAGTAGTAGTAGTATTATATACTGACAGATATAAATTTGAGATGAGAGCTTGCCTAAAGCAATCTTGTGAGTTAAGGTTGTAGTTACATTTTCAAAAAAAGTTTGAGGTGGGTGTTATTAGTAGAAAGCCAATTACTGTCAGATTCTCCTGCCTTATTTATCGTGTTCGTTCATTTCTCATTATTAAATGGAAAGGAATTTAATGGCTGTTAACGGGGTGAGCCAAGGAAGGAACCTTTAATTCTTTTCACTCCCCCCTGCAGGTGGTCAGACAATGGAATTAGCTGACTTCATGCAGAAAGAAACATTCCTTCACATGCCGAGAATGGTTTGACAATGACATAGGATTTCACCACGGCTATTTCTGAAGCAGCCGGAAATGGAAAACAAAGGCAACTAGAGTGAATCCTTTCAAAGTTAATGGAGGTTTTGTGGGTAAATCCACATGGGGCAAGATCAGAATATGTCTTATTCAACAACACATTAGCAGCTAATACCTTGCTGCTGTAATAATGTCATAAAACATGCCAGAATGCAGATCCTGTGCTGACTTCCAAGGCAACTTTCATGGAAGGGGACACATACATCTGAGAAATTGCTGGGTATCTGAATTTAGACTTGGTTTGCCTTTTTATTCAGAATTGTTGACTGCTCGGGCATGTTGGTCATGCCAGTCAGGGAGAGCAAGGATGGAAAATGTCTGTAACTGGGGCAGGATGCGCCCTATGGTTTGAAAGCAGAAAGGTACATTTTGCCATAGAAACGGACTATCTCCCAGTTGCTTCCATTCTACAATAAGTGTTTCACAGGTATGGAGTATATATGTTTCGATACAGCATTTCATACGTTGCCTTTACATACCAGATACAAGATTGAAAAGACAACGTTAATTTGAGCATCTGGACTGCTTCTGCTTCTTGTAACTTGAAAGTTAAGCACCTAAGACAAGAACACATTTTAATATATTTACTTAAAAGCTGGGAGGTCTATCAAGAACCAGAAAAAAAATGTTTTGAGGGCCAGATTGAGCTAATTAACTGTGAGTTGGCCACCCCTGATAGAAAAATTGCATATTAGGTGTTTAACAAGGATTCTTAAGGAGCTACGCTATCAGTCTTGAACAAGCCAGAACAATGCATCCAAGTTTTTGCTACCTGCAAGAATATTAGAGTTAACTTCAAGAAAATTACAATTTTCTTCTACCCCCTCCTTCCCCAATGCCACTTGTTCAAACTAATATATATATTCAATAGAAAGTGAAATTGCACCAATGCCAGGTTACAATTACACTGAAGCAAGACACTAATGCAAAATGGTTTTAGTTTAAGGCTCAGCAATACAGCTGATTCATAATTGATCTGTTGTGTTTTTCAAGATTAATTTCAGACATTCTGAGGTTGTTTTCATTAATTAATCCTTTTTAATAGGCTAATTACAAATTGGATTTTGGGAGGCTGCCCATTTCTTGGAATTTGGTCATTCAGAGGCCATCTACTTTTACTCTTCATTTATTATCTGCCTCCTGCTGCAGGAGTCATTTCAGGACCATTTCATCCTATACAGCAAGCCAACTCACTTACCTCTCCTCTTTATATTTTGTCTTGATGAAGTTATAGTAAGCAAATCAGCCTCATTGCAGTTCACACAGTGCAAGGACATGTTTATTCCTGAATTCACTTAAGCCTATTGAAGCTTTGAAAAATAATTGAGGATCTCATTCCTCTTTTTGTTTACCCAGCCTCATGAAAATCAGCAGAGTTTTTGTCGGTAATCTGGTACAACTTTGATGTTTGCAGTTAACCTGCTTATATATCAGCAACCCCCAATCCCACATTTGTAGCTGGGAAGTGGTTAGGTCCCTACCTGGTAGCTCTCAACTTCAGAAAAAGCATAAGTGGGGCAGGGCAGGGATGATTTTGTTAGACCAGATTTCATGAACCAAATCTATTTTGGTTGAAGTTGCTGTAAGTTTATTAATTGGAAAAATTATAGCTTTTTTATTGTGTTATAAACTGGAAGGTGCTTAAGGAATAGGAGATATTTTCTTTCCAAGAGACATTATAATGAAATACCATAGTTCTTAGTAGAGCAAAGTGTTCCTTGAATGATTGTTCCCCTCTGAGGAATTCCTTTTATTTATGACTTGTTCCCTAGATGGTTTACTTGCATGTTAAATATAAATATCAGGGTTATGGCCTTCATAAACAGATCAAACATGGTCATTGTGGGGAAAAATAGACAGAATTCTCTTTGCTGATTTTCAAAATACTGGAAGTTAGGATTCATGGCCCTGAATGCCTGAAGAGGCTGGCAAGAGATTTTTGGGGACAGTATTAGAGATTAGCAGTGAACAAATATTTTGGTCCCAATAGCCATATCTGATGTTGGGTTGAGGCTCAAGACTCAGTGGCATCTGCAGGAGCAGCATCCCAAAAGTCACAATGGCCGTAACAACCACGCAATCAAAGCTTTGCCCTTTTGTACAGGCATGTCACATCACCACACATACAAAGGGGAGGACTTCAATCACATCGTTGTGACTGACATCACAACTTTTTAACCTCTCCCCCACCCACTTGCAAGCACCCCTGTCAGGACTGCTACATTTATGTGCACAAACATTTGCATTTGCATATACCCACAATCACTAAAAGATAGTGAGACCCGAATCCTTCATCCTCATAGGTTCCAAGCATGATGTTTCTTTCCACTGCTTATAGCAGCAGGGAAGCAGCAGTCTTGGGTCTGATTGGCAGGAGAAGGGAATCAGCTTCGTGTCCCTTCCTCTCACTGATCTGATCCTGATGCAAATCGTTGTTTGTCCACTGGGTTGGAAGACTCAAAGTTTAGTTTTTATTGAATGAAGAGGCTGGCACTCTTGCTGTATCATTCTAGTTTATTTGAGTAGATGAAAAAAGTCATTATCATGCCTTTTCTGTCACTTCTTTACTCTTAATGGCATCCCAATCAAACCTGATAAATGTATGCATTATCGGTGCAATAAAATCTTAATATGTAAAACACACATAGGAAGATGGATGAGCTATTCTGTTCTTTTCCTCCTTCTTTCTTAATGTCTGGGCCTTAGCTACTGCTATTAGAATGGGGTCATTTCAAAAGGAGAAGGTGACATCCTAGCTTAGTTCTTTGAGAAAACCATGTGCCTACTGGGAGCTGCTAAGAAGGTGGGAGAGATTATCGTGTGCCATGGTGGTTGGACATGGGACACCAAATTCCTTCTCTCCTTTCTTTTGTGAGGGTAGGCTAGAAAATGTATTAACCATCTGATCCAGTAACTTATTTCAATCCAGAATTGCATGAGCCCCACAGGAGGTTCAGAGGTTAAAGGAGTATGGCTTGTAGAGTGTGTGTGTGTGTATGCCTTCGAGTTAGTTTTTTACTCCTGGTGACTAGCTGGACAAATCCCTGCAGTTTTCTGGGCAAGGTCCTCAAGAAGTGGCTTGCCATTTCCTGCTTCCTAGGGCTGAGGGAGAGTGACTAGCCCAAGGTCACCCAGCCCAAGGTCACCAGTGAGTTCTAGTCCCACCCAAAGGTGGGACTAGAACTCACCGTCTTACCATTTCTACACTGGTGCCTTAACCACTACACCAGACTGGCTCTTAGCTTGTAGAGTAGGAGGGAGATTTATCTCTGAACAGCAGAGGTGTATAGCCTGAAGGTCTTAAAGCTGCTCCAAAGATCCTGCCAAATTGTAACTTTTAACATAACAGGAGAGGGAAATTATTAAGTACATAGGGAGTAGTCATATCAGCTGCATTTAACTGTTTTAATTGAATTTCACTTACATTTTCATTGCATTAAATTAGGGTTTGTTTTTTTTAATCTGGTCTCACCCACTTATGGTCCTAAATCCTACCTGCTTTTTGGAGTTTAGGTCTGGCATGTCATTTAAAGTTTAAGCATCATTCTTATGCATCAGAACATACTGTATTCCTCTCTAAAGTCTGTATGCACCTTTGAATGGCATGTGGTGTGTAAGAATGCTTTCCCACTTTAATTTTACTGTCGGGCACTCATATCAAGGAATCTAATAAAATTCAGATCTCAAACCTTGCAAGACGTTCTTCCTGAATGTAATATAAAAACACTCTAAAGAAGAAAACATTCTTTGCCAAGGAATGTTCAAAGAAAAGACGAACCTAAGGTGCATTATTGAGAAAAAGAGAAATGGTATTTTGAAGCACAGTATTTAGGAAGGAAAGAAAAGGGATTCTAAGGATTTAAAGAAGAGCCAAGTTTAATAGAAATTGACTTGGGCTGGCGTGTGTACAACAGTATACTGAGCCCACTAGAGTTCTAGTAGAAAAGAAAAAAAACATTTAAGAGGAAATTCTGGTAGTGAAATATAAACTTGTGGAAATAAAGGAAGATATTGAATTTATATATCTTCTCTTTTGCAAATAAAAAAAATATTGATTTAACATTTTAGGCATGGAGGGTGGCAAGATAATCCAGAGAAGAACAAGAAGGAACGATCCAGCCCTAGTCGTATCTGCAGGGGTGGCAAAACTGAGACCGACACCACAATCCTACATTACATAATGGTTGCCAAATGGGACAGTGCTTGAGGAAGACCCAAGAAAATGCAGGTTTAGAAACTGTCACCTGGCAGTGTTAATCCTTCTCATTTCTCTCAAGTAACTTGGCTGCAGATTGATTGATTGATTGATTGATTGATTGATTGATTGATTGATTGAAAAGATATGTATGGCCCGAGATGAGTATTTTAGACCACAGCTCTGGGTGGCTCACAACATGATCAGTAAGAAAGAGAAACAGGATCTCTTTGTTTCCAGGGCCACTAAGCAAAGACTTTTCTCACACACGCCTACCCCTTCACTCCACTGTCTGGGACTGGACAGACCCTTGTTCACAGATTGGCAGCACATCCCTGGAGCCAAATACTCTGTACTCCCTTGTGCCTGAGGAACCTCACATGATAAAGCTGCAGCAATATTATTGTTAGATAAGCATTACCACACTTGCCAGCAGTTTTTCAGATACCCTCTTCTATAAGCCTAATGAACAAAATGCAAACTCCAGTACACAGCGTGATGCCATCCTTTTGTTCATACAGCGAACACATTACTACAGTCATAGTAATCAGATTTCAAATGGAACTGGAGATGTGCATTCATGTGACTACACAGAAGTTGTGAGTAATTTGCTGGAAAAACTGGACGATTCCCAAAATCATGAAAAGGGGATGGATAAACTTTTTCTACCTTCTGACCTCGATTACAGTTGCCTCTCTTGAAGGATGTGAAAGAGTGAGATACAGCATATAATATTTAAAGCCATTTACAATAAAGTTAAAACTTTTCCAATGACACCATCATTTTCTGCCATTTACTCTGCCCATTTAAAAATTGTGCAGCAAAGTGGGCATTCTTCAAATTATTCTGTCTTTTAAAAAAATTAACCATGTTCAAAAATGCTGCAGCCAATTTTGCCAACATTATCGGTTTTCCTTCTAACAGCCTTTCCCAACTTGGTGCACTCCAGATTTGTTGAACTTCTGCTCCCCATCCCTAATTGTTGGTCATCTTGGGTAGGTGTTAGGAGAACTGAAATCCAGCACATCTAGAAAGCACAAGGTTAAGGAAAGTTGCTCTTCTGAAGGAGATTTGATAGCAAAAAAAATGTTTTTGGTAATTTTTTATCTGAATTTGATGCCAAGAAAAGCAAGGAAAAAATATGACACAATATCTTTACAGTGATAGGAATACTGGTGGTCATTATTTATTTATTACATTTATAGGCAGCCATAATCAGATTGACTCCTGGTAGTTTACAAACAATGAATAAAAAGCACATACTCTAATAACATCTACAAAACAAAATAATGGTCAATAACTTAGTGATAAAATAAACTTTCCCCAGAGAAAAGGTTGGTCCCTTTCTCCTTGGCATTCCAGAAAGCTGTGAAGACTCTCCTTTTTAAGTGGGTATTGTGTTATGTTAAGTCATGTTGGTTCAAGGGGATTGAATTTTCATTCATGCATTCCTTATTTAACATTTTTATTGTTAACCTTCCAGAGTAGATTGACTGAGGTGGCATAAAAGTAGTGAAAATAAATAGTGTAGGTTAAAAGTTTGTCTCTTAACATTAGTGAGGTTTATGTCAATTAGTCGTACATGAAAAGAGGGTGGCATGTGCAGAAGGACTGAAGGCATGCTGGACATGACAAATGAATCTAAATGTAATAACTTTGTTGTCTTTCAGTTGTACAGAAAATCCATAAATTCTTAACATACTGCTTTGGATGTCAAACACAGATGGCTTCTGAGGGGATTATTTGGATTTTGAGAGGATTTTTCTAACTGAGAGGGAAAATGTACTTGACATACAGTGCAATGAAAGTGGGATAAGGAACTCAAAGGAACATTTGGCCCTTGAGCTTCTGAAAGTGTCTATCCCCCCCACCCACCCCCACCAAAAAAAAAAGCCTTTATGGGAAAGTTTTCTGATTTTTTTTTTTAAACTTCAACAATAGGAACAAACAATTGAGGTAAAAGCAGAAACATATTTAATGATGCAAAGTTAGAATTCTAATGGTGACTCTGGGTAGAAAACCCAATGTGTAAGATGGATACAATAGGGAAGAAACTAAAATGTAGATGCCAGATCCCACCAAGCCTATACAAGTGAAATAATCTATAATATTTCTGAGGCCAAATATCTATAAGAAGAACCAAAGGGGAAGAGGGTTTAAAAAAAAAAAAAGTATCACTAGATTTCAATGAAATCTGTTCACCCCAAGTTAGCAGTATTGATTGCATGGGACAATAGCTTTATCTACATTAAGTTTCTTCCTGTCTTTTAATTACCATCCTAGAACAGGCAATAATGCAATACACACTTTCTCATCTCTCAACTCCCACGTTTAATTTCTCAGTACACCCCACCCTCATGGGCAGCTAGCAGGGCTCACCCAACATAGCAGTTTGCCCAATTAGAGACCAAGATAAAATTACTTCACATGATGTTTAATTTATAAAAGTCTTAATAATAATTAAGACTTATTAACCAGACAGAATATCTCCATAACCTTTCTTGGAAACATGGCAATGTCTACGCCCACCCAGAATAGCTTTTAAGGTTTAAGGGCCGCCCAAGTTGCTGAGTTAGCACTGAGAATTACACCCACAGATGTGCATCACACCTTCACATATGTACATATACGTTTATTGTATCCTGAAGGCAACCCAAACACAATACCAATTGCAGAAGAGACTTGCAAATGACAGTAGAGAAAACTACTGAAAACTAGACTTCTTCAGATTTATGGTCTCAAAGACGTAGCTTGCAAGGGGAAAGAGATAGGGAGGGAGAAGAAGGACCTACACACACATCCAGAGGTCATAGTCATACAGACACACCACTTTGTCTCTCTCACCCTCTTTTGCATACCACTATTCACACACACATATGAGAGACAATTTGGTGTAGTGGTTAAAGGCGCCAGGCCGGAAACAGGGAGACTTTGAGTTCCAGCTCTGGCTTAGGCATGAAAGCCAGCTTTGGACCAGTCACTCTCTCTCTCTCTCAACAATATGAAGAAGGGACTGACAAGCCACTCCCCAAAATGTTGTGAATAAACTGCAGGATCTCATCCAGGCAGTCACTAGGAATCAAGGCTGACTTGGAGGCCCTAAACAAACAAACATCACGCGTACCCAAGTCCATATAAAACTTTTACAAGCAGACTTCACATGCTCCTATGCAGCGACTAAGTAAAACAGAACTAACCATCCTATATTATGACCCCCTGCTTCTAAAAATCACAGAACATATCCATTTTATCAACAATGAAGCATGTTGGCTTCATTGGCTATAGAATGGAATGTCTCAGGAAAAAAAAACATATATATCCAGGCAAACAATTTTTAATTTTGATAAGGGCTGCACCAAAGCTCAGTCACTCTGTTACAGGGACTGCAAGATGATTTTCCTGTGAAAGAGATTCTCTGTGACAATGTGGATTTCTGTCATCTGCTCTCTCTCTCTTTTTCTTTTACTCACAAAGACACATCCATGTGAAACTGAAGTGTTTATGTCGTTCCCTTGCTTTCTCAAAGCACCGGGGTACATCAGGCCTTACGGATGGTTGGGAGCTAGTCATCTGCTATTGAATGACAGCTTGGATATAAGAACAAGGCATCCTCTTGTTCACATCAAAGATTTCATGATTCAAGGAGACAAGGCTTTGCTCAGTGTTAACACAGAAGAAAACCCACAGCCGTAGGGCCACTGGCCGCCTCGTAAAGCCTTGAGGTGGTCCCTAAGCCCTCCAGAATGGCTGCCAAACTGTTATTTAACATGATAGAAAAGGGGAAATTATTAAATGCATGAGAAGTAACCAGGTTAACTGTGTTTAATTTTAATAAAATCAAATTTAACTTTTGCACACTAATGCTTTTGAGGAGCATTTCTCAATTTCAGCAACTTTAAAATGTTGGCTGGAGAATTCTGGGAATTGAAGTCCACACATGTTAAAGTTGCTGAGGTTGAGAAACACTGTTTTAGAGGCATGGGGACAGCTGGTAATGGACTTCTTCCTGCAGCAAGAGTAATCTCAGAGGTCAGGTAGAAGGAGCTGACACTACAGACACCTCTCTTGCCTGCCTCACATGGGTCTAGCCTTTATTTCTACCATTTCCAGAATTCCTTCTTAGGATAGCCATGTTGACTGGAATTCTGGGAATTGTAGTCATATGATATTTGTTCAGGAAGGCCGCTCTGGGAGAATGACAAGTTCTGCAACATTTCCCATGCCATGCTAAAAAAAAAAAAAAAGGCAGAACTTATATATGGTTGTGTGTGTGTGTGTGTGTATTCTATTCTGCCCTTTAGCATAAAAATTGCCAGGCAAAATGTAAAGGTGCACGCATGGCAATAAGAATAGTTAAGTTGATGCCAATCCATCACCCTCTTAATCTTGGATATAGCAAGAAGAGGGCCTAGACAATGGGAAGTTTGGGTGCTTTGTGTAGAAGAACTATTTTGGTTACAATCAACATGCCTTTGTGAGTTAGCTGTGTGCATTTTACACGAAAATAAGCCCCCTGAACTTACCAGACATCTGTAGCCTTAAACTGCCAATTACTTGAAGTTAGATCTCTTTAGAAGTTTGACTCAATCATGAATTAACTCTTATTATTATTAACAGGAAGAAAATTAAGCTGAATTCATTTTCTGCCAGTCAAATGTTTTTGTTTCCTCCTCTTTCCATATCTACATGAGGGATTCTGGTGGTGAGTCATGGTGATGTATTTTTCTGTGGTTGTTGTTGTTTTGTGTTTTCTACTTTACACATTCTGTGCTGATTTTTAAAGATTAGGGGATATATGGGCAAAGTGCAAGCTTTTAAAAGCTCAGGTGAGCAACATGAGTGGAAGAGACAACAAAAACTGTTATTTAATTCCCATCTTCTTTTAAGTAAAAAGTGGGAAAAGGTATTTGGATAAAAGCATGTTGTTAATTGTGCTTTAAAAATACATTCTTTTCCAATCCTTCCCCCCTCCCCCACTGCATTTCTCTTCCAATATTGAAAGCTCCCTTGCTGGGTGAGACCATCAGAAAAGCACAGCTTGAAACTGAAAGATGAGCCAGTACAACTGCTACACTTTGAAGCACACAGTAAGAAAAGCTGCAGTTTGGAAGCCTAGGAGAGAGATGTTTTTAAAAGGAACTATTTATCCTACATCACATTTTTCAATGTCTGTCTTCTTTAAAGCATAATGCAACTTGAAAAAGGGGTAAGCTTTGGAGGAGAGACAAAAGTTCTGGAAGATGATGATGGTGATTGTGATGTTCATGATGATGTCAAATGCTGTCCATTAATTCATATCCCAGGTGCTCCACTCTTTCAAGTCACAGGAGGTAATGAGAAATATAAACCCAGTTGTCTTTCTGGATTAAACCAAGGGTCCATTATCTAGCCCAGAATTTTATTAACTTGCAGGAAGTCTACAAGGAGGACATGGAGGTAGCAATTTTATTATTTGACTCCTTCTAAGTTGTCCTTACAAGATATCCTATTTCTTAGCATAGAATTTATTAATACAGAATGTCTTTGATGGGGGAATTATAGGTGCCAGATGTTTAGATATGTAATTTAATATAATATATGATATTTTAGATTTATTGTATTGCTTATCATTGTTGCTCTTTATGCATTACCTAAAATCTTCTTAATACTGAGTCAGTTTAAAAACATTATTAAACAATACATTGAAAGGGAGCAGAGGTAATATCTGTTGACAGACTTCCATGATATTGTTCATTCAAATTTACTTAAAGCTGTCTAAGCCCATCATTATATCTGTTGCCAGCACTTCCCAGTTTACTATGCATTGTGTGGTTTGTATTGCCCATAAGTAGGCTTAAAATCAGAAGCAGGTCAAACAGAACAAAATCAGAACTAATGACAAAAGGCTGATACTGTAATCTTTTGGAATTTCAGTAGAAAAAGGTTCACCCACCTGAACCTTGCACCAGCATACATATACACAATAACCAAAATGTTCAAGAGAATGAGCAGGGAAGAGAACCCTCATTGCTGAGAATAACATTATTCCCATGATTGTGCTCCCACCCTCACTCCCACATACCTGAGAGAGAGAGAGAGAGAGAGAAGAAAAGCATTACAGAATATCTGCATCTTTGGATACTTGTTTTTAGAATCTAGATCATTCTGCAAAAACGGGGGGGGGGGGAAACGGGGGGGCAGAATGACAGTAAGATCAAAAACAGGGTTAAAAATGATGATAATGTCTGGATACTCAAGGGAGTAATTATAATGCCTGGACACTCAGAGTAAAAAATGTATCTGGAAGCTATTTGGACAGCCTTCATAGAGATACTACTTTCCAGAAGTTCTGAACAATAACTATCCAATAAGGTCGAGAGACATCAACATCTGGATTCTGTATATTGATCATAGTGGCAAGAATTGTACTATCAAGAGGGAGAGAAATCACATTTTTGCAAAAGACAAAAAAATGATTCGACCACTGAGAAATATAACGTATGAATAGTGGTTTGCTGCAGATAATCATTACCCACCCCCCTCCTTTTAAGGACGGCATTTTCACTGGAAATCACACCAACAATCTTAAGATTTTATATGCATAAAAGAAATTCCTGATAACTTTGAAAGGTGTTCCAATAGTCATTTTGATTTCTCCCGTTATCATTATTACTATGTTGATAGATTTATTAACTCTCAGGGCAACAGCTTTTTCATTCATTTGACATAGGAATGTATTTCATCTGCCCATTGCAACAAGTAGAAACTGCAAGCTAGGAGTCATTTTGCCCTTTAAAAAAAAAGGAAAATCAAGAAATGGAGAAATCAGAGGTCTGTTCATAATTAAAAAATTAAAAATCCCCATAGGAAATACCTCTTCTGCTTGCATATATCTGCCAACAGTCCACCAGATGCCAAAAGCAAAGTTAAATTGGTGTGGTCTTTTTTAAGCAAGCTATTTCAGCTTCCATTAGGCCAATTAAAAGAGACAGTATATGTAACCTGTCTCCTTTATGCCATAAAAATGAAATTTCTCATCTTCCAGATATGCAGAGGTTCCACACATTCTAAACCTGATTAGCCATTGTAGCACCACTAACTAGCTCATTAATGCCATTCATTCGTATTCCAATAGCTTCTTCAAACGTCTATCAAATTTGCAGCCCTTCAAGAAATACTGTTTGAGCAGAGAGAACAAATGTTAAGCATTACTAATGGCTTTTCACCTTGTACAGGCACGTGATATTTAAAATTCGTAGCAAGGATATTTAGGTACTTAATCAATATATAACCATTTTTGTGGCCCACCTATCATACCCTGCCATTTTAACAATGATAGGTCTGAAAAAGTAATCTTGGTCATCACGGGAATAGATTGTCTAGCCCAGAGATGAGCAGAAGATGGATCTGGATTTACTGATGGAACTCTGAGTAGTTTGTAACAAATCAGCAAGGACTTCTGGCTACTAATTGTTTAGCAGTAGCATCACTAGAATAATTCCTCTTCCTCTAAATTAATCTGCTGAAATTAAATAAATTTACAGTTCTCCCTAAAGAAGTAGATTTGCATGTGGAAAATTAATTCCATTTTAGTACTGAGGTTTCTAGGCAAATTTATTTATACTTAGTGTAATACTTTTGGTCTAGGTGGTAGATCTCAGGGTTCTATTTTGTGGCATACAATTTATTTTAATTTATGATGATGATGATGATGATGATGATGATGATGATGATGATGAGTCACACAGTCAGCCAGATGTTTAGACTGGACTTGGCATTTTTTATGTACCTATTGGGTCCTTCCCAAGGACCTGGGATAGGGTGTTGTTGTTTGATGGTATTAAAGATGTCGTCACAGGATGTAAGCTGTTCCAAGTAAAGCTGCCTTTTGCAATTGATTGATGGTGATTTTGTCAATGCTGATGGTGTTCAAGTGGTGCTCCAGATGTTTTGGGATTACACCTAAGGCACCTATAACTATTGGTACTCTCTTTGTTTTCTTTTGCCATAGTCATTCTACTTCTATTTGCAGGTCTTTGTATCTTGTGATTTTCTCCAATTCTTTCTCTTCTCTTCTGTTGTCTTCAGTATTAGAGTACTATCCAGACTTTTTTGTCTTTCTTATCAACAATTGTCAAGTCTGGGGTGTTGTGTAACAGGTACTTGTCTATTTGAATTCTAAAATCCCAGACCATTGCTTTGTCTGTTTTGTGGTCCCAGCAGTTCTTGCTTGCAGGCAAATGGTATTTCTTGCAGATATTCCAATGCACCATTGTTGCCACTTTGTCATGCCATTACCGATAGAGGCGAATATGTCAGTCTCTGCGATCTTCTTGCAGCAGCCAACTAGGTGTCCACTGATGATGATGATGATGATGATGATGATGATGATGATGATGATGATTAAATCTAAAAACTAGATCATGCTTTAACTTGCCTACTTTACTCAGTTGGTTTCACTTTTTGCTGTTTTTTTTTTTTTTCTTTGTGAGTCAGTATGATATTGTGGAGAGACTTGGCTTTAGGCTCAGCATTGTTTCGAGAAGAAAAGCAGTGAGACATGTATAGTATGTCTCCTGAAGCTTCTTTGAGGAATGTTGAGATACACACTAGATACATAGAATCAGGTCTATCTCTCAGAGTTCTGTTGTGAGATAGTAGATAAAAGGCCTTAGCAAGTTGGGTCTAACTGCCACTGGGCCTGTCCTCCACCTCACGATCCAGATCTAGTATGAGGCAAGTTGCTTACCCTTCAGCTAGCAGAGAGAGAGAGAGATCACTCAATTTATTTGCTGAGAACTGTGTTTTAAACGTCTTCTGTTAATTTGTTGATGGATTTTGTCCAGATCCAGTGCTGAATGAAATATCCATCCATTCAACTTCCTGGGAGAAAATGGTGCATACACATTGGGGGCAGAATATCTCCCTTTAAGACTGCAATCTATTTATAAGGCCCATAATATTGATTCAACTTGTACTGAAAATGAGCAAATTTTGCCATTATTCTTCCTCTCCCTCTTCTTTCTTCTTTCTTCTTCCTTATTTACTGCCTCTTCAGACCGATTAGCCATAGGTTAAGCTTTTTTCTTAGATTCATCATGGCAAACAAAGGACCATGAAGTGAATGGGTTGATACAAAAGAATATATAGCCAGTTTAATGAACTACTTGTTGGTAAAGTGAGTATAGTACTTCTTCAATTTAAGCCTTGTCTATCAGTAATCATATGGTAGGAAAAGTTGCTTTTCTCTCATGGAAAATGTATTATGGGCCATACGTTTTCAGCAATTGGGATCTGAGCTAAAGGTGGATGGATGGATGGATGGATGGATGGATGGATGGATGGATGGATGGATGAATGGATGGATGGATGGATACTCCACAAAATAAAAATAAAGGCAAAATGTGTAGGGAGGTGATGGCTTTGGCAGAGTGAGAGCGAAAACAGGAGGTATGATAAGCTTATAATTCTCTCATACTCACTCTCTTGCATTCATTCTCATCCATTCAGCATATCCAGCATTCAGATGTTCCCTCTTTCCCTTGTGGAAACATTCCCGAAAGCTAAACCCTGAGGACAGGGCTTTAACGAGTCACAAAAATGTTCCTAAAAATGCTGCTCTTGGTAGGAGAAATGTTATATATTTTAAATTAAAATTATATATATAATAACAACAAAAATAATATTGAGTATACTTTTCTAAAATGAATTTGGAGAAATCATTCATCATCTTCTTTTATTAAAACAAGGCTTTGAATCCCCACCAGCCACTTTAGTAAAAGGAAAGAGAAATTTCCATTGAGTTAGGGTCAACTACTGGTGACTACATGGGACACATACATGTTGGTTTTCATAGCAATACAAAAGTGGTTTGCCATTATCTTTACTTCTTTTTTTTTCCTTTTTTTTTTAATTTACTGCCCAGTTCTATTCCTGGGACTTCCTAGTGATCTCCCATCCAAGTACTAACCAGGATTGTCCTGGCTAAGCTTTTCTGTGATCAGCCAAGATCAGCTAACTTTTAGTTTACAGTTAACTGTAAACCAGTAAACAGTCTCAGCTAGCCACAACGAAGGGTCTCAACATTCTTGTCTCAACCTTCCTTGCTAAAAGATTTCTAAAGTGCCCTATCTTATAGCCCTCCCATAGTCAAATGTACAAGGACACATATAATGTTATCTTCAGCTGCTGCTTCATGATTCTCTTCCCTTATCCAGACTTTTAAAAGCAGTTTAAGGGGGGGGGGTTGCTGTTGCTGTTCATTTTCATGCAGTTTGCTTCAAATATTCAAAAAATAAGATCGAGTAGGTAAGGAAGCAAAAGCTTTATTGTTCCCTAGCATGATCACCTGGGACAGGATGGCTTATACAGTAAACAACAAAATGGAGCCCAACTTTATTAGCAAAAACTAAAAACACAAGGAAAGAGCTTGGCAGCTCCTCAAGGATGGAATGGAGAAGGCCGCAAAAGGTTTGCAGCCCATGAGTCCTAAACGTTATTCAGATGCAAGCTGGAGCTGCGTTTTGAGCCCAGAGAATGTGGCTCAATCAACTTAAATTAAAGCAGAGGCCCCTGAGAATATCATGCCAAGCATGACTAAATTCCTTGTCTGCAAATCGTCTCAAGCTTGGTTAAAAATTAGGCTTTCCCTAGAAACCAGAGAGGCAGGGTAGAGTCAAGTCTCAGCAGGACAGCAATGGTGCTTCTTTGGGCTTGAAGAGATTTCTTCATCACCCCTTTTGCATATCCCAGCATGTAGTTTGTTTGTCAGACTCCAAAGGCTTTCAAAAGAATTAATTAAACTATCTCCCTTAAGTGCCAGGGGGAATTAAGTCTGAGTAACACTCTAAGGCTTGGTTCTCATTCTGCCTCTTGATACTGTTTTGAACACCGAAAGTGAAGGTGGCAAACACTGAATGAGTCAACCCATCAGATGTTCTATAAACACTCACCAATGGAAGGTTTGCTCATTTTAAGGACTGAAAAATTATACCTGGGGCTTATGTATGCTAATTTAACGGGTTTTCATTTTAAAGTTCTTTGAAGAAATACACTTGCCTGAGGGATGGTGATTGAGCCAAGAAAGCCAGTCACCTTCACGCCTAAATAAAAATTCAAAATCAGTCTTCCCAAATGGTGAGGTTACCATTTGATCAAGCCTAAATGGTAACCTCACTTTCCCCAATGTGAGGCAATCCAAAGATGTTAAACTTCACGGGAGATTGAAGTTCAGATCAATTCTGGGGGGAGGGGATGGTACCAAGTTTGGGGTGTCACAAGGGAAATCCTTTCCCCATGATCAATGAGTCTCTATGAGGTGGTGTCCTTAAAGCATCTCATGCAAAAGTTCTACTTTAAGTTCCAGTGGGTTAACTCAGTGTTTCTCAACTTTGGACATTTTAAAACGTGTGGACTTCAACTCCCAGAATTCCCTGGCCAACCTTAAGATGTGTGCGATCCCAGAATTCTGGGAGTTGGAGCCCACACATCTTAAGATCATTCAGGTTGAGAAACACTGGGTTAACTCAACCACAGAGCCATTGTTCTCAGGGCCAGCAGATTTCTGGATTTCTGCCTACATGGAAAATCAAACAAACTAACTAAAAAAAGCTTGAGTTCCAGATTTGAGTCTCTAGAGATCAGACATCTAGATGTTGAGGGAATGAGGCCATATCAGTAGCAGGGAGACCGGGCAAAATTTTGATGGCTCTGTTTCATGTTGCCAGCCTGCTCTTTTTAGAGTGTGTTTGCTGGGTCAAATGACACAGTTGTTCTTATAAATCTGGAATCTGTGATGTTTCATTTGCAATGCTGCAAAACAAATAAAAATGCAAAAAGTGTGCTTGTGTTTGGGGGGGAGGGGAAAAAGCAATCAAGCATAGCATTCTTTACAAAATGACGTGTTTCTCAAACCTCTGGTATATTTAAGACCCCACGTTTCTTTTCCAAAATAAGGTTGAGATGTTCCTCAACCTCTTAGTAGAGAACACGTGACCCTTCCCTCCTTCTGCATGAACCTTTGTCCTGGGCATGCGTCTTGATAATGTGAAGGGAAAGCTATAATATAGTCGCACTGTAAAGATTAATCAATGTTAATCTGAGAGCAGAAATAACTAAATGCTGCAGTTGCGTCTATTTTTGAATTTCAGTTTTCCATTCCCATAGAGAGATCAGAACGCAGTCTACTTTCCCTTAAGCAATCAGAGGAGAGAGATACAAATATTACATTATGTCATGCCCCTGTATATGACTTCTACCTCCACCAACTGCTGGAGGGGAGGGAAATTTTTCTTGTATTACACAACGTATATCTTGTGCCATCTATGTAACCGAAAACACCATCTGCAGTAGAAGGTGATTGAAAGAGGTATGCCAAGAACGGTGACTCATGCAGAGAGCCAGCAGGCAGGTAATTCTGCTGTGCTTTTCCACTGAATGTGATTGAATCATTCAACCACATTTCCAGTAAAGATGCAGCAAAATTAACTACCTCAGGAGTATGTTAAGCTAGAGCAGTAACTCATTCAGAGACATGGCAAATCATTCCTTCTATGTAGAGCTGGCTTTTGTCCATGGGAACTGCTGATATGTCTGTTAAGAAGAAAGTCTCACTGAGTTCAATGGGGCTTATTCCAAGATAAGTAATATATGATTACAGCCTGTTCATCAAGAACGGGAGCTTTACTTTCTTTTATTTTGTCAAGGACTGCAGGGGCTGGGTATCAATTGCTGGAAATCAGTGGAAGGGAAGCAAGAGAACAGCACTGAAAAGAGATTGAAGAAGCTATGATTGCTACTCTATTTTCATCTGTCTTTCTGCCATCCCTCTTTCCTTTCTGATACCTCCTTTTCCTTTCCTCTTTCAAACACTTCTTCTCTCTTTTTCTGAAGAAAGTGGGAAATGCAGGTCATTCTGTTGCCAGAGATCTTATCAGTTGTAGGTATCTTATAATATCCATCTGAGGACATGGTTCTATTAATTATGTTGTGATACATGAACTATAGCCTACTTCCTTACTCAGTGAAGTGAATTTATCACTTCAATTAATTTGATTTAATTAAGTAAATCTTATTAATTTAATTGCCTAATCAAATAGTGTTGGCATTTTCATTCTTGAAAAAAAACTCTTCTAGATTTTTATTTCCACACCCTTTTCCTTTTTTTTCCAGTATGTAAATGGACAAAAATAGATATCAAATCCTTTAACATGGAATTTACCTTCTGCTACCTTGCTTTGCTACCTGTCCAGTTTTGATACAAACATCTCACAAAATCCAAAAGCATCAGAAGAGTAGTCAATCACCAGTCTGTGAAAGGAAAAGCAGCTTTCTTCAGTGAAAGAAAACCCTGAACAATTTATTAAAATAAAAACGGTTGGAAGATGGATAATAAATATGCCTGTAAGATTTAAGATAACTGAATTGATTCCTGCCCTTTTTCAGCAACTGATTTCACCATTCTGTTTACTTTTAATCGCTTCTTTGGAAGTTTTGTTGGTTTAGAAGGTGCACCACATGGTGATCATACACATTGAACGTAACCTGGATTCCTTCTAACTTAAATGGGAGGAAAAAACAAAGTAACAGTTATGTTTATTAGTAAGCCTGTATTTTTTCAGATGCCAGTTCTTCTTTTCCTCTGGACAATGTTTAAGGACAAGAAAAACCCAAGTTCCCAGTAATCTTAATCCATTATGTTCCATTCAAGTGCTTTGCTATTTATGGAAAGACTGGCTCCAAGGGATAATAACTAAAACTCCCACTGGCTTCAACAGCATCAGGATTTCAACTCAGATGCCTGTCTAAAATAGCTCTCCAATCATTTTCCTCCTCCTCCTCCTCCTCTTCCTCCTTAAACACAAAGGAAAGGAACAAAATAAATTATGGAGCCCTGCAGCCCTCCTATCTAATCATTAATTAACAACTGTCCTGTGGAGACTGCTATATCTCTTTTCTTCTTCTATCTACTGAGGACAAAGCAGGCATCATTCAACCAAATGGAGCATTTCTTTCTTCCATTTATTTCAGCTGGGGAGTTAAGCTGCCTTTGATTAACTTTCTTATTCACTGATCCCTACTGAAACAAAAGCTAGGTTCCCACTGTGTGCCAGAGCCAAACAAGCCACATCAGGGTTGTTGAATAAGCCTAAATTAGCTTGATCCACAGTACCCAGTGTATCATGGTAACATGCTTAACCAAACATCAAACATGATGGCTTACTGTGGTATGTGAATCGCACCTAAGAAAGCTTCCAGAATAGATTATGTGTGAAATAGTATTGTGCAGCTGTTCCATCTTTTACAAACAGCAAAATCATGCTCAGTTAAGCCTATTTGATTTTGTGTGATACACAACCATTACGCTATCATTTACAAACCATTTTTTATGCTGTAGCCTACTGTAAGAATCCAGCTTTACAACAAACTGTAATTAAACAACTCATGGATTAGCATAATACATAAGACTTTATCTAGTAAGAGGAAGAAAGACTCGGCCTGGGAGAAGACAGAAAGGAAAATGGGGTCATCTGCTTTCCCACTGCTTTAAAATTCTATAAATGAGCCCAAGAAAATCCTATCTGTTGAAATAAAGATATAATAAAGACCCTGTATCTGAACTTGGATTATACAGGTTTCCTGATTACTGAAGCTGGTTGACCCCTTCACACACAGAAGCTGAGAAATCCTTTCACAAGGTACAATCTCTGGTACCCATAAGAGGGCAGCTGCATAGTCCACATCTGTATGGTAAAGACTACCATGTTGGCCCGGCCCACATATCCTTATCATACAGCATCATGTGGAAGTCCTTCCCTGTCATTCATCTTCGCAACAAGTGAAAGGAGCATCATCTTTCTTTTACAGATATACATGGAGCTCAGATTATCCCATTTATTTGGTAGGGAGAAAGGAACAGAGATGGTATTCTTAAATCTAGTTCCCCCCACTCCCCAGATCTTTAGTCCCAATTCAAAGAAAACAGTATGTATATTCTGCTTCATTGTTTGGGCTAAGGCAGAATTGTACCCATATGTACAAGGAGATATCCCAGTTAGCTAAAAATAGAACTACATGGCAACTTTGATCAGGCAGGTACAGTGATACCTCGAGTTACGAACGCCCCTCCTTACAAATTTTTCGAGATACGACCAGCTCCAGCCCCAAAAATTTACCTCGACTTGCGAACTCCGCCTCGAGTTACGAACCGGATCCGCGGCCATTTTCCCTGCTGCCACACGGTCGTGGCTTCCTGTGGGCGAGATCGCGGTAGCAAGGAGACGTTCGGTGAGGCTTGTGGTGTGTTTTGTGGCGTTTGGAAGGTGTTTGGTGTGCTTGTCAGCATGGCTCAAAAGAAAATGCAGAGCAGGCTTGGCAAGAATAAGGCTTTGAAGAAAAAAGTGACGATCGAACTTAAGAAGGGCATTATAGAAAAGCACGATCATGGTATTCGTGTGACTGATCTGGCCTTGGAGTACAAGATGGCAAAGTCGACCATCTTGACTATTTTCATGTTTTTGTGGTTTAAAAATAAAATGCATATGTTTCAGAACTGTTTAACCGTATGTATTTACATTGACCCTTATGGGGAAATTTACCTCGAGTTGCAACCAACTCGAGTTGCAACCAGAATCACGGAACGGATTACGTTCATAACTAGAGGTACCACTGTATATCCTGACATCTTAATATTCAAAATCATCCTTCCATTCAAGTTTGTCCAGCTATTGGGGTAAATGAGGTATCAGTTTCTGGAAACTCTGAATGACTGGTTCAGACAGTGGTGGGGCTCTTCTTTCATCCATGACTTTGTTAGCAATATGGAAGATTACTTTTTCCATAGGCCCACATAACAATGTCCATATATTTGGTCTTCTTTTCATATAATTTATGAATATCACGGCCACTATAACATAAACTTGTTGGTTTTAAGTTGAAACATATTCTCCTGAACCTGATGGCTGACTCTAATACTTAAAATACGATCTGAAAAAGTTACCCACTAATGGGGAAATCTTTTTGTGCTATGTGAGTGTATTCGTGCATGTTAGGGAGTTGGAAGAGAGTTCCAAAACTCTGCTACTTTTTAAAACTTTTCTCAATTCCATAATTTTTGAGAATGTTGTAGAAGAATTGAGTTTTGTCAAGACTTGAAGTAAATCAATCCCTTTTGCACTGCTCAGATTCACATGCATATTAAGACATGGTTATTCTTCAGATTAAGGGGCATCCAGGGGTCAAAAAGCCAAGATGGGAGCTATGACTGTGCGATCAGAATTGACAGATGTAAAAACTGGGAAACTTTGGTTAAACCTTTTTGACACCCCCCCCCCCCGGTCCCCCTCAGTGGGCAACCCTATTCACATTACACATTGCTATGCAGTTTTTTTTTCCACTAAATTTTGTATACCTGGAAAAAATTGATATTATCCCAGAGAATTCTAAAACAATCTCTATTTTGAACCATTAGTTATATTGGAAATGAAACTGTAATCATCTTAATTTTGGCCTTTCTCTATTCCCAAAATGGCTGCTCAATGAACAGGATATCAATTTAGTCTAAATATACGGGCTTCTTTTGGGACGTAATCATAATAATCATAATAGCAGAAATAATAATTTCAAACAATGTGCTTATATCACTTGAAAACATAGTTCAATGACAGTTTGCTAATAAGAAACAAGAGCTTTTTCTTTGAATATTTATATTTATTTTATTTATTTATCAAATGTGTTTGTTTATCCAATTTATATTCCCTGCCAATGAAAAAGAAAAGACTCATATTTTATCTTTTCCAGGACCTTCAGCTTTGTTTTCATACCTCTGAGCCAAATTGTGGCCCATATTTTACATCTCAGGGATTTTATCTTTCAAAAATTGCCAACCTAATCACATCATGTGGTCTGATTCCCTGACTGCCCTGCCCAACAGGTCTCGGGCAACCATGCTTGATCAAATTACTGACAAACCTCCGAAAAATGAATGTATTCCAACATTAAATTCACAGTACCAATCTCTGCAAGTTATTCCAAAGTTATTCAACTAGAACATACTTGCATATGCATGCTCTTCATTTTTGCACTGTTTATTCTGAGCTCTTTAGCTTGACAAGAACCAGTTTGCTGAAACTCCCCATTGGACAATACTCAAATTGTATTTTTTTCCAAGTAGCTCCCCGAACCATAATAGCTAGGAAACTTCTTGAAAAGAAAAGAAAAGAAAAAAAAAGTAAAAGAGTCTCTAAGGGAAGTCTTGGTGGCATATTTAAGCTTACTTTATCACTGCAAGCAACAGGAAGTTTTCCATTCCTTTGAAGCCTCCTTAACTGTCCACGTTTCCCAACTGTGGAATTTAAGTGATGTGGGAGAAACCAAAGAGCCCATCAGCTGCTGGAGATACTGATGTCTATTCCTAACCACAATGATGTTGAAATGATGAAATGTGTGTATATTGTCACCATGCAAGCCCTACTCTTTTGTAGTTGTGTTGCAACATGAAAAGTGTATAAGAGGCAGAATTTCCATCATCACGTCGTGATGCATGCTCCACCATAACAGATGCCTATGGCTGGAGACATGATTACTGAAAGTATATGTTTACGCTCACATACATCTACTTTAGTCTCCTTATGACTAAATAAATGCATGATACCGTGTTCCACCCAAGAGAAATTCACAGAATTCTTCCACTTAACAGAATGAGAATAGACAAAATGGCAAACTGTTCAACACAGTGCTACTTTCGGTGTACCCAGATCTCAAAATTCGTGCTTGTACATTCTGATAATATGTGCACATAAGAAAAAACCAGGGATGTAATATATCAACAGATTGCTTTTACTCCAAAATGTCAAGACTGCTAGGCTGGATTCGGCGACAGCATGTACTGCAACACTGAATCAGATCTGCTGCCTTTCATCATTCTAGGTGAGAGAAACTTGTACAAACCAACACATTTTGGACAGATTACTTTTTCACATATTCTTTAGGATAGTTAACAGTACCTTAAAATCTATATTTTAAAAATGTGTTGAAAAAAGCATGCATTTAGGAATTGTGCATCCAAAAGTATTGTAACATAGGATCTCAACGTAGAAAAAAAGTTAGATGGGGAGCGTCATGTAAATTATTAGAAAAATATGTGCCTGTAGTATGGAAAGATATATCCAAGATCTGTATGTCTGCAACTATAGCTTTCTGTATTTTTAATTGCTTTTTAATTTAAAAAGAAAATTGCTGAGAATGTATTTTCACTGGTTCACACTTCCCTAAGAGGGCCAGTCTGGGTGTCGTGGTTAAAGACACCAGGCTAGAAATGGGGAGACTGGGAGTTCTAGTCCTGCCTTAGGCATAAAGTCAGCTGGGTGACCTTGGGCCAGTCACTCTCTCTCGGCCCTAGGAAGAAGGCAGTGGCCAACCACTTCTGAGAATCTTGCCAAGAAAACTACATGGATTTGTCCATGTAGTCACCAGGAGCCAAGATTGACTTGAAGGCACCAGGAAAAAAAAGGAAAAAAATTCTTAATCAGTACTGGAATTACAGTATATTGAGTCAGGGTACCGATTGTAATAGTTTATTTATTATTTTCTTGCCAGCATAAGTTGCTGCCCATACCAACATGTACAGTATGAGAAAAACGGTTTCTGGCAGCTGAAATTAGAGGTATTAGGTTTTTTCCCCCATTCATTATTCTTCTCATCATTCCTTCTGGCTGATCAGGTCATGCAGCCTTCAGTTGTTATAGATTCATCACTAATTTAACCAAAGACAGAGTAATTTGTTCTTGGTGGCTCTATTCAAGGTTCATTCTAGCAGGCGCCTTTGAAGTTAGCAGGAAAGCTGTTCAAGAAGGAAGAATAGACTAGGCTTTCTATTAGCAATAAAATTCTATGCATTAACCCCACATAGTTCAGAAAATGAGCTGCAGTCAAGTGAAGAAGGCAACATCGTCTCTTTTCACGCAGCGATTTCCTCATACCTTAATTCGTTATAAACAAGATGGTTGTCATAAATACAGATTTGTTCTTCTTTTGCATTGTTCAGAGCAGGCGCTGAGCCTGCAAACCTCAAAACCATTTGTACGCAGGTAGTTCCAAGGACATGGTCATTTCTCACATTCCATAGTAGGATTAGAGCCATAAACCTACTTTGGAAGGTTACATTTTAAGGCAAAATAGTATTCAGAAGGAAGGAAGCTGCTTTATAGGAAGCTGTGATCTTGTGTCATGCTAATCCATAGTTCATTCTAGTCATAGTTTGTGTAAGTTGCAAAGAACACCATCAGTTTTTCAGATCAAGCAGTTAGGACTTGCTTGGATAATTTTAGTTGGTTTTCTATGCTTTGTAAAGCTGCTCTAATATTTATATGTCTATGATAGACAGAGATTTTGGCAGGACACAAAACCAGTCAGGAATTGCATGGATCCACATTTCACTTATTCACCCTTGCAGTCAGAAAGATCAACAATCCATGGTTCCAAACTGTGATTTATTGCTTTAAAACAAAGTGTGATTTATTCACAAACCTCCTTCGCACAAAATAAGTCAAACACAAACAGGTGATATTATGACAACTGCTATTTGAACCCAGCAACTGATCATTAGTTTGTCTAGTTTTGTCAGAACGCTTTTGTGCAATGCTGACTTTTTCAAGAGCTTTTGTTCATTTTCAACTGAAGCTGCTATGGTCTGAATCTGGCATCTTTTACATGCAACAGGCATGTAGTAATCCAAGCTATAGACATTTCTTTAGAAACTTTAGGATCATTTTAAGAAAAAAATGCTTATGCCATTACATCACAACTTACCAAGGGTGATAAAGTGTGCATTATGGTATTTTAACATACATACGAAAGTCTAAGATCTATCTTTAACTTTTGGAATAAGTTTACCATCCTTTTGGACCAATATGCAGTCTCCTTCATATGTAAGATACATAAAGTCATCCTCATTTAATTACCATTATGTGCTTTATCACCGAACTTGCCCCCATTGTTAGGCATGCTACTGGCCTTGCCTTCTGCTTGCTCATCTTTAATACAGAGGGGAAAACTCTGTTTCAACACTTGTTTACATACCATATCAATATTAAAAACTGGACTATAACATATACTGGAAGCCAATTGTGCTAGCAGCCCAAAAGATTGAAGTGCTTTGGAGAGTAATCATTTAGACAACTCTTCATGAATGTAATTCTTTGAAGAATTATATTCTTTCCTTTCAGCTGTCTTTTGTGGCCAATGTCTATCTCTCTGGAGACTGAGCTGATCATTTCTGGAGTCATCAGCTTATCGCTCTACATCTGCCATGTAGTTTTCCTATATATCCTGAAAGCAGCTATAACAAGGCTTCATGTGGGTCAGTCATTAAACATTATCCAGCTGCACTTACAAGGATTTCTATAGAAGCACTTATTCTCCTTCAGTATAAGTAAATAAGATAAATTGACAACGTTGGCTTGCTGGGGATTCCTTTCTTGCTTCCTAGTTGAGGGAAGATAATAATTGGAATGACCTCAGACAGATTTCACTATTAAAATGGTGATAAAAATATCTTGTTTTTCCATGCTTTCATAAAGCTACATGAGATACCAAATGCATAGTCCCTTATTTATTGGAATTGTTGCAGAAAAGAATAATTTAAAATATAAGCAGGTTTCCCCGAAGATAAATATCTCTCCTGTATCTTTGGGACAATGTTCCTTATGGCTGCACGCCCCCATCCCCACCAATCTCATTAAAAAACAGAGAAAATCCTGTGTTCAAGGACTCAATTTGTCCACTGAAAGTATTACTCCTATCTTCTCCCTAAGCTTAACAGATGCCGAGCATCTCTTTGAAAGCCAATGAAAGGACTGATGCTAGTTTATTAAATGAGAAGTGAAAGAAAGGATACCGTACTCTCTATTCATATGTCCTTGAATACATGTTTCTGCTTTGTTCCTTTTCTACCAGTAAGATTTCTTCCATCAGGTTCGAGAATCTGAAATCTATGTTCAAAACTGCTGAGATATAAGAGGAGTTCTACGATTGCAAAACACCTTAATTAAGTTGGAAGTGCTGGATCTGCCCTCATGGTGTTTTCCAACATTTTAGAACATTTTGTTGCTGCTGCTGATGCTGATGCTTGCTTAGATTTATTATAGCCGCCCACTCCAAAAGACTCTGGGTGGCTTACAACATTGGAATAGATGACTAAATAGACAGTTAAAAATATGACAAAACATAGAAGCCCAGGCTAAATAACAATAATAAAAAATACAACAAGGGCTCCATAAACACACTTAACTCTAGTTAAGCGTGAACAGAGGCAAGTATTAAGAACCTTCCAGAAGCCCAGGAGAGTGGGTGCCATACGTATCTCTGGGGGGATGCTGTTCCAGAGGGCAAGGGCATCCACAGAGAAAGCACAAGGTGACAGTATTTAATTGAGGGGACCTGGACCGCACCCACTCTGTCCAAACATCCAGAAACCATTGGAATTAGTTCTGGAATTCAGACAATTTTCATTTGTAGACATTGTGTGTGACAGAGAAATAAATGTGATTGCGTGTGTGTGTACCTTCAAATCAGTTTTTGACTCCTGACAACTGCCTAGACCTGTGTTGTCCAAACTTGGTCACTTTAAGATGAGTGGACTTCAACTCCCAGAATTCCCCAGCCAGCATGGCTGGCTGGGCAATTCTGGGAGTTGAAGTCCACTCATCTTAAGGTGGCCAAGTTTGGACAACACTGGCCTAGACTAATCCCTGCAGTTTTCTTGGCAGGGTTTATCTGAAGTGGCTTGCCCTTGCCTTCTTCCTAGGGCTGAGAGAGAATGACTAGCCCAAGGTCACCCAGCTGGCTTTGTGCCTAAGGCAGGACTGGAACTCCCAGTCTCCCCATTTCTAGCCTGGGGCCTTAACCACTGCACTAAATTAGCTCCCACCGATGGCCATCCAGAGATACCAAAATCTGCAGTGAAAGGCATCAATGGATGCTGTGCAAAGGCCTGCAAAATGTTATCCTTAGTGCTGTCAATAAGCATAGTATTCCAATGGTTTAACAAATCAGAATCAACCAAGCTAAAAGAGGTTCCCTGCTTTTTGCAGGAAATGCAGTTAAATTCCATGTCCCTTCCCATATGCAATGTCTGTATTGGCTGGGCATAAGAGGAACTGTAGTCAAGCATAACTGGATGAAGCTAAGATTATGAAAGACTTGTTTAAAATATATGACACTGAGAGCTTGATTGATTCCAAATAAATGATTTGGAGTTAAGTTCTCTGTCAGGACACCCCTGTTCTTCTATTGTCTGGACTTTATTTCTCTGAACCAAAGAAATTATCCTTTCTGTCCAGCTTGATTACAAAAGATTAAAAGGATGCAACAATCCTTTTAGCTATTGTTTATCCATTTTAATTGTCTTACTATCCTATTATATTTGTTGTCATCTTAATTTGTAAACTGACTCAAGTTTACTTGCCGTGAAGGGCAGAATAAATATTTTAAATAAACAAACAGTCAATTGACAGGACCAACCTGAATGCCTGTGAATTTAAAATGTACTTAAAATATCATTGAGGTAAACCAGATCCAAAGAAATGTGGCTGAATAATTCTGGTGGTTGTTTTCTTTTTTCAGTTTCATGAATAAAATAGAAGAATGACTTCCAAGATCAGATTTACTTTTTAAAACTTCTGCTTACCCCAAAGAGTCAACTCATCCCAGAATGGAACTGTGGCACATCATTGTTGTGATAGGCTTTTTTTTCGCCGAGAACATCAGCTAGATTTTTTTTAATTAATGTGGGGCAACTTTTCCATGCTTCTTCTTGAAGTAAGGAAGATTGCTTCAGGGTGTTTCTTCAGAGGAAAACGGCCAGAGGCCAATCTGAATGCAGAATATATTTAATAGGTTCACAAGGGTAATAAGATGCATGGCTGTTAAATATTTTATTTTACAAAAAATAGGATAAAGCTAAATTTATTTTGCATACAAGTGGGCCTTCAAACAAGCCCAGGGACACCATACAACCTGGGATCACATGCCTTTTTGATTTAGGAAGGAGCCATTATTCTGCTATGGAAAATTCCCACAAAGCCATTAACTCCTTTCAGTTCTGACTACAATATTGGTCACTGTGACATATTCAGTGGATCCAATTTTTGGGGTACCATCACTTCTCATTCATTTGGCTTTTTCCTTTGGGTCCTATCTCTCAACCATCAGAATGAAAAAGACAAAGAGCCCCAAACCACCTTCTCACTCTTGCTAAACTATACAAGCAAGCATTAAACAAATAGCTGGAAGAACTGGGGAGCATCAAGGGACCCCAAAGGTTAAGAATGGAAGCTTGCTGGAGCATATCTACCCAACAATGCCTGCTCTGAATCCCAACTCTCCCTTCTATTCACCTCCCTTCTCCTTGCCTTTCTAACAGAACAGATGCCCTCAGACCAAGTACTGAGAAGGAAAAGAAGAAGATGAACCTCCTTTATATTTTCACCACTTCAGGGTGAGATGGGATCTCACATGACAAATGCTATCTAAGTAAAACCAATTAGCCAAACTCCAGTATATAACGCATTGGCACTTAGAGAGTAGAATTCAAAGTTAACCTTCTTCACATGATCATTTTTGGTGTGCAAAAGGTGTATTGTATGAAAGTGAGCACCATTTGAATGTGTTGTTTGTGGAAATAAGCTTTAGTGGCAGGATTACTGTAATGAATCTAGCTTTAGTGTGCATCTGTCTCTTTAAAGAATATGCAGAAAAAAAGGGGATGCCATCCTGTACTGGTTTTTGTGATTATTCAGTGTTTTTCTTCCACTTCCTGATTGACAAAAATATCCCTTCTTTTTCATAACACCAAATGACAAAAAGCTGAGAAAATTAAGCATCTTGTACAAAAGCAGTAAGACTGAAGAGTAAACAGTGCTGGATTGTCTTTAAAGAAGGAAACCTGTATCTTCCTAGAAGGGGGCAAATTTTGTTTTTAGTAATAGCAACAAGGTAAGTTTCCTGCAATCACTACCCAGAGGAATTATCTCTATATATTCTGTGATGAAACCAGTGAAATACAATCTCTCCATTCTACAAAGCAGTTGTATAAAATAAAAATAAGATGTTAAAGGAGGCAAAATTCTGAGTCAAGATGCTCAGGCTTTGAATTCAGATCTTCCCAACTAGGCTGAAACTTACAGCAACAATTTTGAAGTGAAATCACACCCACCCACAGGCTTTCTAAAAACGATTAATATAAATATAATGAAAGAGCCAGGACCTTTAATAAAGGCAGAGTGAAAACAGAAGTTCAAAGGGGAATTTGAAAAATGGGAAGGGAAAGGGTATAGACAAAGGACAGCAGGAGAGAAAGAGATTATAGCCAGACTGCCAGTGGAAGGAAAAAAAACAAGTCATAAGTGGGGTAGACATCATTAGAATAACTGGTTTTTGCATGTCAGATGTGTGTACTAGGCTAATTCATTCAAAGTAATAAAAGTGGATCTTCAAGGAGAAGTTTTCATATTTTCTTTTTTCAAGGACATATCACGAGCTGCACTCAAAAATCCTGTAGTTCCCAAACCAAAACTGAATTCTGAACCCATTTCTTGAATTCTAGAAGGGAGGGAGGGAGGGAGGGAGGGAAAGAACAGGGCATGAGGTGAAGAACTCATCTTTTCCACTCCAAGCAAGACCCTCATATGAAGCACATGTTGACTTGATGAAGTATGATTTTAATTTGTCCTTGTGCCAGCAAGAGAATAAATTATAGTTTTCAAAGATAGCTTGACACTTCTCTCCTTTCAGAGTAATTACATATTCTCTGGGTAGAAAAACAACATCCAGACCCATGATGTTGCATTGGCTTGCTTTTTAGCATTGTGGTTATTGTTAAACTTATAAGTCGAACAAAGAAAGGTATGGGAGGGAGTAGGTGGGTTAACAATTAGGGCACCTTTTAAAAAAAGTTCTCCATTAGCACCTGGAAAGGAACATTTGGTCAAGCAACAAAAATCTGCTTAGAAAACCGCATAGAAAAAGACAAATATGCAGTTAATCCACCTTGATGTTCTAGCTTTTTATGTAAAGGTGTTAACTACAGAACGATTACAAAATCTTATGGTGCTTAGTTTTGTCTTTGTGTAATCTTGGCAACTCTTTCTGCCCTCTCCAATTGTTTTACTCTTCCAAAGGCCAATGTCACTGCCATATCCTGCCTCCTCCCCCAGTTCCAGGAAACTTTGAATAGTCATGCAGAAACATGTACAGAAAAGGCTGAAAAAGGCTGAGGATGTTTCAAAAATAAAAATAAAAATAAAAAAGGAAGAAGTGCTTGGGATCTCAGGCAAGGTGAGCATGTCACCGCTCTGCTTTTCATTCCAGCTTGCATGCCTTTTTTTCTTGCTTCTGTCTGAAAAAAGCTGTGGCTGCTTTAATGAACCGAATCATTAAAACAGCACTTCTGTAATGCAACTCTTAAAGCTGCAACATCTTTTTTCTTACTCACACAGATATCTGAACAAAGATGCATGTGCTTGAATGAAGAGCAGAGAGGTGAAATGCCCGAGGCTCACAGTATTTCTTCCTACTCATTTCTGAAGCATGCTCACTCACTGAATGACAAATGCTATCTGCTCAAATTTGTTTGGACACACTTTTTGGCTCTGAGGACTCACAAGTAACTGAGGGCATACTGGCAACTTAGGGACCAAAAATGTATGTTTCAGTAGCTGCTATTCTACTTTGATGTGCATCCTCCTGCTTATTCCCTCTGCCTCATTCCATTCCCTCATTCTTATATCCACAGATACTTTCTCCTCTCTCTCTCCCACAAATATGTCAGAGCCTCATATGTTTTTTCCCCCTTAAAAAAAAATAAAACATTTATGTAGAGGTCTAGGCAACAATATGGGAAAGATTTGCCATGGCCATAGATTTTGACACCCCAGTTTAGCAAACAATCCTAAGAATGTCCTGTGGTCTCCACTCCAAGCATTACCCAAGTCTGACTTTGCTTAGCTTTTTGAGATCAGGTAAGGTACCAAGCTGTTGTTGTTGTTTTTAAGTCTAGTTTTTAATAATTAAAAAGTAGGTCTGAGAGGGGAAAATATGAATATTCCAGAGTTCAGTGGATCATGTGAAATAATTATTAAGATTTTTAACCCAGTGAGCACTGACATTTTAAAATTAATCATTCTTTTCTAATTAACATGTGTTTTCTTTCTATATTCAGTTTTTCAAAAACAATTATTATATTTGCACTTTAAATTTCCTTCTAGCAATGCAGGAATGACTAGATCAAATGACAACTGCTGAGGTGCTGATCCAGTGCCTGGAGACTGTGAGGGTCTAGATGTGGAGGAATGGACTCAGATTCAACCCAAAAACATCATCTTTGATCTTCAACAGGGTCGGACTTCCCCAAGTGCACTCCAGAGCTGGTGAGTGATCTGGAGGTCCTCCTGGACTTACCATTCCTGCTCAAGGAACAAGTGCCAGCTATGGCTAGGGGGACTTTATCCACAGATTCATCTCATATGACAGCGGCACCATTCCTGGACAGGGAGGCCTCATGGTCACTCGTGCCTTAGTTATTTCTCGATTGGACTATTGCAACATGCCACACATGGGCCTGCCCTTGCAGATGCCTGTAAGTTACAACTGGTTGAAAATGCAGTGGTGTGCACAGTGTTGGGCACCCCTTGGTTTGCCCATGCCACACCACTGTTGTGCAACCTGCACTGGCTCCTAGTCTCCTTCCAAGGCAATTCAAGGCACTGGTCATCTCCTTTAAGGGCCTGCCTGGCATGGGAGCAGGTTATTTGGCAGACCATCTCTTCCTGAGGACATCTGCTTGTCCCACTAGATTGGATAGAATGGGCACACTCCAGGTCCCTTCCCTGAAATATTGACATCTACCAGTACCTAAGAAGTATGCTTTTTCTGTGGTGGCCCCAATCCTGTGGAAGACCCTTCCCCTGACTATACCATAGGCCCCAACCCTTTTAGTCTTCTGGAAGGCGATAAGCAGCTGACTCTTTCCCAAGGTGCTGGGAAAGAGTGCAATGGGAACCTGTGGATGGCTGTTGGGGCGTTCCAGGAGGATGACTGAGTGCCAGATTTTAGTCTTTGTTTCTATGGCTTTTATGGTTTTACTGTTGTTGAGAGCCACCCAGAGTAGTGCTCTAAGATGGGCAGCCATAAAAAAACTTATAAATAAATAAAAACATTTGAAGAAATCCATTGGAGGCCCTTTCCTGTCCCTTGTTTACTTTAACCATTGTTTCTTTCCTTCCATGGTAGAACTTCTCTCTGCTTAATTCTAATTCCTTAGCACTGATGAGTAAGTTAAAATGCAGCAATCCTGATACAGATCCTTGGACAAACCCCACTGTTTAATTCTTCCATTGCCAGAACATTTAGTTACTACTAATATCTACCTTGAATTTGTACTATAACTCTTTGCTTTCTGTTTTTAACTGTTAGCAATCTGTAAGACGATATATTTAGATCCGGCAATTAATTTTGCAGAATCTAGTTATAGTAAGAATTTGTTGACACTGGCAGCATATCTAAAAGGTTATCAAGGCTGTATTGTTTTGGAAAAACCATTTAATTCTTCTCCAGGATGACTTTTCCTTCTCTATGTTTGATCACTTTATCTTTAATACAAATCAGCTGTTAAAGTAACTGTTCTGTAACTTATGGGATTCTCCATGGAACTCTTTTTTTTAAAAAAAAAAGTATTATACTGGTTATTTCCAATACCCTTATGACATCTTTTGATATAATTTTGTAAAAAGATTAGCAATTACAAAGTTGAGTTTCCTAGGAAATTCTGTAAGGATATTACCTGAACCCAGTGGTTTTTCTTGTGAATTTCAAGAGTGGAAAGGGTCATTAGTATTATAAAATTATCTCACCCATATTTATCTAGCAAGCTATTCAGAATATCATGGGGGTATTTTATCAAATGATTTGTTGAAAGCAAGATACAGTATGTCTGCAGCATTTTCCCAATCTATTAAGAAAATTACTCTCACAAAAAATGAAATAAAGTTAATTTGGAAAGACTCATATTTGACAAATTCATGCAGTCTTCTGGTAATTAACTCACTGTTCTCAGGAAATTATAAATGGGTCTCCTTATGGTTTGCAGTTTCTTTGTTCTTTTTCTATTGTTGAAGATAGAACTCCATCATTCTCCAGGATTGTCAAAGATAAATAGTACATAAATGTAGCAGCACTGGTTCTCTGGAACAGTCTCTCAGCAGTGATCAGAGTGGGCCTCCCTAAGAGTATTCAAAGGGATATTGAAGACCAAGCTATTTCAGAGTGGTCTAGTCAGACTTGGACATTTTTTATTTTTCTCTTTTTTTTAATCAAGAATTTGATTTTTGTGGTCTGATCTTATTTTAATTGATTTTATTTTAATACATACAGTGGATCTCTTAAATTCCTTCATATCATGTAAACAACTGTGAATTGCTTTGGATTGCACCAGGATATACATATATGAATGAATGAATGAACGAACGAACGAACGAACGAACGAACGAACGAATGAATATCTGGCCAGACCATCAGCAAGTTCCTTTCAGTACCCTAGATGATACAATTCATTTACTCTGGAAATTTAAACTCATTGATATCCCCAGACCATGTTTTTTGGCAATTGAAGGTTTCAATCCTGCTGATTCATACTGCTCTTCACAATGTCTGGTAGAACACATAACTCTTGCTGGCTAAGGCTAAGACAAAACAGGAGTTGAATAGTTCTGCCTTTTCTTTTTACCTGTAGTATCTTGCTGGTAAATATGTCCCAATTTCTACCTTATATGTGCCATTTTTCATTTTCAGACTTTCCTGGAACTATTTTTTGCAACCACAGTAATTTTTTCTGCTTTCCTTTTTTTCTATCATTAGAAATGTTTTCAACTTTGCTTTTTCAAGATCTCCCTTTTATAGGAATGATGCCCATCTTAAGCTTCTTTTCCCATTTATTCTACTGCTATGGAATCCTGTTTAGCTTTGCTTAGTTTATTCACCTTTTTCAAATTCAAACTACACATTTTACTGCAGTCAGTTTTAGTTTCCCTTCAAATCAGGGACCCCAATGTTAGAAATAACTTTTTCATGATGTTCCTGCTAGTTCCACCTCCTTAATCATATCTTCCTAAAACCTAGATATCTCTGATCCAAATAATTTTGCCCCAATTTTTCTAACACAATTTCACCAATGTATGTATTGTCTATTAACTGCCTGTTGATCAGGATTGATCTAGTGGTTCCCCTTTGAATTAGACAATAGAAATCAAGGAGGCATATTAGAATTAGTGATGAGCTGTTCAAATGTCAATCTACTATAGCAAGAAATTTTTCACTCCGTCTTCTGGTGATGCTGATTATGCCCTGAATGAGGAGCCACTATGTTCTGCCAATCTGCAATCTACTATCTCTTACAATTCTTTGAATAATTGAGTTCTCAAGGAAAGAAAAAATGTTGCAGATTGTATAGATTACTCATATCCTTTCCCCTTTTCAATATTTACAAAAATTGAACTGAAATAGGCAAATAGCTAATTTGTGCTTTTGCATTTCACAGCCTTTAGGCACTCTTTGCCAAAATGAATAATACATATGTGCATGAAACATAACCAGCACTTTTCATATGGTGTTCCTAAAAGAGAGAGAAAGAGAGTACGTGCCATCATCCCCCCTGAGGTGAGGTTGGCCCCAACCCTTATGGCCTTCCAGAAAGCCCTTGAAATGTGTTTTTTTCATCAGGCCTGGGGATCCCCTGGGAGCAGGGAGTCTGTACCATGTGTAACATTTCTGATTTTAATCTTCTTGTGATCTTGTTCATATTTATGTTTAATTATTTAAGTGGTTTTATAATATGTTTTAATTGTTGGTTTTATTGTACACCAGCCAGAGTCGCCTTGTGTGAGATGGGTAGCCCTATAAAGTTGGTAAATCAATCAATCAATCAATCAATCCGATTTAGTTGGAAGTAAGTCATTAGAATGCTGGGTAGAACTGTAGACAACATTGCACAATCTTTCCTGGGAGTCAGGGCCACTGAATAGAGCAGAGCTTACTTCTGAGTAAATGTGCACAGGATGGTGCTGTGACATCCCAGATAATTTAGCTGAAAAACAAAATTCCAAATATGTTTTTCACTTTTCCCTAATCAGAAGTAGGATAGGACTCTGTCATTAAGCTGTTCTCCTTCTTTGCTGAATGGATGCATTTTCATCTTCTATTTAGAAGTACGTATGTCTAATTCATTTTTTTCAACTTAGGGAGATTTACTCCAAGTCATTTCCTATTCACTCTCTTGCTGTGAGGAGAGTCAAAGTCTCTACAAAAAGTCACTTTGGTACCAGCAATTATCACTGCTGAATGAGTATGCTCAGGCCCCAGTCCTACACTCCTACACCACATCATTAAAAAACACAGTTGACTCACGCTGGTAATATATCTTAATAGCATGTTCATAAAGACATGGGAAAGTACAATCTGAACAAAGCAACATAGCCTGAAACAAAATAACAGAGCCTTGGAGTGAAAGAACAGACTTTGAAGAGAAATAAAGTAATACGGGTTTGTGTGTATTCACAGTAAATTATCTGTTAAAAATACACTGCTCTTTGGCACCATTAAAAGTTAACACCTAGGTGTACTTACATTCAGTTGCTTTCACTTGCCCTTGCTTTGAAGATCATTAGCTATGGGATTATAAGAAATTGTGTGGATTAAGAAGGATTTAAGGCCAGTTTCTCTGTTCTCGGTCAAACAACTGGTCTCAAACAGCCTAAATCCTCTGCCAAGCCATTAATTATATTTCATTAAAGTCCTTAGCATGAGGATGAACTCAAACTAAACCTTCATCCTTTGCCTGCTAGGGACCACTCCCACTGATATTTGCTCCATTACCTGGTATAAAAATAGAAAATTAATTGTCAGCCACTGAAGTTCAAGCACCTATTGTTCAAGCAATTTCTTCCTATTCTCAGTCCAGTACTGCCTCAACACGGTCCTACACCCCACAAAAATAAATAGAGTAGGAGCTAGCCTCAGCTTTACAAAAGAGTGAAATATTAGCCTCCCACGGCACTTCTCTACCTGCGTATATAACGTATTGATCGGCTCTCCCAAGCAAACAAATATATTATAGGCCCTTCTTAGTGCTAAGGTTCTTAATTTACTGCCTCGCCGTAATGATCATAAGTACAAACAATATGGGATTCTAGAAGCTTGATAAATATGCACTGGTTAATTGGAGACTGTTTCAAAGACAAGAAAAGAGCAAGCAAGTTGCAGCACCTTCAAGGTTCTGCAGCACACAGGTCCTCGGCAGTGATGTTTGCATAATTAATTTGCTTTCTGCGCAGGGCACGTGAGAAAAAGGAGACAGCTTAGCCAACATTCTATGAGAGCCCTTTCATCTGGAAAAGCAAGCTGACAAAATCAATGATGGCCTTTCAATTCAGGGGCTTAGAATTAGGTAGCATAGGTGGAAAAGAATAATTCTTTACATGTTCAGGAAACAGAGCATGTTAACCAAAAACAGTGCTCCCTCTCCTCTTTGTCCTTTGTAGCTAACTAACCCTACTTCTAAAATTAAAATAGCATCATATCCCAGAATATATATATGCACACACCCATACACACACACACACACACACACAAATAAACATGGTTTGAGTAAGCATCTCATGGAAGAGGTGGTGATTAGCTCAGCACCCTGAGCTAACTGAAAACAATCCAGCCAAGTTAAGTACTTTTAATGTTCTTGGTGTATCTTTTCTTGAAAATAAATCAGTTGAGCTCAGTAGGTCTTATTCTACTCTAAGTGGGCATAAGATAGCAACCTCAGTCCTATTTTTCCTTGTGGGTAAGATCATGCTCAGATCTTTTGTATGGAAATTGGTAAAATGAAAATATTCTTTTTCTTTTCTTTTCTTTTTTTTCAGTCCAGGAATATCCCCATTGACCCGAATTGTAGACTTAGAAAAATTTCCAGAGAACCTTAAGGCAGGATTAATAAAAGATACGGAGCAAGCTGGAGTATTAAGATTGAAAAATCAGTTAAGTAAAGTTTCTTGTAGAGATGATATAAAGGAAATATTTGAACGAAGTAAAATATCTTGGTATAATGTACTGCAATTGGAGGCATGGACTAAGGATTGGGTAAAACAATATGGGAAATGCAGACAATTAACAAAATTTGAGGAATTAATAATTGAAATGAAACAGAATGATACAAAGTAACAAAAGGGTTAACAGGTAAAATATATAAAATATTGTTAGAAGGTAATCAAGCACAACAAGGAATGAAATTTAGTTGGGAGAATGATTTAGGTATTAATATTACAGAAGAGGAATGGTCGAAGATTGGGACGCAAAGAATTATGAAAAATATGTCTGTTAGAATTAAAGAGAATTGTTATAAGACAGTTTGGAAATGGTATATGACCCCAGTAACTTTAAGCTATTATAATAGAAGTAATTTAAAAAATTACTGGAATATGTTTTTGTTAAAGGGAAGGGAGTAAAATCAGATCAATACATATCATCCTTTTGGAGAGGAGGGCTTATTAAGAATTAGTAATAATAAAAATTTATGATAATAAAAAGTAAAAAGATAATGAGGGTTATAAGTCCCACGGGTAATGGGTGCACGTAGAGGTTAAGTTTATATGTGTTCTGTTTTGGTGGTTTGATTGAATTATTTTATGTTTTTGTTATTATTGGTTTTGTGTTTTGTAGTTTGTCTTTTAAATTAATAAAAAATAAAATAAAATAAATGAAAATATTCTTAATTTGGGCTGGATCGTACCAGTATCTCAAAATAATAGTGGACTTGGACATTTGGATTCTGATTGAGACCCATTTATATGAAATATGTAGAGCTTCCCTGTGCAGCATATCCCTCCATTTTTTGTATGTTTCATATTCCATAATAGAAACACAATGCAGAAGTCTTAAGAAATTGAATACTTTGGCAAAATGGTTTGTTTCAAAACTTTGACAAGTGGAAATGATTTGTGCATTAAAATCCCCATATTCCAGTACAGGAATTGATGAAGCTGTTATACAGTCAGATATTTGGCTCACCTTGATGAGTAATGCCTATACTGATTGGCAACAACTCTTTAAGCTTCCAGACTGAAGTTACTCCCAGCCTTGCTTGGATTCATCAGAATTAAACAAGGGTCATTTCACATGCAAAAGAGAAGCTCTTCCTGTCTCTCTATCTTGGAAACATTGGTGAACCTTCTGATGATAGCAGCACTGAAGACTATGAGGGATAGCTTTGGCAGTAAGGATTAAAATATATGCATAGTCAAGCTTTGAAGAGATCAATAAGTTTTCTCAGTTGATAAACCCAGGATCTGGACAAATATCTTTCTACCTGTAGTTAAGTTCCTCAATTAAGGATTGAAAATCAAAGGAAGTTGCTCATGTTCTAAAATATCAGTATGGACTAGATGAAGGAAAGCAAGCTGATACTTAATTCAGGTGAGGAAGAGGTGCTCTTGATGAACCTAAAAGAAGATCAAGAAATAGGAACATAATCTGGGCTGCACTGTGCTCCTCTTGTTCCTGCTCCAAATGTCCATGTATTCATGATTCCAGGTTTATCTATTGAGAAACAAAAGCTAGACTTTGTATAAACATGTCAGTCTAGATATCTTGGTGGACTTGGTGCTCAGGCTGCTTAGTTATCAGATCTACCAGAAATGGAAGTCCAATTCTCTGAAGGCGCCATTCTTCATTATCTCAGAGAAGGTGATACATACCTTAGTTACATCCCACTTATAGTATTATAAGTGCTATATATGGGATTGCCTTGTGTTCCAGGCATTTAGATAGTTCAGCTGGTCTACAGTGCTATATCCAGCTGGTAATATGTAATATACAATGCCCTTGTTAGACAAAAGGGGAGGAGAACCTCTAATGGCTACCGTCTCTTTCTAGGTGAAATTCAAAGTGCTGGTTGTGATTTTGAAAGCCCTATTTGATTTTCAAAAAGACTAGAGACCCTTTGAAAGACTGTGTTTCCCTATATGAGCCTGTCTTTGCTTTAGGGCCTTTGGAATAAGATCTTCTCTTGGGCTTATCAACATCTGAGGCATAGAAATCAAGAATGGGGTCGCTTGGTTGCCCTGCTGGACACTAGTACTACGTGCAAACTGCCTTTAGTGATAGTTTGATTGTACTGTTGGTGTGGACACTAATATTGCCCTCAGACCATTGCAGTAGTTTCTTGATTGTACTGCTGAATACTACGGCAGTCCTCAGATCATTATGCCAGTCACTTGATGCACTGCTAGATGCTAATGACACCCAGGGGACAGTCTGCTGGTTCCTCCAGAGGCAGGATCAAAAAGCCACCTCCTGAGGTAATGAAAGGACTAAATGGAGCAGAGGAGCCAACATGAGGCCCAGGGTGCAAAGAGGATGATTCTATCATTAGAAGGAGAAGGAGGGAAAAGAGGAAGCCATGAGGAAGTCTCATGGAGCTAGGCTGACACAGCAAGATCCACCATAACTGAGTGAGGAGGAGCAAATGCAGAAACATTGCACAGACAACCTCACCCTAATCCTTAAAAAAGGTACTTTATGCATCCATCAAAGCCCATCTGCCATTATCCACATATCTAAATAACAAAAAACAAGACCAAAACAATGGATAGGTGAAACCTTTCCCTATATACCAAGATCTCTAGTTATCAGTTGCAAATGCACAAAAGTGCAGACAAAGAGGGCTACCTCTACATTCTCTGGCTTCCTTCAAATATGTCATGGACTCTGTTCTTCTAGACTCTACCATCTAGGCAACTCAAGTGCTAAGACAGAAGTCTAACATGGGAAGAAAGAGAAAGTTTATAGTCTTGTTTGTTTTATGTATTAAGTATATTTCTAAACATGAGAATTGGCAACCCTGAAACCAACTGTATTAAAATGATGGGGGGGGGGGGGAGTTTCTTCTATTAAGTTGGAGTTGAGGTGCCTATTACATATCTGAGAAATGTGGAAGGGTATAAATAGCTGCAGAATTTTTTTTCAGAGGCTCTGTGTCCCATGTGCTCTTTGTTGGCTTTGGCTGGGTTTGAATTGCATGCTGAATCCAGATGTAAAATGTGAGACTCAGTATATGTACAAGGAGGTTCGTCAACTCATTTTTCATTACAGGGTTTATTTCAGTGGATCTTCATAACAATCATCAATGGTTTGTGATCTGGGATAGACATGGTTGAAAATACTTTTTTTTTTTTTAAGAAGGGATTTATTCTCATAAATGCAATCATAGATTCACATTTTCAACAGATGATGATGACGGTGATGATGATGATGATGATGATGATGATGATGATGATGATGATTCTCTACAAAGATTATTGAAATTTCTTGGACAATGCAGTTGTTTGCATTTGGAAATACATATTTACAAACTACCCAGAAACAGGCAGCTGAACTCCAGCTCACTTGTTTAGATCCTGCTTCAAAGTCTGCCCTAGTTTGGATCATCAGTCTCTTTGTATTGATTCAGATAAATGTTAGAATCATTCTTCAGAAAAGGAAACTACTAGAGGTACAAGCTTTAATTGGTAGATTAATCAACAAAAGCTTTTGTTGACTACTCAGTTTTAGAAGATAAGGACAAATTTTAATCAAGGGCACTGAAATTTAATGGCCCACTTGTTTGTTTTCCCAGATGTTTTGGTTACCATATTCTGTGTAGGTTAAAGTAGGGGCAATTACAGGAGACAGCACTTTCTAACACTTTCTACCTATTAAGGATTAGAAAGACCTAATAGCACTGAAAGGCACAAGAAGAGTTGCAAATGCTGTTCCCCACCCTTTAATTCTTAAAACAAGGCTTACATTGAAACTATAATGCTTCCTAAATGTATCTAAATATACTAGTTATCAGTCAGTTAACTCATTTGAAAACCTGTGTGGATTGATAAAATTGCATACTAAAGGAATACTTTATTAGGCCAGTCTTAGCTACAGTTTACAAAATAGCAAGATTCAGATTCAAAAGTGAGACTGGGCCAAGAATTCTCCCAAAGCTGGTTGGGAAAAAGTAAATATGATTAGTGGGAATTCTTCACTGAATCCACATTCTCTCTAGGGATGGAAACAACCTTAAGTATTTGCATAGAGTCTGTCTTTGGAAAACAGGTTGAGGATGACATTCATTACTAGAGCCCTAAATGGGGATTGAATAGAACTATAAACACAGGATGCCGTATAACCTCTGGCACAGCATAATTCTCATTCTAAAAATAACACATTTATCTATGGGTAGAGTGGATTCCAAGTGTGGAATCAAGATCCTCCTCCTTCTCTAAGTGGCAGCCTTAGCTTTGTTGTGGCCAAGTCATCGTTTTCATCATTCCAAGGAGTAGCATTTGCCTCTTAATCTCCAGAGAAGAGGGTGCTGCATACAGAGAGTCAAGATAATTCTGGCAGCAGAAAGATACATTCCCAACTCTTTGTGCGTTGACCATAAGTTACATCTTATTTTAGCATGAAGAAAAGCACTCAATCGCTATTTATTTCACTACCTGTAAGGGAAGAAATGAATATTGAAAGGCAAATGCACGTTATATCTATACTCACATCCAAGTGAGGGGTAGAATACCTGGTGAGTGAAGTAGATGACGGTCGTTTCATAGTTGCCAGTATAATACAGTAACCTAAATAAAAGATGCAGAAAATCCACAGGAGTCAGCTCTGTACAGTGTGTCTGGTGCATCTAAGACTGCTGAGACCCATTCAAGTTCAAATAACAATAAGTGAGCAAGTGTAAGAACCACTTCACTGCTCGACAGCATAATAGGAACTGCTTCCTTATGTCTGAAAGTTTTGAACGAGCATGGAGTCAATTACATAGTTTGTTCCTCAAGTTAATTCTTGTAGGCTGACAACTGGGTGTGCCGTAATCTGTGTGGCTGGCTCCACCTATACAGTTCCAGGCTGCTAAATATGATACAAAGCAGGAAACCATGGGAATACTGTTGCAATCATCTGCAGAAACATATAAAGCAGACCCATATATACACAATACCCAATGCATTTTTTCTTCAATTAAAGTTCCAGTATGGCGAATATGTAGGAGCTTTTGAAGAATGACAATGGCACACGAATATGACTCTTATAGGACTAGCTGTATAGCGTCCGAAGCTAGGGGACAACAACAGCAACTTTATGATTATAACCTGAAACACTTTTTTCCTTGTAGAATCTTTATATTGCCTTTCAAGTAATTAGTTGAATATAGCAGAAGGGGGGGGGGGAACCCTGAAGAATGTTATTTTCCATGATAGGGAATAAAAAGCAATCTAGTGCATTAGTAAATCCTATGCCCAAAACTATGTACAACAAACGATAAGTGAATGGACAGGATACAGAAGGCCTTGTATCCATCAGCCTTATCTAGACAGATGAATGAGAGGTACCATCTTCACTGTCATGTGGAAGAACAATCTCGTAAATAGTCTAATCTGTAGTTTAAGTTGAATACAGAGGTTATGCAAACAGCAAGGCCTTATTTGTGTAGGAGTGATAGGCATGAGATATTTGTATAAGACAGTTCCTATATTTGGGATTTCGAGAGAGAGAGAGTGCACCAAAATGGTCCCAGTGGTGGTAGGAGCACTCGGGGCTGTGACCCCTAAGCTGGGGGAGTGGCTGCAGCAGATCCCAGGAACAACATCAGAGCTCCCTGTCCAGAAGAGCGCAGTGCTAGGAACAGCTAAGATACTGTGCAGAACCCTCAAGCTCCCAGGCCTCTGGTAGAGGACCCGAGACTGAGGAAGACACAGACCACCCATAGGCGTGAGAGGGGAATTTTTTTATATATAATTTTTATTAAACTTTTTTTTTAAACTAATACAAACTAATATAAAGTAAGAGAAAGAGAAGAAATCAAAGAGAAAGCTGAAGGTGCAAGAAAGGTGGGGAAAGCAAAAGAAAAATAGAAAAGAAAGAAAAAATGCAAAGAAGTAGCTTCTGATCTTCTTTATAGCAGTTATAAGTACAATTATAAATTCGCCTCTTTCTCTAAAGTTACAGGTCTCTCATCTTTCTATAATCTATCCTGTCTAATCATCAAAACCATAAATCATAAGTTCACTTTTTTTCTGTTTCACACAAAAAATCTATAAGGGGTTTCCAGTCAGCAATAAACGTAGATATTTTCTCTGTATTTGGGACTTCTGTTAAAATTAACATTTGCAGTAAAAATATTAGAGAGTTTCAGTTTTAAATACTATTCAATAATCTCTCTCTGTCTCTGAGGAACAGTCTTCTTATGAAGCGGCAGCCTCCTGCAACACCTTGTCATATATAGCTTCAAAATCTTTCTTAGAAAATAACAGTGAGAACGGTTGCAACCCAGTGCTTTGTTTGGAATTGTGAATGGCAAAAAGGCAGCCATTTTGGAAATTCCCCCATGTCATAGATTTCCAAATTGGCTCAGTGGTCCAAATAGATCAGGGACATTTCACATATTTGGGTAAAAGCAATTGATTTTTAATTCTGGAAATCATTCTTCAGTGTAGATAAAAATGGGGTCAGTAGAAGGGCAACCATGGGTACCAGGCTATCCTTGAGATCTACAGACCATCAGGGATGAAGAAAAAATTAAGATGAAAATGGCCCAGATCTTTCTTACAAGATTGCCAAATCTAACAATCTTTCAGGCATTCTAAAAATGTGGGAAGGGGAGTTGCCATCCCAATAAAAACAAAGAAAAAATATAAGATGTAGATTCAGTGCTATCATCCATCCATCTATCTATCTATCTATCTATCTATCTATCTATCTATCTATCTATCTATCTATCCATCCATCCATCCATCCATCCATCCATCCATCCATCCATCCATCCATCCATCCATCCATCTATCTATCTATCTATCTATCTATCTATCTATCTATCTATCTATCTATCTATCTATCTATCTATCCATCCATCCATCCATCCATCCATCCATCCATCCATCCATCCATCCATCCATCCATCCATCTATCTATCTATCATCTGTTGGCCTTTTCTAAAAGAATCTACTTAAACATCTAAAAACAGGTAATTGAATTTCGAAAACCAGGGTGGCTTTGGTCTATAATGCTTCATTGTAGTAAGCCTTGACTAAAAATGACTAACTTTGCTTGGATCTTAAATTAAAGGAAAAGTTCCTGTACCATATTGCAGCAGAACTGTCCATCCTTTGTGCAATGTTCTTCTGACACTTTTTATGATACCCAGCCACTCTCATCATGGAGACAGGCTCCTATTTATGTGTGCCAATTAGGTTCTTCTTGCCATCACAGTCCAGACATACCGCTTGCACCATTTAGTCTCAGAAGCAATTCACAAAACTCTTGTGGCCTGGCAGTGGTCCAGGCGAGCTGCTCTATTAACATAGCTCATCTCCTACTGTGAGCAGGGAGGACTGTCCCTAAGTAAAGTCTGAGTACCCAGAAACATGCGATTTCATCATGACCTTGTTGCCCTCAGTATAGGATGCTATTAGGGAAACATTGTTATATTCGAAAGAGAGTGGCAAACATGCAGTAGACATCTTAGCTCTCTTGTTCTGCTGAGTAGTATTAATATAATTGCAAGTTGTGTGACTGCTGAGAAATTCACTAGAGAATAATCTCACTCCCAATGCTCAGGTTTTCAACACATCTCCAGAAGAACAGATACATTTAATTTTGTCATATGCTATGGAATGATGTGTTTGAAGAGGGATGGTATATATACATATACACATGTGTGTGTACACACAGACCCACAGACCCAGAATAGGAATGATACAGACATTTGCTAATTTTCCCTCTTTAAATACTTCCCTTACATCTTACATGCAAGTAGAACATTAACTAATGCCTCTCGTCAACTTCATTTTTGTCCCTACATAGAAGAGGTCCGTATCAGTGCACCAATATATAGTGCTGGATGACAAAGAGAAACACCATCCCCATTTAATGCTATAGGGAACCTCTCTGGGATCTCATACAGGATTTATCAGAATTGCAGGTTTGATTCCAAGAAGCTTATGACCCAATTTTTGCTACTCGATGAAGCTACTATTTCAGACTTCAGATTCATTTTTTAAAATGTCCTCCCATGGGGCGGGGGGAAGCATCCATATCTAGAAAAATAGCATGGCAGGAAGAAAGATTAACCCCTGTAGTTCTCTCCTCTCACATGCTAGTCTTCTGTATGCAGGAATCAGACACACACAATCGTCTGGTTCTGGTTTATACCTTGCTGATATTCAGTTCAGCACATAGGCAAAGGTATAAACCAGAACCACACGATTGTGTGTGGAGACCTTCAGACACTGGCCCTAGCTGAAATGCACATAGGTGCAGAAAAAAATAAGATGTAGATTCCTCAAAACTATGTCCTTCTCTTTGCCTGCCCAACTTTAAATTGATAAATATTTAGCAGTTAGCCATGTTCAAAAGCATTTTCTATATTTTGCAGATTAAATAATATCAGATATCTTTCAAGTAGGAAACCCAAAAAGGAGTATATCTAAGATACAAAGCTAATTGTGCTTCTCAACACATATGATCAGTGCTGTCCCAAAGCATTAGGCATCTGAAGCAGAATATAAATGGTGGTCCCCGTTGCACTAAAGCGACATGTACGATAGTCTTGCTAACCACTTAACCACCACTTCTTATCTTCATCTGCCCATTGTCTTGAGATGATCAGTTCATCCTGCTGTACAGCTTTAAGCCAGTCCTGCAGTTACATATGTCATATACACAGGATTGGCTTTCACTTCAAGATTATGATGCAGTCTCAACTTTTGCTCACAATTGGGATTTGGGTATAAAACAAAATGTTTTATTGTCCCAGCCAATAAGAAAATCACTGTTGTTGTTGTTCAGTGGTTAAGTCATGTCCGAATCTTCGTGACCCCATGAACCATATCGCACCAGGCCTTCCTGTCCTTCACTGCCTCCCTGAGTTTGCTCAGTTTCATGCTCATTGCTTCAGTGATGCTATCTAACCATCTCATCCTCTGCCGTCCTCTTCTCCTTTTGCCTTCAATCTTTCCCAGCATCAGGGTCTTTTCCAAAGACTCCTCTCTTCGCCTTAGGTGACCAAAGTATCTGAGCTTGAGCTTCATTATCAGTCCTTCCAATGAGCAATCAGGGTTGATTTCCTTTAAGATTGACTGGTTTGACCTCCTAGCAGTCCAGGGGACTCTTAAGAGTCTTCTCCAGCACCACAGTTCAAAGACATCAATTCTTCGGCGCTCAGCCTTCTTTATGGTCCAGCTCTCACAGCCATACATTACTACTGGAAAAACCATAGCTTTGACTATGTGGATCTTTGTCGGCAAGGTGACGTCTCTGCTTTTTAATATGCTATCTAGGCTTGCCATAGCTTTCCTCCCAAGGAGCAAGCGTCTTTTAATTTCATGGCTGCAGTCTCCGTCTGCGGTGATCTTGGAGCCCAAATAAATGAAGTCTGTTACTGCTTCCATTTCTACCCCTTCTATTTGCCAGGAATTGATGGGTCCAGATGCCATGATCTTAGTTTTTTTAATGTTGAGTTTCAAGCCAGCTTTTGCACTCTCCTCCTTCACCCTCATCAAGAGGCCCTTTAGTTCTTCTTCACTTTCTGCCATGAGGGTGGTATCGTTATTGATGATTCTCCCTGCAATCTTAATTCCGGCTTGTGATTCTTCCAACCTGGCATTTCTCATGATGTACTCTGCATATAGGTTAAATAAGTAGGGTGACAGTATACAGCCTTGTCGTACTCCTTTCCTTATTTTGAACCAATCGGTTGTTCCGTGACTGGTTCTAACTGTTGCTTCTTGGCCCGCATACAGATTTCTCAGGAAACAGGTAAGATGGTCTGGTACCCCCATCTCTTTAAGAATTTGCCACAGTTTGTTGTGATCCACACAATTGAAGGCTTTTGCATAGTCAATGAAGCAGAAGTAGATGTTTTTCTGGAACTCTCGTGCTTCTCCATGATCCAGCGAATGTTGGCAATTTGATCTCTAGTTCCTCTGTCTCTTTGAAACCCAGCTTGTACACCTGGTAGTTCTAGGTTCACTTACTGCTGAAGCCTAGCTTGTAGGATTTTGAGCATAACCTTGCTAGCATGTGAAATGAGTGCAATTGTGCGATAGTTTGAGCATTCTTTGGCATTGCCCTTCTTTGGAATTGGAACGTAAACTGACCTTTTCCAATCCCGTGGCCACTGTTGCATTTTCCAAACTTGCTGGCATATTGAGTGCAGCACTTTAACAGCATCATCTTTTAGTATTTTAAATAACTCTGCTGGAATACTGTCATCTCCACTAGCTTTGTTGTTAGCAATGCTTCCTAAGGCCCACTTGACTTCACTCTCTAGGATGTCTGGCTCAAGGTCAGTGACCACACCAGCATGGACATCAGGGACATTAAGATCTTTCTTGTATAGTTCTTCTGTGTATTCTTGCCACCTCTTCTTAATCTCTTCTGCTTCTGTAAGATCCCTGCCTTTTTTGTCCTTTATCATGCCCATCTTTGCACTAAACATTCCTTTGATATCTCCAATTTTCTTGAAGAGATCTCTAGTCTTCCCCATTCTATTGTTTTCCTCAATTCCTTTGCACTGTTCATTTAAGAAGGCCTTCTTATCTCTCCTTGCTATTCTCTGGAAATCTGCATTCAGTTGCTTATATCTTTCCCTTTCACCCTTGCTTTTCACATTCCTTCTTTCCACAGCTATTTGTAATGCCTCATCAGACAGCCATTTTGCTTTCTTGCATTTCTTTTTCCTTGGGATGGTTTTAGTTGCTGCCTCCTGTACAATGTTACAGACCTCCGTCCATAGTTCTTCAGGCATTCTGTCTACCAAATCTAATCCTCTAAATCTATTCATCACCTTCACTGTGTACTCACAAGGAATATGATCTAAGTCATACCTGAGTGGTCTAGTGGTTTTCCCTACATTCTTCAATTTAAGCCTAAATTTTGCAGTAAGAAGCTCATGATCTGAGCCACAGTCAGCTCCTGGTCTTGTTTTTGCTGTCTGTATAGAGTTTCTCCATCTTTGACTGCAAAGTATATAATCAATCTGGTTTCGGTATTGAGCATCTGGTGATGTCCATGTGTAGAGTCGTCTCTTGTGTTGTTGGAAAAGAGTGTTTGCTATGACTAGCTTGTTCTCTTGACAGAATTCTATTAGCCTTTGCCCTGCTTCATTTTGTGCTCCAAGGCCAAACTTGCCTGTTATTCCGATTACTCCTTGACTTCCTGCTTTAGCATTCCAATCCCCTATGATGAAAAGGACATCTTTTTTTGGTGCTAGTTCTAGAAGGTGTTGTAGGTCTTCATAGAACCGGTCAACTTCAGCTTCTTCGGCATCAGTGGTTGGGGCATAGACTTGGATTACTGTGATGTTGAATGGTTTGCCTTGGATACGCACTGAGATAATTCTGTCATTTTTGAGGTTGTACCCCATTACTGCCTTTCCCACTCTCTTATTGACTGTGAGTGCAACTCCATTTCTTCTAAGGGTTTCTTGGCCACAGTAGCAGATATAATGGTCACCTGAATTAAATTCACCCATTCCCGTCCATTTCAATTCGCTGATTCCCAAGATGTCGACGTTCAATCTTGTCATCTCATGTTTGACCACATCCAGCTTGCCTTGGTTCATAGATCTTACATTCCAGGTACCTATACAATATTGTTCTTTACAGCATCGGACCTTCTTTTCGCTTCCAGATACATCCACAGCTGAACGTCCTTTCGGCTTTGGCCCTGCCGCTTCACTCTTTCTGGAGCTACTTGGAACTGCCCTCCACTCTTCCCCAGTAGCATATTGGACACCTTCCGACCTGAGGGGCTCATCTTCCGGCGTCATATCTTTTAGCCTTTTAACATTGTCCATGGGGTTTTCTTGGCAAGGATACTGGAGTGGGTTGCCATTTCCTTCTCCAGTGGACCACATTTTGTCAGAACTCTCTGTCATGACCTGTCCATCTTGGGTGGCCCTGCACAGTATAGCTCATGGCTTCACTGAGTTACGCAAGCCCCTTCACCACGACAAGGCAGTGATCCATGAAGGGGCAAGAAAATCATAGCAGAGTCAAATTAGAATGTAACTGTGATACACAGACAATAATATCTGGCTACATGATGATGCCACTGAGGGCAAATTAGTTACTTTATTAATGAAAAGACTTGAAATACAAATGGCTAGGTGAACAGTTTTGAAATCTATGCCAAAAAAAGTATTCTCCCCACACTGCAAAACAGCATTCTTTCAGCAAATAAATCCTACACAATGTTGGCTTACTGCGCTCTTAGAGTGTGACTGCAAATTTAGAAGCGAATCTCACCTACGGTCACAGCAATCATGTTTAAGATTGCAAGTTTTAATTTAGTCCACCAGATTTGTCTAATGTATCCTTGAATCCAAATAGCAGGTTCTAAGAAGGGCAAGTATTTCCAAGGCAATGCAACTTCTGTAGAATAAAAAGCCAGGCCTAGGGTGAGTGTAATACCCTGTCCCATTGCCATTACCCAGAGAGAAACAGAGATATGTATCAAAGACAGCTAGATGCTTAAAAGAGAATAGTATACAAAAAGAAGGTGTCCAGACAGTGCTGGTGGCAGGTGGCAGGAAGTGAACATCTTCTGGATCAAACACTAGAGTATCCCTCTGTTGCTTCTTGAAAGGGATTTAAGGGTATATATACACATACATACACATACATACACACACACACACACACACACACACACACACATATATATATATATCTCACACATACATACATACATACATACATATTTCTATTAGAAAAAAAAAGAAACATAGAAGACCTCAACAATGTACAATAGGTTGAAGATTTGAATGGGCCTGGATTTTAGCAAAAAACAAACAAAAAAGAAAAAAAAACCAAATGAGATTCTGCTTGCTTTTCTACACACATTTCCTATACGAAAAATGGGACAAATAAAAAGTCTTAGGTTGCTGTAAAGCAAATTTTCCCGTTTTCTTTCTAGATGTTAGAGAGCTGCTGAGAAAGTAACATTAGATAGGATGCTAAAAGCATTGTATCCTGTCTGCTGAAAGGCTTTTATCTTCACAAGAAGACTGGATGCAATGAGAGAAGGAGGGAGGGAAGGAGGGAAAATTCAACACAGAGTGTTTGCACTGTTCTTGGATCATCTACTCCTGTGTGGTTTTGTGCATTGCATCTTTGGAGATGTGCAGATTTGGGAAGTAGGCCTTTTTGCCACTAGTAGGAATCCTTGCCTCATCTGCCTCCCAGTTTCTGGGTTTTTCCCTCTATCTGTAGGGTTGAAGCCACTGTAACATCATTCCATCAGTGTGGAGGAAAATGGTGACGTGGCACCTTTACAGCCTTCACCCCCCGGGGCCACTTGCTTTTACAGAATCAGAAAGAACATTCAAAAGGAAAGTAGACACTTGCCAAACTCTTCCTTTTCTCTCTCCACTGAAAGCGATTAAGCACATGTTTCTCTTGCCCGCTGAAATTCATAGGAGCTTTTTATAAAATGCCTAGTTAAAGCTGAATTGTGGCAGAGCACTGAATTATACCCCCTGAAATTAATATACAATACCTGAATTAATCCATGCATACAAATTGTGACTTTTATACAGCAAATAAATTCCACAAATAGCATGAAGGAAAATGAGGGAAGTTACTAGCTGCTAACTGTTCACTTAGATGTATTATGAATGGTGTCACTTTTTAAAATTCCTCATTTGCTTTTGCTTTATTTTATGATGTTTTAATTATTGTTGATTATTTGTTTTAGTAATTGCATTTTAATGGGCTTTTGAATATCCTGATTGTCATGTCATCTAAGCTGCAAACAAAACAAACTCATTAGCATTATTTATAAATAGAATATGGTAGAAGGGATTTGAGTATTTGTTTTTATAAATAGCAACAAAGATGATGACAATGTACCTCTTTTTTTGAGCATTGCTCAAAACCCACAAAGGGGCTGAATGAAGATCAACATGGAAAAGGGAAAACATCTGAGAAGCTCCGTGCTCTGAACTGAACTGGTTTTGGAGATCTTGTGAATCCCAAGCTATGCTCAGTGACACCAAAACTGGTTTGTTATACCAGGTTGCAGATGAGAGTAAAGCATTATTGCCCTGCTCAGAGTGTTCAAATGAAAAGTTTAAAATCCTTGCTCATTTCAATCCTGTTTAATCATGATTTCCTAGTTTAAGCTGAATTGAAGGGGGGGGGGGTTCCCTTGGAGTTAGTGTTGACTCCTGGCAACTGCCTGGACAAGTCCCTGTAGTTTTCTTGGCAAGGTTTTTCAGAAGTGGCTTGCCATTGCCTCCTTCCTAGGGCTGAGAGAGAGTGACTGGCCCAAGGTCACCCAGCTGGCTTCGTGCCTAAGGTGGGACTAGAACCCACGGTCTCCTGGTTTCTAGCCTGGTGCCTTAACCATTACACCAAAGTGGCTTTTAGACTTAATGGGAAACTATAATTAGTTGAGTTGTGATGTGGCCCCCAGAAGTGACCTGATAGCAAAGATAGGCATTGCAACTTGGCCACCGTGTCAAATGGCCATACATGTCCTTTCTGAAGAGGCGGTAACATCAGAAGCTGCCTTCCAATCCATTTAATTCAGTATGATCTGTTCCAGCAATCACAGTGTCTTGGAGAATTTTTGCTGTCTGATCTTTGCAGGCATGTGGCATCTATTTTGCTATCTGTTAAAAAAAAAAAAAAAATTAGGAACCTACTCGATGCGACATAGACATTGTATCATTGCCTCAATGATTTTTTTATTTCTTTAATTGTTCACATTTGTTGCAGGTGAACAGAGGGCCATGATGGCTTCTGTTGCAAAGGCATGACCTCCAGAAGCAGATGGCGATTATGTATGGCAGTAAAGTGCAGCGCCAAACAACCAATCAAATATGCAAGAGCTCCTTATAGTTTTGAATGAAAGAATGAAATGATGTTCCTGCATGTGACTGGCAGGTAGCTGAACCACTAAGGCATTGTCTTTAGGGGCACATAGCTAATGAGAGTACCAAAACAGTGACAGCCCCTATTGTTATTCTGTTGCCTTCATTGACCACTTGCCCTCAAAGGCAGCTTCTCATTGATTTAGCTCCCTGACATTCATTACAAATGAAAGGGAAAGGTGAAAGGGAAAAGTTGCTGCTTTGACTATCATCCCTAGAGTAAGTTTCTTTTCACACTGATTGGAATGACTATTTTCAGAGCAAGGATCAGATACAGGTTGCCCCACCTTCACCAAAGAGGCAAGTTTCCCACTCATATATTCAAAAAGCAGGAGGAAATAGACAATAGTTTTGCTAATTACCTACATATAGTGTCACATTTGATAGAGAGCAGTCTCTGGAATTCTTGTGTTAACCTTCTAATAGATACTATTAATCAGAGCTCTTAGGTTCTTGCTCCTTGGATTAACTGTTTCCAGTCTACAGGAAACAGGTAATCCAAGGTGCAGGAGGGAAAGCTGACAGCTGCCTCCATCAGGCCAAAGTGCAATTGTGAGAAAAGCTGAGTCACAATGACAACTGCCAGGGAAAGTGCTGCTCTAGAAACTTTGAGCCCCACCATGCATAACATGTTACTCCAACAGACTCTGCCCACCTACTTTTCCTCTCCATCACTCTCATCTGTTTCCGCATGCAAACCTCAGGAGAAGAGTTGAGATGTGGCAGGATTCTGACTCTCCAAAGAAAACAAATGTCAGGAACCACAGATTAAATGCTTTCTTTTCCAGTTTTTACTGAGAAACCTCATTTTCTGCTTTCTTCAGATATGCCACTGGCTGATTACGGGCAGAAGAATGAGAAAGGCTAGGGGTTTTTGCAGAGCAGAAGTGCAGTGTTTTCTGCTTTAATAGACCTCATTAACAGATCAAAAGGTACCATTAGTATGCAATGAAGATATAACTTGACACAGAATACAATAATGCTTCTGTAACAATGGGGGAAGTAGAAGGAACTACTACTACATTTGAACCTCACAGTAATTTGGTCAAATTGCAACAATTGGTAATATAGCATGGTGAAATAGACTTGAGGAGGCATTTCTCTGTTCTGGTTTTTTTTTTTTCCTCCCTTTATCCTAGATAGCTGTGGCACGTGGATCTTGTATTCATTCTTTTGAACAAGAGACAAATAAAATAAATGGGATCACGTCAGAACTTGTGTACTGTGCATTCTTTTTTATAAAAGTAAAAACTCCCTTGAATCGAATTCTGCTCTTCATGACTTCGTGTAATGTCCATGTAGTTTTCTTGGCAACAACATGGAAATAATTTGTCATTGCCTTTTTTAAGGTTTGAGGGGGCTGGTTTTTTTGGGTTTTTTTTTTTTTTTTTGCTTCCTAGCTTAGATGATAGTTCTGGAATTTTCTGGTGGACTCCCATCCAGCTCCTGCTTAGCTTTTCAAAATCAGCCAAGTTCATCTAGATCCTGCCATCTGAGACAAGTACCTGTAAGCACATTTCTGCAGCCAAAACAATCCTTCTTATGTCCAGTTAAGGGAGCATTCTGATTGAAGGGAATCACTTCACATGAGAAATAGTGTGGTGTAGTGGTTAAGGTGTTAGACCAAGAGTGGGAAGACCCAGGTTCTAGTCAACCTCAACCACAGAAGCTCCATGGAAGACTTTTGGCCAGGCACTTTCTTTCAGCCCCAACTACCCCACAGGGCTGTTGTTGTGAGGAACAATAGGAAGAGTGTCAGCCCTTTGAGGTAGGCCAGGTCAATAAACCAGCATGTTAGGGACTCTAGGAATGCTGTTTATTGAGGGAAGGTAGAACAACAGAATCTTGAAAGCCTGTCCAAGTTTCTCTCTGACCCATCTTATTTTGACCAAAAGTAAAGCAGAGTTGTTCTGCATTTCTTTGTTGTGCTTCCCTCTTTCTCAAGTCTGTGTAATCTTTTCTGTGTAATCTTTAATTACTTGTTCCTTCTCTATCCCCAGGATCAGCTCAATTCTTTACAACAAAGGAGGACTATGGGCATTGTCTCAAGCTCCTGAATGAAAGGCAGGATATCAAATTAATAACGAGCAAACAAACAAACTTGTCATGCAAAGTTGCTTCTTCAAATCTCTGTACTCCACGTGCATCTACTGGGCCTGGGCTCATGATACTGAGTCAGGGGCAACAGTGCATCCCCCACTTTGCAGTCATCATGAACTCTATTCCTACCCATGATACAGGGAAAGCACTTAAAATAAACCACAGCAAGGCAAATTGAAGCAACAAGTAATACATTGGTATAATCAAATCAAGGTGGGCCATTACATTTGTCTAAATGTATAGCAAGATGATTAAGACCTTTCTCTTAAAAAAAAATAGTTAGACTCATCTTTAACTGAATGAGGACTTGACTTTTTGCAAGTTTGGATGTCTGAAATGAAAGCTTTGAAAAGAATATCCTTCTTGTTTCAGGAGCAATTTTAACCAAGCTGAATCTGAAGTTCTCTTGCATTTCTTCTGTCTGGAGAATCTTTCTCCAGATGCTTCTTCTAACATTTCTATATGTAAAGGTGGAGAGATGCTTTGTCCTGTACAAAATGTATTGCTCTCCACTTAGTTGCGGGGGGGAGGGGTATTTTCCCCCCTTTTTCCCCCGTTTCCCATTTCAGCCGCCTGGTGAGAAGGCTTTTTATGCTTCCAAACCTGGGGGCAGAAAAATGCTGACTCATGATGTCTGACTGTTTGTTGCCTCCCAATCATTCTCCCCTTTGATCTTTGCTGTTTTGCAGCGCTTCACTTGCACATCAATACTGATGGTTGTTGACAGGCAAATGGCTACTCCTGCTCCTATTAATTAAAAATTTATGCAGCTGATAATTTGGTAACCAAGAGAATATTGCATACATTATCCCCATATTCTGTTCTGCCTGCCAACTTTTGTAACATTAATATTGAAACTGAGAAGCTGAAAAGGAGGTGTTTTCTTTTTGAATGGAGCCACCACCTCCTCTCCACAACAGTCCTGTTCAAACACTGTATTAAACATGAACACACCTGTTGATTTTAGTTGCTGTGACTGAGCTAGCAGCAATAGTGTCTTTATTTATGTGCTGCTTTATGGTCCAAAAGTCTCTAAAGAAGCTCATATGGAGCAATTCCAAAGCATATATTATATTATGTATTTATATTTAAGTTGGTTGGATCCACTGAAAATAATATAACTGAGATTGTGTGTATGGGACTTATTTACTGCAAATTTCAAGTTATTGAGAAAGAACCCTTCCTTTCAGATTCAAGAGAAAATAGTTAAAGTATTTTAAAGAGCTTCTTACCTTACTGGCCTTTTTAAAGCATTAGGGAAACAAAACAATGCCCCTTCCTTGCTCTGCCCAGGCACAAGGCCACCATTCTGAGTACTTCTTCGAGACAAAAAATCCAACCGAGCCCAAGGTGATGACCTTGAAGGGAATTTTGATGATGAGATCCAGGGAAATGTAACAAATAAAGTGCCAGATTTGATTAGGAAATCTGGCTGATCTTAAGCCAACTGCCATGTCTAAAGCCATTTCCCCAATGGTGACTTACAGGGTCTCCACAGCGTCATCAACCAACACTGAGATTACATAAAATCTGTCCTCTTTAATGTTAGTTTGGTACAGTACAGTTTGGATGGCTCTAGAAGACATTGTAAATTGCTAGTGCTGTTCTATTTTGCCTCATAGACTTGTTTTGAGGAAATAATTGTCAGAAAGAAGAAATTCTTTTTTGGGGGGTGGGGCAGGACTTCTGGAAAAGGACAGTGTAGATCTGACCTGAGGGTGACTTTACACATTGTAAAATAGACAAATTGAGGTTCAACCAAGATTATAACCAAATATAACTCTGTGGCAAAAGCACAGATTGGCTTCTTCTGTATGAGGTGACTAATTAACAACTATCACATTCAACCTTTTCAGTGACTAAATCATTGCCAACACAGCTCTTCCTCTTCCATTCTAATCCAGCATCTTCCTTTGTGTCACCAGTGTCTGCTGGGGCTCTAAACTGTCTGTTTTACACAAGCCCCATTCAGTCCAAATTTGTCTCTTTGATTAGCATGGATTGTAGTCACATATGTCAGGCTCTTCTGCTGTCCTCCAAACCTCCATTAACATTTATGGCAGTTATGCTTATCAAGGCACCGAATAGACCTGGCAGAGAGAACAGGCAGCTGAAAGAGATCTGTTTTGGTTACAACAAGGTCTTTTCTGTGCAATACCTTCCTGCAGACAGATACAACGAGCAGAAATCAATGTTCTGAACACATTATTTTCAATTATGTCTGGTCAGATTAAAAAAGCATTCTTTTTTATCATGGGGTTTTCATTGCATACTCTTGGGATACATTTATAACTTATTTGGGCTTCCTCAATAAAAAGGGAAGAATAAAGACAGACATGATGGAAGTCTTAAAACATCCGAAGAGCTGATATGCTGGAAATGGTGCAGGCTTTGCATTTTGGCTTCAGAGGGTAAAACCAAAACTAAAGAATGGAAATTGCATCCAAATTCTGACTAAGGTTGAGGGATACTTCCTAACAATAAGAAGTTCAATCTTAACAGCTGTTCAAAAGTAGAACTGCCTGGCTTTGAAGACAGTGGGCCCTCTTTTGCTGGGAATGTTTATACAATGAATGGATAGCCATCATAGAGAGATGTTGTACTTCTATTTGGCATTGCAAATCTACACTAAACAGGATTAAAGTTAAGGTGGACAGTCTGTACCTCATCGGTCACATGTAGTTCTGAAGTCTCTTTTTTGTGGTTGTTGGTTTCTCCAGGATCACTCCACTAAAAAACCAATCATTAATCAATGATTAATGGCAACACAATTTCTCACCATTTTTAGGGAAGTAACAAGTGGAATAGGTGCACTGAACCTCCATTAAGTTCATAAATCAAATTTAGTTTAATGCCTTAAATCCCCTCCCCCATGAACTGAAAATTGCCCATCTCCCTGTAGTGATAGCATCATGCAGAAAGGTTGCTCATCCCCAGACTAGATAGTCTCCACATTTTATTCCAATCTATGCTATTCAGACAATGTCGTGATATTATTGTGTTGCCATAGCACAGTATTGGATGTCTCAGTTTATTGTGTGGGGGGGGGGGGGGAGATGGCACAGAGATTCAAGAGACCTGCCATTCTGAGCCTGTGCACCCTGCAACCAAACCTCTTTAGCAATGTGCAGAAATTCCATGGCAAATAGGCTAAGGAAAATGTAAGGACTACAGATTTTAGAAGAAGAGGAGTTGATTTTAATTTTCCATGAGGAAAAAGGTCTGTTTTGAGCTAGTAATTGTAACTGAGCCAAAATTAGTTTCACAGTACATTTTCCACTACCCTTTCCTCCATTGATTGATTTTTGTTCCTTTAATAATTATTACTGAATTTGATCCAAATTACCACAGTCAGAAGTCTGAACTGAAACTTATCTTGGGTCTGCATGCTTCTTTGCACATCCAAGTGGACTGCTGGTGGGCGGTTTTAAACTCACTGCAAACTTAAATTGCACACAAGGCTGTAAACTGAAAGTGCTGATAGGGGGTATTCTCAGTCAACAAGAGCAGATATCCATGCTAAAAGGGAAAGGACTTCTGAGCTTGCCTTTATTCTTCAAAGCCTTCATTAGGCTGCCTTACACTGTTTTGATTCATTTTTAAAGATTCTGGGCTCACTGGAGCTGGAGAAGTTGTGAAGGTCTTTATCATCACAGGCTGCCACACCAAAGCTGAACAATCTGCATGAGCAAATATTGATATGGTTGAACTCTTTGAAAGGGGAACCAGTCAGTACCCTTCTCAAAGAAGCCCCCCCAAAGGAACAGACATAAGGTCCACCTTCTTCAGAATCTTATTTCCACAGTGACCGAATGAAGCCCATGAGGGATTTAGCCATCTCCCACCATTGCTCTCCAGCAACTGGTATCTAGTGGCATATAGACTGTCTCTGAACTTTTATATACAGTAGCTGCAGTTACTGGGAACTACTGACAGATTTATCTATCATGAATATGTCTAATCTTTTTTAAAGTACTGTATGTTAACGGATGTCATCACCACATCATGCTGCAACAACTCCCACCAGTTAATTTTCTACTATGAGAAGTTGTCCAGCTTGGTAATTTTAAATGTTGACTTAATGAACTTGTCCTCATGTCCCATTCCTTGAGATGGCTAGAATGTATTATTTAAGTTTTGCAACATACAACTATGTCTTTTCTCCACAGCCTAGTATAAGTTCTGGATGTCCAAACTTTGTATAAGGATAATGTAAGCAGAGGACTTTCTCTGTAGATTTCAAGCCATAGACAGGGCAATTTAATTAGGGAAAGTATTTTTATACAAAACTGTTCTGGTTAGTTATGATGTAAAAGTAGGGCTTGGAACTCTTAAAGCAGTGGCTTGGGAGTTTCTAAAAGCACCCATTTATTGGCCCCTTTTGTGCCTATACTTTTTATGGAATTATAATTTGAAATACTCTAATTCACACATAAACTTGAGATAACTATCCTATGAACACTTACTTGGAAGCAGGGGGATTTTAAGTTTCTCTTAACTTGGGTAAGTCTACATTGTTAAATTCTTAGTGCTACAATGTTGTTAAAATCCAGCACAATCCTTACCATAAGTACCATAAGTACTCTTCTTTAATAAGAAGCCATCTAGAATTGTGGTTTTCAGACTCGAGAGCAAAACTAATCTTTCTGTTTTCACAACTGAGTTTTCATGTCAACACTTTGTTGCTTCTTGTAAAAGTGTTCATGGTCTGGAAAACTCCTCCAGGAGTCCTCCAGCAACTGGTGCTTGCGAGGAGAATCTTGCGTGCTTTCAGATTTGTGAAGCTCTCACAGAAAAGAACAGCTTCAGGAGATATCTTCCCTCCTATACCTGCTCTTTTCTGCCTTTGAACTGAAAATCAGCCAAGAAAGTGGACATGATTGTGGAACAGTGAGAAATATCCTGAACCTATCTGGAATTTCTCCAGGATCAAACTTTGTTACAGATTATTTATATACTCTGCCTTTCATACCATCATTTATATGGTATGAAATGGTATACCCTGATAAGTGTGTGCTATCCATATTGCATGCTGTAAGTTGCTTTACTGCCTAATCTATAATCCCTTCCTTTCTAGACAGGTATAACCCAGTACAAAGACAATGGTGCTTTTTCTAAATTCTACAATAGGAATAGGCAGCATAGTCATTCTTGATGACCGCTATCTTCTCCAGAGGAATTGGAAATGCATTTTGCCACACAAGGTCTTTCCTTTATTTATGATCAAGCTTTGTGACAATATTGTTGATATCAAGCATAAAGAACTTCTCATTTATGAAGCGTGTAATTAAAATATAGCTTGATAGATGGATGGATGGATGGATGGATGGATGGATGGATGGATGGATGGATGATAGGGTATGCAACAGTTAAAAAGTGTTGAATGGCTTTTATTTCTTTACAAAACAGTTTTTTAACACTAGCAAAAGCAAATAAACTTTTTATTATGTTAGTATAGTAATTTCATAGGGCTGCTGGACCACTAATAAAACTGTCTTGAGGGTGAGATCAAATCCAGGGCCTTTTATTTATTTATATGCCTGTCTTCAGCCTTTGACATTAAATATAGACATCCAAGATGGCTTATGACAGTATAAAAATTATGTCCACTAATACATCAGAGCTAAATAAATATAATATGTTAAAACTTTAAAATATTAAAATAATACCAGGAAGAGCTGTCCCATGATAAATGTACCACAATAATAATAAAAATAAGAGAACATCTCTTAAAATCAGTATAGCGGCTGTCTAAAGCTAAACAAAGGCTGGGCTTGTTGGATTTATCTCACAAAGGAATTCAAAAGGATGGAGGCCATAATCAAGAAAGTTCTCTTCCTCATAACCACAAGTTTAATTTCTGAAGGCTATGGAACTCTGGGCAAAAGGCTCGCTGCTGCCATTAGTACAAACGTGGTATTTAGTTGGCTATAAATAGAAGGAGAAACTCTGTGTACTCTCAATTATAGATACCTAATTTATTTGGAAGATTCTATGGTAGCTAAACTACTTTGATGTTTGGAGAAATATAAAAGGAAGCAAGAAAATCAGGAAGGGATATGGCAAGTAAAACACAATGAGAAGGTGAGTGGGGTTGTGTTTGGCAAAAACTCCATGAAGTCCAGGATTCTGAGTCACACAATGACCAACCAAATACATCTTCGAAATTCACAAAGAAATTGTCAGGGTGATAGCCCTGGTATTTATGGCATGCTATTTTTGATACTGGAGATGGTACAGCCCTTTGGCTATAGTCCTGTCCTCCATAAATTTATCTATAAGTAGACTCCTTTGAAAACAATCTAATGGTGGGGAATGAATTCTTTGTGTTGTGCAGAAAAGTAGCCTCTCTTGAATCTCTCTATGTTTAGGGTATTTCCATCCTGGGTTTTATACTATTCCAAAATCAGCTCCAGAGCTCTGTGCTCCTATGTGTCTTCCATATTTGCCAAATGAGCCCATTGATTACCAGCTCATCTACAATGTATCCAAAAAGGGGACAAGAGATCACACAACCTCCAATCTCCATTCCTTTGCAGCAGTGAAGCTCTATAGTTCAAAAAACTATAAAGGGGAAAGGTGGCTTGATGATTTCACATCCTTCCTCCTTCAGAGCAAACACATTTTATTTTGCTTGCCATCAGATAAAGTGCACACCACTCAGCTGATTATACTTGAAAAGGTAGGGGGAACCTTTTGACAGTTTGGAGCTGGGCTGAAATTGACAAGTATTCTGTCCATTTCCCAGTTCCAAAACTCCAGGCTGCTGGGTTCCTTCCTTCCTTCCTTCCTTCCTTCCTTCCTTCCTTCCTTCCTTCCTTCCTTCCTTCCTTCCTTCCTTCCTTCCTTCCTTCCTTCCTTCCTTCCTTCCTTCCTTTCTTTTGCATTATTTGTTTTAGAGTGACTGCCTTCTGGAAGGGATAAGAGGGCAAGCTCTCCCCACCCCCACCCCCATCTTTTTTGTAGAAGAGAAACGGAGGGGAATTTTGTTACTCTAGGATTCTCTCTATCTCCCACGCATGCACAAAAATATATCCAGGCAACCTTTAGCATCCTATTCACAGTATCTGTCAATAGGCATTTTTTATAGGAGAGTTACTTCTCACTCTGATTAAAAAAAAAAAACTAGCAGTTATCTAAACCATCAACAGATTCAGACAGTTCCTCCTTTTCTGCATTAGAAAAGGGGGGTATCTCATTTAAAAGTTGAGTATTCTGGAATTCTTCTGTTGTAGCCTTAAATTGCCTTCTAATAAATACTATTAATTAGAGTTCTTAGATTCTTATTCCTTTGGATTAGCTGTTTTCAGCCTAAATTCCAGGAGGCAAGTCTGATAGTTTAGAATGTAGCTTCCCTCCCCTCCTTTGCAGCCACTGAAACAATATACAACAAGGTTATAGCTGGGGGTGGTGGACTGATTGCAAAATTGCTGGTGTGGTAGTCTGTCAGCACCACCACATATAGCAATAGACTTGTAAATGAATCAGAGAAATGGGTGACTTGGCAGCATCACAACTACCCTTTATAACAATTGCTCAGAGCTTTTGGGGGGGAGGGAGGCAGTTTTCACATGGCCAGATAATGCCATACATTCTGAAAACATAAAGAGGCAGACATTTATTTTATTTCCTTTTCTTCTGCATGGGGTACAGGATGAAAGCATTTATTTCCTCTAGAATCTGTCACACTGTGGGTGGGGCATAGATTGAAAACTTTTTACCCTCTCTTGACTGGTCAGTTGGAGAGACAGCATGGATTGCCTGGGATCTGAGGTCTGTAATAAGGAAGAAAATCCCACAACCAGCTGCAAAGCAGTTTGAAGATACTGTGGTGTGTGGAAATATTGCAAGCTTCATGGGTGATTCAGAGTTCTAACATTAGGAAGAAGTATATCCACCCACATTCTCCCTTATACGGGTAGTCCCCAGTTAAGAACAAGTTCCGTTCCCAAGGTCTGTCCTTAAGTCAAGTTTGTATGTAAGCTGGAACAGTATTACTGTATAGTACTGAATAAGTAGTATTGTGTAATGAACTTGAACTATTGTGTATTTAACTCAAATCATTGTGTATGTAACTCAATGTTTTCTATAATAGGCTCCATGCTTAACTATGGGTCATCCTTAAACCGGGTGTTCTTAACCTGGGGACTACCTGTATGTGATGCCTCTAATAACGTTTTCCTCTTAACCTTCTTCTTCTGAAACTAACAGCCCCATAATGCTGAAAGCTTTCTTTGCAGGGCACCTGCTTGACTCCCTAAATCAGTGTTTCTCAGCCTTGGCAACTTTAATATGTGTGGACTTCCACTCCCAGAATTCCCCAAGGGGAATTCTGGGAGTGGAAGTCCACACATCTTAAAGCTGCCAAGGTTGAGAAACGCTGCCCTAAATGCTTTGGTTGCCTTTCCCCTCACCTTTTCCAGTTCTACATTACCCATCTTGAGGCATGGAGACCAAAGCTGTGCATGGAATTCCAGATGTAGTTATACCACACATTTCTCTGAAGGCATTATTACATTGACAATGTTATTTTCAGGCCTTTCCCTAATGATTCCCAGCATGATATTCACATTTGTTTGTTTCTTTGTTTTCCAACAGCCACACACTGGGTGGACATTTTCATGGTGCTAACTGCCATCGCTTGCTTTATGAGTCAATCACTGCCAGCTCAAATGCCACTTACGCTATACAAGCTTCAGATTTCTTTTTTAAAAATGTTCTAATGTGCATAATTTGCACTTCCTTGCATTGAGTAGCATTTGCTATTTTGAAGCCTATTTACAAAGTTGTTGATAAATGATTGCTTCATTGTTTCAGGGCAGATTCCTCCCTGGGCAGAATTAGGGTCAGCCTTAATGAAGCTAAAAATAGAAGGGTCACCACAATTGTACACTTGTAATATCTTGAAATAAGTAGATGTTCAACAAGCAACCTTACTGTTAGTTTTAACAGCTATTGGTAGTGCATCTGAAATTAACCTATTCAGTCTACTATATATAGCCCGTCTCTTTTAGAGTCAAAAGCTTCTGTCTATAATGGAAAATTCCCCTTTTTTAAAAGAAGCCAAGATCCTCTCCCAACAGCATTCACTTTTAGTGCACCCTAAAAGTAAGAACTAAGAGAAGCTGTGAAAAATGTAGTTCAGAATAAATTGACTGTGCTGAACATTTGTAATTAAGCATGATAACCAATTACAGTGATACCTGGAGAAGCTCTGTGATCCACTGCTCTCACATCACGGGCTTCCTAATCAATTTGAAGTAAACCAGGCACTGCTACAGAAAATAAGCAAGATCAGATTATTTGTTAATGAGTCTCAGAAATGGATTTCACTGCAGGAAAATGTTCATTGTCAAGTGAAAGGCAACACTTTTGAAATCTTAAGGGTCATTTCCATTTGCATGCAGTTGGGGGGGGAAAATCCCCCCCCCCTTGTTCCTTTATCCTCCCTTTTCCATTTTCTACATCCCTGCTACATGGCTGCTTTTTCCATGTGATGATTTAATGGTATAATATTAACATGGCCCACCAGTGTCTAAAAATACAGCCAAATAAGAGTGTTTTGTGCTGAAGCGGCAAGTATCCCCTTTCAATTATTACTTAATTTCACTTGGTAATGCTGCTTTCCTTGAATTCAAATGAACAGATGCATGACATCTGGGAGAGTGGCTTGACAGGAGATGTAATGGGGAGGCTTTGAAGCACATGCCTGAGAAGTATATTATGACATGAGTGACCCCACTGAAAACCTTTGTAAAATGTAACATTTCCATGCACTCCCATAACAGCAGGCACTTTCATGCTTCATCCATCTACAGCAAGGTGTGTATAAAAGCCATAGAGCCTTGAGGTGGAGATATAGCACTTGGTTTCTCCCCATAAAATAACAAGAGAGTCTTCAGCCTCACAACACAGCTTTCCTGGTTTATGCATTGCATTGCTTATGGGAAAATCCCTGTTTCCATTAGGATTTGGTGGCATTTAAATGATGATCCACCTGCATGTCAATGTTACTGTAGCAATGGAAGAATTGAAACCGTGGCAACTAGAAATTGGGTAGCTGGCTTAGGAGTACTATAAAGTAGCATAAATGGGTGTGAAAAGTCTCCTCGATTCCAAGCTGTTTAATCATAGATGAATTTTATAACCCGTTTGTTGCCACTGCACACATCAATTCTTCTTCCTACCCTATGCACGTCATGAATTCATGAGTCAGAAGGCATTCTGTGTGTGACTATTATCAAATGCATCCTATAAAGTATCTATGGAACATTTGGGAGCTGGGGATGAAACTTTTCTACCTCAGGCGACTGGGAAAATAATGAAACGGTGCACTGCTGCACTAAAAACAAACAAACAAACAAACAAACCGGCAGAGGGGAAAGTAGGAAACTGAAAGAAAAATAGTAATTTAAAAAATATATTTCTGCTGGGTTCTAAACCAGCAGCCTTCTACTTACAAAGCAAGTGCTATTACCCTTGTGCTATTCTAACATTCATAGTAAAAGGCAGCTTTCAAAGGTACTAGAGGGTATTGCAAGCACTGCCTTAGTTTGAAGAAATATTCCTGCCTCTGCAAAGTAGGTAATGAAGTGCTCAGGTTAACCTACAACAAACTTGAAGTGCGCTATCAAGTTAACATAACCTTGAAAAGTGTATTTCAGAAATAGACTGGAATAACACATCCTGAAGTCACTTTGACAGTGAGTAGAGGATTAATAGAGGGCAATGTTGTCTGTTTCTACCCCACATAAATGATTGCTGGCCCATTCCAGTAATGGGACAACTGGACAGCTCATATAAGACCTTAGAAACAAATGAAACCTAGGAAAATCCAACATAAGGCAATACATTACATTATCAAGGTTACTTTTAAAATATCTGTTTTAGGCATATATTTACACATTTACAGTTGCTATCTTTTTTTTTATTCCCTCTTATCATATCTTCCTTTAGAAATGTTTTATGATTTTAAAATTGAGATGCTAAACTTATAATTTGTTTATATGACATATTACTGAAATCTTATTTCTTAGAAATAAATCTTAGAAGTCAAGGATATATTTCAAACATCCATAATTTATCATGTTTGTCTATGATACTTCCCCTACAGACTTCAAAACTTATATGAGTAGGTTCTGTACCATTTTATCCTCACATCTGTGAACGATAGTAGATTCAGGAGTGGTAACTGATCATTCAATGGGAAGGTGAACCCAGGTTTTCCTACAAGTATGACACTTTACTGGTTCTTAGTAATCACTCATATCAGATAATGAATGGAATCAGTATAGAATTAAGGAATGGTAAGTTGGGTACTGACCTTATTTTAAAAAGTTGTTACAGGTACACATGATACTGTTTCCTTCTGGTTCCCTCTAAAGATTACAGTTAAAGAAGAAGAATATCTAAATTTGACTTATTATACAGAATGGAGCAAAGGATTTTAACATTGGACGTACTGAAGGATATTTTTGAACAATGGACCCAGAAGTTTATTTTAAGAGTGTCTGCCATTATAGATAGACTGTCCTTAAAAGAAGCTTGAGATTGATTTGAAAGTGGATATAAAAATGACAGGCTACAAGAATGATATGGAAAAGATGCTACACTGGATATTCAAATGAAACTGGCTGATGCCTTAATAATTAAAAGGGATATTCAAATAACAAACTGAAAGAGTGACCTGGATAATTTTCCTATACTGGATTTACAAAAGATACTTGCTAAAGTTTTGAAGAATTTTGTGAGAAGGGATAAAGAAAAAAAAGAAAAGAAATCAAGTTCTAGGACATTATTTGAAGGGATTAAAGATCAGGATTGTTAAAAGTAAAAGGAAGGAATTTAAAGTTGGTTTATTTGATCAAGGTTAAAATAGATATGTTGTTATGTATGGTAACCCTTAATAGAATTTTGCTGATTTGTTTATAGATAAGAGATGAGATATGGGAGGAAGAAATCATTTGTTGTATTTTAAAAGAGGGTGATAAGTTACTAAAATTGTTTATACTTGGGATGAAGGGAGAAATTTATTTATACGTTTCTTTTCTTAAATATATCCTTTCTTTCTATTTTTCTTTCTGTTTCTTTTATTTTCTGCACTATTTTTTTTCTTTTTCTTAATTTGTATTAGTGTCCATCTTTTTAATTGTGATGCTTAATAAAGTTACTTTTAAAAAATATTAACAAATATGCTAAATAAAGAGACTTCATTAAAGCTAAGATTCATTAAGCCCAGACCTGTTGCATTTATTTTCTAAGCTTTGGGAAAACCTAGTGAGCCCTGAACAGGCAATTAATTTTCCAAGCTAAATGCAGGCATAAAAGGCATGCCAGTAAATTCTTCCTGAAAATTAAAATTTTAGTATTCTGCAACAACTCCTAAGACAGCTTTCTCTTTCAAAGTTTTCCAAGTAGGGCTACCAGATCTGGACTGAAAAAATCCAGAAGGATGTTAGATAGCAGCAGAGTTACCTTCTCTCAATCTCTTTGCTGCCATCTAATGGTTATGTAGATGTTTTGCAGTCCAGTCAGCATGGACAGAACTGAGCTAATAGGACCAAAAGTGCAAATCTGTAAAAGACAGGCTCCTGCATTAAACTGATTTCACAAAGTGTGTGTGTGTGTGTGGGGGGGGTGTTGCAATATTTTCAATAGCTTTGGAGGGCTACAGGAAGGGACAATGTTTGGTGGAAAAACAGCTGCTTTGCATGCAAAAGATACCAGGTTTCTTCTTATCGTGGACAATATTAGACTAGATAGACCAACAGATCTGATTTGGTATAAGGTATTTTTCTGCATTTCTGTTTATGGACTGATTATTTTAGGGGCCAAGGAAGGATTTTGTTTTGCTCTGGCTAAACAATTCTTGTCACATTTGCTAAAATACCTTGTGTAACTATCTGACCTCCATAATTTTCAGTCTTCTGAAAAGGAAGAAAAAACACAGAACCTTGATGGTAGAAATAAGCTGGCAACATGACTAACGTGCTGGGATCTGTCACAAATAGAAATGATGCAATATTACGATATTATCCTAGCACCACTCTGGGATTTCTCCAAGACTCTTCTGGAAAAAGTTGCCAGAGATTAAGAGCAAGAGAGTGGATTACTTTAAAAGTACTCTGTACCCTTTATATACTTGTGAGCAATATTGAAAATATTCATAAGAAGGCCTGTCTAGCTTCAGAAAAGACAGGGGTAACTGCACTGTAAGCATCAAAAGCAATTTTAAAATGTAAAGGCCATCATGATTTTAAAAAGTACTGTTGATTTAATTCCTCACCAGCAAAGCTAACATTAGCATGGAGGTTGAGGTAGTCAAGAATGCAGGTGATTGGGCTTATAAATCCAAAAGAATAGCAACAAAAATTACACAACTTTAATAGGTAGATCTCCTGGAAAGAGGAGACCAGGCAGATTAGGAAAGAAATCAGAAAGCATTGTATTACCCTTGTGAACAGGCTGTACATGATTACCAAGAAGGACTGCTTAGGCGTAAGTATGTAAATACTACTAAGTGTTTGGGACAATCGGGGCAAATATAAAATGCAGGGCCCCGATGGTGCAGACCACTTTTGCCTGAGTATTGCTCATTCACAGATGTCTATATCCAAGATAACAAGGGCAAGAACATCAACTTGCACTGTGTTGGAGTTTGGCTAGCACAGGTCCCAGTCCAAGATCAAATTAATTTCAGGGAAGTTTTAATATACATGACCCATGAAGAGGGCTAAGAATTCCAGGGGAAGGGGGAAGGGCAAGGTCTTGGCAAGCATGGAAATGATCAGGACCTGAGTGGACAGACTCAGGATCTAGAAAGGGGATAGGAAGCTTTGAGTTAGAAAGTTCAGGGAAGGTGCTCCTTAACGCTGCAAAAAGCAAAGAGAAGTCTTACAGCAGTATACCTATAATGACCTTATTTTTAAACTAAACTTTGCAAGTTCATGAAAGGGGAAGATTTAAAAAAATAAATAAAAAATAATAAATCTAAAGTTTGTTCATTCTTGAGAAGGGCAGAAGGGAAAACTACTGGTCTGAATCACCAAAGGCATTTGAAGCTTTACTAGGGCAGTGAGCAATCATGTATAATTAACAAACTCTTTGAGTGACTCTTGGTAGCCTTGAATCCGAGTGCTTATGGAACAGGCATTGTGGAGTGAGAACCCCTAGTTCTCAGTTTCTCATGGAAGAAACTGGAACTTCAAATTGTACTATACAATACGAACTGAAGTCACACTGCTCCTTCAGTAGGTATTGTATAATACAGGGACTCCTCCATGCAGTGAGAATGTTCAGCAGGATTGCCAAAAATTGAGGAATAAATTGTGGTGGAATGTTTGGGAGTGGTATATTATGACTTCAGTAGGGCAGTTGCAATAAAGATCTACTGGGATGTGAAAATAGTTCAAATGATATATTTTTATATTCCAGCCTTTCCAAACCTATCTGAAAATTCTGGGAGTTGAAGTCCCAATACACCTACAGAGCTCCATGCTGGGGAGACCTATGTTATCCATAGTCACGTGTTTGAACCTAACTTCCTTGCTGATTACTGCATCAACATTATTATATTCCATATTTAAAACTTAAAATTGTATAAATGTTGTATAAATATTCTGGCTATGCCAGAAGGCCTGGGGGCCAGATGGGGGTTCCCATCAGTGGAAGTGGCTTGTGGGGTAATTGACCTTGCCCCCCTCATCATCTTGAACATTTTTTTAGTAGTTATGTATAGGGTTGTTTTTATAGTCTGATTTTAACTGGTTAATTAATTTTAACTATTTATATGGTATCATTTTTTAATGGTTCTTGGGTCTTTGGTTTTAATTGTGAGCCACCCAGAGTCACCTGTTGGGGGAGATGGGCAGCATACAAATTTAATAAATAAATAAATATGCAAATCAAATTATCCTTGTTCTTTTTTAAAAAATTGAAAAAGGAAACCATGAAGTTGCTGCTTTCCATGTCTAATATGTACAGAACCGTTTTTCCCCCAATCCTTGATTTGTGAGCTCGTGTGAAGGGTAGAATTTTACCATCAAATCTGATCTGCTATATCTTCATTCCTCAACCAAATGAATTCTCATTCAAAGGAGTAGAACATCACATCATCTAACAGTGAACTCAGGTACTGAGTGCTACGAAGACTGTAACCAAAGGAAGACCACCATTAAAATAAACAAAAACAAATCAACAATGTAGGGAAAGCAAGCAGGGCATGACTTCTGAATTCTTTTCAGTCCCTTTAGTGGCAGTGATCATAGAAGGTGTCTGTATTTTCTTCTGCCAGTGAAATAATGTGCTATATTTGTATGTATGTGTGTACTTTCTCCCCAGGGACTAATCAGAGTGTATGTATACATTTTGCTTGTAAGTAAGGATCTAATCAGAGTGGGGGCCTATGTGTTGCCTCTGTGCATGCATGGATCAAGGCCTAATCAAGGCAGGAGTTCTTCTCCTGTGTTCTATCTGTGCATATTTGCATATAGGTGTGCCCTGTTCAGGATCATGTTACAAAAAAGGGAGGAGGGAGAGTAGTAGAGTAGCATGAGAAGTTGCAGCCCAAGTTTCTCTCCCACAGGGATACACCAAAGTGCCTCTTTACCTACCTTTTCCCCCCATTTTCTGTTGGATAGGAAAGAATATTAAGGTAAGGAAACTATACAAAGGAAACTTCTGGAATTCTTTCCCACCTCTTTATCAGCAGGCATCTGCATTTTTTCCCCATGTAATGAAATAACACACCACACATATATGTGTGCTCTCATCTTTGCTGCCTCTCTCTTGTTTTCTGCAGTGTATACTGGGAAGCACAAGATGGGCTTAATATAGTCCTTTCTGGGTCACATGACTAGAAAGGAAGTAGAAGGGGGGCTTAGAATGGCGTAGTCAGCAGCATTCCGATCTGCTACCCGGTGGCTTCTCCTGGCATGGTCGATTATGATATGTGCCATCAAGTCATTTTCAACTCTTAGCAACCACATAGATAGATCTTCTCCATGATGATCTATCCTTAACCTGTTCTTTCAGGTCTCCCAATGGTGCCCCCATCGCCACTGTCACTGAATCCATCCACCTTGCACGGAGGGACTGTTTTTCTCTGCAGCCCTTCACTGAATCCAACCCATTTGCAAACTCAGTCAGTCTTCCTTTTGCTATCTTCCTACATACACACACACCAAATATGATCCTGTTCTATTCAGGTTTTTGGAGAATTATCATGTTGACAGAGCTAAAATCCCAAGCCTCTTCCATTCAATCTGTTAGATTGGAGAGAATTTAAATTTTAAAAAAGGAAGGAGAGAAATATCATTTTGCCTGGGAGAGTGTCAACATTTGCAAATACCTGAAGAATCTTTACCATTACCCAAGCCTAGGCCGGTAAAGACTGAATATGTTTAGTAGATGAGTTATTTATAATGACACATGAAAAACAAAGCTTAGGAGTAAAGAGTAGAATGTTCTGCTAAGAGGAAAGAGGTAGTTGGAATCCTGAACAGATTTTTCTGTTTGGAGGAAGTCACATTTTACCGTTGGGTCCCTCTTATGGTAGAGTAATACCTATATCCATCATACAGAATAAAAATTCACATGGGTGAATTCCTATGAGCAATATGTACCAAAGTATATTACTTTTATGCTGCTCTATGACTGTAATCAAGATCTGATTTGACATTACTTGAAAATACATGCTTTGCCTATCTAGTGACTGTTTTTTCTCCAAATAATTCCCTGTGTTTTGACTGAACAATTACAAGTTGTTTTGCTGCACCATATAAACTTCTTCTGCTTCCCCCTGCTCTTAAACAGTGAGCAGTTGGGTGGCTCCTGACATCACATCTGTTGTACTCCCTTTGGTAGGACTCGGGTTACAGTTTTAGTTTTCACCCACCATCATGTGTACATGGGTGTGCAATAATTAAATAAATAAGTCTAGACCTAGATCAGCCCATAGTTTAGCCTGGAGGTAAAGAAAAGGGCAAACAGTTCCTAAGCTCAAAAGGAGTGTTGTGGATCAGAATAAGCTGAAGCTTTTGTTCGTACCTGCAGTGAACATCTTTCAGTTCTGAGCATCTGATTCGCAAACTATCAATTCCCAACCAAGAGGCCTGAGAGAAAGAATGCATAACAGGGCATACTCTAGTACCAGCCTTACTCTTTTGCCTCCAGCAAAACCAACCAACCAACCAACAAAAAAAAAAAAGCCAGATGTAATTTGACTGCAAATGTAATTTAGATAAGTGGCTGCTAGGAATCTGGCATAGGCATCTCTGGCTTGTAGCAGTGAAACTGACTCGAATTCATTAGCATGCTTCATCTTATGTTTTCACAAAGCGCTTAACACAGCATGACTTTTGTCTGGTTCGCTCATAACAGGTGCTTTACTCCATGTGTTAATGTGCCATTGCAGGTACTAATAATAAAACAGTGAGCAGTTGGGTGGCTCCTGACATCACATCTGTTGTAGTGCCTTTCGTAGGACTCAGGTTACAGTTTTCGTTTTCAGCCACCATCATGTGTACATGGGTGTGCAAAAAACCTAAAGAATGTACATGGAGGTTTGAATCTACCCTGAGGGTAATTCTGCACTGCAGCCTAAGTTGCTTGTTCCTTAAGCCAACTTAGAAACTCAGCTGCTTCTTAAGCCAGCTTCAGATATTCCAGTCTGGACTGCAGTGGGCTGACAATGAGGCCAGGCTGTTGCTGAAACTGGACTGTGGTCACCTGATTGGCCCTTCCCCTGCTTCTCTCCCTTTCCGTCCATCCAGGAGAGGTCAGCCTCTGGCTGGCTCCTGTGTGGCTGCTCTACCACTTTCTGCTTTTTTCTTTTAGGGACTGTTCCCTCCTCACTAATTCCTGTGATTTTCCTTTGCTTTCCCAGATGTTTGCAACATGGATGCCTTCATACCTGTTTCCCATATATCTCCTTTGACACTAACACAGATTTTTTTCTTTTTTCTCCCACCCCTGGAAGTACCATCCTAGCTCTAATGCTACAATAATCAAAGCAACAGGGGACAGGTTGTTCTTTCACTCCTACCTTCCTGCGTAGGTCCATGGAAACTCTGTCACAAGGAAGGACGGATAGCTTAGCTTCACAGAAACAGAGTAGTGATGTTCCTTTATTGCAACCTAAAGATACAGTATATTTAAAAAGAAAATAATAAAGGGCACAAAAGGGAAGATGTGCAGTAATGTGTACAGGGAGTGGGAAAGTAAGGGGAGCATGCTTCACCCACCCCAGGCAGAAATGGAAAGGGTGCCCTCTGGGAGATGTAAGGGTTGAATGGAGAATGAGCTTCTATAGCTGAGGATAGTTCATTGACTTAATGGGCCATTGTTGGCTCAATTGCAAAATTATTTTTTTTAAAAAAAGAAAAAAAGCAATTGCCAACCAGCAGAGAACATAACAGTCTGGCAGCTGAAGATGAAATGGTTGCCAGGGCAGCAACTAGCCACTGCAAGGAAGCGGGCATGCCAGGCACCAGAGTCAGTCAGAGCTGGGGCTTTTACTAGAATGGAACAAAAAGCTGGAGACCACCCACTCTGAAGGGCATAAGACTGCTCAGGCTGGAAAACAGCAGTTCTGAAGCAAAGCTGGAAAACAGAAGTGGGAGGGGGTGCATTTGCAATGGGCTGGATGTAAACAAAGTCTTTTGTTTCTGCACTCAGAAAGTAACTACTGATGGGCCAGGCAGAAAATGGGGATATGCCCTGAGAGTCAAATGTTGCTTTTTATGCAGATATCTGGTCATGTAGAATGGCTCAAGAGACAGCAACTTCAGCTACTACATAAGCCTCTCTGAACTATTCTATTCTATTCTATTCTATTCTATTCTATTCTATTCTATTCTGTTCTGTTCTGTTCTGTTCTGTTCTGTTCTGTTCTGTTCTGTTCTGTTCTGTTCTGTTCTTCTACTCTACTCTACTCTACTCTACTCTACTCTACTCTACTCTACTCTACTTTTCAGGACTTGGTGGAGAGTTGCAGGGCTAAAGGAAAGGATAATTACTATATATATATATATATATATATATATATATATATATATATATATATATATATATTTATTACTGGAGGAAGTAGGTCCAGGAGTTTCATGCCATTTTTCCTCCTCTTTAGCACTTAACAAAATCTTTGTATATTTGATTTCTTGAAGGTTTAAAACACTGTTTAGGGTGGCTTCTTTTAGAAAATTAATTAGTGGGCAATTGCGGGGTTGCTGCTGACTTTGCTGGCATAATTCTGATAAACTTGGATATGTAATAAGAATTTGAGGGCAATTACACAAGGAATTGTCTTGTCCTCAGCAATCCAGTACAGGACACAAAATAGGTTCGATGACAGCCTTTTTAGACTTGTAGATGTTTCTGGAATTTTGTGAGCTAAGTATATATTGAGTTAGTTCATAGCTACTCTCATGAAAAGGCAACCTATTGAGAAGATACGACAAAATATGTTATGGCAACTTAATGGCTAACAGATTTATTGTCACATAATTTTTTATGGATCACAGTCCACTTCATGTGATGTCTGATGACGTCTGGTTCTGAGAAAGCTGCATATCTTTATAATCCTCCTTTCTTAGGTCTCTGTTGATGCATCTGATGAACTGTGATCTACAAAAGCTTACAGGAGTCTTTAAGATTCCATAAGACTCTCTGTCGTGTTCATTGCAAAAGATGGAACAGAACCGACTACCCCCCAGAAATCCTTTCAGATGAGGCCATTTCAGCTCAGTCCCATCTATATCCACACAAAACAAAAGATCCATTGCTGTGATTTATGGCTGATTGGGTATGCTTGTCTGGGCATACATGAAGATATGGCACCAGAAAGGCAGAAAAATAATCAGCATCTGACAAGTTGCAGAAGCTGATTCCTGTTGGCAATAGACATGTTTCTTACATTTCATGCTACAGCTTAGGAAATACGTCCTGACTGGGCTATATGTTTAAGGATATCCATGAGGAATAGCCATCAGTAATTCATCTAAGTATCCCACAGGATATTATTACTGTTCTTGTGAAATTAAAGTCTAGAGATGGGGATAGGAAGGATGATACTTTTAAAAATAGAGAGAGAGAAGAGCACAAGTGCCCCATATTTGTTAAGCCATAATTGGGAGGTAATAGGATAGGTAAATGAAGGGGAGAGTAGGTTGAAGTTCTCATTTGCATGGCCTCTGTTTGCGTTTGGGCCCTGCACACTACGTTTACTCTCATCAAAAGCTTTAGTTGCTATATTTTGCAGTCCTTCAAGAAACAGATGATTACCTTTCTTGGAAACATGTGTTTACTAACACAGAGCTTTTTCTCCCTTACTTTGTCCCTTAGGTAGTATAAGAACTTCTTTCCCTCAAAATTATTTAGGATACTGCACCAAAGATGTTAGTATGTCATCCCAAACTAAGGCAATACCAAAGCTTTGACAAGTTCACATTTTAAAGTCCTCTTTGAACTCTGAATCTTTCTCCCTCTACCCTGAATCACAAGCAGCGGATGTTTACAGAAAAGAGACAGGTAGAATCTTTTGATACTCTTCCTGCTGGGACCATATACAACTATGAGAGAGGAGTTTGAGCATTTGCCAGATTCCATCTGTCAGAGAGCAATAATTACATGTTCTGTTGACATAGTCTTTATCGAGAATCTCTCTGTCTGTTGATCAACAGGAAAGATTTATGAGGAAAGAAAAGAAACATGGCATCCCAAATGTTTCTGGAAACTACAAAAAAGTTGGAAAAGGTTTCTTTTGCATTAACCTAGTAATGAAATAGTAAGAGGTTGGTTCAGACAAAGGTGAATTTAGTCCCATCCATATCAATGAGACAAGCCCATGATTACCTAAATCTAGCTGATTCAACAGTTTTTGAAAGAAACCAGTGCAGTACAGTGTGATTTTTGGCCAAACCAACATAATTCTTAGAAGATTAAATATCACATGAGTTAAGATAAGAGATTGGGGATCTGATACATGATCTCCTATAAAACCTTTGTCATCATTATTACCACAGAGCAGGCCCCATCTAGCTTGAAAATATTCATCCTGAATTTTCTATCACTAGACCTCATTATTTCATTGATGTCAGTGCATCGGAGAACCAAGGAACTAATCTTGCTCTGTGTCCAAGAACAAGACATTCCATTGTCCAGGCTACTTCTGTGTTCAGGAGATCGATCAGGATTTTGGAAGGATTGCCAATTTCTGAGACAAGAAACCTCCAAGAAAACTCTTGGGACTTAACAGCTTAGTGGGCCAGTATGTCCACTGCCTCTAAGACTTGAGTGTCTCAACAGCAAAGCTGACTAGGTGATCTGCCCATGACAAATAAACTATAGAGCCAAGTAATGTTGATAAGCAGGACTTTGATCAGCCAGGAAAGATTTATATAAATATCCACTCAAAGAGGTTTTTTATAATTTATAGAAGAGGATAAAGTGATTTGGCAAGTAATATGAAAATACTACCATTGATCCATGACTTATGGGGAGCACTCTATATTTCTGTCAGTGAAATTCAAAAGTACTGTTGTAGACCCAGATTAGCTTTAGCAGTCAAAATAAGAAATGCTGTTTCTGAATAACAACCAGAAGTTGTTCATGTGCATAGGACAGAGTGAATTAGTCTCTATTTCAAGTGCCTCTTATTTAGTCTTTTCTATTTAATAACATGTCAGCCAAGCCATCTCACCATTTGTGGCCAGGTTTTGCATTGCTATACATTTAATTTACTGATCACCGCTGGCTAACAGCTTCTTTGTATGACTGTTACATAGGCCTTCATGTTTTGTACACATGTGATCCATACTCAACGTTTATTTATTGAAGTGCTTTCATCTTCCATTTAGTCTAATGGCTCAGGTTCTAAATATATACTAAAGAAATTAGTATTTAGAGATACTAAACTTCACTGTTATCAGGTATGTATAGTTTTCATCCCTGTCAATTTCAAAAACTAAAATCTGGCATTAGACACCAAATTTTGATATGAGCTATTGAATCTCCAGATGAGTTTTTAAAGTTACTGATTATTTAATATTTGCAGAGAATTGTGCTGAAGTAGTGTCTTCCACTTCTCAAAAGAGCCAACATGGGCTATTTAAGCAGTTTTGCATTCATCATGACTTGCTCCCCATTTTTCTCCGAAATATGTCCTGCTTACAAAACTGGCAGCTTAAAACTATGGTATGTGTTTCTGTTGTTCGTACCAATTTTCTGTGAAGATCTAACAAGTGAGCTGTTGCTCCAATGATGTATGAGTTAAGAGTTGTTTATACTATATTTTGCAGAGCAAAAGCATGTACCCTTTCTTCCAGAACACTGGTATTCCCACCACTGCAAGAAAGCTGCAAAGACTATCTTACTCTCACTTAGCCTGTATTAGTCCTTGTCAGTCATACAGACTGTTTGAAGCACTTAATTCCTCTGAACAGTAGGAAGCAGAAATATCAGATCATTGTGTTTGATCTGTGAAAGCACAATGTTTAGATTGTTTTTAAAAAATGAAGGATGATGTTCACTTCAATAAAGCACCAGTTCAACCTGATATGGCAGGACTGTAAAAGGTTTTAAAGAATGTTCTATATCGTTTTGATGGCCTATTTTGGCCCTTGTCAGTCATACAGACTGTTTGAAGCAATCAAATGCATGCATGCATACGTACATACATGATAAGAATAAATTAAAAACATAGTTGTCAGAGATGTACATGTGATGTTGTATTATACTCCAAAATGCAGGGTTTGATATTTTATTAAGCACTCTGGCTCTCTCAAGCCTGGAACTGGTGAAGAGAATCATCCTACATAGCTGAAAACTCACTCCGAATGACAAAGAATGGATTCAATATATGGTTCTTTGTTGATTTTTCAAATAACTTTTATTGTCGAAATGAGAAGATGGACTAATATGTTCCGATATGGTTTAGAATATGTGAAAGGACTGAGCTAGGTCTTTCCCCCTTTTCTAGAGTTTTAGTTTATTTTTATCACAAACATCTAGTTTGCTATGTAAAGCTAAAAAAACAGTTTAACTTATACTACCAAACCATAAGATGTTACTCATTATGTGATCATGTTTTATTGAAATGGGATTTGATGTTCAGTTATGCAAAGTGATGGAATAATTTTCTGTGAGATGTTGTGGTTTCCTTTGTTAGTGCTTAATAGCCTCTGAGTTACAACAGCTGCTGCAATCCAACAGCATTTGGATTATATCTCAGCTGTGTGCATGAAACTGGTTTGTAGCTAAAGGAAAAGAAGGATGCATGCATTTCGCAGATGGGTTGTTAAAAGCAGCCTTGGGGAATTGCAAGAAGAGACTGATGCTGGTGGAAAGCTGGAAGTGTTACCTGCAACCTGAACATTTATAGATGCCAAGACGGTTTATTTGCAGGAGCTGATCGGAGCAAACCGTAAATGACAATATTATAAAAATCAAATAACCTATAATACATTTACAGTGCAGAGTGAAAAGTTTCTATTAAAAAATAACAAAGAGAAACCATTTTTATCCAGAGAACATGCGGCATCAAGACTTTTCAAGGCAGTTCTTTGAAATGGATTCCAGAAACGAGACCCTGCATCTCAAAAGAGATGGCTGTTAATAATTTTATTGGGTTCAGACTGGCTGTAAGAATGACAAACCAATTAAACATCCACTTTGAACAATGCAGGTTCACGTGGAAAACAAGCAGATGATACGTTGCACTCTTACACTTAGCACTGTCTTCTGTTGAAGGTGAACTAGATTGAATCCACCTTTCTGCGGTTCTTAAAATAGTCACAGAAAGGAAGGAAAGGCAGTGAAATGGCAAAATAGGAATGTTAATTTCCTAATGAGTTGTCATCACACAGATTACTATTACTCCCAAAAGCAAATGTAAAAGGGTCCTAATAATCTAGGCTGCTATTCAAATATTCCCTCTCCATTGTATTTTTTAAAATGATAACAGAGTGTTTTCTTGTGCTTATTACATTTTGGTTCTATTTTTGCTTTCCCTTCACTGGAAACATTAACCATAGTCTCTACTTTCATCACTGTGAAAAGTTTTCTCTCTCTTAGGGCTTACAAGTAATGTAAGTCTTACTTGTTAATTTTTTAAAAAGACTCGTTTAGAAACTTAGCTATAAAGAAAAGGACTAACCCCAGATTTGTGAGCTGACAGGGGATGAAGAAGGAAAACTGTTTCAATCATGGGACCTATACTCTAGAACAGGGTTCCTCAACCTTGGCGACTTGAAGATGTGTGGACTACAACTTCCAGAATTCCCCAGCCAGCATGGCTGGCTGGGGAATTCTGGGAGTTGTAGTCCACACATCTTCAAGTCGCCAAGGTTGAGGAACCCTGCTCTAGAAGCTAAGCTGACCTCCTCAGTGATAGTCTTCCAGAAGACACTGAAGTCCAAATTCTTCCAGAGGATCTTTGGGGAATGATTTTGTGGCCCCTGGAACTGGATGTCATTAATTAAATAATTAATTAATACCTGTTTGAAATTGCCGTTGTTTTTGGCTTATGGTTTTGCATTGTATCATATTAGTTTTGGAGCTAGGCTTCTCTTACTTATTTTTGGCATGTTGTTGTGTTCTGCTGTCATAAGTCACCATGAGTCTCAATGTTTTAGTGGCAAATTTAATAAACATTGCATCATCACCATTGTCACAGTTTCATTGCTGTTCATATTTTTGGAATTTACCTGAAACAATTTAGTAAGAAGATATTACAACAGATGGGGCATTTCCAGATGTCCCTGCTATAAACAGCTGTTGCAAAAGAACAAAAAAAGCAATCCCTGAAAAAGGAAATATTCAGTAGTTACTTCCTCTTATGGGAGCTTTAGACATCACTTCAGATGACAGTAACATTAGACTATAAAAAGCAGTACACTGAATCAGGCTGAAACTAACCCACCTAAAACTAAATGCTTACCATTTTTCTGGAATGTTTTTCAAACCTAAATAACTGGCAAAATCAAGGAAGCAAGAAAAACAAAAATTTCAGGAAGGTATCTTTAATCTAGCCTGGGGTAAATACAGAATCTTGAAAACTGTAAGAGTTAATCCCCAGTCTCAGTGATAGTGAGTTATTTAATACAGATCCTCTTTGAAATGAAACATCCTTCACATCTGTGTTGCTTCTTCTCACATAGACCAAACTGCTCATTCCCTGCATTCTCATAATCACTCAGAAACATGCTGGATAGAGAGACAGACATCATGACCAGTTGCCAGATGACTGTGCCTAACCTCCTCTTAAAGCCAGTGTTGTCCAAACTTGGCCACTTTAAGATGAGTGGACTTCAACTCCCAGAATTCCCTAGCCAGCATGGCTGGCTGGGGAATTCTGGGAGTTGAAGTCCACTCATCTTAAAGTGGCCAAGTTTGGACAACACTGTCTTAAAGCAGTCTGAGAGCCGTTCCTCAGTTTCACCTGATCACAGCACAAGCCTGGGGAGCCCCAACTTTTTTTTCCTGGGTCTCCACAACATTGTCTTCATCTCATCCTCAGAGTGAGAGCGCGTTAAGTAATCCTTTTCATGAAAGGATAGACCACGGGAGGGAGGGGAGGCATCAAATTGAATCCATGACACTTTTTGCATCTAATACTTCAATCACAGGGTCACAGACACTGTCTTGACTTTTTTAACCCCTTCTGAGGACACCCCTGGTAGGTGACACCCCAAATCTCATTTTTTTAAAAAAAATTATTCATTTATTTATTATTACATTTGTATGTCACCTGACTCCCAACAACTCTGGGCAGCTTCTCCTCCTGAAGTTCCTCTGACCATTGTTGCTGAACACCATTTTGAGGCAGGAATCACAACTGCAGAATGGGTCCATCAGTAAGTTGAAAGACTTTAAAAAGCAAAGAAATCCCTCAGGAAAAAAAGAAAAAAAACCCCAACCCTCTCCCATTGGACATCATTGCCCTCCTCTTGTAGCCCTCAGACCCCCACCCAATATTATGCAGCCCACAGACAGTAAAGGGTTGCCTAGCTTTGTTGTAGTCAGAGATTCCACAACTGAGCAACGTACTCAACATTTGCACTCTCAGCATTTCTCTTAATGGGATTACTGTGGGTGCCTGTATGAAGAGAGAGGTGCAAAAAAAAGTCCTTAGCATACTTTTGCAACTTTATATTCACCTTTCTTCTAAATTAAAAAGCTCAAGTCTTTGTTGCTGTTTTCTGGAGCTCTATAATATCCTTTTTGGAGTCCAGAGACCAGAAAGTATGACAGTGAAATAGTATAATGCAGTGTTCCTCAACCGTAGCAACTTTAAGATATGTGGACTTCAACTCCCAGAATTCCCCAGCCCCACATGCTGGGTGGGGGATTCTGGGAGTTGAAGTCCACACATAAAGTTGCCGAGATTGAGAAACATTGTTATAGATAATGGAAATAGATAACAGGTAGGTAGGTAGATAGATGGATAGAATAAGGAATTGATCTAAAACTTTTACCTTAGAGATGGCTCTTGATTTTTGTAGTTTGTAGCATAGGGGCATTTACTTTATTTTAATAAAGAGATCTCTTAGTCATTCATTTTGAGGGTTTGGAGGACATCTCCTCAATAGTGAAATGTGCTCCCTTTCAAATTAAATGTAAATATGTAGAAAATTATTTCTTAATCAGTGACATTTCTTTAATTGGCTGTCAAGCTTCTGAATTCCAGAGAAATCTGAACTTCTGTAGCCCTGGCAAAGGCTGTTTTATCTTCTCCCAAGACGCCAGGCAGAAACAATTGACTTACAATGTGCAGGTTCAATTTTCAAAAATAATAAAAAGGAGAAAGAAAGAGAGATCAAAAGAGAGTTCAAAATGCCCAGCAAAATTAAATTAGCACAGAATGCTTGCTACAAAAACATAGGAGACATTTACTGCCTAGGAGCAGGCAAGGAGCACATAACCTTGAAAGGAAAAAAGAAAAGTTGGGTTGTATTTTTAAAAGATGCCATTCTATGGCAGATGGAAATGTTAACAATTTTGTGAGATTCTGATTAAGGTCACTCCATTAACCTGTGTCAAATTATTGTTATTTTTATTATTCCCATGCTTTTGCAGCTACTAACTCATTTGATCTTCTATGTACCCATTTACATAAGGTATAAGAGAAAAAGCTATCCTATATAATGTTACACTGCAGAGGTGGATTTTTACATTATAGCTCTCCTATAGTACAAAAATAACGGAAAAAAAGGTAGGTTCCAGAGATTCTAATTTAAAAATTCAGACAAACTAGATCAAAGCTGGGTGAAGCCTGCAAATTTATTAAATGCCATAGCTCAGCTGTAGAGCACATCTGATCCCAGATTCAGTCTCTGGTTTAAATAATCTCACGTAGCAAGAGCAGGAAAGATTTTGCTTGCAACACTTAAATGCAAGCAGGAATGTATTCCAGAGATACCACTATGGTCTGATTTAGTATAAGTCTGTTCTTTATCTTATAGAATGTTGACCTGTAAGACCACTTGTATTTGACAGCCTTTTTGATGGTATTTCATGACTGTTTTTTTTTCCCCCAGAACAGAACTTTTAAAAGCCTGTGATCTTAACGACTCTCCAGTTGGTGTGCAATGGTAATATGTTGCTTAATTAAAAGGTTCTCAAACTCCAGACTTCTGCCTTCAGAATCAAGCCAAGCCACACAATATACAGCAGAAATTATCAGAATATTTTGAGTTGATCTGCTTTCATTTGATTGTTTCTACCCCACAATTAAGAAAGTGGGTAGATAGGAAATGATTGGGGTGGTTGGGTGAGAAGTGTTCATTTGGGGGTTGGTGCTAAAGCATGGGGTTAATTCTAGATATTTGGTTGATTTATGTCTAGGAAAAAAATAGTGGGTCTGGCTTTTTAGATAAGTTGGAGAGATATTTATTAGAAGCAAGATGATCAATTAATTGAACTGGTTTTACATGTACAGAATACAGAATTTGCTATTTCTCTCTCTTAATCAGGCTGAACGACTTGTCCGGGCAGAAAATCTTTCTCATACACCAAAAGGATCACAAGGTTTTGTGTGTGCTTAAGCACGTGCAGATACATTCTGAATTTGGGTACATTTTTATCTCCAATCTATAGTTGTACCTTTGAATTTACTTGGATTTCCAACCCAATCAGTTGTATGCAAAATGCTTAGAGAAAGGACTTTTCAGACACAATGCTGAAATCATGTAGTTCACCAAGGCCCCTTTTCTTTAGAAGGACTCACTGCTAAAGCTTGATACCTTGGTAAAAATACTGATATTGAATTCTGATGTGCTTCTAGCAATTGGATCTAGTTCCCATTCTAATTTCTGCCAATGTAACAGCAATCTCACCCATTTTTGTTGAAAGATAAAATGATAGCCTCCAGCATAGTATCCACTTTTAGCCACAGTGACCAAAAAAATGACAAAACATGTATTGTGACATCATGACCTGAACCGGATCTTTTGTATTTGCATCCAACATCAGACCCAAATACATAAGTCCCAGGGTCAATTATCTCATATTGCATGTCTTGTCACTTACCTGTCCTCCCCCTCCTCTCTCTCTCTTACACACACACACATCTATAACCTCCAGTCATCTGGTGTTGCTCAGAAAAATGATGTGTCTTCCACCACTGTAACTAAGCTTAGTACACTTCACCAATGGAGAAGGGATGTTACTTAGCCCTGCGTCACCTCAAATCTGTACCTGGCTCTTCAACACATAGAAGAATACAGCACAGCTGAATTTTGGGAACTGCTTCCTTGGAAAAAGTATTGTATCTGAGATGATTTAAGGTGACATGAAAGCTATCACTTCATATTTCAGGCAGAGCCCTACAACAAAAATAAAAATGGCGAGTCTTCTGTGTGGCTTTTTGTGCATGCAAATCCATTACTATACCAATGAAATGTAATTCAGAATGCATTCTCAAACACATGGAGAATACTAATGTTCAAATACATGGTTTAAAACTACTGGGTGGCATTTAGGAGAGGATGTTTTGAGTTGAAACTGATTTCAAAAGAATATGAAGCCCAAGATAGCAAGCCAGTTCTTCAAACTATGCTGCCAGTCAGTCTCAAGGAAAGGAAGGGACCTTGGTTGATTCTGACCCCACAAGATGAGGACGGGGCATCCTGCAGGCATATAAGACAGCACAAGTAACACAAACAACAGGGAAATATTTATGTTATGTATCACCCACCTGTAGAACTCATTACTGCAGAAGGTCAGTGGGTCAAACAACGCATCTGGATTTTCAAAGGTCTGGAGGGAACTTTGGTCATCAATAACATCTGTAGTTATACAGGCAAAGATAATATTATTCTTGCTTCATAATTCATAGTGTTGGCTGATGGTTTACAGAGGATGGCCAGAAATCTCTGTTCTGGGTGGCATTGCACAAGCTGGCCTCACATTTGCTGCTCCCCTTGAATATGTAAATAAATTATTGTTTGGAATGGTGTATTATATCATTGTAGCCTCTTTACATGTAAAATGCATCAATCTAGGATAGATTAATCTGAGTTGTAAACTTCTCAGGACTCTGGGATTAGATGCAAGAAGCTCATGGGCCCATCCATAGACACATAAACAGTTGGGGACTGTGATTGCTTACCTTTTAGAACTCTTTTTAAGAATGAATAGAAGTGTGCATCCTGTTGCTTGACTTGCTTCCAAACATTTCAAAATGAGGGTTTGATTGATTTTTACTTCTAGGTAGATTTTCAGAAGTTGTTTTCAATTCAATTTCATCGAATAGCATGCTCCATCAGATGACTCATAAACAACTATGGATGGCCAATGAATATGAACATGGATTTCCTTGGTTTCTTTTCATTGGGGGGAGAGGGGCAGGTAGAATCTAGATGATTGATTAGTTACATAATGACCCTCTTCAAGAAAAATGGACTTATGAACGTTCAACCAGTTATTAATTTATTTGTGAAGATAAATAACCTTTTTTAAAACTTTAGGTTGCTATTCCATTAGACTGTTTTCAAATCAAATTATAGTGTGTATGTATGGATGGATGTGTGTGTGTCTGTGTAAAACAATCACAAAAGTAAAATTATATCAAATCAGATCTTTATTACGGTCATAGACCAGCATAAAAATTATATCATAGTTGGCCTAGAGATCCAAAGAGAATCTTATTTCTTGTATTGAGTTCCATAAAGAGTTTTCCTGCATTATACAGGCTAATGTAAGAAAACTTGGAAGACAGAAATATAAGCATAAGAAGAGTCTAATTATCAGACTATCAGCCAATATTATCAGACAATCTAGTTCTACATCCAGTTTCAAACAATGGCCAATTGGAAGCCCACAAGCAGAACATCAAGGGAATAATTCTCTTCCATTGTTGTTCTGCAGTCGCTGTTAATTTGTAGTCATTGATAAATATCCTCCAAAAATTGTCTAATCCTTTAATAACCATAATCATCAAGCAATCAACTTTCATGGTGCAATAACTGAATAGAAAAATCACTTATAGGCAAAATGTATAAACATCTTTATTTTCAAAATAAGGAAAGATTGTCCAATCTCTAGCTCAATACATTAAAAAGCTCTGGGTAACTGTTGGGTAACATATCAGACCAAGGATAGTCAACCTTGTGCCTTTCAGATATTTTGGATGGACAGGTGTAACCTGTGAGCACTGGCAATGCTGAGTTTTGAAAAGCAACACCGTCCAACCCAACAGAAGACATTATTTATTTTTATGCATTTTATTCCATTTGGACTCCAAATGGCTCTGGGCAGCTCACAATACACCAAACAATATAAAAACAATATAATAAGAAACAGTAAAAGACAACAAAAACCAAACTAGAACAGAAGAAAAAGAACAGAACAAGATGGTGAACTGGGTAGAGACCCCCAAAACCTCCTACTAACATCTAATATCCAAGGCCTGGGAGAACAGCCAGAGTACGATTATTGTTGTTGCTGCTGTTGTTGTTATTATTATTATTTTATCCCACCTTTTTTATATATTTTGGTCAACTCAAGGTGGCAAACATATCTAATCCTCCTGCCTCCTATTTTCCCCACAACAACACCCCTGTGAGGTGGGTTGAGCTAAGAGAGAATGCCTGGCCCAAAGTCAGTCAGCTGTTTTTCATGCCTAAGGCAGGCCTAGAACTCCCAGTCTCCTGGTTTCTAGGCCAGCATCTTAAGCACCGTGGCCCCCAGAATGCCAGTGGGACAGGAGCCACCTGAATCTCAGGAGGAAACTCATTCCAGACGGCAGGTGCTATGACAGAACATACCTGCTTCCTGGGTCCTAATAGAAGACATTGTTTGATCAGAGGAATCCAACTCTGTGAGCTTGAATAAACTGGGCAGACACCACGGGAGATAGGCAGTCCCTCAAACAACTGGACGCTATGCCATGTAGGGCTTTATAGGTCATAACCAGCACTTTGAATAGCACCCAGAAGCAACCTGGCAATTACTGCGGGTTATGAAGCAAAGATGTCACATAGCTATTTCAAAGTATGCTTGTAACTGCCCATGCAGCTGCATTCTGGACTAGTTGAAGCTTCAAAGTGGTCTTCAAGGGCAGGCCTTGTATGGCGCATTACAATGGTTGAGCTGTGAGGTGACTAAGTCATGAATGACTGTCTGAAAGGCCTCCCAGTCCAGGAAAGGGTGCAACTGATGCACCAGATGAAGCTGTGCAAAGGCTTTTCTGCCACAGCAGCTACCTGGCCATTGAGTAGGAGCTGTGCATCCATGAAGACCCCAGATTGTGCATCATCCTTGAATGAGGAAGTGCAACTTCACCCAAGATGAAAGATGGAATACTCCCAAAACCAGGTACCCCCCAATACCCACAGCCACTCGGTCTTGATAGGATTGAATTGGAGACTCATCAGTGGCTGTTTTGAAGTTTACAGTTCTTTGGACTACTGACTTACAATACTATTAGAAAAAAATGTATCTATAATGTTAACAGATGGCAAGTCTGTTCATGAATATGCTTCTCCTATTCTCCAATACCATATTAATATTCTGGCATTGTTGATCTCAAATCTGCAGAAAAGCAAATACAAGGGGAGCTTGCGTTTTCAATGATGAAAAGCAGACGGAACAATGTATCATTGTTGTGCACCCTTAAAAAGTTTAGGGAAACAGTCCAACAGTGCATAGCTCTGGAGTACCATCTCTTGATTTGGAACTAGATATTTCTGAAACTCACCCACATTCATCAAGACTGCCTGAATTGCTGCTTTAAGCATTCTGTGAACATATGAAGATGCCTTATATGGAATCTGCCTAGCTCAGTAGACTTTGACTGACAGAGGCTTTTGAGGTTAGAAGATCATTTCCAGTTGTCCCTGAATTCAGTATGTCAGAGATTGGAATCTTTTGCATACAGAGTACAGGTCCTACTATTGGACCATGATTATTCCCAACCATTAGTTTGGGACTGGAGAATAACTTCAAAACCAATGAAAAGTTTACATATAGAAGGCACTTATATAAAATATAACTGATTGATTGATTGATTATATGCCATCAGTGTGTTAGCGAGCACATAGATAGATTTTCTCCATGACGATCTGTCCTAACCTGGACTTTCAGATCTTTGAACAGTTGCTTCTTTTCAATGATACTTACTTCCTACTTAGGGAAAACAGTGGTGTTGCTATAATACTATTAACTTTTACTTTTTTTCTGCTGATGGAGTATTTATAATATCCTTTCATTAAACTTTGGTATTACAGAAGAACAATTTCTTCTGTAGAGCATGCAAGAAATCTGTTGGTGTGTCATGAGAAATAACATAATTTGTATTACTTATATTACAGTTTTTTCTTCAGAAGAGCTTAAGGCAACATACATAATCCTATTATATGCTTAAAACAACTCTGCAAGGTGAGAGAGTGTGATTTGCCCAAGCTCCTTCTATAAAACCTGGACTGTTTCTCCATTTCATGGCTCTGAATTTTTCCAAACAGATTTTGCTGAAGTCAGATAATTTTTGCCACGTCTCTGTTTTGAGTTATTGAGTGTGATTGGATGACACAGGCACTGCTGTGCCATGAATGCTGCTAAAATATTTTCCTCAAAGGGGACATGTTTACAACAATGGCTGACACAGAAACAGAGCAGAAAGGACACTTACACTCTCTAGAAGTAAAGCCTTTGGACAATAAAGGTGATGGATGTCTCCAAACATTAACTTAGAAAATGACTCCAAACTTACACTCAGCTGAAAAGTTTCAGTCTCAATTGGCAGGAGATATTATTTTACACAAGTTTAAAATCAAGTCTTTCTCTAAAAAAAAAAAAAAAAGAGCTGGCACTTAAAAAAAGCATTCTCACACATAAAGGGAATGCTTCTTCTCACACACTCAGAGAATGCTTCTTCCAAGGTCTACCTAATGAAACAAACTTTTTTGGTCTGGAAGGCCACATATGGTCTGTTAGTAGAGATGACATTTATGGCCTGGATTTTTGTTTGGGGTTTTTGAGGATTTGGGGGCTTAATGGATAAAATGAATTTTCCCATAACAACACCCCCACTGACTAGGATATTTGGCCCTATTTTGGGGGGACTAGGGTTTTGAAAGGATATGATAGGTACCTTCAGCCTCCAAATATATCTGGAATTCCCCTCTCTACCACACCCAATCAGTATTGCTTCAGTAGATCTTCACACGTCAGACCCTGTAGCTACTGTTCATGCAGAAATTCACTGATTTTACATGATCCAAAGAGAAACCAGAGTATTTTACTGTTTTCACAATGGGTACTATTTTAAAAAATCCAGTGAACTCCATGGGTTTTATAGCTATTAATCTAAACCTACATTTCTGATAACATATTTCTCCTTCTGTCACCATATTTTTTTATCTCTGGGAGAAAAATGCTTTCACGCTACTTAAGAGTCTCATTTTTCCTCTCCCCAACCCCCTACCCCACAAAAAACCCTTTACGGCCCTTTTGGCAGACAAACATTAACTTTCAGGCTGAGCAGGTTGTGCCTACTTCTTTCTGAAAATATATTACATAGTGCAAAAACAAGGAAAAAAACAGAAACAAAAAAAAAAAAATAGAGCTCCAATCCAATTTAAATTTCAGTTCAACTAAAAACTCAAGCTAACTCTTGATAGGCCGTCTTTGTCAGTTCCCATCTGCAACAGGAGACTAATTATATCCAAGAATTATATCAATAATGTATGCAAAATGCTCTGAACCTTAGAAAGTGCCAAATAAAAGTACTGTCATGAAAACATGTAATATTTTTGCTTGTCAGTCAAACTCAATAGTTCGGTAAGGAATTTTTGTAATATAGAAAGAAAGAGCAAGAGTACAGGCAAAAATATTGGACAAAGACCTGGGTTTAAATCCAGGCCTAGCAGCTAGGTCTAAAGTTTAATTGCTTTATAAAAAGATTTCTATTCCTAATCTTTAATCTTCAGAAGCTTCCCATGGCAGCCAAATCCCTAAAAACATAAACACCCACTTGACAATATAATAAATAATAGCAATATAATATAATATAATAAATAATAGCAATTATATAGTATATAAAAGCAGAGACCAGCCTTCCTTTCTGGGTCTTTTCCAGATGGATAGACTGCATTCCCACAATTTTGCAGCCAGCATGGCTATTGCTGGGAATTAGTTCACACATTTAGGGGGAGCCCATTATAAGGAAAGAAGAGATCATGTTAAAACCTGCAGATTGATTCAACAGTCAAGAGAGCTTCAAACCAACAAGCTCTAAAGATGTCCAATGGAATCACTTGAGAGGAAGGCTGAGAACCTGGGTGTCACAATAGAAAAGGTTGCTGACTGACATCACAGCCAACTGAGCCAACTGAAAGTAGCATAAGAATATTTGGAGAAAGACAATGCATTTGAGATGAGGCAGATTTTTAAATATTCTGGCTCAAGATTCTTTTGGAGTTTATATTTATTAGCATCACCTTGAATTCACCTTAGAAATTATGTTAACTTAGCATAAAGTCAACAATGCTGCTGAAGCCAACAGCGTGATAGGGCTGCAAAAATGGCAAATGCAATTTCAGGCTGCATCAACAAGAAGTATGGACTCCAAATTATATACAATCATAATTCCATTTCATGCTAAGGTGGTCACCTTGAATATCGATCCTACTTGGGCACTACATTGTAAGAATTTGGAATATGTTCAGAGGACGGCAACAAGGATGCTCAAGGACTGGAAAGTAAATTCTATGGAGACAGTTTGACAGATCTTGAGAAGTTTCATCTGATGAGGGATTGGATATCATTTTCAGGTACCTAAAAGGATATCATACAGAAGAAGGCCTAGGCCCCTCTCCACCATCTCAAAGGAGAGACCACAGAACAATGAATTTAAGAAAGAGGATTTTTTTCCTAACATTAGCCAATACCCAGTTTGGGGGGGGGGGGAATCTTAAATAGCGCAATTCAGCAGGGGAATCTCTTAGAGAAATGGTGGACTCTCCTTCACTGGAGGTGTTCAAGTAGATGTTCAGGTCCCAGCAGAAGGAAGAGCTTCTTTGGTTTGGATGCTTGATTTGGGTTCCTGCCCAGGGTAGCAGGTTGATCCCTCTCCCTCCCTTTCTACAAAAAACACTTGTAGATCAAATCATAGGCTTGGCCATTCATGTCGGCTTTCTAGTGTGGGGCCTACCTGCAAGGCTGTCACTCAGGGGTGTATTTTAGTACCTTTGCTGTTTAATTTCTACATCAACGATATTGTGGAGAAGCTCATAGCGACAATCGTTTTCCAAAGGTGAGAAAAAACTGGGGACCAGTTACTTTAAACCCAGGAGATGTAGTGACAGAGAGACTGAGGGCGGAGGAGATAAATCTACATCTTAAAGGCATATGCAATGAACATGCCAATGCCTGAACACACTTAGTTGATGGCTGTTGGCCGGATGAGGACTTGCTGGAGCGATCCCCCCCCCCCGCCAAGAAAGCCAGTCTTTGTCACACAGTGAGGCGGGGGGGGGGTCCTTCCACAAAGCCCTCCCCCTCGTCCCTCCCACCTCATTCACTTGCAAATCGCTGGGTGCCTGGAAGAGGCGCTTTCTCTTTCCCCAGCCTTTAACCTTCTCTGCGAGGCTGCAGTTCCAGCGGCGCGGCAGAGAGAGCAGCAGGCGCAGCAGCAACGGGAGCGTCCAGGGGCTGCGCGTCTGCAGGGGACGGGGCGAGGGACCGAGCCCTTCGTCTTCCTCTTCCTCTTCTTCTGCGCGCTCCTCGTGCTATTCTCCCCCTTCAGAGCCTCGCGAGTGCGGAGGGGGCATTGCGTCGACCCGAGAGCCCCTCCGCCTTCGCTTCCCCCGACAGGCAGAGTTGTGAAGGGATGCTGGGCGAGCAAGAGACGGAAGAGCCCCGTTCCAGGCAAGTCGGTCCCGCAGCACCAGCCGCCGCCGCCGCCGCAACAGCACAAGCCGCGGAGGAGGCGCAGACAGGCAGCCGGAGAAGCGGCGCCGTTGCCACCGACGCCGGCCGCGTTTCCTGCCCGGCTCTGTAGGCTGGGCGGCCGGACTCATCCTTTGCCTTCCCTTCCCAACGGTAAGGCGACGGGGCTGAGGCTTTGAGCTCCGGGAAAGCCGCCCGGCCGCGGGAACCTGCAGCAAAGCGGCGCTTCTTCCCTTGGCGTGGCGTTGGGCTCTTTCGCTTTACTTCTCTCGCTTCTCTCGCTCCCGCCGCCCGCTCCGCGTCTTCCCTTTTTTCTTGGGCGGGGGGGGGGGCTGCTGTGAACGCGAATCCTTCCCTGTTGTTTGCAAAAGTTGGCAGGTCCGTTACTCGGGGGCCAGCGGAGGAGCGAGGGCTCGCACATGGGCAGCGCGGCGCTCTCGGAGGCTGGGGAAAGGTGGCGTGTGTGCCTGGCGCACGGATAGGGTGGCAATTGGATGCGCGAAATTAATGTGCTTGTTAGGAGGAGTAGGTCCCTGTCGCGTTAAGTAGAGAAGGAGTCAGAAGCCTTGCCTGGCTGCCGCTTGCAAATCTGCCGGATCCCGGGAAGCTCACCAAGACCCCTCTTGCTGGCTTTTTCTAAGAAAAGGAAACTTCTCCGGAGATCTGATTTTGCTCCTCTTGGGCAGGGAGAGGAAGGAGAGCCGGTGGTAAGATGCTGATTTAGAAGAGATGCGCAATTGAGAGAAGGGCTTTCTGGTAAACTCTAAAAATCTCTTTATAGGTTTATAAGGGGGAAAAATGGGGTGGTGTGAAGGTGAATAGATGGGCACTAAGTGATTCTAGACAATTAAGATTTCAGGGTGAGACAAAACTCTAGATATCGGAATGCATTACATGCATGCATGCTGTGTGTATGAATCCAAAGGCTGGAGGAATTGGGGATAGGTAAATGGCACAGAGGTCAGCGGTTGTGAATGAGGTCTTGACAGTGCTGCAATAAAATCCATATTTTATGGAGAGTTAAATGCAGCGCTTTGTAAGTGCAATTGGATAGTCGTAGATTCTACAGTAACTCCTGATGACATTCAAGGATCATGAAATATAATGGCTAAGATTACACTCAGCTCAGCAGCACATCTGCCGCCTTTAACCAGAAAGGGATCAAGAGCACATCTGCTGCTTTTTGCCCCAAAGAGGTCAAGGGATGTTTCTTTATGGCACCTATTACTTAAAGTTTTTCTGACCGTGAGATGGGAGAGGGAGATAGATGCTTCGGCCCCTCTTTCCCAAGAGCGAGCCAATCTGTGTGTCTGAAGAGCAAAAGTCCGCAAACAGGACCAATGCAGTTCTCCGGTAAACAGCAGTCATTTAAGAAAAATAGTTTGATGGATCATGCATTTATGGTGAAATCAGCAAATTACTCGGTAGGTGAAACATGCACACACAGTTCTTGCTTGTTGTGCTGAAAGTTCTGTGTAAGATTATATGCTTCATGTTGTGTGCAGATGTGTGTGCAAACTTACATGAAAAGAATGGTACTAGGTGTGGGACTACATTAAGGATACTTACATTAGTTACACATACATGCAAATATTTCCCTGTCTTGCTTTTAGAGGGGTATTACAGATGAGGTGCATTGGGAAAGTAGAAATGTGCATTTCTGAGCTTACCAGAGACAAATGCACCTTCTTCCTCCAGGCATGGCAAAAGCTTTTTTTGGAGGTTGTGTTGGTTCTGCCGTAAATCTTTGCCTGGAACTTTAAGTGTTCTAGCAAATTGATTGAGAGCTTCCTCTCCTCTGACATGGTGGGAATGATCGAGGGCAGCATCCCCCGTGTCTTGCCTCTTTTTTAAGGGCACAACTTTTCCTTGGGAAGGAGGATGGGGAATCTGCAGATGAATCTGGCAAGACGCAATCAGACAACTCTTCTTCGCTGTTCCTCCATAAGATATAAACATAGATCTCTGTCCAGTTGCCACAGGGAAAGGAAGTGATACAATATTCCTGAAGTAAATTGAATGTGCTAATAAATAACGGCAGGTCCGAATTGCTTCCCACTGATTTTATCAGACGGACTCCCGGCTTTTGTCCGTTTCCTGGCAAGGAATTGCACCCAGGCTTTCCTGCTCCCAGTTTTGAGCAATTTGCAATCCAAAGTCACTGGTTATTCAGAAACCAGAGGCAGAGGCAGAGGAGATGTCCCAAAAGCAAGTGAGAATTATTAGGATTGAAGGTGGCTCCTTTGCAGTTATCCTCTGCAGCCAACTGAGGCCCTTAAAAGTGTCCCCTTTAGGGATTAAAGTACCAGTTCCTATTGATAATAGTTGTCACACTTGTTTCCTGCAATCATGTATCTCAAGATTACACTGATTAAAAAAGATCAACAACACTGATAAAAATCACTGTTTTCCATTTAAGATATGTTTCTCAATGTGTGCCTTTTTAGCCTTATGTCAGATACCTGCAATTCTCCTGCAACTGAATATCCTTTATTCCTATGGAGAGAAAGGTTAGAGCATTAAAAGCTGTGACACCAAAACCAATACTGAGGAACCTAATGAAGATACATTCCATTTATCTTTGTGGATGCGTGGAACATGGGTCATCAAGTTTGAAAAACTTGCGTGAAAGTTTTGAACAAAAGTTTCATCAAAACGTTTCACCTTCCTTGAAGACTTTTCCCTCCTTGTAACCTGCTTGTTCATATTTTGGGATGGAATCTCAAGGGAAGGCCCTCCCCAGTTAACTGAGATGCCATGAGTCTTGAATAAATGTCACTTAGTTCATGATTTATTTTATGTATGTGTGTGAGAGAGAGAAGAGAGGAAGAGAGAGAGAATCCAGTGTAGGTATATTTTGATGCCATATTCTGGTATTAACGCTTATTTAGAGAGCAACTTTGTTTATGGATGTCTCATGAAATTTGAAGCAGGCAACAAAACTGAAATTATTCAATTGGTTACACCATTAACCTCACTGCAAAACCAAGCTTTTGTGGTGGATAGCAACAGAGAGCAAGGCTATCAGGAAGAAGGGGGTGCAGTCCAGGAAGGGAAAGGAGACAAAAGACCACACAGTCCACAGAGGGAGCGTGGGAAGCATAAGAGGTTCAGGATAGCCACTCCCTAGAATCTCCCAGGGTATCTCCACTAGTTACAGTAATATAGATTTAGTCTGGCAAGATTCTGCCTATATGGTGTAAGCAAATAAAGGAACTTAACTCAACTGGACTGTTTCACCGTTGTTCTTGGGCTGGGCCTGACAGCTTTATGTCATGATTTATGATCATGCGTTGGCATAAACATTAACCTGCCACATTCCAGTAACTCTGATGTAAAGAATAAACAACTTTGGTACTAAAGAACAACAGGGTCAGGCTCAGATGTGGATTTTCTTTATATTGTAGATCAGCTGTTTTTATTATGGTCTAAAAGCATACATAGTACACCTTGTATAGTGGAAGGAATACATCCAAGATGTAAGCACGTAGTTATGAGTTCACCTAAGTTACTGGTTCAACTATTTCATTTAGACTTGCACTTTGAATGAATGTACTCCCTGACCTGTAAAATAATGGAAAAGCAAAGCAGGTTTCTTTTGTATTGCCTGTTGGGGTTACTGTTAGATACCAATGTCCTCTTCCAACACTTTTTTAAAATAAAATCTGAGAAGGATGCTGGGGCACTCTTGATGTGGCTAGGATTCTACTGTTAATATTCACTTGGAGGACATATCTTGTAGCTTTATGTATAAACTCTTGAAGGAGCAGTCCTATGGACTAGTAAATCAGTTTTTCCTCTTGACTCAGGGCACAAATCAGCTTGCACTCTATAAAATGGCTTTCAACTCTGAAAGGTTATTATCCATTGGAATTTGATAGAAGCAGATTTTCTGTCCTTGTTGGATGAAGTGGGGATAGCCAGTTGGGGGTGGACAACAATCTGACTGATCTAGAGTGTGTGTTTTTCTTTCCCCCCAAAATTAGTTCTGATTCAGCAGCTGGGGATCTTATTTGCCCAACAAAATGGGGTAAGAACAGATTATCAATACTTTTTCAAACCTTCCTGTCCTCTGAATTATGAATCTTACAGGCAAGGAATCCAAGTCATAATTCAAATGTGATGACTGGAGAAAAATCTATCCATTGTAAAGGATTCTTTTAAAATGTAATGGTAACATTTTATTTAAAAATACAACAGTTCATCAAGGTATTGTACTGGGCTGCTAATTTTGAGCTACGTCCTCAGTCTTGATCATTTGCTCTTGACAAAGATTTCCTATGTGACCTTGAGTAAATTATTTAATATAATTTTCCTTTAAAGCAATAAGAAGCTTCAGTACATTCTGCAAGGAAAATGGTCATCTAATTGATTTCTGGAATGTCATGTTTATTCTTACAGGTCAGCAAATTTTATGAGGCCTAACAATCCTTTAATACAGTTGTTGACATTGGCCACCTAAATGTTTTTATTTAAATGAGCACAGAAGGAAGCACTACGAAGTCAAAGTTAAGAACATTTGAGATTGAATGTTGGTGGATTTAACAAAGGTGAAATTCATTTGAATTTTGCCATGGTACTATTCCTCATGCTTGTGGCAAAAACATATTGACTTCTGATTTCAATACTACTTGGAAGCCAAAATCAGAACATTGCATATGAATTCGAATATGTTACATGATAGATATTTATACATGAGGGAGAATTATATTAACTATGTGTAATTAATTTGATATTTTGATATATTTGTTATATGTCTTTAAAATAAAACCCAGAAAGTCCTCTCAATTCAAAATCCCACAATTTCTTAGCATTTAACAGACATTTAACATGATAATTAAGGATATGTTGCCCCCTCACTGGATCTCTGGGTCAGAACAATGCAGGTGATCCAAAGGATTGCTTTACTGACTGCAGTAGCCAGTGGATGGAGTCAGAAGACTAGGTCTAATGACCAGTGACCATGACTGCTCCTTATTTTCCCCATTACAATGCTACCTTTCAGCAGTGATTACTATGCAGTGCATTATAATTGGACAAAAAACACTTTTTAGATTTGAAATCATGGGAAGAGCAGGGCAATCAGCCAACTAAGTATTTTTTAAAAGTTGAACAAAACCATTTTGAAGACGATAGTTAGGTTTATTTTTAAAAAATATGATGTGTGTTGTAGCATCACGCTGTTTGGCATGTTATACATTCTGTGTTCAATTATATTTAGAGGTATCAATCCGAAAAAACAATGTTATGATTCTTTTTAAGAAACTTTGCCCAATTAGTGATGGACAATTTTTAATCACTGAAATGCTTTTAATGGATAGATCAGCCATATTTTAACCTTTTAAAAAAAGAATAGCTGTGTAACCCTCACAAAATATTTGAAGGAATATACTGAACATTAACAAAAGACATTATTTATTGGTAGAATTGTATTAATACTCAGGTAAATAAATACATAAATATAGCGGCCTTTTGTTTGGTAATGGAAGACTTATAATTGTTCTTTGCCGCCATAAGAAATCATATTCCCATTCAAACAACTAACCCCAAGATGTTTGTTTTCTGACCTGTGAATTTCAATGGGAAGATTAAGTACCAGAAGTAAGTCTCCCTGAATAATCACCTCATTAAAAGTAATTATTGTTAGTTGGATTGTGCTTATGTTTAATCCATTTAATGATACATTTTGTGATTAATAACCTGAAACTCCCCAAAAGTCAATCTTACCAGTAATCGTTAGTGCAACCCACTTTTTCCGTAACAATATAAACTCTCACCAGGGAAAGGATATGCTGACCTGACTTTTCTTGTGTTCTGTTTGGTTTGGTGGAATTACATATACCCACCCCTCAAAGTGTGTAGGGGAGGACAGTAAAGTTTAGACACTTTGGCTCGGAGGTGCTTATGGAGGACATATCATATCTTCTGTGGGACACCAAACAATGCATTAAGACCATTTAAATAATACGATGAAGATGAGATAGGGAAAGTGTCATGTGAACAGAAGATAAAATTTGAATTTTGAGGTTATGCAGCTGCCACTGAAAATTACAAATGAAGGAAGGTTTTCAGTGCAGTACAATAACCTTCCTTCTGATTTCTTCTATTGACAGGTTGGCTGGGAACATTTTTTTTTTCTATCAGAGAGTTTCACACTGGCAGAGTCATAGGTATAAACATACAATATTTCTTGTTCCATAGTTTGTGTGTGGATCTGTAGAGCTCAGTTATTGCAATGAAAACTGAAAACCATCAGATTCCAATGGTCGAATTATTTTCAAGTTTCAGCTCTGCTGATAGAGGCTTAGCAGCAGCTCCGGGTATACTAACCCTGCTAGTTATTTCCCTTTTCATTTTTTCACTGGTTAGCAAACTGAGAAAAATAACCAAAACACATAACAAAGTCTAAACCCCCATTCTGAATTTCTGTCAGTCCTGTATATAGTGAAGTGTCTAAGTATGTTTGAACCCTGGCTATAAATGAGAGTTTGGAGAGCTCACATGCTTTTCATCCCTCTTAAGGAAATCTCTTCTTACACACTTGCCTGTGCTTAATTTCAGTCCAGACCACCATGAAAATCCTCAGAATTATGAGACAACCATAATTCTCATCAGCAAGAAATGTCCAGCATAGAGCTAGTTGGAATCTTTTAACCAGTGCCATAATCCAGTCTGCCTTAATTTCTCAGACTTCTCTTCTCGCAGTGTGCACCTTCACTGAAAATGAGACACACAACTATTGTTGTTCCACCTGTGAATAACGTGACTTGGGAGGCTGTTCTAAATATTATTAAATAAAAATAATCATAATAAATCATAATCACGACAAGGCACAGTTCCATATTCCAAATACTGTATACTCATTGGCTATATATCTTCCATCTGTTCAAGCTCAGATATTTGCCAACCTTGTTGTGTTTCAAACCAATCCATTTAATGATGCCTTGCCTTTGGCAATATGGGGAGGCATTTATGGATTAATTAGGCTGCTGTGCCAGAGTGAATATTGTATAGTCAAAATGTAACTATTGGATTTTGTTTTCAATATAAAATATGCACCCTGGCTCTTCCAAATGTTGTCTTATACTGTATGTGCCCAGGCTGTGCACGCACGTGCACACACACAAACACACACATAGACCCAAGGACAGAATTGGTGACAAGAACCATTCATGAATATGCTGCTACTATGCTCATTTAGCATCTTTAAATTGCTCCCTGCTAAACTGATTCCTTTATCTCCTTGCAACATTTACAATAGCCTGTGAGATAATAGGTAGTGAATCTGTTCTGTATTTCCATTTGTTTTGACTAACCGTGGAGTCCAATCAGGAATAGGTTAGGGGAAGGCTCAGTTCAGTAGGAGACTGTGATTACTAGAGAAATGAAAAGTCAAGATGTGGGCTTTTTCACTTAGAACATGAATGGGCTGTATCCATTATGGCTTTGCCTTAGCAGAAAACAATTCCACTTCTGCAAGTTGGAGTACCTCATTTTCTCTCTCTTAAGATCTCCAGGCTCCTAAAAGCTGCTAATGAGGCCTGGGGAGTCTTGAGGAACAGAATGGGATATGCTGTGGAGGACCACAGCAGGTCAACAGGTCATTAAAGGTTGGCCTCTGAGCAAAGTCACTCCTCCATATATGAAAAAGCAACTTTCCATTGGCTTAACTTCTCAACTACTGCTACCCTCTCTTAATTTTCTGTTCATAGACTCCAAAAAGTTAGGCACTCATTACTATGTTGCATTCTAGTTTGATGAGTGGTAAGTCCTTACAATGGTAAGTCAGAAAGGGCAGCCTTAGGCTGGAGACACACAGACACACACACAAAAGACATGGGTCCAGCACTTGGCAATTCTAATCACAGATATGAAGAGAGAGATCTATTGGGCTTTAAAACTAAGTTATTAATGGTTTAAGTTCTGTCTGTTGTGCCCTGATCAAGATGATGGAAGCTGGGATTCAGAGATGACCACCATCCACTGCGATCCAAAGGGGTCAGAGATTCTGTTCTTGCTTGGATCTTCAAAAGGATTGAGGCATCTTTCCACTGCTTCTCCGTATCTTTTTGAGCAGATGAAAAAGGCAGTTGACAGCTTTACCCAAAACATGTTAACTGGGAAGTAAGCCCCACTGAGTTTGTGTTTCTAAGTATTCTTATTAGGAAATAAGCTATATTGAACTCAGTGGGATTTAGCTTTAGGTAAAGTTCAGGCAGCTGGAAGTTGTAGTCTCACTACTGCTTTCAGGCCTGGGTTACCCCTGAGCCAAAAAGAAATCAGGAGTAATACAAATGAAAACAAAATGAATGAAGGTAAAAATAATACAGCTGTTATTGTTAGGTATTTTCATGTTTCCCATCATTAGTATCTGTATATGCTTGCTAAAAAGACTAGAAATATTCATTAAAAAAAGGGATCGAAAAAGGCAAAATCCAGTATTTTTATCTCATAGACAGGAACTCAGGCTTCAACCCTAACGTGCACACTTTGTTAGGAGCTACTCCCATTGAGGGCTCTTTGCATGAGATTATGCTGTAGGCAAAATGCCAAAAATTAGTCTCATTCTAAATATGGTTACTGAGAATTAGGATCAGTGGAGCATCCTCCAGGTTAAATGTTTAGAGGGTTGCAGTGCTAAATAGAATTTAACGTTATTTACTTCCAGATAAACCCTATTAATCTCTAGTGGAATTGCTTTTCAGGGGATGCATACAGGATTAAGGTTTTACTGAATACAGTAGGAAGGAGCAGTGCTGGGTCAAGTCCTGTGTGTTCGTTGCCTGCAAACAGGATCCACACTCAGCAACATTCTCCTGTTTGTGTGTTGATACAGGTAGATACTGAAAATGGAATATATCATAAGTGGTTGCTAATGACAGGTTTAACCTCCATGAAAAATATTATCTGGGAGTAACCTTGAACAAACTCAGAGACATTTTGGAGTCAGGCAGCACCTAAATTTAATAAAACAAACAAACAACTCAAAGGAACACATGATATTATAGGATTGTGCTGAAAGCTGTTAATCAATGAGTCCAAGGCCAGCCATTGCAGAAATGAACAGGCAGATTAAAACCCCACATTAACAACAAATGCATGTGCCAGCCCATCTTTTTCATACCAAACCTAAGTAAAGCATTAGCTTTCTTTTGCCTATTGGGAAGGCTAGAATGGATGTCCTTCAGGTTTAGTACTCTGGCTGGGTCACTAGAAAAATTTGGAAAAGGGTATAGGGTTGATGGTGAGTATGTTATATCTGATGCAGTGGCCTGTGATCCACAAAAGCTTATGCAGTGATTATTCATTAATCTTTAACAAGATTTTTACCCCAAAACTTCTATCTTGATTCTAGTGTGCATACTTCTGCATCCCTGGAGCTTAAGAATGTAACCAGCCATGTGTAAGGTTAACTCTTTTTAACCTTCAAAATAAAGCACATGCTTTTTACTTCTGAAGCAAGTACAGGATTGTACAGTTATCAAGAGCGGGCCGTATCTGGGCTGCTGAAAATTGGACGATCAAAAGATTGCAGCAAAGGACTAGAGTTTTCCGTAACACTTTGCTACCATTTACTGATATTTTAAGCCAAGTTAGGGCAGAACGAATCAAGAGCCCAGTAGCTGCAGGAGGACTTTTGAAGAATTGTGTGCCTGTTTAGCTCAAAACAAGGCCTACTGATTTAAATGGGATTCACTTCTCAGAAGCCATGGATAAATCTGCCAAGACTGATTTTAACCAATTTCTCAGATTTCTAATCTTAAATTTATTCAGTCTGTTTTCTTCATATGTGGCCTTTGGTTAAAAGACTTGCATGAGTATTTATATCCATTTTCATGCACTTTTCTTACATGCAAATTTGTGTATGCATTTTTGAAAAAAAGATATGCCCATTTCTTTCGTTGTGAAAATGCACAATTGCGCTATGATCTGAGTATCAGCAAAATGCCGTTTGAATAAATGTGCATGAAAACATGAACTGAACAAATTGCTCTCTGTTCTGTACTTCAGCATAGAGACATATAGCTAAAATAAATAACATAGTATGTATAATTATCATATAATTGTTATTTCAAGTATATATATAATTAACAATGCAGGATTGCATGTTCAGGCAGTGATCTTTGACTGGGGAAGCAGGTATAGTACTCAAGTATTACAAACTCCCCTGTTTGAAAGTCTGTTCAATCCAAGTCCAGTTTCAAGATAATAACTGATTAAAAAGAGAGGTTTTAGAGTTTCCTATCCCCAGTTGGCATCTCTTGTCGCTACATAATTGAACAATCTAGAAGAGGAACACGTTCCTATTTAACTTATGGCATAATGTAACCTATGGAAGCATGAAAGAGAGGCGTACATTAAACAGATGTAAGATTCAGGCTTTCATATGAGACCTGACCTTATCATTTCCAGATTGAAAGAGTATATTTTATCCATAAATATAGGACAACATTCATTGAAATAACCTCTGCATCATTGGCATGTGTGTGTTACAGATATCTATTTCCTTTTACAGGTCCAATCAATTCATACTTACATGCGCACACAGCTCAGTAAGATGCACTCATAAAAGAATGAGCCTAGGACTGTATTGACACTCACTGTGACATTTGTCTCTGCCTTTGAAATTCTGTACATCTAGGGCAGTGTTGTCCAAACTTGGCCACTTTAAGATGAGTGGACTTCAACTCCCAGAATTCCCCAGCCAGCATGGCTGGCTGGGGAATTCTGAGAGTTGAAGTCCACTCATCTTAAAGTGGCCAAGTTTGGACAACACTGATCTAGGGTGAGCAACTTTTTTGGTGTCTGCTGATTTAGATTGATTATGTGCCATCAAGATGGTGTTGACTCTTAGCAACCACATAGATACAGTTTTTTCTGTGACAGTCTGTCCCTAACCTGGTCTTTCAGATTTTCCAGCCATGTGTCTGTGGACTGCATTTTTAATATTTTAATATAATATTTTACATTATTATAAATTATATTTACATATAATTATATAGTATGACTGCGGGTAGAGGGGAATGTTTCGCTTCTTTCTCTCCTGCATTTTACAGATGCCTTCAGCATATCAGAGGTTTAACACTTGTAGAGAGCCAGTTTGGTGTAGTGGTGAAGGTGCTGGCCTAGAAATCAGAAACTGAGTTCAAGGGCTTTCTTGGGCATGAAAGTCGGCTGGGTGACTTTGGGCCAGTCACTCTCTCTCAGCCCAACCCACCTCACAGGGTTGCTGTTGTGGAGAAAATAGGAGGCAGGAGGATTAGGTGTGTTTGGGGCCTTGAGTTGAGTTGAAATAAATACCTATCAATTATCTATCTATCTATCTATCTATCTATCTATCTATCTATCTATCTATCTATCTATCTATCTTATCTATTGGATAAAAATCTAACAATAACACATCTATTTTATTTCATTTCTTAGTGAAAACTAACGAGAATTTGTGGCACTTTTATTCAGTGGTTTGTTGCCAGACTTTTGGTGGCACAGTGTTGGGGAGACTATGGAAGTTTAGGAAGATGCTGGCATTAGCATGAATCTTGTTGCCCATCACCCCAGTGGATTTGGGAATAAGTCATTGACCTCAATGGGGCTTCCTCTGGAATAATCATGCGTGGTTTTGTACCGTGAATCCTTATACTCCAGTTCTTGTTTTTATGTAGCTGATTCAGTTCATGGAGGTCATACATAAAAGCTCAGGGAGCGAGTGATTTTGACACTCGAGGCTGTCCTACCTGAATGCACTGGAGAAGGGGGAAGGTAATTTTTTTGCCATTTATCAATTCTAATCCTAGTTGAGCTCTTGCAAATCATAGCTGATTGCAATTAAGTTCCAAAGAGATTTGCTATGATGTCTCAGCACAACTTTCTTGCCTGGCTTATTTTGTGCCAGTTGCCAACAGCACTGAAGGGAAAAAGAAAAGAAAAAAAACCTCAGTGAAGAAATATCTGCTAGTATAAAAATTCAGATCAATTTGAGCAGAATTAACTACAAGGTGGTAATACTGCATTCTCCAAGAAGGTCCCCGCAGATGCCTGGGACTCCACAACTCATCTTCCCTTTAGCAGCATGAATGCTGCTCATGCTGACTGGGACTTATTGTTGAAATTCAATTCACCTGAGGAGTGCCAGTTTGAGGAAAGCTATTGTAATAGGTCAGACTCTGCATTTGCATGGTGCTCCTACTATCCATAGTATGGGTATAGATTGGTCTTGTTATCAGTAGGTTGTTAAAATAAGGGAAGAAAGTTAAGGTGCTGATGCTGATTTACAAAAGGGAGGACAGAAAGCAATGGTTTTGGCAAAATATGGTTGAAGTAGGAATATTAAGAATTGCTAATTCAAAGATAAATGGGTGTGGGGGGGAACTCCATGAAATCATCTTTGTTATGTTGCTTTCAGGTGAGGTTTTTAATCAGGCAGATAAAAGACTATGTTCACAGTATTCTGTTGGGGAGGTCCACTCATCCTCCTATTCTTTTAACCCTCTCCTGTTTTGCTTCTGCTTGTTCTCTTTTTTTTCTTTCCACAAAAATCTGTTAAAATAGAAAAGTATGGAATAGCTACATGATAGTATCTTTTTATTGGTATGGCTAGAGGCATCACTCTAGGAACAGCCTTTGAGGCTTTCAGAAAGAAAAAGGAATGGCTATACTAAAGATAGCTTGGAGCTACAATCGTATCTTGGACTAAGATGGACTCATCAAACTCCATCAGACACACTTCGTTCTGAGCGTCCGCACACAGGACTGGACTATAGTTCATATTGTCGACTGAGTGTGGAAGAACCAGAACTACCACCTCAAGCAGAACCTGACATGTGCAAAATGGACTTTAAAATGCCAAGCAGAGTTAGCATTATTGGAATAACCAAAATGTGCTACAGAAGACTAGCATTCTTAAAAGCTGAACAAAGGCAATGATCTAAAGAGGAGGGCACACTTCACCATCACTGTTGATGAGGAAAGAGGACATTAGACTTGTGACTGTGTTTCTGCTTTTTGAACACCAGCAGCCAACTTCTGCCAAAGGCTTCTCAGCCACCATATCATCAAGCAGCAAGTGACAAGAACAGCCTATCTGAGCAACGAGGCCTTGGAATTTTGGCAGTTTAACTTTTATGCAACCACCATTCACATCCTAGGCCTTAACTTTTGCTGCCCAAAAGGAGTATCCAAGGGAACAGTATTTTAAAGAAATCTCTTTCTGTTTCCCTCTCCTTTCCCAGAAATCTCTTTCTTGAAATGCAGCTTGACCCCAAGTGCCACAAGGTGAGACTTTGGCCTCACTGTATGAGGTGTGCTCACTAGATAAATGTAGTATCATTTATAATGGTACTCTGGCTGCAGAATATTTATTATACATTTTAAAACTGACCAGGTTTGCACATAAGAACCAAAAACAATAAAGCTGCAGCAGATTGTAAACAATCATATTTGATTCCTTGGAAGATATCTTTTTATTTGTTCTATTTGGGCCTTTCTCATTTTGTATTCTTCCCTTTTCTGTGCCCAAAGGAATATATTTCCAGACTAGTGGCGTTCTTCTTCTCTAATGCCTGTCACTGCAAGCAACTTTATTTTCTCTAAAGTTTAACTTGGAAAGAGTTAGAAAGAAATGTTGGAGTCTAACACTATCTAGTAACCTTAACTCAGGACACATTCTACTATATCCTGATTCACATGAACAGAGTCTTCTACGTCTCGTGTAAACATAGTATGTATCTCCTAAGCTTATTTAAAGGAGCACATCTAAGTGAATTCCATCTTAATATAGTATTGGGCATCTAAAATTACAGGATCAGGGTTAATGAACGTCTTCTAAGTGAAGAAGCAGCATTCCAAACACCTGTGAGATCCTATTGCTGAACTTTTCATAGTAGAACATTATCCCATCAGAAAAGGCTCCCCTATTACATAAAGGACAATTTTAGTGAGTTTAAAAGATAAACATGCATGTTCTCAGACTCTCTTTTAAATCAGCTGGCAAACATTTTTTTTTCAATGAGGAACATAAAATAGCCGTAAAGCATAGAATGATAGGAGTTAAAGGGGAATGCTTCATAACTGAAATAATAGAAAAGTTATAGGCCAAGATCAATAATTATGGAACTGCACTACTTAAAGTAAGTGGAAGTTTGAACCAGAGTTTGGAGAGGGGGAAGCATTGGCAAACCTTGGCCCCTTGCTGGTAGTCAGATGTATACTAAGATGCTGAGGACCACAAAATAGAAAAGTGTAGATACCAAATTTCTTTTCCCAGAAGTTACCACCTATCTTCTAGGAGCACCTATCTGGGGGCTACCCTTAACCTCAGTGTGTGAGAGACGTAAAGGGCTGTGCTAACACTCTGTGATTAAAAAGTCAACATGCCAAAATTTGAAATAAGTGTTACAGTGCTTCCTTCTGGCTATGTCAGAGTAGACTATGATTAGAGGATTCAGCCATTCTTCTCTTCCCTTTTGGGAAATAAATAATTCTCACAAGAGATTAAAAAAATCAAATTTTATTTTTTTAAAAAATAATTTAAAAATGGTTTAAACATTAAAGTGGAAACATTCAATAGTGAAGAAGATAAATTACAGAACTGCCCTGATCATAGCAAATCAAGGGAGGGAGGGAGGGAGGGAGGGAGGGAGGGAGGAAGGAAGGAAGGAAGGAAGGAAGGAAGGAAGGAAGGAAGGAAGGAAGGAAGGAAGGAAGGAAGGAAGGAAATATAAAACTCCAGACAGACTACAGGATGGCAATGATCTGCTACACATTGGAAACTCTCTGTCCTATATCTCCATAAAGCAACTGGAAAGATATCACATTATTAGTACAGACCCCAAGAGCCTTCATGGACATACCTGGATAAAAAGTTTTGGCTGCCCTGATTAGATGTAGGACAAAACTATTTTCTGAATAATTGTTTCCCATGAAATGTCAAAATGTATGCTGTTTTCTTTTGTTGTTATTATGTTTGTTCTTGAGTCCTTTGACTGTAATAAACTTTCAGTTCAAAGTATGGATAAAAGCTGAGATTTCCTAACTGGTGCAGAGAATTGGAGCCAGTGAGATTCCGGAGTCCCCAGAAAACAGAAATAAAGTCCTAGTGCAAATTTCTGGCCAGATATGTTACCTATTTCTATAAAAATAGCAGGCTCCTGAAGCAAAGACCCTCTCTTTCCCTTTTCCCTGCTTTAACCCCTTAAGATTTCTGTTGAGTTCTTCTCTTTCATTGTTTGAAGGATCAACCTTTTCTATCTCCAGCACAGGGAAGAGCTGGACTAGTCTGACTCTGTCAGTGATCCAGAGCCATGTCTTGCTCCTGGGCTGAGGTATTACGGGTCTACATTCGCAAGTTGTTTTCCCAATCCCATGCTTCAATTCCTTTGTTGGCTGGCAAATCAGTGGGGTCAGAATATGCTTCCCTGCCCAGCCACAATTCCAGGAGAACTAAGGCTTAAGTTAGAGGACTACTGGATCTAGGGAAACCTAGGTTCCAGTACCCCATATGACCACAGAGCCCAGTAGGGGACTTTGGGCCAGTCACTATTTCTCATCCAATTGCTGTTGTTGGGATAAAATAGGGGAGAAACCTATATGCCGCCTCAATCTCCTCAGAAGGAAATGGGATAGAAATCTAAGAAATGAATAAAAATATATAAAAAACCACGATAATAGGCAGGTCAGGGTTGGGCATCCTCATGGCAGTCAGGAACCATACCTTTTCCCATCATTGAGTCTTTTCCTTTGTGTGTGTGTGTGTGTGTGTGTGTGTGTTTTGGGGGAGCTTGAAAAATGGTTGAGGATTTTATTTTGGCCTTTTATGCTTAAAAGAAGACTTAATCTCATTTTTCCCTCAACTGAAACATGTCAAGAAATTGCATTCTATTTCTCAATGGCCAACTACAAAAAGTCAAAGGTATGATTTCTGGAGCCACCAAAAAGAGGTTCAGCACCTGGATCATTATTTGCCCACATCTGGGATAAGTCTTCCACATGGCTCTCATCCCATATACATATATGTTCAGTATTAGAAAATCTTCAGCTATGCTGATGATAATACTTATGTTCAAAGGTCAGCACATGAGAACCACTTTGGTGTAGTGGTTAAGGTGCTGGACTAGAAACAGAGAAGCTGTGAGTTCTAGTCCTCCTTTAGGCATGAAAGTCAGCTGGATGACTTTGGGCTAGTTATTCTCTCTCTTAGCTGAACCCACTTCACAGGTTTACTGCTGCAGGAAAAATAGGCAGAAACATTATGTACACCACCTTGAGTTGTACCAAATAAAGGCAGGAAATAAGCCTAATAATAATATGAAAAGCACATTCTTTTCTTACTCCATTTATATCTCACCTTTCCTTTGAGACATCATACCTGGGAGTTTCCTCCTGTCTTAACATTATGTGAGTCAGATTGGGCTGACCAAAAAAGAGTGACTAACTTAAATTAACTCAAGGAGCTTTGCAGTTAAATGGAGATTTGACCCTAGGTTTTTCCAGCCAAGGTCAAAGACCTTTAAACATGATCAGGCTGTGTATAATATTTCTATATCTGAGTTTTATCTCAGGCTCATATAACAAGTTAACAGGACTTCAATTTCAGTTTAGAATTATTGGTGCAGGCATTATTGTTAAGTTGCTGTCCTTCCCAAAACATTTAGCCATCTTTGGCTGATCCCCTAAAATTTAAGCAACCCTGGGATTTCTTGGTGTTGCCCATCCCAATATGAACCTAGCCAGAACCTGTTTAAATGGGGGGTGGATGGAAAAGAGAACAGGAGGTTGATTTTTTTTTCTATGCCCTCATAAGTCGATTCCTCATTTAAATTGGCAGCAGTGACAAGGGCAAGGAAGAGAGGACGAGGGGAGTTCACTGCCCCAACAAACTGCCCCAGGGCCCCACAAAACCTGGAACTGATTCAGCCTAGCTACTTAAATACGCTGTGCGTGACCATACAGCATTCTCTGCAAGGATATCAGAACTTCTTCCCCTTCCTAGCAACTGGCTGAAATTTCATCAGGCTGATTAGCGCAAGTCACCATTTGCTTGCTGGTTGTTGTCCGAAGCAGGCAGAATCAAAGCACAACCTTCCTCTTCATTTCCTGGAGATCTATTACACTGAACTTTCACCAACCACTCTCAGTGTACCTCATTTATAACAACAGTTCGTTCATTGCTGACAATTTGGATAAGTATGTTGAAGTGGATTTAAATTTAGCAGGACAGCTTGGGAATCTCCAGATTCTCAGGACAAACTTTGGCTGTGCCATCTTTGTGGGTTTGTTATTTCACGTTGCAGGTTTTCTCCCCCTACCCCTTCAGTTGCCAATTATCGGAAAAGGCTGGTGATGTCTCTTGTTGGTCAGGACATACATGAGTTACTTAATCTGTGATGCCACCTAGAGAGTGAAAACAGCTAAGAGGCTGCCAGTCACAGGAAGGGATTTCTGTGCTGGCAGATTATTTTGTAAACCACCCCATTGGAGTTTCAGTGTGTGGATGTAGCACCCTTAATGTGCATCCCTGTCAGGGGCCACTGCCTCAGAAAAGGGCAGGAGAAAACACGACATTGCCGAGAGCTTGGCTGTTATGGTTCAACAGACTATTTGGAATTGATGACCTAACAGGACTTTGAGATCTCCAGCCTCTCTGAATGGAATACAGTATTTTTCTCAAGCTGCCTATAAAAATGAATGTAGGCTGTTCGCTCAGGGTACATATTTTCACTGACGCCATTTTTTCATCTATTCTCTTGGCAGCCCTCCCTTCAGCTTAGGGCTTGCTTGGCATTGTAGCTTCAGCCCTGGCTCTCTTTGGCCCATGCAGCCCCATCAAATGTAAAAGAGGCCATTTTGCAGTAGACAGAAATGTTTCAGGCATTATTGTTATTCACTTCTTTCCACTCCCCCTATCAATGGATGATTTTTCATCCTGAGGGCCATCTTCCTCAGGGATAACTCTGTGCTACCAAACACGTGTACATGTGTCTCTCATTCTCCTACATTCTTTCCTTCTCATGTATACACGCATACAATATCAGGCCATGTGGTAGCTGTTGGGAATTTATTTGAGTGCAGTAGGTAGGAGTGATTGCACAGTTTGGACAGGAATAGCTCTAGGAACAACTCTGAGCATCTATAGAATATAGTCAGTATTTTTTTTTTCTAGACCATGGTACCATTTCCCAAACTTTTCTTCACAGACATATTAGGAGAATGCCAGCAGAAGCTTCTAGAAATATCCTGGTGCCATAGCACCAAGAATTTCTTAACTCTGTGACATATTGATGAATACCAGATGCTTTCAACAGCCATTTCCTTCTATTTAACAAATGAACATGGCCATTCTCCTTGGGAATTGCCAGTTCAAGGTGCTTCAAAGACTTTGCCAATGCAAACCAAGTGAGAGGTTGTGTCAAGGCCTCAAACAGATGATAAAAACGTTCCATTTTCCCTCTTTCTCTCCTCTTGCCAAGCTGTCTTCAGAACTGTAAACATTCACTAATGTACTTTCATGCCAGCTCCAATCAAGAATATACATCCTTGTCTTCTCCAGTTAGTTTTGTCCTCCAAATGCTTGTACAAGATACAGCCCCCACCTTTAATTTGCCATTAGGTCTGCAAATGAAGAGCTTTCCATTTGAAGGAGGAGAGGCAGGCACTAATAACAAAGGAAAGCTTTTAGTCAGCGTTACATAAACACTAGTGTTGATTTATCCATGGCTGAACTATGGACATGTGCATGTGGAATAAAAACTCTGTGCTTAGGGGAGGTGAGAATCTTTACAGCAACGGGATCCCAAGAAGAGATTGACTTGGTTTTGTGGCTGTTCCCCAACCTGGCCCCAAAGGGCAACAATATGCCTTCTTATGCTACAGTAAGGCAGAGAGAAAATAGTATAATTGAATTCATTAAAAAATATGGGCATTAGGATCCTCGTCAATAGGTGCTCTAGGTTTTCCAAACCAAGCAGAGCTGCACTGCACAGACCCCGCAAGAACATTTGTTTTATGGTTCCAAGCAACTCATTATTGCAAGTTGTTTTATTTTCTTCTCTTTTTCTCTCTCCTTTTAATCTCAGAAAGTAACTGTTCTGCAGCAAGAGAGGTACAATTATTTAAACAGCTGTCTGGACACTTCATAATACCTTAGGAGCAATTGTACTTGCCAAGTGCAAAACTTCCCTCATCTGTGGGAACGAATGAATGAATGAGTGATGACTCAATTCCATTGCCAGGACTCGATGAGATATGGCATGGAGCAGAGCTCATTTCTGAAATAAACGAGATTAACTCGATACAGAGCCTGTGGTGAGATTTTAGAAAAGATAGAGGGGGATAGAAAAACTGTTTCATTTAGATGGGAAACCAAACTGATTAATTAAGCAGCTGCAAAGGAGCTTTGCTTCACACTGATACGAAGCTTGTGTGGCTAATTTAACCCAACCCACAGTCCCCATTTGTTATTAAATAATTGAAAAATAGTGAAATGAAATTTAAAATGTCTGTTGTTTGTACTCTCTTACTCCTTCCCTTGCTTATCTGAGGGCAAAATGATTATCTTAGCTGGCTTGAGATGTCTGTCCCTGCCATTAAAAGTAGAGGGGGGGAAAGGGGGGGTGGACTGCTTTTATAATTAAGAATATTCTGCTAGTATCTATGGCATCATAAGCAAGAACTTCAAAACAACGAACAGGCTTTTTTTGCAAAATAAAGTAAACAATTAAATGGTAAGGAGCAGCTCTAGGGAGACACTAGGAAGACAGACTTGAGGGGAGTGCTATTGCTATGCATACAAACACAGGAAAACACTCCTCCATGCACACAAATGCACACGCGCACACACCCTCTGGTTGATACAAGTATAATTAAGGAAAAAAAGAGAACAGACATATTCCCCCTCCCCCTTCCATATTCAGAACAATTTTTTTCTTCATTGATATACAAGGCCTGTGATTTTGTTCTTCTCAGACTATAAAATGGAGCTGCAAGATGGTTTGGGTGATAAGAAAGTCCCTTGGAAGAACAAAAGAATAACCTTGTAGTGACATTGCTTTTTTAAGGCACAAAGAAGTTTCTGCTCTGACAGGAACAATTCTGTGTAATTTATTGCTGGATAGCACGACAGTAGCAATTTGTCACGCTGTGATGTAATATGATGGGTTCATTTCTGAAAGTGAATTATGGATTATAGATTACCACTTTTACATCAACAGTGCAGCCGTGTCAGTTTGTATAAATAACATTCCTTCCATTCTAGCCTTTATTTTTCCTCATCCAGTTTTTCCGTGATATAAATACAACTCGTTTTCCTAATAAGGCGTTTCATCAAACCGGAGATCTTCAGCGTAAGATTATTTGAAGGAGGAGGCCAAAATCAATGGCAGTCAGAGGGCCCTCGGGCATGAAAATAGGAATGGGACAAACGAGCCCTGAAAAAATAGAATCCCCACTGATTTCTGGCCTTAGGCAACCATTTGGTTGAAGTTGGTATTAAACCACACTGCACAGATTGTGACAAACTGCTTGTGCCTTCATAGAGGATTAGCAGGCACTTATCGTTTTGATATTTAAATCTTAATTTGCATTTTGGGGAGGTGGGGAGGTTTTTTTATGTGAACCTTTCAAAATTTATCATTATTTATACTTACCACAGTTCTGAAACCTTGATCAGTTGGAATATCTGAAGGCTAGGTCCAACAAAGCTTAATTGCAAAGACAACGTCTATGTTCAGAGACAATATATGTTTTACCAATGCTGAGGAGAATCAAAAGGGGCAAAGTCTGCTCCATAGTCTGCTCAGAAGCTTCCCAGAGCAAAGAGAATACCGTTAGAAATAAAACTCTAGACAAAACAGAACAGATCAATCTTTCCTGTACTAGCACCTCAGTTGATTGGACTATGGTTTCCCTCAATCTCAGTTTAGGATGATGGGGGCTATATTTTTGCACATCTGTAGAGGCCAGATTGGGAAGGCTGCACAGGATGACTTGCTCCAATTTTCACATGCTTTTTTTTTTTTAGCAAACACGAAAGTGAGAAATGCATTGGCTTGTACTGAGTTATAGAGACATTTGATAATTCAAGCATTTGTTTCCGTGAAATCAGTAGGGGATGGCACCGAGTCATACAAGAAAGCATAACTCCCCTTTGTATTTTTCCTAAAACTTCAGTGTTTCTATCTTTCATATTTTTAATTTACCCTAGCATCTATTTAAACTCACAAACATGCAAGGGATTTTAAGGTAGCATATATTTAAATGAATTGGTAAATGCTGATCTGATTCTTGTTCAACTTATGGACAAGATCTTTATCTCTATTGTTAACTGTGTTTGCGAGGTGTTGCAGCTATTTTCCTGCAGTATATACATACTCCAAATACTGGGACGCAGTAGGTATTTATACATTAACTAATGTATCTTATCTGCTAATGATCTCTTGGGTATTCAATTTTTGATTTCAAAACCCCTCTCAGTTGTGTGCAGTCAGATGTGGAATTTGCATTAGATTAAAGTTTTAAATGTTTGATTTCCGTAAGTGGGTGGAGAGGCCGTCCAGATTGGAATTCATGCAACTGGCTGACAGCTTCTGTATTAAACCTACCCCTCCTCAACAAAAAAAATGTACAACAATCCCAGATCACATTTAATGAAATGGCGTGAGGCCACAGCAGAGGAGCAGTGGTACCTCAGTTGGGCAATTAACCTACCTTCTTTGTCTGACAAAAGAATGAAGCGATAATAATGTTTCTCTGTAACAGGTAGCATAAAGAAGATAAAATGAAATAAATAATCAAAGGGAGCCCAACTGGTTCTTTCATGGGGACATGCAATGGGCAGTAGGAATAACCTTGAGGAACAAGAGGAAGAGCCACATCCAAGGCAATGGTCAGATAAAAGACATCTGAGAAAGCGTTAGAAAAGTAATTTGAGAAAGTGTTTCAGACTTGACCCTCCCTAGTTATCATGAAGATGATTGATTGATTGATTGATTATTTGCCATCAAATTGTTTTCAACTCCTAGTGATCACATAGATTTTCTCCATGACAATCTATCCCTAATCTGTTCTTTCAAGTCTCCCAACGGTGCACTCATTGCCACCGTAACTGAATCCATCCATTATGCTGCTGATTGTCTTCTTCCATTCTTTCCTTCCACCTTTCCCAGCATTAGAGCCTTTTTCCAGAGAGCTGGGTGTTTGCGTAATGTGTCCAAAGTAGGATAATTTGAGCCTCGTCATTTGTGCCTCGAGTGAGAACCCTGGGTTAATCACAAAGATCACGTTTATCACAAAGATAAAGAGAGGTGTATTCAGACTTGCAAGATTCTGTTAATATAACTTTACAATAAAAGCAGTTTTAGCATTCATAACTTTGGTTTCCTAGTCTGGCCTACCTCAGAGGGCTGACAGGAGCCTTCTTCAAGTGTCTTACAATATTGTTTCCATTTCACATGGAAACTGAACAATATTAAAGCTCAGGGTGTTTTACTGAGCTCAGAGAAGTTTACACCATGCCTAGGATTATAGGGACATGTCATAAATCTCTTGTAAGATTTTATTTGTGGTTTAATACTGAATTCTGTGTTCCGTGATAGACTTCTCAACCAGAAGGTTGGTTTCTTCCAGAATAAATAACAAAAGCACGATGTCATGGCAGGTTTGTAGATTCTCCTTGGAGAGATGACTACAGGGGTTATAAAGACAAGCTCCACACTTCAGAATTTAGCAGTACATCACTGCTGCCTGAGGGGAAAAAACCTCAGAGGTGATGAATCCAGTTAGCTACGAAGAGAGGGAGTCAGTTCTGCCACAATTTGTGTATTTTGTACTGTATTGTGTAATTTGAATTATGGCTGGTGTAGGTTCATTGATAATTTGCAGCATGACTTTATCCAGATTAACCAGTGTGATGTTGGAATGTTACTGAGAATAATTTCCAGTTTAGTTTACATCCAGCACACTCCCAGTAAATGCCTATATCCAGGTTGGAACAAGCACACACAAATTAGCAAAAAATGTAGCTTGATGATTATTTACTAAATATCAGCAAACATCAAAAACAAATAACTGGCAAAATGGGACAAAAAGCAGAGAAAAGCAGAGAAAAAGAGAAACATGGACAACCGCAAGAGTTTACATTGTCTACATCTATCTATCTAACTGTCAGAAGGGACAGAACTTTCCAGAACTTTCCAGAACTGGAAACAATGCTGTGGGTAATTAGGATGGAGAGTCCCAAAGAGAGGGACCTTTGGGTATTCCAGCCTTAATCCTTTTATGTACATAATAGCAGTAGAACAGAGATGGAAAGTAGGACACCAGGTGGTTCCTCCTATATTCTACACCATTAAAGAAACAAATTGATGGATAGGAATGATGTATTCAGAAAATGGAACATAATAGTGCAACAGTTAAATTGCTGATGTTGAAAATGAAAGTAAGAAACAAATATCCTGATCAATTCCACTCCATTTAGTGTACTATTTTTATAGTGTATGGCATAATATAACACAGATGCTAAAGGGGTGCCTTGATCAAGGTCACCAAGCAAAAACCAAAAACCTACTGGCCTGCCACACACTTATTCACAAACAGAAGGATTGTGAATTGAATAACACTTTTCTAAGCAACCAAATCAAAACAATCATTCCGCCACATCTTTGCAAATATTTAGTTCCTAACAAATAAGAATAACTGCAATGAAAAATAAAATCCCAGTAAAAATGTAACTTAATCAAAATCATTTTTTAAAAAATCACACTCTTAACAACACTAAAAACAACACAATCATTAAAACGGAAAAAAACTGAACTTATGATTTATGGTTTGATGATTAGATTGGACAGATTATAGAAAGAAGAGAGTCATGTTGTAACCATAGAGTAAGAGGTAAATTTAAATTTGTACTTATTAACCGCTGTAAAGAAGATTGGAAGCCACTTTTTTGTAGCTTTTCTTTCTTTTCTATTTTTCTTTTACTCTTTTTCCTTTCTTGCACTTTTAGCTTTCTCTTTAATTTCTTTCTTTTTCTTTTTCTTATTTTATATTAGTTTCTATTAGTTTTTATATTCCTTTTTTTAAAAAAAATAAAATTATATTAAAAAAACAACCCAATCATCAATTAAACATTAACTGCCATCAGAGATACTTTTTAATATAATTTTATTGAAAGTTTTAACAACAAGAACTAATACAAACTAAAATAGAATAAAAAAGAAGAACAAGAAAGAGAGAAATAAAAAAGCTAAAAGTGCAAAAAGAAAGAAGTAGAAATAAGGTAGGGAAAAAAAAGAAAACATATAAAGAAAGATATAAAGAAGTGGCTTCTGATCTTCTTTACAGCAGTTATAAGTACAATTATAATTTAACCTCTTTCTCTAAAGTAATATTATGATTCTCTTCTTTCTATAATCTAACCTGTCTAATCATCAAAAACATAAATCATAAGTACTTTCTTTTTTATGCAAAAAGTCCATAAGGGGTTTCCAGTCACTTATAAATGTAGATATTGTCTTTTCTTTAATCAAACAAGTCAATTTAACCATTTCCGTAAGTTCCGTCATCTTCACCAACCATTCCTGCATTGTAGGTATTGCCAAAACTTTCCATCTTTGTGCATACAATAATCTCACTGCAGTTATTATATATAAAAACAGTGTTCCATGACTCTTTTCTAACTGTTTATCCATCAGTCCCAGGAGGAAAAGTTTTGGTTTCAGTTGAATGTTAATCTTTAAAATCCTCTCAATCACGGTATGTATTTGAACCCAACATTTTCTAGCTTTTTTTACATGTCCATCAAGCATGATAAAATGACCCTTCTTGTTCACATTTCCAACATAAATTTGAAGCACTTTTATACATTCTAGATAATTTTTTGGGTATCAGGTACCAACGGTACCTCATTTTATTAAAATTCTCTTTAACATTATAACATCATGTAAATTTCAATCCTTTCAACCACCTATTTTTCCACTGTTAAATCTGTATATTATAACCAAAATTCTTAGCCCACTTTATCATACATTCTTTCACTTGTTCTTCTTCCATTTCAAATCTCAACAAAAGTTTATACATTTTAGCAAGTACATGTTCATCCTTTCTACACAGTTCCATTTCAAATTCTGTCTTACATTGTTCAATACCATGAATTCTTTTGTCTACTTTAAATCTTTCTGATAATTATAAGAAAACCATTGACAACTATGTCCTTCTGTCATCAGTTGTTCTCTTGATTTGATTTTATATTCCCCTTGATAAAATTCTAGTATCTCATAATGCGTTAACCATTTAACTTTGTATATTATTTCTTGTCTACAAAATGCTTCTTGTGTTGAGAACCATAAAGTGTTTTCAGGCACAGCCTGGGTTTGTATCTATTCCATGTTCTCAATACAGCACATCTAACACAATAATTTATAAAATCTACATTAACCTTGTATTTATCGTACCACAAGTATCCATGCCACCCAAATCTCAGGTCATGCCCTTTTAACTCTAAAAGTCTTTTATTTCTCAGCAACACCCATTCTTTCATCCAAACCAAACAACAAGCTGCCACAACAACAACAATTTCAGATCAGGTAAACCCAATCCTCTCTTTCCTTTGCATCTTGTAACTCTTATATTTAACTCATGGCTTTGTCTCTTGCCATACAAACTTAGATACTATATATCTTTTTGCCATTGTTTAAATGGTACATCAGTTGTCAAAACAGGTATTGTCTGAAACAAAAACATCATTCTAGGCAGAACATTCACCTTTATCACAGAAATCCTCCCCACCAATGACAATTGTAGTTTCTCCCATCTGCAATATTTACATAGTAAACTGTAAACTAGAAGCTGAATTTTTGCAGTTGACACTTTATGATGTTTGCTCCCATTTTATTCTGAAAATGTATTTTAGAATGAGTATGTTTGACTTTCGCTAGGCCTTATGACTGAGATAAATAAAATTGAACTGCACTCTTTGCCTTTGCCTTTGCCTTTGCCTTTGCCATTTCCAAAATGCCTGTTGGAAGAAATATACATTGCTGTTTTTGAATAAGCAAGCTAGGAACAAGCTGGCCTACAGGAGAGAAGTCCATTAAAAAGATTCCCTGCTGAGAAGGCACTGAACCATTCCCACCAAATTAAGACTGGAGAAAAGTAGGATCCAGGCTGGTGTCATCTTTAAAGATATATGTTAAATATATGAAGATATGTGTGCAGTGGCATTGAAATACCCAAGATCAAATGGATTAAGGGCTTTAGGGATGCACAGACATTATGATCCCCAAGTGAGTGTGACACTCAGAGCTCCTCCAGGAGTTGCCACTGAATTGCATTTTATAATTGGACAGAAAGGGAAAATTATTAATAAGAGTATGTGATGGTGATGACATCAGAGAATGTCCTGTAGCCTACCAAGCAAGAGTAGTCAGTAGTTGACCACTTGCAGGGTGACCACTTGGAGGCTCCACCCAGGAGTACAGGTGCTGAAAAATGATGGGTTGAGATGGTCTGCATGGGAGGAGCTAGATTAATTGAAGAAGAGGGCAAGAGATTTGGTGCTGCTACTCTTTCCCAGGCCCTCAGCCTGAGCCTGAGGTATGGATGTAAGATTGCTGAAAGCTTTTTGAATAGCAGGAATTTTGCAGCCTATTTCTGCCTATATGGAAGAAAACTATATTTTTGGACAATACTCAGCAGATCATGATCTTAGTATCAGCAACTTTTGGCAGCTTTGAGAACGTACTATTCCATCTTAAGCCTGTCACGGGCCTCTCACACCAATAGTTGGAAATGATTGTTTTAAATTTCCATCATGCCACAGAAAATCATGTTAAAGTTAATAAAGTTAAAAATAGTGGCTTTCCAACTACTCTAATTGTCACCAGGCAAACTTGTAGGTGGGGTGGTGCAATATGCTGCAAGGCTGCCATTTTGTTGAGGGCATCCTCAAGCATAGAGTTATCTGTGTCCATCAACTTGTGCCAAGTGGCAGCTTCTGACTATCTGAATTCGCTTTCTGTGGCACAGTGGACAACTGTTATGGGATGTGTTTGTGCATGGATGCAGGGGACTGGACCTCTGGCTCAGTGCTTCTGCAGCTTCCACATCTCCTGGGCAGAGCCTACTCAGTAGATACAGTTACCATCCATTTTATTCCAGAGGTAGTTCCTCTCTGTATGGTTTACTCAGAGGAGGAAAGGGGTAACCCTACCTCTGCTTTTCTTCTTTTTCTGTAGTGATGACGTGGGTGTACTAAACCTAAGATACTTTCAGAATGACAGTGTTGATTTCAGTAAGAAATGCAGGTATGTATTACATATATTAAAGATAAGGAATTAAATATGCATTGAAAACAACAGCAGGCAAGGGGTGGGAGAGGGGAGATAACAATGCTTTCTGCTGAATTTGTCCCTGGCCAGGAATACCCAACACACACACACACACACACACACACACACACACACAGAATGAACACAGGCAGAACAAAAACAGCAAGGGATGAGCAAGGTATAGCTCAAATAATTTTCCATAATATAAATCCAAAATTCCAGTGTGTGTCAAGATCCACTATTCCCTTGATTATCATTTTTTTCCTGGCTGTCTGATCCCAGATTCCTAGGGATTGGGGTGCTGCTTATGAGGCTTGGAAGCAGCCTGGGAACAGATACTGCAGCTCCTCCCATAAGGGAATAAAGACAAAATGGGGCAACTCCTTCCCCTTTCTAAAAACTCACCTGAGTGATGAACTTCCTACTCCTGACCTGCTCTGTAGCTTTGATTTTCCAGGTGCTGATGATCTCTGCCGCTACTTGGAGGAGAGATCAGATTTAAGTTTCTTTGAGAGCATGTCATGGGAGGACTCAAAATGGCTGCCATAACAGATTTCTAGACAACATCTTCCATGATGAGTATGACCGGTCTCAAAATATCTGTTTATTAGAAGAGAACTAATCTCTCAGTGTGCTCTCTTTATTACTCCAGGGGACCTCTTGTGGGACCCAAGACATTGCTTGCAAATAAATATGCTAGGGGCTGATGGTTTGCTTTTCAGTACACCACTTTCCTATTTAATTTGTTGCCCTTGTTGCTGTTGTTGCTGTGAAAAGAATCTTTGAAAAAAGCTCTTCAAAGGGAAAAGGATGCTAAGAGAGATGTCTGGAGACACCTTAGTGCCCAAGGACACTGTAGTACCTGCCTACCTCTGCTCGGTGGAGGAGTGATGATTGTCGTAGTGTTTGTGTGGGAAAAGAATTATTTTGTGTGCCGTCTCTTCTCGTTTCTGCCTCAGAAAAGACATCCTAAATGGTCTCAGGTGATAAAAGTGGAAGCCCAAATTTGAGAAGTTACCTAAATAAAAAGGGAAGGGGGGGGAGAGTGAAGCAGCACCTAGGAAAAAAAGTAGCTTTGAAGGTCAAGAGTTGTGCTTGAGGATATCTTCAGGCTAAATTCTGCCCTCAACTGCATACGAATAATCTTGTTTCCTTCACGGGGTTGAATGGGTGAAACTAGCATTTTATTCTTGGTTGTCTTCTTCCAGTCCTCAGAGTGTTTGGAACTCTGCTACATTTTTCTCCTTCTGCAGCACATTTTGAACTGAACAGCACACTGCACAACCCCAGCCTCTTTGGAATTCTGCCTCTCTCCCCTTGTACTTTTGCTGATTGCTGCAGCAAATCTAAAGACAATTTGGGGATTCTTTTTTTTTTTTTTTTTGGCAACTTTTGGTGTCAGGGCTTTTCATTTCAGTCACATCTCTCCTCCTTGCTGCAGAATCAAGGAGCTGGTTTGAGAAATGAGAAGAATTTCTGCAATTCTCAGTTCTTCTATGCAACGTGCAATATGATTGCATCAGCTATTAGTCGTCTGAAATGTTTACCATTAGCCATGGTTTAATAAACAAGGCACATGACATTGCCAGTCAGGTTTTGAGTCTAATTTGACTAAATTATGCCTTAATGGGCACTTTATCATAAAGGCCATAGCCCCAGGCCTTAAAACCCCAATTATCAAATATGGGTGGATTCCCCCCCACCATCTGAAACTAATTGCCATTCAGGCTTACTGTAAGAAGATGAATTAATCATTTCGGCAATATCTATTACTTTTACACTCTCAAGGCAGTCTAACACAATCTGCTGTTGGCAAGTTATGCTAGCTTCAAACTAGGTAGGGATTTGGGAATTTAAGAGTCCAACACAGCTGGGAGGCAGCAGGTTGGAGAGGCTGATTGAAAGTTTTGTGGCTGTTTAATTAACTGACTTAATACTGGCAGCAGCTCATCTGAAAGCAGTCTGAGCAGAGAGCAAAATCATATTAGATCAATTTCTGATAGGACTATTGATTTTATTCTCATTAGAGAATAATTACACACATATGTATATATTATATGCAAATAGGAATATATTCTTTTCTAATAAGAATAGGAATGCACTCACACACACACATACACACTGACATGTCTTTCTGTCTATGGGGATTACAGAGGCCAAAACATGGCTTCAGAGAAATAAAGTCCCCACTTACACTATTCTTCTTTAGCGTGCACAGCAGTGTTCTAGCAGTGACTGAAAATTATAACATCATTAAGGAGTCAATGGAGGTGAAGTCTGATTTGCAGAAGGAAAATTTAGATTTCAGTCCCTGTTCAGCTAGATACCGTCTTACAAATGAAACTACTTTATTGGATTGTAAATTGTATCCCATTGTAGGACTAGTGATCCTATTGTCCATTGATCAATTGCTCAAAGATGCAGTGGCCTTGATGCTGCTTGAAGAATTAATTAGCACAGCAACGTTTAATAACTTTTTCATAAGTAATTAAATTTGTTGTAATTGTGAGTAGATTCATCCATTCATTTACTGCAACTATTGACTCATTCTGCAGCATACCAGGAGAGAAAGATAGTGAATTGTTTGCATTTACCTAAATTATTGCATACTATAATTATAATAGGTCTTATATGTTGGTTGTTTTGTGATTTTTTTTTTGTAGTGTTATGATATTTCTATCTATTGTTAGGCCCCCATGGTTGCTATGGTGAGATGGGTGGCCATATACATCTAATTAAATAAATAGGTTTATATATTTACTTTATTCTTTACTTCAGCATGTTTTTTACAGAAAGATATGATATAAAATGAATTTTTAAAACTATAAAACATCTAATATTATTAAAATTATGGTTTTTACATTTAAAAAAGTTAATGTCATTGTTTTATAAGTAGAAATGATCTAATTGTTTTTTTTAATTACCATAAGTATCAAACTTGTTAATAATTATAATTGCCTCTCTAGAAATTAGAAGTCAACAGAACTTACCTTTGAGGAAATATATGGCATATGTATTGAATGAATGAATGAATGAATGAGTGTGTGTGTGTGTGTGTGTGTGTGTGCGTGTGTATATATAACAAGTATATATGTATCAGCGCTGTAAAATAAATGTTCTCAACCTTTTCTGTTTTACATCTCATTAGTGATACTATCAAAGAATCTGGCTTCCATGTGATAGATAGAGAAGGGTCTGTTTATCTAAGAAGCACTTATAGGTATTTTGTTATTATATTGATCATTTATGGTACTTTTTAAACATGGAATTAAAATTTTAGTGCCACGCCCTGGGTTCCACATTCCACCAAAGGTACATGTGACACTCATCGAAAATCACTGCAATGATGTATCTTGGTTGTTGTGGTGGTGGTTGTTTTAGGACATTCATAACATTAAAAATAATTGACCAAGTGGCCAGATTTTGACTGGTCAGATACTAAACTGCATGCCAGTGTTTTCTAACTGAGTATCCTTTAGCGGCATAGAACTACATCTCTCATCACCCCATCCTTTTTGGGGGTGGACGGCAGTTGCAAATACAGTACATATATATCAAGGGCATCACTTTTGAAAAAGCTGCTGTGCACCTTCTGTAGAAATGAAAGTTGGGGTAAAAATGTAGTAAATTAAAAATGCATTTTCTTTTATCTGCTTGTTGTAGATGGAATCTAGCTTAGAGGCAAGCTGCTATTTAAAAGGTTACATAAAGAATGTGGGATCATACTTTTTAATGGCCCATAAGTTTTCTTTTGAGAGGTTTTTAGAGAAACATTTCTGTATTCTGCACAAGGCTATCTATTGGCAGTTGCATCTTAGACAGAAAGGGGAAGACTATTACTTGGAGAAAAAAAAAGTCCTATAAAAATATGGTTAAAATTATAGCAGGATGTTTAAAGTAACTATTTAAAAGCCTTTTTTCCCCATGCAAACCTGATAGTAACCCTTTAGAAAAATTATGCTGCTCCAATACCAACTGAACTCTCTCCCCCCGTTTTTGTTCCCTTCTATAAAAGTAAAACATCTGCTCAGTTGGTTGGCATTTCACTCAAACATGGACATCACCACTGACACCCTCCCCTCCCTCAATAACCATTATTATGATGGTTACAGAAAAACACAGACCATTGGATTTATGTCAACTTGAAATTGTTTCAAATTTCAACATTGAATTATTTGTCTGTAATAGGGGACAAAGGGTTACAAATGAGAGGAACATTCCAGGGTGCATGATTTCATTCTGAAAAGCCTTTCTGCAATCATTCTACCACAAAGCCCAGAAGCAGGCCCTAACCCCATAAAGCAGCAGAAGTGGATAATTTATATTCCATGGGTCACATTCAGTGTCCAGCACTCTGGTTGCACCTACCAAGGGATAACATTTTTTGCTCCCATTTTTGTTTGGAAACACATCTCCTAAAGCCCCCCCTCCCCACAGTAACCAATCAAAGTAGATTAATTTTCCTGATTGCAGTGGATTTTAAGGGGTACAATTGGGCCATTAAACCTTCTGAACCCTCTTAAAACTCCTCTTAAAACTCCTCAAATTCCCTAGTGCAGAAGAGGGCCAAAAATGCAAAAATCTTTCAGGTTCATTAGTCTGAAAATGATGTAGATTTTCCATATCCCAAATAAAACTTGCCAAAACTATTTACAAAATATCCATTACATATTGCGGGTCACTTTCTCCTATTTTATGTCTTGGGACTTCTCCCCCCCCCCCAGCAGAGCTATATTCTCCCAGAGATAATATTTTGTTGGTGGGGGAGAAAGAATGCACACCAGATTCCCCCCTTACTCATAACTAACACCTCTCTCTGCAATACCTTTTGGTCTCTCCCCTTCCAGTTTACTCCTGCCAGAATTCTGACCTCATTGCTTATAAGGATGGCAGAAGAATCGTTTTCTTTTGTTTTCTTTTCTTTTAAATGATTGCTTACTGCTACTTGATGAGATTGGATACAAGAGGAGGAAAAACTCCCAAGGAGGAACATCAGAATAATAACATTGCAGTATAGTACTCATATAAATTGTATCTATAATTCCTATTTCAACTCTAAAGCCAAAACTCCACATATTACATTAATATGGCAAGGCAAGGTAACAGAGTATATACATGGCCTGGTCATGGTGCAAATCCAAGGAGGATTCCAAGCAGCAGTGAGAGTTTGGAGCCCAGCAAAAAGTCTATGAGGAGGAATCAGGTACTACGGTACCTTGGACAGTTCCAAATCATGTGTAGGAAAGGACCAGGCTATCTGTCAATTAAAACAAAAATGTTTTGAACAGAGAGAGCCAGTTTGGTGTAGCGGTTCAGGCATCAGGCTAGAAATTGGGAGACTGTGAATTCTAGTCCCACCTAAGCACAAAGTCAGCTGGGTGAACTTGTGCCAGTCATTTCTCTTAACCCTAGGAAGGAGGCAATGGCAAACCACTTTTGAAAAACCTTGCCAAGAAAACTGAGGGGACTTGTCCAGGCAGTCTCCAAGAACTGGACCCAATTGAATGGATTGAAAAAAAAAATTTTTTTTGAATAGGCTGCAGGTCTTGTTCTGGGTAACATATCAAGGGAAAAAAACTTCTATTTAAAGGGGCTTTAATCAATTTTCTGAGTGTTGGCTCCAGAACATTAGGGTTTGAGGGGCTGAAATTTGAGAAGGATACTAACACATCTCCTCAAAATAGCTGAGATAAAAGTAGGATAAGCCCAGATCAGTTTTGTATTCCAGGAACTCAATAGAAATGTAGACATCTGGGATTTATGCTCAGGAAAAACCTCTCTCATTTTAACTTTTTGTGAGACTATGGTCTCATCCCTTGACATGAAGAAACTAAATCTGACATTTCAAAAGTGAGGAAATGTTGAATGCATTTCTTATTCTGTAGTAATGATTTTCCCTATTTCTAGAATTCTCTTGCATCAAATATAGCTTACAAATATTCAGCTATTAGACATTTTCAGTTGAGTATAATATGCAATACCTAACATCTCTGTTACTTCTATTTTTTAATCTGGTTATTAAATATAACAAGTTATAGTTAAGAATGCAGCACTTTTTAAAAATGGGGCTTGTATTTTTAAAAAATGCAAAACATAATGAGATTGCCATGTCATAAACTTTAGCGATAAAGATTAATGGGAACTGAAACAAATGAGTTCAAACTTGGGAACAGGACACTATCTACTGTACATGTGTTCCCTGTTTGTTTCTATTAGGATGAAAAAGATTGAAACAGTTTGGAAGAAACCATACAGATGACCACAAATCTCAGAAAAAGGAAGATAGACAATTTATAAAAGCACACATAGAGTTTGTTTGTTTAACAAATTTATATGGTTGCCCATCTACCAAAACTGGACAGTGAACAAGAATCAAAACACAGCATCATTATCAAACATCATTAAAGCAAAAAATACAACTTTGAGACCCCAGTAAAATTCACATCCATAGAACAAACACACCATACCAGTCCCATTAACATCCTGGCCCCAGCGTCTGGGAGAAAAGCCAGGTTTTTACTGCTTTCCTGAAGGGGGAAGCTGTTCTATAAGACAAGTGCCACAACAGAGAAGGCATGCTCCTGATGCCCCACCAGGCAACATTGTTTCACTGAAGGGACCCAGAACATGGCCTGCCAGTTTTAGTAGGATGGGCAAAAATCATTGGAGATAGGTCTGCAAGTAACCTGGCTCTGTGCTTTGCAGAGCTTTAAAGATGATAATGAGCACCTTGAATTGTACCAGAAGCCCTCTGGAAGCGAATGCAGTTCACACAGCGATGATGTTCTGTGAGCATACTGTATGCTGTGCCCATTACTGCCCATGCCACTACATTCTGGACCAACTGAAGCTTCTGAATGCTTTTCAAGGACAGTCCCATGTACAGCATATTGCAGTAGTCCAATTGGGAGGTGACAAAGGCATGAGTCACCATAAGCAGGGCCTCCCATTCTAGAAAAAGTCATAACTGATGTATTGGTGCAAAGGTTCTCCTGGCCATGGCTGCCATCTGCTCTTTAAGCAGGAGCTGTGAGTCCAGAAGGACCCCCAGATTGTGCACCAACTCTGACTGAAGAAGTGTATCTCCAGCCAGAGTTTAAAATGGCAGATCACTAGACATGGGGGTGGGGGGAAAACCCACAGCCCCTCAGTATTGTCAGATTTGAGCCAAAGCCAGCTCTTCCCCATCCAGACTTCAGGTACTGGGAAAGGATCTCCATAGCATCACTTGAATGGCCCGGGGCACAGATACAACTGAGTATAATGGGCTAAGCTTCATGCTGACAGATGACCTCACCCATCGGTTTCAGGTAGATATTAGATAGGAGCAGGGAAAGAGTTGAGCCCTGCAGCAACCCAGAAAGCAAATGCCTAGGGCTGCACCTCTTATCCCCACCAACACTGCTAGAAATAGCCTGGGAGGAAGGAGAACCACTGAAGAACCATGCTTCCCACGCTCAACCCCCTCAGCTGGCCCAGAAGGTTACCATGATCATTTGAATATGAAATCTGGCACATCTGACTCTTCAAGCAGCCTTTCCATTTTGGAAAGAGGAGTGCCTAAATATTTTGTGCCACTTGGATGGAAAACCCTGCTTACCTGAAGTTACAGGTAGCAGAAAGTTGGTTGGTCTACCATTTAAAGCAATGTAACCTGCAAATGAATGAAACAGTTCTGAATCACAGTAAAAATCATTGTTAAATGGTACCAACAGAAAATCAAATATCAAAAACCCTAAATATCTTAATTCCAATTAATAATAGTTAAGGTAATAATCATTTATTTTTATGTGAAAGAAAACAAAATTCTAATTGAAATCATCGCTAGATGATAACTTGATTTGTAATCAAAAATCAAAAGTACACAAAAGAGTATTCAAGCTTTCAACTTCTTCAGAATTTTTGTTCAGGCAATGTTATTAAAAAAAAAAAAGGCAGAGAACAAGGAATACTCATATAATTATTATATTGGAAATTCTGAGATCAGATCAAATCTGCTTAGATGCAGGATTTATAATTATATTTGGCCTGCTTTAAAAAGGGCATTTAGTTATTATATGTCAAAACAGCAGTAGGTTTTACTCATGTGTCAATAATTTGGAAAGCTTAAAAATTATTGATAAACATGAAAACCCATTTTAACAATGAATTCTGTAAAGCTCTATAAACACTATTAGAAAAAAAAAGTTTTTATTCTGAAGAATACTGAATGAAAATAGTATCTACATCTGTTTCTTTGTAAAACAGAATTTGACTTTGATTAATAAATGCAAGATGAAAAGAGGAAGGGTTCCTTCTCTTCCTTCTCCTTCTCCTTCTCCTTCTCCTTCTCCTTCTCCTTCTCCTTCTCCTTCTCCTTCTCCTTCTCCTTCTCCTTCTCCTTCTCCCCATATCCTTAAATCCATTGCCTGAGGACATTTAAACAAGCTGCTTGTTTGTTTCTTCTGCCCTTTGGGAATGTTGGTTGCAAAATATATTAGATGGAAATAGGAGAATAAGTTTACAATTTTGTGGGTAAACATTCAGACACCCTTGTTAGACGTATAACTTATTTCTAAATTGGAACAGGCTGTGGTTTGAATCATGGGTGACTTTAGGCCAGTCACTCTCGCTCAGCCCAACTCACCTCACAGGGCTGTTGTGGGGAAATAGGAGGAGGAAGGAGTATTAGGTACGTTTGCCACCTTGAGTCATTTATAAAAATTATAAAGGTGGGATAAAAAATCTTTTTAAAAAATGTCATTAAAGTTGTTTTCATTCATAAATATCTTAAGTCAGTTTAGTGCCACCATGCTAAACAAGTCTTTTGTGACTCAGAGTTCCTCATTACCAGCTTAGCCATATCCAAATTTTTCAATAGGATATGAACTATATTGACTTGTCTGTTGATGTGGATTGGGATCCATACTGGCTGTAACTGCTCCTTCACACCCTAAAGCTGAATTCCTTGAAATATTTTTTTCAGGTTATAATCATCATCAAACATAGTAAGATTTGCATCTAAGTCAACAGGCATAGTATTCCATTGTCTGTAATTCTACTTGTATCTGTACTGTGCCATATTCCCCAAATTATAGCCACACTTGTTGGGAATTTAGAGAGTTGTGGTCCCATCAGGTTTCAAAGGTTGGGAAATAAGTAATACAAGTGGAAAAATACATTTAGGTTGCGATCATATTATCCTCATTGATATCCAAAGAAGATAACAGACTGATGTCAGTTCAGTCAAGTCTCAGATAGTATGACCCAGCCAAAGGAACTCTGAGAGTTTACTTAATTAAGGATGCCTTGATAAACTTTGAGAATGCATTTACTGACCAATTAACTCAATAGACATTCATGGACCAGTCCTTTCATCTTCTTAATTATTCAGCTTAGTCTGCTGACAAGAGCCCTGATTAATTAAGATACTTTGTGGATCAAACTGCATGTTGCCCAGACTTCATTGGAGTTGGGCAGCTAATAAATTCAAATAAATAAATAAATTTAATGTTCTGCAGACGTAACATTGATTAGGATTTTCCAGTTATGAATGAATAGACTAAGTAGGATATTTTTACTAGGTATAGAAATATATACTTTATTTCTACATGCTAGATATACTTTGTTACTACATTTTGTTTTATTTCTTTAAGTGGATCAGCCCTGGGATTAATAACTCTGCCTTTTAGGTATTAATGTGCTGAAAAAGATATGTATGTATGTATGTATGTATGTATGTATGTATTATGATGTCTGTGTGTGTGTGTGTGTGTGTGCGCGCGCGTGCGTGTATTCATGAACCAAAATACAGTTGTATCCCAACTTTTCCAGTTCTAATTTTTTTCAGCATGGTTCATATCCAAAAAAACATATGAAAAGGTCACAGGGAAACGTGCACACGAAATAAATGTATTTTAAGGTAAAATCATGTATGTAATATAAGTGTACATAATGTATATATTCAGAGAAATATATATATATAGAAATGCAAACAAGGTTATTTTACATGGTTTCAAAATAATTTACAAATCCATGTAGAAATCAGTTGGAATAAACTGTAACACTGTAAAAATGAGACACTGAATTAATAGTTTACTCATTCCTGTCTACTCATTCCTAATTATAATAAGAAAAAAAAAAGATCTTGTTCCATATCTTTGGTTAGAAATAAGGCCCTTTGATGCCAGCACCAGAACAGGGCCTTTTCAGTCCTTGCCCCATTTTTAAAGAATTTCAACTGCACTAAGAGCCGCCTGTTAATACAAGGAAGAAAACATGGTGACAGATGGTTGTAATAAAGGACATGAGCTCCTCTTCATCCTTGCTTGGAGAACAGTGCTAACACCTCTCTGCTGTATATTAATCCAAATCTTACTGGCTTGCTGAAATTCCAGGTGTCATAGTTGCACTATGCTGAGAGATCCTCCCACATTTCACCTGACTACACCTGGCTGCGCACTCTTCTCCATAGCCCAGCCACATAAGCTACTTGCAACAAGGACTAATAACTTGGAAGGCTTAACCAGTGGATTAACCCTAACCCTAACTCTTAAGGCACAGGAGTTCTAACTTAACCCTGAACTGAACAGCGATGCATATGCTGCGCTCTTTAAAAAATCAGTACATTGAAACTGATGGCATTATATAAATCATGATCATTGCAGAGGAAATGGGGAATTGCCCTTTTCCACTTTCCTCCATTCTACCCTGAAGATAACTGAGTTCAGTATTAACATGAGATTCATATCAATGTTAAAAGTGGCTTTTCTTTTATGTGTAGTGTGTGTTTGTGTGTGTGTGTATGTTTTTCAGGATGTATGTGCATGTGTGTATATATAATTGTGGAGTCCTTGGTGCTTGCTCTCTGAGCTTGGTTGCTTGCTTGCAGATGTTTCATTACCTGACGAGGTAACCTCATCAGTGCACGAAGCTCAGAGAGCACCAAGGACTCCACAGTTCCTGAGCTACGTATATTCTATTGTATATATAATTTTCAAGAAAACAATCTTTGAAAAAATACACTTCTAACCCTCTCAGACTTTTGCTTCTTTTTCCAGCAGCATCATTACTCCTATGACTTAGAGTAGTATGGAAGCTTCCTGGTTAGACTCAAGGACCGCAAGGTCCATGCTCAAAGAGGCCATTTCTTTCCAGTTAGATGCATTTGACATGAACTTTGGGAATTTCTTGGCTTTGGTACTCAGGCTTATCTTGAGAGTATGATCCCTCTGTAGAAGCCATGACACAATGAAATTCTGGAATGTAGGATTATTTTTTGTAAAGAAACTGGTTAGGAGATGTAATAGAACTGTGTATCTCGAATATGAAGTCTCAACATGGCAACATTTTCTGTAAACTTCACTTAGGACTACCTAAGTGGGCTGCAAAAATCCCAGACGATCATTAGATTGTAGCAAAGATTTTTGCAGCCCAAAACTGTAACCTTAGTCTGGCTTGTACAGCTTAATTCTAAGAGCAGTAAGCAAACTGAGATGATCTTGAGGACCATTAATATAGCTACTTGTCTTTTTGACCTTAAGGGTCAACAACAACTGTCTTGTCTTACACAGATTAGCTTTCCTACATCCATACATTTATTTTTCTCTGTGCTAGAAAAGTGAGGATAAAAAAACAACCCAAAACAGTATTTATATCTATAACGCGATACAATGGTAATACACTGAACCCAAAATAGAAAAACCAGAAATGAAAAGAAAACAAAATATGCTGTTCAACATGGGAAGGATAGATGCGAGCAAAAAAACCCCCCAAAAACAACAACCTGTGATCAAAAAGCCATCTGCATGCTAATCTGAACGTTTTTCAAGTAAAACAAACAAGAGAAGATGGAGGGGGGAGTTGGAAACCCACATTGAAAAGCTAACAGGATCTGTGAACCAAAATAATTACAAGCAGGAAAACACTGACAAGTGAGAAATAAAGGAAGGAACAGATTGGATTGGCATGCTCTTCTTCACAACGATGGAAACAGGCATTCAGCAGTGTGACTATTATAATTGGGGCAGAGAGCAAATCTGGCAAAATATTTAAATGTGTCTTCGAACAAATGGATAAACTGTTAAAAGTTCTGTCAACATCATGAGAGAAGGGGCACTTGGGTATGAAGTCTTTGGTTTGATTGCCAAGCTTTGCAATCAGGTTACACTTTTCTTCTGTGACATCGTAGCTAATCTTTTCTGCTTCTCCCATTTCACTTGAGAGTGGTTTGCATAGGAGGCAGGTGATTATTATTCTGACCAGGATCCCTGAAACAAATCTTCATAGGATACACCTCTCTGAAAATATACATGATACTGAAATGTAGATTTCTGAAGTATTCAGAAGATTGTACTAGTTACAGAGTTCTGCAATTGTACAGATGCTTATTACTTACACCACTGAAACTCCATCAGGTAATTACAAGATGCTCTTCTACAAAATATTAAAAAAAAAGTCACCCCTAGAATGGAGAAGAATGGATCAAGGTTTATTCAAAGTTGACCATTGATTGTTAATATCAGCGACTGCATAGAAAAACTAATGCAGGACCAGTTAGTTCAACAGTATCCATGTATATTGTACTCTGCCTTTCATCTATTCAGACAGTGAGACAGTCAATGACTGACAGCTGTTAAGAGAAGGGCTTCAAGAGCATAACATAAACATCTGCAGCTGCTGCTCCATCTAGTTCACTACTGCTTCTGCTTAGCTGGAAACAGCTTGCTAGGGTTGCAAGCAAAAAAGACGTCTAGCTCAGCCACCTGGCATTTATTTTAACCCATAAGGCTGAGAATTGGAATCTTCGGTGCTCTGCCATTGAACCACTATTGTTCTCTGGGTGGGAGACTATGTCGCTGAACCACAGTTGTCCTGTGTGGGCTTGGGGATACTTCTAAAAAGGGGAAACTGTACAGCAAAGAACAGGAACTTTGATATATAAAATTTCCAGCAAAATGTAATCCACTCTGCTCAGTGTTTATAGGCTGATACTTCATTACAAAGGCACGCAATAAGTCAAACCCAGTCTAGTTCTTGAATCTGTTATGCTGTTAAAACATATAATCATTACTGATTAGAGTTGCCAGATCTGGGATGCAAACATCTGATGGCACAAAAATACAAACAATCCTAGATTTTTTTTTTTCCTCCCGTCTTTTGCAGACGTGTAAAATCCAAGTTCTAAACTCTCATGCATAGCATTTAACATTCAAAGATCAAAATAATCCAGGGCTACATATAATCAATGTGAAGAGGAAGCACGGAGGTTGGAACTGAGAAGGCTGGGCATGACTGCCTTATTCCTTATTCTTTTAGGCTATAATCAATAGATATTTACTGAAGCTTTTAAATGAAAGTCTATTTAGTAGACCCAAATATTTTTCTATAATAATAAGACTTTTATTTAAGTAAAAAGAAAGAAATTCTTAAATGCAGCAATGATGGATTATATGTAATCATTCTCTCTCCTAACAAATATAACAGCAGGACAACTGGGGAAAGTAAACAGAGTCATAGAAACAAAAAGCAATCCAACACTCAGGTCTTTAGCTCTCATTCCTGCACAATACAGCTTCATTAAAATTAACCTTAATCTGTTGCTTATTTACAACAGGAAGGATTGCAGACAGTGGTAGAAGGAGTTAGGAAATTTGGGGGAGAAAGTGGGGGTATTGGTGTATACTTTAGTATGTATAGTCATCTCCCATGCATATTTGTAACCAAGTGTGTGTATGAGAAAGAAAGTGAGGTGTCAAAAGTGATTGTAAAAGAGAGGACTGGACCCGGGGTGTGTGTGACTCTGGGAATAATAGTAGCCTTAGATATTTGCAGTGTAGTGTTTGAGAAAGAGACAAATAATCTGCCAAAGAAAATAATAGGATCAAAAAACTGATACTGTGTTTTGCAATTTTCTTGCCTTGCATATATATTCTTGTTCATTTGTCTTCTGTTAATCACACTAATTTGCCAGTATAACAATAATTTCAATTTACCTGATTGTTATGACATCCTATCAACTTCAAAGCTTAATTTAAATCATGCTCTCAATATAGTCCTCTTATTCTAAAAAAGCAAATATAATCCAGCATTAAGATTAAACACAGTAAAAATGCTTAAGCTTTACAAAAATGAGGGATATTAGTTTGATCCTTCTTTTGTAATTAAGTAATTACACTGTTGATTAATTATAACTAAATGCACATTTTTTCCACTCTCTGTTTAGAACAACGTATGCAGTTTGCATGGCATGGTAACATTAGTTGTGTTTTTTCCCTTGAAATTACCTCTCTCCACCAAAGGTGAACATTTCTGAACTCATAAAGTAGACAATATATTTCAGTAGCTATTTTCAGATGTATACAATTGGATGTAGGTTTGTTTAATTGAAATGGTTAATTGGCCTGGTATCCTGTGGCAGAAAAATAATCCAACTTGAATGAATGAATGGCCCATAAAATTTTCATTCCACCTAAATGTTGTGGTTCTAGTTAACTTGTCTGAAGTTTGTGTGTGTGTCTGCGCGCGTGTGCTTTAAGAAAAAGCTCTTTTGTATTTTATTAAATACATTGTCATAAGCCACAAAATGTATTCCATTTGCATTATATGTCATACTTTTAAAACAAAAACAAAACAGTAACCATCAAAGGAGATTGTTGGCTGAAGGCTGACACTTGTTTTTCTTCCATCCTGAAATTATATGTGAAATGAAAGTGTATTTTCTAGTTCCTGGATTTTGAAAAGCCAACAAATAGACTGCCACTGTCGACTCTGAGGTTTATATTAAGTATGCAAAACAGCTAGTCAAGTTTGGAGCTCCCTCAAGTGGATACTTACTCTATCTAGTGAAAATGGATGTTTATCCTCCTTTTTTAGTATGCAGGGAATTTCCTAAATATACAAAAGAAATCAGAACTACAATATGTAATCTAATTTCCCTCCCGCTGCCCCATTTTACCACTTTCCTTAAAATGGATCCCATGGTACAGTGCACGTGAATTTGTGGTCTAATGCATCTTCCCTCCATATTTTTTTTAGATGAAAAGAGTGGAATAAAGGGGAGAAAAAGACAAGCATCAAAGAGGATTAGCTGTCCACCTGTAAGAATAGATTTGCTGTATCAGTTCAGTGCCCATCATCATGTCCAACACTTGTGTCTCCTTCAGCAATCAGCCATATGGTTGGAGTTCAGAAACAATAAATGACGTTGGCCATTCTTTGGTTCCATTAACCATCTGGTAGTCTGAGATTCTTTCCTGCTGTACATATTTAACATTTAGCAACAGAGAAGACCAGAGAGAGAGGAAGGGAGGGAAGAAAGGAAGGAAGGAGCAAAATGTTTTTAATACATTTTGTTGATGGGTGATTTCTGTAAATTAGATCTGTAAATTAGATTGATTGAGCGAATCTAAGCATGCAACAAAACTAATGCAGTTTTCCTAAACTATAAATGGGGCAAGGTTGAATGTATCCCCATTAATGTATTTACATGCATGTACACATACATACACATACACATAGAGACCTATATACATGCACCCTTATACACACATAGTGGGGAGAAGCCTATTTTCACCTTTATTCATTTTATTCAATTCCTTCCATTCCCTTTCTTCCATAGTGAAAATAGTTTATTTTAATACTTCCTAGTTTTAATTAATTACTGGTCTATAACATGTGCCTTCTAATCTTTTGACTGTTATATTCCATACCACTTTTAAACATTGAAAGCTTTGTGAAAAGTTTCATATATCCACCATAAAATAGCCCTTTTACTTTACCAGCCCATCTGAATGTCCCATTAACAGAAATGTTACTGCTCTTCTCAATATATCTGTTTCCTTCCCCATGCAAGAGTTGTACTATCCTATAATTGACCATATAGCTGTGTTCCTACAGTTCTGCCAGGTTTGGGAGCACCTCTGCAGTTCAGTGATGAACTTGCAATTCAGCTGTAGGACAGAGGAAACACTTCCTTCAAAACAATGGAATGGGAAGTTTCTCATTGTTGGAAGTTCTCATCTTATTTCACCTTCTGGCTTCAATAGAGGCGAATATGTGTAGCTCAGGGTTGAACTGTGGAGTCCTTGGGGTTCTCTGAGCTTGGTTCTTTTCTTGCAAATGTTTCATTACCCGGCTAAGTAACATCTTCAGAGTTACCTCCTGGCTCCTCGGTCCTTCATCCTCACTGCTGTAGCTAAGGGGCCACTGCATCTTCCCAGCATTTCCTATTAATAGTTCTCAGCCAGAAGGCTACTTCCTTCTCTCCCACCAAAACAATAGCTGGATTTTTCCTTACCCATCCTCTGTCTGACCCTCTGTCTGGAATAATCCCAGCAGGGCTTTGGACATAGTGGTTCTTTCTGCAATGGGTTTTTCCAACCCTAACCCTCTTTGTACTTATTTTGTTACTATACCGTATCAGGTGCATAATTTACCATCTACACTGTTCTACAGCTTCCTGCAATTCAATAAAATTGGAATTGGTGGAATAGAAATGTTTAATATGGATTAAGAAAAATAATACAAATTTAACAACCAGGCAAAATAATTTTGAAGGTTTTTTTTTTTAAAAAAAACCTCTTGAAGTCAAGTAGTAAATACATTAAAGCTAATTATTTTCTTAAATAAGACTCAGGAAGGAGGGAGAAAATGCATCAGTAAATGTACACAGTTTGAGAGCCAGTTTGGTGTAGCGGTTAAGGCATCAGGCTAGAAACTGGGAGACTGTGAGTTCTAGTCCCGCCTTAGGCACAAAGCCAGCTGGGTAACCTTGGGCTAGTCACTGTCTCTCAGCCCTGGGAAGGAGGCAATGGCAAGCCACTTCTGAAAAAACTTACCAAGAAAACTGCAGGACTACTCCATACAGTTGCCAGGAGTCAAAAACTGACTTGAAGGCACATACACACACAAATGTAGCAGTCTTTACTCAACAGAGTAAAAATCACTCTTGATTGAACTATTTTCTGCACATCTTTTCAATTCCCAAGTTCACTGTCTGTTCCTACATCTTGTGAAAGTGATCTCTGTGTTAGCATTGTGGTTATGCTAAGAAGTTCTGGTTTGGGTCTACTGTGATAAATCTACTGGCACAGTTATAAATCTACTGGTACTGATACTGACTTTAAATTTTAAGCAAGAATACAGAAAATAAAAAATGAAACGCCCACCTGCAACAGAATTAGCAGAGCGAGAGGTATAAAATTGTACCAGAAATGTGTTCTGCACTATCAGATAGCAAAAACGGCATCTAACATTTAGGCATCATAGCCCTCCTGTGAAATCATGAAATAAATTTCTCTTGGGCATTGCAATCACTGTCAAGCTTTTCTTTAGGAATCCAACATCAAAGATAGCAAGATATTATCCTCCCCCAACAAAAAACCCCCAAAGGTTTGGTAGATGTTTTTGAACTTTAAGAAAAACACAAATCTTCTCAAATTTCCCTCCTCAACCCTCCCCCCCCCCAATTGATCCCATTGCTAACAGGAAACTGAGGGAGTTGCAATCAAAACACAGTTGGAGTCTACCAGGCTGGCAAATTCTGATTTAAGACTAGGAAAAACAGACTTTCAGTGCTTAGCTATAAAATTCACTGGATTGATCTTGGGCCAGTTACTCTTTTTTATCTTCAGTGATCTTACAAGGTTGCAAAACGAATATGGAGCAAGAAAGAGAAACAGGCAAGCTATCTTGAGCTCCATATACAGAAAAACTAGAATCAAAATGTAAAACATTAATTTCTTAGTTTCCTTGACCTCAACCATGGGATGTTTTCATTTCTCTTGCAGTCAGTGGGGGTTGCAGGTCTGAAGGACTATGCGCTGCATTTCCCTGCTGTGGAACATTAAATAGTGCCTAACAATCCAAGGTGGATTGTCTTGTGAATCATAGCTATAATAGAGTTTTAGAACAAATAATATCTCAAAAAATTCCTTCCTCTATGATGTGCTACTATCACCTACTATGGGCAACAAGGACAAGATTCTATCTCAACCTTAAAATGAAGAGAAAAACCTCTCTGACTTAGAAAGCATCTTCATCAAGGTAATACTTTTGTCTAGAAGTCTACTTTGGAGCAATAATCTATTGAGTTCAACTCACTCCTTCCATTTAAAAGATAATCTTATGGAATTCAATGGAGTTTATTTTAAGGCTACCAAGTCTGGATTGCTAGAATCCAGATGTCTCCCAGATGGCAGCAAATAGGGTTGTCTGTCTGTTTTTGCTGCCATCTAATGATTGTCTGGATTTTTGTAGAGTAGACTTGGCAGCCTTAGTTTATTTCTCATAAATGGATATAAGATTGCAACCCCAGAGCAATAAAGTTTATTGAAGTCCAGCACCAGAATAGTACAGGGATTACAAAAAATGCAAAAGAGTTTCCTAGTCCACAATACCCATCTTTTATCTCTAAAACCTTAAAAATACAATTCTCTGCCAAATGAGAGCACATATAGCCTCAGAAATATATTCTTTAAATGTACCTTCAGAAATTTAAATGTACTTTTTAAGGGCTTGCTGATTTTCTGCATATATAAGGGTCTAAGAGCTCATCCTAAATCTCCTTTAAATTCCCCATTTGCTAAGTCTAATAAACTGGCCTAAAGATAAAATCATTTGTGCCTGTTAAGCAGCTGCTTTTAATACTAAATTGTGCCACCCTGAAGATGTTCAGATGATATTTTGGGCACAATGTCACTAAGAGTATTATTTCATGATGCAATTCTATATAGATCTACTTAAGAGTAAGCTCCATTCCAGTGGTATTACTCTCCAGGTAAATGAGTAAAGAACTATGATCTATTGGAGTAATATAATATAATATAATATAATATAATTTGATAATGAAGCTCAAGCTCAGATACTTTGGTCACCTAATGTGAAGAGAGGACTCTTTGGAGAAGACCCTGATGCTGGGAAAGATTGAAGGCAAAAGGAGAAGAGGACGGCAGAGGATGAAATGGGTTAGATAGCATCACCGAAGCAATGAGCATGAAACTGAGCAAACTCAGGGAGGCAGTGAAGGACAGGAAGGCCTGGCGCAATATGATTCATGGGGTCACAAAGAGTCGGACACGACTTAACGACTGAACAACAACAAAAATGTAATGTAATGTAATGTAATGTAATGTAATGTAATAATATAATATAATATAATATAATATAATATAATATAATATAATATAATATAATATAATATAAAAACAGCTCTTCAGAGTTTTGGACAACTAAGGGATATGCCCAGCAAAGCTGATGGAAGTTTCTTGTTACCTTTTCTGGAATGTGGCCTAGTATCAGTCCAGTGAAAAGCTGTTACGCTTTTTCTGCCTGCCTCTTCAAGAATGCAGTTAGGAACTCTTTCTCTGTGATATTCTCATAAATGAAGTCGTAGTCTCTGAAATGTTTGCATCTTGGTGAAGCAGTCTCTCTCTCTGTCTCTGTCTCTCTCTCTGGGCTGGAGGGGAAGAGAACAGATCTTTTTCTGCACTTTGCTTTCAGAGTAAATTGATGCAGAAATGAAATGTAAACTAGTACCCTCCAGAAATATGCAGCTACATAAACCTCAATAAGTATAGTTAGTAGTCCAAGATTATGGGAAGTTGTTATGTCCTTGGTTATTTACCTATACTTAGCTTATTCAAGTGTAAACTGAAGTAAGTCTTCTATCAAGAATTACTTCTGGGCCTTTTTATATAAAAATAGTATTAATTAAAGCATAGAAATAGTATTAATTAAAGCAGGAGCATTTAACTCTGATGTCCTTTTTCTTCTTTCAAGAACAGATGTACTTTTGCATACTTCTAAATGTCATCTTGATGGCCTAAGAAAATGTTTTTCTACAAATCAATCCTCCATTGATTCATTAACAAAACCCCTTCTTTCTGTTTGTGGATGTAATGGATAAGTAAAAGTGACAGGAATTTGACAACAACCAAGTAGCCGCTTTACCACTGTGGAAATAGATGTGTTGTCTATAAATCAAGCTTGTACAACTCAAATTACTCTTGAGGAGCATTTTGCCATTTATATTAACTCCAGGAAAAGTGCATAGCTATATTAGTCACAGAAAAGCATTTTGGTATCCTTTTCAGTGTTTTTCTTTGAAATCATTCCATATTAAGTTTCTCTTTCACTTGTGTCATTTTTTAAAAATCTCTGTAGTTCTACAATGTTTCTGGATTTTAGGTCTCTCTGTACCCCCAACCTCTGTACTCTCATACTTCTCTTTCCATCCATTTCCATTCCTATTATTCTTCAATTTTGTCTCTCTCCTGTCATCTTAAAGTCCATCAATGCTTACATGCAGTAATAATTAATTGTAAACTGCAGAGAGTTTATTGGTGAATCACTCCCAGTTAGTACAGTTATTGGTGAACCACATGAGACAAGGACTATGTGATGAAGTTTCACCAGCAATGCATAGATTTTGTTACTCACTATTATATTTAACTGATTGAATTTGCCCAAGGTGTGTCTCTTTTCACTTGCCTACACTTAACTTTATTTTACCATTTTCATGCCCATGTCCCTCAGGTTAGAGATACTATTTTGGAAGATTTTGCCTGTGCTGTTTTAATCACTCTATTAGCAAAGTTAGTCATCTCATTGCTCAACTGTAACTTCAGATGATTTGTGAAGAAAAGCAAAATGCATCTGTGGAATAGTACAGGATTGCTACTAGTCAATATCAACAAAACTGGTCCAGATGGACCAATTATCTAACTCAGAGTTGGACTAATGTGGTGCTAAGAATGCAGTACATGCTAATGATATATGATATTTATTTATTTGTTTGTTAAATGTATATGGCCACCCATCCCACTTGCATGTGACTCTAAACCACAAAGACAATTGATTGGCCATTGCTTGAAAACAGAATGCCAGCTTATATTAGCTTTCTTAGGCATAGAACCTGCAAGATAAGTTGGACAGGACTATGAAAGTCAAGCTAGCATGGAATGATGGGAGCTATTGTCTTTCACATCTGAATGGTGACAGGTCAGGGAAAGCTAGACTAGATGATCCAGAAGTTATGGTGTTCTTAATCCAGCATATTCTGCCATAAACCTAAACTGAGAAAAAGTATGGAGAAGTACTTTCAAAAAGCTACATAGTGCATTCTCTGGGCTCTGGCATACTTTTTTATATTTTATATATTTTAAGCAAAATATAATCATGTACTTAAGTAAAACAATTCTGTTGCAACTGAAGTGCATCTCTACCTCAAAAGCTGTATAATTGCTGCCTTCCTCATTTGCCTTTTTAAAAAAAATAACCTATTTTTGAGACTTGAACAAGTAGGAAAATTAGCAATAAACATGAGGAGGGTGCACACGTGAGCACACACACTGCTGGAAAATAACCCTTTTAAGCATCTCTGCCCCATTGGCTCCAATTAACCTAAGTATTTTTTATAGGTTGCAGCTAGCTGCAATCAGTCATGTTTTTGGGGCTAATAATAATAAAATCCATCATTATTGTAACTTCACACAAACATATACATTCTTTTTCTTCCTCCTGAAGTATTTTAAGCCTCCATTTACCAATGAGAAATTGTGAAGAGAAGCAGCTCTATTTTCTTTGACATTTGCTTGATTCTTAGGTGTAATCAGCGCTGTCTGGGCCAGGCAAGGTTGTGAACTGTAGCAATGTTTGTCCCTGTATGAAATCGCCTAGTTCTAGTGCCATTAAGTACTCAGCAGCTTCCCTCCTCTCTGTCCCACTGTTTTTAATCTGCTGGAGCACTTCAGAAGTAGTGCTTCACTTGTGGACGTATTTCAGAGATTACCGTCAGAGGCTGCTTCCCAGAGACCCAGTCAACTAACAGCCACCATTCCATTTGTTTCAGCAGAACAGCGTTGTGTTTCAGAAGAAGGCACAGCAGGATTTAAGTTTAAGCTTTCTGCCCAAACACCTGCCTCAGAGAAGCCAGGATACAACTGGCAGGGCAATCTAACAAACAGCATTGCCCTTATCACTTTCCTGTCATGGCTCTGTTGGCTTTTCATGGGCTGAAAAGTTGCATAAATCAGCTAGAAAAGAATGAAACGAGTGGATTTCTACTCACTTCCTAAAGCTTGGTGGTATCTATAATGCTTTCTTTGCACAGATATATGGAGAACATATACATCTTGGGATATGGAGACTTGAGAGGTAAAAGACCACCTCAGGTGACACACCCACCCCCATCAGTACTTCTTGAATCCTGTTGGCCTTTCTGTGGAGAACAGTGCACTGAAAAACAGAATTGCATGTTACACAAGGGCTGTTGTATGCCACAATGGCTGTCCTATGTTCCAAAATTAGACATCTAATCTCAGAAGAAATGAGCAAGATTCAACTGCTAATCCAATTGATTCCCATCTTTAGAATGGAATGATTGCCATCTTGTCCAACTTAGCATGAATATGTCTTGGGCTGCTCCTGCTAGGGTAAAATATTCTTCTCCACTTTAGACAAGGTAACCAGTTGGCAGGATGAACTTAATGCTAAGTGTTATATTGTACCTGCAACTGACTCTCTTAGCCCATAATAATTCCCAGGTGAATGTGTGAAGTGCTTCTCCAGAAAAGCTATTGTCTTTGAAGTAATGACAATTGATGTGAAATTTCTGTACATAATATGATTTGTGAATCATCTATATTACTGAAACTTGGGTGGCTCTGCATTCTACTTTACAGAGGAGAACCCTTCAGCTTTTACTGGAGGGCTGTCAGACTATAATCTTCTGTGTGAAGATATCCTATATTTAAAGAACTGTCTATTCCAATCCAGTTTTAAAACATTTTTTAGAAAAAGAAAAAGAGAGCAGAAAGAAGTCTTGAAGTTGCCCACTAATAGTTGGACAACAGACACATTGCAGGCAAAAATTTCACCTGGACATAACACACTATAATGAGATGTACTGCATTTCTATTTCACTTAGAGAAATTTCCTCTAAGTTTATATCTAGATAATAAATAAGTGTAGGAAACTGTTATACAAGGAGAGTGATCAAGAGGCAGGGATAAATATGCCAGTTTCACTAGTTCTCACATTCAGATTTTAAAAAGTATCATTTTTTCCATGAAGAAAGAAGTTGTACATGTGTATAAGTATTCCTATTTAATAGAAAAAAGAAAAAGTAATTCTTACTCATTTGCACCAGCCAAATTCAGTAAGTATTCCCAGTGGGAAGCAACTGTGCCACACTTGTCTGCCCTTCAGCTTTTAAAGATAAAAGAACTTTTGGGGGGCTGGTGGGGAGAGAATAAAAGATGGTAACCCTAATTCAGCATCACAAACATCAGATAACATAAATTCAAACTCAGAGTTTAAAAGCTCAGTATGCAAGGTTTTGCTTAGTTGGATGAATATGTTTTTCTTGGTTCCATACACAAATTAAAAGAGAGAGGGAGAACCCTTTGAGTTTTTCCATAGATCTTGTGAACCCATTTCTAGATGTTGCTCATTAAGACCAAAGAAAATTAACCAAACACTATTCTCCCCTATTTTGAAACAACGCATATCTTTGTCTTTGATTATTCATAAGTGGCTATGCTATTAATGGACATTGATAGGCTTAATCTCCCCCAGCTACATGCACCCTAGGATGCTGCAATTAAAAAGGCAGCTATATTTTTGCCTCCTCCATTTCAAAGTATATCCGCCTAGGTGCATCCATATCGAACTACCATTTTGCTCCACACTTGAAAATGATAAAAATTGCCTCCGTTTCAAGGTGTAACTCTCTTTCTGTAAGAGTGACCTGTCAAGGAAGGCCTGATGGTCCTGGCTGTCTCAGGGTTGATTCTCCAGCATAATTAGAGATAGTCTGCCTTTGAATATAGATCCCATTCAAATAGGTCAAGTAGATCAGATCCATTTGGAAAGTGATTCCAACCTGATTTGGGGTGTAGAAGGGAACTGTAATTGCTTTAAGAAATAAGGATTTTAAAGGCATTTTGGAAAAGATGTCAGTCTATCCTACTCTGTTATGTTTGTGCTTCTCTTTCATAAGAGGGAGGAATAAGCAATGAATTATTTAACTCACACATCTCCTTTTGAAACAGAAATATGTACTACTAGGCTTTGAGGTTCTCAAGGCTTCTTCTCTGGCAGAAGGAGAGCGCTCCTGACAACTGCAAGGGAGATATAACCAAAGAGCCTTTTTTGGTAGAGTGATTGTTTCTGTCAACTGTTTTTCATGCAGTGACTATTTGTGTCAACTGATTTCCTTTCTTGCAACTGCAGATCATAATCCCCACATTTAAAGCAATTTGGACGAGTGACAAATCTGGAGAGTAATGCCACCTTGAATATTTTTACAGAGGCTTTTGCAGTAAATCTGTACAGGGAACAAAAGCACCTGTGTAAACAGAAAAAAAGTGGGAAGGTAAATTGCAGACATATTTATGCAGTATCTTGTGACAGCCCATATTCTCTTGCAGAATCGCAGATTTGATTTTACGTCAATGCATCAAGATGATTGATGGGCGAATCAATTGTATTCTATTGGATAGCTTTTTTCCTTCACTATTATTGAAGTGTATGGATGTAACAGACACTAACTGTACTCTGTAGCAGCCCATAGCAGATTCAATAGCTCTCAACAGGTAATCTTCAGTCACAGAGTGCAGAAACTTGCTTTGGGTGGCAATGGAAACCACTCAAAGAAATAATTTAAAGCTTCAGCAGCTTTATTCAGCATTTCCTGCAAGGTCCAGATTTTTCACATTCAGCTATACTTTTGGGATTTGATTTAATTTTCCATTTGAATTTAAAGGGAAGACAATTCAAGGGTTGGTGAAATGCTATGGCAGTTAAAGGACAAAGATGGTGGATGGATGGCTAGATAGAATTTGAACTATCAGTTACCAGACCTGGGCTTCAAAAATTTGGACAACCACTAGATGGTAGCAGAGAGTTAGAATTTTATCCATCTGTTTGTTGCCATCTGATGATCACTCAGATTTTTGCTGCACAAATCTGGTAGCCCTAACAGAATTACGTGGTAAGCTAACAAATACCTGTGTTTAGTGCAGTAAGCTAATGCATGCTGATATTTTCTGAACTTCACCACATTCCTTCTATATTAGAAGGACTTTTTGTAATAACAAAAAAGGCTGTTTTGGGAAGTTGTAACCCATTCAGGAACACTCTTTAAAAAGGCATTTTAGGTGGCTACACCTTTAATTTTTAAAAAATTAAAAAATCCTTTTTCTTTGTTTTAAATTGTGTCATCTTATTATTCCTGCTTCATTAGTGTAGAGTATAGCTGCTCTTCTTCATTCCTGTTGGATGAATGGTAGTATACAAATATCTGAAATATTTACATTAATATAAACAAAAAGGGGAACCAATGTGGTGGTGTACCTAGAATTGCTTTTCCCAACCTCTAAATATTTTTAATTATAAACCTGACTGATTTTATTTAAATCACGTCTTTTTCTAGATCAGTTTCAGTTATTTAAATCACTCTCGGGAAGCCTTATAAGAAAAGGAAACACTTTCTCAGGGACAGATGTAGGTTTCATTTTATTTTTAGGAAACAGATGTAAACATTATAATATAATCTTATTTTTTTCAGATTAATGTTCATTTAAAATTGGATATTGGTCATGTATTTAGCATCAGGTAGATACATCTTGTGAAACCAATAATAGGTTCAATTAATTTTAGATATAGGAGATAATTTTGCCATAATAGAACAGGAGAACTGGTTACTTCTGTGATGCTACCCAGCATTCACAAGATGGCAGGTACTTTCCAGATACAGAGTCAATATCTTCTCTGTCTCAGATTAGATCTTCCTGAAGAAAAAAATGTTTACCTGAGCTTGTACCAAAAGGAGATTCCTGCAACTTCATCCTTTCTATAGAAGAAAAAGTTTTGTCTTTTAAAAATCAAGCAAAAATCAACATACCAAGGCTGGGCAGAAGAATTAAGAAAGATTGCGGCTGAGCAGCTCGTCAAAGCTTCAAATCAGTTAGAATCTGGAAGATCTAGGGAAACAAGCAGGAAACATTGTACTTTCACTCTAAAGCAGTGTTTCTCAACCTCAGTGACTTTAAGAAGTGTGGACTTCCAACTCCCAGAATTCTCCAGCCAGCATGCTGGCTGAGGAATTCTGGGAGTTGAACTCCACACATCTTGAAGTCACTGTGGTTGAGAAACACTGCTCTAAGGAATAGGTTAAAATGACTTAGAAATACTGTGTGAGATTATTTTTATTTTTTGAAAGTGGTGAACGTTTAAACTTTGTGTTACACATCTGTGTCTCTGATATGTATTTTCTCTGTTCAGTGATTGTGTATCCTAGGAAACAAATACTGTCTTGTGGCATACTTAGAGCCTTAAGGTTTCTTGTTTATTATTTCCATTGGAGAGTCTTTCAAGATGCTGCCTGTCTTTCTCACAGCTCTCTCTTCTGATCTCCTCTACCTGTTTTGCATGTAAGTTCATTTAGGGAAGAAGTTTTACTTTAAAAAAAAAAAAGTTAATTTTGTGTATACTTTGTGAAATTGATCTACCTCCCAAAGGAGAGCCAGGGGCTGATTTCCCTAGTCACACATCTCTATGTTCCAGTGTCAGGTGGTGACACTAAGTAATGGCCCAAGGAACAGGGTCTCAGCTGCGAGTAGATCAAGGTGTGCCAAGTTCTGGAGAGCCAGGCCCTTCCTCTGCCAGCCCAGAAGAGACCCCTCCCGGAGCAGGCCCCAGCAAGTAGGGCAGGCCCTCCCAACCTAGGCATGAAGGCCCTGAAGCCTGGCAAATTTGGCACCTCGTGAGCAAGTAGTTAGCCTCTTCCAACTCAGGTGAGGTGACCACCTCCTCACCAGCACCAGCTGGGCAAAATGAGCTGCAACTCTGTCTTGCTAGCAGGATTTAAGTAATGCTGCGGCCCCTCCTAAGTTTCTGGAAGCAACTTACGTGTCCAGCGCCTTGTTCTCTACTTTATGCCTTTTGTTTCTGACTCCTGCAATGTTTGCAACCCTGGCTTGTTCCTAACAACGGCTCTGGCTCTCTCCTTGGCAATTCCAAGACTGAGTTCAGTATTTGACAACAGACTGCTTGAGTCTCACTTGGCGCTTGATTTTTTTTTCATTGTTTTTATTGAACTATGAATAACAAACAATATCAGGTAACTACATTAACATAAATCCAGGATGAATATATATATATATATATATATATATACACAAAAAAAAGAGATAGAGAAAAAAATATATAGAAAATAGAAAAAAAAAACACACCCTACAATGTAAATAGATAGGTATTGTACCTGTACAAATTTACCATATATGTAAAATATACCATATTATAGTCTATTGCTATTGAGGTAGTATCACTTGGTTCTTGACGAACTGGCACACATTCCACGCCATTCCTCCTGGCAACTTCATTCTGGTTTCCCTTGCTCCTTATCTTTTGTCTGACAGTCCTCAATACAAGTGCACTCTCAGCCTGTACTTGTCTCTGGTTCCCTGAAAACCCTTCAACACACACAATGCCTGCACTCTTCTAGCCCTTTTGAATGTCCATATAGTTAGAACAGGAAACATTATAGAATTTATTTTGTTTTTACCAGCTTTGTGTGTGTGTGTGTGTGTGTGTGTGTGTGTGTAGGCGGTGGTTCATTTACTTGCCAATAAGATGCGTAGGTTGTGGGATCCCTATCTGTCTCACATCCTAGGAGTAGGGAGGAGAATGCCAGGTAAAGTCCTGGAAAATAGGTGGTTGCCTATTTTCAGCTACAAGCAGCTACAGTACACCAAGGCAAGAAAGCACTGCCAGAGAGCATAAACCCAGAAGATTCTGGGAGAGGAAGTTTGAGACCTCCTGCCGTTCAGTCTGTGGGGTCAGCCTTGTTGCTTCAGTTGTGATTGATTGATTATGTGCCATCAAGTTGGTGTTAACTCCCAGGGACCACACAGATAGATTTTCTCCATGACGATCTATCCCTAACCTGGTCTTTCAGATCTTCCAGTGGTGTGCCCATTCTACTCTAACAGAGTCCATCCTCACTGCTGGATGTCCTCTTCTTCTCTTCCCTTCTACCTTTCCCAGCATTAGAGCCTTTTCCAGAGATTCACAAAGGAGGCTTTTAAGTTGTATTAATAAATAACTTGTTTATTCTGCTTAAGTTGTCATCATTAGGCAACCAAAACTGTATTTCAGCAAAAGGAGCATGCATTTCTAAACTGCTAACTATAAATGTGGTTTTTTTAAAAAAAATAAAATTAAATAGGCAATTTCAGCTAAGTCAGATATTGGGTGAGTTATGCAACTAATGAAGTATTCTTACCATCTGATTATACAGTCAGAAAAGATGCAAGCTTTCTTGCCTTTAAGTATCCAAATTCTTTCTCAGTTTAGAATGAATTATACAAAAGAATTGGGGGGAGGGATCCCCCTATATACCTGAAGAAGAATTTAATGCCATCAGAAGCTGAATTATGACTTAAGTAGCTTTTGAATTCAAATGCTTTGAAATATTCCTAGTTTTTTTTTAAATTTAATATATTTATATACCACAGGCATAGCCAACCTGTAGTGGGTTCCAATAAAATCCAATCAGTAGCAAACAGTCAAATCCAAAAGATAAATTATGTTGAAATAGCATAAATGTTATAATGTCATAAAGCAACATATAATTACTGTACATAGTAAAAATAAATAAAATATCATGCCAGCATTCAAAGATCAGATAACAAATTACAGTGAAGTCCCTATGGTAGAAGGCCTACATTGTAAAAGAAAGGTTCTGAATTCCTCCTAAAACACACCAGGTAAGAGGAAGATATTTGGAGAAGGGAATTCTGATAGATTTTGTCTTCTACGATCAGTGGAGGGCACTTGAGTTAAGTTTCCTCAGAATGGCACAAATACATTCTGCTCATTTTTCATTTTTAGTCCTTTTCCCTCTTCCCTGGCAATGTATGAATTGAACTACTTCTTCTTCTTCCTTGTATCTACTCCATTCTACACATCCTATATTTGTTGACCTTCATCTTTGCCATTTTAGAGAAAGAAGTTAAGAGCTTGACTATATGTGAGGGTGAACCTGAGTCTCCCCTGTCTTAGTCCTATTATCTTGTAAATACAGTGCATCTAATAAAAACAAGGATTTTAACTTTCAATCGCAACCATTCTGAGGACTTTAACGCTAAAGTCCCTCCCTCCTCTTCCCCAGATGAACTCCTGTTTCCCAAATATAACCACAACAACCCATGAGAGGTCATCCAATTTATCTTTCTGCTCAATCCAACCTTTATTCCAGCCTGGGAAGAGGCAACTTTGTACTAAATTCAGAAATATTGGATCACAACAGAGAGTGCATCCTTTCTTGCATGGAATCCTGGAAAGGCCCATTTGCTTACAGTACATGTGACCTCTTTCACCACTTTGCCAAAATAAATTTCCTTATGCTGGAAATGCATACCAAGGCAGCCACACATTCCCAGGCCTTTCAAGAAAGGAGTTTCCTCCATGACCAAGCCTGTTTTCCCTCTCTCCTTTTTGCATTTCTTTATCTGGGGCAGACAGATGAAGAAACCATCTCTATATACAGGCTGCCCATCTTTTGGCAGCTTACTGAAATAAGCAATCAGATTTGCTTTGATTTTATTATCCGCAAATGACAGCCAACGACTTGCATTCTCAGCATTAATTCAGAATTATATGCTAACAAGCAAAGCCACATAAAGGAATAGGATTAGAGCCCATATACACAAATGTGCATGATGAAGTGGCAGTTTATCACTGACAGTACGTGAGCATCTCATTTATGCCTTAACTGTCAACAGATTAAAGGTAGTTAGTCAATTAAGTGACTTTTAAAAATATATTAATCAAATATTGAACTGAGAAAATAAATATCACAGCACATTAACACATGATATACAGTACTTTGAGGTTAATAGAGGCAATTCTTAGCCTTAATTAATGTGGATAAATCAGTTGTCAAGAATTGTTTCTTAAAAACATACCAGACCTTACATTTTTAACTGTGTATAAATAAAGTGTATTTTGTGTATAAACAGAGAATAAATAGGGTTATTAAAAATATACCACTGTGTACTTTGATGTATTAACTGCGTATTGTGATTTTGCATGAAATATTTGCTGGTGATGTAAATAATTTTTTTAGTCAAACATTCTGTATTGTATTATGTTAGCGAAGATCACATTGATTGGCTAAGCTTTTGAAACCATGTGGAATGTCCTTGAATAATCACACACTCAGAACAAGTCTATCAGAATATTTTTAGTACAATTGCTGTGAAATAAAAGAAAAGTTTTGCATTCTAACTGGCTGGCTTTAAAACATCACATGACTTGGATCCACATATTAGGCAAAGCCAAAATAAGATTTGTTTCAATTTGGTTAAGCCTCATCTGTAAATACAGATTTCTAAAAGGTGACTTCATGTGAACCAAGCCATTATAGAGTCTTCAACAACTCATACTTAAACAAAGCCATGGTGTAACATAAAGAGAAGGAACTCTTTCATTTGCAGCCCTTGGACCTTTTTCTAATGATACTGTTGAATTTTGAGGAGTGAAACCTATGAAGATTATACAATAAACTTAACATACACTTAACCATAACAACATTAGCAAAATTTGTATTGGATAGAGCTTCCAAAAACCTTAGTTTGTTCCTTATCTCTTCCTCCCTGCTTTTGTGTATAAACACTAATTGTGGACGATTGCAATAGTAAGTGGTATTTTGAGGAAGCACTATATTGTATTAGGCAGAAGCTCTTCAAAGGCATTGCCATCAACGGTCTGAAGAAGATGCGATGTATTGAATATCTGCCTAGCAGCATTCTCTCCACCCCCCACCCACACCCCCATTTTAAAATACCAGGGCAAACTCTGGGAGCTTGCATCCTCAGTGAAGTTATTCCAGATTACATGGAGTCACATATAAAATAGCATTTATATATTTCAGTTTCCTGTGATTTAGAAGCCTGAGTGGAATTTTCAATTGCCTTATACTTTGCATTAAACCAAAGGTTTGGCCAAGATTTTTCCCAAACTTTATGTGTTCTTTCTAGTATTTTTAATATGTATTATGTTTCACAATACAGAGAAAATTGAAATGCAAATAACTTGATTGATGTATGCCCTGTTACCAACATACACACATTTTTGTCTGTGTGATATCTGGGTATGAACTTTTTCATATCTCCACTGTGGGTAGATTTTTTAATTTTGTAGCATCAGGAGTTTGCAGATCATAGTGCAACTGGAAGAGGAGATTCAAAAGTTTAATTCTAAAAATTTCATAGGCTTCCTAATCACTTGAGTCCTATTATATTCATGTTATGCAATCTTAACTGCAACCAGTTGATGCTATCTTTCCCTTTAAATGAATAATTTATCAGTTCCCAGAGCCAAACGTGGTGAGGAGACAACCACTGTTTTTATATTTCAGTGATTCTTCCCTCAACTGTATATCACAACCTTTGTTCCAGTCCATCTTTCCTTCCGCTGATCTTTGATCCACTTTGATCCTTTATTTGTTCTCCTACAAAATTGGATTTGATTAATGAATGGTTCAAGAAAAAGGCAGCTCATTTCGGCATACATATATTCATAGGAATCTGGTGGGTGTTGGGAGGAAGGCGATGTAAAAATGTCAACATGGCAGTCAACATCATGATTAAGCCCTGCCCCATTTAAACATACTTGGGATGCTGACACAATGTACAAAAGGGGTGAGCCTTGCATCAGAACGGTCCACCTGCCATCTTGCTGATTTTGACCTTCTCAGTGTTGCTGCATAAAAACATGAAATTGTGCATCAGTGGATTCAACTACTTCATTTTCTGAATTATTAATTTGATCTCACTATTGAAGCTTTGCACTCAAGCATGGGTTTGGATGAAATCACCAGCTTCTTGTAAACAGAGGCTTTCTTATCCCCCTCAACATGAAATGAATGCTGATACAGGCTAGCAGTCTTTTGAAACATGCAAAACTTTACCATGACCTTGAAGAAAATCAATCCAGCCTTTCTGCATGCTGGAACCTCACCAACATTTGCAAGGTGGTATGTCTTTGTATGCATGTTTAAATTCTAACTAAGGGTGATGCTACGCTTCTAAAGTTCAGAAGCTCTTGGTGTCAGAAATTCTTTATTTCCTGGTTCATTCTGAATCACATTTGCCTCCCACTGCTTTTCTTAATTGAATCAAATGCAGAGGATAACAATAGCTATGATGATGTTAAGGTGAGGTTAAGGCTAAGGTACAACATGAAATACAATTAATTGAAAGAGAATATATGACTCATCTTCTCTGTAGTCTCAGAATTGAAGCGTGATCATGCCAGTTGACAGGTACAAGATATAGAATTGTTTATCATGAAACGCCTCACATACCTGCTGTTTACGTGGAAGGGGTAGCAAACAGTTGGGTCCATGTTGAGCAGGCTTTGATGTCCCATCTTCCTCCACATCTGAGATGCTTTCCATTTCTGTTTGAGATTTTCCAAATCTGTTACAATAATTCCAGCAGTGGGGACATTATTCTCATCTGGAAGGCTGCCATGTGTAGCTCGACATTCCCTTGAAAATCAGACCCTTTTAACTGTAACCTTTTATTTTTGAAACTTTGTTACTGAATAAATAATCTACAAACTCCTTTGATAACATAAAAGGGCCCAGTTGCAACAGATCAAACGTCCTCTTCTCTCAAGCATCCAACAAATACCTCTTGGGAAGATATGGGTGCAATAACCCCTAGTTGTTTCTCAGCAATTAGTACTGACAGTCATACTGAGCTTGGCACTTGGCGATATCTATAACAATCATGTCCAGTAGCCACTGATACGATCACCCATGAATCTGTCTAATCCCTTCTTAAAGCCTTAAAGAAACTGGTGATCATCATCACACTTTACAGAACCAACTTTAATTTGGTTTCACTCTATGACAAATTTTATACATTGCCTTATCTTCCCATTATCTTTTGGTTATGGAGTTTGATTTATGAATGGTTTATTGTGGAGTGGTTTCATTTTTCAACTTGTTTATTAAATTACTAGGGTCTGTGCATGTAATACATGTCATATGACTATATTATTGACCTGCAGGAGGCTCTTCTATTTTTGTTTATTTTGAAGGGGAAAGATTACTTTGAAAAATTAACTTTCTTTCAGAACTGACCTTGCTGCTAAGATACTAAGGACTGAGGACTTGGTGCTAGTTTCCTCTTTTTAGGAAATAAGACTTGTAAGAGTTACAGTGTTGGTAGAATGTAATTAATTGAGAGTACTGGATCATAATGACCATTGTGTATGTGCAGATAATACAATATTTTAGGCTAGAATAGGGGCAGACTAATTTGGCCCCAGCGATTTCCAGTTCTAAAGACACCTTCCCTTTTTATGAAGTTCAGTTGCTTTCCTTGTATAACTTCCTACCCCAGCTGAAGCCGACGTTCAGCTTCCATGCAGAAAGGCTAGAGTAGTATCACTGGTTTCTAACATCTCACACGCCCTGCTCCTTTGTTGTGTTTTGCGATGAGTCTTGCCTGACCACCCCAGTTTCCAACATTCTTTTATTTCCTTTCTGTGCCTGCAAAGAGAAGTGATGGTGCTGGATTTCTTCTTTAGAGACCAAAGCTGTTCAGAACTTGTGACCTAAGATATTTCAAAACATTTCACACGTATGTTGGCAGAGTCATTCATGCACACCAGATAATTCAAGAGCCACTTTCTGGCTGGCACATCTCTCTTTCAGTGGGCAGAGCTAATTTTAATGCCAATTGATTTTTGGCTTTTGTTCCATTTGAAATATTCCCTCTATTAATAAGTTCTTGGTGACTACCAAATACCATGTGGCCTTTGTTGTTTTAATTACTATAAGTTTATGCATCATGTTGCAGCTGATTATATGCCCTTAGATAAACTTGTTTTGCTGACTAAATCGTAGTTCAGATACTGATACAGTTCTGCTCGGATTAATTGAACCATGAGAGGCATTTCAGTCCCCAAACCAGCTGTGTGAAAGTTGCAGTTTAATTGATTGCCTGATCCAGGAGGGAGGGAGGGAGGGAGGAAGAAAATTTTAGTCATTTGACTAATCCCAAAATAAGAATGCAGAGAGGGTACAGAAATGGTTCACTCACAACTGATTGTATTCTGGCCCTCATTAGCAAATGATCAAAATTGGCATACTTCATTCATGCACGTAGTGAGATCTCCATATGGAAGCTAAAAGTAATGATTTTGATAGACACGTCTGTCTTTCTGCAGCATTAAAGTACCAAATTGTATGTGAAGCCTTCTGACAGTCAGTCTTGATTTGGACAGATCTTGCTGTATCTCACAGAACCACCAGATTGGTCTGGAGCATCCAAATCTCACATATGCTCCCAGTTTAAGTAGTAAATATTGGAAATCTTTCATGCTCACAACATAATATTGCATATGATGGATCTGGAATCTAAAGGAAAATCTCATGGCTTTGTCGAGTGTCAGCCATTTTGGTCTTATTGTAAAATAAAAGTAGGCAGCACATAAGTAAATAAGCCACAGGGCTGGCTCTGAGAAAAATTACATTTATACTACTATAATACTATACTACTGTATGTATAGTAGACAAGGACTTGAAGACAAGTGGTGGTGATAGATGTAGCGCTGCCAAGTGACTAACATCAGGAAGAAGGAGTATGAGAAGTACCAGGGCGGAGGAACTAGAGAGGATGTGGAAAGTCAAGGCCAAAGTGGTCCCAGCGGTGGTAAGAGCACTCAGGGCTGTGACTCCTAAGCTGGGAGAGTGGCTCTAACAGATCCCAGGAGCAACATCAGAGCTGTCTGTCCAGAAGAGTGCAGGGCTAGGAACAGCTAAGATGCTGCGCAGAACCCTCAAACTCCCAGGCCTCTGGTAGAGGACCCGAGACTGAGGAAGACACATACCACCCATAGGGGTGAGAGCGGATTTAATTACATATGTGGGTGGGTGGGCGGGTGTGTTAAATTCCACTGAGCTTCTGCAACCATTTTTTATTTCTTTCTCTAGCAATTTTGCAAATGATTGCAATCATTTCACCAGTGTTCAGAAACCACAGCAGAACCCATCTAATGCAGACCTTTTGTTACTGACCTCACTTGTTACTGACCTCAACTAATGATTATTCAATGAAGGAATGAGCAGGCATGGTTTCTCAGATGTTTGGGATGGAAAATCCAATCTGGGTAATATAATGACCCAAAAAGGATCATGGCAAAAGGCCTGACTATATTTTTAAACTTGTAAATGAAGATAAGAGAAAAAATAGGATTGCATGTATATGAATGGTAAAATAATAACAGTATAATCCTATACTCATCCTCTCAGATGTAAGTCCCGTTTTGGTACAAGGACTTGTTTCCAACTTTAAAATTAGCTTTGGTTTGTTTGTTTTAATGGGATGCATTAAAGTTAATTAATTAATGTTACAGATAACATCTAGACCTGAAAACTGAGCTGAAAAGTTACTGTGTAAGCCAGCACCTATCAATAGCCAGAACAACATATTTTGAAATGAGTCAGTTACCAAAACTCTCCAATCTTATTGATATCTTCCAAATGGTTGGGGGACTCAATAAAAAGGTAGGTAGGTAGGTAGGTAGGTAGACAGACAGACAGACAGACAGACAGATAGATAGATGTGTAGCCCCATATTCCTCCAAGACTCGGCCTCAGTTCTGCTTAATGTAATAAATCTTTATTAATGTTTTGTCATTCCTACCTCCACTTCAAAATTTTCTAGTATTCCTTCAACAGAAGTGGTAAAGATTGCCGAAGTAATATATTGAGGGTATATTGTTGGTCTGTTTATTTATTTATGTAACAAAGGAAGTTACATCACAAATCAAACTATTTGTCTATCTAGCACAGTGGCTTTTCAGGGTTTCTGGCTGATGAAATTTCCGTCAAGTGCTTTTGGATCCTTTTAAATGGAGATGCCAAGGTTAGTTTGGGACTTTCTACAGACAACTTGTGTTAGTTTGTAGCTAAGCTGTGACCTCTTTTTCATTCAGAAAGTCTGATTTATCCAGTTGTGTTGTGTTTAGGTACAATAAAAAAAAAAAAGCAAGCAAAGAGTGTTTATTTAGATTTATAGCCTGCCTTGCCCCCAAGGGCTCAAAGCAAGTTATTGCTAACATCTATCATATATAGATTGAATTTCGCAGCATAAAAAACATTATGCATTTCATCTTTCATGTAGTCCTCCCCTTCCACATGTATATTGAAAGGCGAGAAGGACAGATCTATCCCATAGAAGGTTTAAATCATAAATGCTGAAGAAAATTATCTTGTCAATTCTCATTCATTTCTTATTTACCAGGATAGACCTTGGATCCCTAATCCAACCATTTTCTGGCATCTTCACCTTATGCATCATGCTCTGAAGCATTCTGTTTCATCCGATACATTTTTGCAGCAAGAAGATGTTCAAACATAACATATTGAAAATGAGAAAGTAAGGGAGCACATTCCCACCAAACCAGAATACCTAGCAACATGTTTTTCTTCCTAACAGATAAGAAGGATGGGTATTAATGGTGCAAAAGCAGATATGTGAATTAGTCCTGCCTCCTCTTCCTTTTCCTTTCTCTTTTCTGCAGGTTGAACTCAATTTTCTGCCCCATGGTCTTAGAAGCTGCTTAGAGTAATTCCTAGTAATATTTTCATTTAGAAATAAAAAGAAATTGATAATTTTAATCTTTAAAGCATCTTTTTAAATAGCCCTGATATTAACTACCTAAAAGAATGGCAGAAAGCCACCTGGGAGAAGGGGTAAGCAGTTTCAAATTATCTTCTGAAATGCTAACTAACAGTTCTGGTCAGCACAGCAAATGCCATGCCCATCTTCTAGAAGGCTGATCTAAAGCTTTCAGGGTGAGCTTCCAGAACTGGAGACAAATTAAATTGGCTAAGAACCAATATTGGCAAGTCTTGAAATAATAAATTCTGGTAGCTGAAACATTCTGAATGAATGACCTTCAGTTCAGAGGGTAGAACCCTAGCCATGTCTATTAGATTCAGTGTTTTTTTATGGATCTGGGGGAAGAGTACGATGCAAAAGTTTATATACAATTGAATGTACGGTTTTGCATCATGTCACGTGATGAAGAATGATAGAAACCACAACATCTGAAAAAGCAGACGTTCCCAGTCTCTACATTGTTGGATAGCAGGTCTCGAGTATTTCTGAAGGAAATTTTTCCAATTCTGTTAGAAAATGTCAAGACTGAACGTGAAATCAAGCCCACAAACATACGTTCCAGCAGTGAGCTAAGCTCATTTCCGTAAAAGCAATCTCGCGTAACACAAAGAAAACAAATCAGTAATTTTAAACCCAGAGATGAGTGAACCCTTTTTGTCAGTATGGCCCACACAACCAAACCCGAGTTAGAAAAATTCAGATGGCCACCAGATGGCAGCAAACTGTTACCTAAAACTCTAATGTTCTGCTGCCATCTAGTGGTCATCCTGATTTTGCAGCCCACAGCATTGTGAGTATAGAGAAATAAAACTGAGATTGCTTCTCTGGTGCTGATACTAAAGACATTTCCTTCAGAATAAGCATTTCCTTTATCTGTTGGTTTAGGGAAAAAATGATTAAAATATCTGGAATTATGTACAGGTCTAGCTAACCATAGCATATTTTCAAAAAGGAAAAGAGAGAAAGGATGTGGTAGCAGAGTTAGTTCCACCTAATTCCTGGTACCTGATATGCTCTTGGTGACTTTTCTGAGTCAGAGGGAGAATGGCCTGATCCAACAAGCTGTCAGCCTCAGGAGCCAGCTAGTGATCGATCACCTTAGGCAGATATAAGCAGCAGGAGCAGACTTTATAATGAGGGGCAAGATCCTGGGATAGTGCCTCGCCCAGGATGCATCAGTAACTTTGAAGGACAGAACAAAGGCAATCTGCTCAGCTACTTGGCAAGCAAGAATGACAGGATATATCATTGAGTCATTCCTGTAGCTAAGAGCAGCCTCTAGGACTTTGCTGTCCGAGAGTCTTCCACCTCATACCTGTGTTGTTGTATCCTTGCTCTGTCTCACATTCTAGGATTTACAACTGAAATCAGCTTCTCTTATAGAACTGCCATTTGAATCCTAGACTGACATAGACCATTTTATTTCTCTGCTAATGCCTCACCCCATTTTCCTGGACCTGCATGCCATTGGCTGCCTGCCTTCTAGGCCCGCCTCTTGTCCCTTATGGCTGTGTGTCTGGACTAGACTTTGGGACCTCTGGCTCTGGATCTCTGAAGTCTCAACTTTAGCAGTGCCCATATTGGCACTGTTGGTACTGCACCCTGGCTGCCAAGCAAGATGTCGCCTTCCCTATTTTCTTCCTGAAAGCCTGAACGTGACTGCACAGCCCAACTTTCTACCTGAGGTCTTAGATGAATTTCAATTCCATCATTTAACCACTTATAACTAGCTACTGTATGATTGCTCAATCTAGAATCGAACATTATTATACTTCTTGGCTATGCTATCGTCTGTTACTCTCTGGGGGTGGAGTTACTTAGGCTGTGTTAGTTGCAGGGCCCTTGCTTTGGGCTTAAAGACTCAGTCCTTGATGCACACTTGAAGGGACCTTCTAGTGTGCCTCCACAACTACCAAGCTTTGAGAAACTGAGCTGGTATGCTGAATTACTGCTGTGCACAACTGGATGAGGGAGGGTAAGTAAACTGTAGGCCACCTTCAGGTACAGCCTATTATTCAGTCTCCAAAATTCATTGCAATTTCTTATATCTTTTGTTTAATGAAAAAATGTACAGGTTCAGTATACTTATGGTGTAGAGCATTAAGGTAGTAAACATTGCAGTTAAGGTGTCAGACTGAGATCAGGGAGATTCAAATTGAAATCCCTTTGTGACCATGGACTCTTGGGTGACTTTGGTGCACTCTCTTTCTCAGCCCAAATGACCTCACAGTCTGTTGTGGGGATAAAGTGAAGTAAAACTAGGGCTACTAAATCTGGGCTGCAGAAATCCGTGTAAGCACTAGATGGCAGCAAAGAGTTATAAAAACATGGTCTTTTCAGTTCTATCTCACATTCATTTGGATTTTTACAGCCCTGATTTGATAGCCCAACAAAAGACTTCCATAAACATCATCTTGGGCTTCCAGGAGAAAGTCAAGATGTGCATGCTGTTATATTGCCGTAAAAAATCTTGGCCAAAAAGTTGCAAAAGAAGGCAACAAACATCATGCCATTGTCACATCACCTGTGGCTCCACGTAGCTTACTTGTTTTTAAAATAAAGTGTGGCTCCTGACTGAAAAAAAATTATGGCCCACCCTGTTGTAAAATGAGGAAGGGATAGGCTAAACTTGTAGGTCCATTATTAGGTCTGAAACAGAGAAGTCAGTATTTTGCCTGACACACTTCCAAAGAAAGTTAGACCATTCTTTGTTGATCCTTCCAGAAGAAGATTGCTTGGTTAGTTACCTTTTACCAAACAGTTCTGCAGCTGTGACTACCTTGTGATGATATAAAGTATATTTCTTCCCACACTGCAGCTCCTGCACTGAATTTCACGTGCCATTGGGTTTGAAAAATTTGCATATATAACTTGAATCTAATTACAGAAATACAAAAAAAGCTGGAAACTTATATGAAATCAATCCCTTGCCAGAAAACAACTATCATCAAAAGTATGGCAGGGGGAGGAGGGGAATAGCAATTGCAAAGAGAAATATGCTGGCAGCGGCATATTTGCTCCAACCTTTCTCCTAAAGATTTTCTCATTATACTTTAATGAGGTTTGGTGGAAGAAACAAAAGATCAATCCTATAAATTAAAGGCTTAAGAGCTAGTTTAAGGAGGGAGAAGAAGGAGTTATAGTCTATTGCAATTTATTTTGGTGGGGTGGAGTGGGTCGCCATTTCCATTCCACTGTCGGCCTTTTCATAGAAAATGAAGCTGGAGGAGGAAGAAGGAAAATAGTTCAAAAGGTATTAACTTTTATCCCAAGAAAAATAGTGGCAATGTTAAATTGTGGCTGACAGTGTGGTGGTAGTTACAAGGGAGGTGGTTGTTGAAACTTAACTCTTACCATAGTATAGATGGATCCCAGAATTACCAAAGGACTGTTTTTACCCATTTTGAATAACATCTAATAACCTCTAATGGTATGTGGGAGTGACCTTGGGAGACAGAAGGAAGAGCCACAGACTAGACAACAGACGAGGGCAGCTGAGTCTGCAGAAGGAATGGGGGCATGGCAAATGACTCAGAAGGGACCGTCCCTAGTTTCTTGGACTGTAAAGGTGAGGGGGAGAGATGTACTTTCAGACTTGCAAGATTCTGTTAATGTAACCTTACAGTAAAGTTAGAGTTAGTACTTCTGGGTGTGCTTCTTGTCTGGATTACCTTGTGAAGCTGATATCAATCTTGCAAGTGAAAATACATCTCCCCCCCCTCACCTTTACAGTCCAAGAAACTAGGGAGGATCTCTTCTAAGTGGTTTGCCACATACCCATTCCTTCTGCGGACTCAACTGCCACTTGTCTGTTGTCTAGTCTGCGGCTTTTCCTCCTGTCTCCCAAGGTCATTCCCACATACCCTTACATAACCATAAAGTTCTAAAGTTTCCTGGATCCCTCAAAACATGGTTTATGGTCATTTGCTGTCCTACCAGCCTCTCTCTTCTGAACAATATTTGATTAATGCATTTGTGGGCCACCTTTTGAATCCCAAAAGCCAGGATGGACACCTTGTTTAATGGCCAAACGCTATATATTTTTTGCTCCTGGAAATCAAGGGTTGCAATGGATGAGATAGCACGTGGGCAATGCATGTTCGCTCCTGTCTCTCTCCCTCCATGAGTCCTGGGCATAAAAGATAGTTTGTTCATATCTTGTAGTACTACCACTAAACCCTTTCCAGATTACTTGGGCTACAAATAGTAGACTAACTGGTACTGTTTTCTGTTGAACAAAAGAGATATTCTCTTCAAAAGCCACATGCCATTTTTAGAAAAGAATTCCCAGTAATAGCATTGTAGAAGAAGAATGAATAAAAAGCCTGATGAGTTCTGGAACAATAAATAGGTTGACAACTCCTCTTTGAGGCCTTCCACCTCCACATCCCCAACCTCAACGCACCCTACTGTTAAAAGGAGGAAAATGCATATGTCACTTATCTGTCTGATTTTCATCCCACGCTCCAAACAAAACTAGTAAATTATATACTAGCTGCAGTCACAAATCTCCACACATTTGATAATAACATCTCTATATTTAAGTGGATTTGAAGTTCTTAAGCATGATGCTAGCCTCGATCTTTTGAGCTTACTGTAGCTCTTGAGTTACAGCTGGGGAATATTAGCTTATTCAGTAAATCCTAAAGCCCCTGAAATGGTAGACTAGTAAAAAGTGGTATTAAGTAAGCTTCAAGATTTCTCTTAATGTAAAAGTGCCTCTCTGTAGAAGAGCAGAGCAAAAAAAAGTCAAGGTGGTCGAAGGAGAGGGAGAGATAATCTAGTGGAGAATGAAATGTTGACATCTAGAATGTTCTTAGGATAGCACACTGGTATCATGAAAGCTGTATATAATTATCAGGCACTTTGGTGTACCAACAATCTGCCTATGGTTGAAAAAAAACAATAAGCTCTGTATCAAAAGACTTCTTTGGGCATACCCAAGAATTATTGTGATTTTTAAACGTTCCTTTAATGAACAAGAAAAGGTCCCCTTTGCTGCAATTAAAAGAACTGACAAATTTGAAGGCCCTCTATGAGATAGCATGTCTACTAAACCGTGTTAGACCCATGACCGTTTGCACTGTAGCCATAATCTTTTCAAACTTACTTGGTCTCTCTAGCTCAAAAGCATATTTGCATTCATTTTTACTTACATTAATGTAAAGGCATGGGGTACACATATTGGAAAGTAAGTCCCAGTAGCTGACACACACAAACGACAGCAAAAGAGGAAATAATGTTGTGCTTACTAGCAATGGAGATTTTTTTTCTTTTTTTTCTTGATTAGTTGTGGATGATTTCTGTAACCAAGTAAGTAGAGAAGAAGGTTTAAGACTTCCCAGAACATGTGGCCCTATTCCTGATTGGGATGTTAAAAAAAAGAAGACGTCTGAAATTGAACAAAATGTGAGTTTTGACATTCTGTAGTTCTCAGAACTATATTCTATGGGAGTTTAAGAGCATACTGTGGATTTCAATGTGTGCTAAGCTACCAGAGGCAACAAGTTCAGTAATAATCAGATTTGAGAGTCCCCACCATCCTGAAAAGAACAACTGAATAGGCCCATTGTCTCAAGCCCTCAAGGGAACCAGAGTGCAGGGTTCATAATTTAAAAGTCAATATTACGTACAAAACAGGAATAAAATACCCTTAATTGTACTTCTCTTCCAATCATGCTTTCGGCAACTACCCATATACCATTTGAATGATTATTGCATTTTCAAAAAGGAACTGTAAAATAGCCATTTCCAGCACAATAAGTGAAAATGTGATTTATAAATTGGAATTCTCTGATTGCTAACTGCCGTACTTATCTCCTGGATTTGCAAATAGTACATTTAAATGGCATATTTATGGGACTTTAGAAATATTTGAATGTGACTAGGAACCATGCGGATGAAATTATTAATCTGCATAGAATTCATTCCAGCAATAATCCCTTATGTTCTGCAGTTTACACTACCGACAGTCAAATTAAGGATAGGCATCTTCTCTACTGCCTAATTATGAGGTCCTTGGCCTCTCAGCTTCATCCAGAGTTCAGTCCACATCATCTTGCTCATATTTTGGAGAATATGGATCCAACACCTTTGGATATTTTGGGGTCATTTTCTTCAGTCACTGCAAGGCTGAATCAGAGGCATGTGAAGAAAAAAAAATCTGGGGGGAAAAAAAGCATTTTGTAGAATTTTCTCCCATATAACTTTCAGAAGATGTTTACTGTACATTCTACCTTCTCATCTTGAACTAATTTGCAGGTGTAAGTTGGTGACGTTGGTATCTAAAACTAGAGAGGAGGAAAAAAGTAACAGGCTTCAACTTTTTCCCTGAGAGAAAACCCCAGATTCCCAAATCCTGCATTCCCAAGAATTACATAAAGCAGCCTTTCCCAATCTGGTGCTCTCCAGAGAAGTTAGACTGCAGCTCCTAAAATTCATAGTTGTTGAAACATCCTAAGTGTTGTGGTGAAATATTACAGCAATACCAGAAATAGCTTAACAACTCAGAAACCAAACACACAAATGATAAGGGGGAAATGCTAATAAAAATCCATGAATGTCCTTTCAGGAGAGAGAATCTGAGATACCTGTGAGATCTGGGATCATTCCAGAAAGTCAGAAGATTTGAGATAGTGCTTTGCCAGTTTTATAAGAATCTGAGGCTTGTTAAGAGTTTGCCTGCTAACAAAGATGAAGTATCGTTTGGACCAATTGTCCAGGAGGCTCCTTTTGCAATGTAGGTGGTCTAAGTAGCCCACCAGAAATGTTCAGGTGGCCAGGGCTTACTCCAGAATGTGGGTCCTTCCCAATCTTCCAAACAGCGTAGGATCTCCTGATTTCAACTTTACACACACACACACATTCATATTTTTATATAAAGTAAAATTATGCACATACTTTTAGTGCAAGACTGAAAAGCATGAATTAGCAATTATCTAAACATGTAAAATGAGCAGAATATCTATAGCTAGGGCTGATTAGCTCCTTTTCTCACAGCCTGAAAATCCTAAACCAATTCGTTTCTCTGTAGTAGCTGACTAATTAAGAGCGATTTAAGGTATGCAATGTCATTTCCCCACCCACCCCCCTTCCTTAAGAATTTACAGTTGTTCACCCAATTAATATTATTGGGCAAGTGAAGAGTTTAAGACAGAAGAAGCTATCCTGGTGATCTCTAGATATTTTGAATTACAATTCTATAGTCCTTTATCGTACATGTGGCACAAGATCTTGGAAGTGGATGAGTTCATTCTGAACCTCTAGTTATTTAGATTAGAGGCTTGAATGAAAATGGATTCCAGAATTCCCGTGTTATTTATCTATGTAGTCTAGATTCTAGAAACACTTCCTATAATATTTTTTCTGTTTATTTTCCAAAGACAACAATATCAGTCTAAAAATGTAATTTCACAAATGTTGGTCTTAACTCAGATCTTAAGATATAATGAAAAATAAATCTCACATTTACAAACACAGTTCTATTTACTAAATCTTGTTTGTTAAATCATTTTCAAATCATTATGAACTTGATGTGAGTATAATCAATCTTTGATGTTGACCTTCAGATTCACTGAAAGAATTTGTTAAAAATATTTTGTTAATAATCTGGTAAAAGAAAAAAAAATGGACTGGCCTTGCAGAAAAACAAATGACCAAACTATCATTACTCCTAGATTAAAAAAAAAAAACACCAAAATTGATCAAATGACATTTAAGTTTGATCAAGGTACTGTACATCTAAGTTTTCAAATGAAAGAAAATTGCTTTATTTACTCTAATGAAAAGTAATGGTAAAGTCCAAAGATAAGCACTTTGTGTCCTACAAGAAAGGGCTAGAATTAATCTTTTAAACCAGGACCAACTAGATATTTGGCTTATAACTTCCACAGTCTTTGCTTGCAGAGATCATGCCACCAGAAATTGGTGAAAGTTCAAGTGTAAAACATCGAGAGAGCATCAAATTGCTTACCCTTGTTTTAACATTTGTTTTGAAAAGCCTCCAAATCTTTATTTTCCTCAAACCTCCGAACCATAAAGAATCTGCACTAAAATCTTCCCTCAGGCAAGAAGTGACCTGCCCTAGTTTTGAAAACATATAGCAAGTTCTAGAAGCGGCCAGTTTAAGGGTGTATTTATAAGCCTTTAAGGACAACTCTTCTAAAAAAAATGAACACCCAAATATGTTCAAGAGGAACATAGTACAACTGAATGGTTATCCAGAGTCCATTTATGGAAATTGCTTCTTCCAGTTTTTGGGGTGTTGATGGACCAAGAGGGAGCTGTTCCTCATAGGCGTACAGAGATGGTGTGGAGTCTTTTGATGATTACCTGAATCATCCTTGGTGAAAGCCTTTGCACCTTTTGCTTAGAAAACTTATTTATCTGGGAGTTGGTTCTTTTTGCCTCTGGTGTCTGATCTTACTGAGCAAAGAAAGACTTTAATCAGAAATACAAAATGCCATTTTGGAAGCAATTAGGAGGTAAGCCAAAGTATTATGGTTGATACAGTGGGAGAGAGGGAGCAGGCCGTTCTTGGGGAGCATGCAACTGATGTCTTATACAAGTTTTGCATTCCAGCTTCTTGGTCTCAGACCCTGTACCCAGTCAGCAAACCTTCAGAGGCCCTGGCTTTCGGCTGCTGCTTTTAAATGCCAGGTTGGACTGTAATAAGGCCTCCCTCATTCGCAATTTAATCACTGTTGAGAGGGCCAACTTGGCATGTATTACCGAGACCTGGCTGGGTCTGGAAGGGAAGGAATGGCACTTTTGGAAATACGCCCAACTGGGTTTCAGATGTAACATCTGCTGATATCATGGGCCAGGGGTGGAGGTGTGGCGATCATCATCCATGAATCTCTTACAGCTTTCTGGGGTGCTGTATCACAGGTTACCGGATGTGAGACCCTGTTCATTAAGTTGAGCTCTAGGGATCAGTTGGGATTGCTGATGTTGTACCAGCCTCCCTGCTGCATAGCACCCTCCCTGCCTGACTTCTTTTCTGGGTTGGCAGTGGAGTTCCCCAGATTTGTGGCCTTGGGGGACTTCAATCTGCCTTCCCCAGGAGTGGGGTCCGAAGTGGCTGAGGAGTTCATGGCCACCATGATGTCCATGGGCCTATCCCAGGTTATTCAAAGCCCAGCACGGGACAGTGCTCACATAGCAGATCTGGTGTTCCCGTTGGAGCAGTGGCTATATGATCTGAAATTGGGGGAGTTCTTGGTGTTTCCCCTATCATGGTCAGATCACACCCTAATTACCATGGCTCTAGTTCCACTATCTGCTGCCGGGAGGCTGAACCCATTAGATCAGTCCACCCCCAGCGACTGATGGACAGATGGGTTTCAGTGGGAGCTGGGAGCTGTTCCTGCTTGTCTGCTGCATGGTTCATCTAAGCCTTGGTCACTGCTTAGAATAAGCGTCAGTATTCTCCAGCCTTACTGTGTCCACAGATAGCCATCCTATGACTCTGTTTTGGGTGACACACGCCCTCTTGGATAGAAGGGGCTTGGAGAATCCCTTGCAGGGCATGTGGAAGAATTTCTTCAGCATCTATCGGACAATGTTGCTCAAATTCACTTGGAATTGGATGCTAGCTTTGTTGCAGGTCTGGTGGAGATGCCTGGGGAGGAGTCTTGCCCGGTTATCTTGGAACAGTTTGAACTTGTTGGGCCTGAAGATGTGGACAGGTCCTTAGGACTGTGAGCTTAGCCACCTGATCTTTAGATCCATGCTGTTCCTGGCTTATTACAGAGGCCCAGGGTGTGTTATGTGAGTGGGTTCTAGTGATGGTGAATTCTTCGTTGAGTGAGGGTGTTATTCCTTTACCACTTAAGGAGGCCTAGGTTTTCCCCCTCCTCAAGAAGCCATCTCTGGACCCCACTATACTGGACAATTTTCGTCCAGTATCTAACCTCCCCTTTTTGGTTGAGAAGGTGGTTGCACTACAGCTCCAAAGGACCTTGAATAAAGCGGATTATCTGGATCCCTTTCAGTCAGGATTCAGACCCAAGTATGGATGGAAACAGCATTGGTCACGCTTTTGGATGATCTTTGGTGGGAGCGGGATGGGGGTTGTGCATCCATCCTTGCCCTACTTGACTTCTCTGCGGCTTTCAATACCATCAACCATGGTATCCTTCTGGATCGGCTCAGAGGATTGGGGGAGGGAGGCACTGTGTTGTGCTAGTTTGCCTCCTTTCTCCAGAGTCAATTCCAGTTGGTGGTGATTGGGGGGGAGGGAGAGATCCTACCCTCGGCCCCTACTATTTATGTGGGGTTCCACAGGGTTTGGTGCCTTCTCTGCTCCTGTTCAACATCTGCATGAGGCTGCTGGTTGAGCTCATCCATTGCCATGGGGTGAGGAATCATCAGTACACTGATCATACCCAATTATATATCTCTGCCCCTGGCAAATGGACATCTTATCCCAGTGCCTGGAGACTTTGAGGATCTGGATGAGGAACAACAGGCTTCAGCTGAACCCTGGCAAGACTAAGTGGCTTTGGGTTTTGGGGCCTGCCGGTTCTAGGACTATGCCATCTTTGGTGCTGGATGGGGTTACACTGCCTCAAACAGACCCAGTGTTCAACCTGGGGGTCCTCCTGGACTCATGACTCCTGCTTGAAGAGTAGTGGCAGTTGTGTCTAGAAGGACTTTTGCACAGCTTCATATTGTGTGCCAGTTGTGCCCATTCCAAGATCGGGAGAAGGCTCTGCTCACAATCACTCATGCCCTAGTCACCTCCTGATTGAACTACTGTAATGCGCTTTACGTGGGGCTATCTTTGAAGAGTATCCAGAAGCTTCAGCTGGTGCAAAATGCAGAGGTGTGCCTCTAGAACAGCACATGTTACACCTCTGCTCTGCGAGCTGCATTGGTTTCCAATCGGCTTCCAATTCAAGGTGCTGGTTTTGACCTTTAAGGCCCTCCATGGCATGAGGCTGGGTTATTTGATGGATCGCCTCTTCCCGATTATATCTGCCTGTCCCATCAGATCCGGCAGAAGAGGCATGCTACAGGTTCCGTCAGCTAGGGAGCTATACTTGGCAGTTCCCATGAGAAGGGCCTTCTCTGCCACACCGCCCGCCTTATGGGACATCCTCCCCCTGCCCCGAAGTGACTCTGGCTCTATCCCTGTTGATTTTCCAAAAGTTTCCAAAACCTGGTTATGCCATCAGCCCTGGGGCCCAGGGGACTGGTGAGGTAGTGACTCCATTGTTGTTAACATCTGCTGTTCTCTCTTAGCCTTTGTGATTTTTAAATTTTTTAATAATAATTTTTTTATATGTTAATTGTTGCATAGTTTCATCATATGCCACCCAGAGTCACTTTTTTGTGAGATGGGTGGCCATATAAATTTGAGGAATGAATGAATGCATGCATGCATGCATACATACACACCTGCACTCCATTTTGATAATTCAATGCCTTTTACAAAGAGATAACTTTCTTTGCCAGGCAATTTCACTCTCACAAGGTCTAGTAAGTTGACATTGACATAAGGGAATATATATAATGAAGTTATTTCCCAATCCTAACATTGAACATGATTGAACATCCAATTGGCCTTCTTTTCTTTCCTTTTTCTTCCTTTTTGGAAATAGCATTTTCTTTATATGTGGCTGTAATTTAGAAAGGGCTGATCCATGGAGAAGAGGATGAAGAGGAGAAGTAGTTTAGAATCTAATTTATAATGTAGAAAATGAAAGAAAGCTTTCAGGGTAACTGCTTGTAAGAAACATAATTTGAAAGCTGCCTCAGAGCTGCTCACTCGCTATTTTAAATCAAGTTCATTATGAATAGCTCTACAGTGCTATGTATCATCAGGAATGGAAACATAAGCATTACTCAAGCTATCCTCTAAAGCGCAGTATCTTCATACTTAAGTAAACAGAATTGGAGGTTCCTTGTTCATTCTCTTTCTCTATCTGGCTAATACCCTTCAACCTCATGCTATGTTCTTCATTTTCCATTTTAACTACATTAAGTGCTCCCAGGCCATGCAATCAATTCAACTACAATATTTATTGAGTGTACACTACACAGTAACTCACCCCAAATGATATTCAGTGTTGGCAAGCTGAGTAAAGCAACCAAACAGGGGCAAGTTTAGGAACTGATAGATGCCTCTTCTTCCTCTCTCTGTTTGTGTATGCGTAGGAATGGCTTTTTTCCTTTTATGACTGGTCTCCTATTTTTGCTCATGCTTGGCTCCAACATGCTGTGGCCTGATTAATTTTTTAGGCATCTCTGTGAGGTCCATTTGGGTTCATTTAATAACACTAAGCCTTTGAAGGGTGGTGAGGTAAGATCTTACAAATAAAGATTAATACATGTAAATACTGTATAGTTTTATATTTATATATTTAAATTATGGGTATATCTGCACTGCATCCTTAAGCTGCTCCTGCCCTGTGCTCATACCAGCTTGACTCTAAGCTGGTTTAAGAAAATCCTGTCTGGACTGACACACCTTGATTACAGCTTACAAGATAGTCCCTAGTGCAGGCTACCTTATTCTCTCGTTGAGCAATTTCCCAGTTGATGTGCCCTCCCACTTTCTGTTCCAGGAAAGCAAGTGCCAATCATATATGCATACATGTACGTACACATATACAAATACACATATGAACTGTACACACACACGCAGACACACATAATTCTACACACTTTAACTTAAGCTATTTTTATTTCTAAAACAAATACGCAAATAACTAAAAAATGAATAAAAATGATGCATAAATGTAATCCTTGAAATTAGGAATAAATGAATTCCCTGTGTCTTGGTCCCACAAACTCAGGGCCAGGGAGATGGGGTGGTTATTGTCATCCACAGGCAATTAGAGACACAGCTCTGCAGATAATCAGGTATGAGGTCTTATTTCTGTAGTTGAGTGCTGGGATGAGTGGAAATTGCCATTGTTGCATCATCGACCCCTACTGCATGGTAGTGTCCTCCCCAGTCTGCTGATCTCATAGCCTACTCAGTTGCAGCCCCTCTTCTTTGGAGTAGTTTACTTCCCAAGATCAGAGTAGCCCTACCTGTTAAAGTTTAGGTGAGCTGTAAAAAGTTGACTTTTTAAAGAAAGGCCTGGGAGACGACCTGGTGTGAGCTCTGGACTGTGTGTGGCCACTTGTAATCTTACTTGCTATTTTAAATTATCTGTTGTGATATTGTTTTGTTAAGTTGATATTCTAGCTGAAAGAAAGGAATGTAAGCCACTCAGAGTCCTTTGAACTGGAGCAGCATATGAGCCCCATTAAATAAATGTACATAAATAAATAAAAATAAACAGGCAGATGATTGGAATCTCAATTAGCTCCAGACTGGGACTTTCTTCTAAGGAATCAAAAAAGGCCTAGAATAGTGAAATAGAGCCACAAACTCGCATGGCATTAATATAAATCTCTCATTTTGTGGGGGTAATTTCCAGTTTTCATCTCTCTGCTGACACATGTAATACATTTGTGAAAAAGTTGGTCTCTCTGTAGATGAGACAACTTTATAGGTATTCAAATCTATTTTAGAATTCCTTCTTTCATGTACACCCGTCCTTTGCTTCATTTCACTGAGGCAACCAGGTACAGGGGAAGCTAGCTACCAAAAAAGCCTTAGAGGACACACGGTTCAAAGAGTTAGATAAAAACTTGATTATCTTTCTAAAATTCAATGTGCATATCGTCTTTCTCTTGTTGATTGAAACAATAAATCAATCACCCTATAGAAACACCTAAGTGCTGAGTTGAGCAATCACTCATTTGAAGATTTTCATACAACTTGTGATTAAAGCAAATGATGGCTTGAGCAGTAATTCTGCGAACAAGAAAGAGTGCTCCTGAGACCTATATGAAAGCCTCTCAGGAGATTAACTGGGGCTTTCAAATACTCCTTGTCCAGTAGATTATTGTGTTTGCTCTGAAATAGAAAGTGTCACTGGCTTCTTTAAGTACTCCAAGAACTGGATTAGTTGTTTGGATACAGTAGCTACAGACTGTGATGCCCTTTCTCTGTTAAATTTGATGTAAACTTGGTATCCTGGTTTTCAGAGGGAGAACTACTTTGTTTAGTTGATCCAATTATAGAAATATACATAATCTCTTTTAATTTGGGAATCTTAAGTGGGACAAGGCTCTTCTCTAGAGTTGGGCTGTTCTGATTTTTCTTCCCACTGGTAAGTTTACTATATATACTATAGCTTGTGGGAGAGACCCATATTTTTATTATACAGTACTCTCGCCATTGATTTTGCAACTTACTGCTCTGTGCCTCATCTTTTGCTGGAGGAAGGTGAGAATATATGTCAATATGGACTGTGGTGAATCTGCATAAATGTAAATTCCCTATGTAAAATATTTGGAATTTCATTTAGTACCTGGATACTCTTTTTTGAGTTCTCCAAACTCTTTTCTTTTTTAGTAGGAAACTGTGGTTTAGTAAGTAGCTATGCTTTAGTAAGCACTTCTGAAGCACAACTACTGATATCACTAACTATTGGGTGGATTTGTATAGTAGACTATAGGTTGGGACATTAGAGATGTAAAGACAATCTTCCTTGTATGACTCCCAAAATTAAGAGGTTTTATGCTGAATGACTATGTCTAGTAATTACTTAAGTTGTCTTGCAAATACTTATTTATTTGCCCTTTTATCTTAATTATTTGCCCTTTCTAGAAAGCCTCTAATGTTTGTCACTGCTTTCTGTACTACTGATGGTATGGGTCCATTATTCCAATTCTACACAAAGGTTGGTCTCTTGCCATTCTTTTTCATTAATGTATCATATATCACCATATTATCCATGAAGACAATTATTTGTTTTATTGCACTAAAGAATGCTGTCACTTTCCACTGAAAAATATCAGAAGCATATATAATTCTAAAGAGCAAGTAATGAAAACAGAATCTCCTAAAGGGTAGGATAAATGTGGTTTATTTTTCTCACTGGATTGAAATGTTTTTGAGGGAAACTATTTATACTTATTGGATTTAGAAAACAGTTTAATTGCTGTCAAGATTGAGAAAAAGCTCTCTCAAGCTGGAAGCCCATTTTTTTCTAACTACAGTTACCTCCTGACACTATGTCATAGAAGGATTTATGTTGTGAAGATACCAGATAAAAAGCTAGGTAAGAACTTTGTTTTTTTAAAAAGATATATAATAATTTTAAGGAATCATTTTGTGTGAACAAAAAACAAATAATAAATTTCTGAAAACAGTGATTTAAAATAGCAAATGAGCGATGTCTCGCTAGAACAAAATGGGTCTTTAGGACAGTTGTTTAGGCCCTTGTCACCTCATGGCTTGACTACTGCAACATGGTCTACATGGGGCTACCCTTGAAGACCACCTGGAAGCTTCAACTGGTCCAGAATGCAGCAGCACGGGCAGTGATGAGCATGTCTCAGTATGTCCATGTAACACCTCTGCTTCATGAGCTGCACTGGTTGCCAGTATGCTTCTGGATGCAATTCAAGGCACGGGTTGCTATCTGTAAAGTGCTACATGGCATCAGGCCTAGTTACTTGAGGAATCACCTATCTCTCATAGTATCTGTCTGGCCAATTTGATCTGGTAGGGTTGGTGTGCTCCAGATTCCTTCATTTGATATCTATTGGGATCCCAGAAACGCACTTCTCTGTAACAGTGCCTGCCCTCTGGAATGAGGTTTCCCCCCTGAGATCTGGATGGCCTCTATCCTGCTGGTGTTTTGAAGGGCCCTGAAGATGTGGCTCTTCGCCCAGGCTTTGGTGAGGATGACTAACACCCCCTTTGTGGGTCTGTTTCTTTTTTCCATTCCAGTCTGGTTTCTGTCATCTTTGCTATCTTTTATTCTTCATTCTTGTTTTTATTGCATTTTTAAAAATATTTTTACTTGCGAGCCACCCAGAATCACTGCGAGTCAGGTGGCATACAAAATTAATTAATTAATTAATAACTGACAGACAATAGAAGAAGACAAAATAGCCAAGAGGAAGACCTTGATAACTAATTTCATTAATTGCTTCTGCAGGAAGTGGAATTTCAGAAATATATCGCCATGCAGGTGTGAGAAAAAGCTAAATCTATCAGACACTCTCCTCTAAACATTTTATATTACTTTGGTGTCCTGTTGTTTTTCGTCCCACCTTCCATGCAGAGTATTATATTACATATAAAAAAATCCTCCATTTTCCCATTTGCTTGGGATCCAATCTGGTGAAATGGCCCAGGATTGCAGTTTTATTATTTTCCTGACCTGAATTATATAGCCACATAGTGCTGAATAAGGGAAGAGAAAAGATACTGTGTTTTAATATGCAGTTCTCATGTAAATCCTGACTTGCAAAGATGCTCGGATATGTGAAGGCCCTGGATTTTTGTCAGATAAAGATATTGTGTAAAGATAAGTTAGGTAACATCTTTCAGGATTAGCTCCTTGCTATGGATATCTATAGCATATTCTAACTAGGGAAACGTTAAAACATTGCGTTTAACAGCTGTGATATCTTCCTTGAAAGCCATATTTCAGCCAGGGCTGCTGTAAAGCCTCCTCCACGACATCAGAGCAGTGAAAAATGGCAAATCTGAAGTGCAGAAAAGTCCCCCCTCAGGAGCCATTGCTTCCTGGCAATTGACATTTGGAGGGCTGTTTCTTTAAATGGCCAGCCTCTCCATCTTCCTTGGCTTTCCCAGCTTGACTGAAAGAATAATGGCTCACCACTGGTTTCATCTGCGGGGGTAATGAAAAGAAAAGACATGATGGAGATGCCTGAGACAGGGTGAGTTCCACTCCCCCCTTCCCCATGCCTTAGTGATACATCCAGCTTGGACTAATGACAGAATAATAAGTGGGTTCAGATGCTCAGCTCCATGCCCAAAGAGCCTTCCTTCCCGGGAAGAAGGATCCAGGCGCATGGAGTGAAAGCGAACCCATCATCAGTCACTTTCCCTCTGTACTCAGAGCAAGCAGGATGACAAGCCTGCTGTTTGCTGGCAGCTCGCCAGGACTTCAACCCATGGCTGCCCTAATTAACTTACCTATGGAATTTGTTTTTGCCAGCCACAGCTGGGAAAGTGTGTTCATCAACCCTACAGTCAAGCCTTCAAATTAAATTAAATTAAAATAAAATAAAATAAAATAAATAGGAGGTGAGGAGTTCCCTACATCCTGTAATGTTAACTTGTTTTGGGTGAAATAACTCTACTGTGTAGGTTTGAAAAGAATCTGTCAAAAACCCTCTCGTAGGAAAGTGGAGTCACCTGAGGATAGATGAATCAATCTGGAGGCTGTTGGTAGCATATGGGCATCAGCGCTGCCCTCCTCCAGTACTGTGGCACTTATGCCATTTAATTCTACCTATTTAATAGTACCTACTTATTTTCACAGTGTACATATCTCACTGACTGCTGTTGGCCGGTTGATAAATAGCATTTTCCTGGTATATAGTGAGTTCTTCAAAAAATATTTGATAAATTTGGGGTCTTATTTGTTTGACATTCTGAAAAATAACCCATACATATTTCTTTCCTTTAAATGTACACACAACCACAACACACACACATATATACATTCATTTAAAAATTGTTCATCCATTTGTTCAGAAGTTAACTAGGGAGGGAGGGAGGGAGTGAGGGAGGGAGGGTCATGTAGCCTAGTTGTTTTTAGTATTCAGTCATTCCATTAAGTGGTTCAGTGATTAGCAGTTTTTGTCTCAATTTCACCTCTGGTTTATTCCTATCCACTAATACGAGTTAATAATAATTTATTAAACTTGTATGCCACCTGACTCTTAACGACTCTGGGTGGCTCACAACAAGCAAAGATATTATAATAAAACCAATAAAACATTTATTTTGTTGTATACATTTCAAAAAAATATTGTATATTTCTATTTGTGTGTGTGTGTGTGTGTGTACATACACACACACACACAAGTTGCATCTGTTTCAAAGAAAAAAATCCATAGAATGGATATGCCTATAAATGTCTAAAATATAAGGGAATTTGCTTTCATCTTCATTATCTGTCAAACTTTCCTCAACCATTCATCTATATTTGGAAGTGAATTATTTTTCCAGTAAGACTCTAGAAATAAGCAATATGTTTCCAACCAGTTTTCTGTGACACATATATCCATAGATATCCAAATGAGATTTGAAATGGATTCAGTAGAATGACATGCCCAGTAACTTTTTAATATTAGTGGGCGGGGGGGGGGGACACTATTGCCAGTCCTTTATTGTGTACTGATAAAAAATTGAGATTTCAGATAATAAAACTTCCAGAATTCCTCAGTGGCATCAGCTATAATGTTATCTGATGGACCTCAGAAACTGCAGGAGAGAAATAGGTAGCATTTATCTCCCTCTGCTTCAGGTTCATATTTTTGCTGGTTGCTGTCTATCATATTGCTCCTGGAAAATAGAATTCTTCTCCCCCAGTAATGTATTTGAAAGGATGGACATCAGGTTTTCTTTGTAAAAAATGTGAGAGTTCACTGACTTTGTGAACTATTAATATCTTTTTGGAATAGCATTTCAATATGCATAAGTAGATTCAGGGTGAAATCCCTAAATGTTGAAGATGTTAATGTGATGCTGAATTATCTCTCAAAACTTTGAAATCTGACTGTCTTTGAGGAATTATGCTTGTATGAGAGGCGTGGGTGGTTGCCAGAAGAATTATTATGAGAAATTGGAAAAGTGATATTATTCCAGACATTAAGTATTGGCTTTTGAAAATGTGTAATTTATCCGTTTTGGAAAAGGCAATATTTTCAGCTGATCAGAAAATGAAGCAACATGTTCTTCTTTGGTATAGATTTCGTGATATTGTGCAACTATAGAGTAGCATTTTTAGGTAATTTTTTTAAACTCTTTTCTATTTGTCAATAATACAGCATTCTAAGCTATTTTTTGTAAGCCAGTGATTGCTGCATGTCTAATATTCATATTTGAAAGATTTAATATTGATATCTTTCCATTTTTTCTGTTTGTTTAGGTTTTGTTTTTTGTTTTGTTTTGTTTTTTGGTTTCTTCTCTTCTATTTCTTGTTTCCATTTAGATTTTTTATTGTTGTTTATTAATTGTCTTTAGAATTGTTCCTTTTATTGTTTGTCTTTTTTATTTTTGTACCCTATTTTCTGTATTCTTGCTATAAAAGACAATAAAATGGGAAAGAAAAAAAACCACATTGTCCTGTTACTGTATCAAAGGGCAATTTCTAAACTGACAAAAGATATAAATGAAACTGGGCCAAAATGACCAACTCCCTAAAGTCTAGAGAATTTGAAATTCAGTAGCACTTTAGGAAATAATCTTAGATGGTACACCCAGGGCTAGCCTTATTGTTAGCTAGACTGGGGCAGTTACCTCAAGCAACAGCCAGGAATGTCTATGGAGGCGTCAAAATCTGCAGGATGGCAAGCACAGCATCGCGGGGTGGGGTTTCAGCCACAATGCCACACATTGCAGATTTTAACTTGCCCTCAGATGCCCCTGGTAGCAATTGTTTGTAAATAGCAACCTCATGTTAGAAAATAGAACCTTATTTTATTGTTATGTTATTGTATTCTATGCTATGCTATCTTATTATGACCCGTGGTTACAACAATAAACTTACTTTCTCTCTTTTGCATTTGTTCTTTCCATTTCTCCATCCAACTGTGGATGTCCAATTGACCTCAGGAATTTCATTTTCTCTTTGCCCAATCACTTGATCTCTGACAGAGACCCATAATTCATGGCACACTTTGGAAAGCTCTGTTTCAATTTTTGGATGTAAAGCTCTATCTCTCTCCACTGTTGGATGGAGAAACGGAGAGAACAAATGCAACCTTTGAGCAATACTTCGTAAAACTATCAGTAAGACAGCTGGCTTAACCTTTTACCTATTGCTGGGTAGCTGATAACAACTCAGTGCCTCCACTCATACATTATCATTTCAGACTACCACCTGCACCAGCTGCCAAATGCTTCTTGAACTTGTCCTTTGCAGAAGCTTCCAGTGTTCAAGCTTCTCAGTGCCTGCTTAAGGATCAACTGGATAGTGCCACTTCCTCCTACAAATGCTCCTCTGATGATCATCAAGATGACTTTCAATCATTGTCGGAGATAACTTCTGGCTTGTGAACTCCCTTGTAAGACATTGGATGCCACGTTTCTTGGACCATTCCCTGAAATAGCACAGTTCAATATTGTGGCCTTTTGCCTGCAACTTCTGCACTGAAAATACCCTCAGTTTTCCACCATCCTGGAATGCCCCTCCCCATTTTTGCTTCCCACATTTCTGTCCCACCACCATTCCCATTGGTGGAAAGAAAAGAAAGAATCTGAAGTGGGACATGTTTTGAGGTCTTGGCACAGGAGGGGCAGGCTGAAATATATGATTCATTGGAAGGACTTCTGAGTCACTGAACATTTTGGGAGGTGAAAGATTACATTTACACACCAAATCTCTTTGGCAGTTCAATTTGCAATGCCCTCACAAGCCCAAGCTGCCACTAACTGTGCAATCAGACATCTACATGTGATAGCAATTCTGACACTGGGGGGCAGTGGAACTTGTTTGAAGAGGAAGACAGTGATATGACTAATGAGAGGCGGATATTACCCCACCCAAAGATTATGAAAGGAGGAGTTCTGAAATTGGGGGGGGGGGGTGTTCCTGACAAAGTAGAAGAATTGAAAATAGTTCCCTTTCTGCTGTCTGTTGTCATAAAAGAGGAGGGCTGAAACTGGGGAGATCTTACCAGTTTTAGCCAAAGAAGAAATGGAAATCCCTCCTTGCTATCCTCAGTCAGGTGGACAGCCATGAAAGGAGGAAGATGTCACCAGCTTCACTCAAAGAAGAAATGGAACTAGAAGGAGAGGCACAGTGTCTTCCAGCCACTTATGTCCTGAAGCAGGGAGAGGGAGAAACACTTAATAACACCAAACGCAGAGAAGGAGAAGGAGAAAATAGAGTTAGAGCTGAATCTGGCAAGGCAACAATTGAGAGGCCAGAGATGCATTATGTCAACAAAGTTCAACTGCTACTCACAACCATGAAGAAAAAAGGCCAAGTATCTGTTAACTTGGAAAGGCAGAAGGAAAACGCTTAGTCTTAAATTCTGAAGCACAGACTTATATAAGGGCTTGCCTTCTTTGCTTTGCAGAGGGCAAACCATCCGTTGTATATAAGGCTTCCTTCTTCTCTGCAGCAATGAAATATGGCTGCCATTCATTGAAATGCTTACGTAGAACATTTATATATGTGCATTATATGTATCCATGAATATATGCCCTGTATGTTTTTGTTCTTTTTTAGTTTTCTTTTCTTTCTTCTTTATAATTTCATACACTGTTCTATCTCTCACTTTGGTGGTGGTGGTGTTGTTTTTTTTGTATTCAGTCAATGACAATTTTAATCTAGTTGAATCATGTCTGAGAGTAATTGCTGAATAAAGTTTTGGATGTCTGGAAAGCTAAGATTTATTGTGGTATCTTGGTATGAAACTGTCTGAGGGAGGTTGCTAGAGAGTGCTGTTGTCCCAGTCTTCTTCTGTCTAGTACCATTTATTAACCTCTTCAATTTTCAGGTGCTTGTGTTTACCAGTTTCAGTTGTTCCAGCAAGTCATATGAGGGGTTTGGATTAATTATCCTGGCATTGCTCCCTGCCATTTCCTCCCCAATCATAACAATATTGTGTATGTAGGGCTTTTCTAAATGAAAGTATTATTATACACCCTTATTATAGAGTACATTTATTCAGTATCCTTCAAGATAAGAGATAGTTTGATCCTCACATTCTATGTCCTTCTATTGGTTTCTGTTTAGCATGAATTGAATGTGGCTGAGAAAAAAAGAGATGATTTACCAAGACAGGAGAAAAATGGGATTTTTCAAATATATGAAAGCAAAAATGAAGCATTCCTGTCCTAGAAATAGGCTGATCAATCATTCAAAGTGTGGGTGGGTATGGGTGAATCAATATTTAAAACAAAACATTCAGGACAATTACTGGAATTGGGATGAATCACCAAAATACCCAGGTTTCTAAATTATTCCTCAGTGCTATCCATTAATACAAACAGGCACATAGATCCCTAGGGTGCACTGATTAGGCCATGCTCCACCTCGTTATCTACAGTTAATCAAGAAATGTACAAAATGATACAGTGCATCGTTTACATACTTGGAGGAAGTCTTCACTTGTGCCATATGCTCCTAAATTAGCACAGTTTGAAATGCACCAATTGAAAACCAACTTTTTTTCTTTGATAGAATAAATAGGATTATCATGAACCATGTCAAAGAAATAATCAAATTGCCAAAAATAATATCTTTCAAGTAAGTAGAATAACAAACAAAATAAATTACACTATTATTCCTCCTACTCAACAGAGATATTGCATTCACTTTATGTAAATGGCAATATGCAACTAAGAGCCATATAAGATTCTTTTTGTAGCAATTACATCTACCTTTTTGTCATATTTGCTGTTGCACTGAGCGCTAAACAGCCTTCTCTAAATGCTTGATAAATTGTCATTTCTTTTTCATTTCAGAGCTCCTCCGAGACCTAAAGAAAAAAAATTAAGGAACAAAGAAGGAATGTGACTGTCCTCAGCATAGAGAACTAACTTGCATTTGAGGTGGGGAAAAAAATCATCACTTCAGCATCATTTTGTACTGTCATCATGAGAACTTATCATTGCTTCTGGCTCCTCTTCTGGTTTGGTCATCCTCACCAAAGTTATTCTACACCATTATCCAAAAAAACTTCCAGTTTTCCAGAAAACCCAAAGGTTTTGGATCTATCTAGAAACAGCAGAAAAGAACTTAATCGTTCCAAAAGAAGCTGGATGTGGAATCAGTTTTTCCTTCTAGAAGAATACACAGGCTCAGATTATCAGTATGTTGGCAAGGTAGGATACTTTAATTTTTTTCTAACAGTTAAAACAAAATAGCATGGGATACTAATCTACTGCATCAAGTGTCTTTATCAATGTCTCTTGATAGATAGTTGTTGTGAGAGGACTACAGGGAGTATTTAACAGCTTAACTAACACTTGAAAAAGATGAAAGAAACTGTGATATGATTTACATAAACAACCATATATGTTTAGAATAAAATCTGTAATTTCATTTCTTTTTCTTGGCCTTGTAACAAAAAGGTTTCAGAAATTATAGACTGCTGTGCTCCAGCAAGGGAGATTAATACTTGTCCTTTAATTTCAGCAGAGGGACATTAATTTAATACTATTTAAGGACCTGTTAAAAATGGATTTTAGTAGAACCTCTTCTTTCATGAAGATTCATGGAAATATTCTTGGTTTTACACACAAGTGAATCAGAAATGTATGTAAGGTTGTCACCACTGATTGTTAAATTAGTTGCTTGTAAATCTGGAAAATGTCGATGGAAGCTTAGGTTATCTTTCCATTAGTGACTTATAGTGTCTTCTAGAGTCATCCAAACATCGTTGGGCTAAAATAACAGTAAAAAGAACGGGCCTCATTCATGCAAGAGAGGTAAGGGGGGACAAGTGACAAAATATGTCACAATGTCACAATGCAAACCACATGAGTTACGTGCTTGTATCTGATATCAGCATGCAAATACAAAAAGAGAGGGTTTGCCTTGTGATCTTGTGATGCTTGCTTTTTCATTTTTGTGTTATTATAGTTTATCCTAGAGACCTATGGCTTCATATCACTTCAGTGATGGCTGGGTGATGCTATAAAAGCCATTGGTAAAGAAACAGCCCTAGATTACATGATATTTGTATATAGTGACATGATTTGGTCATCACATCCTCTAACAGTAATTTTTGGTTGAACTTTCTCATCTAAGAGGTGCTCCCCCCCCCCCCCGGTTTGTAAATCTTAAAATTCTGCTGAAATCTTGAGGGACTTAGGATGCTGTGGTTTTAACTTACTACATTTTCCTAGTCCAAAACTGGCATCTTTCCAGCTTCTTCTGCCTGGTACTTTACATGAACAGGTATTACCTCCAAGCAAGCCATCTGTAGGAAGTATTAGTTGTATTTTCTTTTATTGGGTTTTATTAATTATTTTGTTCTGAAATAATTAACACAGGCACTGTCTATTTGTTATTACTCTGGTTTAACTGGGCTTATGATTTTTTTTTTTTTTTGGTGGGGAATCATCAGAAATGTTTCTGTGGAAAGACAAGTGTGTTAGCCTATAGTCTCTGTATTTTTTATCTATTAAGTGAAAAAGAACAAAAGAACTCAAGCATGGATTTCTGGGTTTATGTGTTCCTTCAGCTAGAATGAATAGAAATGCCCATGGAGGCAAAATTCAGTGTGTTCCCTGTGACATTGTTAGAGAGCTTTGTATTGCTGGGATCATGCTTTGCATCAGAATATTGCAAAATACAGAGAGCAAGAAAAAAATCCCACATCACATGAGTTCTCCAATTTGGGGCAAGTTAATTTGATAAATCATAGTTTACTTGCTTGTTTGAGAGTTCATTATATAATAAGAGCTAATTCCTTCAGCATGTTTGTGACAGAACCTCAAGGGAAGCATTTATTCGTTCACCAAAATGTACAGATTTTTTTTAATGGATTTGGGCAATGTGGTCTAGAGATGTCTTAATAACTAGGCCCTCCTTTGTTTCCCAAAGAGAATTGGAAGGTGCTCCAGCAACACTAACATGTCAATCAGAAGCTTATTAATAAAAAAAAAATGATCGTTTTTGTCTAATGTGTCTCTTTGGAACAAAGATCTTAAATACTTCATAATTCTTTCCAAAATGATTGCAATTCAAACGGCTTAATTATGCCCATAAAACTACAAGGAAAGCTTGTTAATTAAAATATGGATAATAAAATCCAAGACTGAGTTGGGAAGCAAAGCAAGGAAATGCTATAAGTGTAAAGTTAGAAACAGATACAAGTTATGTAAGTATTAATGCCATGGCCATCAGCACTTCACAGTTGGCCTTTTATGTGTTTTTGGGTGCCTGAGCAATTCATGTCTTTGTAATTGAGCAGTTAGTCATGAGGCATGAAGGAGAAATACATGGAAGATGAGGGCTAAATGCAAGTGTTCCATGATTTAGAGCAAAGTCCATATAAGTACATATTTTAGTGAATAACTAAATGATGCAGAGGGCTTATATAGTTTATGTCTACAGCTACTCTTAATCTAAGAGGCTATCTGAAGAGTTTCCTTTAGGGTGGAGGGAGTTCTCAGCCTTTGGAACATCTTTCAGTTAATGTCCAGATGAGATTGCTTAAGAATGGTGGTTTGTGCTGGACTGATGTGTTTTGTTGGAACCAGTATGCAGGTGAGATCTTTTAACTAAAGAATGTTTAAAAAGAATAAATTCCAAAGTGCATGCAGACCTCCAAAATGGCAGCCACTCATGCCTCAGGGAAAGGGGTTGGATTTCACGGACAGACAATGTATGGAAAATATAGTGGGAAATGGCAATGAAGGAGCTAGGAGCAATCATTGGGGAAACAGATTTTAAAACAGTCAACAGAGTTGTGGGAAAATCAATGAAAATGTGAAAAAGGTTCACAAAGCACTCATTGGGAGAAGTAATAGTCAATGGGAAAGTGGCAACAAAGAGGAAGTTAGCAATAATTAGGAAGGTAGCATTCAATAGGATAATAGCATTTAAGCACTACTGAGGGAATCGCATGCACAATCCTTGTGGACTAGCAATAGAAGAGCATGCATAGTACAGTTTTAAAGGGATAAAGCAGGTCCAGTACATGCTCTGTGGAAGAGAGGAGGGAGAGGGGAGAGAGAAAGAGTGAGAGAGAACATTTTAGAGAAGCAGAAGGAGGAGAGGTATACCCTCCTTAGTCTTTAGTGGCAGGAATTCTGAGGAAAAAGGAAAAGAGGAAATGAGAAACTTTTCTATAAGTAGAGGCAAATTGTAGATCAGGAGGAGATGGTGGGTAGCTTGGTGGCAGGCAGACCTTCCGGAAGTTTGCAGAAGGAAAGGAAGTAGGAGTCCCTACAAATGACTGCTTGCCACTGCTGTTGTGTGGATCAGCTCAGCATGCTCTTTGGATTCCTGAACCTACAACCCTCCTGGAGCTGGGGACTCAGACTTGTTCAGTCAGTCACATGGTGATAGCCCTTTGAAGAAGGCCAGGTCAGGAAACATGCCACAAGGATTCCAGGAATGCTACTTCACTCTTATAAGTATCATAACAGAATCTTGAAAGCCTGTCAGAATGGAAAATATCAGTGGATCTTATTAGCGCTTGTTGTGCATAGCCATCTTGGAGCCAACTCTTTGTTCAGAAAGAATCTTTCCAAAAGAAGGAAATACTGGCCAGCTGTGTTGGAGTCATAAGCATAAAGACAGGGGCGCTGACTTGCACAAAGTTCTTCTCAATTCTATGGACCCTGGGTCTCCCTGCTGTTCTATCAAGTCCATCATTCAAAACGACAGAATGATGTACACTGGAAGGGGTCTTGTCCCTGGAATCTTCAGCACTCAGGCATATCTTTCTATACAGATTCTTTGGACTCATTAAGCTTAGTGCTTTCTGACTCTTCCCCTGGTGAAGATATCCATATCTCTTCCCCACCCACAAACACATTCACCTGCTTTCCAATTCATAGCCAGCCATCATTTTTCCTTTGTCAGGCTGGGTGGCTAGCTTTTTTTTCATTCATGCTTAGCAAAAGGAAAAGTAATTGAACTCTATTTTTTAATTCCTATATTCTGTGCAACATCTTTTGTTTTTCCTAACCTTCTTTTTCTTCCTGTAGATACACTCGCTTAACTTCTTACAGCCTTTTTCCCATCCTCAGATTACTGACATTGATAAAAATTCACTGTACTGTCAATCCATCATAACAATGTGGTGGTAACTTCTGAAATGATAGGCAGCTAAAACATTTGTGGCTCTGAGGAGGATAGAAAGGGGGAAAGCTTCATAAAGAACCAGAGCATTCTGTGTGGGCCCAGTGTATTCACAAAATCAAACATGGAGCCTCAGAAAGAGACGAGGGACATAAAAACCGAAGTTGGAAAATGGATCAAACCTCATCTCTTCAAATTAGGTACATAGCTCCTTAATATTGATCTGTTTCTTTGGGGCCCCCTAGGCAACCTAGGAGAGTTCATTAAACCAACCATCATTCAGTAACAGGCATCTCATTACACCATCTCTCTTCATTTTCTTCTGTCAAGTATTCATCTAAAGCCTCCTGCCAACATAGACAAGCCTGGTTGTATTCCAAGTTTTAAATTAAAACAACAACAAAAATATAAAATGCTATGCCAGGAAACTTCACATTTGGTAGAGGTAATGAAATGTGTGAAATATAATACATAGTGATTCTAAAAAGGGCCGGATTCAATTTTCTAATAAATCACATTTATCAAAATCAGATCCACATTAGCTGCTACTTATTCTTTGTTCACATTTTGAGCCTTGGTAAGCTCTTTTGAAGTAGTGAAGAAAAGCATAGAAGCCATATATTTACTATTGATCCATATTAAGTTAATAAACCACTCCAGAAACAAATCAGCGCAAGAGGTTGTCCCTCGATAATCAGAAAAAAACAGTGAAGTTGGCAATAAGCATACCTATAATTCTAACTGCAGACAAATCCATGGGCTCAACCCCCCAACATCTCATAGGCTGCATTCTTGCAACATCCTTGTTCTCAGATGACAGAACCAGTCTGCTCATCTTCTGTACATGCACACATATTAAACTTGTTCCAGCCATTCAGCTGAAAGCATAGAAGGTTCATGCTGAATAAAAAATGGGTCATACATGCTGCCCCCTTTCCCTCCCTCTGCATTGGAGGAAGGAGGAAAATCACAACAATACCATGCCTCCCTACTCCCAACCCTTTAAGTTGGGTCAGAAGGATACCATGAGTGATGGTATTGAAGGTTTCTGAGGGCCAAGTTGGATGCACCATGCCCATCCTAGGCCTACTAAAGATCATCAACAAGTGTGATCAATGCCATACTATATCCATATAGGAAACCAAACTGAAAAGAATCCAGATAATCTGCTTCTTCCAAGGCCCTCTGAAGCTGCAGCCTGACCGACTTCTCAACAATCTTCCCTAAAAAGAGAAGGTTTGAAACAGGACAAAAGATTTCCAGCACCATTGGATCCAGCAACAGTTTCTTGAGGAGGGGATGGACCACTTCCTTTTTAAGAGCTGGCAGAACCACAGCTTCTCTCAAGGATGAATTTACCACTGCTTTGTAGTTGCCCAGGAATCCTTGACCATCCAGGCATGTGGGAATAATACACAGATGGCCACACTTACAGCCCCAAGGACTGTGTCCCTTTCCTCAGGATCAACAAGATAAAAATCTTCCCAGATATCCAAGATTGTGCCTTTGTCAACTCCATAGGATCTTACCGGCTTGAGTCCAGCTCAGAGCAGATCCAAACAGTTTTATCTGACTTATTCACATGCTTTGAATAGGTCCTTACAGTGGCCCCTTAAATGTTCTTCTGGCCCCTCTTTACTGTGAAAGGACCAGTCACCTTGAACAAGGCCACCAAATATCTGCAAGTATGATAAGAGCAGAAAATAGTTAAGTTAGTCTAGGTAATTCTTAATAAAGGTTCTTATCCATACTCGGTTGAGTTTACTTTTCATTTTCCTCCAGCAGCACTCAAGGCATCTCTTCTTCTTTCCAATAATTGAGTCAGGTCCATGGTAACCATTAATTCCCAAGCTGCCTCTGACTTACACCCAGGGAAGGTAGATTGAAACCCCCCAATACCATAAGTCTGAGGAACATCACTGCCAAACTAGCTGCAACATTGAGCAGCTCAGATTGGGAAGCCACTATGCAGAAGGGAGGCTGGTACAATACAAACAATTCCGTCTGATCCCTGGAACCCAACTTCACATCTAGTTATCTGCAGAGCAGCATGCCTGAAAGTCATAGAGTGTCTCAAATAACCATAGCTATTCTACTGGCTCATTCTGGAGTCACAGCTGGTGTTACCCTCAAAACCCAGCTGGTACATTTCTGAGAGGGGACTCCCCCCCCCACACACACACACCCATTAAGGCCTTGGCGATACGCATCAGGTTGGCCCACTTCTCCATTATAAAGTCCTGTGTGAGGGTCCAATGACTGGGCAAGGGCATAGAGATCAAGAGGCTGGAATGTGGAATGAGTATAAGACACCAAGACCACATGTCGTTGACAGTGACCCCACCCACTGTCTCCCACTATGTCTTCCTTTACCCATCAACACCATGATGTTATTGCCTACCTCTTCCCCCGCAATGCATCAACCTGCCTACCCCTGTAATCCCTTCTTCAGATCAAAGGCTCATACTTTGATAAGACAGCTCCCCCACCACCTGACTAGACTGGTTCTCTGGATCACTTCTCCCCACTACTCAGTGTCCATACTCCCAGACAACCAGCTTCCTGGCACCACCATCCATACATATGCTACATCACACTCCAGCTCACACCTGCTTTCACCAGGGCAGCCAGAAATAAAACCAGCACTTTCAACTCTTTCTAAAACTGAGTCACCACTGCCAACTGCTCCACTTTAGTTGCTATCCATCTCGCCACAATATCCACCAAACTCTGCTCTCTCCACTGTTTGTAAGTCTGTTCTGTTCCACAAACCAGTTCTTCAGATAGCAGAGATGGAAAGCTCCAGAGGCATACTGCCAAAAGATGAAACACACAAAACAATCTTCTAGTCCCACAACCACATAGAAGGGACAAGTTGACTGCTACCCAGAGTGACAAGCCTTGCAACAGCCATAGGATGCAGGTTGGCCCTCCAGCAAATCATTAGCCTACTATCAGTGAGTGCTGTCACCTAAGTACCTGGACCCTCCAAAACACTGAGGTTGGGGGTTCACTTCCAGGCAGTAATGGCAGATTGAAGATGGCTCCATTTTTGTGGAGCTGAGGACTGTGGCAGTTAAGAGGAACCAGCAAAAAGTACAACTCTTTGGAACTCTAGACAAAGGAGATGACTGGATCACAAGTACTCCTTACGGAGGCTCCCTGTGAAGAGATCACAATTTAGCAGTCTCCAGTGGGTTGAGTGCTCTGGGAATTGCAGGAAACATTGAGCTCAAGCCACAGTTCAGAGCCTCCAAAGAGTCACTAGATTTGCTTTTACTTCCTCTTTTAATTAACATCAGAAATTACTTGTTAGTAATTACTTGGAAATGAAAAACTTTCTAAAAGACAAGTTGCTGTAGATTTGCTTTCACTTCCTCTTTTAATTAACATCAGAAATTACTTATTAGTGATTACTTGGAAATGAAAAACTTTCTAAAAGACAAGTTGCTGTACACCGGGAGAATTTCCTTCAATCCTGAGAAAGAAGATCTAAGTTTAAAGATTAAAAAGAAAAAAATTAACTTTTGGAAGGGAATTAATAATATTGGCTATGGACAGTTAAGGGGCCAGATGTATTTGAAAGAATAGTTTTTTTGTGGACAGTTTTAAATTTTATAAAAATACAGCAGTTGATTTTGGAATTAACTGTAAGAAAACTTATTGTAGGAAAGTTTTGGCTCTGAAAATAAACAACAGACTGGGCTTTGAAGGTTAACTAGAGGGAACCAGAGAGCAATTAAAGGAAAAGATACTTCCTAACATAATGGAGGAACATTGTTTTACTATAGAAGAATTTAAATCTGTTTGGGCACACTGTATTCAGGACTTATTTTTAAAATTGGATCTAACAGAGGTTATAGAAAAAGAAAAGATTCTACTGGATAAAACAGAAGCTGAGGATGATTTGAATAGGGATTTTAAAATGGACTGTAAAGAATTGCCAGACTATAAAAGAGATATGGAAGATATGGAAAAAGATGTTGTGGATTTCAAAATGGACTTTAAAATATTTGACTACAAGAGTGACATGGAGAAAAAGTTGTAATGGATATACAAAATATTCTGGCTGATGTTTTAACAACTAAAGGGGGTATCCTGATTATAAATCAGAAGAGTGACTTGGAGAGTTGTCTTATTTGGATCCACAGAAGGGAAACACTAAATCTCTGAAGTTGCTACTGAAAACAGACAAGGAGAAAAGGATAAGAAATCACTATGTGGAATTTTATTTGAAGAAGACTGAAAATTAAGCCTCTTAAAAAGAAGAAAAAGGAATTCAAAGTAGACTTATTTGACCAGGATCAAATTGTATAAATTTTGATTCTGGGTTGTTGTTATTGGAATCTTTTTTTTTTTTTTTTGACCCAGATTGCAAGACGATGTAAAGATTTTTTCATATGGGGATAAATCTTTTACCTTCTACTTGTTAGAAAAAGTTATGGGTTAGAATGTAAAGGGGACATGTTGGATCTAGTTTAAAATATATCTGTTACTATTGTTAATATTCTTTATACCTATGGGGATAAACCTTTTATGTCTTACTTATTAGAGAAAGTTGTAAGTCAAAATGCAAAATAGATTTATTTGTCTAAGTTTAAAATATATAGGTTATTACTACTGGTACTCTTAAGGCTTTTGCTGAGTAAGACTGATCAATGAATCTTTCTATAATTTGGTTACTGTTTAGTGATGAGAAATGGGAAGAGGTTTTTTTTTCCTGTAATATTAGAGAAGGCGTTAAGTTACTGTAAATGCTTATACTTGTTTAGAGGGGGGAGTCACCTTTTATATGTCTTTCTTTTTCTTTCTCTTGTTCTCTTTCTTATTCTTTTTTGTTTGTAATTTATTTATTTATTTATTTATTTATTTATTATTTATTTATTTATTTATTTATCAAATTTGTCACCGCCCATCTTGTGAAACGACTCTGGGGAGTTTACAACAAGATAAAAATTCATTAAAATACAACATAAAAATAATCCTAAAAATAAGTAGGTTCCAAGAAGATGGAAAATTGGCAAGTAATTCCAGGGAGCATTATCAGGGGGCTAACCACCCCCAAGTATGGGTAGAGCCCATATCACCCCATGCACACTGATTGAGCCAGGTGCTTTTCGGAAAGCTGGGAGGGTAGGGGCCCACCTCACCTCTGGGGGGAGAATATTCCAAATTCAGAGCAGAGCAGAGAAGGCTGTCCTCCTGGGCCCTGTCAGCCAACATTCCCTCACTGATGGGATCTGCAGTGTGCTCTCTCTGCCTGACCAGGTGGGATGGGTTGATTAATGGGGATGAGACGGTCCCTCGGATAACCTGTATAACTTTTCTAACTCTGTGTTAGCTTTTAACTACGTAACGCTCTAATAAAAATATTATTATTAAACAAACAAAACACCAGGCTTGGGCATCCTTGGGTTGCCATCACTGCCACCACTTTGCTAGGAGATTGGCCATTGCTGAACATACTGCCACCACTACCACCTGGTCAAGGATCACTACTAGCTCCTTTGCCTCTGCTGCACCACCTCATCTTCCACAGTTGAATGGCAGTGCCTCCAGCCCAGCATCACAAGCTGCAAGTTTCCATTGCCAGCTCTTCATGTGACCTGGTCAGCTGCGCCAGCCCATTCTAGCTGAATGCAGGCTGCTGAACACACCATCCTCCTTGGTCACTTGGGTATTCAAAGACCCTCCAGATCTTCCTCAGTCCTTTACAACATCACCATCAGTAAGTTTCCCCAACAACTCCTATGGCCAGTATCTAACATTCTTCTAGCCTTGGCACCATTGCCTATATGCATATGCTCCTCAGCTCCCTTTTTTTAAAGTTGATCAAATGGTACCTTTTTTAAATGTGTAGTAGAATTCGTAATCCTACAGTAGGCCTGGCATACTTTAGAACAGCTGAAACTCAAAACTCACCTGTAGAAGGGATTTTTAGAGAGAAGGGCTGAGAAGAAAATGTATTCTATTTTCTCTGTGCTTGTGTAATTGAGTGGGGATTAACAAAAGTAGGTAGGAATCTATTAGTAGATCTCTAGCTCTCTAAAGCATCACAACAGAAAGTCAGACTAACTCTGCTTAGTCTGGCCATATACTAATCACTCACTTCCCAGCCTCAGTTTCAGGTTAGAATTCTTGATTTGTAGCCATTTAGATAGATTTCTGCTTGCTCAGGCAGGTCAGCCTAGTGTTGGGGCTCAGGGAGTATACTGGTAGCTGGCTCTGCTTCCTACCGTACCATTTTGCCTTCGGCTTCGGCTTTGGCTTTTTGTTTATTTATTTATTTCTGCAATTTATATGCTGCTCAGTTCCAAAAAGGCTCCAAAGAGTTTGTGATAATGCAGAAGTAAAAGAGAAAGAATTAAAAGGAGAAAAGAAAACAAAAGAACAAACCAACCCACAGACACACCAAGGCCAACAAAGCTAACAGCAACCATTGCCTACTGCTGGGAGGAGACCCATAACCCCCCCAACAAAAGCTTTCTGGAGTATTTCCTGAACAGCAACATGGTTGGTGCTGACCTGAACTTGCATTGAGCACTATTCCAAAGATGAGAGGCCACTAGAGATGTTCCCTTTTATGGTCCCTGAAGAGAGCAATCCCTCAAGGCTGGTACCCAAAGGGTGCCTTCCCTACTAGTTCTTATTGGACAGGCAGAAATGTCTGGGGGAAAATACTCCAAAAGATATCCAGGTCCTGAGCCATGAATTATGCCTTGAATTTTTAACCCTCCATTTCAATAGAGCAAATGTTATGCTAAAAAATTGTACCATGTACACCTCTAAGAAAACTTGTGTACATAAATGCAAACTCATTGAAGGACCTCTTTGATTGGAGGAACCTCAAGATTTGTAGACGTAGGAAAAATGAGCATCTTGTGAGCCAAAGGATAATTATTGGAAGGGTGGGGGGAAGATGGGATGCACTATTTTAGAAAAGAGCATAACAGGAGCACTCTGTACAACTGCATTTGTTGTAGATGTAACCTGTGCTTTTAGATGGCCTTTCAATATCATGGCTTGCTCTGCAACCATTTACTCTCCTTTATAATGCATATTAGTATAAACTCCAGAGTTGTCCTCTGAGCCCAAGTGCATGGATGTTTTGTCAACTTGGCTTGCAAAGTTTACACTGCAGTGTCATATACTGTACACTCCTTATATCTTGTAAGCCTCTTTGGGAAAATGGTAGCAGTGGCTCCAGAATTTTGGAACTCTTGGTGGTTGTGATTTTGATGATTTAAAAGGGTCTCTCCAGCCCTTAAATTCATGTAATTCAGACTGAGTATAAACTTTTTCAGAGAATACCTAATCTATGTGCTTGATTTTGTCTGATCCAGATATCCACACATTAGTCTGAATACAGTCATAGAGCTTCAGACTCCTATCATTTCAGAAATCAAACTCTATTTTATTTTTCATTGCTCTGCCATCAGAGAGGGGACTTCATTAAACCTTGTCTCTAATAATCAAAATAACATCATGCAGAGGATATTTCTCGTGGGGCAATATTAGAACAAAATGCAATACTCATTCCACAATTTTACCATTTCATCCTTCACAGCAAGTGTATCAGCTCACCGGCTTTAAAAATTAATAGTCTGCAGCTTTCTGTGGCAGGCTGTCCACTGTATAAAGACTATGATAATGCCTATGTACTGCAGTCTTAGCAGTACAATGTATCTCTGTGTTGTATATGCATGCCTGTAGAGTACACCAGATTTCTCATTTTAGATCCAAAAGTAACACTGAGGCTTGGTCTCTTGCATCTCTCTCTTTTGTTCTCTACACTCCTCCTCCCTTACTCTCAATATATGAGTAATGTGTATGTCTACAGACTGGCCAGCACTGAATGCTCAGCTTCCGCTGGGTCACCTTTGTCAATAAGAAAAAGATGAGATTTTCTTTCAAGTGCATCCATCATGTAGTAAGAAGCTGTAACCTGCTGCTGAAAGGAAGAGATGTTTTATTCATTTGCTTCCCAGTAAAACATTTGTGGATTTTTTTTTATGTACTTTTACCCTCTCCTCATGAATTCAGAAGTTCACTATGGCAGCCTGGTATAACATAGAAAGCATTAGGCCCATTCTCCATAGGGAAGCATTCTATAGTGACCAATTTCTCAATATTTACTAGTGAATGATCTTCTCATATCAATAATCTTGATGATGATGTAGTTCGAAGAGCTATTCCTTCTTCACACCCATCTATCCATTCTGAAAATGAACCAGCCAGCCAAAATATCCATGGTCATCAGTGAACAGAAATAGGACAAGGAAGTTCATATTGCTACCCACTTTGTACTGATTTGATTTGGAATAGAAGGGAGAACCTAAGTCCATCTTATAAGCAAATATTGGCAAAATATTGTTGGCTGTGACATAATATCCAAGATGGTTGTGCCACTTTTAAGAACACCTTTTTCCTGTCACATGAGCCTACTTCAAACTTCAAACTTCAAAATATTCTTTGTCCTAGATTACAAGTTATGAAAACATGGTCTGCCAATGAATTAATATTTCTGGCAGAAGACTAGAAATAAAAAACAACACCAGAACTTGGTTGCAAGCTAATATAATGGGCAGATGTTTTGAAGATTAATGGCCCTTGTTTTTTCAAAGCTGGGGAGTAGCCATTTTCTTTGTTCTGTTTATAAGTGTAACCTGATACTGACAATGCTTAATACTAATTATGCATTCAGTCCGTAAACCTATCTTCATAATGATTTGAACTTCTGGCCTTTTGGCTGAAACTTCTAGCCTAATCTTCTTGTTTTTCCCCCTTTCCAGTTTTTTTTTTTTTTTAATGTATGGTGAAGAGTTTTAGAAAAGCTTAAAAGGCTTATACTTTTTTGGGGAGGGGATGATATTTCCATTGATCTTCACAAAAGTATCTCTCAGCTATGGATTTTCAATATTTTCCTTATGACCCAACATGACTATGATTGTTTTCTAAGCAAGTAAAATAATGGATTGTCTTTTTCTTCCCCAGAGTCTCTCTGAAGAAAACACATTAAATTGGAACAGATAACTAGCTATTTAAATCTCCAAGATAGGCAGCTAATGAAAAGAATTTTCATAAAAGAAGTCTAAAAAAGTAAGGTGAATAGGTTGTATGCAAAAGTCTTAGGAGGGAAAAAATGTAATCTTTGTTTTCTTCATTTTACTGTCTAGTTGATGATCTGCCCTTGTATGTAATCTGATGGACATTATATGAAGATACTAATATTCCAACAAGAGTATCATTATATGTATCATCTAACAAGTGTATACAAAGATGCCAATTTTCCTACAAGTGTATCATCAATATGTGTATGCATATCAATATGTATTTAATTAAATATGCATTTAATTTACAAATTTCAAATCAATATGTATTTAATTTACTAATTTCTATACTCCCCAATCATAAGAATCTAGATGCTTACATATGTGAAATCATCATAAAATCAATCATCATCCTTGATCCAGCCAGCAATACAGAGCACCAATATCCACATCCCACACACACACACACACCTCCCCTTAAGATTCAAATGCTTGACGAAAGAGGGTTAGGGCTAGATTATTTTCATTTCTCTCCTAAATGTTAACAGGGAGGGAGCCATCTTTACATGGTAAAGGTGCATGGTAAGATAAGCCTGGGGGAGTCCCAGAGAAGGCAGGTTTCCTGTCCCTGTCCCCTAGCTTCACGGGCGGTGAACCTTCACTGGAACATGTAGGATGGGTAATAGCAAATAAAAGAATCAGAGGGAACTACCAACCTGTACTATACACAAATTTATAAAGGTGTAAGAATCAGTATGGGTAACAAATAAGCCATTACCTCTGTCACTGTACAAAGTAAAGAGCGAAAGATGTAGGAATATACAGCTGTATTAATAATTTCGATGTGCCTCTCAAAAGTATTCCTGTAAGCCCATACACATGAGCCTTAGATCAAGTATGTAAACATCTGATCCATAGTAATGAGTTCAAACAGAAATCATAAAGAAACTGCAACCAAGGCTGTCACATTTTGTTTACTTCTTCAGTGCCTTATTTTGGCTTCCTGAAGCTGAAACGACAATATACACAGTAAAACATGAATTCTTACACACACACAATTGATGCATTTGGAACCCCTCTCCCCCTAAAATCACATTGTACTTACATAATCTTTAGGAAAAACAGCTTCTACATTCAGAGTGCCATTCTCCAACCATAAGTGCTGTCAAATACAGGTGTATATATTTTTGAGGTTATATGTGTATTATTCCAAACAACAGAAATGCAGTACCACTTACACCAACTGCCTCTCAAGGCAAAAATAAAGGCAAAAATGAAACTGGATATACATCAAGAGTTCTATATTTCACATCACTCTGCCTCCTCATGGACTCCAAAACAGAGCTATGTTTTTAAAATCTTTCTCTTAAAAAATAATGATCACCTAATGTCTGGTTTAACTTCCCATTTCTACATTAGGATGTTCTGTCTCATTAGTTAAAATCTGTATTAAGAAAAATGTAAGGTCCATAGAAAGTATACTGAGGACAGCATACCATTTTTTCTATAAGAATGTGCCTGCATCTTTATTCAACTCTTTATCTTTTGAGGATAATATTATCTCTATAATAGTCTACCTACACAGGCCTCTAGTATCATAACTCTTAGAGCATCCGTTTTAAAATGTTGCTACTTACCTCAGTTTATATTGGTCGTAACCAAAGATGAATTTTCCTTTCATTGTTAATTAGTTAATTAATTAATTAGACCAATTTATATAGTTGCCCATCTCACCACGGGCAATTCTGGGCGGTGTACAACAAAGCTAAAAACAATCAATAAATACATTAAAAATATAATGTAATAAATAAATCAAAATATAACAAAGACTAAAAGGATGTTAAAAATAAGGGAGCCACCTCACTAATACCCCCATCCCCTGGGGTACCCAGGCCTGTTGGTATAACCAGGTCTTGAGGGACCTCTAGAAGCTCAACAATGATGAGGCCAACCTCACCTCAGAGGGGAGAAGATTCCACAGCATGGGTGCCACAGCAGAAAAGACCTGCCACCTAGGGCCTGCCAAATGTAGCTCCCTAGGTGAAGGAACCCATAATATGCCCTCTCTGCTAGATCTGGTAGGATGGGCAGATGAAATTGGGGAGAGGCAGTCCCTTGGATAACCCAGCCCCGTGCCATGAAGGGCTTTAAAGGTCAATACCAGCACCTTGAATTGGACCTAGAAACAAACTGGTAGACAATGCAGCTCAAGAAGCAGAAGTGTAACGTGTGTTCTTCTAGAAACAGACATAACTGCTCACGCCGCTGCATTTGCACCAGCTGAAGTTTCTGGATACTCTTCAAGGGCAGCCCCACATAGAGGCCATTGCAGTAGTCTAACTGGGAGGTGACTAGGACATGAATGATCATGAGTAGGCCCCTCTGATATAGGAATGGGCACAACTAGTGCACAAACAAAGGCCCTCCTAGCCACGACTGCCACCTGCTCTTAATGGCTCACTCTTCTAGCTACCATTGTTTGCATGAGAGCGATAGCCATGTTTTTAACTGAATAGTCAGAGGATGGTAACATTTTGCTATTGAGTCAAGAGGAATCGAGTGGAAACATTATCTTTTCTTTTTTGAATTGTAGGGAATAGTGGATTTATAGAGTTTCTCCTTTACTTAAGACAGTTAACTGAGACGTTCAAAGAGAGTTGCTAGTTTTATTCCAAAGGATCTTTTTACGCCATCTGTTTTTCAATTGCAGCTGATAGATCTTAGAGTGGATAAAAGAGTAGTTCATCTAAGGTATGGTTTAATAGAAGGGCTTTTCTTTCTTCTTTCTTGCATTTTGAACAAAATTCCACAAGCTGTCTACTTATTGTATTACAGCATTGTACCACTTAAAAATGATTGTTTGCTTCTTCTAATGAAATGCAGACACACATAAGGTGTGGTGGCTTAGGCTACTGTTGCTTTCCATGATGAGTCACCAAACCCTTCTCCTACAACCCTGCTCACCTTCCTTATGACTTCTGGAGACAGCTCCAGAGAAATCCTCTCTGCCACTGATCTCCACAAGGGAGGAAAGACTCAACTTGTTCCATTAGTGAGGCACATGCTAAGGACTAGATCAGAATGGGCACCAGTCGTTCACTAACATTTCTAAATCTTTATCATATATAGCAGTGTTTCTCAACTCAGCAACTTTAAGATGTGTGGACTTCAACTCCCAGAATTCCCCAGCCAACATGTTAGCTGTGGAATTCTGGGAGTTGAAGTCCACATGTCTTAAAGTTGCCACGGTTGAGAAACCCTGGTTTAGAGGCTCTATTGAACTCTCTGTATTATAGGACCAGTACATGAAGTGTTAGAACATTGGTTCAGTCTTCAGTTGAGACACTAGATTATCAGGCCATCGTTGCATAATTCATTACCTGCTGCAAACAATGTGGTACAAATGTTTAGAGTATCGTAGTGTGTATAACACAGAGAAATGTTGAAAGCAGTGTTTTAATTGTTGTTCGCTCTTTCCAAAAAGAAATATTTGTTAGAACTTAGCTAGTTATTTTTGAGAATATGAATTTATTGTTTGCTTATGTCCATTTAAAAATAGTGTAATTGTTTCTCAGATTTAGAAAGTACACCCAGTTTGTTTCTCATACATAGGATGTTGGATATGAATTGCTGCAGTGCAGAGGGCTGAGCAATGTTGGATATGCTCGGCCTTCTTGCGTCCACTGTGATTCCCTCTGCTCAAGAGATCAATGGTAGCAATCTTCCATACTTGGAGCAGCATATTTAGATAAGGTTAAGGAGATGCAGAGAGCAATTGGCACATGTTCTAAATCAATAACTTGTAACTATATGTATAGTCCCTCAAGGTTAATACCTTTCAAATGGTTGGAAATTGATTTAAGACTTTTCTCAACTGGGGTCAAGTCCCTCTAGTGTAAATTTGCATGCATCTTTGAAGAGAAATATGCTTTCCTGATTGGTATTAGGCCTATAAATATTCAGGTCTTAGTGTTATCCAAAGAATGAGTTTAATTCATCTCAGACCACTAAAAAAGAAATGAGTAAAATTGCTGTCTGTGATGCAGAGCCAGCTATATATTGTGGGATAACGACAGGGGTAGTTTAAGAACCAAGAACACTGGATGAATTTTTAAGTTAAGTGCTAGACAACTTGGTGCAATGACTTTTTAAAGATAAAACAGGCCTGATGTGCAACATCTGGGATCCTGAGGCAAATGCCTGTCCTAGCACCCCAGTATGCACCACCCCTTGGGTCTCCCACAGCAACACCACTGCTTCTTCTGCTAGTCTTCCCTGGCAAGATTATGGACTTCTCCAGGTGGTGGGTCTTTGGAGAGTTACTTGCTAGATAAAATGGACCAATCCAGGTCATAGATTTATAGTATAGTATCCATTTGATAGATGTAACCACTGCACCACTATGGGGATCTCACTTTGCAAAAGAATACAGTCTAACAAATGACCTTCCCCATCCAGTCAATCAGGAAAGCCTTCAGAATGGTTGTTGTTTCCCTTTATCTTCACTCATTGCAACAACTTCAGCATTATTCACACGTTATAACCTGTATTTACTAGTGAAGTTGGCTTGTAAGGCCATTTAGCATCAGTGTGGTTATGCCACATGTCATGAAAGATAGGAATGAACGCTAGATAGCTTTTACATAATGCTCATTAACAGCTACCAAGAAGAACTATACACAAATAGGCAGGGAAAATTGGTTTGGGAAGTCCAAAACTTCAACCACTTGGATAGAAGGGAGTTCACTCTCATCACTACTCATCAGCCACAACTGTCAGTCCTGAGTCTCCCCAAAGGAATTTTGTTTACAGCAGCTGCTTGAATGCAACTTGTCCATTGGAGGGCACACGTACAGACTAGAATTCAAAATGACATGCAATCACACAAATTGTCTTATTTACTTCTTCAGGGTAAATGATCTGAAAAATCCACATCAGATGGAAATTTCTTTGACATGTTTCTCTCATGAAGATTGAGAGTTTTCCATCAAAACTGAGAAGTTTCAAAGAGAAACTAGAAGAGATCTAACACTGTCTAAAGCCTATGCAGCAACCTAGAATGGTTGGAATAGACTGCAAAAAAACCACAATTTATGGAGTTTTATCAGTGCTGTGATGAATTGGCAATTCACAGCAGTTGTACTATGTGGGGACTGAAAGATATGCCATCCAAGCTGGAAGCTCAAGTGTTGAAGGGGGGACATCTCAGAACAGTAAAGATGAATGCAGCCTATGGGGGTGATGGTGATGGTAGCTGAGAATAGACCAACAAATTGAACAGTTTGCAAATGGTTCCTCAGGTTGCCAGCATGCCCCCAAATGCCAAAAACTGCACTACTTCACCAGGATCTACCTTGCCATTGCAAACAATTTATGAAGGTTTTGTAAGATTAATATACTGGTGTAGGCTTTCATGGCCAGTATCTGTTGGGAAGTGTTGCGCTTCAGGGTTTAGTGACTATGGTTTAGAGAACAGATTTTCTGACATTTTGCTGGCAACTGTGGTTTTCATCTTCAGAGGCAAAGTGGTCTGCTACACAAGATTGTTTGCAGAATTCTTATGGGCACAACTTTTTTAGTTGTAGCGGAAATGTGTTCAAACACGAGGTGTTTTCCAGCATAGCCACACACATCATCGTTTATCAAGATAATTCTTTGCAAAAACAGGTGTTCCAAAACCACCCGTAAGTGGCAATGGATCACAATCTGAAGTAGAAAAATTTCAGAACTTTCTGAAAAAGAATGGAATCATGCATATAACATCAGCACCATATCATCCAGCTATGACTAGATTGAATGAAAGGTTTGTTCAAAGTTTTAAGAATGCTTTGTGAGCAATGTCTGGAGAAACAATGAATTTCACCAGCAATTTTATTTTTAGGATGTACTTTATGTACAAGATTGGATCTTCTCAAACCTAATTTGAGAAGAGATGTTCAGGGCAAACATCTGAAAGAAGCTGAACGATCATCTCACATTGAAATACAACACACTACCAAGCTGAGGAGAACTCAGATACACACAAAAAAGTTGTGATTCGACACTCAACTGTAACTTCTGAGTTACCACCAGTAACACCTACCCCCAAACTAGACACACACTAGTTGCCAGAATCATCAGACAAATCAATCATTCCTGTTTGTTTCTGTCACTTTAGATACTGTACCATCCCACTTACATTTGAAAAAAAAATAAAACTCTGCCTAGATTTTAAATATAATACAGTCTGTATTTTGGTGGAGAGGGCAATGTTTGCAATTTTTACAATGGACTCACTGGAATTAGTGTTTCTAGAAGTTTTAGTAAAGGAAGCAGCAGAAAAACTAAACTCTAATGTCTTTTGTTTTATCAGTAGAAAAAAACATATTTTTAAAGTAAAAAGAATATGTTAATGTGAAAGAAAAACTAGATGTAAGCTGGCAATTTCATGTGTATGTTACTCTATGAAATTTTCTGAATATTGTTCAGTCTTGATATGATACACCTGGCTGAACTGCTTCCTTTCTACATAGCAAACCGCTTGCTGCTGCAGAAATCTTAGATTCAAAATGAGCTTATTACTTGGGGAAGTAACAATGAAAATGATGTCAGCATCTGCCATGTGCAAACCAGTATTTTAGTTTGACAGCAAGTCACCTAGCTCCTATTCAGTGTTTGAAATACTTTGTTCGGTATTTTGTTAGTAGCAAATGATGAATCTGATCACCACAGAAACAGGAAAACATCCTTAGTATAAATAAGCTGTAAACCATGACAGCTCACATATAGGTTTGTGACAATTCTAAGATGCTTGCCTGCTGTGCAGACTCCAGAGTTTTATCATTTTCAAGCCATCAGTCTTCAATGAACATAAATTTGCCCTCTCCATCTGACAGCCACATTCACAGATAATGCTAAGGCATGATTGTTAATACAGCCATGAATTCTCTTACAGATACAGTGATGAATTAAACCATTGTTTCTTTTGCCCCTCAGGGTGTGGTTGTTGCTTTTTTTTAATGCTTGCCAGCCAGTTTAGTTTCAAGTTTGTATTTGAAGGCAACCTCTGGTTCCTATCTAGATAGCACATGGATAAGCACCTGAGCAGGTACACAGGTTACCATCTCCCCCCACAGGGCGATCAATTATATTTGGTTTAAATGATAGCAATTACTTCTAAATTTACATAAATGTGTATAAACATACATATGCAATTTGTATCCTCTTTTGCCTTTCTTTTTCATAATGCCTTTCTTCTTTTTTAGTAATATTTAAGTGCTAAAATGGTACAAAGAGATTATAGATTGCAATAGTGTGTCTGGGAATAGCTGCCAATAGAGCTGAATCTTTATCTGCTCCTTGCAAGCACAACAAGCTGGGTTGCTCTTCTAGTCAGTTTAGCTTTCTCATTTAGTTAACAGACATGGGAAATGAAATAAAAAGATCAATTTAAACATCACCTGTGAACAGAATAATTTACTTCACTGAGGGCTCATTGATAGCTCTCATGTTTGCATATAACTTAAATTTTCTGACCATGGTGAACCGTATGTGACTGGAGTATTCAAGGGAATTGCAGTGTTGTGAAATGATAAGGGTTTCCTAATTTTTCAATTAATTAACCAAAAAAGTATCCAGGGTGGTTTACAAATTTCAGCCTAATATTTTTCTTTTGAATAATTTAGAAGAAAGATACACAGGGGGAAAGAGGATCCTATATGAACTGCTGAAAGTATATGCTGATATTCATTTGCCGTGGGCCATGAAAGTTTAGCAGTATCTAAATGCAGAGTTAAGAATTCATCACTGCCCTTCAAAACCTTTGCCTAACGTTTAAAGAGAAAGTGAGGGGGGAAATAGCTTTTTAACAATGAGTTAAAGTGATTGATCACATCCAAACACCCTTGGATGAAATGGATTTTTTGCACCCTTTTCAATCAGGCTTTAGATCTGGATTTGGCACTGAAGTTATCTTAGTCACCCTGTTGAATGATTATTGCTAGGAAAGAGAGGGAGTGCAACTTGTTGAGTGTCCTGAATCTCTCACTGGTTTTCAGTGCTATGATATTCTTCTGGACAGATTGTCCCAATTTGATCTGAGTAGGTTAACCCTGAAATGCTTCCACACGTATCTCCAAAAGGTAGTGCTAGAAGATTTCTTCTTAACCTTATGGCCTTTATATGATGGTGCTCTGTAAGGTTCCATTTTCCCTCCATGCTGTTCAACATCTAGAAGAAAACAGAGAGACCATTCAGAGGTTAAGAGTACAATGCCATAAGATTCAGGTGAGACAGCAGAACTGTTGAACTACTGCTTGGCTGTTGAAATGGGCTGGATGGGGACCAAAACCCTGAAGTTCATTCCAGATAAGGCAGAGGTGCTAATGATGGATGGTTTATCTCTCCATTTAAGTGGAATCCAGCTTGTTCTGAATGGTGTTACGCTTCCTCTAAAGCAGTGTTGTCCAAACTTGGCCACTTTAAGATGAGTGGACTTCAACTCCCAGAATTCCCCAGCCAGCCATGGGGGCTGCCCTTGAGGATGGTTCAGAATCTTCAGTTCCTTCAAAACTCTGTGCCCTCCAATGCTCTGATGTGTCATGTGCTACTCACGAGCAGGCCTTTTCAAGGCCAGCTTCCCAAACATTCCCTAACAAGGTACATCTAGGAAAGACAACTTTTGGCATCAAAGATATGCTCATTTTCTTAAGCCTTCGAATGATGTGTTAATACTGCTGTTCAACCTTATTGCTGTTTTACTCATTTTTTCTTTTGTTCTGTAGTTGATAAAACGTTTCAGGGTATGCTTTCATTAATTGCTTTAACTGATTGTTTTAAGTGTAAACTTAAAACTTTTTTTAATGGGAAGCAATGGAGGAAGAGATCAAGCTATCCGCCTCCTTGCTGTTTTTTGGGAAATTGTTGAAAACTGAAATATTTTAGAGGGCGTTCCCTTAAGCCAATATAGGACTCACCGTTTTATTCTCTTTTTCTTATTCGTTGCTCTTATTTTTGTACCTCTTGCTTATGATTTTTGAACAGCCCTTCATGTGATTTTATTCAGACTGTGGATGTTTTAACTTGTTTTATATTCTATACAATCCATTGAGAGTAATTTGATTGTAGTAGGGTAGAAATTTGATCGATCAATTGATTGATTGGTAGGTGAGAGAGAGAGAGCACGTGCAAGCCTGCCTGCAATGCCACACCTGGCTTTGTAGCAGTTTATTTTATCAGATGCCAATGCCAGATTATATTAACGTGAGAAGTGGAAATGGCAAGTTCTGTTCTCCCAGAAACGTTTTCTTAACTATGGCAAGAACATGCCCCAGTAACTATTTTTTGATGCTATATCCTCATGATGTTGTCTTCATCTCATCCCCTCCCCATAGCTGAGGCAATTTAACATCAGGTGTTCCAATAGCGTTTTCTCTTTTCTCCCAACACAATTTCTGCCATGGACATGATCTAGCATGCTTCATCAAAGATGTGGGTATTGACATGATCAGGAGTCGGGACATGTCCGCTCCTATTGGCCACTCCAGGCTGTAGCAGGCATGCCCTTTTTCCTCCAGTCACTGGGCGCTGCCCTCCATTATCATTTTGTGCAAGAAAGACTGAACATCTAGCTTCTGCAGATGCCACTGCCTGTATAATGTCTGACTAGCACTTTCTAAAGTGCTTGTCAAGTCTCACACAGGTTCCTTTACGCACAGGTTTACTGATCTTTTGAAAAAGCTTTAGACTTAAAAAAACCCAAAAAACAATACAGGACTTGAACTTTCTCCAGAGACAGCTAATCCTGTTCTGCATCGAAAGACAATTTAAACTAGGACAGCCAGCTTCTGCCAGCTGACACCAATAATTGCATTACAGGGTTTTGTTGCTTCTGCCAACAAGGTGTTTCATATAGTCATACTTTTTCCTGTTTTTATTGCTTTAATTTTGTGGGGGGGGGGGGAGGATTCCATTTTGCCTATCTCATGAGTTACATCTGGATGCTGCCAGCTCCAGCCACTTACAGCAACTCCCTTACCTTACTAGTCAAGAATGGAACTCACCTATTATCAGCTTCTCCCATCCCATTTCACCTTCAGACTTTCCTGGCTGATGGGAAACCCCTTATAGACTTTTTGCATGAAACAGACAAAATGCACTTATGATTTGGATGATTAGGAAAAAAAAATAGATAATAGAAAAAAAGTGAGCTTTTCTTTTTGTAACCACAGAGTAAGATAACTTTGTAATCATACTTGTATTTGCTGCAGAAAGTGTCTTTCTGTTTTTTTTCTTTTTTTCCTGCACCTTTGCTTTTCTCTTTTTTCCTTTCTTTTTCCTTTTTTTCCCTTTCTTTATATTAGTTTTTGTTAGGTTTTATCTTCTCTTTAAAACTTTTAATTTATAAATAGAGAGAGAGAGAAAGAGAGAGAGACTTTTTCCTCCATGCCTGTGACCTGTCATTGTAGTTATTTTTGCACTTTCAGAAGAGCACTAGACCCAGATTTAGAAATAGCCAGACTGACTGCATGCAACCTGCTAGTCAGTCATCTTGACAGGTGGCTAAGCCAGCTGTTCTAAGTATCCATCTATATTCACCTCCACACTCCTACACATATTAAGAAGAGCAGTGGATGGTTATTTTTCCCCTAACATATTGTGCCCGATGGAAGGAAAATCAAAAGCAGAATATCCCATGAATCACTTTCCTTAACTTGTCTTGCATTAAATGGTAGGGAAAGCACCTGGTGTATGTTCATGGGCTGGAGCCCAGTACTTTAACCTGACTATCTGGCTGTGTCCAACATGAGGTCTGAATCAATATTAGATTTTGTTGCCTTTTTTCCATAGGTGATTGAAATAGAACACTCCTAACATGACCAGTCAAAAGACTTTATGCAGATATTTTCTTTTCTCTTTAGTAAATTTCCTGTAGTTAGCAAAAAGATGGAAAAAGCAGTGGGAAAACACAGAAGGTCACAAATGGAAGACAATGAACTCCGGACACCAACATTTCCCTTCTAAAAATTAATCAATGAAGCAAGGTGATTGCACAGTAAAGGCTTTGATTGGTAATATCTTAAAAGAACTCACCACCACAAGCGTCTATGTTTGTGTATTAAATGACCAAAACAGACAATGTTTATTTTAATTTTTTTAAATGCCCTTTGAATTGTTATTGACTTAATTTGAAGAATTGGCTAAACCATTTCACAAAACCCAAGGAAATCTTGGAATAAAAGCTGAGTATGTTTTTGTTTTGAATACTATTTTCCTTTTTTTGTTCTAGAAATGCTTTATGCTAGTACGGATAGTCCTCAATTTATGACCATTCATTTAACAACCATTCGAAGTTATGACAGCACTGAAAAAAGTGACTTATGGCTGCTCCTCACACCGTCACAGCATCTCCGCAGTCATGTGATCAAAATTCAGGCACTTGGCAACTGGCATGTATTTATAGCAGTTGCAGCATTCCAGGATTACATGATTGCCATTTGCGACCTTCCCATGGGGCTTCCAACAAGCAAAGTCAACAACTGTAGTATCTTTGTAAAAGGCATTTTCCTTCTGGCGCTCTGTTCTGTATCATACACTTGGTAATGTAAAACTGAAAAATTAAGGATCCCCTAGCAAACCTTCATGGTTCAGGGCCTCTCATACCTTTGGAATTGCCTTTCTCCTCCAATCATCTCTACCTGTCCTGTAAGATGTACCAGCAGTCAGCAGACCCTAGGTCCCATCATTTTGCCCTTGTCTGGGGTTATTCCTTCCCTCTAGAGCAGTGTCAAACCCCACTAAAGTCCACCCAGCCCTGACGCTGATGACCATTAGGAAAATCCTGAAGTCCTAGCTCTTTCAATGGCCCTGGGACTTGCTTGTGATGTGTGTTGGTTGTGCATTGTTTCCCTCGTGTGGGTTATTAATTTTTTAAATTCTTTTTCTTAGTTGTTGTTATAATTTGCATTCTCTACATTATTGCATATTGCCTAGAGTTGCTGGTGGCGATCAAGACCATGTATAAATTGATTAAATAAATAAACTTGCTTTAGGTTCAAATTGAGCCTGTATATCAATTTTTCCTTCATCTGATGCCCACAAGCAACACTGGACTGCAATTTGCACCATCCAATAAGCAGGATAGTTGGGAATGACAGCAGTTATAGCCCAACACATTTAGAGGATTCAGGATTGGAGACGGCTGATGTATGACTTGATTACTACATTGTTATCATATTTAGAGCTTTGCAGAGTATTAGATTTGATGGACTAAATTGATTCATGGGTATAATCATAGTACCTGTCAAGAGTACGTTAAAACAACTGCAACTTTTCTTGGACTCACACAGCTGCTCTTTCCAGGTGATGTGTGATTGTTGGAAAAGACATGTTTGATTTAAGCTACGCTTGACAAGTTAATTCATATCTTTGCACTTAGATTTATCACATGTATTCCTTATATTTAAAGCTGGTCATTTTCCATAATATTCCATTTTATTTTACAAAAAACAGAGGGAGGGAGTTGTTATGAGCAGATTCGTTTCACAGCTGGCTAGAATTTGAACTCTGGTCTTCTTGCTTCAAGTGAAAGATCTCTCTCTATGCTTTAGATTTTAATTGCAAGCAAATATATAACGGTTATTCTTGAAGATTGCAATGAATATGATGGTTTTACAGCTCTGCCAAATGATCTCTGCACAATACAAAATACATAATTCATCAGAATGGTGTGTGGATTTTAATTGACTCCACAGCTTTTTATAGGTAAAACAGCATATTATGGACATAATTGTAATCAGTCTATAAATAGAGTAATTTAATAATTATGACAGCAGCATCTAAAGCAAGCCACAATGATGCAGAAATGCCAACATATCAGTGGTGATGTCATGATGCAAATCCCACCTTTATCCCCAATGTCTGATGCAAGTACATAAGTTACGGTATTTATGTTATGACTTCTAATCACTTGTTATCCTCAAGGGATATCCAGGTATCATGAGTTGTGAACAGTGACAGTGAATTTCACAGAACTTTAAACACTAGTATGTGCAACTCAAAACTACCTATCCAGTATGAACATTTTCTTATTGCACAAATTTGACAGAAACTATGAGTACATTGTTACTGTTCTTTTCCATGATTGTGTTGACTAAAGAGATAATACCTGTCCCAGCTCTTGCACTCAGGAGAGGCAGGCCTCCCAGTTGTAAAATGGCCTCTCCCAATGTCCCAAATTTTATATCATAACTCAGTCTGGAGTTCTAGATAGAAATATTCTAAAAAATACTTATTTTGTGTTATTTATTCTAAAATAAATTAAATAGGCCACTTATCTGTGTTGACTACAGGATCTCAGGCATTTACCTTTGTCTTATTATAATAAAGAATAATCTCAGGAGCACTTTTCCTTCTTTAGATTGTTGCATCTTTATCAGCTGGAAAAAGGGAAAATCTGTCCTTCCTTTCGCATGAAGCTAAGAACTATAATATGTTTGGAAATTTAAAAATAATGCTGCTGTTAAACATCTGGCCTTTGGGGCAAGAAACACTAGAGGAACTTCTGGATTATTTCTTTTTCTCGGCGTGGGTTTTTTTTCCAAACTAATCCCAAAATTAGTGGACACCAGTGAAAAAAGGTGTCAGATTGTTAGTTTCTCAGTCATTCTCTGATCTGGATGTTTGATCTTTGGAGATATTGTCTTTGTTCTTCTAATAATGATCAGTACCATAAATCACAGCAAAGTCAGAATGACTCCAAAATCAGATTTAGTAAGTTTTGTTCGGAAAGATTTTTTTCAGTAGCAAAAGAGGTCTTTTTGGTAATAGCTCCACATTCTAGAACCCCCTGTCCTCAGATGTATGGCTGACCCCAAATCTCCGTTCTATTTTCATTTATTTTTGTGTAGTATTAAAAAAAATAACAACAAATAGAAAGACAGACAGACAGGGCTCATTTTGCTACATTTCAGGAAAGAGAAAAAGGATTTCAAAAAGCAAATTTATCAAGTGTTTTATATATGTGTAGGGTAATAATACTTGTTTCATGTTATGTGCCTTCAAGTCATTGTTGACTCCTGGTGACGGCCTGGAAAAGTCCCTGCAGTTTTCTTGGCAAGGTTTTTTGGGAAGTGGCCTGTTTTGCCCTTGCCTGTTTCCTAGGGCTGAGAGAAAGTGACTGGCTTTCCAAGGACACCCAGCTGGCTTTGAGCCTAAGAAAGGACTAGAACTCTCAGTCTAGTTGTTGTTTTGGTGTACATTTTTTCCAGAAAGGATAAATTCCTAAGTGCTGTGATACAAAATTAAATACTGAAACATTCCTAAGGTTGTCAATACATCTTTGCAATAATTAGAAAGATAATCTGCAATTAATTTCAGCATATATTTTTTTAAAAAAAACCATTTCTACCAACACTGAAGTTGTGTTTTTAGCTAGATATGATCATATTTTTCCTATTTTTAATTTAAAACGTTTATAGGCTAGCTTCACACAAGATGCTATATTAAGCTAAAATGGTGTTGGGAAGTTTATGGTATGGGACTGACCCATTATTTTAGCCTGTGCATTAAACAGGCGATCACATTTAACCATTATATACAGTGGAACCTCGGTTTACGAACTTAATTTGTTCCGAATTGGTCGCGACCCGAAGCAAATTTTCCCATAAGGTTCAATGTTAGCCATACTAACAAGCACACCAAAAACCTTCACAGAACGCTAAGAAACACACCACAAGGCTCACCGAACGTCTCCTTGCTACCGCGATCTCGCCCACAGGAAGCCGCGACCGCGTGTCAGCAGGGAAAATGGCCACGTATCCTGTTCGTAATCCGAGGCGGAATTTGCAAACCGAAGCAAAATTTTGCGGCCGGAGCTGGTCGTCACCCTAAAAGTTTGTGAACAGAAGCATTCGTAACCCGAGTTTTCACTGTAGTTTATTTGTTTAGGTATAGCATATTATGTGGGCATAACACACTACTGTGTTTTGTTAACCACGTTTAGAATTTACCAAGTTGTACTGTATCAACCAAGCTACTGTGAATGACTTTGATATATTACCTGTGCTTTAACTTTTCCTCAGCTGACCAAGACTATAATGCTTCCTCACATGTAGAATATGTTTGTTGTTGTTACTCTCTTGAGCAGTTCTTCATTTTGTAGAATAAAATTTGTTTGGGGAAACCAGGGCCCAACTGTTGGTTTAATCAGGCATCCTTAACTATTTCCTTTAAAATTTTATATGAGAAAAAACAGGAGTAATTTCTTGCTACCACTCTAAATGAGGTATGGAATGCTTTTCTTATTTTTGTCTCTATAGTATAACTACTTCATAAGGCTACTTAAATTCATATATAAAATGATTCAAATATCTGTTTACTACTAGCATTCAAGACAATGTGTTTACTCTAGGAGTAAATGCACTGAAGCACCTAAGATTTAAAATCAGAGAGAAATTGGTATAGTTGCTAAAAGTATCAGGAGCCAGCTAAACATGATACTTGGTTTCATTTTGGTCAAAAGGCGAAAAGCTCAAGGATTTTGAAACCAAGCATGACAAAGCAGATACTTAATCCCCATCAACTCAAAATGTTACAGAATGCAAAAGAAACTGGAATAACATCTCTCTGTTCAGAATGAGTTCTCAGATAATCTGAGATGTGTGTTCCTTCATTGAAAGTATCCTCAGAACCCGGAATAGAACCAACCATCCAATCTATCTTTTCTGATGATAAAGACATTAAATTTACCAGAAGATGATATTACAGAGAATTTGTCATCTCTATTTGTCCTAGAGGTGACAAATCTAGAAAGGAAGTTAGCAATTGTACTAAGGCCCTTCAGAATATTTCAGGCTTCATTAAAGATAAATGGTATGAACTAAACAGTAGTGCACTTCCTCAACAAAGTAATGGCCAAACTAGACGTAGCTTAAGTGTATGTTTGTATTTAGGATGCTAGGTTTGGGGGGATTTTTTTGCCCCCTAATAGAAACAACACCACCTTAGGAGAGTATAATTATTGGGATCATGGCAAACAAAAAGAGACAATTTAAATATTTCTTTCCCTGAGTCTGAGGAAAAGATCTAATCTGAAGTTGGTATTTACACTGGAAAGAAATCCTCCAATTTGGGATTCCAAAGAAAATGCCAGAAATGAGAACTTCAGTCCTATGCCAATGCTAATACCAGCTTTGGAAGAGGGTTTTCCTCAAAACAAAATACTGGGTTAATTTGTTCCTTAAGCCTGTTGGTGTAGTGTTTAAGGCATCAGGCTAGAGACCAGGAGACTGTGAGTCCTAGTCCTGCCTTAGGCACAAAGCCAACTGGGTGACCTTGAGCAGGCAATGGCAAACCGCTTCTGAAATCTTGCCAAGAAAACTGCATGGAGTTGTCCATGCAGTTGCCAGGAGTCAACACTGACTCAAAGGCACAAACACACACTATTTGTTCCTTAATGGCTGCTTTGGTCCCAGCAGTTATTATATCCATGAATATATTATGATGATTGATTGATTATGTACCATCAAGTCACCGTTGACTCTTAGCAACCACATAGATAGATTTTCTCCAGAAATATATCATTATAGTCATAATCATTTTCATTACCTATTGATGTGATTGGCACTTTGACAAATCTATATATGAAATGAAAAGTAATATTTTGTGGTCCACATACTTGGATATTGAAGCAAATTAAATTTGCTGCCATCTCAAATACACGGCTGCCCATTTGAATGGATGCTGATAAAATAAAACTTTAGCAATTATGGCTATCATAGTCCAAATTTTTCACAATGTGCTAAACCTTCTTACAATAATCCCCCCTTTTTTTAAAAAAAAAAAAAAGAATAATTGTGTTAATGAGATGTGGATGGCTGGAAATGACTTATGGTAGGAAATATTCTAGAGAGGATTGAGATGTATGGTATAATAAATAATCTCCCTGACTTGTTCTAGCCAAAAAATGTTGTGTGACCATAAATCTTGGCTGACAGAGGTGCAACTTAAGAAGACTTTTCCAGTTATTTATGCTTTTGTTTAAAATTCTTGTTTCTCTCACAGCTTCATTCTGACCAGGATAAAGGAGATGGTTCACTCAAGTACATCCTTTCAGGAGATGGAGCAGGAGACCTCTTCATCATCAATGAAAACACTGGAGATATACAGGCCACAAGAAGACTTGATAGAGAAGAGAAGCCTGTTTACATTCTTCGTGCTCAGGCTATCAACAAAAAGACTGGAAGACCCGTGGAACCTGAGTCAGAGTTCATCATTAAGATCCACGATATCAATGACAATGAGCCCCTGTTTACAAAGGACATTTACAATGCCAGCGTCCCAGAAATGTCTGATGTAGGTAGGTGACAGATCACTCAACCATGCTGGGATTAGTTTTCATTAGCTAGTCAAGTGGCAAATCCTAGAGTTGGAATTGCTAAGATCAAAGCAATGACAATTCCTTAACATGCCCAACTGCATTTTTCTGGTCTACAGTTCACAACGCAGGGAAAAAGGATAAAGAGACAAGATCTGCATTAAGTCATCAGTGATGGAAGAAAGATGAGAAGGGAAAAATGGTTTGTAGATACAGATAAACATATGCTATCACTGCAGCATCCATTCAATAAGATGGTTGCTTAGTAAGATTATGTTATGTATCAGCACATGGTCATAAGACTAAAGAAAGAGGGCAACTGAAAATTAGTCCTTACTACATAAAAAGCATATTCCAGATAACCAGGTTCTCTAATAATTAACTTGCAGATCATGCTAAGTTGTAATAGGCATTTATTGCTGCCGTGTATTCAGCAGTTGTTTTCATATATGCTCTTCTGTAAAGATTACAGTAATTTCTAGGTGCAGATAGAGCTCCACTTGGTGCAGCGTTCTGATAGTGACTTCTGACCAATAACAAAGATCTGGTGTTTGTATCTGGGATTGTATCACTATCCAAGAAGGTCCCATTTGAATTAGAACTGACCTGCACAACTTTGTATGTGTAGGTTAAGGGGGAAACAAAACTGTGTTCTAGATTTTGTTGACTGAAAATCTGTTAACAAGCCCATGCTAATTTTTCTTTGCTTTTCTCAGTATTTTCACCATAAATCAAAATTCAGTAGCATCTATCATAGTGCATGCATATTAGAAGGTTTTGCCTTGAATGAAACTTAAAATGTCTATTTGGCAAAAAAAAAAAAAAAAACAAGAAAAAGGAGAAATTACCTACTTAGCAGGACATGTTAGCATCTGATAAGTTCATGAACTGATTTGCATGTGTAATCCAAGTTTATGCAGCTATTTTATAGTAGCATTCTCACAAATCAGCATTAGGCGCTATCTATATTCTATTAGCTCAGCAGGTGGGCAGCACTTGCTGACTTTGGCTGTTTTTAGAAAATTAAGCGGGCTTGAACCTTGTTTAGTAGTTGGATGGAAGACCACTAGGAAATTGCAGGGCTGTAGACTACACTGGGAAGTTAAAAAGCTAAACCCAGGAGGAGGCAGTGGCAAACCAGTTTCATATTGCTACCACAAAAACCCCATGGGTGTGTCCATAGAGTTACCAGGAGTTACCATATATACTCACATATAAGCCCATCCGCAGATAAGCTGACCCGTGAATTTTTAACCAAAATACCATAAAAAATGTGCCACCCACGGATAAGACAACTTGCATTTTTCATGGTACTTTGGCTAAAAATTCAAGGATATGCTTATCCAAGGATGGTCTTATATGTGAGTATACGTAGGAAATATGGGTACTTTAAAAAGGTATAATCGTATATACTCGTGGATAAACCCATCTGTCAATAAACTGAACCCGATTATTTTAGGTCCATTTTGGCACCTGAAATTCTCAGCTTATCCTCAAGTATATATGGTAAGCTCACCTCAAAAGATATTTTATATTTACCTTACTTGCTATCAACCTCAAAGCATGACATCTCCTGTGTGTAAGAGTATCCCATGATCTAAAAGCACAGGAACTAATATTAACTGAGATCATGTCCTCTTGCCTTGACAGTGTGAAAATGGGGAACCAAGATTTGTATATTCATCTTCTGATTGCACGCTGCATGAACTAGGACAGTATATGGTTTGAAAATTATTCAGAAGTCATTTCTGGATTCAATGCAAGTTGCATTAATTTGAATGAGTGAACTCCTTAAAGCAAGATTATTTCTTTTTTTTCCAGACTCGTGCAGACATCTGCAAAAAGTTGGGTTGCTTTCATGAAGAGAGGTGTTATGCTTCCAAGACACTTATTTTTCATTCATTTTTAAGTGTCCATAGTCACAGCGTGCACTTTGTGGTTCTCAGGCAGGAAGAAGAAATCCAGCTGCCAGGCCAGAAAAGCTTGCCCACTTCTACAGGACACTACATTTAGAAAAAATATGTATTGATGTGTCTATGGGTATACTATATATTGCAGTATTTGTAAAATCACCTTCAAGTCAAGCTAGGCTTCTGCTAACTTACATAGATGCATCCAGGCAGTTTTCTTGGCATGAAGCCAAGAAAGTGGTTTGCCACCACCTTCTTCCCGCATTGTGTTTTGATCTTCCAGTCCTGCCTACAGATCTGGATCTCCTTGGGGTCCCTCAACCTAGTACCAGTCATTTAACTCTTTTGTTTTTTAGATTAGCCAAAGTGCTGTCACTTACCTGGGATCTTGTTCTCTGGGTTTGTCTGTACTGTATATTCTTCAACACCCTCTCTTTTTGCTATTGCCCCAGAAGCAATGTTCTCGTATCAGAAAAATACACTCTGTGGGTCTGAATTTGGACATTTGCTTGCCTGTTTTTTAAATTGTTTGATCTTTTAGTTTGTCTTTCAAGAATAGCCAAATTGGGAGGAGATGGAGTGAGAGAAAGAACCATGATAAGCAGAAATTTCCTTTCCCCTACTGTGGTCTTGTTGGAATTGCCCTTCTTTCATTGTTTCCAACAGGAGAATAAGCATTTCCTTTTATTTCAAACAGCAGGCACAAGCGTGAGCCGATTCCATTAAGGAACATAGAAAGCCTCCTCTCTCATGCCATATATACCGGTTAAATTCCCTTTTCAACTTGATAACTGCTATTTGTAAAAGAAATGTCAATGAACTGAAAGACAAATGACACAGTGACATCATGTGCAGTTTGATTCCTTTGAGCCATTTGCAAAACATTGGAACGGCTCCATCTTTCAAAGCAGGATGTGCATGCTTAGATGTACAGCTAATTTTCATAAAATTAGTCATGCCAGTGTTCCAAGAGCAGACCTTCAAAACTTGCAGTATCTGACTTGCCCTCATAAAATCTATTTTTAAACCCAAATTCTGTTAGCTCCACAATAGACTGCATGCAGCTGGCTATAGCAGTTGAAATGACATCCTTTGACACACCAGTTTATATCTCTGTATTTTACTGTTATAGGTACATTTGTCATGCAAGTCACTGCAACGGATGCCGATGACCCTACATATGGGAACAGCGCTAGAGTTGTCTACAGCATTCTCCAGGGGCAACCATATTTTTCTGTCGAGTCTGAGTCAGGTCAGAGGACTTTAATCTGTCATACTCTGACAACTTCCATAATTTAAAGTGACTTGTTAAGTCAAGCTAGGATGTCATTAGGCAAATTCTTCAAAGGCATTCCATTTGACTTGATGCAGGCTTTGAGAGTTCCAATAGAGTAATACATCTGTAAGCATGATACATTATTTTAATCAGAATATCTTAACCTAATAAGCAGAACTTAGCCTGGATGCAAATCCATTTAACAAAGATTGGGTATGTTCAAGATGCCTCCATTAAAGCTGTGCTTAGCACAGTCATTTGACTTTGAATGGGAAAAAGGAAAAGAAAAGGAATGATAATGGAGAAAAAAGATCTTACTAATCACCAGTCTTTAAAAAAAAAGTGGAACTAGATTTGGCATTTTTCTCCTCCTCTGTGGTTTATACAGGGTTTGCAACCTACTTCAGTTTTGATATGCAACTTTTCCTCAAAAATTCAAGGTGGTTATGTGGTATTCCCTCCTCCAATTTTTCCCTAACACAACCCTGTGAGATAGGTTGGATTGAAAGAGAGCGACTGGTTGAAAATCACATAGTGCTTTTCCATGGTTTAAGAAGGATTTTTCCTGGGTCTCCCTGGTTCTATACAAACCCATTAGCACATGTGTAGAAGAAATGTGAGAGATGTCTGCTAAAATCCAGACTAGAATATATATATTTTTTCCACTCTCAGCAAGTGAATTAATACATCTAACCCTATTAACGGGGAGGGGCATACAATCATTAAGTATAGAGATTAATGAAATCACTTAAGAATAGGACTTATTTGGTACACAGGTAGATATTGCCATCATAAGATGTAAACACAGAAGAAAGCTCCAGTGATTCATAACTGGTTCATACAGAGAGGTATGAAGGAAATGCACTGCTACATTCTGGCTACTGAAGTATTACTTAGAAAACAACATATTAAGAAAAAATCTTATTTCTTTTTTTCATTCCTAGGTATCATCAAAACAGCTTTGCTGAACATGGATCGAGAAAACCGAGAGCAGTACCAAGTGGTCATCCAAGCCAAGGATATGGGAGGCCAGATGGGTGGATTATCAGGAACCACCATGGTGAACATCACATTGACTGATGTCAATGACAATCCACCCCGCTTCCCCCAGAGTATGGGAAAAATACTTTTTTCCTTATTTAGTTACATCCATATAATGTTTTGGCAATCAGATGATGTGAACCTTACGTACAAGTAGAAATGTGGAAAGCCAATGGAAATAGCCAAGGGAAAAGGAATGGCTTTTTACAGCTTATTGGCAACATTAGGCCAGAGATCTATGCAAGTACCAAAAAAAAGTCAAAGCCTTATTTGATAATGTATTTATCTTCTACTGTATTTATTCATATATTTCATTAAAAGGGGGTTTTAGTCCTTATGTTTGCAAACATATCCTTAAACTGTTAAATAATGCAGTGTAATCTCAAGAACCAACATTATTGCTGATTAAGATTTCCAGTGAATAAGGTTGTCTTCTTACTCTTCTCCATGAGCAACGCTAAAAAAAACATATACATATTAAGAGAAATATTCTAAGTTTGTAGACTTGTTGGAAAAGAGTGTATATTTATTGTTCAAAACTAGTTACCCTAATGTAGAATTTTATTCTCCCCTTGCATTGTGGGAAAGCCGTTTCCTGCTTTTCTCTCTAGTTTTCAGTTTATTCTTCCTTTTTCTTAAAAAAAACCCAACCTTTCTATTGTTCTTGTCATTCAAAGTACTGATTAGTTCACATCAACTTAGTGTTCTTAACTACTGGCAATTACTAATAAGCAGTTTTCTTTTCAGCTATTCTGTTGCATCTGGTGTTGTACTATTTTCAAGGATCAAAAGAAATTACACAGGAACCAATTCAAGTATAATGGGGGAAAATTACTCCAATATGTCCACTTCATTTATTTTAGTCTCACTTTTTCACTTTTAAGTCACCTGTATAAGATGCAGTTTTTCATTTTATCCTGGGCTCCAATTTTTGCCAGATGCTGTGGAATTCTCACACAGATTCACCACTAATAGACCATTTACCCATTTGGAAGAAGGCTCAATTAGAATCCTTTTGCCTGACATATTTGCTTTCCAGAAGCAAGGAATTCTCCATGCATCATGAAATGCTATTGCCCAAATAGAAATTACCAAGTTCTTTTCTCTGCAAGGAAAACAATTCAGGAGAGAAAAGTATACAAATTTCTTATATATATATGAAATGAATTTATTTCCCCTTTTTTTCCTGCTGAAAAATTATTCATAATATAGGGCAAACATCAGCCTGTGGGTATGCGGAGCAGGAAATTCCTGTTGACATGAGTGGTTTATAATGTGAGATGCTCTGAGAAAATTTTACATCTCTAGCCCCAGGCTTTGCAGATACTGTAAGACCACAATACAGAGGCACAGTAACAAAACAGTCCCCAGCAAAGTATCTGTGGGTCATTTGCAGTGCAGCACAACAGAAGACAGAGTTTGGCTGTGCTCAGCTTTCGACCACTATATCTTATATGCGTTGCATGTTTTTTATTTGCTTGATATCATAAAGGTTTTTAGTTTACTATCTTCTCTGGGTAAAAATGGCTCCTTATGTTGTACTGAGAGAGGAATGGGTGAAGTCATTTCTAAGGGGAAGGAAAGAGAATGGTTTGGCACAGGATGAAATTGGCTTTAAAGAAAAGATATAGGTATAGATAGGGTATAGATAGGGAAAAGATATAGGTATAGAAGAGGTATAGATAAAGCACTTGCCCATGCTGGATTGTGCACACTTCTCTAGCCTAACAGGATTGGTGGCCTAAATGTTACTGAATATTTGGCTGTGGGGCAAACTCTGTAAAAAAAAAAAAAAAAGAGTTAAAAATAGCTCCCTTTAAATATAAAGAGCATAACCTCCCCAAACTGAAAGGACAGGCCAGAAGCTTTATAGAGCCATATAAATTGAGCCAGATTCAAATTTGCTCTTTGTGTCACCTGATTCATGCTAAATTAGCAGCCACAGTACCACCTCCCTGCCACTAGTAGTGCTATCAAATGTCAGGGTTCAAAAGCAAAATGTCCCTCCAATCTGCAGCTGCCACTAAGTTGCTCGAAGTACCCTGTATCAAAGTCACCAGTTTTACACTCCTCATGCCTCATACTACTGCAATTAAAGAATTCTTAAGCCACATTTATTTATATAGATCCCACATTTTTAGTGCTTATGCACTATTCAGTTTGCACAAGTAATTATGGAGCTTGCTTGGCAGAGAGATATTGGGGAGAGGGCCCTTTTGTCTTATAGCATATGATTTGCATGCAAATAACCCCAGATTTGATCCCCAATACCTCTGGGTAGGTATAAGAAAGATAGTTTGAAAGTCGAAAAGAGCCACCAGGAAGGGACAAATGCTTATGGTAAGTTATTTGCATGGTGTGACTCAGTGGGGAGAATTTATTTAGCCACAACAAACCTGTAGCCATTTGAGATTAAGACTAATAACCTCTGGTTAGTTGTGTGGGTTAATAGGTTATCATTGTCACATAACACTAAGTCCCACCCAATTCTTTTAAGCATGTTACAAAGTCTCCCCTATGTTCTAGAAGAGCAGCAATCTAGTAATATACAGGCAGCTAACAGGTATAACAAGAAAATTGAAAGAGGTTGTTGAAAAATGCTGAAATAATTTTAACTTTCTGGTTCAACTTTCCATCTCTTTAGGTGCCTATCAGTTCAAAATACCAGAATCTGCACCCCCTGATTCACCGGTTGGACGGATAAAGGCTACTGATGCTGATGTGGGTCAAAATGCTGAGATGGAATACAGCATTCTTGAAGGGGATGGCTCAGAAATGTTTGGGGTTACTACAGACAAGGAAACACAAGAAGGCATTGTAACAGTAAAAAAGGTGTGCATTTTTAGATGCTTCATTCCAGCCTTTAGTGTGGCATGCAAAATGCAGTTTTTAAGATGTCCTCAAATAAAAGATCCATTGGAGTCAGAAACCAAGTAAATAATGTTGATAGGATCCCTACAATTGTGTGGTCTTATGCAAGATACTTAGAAAAAAGTCATTTTTTTCTGAGTATAAAATCATTTAAGTTTTATATTGCATGTTTTGGGCACCTTGGTATGCCCACTGAAAATATCTTCAGCTAAACCTGATGGAATGATTGCTGGGGTTTAGTACTCTTCCAAAACTCTGCATTTCACAAGTATGCAAGATATACTGTTATATTCAGTTGCTATGTTGGTTCTCTTCATTTCTGCCATTTCCCATTTGTTTTGAATACAAAATAACGTTTAAATAACTCCCCATATATCCCAACATCATGGGAACATTGCAGGAAAAAACAGGTTGTCAGGGAATGTTTGTCCAGGGGCTAGGTGCAAGTGGAGAAAATCACAAACTTAATAAAACCAAACAAATACAAGCTAACATAAATGCACGCACGTACACAAACACATACACAATCTGCACACAAATAAAATTAAAGAGGAGGCAAAACAAAGTGTATTAAAGATAAAAAGGATTTAGCAACTCTGTCAGTAATAGGAGGATCCCTTATCCAGAAAAATATCCTCATTTTTAATGTGTCTTCTGGGTAAAATCCTTAATATATAAAAGATCTTTGGCAACAGTCTCTAATTCCACAAGGATAAAGTCATCCATTAAACAGAATTTTGTTGAATCAATCAGTTAACAATTCAGAGTGCAGCACATTAAAATAAGTGAATATTAAATACTCTCCTGTATTTAAACAGTTGATGTGTGCAAATACAGAGCTTTATCTGTTCCATAATTTAAAAGTTATTTAAGTGTAGTGGAGAACAAGACTTACCAGCTGCAGTTCTCTTAGTTTGTAAATTTAGCTCTATTAATCTCTGCATAAAACAGAGCAAAGTCTTCTTTAGGCTGTAATTACCCAAAACCTCAGGAGAGAAATACAGTATATATTTTTTCATAACTCAGATTCACACACTGATTAAAAAAAAAAAACCTGAAAGCAATAAATATGTATAACAAGGAGGAGGAGTAGAAAAAACTGAACTATCATTTCAAGCATTTCATTTAATGGATCATAGATCTACTTCTGATCTTATACCGGCATTTCTCATATAGAGTGATGTACCTTAAAACTTTCACTTTAAAATAATTAGATCCCTTCCAGTTGTACACTGAATCCAGAAATCGACATGAGAATGCCAAAGGTAAATTAAAGTAAAGGCTTGCGTAATGTAGTTGAAGTGTGGAATGCCACCAAGGAAAAGAAAGATCCTTGAGATGGTTTGATGACAAAACCATAATTTGCATTTGAATACTCAAGTATTTTTTATGGGTGACTTGTTCTTATTTCATTATCATTTAAAAGTGATTACACCTTTTATATCTTTTTGAACAATCACCAAGCCCTTTGGCATTGTACAATGTAATACAGAATAAAATTATATTACGGCCTTAGAGTTGATTAGAAAGACATTAGCATTATATTTATAATTTCAGCAAGCTTTCAGTCCTAATTGAATGTTACTGGCATCTGTCCTGGGTGAGCTGGTCTATTCTAATTGGTTTAGCTTTTATATATATTTTACTCTGTTGTGATCTTTCTAGAGTCTTTTAATTGGGATGAACTATAAAAACTAAAATAAACAATGTTATAAGAAAGTTAATAGATAATAAGACGTGTCCTGCCTGCTTTTTTTAAAAAAATGAGGATTATGTAACACACTTCCCTAATACACTGCTAAAGGTATATATGGCCATGGAGTTACTTTGACTTACTTTTCAGAATACTTTTATTGCTGCAAGGACCAGGGAGATGCAACAAAATTAATTTTGGCCAGTATATTGCCATACTGGCCTATCATCTCTTGAAGATACCCAGTGGAGATTCATCAGAACCAATTCTAGCACTGAAATCCTCAGCCCTATGGATTTATAAACCTATCATAAGACATCCATTTGTGCTTTATCTGCAATAACTGTTCTTGTGAAAGCTAAGTATGGAATATGCCTGCTTCTATGCCAGAGACCCTGAGCGAACAATGAATCGTGGTTAATAGAAGTGAATCGTATACATATACATTTAGAAGATTCATAAATGAAAAAGCATTTAATTATCCTGTTCTTTTTGAATGAAAGTGCCGCCAAATCAAAAGGTATACCCAATTTTTTAGACCGGTACAAAATGTTTATTTTTAAAGTTCTTGCTGCTAAGTTGATGGCCCTGTATCCCAGACATGTGCCAAGAACTATTTATTTATTACATCTGTATACCATTGAACCTTGGGGCTCACAGCAATTTACAGTAATAAAACAATAATAAAATACCAAAACAAAATATGAAAACAAACATAGTAAAAACATTAAATTAATAAAACCAAGTGATTACAAATAAAATGATAAAACCATGTAGTCACACAGGTGCCTTCTCAATCCTGGATGACATCAGCCCTCAACTACCCTGAGAAATAGTCCAGTCTTCACTACTTTAAACTCTCTCCCCCCCAAAAAACCCCAAAGTACAGGGATCAGTGCCAGTGTCACTTCTTCTCCACACAAATTGGAGGTCACCACCAAGAAACACTGCCTGTGGACTTCCATCAGTCTTGTGTACCAGGGACACCCGGTGTCTCCAACTGGGATAAATATACTGAACAGAGAAAGCAGCTATAGGTACCAAGGAATCAAGCCATGTAGGACTGTAAAGGTTCAAGCCAACACTTTGAATAGAACCCAGAAACTGAGTGAAAGCCAGTGCAGTGCCCACAGTATAGGAACTACTTGATGGTAGCAACCCGTACCCACCTGCACCCAGTAGCTCCGTTCTGCACCAATTTCAGTTTTCTAGTAGTCTTCAGAGCTAGCCCCATGTAGAAGATATTTATTTATTATTATTATTTATTACTGAATTTGCTATTACAGTAATCTCTCGTAATGGTGGTGGCCACATAAGTGATCAGTGCCAGCTGTTGCTGCACTAGGTAGGGCACCAAGGATATAATTCAACATATTTCCTTGCCATGGAGTTCGGTAGCCTTAACTAAATGACTATGTTCTCAGCCTTGTAACCCCTTCTTTAACAAGGATATTAAATAGCTGGGTGCTGATGTTTGCCTGCACGCATGAGGGTAAGAGCTGTGTAATGGGTGCTTATGTACACTCCATTTCCATCTAAGGATGAAGTCTGAAAAAGACTCACAAGTGTTTTTGGCTGATAAGGCAAGATTCAGAATCACAGGGTGATTTGTTAGCGTGTATTTTACCAGCCTTCTTCAAACCATAGTACTAAACACACAAGCGTATTTAAAAGCAGCCTTTCGGCCTTCAAATAAGCAAGCTGAACAGGAGAACAAACTGAACAAGCGGTGTTAGGCCTAATAATAATGTCCTTCTCATGGCTACTGTAAAGATTACTAAAAGAGTAAAAAATGCTTCATGTACCTTATCTAATCGCTTAATATCATAATTACGTAAACAAGCCGGCAAAAGGCCACTCACATGAGAAGACATGAAGGTGTACATTTGTACTTCTGAAAATAATAAGTTTTATACATTTGTTGTCTTATTCAGGATGCTTCTTGTGCTGGTTCACACATGATATTAGACCGTGGTTTTGCATTACTGGATGGGTCAGAATGAGCCAAAGTAAACATCAGGCTCCTCTGTTTCACAATACTATGTCAAGGAAGAGAGTTGGGCAGATTTTAGTTAAAAGATATATATGATTCAAACCCGAGATCCTGATTTAAAACATTCTCTAATCCAGTGTTGTCCAAACTTGGCCACTTTAAGATGAGTGGACTTCAACTCCCAGAATTCCCCAGCCAGCCATGCTGGCTGGGGAATTCTGGGAGTTGAAGTCCAGCCATCTTAAAATTGCTGTGGTTGAGGAACCCTGTTTTAAAGAGACTCACATTTAAACACTGGGAAACCTTTGGATTCAATATTTGGGGGGGGGGGAAACTTTTGGTAAATTAGAAAGGAGAACTGGAATAACTTCTATGCCAAGATATTTTAAATAATGACTTGGTTCATGTAGATTGAGTAGACTGTGAATATTTTACAAGGAAAGGTACCAGGCTTGAACTACTATAGCAAAAAATCAGAGTGCCATGCTGGCTGGGGAATTCTGGGAGTTGAAGTCCACTCATCTTAAAGTGGCCAAGTTTGGACAACACTGCTCTAATCAGTTTCTTTTAAATTAGGATCTATAATTTGAGCATAATGCTAAATTTGCAACTTTAGAAAAGTGAAGCTGAACTTTGCTAACCATGCATGAGGACAAAGGGAGTTGTTCGGAATCATCCACATAGTCCCAAGCCATGTTTTAGCATTTTGTGAACCAGGTCAGTCTATTGAATTACAATCTAGAATTCTTCACATGCAAGATTTTTCCTACAGATTAAAGGGAAAAATTACACTATGGAGACCTGAATAAAAAACGTATCAGTTTCTGTGCCACTCTGAATATTGAATATTATACATTTAAATGCTACATGTTGTTGGCATCACACAGATTAAATGCATATTGTTATAATTTCATACATGTTAAATGCTGCATATTATTATGGTTTTCCATATAATGCAGTAAGTAAGTGAATGTGTGTTGTCTCACTGTCTCTTACTTTTTTTAGAGCAGAGGTTTAATAGACATTACATGACTCTTTTGATGTCATAAAGAGTTGCATTAATCTTATTTACAAATATATAATCTAGTAATGTTGGTAAGGTTATAAGTATCAGCCTACATCAGTAGGCCCTCGAAAAAGGCATTGTGTAAACTTCCAAACATGAACAGTGTCTGTACATAACAGCGCAACTAACATTTCTCATTCATAGGAAAATGTCTCTTAGCTCTTAACCATGATATCAGTTGAATGGGTATGTGCGTGTGTGAGTGAATGCATGTGTCTGGCTCTGAAAACAAAACTTTGGCCAGGCTTCATACAACATAAAGAATAGAAATGGGGACAGGATAGCTGAAAGGGCCTTGGATAGTTCTTCTACCTGCTCAGTTTGCATGATGTAATTGTCTAATTACACTGAGTCACACACATATCTCCACTTCCAGACACAGTAGGACATTGAAGAGGCAACTCTATAGGCCAGTTTCTCTGTCCATTCAAATAACTTAAGCATCTTTATTGACAAACACACTGAACACTGATGAGAAACATGAAGGCCCTTAATCATAAAGAATTTGCCTGTAAAACAACATCAGTTCACCAAAAGCAGTTGGAACTTACATGGGATCCTCCTTAGTTCCCGGTTCTATACTTGGATCCTCTTCCACAATACAAGTATAAAACTGAAGACAGTGCTTTTCACTGATGGTACTGTAACAGTTATCTACTACCAAGAATATGGGTCATGTGCAAACCTAGTAGATACCATTAAGGCCAATGCACAATAATCTTATGGACAGCAAAAGCCATTAAAGCAAATTTCTTCAGCTACTTCTAGAAACATTAATTCACCATCAGCACTTGTTAGTAAGCAATCAGGTAAAAAAAACCATGATGGTTATCATTTTGCTTGCTGATAGCATTTCTGCTGTACCAATTTACTGAATATTACACTTGATTGCTTTTGACTTCAAGTATCACACTCAGTTGCATTCCCAGTGTACTATTTTTGGGCATATGCTTTTAAGGAAAAGAAAGGGCAATTCCAAGTGAGCATTTTATTTTCTCTTTGTGAGGAAATGTCCTGATATGACAAGGAAGTTGATATAGTTTTGCAAACCTATTTGGGAATGTTCATTTCAGAAAAGATGGGAAAGTGTGAATCTGAACTTCTGCCAGTTTATCCTCTTGACATACTGTAAATTAAGTGTGTCAGCATTGTTCTCTTATCTTAAGCAAAGCTAAGGCCATTAACACTTTCCTAAAAGTGAAAGATTGTTGGTGCTTCAGAAAAGCAACTGAACTTCTCACTACTTTGCATCTTATGTCAGCAGTGTTTAGTACCAGATTCTGGATGCTGAAGATTTCCATCACAGATAGTATTATAGTTGTCATGAGTAATCAACAGTTTTCTTTTTCAAACAAAGTTTTAACAGTAAGGATAGTTTTCACTATTCAAAATGGAGGTGCTTCAATAATAAAACATTGTTGCTTATCTAGAGTGGGCCAAGTCAGAAGTGAGAGATGCTTTTATCTTAAATCAGAGGTACTGTTTTTCAGAGAGAGAGATTACAGATATAGATATATGCACATACTTGTACAATTCATGTAATCTCAAACAGAACAAAAATCATCAGCTATGCAGCATGGCCCATCAGGTGTTCAATTACAGTTTTATACTGCTTGCTGGGGATTACAAAAGCAAGATATTTACGTCTGATTAGCCTTATACATGTCTGAAATTCCAAACTGAGCTTTTAGACTGCACACCAATCAATTTACAGTGGCAAGTAGATGGTTGTTAGGGGATGGTCATTAAAATCTTAGACTGTAGTCAAAACAAACATTTATTTTTTCCATTGTATTCAAGGGATGTTCATTCTGTATTGGACTGTAAAGGTTTAGTTTAAATTACACATCATCAGCTCATTCATTGCAACTCAGTGGTTCTCTAATTGACAAGTCTTCCTGGATGCTTTATCAGATTTCTTTTTAATATGTATCTTTTCTCTTCTTAGGCTTTGGATTTTGAAAAGCGGAGACAGTTTACTCTGAAAGTGGAAGCTAGCAATCCTCATGTGGATCCCAGATTCCTCTATCTGGGACCCTTCAAGGACATTACTACTGTCAGAATTCAGGTGGAGGATGTAGATGAACCTCCAGTCTTCAGCAGACCAGCTTATATATTAGAAGTAAAGGAAGATGTCCAGATAAATACCATCATAGGTGCTGTAACAGCACGGGATCCTGACAGTGCAAAGAACCCCATCAAGTAAGCATACAGACCAGAGGTATCCAACTGACAAGAGTCAGTTGAGAAGACAGCAGTATACAAACATGATAAGTAAATCTTATTGTAATAAAGGGGGAGCACTTTTAGAAAGTATGTCACAGGTGCTCTTGTAGAATGGCTGACATAGTTGAAGTATGAAAGGTGAACTGGATCTCCCCTTTTCAATATACGTGGGGGATATAAAGTGAGGCAGAACACTATGGTCACTTTATGGTATTATAAAAGAGCTGTATAGGCACATATACAACATTGTCCATAGTGGTTGAGAAAGATGGGAGTTATAGTCCAACGTATAGTGTGGTTGTCCCTTCCTTAATGGAATAAAGTGGGGTGGAAATGGTGGATGGTGGATAAGCATGGGAAAGTTATAGAAGGAATATGATGTTTGGACTCCCCCCCTCCAATAAAATTCTGTGAATGAGGTTAAGATACTGCACAGTGAAAGGATCTCCTGGATGTGGGGAATGATTGAAATTAGAAAATGAAGAGAGATGCCATGGAGGTCATTAAAAGAGAAGGATGAAAACGGAGGGAAATGTATACCAATAGACTCAGACAAAATAAATGAAGTTAGAGACAAACAGAGAAAAATAGAGAGATGAAGGAAATAGGCTGTGCTCCCATACAAGCTGCACACCAGCAATAAAATGTGATCCAAAAGGACTTCTTTTGTACAATCTTTGTACCTCCCAAGATCTATAAAGGCTGCTCTGTGCTAATGGCACTTCCAACCCCCCACCCATACATTTCCTATTTCAAGTGTAAATGCTAGCTCTAACTTTTCCTCTCAGCTTGAGGGAGGATGCAATTAGACCATTATATATACTACTTGTCACTTATTTGTCAGTTTCCTCTGACAGATAGGAATAAAACCTTCAGACACTCGGTGTTACATTGAAAACCCTCAATTTTTCCCTTCTTGACTGTAGCTTTAAAAAGAAAAACCTAATCATGGAGCACTGTCAGCTTGAAAGTCCTTTGATCTCCCATTAAAGAGTATTTCATAATGGCATTATGAAAATGCTTAGTGAGGGGAAAAAAACACTCACATACATGCCTTGTCGACCCAGAAATCTATTCAACTTGCAGTTGCATTAAACAAGAGGATGCTGTATTTAAGAAAGCAATTAGGAAAATATCTCCAAGGAACCAGATTTGTAAAACCCTGCCTTTGGCGTGAACAGATTTGAGTGACGTGTACATTTGTCAATAGAGTAACATTTTAGTTGCCAATCTCCCCCATCTACTTGGTTGCTGAATGTTTTTTCAGGTGCATAAATAGCATGATGTACTACTAGAAATGACAGTTTCTAGTCCTGTCTGCAATGAGGTCCCTGTCCTTTGGCCCAAAGGGCACTGCTGTGAAGGAAAAGCACTGAATGACGGTATTTCATTTTTATCAAGGAGCTCATATGATGTAGACATGTAATGGTATGTGAGAAAGACTTTGAGAGACGGGGCGAAGAGATGCTGCCTAGGGAACAGTCAGATAAGGGAAGGCATAGCCTGCAGCTGCATAATGGGGAGAGCAAGAGGCTCAGAAGGGACCCGCCCTAGCTTCTCAGGCTATAAAGAAGATGGCGGGAGATTTGTCCTTTCAAACTTGCAACGTTCAAACTGTTAATGTAGCCTTACAATAAAGTAGAATTAACTCATCTGCTTGTGTTTCCTGTCTGGTCTACCTGGGAAGGCTGACAAGGCATGATGCACCAATCTGAACTTGAATAAACTGGGCAATAACAATTATATGTAATGGACATATAGGTAATCCTCATTTACTGACTGCCTCATTTAGCAACTGTTCAAAGTTACAACAGTGTAAAAAAATAACTTTGCAACCAATACTCGCATTTACAACCATTGCAGTGTCCCGCAGTCATGTGATCATCATTTATGTGCTTCCCAACCAGCTTGAGACAAGCAGAATCAATGGAGAATGTAAATTGTGGTCACATGATTCCTTAATGACCAAATAGGAAGTGACATTGTAAGTCCATCATGGTCACGTGATTTTCCACTTAGTGACCACAGTGCTTAGTGATGGAGTTGCCGGTCTCAATTGTGGTTGCTAAGCAAGGACTTACCAGTACACATAATACAATAGCAATTGAACGGAACATAATTCAGGCTCCAACCCAATGCAGTCTATTTATTTATTTGCTCACTAGCTTGCTAGCTACAGTTGATATGCTGCTCAATCCAATAAGGCTCAAACTTACTTAAAAAGTGGGGGGGGGATCTTTAAGAACTGTTATAAAATGTTAGTGAAACAAAACAATGGCACCTTGAGAAATAGAACCATAGTAGGAAAGTCACCTTCATTACTAGTCTACTCACAATGACTTGGCTTTCCAAAAAAAGAACAGGGTAGGAACCAATTTCATCTCAGGAAGAATGCTGTTCCACATATTTTTGGCCAAAGCAAAGCCAACATTAAACCAGTCGCAGCTCCCTATGTCTGAACTTTGTCATAGTCATTTACAATGCAACCTATGCCTGAAAGAAAATCCCAGTCAGAATAAAAACTTGAAGGTAAGAGCCAGGCCCTAGTGAAATTTAGCCCTGCAGATGTGATCAAGATTGCCTTTCCAACTTTGTGACAAAAAATGTAATTGAAACACTGAAACAAGGGTAAGAAGATAATAATCAGCAAATAAATTAATGGATGTTCCTGAAATTTACTAACCAGATGCTGCCTTGACATTCCCTGATCATTTGTCTTCTCTGTGCACTCCTAGTACAGCAAAGCTTTGAGCAATTATATGTATTTATTAATCTTCCAATGTATCCATGTCCCAGGATTTGAAAAGGATAAAATCCTACAGTCTGTCAGATACATGTAGTACTTTATAAAGTATACAAACAAGTTTGATGTGGTTGTCTTAATTCTTAATAGCCTATGATCTTTTAAGTCACAGTCACCAGCAGCTCAACATAATTAGCAGTCTTTGACCAAAAGAGACCTGAGATTCTTTAAACAGAATGAAATTAGGGACAAGGTAACTTATCAAATGTATCATCTGGGCCAAGATAAATAATATAATTATAATATATATTTAATTATTGTAAATCTGCTTTCTTCTTTTTTCCACCTCTTGATGTAAGAAAATACAAAATTAATACTTTGCCAAACCACTGTCTTTTTATAGTAATTCTGAGTTAAGTCTTTAATTCTGTGCCTTGTCTCTGCTTTTTTAGTCATCATCATCAGATGGAAATGTACCAAACGATAAAAATAAAAGGAACTGGAGGGGAGGGGAAAATAAGACTGGATCTTTCTTCTTATTGATTGGTTCTCAGGCAAGATGAGAGATAAGCTTTTTACTTTCTTTTTCTGCCTAATTTTAATGAGAGGTAGATCCTATGTCCTACTGCTTCTCCAAGGTCACCATTAAGGGCTTAGCTACTTGTTATGTTAATCATGTGATTAGGAATTACATCTCATTTTTTTTCAATTAAATACAAGGCATGGGAAGGATCATCAGTGGAATCATTGCAGGAAGAAGTTTAAACTCTTCCTTAGCTATGATCTTATTAAAGAAATACTCTTCCACGCATCCAGTAGAAAAGTCCTCCATTACCATTTAATGCTTATTGCCAGATGAAAAGATGTCCTATGGTACCTATCAAACTTCTGCTGCATTTAATTTTCAAGCACCTACATCACGACTTGTAGTTGGTTAACATAATACATAGCTAAGCTTTAGTTCCCACCCCACTTTATGCATTTTTTCTTCTTTTTGTAATCAAACATTTTTTAAAATAAATGAAAAAAAGCTTTCATTCCCACCACCTCTCTCTTCTTGTAGAGCTGGTCTTATCACAGTGCTGATTATCAGAATCTCTGTTGTCAGAAATGGCTCTTGATATGGCTGCCATAGTATAAGATTAGCTGTGTGAAAGAAGGTGAGATTAGTAGTGACTCTGCTGCAGACTGCTTTATAAGGCCACCCGTATCAATCTAGTGACCCTGGGCAACTAAGAATACATAAAATATTAAATGGAGCACAGTGAAATAAATAAATACAATGCGATGCGATGCGATCAGGGCTCCAGGCAAAATTCTCCCATAACAAATTGTAAAACATACACAATGGCTTCCACTAACATCCTGACTCCCAGCACCCAGGAGAAAAGCTAGCGCTTCCTTCCTAAACGCTAGCAGTGTCAAAGCTCTCTGAATCTCACAGGGCAGGTGCTGCAACGGAGGAGGCAAGTGATGTGCGACAAGTGTTGCTTATGCTGACACTCACAAAATACTGTTTTTGATCTGGATCAAGATGGGTAGAGGTCTTCATGGTGGGCTGAGGACTGGTTGAGAATGGCATTGTGCAGTCCTGTCCTTGAGACCTAGTTAGTGCAACATGTATAGAGGAGCCCAGAGGCTCAGGCTTTTAGAAAGCAAGGGAAATAATTTTTTCCCTTGATCTTAAAAAAAATATCTCATGAAGTTTACCACTTTAAGCTTTGTAAAGGCTTGACTGTTTTCTTTAAAGAGACAGAATGGAAACAGCTGCTCTACTGCTGTGATTTTAGGGGCTTAGTGCACTGAGAGCAAACGCTGAAGATGCTTTAAAATTCTTACTTAAAAGGAGCTCTATTTATCAGTATCACCTTTAAAAATGTTTGGTCTGATTCATGGAGGGGAAGGGTAGTTTTGTTTTTATCTTTGTTCTTACGGATTGTTGTGAACTGCCTAGAATCTTTATATATGTCCTGTAAATGAATGAATGACTTCATTCATGTGTTAGTGGGCTGGATGACAGCTTATAAATGTGCAGTGCCTGCAAGCCAGCAACTTCTTCCCGAAACAGCCATCATCTGCCATGTAGTCACTATGGATTTCTGGAAGAAGATATGAGATAAGGGCTACTGAAACATGACAGAGGCCTCATATGTTCCCATTACTGCAGCGTCTGACACATTTGTATTACACACTCATCGCCCGTTACACACACTCTCTTTCTGCAATTACATCCTAGTATATTTCAAAACAGTTGTATTGCTACTTTTAATTTATAATAATTGGCATGGCTATAGTTATGTAATAACTGTATGATCTTGTAACTCTTACCAGTTGGAGAGTTTTCAAAGCAATAACACTGCAACCTTTCCTTCCATTTTTATCTTGAACTTGGGGGCTGAAAAGAGGTTATACAAGCAAGGAATCAGTGGTTATCCTCTATTTCTGCTATTTTTATGACATGTCCGTCAACTCATTTTTGAAGGGAGAGGTTACATTTCAGTACCAGCATAGACATCTGCACCTCACATAGATAGGCTTTTTTTCCCCTGAAGTTGTAGTGTCATGCATGTGCTTCCCCGCTAAACACAAATAATGGAGCACGCATAGCCTTTCAAATGCCTTCTTTTCTTTCCCAAATTGCAGCATTATGTTTATCTGTGTTACATTTGATCACATGATAAGTACAGGAAGCATGACTTTGTATTCAGTGATGGGTGAGCTGCAATTGCGTGTGTTTAAAAAACCCCAGTCCGTTACAATGGAACGCAGGTCTGGTAGCCTGAGTCTGTACTTTTTAGCCTATTGATCACCAGAAACAAAGCAACGAAAATCCAGGTTAAATAGTTGTGTTCCAATACATTTTCCAAAAGCCAAGAGAACAGGAAGTGGGATGAGGCTTCGGATACAGGATTAATCTGAAAAATAGATCAAGACATTGCACCTTATAGCAAATTGGTTTTGTTTATTGGTTTTCCGTACTAAGTTTTAGAAAGCAGTGGGAATTGAAAAGAATAGTGAAATGGAAGTACATCTCATTTCTTATCTGTCTTTATTTGCAGATATTCTGTGGATCGGCATACTGATATGGACAGAATATTCAACATTGATTCTGGAAATGGATCAATATTTACTTCCAAACCTCTCGACCGAGAAATGTTATTGTGGCACAACATTACAGTAATAGCTGCTGAAATCAGTAAGTTGTCTGTAAAACACACACACGTACACACCATTGCTCTAACAAATGCAGCCTTCTAGCCAAGCATGGCTGAAAGGAAGTCAGGTCTATATGCTTTAGTTGCTTGCTATTATTCAGACATAAACCTGAAAGACTTTCTGTATTTTTTCCCTATCTTCCCCTGGGCTGTAGCCTGTGAAGAGGCAACTACATGCCTGAACAGAAGGAAAATTAACAGGCCCCTCAGTTCATATCAAACAGACCAGAAGAATTCTCCTGGCCATTGACTATCAGAGAGGAATTGCTGATCTGCAAAAAAGTTGTATGGGCTAAAAATATACAGATATATAATGTCAGGGAGGAAAATGAAAATCCTGTATGTTTTTTGTGCCTGGAAATTTCAGTCCTATAGCACTGACCAAAATGAAAGATAACTTCTAAAAGCCATTTACTTCTGCCGAAACCCTATTAGTTTAATTAGGATCAGAATTAATCAGGAGAGCTGAAAAGCAGCTCATTGCTCTTAAATCCATTTATGCAAAAGCGGTTATTGATGGGACTAACTTTCATGTAGATATGCTTCAAGAGCTAGCCTCAAGGCATTTAGATTGCATTGAAAGCAAAATGCATATTTTGTCATCTTTGAAAATGTCAGCCACATGTATCATCCTTCACTATGACCAGTTTTGTCCAAGCTGAGGTGATGGTGGAAGGAGTGATCTTTCTTGATAATGCCAATTCATTTGATGAAAAGCAACACAGTCTAGTGGTACATTAGAGTAACAAATTCATTACTACACAATCATAAGCTTCCATGGTTCATAGTATCTATACAACTGGAGATAAATGTGGCATTCAAGCAAGTTAAGCTATCTTCTTTTTTGTATATAAAATAGAGCTACAAAATTCTGGAGGACAATGAGATGGCAGCAGACAGAGATGTACCAATAGAGGCGAATATGTGTAGCTCAGGGTTGAACTGTGGAGTCCTTGGGGTTCTCTGAGCTTGGTTCTTTTCTTGCAAACGTTTCATTGCCCATCTAGGTTACATCTTCAGTGCTAAAATGGGTTGGGGTTTGCTCTCTGTTTATATGCTGTGGCCTGCCTTGCCAGTGCTGGTGGAGGAGGGGGTTTTGTTTTGCTCCTCTGGTAGTTCCTTGATTAGCTTCTGTTGACTACTTGATTGTGTGCCTGGTGGTAACCTTTGCTTATCTGGGTGATGATTGCTGGTGAGGCGATCTTCTGATCTTTTGTCTCTTTTGAATAGTATGTAGATGCTGTTTATCTCTATGTGTCTGTTAATTGCTGCCTTGTCTGAATACCAGGCTTCCAAGAATTCTCTTGCATACTTGGATTTGGCTTGGTCTAAAATGCTGACAGTTTCCCAGTTAAAACTGTGGTTGAGTCTGTCCATGTGTTGTGAGATAAAGGAGTTTTCATCATGTCTTCTGACTGCTAGTTGGTGTTCATGGATATGTTCTGCTAGTCTTCTGCCTGTTTGTCCTATGTAGTGTTTGTTACAGTCCTTACATTATATGTTGTAGATGACTCCTGTTTTTTCTTTTTGGGCAACTGGGTCTTTTGGTTTACTTAAGATATTTTGGAGGGCTTTAGTTGGTTTGTGTGCTACAGAGGTGCCACATGGTTGTAATAGTCTGTTGGTGGTTTCTGAGACATTTCTGATGTACGGCAGTGTGATCCTTTTCATAGCTTGTGTAGGTTGTGTTGTAGTAGGTTGAGTGGTCAGGCACTTTTTGATAAGCAGAGGTTACCACCAGGCACACAATCAAGCAAACAACAGATGCTAATCAAGGAACTACCAGAGGAGCAAAACAAACCCCACCCCCACCAGCACTGGCAGGGCAGGCCACAGCATATAAACAGAGAGCAAACCCCACTCCATTCTAGCACTGAAGACGTTACCTGGCTGGGTAATGAAACACATGCAAGAAAATAACCAAGCTCAAGAGAACCCCAAGGACTCCACAGACAGAGATGTTTTTATCTCTTTTTTGCTACTGGTGGTCCCCCAAAATTTTACAGCTCAGATATAGTATGCCCATTAAAGGTAGCGACTGGTGAAAGATATGCATCAGTTTAGGGTGCAAACCTATGAATAATAATAATTATACATAATAAGTAATAAAAACCACTGTAATAAGTAGTTTGGGTAGGAAGTAGTAAACCCCATTATATTCCTTTTTCCCACAAAATCCTCAGCATTGTAGTTCTTTCAAGAAGAGTAAATTGGGGTCATTAATAAACTATAATGACCAAGGTGTTATGACTATCATATTTAAAATGGTATAGAATTAGTATACTCCTGGCATTCACAGAATCTAAAAACACCCCCAGGACTATGCTGATACTTATCAACCCTGATGCTTGACACTTCTTCCGGATAAGGCTCACCTATATTGAGTCTACTTTGTTTCATTTTTTTTTTACTCTGGAATAGACCAGAATGGGTCTTTTTTAAAAATAAGAATAACAATAACAATAATAATAATTTAATGTCTGAAAAAATTGGGGAGCTCCTTTAGATCAGACTCCTATTTGCAGCTAAATCCAAGGAACTTGATGATATAGTCATATGTAGCACACACTAAAAAAAATAAATTTCTGCTCCCAGGAAAGGCCAGGAAAACTGAATTCTGCATTTTGAAGCCTAACTTGTGCAGAATAAGAAACACATATCAGTTTGCTCAAATAAAAAAATGCATTCAATATTTGGGGTTTGTCAGGCAAGCTCAGTTCTTGGTGACTATATGGAGTTTTATTAGCACTAGTATAAAAGTGATATATCATTGACTTCTCCTGAGGCATTTTCTGACTTCACAGTCTGGCCTAAAACCATGGTGATCCCCCATCCAGCTACTAAACTGTAGATAGTGAAATCTTTTTTTATCTCAGCTGCACGCTCTTACTATGTGTTTCTACATGAGGGAGACTACTGACTGAGAAATGCTGAATATGACCATCATCATTTATCAGTTCATTATAAAGCACTTGAATTAAGCCAGGCCATGCCAAAAGCTAAAGACATTGAAAGAAAAGGAGAAGGGAATTGGTTGGAAAAAGAGAGCTTTGAACTTGTTGTTTAGGGTGGAGTGTGCAACTTCCACTTCAGGCTTTGTGTGGCATGTCAAGGGTGCGTGCCAAAAGTCGGTAGGGCTAGACTCCCTTTGGAATAGGGGTTTCAGGTGACTTGATGGCTTAACCATATGCAGGTCTCACAAATACAAAACTGGCCCCATATTGTTGGTCCTACACACTTTTGAGGAGCCACGAAAGTAATGTAGGCAAGCCATGCGTAATCCCTGGCCTGCACTTCGTGCACATTGTATTAGGGACTGCAGTTTAGACTTAGACTATTAGGGACTTCAGCACATGATCCCTCTGTGCTTAAGTTCCAGTTAAAATGAAAGGAGTTTTTTTTTTTAAATGTAGTTTCCAGAGATGCGTTTGGCACCCAGCGTATATATCACGATGCTTTTCTTTCTTTCAAGCTCTTCTATTTTTAATTCCTATAGTTTCTAAAGATGCATGCAATATGTCTAGTTTAATTCTTAGATTAATCAAAGCAAACCAAAAGCCAGGGATCACTTGTACTTTGAGATGCTGTGCAATGGTATGACAGCTGAGTTCTATGCAGTAAATATTTCTACATTTTAGGGATTACAAGATCCCTTTCCAAAGGAAGGCTATTTTTAGTGTTATTGTAATCTTATCCAAGATGGCATATTCCTGGTGGGTTAGACTACAACTTCCATAATCCCAAGCAAGTATGAGCATACTGGACAATGATAGCATTTGTAACATCTAGAGGGACGCTATTTTGAAGACTGTTGTTGTGATTTTTTTTTCTGACAAATATACATCTGATTAAATGTGGGTGTATTTTATTTGGGTCTCCATGAGCCATTTATAAACTCAGATTCAGAAATGGAACTTAAACCTCTCAGTATGCACTTGCCTTCCAGATTAGAGTTCTGAATGATGAGATTTCAAAGCATGAACCCTATAAATTCCAAAATCAAGAGAAAAAAAGATTTCAGTGCCTGGTTTGATAGATACTACTGCTACATGAATAACTAAGAAATATGTATTTATGTTCTATGGGGAACAAGGGACTACCTGCTCTATAAAGTAACATTTATCCCTCTTTTTGACAGGAAAAAAAAAGCAGGTGACAATGAAGTTTTGTTGAAGAGACCAACATTTTATGATTAATTTACTGGGGAAAAAAGAATGAGGGAGAGAGGAAGCAAGATAAATACCAGTGAAGCTTTAAGTTTGCACAGACATATAGGAAAGAGGAATGCCTGAGAGCAATCACTAAGAAAAATATTGATTGTGCATTTCCTAAGTACTGCATCCCTGTGTTTAAAAATGTGTTGTAACTTTTGGAATCACAGTCTGTAAATTATGTAAAGAGCAAGGTAGGGAAAGCATGCAGAACAAATTCATCGTGACCCTTTTACCAGCAGTGGTCATAGGAAACATCTGTATTTTCTAACACGTTGTGTCAGTGAACATTTTCTTTAAGGTATCTGCCTATGAGTTGCCTTTGGGTGTTTGTGAGGATCTAATCAGAATCAGTGCATATTAGTTGCATCTGTACAACTACAGATACATTTGCGTTTCTGCTCTCCTCTCATATTGTGTCCATGTGTAAAGAGTTTGTGTACACTGGGATGCACAGGGCAGGCTGCATCTGCTTTGCTGTGGTCGTGTGACCCGAAAGGAAGAGGGAGGGTCGCTTAGAATGGAGCAAACGGGCCCTCTGTCCCACAGTCTCACTTTGATTACATTCTGTTCTGTTTTGGACAAGTCCTCCTGCTGATGGATAGACATTAAACTTCCTTTACATAATTTCTTCCTGACATTCCATTGGGTTGGAAAGATAAAAACTGGCTCTTAGCGCATTTTGAAAGCAACGTGCCTTGGGAATGGAGAGAGAGGGAGAACTTTGTAGGTTTGTGAAATTAGATAAAACAATGCAGAAAGTGATGAAGATGGCCCTCTGTGTAGAGTTTTTGTAGTGCTGACGGGAGAATTCTTTGGGCCCACTGCTTCCAAAACTAGAACAAGAGATGACAACCTGTTGTCCTCCAGGCATTTTACACTAGCTCTTCCATAATAGCTGACTCTAAGCCACTTTGGCTGGGATCACTAGGAATTGTAATCCAAAATGCCTACAGAGTACCAGATGTCTATCTCAAATTTAGAGAAATATCTATTGAAAATGAAAATTGGGGGAAGGCAAATGGAAAAGCAGCTAAAATTAGGAAATTTGCCTTCAAGAGGCTCTGTAGCTCCCAGGAAAACTTATTTCCAACAGGATTTCTGTTAAGATACGTATTGGTTGTGTCTAAGGCCTAGACTAAAAATAAAGAAAACTGAGATGGAAATGAAGAGCTAGAATTCTACTATAGTAAAGTGGAACAAAGCATTTCAGATTCCACATGATGAAGGGAAAAGGTTAGCCTTCCCACTATAAAGGGAATATCGTATCAGTTCTTCCTTTGAAGTTTATTCCCAGAAGAGGAGTTGCAAGCAACAGCACGTCAGGCCTCTGTTTATGTTAGCACAGTTAAGAGGCATAAGCAAATAAAGTTTGTCTTTCAGTCTTTCTCAAATCAAAATGAAAACTCTAATCGTAAATCCTCTCTTCTCTCCCTCCCCCTCCCCCTCTTTCCTCAAGCCCTTGGTGATCACTAACTCCCCTTCCCACGCTGTCTATTTATATTAATCACCCCACATATATGCAAATAGTAGAATCCTAAGAATTACAAGAGAGGATCTTTTTTATATTGTGGAGATGGCTGGTGGGATGATGGGTTGCCCCCCCCCAGCATCTTACAGGTTTTTATAGGGCCAAAATTAGAGGAGGTTTTTTAGGGCATTTTTAATATGTTTTTTAATTATTTATAGTTTTTAGCCATCTTGGAGAGAATTGTGTTTTTTCTTTTTTATTGTGAGCCGCCCAGAGTCACCCGTGGGGGAGATGGGCAGCATACAAGCCAAATAAATAAATAAATAAATAAAGTACATTTTTTCTTTTTCTTTTTCTTTGTAGCAGTAGCAATAGTAATATAGATAGGGGAAGATAGTGCAAGAAGAATTTCAGAGGTAAAGAACCCTATTTGTGGTGATCTCTTTGGTGGCATTTTAGAGAATTATACCAGAAGGAAGGGAGAGAGTAAGGAAATCATAAGATGCAGTTTGGACCAATCCTACTATTAGTAAGAATGAGGCAGCTACCTCAGGGAGTGAATGCTGGGAAAGGGGAGGAGAAGGGCCAAGCCCTTAATCATTCCCATCCTTCAAAGGAGAGGATTGCATGCCATGACACACTTAGGTGCAGTAAATAATATACCATCCATTCATCTGCTAATCTAGTCTGCTTCTGTTAAATGAAATAGAAAGGGCTTTCTCCTCAGGCAGTAAATTGTCAGTCCTGTGTATTTCTGCAACTCTCAATAAAAGAACGTTATTACTCATTGCTTGCATTCACTTCATGAATGTCTTGCTCCCCTGAAAAAGCAAAAAACCACTCTTTGTACTCATATTAAAACACTTTCTCTTTGTGTGTTATTGCAGACAACCCAAAAGAAAGTAGCCATGTCCCAGTATTTATTAAAGTCCTGGATGTGAATGACAACGCCCCAGAGTTTGTCATGTTTTATGAGACCTTCGTCTGTGAAAATGCAAAGGCTGAGCAGGTTAGCAGTTGGTGTTTTCTAAGACATATCTCATGTTTTGTGCCTTTTATGTTGCAAGGAACTGCCAGCGATGCTAAATGAAATCAACCCATCCCTTCTTGGCCCCAAACTATAACTGGCATTTTGCATAGTTTAGATGGCTGTTTCCTGCACTTCGTTTCACTATCTGCATCTCTGCCCTTCTTCTGTTTCTTTTGGACAAAAGAACTCTGCTCCTTTTGATAAATCAGTGGAGGGTTTGCACAGAGAATCTACAGCCTTAATGGAGTAACTACCACCAGATCCAAACTCTGGTTATGTAGTAATCCAAACAACCAGAGATTAGGACAAAGTTGGTATTATTATTATTAGGAGTAGGAGTAGGAGTAATCTACAATTAAATTCACAGTCTAAGACTCATGAGACCCTAATAATTCATGTCCTAACCAAGGACCTAAGAATTATTAAGGTAGCATCAGAGAATATAGGCAGTTCCTAGCAGGGTGGTTTTTTTTGTAAAATTAGGGTGTTCAAGTCCAATAAATTCAAAATTTCCAAATATCAAGGGAGTCCCTTAGGTATTGCTCCAAGGGTTCTAATCATGATTGATATAACAGCGGATTTCTTTTTCCATATGTTTTTATTATTGATAATATTATAAACATATAATTTTTATTATTATTATTCGGAATTCATGTTAAAAACAGATGGATCATAAGTTTGAGAGCTTTGAAGTTAGCACTCTCCATTTCGACACCTCTACAGAACAAAAATAGTTGTCATGATTTGTGAATTCCAGTGTTCTCTTTAAAAATACATCCACTTGTCTAGAAAACAAAGCAATGTAAACTGGGAGGAGGGGCAGAACATTCAAATCATCCTAAGGTCTGGAGAAGTTAATGGGAAATTTCCTTCTAGATAAGAGATTTTTCACAACTAACTACATTCATGATAGCAGATGTTTTGTAAACAGGTGTGCCTCACATGATAGCCATTTTGTGGGTGCACATGTGACATGCTATCAAAACTCAAATGTGCCTTAAAAAATTGAGAACCTCTGCATTGTATCAAGAGAACCCAATGGTAAATATCAGTTCTGTATGGAGTGACCTGAATTACATTCAAAAGAAAAAAGAAAAGCAGACATTTATTTAACTTGTTATTATGGTGTGTGTGTGTATTTTTTTTTCCAGAGAAGTAAACATATAACATGTGAAAATATACATTAGGCAAAGTGCACACAAATATTTGATTTGTCACAGGCATATTGTTTAGAAAAACTCTCCATGTCCCTGTGTCTTTATTTAACTCTGAAGCTAGAATACTACGGTCCACCTCACCTGAAAAAGGATGTGGTCTTTTGGGAAAATATGCCAAAAAGGCAACCCAAATGACCAAGGGGCTTGTGCAATTCCCTGTGAGGAAAAATTCCAGTGCTGGGTCTTTTGAGTTCAGGAGAAACAGTGAAAGAAGGAGGTCTACAAAACAGAATGGAACAGCCTAGTTTATATGTCCTCCAGAGTAACCCAGATGAATTTTGATGGTACCAATTTTGGTCCTGTTCCATCGCAATAGCTGTCTCCTCTTGCCCTTAGAAAAAAAGGTTAAAAGGAAAAATGTGACCTCTGCTACCACCTTAAAAGGATATCCTCCTCTGATATAAAGAAAATACTCAGTATGAAGAGATTTTTGTCCCCCCTTCATAGTATTAGAATCAAGAATGATTCAGTGAAGCTGAATGTCAGGACATTCAGAACTGAGAAAAGGAAGTATTTGTTCAAACATCTTATTTGTTCAAACATCTACGCAATTTGCTGCCTCAAGATTTATTGTGTGGGTCATGGATTTGGAATGTTTAAAAGGAGATGAAGAAATTTCATGATGAGTCGAACTATCTATGGGTACTAATCTAAATAACTGGATATAATCTTCAGTGGCAATGGTAGCATATCTCTGAATGCTAGTTAGTGGAGACCACAAATGGGAGAATGTATTCACACTCAAGTCCTGCTTGAGACTTTCCCAGTGAAATTTGATTGGTTATCATGGGAACAGAACAGTGAATTAAATAAGCTTTGGACTCTTGGGGTATTCTTTACAAATAAGAGTATTCAGAATTTCTTTTTTATTATATACTGGCAGTGCTGCTTCACTGAATTCTTCAGAACCACTTGGGATGTGCTGGGAGTATAAGTTCCAGGTTCCTAATCCAGATCATGGAGTTATAGACCCAACACTTCTGACTATCTTAACAGATATTAAAAAAGGCAATGTAATTTGTATTTCTACACTGCCGCTTTCATACACTTTCCTGAAACCCAAAGATGGACACACGCATACCAGAATAGGTAAAAAAAGTCATTTGCCTGAGATAGATATGTTCATCTCTGATCTTCAGTGATGCCCTGAAACATGTGAGCATGTTGGGGGAAGAATAAATCCCTCTCTCACCACATTTCCAAAATGAAAACAACAGTGGAAGCCATTTTTTCTCCCAAAAACAGTTCTCATGAGAAAAGTGTTCTATTAGGAGGAAGGGTAGTATATAATAAACAATATACTTACCAATCACTACTTTGCTGTTATTAACTGATTGTTCTCATACTGTTTATTCTGACTGATAAAGAACAAGGTGTATGCATGCCACAGTGATGATAAAATAACACTATTGTCACTTTTCCAGCTCATACAGACTCTAAGTGCAGTTGACAAAGATGATGCTTTTGGTGGGCACAAATTTTCATTCACTTTGGCCCCAGAAGTAGCCAGTAGCTCCAATTTCACCCTTTATGACAACAAAGGTATTCTTGCTTTTTTATTCTATACTCTTTCTCTCTTACTTGGGTTTTGACATTCAGAAGAAACACACTTCTTATCATGTTTTTACTTTTTTTTTTCCAGATAACACAGCCGGAATCTTCACAAAGAAAATGAGATATAACCGTCATGAAATGAATATGTACCTCCTACCAGTGATAATCTCAGACAATGAGTATCCAGTTCAGAGTAGTACAGAGACTGTGACAATTCGAGTGTGTGCCTGTGACCAAAGAGGCAAAATGCTCTCCTGTAATGCTGAAGCACTGATCCACCCAACTGGCCTTAGCACGGGCGCATTGATCGCAATTCTGCTTTGTATAATTATATTGTTAGGTAAAGGACTTGTATGAACTCAATGGCTGTGGGGAGTAAGATGGAGAAAAGAAATTGTGCTAAAGAGCAAATGAAGCATATTACACATTACTGTAACTATGAAGTATTATTAGGGAGTAATCCTCTGTTGTAGGTAGAATTACTCCATGACACATTTTGGATCTTCTAAGTATTCATCAGTAGTGATATGCAATATATTGACTGTGGTAAAGAGACAGCCACCTTTTCAGTTTCACCTGTCTCCATAGTCATGCCACCCTTCCCATCCCTACACATCCACCAAATATCTTGCCTATCTGTTACTACTTCGTTAGTTTTGAGTTACTTGGGTTTGCTACCTAATCAGCAAACTTAAGTATGTACCCCCTATAAACAGTACAGAATTATTAATCCTAATCATATCCTGCAGCTATAATTATGGCAGAACTCTCATGAATCAATTCAAATACATACAATTTAAAGTTCACACACTAAGAAGCTGTGGGCATACTAATTCCTCAAATGCAGTTCCAGTTCACCCAGGTTACTTCTCAGGATTGTAGGAGCAGCTGCCACAAATATCCTTCCAAACAGGTCATTATTTTGTCCATTATTCCCCAGCTTGATAGAGATGTTGCTGTGTTGAAATGCTATCCAACATAGCGAGAAAACTACACTTGCATAATTTTTGCTGTATCCATTTCTGATCTTTATCCTGCTTTCTTTGCCTCTGTTTCAAGTCATATAGCAGGCAACCACACAGCAGAAAAAAAATGTTGCCAGGGGATGTTTGGTAGATGCAAATGGGAAAGGCCCATCAGCTGGAGTCCTAAGGTGCTTACAAAAAAATCACCAATAGAAGAAAATATTTGTAGCTCAGGGATGAACTGTGGAATTCTTGGTGCTCTCTGAGCTTGGCTGTTTACTTGCAGACATTTCATTACCCATCTAGGTAATATCATCAGTATTAGTGAGTGTGGTTTTCTCCCTGTTTATATACAGTAGCTTGCTTGTCCTGCCAGTTTTGGTGGGGTGTGGGTGTCTCCTTGGTGGTTCCTTGATTTTCTCCCTATAACTCTATGGTCCAGGAATCAACTTGTTAGTTAATGCTATCAGGATGGAGTTTAAAATAACAATGATTGGGATTGCAGGTCTGTAGCCTACAGTGGAATTAAATTAATGGCTGTTCTTCTCATTTGATCTGCAAAACAATATCAACACCAGGTGGTAAAACAAAAGCATCAAAATCATTAAACTACCAATTCCATTTTTAAGAGTAACAAAGCAGATGATTTGTTCATTCATTTGTTTTTGGTCATATGTTATATTTCACTTTCAGCCTCAGTAGGCCTAGTTGTTGTTTTTTTTAATGCTAAGAACAGCTGAAGAGCGGGAAGAGAAGCAACATCTCAGCTTTACTTTTAAGCTTTACCATTAAGAAGACCTATTCAACAAGTTCCCATTTAAAAAAAACCAACCTGAACATTGAGAACACAGTTATATTTTGAGCTGAATTACTTAGTGATTTGCACAAATTCAATTTGCATATTTATTTCTTTTAGAGAATTCTCATTTCTAGTGACATTAGAGTACCAGACTAAAAATAAATTTAAAAACACAAATTAGCTCTGTATTTGTGGGCCGAATACTAGATGACATAGAGAACAAATGATTATTTGGACTGAGGTAGAGTTTATATGGCACAGAAGTAAATATTTTGATCAAAGGAAGATATAAATTCCAGAGACAGCTGTTGAGGATATCCAACTTTTGCATGCCCCTTCTCATATCTTCCCATTTCCAAAGACTTATTCTAGGGACATATTATTTGCATGTGCAGGGCCATAGGATTTGCCCACGTGGTTTCTATTGAAGGGAAAAGAACTATTCCTGAGAAGTTCTGCTAGCCGGTAAAGATAATTCTGGGTTGGATGGAGAGGCAGCCTCACCTATATAAGACAACTCCCTATGTCTCTTAATTTATAATTTGCAGGCTCTTCTAAGCTAAGGGACTTGGTAAAATTGTCTTTCTTGAGGATCTTCTCAAAATCATGGAGTAGCTGTTAATATCTTGAATATTTTTAGTAATAAGACTGCAAAAGCTTAATTTCATGCTTTATATCAATAAGGAAATTAGTATTACTTTTCATTTCCATAGTCAAGTATCTTTTTAAACTCTGTTTAGTGAAGTTGGGGAAAGAATGGGGTAAAGATTCAGCTTGAGAACATAGCTATGTGTCCTTTTTTTATTTTATACCAATCATCTTTGAATTTGGAGTATAGTGAGAATTATCTAATAAAGGTTCCAAACTTTCTTTAAATTAAAAGGGAGTGGAAATACAAAACTGATTAAGAGAAGCTTTGCCAGTTGTGTGTATTGAAGCTTTATTTATACCAGTATTCACATCCAAATGTTCTAATTCTTGAAATGGTTTGAAGCAAGTCCACGTTTGAAACCACATTATATATAATAGTTCCTAATTTATTTTCAATCTTAGACTTTGGCAACTGGCAATTTGAGAGGCAAATCTAGGGTCAAGGAGGTATAGAAGTATAGCATCAGAGGCAACTGGAAAAATACTCAGGAATTCTTATTTTTTAAAGGGCATAAATTAAATCAAGAATTGTAATATGCCTTCTACAGATTTTCTAAAGGAAGATTTTTTTTAAAATGCTACTATACTTTTTTCCTCATATAATACTGTTACTGTACATCTAACTTTAAAAAAAACCCTGGAGAACAAAATTCAAAGAATTTCAGCAGTTCACCATTTGATTAACCAAATTTTGTTTTCTTTTTCTTTTGGCCCTCCTCAGAATAATTACTTCTGTAACTCAAAAAGGATTGCATTCTTGCAACATGAAAACAAACTAAGATTCATCTACCTTTTAGCCTGAATTTTGTATTTCACCTAATCTTTCCTGTATTTACAAATGGAATATGCTGTTTTGCAGATCTTGTAAAGAAAACAAAACAAGGGTCAAAGAATACAAATTTCATGGCAGCTTGGTTTTGTTCTAATTGGGTAGAGAATTAATGTCCCCTCTCAACTCAGCCAACTTTGCTTAATAATTTTTTCATCTTCTCAGTTACAGTGGTGCTATTTGCAGCTCTGAGACGGCAACGGAAGAAAGAGCCTTTGATCATTTCTAAAGAGGATATCCGAGATAACATTGTCAGTTACAATGATGAAGGTGGTGGAGAGGAAGACACTCAAGCCTTTGATATTGGCACACTCCGGAATCCTGAAGCCATAGAGGACAATAAATTGCGCCGAGACATTGTGCCAGAAACGCTGTTCATGCCACGCCGGACTCCAGTGGTACGAGACAACACTGATGTCAGAGATTTTATTAGCCAAAGGTTAAAGGAGAATGATACAGATCCAACGGCACCCCCCTATGACTCATTAGCTACCTACGCATATGAAGGCAGTGGCTCGGTGGCTGAGTCTCTCAGCTCTTTAGAGTCGGTGACTACAGAAGGAGACCAGGACTATGATTACCTCAGTGACTGGGGACCTCGTTTTAGAAAGTTGGCTGATATGTATGGTGGAGAAGACAGCGATAAAGACTCCTAATAATGTTGCCTTTTCCTTTTTCAAGAAACAGCAGTGAAATGTGTAATGTTGCTACTTCTTTCTATATATCAACCATTCTGGAAAGGGTTCTCTATCCTACCAGTTCAAATTGTTTTTTGACTGCAGTCTTTGTGGATCTAATGTCATTCCCACTATAATTTCAGCTTCCAAGAGGAGAAAAAAACACCAAACCTTGTTATTTTTTATGGCATTTTTATTTAGGCAGTTCAACAGTCAAATGGCAAGGCAATTGAGGGAGAACACAAACAGAAATGGAATACTAGTTTTAACATGTTCTGCTAATTTTGTAAATGGGATTATCTTAATGTTATAGCTCACCAAATAACCTATATTTTAATTATTCACCTGAGTCACATTTTTCTGCAGATTATATATTGAACACCCTATTTTAAGGAAATGGTATGGCTTATCATATATTATAGTGAAAGAGTGTAGGTTTTTTGAAAGCTGCAAGTTGACAACAAGGGAACTACAGATAGCCCTCACTTAACCACTCATTCAGTGACTTCAAAGTTACAACAGCACTGAACGAGGGGACTTATAACTGGTCCTCAAAGTTGTGGCCATCGCAGCGTCCCCACAATCACTTGATCGCAATTTGGGTGCATGGCAACCAACCCACATTTACGACCATTGCAACATCCCGTGGTCATGTGATTGTTATTTGCGATTTTCACTGCCAGATTCCCACAAGCAAAATCAATGGGGAAGCCAGCATGAAGTTGCAAGTTGCGGTCATGTGACATCTCATTTAACAAACATGTGGGATTCACTTAATGACAGCAACCAGAAGTGTTGGAACTGCCGTTGTAAGTCAGCATGGTCACATGATGTTTTGCTTCATGACTGTATCACTTAGTGATGGATTTGGCGGTCCCAATTACTGCCATTAAGTGAGGACTACCTGTAAGATATTTTAAATAATTCAATGACCATTTGAATGCCAGTGTTAATTTTAAATTGGTCACTTCCCTCGAACCATTAAAACACAGTAATGATGGACAATCAGGAGTTGGAGGAAAGGAAAGATGTGTTTGTATATATATGTGCCTGGTGAGTGGTGCTGGCCAATTCAGTATGTGGGCTAGAGTATTGTATTTCAAGAGATATTCTATTCCTGGAAAGTAGTCTACTAGGTGATGTATAGAGATTGTAACAAAGTGTATCAAGAAAGCAGAATAATTGCTGAAAATACATGTATGGATTTCAAGTAAACCTACTTAATAATAAGAGTAGATTAATTGAAATCAATGAAATTCAAGTTAGAAATGTCTAAATTAAATCCCACTGATTTTAGTTACTCTACTTTAACTAGGACTGAGTCTGGATCCAACTCCAACTGAGTATGGATATATATATCCATAATATATAAGGAGGGTTCCTTATTTATATTTTGTGAGCTCTATTAATATTAATTATTTCTCAATACTAGCTCATACCAGCAAAACAAAAGCTATTATGTTAGCTTTATCACTCCCCACTTGCTCAGCTGGCGGGTTGCTGTTACTTCTACCTCCTCCTTCTTAACAAAATACTCTGCTACTAGTGCCTAGGATCAACCTGACAGCAGGTACTATGCTGTGCAGCAAGGAAAGGACGTGGGAGAAATAAGGAACTAGTACTACAGTAGTGATCGGGTAAGCAAGCAGCAGGAGATTGCATCTGACCCAATCCCACCTTGCAATAATCATCCAGTTCAACACTGGTCCCTGCTGCTAAACCGCTGCTGAGCAAAGGGCTTCAGCCATACCAATTAACAAGAATCCACATTATCCAGGAGGTGCATCAGAGATGGCTCTCTATGGCATTGAAATGTGAAACATGGCCAAATGTTGCAAAGGGTCAAGATTAAAAACAAGCAAACAAACAAATGAAATGCAGAAACAGGAACAAGACACAAAGCGAGGCTGAAGTGCTACCACAGGACGGTTTGGAACCCAGCTGAGATGAAGGAACACGCTGAAATGAGCGGGGAAAGCTTTGAACAATATGAAATACTTGAGCAGCCTTGGCAGAGTTTTGGCAGAATGGCTCCCTGACTCACTCATCTGCCTCACCATTAGCACCAAAAAGGGGTCCAATAGGAGCTCCTTATGAGCTCTGAGTTTTATTTAAGGGCAGCATTTTAAAATGAATGTTTGTATTTTTTTTATTTTTGCATATAGTAGATCCAAGCTTATGAAAATGATTTAGCTTCTTCTAATTATATAATTTTCACTTGTGTAATCACTCTTGCAATATTTATATTGTTGTTAGTAGGTATGTGTGTGCACACGCATGTACACAAATGCACCTAGGTGTATTCTAAATTCCTTAGACAAAGATCCCCATTAATTGTTAATCAGTTCTTTTTGCAGCTCTGTAGAGTATGATCTGTGTCAGTTATAGTTATAAAACAACTTTTCAGTATCACAGTTAACAGAAGAGGTTCACTGAGACTCAGTCAGTTTGAAAAGTTGCCAGGAATTTTACATAAAAAGTCAGAGAGATACAGAATCAGATCCACCAATTACTGTATGCTGTGTAAACTGCTAAACTGCTATCACAAAAACTCAAATTAACATTGTAATCCTAGGCATGTCTACCCATAACTGAGGCCTATTGATTCATTTGAGACTTAGAAACAGTGATTGCTTTGCAGCCTAATGTTACTAACACTTTAAGCCATGAAGCCAACAAGTTACTTGTTTTTTGATTGCCAGAATCCCTCTATTAAATCTGTCCTATTTTAGGTACATACTTAGAATACTTTTTTTTTTAAGTCTTTAGAAAAATTACCAAATTTGCTGCTTCTGTCCAAAAAGGCATTTTTTGCATTTCTGCAATAACATCTTAAAGGTGCAAATTCAGAATATGACCAAAAAGGTGGGATTTTTAAGCATTTCCAGAACAGATCTACATGTCCAAGTTATAGGTGATTGTTCCATTTCGAAGTAGATTAGCATCTTTGGGAACCTCCAAGGCCTTTGTGTTCTCACAACTTAAGCTTTCAGCTTAGCTGAGACACAAAAGAATCCACAGAGAACTATTCTACTAGAACTTTGGGATTCCAAATTGGTAGCTATGTCCACCTCCTCCAGCTTCTCCTTTCCTGCTGAAACTAAGTTTATATGGCACCATGCCAACCATTTCCCTCTTGAGAGTGCATTGAATTGAGAAGCAAATTTGCCCTTATACTGAACAGTGACTAGGATGTATTTTTGTTCTTCTAGTTGCCAAAAAACAAAACAAAAAATTAAATTAAAAAAAAACCCCTACAAGCATGTATGGGACATTGGCTACCTGCTGATTCTTCTGCTCCAATATTAGTTAGCTGCAGGGAGCATGGGCAGCTGGTAAACACTGAGTGGCATCAGCAGTGGGAATATAGTATTTGCAGGGCAGTGTGGAAAAGATTCTGAAGATTAGGGGGTGAAAGAGTGGCTATGTAGAAATCCCCTTTGTCTTTGGACATTGTAGAATATGTATATTTGGTTTATTATAAAACAACCTGCTAAATCTGTTTTGGCAAAGAGGACAGTAGGACACGAGAAATGCCGGAACAGATTTAGCAAACGCAGAGTTATCTTTCCCATCTTGGTGTCCTCCAGATGTGTGGTGCTGCTACTCCCATCATTTTCCAGATATCAGGAACAGGGACTATGCTGCCCAGACAGGATGGGAGTTGTAGATAACACATTGGAGAGTGTTAAGTTGGAGAAAGGTAGCATACCTTATATGTAATGAAAACACTGTCCATCATTTTTTTTTCATTTTATAAAACAAAAAAAAAGGCTAATCTGTTTCTGATCTTTTGATGCAAGTAAGAAAATCATAAGATCTTCAGAATCAGCCCATGTTTATCTTAGCATAAAGAGTGTACAGGATCCAAAAGTAATCAGCTAAATGTTTCAGGTTTTGTACATCTCTTGATGTGTTATTTTAAGAACACTTGTACAAAATACTGTGCTGCAAATTACCAAATTAGAAACTTTAGTGACACTTAACAAAAGAGTGAAATTTTATGTATAATCTCCTGACAGTAATTTTTAAATAATTTATTTTTTGGTACAAATGGATTAATTTGTTTTGTGGAACCAGGTTATTAATACTAAATATGTGTACACTGATCTGAAGTAAAGAATGTAAATTTGGATGTGATCCAGATTAGTTTGATAATGAAGGAGCAATAAGGAGCAATCAAATAGAGGAAGTGAAATTTAATTTATATGTAGACATTTGGAGAGAATTTAAAAAATTAAGCCATAGTTATTTAGCTATATTATTTAGTTATACCTAAGATGGGCCTGCACAGCATGTTAATCCACAATGTTGTTTGATTTTCATTTAGTGTGATGTATGAATCCAGGCATCATGGTTATAATCCATGGTTTATAATCTGACATTATTTGTGAATTAGACCACTATAGTTGGTTCCACAAACCATAATTAAAGAAAACTATGGCGTAGTGTGATGAATGTGCCCAGTGTTCAAGTAGATTCATGGATATTCTTGAAGTCAAAATGGACAGTTCAATGAAAATGTCAGTTGCACAGCTGCACCAGAAAAAGGGGTAAATTCTTTTATGCTTAGAATTATTAGGAAGGGGACTGAACACAGAACTATCAATATAATAATGCCCTTAATTAAACTTGTGGGAGAACAAATGTGGGTATTGTGTATAGTTCTGATCACAAAAGAGTTGGAAGATAGGTGCCATTTGGAAACCAGTATGGTGCACTTTAAAGCAGGATATTACAGAGCTAGAAAAGTTCTGTAGGGCAACAAAAAGGGCAACTAAAATGATTAGGAGGCTAAGGTAGCTCCCTTATAAGAAAAGACTACAGTAATTGAGGCTGTTTAGCTTAAAATCAAGGCGGGTAAGAGGAGACATGTTACAGGTATATAAAATAATGCATGGGGTATATAATGTGTGGGGAGAATTTTTCTCTCTCACCCTGTTAAATCTCAAGATCACTGATTGAAACTAAATGCAGCAGTATATTAGCCTGTCTATAATTGTCTGTTCTTAACCACAATGACATGTATAATGATGTTACAATGTAAATTCTGCCCTTTCATACCAGCAATACAGTATTATATTCAAGTACATAAAGGGTAGAGTTTGCTTTGTTATGTCATGTCACATCATGTTTTGTATTCATGCCTCTTTTACCCCTTCATACAGAACCTATAGGCCGAAGTGGGGGGGGAGAATAGACAGATAGATGATTGATAGATAGATAGATAGATAGATAGATAGATAGATAGATAGATAGATAGATAGATAGATAGAATGTCATAGCACCTTATTAAACTGTGGAATTTGTTGCAAGCAGTTGGAGTTCTCAAAGGAGACTGAACAGGTTCATCAAAGAGCAGGTTCATCAGTGGCTACTAATACTGTGGGTTGTTTAATCCTGACTCATAGGCAGCCTTAATACTGGTTGCCCGAAAGTAGCAATGGAAGAGAATAATTGCTCTCCAGACATGTGTCCCAAATATATCTAGTTGATCAGTTGTGACAAAGAATGCTGGACTAGATAGCCTGTGCCTGATGCAGTACGGTTCACTGTATGATATACAGCCTCTGAACTGTAAAGCTGGAGAATAACCATTTGTCAGCTCACTTAAAAGCAATGTTAAATTGGTTGAAATCTGAAGTGTGTAGAAGACAGTATTCACTGTAACACCACCATGTTGACCATGGAAAAGGGTATTCCTTAAACCATCTTTTGCCAAATGAATCAAACAGTTTAGGACACTAAGTGTATGTTATGAAGAAGACAATTGCACATTTCTCCTGATATAGCAGATTTCCTTTGATGGCTCAGGTTAATTTAGCTAGGATTACTGACACTTAACTGTGTGACATCTGATGGCTTAACTAGAGAGCTCTTCTGCCACCCCCCAGAATTACTGACACTAAGTACCAGTTATCTGAGCCAGAAGTTTGCATTTTATTGATGAAATGTTTCGCCTTGTCAATAAAATGACTGTAAGCCACCCACAGCTTGTGCATAAATATTATATAAACTATTTAACATACTGGCATCAAAATTAAGATGCCAAACTGAATAAAAAAATGAAATATAGTGTTCTCTGGAGGCTGACACATTATGCATTAATCACCTGAAGTTTCTTATCCGTGCAATTTACGAGCATGGATTTTTCCATTAATAGGCCTCATCTGGGCACTGGTTCATACTTTTTTGATATATAACTAAGGCCTTTAGATTTTCTCCTCAGGCAACATAAAATGCAACTAAAAGCAAAATTTCTTGAATTCTGAGTGCCAGCATGGAATCACAAGAAAAGAAAAAAGTGAAATAGTATATTACCTGAAGTTGGAATAACAGAAATGTGACTAGATAATCCAGTATGAAAACATAACAGTATTAAGACTGGCTGAAATCCTATAAATGCTTCTGTAGGCATAATTCCTATTGAACACAACAGGACTCATTTCTGAGTGAAAATAAGATCCTTACAGAGCATTCCTTTGCATGTCCCCTGAGGTTCAATGTGACTTGCTTCTTTTAACATTATCTTTGGTGACTAATGCCGCCATCTCATACATACCTGCCAATGTATGCCACTGAGCGCCTTCTAAGAAGACATGCACAGAATTGCATCCAATCTGAGTGGTCGCTCATATGAACAAATGAATTGCAGTCCCATCAGCACTTTCAAAATCATTTTTTTAACAGCTGGGTCTCATCCTTGCCTAGTTTACTCAAAATGAACTGGCCCAAATCCTATAGCACAAAGATTTTGGATTAGGCCTGAAGCATTTATTATTTTCAATCAGTGAGCCTTTCTTCTAAATCAGCATATTCAGGATTGGAGCATTTGCTTTCTATCTGAGACTAGAAATGTCCTACTGATTACAAATACACATGTATCCAAAATCAATGGAACATTCAAAAAGGAATATAATGTCCATAAGTCTTGCATTTAACAGGATAAACCTTAATCCTGGCCCTATGTAACATACATTTGAGATTCTGCATCGCCATAGGAAATTGATAATGGAGTTCCTTATTATTATTATTTACACTGATTATCACCTCTTACTAACTGAACAACTGGCCAGAATCTCAGAACTTCTTTATTTATTAGAGAGAAAAGCCACATATTGATGTAATACGGCTGCTAATGATACGGAAATAGTCAAGTAGCTATTATGAGATTTGTGTGCAAATGAATTGAGGAGGAACACTGACTGAAACCATATTTGATGTCTTTAACAGCTTAAAGGCTTTCTAAAGAGGAAATGCTATAGCTGGCATAATTATTAGAAGTGAATGAAGCAAGTTGTTATTTTTATGTCATTGATTTCTTACACTTCCTGTACTAGCAGTTTAAAGTAGATACTGCTGAGACAATCTTCAACGCATCAACACTTTCCAACACTAAAGTTCTCATCCAAGATTTCTTGCATATCAGAAAGTCCCTTTAAAGCAAACAAATTAAATTCAGGGAAGTTCCTCTGTCATTCAGACAAGCCCAGCAGAGTCTTTGGGGAGGGGAAGAGTGATAGAACCAGCAACTTTGAAAGAAATATACTATTGACCTGCTTTTTAATAATAGGTATATACATGGCAGATAAAGCTGCCCATTTTTAAAATTGACTCTAACTTCTGCAGCTTGAGCTGCAGACATTTAGTTTTCTCCATGCCAGTTAAGGCTTCAGCTTCCAGTTTCTCAAAATTAAGCTTCCATAAAAGCACAGAAGCAAGGCCGTTTGCGAACTCTAAATTTGGCAGGCAAAGGAGAAGTGGCCCTGAGCTTTATTTTGAATAGGAGGATGGAGAATTTTCTGTTTGGGGCATTTACACAAGGTGCAAAGATGTACAATAAAACCTCAATTTTACAGACCTCTCCATTCCACGGTCTTTGGAATTTGTGTATTTTACATAAAGGACATAATTGTAAATACATTACACAAAATTTACATATACTTTATGTATATCCCGCTTTACCAACACTCTTTCCTCCGCGTTCTGTAAAATCAAGGTTTTACTTTCCTTTCTTCCTAGATGTGATAGGTTTGGTTAAGATAGGCAAAGGGTGTTTCCAAACAGAAGAATTTTCTAACCCTGCCGATCGAACGATGCTGTGCAGCTATGCCGTCTTTCTCTCCCTAGGTTTCTTTTTCTATATGCATGTGCGTATGTCCATAGTCAGGGGGGAGCTGTGGGGGATGCAGGATGATTCAAATGGGAAATGTGATCTGAACCCTTGTACAATTCCAGAAGAGAGGCAAGGTGCCTGCAGAATGGCAGGCTTCATCTGAAAGCATCCATTTGCCTTTTTGGCCTTTCTCTACAAGACTGCACTGTTTATGTAAATACATCCAGATAACACTTTCGATAAGCTTTTAGTTTTCTAAAGTCTATTAATTTAGTGTTTATTAAAACTGTATAGTATTAGGCATTCAGGTAAAGACATTTTAAATAAAATAAACATTTAAAAAATGACCATGTTGATGTTATTTTCATTCTGACCAGATACCACGTGCAGAAGGGAACTCTTCAAAAGTCATATCCTATGATACTTACTCTCTCCACCCCCTACCTTAGTTTACATGCCTTACAATAAATGCTGTATAGTGTGTGTGTGTGGGGGGGGCTACATTAATTTCAGAAGTGCTTGTTGTGATTAGTGGTTTTCAAATCCTTTAAATGCCTCCTTTTTATATTGATTTTTCATTAAATGAATGGACCGGACTATATATTAAAGGAGGAAGCCACCATCTGACAAGATTGAAAGGCTATTCTTCCCATGCAGTTGTTTTAAATCACCTGAGGTAGAAGACAGAATGGGAACATGCTTAACACAGAGAAATATTTTGCTTTAAAGGCCACTGTAACTCTAACTCCACATGGCTTTCTTAGTGTGCAAAATCCTCAGCAGTGGATGCAGGACTTGGTTTGCACTAGAATTCACAATGGCAACTTTTTTTTTCAACACTAGGTAGGCTCAACTTTGAAACATGTAAAGGATAAAAATGCCCTCACAATGCCCTTGTGGTTACACAGACTGGCTTTCCTGTAATTACTAAGTAACTCTGAAGATTCCTCTTGGGAGGAAGGTCTTGCAGCTCAGAAGTTGAGTTTTATAGGCAAATGGAGCCCTGAAATCTTTCTCTCTGAAGCCAGTGTGAGGTGGTGATGAAGATGTTGAACTGGGACTGTGAAATTCTATGCCCAAGTTCACCCTCAGCCACAGAAGTTCACTGGGTGACTTTGGCCCATTCTTTCTCAATCCAATTTATCTCACAGGCTTGTTGGAGGGGAAAAAATGGAAGAGAGCATGCTATTTATGATGCTTTGAGTTCGTCGAAGAAAAGCAGGATATAAATCTAACAAGCTATTATTAAAGCAGGACAATTCTCTTGCCTTTTGCCAAGGTGACCTATAACAATGCCGTGCATCAGAGCACCAGGCTAACTCTTTTTAAGATAGCCACAGGGCAGGATTTTGTGCCAATCCCTGAGCTCCCTCAGGAATCCACTCGGGTTAGTTCTGCAGATGAGTAGATCCAACAGATGACCAAAGTATGGCCAAATATTAAGGCAGCACTGGAAGAGGCAAGAGCAACTTATAAGAAATATGCCGACCGTAAAAGGTCCCCAGAAAAGTGGGTGATAAAGTGTTTCTATCTACCAAGCGTTTGAAATCCTTACAACCCTCAAAAAAGCTAGGACCAAAATTTGTGGGGCCATTTGTGATAGGTAAAGTCACCAACCCCATTTCAGTCTGATTACAAATGCCCTCCACCTTCACCCAGTGTTCCACTGTGATCTGCAAAAACCTTACAAAGAGTCTTCGACATGGCATCCCACACCGCCAACCCCAGACCCCATTATGGTTGAGGGGGAGCAACATTTCAAAGTCAAGGAGATTTTGGATGCCAAAAACATCAAGGCGGCTTACAATTTTTAATTCAATGGAAACACTTCCCTAAATCTTTGGCTGAGTGGGTGGAGAAAAAACATGTGAAGCCTCTGGACTTAATCAAGACGTTTTACCAATGTTATCCAGAGAAGCCTAAATAATCTTTTATTGTAATGTTTGTGTGTGTGTGTGTGTGTGTGTGTATGTGTGTGTATGTATGTATATATATACATATATACATACATATATATGTTTATTCTTTTTATTTTCTAGACTGACGGTTCCACATCTCCGGTGTAGTTCTTTCTTCTGGAGGGGTGGCATGTCAGAATCCTCGGAATCAATTTAATTGCCAGCTTGCTTGCTTCCTTCGGTTCTGCCATTAGAAGACATGGGGGGGGGGGGTGCTGGAAGGACCTGGAAGGATGGGTGAATGAAATGACCATTAGAGGCAGATGGACTGTTATCAGAGACTGAGGAATGCTCAAGGTCGTACCAACGAGCAAGTGTGAGAAGTCTGGGAGTTGAGGGGGTGCATGGGGGAAGGAAAAAAAAGGTAAAAGCAACTTTTGGTGTGCGCGGGCTCAGTCTTAACAATGCTTTGGAACTGTACACTTGTTCTCAGTAAATGAACTTTCTTTTGAACAATCATTGGTTGCAAGGAGAGTTATTGAAGTTGGGAGTTGGGAGTGGCAGATAGTTACACTATGACTATTAAGATCCAAATACATGGGAATATGGCAACAAAATACAGGATGATGATATACAGTCTAGAGTTTTTCTACAGCATGAATATCTAAAAGTCATCAGATATCTACTTAAACTGTGAACATCATTTTTTAATACACTGACATCCTTGAACAGATCCCTCTAAAGCAACTAAATCAAAAGGGAACAGCCAGCAAATTAGATTATTAGGGTTGCAACCCTTAGGATTATAAGATTCCCTTATCCTGAGCTGATTTATTTATTTCATCATGGCCAAAGACTTTATCTGCCAATGTCAGTCTTCTTCCCAAATCTGTTTTCCTATTATATTCCTTATTCAGCGGAACGTCACCTCCAACCTTCACCATTTGGATAGTAAGTTTTCTCACTTGCATACACACAAACAACATATACACAGTGAACTTGTCTTTTTTGAAAATCAAGATTTGTAAGAATTATTTATACGATGCTATTAAATAAATTGTTTTTCATGAGTTGCTTTTTAAAAAAAATCAGTAAAAAAAAGATGGACACATTGAAAAATAGGAAAGACATATAAAAGTGATCCACAAAGATTAAGAGATTAAGCATAATCCTACATATACTTGCCTAAGAGTAAGTGTTCCCAAACACAGGGGAGCTAGAAAGACAAAAATTACAATGTTAATGGTGTCACGCCTTGGTATTCTCCAGATGAGTTGGATTACCACTCCCACTGTCTCTAACTAATCTGGAGTAGGCGGGTAGAACTCATTTCAGGTGCTTTCTATTTTTCTCCTGGAATTAGATATGTTCTAGATATGGAACTACAAACAGATGTAATCCACTCCAAATGAAGAAAGGACAGCCTTGAGGTTAAAGATTACCAGAATCATAACTGTGTTTATGATTTATCAAAATGAATTGTTTTTCACATAGCCATCTTTTTGATAACATGGAAAAGGCTCTTCTTAATAAGTTAACCTCAATACTTTATAGACCATCAGTAGTGAGAGGTAATGGTGTTTCCTGAGAGGAGTTTGGGTTCAGGTTGGTTTTAACCACTGTGAAGGCTACAAAGAAATACAGGTTTTTCAATGCCAAGATATAGGCTATGTAGCCTGTTCCACCTGGGTTTACATCTTTACTACATGTTATCATCACAACATCCAAATGGTGAATTTCTGTTCTCAGCATCCCTCACCATTGGCCATTCTAGCTAGACTTCTGGGACTTATAATCTAGCAAAATTTGGAGGGCCAACCTTCTCTATCGCTATATTATAGTATAATAAAGAAATAGGAGTGACTTAGACCAAGGATGAGTAATCTTAGGGCAACTTACATCCTCTCACTCTCTATTAACTCAGAGCCTCTCTAAAGTAACACTGCTGAAATTAGATAGCAAACTATGGAAAATCATTAGTGCAATTTTCTATTTTTTTTTTAAAGAAAACAAATGCATTAAACCTCCACTAGGCACGTCTATTTCATTCTTAAAAGTTCCTTTCAACTCCTTACATACAAAAATAGGTGCAGAAAAAGCCCAAGCTGATACCACTGGAATAGAGCCATGTCCCCTATGCTCAGAGGCCAAACAATGTTTTTAAAGGTATATCTTCCAGCTACCAAAAAAAAAAAAAAAGTTCAGCTCCCAACGTTTTCTAGAGTGATGATACTATCGAGAGTAAATATTTTGTCAATATACAACATTTGTATATTGATAGTAAATATTTTGCCAATTTACAACAAAAGTAAATATTTTGTCAATAGTTTCATAGTTCTAAAAAGATACTTACAGCATCTTGGGCAGGCAGATTTATCTCCATGTTCCAGTCTGGCCTCAGGCTTATACAACATAATGCAGCCTTTCCTATTATCCATCAATCTGTGTAAATTTGGACTATGGTGGCTAAGGAACTATGGGACTTGAAGTCCTATACTTCCAGAGGTGCCTCTGGGAAGGCTGATATACTGACTGTATGCATGTATTCCAGTGGGGGAAAATACTTTATTCTACAGGTAGCAGGGCTTGATGCACCCACTTTGGCATTGTTTTGGTTATGGTGATGAACATACAGATAATGAGGTTGTTTTGATTTCTCATTATGCACTAGCACAATGCTTTGTCAGCACTGTGGGTAATTTAAATGGCAGTCTGCCAGTGCCACTAAAAGTGTACGGCCTGAGGATTTTGTGGCATTGACTCTATCATGAGGGTATTCACGGGTTATGATAAAAAAAACGTCAAATGGAGGTTATGACTTCTTTGACATGTAGATATACCTGGTGGCTGCCCTGGTAGTTAATACAATATGCAATTATTCTATATACAGAAGTGGAGACCTCTGTACAGATCCCCTCTCTGAAGATTTCCTGATTTATCAGATTTCTGGATTTAAGAGAGGTTCCCTATTTTTTTTTTAATTAAAAGCATTTAACCAAGAGTAGGACGCAAGGGAGGCTGCAGATCACTAGAGACGTTTGAAGAATGAAAAACAGGATATGCCACCACTCATACAAAGGGAAGTCCCAGAAGACCACAATCCAATCAGAAGAATTTCATTCAAATTTTCTTGGGGAGGGGGAGGGAAACTGAATTGAACAGGAATTTACTTGATAGAAACTGAATAGAAAATTCTGAAGAACTTGCACATGCCTCTCACAACAGGTAATTAACAGAAGAGCAAAAATGTTTTGTGCTGAAGTTCAGTAGAATTACATTCCCCTTTGGACTTTTTGCATGAAACAGAAAAAATGAAATTATGATATATGGGTTTGATGATTAGAAAAAAAATAACAGATAGAAAAAAATGAAAGTTATGTTGTAACCATAGAGTAGGAGAAGTTATGTTGTAACCATAGAGTAGGAGGTCAGTTTAAATTTATACCTATAACTGTTGTAAAAGAAAATTGGAAGTCATTTCTTTATATTTCTTTTTCTTTTTTTTCCTGCACTTTTGGCTGGCTGGCTGGCTGGCTTGCTTTCCTTTTTCTCTTTTTTCTTATCTTAAATATTAGTTTCTGTTAGTTTTTATCTTTCTTGCTTAAAAAGGAAGGAAGGAAGGAAGTTCATATCGATATTATTTGGAATGAGGCAGAAACTGATGTCAGCCTTTACTCATTTCCCTCCTATCACAAATTCAACCTCCCTGCTCACTTCCCTGCTGTGGTTTGAAAGTACAGTGCTGCAGTTCTTTGCCTCTTGTGTTACCTCAAGCACTCTTGTCCATTTGTGTTGAACTAATTCATTTCCTTGCAGGCTAGTTCCAGCAGTTCATTGGCTACTTTGCAGGGGAAGGGCCGCCCTTAGACCTGAACCAATGCTTAGGATTAACTGCAGTACCTTTTGGAGCAGTTCCCAGGCTGGCTGTGGAATTCTGGGAGTTGAAGTCCACACATCTTAAAGTTGATAAGGTTGATAAACACTGTTTTAGACTTCCTCTTTACTTGCTGTGTTGCAGTAGTACAACTAGTGTAGTTCTTGCCCTGGGGATCAAACTTTGCTGGTTCAGAACCCACTGTTTGTTTTTTTTCTTCAATTACCCGTTTTCTTTCTGTTTCCTTCTTCTCCCTGTGGTTTATGGGGGGTTTTTTTAGTTAGTGCAGTTCCACTGTTGTTCCTGAGAAAGAAGGGTGTCACAAACCCTTGGAAGATAGGCTGTGGGTGAGCTAGTGGGATATGCCATGCTGAGAAATCAGTGGCAGCAGTGATTGTAGGGGAGAAGGAGAAGGAGGGAAAAGAAGGTCCAGGGCAATTGTGGGTGGGTGGGCCAGTGCAGAAGCCAGGTGGAGGAAAAAGAAAGAGAAAGCAAGCCTTGTCCTTCTCTGGGATCCTTCTGGATTTTGTTTCAGCCAAAGCCCAGACAACCATGACATTCTGGGAGTTGACAGAATTTCGGGAATACGATGGTTTGTTTTAGCTGCAAAACAAACATGCTTTCCATTCCATGCACATGCTGGCAGGCAGTGTGCAATAGTAGTTAGCTCTTCAGTAGGTCCCTCTGTGTGTGTCAGCCTCGTGAGGTTGACCAGACAGGAAGCACAGCCTGATGAGCTAATTCTACTTTATTGTAAGGTTACATTAACAGAATCTTGCAACCCTGAAAGTACATTTCTCCCCCCATTCCCCTTATAGCCCAAGAAACTAAGGAAGGTCCTTCTGAACCATTTGCCCGTCCACATTCCAGCTGCAGGCTGTTGCTGTTTTTTTTAATTTTATCCCACCTCTATTATTTTTATAAATAACTCAAGGGGGCGAACATACCTAATACTCTTTCCTCCTCCTATTTTCCCCACAGTAAAAATCCTGTGAGGTGAGTTGGGCAGAGAGAGATTGGCCCAAAGTCATCCAGCCAGCTTTCAAAATCATAAAAATAAAAAAATAAAAAAAGATAAAAGTTGCCTTTTATCCGGCCATTCCCTTGGCTGCATCTCTTCTCTCTGTTTTCCAAGGTAATTCCCACATACCGTTACAGTGTTCCAGGTACTCCTTAACTGACTGCTGCTTTATTCCAGAATCCCACCCAAATTATCCCACTTCGTCTAAGCTAAGAGCAGCAGGAGTAGAACCAGTCTCTCCTCCTGTCCTGGCTGAGACAGCCCCATTCACATGACAACATCTCAAACTCAGAAGAAAAAGGCAATCTCCCATTGCAGCAGCTCGAACAGAACTGAATGTTTCATATACTTTTTTTCTGTCTGGGACAAACAAAACACAAGTGTGCTCACTCATGTTTAAAGAAATAGATGTCCTACATCTGCCATCTGGTAGCAGTGAGCTTTCTGTCATCAACAGCCATGTTGTTAGCATTCCATGAATGACTGCAACTTCAAAATGCGTATGTTTCCAAGCATTTTTTCCAAGAGGAGCCATGGATGAGTTTGAACTTATTAGACCCTATGAAAACATTGTTAAAATGTTCAACAGATAATATAGCTAAAGTAGCTGCTACAGACAGTGGCTAGGTAACTTTATAGGGAATGGAAATAAAGCCAGTTTAGGTGAAGAAACAGTAAGTCCCATTTTATCCTTTCTCCTGAAGCGTATTTCCCACTTGGTTTTGGCACTTCCCAGTTGTTTCTCTACTTGCATTGGGAAGGAATAATCAGGTGTTTGGGGAAAGAAGAATTGTTAGTTTTTGAGAAGAAAGGAACAAATGGAGAAAGGCTTAACCAGCTTCTTTCCATGATTTTCACATAAGCACAAAGATGGTTTTCATTAAAAAAAAAAAAAAATCCCTCCCAATGTAGAAGGAAGTCTAGGAAGGAAGAAGGAAGTCTAGTTGCATAAATCACATTTAAGTCAACTCCAAAATTTCCTATCCTGAATGATCAAGACACAATAAACAGTTTTTCTCCTTCAACTACTCCACAATAACATCAAGAATCTTTGTTATTGCCTCCAGATACAATTTAAAACATGTTCTTCATATTATTACACATGCGTTCCATGCACAATATGATGATAAATTAGTGCAATGTTACGTGTTTGCAGGTGTGTATTTTTCAAAATTTTGAATATTTTTTTAAAACAAACCCACACATTCAACTTATAAGAGGACCATTCTGACTAAAATCCTACTTCTCTGTCCTTTTTTCTGAGAAAGGGGGCGGGAAATAATAATAACCAAAACAATGGCCTTGTAGAGTTAGATCGTTAAAGATTTCTGATGAGATTTATATAGCCAAAAGAACGCTCAGAGGCGAATCAATATGACTAAGTACTGTGTTCTTTTGTAATAACAGACAGCGATTTTAAAAAAAAATTGTTTGTAGTTTCATGAGTTTATCATTTTCTTTTATTGTTGGGCTGAGTTGCCAAGGTTTTGAATGTGATTTTGCAAATGATGGAAACGGAATGGCAACAATTGGGGAGTGGGGAGCAGAAATGGGTCACCAACCTGATGGGAAGGCTTTAGATTGGAATGTCTTTGCAATCTCTGGGTATTCGTTAAGGTTATGGGAAAACTACTGAGCACATAGTTCACCATGACTCATTCCTGATTCTGGCATGTTATTTGAGAGAGCTGGAGCTAGCATGGGAAAATCGCCCATGCCTCTCAAGCACCTATAGTTCTTTCCATCAGAGGAGGACAAAGATTTCAGAAAAGTTGGAGCATTATGAGGAGTTAAAGGGCACCAAATTTCCTAGTAACTGATGGATCCATTTTCAAGTTACACTCCTTTTCAGTCTGGGTTATTAAAGTACCTGTAACTATTTTGTTCTTCCCTACAATGGGATGGAACGTATTTGAAAGCTAGACCACAATTTTGAAGCATTATGTGTAGGCTAAATTTAGTAGACATCAGCACAGGCTTCTTCAAGTTACATGGGCTTTTGTTCATGGCAGCCCACTGCTTATACCACTTCCTCAGCATTTCCAATAATCCTCTGCCAACCCCAATTCGGCAATGATCTTCAGTGATTATTCTGTTTTTCTGGTGCCATTGCCTAATATACACCTGCTGTGCCAAAATGAAGAGGGGGAGATACTGCTTAGAAGGACAAATGAGAGGAAGAAGACAGATGAAAACAATATATTGTTGTTTGAGTTTATAGAAATCAAAGCTGTTAAGGAATTATATAGAGAGAAGATAAATGAACAGGGGAGGAAAAGCTAAAAAAAAAAATCTGATATAACTAAAAAATAATTCTCTTTAAACAAACAAAAAATGAAAAAGGGTCTAGATAATCTGTTTCCTCCAGGGCTAACTGAAGCTGTCTTCTTTTTTAATATAGTAACTTTTATTAAAGATTACAATTAGAAAACATAAAACTAATGCAAACAACAAAAAATATAAGAAAAACAAAGAAGAAAAAAAGTATATAAAAAGATAACTTTGCCCTTCATCACAAGTATAAACAATTTTAGTTACTTGTCACCAAATCTTAAAATACAACAAATACTGTTTCAACCCATATCTCATCTCTTAACTATAAACAAAATCCCAAAGCTTCATCATTCATTCCTTATCAGCAAAAGGTCCATTAAGGGTTACCAGAAATAACTACATATCTATTTTAACATTGATCAAATAAGCCAACTCTATATTCCTTCCCTGTACTTTTAACAATCAGTTTTTAATCCTTTCAAATAATGTCCTAGAACTTGATCTCTTTTTATTATTTGTCCCATCTCAGAAAATCCTTCAGGATCCTTTCAGATTTTCAGATCTCTTTTGTACATCCAATAAGAAAAGGTTACTCAAATCACTCTTCTGGTTTAATACTTGTATGTCCCCTTTAAATATTAAGACATCAACCAGTGTATCATCTTGTTCCATATCGTTCTTGTAACTTGTCATATTTAAATCCACATTCAAATCATTTTCAGTCTTATCTGGTATAACTTCTTCTTCTTCTGTGACATCATTAACACACCAGCTATCTATGGTATCAGACATTCTTAAAATTAATTTCTGGGTCCATTGCGTAAAAAATATCCTTCAAAATATCCACTGTTAAAGTATTTTGTTGCATTCTTTGTTAACAAGTTGAATTTAAGTATTCTTCTCCTTTAATTGCAATCTTCATTTTCTTCTAGTTCCCTCTAGTGTCCAACCTTCAAAGTCCCATCCAATCATGTCCCCCCCCCCACCAAAGAACCCAAACAACCACCATTTCCCAAGGAAGAATTTTTATAATTAATTTTAATTTTTTATTCCAAATCCATCTGAACCCTTAGTCCATTTTTAACTTTCCAAAATCAGCACTCTAAGCACCCTTTTGCTGTTTATTCCAAAAAATAATATTTTTCCAAGTCCTTATAATCATATTTAAAATTTCTTTGTTTAAGAAGGAGACTCACCCAGGGAATGCAATAAAACTTGCTGTTCCAAAGAATCTTAATATTTCCAAACCAGTCAAAAAATAATTCCAAAGGTGATTAAGAAATGAGGCTCAGTCAAGCTTTTTTCCATAGGTTGGAGATTAGAGAAAGCTTGTCTAGGGCTGTTGGATCCATGACGGCTTCCTGAGGAGCAGGTTATCATCATTTCCTTCAAGGCAGGTGGAACCACCCACTCTTTCAATGAAGCTGATACTACTGCATGGGCCAAACCACATGTCACCTCCCAAGTGGCCTTCACGAGCCAGGAGTGATATGGATATAATTAACAAATGGCCACATTAGCAGTCCTGAGGACCCTCTTCACTACAGAAGTAAAGGGTTACCAGGTAACCATGCAACACTGTCCTTCCATCACCTCAACAGAACTTGCCCATTCAAAGTCCAACTTTGAGTGAGTCCAAGTGATTTTTTCCATCAGCTACTTAGAATATACTTGACATTGGCCCTGCAGACAACTGTGACTCGTCCCTTCTTGCAAGGAACGATCACTATGAAAAGGGATGGCTATCTGCGGATATGACAAGAGTGGAAAAATAACAATGTTTTGCCACTGTTATTGACATCATGTAATCCCTACTCATGCTCAATCAAATTCAGTCTTTGTCTTCCTCCAGTACTTCCTCCAAGTATCACTTCTGGCATTTCATCTCCAGGAGTTCCGCGGAGAACCCAGGAGTACCCTGGAATTGACACACATAATAGGAATGGGGAAGGTGAAAAATAAATCAGTTTATTGTTTGCAAGAGAGTATACCTGAAACATAAACAGCCACATCCATATCCTGAACAACAAGAACTATGATTTCAGTGAAGGTGAAGGTATATGCAATGTGGTCTCCACCTATCCAAAAAACTGTGACTGAGGTTTCCAATTTCAAGAGCCACTATATCAAGTGAGCAAATGAAGCATTATTTTTTTTTTAAAAAAATGGTATACCACATGATGCCCTTCCTCTTCCAACATACTGAAATAGATATCTTCATCACCATCCGTCCATACATACTGACCTCTGCTGCCCATCTTGGTTTCAATCAAGGTTTTCACATAACACTTTTTTAGTAAGATACACAAGGTGTAAACTAAGTTGTCAGTCTTATTTGTGCCCATGCCACATGCAGCATTCCCTGCTAATGGTAAGCACACCATTCTGGTTAGTTTGGGCACATTTTGAATAAGGGCAACCAAACCCCAGTTTACTCCAAGCACCTCACACTATTCTATACCAGTTAGGATCTCTAAATTACAGTCTATCATGCAAGCCAACATTCTGTTACCTATATCATACCAGCTAGGAGGTAGATGTAGAGTATGGAAACACATTCAAGATTTAGGGTTTATTTACCTAATCAAGATCCGGTTGTACTTCATTGCTGAAGTGACAAAAATTTACTTATTTAAGACAGAACATTATGGAAAGGTGTTTTTTTTTCCCTTTCTCGCGTTCTCATGACAGACATGCAAAATCTGCCAATAAAAAAGTGTTCAATTCCCCTTAATCTCCCATTGACTGATTCTTCCCTAAAATGGCTCTGTCCAAATGATTTTAAATGGTTCTTCCAGTTGGACTCTGAAATTAGCTCAGCTGAAGAAAGAAAACTTTTAAGACACACCGGCAAAATAGAATAAAACAGGGCACAATCTTTGTCTACAAGTTTTGGCATATTATTTTCCACAGAAACATGGACTCATGAGTCAGGTAAGTAAACATGTAGTTACTTCACCTACCTTCTTGAGTTTAGGCTTACCAGCTGTCCCTTCTATTCAGGGATCACAAAATAATGTAGGGAACTACTCTTTGAAATATGATTCCCAACTCTGCTGTACTGAAAGCAGAAATGGAATCCAAAGATTATATCTCAGGAAGGTGGGTTCCACAAAGAGCTGGCAGCCAATGTAGGCAAATCCCCAAGTTGAATTACACATTATATTAGCAAAGCAGCAAATGTTTCCCTAGTATATATGGTGGAGAGCATCCATAAAGGGGCAGGAGTAAAGCACTGAAGAAGTACCAATGAGTGGGTGAGAAGAGATGTTTCACTCCTTTCATATCTGCTACTTATCTCCATACAAATGTTCATCTCAAGCTTATTTTTCAGATAATTGTAGATTTTAATCTCAGAGCATAACTTGAGGGGGAAAAATGCAGCCAGAAGGACAATTATCTATAAATGCCTCCCTACCCCCAATTTACTATTAAGAGGCAAAGAAAGGAAATGGAAAGCTGCTGTTCCACTCTACTAACGTTGACAGTTACTGAGATAGAAACACCTGACCATAGGAAAGGGAACTACTAGCTAGGCTGCACAAGTTCAGATATCATTAGATGGTAGCAGAAGATAAACGTTTATGGTATCTCTACATCATCTGAGATTTGTTAGCTATTTACATATATTTTCAGACGGATACTACTGATTTGGTTTCCCTATTTTGCCACATTTTTTGCTCCATGTCCATTTCTAACTTAGTAGAGTTAATTGAAGCCCAGAAGACTCTAAGCAGACTTTGGTACCAGGCAAAATAGCCTAACCAAGAATATTGATTTATTTATCATATTTGTATAGCCGGACATTTCACACAGTGACTCTGGGCAGTGTACATAATAAAACAAAATACATAAAAGCAAAATACATAAAAACCAATAAAACCACAATTTAAATTAAAAATAAAAGCAAAGTAAAAAGCAAAATGGCGGCCAGCATACAAAGTGTACATCAGTTAATGATCATATAACCATAGAACAGGCTCCACTCTACCATAGGATCCCCAGGCTCCTTGACAAAACCATGTTTTGAGGGCATTCTGGAAGGCCAACAGAATTGGGGCCAGCCTGACCTACAGGGCAATGATATTCCACAGAGCAGAGGCTATGGTAGAAAAGGCTTTCCTCCTAAGACCTGCCAGACGAAACTCCCTAGCTGATAGGACCCACAACATGCCTCTCCTGCCAGACCTGATGGGATGGGTAGATGTCAATGTGGAGAGGCGGTCCCTTAAATAACCTCAAATAACATGCCATGTAGGGCTTTAAAGGTCAAAACCAACACGTTGAATTGGACTTGGAAGCAAATTGGTAAGCAAATTGGTAAATGAAGCAGCGGTGTAATGTGTGCAGTTCTTGAAGCACACATAACTGCCCATGCCACCACATTTTGCACCAGCTGAAGCTTCTGGATACTCAAGGGCAGCCCCATGTAGAGTATGTTACAGTAGTCCAGGAGGTGACTAGGGTGTACAGCCTTCCAATCTAGGACTGGGCACAATTGGCACACCACATGAAGCTGTGCAAAGGCCCTTCTGGCCACGACTGCCACCTGCTCTTTAAGCAGAGTTGCGAGACCAGAAGAACCCCCAAATTGCACACGAGGTCTGTTTGGGGTACTGCAACCCCATCCAGGACCAAAGATGGTAAATCTCCAGATACAGAAGGCCCTAAAACCTAAAGCCACTCAGTCTTTCCAAGGTTTAGTTGTAGCCTGTTGTTCCCCATCCAGACTCCTGCAGCCTCCAGGGACCAAGAAAGGACATCAACAGCATCACTTAACTCACCAGGGGTAGAGATATACAACTGGGTGGTATCAGCACACTGATGATACTTCACCCCATGGCGATGGATGATCTCATCCAGCAGCTTCATGTAGAGGTTAAACAGGAGTGGAGAAAGTACTGAACCCTGCAGCACCCCACATAGCAGGGGCCAAGAGCGAGACTTCTCTCTCCCAATGAACACCAACTGGAACTGGCCTTGGAAAAAGGAAGAGAACTAGCCCAACAGTGTGCCACCCACTCCCAACCCCCAAAGCAGGTTCAAAAGGATATCATAATTGATGGTATTGAAAGCCACCAAGTAGAGCAAGGATGGATCATCCAAAAGCTCAACCAGTGCTGTTTCCTTCTGATATCCAGGTCTGAATCCTGACTGAAAGGGGTCCAGATAATCCTTAGGCAACTCTTTGTTCCAGTGTGATTCTTAATCATGAAACTGAAACCACTGGATGGCAGCAAAGTTTGGAACTTTCTGGACACTTTTGCCACCATCTAGGAGATCATCCAAATATTTGCACTCATATCTAGTAGTTTTAAGTAATCAAGTCAACAAGGGATTGGCATTATTAGCATATAAGAGAGCTGTGTGTTCAGCAGTTTCATCTGACAAAATGTTTTTGTCCTCTTACTGAAAAACTGGGATGGAGAACAGCCAGACTGCTAAAGTTCTCCTTGCACAGAAGCACCCAGTTTGATTTGTTTTCAGAAAGACAGTCTTTCTGAAAGATCTTGCCAAGGAGGATCTTGCCAAGGAATGCAGGTAGGATTCTAGTGAGGCTTTGTTGGATTAACTTTTCTCTCAAGACAGCTGTGCTTTTCTAGCTGCATGTCAGGAAGCAATTCAAGAAACAACCCAAGACAATGTTAGCAATTGATATTACTAGGTACTTGCCAAGGCTCATACCTAGCAGGCAATCCAATGCTCACCTCTGTTCTTCCTCCCTTGCTGTTTTGGTTGGTTTCACTTGCCTTCTTCCAACACACAAGCGATCAAAAGAGCAAGGGGGAACCATCTTACCTTGTCTTCTCTTGTTAGGACATGGAGGTGGATTAAGATGAAACGTTAAACCAATCTATACAGTTACCATAGCAAGGAGGGTGCATTCAGAACTATACACCTATCCAGGTTTTTTTTTTTTTTTTACCAAGGAACCTTTTTTATACTGTCTGCCACTTAATGAAAAAAAAAATAGTGGGTTTTTCTGGAGAGTTTAACAAAAAAAACCCACTTAAATGCTGTAAGACTGTTATGCAGAAACTCCTGCACCCCTTTGTCTAAAATTTGGCAGTCTTTATCCCAACAGAAAGGGCAAGTGCAAATGGCATGTAATGTTGTTGAATATACCTTTTTTCCAAATCATATTTACTTATTTTAACACCAAAACCCTTGTATTTAATTATTTGAAATTTGTCAGGATTCATTCTCTCTCAAAAAAAAAAAATCCACAAATTTCACCTAAGTCAATTAAAAAGTATATGTCTATCTATCTGTATCCTATAGACTCACATACCTACATATACAATCACTGGTGGATTACCTAAGTTAATCACATGAAGGCATGAAGCACTGAAATTTCAAATCTTGTTTTGACCTCAGTATTGACCTAAGTTGAATTGGACAGTTTTCTGAGTTTCAAAATTGGTGCCTGAACCAAATGTCATGGTTAATGCACATCTCTAACAAATGGCCTTCTAAACGCAACCACTATCTTCTTTTCATTTCATCTTTTACAAATGAAACAAATTACCACATAATGTCCAAACACTGAACTGTTCAACAGTTTATCATGTGTCTGCTTCTGAGATATAATGAAAAGTCTCCTTAACGCTTGATGAGATACCAGAAATATTCAACTCTTACCAATTATCTGGACTTCATTCTTTCTGGTTTCTATTGTCCATCTAGTAATCTCTTGGCCAGTAGCCAACAGGTTTATTGCTTCCCATCGCTGACATTCAATAAAGCTGCTCCTCAATTCTTAGTGATTTCAAAATTATGGGTATATGCATATTATGTGCCAAAGGGAAAATGAATAAGGATGAATAGGATAAATAATATTAGTTTGAAATAGGTATAGTGTCAAAATGATTGCAGAAAGTTTCCATTGTAGTTCTGGGTTGAATGTTCCTGCAAATAAAATGCATGGATAGAAATAATGTATCACATCACAAAAAAAAAAAAAAAGTTTTGTAATATGAAAAGGAAACAACCAAGAGGAATGGGATCATAGTTCAGAAATGTTTCATGGTAACATTAGAAAAGAAAGAATTTAATTAAAAAAAATTTAACTCTCTGTGGAATAAGAAACAAGAAGAAGAAGTTATGAAGTTAGGGAAGGAAAAGTCTAGACTAAATACAGAACAATACATTCTTCTAAATACAGAGAAATAATTACAGCAAATATCAACAGTGCAGGCTCATTAGCTAGATGCCAATGGGAATGATGGAATGAATAGTCCCATAAAATTCAGGTGTTCTGGCCATTCTTCTTTGGTGGGCTAATCTGTAAGTCTGTATTTCTTTTTCACCTAAGAGATATCACAAGATGATAAAGTAGTGGCAAGGAATTTTAAGCTTAGAGTAGATAACAGGGAGAGGAGGTCTGAATGTAGCTTTTGACATTTTTTTTTCAACTTCTCCCATCACTTCATATGATTCTTTAGACTTTCTGCTCTCTGTTATGAACTTAGATGTCCATCTTTAAGGCAATCTTCCCCAGCATTTATCTGAGACAGACATACAGTTCCACAGTTTATTAAGTTTATGCTGAGCTTGCTATGCCAGCCAGAATTTTACTGACCTTGGCTAACCTCACTAGTTCTTGAAGATGACTTTAAAACTAGATGGCACAGAGCCCTATTCGACAAACTCCCTAAACTTTTTCTTACAATTTCTGACCTCTTTAGATTTTAAAAAAGTGCCATAATTAAAGAATGAATTTGAGATCTCAATCTACATGGTGACTTGAGTGCCACCCTGACATTCTCCCTTATTAGCTGTTAAGGGCAGCTTAAAACGGACTATTTGAGCCACATACAAATATCACTGATAGTTTACTTGGCCATAATGCTATGCCATTGGTGATATTAGTGAATAGATTTTCAAAAATCTTTTAAGAGCAGTGTTTTTTGCCCTTGCAGCAGAAGACAGATTGTATTGCTCCTTCTGTAAATAAGTACAAAGTATTTACATCATATCTATGGAGGAAATGTGCTATATTGGGGCAGGAAACATCAGCCAATAGAAGTCTCTTATAGGATGGCCAAATTTAAGTGGTAGCTAATTCTGTAAGATAACATCTAGACAGTCCCTTGGAGGTACAATCATTTTCTTAATAATTTGTTTAACTTTCTGCTGTAGCTAGTAGGGCTAAAATTTAAATTTAGAAGGATAGAGAGATTTTAGCTTTTAAGTGATTTTATACTTGGGTGATTCTAATATCAATTCTATAACCAGAAATTCTACAATGCTCTCAGTAAGGAAATCTGCAAAACAGCGGCATGGATGGTCCCCTTGCCAACTCCCCAGTCTATCCCACATCTTGAACCTAAGATGCACACACTAAATAAAAGTCAGTTCTCTCACAGAGATTCTGGTAAGGGACATATCATTACCTTAGCCATACCACTTTTTCACCTACTTCTCCAAACTTGCTCCTGATTAGTAATCTGGTAGAAAAAGTTAATTCCACAGAACAGCAATAGACCCTGCCATCATATATACACGCCATGTTGACTCCTTCATCCTAGGGTGACTCCACTCCTAATCTAGAGTGATGTGGCACCATAAAAATCAATTTAGGTTCTGTAGGAAGTTGGGATGTGAGGGTTGCCAAAGCAGCTGGGAGGGAAGATGGATATTACATTTCTAGTAACACTTTCCCTGCAAAAACTTGCTAACCTACAAAATCTTCTATTCCTTACTAATGGAGGATTGTAGTTATTTTTTAAAATATTTTTATAACCACCATCTTAAAACCAAACTCTGGGCAGCTTGCAACCCAACAATAAAAATATATACCACTAAAACAAAAACAATAAAAACAAAAACAGAAAAACCTGGCACTGCAATTGTACTTCACTTTTTTTTAATAGTAATTTTATTAAAAATATTAATTACAACAGTAAAAACTAATACAAACTGAAAAAATAGAAGAATAAAAAGGAGTAGAAGGTGCAGAAAAGAAAGAAAGAAAAGGAGAAAAACAGAAAGAAATAGAAAAGAAAGAAAACATAAGAATATAGTAAAGAAAAAGAAAAAGAAAAGAAATATATAAAGAAGTGACTTCCCACCCTCATCATAACAAGTATAAACAATTTTAGTAACTCATCACCTTCTCTTAAAATAAAACAGATCTCTTCTTCCCATATCCTATCTCATATCTATAAACAAATCCGTAAAGCATTGTCATTTCAGTCCTGAGGCCAGGAAAAGTCCATAAAGGGTTACCAGAGATAACATATATATTTTAACCTTGATCAAATAAACTAACTTTATGTTCCTTCCTTTTACTTCTAACAATCTTAATCTTTAGTCCCATTTGAAATGATGTTGTTGAACTCTATTTCTTTTAATTTTTTCTTTGTACCTTCTCACAAAATTCTTCAAAACTTTTACAAGCCTCTTTTGTAAATCCAATACAGGAAAATTATCCAGGTCACTCTCTTGGTTTGTTCTTTGTATATCCCTTTTAATTATTAAGACATCAGCTGGTTTCTTTTGTATGTCCAATGTAACATCTTTTTCCATGTCATTCTTGTAGAAATCTGATGTCAACTTGGTCTCGATCTTGTCAGGTAGAACTTGTTCCTCTTCCATAATATCTTTAAGACACAGTCTATCTATAGAGGTAGGCACTCTTAAAATTAACTTCTGGGTCCATTGTTCAAAAATATCCTTCAATATATCCAATGTTAAAGTATTTTGCTTCATTCTGTAATTATAAGTCAAATTTAAGTGTTCTTCTTCTTTAATTGTATTCCTTAGTTCCCTCTAGTGTCCAATTTTTAAAATCTTATCTTACATTTCAAAACAAAAGCATTTTCCTGTGGGAAGGATTCTTTATAATTAATTCCAAAATCTTATTTCAGATTTATCTGGACACTTAGTCTATTTCTAAAATCAAAATTTTAATCACCGCTTTGCTGTTTATTCAAAAAAAAATTTTTTTTAAGTTCTTAAACTTGTAGTTAAAACTTCTTTCACTAAGGATTGAGGAAAACTCACCTGGTGCTGTAAAACTTGTCCATCCAAAGGTTCATAATAGCTGAAAAGCAGTTAACAGGCAATTTCTGAAAGTGATTAGAAAAGGAAGTATGCAAACCCAGTGTCCTTAAAGGCGCTGACTGTGGTTTGAGCAAGATGGCTATTCTCTCATCTTCCAGAGCGCTAAACCCGCCAGAGTCTACTGTCTTGCAGCCTCTTCACAAGGAGCAGCTGTCTGGAGCACTTGTGGGCAACCTCAAATCCTCTCTTTATCTGGAGAAGAATTATTGAAGAGCCAGTGTACTTGCTGGTTCTTCATTCACTGTGGTCGTCAGCTCCACTTTTTGCAGAGCCATCTTCAGTCCACCATTTCTTTCCCAGAAATATCCACCGCAACCACACTTCACTGATGCAACTCATCACATTCTCACCCTGCTCTGACCTCACTCTGCTCTGACCTATCCCAGAGCCTGGGGGAAAAGCCAGGTCTTCAAGTGCTCTATGGAAGGTTAAAAGGGTGAGGGGCTGTTGGATCTCAAGGGGGAGGGTGTTCCATAAGGCAGGGGCTGCAACAGAAAAGGCACGCTTCCAAGGTCCCATAAGCTGGCAATGTTTAAGAGAAGGGACCTTGCCACCCAAGCCTTACTGAATTCATATCCTAATATTCCTCCCTCAGTAGGACAAATGTTTGCATCCTTTTAACTAGCCTGCCTCAACCCACTAAAACCAACACCACTTTCCATCAGACTTTGTCCTACACCAAAGCCCCAAATATGTCTTTATCCTCTGAAGCCAAAGAGATCAATACTCTCCTCAGATCAGTCCTTAACTTTTTGGCTGATGAAATTAGGCCTTTCGAACTGCAGCTTGTCGGGGCAATCAGCTCAATTGAAACCTGGCAGAAATAAGTTTTCAGCAAGTTTTCTTTCCTTCCTCAAGCCCAAAGGGAAGGGGTAAAGCAGTTTCAGTGAGCTTCCAAGCTCAAGCCAGAAAGACGTTGATGGGAAGAGAATGCTACGTGCCTTTAACAGTTCTAAATACAACACAAGAGCAAGAAATTAGGTTTTAAGAAAGTTCATACAAGATTTTCTATCTTACCACTGAAAAGTGTGAAGCTTTGGTTCAAGCCCACCTTGTCAATCAAATAATAAAGGGCAGGTTGGAAAGTGAGATAAAGGGCAATTTGGTCAACAAAGGCTTATCTTTACAGATCTGAACTAGTGGAAAAAAAACCCACCTTCAACTTCTTAAGCAGCAAGTCCCAGCAGGTCAAAGATTTTAGCCTTTATCAGAAGCCAACATTCACTGCAAAGGTCAGTATCATTAAATAAAATACACAACCAATCACAAAAGGACAAGGTTGCCCAAGAGACAAAACTTTCTTGTAAAGCCTGGTTGGACCTTTGCTTGCCCTCTTTTACTCCCTGCTATGTCAATGTTTTGGACCAAACAACAATGTCAGCTAAAAGTACTGCAACCAGGTAACATAAGTATAGTTTTAAAAGGAAACTAAATGACATTGTTAATGCATTATTCCTAATCCACAGAGGAAGAAGGGAGCAGCAGCATTTTGTTCATTACCATAAATTCAGGTCAGTTTGAACGTTTTTGTCTTCTTGAGCTAAATTACCCAAAGGCTTAACACTCCTTCTTTACTGACTTTTCCCCTGGAAAATAATGAGATATCAAATCACCAAGTTTTTGTGATTAGCCAGTAAATTTCAGTGAGGAAATCTTGGGGAGCTTTGATGGTTATAAAAAGAGGTGTGGGCTATGTGCACCTTGTAAATTACCCCCTCCCCTCTAGAGAAAACAAAGATCACATGGAATATTATATACAGACAAGGAGTCAATTGCCATCTCAACAATGGTAATAGGAAATGTACATGTTGGTTTCACCATTCCTGAACCTTGTCATTAAGGAATTTGTCCTTAAAATACCGATGGGCACAGAATCCTGGTGAACGCACTGTGTCTTTGTTTTCCCTACGTGACAATTCAGTCACTGCACTGCAGAATGGGGTCAGGTTTTGCTCTAATTGTCATACAGTAATGTCAATTATGGGTCTCGTCCCCTCACCCAAAGGAGTAAATGACAACCACTCCATTTTTATTGGAGAGAAAAGAGGGCCTTTTCTGGCTTGTGGTTACACCTGCCTGTTGCTTTTGGAGACTCTGGCTTTTCAAGAGAGAATTTTGTTAGTTGAACTTCATTTACTCTCCCCTTAAAAATTTTATGAGATCCTAGCCTAAGTTTTCACAGGATCAGCCCTGTCATAAAGCCATGTAAACTACCCCTTGCAATTGACCTCATGAAAAGGAGAAAAGAGAGAAGCAGAAAATTGTGCCTGAATGATGCAGAAACGTATTTTTTTTTAAAGTATGGTTGAGCAACTTTTGGTGTCTCAGGGCCACACAGGTTTGATTGATTATGTGCCATCAAGTTGTTGTCAACTCTTAGCAGCCACATAGATTTTCTCCATGACAATCTGTCCCTAACTTGGTCTTTCAGGTCTTCCAACAGTGCACTCATCGCCACTTTAACTGAGACAATCCACCTTATTCTTAGTCGTCTTCTTTCCTTCCACCTTTCCCAACATTAGAGCCTTCTCTAGAGAGCTAGGGCTTTGCTTAATGTATCCAAACTACACAAGTTACCTACCTATAAATCAGAGAGCACATCTCTATGTATGTGCATATGTACTCACATTCTTCACTCCTACAGACTTTACCTCTTTGATATTAAATATTTGGAACAATGGAATGTGGGTGGATTCCCTGAAGGTCCAGGAATCATCTTTGATGTTGAACTGAATTCACAATCAACAATTGGGATAACCCTGAATTGCCTTTCAGACCCAGGTGTTCCATTAAACTGACTTAGTACCAGGCAGTCTCTCTCAATTTAACTACTTTTATGGTTGTCTGGGGGGAATAAAGCTTGCGGAAAACCCATATAGGTTGCCTTAAACTCCCAGAAGAAAGGATACAAACCAATGCAATAAATAATAAAGTTTTCTTAAATCCTTAGATTCTAAAACATCGCCTACCATACCACCAGACTAGGGAGGTATACCAAAAGAATACAAGAAATAAAAGACTCACTTCGCTTGCCAAGTAGTCAAAAAGCTTCAATTCAGAAAGTGCAATGGTCCAGAGGGTTGGCACAGTTAAGGGGTTGGCCTCTGGTAGAAAATTATTTGGGGCCAGCACTTCTCAATCACATAGAAGAACAACATAGAGAAGCCTGGATGGATAAATGTAGAATTCAGTTTTTATTTGGCTGGTGTAGACCAGATGCAGTCTGCCTTGTTTAGTTTATTTTGCTTTGTGCAAGGGAGTTACTTCACCAGGATGCAGCATCTCCCCTCACCTCTGTTTCAAGTCAGGGATACTTGAGCTGCTCTGCTCCCATAATCATGTGGATTGAAGCAGGGGATTCTCTTGACTCTGATACTTAAAAGAGATATGTTGCTTGACTTTCACTTAGATCAAAGCTCTGATGAAGTCAAGCATGCTTTGAAGCTCCATACACGCTATCATTTATGGTGGCTGCCTAATGAAACTATCATAAGAAATCATTTACCAACCTGGAAGTGGAACATTTTAATTTATTTCTCCAGGCTATGGTAATACCCACATATGCTGCTTAAAGGCACATTCTTCTATTTTAGCAATTTTCTTCCTAACACAAAAACATCAGAAAGTGCCAAGAATACCACCAGATGAAAGCTTCTCCAGCAAAGGTATGGCCCAGCTCTTCAAGGACTAAACCAGAAGTTATTCTAGCTCCCATTAATAGTCTCAGAACCGTATACCCTCCCCTCTCCCCCACTAATTATGACAAAGTTTAAAAGTTTATAATATCAGTTGAAAATCTTTTACCACCCCAAGAACAGATGGCTGATAAGGCAGTTTTGGCTGACCTGTCCAATGAAGTCATTGAGACTCCTTATCTTCTAGAATTATAATTGTCTTTCCAGAAACTCTGTAATTGGATATTGAATAACATTAGCATGTTTAATATCCGGCGAATTCAAAATGGCTTTTTTTTTTGCTAGTTTATATTCCCGTACAAACTTCATTATGACAAGCTGAGTTATAGTTATGGCTGACATAATCAATGGAAGCTGCCTGGGAGAATTTATTTTATTTTCTACCTGGATTCAAGGACTGGCACCCAGTTTTTTCCATCATAGAAAGCAAGGAGAGAGCACATTATTAATTCTAAAAACCACTTTTCAGGATGCATTTTCCTGTCTTTGGCATTGACTTCAAAGTACTACCCTTACATATCTTGGTCTCAGTAAGCAACTGAAGCACCTGCAGTTCTGATAAGCAGATCATCTATCAAAAGGAGAAAACATCCCAGAATACATCTATCTTTTTAAAAAAAACTTGGCATGTAAAAATCTTTAGATATCAGTGAGATGTAAAAATATAGTGATGATCAAAATTATTGCTACAGATGTTGAGCATCTAAAGCAGTTTTTCTTGATTATTTTTGGTTGACTGTACTTACTAAATTATTTTGGACTCCTACCTTATGTAATATTCAACAAATGACAGCTGCTGGTTGTTAGAAAAAACTGAAATGATTTTTGGTGCATTTTAGAATTATTTATAGAATTTGCAGATTTAAAATTTGTACTGATTTTTTTAAAACAGGGGATAAAATAAAAACAGCCCAACATTGAAAAGCATTGTTTCTAATATTAATTTATTTTGTTAAAGGTGAACAAAACTCTATTAATGCTACGTTGATACAAAATGATCATTACGTCTTAATTTCTGGAATGATAAATTTCAGAACAGGATCCAACCATAAATATTTTTCTTATGCTACATTTATGATTATGCTTTTGCATAATCACTGCAAAATTGCATAATTGGTTATATTTCCATACACACACATACATACATACTATATGTGTATAGTAAGTATATCTATATACTACTAAAACTCTCCTGCCTGTAACCTTTAACTGGGTGAAATGGTGCCTGGGAGGGCAACAATTTCCCAACAAGGTACCTCAAATGGGCTAACTTACCGAATGTAAGGACCCACGACTCCGGTGGGATTGAAAGTTGGGAAACTTGTGGCTGATTCAACTCTGCACTGCAGCAGTCAACCCAGGTCACATGATCGTCATGGGCCTATTCCTGACCTCTTTCCTGCCTCCCTCTGTCCCCTGCGCCCAATCGGCTGGTGGCAAGGCCTGACAGGCAAGCGGCGATTGGGGCAGAAATTGGACATCTCTTAACAGCACTTGCAAGTGAGGGAAGGACGAGGGTGACTTGGATGCCTGTTGGCAAGGTAGGGCTGGCTGGGGGGTGCCAGTGGTCGATGGGTGAGCCCTCTTCCTCCCTCGAGGGAGGGGGCCCTTGGAGACATGCAGGAGTGGGGCTGCAGTTTTCCTCACACTGCATCTCCCTTGGCCCCATTTCCCCCCAGCAAAGGAGGAGCAGGCCGTGGGGGTGGGGGTGGGGGTGGGGGATGCTTCACCAGGGCTATCTTGAGGGTTGTGAAGGGAGAGCAAATGGCACAAGCCTATTTTATATATGGAAATGGAGGGGGGGGGAGAGGGAGGAAGGAAGGAAAAGTGAGGGAGGGAAGGAAATGAGAGGGAGGGAGGGAGGAAGTGAGATGGAGTGAGGAAGGAAAGGGGAGGGAGGGAAGGATGAAGAAAGGACGGACAGAAGGAAGAAAGTGAGAGGGAGGGAGGGAGGGAGGGAGAGGGAGCAAGCAAGGAAGGAAAGAAAGGAGAGGGAGGAGGGAGGGAGGGAGGGAAGGGAGAAGAAAAAGAAGTGGGGGGATGAAGGGAGGAAGGGTGAGGGAGGGAGGAAGAAGTGGGAGGGAGGGAGGGAAGAAAGGAAGGGAGAGGAAGGAGGGAGGGAGGAAGACTTCTGCCAGCTTCCCACTAGCAAAGTCAATGGGGAAGCCAGCAGCAAGTCTCAAGTCGCTTCCACTCCCACTGCTTGTTTGCCCTTATCGTTCTGTTTTTCAGTTTAGGTATGGAAATCTCTCTGACCCAACGGGTGACTGGTTGTCTAGTACATACTATAGTTATGATTATGCTTTTGCATCATCATTGCAAAAATTATATAACTGATTATATTTTCTTTTCTATATATAATACTATATATTTATTTTTTAAAAAATAAAGAAAAAATTATCTGATGCTTTAAATAAGAATTAAAAAAAATTGGGAAGAGTAAAAAAGGTCACTTTCCTCACATCATTTAATGTATTGCTATTTGTTTATATTTCAAATTTGTCACCACCCATCTCACTGTAGAACAACTCTGGGCAGTTTACAGTAAAAAATAAATATTAATTAAAATAAATAATTTAAAACATTACAAAAGGTTCCTATATGAATAATAAACAGCATCCAAGCAGCTGATGTTAACTAAGAGTAGACTCAGGGAGCATCTTCAAGGGGAGCATCTTTAAGGGGCCAACCACCCCCAGGGTTGATTGTTATCTCCTCTTGCCCCATGCGAGTTGGCAAAGCCAAGTCTTCACCCCTTTCCGGAAGGCCAGGAAAGTGGAGGCCTGCCTCATCTCTGGAGGAAGAGTGTTCCACAGGGCAGGGGCAATGGCAGAGAAGGCTCTCATCCTGGGCCCCGCCAATTGTCATTCCTTCATAGACAGGGTCCACAACAGGGTGGGACAGGTTGACGTAATGGGGATGAGACAGTCCCTCGGGTAGCCTGGTCCCATGCCATGTGGGGCTTTAAAGGTAATAACTAACACCTTGAATTGGGCCCAGAAGCAAACTGGCACCCAATGCAGCTCCTGCAGCAAAGGTGTTACATGTGCCATCCTTGGGGCACCCAAAATTGCCTGCGCGGCTGCATTTTGCACCAGCCGTAGCTTCTGGATACTCTTCAAGAGTAGCCCTGTGTAAAGTGCATTGCAATAGTCTATACAGGAGATGACTAGGACATTTATTATTCATTCTGAGAAGAAGAAATTATAAATGCAAATAGCATTTAGGTCTGGTGAACATCTACAAAGCTTTCAAAGAAAACACCTGGAAGCAAAATAAATATATAACCTAGTAAACTGATGCAAAATCCTGATGACTCCTTGAGGGATGACACCTGGATTTCACAACTGCCAAAGAATGGGGGAGAAAGGCATATGGTGGAAGGAGAACCTGAATTAAATGGGACTGGTCATCTGGGTGAATGGTGATTGTGCTTTGATTATATATGTACCCTCCAAAAGCAACCCTTCTGTAAAACTGATAATTGATCAAGTTCTAGTGTTAGGGTCAACATCTGTGAGGATGTTTCCAAGCCAAACATAGTTTATTATTTGGTTTTTTGATTATGTGTCTTCAAGTTGTTATCAACTCTTAATGACCCTACAGATTTTCTCCGTGATGATTTGTCCCTAACTTGCTCCTTTAGACCTTCCAATGGTGTACCCATTGCCACTTTAACTGAATCCACCCACCTTGCTACTGGTCTTCCTCTTCTTCTCTTTTCTTCCACTTTTCCCAGCATTAGAGCCTTCTCCAGAGAGCTGGGTCTTCGCATAATGTGTCTGAAGTAGGATAATTTAAGCCTGGTCATTTGTACCTCAAGTTACTTTAGTATATGTCTTCCTAATTTTAGTGTAGCACAGGCAGAATGTAGGGAAAAATAGCATTCTATTTAATACCTTATAATTTCACGTGATGTAACAATATGATTGTTACACACCATGCTTTTCTTATTTTTAGAACATGACATATTTTGAAATAAAACATTTTATTGTTCACAAACTTAAGCTGGGAAACAAAAGCAGTATTCTTCAGAAAGAATATTTTCTTTAAAAATCATATTTAAATCTTATGAATACAACTTTGCATCTAAAAATGGAGATAAAATGTATTAATAAAAAACACAATAGCAAACATGATTTCATTTATTTCCATGAAACTGGGATAGATTTTTATAGGCCACGGTCAAAGTCAAGCAAACATACTACTGTTTCCATCCCCCTTATTTTCTCATGTCTTCTGACTCATCCAGATCTCTTTCTTGATGTTCTCTTTCCCACCTCATTTCTTTAAGCTCTTGCCGGTACTTCCGTTCAATGAACCGTTTTTGATGGGCCATCTGAGGAAAATTATCTGAGACGAGAAGAAATATTTCATTTAAATAAAGGCCAGCCAATGACACAATCTTACCACCATCAGAAATAACATCCAGCTCTTATTGTTTTATTACCAAGTCAGTACAAAGAGCACTTGTTGCACATACTGGTTTGGTTATAAGCCCCTATTTACTTTGAAGTAACCTACTGATTTATGTGGCGCATAATTCTAAGTACATGTGAATAAGATTTATCACATTTGTTAGCAATCCGAATGATTTAAATGGAGTAATATTAGTCACAATGCCATAATAAATACTGGGATTTGGTTGAGATGCCACCACAAAGCTATGGAGTATTTAACTGTATTTTCTATTTTATGAAAGTTTCTGTAGAAATCTTTGTGAGTCGATGACTGATTAGAGATCATATTAGGAACGTAAGAAGATGAGTGATTCTTGTGTTCCATAAAATACTTGTTCTGCAAGCTTCTACTATAAAACATGTCACCAGGATGGCTGGAAAGATCCTTATTATGATGATAAAATTCTACCATAAAACATAGATTATTAATGGATTATGCTGAGAAGTCCTGAAAAACCCTATCATTCTTCATCAAAGATGAGAAGAGGCCCATCTGGAGCTTATCAAGCCAATTTTCCTTCATTACTACCATAATAGGCGTTTGTGTGTGAGAGAAACAGGGACAGAGAAGCTATTAGGCTCTTAAACGCCAAGGGACACAACCTAGAAGCCAAAATCTGTTAATACAACTCAGCAAAAGTGGTGCAAAATAATATATATAAACATATCAACAATGGTGATGCCAGATGGAAGGTCACTGTGGAAAGTGTTGCCTGTGTTGGATTTTGTGCCAGAAAACAAATTGCCATTTGTGATAGATGAGCTAGTGCTGATGCTGAAACAGCTGGTGTCCTTGGGAATAGGAGGCTTGACACCAGCACCACATGGGAAATGGAGCTGAAGCAAAGGGTGAAGGAAGAGGTGTGGAAAGCAAAGCTTTGACGTTTTTGAACTCAAGAGTATCCTATTAAGTAAATCGCTTCTCCAAAACAATGTGAAATTTTGCAGGAGAAACTATCCCTGTGGTAAAGTGTCAGAAGCCTCCAAGAGTGGATGATGCTTTTAATAGCTAAGACTTCATTCCCATGGAACAAGGCATTTATGTAAGAGCTGTGCAAAGAGAATCCTTTCTATCCTATTGTTTTCATGAACAATTGGTTTACAATGGAAGACAAGACTTAGAGAGGTCTCATCTTCTGAATTTTCTCCAGAATCACCTGAAGCCTTGGTCAGTCTTCAGCAGTTCTGTATTATTCAACACAACTCAGTTAAGAATAAGTACACAATCGAGTTAAGAATGTTTGACATTACAGTATCAGAGATTTACCTAGCCAGATAACGTAAGAACTTGTTTCTCATGAGAATCCCAGATCTGGCTTTGAAAATATATGATTTAAATTAAAGGCAAGAAGTATGCAACCTTTTTTGGCTGGGCCCTGCATTTGGCCTTTAAAGGCACATGCTCAAATTAGTAGGTGATGTGATTTTCACACTTATCTTAAGTTAATATTATTGTCCTTTCATTTAAATCAGCCTTTTGAGGTAGGCCAGGCCACACTGCAGGGATTCCAGGAATGCCACTTTATTATGTTGGGTATAACAACAGAATCTTGAAAGCCTGTCCACGTTTCTCTCTGCCCCATCTTATACTAAAGATTAATTAATCTTTAGTATAAGATAATTAATACTTAATTAAAGAAAATAATTAATACTTAATTAAAGAAAATTAAGGCAGGCTTACTGTGAGTTTCTTTCACTTGCTTCAATCTCTGGACTGTGTAATCTCTTCCCCAGGTCCCTCTTTAATGGCTTGTTCCTTCCTTCCCCAAGATCAGCTCTAAATTCCTTCATGTTTAACTAATGTCCAGTGTTAGGAATTGTTTTAAAGGGTTCTGGGGGGTTGCCTACAAGACTTGAGAGCACATCTGGCTCAGAAACCCCAGATTCTGTATCCATCAGGTTCAGCCCCAGGCCTCCATATCTTCCACATTCATATCAGAAGGCAAATAATTAACATAGAACAAATGTAAAAATGGAAATCTCTCAGAAGCACACATTTAATGAAAGAAAAGCCAAACATTTAAGATGTGGGCCAAAGATTACAGGCTGGCTGACAGAAGTAGACAAGCTCAGCTCTGATAGATAAAGCTCTGCTTCAATAAATAAAGGCAGGCAACCTCTGTCAGAGGTTTCAATAAGATGGAGAGTTACCTAGGGTTGTAATACAAAGATTTAGGTTCCCATTTGGCAGTAGCTTCTGAGTTTTGCCATCCGTCTTACAAGGTGAGCACTCTGCCCCCATCTAACAAAATAGCGACTTTATTTTAATCACCATGCCTAGATCATCAATGTCAGAGGAATACTTGCAGGCCTGAATTTAAGCATGGGCTTAAGTGCTTTGCTGGACCTAGGCCAGAGAGCTCTGCACTTTACTTGGCTGAATCCCTGATGATTAGATCTGAAACATGAATGCTTCCAAGGGATTATGATGATAAGGGGGAGAAAGCTAGACACAAAAGTGCAGAATAGCAAACAAATATTTTTTTTCCTATCTCAGCTGAACTTTGACCAAAATACAAGTCAACTTCAAAGGGCTCAACCCTGCAAGTGACATTTCTCAACAGGGAGAAGGGATTTTATTTAGAAGTGGAGTCCTTGGTTCTTTCCCATAGTGTTCTCATGCTGTATTAATGTAAGCCTAACCTTGTGTCAACATCAATGGCTACCTCAGCCTGAAGCCAACAACTAGCCCATCTTCCAAAGAAATCCTCTGCTGATGCTTGCTCATCTCATTTTTTCAAACAAGTCTCCTTGGTAGTTGCCAGGGGCAGTGTTGCATGAGATCCCACTCCATGTTAAACTATCACAAATGCTGGGCAACCTGTAATGGTCTGTGAGATTAACCCTAAGAGACTGGAGGAGCCGCAGCCTAGACAACAGTCAGACAAGAGCTATTTCAGCCCATAGAAGAAATGGGGGAGGAGAAAGTATCTCAGAAGGGACCCTCCCTAGTTCTCTGGAAAGTAAAGACAAGGAGGGGAGAAATGTTTTCAGACTTGTAACATTCTTTTACTATAACCTTACAATAAAGGTAGTATTACTCCTCATGGTTTTTGTTTCCTGTCTGGACTACCACAAAGGGCTGACACAATCTGAGCACGTGGCAACCACGTGCTAACCTATATGGAAAGAGGAGTCTGTATCTTGTGAAGTCCTACACTGGTGATTAGAGACAGTCCATGAACCTGGAGGTCAATGCCTATTGGCAGACCCGTGCCTAAAAGCCAACGTGAATTTTTAAATCAGCCATGACTTTAGAGATAACTGAATGTAAAAGTTTGTTCCATTAGAAAATAATTAGTTTAAAAACTAACAGGAATGATAATAGTAAACAATGCTCGGGCACATACCCACTTGTTTACTTTAACCTGTATTTTCCCTCTGTTGCACACAATGCCTACACTCTTCCCCATGAAATACTCTACAGTGATTTGCAAGAAATCCTCTTACATTTTTCCAGTGCATCCATTGCAGCACACATCTCTGCTTGTTGAATGCTGTAAAGATAAACAAATAAATTATGGCAAATGTAATTCAGAGGCAAGTTACAGCTTCCCAGAAATGCTGTGCAGTTAACTAATTTTTCAAATAATCACTAGGCAGTTGTTCCCATAAAATCTTTTCCAGTCCCCCCCCCCCATATATAACTGCTTTGCAGACAGTTATTTTAAAATCAAAGATCCATAGTGTTAAACATCCCCCTTCATAATTCTTTGGTGATTTGTTTTAACAAAACGATTAAAAGACTGTAAAAAACCCTCTATAGCACCAAAAATGGATAACAACATTATAGCCTATTTCCTCCAAACACTCCTTATTTTATTAGGCATTATTTTAATGTTATTCTTAACATCAGTATGCTTTGTGCAAAGAGGTGATCGATGAAAAGTGAAAAACCTTTTAAATGTTATTTATTCTGCAGATGGCACCTGGCATTTACCATGTAAAGAACTTTAAAATGTTTTTCCCATTCATCTTATTGAAATTATTTTCCCATAACATGGGCAATCAGGTTGGAAGATACTAAACTGTTCACGGGTTAGGCTGAACTATCACTGAGTCCAGACCTAGCTGGGCCTTGACACCAAGCTGGAGAAGGCAACACTGAGCCAAAACTAAGCTTTGACTCTGCACACAGTTCCAGCCCAACTAATCAATACACTGCGTTCTTTGAAAAGAACTCCTTGTGGATATTAAAGTATCTTTCCAAGCACTAAACTGGGTGACTCTTCTCCAGTTTCTCCATATATTACTGCCTCACTGGACACTGTCTTGTGTCCTCCTTCTCCCTAATGAAGATTCTTTCTCTCCCCAATGATCATTTTTTAATACACCCAAAACACAACTTCAACACATAAGATAGAAAATAGAGCTTGGGAATTTTGAAAAATGCTAATAATGTGCTAAAAATATTTAACAGAATACAGAGTATTAACTAGCACCTCATTTCTTGATCTTCTGGGACTAGGAAGGACATTTTACGACTAAGGACATTTAAGGACATCACTTTGATCCTAAAGAACAGCATCAACTGGAACTCAGTACTGTGTGTCAGATTGTTGTTTTATGGCACTACTAGGCAATTTCTCCACCCTTGTCTAGGACATCTGACACAGAGAATCAATGTACATGTGCATCTTTGTCTTGATCCCAGATTGTCTTGATCCCAGGTTAGGAGCAACAAAAGGACAAGAATTCTAAAATTCACTTTCTTTAGGAGTCCCATCTAAAATGTCAATGAACATCATATAGCTCTCTTTACCCACTTTGATTAAATAGATAGATAGATAGATAGATAGATAGATAGATAGATAGATAGATAGATATGATATGATATGATATGATATGATATGATATATGATATGATATATAAATATGATATATAAATATTCAAACATTTGCCATACCTTGGTCCTTTCCCACATCCTATTCTCTCGCCTTTGAAATAAACAGCTACAGTGTATGTCCTAGCGTGAGAAGGTCCAACTGTTTGCAGAGTTCTAAACCACAAGACAGACAGCAAAAGAAAACATACTCACCAACACTTCTGAATAGAAATGCAACTATTTTAACAAAGGTCACAGCATATGGATGGACCTTGACAGATTATTTTATGAGGCAATGCCATCATTTCATTGGTTAATATTTATGTATGCTTGGTACAGATTTATACGCATTTTCTCTCTGTCAATCAGTAATTGCTTCTCTTTCCTATATATCCCTCTTCTTTACATACAAAGTTACACTGAGAGCTTACCATCAACAGCATGATATATTTTAGAACAATTTCATACTTCAATTTTATATTCATTTACCTTACCTTCACTGGGGGCTTGCTTCTTATTTGAAAGGGATGGAATATTACACCCTTCATATTTTGCCACCAAGAAATATAATCTGGGTTTAAATGATGGGACACCTTGACAAGAACAAATTGATTCTCTGCAGCCTTTCTCCGTACACATATGCTCAACTGGTACCACCTTTTCTAAAAGCAGCCATTTTGTTAAATACCAAAAAATAAATAAATGAATTCTCTGTTCCTATCCTGTCTGAGCACAGCATGAATAGAAAACTACTTAGAAAGCAGGTAGGAACGTTCACCACTTTCTCTTATGCCCCAGTCTGTGCTAGCACTACAAGCTGAACTTCCCTGTGTGATTTTCCCCGCTTCTCTCGCTTACTGCTAAAGGCACTGTAGATATACCTCTCATAACATTTCCATCATCCATGAAAAATAACTCAGGCAATGCCTATTGCACTTGCAGAAGTAATTGGGTGAGCTGAAGAAGCAATAGCATCCACAATGCCATCTTAGTGGAGGCAGTGAGAACTGTGTGTTTGGGAAAACTGCATGTACCTGCAACTAACAATGTCTACTGTACTTACACCCATCACATGGTCCACATGCGCAAACCTTCATGACTGTATCTCCAATGGTTTAAACTGAATTTGAGATCCAAAGTGTAAAAGTATACCTTGATTTTATCAGGGCAATTGATTCCTTCTTTAAACAAAGGGTATAATGCTTAATTCCAGTCATATGGAAATTAAAAAAAAATGACTCACAAAGTGATAATGCATGTATACAAGACAGTCTCCTTACTTATACAGAGGAATGTCTGGCTCCTTCCCTTCTGTTCTGAGAGTTAGACAGCATTGCTGGAGCTGAGACTTTGGATCATTCCAATCCTGATTTAAGATGAATTCCTAAAATGGGGGGCGGGGGGGGAGATGAAGGAGTAACACCAGTTCACAGGAAAAATGGGTTGGAAATAAGAAAATACTTTAGAATTCAGAGAAAAGCCTTATAAAATGTTATTTTCTCTAAGTACGGGTGGGTTGCAATTAGTGCAAGCTCAAATAGTGCAAAATTCAATTTAGTGTGATTGATAAATTGGAATCAGGTCACATTTAATGCAGGCCAAAATTCAGTTGGTGCGAGGCTAGCACATGTGTGGTTGAGGCTAGTGCATGCACAGTTGCCACTGGAGTTTTAGACGTTGGGGTTTTAGATGTTTTAGTTTGTGCAAAATGGAGGAAAGGAAGTTTCCATCTGAGGGAAGCTCAAAAGAGGAGAGGCTCATTTTGAAGAATTACAGCACAAGTCAAGAGATAGCAAGTACACTCTAGATATGGGCTTATCCTCCTACTGTTATACAGTATTTCCACAAGTCCTTCAAGACCTGGCTATGTGATCAGGCCTGGGGCTCCCAGGGGATCAGGGAGATTTTGCAATGGCTCCCTTATTAATTTTACCCCCTCCTATTTTGTGTGTTTTTACAGTTTTTTTATTTGTAATTGTTTTTATGTATTTATTCTTTTTAATTGTTGTACACTGCCCAGAGTCACCTTGTGTAAGATGCGTGGCTATATAAATATGATAAATAAATAAAATAATGAATTAAAAATTCATTAATAAACATATAAAAGTTTATGTTTAAAAACTTTAATTACCTATTTCTGTTGAGCTGGAACAAATTACCCTATTTTCCATAGACATATCACTTCAAATAGTGCGAATTTGAATAACATGATCACTTTGTGGGATTCATTAACTGCACTAATTGAGACCTACCTGTATCCAAGCCATGAATGTGAGACAAAAAAGATTTAAAACCTGTATTATTACTCAGGGCACACAATAAAAATCTAAGATCAGCTGGGACTCCATTGTCAAGCGCCACTGTGCAGCAAAAGTCAATTTCCTTGCTGTATAACACATACAATCGCTCTGAGACTTACTTTCAGTCGTGGGAAAAAGCAGACATTCATGAAGGTGTGGACGTATTCAAGATCCTTATCTATGTACAGAGCAGCAATAAAGGCTGAGAAAGAAAGAACAACCAAACATTAAAGAAAATTACTTTCTTTCAAACATGCACACAAAAGTTAATACTTTTAGAGAATCTCATAGCAAATATTCCAAGTCAAGGAATGAATGGTGACCTGCAATGGTACATATTAAGACAGTGAAAAAGACAGATAGTTGGGTGAGGTGTGTTTTCACCATCTTGGGAAGAAGGAAAGATCATGAGAAGGAAAAAGACAGCAGGGATATTAAAGCCCACACTATCCACAGAAGGCATATGAAAGACATGGTTTCAGAAGATAAAAATAAAATGAAAAACATGAGCATAGAACTGGCCTACTAATATCTGTTTTCTCAAAAACAAACAGCAGGGAAATGAATATTGGTGTCTTTCAGTCCAAACAACACACACACAAAAGATTCGTGGAGGGGGCTATAGAGAAGCCTGTGCTTCTAGCGATTGCTGTATCTACACAGGAAAGTGTGCCTCTGCCTTGAAGGGTGTGTGTGTGTGTGTGTGCGCGTGCCTCTAAGGATTACAGGTACAAGGGCTATATTCACAACTGGAAGTTTTTTTACTCTGTTAGGACAGCACAATCCACAATGCTACAGTCTCCATCTAGTACAAGTTTGGCTGGGAGAAACAACATGGGATGGAAATGTACATAATGACCTCTGCCTAAATCAGTGTTAAAGTTGCCAAGTTTGAAAAAACACTGGCCTAAATTATGAACTGATGAAATTATTTTCAATCAGTATATTAGTCCAGGTATTTTAACAGAGCTGGCTCTTCAACCTGGTGTCCTCCTTATAGGTTGGGACAACAACTAATTGATTGTGAATTCTGGGAATTATAGCCCAAGGGCTTTTAGAAAGCACTACATCAGGCAAAACCAGAATAAGCTGTTGTATTTTTGGCTCACTATGAATACTTTGCTTTTTTGGAAGGGGAGGGGAGGAGGAATTCAAACTTAAAATTTGAGTTCCATGGAAGATCAGTCGGATTTAACTGTTTAACAGACTTCATTCATGGAAAAAATAGAAAACAAATATCCAGCTAAACTCTGTGGCGTTTCAGTGTTAGACTATGTATTTTTCTTGTAGCTGCTGCTGTTTAACATTTGAAAAACAAATTTCTCCCAGACCAGTCTTCCTCAACCTTGCACTCTCAGGATGTATTATGGCTTAATTTTCAATCAGGGTGCTATCCCAACATATCTGAAGAGTATCAGATCAAGAAAGATGTCTTATTCCCAATCCCAATCAAAGACTTATCTACTTCTGTCCCTGATCCACTAACTGGCAATACCTACTTACTCTTTTCACAACAGTCACTTCTACCTTAACATGTCATCTACCAAGTTTCCGCCAAGGAAAGTTTCACCTTCCTGTCTAGTTATGTTTCAGAACAGAGTTTGAGGCAGTTGGGTTAATTCAAGGTCACTGAGTAAACACATCATCATTCTATGTTGTGGCTATAGCCTTTCTTCCTCAACAAAACTTGAAAACTGAATCAATGAAAAATGCCAACATCTACACAAATTAATTAAGAAGCAATTCTGAAAAACTAGACTTTATTCTCCAATAAAGTCAGCTCTTCAAATCCCATTGTTTAGCCAGGAGACTAAGTTTTTAGAAATAAATCACAGCAAAGTACACACTCTCAGTGGTTTGGTCATAAATTATGATTGTTTGTGAACTGCTTCCATTTACTAAAAGGATCTGGCAAGAGACATTGGGCCTGCTCAACTCACAAAATATATTAAAATGCTCTAGATAAAGATTACCTTTTGGGCCTGATATTTATTGCTACTTCACTTGCATAGGAAGAACAACTTAAAAAAACCAAACTTAAAATAAAGAAAAAGGCAATGCTCAATTTACAATGTGGGTTTTCATCACAGTGCCTTTGGAAACAATGCTACTTATGAAATTATAAATTTATTATATTTCAAATAAAAGAAGGGAACCAATTTTTCCCTTTATTTCTTTAGTTGCATGGGGTATCTAACAGTAGATATTATGTCGTTGAAAAATAGTTCATTTCCTAATGTAGAGTTATACAGATGTAGTACTTCCAATCTCTTCCTTTTCTCTTTGGTAAAGAAAAAAAAAAACACTCATTATTTTGCCCCTTGTCTATTATTTTTCATTATATTAACAGTTATAGTCAGAGCTATATTAATCAGAATTTCCATCTTAAAACCAGGATTTAGTTAAAAGGGAATATGCTTAGCATTAACCATCATTAAGACTGATACAAAAATAATGGCTGTCAGTCAGCCACTAACACAGTAAAATATTCTTACTGGTGATTCTACCAGAGTGTAATCATACTATTTATTAACTAAAAAAAATCACTATTTGGGGAACTTTTTCCAGGAAGCTCTCATTATCCCAGGAATTTTTCTATCAGGAAAGTATTTCAAGCCTTAGTGACATCACCAGCCCAAAAGAACAGAAATAGAAGGGAAAATATAGCAGGCTCATGGAAGAAGCCCCATTTGCCAGCTGTGCTGAGCTCCAGCTATTTCATGGCAATGATAGAAACTTTGGCACATACATCTGTGAAATGTCCCTTGGCATTGAAGAACATGAAGTACCATGCCATAGTATAATTTCCTGTTGTAGAACTTGGGACCGTGCTCCTCGGGTTCATGGACATGAATGTGGGTGGAATTCAATCCCTTCCCCATTTGGAAGAAACACAGTTCCTAAAAGATGACCGCTCCCAACACTGATGTCTATGGCTGCTGTCAGAAAATACCATTCAGCATGTGCACCATCTTGTGGAAGATCACACAGGGTGCGAAATACCTATGCCAAACACTGTGCTGAGGGGGAACAATCCAGTGCATAACTGCACATTTCTTTTGAGACATGGTTTGGACACTTTGTTCTGGGAGGACAGGAGCCATAGAAGTAGGCTGAAACCCCTTTATGGCTTACTGCTTATGCTACATATCACTCATGATGGTGATGCAAAGGATCACAGGTAGGTGCTCTGTAGGTTCCATAGTGTCTTGAGTTCTCTAGGACCAATAACCATGGAGCTACGGGAGTTTCATGGGGCTCTGCTCTACCTGGATGGCTTCCTCCTCATAGTAGGATTACCTGGAAGTCACTAGAGTGTATGTGTGTGTGTGCATGCATGTGCACAGGCAGCAGGAGGCTTGATAGACCTCTGCCACCTGTAAGTCCTAGGGAGGCATATTCAGTCATATTCAGGATTCCAAGGATCTTGTCTTTTCCAGGCAATTTTTAGACTCAACTCCTTTATTGGGAAAATGAGTGAGTGGTGCTAGGCAACTGCTTCCACTTTTGACTAGGTTATGTTGTTCATATGACATGGGGACAGGGAAGGACAAACCTGAAGTTGTTTGGGATTAAAACTGTCCCTCCATAATCCCATTGTTGGCTTAGTTCTTTGATCTGGTTCTTTAACAGAGGTGTGATGACATTATAAGCATAGGAGCACATGTTCAGTTGCACTGTGTAAGTTGCAAAGACACTATTATTGTTACCACCTGCTTTTGGAACCTTATTTAGCTATCAAACCATGAGAGAAGGAAAATGAATTAATGGCATTAGCACTTACATTCCAAAAGATCTGCTAATGTTTTTGTTCGCAATGCAACAGGCCGCTTGGTCTTATCATTAGTAATGGCAAACTCCTGCATGCCCAGTTCTTCTGCCACTTTGGCTTGTGTCCTGTTGTTGACCAAAGAGCTTCGCAACAACTGCCAAGACAAGAGATTCCACTCAGGTAAATATCCATGGAATGCTGAGGAGCAATACTAGATCTTTAGCCTAGATACATACCATGTTGCTAGCCTTTGCTTGACTAAACGAAAACAAAGAAATATTATAGTTTACTGCTTACACAACATGTCACTCATGTTGTAGAACTTGGGACTGTGCTCCTTTGGTTCATGGATGTTCTCCTCCTGTTTTTTTCCAACAATTTTTAAAAGAATGCATGAATAGAAATGAGGTACACACTCTGATCCCATCCCCTCTTCCCTTAACTTCCTCATGCTGACATGGAAGCTCTACAGCATTCACCTCACTGCACACCTTCAATCAACCTGTAAGGGGTGGAAGAAAAGGAGTGGAAGCAGGGTTCAGGTGCTCCCCAAATATACAGGTATTCCCTTTTCTTTCCTGGCCTGAGAAAAGCAGAATGATTTGTGCTGGTCCTGCAATAAATACTTTTATTTACAATAAATATCAAGCATACTATCTGCACTATATATGTTCTCTTTTATTAAGTAAGATAAAGGTAAAAAAACACCCACCCAATCAAATGTTAATTATCTTGGTACATAGTCAACAGAAGCTCCTCGCAACTCTTTTTAGATTAGCCAGTCTAGTCCAGTAGTTCCCAACCTTTCCAGGGAAAAAGGCACATTTGAATATTGAGATCATATCATAGTTGCCCAAAGAACATGGCTATCACCAGGGAAGCTTGCCCATTTGCAAAAGAGATGGACCAGTAAGTGAGGCCAATCACAAAATACCAATTGACCACAAGACAGACTGGGGAGGTTGATCCCTCCCATTTTCTCTAGCTGTCCTCCCCAAATAGACACTATGAAGCCCCAGACTATCTTTTCTGGACAGGTGATGGAAACATTTGCCCCCAAAGCTATGGACTGTAGCCATTCACATTTTTAAAAAATTATCTAAGAAAGCCTATCAGCCCAAGGGGATTCTTGACAATGCTTTTTAGTTTCTGGCTAAAATTAAAATAAGCTTCATTTTTAAAAGTTTTGAATGGAGGCTTGTAAGCAAATATGGAATTTTCTGCAGGTATGTTGGTACCTGTGGGCACTACGTTGGGCACACCATATTAATCCTGTCATCTGTACCCTAAATTATGCCTAGTTGTAACTCAAGCTAATGGAAATAGCCCAGCTGCATGAAATGCAATTTGAAACTGAATTCTTGTGATCATGGTTACAATGAAGCACTTCATCAAGTTTGAACAACAGTGGCAAATCATGTTTAATCAAAGCACAAGAAAACTTCTTTATTTCTCCTCACAGTCATATAGGAGAAAGGAACATGTGGGAAGTCAGGATTACCTAGGTTCATTTTGTAACTGCTTAGCCACAGTTTAATGTACACTGAAAGTAATCCATAGCGTGCCCTGCTACCTTGCATTCAAAACACAGAGAGCTACTTAATGACTTGCTAATTATGAAAGTGTCTAAGAATACTGCTTTTAGCCATTAAAGGGAAGTTGCAAAAATTCTTAAGCTGAAGATTTATTATTTTCATATTTGATTCTGCAAATGTTACTATGGCTTTGGCTAATTGAGCAGAAATACTTTTAAAACATATAATCCTCTAATACTGGACAAAATGAGTTGGTCCCCAACGTGTCCATTGTGAGAGGATAGGGGGGTTTTTTGAGGGGGGGTTGTTTTTTTTTAAGAAATGCAGCCATCTATGGCAATGAGACTCAAGAACTAGTTGACAGGAAAAGAGGCAAATGTCCTAATTAACAGCAATAACTTTCCAAAAGAATAAGCACATGATGTTCTTGGGATTATTTCTGCTGTGAATCAAAGCAGAAATGTTGAAATTTGCATAGGATATGAAGAGTGGATGACTCGCTAAGAAGGTGAAATTTCTACAGAAGACTGAAAGATATGGGCTGTATTTGAGAGAACACAGTAATACTGCAAAATGGAAAGTAATGTGCACATGACACAGAAAAACAACTTTCAGAAAACTATTTCCATTTGATTCGATAAAACACAACTCGGGGAGGTGTCAGCCTGTCAGTAAGGAAGTAACATATAACATGTTCAAAATCAGATGGAGCTATAACCCCAATTATGGTTAATAAGAGGTCCTGGATATAAATTAGCTCAAGGGAATCAAAACAGAAAGGGAATAGGGAGGTGTGTTTCTACTTTCAAACAAAAAAAGTCTGTGTTAAACTTTAAAACATTCTGCCTTTTCAACTAAAGGTTCAAATATCATATGGCACATACTGAGCACTTAGCACTCAGATATTGGTGGGCATCTGCTTTCTTTTCTTTTTAAAGGATAGTGATAGTCAAGGAGGGTGGCTGATGAAGGGGTATTAGGTTTGATTTACAGATCACACACTATCACCAAACTCTTAAAAAGGATTCACTGTCTCCTTTAATGAGGAAAAAGCCAAGAGTTTCACCTTCTAATTAATGCAAAGACAGCCAATTGTATCTTAGTATCTCAGGTCAAGGGTAGGCATCCTGGTACCTTCAGGATGTTTGTATAGTCCTTGCTTAATGATCACTTGTTCAGTGGCCATTCAAAGTTACAATGGCACTGAATGAGTGGCACTTACAACCAGCCCTCAGAGTTGTGGCTGTTGCAGCGTCCTCACAGTCACATGATTGCAATTCAGGTGATTGGTACCTGGCCTACATTTCCAACCGTTGCAGCATCCTGCAGTCATGTGATCACCATTTGTGACCTTCCCTGCCAGCTTCCCACAAGCAAAGTCAATGGGGAAGCTGGCAGGAAGTCACAACCTGTGGTCACATGAGGTCCTTGCTTAACAACAGTGTGCGTTTCACTTAACAATGGCAACTGGAACGGCTGGAACTGCTGTTGTAAGTCAGCGCAGTAACATGACATCACACTTTATGACCATGCTGCTTAGCAATAGAGTTTCTGGTCTCAATTACCATTAAGTGAGGACTATCTGTAGTCTCATAATCTTTTACCATTAGCACTGTTAACCGAGGCCAAAGAAAGAGAAAGTCTAAAGTATCTGGAGGGCATTAGTTCAAACCCTGATGTAGGTATAGAAAGTTTAATTTCCTAGATTTTGTAGTTCTTTAATATACAGATACAACCAGCACATGCACAAGTTGTTCTGTAACCCCTTTCACCCTCCTTTGGGTAAATGAAATAAAAATTAAGGGTCTTAAGATGAGATAGGGTGGGAGAGGGAAGTTGACAGGGGAAAATGATCTTATACATGAGGATGGGAAACACACTCTGGACATGTTCTTTTTCTAATTTGATTTCATCCATTTTTCAACTGCCATACGTGCCTCCCTGGTACAGTTCATAAGAACACGTGGCTCCTAACCTCCTGAAAGTTTTGCATCCACATACTAGTGCAATGGAGGGCACTATTTTTAGGCTCAAGGGAACCACAGACCTCTAGTTGCATGCACTTATTCATTCACATATACAGGTATGTGTGCATACCTTTTTTCACATATGCTGACCATTCATCATTCTGCCTCTTTTACCCCTTTTGCTTCCCGAAACACACTGGAGATCGCTGGTTTCTAGAATGCTTGATACCCTGCCACTAACAGCAGCAAAAAACCAACCATCAATTTCCTGCAAACTCCCTGTGGATCCCTATGGATCACAAGACCTCACTTCTTGTGGATGAGCAGCCTCTAGAATGCAGGATGCCTACAATCTAGTTTATTATTATTATTATTATTATTATTAATAATAATAATAATAACAACAACAATAATAATAATAAAAAAGCTGGGATGAGGCTGGAAAAGCAAACTTCATAAAGTTGCTGCTTGAACTATTAGCCCTAAGTAGCAAGAACAGCACCCCATATTAATGGTCTCTGTCTATTTCAATTGCTTTCACATTCCAGCAAACGAACAAGAATTACCTCTAGTTTTTAGAGGAATAACTTAATCACTATGGTTATTAAAGCTATTGATCTGTTTTAAAGAAGAGACAACATCACACCCAGGCTCCATAAATCACTTTTCCTTGATTGTGGCAGGATTCACATTTTCAAATTAACAGAACATTATTAAGAGCAAGTAGAGGAGTGAGGTTGCTGATATTCAGTTACACTCAGAATAATTCACTTGCTGCTTTCACTATGTTTTTCTCTTTTTCTCTGCTACCTCCCATCACCACACTATCCCAGTTTTGCTCCGGCCAAGAATAATGGATGATACTCTTACCGTCAAGTGGCCTTCATGATGATCAGGGAAATGTATGAATAAGTACTCGGTGGCCACCAACTGCATTATGGAATCACCCAAGAACTCCATTCTCTGATTATGGCCCCTGAAGCATGAGATAAAGGGAGGCAGAGATTATACAGGGAAGGGAACAACACTGCCTTGCTTTAGAACTGGATATTTTAGAAAAGGCAAAATAATAAGCTGGTGATCATATCATACATATTTACAACAATACAGTATATTTGTATTTGCTAAGCATGGGATTCCAGGGGGGATCAAAGGGGAGGCAAATGACAAAACATATTTAATGTTATCATGTAAATATTATGACTTATGCATTGCAAGTATATAATTGCAGCATTTCTGTGATGATGTCACTATGCTTGTAATGTCATCTTGGCATCATTGCAGGTTGCTGCAGATCCCACCACTGTTAGATAAGACAAAATATTGCTTTTAGGTTGTCAGAAGTAATAAAGGGGTATCACTACAGATTTAGCTATGAATCATTTTATGAAAATGTAAAATGTGGGCATTGAGGGGACTGCACCAAACGTCCCTGTGAAAGAACATTTGTTTGACTATGGTTCTGCATAAGTAAAAACTCTGGATACATTCAGCTATGGTTCCTCTGAACAAGTCAGGGTCAGAAACCATGATTTGATCTTTGCTTAATTTGAATGAAATGGCAAATTGTGGCTAATTGAAAACAGAACAGATGATTCCAACCTATGTCAGGGCCTGAAGCAAACCTTGTGTAGTTAAGTGTCTTGATAAGCAAGAATGTTGTTTCTTGCCTTTCAATATTTATCTCATAAAATCACAACTAATCTGAAACAAGGAAGTTTACAAATCTGGCAAACCATTGTTTCTTTGTTGGGACCTCTAAAGTCAGAGGTTCTGAAAAATCCAAACTGGGGAAACAACTGTAGATCAGCTCCAAATGAGACCCACACCAATCTCTCTTCATGCAGAACGACAGCCCCTCAGCCCTCCTGGCAGAAATAAAATGCAAGGCATCTGTTTGGGGGGGAAAAAAATCTCACAGCGTCAGATGGTTAAATCCCACTGTTCTCAAAGTGAAAGCCCGTGCCAAGAGCCGAACGTGAGTAAAAATTACTCCAATAGCATCCTCAAACTCAGTCAATTTCTGGAGGACAGGAGACGTCTCAATCAACTGTCTGTCAGTATTAGATTCTTGCAGCTGTAAATCAATATTAAACAATGAGGACAGCAAATTAGTTTTAGAGGAGAAACTTAAAGCTGAATTCAGAGAGCAAGTGAAGAAGCATGATTAGGTACTTTACATTTTACTTCAGCAATATGAGACAGAACCACAACACAGCAGATATCTTGGTAGCTTACAAGGCTACCCTAGTAATGCATGAACTGAGCATGAAGCTCTTTTTAATGGCAAACTCTAAAGAAAAAGTTCATCTCCATCAAAACAAGAGATTCAAGATCACAAGCTTTTTCTCCTATGCAACCATGTTGCTTAATTTTACTATATTTTATTAAACAAAATATAAAATGTTTTCTGCATCTATTTTTCCCCAAACTGGTACTCTCCACATACAGTGGGGCAAAAAAGTATTTAGTCAACCACCAATTGTGCAAGTTCTCCCACTTAAAAAGATGAGAGAGGCCTGTAATTTTCATCATAGGTATACCTCAACTATGAGAGACAAAATGGGGAAAAAAATCCAGAAAATCACATTGCAAATAAATTCTTTAAAAATCAGACAAATCATGGTGGAAAATAAGTATTTGGTCAATATCAAAAGTTCATCTCAATACTTTGTTATATATCCTTTGTTGGCAATGACAGAGGTCAAACGTTTTCTGGAAGTCTTCACAAGGTTTTCACACACTGTTGCTGGTATTTTGGCCCATTCCTCCATGCAGATCTCCTCTAGAGCAGTGATGTTTTGGGGCTGTCGCTGGGCAACACGGACTTTCAACTCCCTCCAAAGGTTTTCCATGGGGTTGAGATCTGGAGACTGGCTAGGCCACTCCAGGACCTTGAAATGCTTCTTACGAAGCCACTCCTTCGTTGCCCGGGCGGTGTGTTTGGGATCATTGTCATGCTGAAAGACCCAGCCATGTTTCATCTTCAATGCCCTTGCTGATGGAAGGAGGTGTTCACTCAAAATCTCACAATACATGGCCCCATTCATTCTTTCCTTTACACGGATCAGTCGTCCTGGTCCCTTTGCAGAAAAACAGCCCAAAGCATGATGTTTCCACCCCTATGCTTCACAGTAGGTATGGTGTTCTTTGGATGCAACTCAGCATTCTCTCTCCTCCAAACACGACGAGTTTAGACCAAAACGTTCTACTTTGGTTTCATCTGACCATATGACATTCTCCCAATCCTCTTCTGCATCATCCAAATGCTCTCTAGCAAACTTCAGATGGGCCCAGGCATGTACTGGCTTAAGCAGGGGGACACGTCTGGCACTGCAGGATTTGAGTCCCTGGCGGCGTAGTGTGTTACTGATGGTAGCCTTTGTTACTTTGGTCCCAGCTCTCTGCAGGTCATTCACTAGGTCCCCCCGTGTGGTTCTGGGATTTTTGCTCACCATTCTTGTGATCATTTTGACCCCACAGGGTGAGATCTTGCGTGGAGCCCCAGATCAAGGGAGATTATCAGTGGTCTTGTATGTCTTCCATTTTCTAATTATTGCTCCCACAGTTGATTTCTTCACACCAAGCTGCTTGCCTATTGCAGATTCAGTCTTCCCAGCCTGGTGCAGGTCTACAATTTTGTTTCTGGTGTCCTTCAACAGCTCTTTGGTCTTGGCCATAGGGGAGTTTGGAGTGTGACTGTTTGAGGTTGTGGACAGGTGTCTTTTATACTGATAACAAGGTCAAACAGGTGCCATTTCTACAGGTAACGAGTGGAGGACAGAGGAGCCTCTTAAAGAAGTAGTTACTGGTCTGTGAGAGCCAGACATCTTGCTTGTTTGTAGGTGACCAAATACTTATTTTCCACCATGATTTGCAAATAAATTCTTTAAAAATCAGGCAATGTGATTTTCTGGATTTTTTCCCCCATTTTGTCTCTCATAGTTGAGGTATACCTATGATGAAAATTACAGGCCTCTCTCATCTTTTTAAGTGGGAGAACTTGCACAATTGGTGGCTGACTAAATACTTTTTTGCCCCACTGTATATGGGACTTTAGCTCTTATACTCTAATACAGTGATGGACACCTGCTCAGCTTTCCAAGTTTCTGGAGGCTCACAGGAAGTCATCTGGTGATGTCACTTGGAGGGGAAAAGCCAACATTTTCTAGCTCATTTTTTGTGGAGGGGGAGCAGATGGGAATCAGGAGGCATCTGTTATGCAAACCCAGTGTTGTCCAAACTTGGCCACTTTAAGATGAGTGGACTTCAACTCCCAGAATTCCCCAGCCAGCTTAAAGTGGCCAAGTTTGGACAACACTGGGCAAACCATTCAATTCCTACCTTTAATGCCCCTCAAAATGGCCTGAGATTGCCATTATTCACTAGGCCACTGGAGGGGGGCTATATGGATGCATATGTGAAGTCAACCAGAGTGAAGTTCAACCTGAAGGAGATTTTAACCTAGCTTTAAATATGGGAAGATTCATTAATTATGAACATATATAAACAGAATAGTTTCAAGAGTTCTCAAAAATTGTTTGGGATCCTCATGTATTCCAAGTCTGTAATTTTACTGATAACAGCAAAAGTCCATGCTTATAAATACTGTACCTTTTTAGCTATTGCCAAGTTTTATTACCCCCAGCTGATTTTTTTTTCTTTTAGTAATGTTATTAACTATGTTATCTAAATATTTTTTTTTTCCAGCTGCCCTGGGATTATCTGCATGCTGAAATATTTTTTTGGCTATAAATGTAATCAATCAATCTCCCCTTTTTTTACTATAAAAACTTATTTCAAAAGGTTTTATTTCACTGTAGAATCCTCTGCCTATTTTCTTTAATCTAATATTTTCCTATTAAATTATTTTAGCTGGAAGCTAGCAAGAATGCTTGCTGAAAGTGTGAAAATAGAATGCTCAAACTTGGGGATATCACAAGAACATAATTACATTTTTTTTCTGTAGGACCTGTTCCACTTTTGTTGAAATTAGCTCTTCTAAGGGCAAAAATGGAATGTGGGGAATGTTTCAGCCAGTGGTATGATTTTACAAAAATATTAGAAATAAGCAATGCTCCAATAAATGGTGGGACTTACCCATCTTTATAACACATTACCAACATTCTTTCACAGTACACTGAGGTATTCATATACAAATAATAGAAATAAAAATTTTAGGAGGTTGACAGAAATCATGACAAAAATTAGTAGACAAAAATTCATGATTTTTCTCACTTTAGCATCTATTTTGGTTTATTCATCCTCCCAAAGAACCTAAGTATTGACACTATAACTGTGGATAATACACTTCAATTATATCTTGTATCTCTCTGACCACGGATACTAACTGCATACAATTGGCCATCAAAGATGAGCCCTCTAAGAGCTTTGGGAAAAAAGCGCTCTATCCTATCTTTAATCCTATATTTGAGATGGTGGAAAACATCTTTTTCTTGCCTGCCCTGGAGGTCAAAGAAGAAACAGCCTTCCCAGGAGAAGATGAGAGAACAGATTCCTTCATGAGGACACACTGCCAGCCTCAAATAAGGAGCTCCTGCAGAGAGCCGGTTTCTGTCTGCTTCTTCTTTCAGTAACAGGAAGACAGTTCCAGCTGAGATGCTGACAGCCTTCCTGAACCCAGAGGAATCAGGTGACATGAGAAGGCCACAGATGCACTCCTGCCTCCATAAGGCTTTGAGATTTGTTGTACTTTTCCAGCCTGAGAAGTCTCTTGGCGACCAAAATTGCCAGCTTATTCTCTCCCTAGTGCCACCAAACTGGTGGTTTTCCACATGGCCGCCCAGTGACTGACATCTGCTTGCCCAATTACTGCCTGCCCGCCTATCTCCTCTAAGATGCTTGCCTGCCTTTGAGCCCCAGTACCTGACACTTATTAACTACAAAAATTCACAAAGGCCATGTGTGGATGTTAAATGCTCAAAGATGTCAACACAGCCAAAGACCAATAAAAGGCATCCTTAAACTGTTCTGAAATTCGTTAGTGAAAAGGGGACACTTACTTGCAGAGGGTGTAGTGGATAATTAAGCCATACTTCCCGCAGGTCCTGCAAACGTGGAGAGATGCTTTTAAAGCTCAAGGGAACCGTTTAACAAGTTCCACATTGCTAAATAAAATGTCATTCTGCAAAAGACTGAAATGGCTTAAGATGCTGACTCTGCTTCTTGCAAATTCAATAGTGCTGGCAAACTCATTTTTAAAAAGCAGGCATTCTTTGTTCAAACTGCCTGTAGTGCTTCCATTTAGTTCATGTCAATTAGATGGAGGGAGAACACACAACGTTCAGGAACTACATAATGGGTTTTTGGTTTTTTTTTTTGCTTAAAGTTCTGTAACTAAAAATTCAGGAGTTTTATTCCAGCCAAAGGAAAGAAGAAGGAAAAATTCAAGACAGATCAACCAAAGGTGAACATGCAGCACAATTATATTATGCATAAGGCCAAAAACTTAAAAAAAATTAAAGCTATTACATGTTGGTAATTCCTGCCAATGCTTCTCTGTTGCAATACTGGCATGCAATTTGCATGGGAGAAATCGCGGGTTGAGGGAGGGAATTCAACACCTTCCTCTATCCACTGCTACTTCCCTACATCTCAGCTCAGCTGCATTTCTACATTCAACAAGGTGCCTGTACACATCAGGGGATCTATGTGTTGATGGTTAAAAGCAAGACTTTGGTCTGATCTTCTGAAGCAAACTTGTTTAAGCTTACACTGGCTTATAGTTTCTGATTTTCTTATAGCCAACAACCTATGTTTTCCACAATATGTTTGATAGTTTTTTAATCTTATCTTTCCTCCAGGAATTCAAGGGATATACAATTATCCCTATGAGGTAGGCTGGACTAAGAAATAAGCACTCAGAGTCATCCAGTGAATTTCCATGGCTACTGATGAACCTAAACCAGTCTCCGCAGCCTAACCACTATCTCACACTGGTTTCATTTACATTTTTCTTCTCAATTCTTCTCTTTTCACCTATGTGCTCTTCAGCACTGTCAATCAGCTTTTTCCAGCCAATCCCCAAACAGATTGTGTCAGAGATATGAAAGACTGGGTCTAAATCACCAGACTTGGTGACCACTGTGGGCTCCTTCTGAGCAAGATACAGAACCTCACTACAGGATGGTCTTTTCCTATATTGTATTGGCACCTTGTCTTTATAGCAGAAAACCAGGTATATGCTTCATTACAATAATGTTATTTTATTTTGTTAGATGAAACGATTATATTCTGAGAGGCAGGATCCTTTTCGATTTTCCTTTGAAGCACTTGATTTAAAGCACCACCAAGCAGAAGACATGATGCAAGGTATAATCAAGGCAGAAATGAAGTCATACCTTGTCATTAAAGAGTAGGCGTCCAAACAGTTGTTTGGCTTCTTCAAGACTTCCTTCCAAGTAAACTGCCCCTGTGTGAGAGAGAATTTGCCACAGGAAAAGACCTGTGTTAACATTTAGACCCTAACAAGGATGCAAGTTGCAAGCTTGAGGCCGGAAGCAAGTGTGCTTCAGTTTCACTTACCTGTAAATTCAGGAACAGCTGCAATGATAGGGGACTGATTCATATTCAGCTCACTCATATAATAGCTAGAAAGGGGGAAGGAGCTGCAGCAACTAGGTCGGACCCATGCATGGGATTTGTATGCACAGAGATTCCTCCAAGCATGCTTACTTGGCAAAAACAGAGCAAGCATCCAGTCTTGTTCAATTGATACGCAAATTCCACTGAATGCATGGAAAAGTCTTCTCTTCACAGGAAAAATGTTGTTTGCTTTTTAATTTCCCTGTAAATCAACCCGCTTAAACCAGAACTTCAAAAGCAAACAAGTGTATATTGAACACATAATCCCACTGATTTATCTACTTATACTCCAGTTGTTTAATTTCATACTAAAATCCTATGCAGATTTATTTAGAATAAAAAGGCAATGGCACATCGATTGCTCATTGCTGCCAAGAAAAGTGCATGGACATGATGAACTTGATTCGAGAAAGATTTTTATTTGCATTCCACCATACTCAATGTGTTACCCTCTGGTTGAATTTAACATGTTTCTCCTTTGGCTAACTACTTAGTTTAATAAGATCAAGAGCCACTGGTTAGAAATTCTGGGAGATGTAGGACACACATCTGGGCACCAGGCTTGAGAAGATAGGTTAGAGGCAAATCCTCACTTATGCTTTCCATACTAGAATGACATACGCTTGATTAGAAAATGAGACCATTTATTTATATACAGAGTGGGGATGACTGCACTAGTCCCACCCTTTTATTTCATACACTGTATGCACAACACAACCCTCAGTGGTGGAGAACCTCTTCCGTCTATGGAGGCTTTTCATGCAAGGGATCTTCAGTTATAGGAAGAGCCTTCCTGGACAGAATAGGTTGTTCCCTATTGACAGTTGTCCTTCCCATGTGGTAGATGATTCTAAGAAGGCAGGTTATGGGTAGGCCATTGCCCCTAAGATCTGAAGAGGCCCCATCTCATTATTTGGATCTGACTGGCCACACTCTTGTGAAAAAGAATGGACATCTCAGTTCTGAAAAGCAAATTCCATTGCTAAAGCATTCTCAGCAAAACCAAACAACTCAGCTGTTCCTCTTATGTAACTTGAGGCAACCAGGGGACACATATATGTATATATGTATATACATGTACGTACACACACACACTCCCCAAATCCTGATTTATTACACCAATTAATAGCACTATTAGAGAAAACTCAGTTCCCCACTTTGTTTCATCTGAAAACCTGAAGCATTTGAATTATACCAGAGATATATATCTTTGGTTATACACATCCGCAATTCTGATCCTCCTCCTCCTTTTCAACATTAAACACCAAAGCAGTGTGAAGAGGAAAGCACAGTTAAGATGGATGGCTTTCTCCCCTTATTTTGATCTGATGAAACATAATGTACCCTGAGGCAGAAACCTTATGGCTGTTATGTTGTTTGAAAAAAAATAAAAAGAGAGAAAAAAACCCTAGAATATATTTTCGCAGGCAAGCCAAAATCCAGGAAAAAGAGACAAGATATCCAATAATCATCTCACTGCTCATAGCCCACAACCCCTTAGAGGAGAAAGCATGCTGAACTGAAAGCAGGGAGGGGAGGAATAAAAAATAGATCCGGATGTACTGTCAGATCTCTGGGTGATTCACAGTTGAGCAGCAAAGATTTTAGACTTCCAATTGTTTAATAATAGGAATAATAAAATGTCTCTTTCCTTAGCCCCAAAATTATAATGCTGAAATAAAGTCTTTGCTAACCAGAAATTATTTTTTGCCTGGAACACTGTGAACTTAATTCTGGCATTCCAGCAAATTTCTGAGCCCAGAGTTCCATAGCTTTATCTAAATGACTATGTTCTCATGTCACCTTATGCTTTGGCTTGTTTTAATAATAATTTCAATAATCCATGCTGGTTTGGTTCACATATAATGCTAATCCATAAGGGGTGGATTTTTCCAGGAAAAGTGAACAAACTTGTTCTTTATTGTTGGCTACTTTGAATACCCACTGCTGGAAAGGCAGATAAGTTGAAATATAAACCTGGTCATAGTCTTATGCAAATTGATCTTGCTGCCTGAAATAAACTCCCTGTTGTCACAGAGCATTGATCAATCAAAAGGAGAATAAGACCCAAAGCCAAGAGTAAGTAGAGGTACATGCATATAAAACAATCAAACTCAATTTCTTCTGCTGTTTAAGAGATATATTCTATTCTAAACCCTAGGAGCCTGTATAGCAGAGTAGGGGATCCAAAACATGGCTCCTGGATCAGTTCTTCACAGCCTGTAGAGCTCCTGAACAAATGTCACTGAAACTGGAACAAACTGCTCAACTGACCAGAAAAGTGGGGTAGAAATTGGTCAATCAAATAAACAGGCACTAATTTTTGGCTGGAGACCAACTAGGCTGAATATTTCAAAAGGCTTATCAACCATCTCAAAAAAAATCCACCCACCCCCATCCTAGAATGAGAAAATTTCAAACTCCCTTCCTCAACACACCAAGACATTCTGTCCCTGTCCATGTGCATAATATAATTCCAACTTCTACTGTGACTCTCTGCCAACAAAAATATTAATAACTCTTTAAAGTATGGCTGCCAAAAGATTGTCTGCTTATGCAGAGCGGAGCTTACATGCTGCCACTTTCTGAATCTCATCATCCAAAATCCACCATGACGCTTCTGGGAAGTGGTTTATTAGGATCCTAGATGGCTGTTTCTAGACTAAGGATTGAGTTATCAACTTAAGTCTGCCCATTTGTTTGTACCTCCCTCCCTCATTTTATTATAACTGATCTGGGATTATGTTTTCTTTGGTATCTTATATTTCAGTCACTTCACCTGTTTCTCCTTTTACTTGCTGGTGATCATTGGGATCTCATTTCCTAACAATTGTTGTTGTTTAGTCGTTTTAGTCGTTAAGTCGTGTCCGACTCTTCATGACCCCATGAACCATATTGCGCCAGGCCTTCCTGTCCTTCACTGCCTCCCTGAGTTTGCTCAGTTTCATGCTCATTGCTTCAGGGATGCTATCTAACCATCTCATCCTCTGCCGTCTTCTTCTCCTTTTGCCATCAATCTTTCGCAGCATCAGGGTCTTCTCCAAAGAGATCTCTCTTCGCATTAGGTGACCAAAGTATCTGAGCTTGAGCTTCATTATCGATCCTTCCAATGAGCAATCAGGGTTGATTTCCTTTAAGATTGACTGGTTTGACCTCCTAGCAGTCCAGGGGACTCTCAAGAGTCTTCTCCAGCACCACAGTTCAAAGGCATCAATTCTTCGGCGCTCAGCCTTCTTTATGGTCCAGCTCTCACAGCCATACATTACTACTGGAAAAACCATAGCTTTGACTATGCGGATCTTTGTCGGCAAGGTGACGTCTCTGCTTTTTAATATGCTATCTAGGCTTGCCATAGCTTTCCTCCCAAGGAGCAAGCGTCTTTTAATTTCATGGCTGCAGTCTCCGTCTGCGGTGATCTTGGAGCCCAAATAAATGAAGTCTGTTACTGCTTCCATTTCTACCCCTTCTATTTGCCAGGAATTGATGGGTCCAGATGCCATGATCTTAGTTTTTTTAATGTTGAGTTTCAAGCCAGCTTTTGCACTCTCCTCTTTCACCCTCATCAAGAGGCTCTTTAGTTCTTCTTCACTTTCTGCCATTAGGGTGGTATCGTCCGCATATCTGAGGTTGTTGATGATTCTCTCTGCAATCTTAATTCCGGCTTGTGATTCTTCCAGCCTGGCATTTCTCATGATGTACTCTGCATATAGGTTAAATAAGCAGGGTGACAGTATACAGCCTTGTCGTACACCTTTCCCTATTTTGAACCAATCGGTTGTTCCATGACCGGTTCTAACTGTTGCTTCTTGGCCTGCATACAGATTTCTCAGGAGACAGGTAAGGTGGTCTGGTACTCCCATCTCTTTAAGAATTTGCCACAGTTTGTTGTGATCCACACAATCAAAGGCTTTTGCATAGTCAATGAAGCAGAAGTAGATATTTTTCTGGAACTCTCGTGCTTTCTCCATGATCCAGCGAATGTTGGCGATTTGATCTCTAGTTCCTCTGCCTCTTCGAAACCCAGCTTGTACATCCGGTAGTTCTCGGTTCATGTATTGCTGAAGCCTAGCTTGTAGGATTTTGAGCATAACCTTGCTAGCATGTGAAATCAGTGCAATTGTGCGATAGTTTGAGCATTCTTTGGCATTGGAACATAAACTGACCTTTTCCAATCCCGTGGCCACTGTTGCGTTTTCCAAACTTGCTGGCATATTGAGTGCAGCACTTTAACACCATCATCTTTTAGTATTTTAAATAACTCAGCTGGAATACTGTCATCTCCACTAGCTTTGTTGTTAGCAATGCTTCCTAAGGCCCACTTGACTTCACTCTCTAGGATGTCTGGCTCAAGGTCAGTGATCACACCAGCGTGGACATCAGGGACATTAAGATCTTTCTTGTATAGTTCTTCTGTGTATTCTTGCCACCTCTTCTTAATCTCTTCTGCTTCTGTTAGGTCCCTGCCTTTTTTGTCCTTTATCATGCCCATCTTTGCACTAAACGTTCCTTTCATATCTCCAATTTTCTTGTAGAGATCTCTAGTCTTCCCCATTCTATTGTTTTCCTTGATTTCTTTGCATTGTTCATTTAAGAAGGCCTTCTTATCTCTCCTTGCTATTCTCTGGAAATATGCATTCAGTTGCTTATATCTTTCCCTTTCACCCTTGCTTTTCGCATTCCTTCTTTCCAGAGTTATTTGTAAAGCCTCATCAGACAGCCATTTTGCTTTCTTGCATTTCTTTTTCTTTGGGATGGTTTTAGTTGCTGCCTCCTGTACAATGTTACGGACCTCCGTCCATAGTTCTTCAGGCACTCTGTCTACCAAATCTAATCCTCTAAATCTATTCATCACCTTCACTGTGTACTCACAAGGAATATGATCTAAGTCATACCTGAGTGGTCTAGTGGTTTTCCCTACATTCTTCAATTTAAGCCTAAATGTTGCAGTAAGAAGCTCATGATCTGAGCCACAGTCAGCTCCTGGTCTTGTTTTTGCTGTCTGTATAGAGCTTCTCCATCTTTGGCTGCAAAGTATATAATCAATCTGGTTTCGGTATTGACCATCTGGTGATGTCCATGTGTAGAGTCGTCTCTTGTGTTGTTGGAAAAGAGTGTTTGCTATGACTAGCTTGTTCTCTTGACAGAATTCTATTAGCCTTTGCCCTGCTTCATTTTGTACTCCAAGGCCAAACTTGCCTGTTATTCCGATTACTCCTTGACTTCCTACTTTAGCATTCCAATCCCCTATGATAAAAAGGACATCTTTTTTTGGTGCTAGTTCTAGAAGGTGTTGTAGGTCTTCATAGAAGCGGTCAACTTCAGCTTCTTCAGCATCAGTGGTTGGGGCATAGACTTGGATGACTGTGATATTGAATGGTTTGCCTTGGATACGCACTGAGATCATTCTGTCGTTTTTGAGGTTGTACCCCATTACTGCCTTTCCCACTCTCTTATTGACTATGAGTGCAACTCCATTTCTTCTAAGGGTTTCTTGCCCACAGTAGTAGATATAATGGTCACCCGAATTAAATTCACCCATTCCCGTCCATTTCAGTTCGCTGATTCCCAAGATGTCGATGTTCAATCTTGTCATCTCATGTTTGACCACATCCAGCTTGCCTTGGTTCATAGATCTTACATTCCAGGTACCTATACAATATTGTTCTTTACAGCATCGGACCTTCTTTTCACTTCCAGATACATCCACAGCCGAACGTCCTTTCGGCTTTGGCCCAGCCGCTTCACTCTTTCTGGAGCTACTTGGAATTGCCCTCCGCTCTTCCCCAGTAGCATATTGGACACCTTCCGACCTGAGGGGCTCATCTTCCGGCGTCATATCTTTTAGCCTTTTAACATTGTCCATGGGGTTTTCTTGGCAAGGATACTGGAGTGGGTTGCCATTTCCTTCTCCAGTGGACCACATTTTGTCAGAACTCTCTGTCATGATCTGTCCGTCTTGGGTGGCCCTGCACGGTATAGCTCATGGCTTCACTGAGTTATGCAAGCCCCTTCGCCACGACAAGGCAGTGATCCATGAAGGGGTTCCTAACAATGCTTCTGTGTTAATCTAGTTCCTGTTTACTATGCTGCATCTTTCATTTCTTGTTTTAGTAGACTGTTCTTCAGCAGTTCATAAAGCTGGATACTTAACAATCTTGCTATCTCTTTATTTTTCTGGTTTTCTTCTTACTGAAACCTGGATTTTCCAATTAGATGCTCTAATTCCTATGACTTTCTCACCTAGATCCTTCCTCCTCCCCCTACTACTGTCATTAGCTAATTAGTTCTCTTTATCATACATATCTGCATATTCATCTATATTTCTGTTATATTTGAGGAAATACCCAACACTTACATTTTAAAAAAATCTTGGCTTGTATGCATTTGCTGTTTCTTGGCCTGACTTCTGACCCCTCTCTCCCCACCCCTGACCCGTTTTTTCACTCTCCCACTCTTATAATGGGAGATTTTTTTAATATCTACCTTGGTTCTTACACTCAATCTCATGTCTACTAGTTCATTTTGCTTCTTAGCTCTTTTTATTGCTTTGGCTCTTTCAATCCTCTTTTGATCTCTTTTCCTTACAGAATTCTACTGAAACTGCACTATTCGAGGCTCATCCTTATGTCCTGTTTGCCATGGTGCAAAGATGCTTTACTGTTTCTGAGGAGCATGTCCTCATGACTTTATTTATTGAATAATATATTTATGAGAAAGTCATAGTGATTCGGGGTAGCTTGCAAAAAACCAGAACCAAAGGAACAAAAGATAAACACTATATCCAAAAAAAAAAAAAAAGTATACTACATGCCTAGGGTAGAAAAAAATAGTTCCACTTCAATCACCAAAACAGTAACTAACAACCAATCAGCAGGGCTCACTCAGCCTCTGGGCCCAAATGCCTATCTTCAATGCCTTATGAAAGCCCAAGAGGATCAGGGATGACTGGATCTCTCAGAAACTGCTGTTCTACAGGGCAGGTGCACAGACACAGAAGGCACAACTTCTAGGTCCCACAAAATAGCACTGTCTCACATGCATGACCTGGAGCACATCAGCCCTGCTGGACCTGGTGGGATGAGCAGAGATAATTGGAGACAGGTGGTCCCACACACATAAGCTGGCCCTGTGCCATATGGGGCTTTATTGGTGATGATCAGCTTGAATTGCACTCAGCACACCAATGAGAGCCAGTGCAGCTCATGGAGCAGAGGTGTTGCATGGGCATATCATGGAATGCCCCAAACTGCCCACTGCATTTTATGGGAGATGACTAAGGCATAAGTTAGCACTTCCAGCTTGCCTAGAGTCTGTAATTGTTCTAGTTTGAAAGTGGTATTTTTCCTTCTTCTCCATACACAAAACTTTGCATGCCGATAAAGATGAGCTGAGAGATTATATGGTCAGGACAGAAGTCCACTCAGTTCCAACTGGCCAAGAAATGCCCCTTTCCTGTTGTTGCTGGTTACTGTGCCTCCATGATCACTTTAACTTTGGTTGTGAGAGAGATTGGACACCTGGTCCATTTCTCTTTGCACTGGAATATTGAACTCCCAATAAGTCTATCAACCAGGAATCCTGCTATTTGGTGTGTACATTATGGTGGGTGTGCTGGAAAGACTATAAAATAGAGAAACCATATGAGATACACTCTCTACACGCAATGTGGAATACAGGGTAGGAGACACAAGGAGCTCTCTGCCTGATCAAGAAAGATTTATGCAAGAAATTGGTTTCAGGAAGGAGAAAGATCCAGAGGCACAGCAGTATTGAGAACTCTCTGGTTTGGGTTTCTCTGCTTTGTATTTCAAATCAGCTGTTTCAATCACTCAGACAGACTTTTGGAGGAATGAGAATATGTTTGACATAGGTACATCGAACTTGACCATTGATCTCCTGGGAGACTGATAGTTCTATGAAATGATGTTACAGATACTGCCATCTAGAAGTTGTCCAAATAATCAAGAAAATCAGTAGTTCTACCAGAAGCATCACAAAGCAAATAACAAAAATTAAGGGGTGTATCCCTGTCCCATGTTTACGAGGTTGTTGGCTGGTAAAGGCAGCAGGCCACCATTCACTGCCCTGAAACCACCCTGCATTAAATAGCGTGAGGGCAGCAACACTCCCCAGGCTGGTTACTGAGGAATGATAAAGGTAGGCCATGGGGACAACTCAATTTATGCCAATATGCTTTCTTCCCAACTCAAGGAGGGCAGTAAAGCATATTAATGTGGCTGTGAAGAGCTTTCAGTCTTAATTATTGTTTTCTTCAATAAATCCCCAAATCCTCATCTGACTTCTTGCTTTTGGGACCTGTGTATGCTTTGTATATTGATAATCACCTACACTTTTTGTGTATTCATACCTTGCGTTTTTAAAAAATAAAACCAAACAAAATATTCCAGATGTTATTTCTCTAAATGTTCCTTCCTTTCCATTAGTGTTTCCATTTCTTTCTAATGGCTTTCCATAACATTTTGTTCTTGACTCCCTCTTTATTTTCTGTGGACTTTCTTTATTCATTTTTTTTGCTGTAAATGACTGTATTCAGATAAATAAGATCATTATTTTTCCATTCCACATATCTTCCCAGTTAAAAACATGCCTCCCTTTTATCTTTTTCTTCATGGATATGTTTTCAAGTTGAGGAACAAGATTCATTTGAAACTGGCTTTTTGATTCATCCTTTGATTTTATTTTTTTCTAATTCTTTACTTATTTCTCCTTCATAATCTTTAAATTTGGAGATGTGTATTGCCACATCTCCCCCCCCCCCTTTTTCTTCTTGGTGTAACTAATTCTTGATCTCAGCATTTCAACATCCCTCAGTATTTTTTTCATTGCTACTATATATACTTCATCCAATTCTATTATGCTGTAGATTTGATTACTTGAGTATCTGTACTCCCATTCCTTGATTTTAAATTTGGAACTCAATGGTGTTTTGCTTGCTTCTAATTTGGCTCATGTTTATTACTTTCTTTCCCCTGCTTTATGTTAAATCCTTGATGCTGCTATGGCCAGTGTGGCCAACCTTAAGTGCAGATATAACCAAAGCCCAGAAGAGTTCTTAGGTGTGCTGAAATTGTTAGGGGATGGTGACAAGATAGTATCAATGCATCCCAGATTATAGTATTCCTCCAGTTCAGAAAGATGACTACATGGAGACTAGGAGTACAATCTTTTTCTGCTAGGTTGAAGGGAGACCTGCTTTCTCTACCCCAGCAAGAAAAGCCTATGTGCGAGTGTGTGTGAGGCTGAGTATATAATAAGTATGTATGTGTGCTCATACATGTATGAGCATGTAGATATGCACAGGTGCATGAATATGCACACATGCTCTGCATTCTTCTAACAGCTATCTTCTTCTACTACATCCAAGGATGCTCCCCCCAAATGCCAGACTCCACCTGTCATCAACCCCAGCCCAAAAGGCCATCAAAACTGGAGGGCCACTAACTATCCACCCATACTTTACAGGACATCCCAAGTATACCTATTCAGAAATTTCACTGTTTCTCTCAGATAAGTGTGTAATGGCCTGCAGGTACATATTTCTTATTCTTTGAAAATAAGAAATAGCTGAGATATTTTACTCCTTGTCCCTCTAAAACTCAAAATGTGTAATTTGCTCAATTTTTTCTCCTGTTATATCTTATTTTGGGATGTCATGTCTCTTGATGTTAGAATACCTGAATCAGTTTTTATTTTTAAATTGCTTCTCAAGATGCATTTGTACTCTCTGGCCCTTACCCATTAGCTAATTTTCTTCCATTCCCTTTCCATTATGTTTCCTTTCCTTTGCTATTTTTATTTGTTCGTGAGATTATAAGCCAGCAGACAAGGCTTGCTGATTTTCACCTGCTGTATAACATTTGTTTTGAAAGCACTTTAGAAATTACATTATTAGACATAATAATAAATCTTAAACATGGAGCTCACACCCAGGTAAGTGCACATAGGATTGTAGCCTTAGTCCCACCAGGGCAATTTATTTTAAAATGATTCAGTGCAACATAAATGCTGTGATCATCTCATATTTAACACTTGCTCATACAGCAGAAGTCTAATCTAATTCTTCATTGTTATACAACAAAAATCTGACCTAATTCTACCTTGCTGGATCAATCCATGAGCAAAGTAATTTACATTCTAGCTAACTTCAGAACCATGAGTTTGACTTTCATAAACTATTATTTATGAAGTTGAGGAAGAGTTCAGGGTTGAGTGCTCCACTTGCACATAACTTCAAATTTTCATTTCTGGCTGATGTTAAAGAATTCTCATTATGTCCAGACCAGGAAACAATTGGCTTAACATCAGTACAGTAAGCATTTAAATAAGTATCTTGCTTTTATAAAAGTTTGCATGATACTCCTTACCCCCAGTTTCTAAAAGGGGAACAAAATGACCGCCTCACTTCATTTTTAAGGTCTCATCCAGCAGTTTCAATAGTGAGTCTTAATATTTCTTGGAAGAGGAGTTAAGGGTCACATTTAGCATAGTTATGATAAGCAAATGTAATCAAATTTTATACACGGACGGAGATGAGATTTTTAATTTTTTCAGGATTTCTGTGGGGAGAATCTCCCCGCTCCGCACATACTTTTTCCCTTTTCTTTTCTAAGAGTAAGTTTAGGATTCCCTTTGTAAAGTTCATGTATTTCTACATCAAAATAGCAGTAAACTGAATTGAGGATTTTTGGCAATTGCACTGTCAAAATGTAATGGCATGGACAAAGATAGTTCCAGGAACTGCAAAAAAAGAGTTGGTGGCTCCCCTGGGCCGCAGGTTGCCTATTCCTTTCTAATGAATATAAAATCCTCTAACAATCTGTATGGTATATGCATGTTCACTAGATAGTGAATGCTGACAAAGAGCAAAGTTAAAAATCACAAAAGCCACAGCATAGTTTTCTTACCTATCAACGCTTCAAAGCAGTTGGCCATTGCATGGCGTAGGTCTGATTCTCGGCATAAATCAGGTCCATGAGCATAAAGCATAAAACGATCCAGCTCCAGCTTCTACGAAACACCAAGACAGATTATTTTATAAAATGACAGATGTCCAAAAGTATGCCCCATATGTATCATGGAGAAAGACAGGCACAAACAGGATTATGTATGGATTTAAACAGCGATCTTGTTCAAAAATGAAGGTCAAATGGAAAAGATACCATGAGCCAAAGAGCCATACTTAATTGACCTATTTACTTGCACTAATTATTATAATTTGCATGATGTTTTGATGAATGTAGTGGATGCTAAACTAAAATTGGCGGAAATGCTGCATTAATCTCACAACACTCCAAAAATTAGGTTGAGCCCTCTAAAATGTTTTTAAATGATGGATAACAGCATCGTGGGTTGAAATATAACAAATACAAGCCTACTTTAAATTTGCCTCCTTGATTCTCACTTCTTAATCCCTATGTAATAATACTCTATGTAGACAAGAAATCAGGATAACACTATTGCCACAATATTCCTGGTTTTGGTATGCTTACCCTATTTTTCAGTATTTATTTTATTCAGGTACTCAAAGCAGTATATACATAGATGTCCCTCCTCTTATTTTTCCCCACAAAAACAATCCGGTAAAAAAGGTTCAGCGACTGGTCCAAAGTCATCCTGGAATGGTTGAAGTTGGACTCAAATGTGGGTCTTCCCAACATTTTAACCACTACACCACCACTCTGTCAGTATGTGTGGACCCCATTTACAGAGGCCACATCTATATGCCTGTTCCCATGTTGATTCTGATGGAGAAATATTGCCCAGACTAGGCCTACTCAGGGATATTTAAATATCAACATTTTCAGGCCTATGGAAATACTGAATACTTGTAAAGAGATTTAAAAAGCTCTGTTGTTAATTTTGGAAATCAACATTTTCATTTTTTAAAAAAAAGTATATATAGATTCTTGGACAAGATGAGTAGGCAAAAATCTGGACTCCTGATTTGTTATGATTTGGTGTTCAGGAAAATATGCAAGTGGGAGAAAATGGCTTGGGAGCAAACCCGGAAATAGTAACTGGCAAAGTTCCATGGTCTGATCTCAACAGTGCTCCTCAGACCAGAAGACACATTCCCAAAAGCCTGGGCTGCCAGGGAACCCATAATGCTGAACCAGCCACCAGCTCCTCTGATCCTGGCTTGGACTTAGAAGATTTTGATCCTGACCCCAACCAGAAGCCTCTTTCAGACAGCCATCAAGAACACCAGCAGGATGAATCCTGGGCCATCTGGCTTTATGAAACAATGCCAAGCTGCTGCTAATATCTAATTACTGGTAGGTATTTTAGCAACACAATCTGAGCATTATGCAATAATAATAAATACAAGAGTTTTGTCTTTTGTTCTGATTCTGTTCAATATTTGGGGGTATTTATTCCCTGAAACATATCCTTCTTGACAGAGCTGAATAATTCACATTGTATAATGCAGATTAATGGTGACATTAATGGATGGTTAAAAGTACCTATGAGTCCATGGGGAAGAATAAATGTTGTACAAATGAATATCAACTCAGGATTGGTGTATACTTTAAGAGGAAAGTCTGTGATAATTCCATTTTCAAACAAATTGGTAAGTTAATGATTAAAGTATAATGAAACAGTCAAAGTCCAAGGATCTCCTTTTCAAAGTTGCAACTTTCATATGAAAATGAAAATGTTAATTTTTCTGATTTTTAATTATATCATTGGGCCTATATTAACCTCTGTGCTGTACTGAAATGAAAATGACACTGATTTATGTAGTGTATGTGCCCACTTTAGAGCTATGATTTGGCACCTTTGAAATCTTGGCAAGTACTTGGTTCTAAATACCAGGAGTTCTAATGTATTTCCAGCAGTGAAAGCAGACAGACATATTGGACCATAACGAATAAGTAATTTTAAAATGTGATCCCTGTTCCAATGAGAAACTGATCCTTTGGAACAATTTATAGTTAAAAACGGGATGGATAGATAGATGGATAGATGGATGGATCAATCTGAAAATTGGATAAATACTCTTAATTAGCTAATTACTCATGATAATTTCTCTTCTGTTCTGGTTACATCTTAACCAAGGAAGTAAAGGTGACAATGATGGTGGTTCCTCAGTCCTGCAAGATCAGTTGCTAGTAAATCATGTACAATCCATGATTTCATCCTGGATTTAAATGCTGACCTTAAATCTGGCTGATGAATCCAGGTGGATGGAGGAGGAAATTCACCTCTCCCAGTTTTATCTACTATGCTATTCTAAAATTCAACAGGCAAGGATCAAAGGAGAGAGAGCTTGGAACAGTCCTGGTCTACAGAATTACAGCTTTACAGTACAGCAATTTTGAATGCACGCTACTTCACTTTGGTGGTCAGGACAATGTAGGGATAGCATATCATCCCCCTCATTTCTTAACAGTCAGTCTTTCTCAGCTAAGTAAAGATATCTCGGGCAAAGATATCTTCAGTTTTGGATTATCCTTGGCTCCTTATTCTGAGGGATTTTAAATGTGGTTAATCACCCTGAGTACTCATCACAGCAGAAAAACAGGCTATAGCTCATTCAATACATCAAACATCCAAAGAAGATGCTGAGAGTCTACACCCAAGCTAAATTTTAGTTTTTCTTATAAAGTCTATGTCAACAAGTTTACATCAAGTTGTACTTGAGCTTGACTAAACCAATGGCACGATTCCCATTTAATACCAAGCACAACTCTCTGCTTCACAAATAATGTTAAACCATAATGTGGATGGCGGGGGGGGGGGAGTGTCTCTTTCTCTTACAGGTAGTCAACTTATGACCAAAATATGGACCAGAAAACTCACTGTTAAGCAGTGCAGTTGTTAAGCGAGGCATCATGTGACCACACCTGACACCTGATTTTACATTTTTGTGGTGGTTGTTAAGCAAATCACCATGGTCATCAAGTGAATCATATGGTTGTTAAGCAAATCACACAGTTGTTACATGAATCACATGGTTCCCCATTAATTTTGGTTGTTGGAAGCCATTTGGGAAGGTTGCAAATGGCAATCACGTGGCCCTGGGATGCTGCAACTATCATAAATACATGCTAGTTGCCAAGCACCCGAATTCTGATCATGTGACCATGGGGATGCTGCAACAGTCATAAGTGTGAGGACCAGTTGTATGTCGCTTTTTTCAGTACCATTGTAACTTTGAACAGTTGCTAAACAAATGTTTGTAAGTTGAGGACCACCTGTATATACAAAGTACAAAACCACATTAACAAAATAAGCCATGATTATTTTTTTGCAATGAACTACATTTTTTAAAAAAATGGGTGAATTATGAATCCTAATCATGGTGCACTACAAGTGACCCTAGAAACCTAGGATTAGGTCTTCTGAATTGGAGCTATATCATCATGCTTACCAATTGTCAAGTATTAAATACTGGAAGCGAACAAGTGGTATTAAGTTTCCAATTTGGGCAACTGTGGAATATACATATATAACACCTTTGGTTGGATGGACAGTATTAGGATCTAAATATACTAAAACTCTAATATCTCTGGAAACAATTTCGTCTGTTAGAAAACTATGGAATGTAATGTCTAATAAAAAAAAATCTGACCTTTTTTTCCATGCCAAATTGACTTAATGGGGAAACCCAACTTTAAAAATTGGGAAAAAGATGGTGTTCTGGAAAAATTGGACGGAAGCGGGGATACTGACTTTGGACCAACAGATAGATAATGAAGATGAATGTTTAACTTACTCTGTCTTAAGAGATAAATATCATCTATCAGATGTAACCAAATGGCAATATTTACTGTTACAACATTTGTTAACAACAGCAGCATTTTCAGCTTCTGAGACACCTGAGATATTAGAACTTGTTAAATCCTTTAAAACTAAAAAACCTACTATTAGTTTTTATAGGTATTTGTTATCAATAAATCAATTTGATATGCAGATGTTAAGGGATGAATGGAATAAAGAATTAGTGGTTTCTATATTACCTAGACAATGGGAGAGTGTCTTAACTTCTATAGCAAGAGTGTCAATGGCCAACTACGACTTATACAATAAAAAAATAATATTTAGAACTTATTGGACTCCACTACGTCTGTATAGAAAAGGATTGTCAAAAACAGCATTTTACTGAAGATGTAATAAGGTCAATGCCTCTTTGAAGCATATGTTTCTACAATGTCCTATACTTACCAAGTTTTGGGAAAAATAGTAGTGGACTATATAAATATGATTGTGTGACAAAACTAAAATTTTCAGAGGAAATATTCTTTTGAACTATATGCCTAGTACATGGAACCTGACATCTGGACAACATAAATGAATTCTCCATGCCCTTACTATGGCCAAAAGACTGATATTGCAGCATTGGAAAGATAAATGCATGGCTGCATTTATTCAATGGATTGAAGATCTGATTGTGCTTGCCACTTATGAGTGGACTGCCTATAGACTTAATATGGACAAGTATAATGAAATATGGGACTCATTTATATAAAATACAGTAGGTTAAAAAAAAATGAGTCATATAAATCCATTAGAAATATATATGCGCTTGAATAATATTTGTATTAGATAAGTATATAAAGAATTGAAATTGTTTGTTATAATGATATATTTTTTCTTTGTTGTATTTTTTCACTTTTTTGTTAAACCACTTTTATGTATTTTTTCTTCTTTTTGTAATCAAAAATTTTTAAAAAAGGAAAAAGAAAATAGAAAGTGGCTCTAGAAAACTGGCTTGTCCTTGTTAGACATTTGTTGGCCCACTTCTTATAGATACCAAAAAAATGCATAAGGAATTGGCTGAGTATTCCATGATTATTTTGCTCATATGCAAAACTAACTTTGGAGTTACAGATGATAAAAATGTTGATTGACTTGGCTTAGCATTATTTGCAAATCAATCACTGCTTTCAACATTAACACACATACTTCAAAAATACACATTCCACCTCTAGTTTTCATTACTGTTTCACTGAAACACATGGTGTCCATTAAATCGGAGTCTGTGATCATAGTTTGATGATTTGCATACTGTGCTTATGAGGGAATTGGATCTGTTATGATGAACACATGTTACACCTCTGCTCCGCAAGCTGCATTGGCTACAACTCTGTTTTTGGGTTCAATTCAAGGTGTAATTAACACCACCTCTTTGCCTAATCTCTTTTTTATTCTGTTTTTAGTTGTGTGCCTTTTCTAATTTTAAAGTTTTTAATATTAATAATATTAATATTAATTTGTATATTTCATATTTTTGACTTTGTTGTATACTGCCCAGAGTCACTTGATTATGAGATGGGTGGCTATGTAAATATGATAAATAAATAAATAGATGATGGTTTGAGCTAATAGCCATTCAACATGGAATCATTGTTTCTGCTAGGAATAAAGGAATCACTCAGAAGAGGGAAAGGGAAGAGATTAACTGGATGAAATCATATATTTCACTAAGCCATAATTCTAAACTCATAATAGCTGTTTGTAGAACTTGCCAAGCCAGAAACAAAGAAAACACTTTATGGCTTACTCCTACTTTGCAAATCATGGCTTGCACAGAGCCAGAATTACTGGATTCTTAAGGAGAAGAAGAAAGCAAACTGTTTAGTGGGAATATAGAGAATAGCATTATATTTATGGTTTTATTTGCTGAAGAACATGCATTAAAACTGAAAAATAAGAAAACAGGGGAATAAGCAAAATCTGTAATTTTTTCTGTAATAAGAAAAAAATTATTATTAGGACCTATTTACACTAGCAGTAGGATGTTCTGTTAATAGGTGCTAATAATTTTTTTTTCTTTCTCTGGAAAAGCAGACAGACTTTCAAGCCTCTCCCTCTAGACAGGGACATTGATACCTTACTCCACAGCTCCACCTAGCTTTTCAGTTATTTTGAAATGCAGATGCCTGATGAAAAATCAGGTTGCCTGGTTATCTTCTCTTGAATCAGAAGGACTGTGCAGTTCATGCTAATTCAGGCCTAGAAAACATATTAGGGTTCTACTTTCATTCATTTATCCTACTTAGTAGAAAGTGTTTTAGTCATCTGTATTTCCTGTATGCATTAGAAGAGTTCATTCTGTACCTCTGTATATTTCTACTGATCAATTTATTTCCTTTTTCATTCCCTAATATATATTTCATGGGCATGATTACATAACTGAAACATACAGCTCTAATACACACAGGCACAAAATAGAGCTGTACCTATCTTGAAAATCATTTGGATCTTGTTAAAATCAATACTTCCTATCCATTAAATAAAGCCAAATTCTTTCTGGGCAAACCTCTCCAAAGATACCTCTGTTTTAAGAGTCATGTGAACCAGAATGAGTAGACTCCTTAAAGAGGCAACACCTTTTATTCAGGCTTATGCAAGGGCCTGAAAAAGCTAGACAGCTTTAATGATCAGAAGGGAGATTCTGTCCTTGTGCAAGATCTAAAGCACTTCTTCCACAGAATTTCTGAGGCACACATGCTAGAGATGTAAGATTTTCAGCAATGTGGAATTTTCTTTTTTTGGAAAAATGGAAATTGCATAATTTTTATTAAAGATTTTTTAAAAAGAATATAAAAACTAACACACTAACAAAGAAAAAAAGATCAGAGAGAAATGCAAGAAGAGGAAAAAAAGTGGAGAAAAAGTAGGAAAGGAAAGGGAAAAAAAGATGTAGCTTCTGATATTCTTCACAGCAGTTAAAAGTACAATTATATTTTAACCTTTCTCCCTAAAGTTACAACATAACTCTCTTCATCCTATAATCTATCCTGTCTAATCATCAAAACCATAAATCACTAATTCATTTTTCTTCATTTTTACACAAAAAAGTCCATAAGGGGTTTCCAATAACCAATAAATGGAGATATTGTCCTTTCTTTAATCAAAGAACTCAATTACAAGGTGCTGGTTGTCACCTATAAAGCCCCACATAGCATAGGGCCTGGTTATTTGAGGGACTGCCTATCTCCCATAGTATCCGCCTGGCTGATTTGATCTGGCAGGGTTGGTGTGCTCCAGGCTTCAATTAAGCAATGTGATCTATCGGGACCCCAGATGTGCATGTCCTCTGTTACAGCACCTGCCCTCTGGAAAAAGGTCCCCCCCAGATCCAAACAGACCCCACCCTGCTGGTGTTTTGAAGGAGTCTGAAGACATGGCTCTTCACCCAAACCTTTGTTGAGCGTGACTGAAGCCGCCTATTAACCTAGGTTGTTTTCTTCCCTTTCCACCCAGTTTGTCATTCTGCCATCCTTAGTCTTCTTTGTTTCTTGTTTTTATTGTCTTGTTTTTTATGTTTTAATCATTTGTAAACCACACAGTCCCTGGGAGCTGGGTGGCATATAAATTTAAAAAATAATACACATACTCACAATTAAGTTTGGTGTACTGATTAAATGTAAAAGTACAATTTAGTCTCACAATTACATTTACTAATAGATTCTTTAAAATGATTTTTACTTTTTGTTAAACACTAGACAATCAGTGACCCTTTGGGTCATCGTTTCAGAGATATTTCCTCACTAAACAGAGAAAAAGAATGATCAATGGCAAAAAAGCAATGGGAGTATGAGCAACTTGAGACTTACTGCTGGCTTCCCCATTGACTTTGCTAGTGGGAAGCTGGCAGAAGTCTCCTTCCTTCCTTCCTTCCTTCCTTCCTTCCTTCCTTCCTTCCTTCCGTCCGTCCTTCCTTCCTTCCGTCCTTCCTTCCTTCCTCCCCCCTTGTCCTTCCTTCCCTCCCTCCTTCTTTCCTTCCTTCCTCACTCCCTCCCTTCCTTCCTATCTTCCTTCCTCTCTCTTATTTCCTTCCTTCCTTCCTTCCTTCCTCTCCCTCCCTCCCTTCCTCCGTCCCTCCCTTCCCTTCCCCCTCCCCCTTCCTTCCTTGCTCCTTCTCTTCATTCCCTCCTTCCCTTCCTTCCTCCCCTCCCTAACAGCTTATGCTGTTTGTCCTCTCCTCAGGACAGCCTCGGTGAAGCTGCCTCCTCCCCCTCCCCCTCTCCCTCCTTCTCCTCAGCCTGCCACTTTACTGGGGGGAGATGGAACCAAGGGAGCCGTGAACTGTGAGGAAAACTGAACCCCCACTCCACAGTCCTGCATGTCCCCAAGGGCTCCCTCCCTTGAGGAAGGAAGTGGGCTCACCCATTGACCACCAACATCCCCCAGCCAGCCCTATCTTGCCAACAGGCATCCAGGTCACTCCCTCGTCCTTCCCTTACTGCCAACTGCTGTTAAGAGGTTTCAAATTTCTGTCTCAGTTCCAAAGCAGCCAATCGCCACTTGCCTGTCAGGCCTTGCCACCAGCCGATTGGGCATAGGGGACAGAGGGAGGTGGGAAAAGGTCAGGAATACTCCCATGACAATCATGTGACCTGGGCTGACTGCTGCAGTGCAGAGCTGAAGCAGCCACACATTTCCCAACTTTCTATCCCACGGGAGTCATGGGTCCTTACATTCTGTAAGTTAGCCCATTTGAGGTACCTTTGTTGGCAAATTGTTGCCCTCCCACGCACGTTTTTGCCCAGTTAAAGGTTACAGGCAGGAGAGTTTTAGTAGTATATAGAAGATGGAACTAGAAGCTGAGGAATTCTAAGAAACGTGGCTCTCTTAATTTTGACATGTTCACAAGAAAGAAAGAAAAAGCTGAAGACAGAAGAAACCATCATCACAATAACAAAACAGAGTTACATACTTTGAGAAGTTCCACCAACCTCTAGATAAAAAGTTAGCAACAGACAAGCCCAGAAGCAAATGCAGCACCAAATCCTCCTTTGTTCTTTTGTGAGAACAGCAGTGCCACTGTGAGCAGAAATGTATCTTGCTCCTGCACTGGAGAGTTCTACTGCACGGCTTGTGTACAGGAACTGCAATTCTCTGATACTCTAAATAAATCTTCCTAGCAGAAGTTAATAGAAAGGGGAACAAAGGATAGCAATATCTGAGCAGCATGGCTTACTGCTTTCATTATTCTAAAATAAAATATTTCATTGGAGTTTTTGTTTCACCCTTTGCAATTTTTTAGGAAAAGAGAACAAAAAAGGCCCAAGGAGCGGGGAAGAATCCCCCCCCTTTCCCCATTTCTTTCCCCCTAACCATTTGCATCTCTAACACACATACACATACAGACACACACCTTTCGGCTTGGAGAAGAGTTGCTAATGAGGCATTTATTGAAAATCACCACACACAGCACTAAAAAAATCACTTATCAAATACAATGGCAATTATAAATGGAGGCAAGCTACTTATAAAATCAACATCAGGTTGAATTTAAGCTATGCACATTTTACTTTGGGTTTATTACCTGTTTTCTTCCTAGTTTGGAAAATGTTATTTTTCTTTTTTCATTTTTGTTCTTCCTATTCAAGATGGCTAAATATTTGGGGGGAGATGGCATTAGATGTAATGATTTAGTATAAAATAGGTAAAAAATGATAACTTGCTTACATCCTATGCATTCCTTCATTTAGGATTAGACATCTTTAGCATGTACATAACGGAAGTGAAATGCTACATTTTGCTAAGTTAAAATGTTTGATCTCTAGGTAGGTAGCCCTAGGAAGTCACTTCACAATCAAGGTTCCAAAAGGGCCTCTACGAGACACCCTTCCTGATGTGAGGATTTCCGGGGGTGGGGGGTGGGGAAGGAAACAATTTCTTTTCTTTAAAAACCAAACCAGGTATTCACTGCTTTACTGCTTCAGGGACTATCTACCTCTTTTGTCTCTGTACTTCATCTGGATTTTGGATCTGTCATTGTTGTTGATGTTTCACAACAGTGGCATTTTTTAGTTGCATTCTCGAACCAACTCCCCCTACAATGTCCGATTTGCATGGGTGGCTTTGCTTTCCCTCTACAAGACTGAATGAGGGCTAGAGATTTCAGCTGAAAGACACAGGCTGCAGCAATGAAGGCCAGTATTCAGAAAAAGATCAGCAGAAGTAGACCTGGACAACAGTTGCTGGTTTAGGCCCTGTGGGATGCTCAGCTTTCTCTTTCCCTGAAGCCCACTATATAGAGGCAGAGACGCAAGAGTTCCCTATAGTCAAGCACTTTAGACTAAACATAGAAACATATGTACTTGCGATGTTCTTCTAGTGGCAGTTAGTGGTAATTTCATCTCAGTGGCTATGAAGTCACAATCAGCAATGCCAAATAGAATGAAGGAAAACAATCTAGATGCTGGAACATACTGGAGGAGTATCATTACTTTTTTTTTAAATGATTTTTAATCTGTTCTTTTTAGTTACAGAGTCCAAAATACACAACAAGCCAACTGAAATTTGATTCAGATATTATCTTTGAAACCCTCAGACTATCTCCAAGAATGAGGCTGTAGAAGGGCATCTTGCCACATTTACCTGTTAACAGCATAGGCATGGAAATAATTATCCAGATTATCCAGCCCCTCTCATAGAGTTTGCATTTCATACCATGCTGGAACTTTGTAGGAACAAATCACAGGAAACCAAATCTCCCCACCTAACACAGATCTAAATGTGAGCCGTGTCAACTTTGAGGACAAATCAATTTTGAGTAGACAAGTAAGCAAAGCAAAAAATGACAGAATGATTTCTGTATTCTTTTGAAATCTAGAAAGACAACCATACCCTCCCGCAGCTGGACTACAGCAACTACATAAGAAAAGCTAACCAAGGAAAAAAACAGCTCCTTTAGATTGCTGCATTCTGAGAATGCACAATGAATCCTAAATTTGGGGACAGACGAAACACTATGACCTGAAGAACTTCCTATTTATACCCGAATTGAGGGGTATAAATCTGGCACAATGACACAATACAAACCTGTCTGCTTCATATTAATGATGTTCATGTTAGCCAGAAAACAATAGCCTCAGAATAAATGTTCACAAGGAACAATGACATCTGGCAAAAGGTGTAAAGAGATGATTAAAATTGAGAGAGAGGGACTTAGAGGCATCTAAGAAGTATAAGGGGAAATCAATGAACTATGTATGTTTGGAAGCATAAGTGGCACTGGTTAAAGGAAAGTAAATTGAAAGATCAATCGAAAACCCTTTCGATTGTAAGCAAGTCACTTCTGTGTTTTCAGTAGCATCTAGCATTCCCATAAATTTTTCAGAAGGCAGGCTCTTGTATTATGGTGGTATTTAGAAGGATTTTTAGTGGGAATAATTTTTAGGCAAACAAAATCAGGACTCAAGGAGAGAGGCCAGAATTCAAATTATTTCCACAGCAGCCTAAATAGAACCTTGCTGGATCAAGCAACAGCCCACGGAGTCCAGCATTCTGTCATATAATAGTGAACCAAAGGCATTTAGGAAGTCCACAAACATCTCTCCCCTACTGTTGTTTTCTATAGTGGCTGATATTTGGGGAATTTTACCAGTGTCTGAGGAGATACTAAATAGCCATCAAGAGAAGAAGCTGGCTATTGAAAGACTAATCCTCCCTTTATTTAGTCCTTTTAGAAAGATCTAAATAGGTGGCCATCACCACATCTCATTGTCACCAAACTCCATTCCATGTGTCAGGTAAGTCAGTTCTTCTTTGTAGTGATTCTGAATCTTGCCTCATTTGGTTTTAAGGGATAGCCTTGATATCTGACATTGTAAATGTGGAAGAAAAACTTCTCTCTACCCACATGTTCCAAACTGGACAAATTATATATCTCTTCGTTCTTTGGGACTAAGGGAGGTGTTCTAGCCCTCTTATTTATTTATCATATTTATATAGCTGCCCATCTCACACAAGTGACTTTGGTTTCCTTATTTTGCACCTTTTTTGGTTCTACAATTCTTTTGAAAGTGTACTGACCAGAAATATCATATAATTTATGTAAGGGATGGGAGGGTGATTTTCTAAAATTGATATAAGGGCATATTGACTGTTTTAATTCTCCTCCTAATGGGTTCATGCATGGAATTCAGTCTTTTTACAATAGCTGCACACAGTGTTGACATTTTCATTGAACTCTTCACTCTGATTTCAAGATCCCTTTCCCAAACAATCACTGCTACCTCAGATCCCAGTTCTAGTCCTGCCTTAGGCATGAAAGTCAACTGGGTGACTTTGGGCCAGTCACTCATTCTCAGCTCAACTCACTTCACAGGGTTCTTGCTGTGTGGAAAATAGGAGGAGGAAGGAGTATGAGGTATGTTCACTACCTTGAGTTATTTATAAAAATAATAAAGGTGGGATAAAAAAAAAACTAGTGTGTGTGTGCGCGCATGTGCGCACATGAAATTTAGATATTCTTTGTGTACCAACATACATTTCTTCCTGTTTGCTTACACTGATGTCCATTTGCCATTCTGAGGCCCATTCACTAACTGATGTATGTGATACTATTTAGCAGCTAAAGCTTCTCTTACATGCAGGTAAAGTGATGAAAAGCTTTTCTTACTAAATTCCAAGGAACTCCTTATAACAGCCTTCTGCAACTTGGTAAACTCAGGTCGATCACCTCCATCATCCCCAGCCTATGTGGCCAACTGCCATCTAGGTGATAAGACCTGCGGCCCCATGAATCTGCAATGGACCAGGCTAGAAGGAGCTGCTAATTAAGGCCATTAATGGAAATGGGAGAAATACCAATGTAATAAAAAATATATACTATAATAAAATATAGTAATATATAAAATTAAATATGCAAACACAAAACTAACAAAGTTCCTTAATAGAAGAGAATATCTGCAACTCAGGGTTGAACTGTGGAGTCCTTGGTGCTCTCTGAGCTTGGTTGTTTGCTTGCAGATGTTTCATTATGTGACTAGGTAACATAATGACTAGCACTGATAATGCTACCTAGTAAGGTAATGAAACGTCTGCAAGCAAACAACCAAGCTCAGAGAGCACCAAGGACTCCAAAGTTCCTTAATGCATAAAATCAGTAAATAGACAAGCTTATTACACAATAATAGACAAGTGATTACAAATAACTGGTAAAAGAAACAATTTGTCCTTTCTTTTTTATTCCCTTTTAAGCTGGGTCAGTGTCTGAGTTATAAGTGAATTACCAAATCTAGCCTTAAATAGCACCTCAACTGGGAGCTTTCAGGTGCCTCTTCTGAATCCAGAAATATCAGAACATGTCACCAATAGGGCAATTGCACAGTTGCTCAAACCCACTCTGACAGTTCTGACCTTCTCAATTTGATCTATTTAGAGTAGGTTTTGCATTCCAATATTTCAGTATTGAAATATTTTACCAGTTCCTAACAATATAATTTAGTCTTAAGAGTTTGTGATGAAAACTGATTAATTTGCCACTTTTAGCCTTTTCTTAGCAAAGACACACCTTTATCCACAATCACTTTCCCTAGACATAAAGGAAGTTATTAAGATCCTTTCAACAGGTTGGTAGACCAGGTCACAAAATATGACTTGTGTACAAGAGTGCAATGCTATTCCTGCAATTTGTGGTTCAGAACACACATTGATGTCTTCCAGATGTTTTCGATTTTAAATGCCATCAGTCCCAAACAACAGCAATGGCTAATACGGAAGAGACTGCATGAGTTGGGACTAAGACATCAGGAGGAACCAGACTGCATGGTTTGAATCATAAACTGGAAGGCCCACCTGCAATTGAGCACTTTCCATAAGTTCCTATTTATTTTTACCAAAATTCAAAGAATATTAAGCTCCTTATGATCCCTGCTAGGTTTCCACAGCACAAAGCATTTTGCCTTCCTTCTGCCCCTTTAACTAACTAAACCTTTGCCCTAATGTTGGAGACTGATTCTCATATGATTCAAAGCTTGAGCAGCACCAACTTTATGCTACTTTCAAAACCTGAAAACTCAAATGCTAGCTTGCATACAAAGGCTTTGCGAAAGGGCAGGGGACGGGATGAATCAACCAGATATTATAGCTAACTCAAACCAAGTTGCAAAAATAACCATGTATACCTTAGCCAGCATTGCAAGATGTTGATTCTGAACAATGGCAGTACGGTATGTTGCCAATCCTCCTTCCTCCAAGCTTGGAAACAAATAGTACAGATGAACACTGGAAATAAATGATAAAAATCACATTAAGATCCAAATGCTCTCAACTGCTGATATATGTTCCTGTCAACAAAGTAACCCTCCCAAATTACTTCTAATTTCTGCAGAGGAGGTAGTGCCCATTCCCAAACTCTACCAGCCTTAAAACCATTTCAATATAGTAGAATAACATCTCCTGCCAGATTTAACAGGACAGGTAAACACCACTGGGGAGAGATGATCCTGCAAATAATCCAGCCCCAAACCATGAAGAGCTTTAAAGGTAACCAACAGCACCTCGAATTGTACCCAGAAGCATACTGGTAGCCAATGAGGCTCAGAGAGCAGAGGTGTCACATGTGCTGAATGACCAGCACTCAAAAATGCCCATGCTGCTGCATTTTGTACCAGATGACACTTCTGAATATTCTTCGAGGGCTGCCTCATGTAGAGTGCATTGCAGTAATCCATTCAGGAGATGACTAAGGCGTGAGTGATTGTGAGCAGGGCCCCCCAGTTCAGGAATAGGCACAACTGGCACACAACACAAAGCTGTGCCAAGGCCCCCTTAGCCACGGCTGCTATCTGCTCACCGAGCAGGAGCCAAAAATCCCGAGATTGTGCACAGCATCTGTCTGGGGCAGTTCAACCCCATCCAGAACAAGAGATGAAAGGTCCCCAGAACCAGGGGATCCTAAAACCTAAAGCCATTCAGTCTTACTAGGGTTGAGCTGAAGCCTGTTGTTCCATATCCAGACCCAAAGCCTCCATACACTGAGACAGGACCCCCCACAGTATCACACAGTATCACTCAGTTGGTCCAGGGTGGAGATGCATAACTGGGTAACATCTGCATATTTATGATACCTCACTTGAACCAACGGATGACTTCACCCAGCAGCTTCATGTAAATGTTAAACAGGAGAGGAGAGAGTACTGAGCCTTGCGGCACCCCACACAGCCAAGACCACAGGCTGGATCTCTCCTCCCCTATCAACGCTAGCTGGAACTGGCCTTGGAGGAAGGAGAACCAGCACAACACGGGGCCATCCACTCCCAATCCTTGCAGTCAATCCAGAAGGGTGCCATGATTGTTATTTAATTTCTGCTCCCCCCCCCCTTCCTGATGAAGTGAGTAGAAAAACAGGCCATGTATTTGATGTTTTCATCCAATTACTGAAGTGGTAAAAGAAGCCACAGGGAAGTAGCTTCCATACTGCTTATTCCAGAAATATAAGAACAAAAGCTTCTCTGCTTGAATGCTTCATATTAACACTTTTTCATACTCTGCACTATCAATAAAAACATGAATCTAATGTAAAATAATGGAAGGAAGGAAGGAAGGAAGGAAGGAAGGAAGGAAGGCAGGAAGGCAGGCAGGCAGGCAGGCAGGCAGGCAGGCAGGCAGGCAGGCAGGCGGGCAGGCCTAAAGAACAGGTTCCACAATGTGTTGCAGCTCTCAGTTCCTCCATTAAATTCAGAAAGGAGTTTTAGTTTTTGAACAATTCTGAGAGGTAGTAAAAAGCTTCTTAAAAGAAGAATAGAGAGAAATAAATGTTAAGAGAAATAGACAACACTGATTCCATAAGCTCATCACTTACCTCACCCATACATTAATTCCTGGAAAAACTTGACTTAACATTTATTCAGCCTCTTTGCATGTTTTTACAGAAATGACTGGATGAAAATGTAGAACTTTAAAGACATGGCCTAGCCACCCTTCCTTCAAAGTAAATGGCACTGAGCTCATTCCCATTATACAGATATTTATCTGCAAGTATATTTAACCTAATAAATCTACAGTGTGAACCCAAGCAAGGTTGCCCAAAAGTAAGACTATCTGAGACTGTTAAGACCTCACCTTATTTCTCAAATAATTTTACAGATTCAAGCCACATGCGGTTAGCAACTGTGGAAGGGTTTGGAGGATTCATGTCAGCTGTGATGAGACCACAGCCCAAAGTAAGCAGATTTAGCTTTTTACAAATAAAAAGCCCTGATGAACTTGTAGTCACATTCAGAGTTTTCTGCATCTCTATGCTGCTATGCCGTGATTGACTGATATTTTCAGCCCAGGTCTGGTAGCACTAGAGTAACATTGTCCTGAAGCAGGGGGATTTTGGTAAGAGGACAGAGGGGGATGTTTATGGAAAGAATTCAACTGAGGCCTTTGCAGGGTAATGGGAAGATCTTTTGCAGACTAAATTCTCTTGGGCCGGAGATGTTCTTTGTGTTTGTTTGAGCTTCCTCTTCAGTAAATACACATCAGAGCTGGATTTTGGTTTCAGAAATATTGTGGTGAGGATTCTATGTAATTCACAGAAATGACATCAGAACAAGTTACATGTTCACAGTGCCAATTTTCAAGTCTCAAGAAAATGCATGTAAAAACATAGTACTTTACTGTAAACAGAAATACTAAAATGTGTGGTGGCATTATATAAATCTTCTGTCATTCAATATATATTATTTTTAGGATTAAAAAAAAATATTTTTAATAGAAACAAGACAAAAGCCCAAAACTACTCCTTCAAAGTAGTTGTCAGGAGGCATTGATACTGGTAGTTTATTCTCCTTTATCTATAATGCTGCAGTACTTTTAGAGCTTCTCTTTAAATAAAGCAACTATTTTTCCTAACACAGCTGAGATCTAAAATTGGTTTTGAAAGCTGCTACCTCAGGTTTTTTTGTTTTTTTTTTATACTGCCTTCTCTCACAAATGACACTTATCAAGAAAATGGCTGCTGTTTTCACTAAGCGATGAAAAGTCAATTTTATGGGGATTTTTTGGTCATTTTTCAATACTTTTGAAAAACATTCAGAGGAAAAATGATTGAGTGATCGTCCATTAACTGGAAGGATCTTAGTGATTTATTTTTTAAAACTGAATATATATATATGTGACTGCCTGCTACTGAAAGAAAGGCAGAATGCCAAGTTTGCATTTATGAGGTCCGGATTAATGAATAACAGACCCCCACACTTTGAAAGGGGAGAAATATTTTGAAATTTACTTGGAAACACACATCATGCTTGAAATTATAGGCAGAAAGATCAAGGAGTTCCATGACAAGAAGATGAAACCATCTCAGATGATGTATATCTTTTATTTGCTGGCTGTAAACTTAGAAGCATTTGGTCCTAAACTAGCCACTCTTCAAAACAGTTATGAGCAACTCTAAATTACATCTAATGGGACAGAAATATCAGACTTTCACTTCACTATATTACACTTTAGGGTCTGAATACAGTATTAAACTTCCGAAATATCTATGGACTCCTCTTATTCCCCTCTATGGTAACATCCAAAAAATGCAACACAACCATTACTCAGAAACCGATGGACAGAAGAAATGAGCCAATAGAAAGGGAGAAGGAAAGAACCCAATACTTGGGAGCATCCCATAGGGACAATCAGTAGACTCCTTCAATCCTCTAATGTTCTTCAGCTTCAGGCACTTCAAACCAGACCCTAATCTCCAGCTGTAGGTTATCAGTTAAAGCAGATTGGAAGGGATAGGAGGTGTATTTAAAAAAGGAAACAAGAGAAGTACATGAGGGCCAGAAGAATCCTCATTTTACCTGTGTTATCCCTAAGTAACATAACAGCAATAGGGATGGAAGTAAAATCTTGGCTTGGCTCAAATATGACTTAGGTTTAGTGTCATGTCTAAATAGTCTGCTTACCTTTATTTTAAGATCAGATTTCCCCTCTCTTTGTAAAACAAAACTGACTTTCAGGTACATTTCTAAAGGAATCAAATTCTTTCTACACCCATTCCATGAAGCAGTCGGGATGTGCATGAGAAGCCTATTTTTTTAACTCAACCATTTGCTGGACCATCCTAACAAAATTCCAACAGTTGACAGGTATAACACCTGTTATTGTATTTAGATAGAGACCTAGAATTCAGAATGTAGACCAATTAGATTTGAATGCACTTGGTGCATTAGACATGTTGGGGGAAAATGCACTTGGTGCATCAATCAGTGGGGGGCGGGGGAGCAGAAATGAAGCTAGGCAAATCCCTGTTTAACAGTCCTCATTTCCTATCTCTAAGGGAAAAAGAACAATGATCTAACTCAAGATATATTAGGACATAAAAAAGGATACAGTTGAATGCTTGGCACATCAGAAACACTGCATAATTTTAAAAAGGTACAGATTGGGGGGGGGTAACAATGATAAAATAATACAGGAAATCACTGGCGAGAGATGCATTTCATAGGCTAAAAACAGGGTGGGCTGCATTTTGCCCTATGGTTTTAGTTATATTCCAAGTCTCCACAACCCCACCCAGCACAGCCAAAGGTGAAGTATGATGGAATTGCTGCAGTGCAACAACTTTTGAGGGCCACTTATCTGTTCTCAATGACTAAATGGAGTTCAGACATGAGAAAGGCATGATTTGCTGTATGGCAGAACACAGTGTCTGACCTGAACTCAAACACTTACCTAGTTAAAAATTCAACCACAGCATCTCCCAAAAATTCCAAACGTTCATTGTGGTTAATCCTGCAAAGAAATGTGAAGATGATTATGAGTGACTCTTGTGTACACAAGTGACACCGCTGATGGAAAACAGCCGCCCATCAGTTCTTTGGGCAATAAGTAGAGAAAGTTAGTCTCCTGCGGCTTTTCTTTTGGAATGCTGCATTCCCCAATGCACAACAGTGAATATCAGGGCTTCTCATATGCCATACAAAAGCCACGGGCAGCCTGAAAGGTAATAAGGCAGGTTATAATTTTGTGTTGACTGATTAGCAAGAGGAGAGGATAATGATGTGCAACAGCATGCTGCGAGGGACTTTTCCGTGCACTGCTATCCCTGTCAATGATTTAAAAGAGATACCTCCCCCCAGGCCATCTATAGACTCTTGGTACAAAAAAGAAATGCCTCTCACAGGGAGTTCGCTGTTTCTTGCAACAACTATAATAGTGAGCCTGACCCTTCTTCTTCAATGCTTTCATCCTCTACGTACAAGCAGAGTTATAGCTTACAAGTGGACTACATGCTTTGCATGCAAAACGTTCTATATTCAATCCTTGCCATTTCGCTCCAGAAATGGGACAGACTATGGTTTGAAACTCTGGAAAATAGCTGCTGGGCCGTGTAGATAATATAGTACTGAAAAAGATAGACCCAATGACCTGACTGGGTCGAAGGTAGATTCCTACATCTCTGTATAGGTGCTTGGACATTTCCTAGAAGTATCCTTGCCTTTTGAACAAGAAAGAAATACTCAGACTTAAAGACAAAGAGATCAATAGGCCTCTAATGGTTATTGTGCAGGAAAGCAAAATACCAAGAGTGGAACTGGGAGCCACGCCCCCCCCTCAAAAAAGATGCCATTGGTGATCAGAAATTTAATTATGTAAATCAGGAAGAAAATCTTCTGGACAATTCAAACTAATACCTTTTTTAAACCGCTGATGTGACAATTAAGACAATTAAGCAGACTATCACTTGCAAATTAGGATTATATCTTCCACTGGGTTCTGGCAGTGGCACTATGGCCTGAGTGTAGAGAGCACTATAAACACACATAGATCCAGCTTTCTACCTCTTCACTGTAAGATTCCTTGTGGGCAGCAGGTGACTAGCTTCTGGTAGCCATAACTAACTACTAAACTCAGCTGATATATATAGACTCAGGATGGACGTATCAAAAATAACATGTGGGGCCTGGGAGAAGCACATGAAAAATAAATAAACCAAAGTTTATCGAGACTTTGTGGGATCATCACTACGGTAGAAAGATGATGGTCATTCCTGCTGGCATTCCAGACACAGAAGTATACATGAAGAACCATAGCACAGAGCTTTGCGTGCAAAAAACTGCCCAAAATCCACTGCCCGTTATTGTCAACAATACTGGTCTAAATGGACCAGTATTTGGACTCAATTTATGGTAGTTTCCAATGCATCTAAGAAGTAGATTTCAAAGAATCTGAGGTAGGGTTTCAAAAGATTTGGGGTGGCCTTGTACAGGTCCTTGACCTGCCCCACGATTAGCAACAACAGAATAAATAATTTGCAGATTGTATGTAGGCCGCAGGATTCAGTCTTAAATATCACAATTTAAGAACAGGCAGATCTTTTTCTCATTCTTTTTTCTTTCAGTGTGACACCCATACTGTAGGGGATAATTGTGCCAATTATTTCTATTTGAATATCACATACAACAAACTTTTCCTGGCAACAAATAAATATAAAATGCATAGCTAACAAAGGGCTCCATTAACTGCTTAAAACAAGGGTCACAATGCACTAGGTCAACTTTGTCTGATCTTAAGGTTAAGGTCCAATCTAAGCAAGATTGGACCTGGCTAGTACTTGAGTGGGAAACCATAAGGCAATTCACTCCCATACTGTTGCCAAGAAAACTGGGTTATTGTATAGCGTCCAGATGATGAAAACAAGTCAAAGGAGACTTTTTTTTTTTTGCTTTTTAATATTGATCTAGTGAATGGTCTAGAGAAGAGATGCTGAAAAATAAAATGTGGAGTTATCTTTACAACAAACGAACCCTGTCTGGAAATTGACTGTTTTATTATAGTATCTAGATGAAAAACACTCAGATTTTCAAAACTTAAGTTAAACGGTCAGCTCCATCTAAGGCTCTTTTAAAGTGAGATATCCTCAATCTAATTTATTATAACTTTTTGTATTTTCAACTTGAACATCTTCTCATAAGAAATAAACCTGTTTTCTTGCAGTGGAGAAAAAGAGAGAGAGACGGAGAAGAAGACAGAGGTGGCCCACTGCCTCCAATCAGAAGACTGACTGGAGAAAACACACTTTAATAGTGAAGTCAGCTGCTGAGAGTTGATTATATTGTTGCCAAAAAGAAGAAGTAAGAGGAAGGTATCAGCATACTTGGGGAATCCCAGTATTTGCTGAAGTACAAAATAGAAATATGTTGTATATAGGAAATGTGTGCATATATATATGGGAAGGAAGGAAGGAAGGAAGGAAGGAAGGAAGGAAGGAAGGAAGGAAGGAAGGAAGGAAGGAAGGAAGGAAGGAAGGAAGGAAGGAAGGAAGGAAGGAAGGAAGGAAGGAAGGAAGGAAGGAAGCCAAATTAAGTCTAGGCATGCTTACTGACTATGGAATGCTGGGTGATGGTTGGAAAAAAGGGGAAAACTAAATGGATAGAGAAAGAAATGGTGTTTCGTCAAAGAGACATGGAAGACTGGCTGGCATTTCAAAAGCATTGTAACTGTAACAGCAGTAATAACAATATCAATATATGTCCCACTTGTATCCTACAAATACCAAATATTTCTTTATATACTGTATACAGTACCTTCAGTACAGTATATAAAGTACAGAAGTACAGATTTAAATTAATTAAGAATGAGGGGGAAGGGAATAAATATCTGATCTGAATATGCTGAATATTTCTTCTGTAGAGAAAAAGGGCTAGTTGCCCCTTCATTTTACACAGAAGCAAAGAGCATCAAAATCATTCAACTGTAACATGTACGACACTGCTGTAATTACACAGTGTCATCAGATAAAGCCTAAGATTGGTACACAGCCTATAAAATTCAGCTCTCCACACAAGCTGATAGGCAGGTTTCCCATTAAATTTTGAATTGCAAACGTTTCTGGAAAATGTTCCTACGCTAAATGAGTATGATTAATCTGCACAAGTATTTGGGCTATATTATTTTATGAGAAAAATCTATTCCACTTTATGAAGTTTGAGCATACAAAGAAAGTAGTGACATTCAAAGAAAGTAACTTTGACATGGAGAAAAATTATTTTTATTGGAATATTGGAAACAATGCTGGGCAATAACGAAATAATATGAAATTACATTGTACTTTGTTATCTTAATTATTGAGAACAAAAAGTAAACTTCAAATTGTCAAGCCTGCTGAAGTAGAAATTTCCCATGGAATATGTCAGCACTGGACAATTCTTTAGCCCACATTTCTCTCCACAATCCAGAAGAAAAGAGGCTCCGGGAACATCATTCTAGAGTAGAACAACCTGGCTATGCTGACTGATGCCCTTATCACCACACAGTTTGACCATAAACGCTACATAGAACTGCCTTTGAAATCTACCTCAAAAATCCAACTGGCCAAAATACAGTGTTCCATGTATTGACTGGTGCTAGTTGCTATGGTCACATTACACCTATTCTGTCTGCCCCATATTGGTTACCAACAGATTTCTAGTTGCAATTCAAAGGGCTAGTTTTGACTTATAAAGCCATAGGTGGCTGGGCACTTAGGCTCCTTCAGGACTGCCTACTCCAACTAGAATTGACCCATCCATGGAGATTCTTTCCCTTTACTCCTACCAGCTGTAAATGTCATGTAGCCCATAGCCCTGCCTAGTTAGAGCACTCACCCCAGGATTTCTTAGCAGCCGAGCACATATTCTGCATGCTAATTAAATGATACTTGGGCTTCAGGGCTGAGGCCATCAGCCAGAAATCTTGATGTACTTTGAATATTTGAAATACAGTACAAAATATTAGAACTGAGGGGACGGACAATGAAGATATTGCAGTGGTGGATAGTTTCTGTATTTTAGGATCAACTATCAACAGTAAAGCAAAAAGCAGTCAAAAAAGAAGCTGCAGACTAGCCCTTGGTAGAGCAGCCACGAGGGCCTTGGAAAAGATAATCAGATGCTGTGATGTGGCAACGGGTGCACAGAGGGAAGACCTGAAAGACCAGGGGCAAATCATCATGGAGAAAATCTATCTATGTGGTCACTAAGAGTCAACAATGACTTGATGGTACATAATCAACCAAACCACACAATATCAGATAATATGGACCAATCATCTGATATCAGATATATTCAATCCCTTTTTCCAGACAACAAAATGAAATTAACTGCAGCTTCTCATCTCCCTTGCTGTTTGAAGCTGCAACTTTTCAGAAACATTCATAGGTACAATTCAGAATGGCAGACACCTCTGCATTTGATAGGTTTGGGCTCCTGCTACTTACCTACATTGACATACGCAATGCTTCACACCATGCTCATGAATGCATGATCAAGAGCCTCCCTTTCGACAACAACAACAAAAGGAAAAAGAAAAGAAGGCAGAAGATTGCACAGACTGGATCAATTACACTTGATTCCACTTGAGAAGAGAGCCAGACCACACATTAATGACTACCAGGGTAAAGAACTATAGCTAGTCCAGTAGACTCATCCCCAAAATGTAAATGTGGTCACAGCTATTATCCATTAGTATTCACCTAGCATTTTTTCTTTCTCTGATTCCAGCCCAGCTCATAAAATACTGTTCCTATCAAATATGGGCTTCACGCTATATGAGTAAGCATTTCTTTGTTGCCAGGGAAAGAATGTTTTATTCAAATTATTAATGCACAAAGAGAGAAACTGAGATTGAGAGATCCAGTTGTTACAGAGTATCCAGATGGCTTTTGTTCAAAACAGAGGGTTCTACTGCAGACATATGGCAGCTGGTTTTGTTTTGTTCTTGGTGCTTTCAAGTCAGTTTTTGACTTCTGACGACAGCCTGGACTAGTCACTGCAGTTTTCTTGGCAAGGTTTTTCAGAAGTGGTTGGCCCTCACCTGCTTCCTAGGGCTGAGAGAGACTGACTGGCCCAAAGTCACCAAGCTGACTTTGTGCCTAAGGTAGGACTAGAACTCAGGGTCACCCAGTTTCTAGCCTGATGCCCTAACCACTACACCAAAATGGCTCTCATGGTGACTGTAGCTCCTTGCAAACTAGAAAACCAGCACGAGAAATAGACACCAGAAATAGTTCTAGTATCACATCTATAACAGATACTAACCTTTCTTGGTGCTAACCAGAGTTTGTAGTCGCTTTCAAATGCCAATTAATGTGGAAACTTGGGTTAGCATTAATATAAAGCTAAGAATAAACCAAATATTAGGTTAGCCTGTGAGGGGACAGGCAATTCTGTTGCTAAGCAATGTGGTCGTAAAGTGAAACATCAAGTGACTGTGCCCAACTTACAACATCAGTTCCGGCTGCAGTCATGAAGCAAATCACACGTGACTGCAACTTGCAACTTCCTGCCGACTACCCCATTGACTTTGCTTGTTGGAAGCCCACTGTGAAGGTCACAAATGGCAATCACGTGACTGTGGGAATGCTGTGATGGCCACAACTTCAAGGACCGGTCGTAAATCTCCTTTTTCAGTGCCATCGTAACTTTGAATGGTCACTGAATGAGTGGTCGTTAAGTGAGCACTACCTGTACAGATAGGCTTATACATTTTGTAACTGAAGCTGGCCCCTGAGTTGCAAATCCTGGTTTATACTGAACCGGCTGTCCTTCTGCATTTGTGAACTTGTATCTTCTCCAGCATTTTACCACATGCTCTCTCACTGTAAATGCACCATGTTCCTACTAGTTTAACTGGAATTCTGAATATGTGCTCCATCAAGGAGCCAATGCAGGCATAATATAATGTGAGTATCACCACCACATACCTACATTCTTCCTATCTCCAGTCAGAAAAAAATGTAAATACAAGTACCTGGAAGGAGTTGGATCATCTTGACCAAGACGTGACATAATATTGATCAAGGTGTTTATGCCTATAAAATACAATGTCACATTTAAAGAAGCATTCAAAAGACTTCTGTTCAGCATTGTAGCACCCTCTCACTCTGGTAAGATAATTTCCTGTGGTCTGATATAGTCTGATAATTACAGGGAGGATATTTATGAAGAAACATTAAATGTGCTACTACCCCAACTTGCTTTTTAAAAGGCCCAGATGAAGAATTCTTGGAAGCAACTTCAATGCTCATGTCAAGAGAAAGGAGGAAATGACAACAGGAAAAATAATCCAACTGACCTTTTTTCCTCATATGCATATGGTGAACTTTCCTATCCCCATATTTGGGTTGCCGAATCCCACAATTTGATAAGGAATTTCTGGCATGGTCTGGATTCATTCCAAAGTTCAAGTGATGGCTTGGGTGAGTCATGGCAAGCTAAAAGGCAGAATCCAAAAGTCAAACACACCAACAACCATAGTTCATTCAACTGCTATGCATTCAAATTTTCAGTGAAACCCCAGAGAAATGTAACTAGATTCAGTGTCAGGAATGAGTCACATATGGTTTTTCAAATGTTGTTGAAAGTGTTTTATCTAGCTAAGTGAAAGAAATTCTTATTCCCCCTTCCCACTCCTGACAGAAGCAAAGCCAGTGATATATAGGTATTAAAAGGACATTTCTCTCTTCCCATCCAACAAACTCTCATTATTTGATATGATATTATATATGAATATACAGTACTATAACATTAAATATATACTTATAATATAATACAATATAATACTACCGTGAGAATTTAATTGTTGAATCTAACTCTGTAATTTTTCTGTAAAAAGTTCAGGCATGATAGTATTTCTGCAATCCTATGTATGACAATTCAGAAGAAAGTCCCACTGAGCTCAATAAGCTTACTTTCAGATAATTGGGGTGAAGTTTAGGAGTTCAGCCTAAAAGCTTCTTATATTTTGTCCGTTACATTTTGTGTCATCATCGTCGGAATACTGATGTATTTATTCATTAATTTTACAATATTTGTAAACCGCTGTGATCAATGAAGACCACAGATGGTGAACAACAAAGCAGGATTAAACAGAATAAAACAATGAGGTAATAATTAAAGTAATAATCTCTTTGCATACCCACTATCAATACTGGCCAAAAGCACAATGCAAAAGTAATATTTTAATTGCCTTGGAAAATGGAAGGAGGGGGACAGACATATCTCTGGGGAAAGTGTATTCCAAAGTATGGAGTATGCTTTGCATTTTTCTTCAGAAAAGCCCTGTCACCTAGCTCTCACCCCATGTACCTCCCACTTGGTGGGGACACCTTTAAGCAGGTTCTCTCAAGATGTTCGGAGTAGTTAAGCAGAGTCACATTGACCCATGCAGTCTCTGATGGTACACCATACAGAGCTTTTAGGGGATAGTCACCACTTGGAACTGACCCCAGAAGCCTACTAGCAACCAGTGCTGTGACCTCAAAGTAGGTGTTATTCTACAATGGCGGGACTGTTCCCCAACAGTGTGGCTACCACATTCTGAAAAAGGTGCAGTTTCTGAGTTGTCTCCAAAGGCAGCCCGTGTAGCGTGCCTTGCAGTAGTCCAGCCACTGGTGATCAAGACATTAATGGCAGGGTATCCTGATTTAGGCAGGGTCATAATTGGAACATCAGTTAAAGTTGGTCATGAAGTTCACCTGCTGCTTATGTAGGAGATTCAGGTCCAAGAAGATCTCTAAGTTTCAAATCTACTCTGTCAGGAGGAGTGTAGCCCCACCCTGAGTAATTACTGAGACCAGAGTTAAAGGACTGCCTATATATTCATTACCAAATACAGATGTTAGATTACATATGGGAGAACATATCTGACTCCTTCTCAAACTTCTGTTTCCATCTATGTCCAAATCTTCTTCTCTTCCTCATCTGTGTTCATTTCTACTTATTTCTTATTCCAGGGATCAGCAACATTTTCAGGACCGGGACATCCCCCATGGCCTAAGAAACTTGCAAGACCACCCAATTTTATCAGGGAATGACAAGTTGTATGAGATTTTGGTTTCTTCAGATGACATTACTGAAATCCTTTGCAATCGCACAGCCCTTTGGCCATTTTATTGTTTCTAATATAAAAATTATTTACAAATTTAAACTTAAAAAAATAAAAACAAATCTACTGTGTTGCTGTCCTCTATTCTACGTCCATATTCCATTTCTTTCTATCTAATCAGCCATCGCTCAGTGCTCAGAGCCCAGTTAGATCCACTGTGTTCTGGATCTCTTTCCAATTACCTCTCTTAATCCCTGCCTCTTAGGACCTGGGCTCCATTATCTCCAGCAGCCTCCCCTAAGAAATTAAATGAGTTGAATCCTAAAGAAGGATGGGCGATTCTGGAATTGAAGGCCACACATTTGGAGGGCACTCAGGTTGGGGCAAGTGGATTTAAAGGCCAATAGGAACATACCAATACATCCGTTCCCTGTTCCCTCCATTTTATCACAACTTAGTACAGCAGTTATATTGAAGTATATGATTGTCAGCATGAGCTCACCTGCAATAAACACCGGTCTTTAAAAGTGTAGCCGATTAGTCGGTCCAAATGCATCAGACACTGATGGTAACGGATGTGGTGTGTAAGGACAGGAAGCATCATGGCATGCTAGAGAGAGAATCACCACAGTTCATGCAACAAGATCCTTGAACATCGCCTTTAGCCACTACTTTATATTCATAAAATACATTTCAGACACTAAAAAACTTCCATAATTCTTATAAAGACTTTGAAAGAGAGCAGTATGTTATACCCATACTGCAGAAGGGGTGTGTGTATAAAGTAGAGAGAACTAAGTCCTTAGATCACCCAGTAAATTAGTAGTTACAGATCAGTTTTAGATATGGGAGTTCATTGCTCACCTCCTTATCTGCATATATTACATTCAGAATGTAATAATTAATTCTCAGCACACCAACAAAATGTTATTTCCAACCCACTCCCCCCACATCTACAGAAGATAAAAATGATGAAGTATATGACTTATCTAAATCATGAAGTGTACCCATGACTTAACTGGGACTACAGACAGACACCTGGGTGGAACTCCAGACCTTCTGTATATCAATCTAAGGGCTCAGATTATGGAAATCAGAGCTGATAGGTACACAGGTTTAGGAAGGGAGGAGACAGAACATCGCTGATAGTTACTAAAAGTTGGTTTTTTAAAAAGAAATATATATCGGTGATTTAATTTCCATTAAGATTCCTTCTTCTTCTAGGAGGCAAATAAGGGAAAATAAATAAAACAAAAAACATAATACATAAATATAAAACCACAACTACTACAACAAAAGACATATATAGGAGTAAAAAATACACATCAATAATCTCAAAAGATAGAGGTGATGTCAAGAAAACAAATGCTCTGAATGAGATACAGTTGGCAAAAAGATGCCAAGAACAAAAACATGGGCTTCTTCAGTTATATTCTAAATGAAGGGGAAAGAAAAGAATTGGTATGCCAGCTGCTCAGTGAATGTAGCCAAATGCTAACAGGAAACAAAGAAAAAGCAGAGCTATTCTGCTCCTATTTTAGCTCAGCCTTCTTCAAGGACAGTTTATGTGTTCCACTAAGCAATTGTGAAGAGTAGAATGAGAGGCAGGATTGAAGTCTGAGATGGGTAGGAACATGCTCGGGGGGGGGGGAGCTATTTTCTTTAAATGAATTTAAATCTCCAGGGAGAGGTTAAGCGATCAAGGATCAGGCTACAAACCAGGAGACTGTGAATTCTAGTCCTGCCTTTGGCAAAAAGCCATCTGGGTGACCTTGAGCCGGTCACTTTCTCTCAGCCCTAGGAAAAAGGCAATGGCAAACCACTTCCAAACACATTGCCAAGAAAACTGCAGGGACTTGTCCAGGCAGTCACCAGGAGTCAAGACTGACTCAAAGGCACCAAAAACAAACAAACAAAAATTCCCCAGGACAGATGAATTTCATCACTGAAAATTTGCTGATGGACTGGCACACTTTTATCTCTGAAAAATCCTGGAGGATGAATATAATGAAGCTTCCTTAGCAGATTGTGGGAATGTTGTGGACATAATATATTGAGTGAGACACAGAGAGAGAAATACATACACACACATTCACACACAAACAGATAAAAAGGGTAGGCTACAGATGATGGCACCACAATTAAGTGGAACCAAGCTGGCTTAAAAACCGGGCTCAACGAGTGCTCATCGATAGTTCCTCAACAGGCTGGAGGGATTTATCAAGTGATGTGCCACAAGTTTCAGACCTGGACTCTGAATCAACTTTTTAGCACTTTTGGATGAAAGGCTGGAGGGAAAGTTTATCAAATGGCACATAACTGAATGGAATACCTAAACTCTAGAATACAGAAATAAAATTGAAAATAATATTGATGGGTGAGAGAAATGGGCTGTAAATGTAGAATGAAGTTTAAAAAGCAGATGTGAAGTTCTTCACTCAGGAAAGAGAAATCAGATATGCTGGGGAGTATCTGGCTTGGTAAAAGTACCTGGAGTAATCTTGGACTAATAGTTGACTGAAAACCAAATATGAATCAGCAGTGAAATATTGCTGCCAAAACAAACAAACACACAAATAATGCTTTAGACAATTAACAGAAGACTTCCAAATCAAGGGAAGCAATATTCTGTATTGGTGAGACCCCCTAATTGAGTACTGCGTCTAATTCTTGGCACTGTGATTTAAGAAAGATTCAGACTAACTGGAATATTAAAAGAGAGCAACAAGGATGATCAGGAGGCTAGAAAGTCTTATGAAGAGAGACCAAAGGAACTGAGGAGGTTTAGCCTTGAAGAGAGAAGACTGAGGGGGGAGGCAATAGCAGTTGTTAAAGGATGTCACACAAAAGAAGGTTAAGACCTTTATCATTCAAGCATGCTATCTAGTATCTATGCCAAGTTGGAGCTTGGATTTTACCAGGGATTGCTCATTTACAAGCAACAATCTGATGCAGAAGAGAGAAGATCTCTTCAGTGCCTGTCCATGGAGGTTCTCAAGAGACTAGCAAGCTGGGAAAAGAAGAGCTTTTGAGATGTAGCCTGTATGCCCAAACCTCTAAGCTCCTCATTTGCTTTGTTATGCTGTCTGTCCATGGGCCAGTGAAAATGTGGGCAGAAGGATATTTATTGAAATCCTCTCTGTGAAAACTCTGCAACCATCATGCCCAGGGACCATGCTCCAGGTATTTAGTTAGCAACATGTGAACACAGGAACATTTCAAATTTCTTAAACTGAAACTCTAATCCTGAACCAATCTATTCCACTGAGCAGGAAAGAAAAATACTGCACCAATAATTTTCAAGCACTCTGTAATGTACTCGCCCATGGTCTTGATATACATTAAATTCCATCCGATCGCTTTTTAATCTGGTAGGAAGCAACATAGATATTGATATAGATACACATACAGTATAATCACACACACATAAAGATACACTGTCTCCTTTGGCATCTTTGGGGAATATATGAATATATATAGGTATATTACATCTATATAGTTTTCTCTCAAAAACAATTGATTCTCCAGTGGAGCAGATTCTTTGCCATTTGGTACTTTGCTGTCCTTCACAATAAAAAGAACAAAAACATTTGAGTAGTAAAGCTGCAAAGGCTTTCGACTCCATGAACAATTTTGTTTCTAAGTGCGAAAAGAAAGAAAGATGCTGTTTGACATGGATTTTCCATTAATACATTTATTCCTCAAAAACAAAAGCTCCATATAAAAAGGAAAATATCTGGGGGAGGGATAATATCATTGATACAAAATCCACTTTGTATGTCTCAGTTTCAAAGCAACCAAGAATAAGAAAATAGGAAGATAGTTAAGTGAGATTGAGAATCTCCCTTGTTGAGAATTCCTCTTGTGGAGTTCTGCCTTGATATAAATAATTTTTTTTCTTTCTGTTGTCTGCTGTAGGCTGGTCCAGAAATGAGGTATATGTGCCTCATATCTACACTTTTCTGCACTTTGCATAAGTTTGTTTGATTATGTGCCATCAAATCGGTCACAACTCTTAGTGACCGCATAGGTAAGATTTTCTCCAAGAATGCTTATTCTGAAAGGGAGTAGTATGATGCGTACCCTTTGCCCAGTCTTCTGTTTACTTCAGCAAAAAAAATAATAATAATACAAGAGATACTGGGTGTCTCCAGGATTAGATCTGCAATAGTACATTTGTTGAATTTTGAGAATCTGGGGGCCACACCCCATCTTATCCATATTTCACAGGCTTGAAGGAGCCATAGTTAAAACTGGCTTTCATCATCCCCTAGGAAGACAGATGGAACTCTAACTCACTTGACAAACATCAGAACGAATTCCCGTCTTCCAGAATCCCTGGCTGCTCAGCTCAACGGTTACTTCACGCCGCATGGTATTCTTCTGCCTGATTTTTTGCAGGGCTTCCTTTAGAGAAAGAAAAAGAGAATGTTACTTTGCTGAGGAACCAAAGTCCCCTTAAATGGAAAATACGAGTCTTGATGAGGGAACATCCTTCATGTGGTGTTTGGAATCTCACAGTGAAATTGTCAGTGAACTCAAAAAACATAACTGAGAGCTTGGTCTACTGGCAGCATAGGAGAACGCCACTACAACGTCCCTTAGGAGGTAGGATGAACAGGAGTAGCTTTGCTATTGCCCCAGTCTGGCATGCAAATATGCAGAACCAGGGAGGTTGGAAACCATTGGAAACCCCTGAAATCGGGACCAGATGCATCCAAACGGCACACTGTCTTCCAGGAAAAAAATAAGCAGGGCAGGGACGGGGAAGAGATACACCACAAAGTATTTCCTACATTATGTGGTCCTTGAAAAGATTATCTGCTGCCTCAGCTCCTGTTTGCCTCACAACCAACATACCCGCCACCTCGCCGGTTCCTAGTAAAGCAGTTGAGAAGAGAAAGAAGCATCCAGCCTAAAGTAGCTCAGCTGCTGGTATTCTTGCGACCCCATCCCTTTCTTCTCAATAAATCTCGCTAAAGGGATTCTGTGAGAATTGTGCTTGGAAAAGAATTACTTTCAGTCGAGGCAGATGCTAAAGAGCCCCACAGAAGGCAGGATTCCTATCAAAAAGCTACACACTCTAGAAGTTTATAAAGAAGTTCTGTGCAAGTACAAAATCCACATGTGTGAATCACAGAGACCACAATGAAGAATAATGAGGACAAGCAAGTGTTTAGCTATCTCTCTGTCCTGCTGAAATCTTCCCATGGTAGGTTTCCTAAGACTCCTGAGCACATCCATGATAGAAGCAAAAAAAATGAAGCAGAGACATTTTCAGGAGACAGCCAGTCACCTCAGGTGATAAAATCTAGAAACAGAGATTTACACCACAGGGTGATACATGTCAAAGTAGCACTCCCTCCCTCCCTCCCTCCCTCTCTCTCTGCAGTGAAATGTAATCACCTACAAGCGCTATCTACAATAATTTTAACAATAACTTGTCCATTATTCCCTAGAGAGAGATTTCTTTTTTTAATAAAAAGTTCTTGTCTTCCATTTGTTCTACACTGCAGCAATGAAAGGCTTTGGTGAAGTTGAAAATAGTCTACAATATTAAAAAAAAAAAATTGTGCCTCTTTTCAAAGGGGTAGGTTTATTAGTAGGACCTCCCCACTTAGAGGGAAGACTGAAAGCTGATTCTGCAGATGCAGGCTATAAGCTTGTAACACTGCGAAGCCCAACACAACTGGGTGAGGGGGGTGACACTTGGTTGTACAAGGCTGCTAGAAACATTTAATTGGAAGGAGTGCCGTTGCCCAGAGTGGGATTTATTTCTGAGCAAATATCTACAGGATTACACTATGTTATTAAAAAAATAAAGTGTGAACAGGTTCCCTATTTCTCCAGTACAAAACTACTTAGCAGTACAGTAATAGCGTTTTAAAAAAGAAGGGAAAAGTGCTTTGCTTTTTTAAAAGGAATATGGCATTTTCTTTCTCCCTCCTTCCTCCTTTGCTCTCCTCCTCTCAAATTCATGAAGTTATAACGCCATTGTTTTCTAACCTTGGTTCTAGTCTAGAATTTTCTGTTCATATGGCTGAGATGAAAGAATTTCCAGATTAGATTCGGATACCTTAGAAGGCTATCTCTCAGTTTTGCCTGCGTCCACAAACATACGTTCCTTCTTAATTTGAGTGATATTTTAAGAGACATTAGTGACATAGAATAACATTCTGCTTTTAAAGGGAAATGTGTGGTTGCAATATTTTACAAGTAATTTATGATATAAAATAGGATTCTGCTATTAAAAGGAAACCCAAGGTTGGATATACGACTGCTATTAGATTGCCTAAAGCAACTCCTTTTTTCGTTCAGAAGATATAAATACTATGGATGGGAATTTTAACGCCTATGGTCTCTAGGCTATTTCACACAGGCATATCACAAGCACTGACTACATCAACCAGTCTTATGATTTGCATAAGTGATTGAGCTATCATCAGTCTTCCCACAAAGGGGATTTTCATGCAGTTCCTTGCCTGCTCAAATGCAACCCTTTTTTACTGAGAGAATTCATGGATTTAGTTGCGATTTACTGAGTCGAGCAATCAAAGATTGAAACAAAGAGTGCTAGTACGGTGAATTTCTATCATCTCCTAAGAATTCTAAACAGCTCATGTACTGGAAGGAGTGTTGCTCAGGGACAAAACTAAGTAAAGAAAAAGTACCAAATCCTCTCTTCTGCTTTTTCCAGGTTTAAAATCTGAAGAGTTGCTATTAATCAGATTAGACAATACTGGGTTTGATGGACCAGTGATCTAATTTGTATAAGACAGGTTCCTAAGTTCCTAGAAAACAATTACCATTATTTTGGAATATTTTAATATATTCTGATATATTCAAAAGATCTCCAACATCACAGAAGCCAGACATAGTTCTTGGGTAGTTTATTATTTATTTATTTTCCTCCTTTCTATCCCTCCTTTCTATCCACAGGACACTCTGCAGCTAAAAAAATCATGAATACATATACCATAGTAAAAAAATGATTTTAAAAAGGGGTTAGTAATGCAACTTGAAAGACTTGGCTTTTGTGCATACAAGGGTCACCCTCAGTAATTAAATTTCAACAAACCCAGTATTCTTTCCAAGAACCCCCAAAGCCCAAAGTAGTTTACCCCCTTAAAACTGCCAACTGCCACCCCCCAGCTCATGACAGTCCATTTCCTGCACACATCTCCTTGTATTTTCAGTGAAAATACAGAATACCATCTATCTGAAAAGTTCTTCTAGTTCAGTCCACCCCAAAGGAACAACAGAAGAACATAAATTAAAACACTAAGATACCCATAAACCTGGATAATAAACTAAGGCTCAGGACAGACTTGGATTAAAGGCAGCTGTGGTACCAGCAATGCAAGCATTACACAGAAAGCCAGGGAAAAACAAAGATGAAATTGCAACATACTTCTCTCTGCACTAATTTCTGTTTATCTGCCTGCTTCACTTTGGGACTATTAGCCAGCAGGTGGCGCAATTTCACATAACTTTTCCAGAGTTTCTGGTATCTGAAAGAGGGTAGAAAGAACAAGAGTTACATTTTGGAACATGATGTGTTTGGATTAGTGATCTGTCCAGAAATTCTTTTCTACACTAGAACTCTCTTTAGAACCATGCAGAGAAAGAGTATAACTAACACATTTCCACTGTCATCGACTGTATATGAAAGGTTAGCATCCTTTTTTTTTTCCATCTCCTGCCTCTTGGAGTTGGAACCAGAAGACAAATTGACTTGGGCCACTGCTAATGGAACTGAAACTTTGAGAGATTTCCAATAAGAGAAAAAAGTACCTAAAAAAAAAAAAGTGCAATGGAGTATTCAGGGAAAGGATGATTGCATGATAAAGTTCATTCAGTTCATTCTACCTAATCTTTACCAGCACCATCTGCAACATCTCCATGGAGAGATGGCACTTTGGCCACTCTCAATAAATGAAAGAGGGGCCAAGCATTTTAGAAATGGACACCTGGAAATAACCTTGGATTTTGCACTCCTTACAGATATTGCCTAGAAAAAAATGTTACGTTGTTGATCAGTCCCATATAATTAATAAAGCAGTGAGTTAAATCCAATAGATTCAGCAGGAAACAAATTCAGCCTAGGTTCAAGTGCACGTTATTTTTGTCTCCCTTTTTAAAGAAAGCACAGAACAAACATTCAAGTCCTGCAATAAAAAGGAATGAAAACATAAAAGAACCACCACCAAAAAAAAAAAAAAAAGTAAACTCCAGAATTTCACTATGAAAAGCCTCATGCAAAGGGGGAAAAAAAATCCCAACTTCTGGCACAGACAGAATGTCAGTATTTTTAGATTCCTCGATCCATGCTCTGGAGCACCAGGAAAAAAATTCAGAACAGTTTCAATAAAAGCATGGCCACATTTTACTATCAGTAGTAAGGCTGCACTTAAGCTCTGAGCTGGCAGTGGCATCTTACTGTGGATCTCCAGCATAACTGAGCTGAGCAGGTCGTATTCCAAAGTGGACGATAATGGGGAAAGTAATCACATCAGGGTTGAACTGCTCACGGTCCAACTGATCAATACGAACAGAACTGGGTTTCTGGAGGAAGAGAAAAGAAGAAAAAAGAAAGTAAGTTAAATTTCTCTCATAATGGCTCCATCAATGCTTCTTTGGGCTATGGAGTTGTGGATAACACACAACTTTCTGAAGACACAAACAAGCTTAAAACATCGAAGCTTTCTATGAGCTTTCAGGGACTATATCCACTATTCTGAAAATAGTTGGCAGCTCTGTATGAAAATGAGCAGACTGAAAATAGCGGGATCCCTTCTAGCTTTTGTTGGGTTCTCTTTCTTGAGCAAACAAATCATCCTATTCACATGTCCAAATCTTATTTAAATTAATATGTGAGGAACAAGAGCAAGGCACCGTTTCTGTACCCGCCTCACGTTCACACACAGAAAAGGCTTGTGTGACCACAGAGGCTTCCTGGGTAATGCAAAACTTTGAGCTGGCTAGGTAAGTTCAGCCTGAACTGAGGCAGACATGGAGAAGGACAAGAAGATGGTCGCCTCCTTTCATGCCACGGTAAGATTTAGGACACAGAGTGGTTGAGGCTAATTTTGGGTTGGTTAACTCACATATTTATTGATTCACGGTCACTTACGAAAGGACTGAAATTAGAATTACCATCACTCCTCACAGAATTAACCATGCATTCTGCTTCTATAATACAAGGTTCCATTCAGGAATTAACACATTAGGAGCTCATAATGGTTGAAAGGAGTAATATAAATGTAGGCCAGGGGTGGTGATGGTTGAATCAATAAAAAGTCTGGTACTCAGTTTAATTATCTTGCGGGAGTCATTGTCTTTCTAAACTTTAGAGTTAAAACATCACCAAAGAAAGGGATGGATATTTATCCCTGAAGGAGACTAGAAATTCATTTTTATTTAAATAATGCAATGTTCTTCTCAAGTAAATTTACAAGGTTATGCTCTGTGAGATATTCCTCCTCTATCTGTTCCTTATTTAGCCTTCACGTTAACAAAGAAGCAGAAAACCCACACAAATCTCCCTCTGTTATTTGTTCCTGGCAGAAATTAAAATAATTGCTATTGTCACCAAAGGAACTTGGCAGAAAAGAAAAATATGCACACACAGAACCTATTTTTTTCCTTTTTTCCTTCTCACTTTAAAAAGCTACATGCAAACACATACACACACATTATGAAGAAAATAATGCTTCATAAATCCTCTCATGATCTTTAGTCATTACAGTCAAGTAGCAAGATGAAACGTTCATTATCAAAATCCACAAGAGTTACTCCTGTTGTTTGACGAAAGGAGGCTTCCTTTGTGTGTTCTACAATATATGTTAAGGAGAACACAACAGGCAAAAGTATACATGTGACATGATTGTTCTGGAAGGCTTTTGGGAAACAAGTGGAAAGTTCCAGAGCATGGAGGAGGGAGGGAGAAATTCAAACAGATTATTTTAAAAAAAACCTCAATGTTTGGATAGCTACTTTTTTTATTTTTACTTTCTGAACTTTGCATTCCCTTGCCAGTGTACAGTATTTTATCCCATTGCTCTGTGCTTGTTTTATTGGCATTCGTCATATTAGGCAGAACTGGATGAAACTTTACACATGTAAAACACACATGACTACAAAAGCATCTATATCAGGTGGACACTGTCATTGTTAGATTTCATGTACCCAAACACCAAATGGCAGTGAAAAGTATCTCTTCAGTCATAACTTAGGCAAACCTTTAGAAAAGATCTCGGGGATTGACTTTGACAAGCAGCTGCTGGATCCTGTTGGGCTTTTATTGCATCGATAATAAAATCTACCACTACAGCTCCTCTACTATTTAATCTAAGACACATTTTCCCTTGCTGTGGTTTTACGTAGGACTCAGTGGTAAAGAAAGGCTTCCCCTTCAGCCCCAGCATGCCTTGACACAAACTTGAGATATGGTCTATTTGCACCTTTGGTCTTGCAGATGCTGCTACATCACCACCTCCAGCAGACCCAGCCATCATGGCCAAAAGGAAGAGATGCTGGGAGTCATAATTCAGTGATATCAGCAAGGCCACAAGTTCTGTATTCCTGACCTGATCTATTAAAAGGACAATCCTATACATGACCGCTGGGAAAGAACCCCACCAATCTTCTAGTATACCAAGAGACAACTTCTCTTCAACAGTGCTATTCTAGCCTGAAAATTGAGATCCCAATCCCTGTTCCTTCCCATCTACCATGTTCAGCATGTAACATGCAGCCTGAAGTAGGGGACCACTGTACTTGAATGTGCTACTGTGTGTTATTCAGAAATCCTTTTCACCTCTGAACAAAGCAGCAGGGTGATAGACAAGGGGGCAGCCGGGCTTCTAAATGTTCATCCAACGGCATAAGAAGAAACAAAAGGAAAATGGCTCCACAGCTCTGCAATCATGTATGAATAGCCTCCTAGTAAGAATCACATGGGACCTACTTCCTAGAGAACACTCTTTGCCATTTCCAGATAAAGGAAGAGAGATAAAGGGGCATTCACAGCTTTGGTACCCAATTATGGGATGTCTTCTTTGGAGATCTTTGCATGATACCTCTTTGTAGTCCGTTCAGCACCAGCTAAAGACATTTGAGCTTTCCCAGATCTTTAAATACCAAATGCTTAAATCTACCAACTTTTAGATCTGCGCCACACCCTGTTCTTTATTTTCCCTTAATTTCAGAATCTGCTAATTTTTAGAATTCTTTTGTTCTTATATTTTTAGTGTGTTATTCTTTATGAGGCACCCATATCCTTTATGAGGCACTGTTTTGGGCCCTGCGTGGGGCCTGCAAAGTGTGCAACAGGTGATGCAATGATGTCATTGGAATGCTCAGCCCCATCCAGGATAGGGGAATCTGGGGGCTGCAAGTGGGGTACAGAGGAGCCATACATATGTTGTAAGGCATACTTTGCCCAACCATCATAGATGCTATTGTAATATAACATTAAAAAACATACACATGTCAGTAGTAGTTGGAATGGCTAAAACTTAGTGGACTATTTTATTTCAAGAGAACATCTTAGTACCATGCCAGGGCTAGTCACTATCATCCCTTTGCATTCCTCGGCATATTTCTGCCACTCAAGCTCTTCCCACTGCAGCATATTGGCAATCTCTTCTTCTGGCACGAGTGGTTTATTGCATCGTAACAAATACAGGAGAATCTGATGCATTGACAGAACTTCCTTCCCGCCATCTTAAAAACAGAATTGGATAGATTGTCAAACCGTCTTATATTTTTAAAGGAAAGAAAGCATTTGAAAAAGAGCAGCGGTTTCAGGGAAGCTAAACAGTAATTTGTCTACATGCTACATTAAGCCATAAGCTACAACTGATAGGGTTCACACATCACACTAAGATATAGACCATAGTTTGCAAATTGTAATAGCTGGAATCAACCAAAACATTAAGCCAAAGCCAGACCAATCACATTTTGGCCTAGCATGATGTACAAACCCAAATAATAAGCCAGAATGTACTAATGGCCATGATGCAATTATCTGAACTTGGTGTCACTCAAATTGGTGCTTGTACAAGATCTGCAGAAAATCACAAGAAGCCCAGCATGGAGTCTGTGCACAACTTGAACCAGCTGAGAATGACTAACTCCACTGTTATGCATTATACTGAAAGTTTAATGTGAATTATTTTACATTTTTTAGTTTTACAAAGCAAAGACAAAGATCAGCGTAAGCATGATTGGGGTGGTGGTGGCAGAATCTACACTATATCATTTTAGGTCTTAAAATATGCAGCAAAAAGGGAAAAGGTGCTAGCTGTGTTTTCATGTCAACCTGGACTTTTGCCTTCAAGGCTGGTAGGACTGTTTGTGATACCACATCAAGAAGTTGGCAACACTCACTTCTTCCACGAGCCTGAAGGTCTGCAATCAGCTGAATTTTAAACATATTTAAATTAAAACATTGTTTTACTTAAATATTTATAAGCCACCAGTCTGGACACAGTCACCTGAGGCAGCGCAATACGTTCAAATATAAGCTACAGCAATAAAATTCGATAGCATTATATTAAAGCTTGATAATCAAACCTTAACATTCAACCCAAAAAACCCCAAACAATAATTACAACAAATATAATTCAGCCAGTAGAAGAGAAGGCACTTCCAGTGCTAGACAGAAATAATAAAAATATTAGATCTTTAAAAGCAGAAAAAAAATTAAGAAACAACAACTTCCAACTCTGGCACAACAAGCCACATGCCCAGGCAAGAAATCTATGCATGGGAGACAAAAACAAAATCAAGGGAGTTCCAGCTCATCTTCTCATTATTTGGAGAAAAGCTATTCTTCAGTGGCACTTCTGTATGATGCACATTGCATGGCTGCTATTTCTAGAAGAAAACGCGCTTGCCAGTCAACACTGATAATTGTGACTCTCTATAGAGCAGCTTCTTATGTTCCACTGGAACAATGGAACAAGTTGTGCTGCACACCTTCTCCTTTACAGGGAAGTGCGTTTGACACAAAAGAAAGCAGTGGTAGCCCAACCAGAATTGATCAGACGCAAACGTTTCCTATAGATCAGAATCATTCCAGACTCTCCTTGCCACTTCCTGAAGACCCCAGAAACAGAAAACCAACCTCAAAAGTAGTTTATTAGAGGAGTGGAAGTCAGAAATCAGAGTTCAGACATTCCAGAAAGCCTCTGCTGCTCATGAATAATAACCAAAAATTCTAAATTAGTCCCAGGTTACATTTGTACAACATATTTAATCAGTTAAAGCAACACATCATTCTAAACTTGGCTACTTTTAGGCCTGGTTCATTTTGCTTTTCTTACTGTTCCTGCTTAACATTCCATCTGAACCTTAGTAAGAAACCAAGCTTTTTGTATTGTATAAAAACAAGTATTATGGCTGAACACAGATACTAAATGACCTTAAGTACTGAAGCTTTTAAAATAAACCCTTAAGAACAGGCACAGATAATTTATGACATAGATTTAAATATGTGCCAAGGTGACAATTAAATGTCTGTGTGGATTCTTCCACACACATTTGCAATTTTGGAAGAGGTACAATGCAGACATGGGCTTTTATCCTCTCAGAAGTAGCTAAAAGTGTAGCTGTCACGCTGAAACCAAATACACTTACCTGGAAGAAACCTCACGAAACGTGGCATGAAATGAAACCGAGGACAGGAAGTATCACTGTTTTCTGATGAAGGACCTTATATAAGGAAATGAACAGCAACGTACTGTATATCACAAGGTGTAATTTCACAGGGTATTTAGCTGCAATTTTGGTACATTAGTAAAATTAAATAGCTTTTATAGAAGTGAGTGCATTCTACAAATGCGCTGCACAAGCAATTCATTTTACATTCTATGAAACAGCATTTGGTGGACTTTTTGTTTTTTGTTTTTAAAAAGCAATTTTTTAGCCCCTTCCTCTGGACCTAAAAAGATGGGGAACACATGGTCTTCCAAACATCATTAGACTATAGATCTCATTCTAAGTGGCCCTGCTGGCTGGGACCTATGGGAATTAGAATCTAGGAGCATCTGGAGAGCCACAGGTTCCCTATTTAAAGTTCAATTAAGCAAAATGAATCAAATGTGCTTAATTCCTTCTATTAGCAGAGGTCCCAGCATTTCCCATAAAACATAATTTTGACTGGCATGGAGCAGAATGTGAGTTGTGCTTCTGCAGAGGAATACATTCTTATTTTATTTTATTTATTAAATCAATTTATATAGCTGCCCATCTCACCACAGGCAACCCTGGGTGGCGTACAACAAAGCTAAAAACAGTAAAATACATTAAAAATATATAAAACACAATAAAAAAGAGAATAAAAGGAAGTTAAAAATAAGGGAGCCACCTAATTATATAGTACATATTCTTCCCATACATACGAGGTACACTCCCTTACTTATTGAAGAAACATAGGATCTAGCTTTGTCAGTAGAACACCAGATATGCCATCAGAAGTCATGGTGGGTTCCACCACTAGAGACATGTTCATGGAACTGTTCCACCAGTGAAAATTTGCCAGTACCACCCAATATATGGGATACATTTCTAGGGACAATGAATTCACTGGCTGTCTCTGTGTTTAGGCAATACATGGGTGTTGTCACTGACATGATTCTGACTGGTTACCACTGGGGGCAGTTCCCAGAACTCTGGATCCATGCATCGTTTTTAGCCCTTATGGTTTTCTCCCTGTACATTTTCCTCTCTTCAGTGGGAGGTAAAGTACATGTAGTATTGGCATAATATGAGTACAGGATTGTTCTGTCAGAACAGGGCTGAATGACGTGTATTAAAATTGGGCAATCGTGTATCAGTATATTAAGACCAGTATATTGTCACCAGCATATAACGCCAACTATTCTATAATGCCATAATAGAATGACACTGTTTTGTGCCATGTATTTGTGTGAATGAAAATGGGTGAAAAACAGAGTCCCTGAGACCCACTCAGAATGGGCTGCAGAGGCAGCAATGTTTGCTCAGATAGATCACAGTTTGTGGAGCGTGGGGACAAGTATCAGAATGAAGACTGTGAAGAAAATCTAGCAAGTGATGGTTCTCACAAAAAAGTATACTTCCCCAAACAAGAGATGGTTTTCATGTGCACCGAATAACGGAATAGTATTCTGATGGAAAAGTACCAGGTGGGATAAGAGAGTGCAAAGATGGGACTGGCCAAGCTTTTGCAGACTGGATAAGCCTTGCTGAAAGATGTAGTAATATAGATGAGAACTATACTCTTTTGGAGCCATCACACACAACAGGATACCGTGCATGGTGGGCATCCCACCTCATTTCTTCTAAAACTCAAAGCTAGCCTGGCCAGTTAGGGTTACCATTGGGTAGGTACACACAGCTGTGTGAATGTGGACCTTTTAGTACAGGAAGTAAACTATAAAAGCCATGAATCTGCATTTGTTTCTATGTGTCTGAGTCTATGGATAAAAAAGGAATAAGCAATACTAGAGGTGCTTGTTGGCCCTTGATGTGATAGAACTAGCATAGTCAACAGGATCCAAGGCTAGGTTAAAATTAAAGAGGGAACATGTTTATGTTTAGGAAGGTAATGGGGACTGTGCTAAACTCAAGCAAGAGTCCAAACAACATCTTGGAAGAAAGCTTATATGATTATTGCATTAGAGCCGTGTGTTTCTTCCACCCTTAACCTCAACAGAGCGAAGGTTTTTGTCTAGTAGGAGAACTCAGAACATACAACTGCTTGAGCTCAGAATTACAGTGAACAGTAATGAGCATTTGCCACAAAAACCTGCCATGTGCAATGTTATAATAGCTATGAAGTATGTCGAATGCTATAATGTACCAACTCTGCCTCCTTTCAAATGGGTCTTCTCCATTTATGTCCATCCCCCAACACACACTCAGCATTCTGTGACCCCTGAACATAGTGGAGGGGGAAGTTATTCCTTATATTTTCTCCCTCCTCCTGCAAGCTTCGAATGCCTGGAGTATACTTATGCCTCCTCCTAGTTTCTCAGAAGCTGTACAATACCTAGCAGGCTCTAGGTTGGGTATCTCCTGTCCTCAAATATTCTGAGGAAATTTACTGCCTCCTAATTTAGGGCTCCCCAATATTTTAGGGTCCATGGGCTCATTTAAAATTTTTCAGAGCATATCATTGACATGCACCCAAAATGATGGCCAGAAAGGGCAGTTAACTATTCCTAAAATAGCTGCCATGATGGGCATCAACAGCCACAAAATACTCATTTACCAGAAGATAGATTTATTAGGTAGCTCCTTGTCATGGCTCTAGCCCTCAAGGATGCCCTTAATTACCATCCCTAACTATCTTGTCTCTTTTTTTTTCTGGACAAATGGGCACAGCTCTGTTTGATTTTCTAAAAATCACTATATAAATACATGTGATATAAGACCCTGACTTTTGCTTTGCTACACACATTCTTCCCTTCTTTCATTAAAAGAATCTACAATCAGATGGGGCAGGGATTCTTGCATGCATCAAGAGAGAATCTATCAACAGATTAGCGAAGCAACTATACAGCAAACAGTAAGCAAACTAGAGAGCCTAAACCTAGTTCAAGCAAACCAAAGTTAGCCATTACATTTGAGCCAACATGCTATCACTGGATTCTGATCAAAAGAGATGAGAAGGCAGGGGAAAGAACCCCAAAGCACGCTGCCATTCTTCTAAAACTCTTCTAAACTACCAGAAATCTTTTCGCAAACGAATCAGCATAATGAGCCTATAGGAAGATAATGTCTTTAGACCTGACCCCAGCCTGTACCTTTTATTGTTGAAAAAGAGAAGGGCCCAAACCCTTCTCTTTAATATATATCTACCATCTCTCAAACAATATATCGACCATCACCAGATCATTCTGATATCACCAGAAACAGGATTTTTTAAAAAAATGTCTAAATACACAGTGGAAATTTCATTTCATATCTGCAATGTTTCCCATAAATATACTTTCAAGTGTGATAATTACCTATCAGATTCCAATCGTACAGTTCTAAAATATCTTTGAAGAGATAAGAAGAGAAGAGTTCCAGCCCTCGGACACAAAAGTTCTGGGGGGAAAAAGCAGTCAAGTCAAGGCCATACCATAAACATCTTAGCAGTTCACCAACTTTCATCATGATGGTTGGATGTATTCTATGCAACTAGGCATTCAGAGGGGAGGGGAGGGGAGGGGAGGGGAGGGGAGGGGAGGGGAGGGGTGAGGAGAGGAGAGGAGAGGAGAGGAGAGGAGAGGAGAGGAGAGGAGAGGAGAGGAGAGGAGAGGAACTATTGATCCTCAAATTGATCCTCAAATTGCAGGATCCTTCTCCCTCGGTCCAAGTTCCTATTTCTTTATGCATATAACAGGAGGCTGGAAAAATGAAGATTTCTTCTTAGAAAAATTGAGAAACTAGAAATGGAGATGATAGCATCTCCAGTAGTGAAGGGGAAAGATATCCATATGTTCATGCTGGCCCATTTTACTTATATTGCAGAACTGTCTTGAAGCCATGCTGTTTGCCATCCACAGCAACATTTTGTGAATAGTAGTACAGGAGTAGAGACGGGAAGTGGACACAAACTAAACTGGGGCCATGATATGGGGCAGACAACATTGCCTTGGGCTACACTTATCATTCAGCTCCAGCTGTACCTGTTATTTGAGAGAGGGGATCTTCCTCCAGATGCAATTAAGCAACCTGTGTCAATCAGATATGTGAACGTACAGTGTGCTAGGAGGAGGTTTTCCACTTTTTTTTTCCTTTTTTTTTTTTTTACAACTTTTAATTGCCTCTATCCCAAATTGGGAGGGGAAGGATGAGAGGAAGGATTATGAAAATTTTCCTGATTTTCAGGAAAGACACACAAAATGATTCAGTTGCCAGAGAGCCTTTACTTCCTTAAATGACCTCTAAATATGATGTAACAGGAAGATTTAGGTAGAATATTTACAGTATCCAATCTTATCAGAACCCTGTATGCAGAGGCCATGCTATATAGTACAGCTCTCAAATACAAGGTCAAGAATGCATTTCTTTTACTAAGAAATGCATTTCTTTTACTAAGGATCAATGATTTTTTTCATAATCAAAGCAAGGACTCAGTCCTTCTGTACTTAGGGACTTGCTTCTTCTTGTTGACTTCTGATCCAGATGTTGCTGGGTCTCTACTGGACCTCAAACTATGCGGTTTGAGTATCAGGGGAAAAAGCATACATTTATAAACAAACCAAGCTTAAATTGGTTTAATCTAAACTTAAAAGCTATTAAAAATAAGTTTTACATAGATTTCAGTGCTTCTCCAAATGTTTGCTTTTTTCCCCAAACAAAAATCAAGAGGTAACTGTGGCGGTGGTGTTTTTCCCCATTATTTTAATGCCTAGGCTTTTTCCTCACTCAGTAGAAAGATGGAAGCCTAAAGTTCTTTTCAAGCATCCTAGAGATTTTTATACCAAAAGTCTAAAGCCAGGCTAAATCCAGATATACAGTAAGCTCCATATATGAACAAATGAGATATTCAGAAAGGAAGACCTTTCTCTTATAATTCACTTATCTTAGAATGTCGGTAGTGGTGTAACAAGACATTTTCCTGATCGTTTCCAATCCAAATTGGAACTGCTTATTTCATGAACAAGTGGGAAACAAATAATTTAAACACTCATAGTCTAGTTTGGAGAGAAATAAATTTGACTGTAGAGGAGATGGGAAATAGAAAAAGGAAAAACAGAATGGAGGATCTCAGAAGAGGATATTTAACTTCCTAAATAGGAGCTTCCTCTCTGAAAATATTTATTTCAGGCCCCAGCTGAGAGATAAAATCATTATATGCAATTCCAATTCTCTTTTCACAGACTATTTTTGTTTCACCAAAACTAGATGCTAATACTGTCATTTGAAAGACTTTTCTTGCACTGAAAATTTGACCTCTAGCCTTAAATATATACCTTTTTTTTTTGTTTGTTTGTAACAGAGGTAAAATAATCTGAATGCTTTTTTCCTACCTGAGGAAAAGTTTCAGAAGCACTAATATTTTATTCAGCTGAGGTTACCGGCCTGCTTTTATGGGGGGCATATGCTTAACTTGTTTTAAACCTTGCATTATTGTATTTTTATAATAATATTCCAGAATCATAGATATTGTTATTCTAAAACAGTGTATCTTTAATTACAAGTGCCCATCCAGGCAGACAGTATGTTCCACTTCAGAATACGCATGAATCAAAATCTAAAGTATCTTGGTGCATTGCAAACCAAACAGATGTCTTGAATAATCACTCTCGTAACTTACTTCAGGCATCATCTCCTCAATGAAATGAATTGTATAATCAATGTTAAATCTGATTACTTTACACAGAGGAATCTAGAAAGAGACAAAGAAACATGGAACACTTTTAAGGGGCAGTGCAATCAACACTCTTAGAGCATCTGCTGTCTTCTGATCAAATATAATGGTGTTGCATATGTAAAATAAAGTTTATGATCACCAGCTGGCAAATGGCATTGAAAGCAGGAAGGATAAGGAGGTGATCAAATGCTGCCATCTACTGGAACTTTAAAGCAGATGCACCAAAGAGATTGAATGAATACAAGTAGGCCCTACAATGAGAATACCTACACTGCAGAGGGAATACAGAAAAGCTGTTCACAGAATTTATGATACTTCTAATCCATCAAATAATTTATATTTTCAGAATTTGAGATGTAAATACAATTATAGGATACAGATCATTTAATAACACTGGTGAGCATCTGCTAGCAACGAAATACTAATATGTTTTATTACATAGTATTTACTTTGCTTTAAAAACTTCACATCAACATTTTGATCTTAATATCACACAAACAGTACTGTGGCTTATCCAATCGTCACCCCCAGACAGGAGTTCCCAAGTGTTATGCTCCTGTGATCCCTAAATATGAAAGCAAGCTCTGTGCCCCCCATATTGAGGTTCGGAATGGGCAAGAATGAAATAGACCACCTACTTTAAATCCCATCATTACATTTTAATCTATATTTCATAGAGGTTCGCAAATTGGTGCAGGCAAAATAAAGAACCAAGACCAGAGCAAGTTTTGACAGTCAAAACTCACTCTGCTTTGGCTGAGCAAGCCTGCAGCCAGTTTACAGGCAAGGTTTGACAGCTTGTAAATCCCTTGCAGAGGCGGTGGTGGGAGATGGGGGAGTGTCCCAACTCCCAGTCCGAGAAGCCCTTCTGGAAGGCATTAGCTAAATTAAGGTTTGACCAAAATCTTAACACTCACAGTTCATGCTCTTCAAACAGCAGAAAACCAGCTCTCGTGGTTTAATTACAAAAGGCCAACAATCTTTGGCCACCCTATCACACAGCTTATAGCTGAAAGAGATCTCAAAAGGCACTGAGATGCTAGCTCAGGCTGGGGAAGCGGATGCCTTTTAATAAAATGCATCCACCTGAAAAGTTGGTACCAGAGTCTTTCTGATTTTACTCTGTGGTGGAACTCTCTGGCCGCAGAAGTGCAGTTTTGGCTAAGGATTGTTATTGGTGTTATACTATCTGCCAGAATACCTTGGATGAGTAGTAGTTTAATTGATGCCTCCAATAATAGTAACAACAGGAGGAGGAGGAGAAATAATCAGTACGGATTCTGGGATATGTTCCTCTGCCATCAATCTGTTTATGTAGCATGTGTTTAAAAGAGAATTGAGAAGATGCTAAACCGGCTGAATGCGCTCTCTTGCAAATGAACAGATGGATGTTTTAGGAAAGGTTATCCTTCTTCAGAGAAAGTCCTAACAAGGCTCTAGAGAAGTTTACATCCCAGGACCAAAATGCTCCTCTCTGCAGAATATATACTTCTGCAACAAAACTGTTTACCTATTTAGAAATGCACCATTTCATCAAACAAAGCGGTTAGCAAAACAGCTATACGGAATATGGGCCAAAGTGAGAAACTCAAATGAATCCAAGGGAGATTGGAAATCACTCTTATGATTAACTTTGGGGAAGTACTGGCTTTCCCCCTCCAGCCACCTTACACATTTCAATTTGGCAGTAACCTGAGAAGTAATAAAACGGAAGTAAATAGCCTTGTTATACAAAGCTGTATTATTAAGGTCTCTTTATTCCAAAACGATTTATTCTGCCGGGCAGCGGTTCTTCGGTCCCACAGAAAATCTCCTCTGGAAGTAGGTAGTAAAGCCCTGAAGAGATGGTGGGGAATTAATTGGGCTGTGCAGGCTTAGAAAAGAATTTGGAAGAAATGCTTTGGGCCTTACTCTGCTATTCATTAAAGCAGCCCAACTTTTTTCAGACCCCTGCGTGAGGTTGTGAACAAATATGCCACTCCTTTAAGAATCCACTCATTCAAATTAATGCAGGTCTTAAAACACTGTCACCTCTTCTTCAGGCCGATGCACGAAGCCCAAAGCACTCCTCCCGAGACATTTCGGAAGCATGCATAGCCCTAGGAATTAAGCCGAGTCTCGTTTATGTGCCAGGGCAGACATGTAAACGCTGCAGGAAACCACCAGAATATAAAAGAAAGCGTACTTACATTTGTGAGTGGAGCGTGGGAAAACATGGAAAATCCCTCAAAAATGTATTCGTGGTCATCATACTCTATGACGGTGGGTCTGTCTGTCTAAAGAAATAAAATCAAAAGCTGGGGAGAGCCGTCCTGGGAGACTTCAAGTGAAAAAGGCAGCTTTGTGGCTGCCATCATGTCGCAGATCACTTACTAAGAAGTTGGTAGGAGGCGACACTGTAATGCGGTAGTGGAACAATCTTCCAGCATTGTTGGTCATAGGGCGACAGGGTTTAATAGGCTTTAAGGAGAGAAGAATATAGGAAGAAGTCATGAAGGATGCTTAATCCCCACAAAAGAGGAGTAGAAAAATCCTGCTTGCTCTAAACCGGCCTTCCTTCATGTGGATCCTTTCAAACCTCTGGACGCTCTGAATCCCCAGCCATTGCTGAGTATTGCTGACATCCACACATCTAGAGGGAATCCGGGCTGGGACAGGCTGCTCTAAAGAGCCCCCAGTGTGAGTGGCTGGACTGAAGCAGAAGCAATAAAACTAAGGTCATGTTTATGCTAAGCAGGAGGAGAAAGGAAAAGAATGGGCCTTGCTTCAGGAGACCTGATGGGAGTTGCCCGTTTTGATGCTTCCCTACATTAAAAAGTTCTAAGTAAAGATTACTGCACTGACTCAGCTCTTCTCATCTGAAGCGAGTGGCTATGCAACTAAGGCATTATCAGAACTGCACATCTGGAAAGCTCCAAGCTAATGAAGGCTGGACCAGCATATCATCCCCTGCTAGATATGTTTTCTTCATGCAGGTTGCCTTCAAAATGCCAGTTGTTCTCCTCCCAGCTATAGTCTTCCAAATACGGCTAAAATATTCCAGCAGCCCCCGAAAATAACAATAAAATAATAATAATTTATTAAAATGCGTAGGCTGCCTGACTCTCAAGGAATATGGCCAACGGCGAGAAATGCTGAGAGATACAGCTCTCCGCGTCTGCGGCAACAGAAAACAAAGCAGAGTTTCATTTAATCCAGTCTGGCAAATCTGTTTGTAGCAAGCCATGTCCATAAGTAACTCTTCTCCACTGAGAAACTAAAACCCAGTTACCTCTTCTCCAGGATAGATGCCATGTCTTATCCCTGTTCTCCTGGCTTTGGCACTACATTTGCAAAGAGGCCCATCGTTCATCTGTTTTAAAAGAAAAAGGGTTAAAGTGATACTGAGTTGAACTGATGAAAAAGATGAACATTTAAATATAAGGGGCAAACATTCGGACTTCAAGGGCCACACTTCTTTTTAAATAATGTTTCAAGTGACTGCATATGGGGGGGGGGCAACACTCTAACAGCATAACTGGAGAGATGTAATTATATAAACTCATTTTTCCTTTTTTTTTTTCTTTAATAGGGAAGCTTTTTCTAGATACAGTAAGCCCACTCAGAACGTAATGCATCGATTTGTTCTTGTTTTATTATTTTATTTCGTTCCCCACCAAAATCAGGATGAAATCACATCGCTGTTGTTATGTGAACTGCAGCAAAGGCTGATAGAACAATACCAGGAGGTTGAAATGTGATCCATTTAAGAGAATTACCATGTCTGGGCTGCAGAAGTCCAGAAGACAAGCAGGTGGCAGCAGAAGGAAAGAATTTTCTGCATCTTTTTGCTACCATCAAGTGATCATCTGGACTTCCCCTGCTCAGACACAGTAGCCCTAATTTAAAAACCTAAGGCAATACCCAAAATAGAGCCATTTTTTAAAATTTGAATTTATCTGAACACTGCTGAATAGAACTGTTATTCACCAAACTATTTTTTTTTAAAAAATGGATTATAGTACTTCCCAAACTGTGTCCATTTTAAAATTCATAAATGGAACTGGTCAGAATGATACCCATAACCTCTATTTTTATTTTTATTTTTTGGTGAGAGGGCTTATTGAATGCTTACAACCCAATTCTAGCCTAGGCTTCTTGACAACACAGTAACTTTCCACCTAAAACGAGGTTTGACATTAGAAAACATTCCTACCTGAATTCCGAGGAGATTTTTAATCTGCAGATGATAACATTATATGTTTTTTTCCTGAAAGGTCCAGTTATTAGCCTCTCTAATGAAAAATACTAGAAACCAAGGCAGACTATTATTCTATTTAGTTCAGGGCTGGGCTCATGGGGGCTCCAGGGACATTTGTTAAGCCCTTTTTCCATGCCCCCAAGCTCCACTGGGCCACAATTGCCCAAAATACCGTAGGCAATATGGTGTCCCACCTTTTTACAGAAGGAAGCACATGAAAAATATAAGCTAAACACTAATTGAAGCCTCTACGCTTTTCTTTTGGGGGGAAAAAAACATGATTTCTCCTCCAAAATCTATTTTGTCTGCACACAATTTCTCCAGCACCTTCTTTATTCAGACTTTAAAGTGCACCACGGCATACTTGCTAACAACAGCTTGATGATCCACAAAGCAACAATATTAGGGAAAGAAAAAGATGGTCAAAGGAGAATATGATTCTTATAAAGACAGAGGTGGAAGATGGTGTTTTTGGATACAGCTTAGTATTTGTTCTCTGGACACATTTCAATTTCCTGTACCTTCAACTCTACAGGAACATGGACAAAATTAGAACAAAATATAGTGTTCAAAATTAAACTGGGCCTATTGAATACCATCTTTCAAGCCGCATTCAACGTATCAGAGTAATTTAGCATACGCTTTCAGAATGGAAAAAAAAGAAGTATGTAAGTTGCTAAAATTGCTGTTCTTACATCAGAAGAGTAGGCAAGTCTATGATTTCTCCTCAATAAAAGTGGCTGACCTTTCCAACTTTATGCATGCAGACTATATCCCTATTATTTGCAAAGCTGGGTTTAGGACACATAAGCAATATGCCAGCAATTTTAAGTGCTTGCCTTCCTAAGAGTTGTTTGTTTTAAATTAAATGAAAGCAATACACAATACACCAGGATGCCTTGATACATGGATGCAACCAAATGAAAAAGGATGCTAACACAATTTACTTCATTAGCTCTTGTTTGCTCACAACCTTTGTATTCTTTAGATTAGGGCAGCATTAAACATCTTGGGGTTTTAATTTAAACGGTCTCGTCCTATTTAACTTGCTTTTGGGGCAGTCAAGGCCAGCTTCCATTTAAATTGAGAAGTTCCATTTAGATTTAAAGAATAACGGGGGACAAAAATGGATACTGGAAGAAAACAGACATGGAAGAAAAAGAAAGAAGTGGAAGAAACTAGAGAAGGACGTCACTGTCATACTGTGAACTTGTAAACAACTGGACGTAAACCGTAAGTAAACATTCAAAGTTGCAGAAAGATGCTAGGTTTAACTTTCAGCTTTGTACTATGTAGAGCAGGGGGGTTTAGACTGAAGTCCATGGATCCCTTGGGGGTCTGTGGGTAGATTTCAGGGGTCTGTGAACTGGGATGGGAAAAATATAACAACTTTATTTTCAACTTTAATTGAAATTTAGCTTTTAATTTAATAATGAATATATGCAACAAAGTAATTTATGCCTCTAGACTCCAAAAAAACTTCAATCAACCTCACTATTTAAAATTGTTGTACCCTAAAAAAATGAAATGTGAATACATTTGGTGTGTGAAGTACATTTTTCTCCAAAAGCATGATTGATAATGTTCAACAGAGTTTGCATTTCAAAGGTTCTTTTGTAGCTAAATATCCATGCTTGCCATTATTTTGATAACTGAATTTAAGTATAATTGGTTTCCTTTGTAATACAATCTGTATCCATGCATTTTATTTTATGCATTTAAATTTATTTTTCTAAGAAGGGGTCTATGGCACAAAAAGGTTAAGAACCCTTGACATACGGGTTGTGTTCTCTTCTGTTCACTTACAGATTCATTGAAATACGCAATTTGACAGGAGTACCCACATTTTTGCATGCAGCTATGAGTTAATCTCCCAAAAAAAGGAAGGGAAAATGAGCATAAGGAAAGAGAATATAATCCAAAATGCTCCTAAAAACCACTGAATCTACTAGCTGGCTAGCTTTTGCTGTAAAAACTTGCTTGTAGCTGTTCATCTTTGACATTTGCATTACATTTTTAACCAGTAATGACTTTCCACTGGCAATCATGTCTAATACTTGAACTTGTTCAGTTCTTTGGGCTTAACTTCTAATTACAGGTAGTCCCTGAGTTAGGACCACTCATCAGCGACTGTTCAAAGTTACAACAGCACGAAACGAGAGGGACTTATGAATGGTCCACAAAGTTGTGGCAGCTGCATCATCTTCATGGTCACATGATTGCAATCTGGGTGCTCAGGCGCCTGGCTCACAATTACAACATCGCAGCAAGCCACAATCACGTGATCGCCATTTGCGACCTTCCCTTATGGCTTCCCACAAGAAAGTCAATTGTGAAGCTGGCAGGGAACCTCCCATAAGTCACTCCTACTGCTTTTTCTCCCAAGGAGCCTGACTATGGAGTACCCAGAGAGATGTCTTTCGAAAGATTATTTGCTTTACTGAACCTAGTATAGAAGGCAGGCAATTTTTTTAAACAAACAAACAATAAACCAGGCCCAAGGCTGAATTTGTACCAGAGTAGTCGATTTATCAGGTCAGCAGCACCCGTAATACTTAACAGTGCTCCAGCTTGGTAAGTGGGACCAAGTGTCCCAGGTTGATAAGTGGGACAACCCACCCAGGTTCAAACTGCAGGTGGGACCATATGAGACTTGAGTATAGAAACAAACAAATATCTTCCAAAGAGAAAGCTAATACTTCTTCTAGACATCTAGTTATCTTTCATCTTTACGGAAGGTGGGATGGAGTGGGGTTTTTTTGGGGGGGGGAAGGAACTTTCAATCTTGGGAGCTCCCCTCCAATGCCCCCCCCCAAAGTATTCTTATCTTGATACAGAACCACCTAAGCAAAAAGTAAACTTGGAGCTACCGAAACCAGTGCAGCAAATGAGTCACTACTGAAGTAAGTCTCACTCCTTGTGGCTTGAGGTGAACCGGCTAGTATACAGCCTTGGGCTCCCTTTCTCAAGTGGAGTACCTGTCCAGGATCATTGTACCACAGCTCCTCATGCAGACGATCAGGGTGGGCCTTTTTCCGCTTAATTTCAGCAATGACATCAAAAACTTCAGAATCAGAACTGCTGGAGCAGCTGTCATCTTCTGAGTCACAATCAGAATCACTGGAGCTCCCTGTGGTCACCAAAAGACAACAAAATGGGAGATGAAGAAAATTGTCTACTCATTTGGGTCCTAGAAAGTCTTACATGAGCCAATGGTCAACCAATGGCCTTTCATTCCAGAGGCAAAAGGAAGTGGACACACACAGAAAAGGCACTCAGATAAGGTTTTCTTTGAACCAACACAACTCACTCACTCACTCGTTTATTAAATTTGATGCCACCTGACTGAAATGACTCTGGGCAACTCACAGTATCAAACAAAAAACAAATTAAAAACACAGTAAGATATAAAGAAGCATGGCATCTGACCACTCAATGAAGAACTTGTATAAAAATTCATCCAGTAAGGGGTCCCATCCTCCCTAACCCACGGCCTGGGACAACAGCCATCGGGTGGGAGTCACACAGATTTCAGGGAGGATTTCATTCCAGAGGGCGGCCGCCATGACAGAGAATGCACACAACCTGGGTCCCAATAAATGATATCGTTAAGCTAGGCAGAAATCATGGGAGATAAGTGGTCCCTCAGATAACCTGGCCCTATGCCATGTAGGGCTTTATAGGTGATAGCCAGCACCTTGAATCGCACCCAGAAACATACTGGCAACCAGTGCAGCTCATAAAGCAGAGGTGTCACATTGCCACATCGCTGCATTTGAAGCAGTTGAAACTTCCATGGCCTTCAAGGGCAGCTTCATGCAAAGCACACTGAAATAGTTGAGCCTTGGGGCGATGAGGGCATGATTGACTGTCTAAACAGCTTCCTGATCCCGGAAGGGGTGCAACCGGCATAGAAGATGGAATTGTGCAAAACCTTCTTAGCCACAGCTGCTACCTGCTCTTCAAACAGGAGCTGTAAATCCAAGAAGACCCGCAGATTGTACACTTTTCTTGAATAGGGAAGTGCAACTAAGATTCCAAGATTAAAGATGGAAAATCCCTGGATATGGGGGCTCTAATACCCACAACCATTTAGTTTGGTAGGATTAAGTTGAAGTTGGTTTCTCCCCATCACACAGCCTCCAAGTACTGGGACAAGACCTCAACTGCATATCTTGGCCAGCTCAGGGTCAAAGATATAATTGAGTATCATCAGCATATTGATGATACCAAACCCCAAATTGACAGATGACCTCGCCCAGTAGTTTCATGCAGATGTTAAACAGGCTTCTATTAAATGAAGCAGACATTGCTCCAAAGGCCCAGTCAAAGCGTATCAAAAATAAAGCAGAATTGAGTTGTACTTTCTTTGTTCTTAGTAGTCTCTCTTAAAATAGACAGATCATCATAGGACTCATTCACATTTGCTCATGGTCAATATCAGTATCAGTCATTTCTTGCATCCAGCCTTTCATAAAACTGCCCTCACATGTAGAGAATGGAATAAATGGAATGGATAAAAGAAAAGAACAAAATTATAGCTGGAATGATAAACCAGAAAGTTAGTGTGCGATTAAAATTCTTTTTAACGATTCTGTAAAAAAAAGTATGAATCATACCATGAATGTTTTTATCAATTTAACTATGGCAAAAAATTAAGAAAGAACTGCTGCAATAACATGGATATTGACTTGAAATGAACCTTTTCTAAAAATTGCAAGTATTAATTTGTCATGACAAATTAATATGTGACAAGTCTTATTAAAGTTTAGTGACAAGGCAAAAATACAATAAAAACGTTGATATTATATGATGGGGAGAAGGAGAGATAATTATCCACCTTAAAGTATATTTTACAAATTCTATTAACTGGATTAGTGACTGAGAATTTGAACCTAATAGTTGTAGTTCTTAATTTGAAATTTTTAAAAAAGATAAAAGGTCCACTATAAAAAACGTTATCCAAATGCAAATGAAAAGGAATATTCTTTGATATGCATCTGCGGCAAAGAATAATTTTACTACTGTAACTAATAAGATTTTGGAGCAGGTTACTCATGTCTGCAACTCCCAGTGTTAATGTCTAAAAATGGGAATAGAAAACCTGTGGTCCTCCACTTCAAAGTGAGGTGACATGAAAAGAAAGGAAAGAAATAACTGCACAAAGAGAGAGAGCACAATCCTGCCATGCTGGCTTTGATACCCATCCCTGACATGTGGCCCTCAACAAATTACTGCAGGAGGAGTGCAAACCTTAATTGGTAAAAAAAAAAAAAGGTCAAAGGTCTATGGCCCAAAGACATTGGGTCCACCTCATCTTCAGAACATGACATCTCCTTGTATTTCAAAAAAAGTGTCACAGCCAATGCCATTTTCTGTCATGAGAAAAATAATCCAAAATTCATTCTCGTCTTCTCGGGCATCACAGACAATACAGAGAATGATGACAGGCTTTCTTGTCTTATTCCAGCTTCCCACAGCAGAGAAAAAGGTTGAAGAAACAGATACTTAATATGGGATTGGAGGGCACAAAGGAAGTCCTCCAAGGCTGAATTTGACTATCCCTTCAAGAAAGTAGAAAGATCTTCCTGGAATATACAGGCTTTACCAATATGATACTTACCTACATCTTCATCCAGTTTGGTCTTGGGTGGCTCCCATGGAGGCCTTGCAGCTTTAGCCTTTGCTTGACGCTTTCCTAGCTCTTCTTCAAATTTTTCATACAAATCTCTGAGTCGGCTTGTTCCCACAACCGTGGAATCCCCCTTGCAAACGCAATCATGGGAAAACAAAAAAGTTACAACTATTTTGAAAGGATAAGGATCTGCTGAAAGCAATCTGCCTTTTTGAAAACAATCTCTCATGTTAAAGAGAAATCATGCAAATCATTTATATCAGGTGTTAGCATGTAAGCAGCAACTTAAAGATAGATATTCCACAACAGAGGAATATTTGACATCCATCCAGCAGTGATCACTAGTGTAGAAAAATAAAAATGTGGAAGAATTTTCTGTTCCACTCAGATAGACATCACAGAACATCTGCTCTCTGTGGCCTTGCATCCCCAAGATAAACATGCACAGTAGCAAAAGCATTTCCAAATTGTAAATAGCAAGCAATTCGTGTAAATTGTTCTTTTTGTGAAATAATCATAAAATCCCATTTACAATGAGGTGCAGTCAAATGCAGCCAAATATGTGCCGATGACTGATGGGTAGGACTGCAAGATTTCCTTATCCATAAATGCTTTCCATGATTGCATACTATAATACAGGTAGTCCTTGCTTACTGACTGCCTCATTCAGCAACTGTTTGAAGTTACAATATCGCTGTCCCTCAGTCATGTGATCGCCATTACAGTCAATATGCGTTGTCCTGCGCCTGACCTGCTGTTTTACTTTTTCTCCCCACCTTGCAGAGCGGAGAAATTGGAGAGGAAGGGATTACAAGAGAGTAAGTAGGCACATAATGGGGAATACAGTGGCTGTTTGTGAGTGTGCTCACAGTGCCAACATATTGCTTTTGATGTGTATTTCCCATTGTATGCCTCCCTACTCTCTTGTAATCCTGCCCTTTCCAATTCTCCACTCTGCGAGGGGGAGGAAATAAACAATTTCTGTAGGCAATCTCTCCTGCATCTGACCCGTTTCCCCCCCACTCACAGAGCGATTGGAGAGGAAGGGATTACAAGGAAGTAAGCAGGCACACAATGGGGAATACACTGGTCTGTTTGCATAGTGCACTCCCAACTGCCAGTATATTCCTTTTGATGTGTATTCCCCACCTGATGTATGCCTGCTCGCTCCCTTGTAATCCCTTCCTCTCCAATGAATGTAAATATAAACATTAATCCCCTTCTTGCTAATTATCCCAGCACTGGTGTGAAAGGGTGGGGGAATGGTTAGGAGGCAAACAAAAGGAGAAGGGGAAGTTTTAAGCTGGCTATGTGAGGGGGGGCATTCCAAAGGGCAGGGGAGTGGGGAAAAGGAAAGCACAGTCACAGTCACATGATTTCCCACTTAGCGACCACTTCTCTTAGTAATGGAGTTGCCAATCCCAATTGTAGTCACTAAGTGAGGACTACCTGTATGTCATCAAAGCAGTCATTCCATTTCATTCTGTACCTAGTTAGACTTCATCTGGAGGACTGCATCCATCCAGTTTCAGGCATAACTTTTTAAAAAGGATAGAGAACATATTTAGAGGGAACCGAGGAAAGAAAGTACTTTGAGGAACTGTTGAAGGAATTGTGCATACTTGAGCAGTGTTTTTCAACCTTACCAACTCTATGATGTGTGGACTTCATGCTGGCTGGGGAATTCTGGGAGTTTAAGGCCACACATCATAGAGTTGCCAAAGTTGAGAAATACTGCTCTAGAGTGAGGGGAAAACATAACAGCACTCTTCAAAGAGATGCCAAACAGAATAGGGGCAAGATTTGTTCTCTACTGCACCAGAGGACAGGAAAGGATCCAATTGTTACAACTTATATGAGGGTAGCTTTTGAAAGGATATCAGGAGAAACCTCTTGATGCTGGAACCTATTAGAAATGATTTGAGTCTATCTCACTGGAAGTCTCCAAGCGGAGACTGGATAGCTATCTGTTAGAGATGCTATAACCCTGGATGTTCTGCAAGGGAATGGAATAGGATACCCAAAATGTCCCTTATAGCCCCAACATTCTATGATTCTGTTGAGGCATCTTTCTGTTGTAGGAGGATGTTTATTCACTTATTTATTGAATTTCTATATTGTTGAACTCCAGAAGTGACAATTTCCACACTTATGATCTCAGTAGAAATAGAACAAGAGCTTATGTCCATGCTGTCGTCATCCTCATCATCATATGAATCCCAGAACAGATGCAATGGTACATGAGAATGACCTTGGGAGACAGGAGGAAGAGCTGCAGCCTAGACAACAGTCTGATAAAAAAAATCTGAGTCTGAAGGAAGGGTGGGGGTGGAGAAAGCATCTCAGAAAGGACCCTCCCTAGTTTTGGGGAGAGTAAAAGTAAGGGAGGGAAGAGGTATTTTCAGACTTGCAAGATTTTGTTATGTAACCTTACAGTATAGGTAGCGTTAGTACTCATGGTTGGTGCTTCCTTGTCTGGACTACATCGAAGGGCTGACAACAACATCTCTCCTGACTCATGCAAAGCAGAGTTATCAGAAAAAAGTTTTTTAGAGGGGATATGCAAAGTGTTTTGTAACCAGACTGTTCCATGGACAGAATTTTAGGTTATCTGTGCTTGGATCAATTCATGTATGTTTTGTCTGGACACAAACTTGGAACATGTATATTCAGTCCATGCACTTAGGCTGGTGCAAGAAGGGTGAGAGAGAAAAGGAGATACATCAGCCTTACTCTAAGTCCCCTCCAGATTTGGTCTCAGCCAAAACCCAAACAATCAAAATGAAATGGCCAAGCCTAAATTCAAGACTACAATGTATTACATGTTTCATGCACAAAATATATTTTTATTTCATGCGTATCCCTAGTTTGTATGTCTGCAAACCTGAAAATAAGCACCATGCAATGTTTAAAATGATATCCTGAATTTCTCCCAAAAGTGGTATTCACAAAAATGGTCTATAGATCAAATGCAAAATTACAACCAAACCCTTAAAATCAAATCAATTTTACAAAAAGAATCAATGTGGATATTTTAACCGCTGATTTTTTTAAAAAACATACATCTGATTTTTAATTGTAACTACAGGTTTTAAAAACTGCATTTTGCTAAAGAATATTGATCTTTAACAGAGAGATACATTACAGTCTGTTTTCATAGTTGCTTACCAACACACTATTGAACACTAGGGGCAATATGTGATCCTGAAGATCAAACAGTTTTATTCAAACCTTTTCTCCAACTACTTCCTTGTTTCAGAAAAACAAAGCTCTTTTAATAAATGACTGTGGAATCCAATATGTGATACAGCTGTATAGGAAAATTTCTATTACTCTAGATGCCTCTAGGTTTAAAGACTGCAATTCTGTAGCCACGTACCTGCACCATCTTATTTACTTTGTATACAGAGAAAACCAAACAGAGATCTTTAATTACTCCCACAAACAAATACAAGCTCTAATTTAAGGCATGTGAAATGCACAAATACAGGTAGTCCTTGTTTAGCAACTGCCTCATTAGGCAACCATTTGCAAATATGATGGTAATAAATGATAGGAAAAAAATCATTTTCCAACCATTACAGCCATGTATGCCCAAAATTCTGTGCCTGACAATAATGCATGCGATGAGAGTAATGCTGGTGATACTGCATGAGGGAACTTTATCTAAATGAGATGGCAGCAGCCAGTGAACTTCACAGTGTCACTCTCTTTCTCTCTGTCACATGGTTCACTTAACGACCATGTCACTTAGTGACCATTTTGCCAGAATCAATTGTGGTTGCTAACTACCTGTAGAGGGCCTGGATTATACATCTAAATAGTGTAAACAACAGATCCTATTTGGTTGCAAAGAGATGCATTTGAATGTTTACAGTACAGTGGTGCCTCGGTTCACGAACGTTTCTGTTCACAAACAATTCGGGTCACGAACAGCTCCGTTCGCAAAATTTTGCCTCCGTTCACGAACGCCGGATCGGGTTATGAACAGGATCCGCGGCCATTTTCCCTCCCGTGACACATGGTCGCGGCTTCCTGTAGGGAGGGGGACTCTCCCTCCAAGCAATATCTGCCTCCCCACCCGCCTTCCTGTCCTCCACGCCAGAAGTCGCGTTGAGCAAGGTTAGTTTTCTCTCTCTTCGTGCTGTACTGTGTGTCATATTTTTGCGGTTTTAAAAAAAAAAACATATGGTTCAGAATGGATTAACCATAATTACATTGAACCTTATGGGGAAATTTGATTCAGGACACGATCAAAAATCGGTTGGCGACCAAATTCAGAGGGGTCAGAACGGATTGACCGTATTTACACTGAACCTTATGGGAAAATTGGATTCGGTTCACGACCAATTCGGTTCGCGACCAGAGTCACAGAACGAATTAAGTTTGTGAACCGAGGTACCACTGTATTAATATTAAGGAAACATATACATTACAAAATGGAAAATTTTGTAATGTATGTTTCCTTAAGTTTTTATGTTTCCTTAATATTAATTTTAAATATTAAAGTTAATATGTTTCCTTAATATTAATTTTAAACCTTCCCTTTAAGATTTTAAAGGGAAGGTTTTAAATTGGCCAATTTTTATGTTGGTTTAAACCAGGACAAATGGGGAGATGATACTCAGAATAGTCCAGAAGATTTTGCTGTGCAGCCCAATATATTTCAGCCCCCAAATCCTTTATTAAGGACAATGAAACGTCTTCCACTTTTTTGGCAGTATATCATTTGCTTGTTTTGTATTTCAATCCATACTATTTTCTTGGTGAGAGTTCTAACATGCAGGGCAGAATGAATGGTCTGTTCCATGAAAAATCATATTATATTTTATTCTACAGTTGGGAGGAGGAAGGGAAGACCAATATTGGTCTTAGAACCTAAAATTACTTAATTAAAATTAGTTATGGAAAGTAAGCTTCTTATTTTCTCTCCCCTTCTGCAGCCCATGAGAAGACTCTGGAGGATCCTTCCTGTAACACAGCAAAATAGTGTGCAGAGACATGTTGGAGAGGAAAAGGCATTGCCCAGAATCAGGCACAGGTCCCATTACCACACTTTTGGGTAACTCTCAGTTACGCACTGTGTCACATTATTCTGCAAGGCACAGCCCAACACTCTAGAGAAACTTTATGGAGAATTCAGAGAGCTGCAGAAGGTACAGGAAACATTTCTTACCTGAGCTTTGTTAAGTTTTATTTATAATCCAAGTCACTGGTTGCCAGAATTCCTCAGAATACATACCACTTGATCCATGGGATCATTTGAATAGTAGCTTTCTGAATGGGTACAGCGAACCCACACTGGCTTCAGTAGATCCTCATCTTCTTCCTCATTCTTTTCACCTGTTGACTCTTCTGGCTCTTTGTCCTTGATGGAGGTATAACTTTTCTCTCTATTGGCATTTTCTGACCACCGCTCCCTGTCCTCTTCCCAACGGGGTCTCTTTCGGTCTTGGCTGGGAGATCGACTGTGCAAGAAGGGAAGGAAGTAAAAGTCAACATTTAGTAGCAAAACTAACCCCAGTTCACATATAAGTTCATGTATAAATGCATCAGTGCCTCCATAAAAAAGCTATGGTTTTTCCTTGCCTTGCAAGGTAGCCATGTGATCCCAGGACAATCTCTGTCTGATGGGCTGTCAGCATGTCATACAGCCAGTTTAGTGCTGTGGTTAAGATGTTGGATTAGAAACCGGGAGACTGTGAGTTCTAGTCCTCCCTTAGGCATGAAAGCCAACTGGGCGACTTTGGGCCAGTCACTTTGTCTCAGCCCAACCCACTTCACAGGGTTGTTGTTATGGGGAAAAGAAAAGGTGGGAGCATTATGTACACTGCCTTGAATTGTACAAAATAAAGGTAGAAGATAAATCTAATTAAAAACAATGTCATTCCACTGCAAAATACCTTATCATATCCTCCAAGGAATAATAAAATAGGGACAGAATAAAGCTAGGACAGTCTCCCTTTTACATCTACCATTTCTCATAGCAAAAGGCAAAAACTAATGTTGCCTTGCCTAACCTAACCATTCAAATATGTTGGCTTACACATCCATTATGCTTAACCTCGATGGACAAGCTAATTGGATGATGCTAGTTGAACTCGAACACCTTTGGGGGACAACTCATTGAAGAAGGACGGTCACATGAGACAGTCTCATGAAAATAAAGAAACCAAAAAAAACAACAGTCCATTCAACAGCTCTTAGAGTCAAGTATCCGATCTTACCTTCCTGTTCTTTTGTGATCTTTTCTATAGGACCTTTCTGTAGATGGTGATCGCCGACTATCACGGTGCCTGTGCCTTTCCCTTTGATGCTCCCTTTAAGAATGTTTAAAAAATCACAATCCTCAGTGTGGAAACATTCAGGTCCCAAAATACATGGGGAGAACCAGAACTGAATAGATCACCAACCTAAAAGCTCCAGAGTGCAAGACATACCATTGCCTCTCCCCATGCCATTTTATGATTAACATCTACTAGCTACCTTGCTTTTCCTGTTTAACCTTACCAGCTTCACAGTCATAGGTTTCAAACTAAGGTTTGAAAAAGAACCCAGATGTACCATTTATGGAGCCTCAAAAAAAGAAGGAATTGCTGCTTTATTCTCAGCTTTGCTATAATACAACACAGGGATCAGCAGCCTTTTCAGGCAACAGGTGCTGTCACGTGATCTTGCACGAGGGTGTGGGTGCCACCCAATAAAAATCACCCCAAACCTTGCGAAATGCTTACATTTCAAAAGATGGTGATAATCTTATGTGAGGACACCAAACTTTCATGAGATTCAGGTACTTGGTAAAATTTCTTATATTTTTAAATCAATCCTAATTTAGAGTAGGCACATATATCATTAAGAGCACTTCCAAATAAAGCAGGTAGGGAGAATGATATTGTAGGTACTAGTCTAGGAGACAGTAGGTGACCCAAATTACCAATGGGTCCTACCCGCCTATTTCTATACCTCTGCGATTCTACCTTGGTCTTCTAATTTTAGCAATGAGACACTGAAGAACAATCTGAGCAGGAACTAGTAATCACTTTTTTCCATGAAAATAGTAACAACAAGGGGAGGGGGGAGGGCAGGAGAAGAGAGCACCTCAAAACACCTGTTTAATACGGTAGAAGGAAAGCTAGACTTGATGAGCAAAATGAATCTTATGCTTCTGAGAACCTGGAGCTAAAAATAGAGGAGATGAAGCTTCCCTCCCCTTAGCCCACAAGTTTTGTTAATCTGCCATGGTAGAGCTCTAACAACCATCAACCCTCTATCAAACCTGGAGATGGAAGGAAGAAGCATGTGGAATCTCTATACCCAACAGACTCAAATTTGTAACAGAGAAGTCAAGAAAGTTGACATGCCTCTACCTCTCCTTGCTGTCTGGAATCAAACAGGAAGAGAAGGAGTCATCTACGGTTGCCTCTGGACTGAATGTTCCCAGCATTAGTTATGAGCAGAAGCAAAGAAAACCTCTCTCTTCTTTACTACTGAGTTAGCTGGGAGAGAAACACAGCCTTACTTCATGACCAACAGATTTCTCCTGCTTGCCTGCAGTTCTGAATTTCTGGAGATATTCTGCCCTTCAACAGTAGTGATCACAATGGAAACAAAGTCAAGAATAATAGCTGTTGAAGATGCAACAGCATGTGAGTTGCATCTAAATTTGGACAGAAGATGCTAACTTAGAAATTACTTGAGAATTGCAAACGTCTTGGTGATTTCCAAACTAGCCAAATATGAAATTACCATCAGTGCTAATGTTGGTAGCAGCTTAGACATCTAACTAAATGGGTTTTATGTTTCCTTTCTTTTCTCTTTCTTATGGAACAAGGTTTCTTCTTTTTTTGTGTATTCCCACGGATCATTCAAGTTAGTATTGTATTTAGAGCTCTGTCAATATTATCACCCAAGGGTTACCCAGGAGCACCAACAAGTACAAGCCTATATCAACCCAGGAGTCTGTAAGGTTCAAAAAAGCAGCAAATAGGAACTCATTCTTCTGTGAGCTACTAAATCTGAGCCACTTATAATGTGTTTCCCACAACCAGCAGAGCTGCCAAGTCTGATCCTCAGTCCCAATAAAAAAGCAAGACAGGAGAGCTGAGAATAATAGTACCAGAGATAACTCGGATTACCTGTACCATTCATAACTTCGATGGCGGGGCGGGGTTCTTCCTCTGACATAATCCGATCTATGCCGACTACTTTCTGGTCGCCGGCGATCTGGGCTCCTCCCTCGATCCCGCCGGTCCCCATGATTAGCGGAGCGATGCCGATCTCCGTGTCCATGGCAGTGATCCCGATGGCGATGTTCATCATAATATTTACTCCTCTCTGGAGACCTCCGTTCAGCCTGGGATTTTTCTACTGGATACTGACTTGGGTGTCGGAAGTCACTGCTGGTGTTACCACCGCTATTAGCGTTGCCATTGTTGCTTTGGTAAGAGCTTGCACTGTGTTGGTAGTTATTAAAGTTAGGAGGCGAAAAGGTCTGCTGGGTGTATGCTGGAGAATACACGGGCTGGTAATTTACCTGTTGAGGCATTATTGGTGGAGGCACGGGGTGTGGTATGGATGGAGGTGGCATCATGTAAGGGAATGTGTTTTGTCCAGTTGCATTGGCTAGAACTGGAGGGTTACCAGGATTTGGGACAGGAGGAGGAGCTGGGGGAAAGCAAGGGGGAAGTGGGAATGTCTGCCTCACCTGATGGCCTGAAAAAGGAGGTCGGGGGGGACACTGGGTGATTGAATTTTGAGGCGAAGTGGGGATTGGTGGGGGATATGGGACGAAATCTGGCCTAGGAGGTACATAGTTTGTAGTTGGAGGGTTCACATAGATGGATGTGGTTGCAGTTTGCTGGTCATACTGATACTGCATTGAAGACTGCTGAGGATGTAGTTGTCTCAGGTTTTGGGGGCGAAAGGTTTGCGATGAAGCTCGTACAGTAGCTCCTCCTCGGCCCCGGGGGCAGCCACGACCAGAATGAAAAGACATCACCCAGCTAGAAAGAGGAGAAGAAGAGGAAAGGAAAATTGATTTGTCACATTCCTTCGAGTTAGGGTCGAGAAGAGCTGGCTACTCTTCTGAAGCATCTGTAAACGTTTTTAAAGATCCGCTTTATATTTCAAGTGGGAAAAATCAGGGTAGAGAAAAATCAATTACTAAAAAAAAATTAAAATCAGAGTTTTAATACTGAATTTGGATTTTAAATGTTTCCTTAAAACATTCAATAAAAACATGAACATGTCAAAGATGTAATAATATATTTCTAATGATTAGCTTTTCTATTCTCTAATACAGAGATGGAGGAGACGTTAATAGACTAGGTAACTGATCTCTCTCATGAAAAGCTCAAAACAATGAAGATCAATGAAGAGATCATTTAATGTGATAGAACAGGTTTGGGGAAGGAGGTGTCTGGGTTAAATGTAGGGAGCAGAAGAGCAAACTGAAAATGAAACAAAATGCAATCAGAACACATTCCTGCATTCCTGAGGGTCGGAGGAATACATTTCTGGTCCTGAAGAATCCCTTCTAAAACCTAATCTTAGCAGCAGGCCATGAAAAGAAGCCCATGTTGCAATATTTTAATGGTGCTCACTGATTTCACTATGCGTTTATTTCCTTGGTGCTAATAAATTTATTTACACTGAGATGGGCGGTGACAAATTTGAAATATAAACAAATAAAGAAAATTAAACTAAAAAAAATCAGTTGAAATTATATCTCCATCTCTATTTCACGCTGAGAACTTAAGAATATTTAGATGATATCACATAACAGGAACTCACTTTAGTAGAAATGATTATCATAGAATATTTCCGTCTGGTCAATGAATTATGATTTAAATCATTAAATTGTGTCCTTGTACATAGCTTACATAAAAGTGTGTAATTTTTAGTCACGCTTCGTCACCACTTCTGATACTGATTTCCTTCTCCTTCCCCAGCCTCAGCTCTCCTCTGAACTTACTACATTGTGTCAGTGACTACAATGATACTGCCTTAGCAGAACAGGTATCACATGTCAAGTCAGACTAAATCTTTGAAATGAGTGTGACTCCTAGTTATTTCATGGATATATCAATACAATTTTGGTGGGACCAAGTTGTTTGCTGTCGCTTTCTTCCAAACTGTCGTCTTACTCCCTAGTAAAGCCTATAGCCCTGGACTTCCATCCAAGCACAAAACAAGTCTGGTCCTGCTTAGCTTTCTGAGGTCACCTAAGGCCAGTCAGATATTACGTCTGGTCTATCTCTATTATCTATTCTAAGTGGCAGCACTCTTCAGTGTTTTTTGCAGAAGGTATTCCCGCTACTTGATATCTAAGGAGTGGTGCAAAGATTTCACCCTAGCATCCTCTATATGCAAAGCATATGCCCAGGGACTGAGATATGATCTCTTCCTAAAAACAAAATCAGAAAGCTCTCGCTTGCTCCTTCTAGACTTTCAGCAACACTGTCCAGCTGACTTAACTGGCTAATATTCAAGGATATTCAATATGTGACATAAATTATTATTACTGCTAATTATGTAAGTTGTATTCACTGCATGTTTGAAGTTGCATATCTGCTACTCACCTTTGAGCTTTGGTTCTTTATCTTGGTCTAAAAATCTACATAGAATCTTTCAAATGTCATGCCTGGGATTTGCAATAAAATCTTCCTGCAGATTCTTGGGCAAAGACTCAAACACTCTCAAATGTAAATATTAATTCGTAAGGGACTCTTCTAGACTTTGCAACCCCTAAGCATTTACTAGGAGATAAATCCTGCTTAACTTTTTGGAATTTGTTTCTGACTGAGCATGCTTAAGCATGCGCTGTAAATTGTATACACATCATTTCAATTCAGAAAATACCCTGTACACTGTTTAGTTCCTGCGTAACTGTTATTACCTGTTGGTAACTCTAGGATACCTTGAGGGAACAGTTCAGGACTTAACTTCGGAGGAGACGATACATCTGATTGCACTCTTTGCCTTACACAGGGCTTGATCTTCAAAGCACTCCATCTTTTCAAAAGAAAAACAAGACACCGTCGTGCTCATTAGGTTCCGTGTTAACTTGGTGAGGTTCCAATTTTAAATTGGAGAGAGGATAAGATAAGCCGGTTGAAAATTTAAAATTCCAAGCGTTAAAGATCCGTGAAGCTCTTTCCAGTAATATGTATGTATTTCCAATATTGTGCATAGCTTTTAAATAAGAAGCGGAGAAAATAACTGAATTCTCAAACATGAGACATCGCATCTCCTAGCAAAACGAAGACGACAGATAATAATCTAAATCCTACATAGCATCGTAGAATCATCGCCCCCCTATCGAGAGTGCAGAGCAGCTTTTATTTTACCTGGAAACAACGCTTTTGAGATCCCACAACGCAGAACGCAGGTACCGGCAAAGGCAGAGAAAATGTGCAGGGAAAACCCTTGCACCGGAAGAAAAGACTTGGAAGGAGGAGCGTGCAAGACATGAAAACGGAAGTTTCGGCGGGGGAAGTGTTCATCTTTCGAGCAAAAGGGAAAGTAGTCAGGGGAGCGTACGATTAACTCGTTTGAGTTAGCATGACACCAAAATATTTTGGAGATACCTTGCAGCTAAGATTCGCTGTTCTAGAAATGGCATAATCACCGCTCCCCCTCTTTTCCTTTCCCAACATGCCTGTGTGTGTCACGTCTAGACGTGTCCCCGATTCTCTTTGGAACGCAGTCGGTGCTAGAATTCCGGCCTTAGAACGTAGCGTGTCCCTGCGCTCGACGGCCTTCCTGCAGTGAAGGTCTTGACGTTCGATTTTAGAATCTTAGGTGACCCGAGCATTCTGCGGCGCATCAGCTGATCAAAATGAGTAGCCTCGGCGGCGGGGAGCAGAGTGTCGGACAGGAGAGCAGCGCGGGCAGTTCCCTCCGCACGTACCCGAAGTTGCCAGTTTGGGTGGTGGAAGATCATCACGAGGTAAGTTAAATGCCGATCAGCAGATGGTTTCGTGGCAGTTCGCAAATGCATTGCCTTGTGAAATTGAGGAGCAGCTCCAAAGAATTCGTGGGACTGTTTCCTATTGAATATAGGCAAAGTTGAAAGCCTAAGTCTTTGTGGCTACTTGCTCAATGATACCTTTCACAAGTGTTCCCTCTTAGCCCCACAACGTTGCCCTTATCTCGTCCCCCAGCCCCAGGAGTAAATTTTATTGCTCTTGGGTTATATAATAACACATAAGAACTTGCTGCAAATACGAGTGGGGGAAAGCCAAATTATTTCCGGCCACCACTAGTTTCTAGTTGAGAGACCCTCTTTTCTGATGCCGTTCCCTGAAAACTTGATGAATTATGAAGTTTATCCATAGTTTTTCTTGCACTAAAACATCTGCATTGGTGTCGTTCCAGGTCCTTCCTTTCATTTACCGAGCTATTGGCTCAAAGCATCTTCCTGTTAGCAACATCAGTTTTGTCCATTTGGACTCCCATCCAGATCTTCTTATACCAGTGAACATGCCTGCAGATACTGTGTTTGACAAAGAAACTCTGTTTAGGTAGGATGGTGCGGTCTGTCAGAACTGTTGACTGGCTAGGATTTTAGCTTATGTGAGCAGAGAAGTGTTGGCTATTGGTGAACTGTTCTCTATTTGCCTTGTTCTTGGAGCATCCTGAGGTTACATAAACATAATATGACAAAAACCTATTCAGCTCAGAGGTGGGCGCTCTTACATAATCCTTGATCTTATCAAATAAATAACAAAGTAATTTGGGTCTTCACATTCTTTAAGCACTATAATTTTGTGTATGTGTTTTGTCTAAATGGCCAGACGGGGGCATCTGAAGCTCATATTAAGAGTTCTACTCACGTAAGTGTTACCATAGAACTAGCCATCCTTGCCTTTACTTCTGAGAGGTGAGTTCTGTTGCTTATGTAGTCAGAACAGCACCATGCACCATATGATGAAGTTTGTACATTATTTAAGAGGGAAGCTCCAAAATTAATTAAATGAGTGTGGAGTACCACAGAATGCTGACTGATAAGGTAGTGGTAAGTGGAATGGAATATCTTGGAAAAGGACATACCTAACAATTGAAGAACAGACAGGAGCACCCAACACTGCAACGTTTTTGCTACAGGTCCTGTAATTCTATTTGCTAAGTATATCAAAATGCTCGGAGAACTCTGAGGCTTACAGAATTATAAAAATGCTTTATAGAAAGACTGATCTAAAGGGAGTTGAAGAGCAAACAGTCTGTATATCCTTGAAGGGTGAAGATATATAGAATGATGAATAGGAACATTCCAGAATGCAACATTTTATGGCAGGACCCTGTTGCTACATATTCTGTGACTCTTTTCAGACTTCAGTGGACCTTCATTCTAGGCTGCCAACCTTTAGCCTGTGTGTGTAGGACAGTAAAATTACTTCATGTACTTGACGTTCTTATCTCTGCCTCCGCTGGTCCTAGGCATGTACACAAGGATTCATTATCTCAGTAGGATGTGAAATCTAAAATCTAAATGTGCATTGACCCAAATAGCTCAGGTTTGCATATGGGAAATTGATTTGCATGTTATTCAAGCCAGTACATGGATCTTATATGTTCTTAAATGTTATGTTGTGCATAGATGTGGCATAGCAAAAGTTTCTAATAGTGGTGATCCATATGCTAATTAGTAAATCGTGGCTAGCACTAACTGGTGAAATATTAAGTCTGTACTGGCCTATATTTATGATAACACCTGTACAAAGATTTCTTCCGTAACAACTCATCACTTCTGTAGATTAGCATTGAATAAGGAAACAATTTGTAGTTAGATAACATGAAGTCATCATGTTCTCTTCCATTCCTAGTACCATGCCATTACTGCTGCTTTTATCCTTATTTACTAGAAAATCGGTGGAAGGAGAATCAAATATCTAAACCTGTGCAATATCTCCTGACATAGCAAGTCTTAATTTCCTGAATTCAGAACATAGGTTACCTTGTTGAATTTAGATCTTCTTGGCTATACACATCTGTATGTGTTTTATTACTTATTAATTTATTTATTTGAGGAAGAAACCCTATAAAATTAGCAATGCATTGGAGGCACCAAATGGTTTCTGTTAGCTAAGACTATACCTAAAAATTTAGCTACTGCCTTCTTCCTCTTGTATACGTATGCCTTGTTATGTATGTATGTATTAATGGTGTGCTGTACTTTAAGTTTTGTGGCCTGGTCTTGGATCAAGTCACAAATGAATAAATAAATAAATAAATATTTAAAACCGTTGTATACTACTTCTCATTTTTTTTAAAAAATCTTGAAACACTGTACTTCTGGTTGCATCTAATGAAAACATTCTAATATTTCTTGGAAGGGTTTGTTTTTGTATGGGCAAGTATGTTGGTGATACGGTTTTTTGTTTTTTTTAATTACATCATCTGCACCCAAGTTTCTCAGACATTTCAGCCCATATTTACCTTGTGTTCTTTTACAGTGAGCTAAGCATTGAAAACTGGATTATACCTGCTGTTTATGCTGGTCATTTTTCACAAGTGATATGGCTGCATCCAGCTTGGGCTCAGCAAATAGAAGAAGGAACTCATAATTTTTTAGTGGGCAAAGATACCTCTACTACTACGATAAGGTAACTTAGGGAGTATGTTTCTTGCAGCATTCAAAGGGTTTAATTTAGGGTATGTGTCTGTTTATCTGAGTTAGTATAGGTTTTGTATTATTTATTAAATTTATATGCCACCTGACTCCTTCACATAACTGTTTCTAATAAATTTCAGACTGGGTGCATGGGTTATTTAGTCTCCTAATAGCCAAACTGATTTTTTTTTCATCTAGGTGTAGCCAAACTGATATCCCCCAGATGTTTTAGAATATAAGTTCCATAAGACCCAGGGTCAGGATTGTAGCAACTGCAATCCAAAACATTCTCCACCCACCCACAGATCATTACATTGTGCTATCCTGAAATTTTGCAGGTGCTTTAGCAGAGGCTGTTTCTCCTGTGCTGCTTTTATTTTTTCCAATCTAATGGAATATAGGAAAGAAATTATATAAAGGGGCTCAGGAGACTTTATGTATCTGTCACAAGATAACTGTCTTTAAAGAGAACAGAATGGGACCAAATTTGATGTGGCAGGAGAAGCTGGCAAAAGAAAGATCAAATTGAAAAATCAACTGGATTTGGCCAAGAACTGCAGAGAAAAACTTTCCAGAAAAAATCTTCCAAAGGAAGAGGCATTTGGGCAGTGATTCTAAATGTTCCTGACTCCTCCATTCTAAACTCCCCTCCCTTCTCCCTCCTGGTCATGTGACCTAGAGCATAGGATATGCAGCCCATCCTATGCTTTCTAATGTACATTTATGCCCAAACACAGATGCGATACAAAGGAAGAACAGCGCACACAAGCAAGACCTATGCACCCACCCTGAGTAGACCCTCACAAGCACACATGGCCAACGCATTACTTGCTACGAAGAAAACACACATTCACATTTAACATGTTACTTCTATGGAGAAGAAAATAAAGATGTCTCCTATAAACATGACTACTAAGGGAGTTGGAAAGAATTTCAGAAGCTACGCACTGTGTTTTTTCTCTACTTTGTTATTTTTTAAAAAACAAATAAATATATATGTGTACACGATTATGCACGTGGATGAAATTGCATCCAGGTTTTAAAAGAACCTCCGAATAGTGTTAGTAGAGGTTTTTTCTAAAAATATGCTTTGCACAAAATTCTTATTTCCATGAATTTGAACAGATTTAATCCAAATGTCTGGAAAGACCATTGCTATCCAGTGATAATCATACAGAGGCACAAAGCTTTTTTAAATCAAAATTTGGATTTAGCACCTGAATCTGAAAGTTGGAGAACTACTGATCAGTCCAAGGCTAACTGAATTCTTTTCCAAGATACTGTGTCAGGTCCAGATCAGATGTGGAATTTAGTGCATCTCTTTCTGCTTGTGGCCTTTGTGTGAATGGGAAAAAAGTGTCAGACGGAATGAACCCTGGGTGTGTTCCAACAAGACATTTCTTATAACATGCCTATGAAGGCTTTTTAAAAATATCATAGCCTCCAAGAGCTGTGGGGGCATGGTAACAATGCACAGATTGTGAGTAGGGCCAAACTTTTAATCTTGTTTTGGTGGTGGTTGATTTTTTTTTTTAAAGGAAAATGGTATATCAACCTTGCAGAGACTTAGCTCATCAATTTTCTTCATGTTTTTAGGGGGAAAAGTACACAATAATTTGACTTGAGGGAGGAACTGATGATTGCAGAGGCCTATCTGGCCATGGGTTGCCCATCCCCTTTTAGTATTGATAGAAATAAGCTAACAATAAGCATTTATTGTTCCAGGGTTACAAGCACAGATGCTTACTTCCTTTCTGATGGTCTTTATGTCCCTGCTGGTCAGCTGGAGAACAAAAAATCTTTACATCTGAGTGTCTGCCTTGTGAATCCCTCCAAAGCTGCTGGCGATTGGGAAGGCAACCAAGCTCCACTTTCTGCCAAGAAATGCAAATTAAGCGTGGATGACCCTGGGGATGCCTCTTCATCAAAAGACCCTGGTGACCTGACCCAGAGTTGCACAGATGGGCTGTCTGACAGCTGTGAAAAGAGAATCTCTGTCCATGAGAAGCCAAGCAAGTTCCAGGTTCCCGGTGGATCTGGTTCCATTGGAAAACACCCATGTCAAATGACAGAACTTGTCAAAGACATTCTCCAAGTGCTGCAGAAGAGCACTGCTTATGTTTTAGATATTGACTTGGACTTCTTTTCGGTTAAGAATCCTTTCAAAGAAATATACACTCAGGTAACTGTCCAGCTGCAACATCTATTCAGTCTTGCCCATCAGCTGTTGTCTTTAAAGAAGACATATCTCAAAAGATGTTCCCCCCCCCCCTTAATGCGACATTTAGTTCAGAATCTTTTCTATTGCCGTTTCTACTTGCAGTACTTGCCCAAAGCAGTTTACAATGCAGTGGTAAAACAAAACAGCAGTATAATTACCCTACAATCTGGATCCCTAACATAGCCCCTCTGAGCATTGGGGGTGTGCAAAATTCATTGTGCAGAATCTGAAGTGCTTTGAGAATTTTGAATACAGAAGAAAACCTGCTTTTCTTTGCTCAGAACAAAACATCATTGTTGCAAGTGTGTTTCTTATAAGCGTACTTTGCTGTTCTGAGTATTAGAAACTCAATTGCATCCAGGAGTAGTAGGCTGGAATGTCCTGCGGACCACCAGCAACAGCAACCAGGACCATGGTTCCAGCATGGATTCTCCTTATCAAGACCAAGCATGCCAACCTCCTCTTGAGCAGTCATGTTTGGTGGATTGTCAGAAAGAAAAGAGGGACTGAGTTGGGCTCAGCCAGAAGCCCAGATTATTGCAATTGCTGCTATCTGAGTAAGAAGGTGTTCTTCAGGACACATGACATAGCGGTGCCCTATTGCTCACCTCAATGTCTGTCTAGTCCCTGTACTGATTGCATGGAAGTCAGCCACCACAGGTCCCCATGCTGCCCTCTCCCCTGTTCCCTTAATGCTTAGCAGTAATGATGTCGCTGGACCCCATTCCCCACCCAACTAGTTTAGACAGAGTATTTGGCAGGTGGATTGAATCCTTGAATTCAGTTGCCTCTGCGTGGTTCACTGATGCATATATAAGGATCAGTGGACTGGGAGCATTAATGCAACACTGGCATTAGAAAAGGATTAAATCACTTTATGGGGAGGAGTTTGCTTCTGTGGCTTGTAATTTCAATAGCTTCTCTGTCAAAGATACTTCCTGTGATTAGGGTAGCAGTCTTCCCACTAAATAAGAGGTAGCTGTGGCTGTCATTATAACAAGATATGTCCCACTTTCTTTCCACCTAAATCTTAGGTGACTGCCGTAGAAATGTGCCAATTGTGGCTTGGGTATTATTTTGACAGTATTTATATATGTCCACCTTAATTTTAAAGAAAAACAAAAACAAAACTTCCTTGGAATCAAGGAAGAACATATGTTTTGGGAAAATTAACCTATGGTTTGGTGGGACAGCTGAGAGAGGCAATGTATGTGGAGTCCCTTTTGGGAGCCCTCTCCCTCTCCATGTTTAGAAGAAAGAAGACATTACTAATTTGCTAAGCCTTATTTGGGCATTTATCCTTGATGAATTCTAATTTTAATCTCATGAACAGAGAAAAAGAGATGTTGCATCACTGAGAGAGGTCATTCAACCATTTGGACACTGATGATGTTCTGTTTTACATCCCTGTCCCAGACCATTGGGAGATGTAGTGGAAATCTTGACCCCATGCCTGGTGGCTGTAGAGATCTGGATCACAAGAAACAAGCTGAAATTTTAACCCTAGCAACAGCAAGTGGCTGTTGATTCAGAGACTGACTGAGTCTGGGACAATACCAACTTTAGCACTCAGTGGGGTTGTGCTCCCACAGAAAGAGCTGGTATGCAGTTTGGGAGTTTTCCTAGACTCTCATCTCCTGCTGAAAATAGCAGGTGGAAGCTGTGGCCAAGAGGGCTTTTGCCCAGCTTTGGTTGGTGGCTGTTCCTGAAACCAAATCTGGCAACTCTCTCATCCTTGTCATTTCGCCTTTTGGGCTACCATAACACACACTATATGGGATTGTCCTTGAAGACCATCTGGAAACTTCAGTTAATGCAGTATACACCTGCCCACATGCTAACTGGGACTACCTGGTATAACCACAGAACTCCAAAAACTGTGGGAATTGCATTTGGTTTCTTGGTGTAATTCAGGTGCTGGTTATCATGGCTTGGGGCCTGATTATATATCGAGCAACTTGTGGCAAATAGAATCCTCCTGTCCAAGGAGTGCCTATAGATGGTTCTTGCTACTCACAAGAATAGGAGGATATTCAGAGGCAAGCAATTCTAGCAGGACCTCCTCTCCCACCAGGTAAAAGGCCACTGTCCTCACTCCTGACATTTGGAAACCTTGACAACCTAGTTGTTAGAGCATTCAGGACAGTCTCGTGAGCAATTGCACTGTTGAAGAGTGATGACTCCATTAGTACAAATAGGGAATGCAGTAGTGGATAGGTTATTCTATTGTGACTATGTACTGTTTTACTGATACTGTTTGTTGAAGATGTGATTTTAGCAGTACAGTTCAAAGATACTTCTGTATGCTTCTTAGAGTCATATGACTGAAGCAGCTTAACAGCACTCAAAATAATAAAAATCATCTATATGGTATTATGATGTCCTTGCTAGGTCATGCCTTGGGCAAACATCTGTACAGGGGAACATTTAGACCATTGTACAGTCAGGATTTTAAATTGCAAAGTAGCCCATACATGTAAGGCAGGATCCACCTATGGAGAATGGTAGTCTGACCAGGGGACCAAGATGGTGGCTTATAATGGCTGTTATGAGGCGAGTGATGGCAACCCTGTTACTTCCTTCATGACGGTTAGACTATAACATCCAAATAAAGCAGCAGTATAGTGCATTCATGATCAAGCACCAATTAAAGTAAGATTAGGAAAAATAGAATTTTAAAAGTTAGATCTTAAAGAGCAATGTGGGTATAGTGGTTAAGACATTAGCCTAAGAATAGGGAGATTCAGGTTGGTCCTCCCTCAGCCATGGAAGGTCATGCAGTGTTGTTGGGAAAAATCAGAGGAGACCTCATACCCTCTCTTGAGTGAAAGAGGGGATATAAAGCAAATTTTAAAATGTAACAATGGAATTGTACGTGGAAATGTATAATATTCTGTAAGTGGAAAAATCCAGAATAGCTGTGATCTTATGCAGCTTGGTTTTGACAGAGAAAACAGAGAAGATGTCTAATAAAAACAAAGTATACATAGTATAGGCAATTTCCTATAAACTGAGCTTAGGGGGACTATAAAGAAAATGCTGTTGTGATTAATGGCATATAACTTCAGTATGCTGTGAATAGCTTTTTTCTTCTCTTTATTTATATAGGAGGAATACAAACTCTTACAAGAACTGTACAGTTTTAAGAAGCCTAAAAGCAATTTATCAGAGGTATGGCACTCGTAATTCTCACTGGGGAATGGCGGAGATGGTCTGTCAAAATTGTTTATCTCAAGAAGAATATAAGAGGTTTGGAAGAGAAGTGATCAGAGGGGGGTAAGGGCAAACAGAAGGGATGGCTTCTAGGGCTGGGTAGTGCTTTCACTTTGATTCCCAAAATGTGCTCTGGAACACATGGGAGCATGAACAGAAAACCTGCCTCCAACTCCTTAAAGCATCCAGCAATCCCAGGACATCACTGCTTTAAAGAATGGCAGCTAGTGCTACATTCTCTTCGAAGTAGATTTTTAGGAGTTGATTCTGAAGGTTTACGCAGTGCCCATATTTACCACAGCAAAAATATGGCCGCATTTCCTCAACCGTGTAGCTGGCCTTCTAGCTTCATACAATTGCTCAAGTGCTTTCTGCTTTTATATTTAAAGGAGGAGTTGCTCGACTGTGTTGAGAGTCGCACACACCAGTTGGAAGATCTAGAAGCAGCTTTTGCTGATTTATGTGATGATGACACTGAAGAAAATCTGAAAAGATGGGCTGCAAATCCTGGGTATTGTAATTGCACTATAACCCTGACACCAAGGCTACCATGAACTAGACTTTTAAGGAAGTGATTCTGGGAACTCAGTTACTTTTGGAGGAAGAACATCTTCATACTTGATTAATCTTTGCTGGAATTCTTCATAAATCCTATATAAGACCATAATTTTCATATCAAGGCAGCCATCATGTATCAAATTTTATTTATACCTCAATGAATCTTTCAAAATATTGGTTATTTCCATATTTAATCTCTGCTCCTTTCAGCCATGACATTTTGTTTTGACCATGGCGACACCAGTTCAGTGTGATTTGCGCCAAAGGAATTATGGGGTTGCCACAATAACAAGGTATAAATAATGAAAGAGAGAAATAAGTACAGACGAAGAAGTCTGTCAAGTGTTACAGCCTGTTCAAAGGATCTTTGAGGCAGAAAATATCTACTAGAAAATATTATTAAATATTTTTAAATAATCAGTATTGCTATAAGCACCAAGCATGCTTTTAGGTAGAAATAGGACAGATACCTCCACCACCAAAGCCCTGCACTTGACTTCTTAAAAAATGCATTTCTTTTTAGTAGAAAACCATCCATCCATCCATACTGATGCTAGGCATACATTTGTCCATATCTATGAATGAAACAGGCCTAACTACAATTTTTCACCAGCTTAAGTTGATATTATATGATACCTTAAGAGAATGGGGCTTCAGTCCTGATACTGAAATCTTACTTTTTTCTGGAAAAATTCTGCAGTTGCCATCTTAATGTAATAAAACTTTAAAAACAGAAAGCCATACAGTTTGCAGAATGGTACAATTTATGAGGTATTGGATAGCATAGTTTCTCCAGCTTGCTTAGAATATATGCCTGGAGCATTTCCTCTTTATATTAATTGCACAATTTATATTTTAATCCAATGTAGAATGAAACCTCTAGTTCAACTTGTACATAATTTGAAAGATCGAATGGGTACTCCAGATTATGAGATGGTAAGCTTATTTATTTGTTACTATTTCTAGACCATGATATTACCATGTGGATATTGACACTCAGATACTGGTTGCATTCGGATGTTATCATATCAAGGTTAGCTTCTCTTCTCTCTTCCCTTGCACTCATTCATCTGTGAGATCAGAAGCTGAAATTAACTTAACTATAGTTTAGTGTTGTTCTTAAAGCCTGAACAATTTTGAAATAATTATGGTTTGTTTGAAAGAACTCAAGTTCATAAACGAAGGTCTGAAGTTGGCTTGATTCTGAAATATTTCTCAAGCAAACCATTTTAAAGCAAGCACAGTAAGGATTTGTTCAGGACTGCTTTCCTCCATGTGGAGTTAATCCCTTCTGTATGCTTATTGAGCAATAGGCTTATTTTTCAAGTATATTAAGGGTTCCTTATGCATGTGAGATGAGAAGGGTGGGGGTTTGGCAACAATGTTTTTCTATGAAAATCTTTCTTAAGAACTGGCCTCCCCAAAGCCCAGATGCTATCAAGTTTGGCATCATTTTGAAAGGCCATCAGAGATGTCATTATTGCTACTTATATACAATGGGCTGGTACCTGTAGTTATTGTGTTATTACTGTTTTCTTGTTTTTTGTTTTCTTTGCTTGTTTTATCTTTGTAATTTTTTTGTATATTGGTTTGAACAACTGGCAAACCACTATGTGATTACGACTGGAGAATGTAATCAGAAAAGTGCATTAATGTCTTCAAGGGTTTTCTCTTATCACCTATACTTTTGATTGGATTATTTGCTTTTTGTTTTTTGTTTTTTTGCTTGGAGAGCGAGTTCTTGAGCAATACACTAATAAACAAATACACATCATTCATTTCTCAGGTCCATCAAGCTGGCCTTACATGTGATTATTCAGAAATTCCTCACCATGTTAGTACTGAAGAGGAGATAGAGAGTTTTATACAGTCTATACAACATCTCTTGGGAAGCTTACCAAAACCAACACTTGTGACCATAGCCCGGTAAGTTTGATTGTGAGTGCGTGTTGAATGCAGCTTGTAGACTGAACATGCCTGGCCCAAAATGCTTCTCCAGTCCCAGTAACCTAGTTCATATTCCATGCTAAGCCTTAACTAGCTTTGCTTTGGCATTGAGTGATGCTTACAGATGTATGCAACCCAGACCACTAGTGTTAGTTCAATATTCTGATTTAATGCATTGTGATTTACAAGTAGACTTATGACAGCAATGGATCGAATTTCCATCGCTAAGTGATGTGGTTGTAAAGTGCGACCACATTGCTGAGCAATGGCAATCCCTGCTATCAGGGTTGCTGTCATTAACTGAATCCCATGGTCGTTAGGTGAGGCAACTTCCTGCCAGCTTACCACAACCAAAGTCAGTGGGGAAGCTGGCAGGAAATCCGAGGCTCACAGGCAGGTAAGCGGCTGCTGCTGGGTGGGGAATGAGTAAAGGAGTGGGCAGAGGTGCGCGAGAGGTACCAAGTGGGTTGGGGAGGGTGTGCATGGGTGTGCAAGTAGCCAGTGCAGCATAAGTGCAGAGGCTCAGGAGGGTGCAAGGGTGGGTGAGACTTACCCCAGTGACATGCAGTCTTCCCTGCTGGCTTCCCCTTTGACTTTCTGGTCAGATCTAAGCTAGTCAGATCTCCGAGAATCAAGCATGATTTTTTATGGGAGACGGCATCTTTAAGTCCCATATATTTTATAAAGTTCTGTTTGGGTTATATTTTAAAGAGATGTATTTATAGAACAAAAAAAAATCACATCCAAATGCATTGTGCTGGTTGTTCTTGAGCTCTTGGAGTTTTGCAGGTATGTTTCTTAAGGGGAACTGATGATTCCCAGTAGCCTTTCAAACAATGAGAAATCAAAATGGAGGCGAATGAAATGTTCAGACTGGAAATCAGTGTTAATGAGAGATGCTCTAAGTCGGCATGCAGGAGATGCCATCAAAGGATTTCATTTTAGCGCTAGCTTTTCTCCTTGCAGCTGTTGGCCCAGCTACTGGTGACTCAGCTCTGCTACCTGCCTCGTCTAGCTATTAATGCTTCCGTTTTTCAGCTCTTGGGTAACGTCAAACTGAAAAACACTTGCAGAGCCTCCAACGACATTGAAATGAAGCACTGTGATTTAACAATAGTATAGCCAAACTGAGTGGATAAGTAATGAGCCTGTCTGTTCAAATGCTATTTTGACAATGCAATAAGATGATAACAATTATTTGAAGTATTTCATTATTTTCCTCCTGTTTGCATTAAGCTGCTCAGATGTCACTTTCATCCTCATAGCTGCCTGGAAGAGATCTGAGGAGCTGCAGCCTGCCAGTTGTATGTTTCAGGGAGCAGAAACATCTAGCACAGTGTTGTCCAAACTTGGCCACTTTAAGATGAGTGGACTTCAACTCCCAGAATTCCCCAGCCAGCATGGCTGGCTGGGGAATTCTGGGAGTTGAAGTCCACTCATCTTAAAGTGGCCAAGTTTGGACAACACTGTGCTAGCATTTCCATTTAGACCAGGGCACCCTGAGATTCTTTGAAAACTTGTCTGAGCTTCCCCATTGAGAAGATCAGTGGGACAGAAGGTTTTTTTTTTTTAATCATTGCAGGCTAAGCTATGTGGGGGAATAAGGAACATTTGTATAAAGCTGGAATTACGAAAAGTAAGGGGAAAAATAAGAGGGATGAAACTATACCCTTGAAGATCAGCAGGAAACATTGCTCCTTTGAAACAAATTTAAAACATTACTGTTGGTGTTCCCAGGTCCAGCTTGGATGACTACTGCCCTGCAGAACAAGTTGAGTTCATACAAGAGAAGGTCTTGAATGTCCTGCATTTGGTATATGGCACCTTGGATGTTCATTTGGAGTACTTGGAAAATTTATGTCCCACTGGAACGGATTTTTCATCTACAGCATAATCAGTGTGGCTGTAGCCTATGGGCGTAAAAAAACCTGATATTACAAAAGTAGTATTTCTTCTTTCTATGGAGTGGAATCCTTTACAGAAGTATTTATGAAGCTGGATTGAGTATGTGAGCACTTACTTGATGATACTTGTTCTCCCAACTCATTTTTCTTTTTTAAATTGAATTGTTTTGCTGCTATTGCTCTATAGGGGGTTCCCCCCCCTTATTATTTTGCTTAAGGATGTGACATAGAAATTTTGCTTTTCCTAATGTGGGAAAGATAGCAGAAAAATAAATTTCCACTCTTGTTTGTATCTGGTTGCCATAAAAAGCAAGGCATAGCTGTCAGACACTACAACTGTATGTTGTAGGGATGTGAAAACATTCAAATTCAAACCATTTCAAGTTGAAAATATCCATCCTGAGCATGAAACGCACCTTCCCCAAATGTGATACAAGATTGTCTCAAGCATTTTGAAGGTGTTTTGGATCAAAGTAGGATATTTTGCACTTGAAATAGAATGGTTTCAAGGTTTCAGAGTGCCTGATACTTGAAATGGTTGTTTTGTACTCAAGATTGGCATTCCAAACTTGGAATCGGGGTTTTCAGGTTCAAAATCTTTAATGCAGGTTCAAATACGATATATACTTTTTCACTTCTGGAATACGATACATTTGATGGCAGCGAGAGTCCTAGTATTGTCTTCCCTTGTCTTACAAAACTTAGATCAGTGATTCTCAAATTGTATTGAAGAGAGAGAACAATTTTATTATCAAGGTTAATAATAATAATACCAATTTATTAAATTTATACGCCACCTGACTCCCATTACAATCATGTGTGACCTCTGAATGAAATGGTGGAGAATTTAAAGCATGTCATGATTTAATCAAGTATATGGAAGCCAGAAGCCTTATTTCCCTCCTTTCAGACAGGTAGGATAGGCCCAGAGAATAGTGGGTGCGTTAAGGCCAGAAGACTAAATACCATATTCAACTAGAACTTTCAAAGTACAAGTGAAACAAAGGCAGGAGATACTCCCTGGTGCTATGATTTGATTTCCTACTGCTTTTCTCCTTTTGTGCTTTCAAAACCTGCCCTATAGGGTATCTTAGTCTTCTAGAACAGGGGTGAGGAGATCAGAGGTCAGGAGGTATGTTTTTCTGGAAATTAAACAGCATTGGATCCAAGTTAGGAATGTAACTGATAGCATTTGTATCCTTTGCTGAGACAACGAAAACCTATTGCTTAGTCCCATAGAAATGCTCTGCTAATGATTAGTGATTAGTGTTGAATCACTAATCAAGTAGACTTCACTTTTGATCAAGAAAAGCTGCAAAAAGTTCCAGGTAGTAAAATGGAGATAATGGAGAATATATCAGCCATCATAGTACCATTATCCTAATATCTTTTTCTGTTTAATTAACAGCTCCCTAAAATAAATGAAGATTGATTCATCTACTTCAGAGGGGGGGTATGTAAGTTGCTGCACCAATGTACCTTATGATTTACCATTTAAGTAAAGTACTGTTACCTTTGAAAGAGAAAAATCTAGCCAGAGTGTCATCTTTTGATGAAATTATTATTCTATAAACTTTAAAAAAAAATAAAAATACGAAATTTCTGGTGGATATTATTTAGCTCAGTTGTGTCCTTACAGCCAACAGCTTTTTAGAGTTTCAGACAATGAGAATTTTCTCAGCTGTCTGTTACAGATTCTGGGAACTTAATTTGAACCACTCTGCAAACAGAGCATGTGCTCTTCCATGGAACTGATTTACAGAAGCTGGAAGTGAGCAGCTTCTGATTCGCCAACAAGAAGCCAAATGGAATTATCAGCCCTATTTGAGAAGTTCAATCCCTTGCTGCTATGGAGTTCTCACCTGAAATGTGTCCCCTTTTCCCCTCCAGGATCAGTTTGTACTTTGATGATCTATAGTTCTCTCCTATACCAAAGGTGGAAAACTGGTGTTCCTTGGTCTGATTAAAAACAACCTCTGAGGGCTTAGCAAAGGCTATTGACAGAAATTATCTCTCTTCTCCTGCAATTGCTTGCTGGGTAGGGAACAAATTATGGCCCTTGTCCACCACCAACTTTGATTCTATTAGATATGCAACCACCAGCAGATTGTGGCCTTTCCTGATGAAAGGTCCCCCACATTGGCCCTAGCTAGAGGATGCCTCCTCTATAAACTTAAATGGTGGCAGGATTGAGACTTAACTAGAAGAATTAAAGCAAATCTAATCCAATTTTGGGAAAGAGCTAACAGCAATTCTTTTATCTGTTCAGTAGGTGGTGTAGTGTACACAGAATTCATTGATTTCCTCATTCCTTAGGAAATAAGTTTCTTTGTGCATAAGGAATTCTTTTACAAATGCCTTGCAATTTAAAATTGATTTATTGGAGTTATAATAAAAATAAGAGGGGTTTATACTTATAGTCTGTTTTCACATACTGTGCAAACACCATTTATTTGCTATTAATATCAATCAAGCATACACAATTTTTGCCCCACCATGGCAAATGCAATTCATCACTCGTATATTGCAGCCTTCTCAGTAAACCTATTAGCTTACTTGCCTTCTGGGAAAGTGCAAAAAATAGGATTTAGTTTGGGGCCTGACTGCCCACAGTACATGTTGATTAACTCAGAAGTCACAGAGACTGAAATTAGATGACAACAACCTGGCAGGGGTAGCTGGAAAAAGAAGTGAGTGTGGATAGTGAGAAATTATCATTTGAAAATGGCCACCATTCTGTGCCAATTTTCTAACTTTCAACTGTGAATCCAATGTAGCAATATAAATCTCCTTTGGTTTTTGTCACACTTTGAAAGTGACTCATTTTGAGAAATAACGAAGTAAAACAGCTACACGGCATTTTATGCATTTATTTTTAAAATCAAATTTACGGACCTGCCCAACTCAATCAACTCTGGGTGGCTTGAGATAAAAGCGATCAGTCAAAAGTCCCCAGTAAGATGGTATGACCTAATAAACAACAGAAAAGGACAAGGCCTGATAGTGTAAGACATCCAAGGGAAACCATTTATCCCAGGTCTGGGAGAAAGAGCCAGGTCTTCAAGACTCGCTCAAAGGACAGCAGAGTCAGGGCAATGCAAACCTTGGAGAAGAGACCATTCCAGACGGCAGGTATCACAACACAGAAGGCAGGCTTCCTTCTCTGTCCCATTAGAGGACATTGTTTCAAGGATGGGACCTGGAGCTTGCCTAGCTTGCTGGGTCCAGGACAAAGCCCTGGAGTATCCCACTGCCTCTCTCCCTCCATGTAGACATAAATCTATTAAGGACCTCATGCATGGTATAGGAGTTCAACCAAATGCAAATCCATCTGGAATTGGAACCATTCAATATTCACTGTTCCATTTTATCAAGAGGGAGGCTATGGTCAACTTAAATGCCTTACTGAAGGCTAAGTACACTACATCCACAGCATTCCCTTGGCCTGCTAATCATTTGTGTGTGTGTGACTTCAAGTCAGTGTTCTCCTGGTGACTGCCTGGACAAGTCCCTGTAGTTTTCTTGGCAAGGTTTTTCAGAAGTGGCTTGCCATTGCCTCCTTCCTAGGGCTGAGAGAGAGTGACTGGCCCAAAGTCACCCAACTGGCTTTGTGCCTAAGGTGGGATTAGAACTTAGGGTCCCCTGGTCTCTAGCCAGATGCCTTAACCACTACACCAACCTGGTTCTCTATCTAGTCACTAGATTTATTTATATATTTATTTATTTATAAATCTAGTCACTTTATTTAATTCATTAAATTTTGAGGCCACCCGATCCCTTAAAGTCTCTGGGCAGCTTACAATTGAAACTCCAACATATACAGGAAAACAAACCAACCCCAAACTGACTGGAACACGATGCTCTACCAATAAAAAACCAAAGCCACAGGGACTCTGCACCCATCCTATCTCAAGGCCTGGGAGAACAACCAAGTTTTTAATGACTTTCTGAATGTCATTTGGGTGGGAGGTGTGCAAATTTCTGGGAGAGTGTCATTCCAGAAAGCAGTGCCGTGAGAATGCACACGTCCTGGTCCTGCAAGGTGGCATGGTTTAATCGACGGGACCCAGAGCAGACCCACCCCACCTGACCTCACCAGACAGGAAGAAATAACTGGAGCCCCATACCATGAAGGGCTTTATAGATAATAACCAGCACCTTGAATTGCACCAGAAGCTAACTGGTAACCAGTGCAGCTTCACAAAGCAGTGGGGACATGTGAGTCTATCACTTTATCAAAAGAAAGCAGTAAGATTTGTCTAGCACAATCTGTTTTGAACAAATCCATGCTGGCTTCTAGTAATCATCTGTTCTTTTCTAAATGCTTGCAAACTCATTGCTTGACTGTCTTTTCTAGGATTTTCCCAGGTGCTGATAGCAAACTGATTGGTCTGTAGTTTCTTTTTTTTAAAAAAAATGGGAAATCTTTTAAATTGGGCAGCCAATACATTTAAATAAATATTAATAAATACTAATAATTGGCTCTCCTCCAATCTTCTGGCACTTCCCATGTCATGAAATCCATCTGATCCCAAAGACTTGAATTCAATTGATATTTTGTTGTTGTTCAGTCGTTAAGTCATGTCCGACTCTTCGTGACCCCATGAACCATATCACGCCAGGCCTTCCTGTCCTTCACTGCCTCCCTGAGTTTGCTCAGTTTCATGCTCATTGCTTCAGTGATGCTATCTAACTATCTCATCCTCTTCTGTCCTCTTCTCCTTTTGCCTTCAATCTTTCCCAGCATCAGGGTCTTTTCCAAAGAGTCCTCTCTTCACATTAGGTGTACCAAAGTATCTGAGCTTGAGCTTCATTATCAATCCTTCCAATGAGCAATCAGGGTTGATTTCCTTTAAGATTGACTGGTTTGACCTCCTAGCAGTCCAGGGGACTCTTAAGAGTCTTCTCCAGCACCACAGTTCAAAGGCATCAATTCTTCGGCGCTCAGCCTTCTTTATGGTCCAGCTCTCACAGCCATACATTACTACTGGAAAAACCATAGCTTTGACTATGCAGATCTTTGCTGGCAAGGTGATGTCTGCTTTTTAATATGCTATCTAGGTTTGCCATAGCTTTCCTCCCAAGGAGCAAGCGTCTCTTAATTTCATGGCTGCAGTCTCCATCTGCAATGATCTTGGAGTCCAAATAAATGAAGTCTGTTACTGCTTCCATTTCTACCCCTTCTATTTGCCAGGAACTGATGGATCCAGATGCCATGATCTTAGTTTTTTTAATGTTGAGTTTCAAGCCAGCTTTTGCACTCTCCTCTTTCACCCTCATCAAGAGGCTCTTTAGTTCTTCTTCACTTTCTGCCATTAGGGTGGTATCGTCCGCATATCTGAGGTTGTTGATGATTCTCCCTGCAATCTTAATTCTGGCTTGTGATTCTTCCAGCCTGGCATTTCTCATGATGTACTCTGCATATGGGTTAAATAAGCAGGGTGACAGTATACAGCCTTGTCGTTCTCCTTTTCCTATTTTGAACCAATCGGTTGTTCCATGACCGGTTCTAACTGTTGCTTCTTGGCCCGCATACAGATTTCTCAGGAGACAAGTAAGATGGTCTGGTACCCCCATCTCTTTAAGAATTTGCCACAGTTTGTTGTGATCCACACAATCAAAGGCTTTTGCATAGTCAGTGAAGCAGAAGTAGATTTTTTCTGGAACTCTCATGCTTTCTCCATGATCTAGCGAATGTTGGCAATTTGATCTCTAGTTCCTCTGCCTCTTCGAAACCCAGCTTATACATCCGGTAGTTCTCAGTTCATGTATTGCTGAAGCCTAGCTTGTAGGATTTTGAGCATAACCTTGCTAGCATGTGAAATGAGTGCAATTGTACAATACTTTGAGCATTCTTTGGCATTGTCCTTCTTTGGAATTGGAACGTAAACTGACCGTTTCCAATCCCATGGCCACTGTTGCATTTTCCAAACTTGCTGGCATATTGAGTGCAGCACTTTAACAGCATCATCTTTTAGTATTTTAAATAACTCAGCTGGAATACTGTCATCTCCGCTAGCTTTGTTGTTAGTAATGCTTCCTAAGGCCCACTTGACTTCACTCTCTAGGATGTCTGGCTCAAGGTCAGTGACCGCACCAGCATGGACATCAGGGACATTAAGATCTTTCTCGTATAGTTCTTCTGTGTATCCTTGCCACCTCTTCTTAATCTCTTCTGCTTCTGTTAGGTCCCTGCCTTTTTTGTCCTTTATCATGCCCATCTTTGCACTAACGTTCCTTTGATATCTCCAATTTTCTTGAAGAGATCTCTAGTCTTCCCCATTCTATTGTTTTCCTCGATTTCTTTGCATTGTTCATTTAAGAAGGCCTTCTTATCTCTCCTTGCTATTCTCTGGAAATCTGCATTCAGTTGCTGATATCTTTCCCTTTCACCCTTGCTTTTCGCATTCCTTCTTTCCACAGCTATTTGTAAAGCCTCATCAGACAGCCATTTTGCTTTCTTGCATTTCTTTTTCTTTGGGATGGTTTTAGTTGCTGCCTCCTGTACAATGTTACGGACCTCTGTCTATAGTAGAGTCATCTCTTGTGTTGTTGGAAAAGAGTGTTTGCTATGACCAGCTTATTCTCTTGACAGAACTTTATTAGCCTTTGCCCTGCTTCATTTTGTACTCCAAAACCAAACTCCTTGACTTCCTACTTTAGCATTCCAATCCCCTATGATGAAAAGAACATCTTTTTTTGGTGCTAGTTCTAGAAGGTGTTGTAGGTCTTCATAGAACCGGTCAACTTCAGCTTCTTTGGCATCAGTGGTTGGGGCATAGACTTGGATTACTGTGATGCTGAATGGTTTGCCTTGGATTCGCACTGAGATCATTCTGTTGTTTTTGAGGTTGTACCCCATTACTGCCTTTCCCACTCTCTTATTGACTATGAGGGCTACTCCATTTCCTCTAAGGGTTTCTTGCCCACAGTAGTAGATATAATGGTCACCTGAATTAAATTCACCCATTCCCGTCCATTTCAATTCGCTGATTCCCAAGATGTAGATGTTCAATCTTGTCATCTCATGTTTGACCACATCCAGCTTGCCTTGGTTCATAGATCTTACATTCCAGGTACCTATACAATAGTGTTCTTTACAGCATCAGACCTTCTTTTCGCTTCCAGATACATCCACAGCTGAACATCCTTTCAGCTTTGGCCCAGCCGCTTCAGTCTTTCTGGAACTACCTGGAATTGCCCTCCGCTCTTCCCCAGTAGCATATAGGACACCTTCCGATCGGAGGGGCTCATCTTCCGGCGTCATATCTTTTAGCCTTTTGACATTGTCCATGGGGTTTTCTTGGCAAGGATACTGGAGTGGGTTGCCATTTCCTTCTCCAGTGGACCACTGGGGTGAAGGGGTCAATTGATATAGTCTGTCCAACTGGCGCTGTGTCACCAATTCCTTACTATTCCTCACCAATTCCTTGCCTAGATATATACATTTTTTTGTTTATTCCAGAAAAAAAAAATTAAGTCCTTAAACTTGTATTTAAAACTTCTTTCATTAAGGATTGAAGGAAACTCACCTGATGCTGTAAAACATGTCAATCCAAAGGTTCGTAATAGCTGAAAAGCAATTAACAAGCAATTTCCGAAAGTGATTAGAAAAGGAAGTATGCAAAACCTGTGTCCTTTTAAAGGTGCTGAGTGCAGTTTGAGCAAAATGGCCATTCCCCCATCTCCCAGAGATCTAAACCTGCCAGAGAGCACTGTCTTGTGATCTTCTCGTGAGGAGCAACTGTTTGGAGCACTTGTGGGCAATCTCAAATCCTCTCCTTGTCCAGAGAGGAATTACGAAGAGCTCGTCTACTCACTGGCTCTTCATTCTATTGCAGTTGTCAGATCCGCTTTTTGTGGAGCCATCTTCAGTTTGCCACTTCTTCCTCAGAAGTACTTTATTTTAACATTGGACATATTGAAGGATACGTTAATTTTAAGAGTGTCTGCCTCTGTAGATAGACTGTGTTTAAAAGATGTTTTAGGAACATGTATTACCTGACATGATTGATACTGATTTGAAAGTGGATTTTAAAATGACAGGCTACAAGAATGACATGGAAAAGATGTTACACTAGACATACAAAAGAAACCAGCTGATATGTTAATAATTGAAAGGGATAAAGAAATAACAAACCAAGAGAGTGACCTGGATAATTTTCCTATATTGGATTTACAAAAGAGTCTTGTTAAAGCTTTGAACAATTTTGTGAGAAGGGACAAAGACAAAATGAAAAGAAATCAAGTTCTAGGACAGTATTTGAAGGGACTATACTGTGTGCACAATTATTAGGCAAGTTGTATTTTTGAGGATGAATTTCATTATTGAACAACCACAGTGCTCTCGGTCAATCCAAAATGTTAATAAACCTCAAACCTGAATATTTAAGAAAGTAAAAGTGAGGTTCTGGCTTTCTTAGGAGCATATCTATGTGTGCACAATTATTGGGCAACTATTAGTGTGCAGAATTATTATGCAACTAAATGAAAAACGAAAATTCACCCATCTCACTCCTTTATTTTCATCTGTTAAAGTGAGAATAATAAACAAACAACTCAAAATTTACAAATAAACATTTCTGACATTTCAGACAAAAAATCAGTGAACAATATAGCAACCCTTCTTTCCAATAAGAGTTATAAGCCTTCCATTCGTGGAGTCTGTCAGTTTTTTGATCTGTTGATGATCAACTTTTTGTGCAGCAGCAACCACAGCCTACCAGACACTGTTCAGAGAGGTGTACTGTTTTCCTTCACCATAAATCTCCCACTTGAGAAGGGCCCACAAGTTCTTAATAGGTTTAGGTCAGGTGAGGAAGGGGGCCATGTCATTATTCTTTCATCTTTGAGGCCTTTACTGGCTAGCCGCGCAGCGGAGTACTTCAATGGATGCGATGGAGCATTGTCCTACATAACCATACATTGAAAGATGCAGACTTTTTCCTGTACCACTGCTTGAAGAAAGTGTCTTCTAAAAACTGTCAGTAGGTTTGGGAGTTGATTTTGAGTCCAACCCAAAAACTAGCTCATCTGTAATAATACCAGCCCATACCAGTACCCCACCTCCACCTTGCTGGAGTCTGAGTCGAAGTGGAGTTCTGTGCCTGTTACTGATCCAGCCACGGGCCCATCTATCTGGTCTGTCAAGAGTCACTCTCATCTCATCAGTCCATAAAACCTTTGAAAAATCTGTCTTCAGATATTTTTTGGCCCAGTCTTGCCATTTCAACTTTTGTCTTGTTCAGTGGTGGTCGAGTTTCAGCCTTCCTTACCTTGGCCATGTCTCTGAGCACTGAACACCTTATACTTTGGGCACTCCAGGTAGGTTGCAGTTCTGGAATATGACAGCACTGGAGGATAATGGGTTCCTGGTAGCTTCACGTTTGATTCTTCTCAAATCTTTGGCAGTTGATTTGCATCTTTTTTTCTCAACAAGTTTCTTGCGACCCTGTTGACTATTTGCAACAAAACGTTTGATGGTTCTGTGGTCATGCCCCAATATCTTAGCAATTTCAAGACTGCTGCATCCCTCTGAAAGACTTTTTACAATTTCTGACTTTTCAGAGTCAGTTAAATCTCTTTTTTGGCCCATTTTGCCTGAGGAAAAGAAGCTGCCTAATAATTATGCACACCTTGATATAGGGTGTTGATCTCCTTAGGCCACGCCCTCCCTCATTACACAAATACACATCACCTGATATCCTTATATCCAATAAGCATTCAGGTTTATACAGCTTGGAGGTAGAAAATATGCATAAAAATGATTATATGGTCAAAATACTCACTTGCCTAATAATTGTGCACACAGTGTAAAGATCAAGATTGTTAAAAGTAAAAGGAAGGAATATAAAGTTGGTTTATTTGATCAAGGCTAAAATAGATATATTGTTATCTCTAGTAACCCTTAATGGACTTTTGCTGACATCGGGACTGATATGACAAGGTTTTATGGATTTGTTTACAGATAAGAGATGGGATTTGGGAAGAAGAGATCATTTGTTTTATTTTAAGAGAAGGTGATAAGTTACTAAAATTGTTTAGACTTGTGATAAAGGGAAGTCACTTCTTTATATATTTCTTTTCTTTTTCTTTACTATATTATTTTTTCTTTTCTATTTCTATTTCTCTTTTTTCTTTTCTGCACCTTTTTTTTATTCTTTTATTTTAAGTTTGTATTAGTTTTTATTATTGTAAATTGTAGTTTTTAATAAAATTACTATTAAAAAAAGACATTTCCAGGTTCCACTTCACACACTAGAAGCAGACTGAGTACTCTCTGTGCATCCTTGATATTTAACATACTTCCATCATGATTTAACACAGTTGATACAACTCTTGTAGTACCTCTTTCACTTCCTTTCTTCTTTCTTTCCATTTCTATTATATAAATCAAGGCATTTTAAGTGCATGTACAATCATGGATTTTTAGACTGTGGATCTAAATTTCATAATCACTTTCTGCAGATTTTTGAAAAGATATAAAATCCAGCTTTATTAAGCTCTGAACATGACCTCTAACAATTCCCACATAATATTTAGTACTGACCTACTAAAGATGTGAAAAGAAGCACACGCCTTGTGCTGACAGCTCTCACATTCAGATGGAGAAGAAACCACTAACGGCCCATGCAGGTAAATAGGTAAATTAGAGTAGTTGCTGCTGCTTCTTGAATAAAATCAAGTGTGGTTCTTTTTTATAATTTTTAATTATGTATTTATGGTTTTAATTTGATGTAAACCGCCCAGAGTCCCCCATTGCGGGGAGATGGGCAGGGACAAGTCTACTAAATAAATAAATAAAAATCACACTTTCTTTCACAGCAGAGATGAATTAGGGATTGGGGGAGCAATACAACTATCAGAGTGGAAGTTGGGTACAGACGCTACAGGTAACATCCCTCCGATGTATCTTCATCTGTGGGAAAACATTACTGGATCTCTGGATGGGTTTCTTCTGCGGCATGCAAATCAGAATGCATATAATGCATGTAATCTAAGTCTGGGTAAGGTGGCTTGGTTCGAGGAGGTGATCTGTGCCACAGAAGCAATTCTGTTCTCATTGAGGAGATGGTGTGATTCTCCAGGAAGTGGTTTGTATCATCTCAAGGCCTCCTTCAACACTTCCAGTAGGACGAAGAATAGCTGAAGGAGTTGGACAATTTTTCTGTGCTTCTGCACCATGTTGGCAGAACCCTCTCCTTGGCTACTGGAACTGTCAGATGAAGTCTTAGAGTAAAGCAACACAGTTACATCTCTTCACTTTAGAAGCAGGGAACTGTATTTCATTATGGGAGAGCCTTGAAAAGGTACTTCACGCAAATCTTTGCTTCACCAAAGCAAAACACCCATTTGAAGCTTCCCATAGCCCTAATGGACTCCCCCTCCCCCCTCCCTTCCTCTCTTATATTCAATAAAACATCTTTCTGGCCAGAGGGCTTTATTAGCATTGTACTGTTGTTTGTTATATACTTGGCTTTGATGAAAGATTTTATAGAATCAAGATACTTCAGCCATTTCTATCATGGCTGGAAAAACTTTGCATAATTGCAACATTGTCTTCTATGGAAGAACAAGAATGAAAGGATTTATTGCATGGAACATACTGGTCTATATTTAGTGTTGTTTTTTTTCTTTTGTTTAACCCTGATGCTTATTTGTGCTGTTTTCTATATTGCCTCCTCCTCCATGTGCAAATACAGAATAAAAAACCTGGGAATGCTCACTTCTGTTCATTATGTAACTTAGAAGAGACGATGCGTCAGTGCATAAGTGACCATCAGCTGGATACTCTGTTCGGCACAGGTGAGGACTCCTATGTGAAAACATTCCCTGTTCTGCACTGTTAGATGCATTTTAAGATTTTGTTACTGGCACATGATGGGCTGCTTTTTATCAAAATAGTGGAGCAGTATAAAAGAGGAGGTAATTTATTGATGGGATACAGTGTAACACATTGTAGGAAAGCATTGATTAGATGGCTGCCTGGAAAAAAAAATCATGGATCTGGAATCTCTAATGCAGCAATAAATGTCAGATAAATAATAAATGTCAGATAGATATGATTGATATTCTGTAATGGAGTGATATTTTTTTCTCACACGCACACACTCTCATACATCACTTGTCTATCTTTTTTCATTTTTACTCCATCTGCTCTGGCCCCATGGTATGCATATTTTCATCGTGTCATCATTTATTTGTTTGCCAATCTTATTTGCAGTGTTATAATGGAGGAAAGCACCTCTAGGCTTTTGCAGTAGAGTGCTTACCCCTCATTCCCAAGAGAACAAAAATCATACCCAGCAATTAACAGGCAAGAAATGGACTCCCAGATGTCTTAACTCCTGCATCAGCCTAAGCTTCATGAACCTCTCTTAAAAGAACAATCACCACCTAACTTTATGACAACTCAAAATCTCTGCCATGGGAATGCTCCCCTTAGAAAATTAATCCCTCCTTTGCTTGGTTTGTGCTAGACTTTTCTGAAATATGCCACTAAAAACAACAATAACAAAAGTGTGGCTTCCTCCACACACACTCATTGCACACATAGTGAGTCCAGGCCTTCCTATCCCCAGATACGGCTCTTTGAAGGGGAGAGCTGTATTTTTCTCCCTCGGCACCAGTTATACTGGAGCAAAACTGGACATCTCTGTGCAGTGCTCATGTTTGTTTTCTGTTGACTTTTCTTCAGATTGATCCCAGTTCCTGAGAGCAAGCCAGTTTTTGATTAGTGTCCATTGCAATCGAACTATATTAGGTTAGGAAAGATTAAAGGGAACCTGATCAGTGAACCAGATGTTCAACTTTCTAGACAGTTCACATTATCTCTCTCTATCTCTGGCTTGATTCTTCCCTGCTCATATAAGTGACACACAGCTAATTCTTACTTCATCTCATTCATCGTTAAAAGAAAATTGAAATACATTATGTAAAATGAATGAAAGCAAGCAAGAATGAAAAAAGGAACAGCTTCCCCGTGCATTGGTTTATTGAGCCTTAAGAACTGAACATTGGAAGTTCCTGGCATGTTCAAGCACTGAATGTTAGACCTCCCCTGAGTTGTATGCTATTAATGTAGTTTAGAAATGCAAAAGAAAGGGTGCTTTTCAATCTGAATGGATATTTTTTAGTCAAGGTAAGGACTGCATTTTAAATTCCCAAGCCAGATGATTACAAAAGAAATTGTAATGCATTTCTATGCAATTTAGAAGGAGGGTGTGCAGTATTTCTGAAGTAATACTGAAAATGGTGTAAGTTCCTCCCTCCCTTTTTAATAAACTATCATTCTGTACATCTAATATCAGCTGGAAACCCAACAATTTAGCCAATCAAACCTTTCCCTGCTTGATGGTAACTGGTGATGAAAGGTTAATTTCTTAGGTGCCTTAGCCTGCTATTTCAGGCACGGGAAGGGCTACTTTGTTAAATGGTACAATCCTGAGTAAAATGTTTCTTTGACCCTGCTAATAGAGAAATACTTCTCTTTTTCAGATCTAGCTGGAAACGTGCAGGAGGTAGCAAAATCATGCTTTTTAAATGGTCCAGCTGAGCCACTATTCTCTTAATACAATACTTTTTTTGGTCACTGTGTCCTTAACTGCAACAGCTCAATTTGTTCTTGTTAGTCTTATAGCTCTAGTATTTTATCTTTAGGGTCAAGTCTCCTAAAAGGAGAACATTACTGGTAACCAACTAGCCCTGCTTCTTCCTGTCTTTGCAGAAAATAAGTGTTTAAAGATTTTTCTGATAAATTTTGCTTATGATGTGGATGTTATTAATCATTGCCATTACTCTCAGACTCACCATCAAGAGGTTTTGCATAATCCTTTGGAACCAAAGCCACCATATAGGACCTAGCACCCATGGAGGCCTTCCTTAATGGCCACTAGTTTTCCTCCTCTACCTGACATTTTTCAGTCCTTGAGGTAGCAAGCATTTGACAACAAGATACTCATCCTAGTCAATAAGTCCCAGGTGACACTGTGTTACAGCCAACCATATTTTGACAGTCCACCTCCCTTTTACTTTTACAGAACAAACTTTGCAGAGCCCAGTCAACAAACTTCTCCTAGAGTTTTATTTCTCCTAATAGCATTTTAAAAAGTCTATTGTGATCTAATCTTGGCTGAGAAGACCCATTGTTTCTCAGCCCATTTATTACTATATGGGTGAGGAAGATCTTACTTGAATCCTGAGGGAAGTTATGTGAAAGAGTAAAGCAGGAGTGGCAGAGGTGATGTCAGAAGAGCATCTCTGCTTTATAATCATTCCTTCATATGACTTTGCTTTCCTGGGCTCTAAACTAACCATTTGCCCAGTTCAACCAATTTAGGCACATGGTAGACTTGGTTAAATTGAAACAAACCACAAATTAAATTAAGGACTAGGTTGAGATGACAAGGTAAACCAAACCACAACATAGGTTAGCCTACTATGTAAATCCAGGCAGCAAATCCATCAGGAAGCACTAATCTTGCAGTCTTTTGAACTTTACCAATTGAACTGCAGGCAAAAGGACTTAGACCAGTAATTTAGTATCCAAAGCATTGCTTGTTCAATAGCTCTGGTCAAAATTCCACCTGTCACATACTAATCTGTAGCTCAAATGTAGTCTGCTTCCAAATTAAACATCAACAAATCAAATCAATTTTTATTACTGTCATAGATCAATAAAATGTCAACAAATTCCATAATTATATAGTCCAAGGACTCACCTTCCTCTCTCTCTCTCTCTCTCTCTCTCTCTCTCTCTCTCTCTCTCTCTCTCTTTCTTTCAATATAATCACTTTTAGGGTGGTAAATGCTTTGAAAGAGTTTCTTCATTTGATGAAGCTTTAGTTAAACCACCCCATCAAAGCAGATTCATGAACTGAATAGGAAACCTGCTTCAAAGCTCCTTTTGAGGTGGCAAAGCTAACACTGGTTTGGGCTTCATTCATTTTCTTACTTCTCAACATCTTTACGGTGGCCAGCCACAAGCCTTCATTTTATGTTCTCCTTTTACATTTCTATACTGATTCTGTCAATATAATTGAAAGTTCAATTCAACTGGGAACATGAGCTCAAAGCTGACCAGTCTGGTACACCTTCTTAAGTCAAATCATTTCTGCATGATTGAGATTAGTCTCAAGTTTCTTAACAAAGAATGAATACCACGTGAATACAGATGATGGCTCATATGTTTACTTCTAAGGAGTGTTAAGACTTTGAATGTGGTTTTTTCTGAGTCAGTTTCTTTCTCTGTGGGATTTGAGTATCCCTTACATGAAGGACAAGTTGATAACTACCTATGCAAACTCTCCTGTTACTCCATTAGACCCAAAGAACAGAGGCAGGAGACTACAACTCCCAAAAGTACAAGTTAATGGTGGCTCTTCTGAGTCCTACCTAGAAGAGACCAAATTCAGTGTACCTTGACCAGCTTAGTAGCTCACTGAAGCCAATGATAAGAGGTCCCTTCAGGAATGGTCAACCTTGACAACCAACTAATCAACCCTCCTGGAACCCCAGAAAACACAGTGATTGCAGGCAACAAAGCTATGCCATATCATGAAGACAAGTCAATAGTCATTTTTCACATTATGCCTGGCACACTAGAAAAACAAGGCATGAGCTTACTTTAATATTTTGAAAGATGCTATTTTTATGTTATTTATTGCATTGGATCACCGCAATTTAATATTGTTTTTTGCATGATATGAAAGCTACTTGCTATCATATCTTTATCCATGATCTCGGCTTTATTTCAGGGGCAATAATTCAAACATTTATTGAAATGAAATACTTGAAGATATTCAGGTGATACTTAGCAGAGTTAATATCCACCAAAGGGCTATCGTCCATGCTATTTTTTAAAATCCTATTCCACTAAAAGATAAAGGTTTGCAAGCATTTTATTGCTTCCTCATTATTAATTTGTGGACAAATTTTTCCTTCAGATCAAATCTTGAATTTCTGAACAGCCTAATTGCTTTTGCATCACAAACTCAAGCTAAATATGGCCTTTCATAGGTGTATGTTATGAGCCATGATGACATCAATGTGATGTTGTGTGTGCCATGACATTATCACACAAATGATGCAGTTGTATCATCTCCATCGCTCATGAAGGGCTGACACATACTTGTATCAGATATCAAGGCAGGCTAGGTCAGGAAATGACTCCACAAGAATATCTGGAACTCTACATTATTGATATATGTTATAATAACAAATTCTTGAAATCCTGAGAGCATTTCTTTTCCCTCTTTATACTCGAGAGTTAAGACAAAGCTAGTATGAATTGCTTTCTTGCGTTTTCTTCCTGTCCTGGACCTAAATCATATATTTTTAATTGCTGTTGCATAGTTTATCCAAGATCATCTCTATGGTTCTCTGTAGTAAGCTGTGTCATTTGCATGACAATATCATGATACACATCATCCTTTTCCTCCCATTACACTTCCCCTCTTATTCCCCTCCTCCTTATACGCCTTCTTCAAATCTTGAAACTCTAATTCAAATCTAATGAAAGCTAGTTTGTAAAGGCCTGGTAAATTCTGTGGAATAGCAACATAAAGTGATTCCTGCTTTATGTGTTATGACTGAAAACAACTGAATTTGAATTTGAGTTTTATTGATTAGTCAGTTGACCTTATCAATACAGCAAATTTACACACACACACACACACACACACATATAAAAATTCCCCTCTCACCCCTATGGGTGGTATGTGTCTTCCTCAGTCTCAGGTCCTCTACCAGAGGCCTGAGAGTTTGAGGGTTCTGCGCAGCAACTTAGCTGTTCCTAGCCCTGCACTCTTCTGGACAGAGAGCTCTGATTTTGTTCCTGGGATCTCTTGGAGCCATTCTTCCAGCTTAGGAGTCACGGCCCCGAGTGCTCCTATATAAACAAAGCATAATCGGAACTATAAAAAGAATACATGAGACACATGTGTATATGTCATCACAGTGCAAGGAGACAGTTATCAGATGAGAGAATCACCTTGACAGTGATACCCCAATTTGTTCTATATAACGAGATCTTAGAGCCCCAGCCTTCAGTATAAATATGGCAGTTCTGTGCACAATATATGCATTGGTGCCCTAGAGAAAATTCGGGTCCCAATGCTCTGTTCTTTCCAGTAATGGGGATAAATATTTTAGCCTGATGGATGTATATAATTGACAATTAAACGGGATATGAGAAATATTTTCAATGTCAGGAGAACTGCATATACAGGTTCTTTCATGAAATGGAATATTATAGAAGCATCCATATTTGGCCATTGAGTCCAACAGCTCAAATCTTGTTCTGGTAAAAGCCCTTCTTAAAGGGGCGGAGTACAATCTGTTGACTTAAAGATGGACACTAATTTGGATTTGATTTAAAGTGCTATAGACTCACCACATAACCAACATTCAGAGGCGCTTGCCAAGCAAGTTTCTCCTTCCCAAGAAGTTCTGGATAAAAAGCACATAAACCGTAATTGTAACTTACAAAGGAATCAGATCACTTTACAAATTTCAAATAATAGAGTTAATAAGGGAAAGTGGAGATCCAGAAACTCAGCTGCTTCTTCCCTCAGCCAACTTCTCCGCTGTGAAAGGCAGCTGGTGGATCTACAGAGAGTTGAGTGGCTTCCTTCTGGAAAGGATTTAAATGTATTTTGCTGACTTTTAATCAGCCCACCATAACAAGTATGTTGTTTAAAATGAAGCCTTTCATGAGTAGGTTTGAGATCTATCCTATTCGAGTGTTCAGCGAGGAGGGAGTCAGACCTCTGATAGTCTGTTCTAGTAAAAAGAGTGTCATTCCTCCCAAGCCTAATTGCAGTGACTTTGAAGCTGTTATTTCCAAGGATGCTATCCCCCCTCCATCCTTGAGAAGTGGTAATCTAAAAAAACAAAACAAAACACTCCATGCCTCCTACTTGTCAGTGCTCAGTAGAGCTTTTGGAGTCAAGCTTGATTAATTCCTTCCACATTTTGCCAGACTCTGAGCAAGTGGGCATTATTAATAGATTAGATGACTTGAAAGATCTGCTAGAAACCACACGTAAGGCAGCAAAACCCTTAATAGATCTTGTTACCCCAAATGCAGATAGAAAACACCCTTTTCGAGACCCCTGATAAAATTTCTCTGCATACAGACACAGTAAGCGATAGCATTATAACAGAGGTGAACAGTCAGCAGGATCTGAATGGCTGCTTAATCACCGTGCTACAACAATCAGAAGAAAGCCCCAGTGCAGGAGCTGATCTGAGTCCTAAGGAGGTCAGTCCCTGTCTGACGACCCCCCTTCTGGGTTCTGGTACTACTCTGACGGGTCAGCCTACAAACTTATTTTTGCCACAGGCTGCTGACCCACAACGTCACTTGGAGTTCAACCGGTAAAAGAGAAGGCAGGCACATAATGAATCAGTGTGTCTTTTTTGACCCGGATGGAATTTTAGACAACATTACCAATGTGGAATGACTGGAAAACACTTGTGCCTCCCCCCAAGTGCACATGAACTCTTTCCTTATTCCTGAAAACGTTAAGCATGTAGATCAATTCCATCTATTGTCATGGAATATTGCTGGATGGAAAGTAAGAGTCTTGGATGGGGACCTGATGGATTTTCTGATAAGTTTTGACCTTAGAGCTCTTCAGGAGACTTGGCTGTCCCCGGAGGAAGATCAGATTCATCTGCCAGGCTTCAGATCATGGTTTACCCCTGCAACTAAATTTAAGACCAAAGGGAGGGCCTCTGGTGGCCTGGCAATTCTAGTCAAGGCAGAGCTGGGATGGCAAGCCCAGGAACTGACCTTCAACGATACTCCATCTTCTCACCTAATTGTTAAATTTTCCTATGATTCTTTCAAATTGGTTTTGTTGAATGCCTATTTTCCACCCTACTCCTCACTGAACAATTGGGCTAATTTGGAAGTGACAATCTTAAAGTTAAAGGAAAAATACCCCAAAGCCATTATAGTCCTGGTAGGTGATTTTAATGCCAGGGTGGGGGCTTCTCTACAAAATTTTGTTTCCTTGGGAGTTATTCCCGAGTACTTCTTCCTATCTGTTCCCCCTTGGCATTCTAGACATCAAAAAAGAAATACTGCAGATGTACAATTGGTTTCTATGATTTATAATTGTAATCTACACATTTTAGGTAGTAGGGATCCTGGTTTTACATATCCTTTTACTTACCATTCAGGCAATTTTAATAGTGTTTTAGATTTTATATGTGTTTCAAGGGACATGTTAGAGATGTTCTCAGATATACAAGTCCTGATGAGAGAAGACAGCGACTACCAATCAATTTCAGTTTCTTTCCAAGGAAGTTCTGACTTCTGGGAAAACTTACCCTGGGACAAGAGGCCTCTTGTAAATTTGGAAGTGAGACAGGATAGAAAACTTAAATGGGCCAAAGTTGATACTGAAGCATTATCCAGCTTTATGGATTCTGCACAGCTCCAAACCTGGAGAAATTTAATTTTGTATTCCTCTTCAGGTGCAGACAATATCTTGGCTTGCTATGACTGAAAGCAACTGGTGCACTGTCTTTCCTAGGAATATTGTATCCATAGCTGTTCACATGACAACCATATTTTTTCTATACAGTATCCTTCTGAGAAATAGGATGTCATCATACGGCATACTCCCAGGTAATTTGTAACTTCAGCCGCTATACGTGTGGGAAGAACTGCTCCAGGCGATTACTGACTCTGAAAGAAAGAAAGGATGGTCTTAGTTATTCCAGTTGCCTAATATCTAGAAAGAAAAAGCAATTGCTGAATACCTGTTAGGGTTTTTGTAGCTACTGGGTTTATTCTAATTCCTGCAATCACCGCTATTCATTGTTTTTATAGATATATTTTTTATTTTAAAAATTTAGATAGATAAAAGATAAACATGAAAATACATATTAAGAAAAGTTATAAAAAGAAAAAAGATAAAAGAAAAAGTGAAGAAAACAATATAGTTAAAGAAAGAAAAAAAGACAAAATAATTAAAGAAGCAACTTCTGATCTTCTTTGCAGCAGTTACAAATAAATTTATTATCCCTCCTCCCTCACTCAGATTACATTACAGAGATCCCTTCTGTCCCATATTCAATTCCTTTTTTCAATCAGCAAATCCACAAATCACCATTTCACTTTTTTCCCATTTCAGCAAAAAGTCTACAAAAGGTTTCCAGACTTTTATAAAAGTACTTATTGTTTTATTCCTGACCAAACAGGTCAGTTTTGCCATTTCTGCTAATTCTGTCATCTTTACAATTCATTCCTCCATTGTGGGTATTTCAGTACAGTATTTCTCCATTGTTGTGCATATAATAATCTTGCTGAAGTACGGCTATACTTTTAGGTATAGATTACTTTAGAGGTTGTTTAAATAGATTAAGGGGGGGGGGAGGTAATGGAGCAGATTAAGAAATTATGCAAATGCCTAAATTGAGGGGTTGTTCATGTGTGTTACTTGCTGTTGAGAAGATCAGCCTTTTACAATGAGATTAAATTGAGAATATTTATTTATTTAATCAATTTATATGGTCACCTAATCTGCATTTGTAACTCTGGGCAGCTAGCATAGGATTAAAAACCACAAAGGCCTTCCTGGCCACAGCTGCCACCTGCTCATCAAGCAGGAGCTGTGAGTCCAGGAGTAACCCCAGATTGGGCACCATCCTTGATGGGGAAGTACCACCTCATCCATGGTTAAAGATAGAATATTCCCAGATCTAGGTGGCCTACAGCCACAACTCTTAGTAGGACTGAGTTGGAGACAGTCCCCCCCCCCCATAGTACCCATAGAATCAAGCAGCTCAGGCAGAGAAGTTGTTACAGCAGGGATGCTGACACAGTAGCTACAACCCCATCTGATCCTTGGAGCCCAACTTTACAACAAGTTCTCACATCGCTATTTGTTTTAAACACAAATTAGTTTGCAACACTGGAGTGGGAAACGGGGAAAAGGAAACAAGAATTTCCTATTATAAAGTAAATTCTTCATAGGCCATCATGATTTTGGGCTCCATGATGAAAAGCAGGTTAAATTAAATTGACCTGGCATCTCCCATTTTGTTTTTTGGGGGGTATCTTAAAAATTGGGAGCAGAATCACCCCAGTGGCAGCAACCTGATATTCAAATCTAAAAAAACTTTGGCCTGTTCAGTTTATGCACAAGACTCTGCCTTCATTTTAAATGGCTTTCACTGTATCCTGGGACAGGCTTTGCCCAGTACAATAATCTCAGAGTTCCTGAAATTCAACACTGACAATGTTTTAATAAGCTGCTGCTTCTAGTAGTGATGCCAGTTACCAGAAGAGATTCCTTCCCCTTCTAGTAATAATTGCATTACATGAAATGTGATAAAATAATTCAAATCATGTTCTTCTCTAGAAATACAGAAAGCATGCTCCTGTGTGTTATAATAACAAAACCTATAGCAGCAAGCTGTACTTTGTAGCTTGGAGAGGATTGTGTTATAAGGGATATCAGCAATCACCTTATATTAATAATTTGTGCACAGCCAGACACTGTTTGTTCAGTTTTTTAACAATCTGCTTCTTTATGTGAATGGCTGATATCTCCTGGGAAGCTGTGTTACTTTGTCACATTTGCAGTGATCAGATGTGAGCTGAACAGCTGATTTTGGAGAAGTACCTGAAAGATTGCTGAACTGAACAAAGTACAAAGCGTCTTCTTCTCTTGCTGAAAATAAAAGCAACAATAGAAATAAAGATGGCATAGTCTTAAAATAGCCTATTAGTGCTACTTTTCTTTAAGCCACAGAGCAGATCAACGACAAATTTTGGGTATATCAGTAAATTGTTAAACCATTTCATGTATTTTCACTGTATCATCATGATCATCATGATCATCATCTATTCATCCTGTGAATATCACAGTCTTTGGACTAGGTATTTTCTGATCATGCAATTCTAACCAAGAGCTTAGGAATCATGTCAAAGTACGTAGGAAGCTCCAAGCAATGTGGGGTTTTTTTTTTGCAAAGGGAGAGGTATAAAGTCCAATAAATTTAGTTTCCAATATTTGGTGAATCCTTTTGGTATGGCTCTAATTACTGTTGGTATTATAATTGACTTTTTCGTCTAAGGTTTTTCAGCTCTAATGTGCAAATCCCAATATTTTCTTACTTTTTCCATTTGGATTTGATCAATTTGATTATCTTCTATTTCCGCTACCTCTATGAAGCACAGTTTTTCCTTTGCAGCAATGGTAATGTCTGACAGGTTGTATTTCAAGCATCTGTTGGTCTGTATTTAAAACAAAAAACACAGATGATCTTGACCTCTTCATTGACTTGTTCAGATGTGTTCAGTTTTTGTTAATAATAAAGGCAAACTTTTTACATACACTCCAATTCACATTTTTTGCAACTATAACATAGCATTGCTTATACTCAGTTTGGGTAATTTTGGTATACCCACTAATAATATCTACAATTCAGTTTTGATCTTACATACTCAGCATTTGCAATTATTTAAAATCAGTTCAGTTTTGGCTATGATGATCTTTGATTGCATAGCTTGTTCCTCTGCTGCTGTGATTGCTCCTTCAGTTTCTTGTTTAAGAATTCCAATTTTCACCCACTGCCAAGTCACATTTTGATTTGATATCCCTTCAGTATGATGTGTATTACAACCATGAACAGGTTTAACTTCAGCTTTCAGTTGCTTCCTTTCTGTAATCTTCTTTTGATTTTGCAGTTTTTAGTAGCTTCTTTTTACAAGCTTCCATCAGAAATGACTCCTTACTGTGCCTGATCTCATCATTCTTGCTGTGTTTCCTTCTTCCACTGTTTGCTTTACTTGGAGTAATCCTCTCCCTCCTTTACTTCTGGCAAAATAGAGCCTGTCAACATCACTGCTTGGTGGAAGGCATGATTCACTGTCATTAATTTTCTTGTTTTCCTATCAAATCTAATTCAGCTTCTGTCCAATCAATCACACCTGCATATAGCAAATAATTGGACAACCCAAGTGTTTATGGCTTTAATTACGTTTCCTGCATTTCATTTCGTGTTCAAAATTTTTGGATTTGTTTTATGTAATTAGAGGTAGTATCTGTTTAATTTACTCATGTAATAAGGCAGAAGCTTGCATTAAACCTCAGTATTTGCTTCCTTCTTCTAGTGCCAATTATCTTAAGCCATTTCTGTTCATTAGCTTTAATCCATCTTCTACAATACTTTTGTCTCTTAATTGCCAGTTGCACATTTGTCTAGACCAAATTGCATTCTTGTATCCTCATTAAATCCATAGATCGTGTTCAGTAGAGACTTACGTTCTTCTTTGGATTTTGCGAATAATTGTAGGTCATCCCTGTATAGCAAATGGGTTATTTGGGGGCTTTGTTTGGGAACTGATAACCACATTTGGTTTTGCTTAAATTATTCGTAAGTGCTATCATTGCTAAAACAAATAGTAAAGATGACAGTGATTCATGCTGGAATATTAGAAGAGAAATATTCCAAGGTGAATCGTTGTCATCTTTACTATTTATTAGAAAATGTTGACTGCCAGTCTATTCACCACTGACTATTAGATTTGTTTTCCATATATTTATTGACACTTTCAAGTATCTTTGAAAAGTTAAAAAAAATGTTCTTACTAATCACAACATTTCTAGTCATTTTCTGATCCAGCTATGGTAAGAAAGTGAATGAAATGTCGTTTTATAATCTATCCTAATCCTTCATTTTTTTTTCCTTAGGATCATGTTGTCTATTATGATTATCAGTAGTAGCAGTTGTACATTTTTAATGCACTGGTGGGTAACAGGCATTCTTAGAGTGGCACTGCCAATTTGTTAACAAGGTGCTCATGATCGCATGAGTGGAGTGATGGTACTGGTGGAATTGAGAAGAGTAGGGTAGTTGCCTGAATAAATTGCAATGGCTGGAAGTTGTCAGTTTGCTCACATTGAGCCAGTTGAACTGGAGGGGGGAGGCTGCGGAGCAAGACTGTGACAAGGAATGAGTCCAGAAGGTGTCCGACAGGGACAAAGAAAGGAGGAGCAGCAGCAACAGTGGACAATAATTCTGTCCTGCAGAGGTCTCCTCAGGAGAATAGACCCCATGAGATATCATGGAATTTGTTCCCTGAAAAAAAATAAATGGGTTTGCAAGCTAAATATGGCGCTTTATCCATTCTCGTTTCCCCCCCTCAAGAGCTCTTGGCACTCATGTATTTCCCCTTAAACACACACACACACACACAATTTTCTGCATGACCTCTGCAGTTCTGAACTGCCCCTTTCCCCTCTCCACAGACCTCTGCAGTTCTGATTACTTTCCTACGCAGCAACCTCAGCTGAAGATCAGTTCCACTGCGTGTCTAATCCATAGGGCACAGAGGTAGGAAAAAGGACAGCAGGCAGAACTGCCTACCTCTTTCCCATTTGAATGCCAGCTAGAGCCCTATCTCCAAGTTGGAAGGGAAGCCATTCCTTTACCATGTCAATGCTGGTGCTGTGGTCAGCTGGGAACTGGAAATTTATTTTTATTTATTTATTTATTTATTAAATTTTTCAACCGCCCATCTCCCCCCAATGGGGGAACTCTGGGCGATTCACAACAAACATTAAAACATAAAATATATAAATACATAAAACCTTAATTAAAAACATTACTAAAAAGGAGAAGGAGAGTCCAAGAGGATGAAAAATCTGAGGCTGAAGGCAGAAGGACTCTATGGGGCTAGCCATCTCCATGCTTGAGGTATTCCCACCCCACCCCAGGCCAGGTGGCAGAACCAGGTCTTCAAAGCCTTACGGAAGGCCAGGAGTGTGGGGCCAATTGCACCTCCGGGGGCAGAATGTTGCTCTTCCTTCTTGGAGTCAGTACATCCTTGGGTCTGTCTTTCCCAAATCACTTGTCCTACCTTGGCTGTTAAATGATTGAACATTCTTTTTTAACAGCCAGTTTGCAGGAAGTAGACCAGAGTGGTTAGATAATGTCACTACTCCCCCTGCAGCCATAGCCCTGTGGTATCCTACAGTAAGTGCAGCTGTTGCACTACCAACATGGGCTGATGCATGGCCAGCAGAGAGGTATCCTGCTGCTGTCCTGACAGGTTTATCCTGGAGAGTTCAAGGAAAGAATCTGATTGGTGGGTGCACTTCAGCCATAGGCATCACTTCTTTTTGAAAGAGAGGAGAAAACCACGGGTGAGAAGAACTCATCAGCAAACTCATGTTTAAAACAAGGGACTCAGATAATCACAAAACAATTACCAACGGTTCCCATCCTCAAGCCCCTTCCTCTTATTCCTGGACATTTGTGCTACATACAGAGAAATGTACCTAGTCTTGGATGATGAGACAATTCGACCATTCCCCAAACACTACGGCCTTTGGCTTGGAGAAAGTTATCATGTGTTGCTCCATCACATGCAGCAAAAGGTCTTGGGCAAGTCTCAAACCATATCATCATAATTTAATCATTCTTGTTTGCATAATTAATAATTGTCAACCCATTGAGGTAGGGAAGTCAAAAAACAGGAACAGGAAGGATTTCAGGAATGCTCTTTATTGTTGTAGGGTATAATAACAGAATCTTGAAGGCTACCACATTTTATACCAAACAAAATCAAGGCAGGGTTATTTTGAGTTTCTTTCTCACCCTTTCTTCTTTCTCAGGACTGAGGAATCTTTTCTAAAACTACCCCCTTAATGATTTGCTCATTCCCAGGGCTAGATCTACATTCCATCCTTTTCTAAAGCCATTTCACTCTGTCTATCCATGTTCATGGCATACTGCATTGTGCTGGGACAAGAATGATAATCTCCCTGGGCTCATTTATTCAATTCAGTTTGGTATCCTGCCATTCCTACTCATAGGAGTGAGACTCAAACCTTCTTTAATACAGCTCTGTAGTATTGCTGAAGTTCAAGGTTAAGCCTGAAATGAGCCTATAATGATTAGTGTTTGCAATGGCTATTGTTAGAGTGCAGCATACTGTAGTGTGCCCTGTACAGTAATGAGAGAAGCAATATACCGTCCAACACAACAGAAGTGTAGTACTCATCTGATCCCCATCAGCTATAAGATAAAAGAGTCAGCTGTTGGGCACCCTGGATGTACAACAAATCTTAGATAGCAGCAAGAGCTATCAAAAACAGGCTTCATATTCTGTTGCCTAGTTACTGTAAAAACTGTATTTGAGAGGCCTCGCTTAACAAAGATATTTCCATGTGTTTTGCATTTTTCTTGGCCTTCTTTGGAGAAGAAATGCTTGCAGTCAAACAGGTGGTTTTTAATCTGAAATATAGAATGAAATCTGTATATCAGTTTTCATCCAGATTTATCAATCTTCAAGGCATGACTCAAGGAGCATTGTACAGGTAGTCCTCATTTAGCAACTGCCTTATACAACAGTGAGGAAAACAGTAACTTTGCAACCAATCCTTATATTTACAACCTTCGCACATCTGTAAAGGAAAGCTGAAGTAAGATCATAAGCAGAGTCACAGTTTCACTTAATGACCACTTTGCTTAACGACCAAGTTGCTGGTCTCAATTGTGATCGTTAAATGAGGACTACCTGTAATCTGTTCTGTGTCTTTCCTGTTTCTCCTGCAAATGGGTATAAGGTTGACTTGGGGTTTAGATTTTAAGACAGGAGATTGCATGGACTAGATCAGTGTTTCTCAACCTTGGGAACTTGAAGATGTGTGGACTTCAACTCCCAGAATTCCCCAACTGGCTGGGGAATTCTGGGAGTTGAAGTCCACACATCTTCAAGTTCCCAAGGTTGAGAAACATTGGACTAGATGATGATCTGCATTTTCTGTTCAGCCCATTGGCAGTACAGACCACTCACCACTTCCTTTTATTTGTATGTATGTATGTGTATGTGTGTGTATAATTTTATTAAAAGTTTTAAAAATGGAGGTAAAAACGAATACAAACTAATATAAAGTAAGGAAGAAAAAAGAAAAGGAAAGAAATCAAAGAGAAAGCTAAAAGTGCAAGAAAGGAAGAAAAAGTAACAGAAAAATAGAAAAGAAAGAAAAAAGATACAAAGAAGTGGCTTCCGATCTTCTTTACAGCAATTATAAATGTACCTCTTTCTCTCAAGTTACATCATGACTCTCTTCTTTCTATAATCTATCCTGTCTGATCATCAAAACCATGAATCATCAGTTCATTTTTTTCCTGTTTTACGCAAAAAGTCTATAAGGGTTTCCAATCAGCAATAAACGTAGATATTGTCTTTTCGCTATCAAAGAAGTCAGTTTGGCCACTCCCACTCACTACTTCCTGGGTGCAGGAATGGATGACCTCTTCCTCCTCCTCCCATTTCCAGCCCACTGCAAGTGCACTCCACAGCCCCGGTTTCCAGTTTGATTCAAAACTGGTATTTCCTTGCCCAAGCTGTCTTAAGCTCTTTCGAGCAGAGGATCAGCAGCATCCGTTCCACTGACTGCAGCGTCTAGCATATCCCTTCCCCTCCAGCAACTGGTCACTGCCCTGTGCAGCCATTTTATCCTGGGCTGCTTTGTTCTCTGCTGGTCAGCGATTTTTACAACTTCATGCTCCATTCAGCCCTTACCATTCCTAGTAGTAAGCACCTTTTCCATTTCTTCCCAGGCAGGGTGAAGCACGCTCCCTTTACTTTCTCACTCCCCACCCCCACCCCCACCCCACAATACTGCTGAACTTCCATTCCCTTTATTTATTTTACATCTTTAAATTGCAATGTAGGAACATTACTATATTGTCTCTATGAAGCCGAATTATGAGTTCTTTCCCGCTATAGAGTTTCCATGGATTCATAGAGGAATGAAGAACCACCTGTTTCCCATTGTTGTTTCCTTTGCTTATCAGAGCAAAGTTGGTACCATAAAGATAAAATAGAAAAAAGAAAGGGCCTGTGTTAGTGTCAAAGGAGTTAATGTGGGAAGGATGTGCGTGTGAATGAAGGTTTCCATGTCTGCAACCATCTGAGAAAGCAAAGTAAAGGTAGAAGGAATAGCAAGGAGGAAACAATCTCTAAAAAGAAAAAGCACCCACTGGTAGGCTGGGTCTACCCAGAAGCGAGCCAGAAAAGTTTGCCCTCCCTGTAGGGATAGGAAGAGCAAGAAGCATCAGAGCAACCAATCGGATCTGGCAGTGGCCATAGTCCAAAGTGAGCACTAGCCCAACGCTGTTGCGATCCCCTGCAATCCAGCCTGGAGCGTTGACTTAAGAAACAGGTACAAGCAGCATGGGAGACGTGCTTAGGCTACAGTGTGGGATTGCCCTAGGATAGTGTTGTCCAAACTTGGCCACTTTAAGATGAGTGGACTTCAATTCCCAGAATTCCCCAGCCAGCCATGCTGGCTGGGGAATTCTGGGAGTTGAAGTCCACTCATCTTAAAGTGGCCAAGTTTGGACAACACTACCCTAGGACTACCATGGTTAGATGCAGATTTCAATCAGAGCCTCACTATGGGAAATCCAAAGCTTCATGCCTATCCCTGAACTAACAAGAAAAGTAAATAATTGAATACCTGTATGTTATTTTCCTTCTTTTTGACAGTATCAAATAGCATTGTATAGTTATGGGATGTGTATATATGCACAGGATGTGGTGGTTTAGGCGCTGCTTACAAGGGATCTCAAAACCTTCCTTTCATAATCCTGCTGAGCTGTCCTAGCAACTCCTGGGGACAGCCAAGTAGGCATGTTGCCACCAGCCACTTTACTCCACAGAAATTGTTTCTGCCACAGGTTTATCAGACAGGAGGAAAATAGACACTCCCTTCCTTCCTTCCTTCCTTCCTTCCTTCCTTCCTTCCTTCCTTCCTTCCTTCCTTCCTTCCTTCCTTCCTTCCTCCCTCCCTCCCTCCCTCCCTCCCTCCCTCCCCCTATTGGGTAAGCATGTGCTAGATGGTAGATCCTTTTCTTAGAATGAGCACCATTGTTTAAATAAGAATTTTAAATCTTTATTATGTGCAGCAAGGCAGGAAGGCAGGAAGAAAGGACAATTGGTTTCTCAAAAGACTGATCTCAGCCATCTTCTCCCTCAGGCTTAAAATCTCAGTCAAGCACAAATACCAAAACAAATTTATACATGCCATTAAAATAAAACATAATCACAACTAGCATCATTGATGACTAGCTCCAGCCACATTGCTACCGGCTGGGGATTTGCTGTGATCTGGTTTCCAGCCAGCCTTCTTAATCACAATGAGGCCCACATGATGAAATGTGCGTTGTAACACCATGACTCAATCTCTCCCTTTTCATACTTCAGTTGCAGTAGCACAGGTCATTATGTAAGGGGAGGTGTTTGTGTCATGACATAACATACATCACATCACCCCCACACAAACACACACAATGGACGCCTATGCTTGGAGAAGGGAAAAACCAAACACATAAGGGTAATATGATCACTGCCGTCCACTCTTGTGAAAGCCCACTTTCAGTGGAAATGCACTCTCCTGATTGGATGCTCAGTATTTGATTTTCATAGGCCTTGGCTTTCTCTGCCAATGACCTAGATTGACATATCACCCTTTGGTTCAACTCTCTTAGTGTCTGAACCTTTTGGAAATGGAATTTCTCCACATTCAGTATAGTACTATCGTCGTCTTTTCTGAACATGTGTATTTTTCCAGATTTCAGACAGATTGTGTGTCAGGTTCAGCCCAAGAACAACAGTGAGACAGTCCAGAATCAGTTCAGCTCCTTTATTAGCTTACACCTAATAGACCGAATCTCGCCAGACTAATTCTAATCCCCAACAGCAGCAACTATAACCATGATGGCCTTAGGGAGGGGCCAGTCTCCTCCTCTTGACTTTCCCGCACTCCGGCTGGGGGCTGAGGAAGCGCTTCCCCTGGAATCTCTCTTCCCCCTCCCAGCAACCTTGAAGCTCCATTCCAGAATCTTCCCCGCTCATGCCTTCCATCACATCATGTCAGTATTTTTTTTTCCTTGAAAAGATCAGCTTTTAAAGTTTAGAGATTTCCTGAAAGGATTTATTTTCAGTTCCCCTTCCTATTGTTTCTGGGAGGAAACAATTTATATGAAAATTATGTACTTACTATAGGTGCCCCTAGGGAAGAAATGTACACCATTTCAAAGGGATAGGGGGAGGATTAAGACATGATTTACTTCCTGCCATGGGATTTCAAAAGTCATTCAAATGGCTTATTTTTTTAAAAAAATAAGATTGTCATAGGGAGTTGTAATGATAAGACAATATAGTTTCTCCTGTGTTAGAAGCATGCATAATGTTAAGGAGGCCAATAGCAACGTTGAGTCATTTAAATTGCCTGGAGACCATAGGTTATGGTCACCACGTGGTTGCCATTAAGAAGATGTAGGCAACAAATCCATGTGGAATAGTCCAGAAGTAAGTTCTAGTGAGTTTAGTGGAATTTCATTTCAGAAGACAGTCATAGGCTTAAGTTACTTATTTAATTATTAGTATTAAGTGCAGATCTAAAACAGAACTGTTTCAACTGAAGCTCTTGACTGCCAAATTATGTCCCTCATTCACAAATGTTATCAAACAGCACATAAGTAACTTGTTTCCATATTCTTTTTATTCATCACACAGTGGAAGTGATGGTACAATATCAGTCATATGCAGACAAGATGAGAAGACTTTCAAGCTGTTCCAGGGAAGTTCTTAATTATACAGCAATGACACTCTATCCTGTTTCCCCCAGTGCTGCGCTCTTCAGATGTATACTGTAAGTCCTTTAATTACAGGTATGGGAAGTCTTCTCTGTTCAGTGAATCACATACTAAAACAAGGTGCCACTTGTTATGTATGATTAGCCAGCAATCATTATGCTCGATATGTGAATCACCCTGCTAATAGCTTAGGTCCTTCAAACAGGTGAAAAGAAGCTTAGGGTTTGATGCCAAAGGTTTGGATGTAGAATTTGTGGTATAACTCTAAGCAACTAACAGAGATGGAAGCTTACTAATAGGTACTTGATGCTAATTTCATAATAGCCTGCTTCTGAGCATCTTCTCAGTCTAATTAGCAGCATTTGTACCAAGCAGCCATGCTATCTGTAAATGGCCTTGTCGCTTACCAGCTGCAAGTGCTGTATTTTTTACCACCTGCAAATGCTGGTAAAAATACTTACAGTTTCTATCAGATTTAAAATGTCTGATCTTATTAACCTATTGTCTGCTGTTTCTTGATTTTTTTTCATACTCTGAAAGGCAACTTCTATCACATTCTAGGCTTTTTTGATGCAAGAACATATGAGATCTTTTCCCACCCATCAAACTTATTACTACAGTGAGCAGTACATCTTGTCATTTCTGTTGTTATATATGTTTGGAGAGTACAAGATGAAGAACAGTTGAATGCAGATATAAAGTGCTGCATCTGCTTTTGTTACAAACTCAACAGACAGTTAAGAAAGCTTTCCATATTTCTTCATAAAATGAATAAGCTGCTCTTTCATTTACAAGTTCAAAGTCATATACAACAGCTATATAGGAGCATGAAATAAGCATAAAATAGATACATGGATAGTGTTTGAAAAAAACTGGGCATTGTTTGGTCTTTCTAATGAAAGAATTGTAATAAAGCATTGGCAATTTGGGAACTGTGATGTTAGGGGAAACCACGTTTTGGGAAGTGAAACTTAGTATTTTCACACATGTTCAGATCACTAGATGGTGATTTTAACAACCATCTCTTTTGCTAGGGTGTGGCAGGTCTAACTTTTTATCTGGAGCAAACATATTTTATTTATTATGAACCCCATATTCCTATATGGAAATGAAGGCAGAAAGAAATGTTTACTCCTTTGTACAGGCATTCTTTATTCCTTGTCAACAAAGTGTGGGAAGTGTATGTGTGTATGGGAATAAACATAAACTCTTTCGAATAGCATAGCAACTTACTAAAATAACAATAAAGAGAAGATATGAGAAAAAAAATCTCAAGAGAATATTATAAAGAAGTTTAGAATTGATTATTTTTCTTCCACAAAAGGCATAGATAAATGCATAATAGATTTTAATAAAAATGATTTCCATTTAATGCATTTATTTATTTATTTATTTATTAAATTTGTATGCCACCCATCTTCCCCAACGGGTGGCTCTGGGCAGCTCACAATTTATGCCTCATTAGAAAGATTCAAGGCTAAGTTTAAGAGTTCATGCAGGTTTCCTGATATTAGGGAATCTGGCCAAAGACTAGGATAGGCAGTTCTCAGGCTGTTTCCCATAGGCACCCAAGGATAAAAGAATTGATTGATTGATTGATTGATTGATTGATTAGGTGCCATCAAGTTGGTGTTAACTCCTAGTGACCACATAGATTTTCTCCATGATGTTCTGTCCCTAATCTGGTCCTTCAAGTCTTCCAATGGTACACCCATTGCCACTATAACTGAATCCATCCACCTTGCTACTGGTTGTCCTCTTCTCTTCTTTCCTTCTACATTTTCCTTCTCTAGAGAGTGACTTCTGGGGGAGCTATGGCAAACTGAAGACAGCTCTATGAAAGTGGAGCTGATGACCATGACAAAGACCAAGTAACCAGTGAGTGGACTGGTTCCTTAGAATCTCTCTGGCTAAGGAGAGGACAGGAGATTGCCCACATGTGCTCTGGATAGCTGCTCCTCATGAGGAGACCACAGGACAGTAGTTTTCCATGGGCTTGAGTGCTGAGATACAACGTGTTTAGCCATCTTGGTCGCAACCATGGGGGTGACTTTTAAAGGACACTAAGTTTGCAAACCTCACTTTCTAATCACTTCCTCATTAATTACTTCTAAGCTATTAGAGACCTTCAGAATGACAAGTATGAAAATGCCAGGTGAGTCTGCCTTCAATCCTGAATGAAAGAAACTTTTAATCATAAGCTTAAGAATTTCAAGAATCTGAAATTAACAGCAAAGCTAAATAAGATTTTGATCTTTAAAAGTTATAAACAGATTAAAGGTCCAGATAAAATTGGAATATTGAAACTTTTACAATAAGATTTTGGACTTAATTAGAAAGTACAAACAGCTTCTCATGGGAAATAGATCCTGTTTTGGTTTTTACAAGACATAACATAGATAAGCAATTTCATGACCTCAAAAACTGGACACTAGAGGGGACTAAAGATTTTAGGTAGAGGAAACATATATAGGCCTGTCAGGTGATGCAAAATGTTAAGAAAAAATACCGAAGGAGATTTTTGAAGAATGGAATCAGAAAATAGGAGCCATAATATGAACAATGTCCGTAATGATGGCTACTTCTATGGATAGACTATGTCTAAAAGATGTTATTGAAGAAATGTCAGATGTACAACAAATTTTATATGACAAGATAGAGATGGCATTGAAAGTAGATTTACAACTGACAGGCCAAGAAAATGACTTAGAAAAGGATGCTTACCTGAATCTACAAAAGAAACTGGCTGAGGTTGTAAAATTTAAAAGGGAAATACAAATGACAAACCAAGAGAGTGACCTAGATAATTTTTTTCTTACTGGATTTACAAAAGAGGCTTGTTAAACCCTGGAAGAACTCTGTGCAGTGGGACAAAGAAGAAATGAAGAGAAATCAAGTCCTATGTCAAAATTTGAACGAATTAAAGATTAAGACTTTTAGAAGTAAAGGGAAGGAATATACAGTAAAGTTGGTTTATTTGATCAAGGTTAAAACAAGATATGTTGTTATTTCTGGCAAGCCTTTATGGATTTTCTGCTGACACCAGGACTGAAAAGATTATGTTTTATGGATTTGTTTATAGATAAGAGATGGGATATGGGATGAAGAGATAAATGTTTGTAACCTTAGAGGGGGTGAAGAGTCACTAAATTTGTTTATACTTGTGATGAAGGTTGGAAGTCACTGCTTTATATATTTTGTTTTCTCTTTATTCTTACTTTTATTTTTCTTTCACTTTTTACTCCCTTCTATTTCTTTCTTTAAGTTTATTTTGCATTAGATTTTACTATTATAATCAAAATTCATTCATATTTTTATGTTATAAATTATATATATGAATAATCTGAGCCTGGCCATTTGTGCCTCAAGTGAGAACTCTGGGTTGATTTGTTCGATGATCCATTGGTTTGTTGTTTTGGCTATCCGTCATATTCTCAGGAGTCTTCTCCAACACCAAAGTTCAAAAGCATCAACACTTTTCCTATCCTGCTTTTTCAAAGTCCATAGAGTGTCAAAGGGAATATTGTTGCTTGTACTATTCTAATCTTTGTAGGTATAGACATATCGCAGCATCCGAATATCTTTTCTAAAGCCTTTGTGGCTGCTCTGATTTATGGCAGAAAGCTAAGAAGCCATTACAAAAGAATTCCAGTTACTATGATATAGTAAAAGTGTTTTATTTATATGGAAATCAATAATCAATTTTTTGCACCTCTTTCTCCAGTCTGCTGTACTGAAAGTGCTAGAAACAACACTCTTGGGGTGGGTTTGCATCTGTGCCTCCTTCTAGAAATGGTTACATCTGGCTAATTGCTTTTGCCTGTGTGAGAAGTAGCTTCTCCACTGACAGCCAGTATGAGTGGTCACATAACAAACTTCTTACAACAGCACTGCATTGAGTACTTTTTGAAATATTGCTATAGCAGAGGGACAAACAGACTTCAGTTAGTAACTTATTCTTACCATAAGTAGACCAAAAGTCAATGAAAAAGAAAGTAGAGGGCTAAATAATGCAATACAGGCTACAGGCTCTAATTAATCTTCTGCAGAGATTTCAAGGGGAAATCGAGAAAAATAATGAACCTATCTAGCAACTATATATAAGTGTCCTTCAAACTACATAATGCAGCTTTAGTTTCTCCATTTGCTCTGGCTTCAGATATGCACATTACAGTTGCTACACAAATTTCAGGCAGTTAACTATAATAAACGACATTTTCAAATTAAATTTCTGTTTCAAGCCATGTCTGTGTTTATTCAGGCTTCTTTTGGATTAGAGAAAAGCTTTCCGAGAACAACATGTACTCTTCTCGATGCCCTCTGTATTATATTAAGTGATTTTTTTCTTCTTGATGTCCTAAATTATTGTGGTTCATGATGTACATTTAGTTTATGTGTTGTTTAAAATGTTTTTTCTTTTACTGATTTCTATCCACTTTTCCACAGTAAGGAAAAACAATATAGGAATAATGCTGAGAGTAGAGGTAGGTCTACTGTAACGGAAGTTTCAAAAACTGTGTTAGGGCAAAATTTTCCTGAAGCTTGAAAAGCACAAAACAACATGCCAGCTTTTGAATACTTCCAAATGCTCTGGGAAGCAAGATAGATGGATAGAGGAAGGAAGGAAGGAAGGAAGGAAGGAAGGAAGGAAGGAAGGAAGGAAGGAAGGAAGGAAGGAAGGAAGGAAGGAAGGAAGGAAGGAAGGAAGGGGGGAATCCTCTACATAAGGCTAGTTTATGATTAATTAGAGCTGCTGAAATTCTTTTGCGGTTGGCTTTCAGCTTTCTTCAAGGAATATTATTCTTAAATCTTATCTAAGCTCTGTAGTCTATTCTCCAGCTGAAACCTGATATTAGCATTGAAGACAGCATTGTCCATGGTTTTGGGGTGGAGGTGGTGGTAATTAAAATTGGCATGACACATCACAATGAAAGCTCTGCCCTTTTGTATGTGCATCAATGTAGTACACATTCATCATGATGTTCTGTTGATCATCTTGCCAATTTTGACACACATACACAGATGCCTATGATGGAAGGGAAGCACTGTGGGGGTGAACAACAACCTGTTTTGTCTTCTGGTAAATAGATGCTTTGTGACTGGCTATACCCATCCTGGCAACTGTTTTGTGAAAAGCAAGGCATCTCTATGACAGCTGTTTTCTAAGTGTGCCCACAAGATGTTTCAAATGTGCCCGTTAGCCCATCTCTGCTCTATTGGATCAGAATGATTTTCAGGCTGTACAGTTTGTATATAAAAACAGAAGATCTACCTATTACTCAGAATCTGTCTTCACCCTACTGAGGGGAAAAAAACCCCAGGTGTTTTTTATATTATATACACTAGCAATAATATTAGATGGTGAAGTAGTTTTTTTTTAAAAAAAGTAATTTCTGAATAATTTAACCAAACAAATGCAGGTGATACATCCTGAGAAAATAAACTTCAACTGTTGCATAACAGCCCCGAGTGAAATGGCTGTTTGTGGTATTCTCAAAGATAAAGAGCAACCAAATAAAACCTGACCATAATTAAAATTCCAAAATCCATGAAATATTTTTATTAGGCCAGCTTAAGCTCAAATCCAGTATATAAGCTTTTGAGTTCTGCAGAAAAGCCTCATCAGATAAAATGGCAAATAGAACATGAAAAAGGTGGGGAGGAAGACTGACATTCAAGCATTCAGTTATTAGAAATGAATGTAAGAGTGGGCTGCTGACATTCAAATTAGAATCTCTTGGATTCTGAAATTATGTCGCAATCATCAGTTACATTAAAAAGACAATCAGAAGTAGAGATAAATATCCATTCTCAATGTTGGGATATATTCCTGCCATAGAGATATTTTTATTACCTAAGTTGTTGTACCTGTTTCCAGTTCTTCCAGATAGTCTACCTTCATTCATAATTCAAATAAATCAAAAATTATTTTTGGCTTTTATTTATGTGAATAAAAAACCATGCAATGTAATTTATACTAAATCAGATAATTGTGGACTGGTTATTCCTAAACCTAGGATGTATTACAAAACTGCACAACTGAGAAATGCTATGGGAATGGCAACCAATACAAAACCGATTATCATGGTCTTCATGGAACTACATGGCAATTATTTAAAAAAAAAGGATTAAAAGTTTACTTTTCTGAGCTGATTATACTAAAGCAATCATCAGTTCTACTTTTAATCCATTTTTGTAGTCAATTACGGAAACTTGGAAAAGATAGCAAACTCACATATTTCCTTCCAGTTGCAGACCATCTTTTTTGTAAGTAAATAGTTGGGGGATATGGAAGAGCAAAGGACAACCAGGTTAGAATAAGAGACACTGTATGTCCTTTAGTTCCCCTGGAGCAGACAGAACAAAAAACTTCAAATGTCAATCCAATGTGGTTTAACATCTTACTAATGTGATCCTTTTTCTTCTCCCAACCTAATGATTCAAGCTACTAAAAGGCAGTTTACTAAATTTACAAAAAACAATTTAAGATATCAATAAGTCAACAAAATGGTTTACATCTACACTATATGCTCTTTTACTAAAATATAAAGTCTTGTCATGAGATGGATTAAAAACAAGTTGGGTAAATTACTTGCAAGCACTCTTTGAAGAAGGGGATTGGAATAATATTTGGGTTTCCAAGTCTATATTTCAATCCTCTGCTCAAGTTAGAGATAATTATATCAAAATAATTTATAGATGGAATATGACTCTGGTCAAAATGGCACATTTAAATAAAAACAAACCTACGCTCTGTTGTGATAACTGTAGTGAGAAAGCTGATGATTTCATCTGTGTTGGATATACCTAAGGATTAGAAACTTCTGGGGCTTAGTATTTAGAGAAATGTATAAAATAATAAATCAAAATGACCCCACAGTTAGCTTTGTTGGGAATACTCACTGAAGATAAGATAAAATCCAAGGAGATGGTGATTTATATGCCGATAATGACAAGAATAGTGATTTTAAAATTGGAAGCAGGACATTTTATTCATAGATGCATGATATAATAAGGTCTGATATATAATAATGGCAAAAAATAAACTCACTTGTTATACCTACAGACAGGACAATCCAAAATATATTTCCTTTCTAGATATGGCAAGATTTATTAATTTAAAAAAATGGTAAAGAACTGCTTGCTTGTTATACTCAGATATGGGAAGATTTGTTTTGTTGTTTTTGTTTATTATAATATTTATAGGCTATCCCTATAAAAATAAACCAGATTCTAGAAGGGATATAACAAGGTCTATACTATGTATGTGTAAAATGATGTAGCAGTTAAAAATGATGCAGCAACAATTAAAAAACCTATACAACATCTTCCAACAAAATGTATATCCATGCAACTTTATCAAAAAGTGCCTGACCACTCAACCTACTACAACACAAGCTATGAAAAGGATAACACTGCCATAAATCAGAAACATCTCAGAAACTACCACCAGACTATTACAACCACATGACATCTCTGTTCCACACAAACTAACTAAAGCCCTCCAAAACATCTTTGTTGTTGTTTAGTCGTTAAGTCGTGTCCGACTCTTCGTGACCCCATGAACCATATTGCGCCAGGCCTTCCTGTCCTTCACTGCCTCCCTGAGTTTGCTCAGTTTCATGCTCATTGCTTCAGTGATGCTATCTAACCATCTCATCCTCTGCCGTCCTCTTCTCCTTTTGCCTTCAATCTTTCCCAGCATCAGGGTCTTCTCCAAAGAGATCTCTCTTCGCATTAGGTGACCAAAATATCTGAGCTTGAGCTTCATTATCAATCCTTCCAATGAGCAATCAGGGTTGATTTCCTTTAAGATTGACTGGTTTGACCTCCTAGCAGTCCAGGGGACTCTCAAGAGTCTTCTCCAGCACCACAGTTCAAAGGCATCAATTCTTCGGCACTCGGCCTTTTTATGGTCCAGCTCTCACAGCCATACATTACTACTGGAAAAACCATAGCTTTGACTATGCGGATCTTTGTCGGCAAGGTGATGTCTCTGCTTTTTAATATGCTATCTAGGTTTGCCATAGCTTTCCTCCCAAGGAGCAAGCGTCTTTTAATTTCATGGCTGCAGTCTCCATCTGCGGTGATCTTGGAGCCCAAATAAATGAAGTCTGTTACTGTTTCCATTTCTACCCCTTCTATTTGCCAGGAATTGATGGGTCCAGATGCCATGATCTTAGTTTTTTTAATGTTGAGTTTCAAGCCAGCTTTTGCACTCTCCTCTTTCACCCTCATCAAGAGGCTCTTTAGTTCTTCTTCACTTTCTGCCATTAGGGTGGTATCGTCTGCATATCTGAGGTTGTTCTCCCTGCAATCTTAATTCTGGCTTGTGATTCTTCCAACCTGGCATTTCTCATGATGTACTCTGCATATAGGTTAAATAAGCAGGGTGACAGTATACAGCCTTGTCGTACACCTTTCCCTATTTTGAACCAATCGGTTGTTCCATGACCGGTTCTAACTGTTGCTTCTTGGCCCGCATACAGATTTCTCAGGAGACAGGTAAGGTGGTCTGGTACTCCCATCTCTTTAAGAATTTGCCAGAGTTTGTTGTGATCCACACAATCAAAGGCTTTTGCATAGTCAATGAAGCAGAAGTAGATATTTTTCTGGAACTCTCGTGCTTTCTCCATGACCCAGCGAATGTTGGCGATTTGATCTCTAGTTCCTCTGCCTCTTCGAAACCCAGCTTGTACATCCAGTAGTTCTCGGTTCATGTATTGCTGAAGCCTAGCTTGTAGGATTTTCAGCATAACCTTGCTAGCATGTGAAATCAGTGCAATTGTGCGATAGTTTGAGCATTCTTTGGCGTTGCCCTTCTTTGGAATTGGAACATAAACTGACCTTTTCCAATCCCGTGGCCACTGTTGCGTTTTCCAAACTTGCTGGTATATTGAGTGCAGCACTTTAACACCATCATCTTTTAGTATTTTAAATAACTCAGCTGGAATACTGTTATCTCCACTAGCTTTGTTGTTAGCAATGCTTCCTAAGGCCCACTTGACTTCACTCTCTAGGATGTCTGGCTCAAGGTCAGTGATCACACCAGCGTGGACATCAGGGACATTAAGATCTTTCTTGTATAGTTCTTCTGTGTATTCTTGCCACCTCTTCTTAATCTCTTCTGCTTCTGTTAGGTCCCTGCCTTTTTTGTCCTTTATCATGCCCATCTTTGCACTAAACGTTCCTTTCATATCTCCAATTTTCTTGTAGAGATCTCTAGTCTTCCCCATTCTATTGTTTTCCTCAATTTCTTTGCATTGTTCATTTAAGAAGGCCTTCTTATCTCTCCTTGCTATTCTCTGGAAATCTGCATTCAGTTGCTGATATCTTTCCCTTTCACCCTTGCTTTTCACATTCCTTCTTTCCACAGCTATTTGTAAAGCCTCATCAGACAGCCATTTTGCTTTCTTGCATTTCTTTTTCTTTGGGATGGTTTTAGTTGCTGCCTCCTGTACAATGTTACGGACCTCCGTCCATAGTTCTTCAGGCACTCTGTCTACCAAATCTAATCCTCTAAATCTATTCATCACCTTCACTGTGTACTCACAAGGAATATGATCTAAGTCATACCTGAGTGGTCTAGTGGTTTTCCCTACATTCTTCAATTTAAGCCTAAATTTTGCAGTAAGAAGCTCATGATCTGAGCCACAGTCAGCTCCTGGTCTTGTTTTTGCTGTCTGTATAGAGCTTCTCCATCTTTGGCTGCAAAGTATATAATCAATCTGGTTTCGGTATTGACCATCTGGTGATGTCCATGTGTAGAGTCATCTCTTGTGTTGTTGGAAAAGAGTGTTTGCTATGACTAGCTTGTTCTCTTGACAGAACTCTATTAGCCTTTGCCCGGCTTCATTTTGTACTCCAAGGCCAAACTTGCCTGTTATTCCGATTACTCCTTGACTTCCTACTTTAGCATTCCAATCCCCTATGATGAAAAGGACATCTTTTTTGGTGCTAGTTCTAGAAGGTGTTGTAGGTCTTCATAGAAGCGGTCAACTTCAGCTTCTTCAGCATCAGTGGTTCGGGCATAGACTTGGATGACTGTGATGTTGAATGGTTTGCCTTGGATATGCACTGAGATCATTCTGTCGTTTTTGAGGTTGTACCCCATTACTGCCTTTCCCACTCTCTTATTGACTATGAGTGCAACTCCATTTCTTCTAAGAGTTTCTTGCCCACAGTAGTAGATATAATGGTCACCCGAATTAAATTCACCCATTCCCGTCCATTTCAGTTCGCTGATTCCCAAGATGTCGATGTTCAATCTTGTCATCTCATGTTTGACCACATCCAGCTTGCCTTGGTTCATAGTTCTTACATTCCAGGTACCTATACAGTATTGTTCTTTATAGCATCGGACCTTCTTTTCGCTTCCAGTTACATCCACAGCTGAACGTCCTTTCGGCTTTGGCCCAGCCGCTTCACTCTTTCTGGAGCTACTTGGAATTGCCCTCCGCTCTTCCCCAGTAGCATATTGGACACCTTCCGACCTGAGGGGCTCATCTTCCGGCGTCATATCTTTTAGCCTTTTAACATTGTCCATGGGGTTTTCTTGGCAAGGATACTGGAGTGGGTTGCCATTTCCTTCTCCAGTGGACCACATTTTGTCAGAACTCTCTGTCATGACCTGTCCGTCTTGGGTGGCCCTGCACAGTATAGCTCATGGCTTCACTGAGTTACGCAAGCCCCTTCGCCACGACAAGGCAGTGATCCATGAAGGGGCCAAAACATCTTAAGTAAACCAAAAGACCCAGTAGTCCAAGAAGAAAAAGCAGGAGTCATCTACAACACACAGTGTAAGGACTGTAACAACCACTATGTAGGACAGGCTGGCAAAAGGCTAGCAGAGCACATCCATGAACACCAACTAGCAGTCAGAAGACACGACGAAAACTCCTTAATCTCACAACACATGGACAGCCTTAACCATAGTTTCAACTGGGAAACTGTCAACATCTTAGACCAAGCTAAATCCAAAAATGCGAAGGAATTCCTGGAAGCTTGGAATTCAGACAAGGCAGCCATCAACAGGCACACAGAGATAAACAACATCTACACACTATTCAAAAGAGACAATAAAAGGAAAACAAAAGACCAGAACATCTCCTCACGGGCAGTCATCACCCAGATAAGCAGAGCTTAACACCAAGATTATCACCAGACATACAATCAGCAGTAAACAATACCCTAATCAAGGAACTACCAGAGGAAAAAAATAAAACAAAGCAAAACCCCCACCCCCACCAACACTGGCAGGGCAGGCCACTGTATATCAACAGAGAGCAAACCCCATCCCACTCTAGCACTGAAGATGTTACCTAGCCGGGTAACGAAACATTTGCAAGAAAACAACCAAGCTCAGAGAACCCCAAGGACTCCACAATTAAAAATATTCTTTTGTACTGTAATATCCATCTATATAGCTACTTTCTATAACCCTTTAAACAAAGTAGCAGGGAGTCTTCAAAACCAAGATAACTAAGGTCCTCTCTGCAGTTCTTCTTTTTTCCAGCTGTGTTATGAGGAAGACAATTCTTAAAAATAAAGCAATCTGAAGAATCTGTGATAGAATAGCAGAAATGTATGTATTGACCATGCTTCCTATGATCTACAGGTTTGATGTTAAGTGAGAAATGTTCCCTGGCAGACTCATAAATTCAGAGTAACAAAATGAATGGCTGCATGGGAACGGCATGGTTTATGAGTGTACTCCTGCTGCCCACAAACAGATTTTTTTGGTCACCTACGTCACTTGGCAGAATGCCTTACGAAGTAGCATCTGATTTACTTGTTTTTATTTCTTTTCAAGATGCACTTAATGGAATCTGCCAAATTTGATCAAAGAATCTAAGTTTCTCCTCTCCTCCCCATCGTTCTGTTGCATTGTATATTGTCGGTTGCACAGTCAGCCAAATGTTTAGACTGGATTTGGCACTTTTATCCACCTATTAAGTCCTTCCCAAGGATCTGGGATAGGCAGATGTTTGGTGATGTTAAAGGTATTGCCACACGATGTAAGCAGTTCCAAGTAAAGCTGCCTTTTGCAATTGACTGGTAGTGATTTTGTAAATGCCGATGATGTTCAAGTGGTACTCCAAATGTTTTGGGATTGCACCCAAGATGCCTATTACTACTGGTACTATTTTTGCTTTCTTTTGCCACAGTCATTCTACTTCTGTTTGCAGGTCTTTGTATCTTGTGATTTTCTCCAGGTCTTCCTCTTCTGTTCTGCTGTCTCCAGATATTGCAATGTCCGCTATCAGACTGTTCCTTCTCCTCCTCCTCCTCCTCCTCCCCATCTATTCATCCAATGAATATCACAATCTTTAGATTAGGCATTTTCCAATCATGAGGTTCTAACTGTTGGAAAATATGGGGTTTCAACCAAGCCTGTCTCGCACAAGCACAAAGCGAGAGGAAGCTCTGCACAGCCTAGCTCTGTTGCTCTGTGTGGGCGGGGCTTGGAGCCCACCTTTTTGTTTCCTGTTTCCCTTCACTTCCTCCTCCTCCTCCTCCTCTTTCTCCGCCTCATGGCCCAGCACGAGACGTGAGGGAATCCTCCCTCAGCCTTGTGGCTTTACCTCCTTGAAGGAAAGCTACATTGTAAGCTCCCTTTATTTCCCTTTATTAATATGTAAAGAGTGTTTGTTTTGAACTGAACTTAGTTAAGCCTTGGTGCAAGTGTTTTGGACGTTTTACTCTGCTAAATAAACCACTAAAACTAGCTGAACGCTGCGTGGATCTTCTGTTACCAACATTTCAGAACCCCAACACTAACTAAGAGCCTAGGAATCATTGTGGGAAAGTGGCAAAATCAGTTGTGTCAAGCCGGGTAAATTGAAAACTTCCAGATGTTTACTAAGTCCCTTTTATATGGCTTTGATACAGCTCAGGAGCTCCAAATACCATTGGTGTTATACATGGCTTTTTCTTCCAAAGTCCTTGAAACTCAATTTGCAGATCCCAGTATTGTGCTCCTTTTTCCATTTCTTTCTTTTCTTCTTTATTTTGTTGTCAATTTGACTGTCTCCTGTTATTGCTATGTCTATGAACCACATTTTTTCTTCTTTTTTTACAAAAATAGTAGTGTTTGGTGTGTTGTGTTTCAGGTGTCTGTTGGCCTGCATTTCAAAACTCAAAAGATCCTAACCTCATTTTCTAACACTTGTTCAGATGTGCAGCTCCAGCAGTTTTTGTTAATGATAAAGGCAAGCTTTTTACATACATTCTAATACACATTTTTTGCAACTATAACATAGCATTGCTTATACTCAGTTTGGGGAATTTTGATACAGATGCTGATGAGGTCATCTACAATTCCAGCTTGATAGTACATAGTTAGCATTTGCAATTATTTAAAATCAGCTCAGTTTTGGCTATGATGATCTTTGATTGCATAGCTTGTTCCTCTGCTGCTGTGATTGCTCCTTCAGTTTCTTGTTTAAGAATTCCAATTTTCACCCATTGCCAAGTCACATTTTGATTTGATATCCCTTCAATATGATGTGTATTATGACCATGAACAGGTTTAGCTTCAACTTTCAGTTGGTTCCTATCTGTAATCTTCTTTTGATTTTGGAGTTTTTAGTAGCTTCTTTTTACAAACTTCCATCAGAAATGACTCCTTACTGTGCCTGATCTCATCATTCTTGCTGTGTTTCCTTCTTCCACTGTTTGCTTTATTTGGAGTAATCCTCTCCCTCCTTTACTTCTGGCAAAATAGAGCCTGTCAACATCACTGCTTGGTGGAAGGCATGATTCACTGTCATTAATTTTCTTGTTTTCCTATCAAATCTAATTCAGCTTGTGTTCAATCAATCATACCTGCATATAGCAAATAACTGGAACAACCCAAGTGTTTATGGCTTTAATTATGTTTCCTGCGTTTCATTTTGTGTTCAAAATTTTTGGATTTGTTTTATGTAATTAGAGGTAGTATTTATTTAATTTAGTCATGTAATAAGGCAGAAGCTTGCATTAAACCTCAGTATTTGCTTCCTTCTTCTAGTGCCAATTATCTTAAGCCATTTCTGTTCATTAGCTTTAATCCATCTTCTACAATACTTTTGTCTCTTTTAATTGCCAAAGTTGCACATTTGTCTAGACCAAATTGCATTCTTGTATCCTCGCTGAATCCATAGATTGTGTTCAGTAGAGACTTACGTTCTTCTTTGGATTTTGCGAATAATTGTAGGTCATCCCTGTATAGCAAATGGGTTATTTGGGGGCTTTGTTTGGGAATTGACAGCCACATTTGGTTTTGCTTAAATTATTTGTAACTGGTATCATTGCTAAAAGAAATAGTAAAGATATCATTGATTCACTTTGGAACAATCTTCTTTTGATTTTTGTTCACCAGTCTCTTCACCATTGACTATTAGATTTGTTTTCCATGCAGTCACTGACACTTTCAAATATCTTTGAATGTTTTACTAATCCCCCCAAATGCATTGAGCTTATATTTCCCCTGTCCCCCAAGGGGATGTGAGGGTTACTACTGTCCTCATTTTGCTAGAAAACCCAGTGAAGGAGAACTCAATCCCCCTAACCTGCTGAGGAAGGCAGACTGACCCAATGCAGACCCACCCAACAAACATCTATACCAGAGTTCCAGCCAGCTGGTTGGCCACATCCAGATCTTTGACAGGCATAATAACATTCACAGCTGACTAGTTTCACCCACCCTGTCCCTTTCAAGGACATGGATGTCCATAGCCAGCCAGGTTAGTCCACTTTGCCCCACCAATGCCAACAGAATAGAAAAGGGAAAGCTGGTTGGCACGAGGAAAGAATCAATCAGACAATACAAGAGGATTGTATTGAGGAAAATGTGGAACATAATAGAGTGTTGTGTAAAGTATTCAGGGAATCTATGGTGTGTACAATCATCGGCCAAAAATCAACTGTCAGCTGGATGGATGAAAACAAATTCTATTTCCCTGCTGCTAATAGCAATAGGAAACAGTAGTATCTGCAGGAACTGCAAGAGGGGAGAATGATGAAACGGCTGTCGTGCCAAGTCACCACAAGCTCCATCCCTGACATTGCACATATTAACAAGAGGGACAGAGCTTACAGTGCAACACTGCTTTCATCATTTTGATGAAAACAGCAACCTCCCATAGATGTCCACAGTAGGGAAAGAAGTCTTTGTCATCTTCTCTCTGGGGAAGAGGAGTAAACTGGCACAATCCTGCTTTTCAAAGGGATTATCTTTCTCTGATTATCATACAAGGAGAGTTTTCAATCTCCTCTGAGATGAAACTGATTGGGGAAAGAACAAATATACCTGAGATTCATCCATGAGCCACTGTCCATCACGTTATGCAGCCCCTGAGATCAAAACATTGGCAGGATTCCCACTAGTGACATATAAAGTTACCCAGCCATCAGGCAACATAAAAGCTGCCCTCATAACTGTTACTTCAACACAGCAATAGCTGGATAACTTAGAGTCTCCATGGGTTCATCCTCATGTCCCCTTAACATGAACATGTCCTAGTAATTGTTTATGCCATGTCCTCATGGCACTATTCTTGTCTCATCCACAATGCACAGAAGGTGTCATTAGCTGTTCCAGATTTTAAATGACTGTGTTCCTTCTTCCCTGACACAATTTTTGCGATGGGTACAACTAGCAGGCTTTATAGATGACATGGTGCTTACACAGGCAGAAATGGTATCTGCCCAGATCCTACTGATCATTTTAGGCTGTTGTGGACACTCCCTCCTCCCATCTGGTCATTTAGGACTGCCCACCATGGTCTTTTTGACTTGGGTTGCAGGACAGGCTGGACACCTGCTTTCTACAGAGGCATCTGCCCACGCAATGTCTGCCTGGCACTGTCTGAAGCACGTGTCAGATCTTACACAAGCTCCACATAAGCAAGGTTAGTGCTTTGGAAAGAGCATTAGAACTGGGTTTAAAAAACAGGACTAGAATTCTCTTGAGAGACCTTTAGCTTGGTGCAGCAGAATGTCAATTCAACCTAATTCTACCAGCTACATGTAGCTGATTCTGTCACTACTGAATGAATTACGATTTTCCACTGCTTCTTTCAACAAAGGGTTTTATGTGGCCATCCTTTACACTGCTTTTATTACTGTATTATTTTATACCATGTTTGTGTCTGTAGCATTTTGCCTACTCTATTCTAGCTACATGGGTATCCAAGGTGGTGCCAGCCATGAGGACCAAACTGGAGTCCCTGCCACCACTGCCATTTCATCAAAACTCTAGTCAAGAGTGGAGCTTCATGGTTATTGGTCATTCCTTCATGCTTCATTCCAAATCCCTACTTTGTGTTTGTAAATTGTCAGCCAGGCTATGGTTGTAGGCCCATGATGAGTGATAGCCCACCTGACAAGTCACAGATTCAGAGCAACTCTATACCTGCAATCTGTTGGTTGGATAGGTGGCTAAACATGCAAAGCACCTGCTTACACTTGCCAACCCCTGCCCCAACCCACATTAGAGAGCATGACTAGTGGTGCCAGCAGGTGATGCTTAATGGGAGGGGAAACAAAACCTGGGGAATCCACGAATTACTTTCCTTAACTTGTGCTTTAAAAAGTAGGGATGGCAGCTATTGCCAACCTTATGATTGTGTCAGAACAGGACACAGCAGTCATAGAAGAAAAATGTTATTTTATTTATTTGTTTATTTATTTATTTATCAAATTTATATATGCCACCCATCTCACTATACGAGTGACTCTAGGTGGCATTACACATAAAAAAATAAAACATTCTAGGAAAAATATGTAAGTTAAGAACTACAAAAGGTTAAAATTAAGCTAAAAAGTTAAAACTACAATGCAAACTAAAAATTATGCCAACATATTTTGCTACCAAGACAAAGACTGGGAGACAGCACTTTAACATGGCCATCTGGCTGTGCCCTGTAAGTTGCTTCTAGGGATTCTGCCAAAATTTCTCACTGACTAAGGTTCCCACAACTTTGTTTATGATAGATATGATCATGCTTTCTTTTGATGCAGCTTCTTTGCTCTTTTAAACTATTTGTTGTCTTTTATCTCTTGCAAGTCTGGATTCATGGATGATGGCAATGAATGTTAATATATTTCTCCTAAACAATTATTGATGTTTTGTTCAGGAGTTCTGACTGGCTCTTTGAAGAAAATGTTTTACAAAATGAAAGGTTATGTGGTGCACATTTGGAGATGAGGTAGAGAAGCTTGTTGAAACTCTGAAAACCCTGATGTTCATATATTCCACTTCTTGCCAGGGCTGTTAGTACATTAATAAACGGCAGCAGACAGTTGCCATGAAGCAAACCTGATGACTAATATTCCAATTATTTTCTTTCTGAGAAATTCAGAGAAGAGTATTGTAGCACTGTGGTGTATTCTGAAGCTTTTTGGACAAGGTAGCAGATCAGATCAGATCAGATGTAAACATTTCCCCCTCAGTTCACCACAATGAAACAGTTGGCAGTTCTGCTGCTATCCTGTGACAGGACAGGGGATTTGATGGGATGTGTTAGCATCTGTAATTCATTACATTAAAGAAGGTTTTGTTTCCAATATCATGCCTTCCAGCCATCTTTCTGATTCTTAGAAAACTAGAACTTAACATAGAAGACAAGATGGGGTGGGCACAGATATCAGGGTAACAGATCCCTTCCCTGAAATATTGCCATCTAGTAGGATCTCGAAAGCATGCCTTTTCTGTGGCTGCCCCTACCTTATGGAAAACCCTCCCTTCAGCAATCAGGCAGGCCTTCACCCTGTTAGCCTTCCAGAAGGCCATCAAAGCTCTGGGGTAGAGTGATAGAACCTATGGAGGATTGTTGGGGCACCCTGGGAAGTTGATTCAGGTGGTGGGTTTTTAGTTTTTGTTATATGTTTTTATGGTTTTTATAGTTTTATTGTTGTGAGCCACCCAGAGTTGTTTTAAGATGGGTGGCCATACAAATCTTCTAAAATAAATAAATAAATAAGAACAATGAATAAACTTACTGATCCATGATCAGAACAATCGTAACACCAAATTATTTTTTTTTCTTGAGAATTCTTTAGTGCATCTTCTTCTTGGTTCATGTAAAGAATGGTGCCTGCTAACCCTAAAGAGTTTTGACTTATCATCAGCCCACTCATTATCAAAGATATTTGCCCATGGCATCAATTCCTTTTTCCATTCTCTCCAAAGCAGTTTGAAGTGGGTTGATCTTTCTATCATTTCCATACCTGTTGCTCTAGGAATACTGAGAACATGCTGAGAACAAACTAGCTGATCTGGGTTTCCCTCTGGCTGACAAATACAAGCCTGCAAAAACAGTAGTTCAGTCACTACCATGTCAAAGCAATAGCCAGTCTAGGAACAATAAAGAAAAATCCTTTCACCTCCACTCCACGCAGCAAGGAAATTAAATTAATTCCTAGCACTTTCCTCCTCCACACTAAATAAAAATAAAGTAGGGTAATGGGGCAATAAGTTCTAAGCAAAATGCATACTGGCTACTAGCAGTACTGATATGTGCAATTATATGTAAGGGCAGTTCAGTATCGCTGCTATTTATTGGACATCCTTTCCTCCATAAGGGAAAGAAAAGATACAGCAAACCTCCATAACCTAGGTCTTTGCAGGTTGCTTGTCTTCTGAAGAGAAGGAGAAAACAGAACTCATGTCTGTTTCTATTCACTCCCCTACTGGACCTATTGAAATTCAGGAGACAGAAGGATGTGGAGGTATGAGTTCCAATGGGCTTTCTACAAGCTCTGTGAAGTTTCTCCATTGCAAAAAAAATACTGTATGAGGTTTTTTAAAAATCGGAATACACTAGAACTAAGCCAGACATAAATTGGCTTAGCTGCCTAACTGAGGTCAACCTCATAAGAACTAGAGATCTGGAGCTGCTTTTGAATTGGTGCATAGCCATGTGAAAATGCCCCAAGTGATTCTTTTCCATCCAGAAGCATACCAATCAATTTAAATGTACTGAGGTTGGGCTAAAATTTACCTATCATTATTGCATGGACATGACAGCTTGCTTAAATTAGATTCTCAGACACTATGCACACATTTTAATACCTAATCTGACATTACCATAGTTAGTTTAACTTTCACAGGCAGCTGGTGATTCTGAAATGAAGGAGGTATGAATTGAAAAGCATTAATTTCCTCCTGTTTATGAACAGCAGATCTGGTTCAGATTGGAACCCTCTATGCTTACAGTAAAGTAAAAGAGTGTAAGAACCACTATACTCAGTCCTCAATGAATGCAACTGTTACATCAAAACCAATGCGTGTTCAGAGACAAGCAGATTTATTGAGAAAACAGTAGTACACAGCTCTAAGGCACAAAGAAATAGCTGGAACTAAATTCCCCACGTGCCAAACCCCAATTTAAAGTCCTCTCATTACCCACTCCCCCTCGATTGTCAAATCCTTCCTGCACAGGTTGTCGGGGCTCAGATTTCCTCCATTGCTATGCCCTTAATCGTTCCTGAAGATTTGGAAATGGCTCATCAGCGCCTAGCAGTCCTCGCTCTGACCTCCCTGCCCCTATCTGCTGGAATGGCAGAACCACAGCAAACGAAGCAGTCGTGCGAAGGAGTGGTCGTGAGGATTCTGACAAAGAGAGAAACAGAAAAGATCACTTCCACACTACATATATAATGTGATATATGATTTGAACTTTCAAGAGGACAGACGTGGAGAAAGTGACATCAGAAGTACTAATCCACTATCCCTTCCAAAATAGTTGATCAAAGATTTTGAAAAAAAGTTTTTCATATATATAAATGAAATATTACACACACACACACACACACACACACGTATGTAAATAAATAAAAATTTTATAAATAAAAATTAGAATTCCATATTAGAATTCGGTATCTCCATTAAGATGCAGATGTTTGGATTCAGGCCTTCCTTGCTGTGACCCCTGACAAAGATCTCCCAAGACACCTCTTTTTTCCTAGGTTTCAGAGGAAAGTGAAGACTTTCTTTAGGTTTCAGAGGAAAGTGAAGACTTTCTTTTACTGGCTGCAGTGATGCTCGATTGTATTATTATGGCAGAATTGTATGTTCTGTCATTAAACTACAGTACTATGCTTATAGGCTGATTCTGTTTTGGAAGCTTGCTGCTGAGTTCCTATCACACAACTTCCCTTTAAGTTATGCCTGCAATAATCTCTGAGGGGAAGAGACAGTTCTTTATTATTGTGCTAGCCCTGGCTGAAGCCAATTAATTAGCAATTCAAGGTCATACTTCATAAGGCAAAGGCTCCATCATAAATAAAATCTAAATTAAAAGGGACTAGAGTTCTTACTGAAAACCAGAAGTTACAGACAGAGCAGTATTCATAATCAGACTCATGCAAGGGCTGATGTTTCCAAGAAAGCTTCATAGTGAGATATGGGTTCCATATGGTTTAACACAAGGTACAAGGTTGCATTGTTCTGGAGAGTTATTTCAGGAATGGACTGCACTCAAGTCAGATCCTCAGTACAAAAAGCTCCGAATTCCCACTTCACATAGCTGGTACTGAACAACCTTGATTTCCACTGCAAAGTTGCTCCCAAGTGGATTTATTTGTGCTATGGAGATAGTAGAATTTCCATGGGGTGGCTGGACAAGACTTCAGTTCTAGGCCAGAATCACAAGAGCTAGGATCAGGACTGATGGGAACTAATGCCACCTTTCATCTGTTGCTATGACTAGGATACTATGTATCTTACTACATATGAACCTCACCATGGTCCTCCTTTTCCTCTTCTGATTGGCTGATTGATTATGTACCATCAAGTTGTTTTTGACTCCCAGTGACCACATAGATTTTTTCTATGATGATCTATCCCTAACCTGTTCTTTCAGGTCTCTCAACAGTGCACTCATTGCCACTGCATTCCTCTTCTGAGGATGGGCAATTCTACAAAATGCTGTCAAAAACATGGGAATCCTTCCAAAGCACTTAAAATACCCAATGAAGACTCTTAATACTTTAACTTGTTTGCCAGTAGCACATGACTAAGCAGATTAGATGTTAGGGTAGCTGCATTTTGTAGAGGGTCAGATGAATTGTAATAGAATCCATCGATGGGTTTTTCCACACACACCCAGCAATGTGTCCTCAAGCATTCTTTCTGTACTTCCAAAAGGTGGGGGCTATGGCTATTGGAAGGCTACTGTGGGGGGAGATAGAGGTAAGGCTAGATGCAGCAAAGTGGGAATGAATAGGAAGGGTTAAAAATCCCTGTCTCCTAGGTTTTTCTTCTGTCCAGCAAGCCTCACAGTTGCTGGAGAGGAAAAAAATCTCACCATTTTGGTGTGAGGCAGCAACAAAGGTTATTGGTAGGAATAGCAACCTCATGGAACACCCTTGCAACAGAGAATTTCTGTTCTCTCCAGCATACAAAGCAGAGATAACCAAGGCAGCACACAGTCCTGCAGCTGGATGGGGGAAGGAAGTCCAATTAGAGCCCTGCAGATCATTCATCTCCCTCAATCTCCTCCTCCATGGGAATCAGAATATTCACCTAGGAAGCTGTATTGCATTTTCTGCTGAAACACACCACTTTCTCTTTGCTCCTTAAACAAATGAGATATAGTTATTTCCATGCAATTACCAAGTGCCAAAGAAAATCACATTTCTAGAATTGAGCCACACAGGTATGAATGTGAATAAGAGTGAAATGCATTTTGAATATTCTGTATTGTTATACTGTTGATATCCCACCAAGTAGGTGGTAAAGTATATACATGTGAATGCATTGCTTATCTCCCAAATTCATCATACTAAATGACTCAACAAGATGAATTTTGCACCTATGCCACCTGATTTTCCACACAAGCTCTGGCTAGAATAGAAATGATTTTACAAGTGATTTATAGTTGCCACGTGAAACTAATATGCATTTCTCTGGGGTTCTGTTTTTCTTTTGATGACCATTCTTCTTTTCAAAGAAGAGCCTTCAGAACTGTTCATGCTTATTCCTCAATTAATAATTATGTTCTTCACAGTCTATAATCATGGCTAGGCCATTATCTCCCTCTTTCTCTCATCTGTTTTGATAGTTTCAATTAATTCCTCACAATTAGTGATTATGCATCGAGAGACTCTTAGGGAAACAGGTACTATGGATGGCAGGGAACTTGATTAAGGCCATAACATATTTATGCATCTCTTCTTTGTAACAGGTTTTCTGTAGTTGGACTCATCCAGAATATGGGATCCAATATGGGGAGCCATATTTCAAGGAAGATAGAGAGAAAACTGAATGGGTTTAGGTGATGGGCCAAAAAAGAAAGGAAAAGAAAAGAAAAAAGAAAAGTGAGAAAACTGGGTATGTTTAGTCAGAAGAAAATAAGATATGAAAGAATATTATATTACTCCTCATGTAACTGAGGGTATGTAAGAAAAAAAGACAAATAAGTATTTATTGTTATCTCAGTAATTCATTACCTGCAGCCCTAAAAGGTTGTTGGCTTTTCCCCTCCTTTTTTTGATGAGAAGTCCACCCACTCCTTGCCTGAAATGAACAAACCAATATATAAGATAGAGATCTGATTCTTAAGAAGATTCTTGTAATATTTTTGTATATATTCTTGTGTGGCGAAAAAATTCTGGTCGCATTATTGCATTGTAAAATTTCTCACTTCTTGTTTGCTGACACTATCTCTTTATGTATTACATTTATATCCTGTTTTTTCTCTGACATTCTGGGCTTCGCTCCTCATTTTTTCCTTCCCACCACAATCCAATTGGCTGGGTTGAGACACTATGATTAGCTGTAGTGTGCTCTAGCTCTTTTCAGTTCTAGTTTAACATCTTAACTACTGTACCACCCTGATTCTCAATGCACACAATTAATATTTCTGTACATTACATCATGTTAGGGCAACCTCTCCCAACCTGGTGTCCTCCAGAGATGTGTTAAACTACAACTCCCATACTTCCCAGTCAGCATGGCTTGGGTTGTTTTCAAATTAAGTTGTGTCTGTTGACTTTCATGCTGATGGATGCAATGGCAAGGCCCTCCATTTGGTTGCACGTTTGATGTGTATCTGAAGGAGCCATGCTGTGATGGAATGGAATTATGAAGGCCAGGCTCAGGGAGATAACCATTTTCTTAGCTCACCAGAAGAGCGTGAGAGTAACAAGAGGATGAGACTGGCACCTCCCTGAGGAATTCACACTATTGTTGCTGGCTGACTTTGGGAGCTGGGGTTTCAATCTAGGAAGATTCTTGCTAGAGGTTGTAGCTAATAAACATAGCTGGACTGAATTTGCATTGTCTCTTGGAGTTCCTTGGGCTAGGCCTGACACATGCATACATATGAGATACCTCTTCCTGCAGAACTGTATACGCAGTCCTCCTTCACACATGCACAAAATATGCACCTGATGAAGGCACAGGCACTGTGTAATTATTGGTGGAGTTGATTTGTGTAGTATCACATATCTCTAATACAGTACATTTTTTTTAATATAGGAAGGAAAAGCATGAAAAGCCCTCTACAGAAATGCCAGAAACTAAAGCCAGATCTTAATAAGAGAGAGACTGTGTTCTAAGGTATAATCCTTTTGTGGTGTTATCTAGAAAGCAGTGACCTGAAAGATTATTTGGACATTTCCAATTTTGTGAGTCATTCTTATTTTTTTCCTCCCAATAGTGGAAAAAAAACCACATAGCAAAAAAGGACCAACAGCATCAGTTTTTTCTTATGTACACTCAGGACCAATCTGTCTCATTAGGATAACAATTCACTTATGTCTGTTCTCTCACTTCTCTTTTGGCAAGTTTCATTATAATGAAATTACTTTGGGACTATTTGCTTGATTACAATGAATGTACTTCAAATGCCTGAGTCAGTCATAACATAGATTTAGACGGGAAAGGCTGATGATAGAAAGGGAATAACAGCAATTTTTTAGTTTTGTTTTGTTTTGGTGATGGTGGAGACCTGTAGAAGAAGTCAAGCAAGAGGCTATTGTTAGAATTTTAAAAGATTAATATAAAGGGGAAAACATAAACCTGGCTCAGTTGGCCAAATGTAGGTTTAACCTATTCATGGAGGGAGTGGGACTGTGCTAAGCTGTCCTACAGATGTCATGTAATTGTCTGTTACAGAAACCTCCTGATGCATGATTGGGAGAAGAAGCCAGCTGACTCCCTACTACTACACATTCCACATACTGCTTGCCTTGGTTTTTGGACATCTGAACTTTTAGTAATGCAGACAGTCCCAAAGGGTCTGCTTAGTCTTAATGAACTTGTTTTGAGAGTGTGGAGTGACAGTGTTGGGCTATGACTGGGAAGACCTAGATTCAAGTCCACACTCATCAAAGAAATTCACTGGGTGACTCTGGCCCAATTTTCCTTTTTCAGCTCAAATATCTGATGGGGCTGTTGATGTAGGGATAAAATGAAGAGAGATCCCTATACTATATAAGCTACTTTGAGTTGCTGAAGAAAAGGTAGGATTTAAATTTGACAAAAGATTAATACAGTTAATAAGCTGCAATCTTGTAAAAAGATCCTTGTGAACCAGAATAGAACATCATAAGCTCATTATTGGGTCTGCTGGCTAGAACAGGTCATGCTGCTCTGGGTTACATCCCCATTGGTAGAGTGAACAAAAAGTGTGATGTGGTTACTAAAATCCTACCTCCATATCCAGCTTGCTTATAGGATATACCAAAACTAGAAGCAAATTTCATAATGCATGTAGTAACTTACAAAAGTTGCAGTATGCCAACATTCACAGCAATATCTCTTCTCAGTCTGATTCATATGCAAAACAGACTCCCCCCTTTTTTGCTCATATTAAATGCCTGCCTCATATTGTAGAAAGCCTTGAAGGAGATAGGCCTCAAAGGGGATATTCAGAAGCCATTACAGAAACAAGGGCAGAAGCATCCCTTAAGCCCCAGGGAAGGAGAAGGTGTTAGGAAGAGGCTCAGCCTTGCTTCTCCCTGACTTAATGAGGTATAAGAGGGAGGGAAGGTAAAGCCTAAGCAGATTTGCAAAATTCTGTTACTATGGCCTATCTAGTTTAGTTCTAGTCTTCTTATGGAGTCGGTTTTCTGATCTAGTCGACCTTGTAGGGCTGCCACATATTTGTATTCACGTGCAGGCATAATAATAGAAGATGGTTTTTGTACAGTACATTATTTACACTGGGACTGTTGATTGGCAAAATGCAAGATAAACATTGCAAGCAGATCTATTTAGGTTCTCTTCCATTCCTAAGGGCTACATTAGGGGATAAAGGATACGAGTAATTTTTTTAAAGATTCTTCTAGTTAAAACATGAAATAAATGAGAAGCACCCGAATTTGGCATCATTATTTCAAAGAATGCCTTGTCTGCATTCTTAGAAAACACAAATGGAGTGTCAGTACAATCCAGGGCTCAGTTTTGGAGGAGTGCCTTCCTTTGTGGAAAAAGGAAGTTGCATTATATCAGGGTCATCTCCGACTCCGAGAAGTCTGGAGAGAAAAAGAAGGCTGCTTCAAATGACCCTGTGGAACAGCAGCCTGGCTCAGAAAGCGGGAGGGAGACACATGGGCACAATTTGGCTGCAGAGCATTTGGAGGAACTGGAAGCAGCAAAGGATGCGGGGCCTGATCCCAGCACTAAGACATGTAGGTTTGGGTGAAGGGCAGAACAGAGGAGATCTGCATGGTTCTTTGCAAGACATGGGTGTTTCCACTAATGATTTCTTGCACCTTGTAGGAGCTGTATTTTAGCTCTAGCAAGCAACCCCTTCTTGGGGACAACTGCTCTACTACCCAGAATCTGTTCACCTTGTGGAAAACCTGTTCAAACCTTGGACTTCTGCTCTGTTCTTTGCCTTCGGGCCAGACTGTGACCCACGTTTGTATCTTGAACCTTTGGACAACAACTCTGCCTGCTGTTCTGGACTTGTTTGCTTGTATGTCCCCTCCCGCAAGCTGCTCACGGAGGTGGTGATATGCATTTGGAGTGTGCAAGTGACTACACATTCCACTTCTACTGCCTGTATTTCCCATCCCAGTAAAACTATTACAGCTTTATCGCTGCATGCATATTGTGTTGGCAGGGATCAGGACACGTTGTGCGATTAGAAAGCTAGGAAAGGTACTAAGGAGTAACCTCATTAACTTGCTTGCTTTTTGATAAGTGGCTGTTTTAAAATAGGCTCACCTTCAGCCATCCACAAGCCACCCCATAGCAATTATGTCACTTAAAACTTCCTCTTGAAATTCCAACTGTGCCCACCAAATCAGGTTATGCCAGAAGTATATATCTGTGTAAATAGAATCTCCCAAGAATTAGGAATAATGATGAATTGGATCTCTATGCCTATCATCGAAAAGAATGGGATTTGAGCATGAGTACTGATAATGCCATCACATGGGAGCAAGCTCTTACTGAATTGAATCAAATGATCAGTAAAATCTGTTAAAGCAGTAATCCTCACCTTCTTATCTGGGAGTAAAGCTGATTATTATTATTGTTGGTCGCATAGTCAGCCAGATGTTTAGACTGGATTTGGCATTTTTATCCACTTATCTAGTCCTTTCCAAGGACCTGGGATAGGCAGATGTTGTTTGATGGTGTTAAAAGTATCGTTGCAGGATGTAAGCTCTTCCAAGTAAAGCTGCCTTTTGCAATTGACTGATGGTGATTTTGTCAGTCCCGATGGTCTTCAAGTGGTGCTCCAGATGTTTTGAGATTACACCCAAGGTGCCCATTACTATTGGTACTATCTTTGCTTTCTTTTGCCGCAGCCATTCTATTTTATAATGTGTAACTAAGTAAAGAAATACTGAAAAGCTATCTATGGGGTAAAAGTTTACTAATCTATTTGATTTCCTATCCCCATTGCACAATTTACTACACAGAACAAATTGCTAAAAAAAAAATTCTTTCCACAGATTTCCATGAATTACAGCCTGTTCAATAAAAATAGCTATTAGCTTTACGCAATGAAGCTTGCAAAGATTGGAGGGGAGAAGGGCCATAAATTGAAGCTTTTCACAAGCCAAACAAGAGTAAATGAAAATGTCTAATTATCTATTAGATGCCATTGAATATTTACATAATGTTTAATTGATACCCAAGTTCTCCATCTGAGTAACTGGTAATGTTTTTTTTAAAAGGGAACATATTCCTTTGTTTTAAGTTGATTATATTATATGCAATGCATTTCTTTTAAAGGTAACAATATTAAACAAAGATATGCCTCTTCTCCCACCCAGTTTAGATTTAGATTTTGAAGATTGGAAGATTGCTTATCTCCATTATATTAGGATAACTTTTCAATAACGTTATTACATTTATTTTTCTTCTGTGCTATTTACAGTTGAGCTGAAAAGTCTGTGATTAGGGGTAGGATCTTCCTGCTTTGTTCTCCTGCCCAGGTACTAATTATTGATGGGCAGCTATAATCTCTACACTTTCTTTTAAGGTTCTTGATTTTTTAACTGGATTTGAACTGGTCAGCCTTTCAGACAGAAGACAAGCATAGCATCCTTTAAACAGAAATCTCAAGAACAGAAATTTCTATTTTCTATATTCAAAACATGTACTCACCAGCTGGGCCAAACTTAGAGGGGACAGTCTTGCTGTCAGGTATGATGGCTTTCTGAAGTCTTGGGATGACCTGGCTATTTCAGAAGGCCTTCAGAGACTGGCTGATATCACCAGTGAATTTATTTTGCTTTTATGTAAAATTGCTATACTTAATGTATTGTTTTTATTTACACTGTGCATTGATAGATTATATATTGCTGTGCTAATTGCATACCACTTAGAAGTTGTTCAGACCAAAGATGTATAAAAAACCTAAATAATACTATATTGTTTTAATAGCACTGTGTTTTGGCTTTGCTGGGATTTAAAGGTAATTAAATACATGACCGGGTAAATAAATAATAAAAGTCCTACCACCTCTTAAAACAGACAATTAGGACATTTTATTCCAGAGATATATTTATTTGCCTAAAAACATCCCTGAAAAGGAACTGTATGAGCATTCCAGATGAGGCATAAATTGTTACATGCTTCATCTGCCAAAAACATTTTTTCCCTTTGTATCCAGTTCCTTAATGCCCATTAAACTACTCCTCTCTGTTAGCTACTTAGAAAATTACATTTGTTTTGACAACACTGAACATTCTGACAAATTATTCTGTTTAAAGTCAGCAGATACTTTTATGTGGGATTGGGGTGCCTTGTTCTCTGTAAGCTACTTGTATGACCTCTCTACATAATTTTGTTTATTTGCTTTCATTCATAGCTTCCATCTGCTCAGGGACTGCTAGGAAATTATTTTCCATAGTCTGAAAGAAATGTGTGCTCATTGATAAAGGCTATCTAATGTTGTTGAGTATGCTCATAAAAATCAACCTTCAGTCTGTGTTAGAATCATAGACAAGATGGAGACCATTCAGTCCAAGGTTTCTCAACCTTGGCAACTTTAAGACGTGTGGACTTCAACTCCCAGCATTCCCCAGCCAGCATGGGAATTGAAGTCCACATGTCTTAAAATTGCTCAGGTTGAGAAACACTGATTTAGACCATCAAATCCAACCTCCTGCTCAGTGCAGAAATCTAAATAAAAACATCCCCACCAGATGGCTGTCTAGCGTCCACATGAACACCTCTGAAGAAGAGTTGCTCACCATAAATCTGGGTAATTGGTTCTACTGTCAACTTGCTCTGACCCCAAGAAAGTTTTTTCTAACATTTAATAGATATCTCCCTTTCTGTATCACACTCTCTTATTTCACATCCTGTACTCTGGAATGCGAAAGAACCAGTCTTGACTTCCTTTTCTACGACATTCTTTCAGGTATTTGAAGAATGTTATCAAATTCTTCCTTCATCATCTTTTCTTAAAGATAAATATATCCAGCTCCTTCCAGTTCTCTTCATATAGCTAAGTTTTAGGCCTTTGTGGATCATCTTCATTGCCCTTCTGTGAACCTGTTCTAATTTCTTTGATTCCTTCTTAAAGTGTGGTAACCAGAACTGGACCTGATACTTGTCACTGAGCAGAATATAGTGGAATGATTACTTCCATGATTTGGCAATAATTACATTTCTCTTGATGCAGCCTAAAATTGCATTTGTCTTATTTGCAGGCACATCACTGCATTGACTCATACTGAGTTTGCAATCAATTATTATTCCAAGATTGTTTTTGCAACTACTATCCCCATCCTATAATTTGCATCTAATTCTGGTTTCCAAAGTGACAAGTTGTATTTCTCTATACCATATTTAATTCAGTTACTTTCAGCCCATTTCTCCATTCTATCAAGATTATTTTTAACTTTGTTTCTATCTTCTAGGGTATTAACTATTCCACCCAGCTCTGTATCCTTTAAAAATCTTCTTTTCTTCACCTAAATCATGTTACAAAAATTCTGGAGTCTAATATGAGTCCCTTAACTTTTTACTTTGAAATGGAGGGGCGGCTGCACTCAGGGACCAAAGTCAGAAGGTTTGATGTCTTCTCCAACAGTTGATATGTGACCATAGGCACTAAACTTAAATAATAAAAGAAATGGGTTTATTAAAACAAATTAATAATCAATTGCTATTCACTCATTCACTCTTACATACCACCCCTTCAGAAGGTTGATCAGACACTGAATAGGGTTTGTGGAGAAGTCATTACATGCAGCAAACGGACAACCCAGGTCAGACTCCATGACTCCATCTGCCTTTTATAGCCTGTACAAATTTTGCCTCTAAGTAAATCCTCCCTTCTTAGGTGAAATCTACTGTTAAACAGATTGCCTTTAAGCACATACTCTCTTTTCCAAAGGAATGTGGTTTTTAAATGATTTCCTCTTACTTGACTAGACTCCTCGTCATGTCTCACCATCTTAGAATGATTGATCTTCTATTGATGTAAATTGTTGTTTGCCTTTCCATGATCACAAATGGCATCTCAGGTCATTTATAGCAATCTTAGACGGAAATATTGAAAAGCAGAGGACACAGCTGTGGCACCTCATTTGATATCACTGTTCAAACTGATAAGGAACCATTAGCTTTCTTTCAGTACAATTTTTGAGTCAGCTATGTATCTAGTTAGGCCATGGATTCTACACTTAACTATCTTGTTAATCAGCATGTCATGGAGTACTTTGTCAAATGTTTTGTGCATCTATAATGTCTTACACTTTATACCCCTTTAAAAAAGAAAAAAGCTGAGGCAAAGCTGGCAAAACACAAGGTGGGATGGGTCTGCATGTAATCCTGTTTTGGGGGGGGTGATATTCCATAGTATAGGGACCACTACTGACAAGACCTTCTCCCTCACCCGCACCCCATGCACCTTGCAAGGAGGGAAATCTCTCAGTAGGATCTCTCAGTAGACTTTTCCTACACATTTGGACTGTATATGCTTTGAAGGAATAGTTTGCAATTGTGCTTTTAATATTTCCTTCTTTAAAAACTCCAACCCATCTTAAACTCCTTTTCTCAGGAGTTTCCTCTACCATGGAATCCTACTCATTGCTATGAGTTCATTAAACTCCAAATGTTTGAAATCCAAAATGTGTGCTTTGTTATGCTCAGTTTTAGTTTCCCTTAAAATGAAAGGTTTCAGTATTATAAGATGAGTTTCACTCAATGTTCCTGCTATTTCCAAGTTGTCAACTAAGTCTTTCCTATTGATTAGTCAAGGATAGCTGATCTTCTTGTGTATCTTCTTCAGCTGTCTGGTGTACTTGTAACATTCCATGCCCACCTATGCTCCTTGGTAAGTAGAGTCTGTCAATGTCGCTGTGTGGATGAAGGACATGATTCACTGTCATTATTTTTCTGGTCTTCCTATCCAGGACTTCTAGTTCTGCTTGAGTCCAGTCCACTATTCCAGTTATATATCTAATGACTGGCATTGCCCAGGTGTTAATCACATTGATGGTATTTCCACCACTGAGTTGGGACTTTAAGACCTTCTTCACTCTTCTGATGTATTCACTAGTAACCTTTTTTTTTTACTTCAGTGTGCTTGATGTTGTCAGCCTGAAGGATGCCCAGATATTTGCAGTGATCTTCTTCATCCAGACTCTTAATGTTATTTCCATTGGGCATCTTGATTCCTTCAGTTTTCACTGTTTTTCCCCTGTTGATGGTAAGGGTGGCACATTTGTCCAATCCAAACTCCATTGCAATATCTTGGCTGTATATTTGGGTAGTGTTGAACAGTGATTCCATTTTAGATGGTGTTTTTCCATACAGCTTCAGATCATCCATGAAAAGGAGATGGGATAACCTGGCAGATGTTTTTGATGTTTGATAGCCATGGCCTGACTTGTTCAGTACTGTTGACAGAGGAATCAGTGCAATGACAAACAGTAATGGTGATAGTGAGTCTCCTTGAAAGATTCCTCTCTTGATGTTAACCTCTCCCAGTCTATCACCATTGACCAGCAACCATTGATCTTCCATTGTGCCATTGATCTTTGCACAAAGCTTCTGATGTTTCTACTGACTCCTGTTATTTCTAGGCACTTGATTCTAGGCAGTCATGTGACAGGGAGTTGAATGCCTTCTTATAATCAATCCAAGCTATATTCAAGTTGGTCTTCCTTCTCTTACAGTTTTCCAAAATCATCTTGTCAGTTAGGAGCTGATCTTTTGTCCCTCGGCTGTTTGGGCAGTTTGCTTTCTGCTCAGATGGAAAGAGCTTGTTCTCAACTAGATGCTGTTGGACTGCATCAGCTACCACACCAGTTAGCAATTGGAAAGTTGTTGGCAAGCAGGGAATTGGCCTATAGTTGCCTGGTGCTGCCCCTTTTGCTGGATCTTTCATTATCAGGTAGGTTTTGTCAGATGTTAACCAATCTTAAATTTCACCTCCTTGCAGTATGTTGTTAAACTGCTTGGCAATGAGTGGGTGCAGAGCAGTCAGATGTTTCAACCAAAAACCATGCAGTTCACCTTTTTATGGGAGAGACACTCTTCATCTGGCTCCTCTAATGAGACCTGTCCAGTATGGCTGAACCTCTGGCATAGCTCTGTTGCAGCCCCACAACCACATCAAGGTAGTGCCTCACTGGGGGTTGTTGTCGTTGTTGTTGCTGCTGCTGCTGCTGCTGCTGCTGCTGCTGTTATTATTATTATTATTATTATTTGAAAAGCATTTAAAAATCCCAATGACTGGCTTCTAGAAAACTGTTCCTCACAACAATTGAGAAAGACAGAAGAATGTTGGCAAGGTAGCATGGTACTTTGGCTATAGGAGGGAGGGGGAAAATCCCCAGAGCTGGAAGATGGAACAATATCCAATTTTCATTGTTGGGAGTTCTGGAGGAAATACTGCACAAGTAATATTGCAGCAGGTTTTCTGTACCAGGAGTAGAGCAGATAATGAATTGACTCAGCTTCCCTAATTGCACACTACACCACGACGTTGTATACGTAAGCAGGGTGACAGTGCCAATCAGCGACTTCATGTGGAAAAAGCCTCAGCCATTCAGTTTGATTGCAAAAAGTTTGCTCTTGTTGTATTCTGTATTTTTTTGGCTTTTGGGCTTAAGTCAAACCTCACGGTACCACACCTGAGAACCCGGATGGTTACACCAGGCAAAGGAAGGCAACCAAACTGGAAGAAATGTGTGGGAGAAGCCATCAAGGCCTTGTTTTTCCTGTGTGTGAAAACCTAGCATAAATCTCTGTGTTGCAACCTAGCAACTGTAGGAGAGAGTAAGCTGTCGCATCAATACTTAAAAGTAACCTCACAGCTCAGAGATTCAGCAAAGTTAGTTGCTATGGGATTTCAACCACATTTCCTATGAACTGGAGCAAACATTTCTAATATAAATAGAGGTAGTTGAAAAGGATATTGAATTATATGAAAATCTGCCCTAAGAAACCTTCAAAAGTAGCCACAGTAAATTTCTGTTTCTAAAATATAGTAGCATTGCGCCTGTTTTGCAAAATGCCTCATCTGCAGCCAGCCCACCATGAGATTTCTAGAATGAGTTGCTAACTGACCTTTTACTTCAGGAAATGAGCAGAGTATATATGTAGTCCAAGAATCTTGGCAATGGAATGAACAGTTCTGCTACAAATGCTTTGTTTATTGCTGGGACGAAGAGCTGTTCTGTTGCCAAGAGCTTACAGCTGCAGACGAGCCTACGTGGCTGGTTTTCAGACTTGAAAACTTTATTAATAACTCATTAAGAACATTGATTGCTCATTCTTTAGTCAACTGCCAAATTCTGCACTGGGAATAAAATAAAGCCTTTGAAGGAGATGTGCTTCTGAGAAAAACATGGAAATTGATTAGCTTAGATTTATGACCAAATTCATAGTAGTACTAGTAGATACTTGTTTCAATATGTCACAACTTGCATGTGAATATAATTTACTATTTCTGGATGTGAGGGGGAATTTATTGGACTCTGGTGGCTTATGGACTTCAGGTTATATTGAATCATTTTGCAAATCTGCAAATTGGCCATGATACTTTCAAGTAGCAAAAGTAAAGTCTTCCTTGAGTTGAGCTACTACACACTGACTACACAGACACATCCATCAATGGTGTTTTTGTGTGTGTGTGGATTAGCAACAATATAGAAGTGGTTTGCCATTGCCTTCTTTCAGGATCCCCCACCCCACATCTAGACTATAGCTATAGGACTTCCTGGTGTTCTCCCATCCAGGTATTCATGCAGTCTGACCCTGTTTAGATTTTTTTGAGATTATCCAGGACTAGCTAGATGTGGTCCTTGCTGTGATGCTTTTGGATTGCCATTACAACATTGTCAAGGCCGTGATACATCCAGGGGTCAGCAGAATACAGAAAGCCTCCAGTACCCAGCACCAGATACACATACGTGTTTATGTTTTATGCATAACCAAAAGACCTCAGTGTATATGTATGCATATGCACGTATTGGATGGGAAGGGAAATCACCTTTTGTGTTTTTCTGGATACAAAAGACTAAGAGAAAACAGAAGTACTTTAGAGAAAGAGACAGAGATCAACTCATGGCCTCAGATATATATGAACGTGGATGAGAGACTCAGATAGATGCTTCGCACTGCTCACTGAATGGCCTTGGACATGTTATTGCCTCTCTCTGTATGAATGATCACACTTGATTATTGAGAAGATAAACACGAGAGTTTTCTGGAGTTGAAGGAAAGGCTGAATATAAATGAATTAAAATAAGAAGGGGAGGAGAATATTGGTATTATTACTAGCTCAAAATAAGCCTCTGTAAGATGAAAAATCAAAATTTACACATAAAGAGACCTTGGGGAAGGAAGTAATTCTTAAAGATTGACAGGGAATCCTATAACCAATTAAATCTAATATTTGAATAGGCATGATTTTGCTTCTCAGATGCCCATTTTGCATGTTTGCCTCAGTCATCTGTAGCACTGAAGGCTACAGATAACTATATAAAGCAACACCATGCAGATCTACTCAGAAGGAAATATCTTTCCTTGCAACCAGTCTTGCTTCAAGGTCAGCATTACAATTTTATGTTATCACATGTACCTATTTATTAAAAAGTTCAGCTGTATTAAAAGGTAAGAGTGAGTTTGTTTATTTATTTATTTATTAAATTTGTATGCTGCCCATCTCCCCCAATGGGTGACTCTGGGTGGCTCACAATTCAAACCAAAAATCTATGAACAATTAAAAGTAATACCATATAAATAATTAAAATTAATTAATTAAAAGTCAGACTGTAAAACAAACCCTATACATAAATACTAAAAACATTCAAGATGATGGGGGGGGGGGGGGTAAAATCAATTACCCCACAAGCCACTTCCACTGATGTGAGCCCCCATCTGGCCCCCAGGCCTTCTGGCATAGCCAGGATTTCACACCTTTCCTGAAGGCCATGAGAGTGGGGGCAAACCACACCTCAGGAGATAGGTTGTTCCACAGAGTGGGGGCCACGGCAGAAAAGGCCCTCTTCCTAGATCCCACCAGTCCAAATTCCTTGACTGGTGGGGTCTGCAACATGCCCCTTCTGCTGGACCGAGTGGAGCGGGCTGATGTAACGGGCGAGATGGCTCCTCAGATAACCTGGTCCTGTGCCAGGAAGGCTTTAAAGGTAATAACCAACACCTTGAATTGGACCCGGAAGCAAACTGGCAAACAATGCAGCTCGCGTAACAGCGATGTTATATGTGCCCCCCAGGGGCATTCAGAACTGTCCACGCCATCGCATTCTACACCAGCTGTAGCTTCCAGATACTCTTCAAGGGTAGCCCCATGTAGAGCACATTGCAGTAATCCAACTGGGAGGTGACCAGGGCATGAGTGACCGTGCAGAGGGCCTCCCAATTGAGGAAGGGGCATAACTGACACACAACACGAAGTTGCATAAAGGCCCTCCTAACCACAACTGCCACCTGCTCTTCGAACAGGAGTCGTGAGTCCAGGAGGACCCCCAGATTACACACCGGGTCTGTCTGGGGTAGTGGGACCCCATCAAGAACCAAAGATGATAAACTCCTAGATCTTGAGGCTGCCCATACCCACAGCCACTCCATCTTACTAGGGTTCAGTTGAAGCCTGTAATAATAATAGCAGTCTAATAATACCAGTCTAAATCTCTCTTCTCCTTCCCCTTGGCTGCTGGGTAGTTCCATTTTCATAAAACAACAGAAAACTATACACACACACACACACACACACACACACTAGATCGGAAAATATAATTGGGCTGTTAAACTAGGCCAGGATCTTTCTCTATTCCAGAAATGACAGTGGTGCTGCCTTCTACCTCAGTTCTGCCCCTACTAGTGCTACCAGATCTGGGCACTAGTCAACTGAAATCCTGGGAGGAGGAAAGGGACAAACTCTAAATGCTAAATGGAAAGCACTGGGATGTTTACTGAGTTCTCTGGGCCTCAGCACAAACCTGTCAGATGGTTAGCAAATTGGCCATGATGCTTTCAAGTAGCAAAAGTAAAGGCTTCCTTGAGTTGAGCTCAACTCCTGGTGATTACATGAACACATCCATCTGTAGGGTTTTTGTGTGTGGGTGGATTGGCAACAATATGGAAGTGGTTTGCCATTGCCTACTTTCAGGATGTTTTTTTCCTTTTTTTCTTGCACACACACACAGATCTGGCCTGCAAAACCCCATATATCCACTAGAGGGCAAAAATAGTTTTCTGTATCTCTTTGCTACCATCTAGTGGTCTTCATAGTAAGCATTCATCCTCCCTGTTTTGTCAGTTTTCTTACCTTTGTCCACCTATGGACACCAATGGCTCTACTGGTGCCTTGAACTACAGCTCCCATCCTGCCTGAGAGGGAATTATGGTAATTTTAGTCTAAATATTCCCAGACTGCAACCAACATATGAGTTTGTACAAAAGACTGATTTCAATTTTTTTCTTCTTGTAGCCATGCTTACTGATACACACAAGACCAAATTTGTGGGGAGGGGGGAAGGACATCCTTTCACAAGCTGACTTGCATATTTAACTGAAGAACTAAAATCTGGCAATGCATAAGGAATTGCGTATGTATGTATGTATGTATGTATGTATGTATGTATAATTTTATTAAGAATTTTGATTATAATAGTAAAATCTAATACAAACTAAAAGAAAGAAAAGAATAGAAAGAAGGAGTAAAAATGCAAGGAAAAAAGGAAAAAAGAAAGAGAAAAGTAAGAATATAATAAAGGAGAAAAGAAATATATAAAGAGGTGATTTCCAACCTTCATCACAAGTATAAACAAATTCAGTGACTCTTCATCCCCTCTAAGGTTACAAACGTTTATCTTTTCATCCCATATCCCATCTCTTATCTATAAACAAATCCTTATCAATGTATAAGGAATTCCTAATCTGATGACACTTAGTGTTAGCATGCCATTTTATTATAGGATTCTCTTCATCTCTGTTTATATTTAGAAACAGAAAAACAGATCTTGAAAGGGAATGAAATATAAAGAAAATTGCATCAGTATTCACAGCTGTTCCATATACTGTAGTTATTTAGAAGAAAGACAACCCTGAATTTAAGAAACCCCCTGCTTCCCACAAAGAAAGATTAGTTAGGGAAAAAACCCCTCTGTTATATTCCCAGAAAATTTAAAAGAACTCTTCCAATTTAAAGATAAATGCTTTGAAGTGAGGAAAATCTAGTCTTCCATTTAGATAAATAAAGTATGAATGTACTTAACTCATTATTTCCCTTCACAGACAATTGAAACCAATGCCTTTTTCATGTGAATAAAATTTATAATAAAGTATTTTACTCTCATTGCATTAGACAGATTATTAGGTGAAGAAGAAGAAAAAGCCATACATTCCCCATAGACGGGAACTAAATGTTTATTCAAGAGAGATGGAAGAATTAATATCCACATTCATTTAAAATGCCAGCATGGATTGTTTTATAATTTGACACTGTTTTGCACAATCACTGTCATTTTGAAGCACGCTTCTCTTGTGTTTTTACATTTTTGCTTGCATGTTATAGTTTGAAAGGTGAGTAATACATCACTTCATACCACAAACAGAAGTTGAACTTGGTCGGATGAGGATGCCAAGACAGTGTTACATGCATGTTGCTCCCTTGATGGGTTGGCTGATTCAGCCCAAGTTTTCCCTTCATGATTGCTCACAATCTTTGCAAAAACTTAGCTCATCTTTCTTTGCCGTAAAATATGCTTTCCTTTTCTACATTGCATTCATCCTGTTTACAGGCTAGAAGGGATTCTGATTATGCTCATAGAACATCATCAATCACAAAATCTACACAAGCAAAAGGAACCTGCCACCCGATGCCTTTTTGAACTCCTTCTGTATCACCCAGGAATTATATCTTATTGGAAGCCATCCTATAGAGACATTTAGAAAACTGAAATGCATTCAGTGCCTCCTGCACTCCCTCTTCCCTTTCTCTCTATTGGCTGATCACTAAACTGAAGGGGTGGGGAGGATCTGCCTCTAACTACCTTTCTAACCCCAACTCCGTATAAGAAGCAGCAGCAAGCAGGCAGGCGTTCATAGGCAGCCGGGTAGTATTTGTGATCTGAAATGATTGTTTTAAAAAGCCTAGCGGCGGCGGCAACAACATCTCATCCGTGATGCTTTAGTTTTACAGATTGAAACTCCAGGAGATAAGAGAAGAACGCCACTTTCAGCTGCCTCATCCCAGTGAGTTACAGGCACTTGTGGAGTTGGCAAAGTAAGCATTAATTGCCAGAGGCCCCCTGGTTCCTTGCATATCGAACCTGTTTATTTTCTGACGGGCACCCTGCCGCTCTTTGGAATGGCACGTCACCTGCTGCATCTACAAAGCCCTAGCCAGTGAAAATCCCAGGGAACCATTCAAAAAGAGACTTCTGGGACCAGTGGAATTAATTAGCAAGCTGCAAACTGGCCAAGCATGATGTGCTTTTGGGTGAATGCACTGTAAGATGAATTTCACTTACCACTATGGAGTTCACCGGCCTCTTCATGCATGGAACCACAGCTATGGACTACATCACAGTGAGCTGAATAGATCGGTGGGAAAAGGCTACTCTTCAGAAGGGTGTTACGAGCAACTTTTTGTCTCTCCAGAAGTATTTGTCACCTTAGGCTTTGTCAGCTTGCTAGAGAATGTGCTGGTGATCGCAGCCATAGCCAAGAACAAGAATTTGCATTCCCCAATGTACTTTTTCATTTGCAGCTTAGCAGTGGCCGACTTGCTGGTGAGCATCTCCAATGGATCGGAAACCATCGTCATCACCCTGTTGAATAATACGGAGGCTGATGCACACAGTTTCACCGTTAGCATTGACAATATCATTGACTCGGTGATTTGCAGCTCTCTCCTGGCCTCCATTTGCAGCCTGCTTTCTATAGCCGTGGACAGGTATTTCACAATCTTCTATGCCCTCCAGTATCACAACATCATGACAGGGAGGCGCGTCGGTATAATCATCACCTGTATCTGGGCAGCTTGCACAGTTTCGGGTGTCCTGTTTATTATTTATTCCGACAGCAGTGTTGTCATCATTTGCCTCATCGCCATGTTCTTCACCATGTTAGTCCTCATGGCATCTCTCTACGTCCACATGTTCATGCTGGCCCGGCTGCACATGAAAAAGATTGCAATTCTTCCCGGCACCGGCCCAATTCGTCAAGGTGCCAATATGAAGGGAGCCATCACTCTGACCATCTTGATTGGAGTCTTTGTGGTGTGCTGGGCCCCACTCTTCCTCCACTTGCTTTTCTACATTTCATGCCCTCATAATCCCTACTGCATCTGTTTCATGTCCCATTTTCACTTGTACCTCATCCTAATTATGTGTAACTCCATTATCGACCCACTTATTTATGCATTCCGAAGCCAAGAGCTGAGAAAAACCTTCAGAGAGATTATGTGCTGCTGTAGCCTGAAAGAGTTATGTGATTTCTCAGGCAAATACTGAATGCATATGAAGAAGCTACCGCAGAAAGCCGTCTGCCTCATAGACCGATGTCTCCTCTAGTGCTGCTGAGCATCTGGCTACATCAGTCACAAGGAATATATTTTGAACTGCACCTGGTACCTGAATGGTTGTTTCTGTACTAAGCTTACAAACTATAAATGTAATCATTTCAAGGTTAAAGTGAAGTTAGTGGTGGTTAGCAACAACCCAGCAGGCTGTCAGGCATGGAAAGTGCCCACGTATTTTCAGAATGGTGAGAGAGCAATGAAACTGTGCTTAGGAACAGGAAGAAGTGTATTACACAAAACGAAGTCCTATGCTTTCCTCAGCTATTTATATTCAAAATTTGCACGGTCTTGCATGTGTATGGTTAAGTCAAATGAGAGTTTATTAGAAAGTTGTGTTTTATGTCACATTTGTTCAAATGATTGCTAAAGAATCGCATCGTGCGTCTTGATCTCAAGGCAACAGCCCCAATCAAGACAAAATGTCACTCAGCTGGAGTCAATTACTGTGGCTGATCTGCTCTGGGAAATTGGGAACTGTACTTTGAAAGGTTGCTTTTTGAATATGACAGTAAGATATATATTTGGTATGTGTGCATTTTACTTACTCAGTTGAAACAATTTTCTACTAAGTTGTCTAGTTAACATGCAGCTAAACATGCATAATTCAATACACAAAGTAAGTTGCCCTGAAAATGTACAAGAGAAAAGTCTGTTAGGGCAAAAAGAGAGAGAGAGAGAGAGAGAGCTGAGGCAAGGATAGCCTTATTCCTTATCCTTTACTGAAAGGAAGCATGAAAAGTGCAAGACCGCTGTTTAAAAACCACGTGAAAACAAATGCACCAGAGAAAGGCAACAATAAAAGTACTCTGTTTTAAACACCAACCAAATGGGGTACAAACTAAATATTTAGCATTGATTTCAGAGCACAGACTATTTAACCTTTAATTCACTTTTGATGCAGCTCGGTAGATATGACCTTATCGTCAATTTGAGTGAGACAACCACTTCTGAAAAGCAGTTTGAGTTGTTCTTATACAATTGTTATTATTATTGGTAGTAGTAGCAGTAGTATATGTATTTTTTCCCCCTCAGAGGGGGAGAAGTACTACTTTTTTTGCCTCAAGGATGTGTAGGGGGAAAAAACGCAAGTGAAATCCTCATTGTTGAGGTGCTAAGTTCTTGTACTTACCTTAGCATCCAAGAGGTATGGATGAATATCCAGTCTTTCAGCATACAATCATCTCTCCACCAGTCTCTACCCATCCTTGATGCTTATGCTTCAGTTAAATCCAAGACCACCTTAACATCAGAATATCTTGCCTGAAACACATTGGTAGTGCTGCCTCAGCTGACCAAAGGTCTGAATTCTCACCAGGATTTTGGAAAGTTATCAGATAAATTATCCTTCCCCACCCGACCCCAATGGCCTTCATTTTTAAGACTTTAAGACTCAAAGCAGTAGTAACCAGATAAAGTAACAAACTGCAAAGAACAGTCGTACATGCAAGGGAAATAACAAAGCCATACTTCTATGTATCAATACCATTTAAGAGAATTAACCATTGTGCAGAAGTCATACAGAAATCAGGTCCTTTCAAGTACATTGATGTCAGCTTGATAAAGCACTGTATATTGTTTAAATAACAGCACAAAAGCTATCAATAAATACATTTGGCTGTGTTTGTCCATCAGCTGCGCAGTCTTATTGAGTCAATTCCTTTTCAATCAAAGCTAAAATCCATTTCTTTGTATACTACTGAGCAAGAGTAAAAACATCATTATTCACCATTTAAGAGCAATTCTTCAATGTGCTGCAATCATCCTGCTGCCACTATATCAAAATAATAAGAGGCCACCCACAAGTCACTAATAGAGCAGTCCTCAGGGGTGAGAAAAGGAGGAGCTGAGGTGGAGGAACCACAGTTTCCAATCTTTTATTTATTTACACCAGCAGAACAAGAGGGATACAACTTTTATTTGGCCATATCACCCGATTCCCACCCATTATTCCAGTGAGAGGGAAATGAATTATAGGAAAGCATCAGGCATGTAGCAGGAATTTGTATCCCTACGTAGCGCCCATGGAATATCTTCTTTTTGTGCTTTTCCAAAATGTCAGCTGAGCATTCTCCTGTAGTTTGGGAGTTGAGTACCCTGCACCAAAGCAAACCTGTCATGAGTTCAGAGGGGAAAAGCTGAAAAACCATACAAAAGAGGCCATCCTTACAAAGTTATTGAGAAAACTTCCATGCCTGGGAAATACGACACTTTGAGGTACCTGAACCCAGAAGCCTATTCAGTTAAAGCATTTATAGACCTTTTTTTTAGTTTTTTGTTGCAGAATTACAAACATCTCTATGAACAATTTGTCATATCAGGAACATTGAGGATTCTGCACATGCTCACACCTCATACCTATGCTGTGTCACCATGACATGATACATAAACGTGATTGTGGTCTGAAAAAACATAACAGCCCCATATTCTTCAGTTTCTGGGAATACTGATGGTTAGATTTTGTGTTTTTACTTATCTCTACATCTGATAGAGCCTTCATACTCAAAGCAGCAAAATGCCGTTTTAATTGGGCATAAGTATTGATGCAAATGGTTTTTATAAAGCAAGCATTACAGTATTTTCGTATGTCTCATCACAAGAGAATAGAAAATGGGTGGACATTACAGGGATGATCATATTTAACCTTTACAAAGTATATTAAATGTACAAGACTGTAGAACAGTATATGGAAATATATTATTACGACTGTGAATGCCTTTGCAATGTTTATTTTACATTGATGAAAAGTGAAATCAGTTAATACATGAATAAAATTACCTTCCCACCCCAAACCCAGATCCAAGGAGTTTTTAAAGTTGTGCTTTTGATGTCATGAGGGAACAGCCAAGTTTTCAGTATCATGAAATTATTACATATCCCTATGATAATTGAAGGCATGTCAGATGGTTTCAGAATGTATTTCCCAGTCTCTTCAGAATAAGACTGAGTGCTAGCATGGATGGAAAACTGGTGTGCAATCACTTCAAATCACCCATTTCTCTTACTAAACATTAACAGAAAAGAAGGTGCAATTTGACCTTTGCAGGTCATCTCAGCAATCAGTACCAAGTCTTGTTCTGCTGTTAGAAGCTTGATAGTTTTATTAACAGCATGAGTTTAGGTAACCATCTGACCCATCCCGGTTTATAAAACGATCTGTGTTTTAATTTAGATGGTATGTGGGGGAGGGGGCAGAGAGCAATTAAATTGTTATTTTTTCTTTCTCATTAGGATACTTACAGGGTTTGTGCATTCATCTTTGATACGAGTGTCTGCTGGGATGTCTTTTAGTAAATCTTACTGAAGAAGCCACCCAAAGGTTTTAAAGTTATTCATTCATACATATTAATTCTCACTGTAATAGGGGTGGCAAGCTATGACCTATGATAGTAAAGTAGCCACATCTTCTTTCATTTTGTCACTTTTGGAACTTTCTGAGATTATGACATCAACATTTGACAGGAAGTTGTGCTTTTGATGTCATGATGTCACTTAAAAAGTGCAGCGATTTCTTGAAGACTTTTGACAAGAAACTAAGCAAAATGAATATTAAGATTAGGACAGAAATACACTGAAACTCCCAATCCTGCCCAGGGTGGTTTGGCCTTCAATTGCTTTTTTCTTATCTTTTCTTTTTTTAAGAAACAAAGGGCATCTATCGGCAACTGAACAGTATCCATCACTGCATAAAATATACAGAAAATAGCAATGAGTTAGTAAGAGTTTAAGCATCGTCATAGTGATATGGGCAGTAGATTTTACTTCCATATGGTATGGATTATATTACGAATTAAAATGCCATTTGTTGGCATATCTGTTACAATATATAAGAATAGGCTATAAACAGTTTTTCAACCATCTGAGGCTATCCAAATGGTATATACAGTCTACCTTCCCATATTCCCTTGCAAATTAGCCCTAATATCTAAATTGGCATTACAAAACTGTCTTAAGGGGGATCATTGGCTCAGTATTGTCTGCAGGGGATGACAGAAACTCTCATCAGTTTCAGATTAGACCTTCCCCAAAGCAGCTATAGATTCTGAGGGTCAAACTTTGGAATTTTTGCATGGAATAATGTTATTCTATTGGTGAGCTACAAGCTAGTGTGCCCACTTTCATTCAAATCATACTTGTTTTCCTCATCCTCTAAGAAAGCTTACAAAGGTTTTCAGTAAAGCAGAGCAGGCTAACCAGCCTTCAGTATATCATTATAACCAGTAATGCAGTGTTTCTTAAGCTGTATGATCCAATTGTTTGTTTTCCTGGTCTTGAATAACCCCACTCCACCCACACAAAAAAAGAATTATTCTTTTACACAAGTGTCCCAGCAGCAGCAGACCCAAACTGGATCTTGAACTCATGAACAAGCAATTACAAATTGCTCCATTACCCTCAGTTTAAAAACCACTGGACTAGCATGTGAAGGTGGGAGCTGGGAAGGTGGGAAGCAAGAAGCCAGGTCCAGACATGTTAGATAAATATAGTGCAGGTTCTGTCAACAGCTAAACCTAAGAAATGGGCTGCAAAAAGGAGATGATATCAAAAGGGAAAGAAAAATAAATGCAGGATTTACACCTTGGCATTTACATGTATTTATATAGCTAAATTCTTAGATCCTGTAGAAGCTGATCTCCATCATTAGTAACACAAGTTTCTTCTTCTGTAAAGCTACTTATCAATCCAAGTTATTTTATTTATTTATTTGTTTGTTTATCAAATTTGACACTGTCTATCTTGTTGAAACAACTCTGAGTGGTTTACAGTGAAGATAAAATTCATTAAAATACAATATAAAACAGACCTAATAAATAGTTTCCAAGCAAGATGGAAAGTTGGCGAATAATTCAAGGGAGAGTTGTCAGGGGGCTAATCACCCCCAAGGATGGTTAGAGCCTATATCGCCCCATGCAGATTGGCAGAGCCAGGTCTTGAAAGCTGGGAGGGTAGGAGTCCACCACACTTCTGGGGAGAGAATATTCCAAAGGGCGGGGGCAATGGCAGAGAAGGCTCTCCTCCTGCGCCCCGCCAGCCAACATTCTGTCGCTGACAGCGTCCACAACATGTCCTCTCTGCCTAACCAGGTGGGAGGGTAGATGTAATAGGGATGAGACGGTCCCTCAGGTAACCTGGACCCATGCCCTGTAGGGCTATAAAGGTGATAGCCAATACCTTGAATTGAGCCTGGAAGCAAACTGGCACCCAAAGCAGCTCCTGCAGCAAAGGTGTTAATGTGCCATCCAAGGGGCACCTAATATCTGTGTGGCTGCATTTTGAACCAGCTGTAGCTTCTGGATACTCTTCAAGGGTAGCCCCATGTAGAGCACATTGCAATAGTCTGAGAGATGACCAGGGTGTAAGTGACTGACCAGAGAGCCTCCTGATCCAAGAAGGGGCGTAATGGGTGCACCACATGAAGGTGGGCGAAGGCCCTCCTGGCCACAACTGTTACCTGCTCCTCGAGCAGGAGTCATGAATCCAGGAGGACCTCCAGATTACACACTGGGTCTGTCTGGGTCAGTGCCACCGCATCCAAAACCAAAGATGGTAAATTCTCAGATACAGAGGGGCCTCCAATCCATAGACACTCTGTCTTACCAGGGTTCAGCTGAAGCCTGTTGTTCCACATCCAGACCCCTTGACTTATGTCCTTGATTTCCCTATGAAAGCTCTTGTATGTGGGATGGAATCTCTAGCAGACATTAATCACAGTGGCCTGGGGGTGACCCTGAAGCAATGCATTGAAAAATTCTTCATTGAAAGAGCAGATGTTAGTCATTGATGTCTTATAAAATTATTCTTCATTAAGATGACTGTCAGTGTGATAGCTTGCTATATCTCCAGTTGCCTTCCTCTCTTTTCTACTGTTGACTCTAGTTTACTGGTGTATTTCCCAGCTGTAGGCAGGAAAGGTGTGCTACATTTGTAATCAATTTGAGCATTTGGAGATAGATCACTATGTCCACTGATGTCTGATTTAATAAAACTATTTTCACAATACAATACAAATACAATACAAATACTTTAATGACCAAGTATAAAATATATACAAGGAATTTGTCTTTGGTGACGAACAGCAAGATCAACGGTGCGTTTGGATAACAATAGAAAATTAATAAACAGTAACAATAACACTGCCCAGTAAAATAACTTTTCCAAAAGAAGAAGCCACTGTCCAGTACATATCAAATCATATAGTATTTAACAGAGCAATGGCACAAGGGAAAAAACTATTCCGATGTCCAGATGTTTTAACATATGGAGCTCTATAGCGCCGTCCTGAAGGATTATATCCAGGATGAAAAGAGTCTGCAGATATCCTCTCTGCCCTCCTTTTGACCCTCACAATATATAGTTATTCTATAGAAGGCAGGCGGGTTGCAGTTATCCTTTCTGAAGACTTAACTATCCGTTGGAGTCTGAGTCTGTCCTGTTTGGTTGCGGAATCAAACCAGACAGTTATAGAGGAGCAGATAACAGACTCAATGATTCCCCTGTAAAACTGTACCAAGAGCTCCTGGGATAATTTAAACTTCCTAAGTTGCTGCAGGAAAAACATCCTTTGCTGTGCCTTTTTAATAATGGCTGTAATGTTAAACGTCCATTTCAGGTCTTGGGAAAGTATAGAACCCAGGAACTTGAAGGACTCTACCACTGATACTGGGCTGTCGAGTATGGTAAGGGGAGGAGTATTAGAAGGATTCTTCCTAAAGTCCACAATCATCTCCACGGTTTTAAGTGTATTCAATTCCAAGTTATTACAACCACACCACAAGACCAGTTGTTGAACCTCCCGTCTATATGCTGACTCATTTCCATTTTATGCTACTTCAATGATTTTGTATCTATGGCATATTTTGTACACACAGCAATTTATTCCCAATATAAAGCAGTATCTGATTTTGAGGGATATCTACAGCACTGAATATATTCACTTACATACAGCCAATGTATTGAATTAAGAACCTGGAAAATCAAGCAATAAGCTGTCAGAAAAATATTTGTTTTATTCTCAGAAAAATATAGTCATTTGATAAAGCATCAAATTTTAGATTTAAATTTGACATTAAAACATACAAGTAAAATTAGGTTCCTTTAAAAAAACTGCATAGTAAAATGGCTAAGGGATGAATGGATGATTATCTTCCTTTATGTCAAAAATTGCTTAAGATTGCAGTTTATATTGACAAGTATGGTTTTGTAATTTTCTCTATGATTACTCAGAAATCACCTTCCCTGAATTCATTCTCAGGTGAGAAAGTATAAGTCAGCATTAAGTTCACCTCCCTGTATTATAACTGTCTCAGCTGGATGGCTTTAGCATGTGGTGGGAACTACTACGGAAATGCACTACCGGTGTTGCATGCAAATATGTCACTCTAAAACAAGTGGAGCTGGGGCCAGTATATCTAGATAAATATTGCTTCAGATATAACAACATCCTCATCACGATACAGCTTTACCACCAACTTTGAAACTATTGGAGATGGAGAAAAATAAGTAAATAAACAAATAGTCCCCAAGTCCACTCATCTTAAAGTGGCCAAGTTTGGACAACACTGTAATAAGTAGACTCAGAGTAAGCTTTAGTATGGCAGAAAAGTAAAAGCCTATCAGGGCAGCATTTATACAACATACAAATGGATCTGAGTGCCCATGTGTTTCAGTACCTTTTCCATTAATATTTCCTATATATATCAAGGTTTTACTTTCCTCCATTTTGAATAGAAATTGATTATTTCAGGCTTAAATGCAGATTGCAATTTAATTTGTAATACGATTGTATTATTATTTACTATATTTTTAAACAAACTTTGCTGCAAGGAGTTCAAAATGATTTTGTGTGTCTTCTTCATTTTTAAGTTTCATAATAGCCATGTGATACAGGTAAAGCCTGAATCCAGCAGATGAAATGCCCCTGGATCCAAACAGATGATTGAACCAAATCACTGAGCATCATGACTGAGAAAAAAATTCATCTGAAATCATTTTCATCCAAATTATTGTATTTATCTCCCTCTGCAAACAACATGGACTCGCAGGGACTAATGTTCATAAAAAAACACTTCCAGCAGCAGTTTGTAAATTCTGTTATATCCCATTGACGTCTGACCTTGGGACTGTTGGATTTCAATGCAGACTTTTAACCGCTCTGCTACACTTATGATTCTGACTGTTGCCTTTAGATATACAGTACTTTATACACCAACCCAGAACTACAGTAATAGTTTCATCCTCACCAATATAAATAGCAAAATAATAGCACTAGTAGGCATTGGCATGACCAATTGATTTATTTTATGTATTTATCAAGCTTTTATGCCACCCCAGTTGCTGACAATTGTGGCATACAAACCCAACATTTGTAAATCAGGTTAAAAATAACAAAATTACAGTAATAAAAAAACTGAAAGCACACCCACACACTCACATACACCCCCAGACACAACAGGGACATCAATTGTATTAAGCAACTACTCCAATGCCAGAGAGAGCAATATTAAAATATCTCAGCCCCCCAAGGTCTGCTGGAACTGCCAAGTTTTTATGGCTTACTTAAAAACCAGTAGGCTAGAAATCATTCAGGTTTCTGGTGGATGCTTTGCCCATACAGGGGCAGCAGTTGAGAAGGCTTGCTTCCGTGATCCCTGTTAATAATAGCTGCAGAGATAACAGAAGGCCTGCTGTAACAGATCATATTGAATTGCACCTACAACTGGGAATAGGAGGTCCTGAAAATACCCAGGTCCTGAGCAGTACAGTGATTTGAAGATGACAGCAGGCACTTTGAACTACATCTGGAAGTCAATTCCCAAAATAGTGGTGTTTTGTGGGAGATCTCAAAGGTGCCTGTAATTATTTGAGTCACTGAATTCTGGACCAGCTGCAGTTTCCAAATGCTTTTCAAGGGTAGACCCGTTTAGACTACATTGCAATAGTCCAGATGAGAGGCCTGAGTGGCTGCAAAGTGAGCATCTTGCTCCAGGTGGGCTCACAATCTGTGCATAAGATGAAGCTGTGCAAAGGTCCTCCTAGTCACATCTACTAATTCCTCATCTAATAGGAGCTGTTAGTCAAGGAGGGCCCCAAATTATAAGCTAAGGTAATGTAAGCCAGATCTAAAGATGAAATCTCCCTGGGATTGTATGGCTTCCAAAGCCTACCAGGGGCTGGACTAAGAGACAGCACTGGGGCACTGATCATAGCAGCACAAGAACAGGCACTAAGCACCAGATCCATAGATGCAGGGGTCTACCACACTAGACAGGACCCAAGGTGCAGATTGTGCAAAGAGGCCTCAGAGACAATCCAACACATAGTGGCAGGGTATAAGATGCAGGCAGGAACAGCATACACTGAATGGCACAACCAAGTAGGTGGTATTGTGTACAGAAACATCTGCACAGTGTATGGGCTAGACCCTCCCAAGTCCAGATGGGAGATTCCGCAGAAGGTCATGGAGAATAACAGGGCTAAGATCCCGTGGGGCTTCCAGATCCAGATGGACAGGCGGGTTATGACCAATCAACCAGACATTGTGGTAGTTGCAAGGACCAGAAGGCAGTGGTGGTGATAGATGTAGTGGTGCCAAGTGACAGCAGCATCAGAAAGAGGGAGTATGAGGAGCTGGAGAAGTACCAGGGCCTGAAGGAGGAACTAGAGAGGATGTGGAAAGTCAAGGCCAAGGTAGACCCAGTGGTGGTAGGAGCACTCAGGGCTGTGACTCCTAAGCTGGGAGTGTGGCTCCAGCAGATCCCAGGAACAACATCAGAGGTCTCTGTCCAGAAGAGTGAGTGCTAGGAACAGCTAAGATACTGCGCAGAACCCTCAAACTCTCAGGCCTCACATATCACCCATAGGGGAATTTTTATCCATCCATCCATCCATCCATCCATCCATCCATCCATCCATCCATCAAAATTTACTTTAAGCTCCATTACAAGAATCTGCTATGAAGATCAAATCAGCCTGAGATTTTTCTTTGTTAAACGTCCTTTCTCAAACATGTGGAATACAAATGAAATATCAGAGAACAGTCCTAACTGAAATGCAGCTGAACTCATATGAAGTGTACAAAAATAACAGAAGACAAAGCAATTCCTATTCATGGTCAAGACTCAGACTTGTTTATTAACAGAATATCAAATTAGAAAGCTTTATTCTAACCATGGGTTGCTGTTGTCTAATGAATCTCCCTGGGCATCGTTTTGAGATGAAGGCACCGAACAGGTATTTATTAAAGTGTGTTGACTTGTTTAACCACTGGTTACTTTACTTGGGGAAACAATCAGTATAAAATATATTCAGGCTCCAGACATATTACCTTAAATAGAAAAAGATCCATCATAGAGAGTCAAACAATAATTAATAAAGGCTACATAAATGATGGGAACCCAAAGAATTTCTGAAATAAGCAATTTGTTCACAGTATGATTTATTCTAAAATTCAGCTCCACAAAGCTTCCTTCACAAATGCAGCCTATAATGGATATTTGTTTCTGAAAGATTATTTTAGCTCTAATAAAGATAAACCTGATAGGAAAGGTCCCAGTGAGAAATCTGCCTGATTGGTTAATTCTCATCATAGTAGATGAAATAACATTTGCTAATAGGACATTCAGTTTAATATTTAATCTGCAGTACAGAACATGTATTTTTAATTTGCAAAACATGTTTCCAAGTTTCATGTTATGTTTAAATTTCTACGCAAGAAGCCATTGATTAAAATAATAATAATTTGCTTCCTGTTTTTCCATTTTACTTCCTGAAAGTATAAGCAACCTCTACTTAACTGAATTTTAATGAGCTGGGACACTTACTTCTGACAAACAGAACCAGATGGGATAAGAATCTGGGTATGGATATTTGACTGAACTACCCCAATAAAACTGTCCCCTTTGTCAGGCCTCTGCAACTGATCCAAACATTAGTTTAATAATAATAATGATGATGGTGATGATGATGGAGACCAAGGACACCTCAGAAATAGGAAGTTTATCACGTATAGAACCTAAACAGAAATGAATGTTATTTTCTCTTAACATAGACTTTTAACATGCAAGTCATGGATTACTTGTTAAATAAGGATGAATTTCTTACTGACTAGATAAGAGTGAAATTTTTCATTTTAACTTACATTTCATACTCTGCTGATTACTGTTGTTGATACTCATACATTAATTTGATTCTAATAATGCTCTGTAGTTTTAAAATGACTCAAGGTATTTAATTTAATGGTGTTAATAATTTATATTATTCTGAGAATTTGTATTTAATTTACTTAATCTTATGATGCTTGAAAATCTCTGTTGTATTTACTTTGTACATCTTTTTCTTGCTTCTTTTTGGCTCTATTTTTTTTTCTTTTAAAATGTTTGATCAAAATTAAATATATATGTTAAAAAGGCTCTAATTCTTATGTTCTTATTCTATCTTATGCTGGTCCATGATCAAATAAAGATTTGATTGATTGACTGCAAAATAAATAAATACATTTTAAAAGAGATTTTATCTGTAATATACTCCACAAGGCTATTTGAGCACACCAGCAAGCAATTTATGATATTTCCACCACCTATGGGCATATAATTGTTTTCAGTTGTACTGGCACCTAGCATTCTACCATTATTGTTCTAGGCATTTCTTCTGTCACCTCATTACACAGAGCAACTCACTAAATCAAGAAGTATCCCTGGATTGGTGACCATAGACAGGCCACTAGGGAACAATCTCCTTGAAAGTCCTTGTCATCTTCAAGTTCCAGAGATTGATAAAGACAGAACTGCCTGCTAGGTCTCTCATGATTAATTACAAATGTCATGAGCCCAAGACTGTTCCAACTAAACAGTGTCTTTATCCAGAATTAAATCCTTGATGACATCTGTTTTACTGTCAAGATCAGAAAGGTAAGGCAGTAACAGAAGTGAGATGAAGCTAACCTTATTGTAAAGCCTTTTTGGCTCTGATAGAGTAGAAGTTAAGGCATCCTGTTCCCTCACTCCGTGAATAAGATAGCAAACAATTACTTGGAATTACTGACCTAATTGCTACTGCTATTGTTCATGAATATACCAACTGGTCAGAAGGTGTACCAAAATTTTATTTTCAACAGAATTGGATGATGAGGAACAGTAAGTTTCCACTTCACATAAATGCTGTCTCTGAAATATGCATTCACTACAAGCATCTTCTTGATAGCTGAGTTGCTCACAGGCCGACTAAAGCCCAGCCTGAATCTCCTTCCAACCTGCCAGATCACAGCCATTTGCTGGAATACAATAGGTCTGGAATAGAATAATGCAATTATTGTACTGATTCTTCTTTTTATCTGGCCGAGTCTACCCAATGACATGGTTCTTTTTTCAAAGAGTGTTATTTTGCAATTGCTCATCCTACTTTCATCTGATGGTGATGTTCTTAGAAAACATGCCCTGTCAGAAAGACTGAAGGCTGAGCCATTAACTATATCAGAGGTATATAAAGTAGGGCCTCAAAAACTCTCAGAAACTTCCAAATTGTATTGTTTAAGAGAAAAGATAACAAAAAATATGGTTAAATACATGGGGAATAACTATACTGATGTTCCCCTGGACTTCCTGCATGGAAAGATATTTCTCCGGGGTCTCTACATTGCAAGTTTGAGTGACTGGGTTTAATGCAGGGATGAAGAATCATTGGTCCCCCAAATATAATTCCCAAAGTTCCTCACCATTGGCCATATTGGCTAGAGAGCTGCAACTTGTAGTTCAGCAACAATTAAAAGACCACATTTTCCTCAACCCTGTTCATGGATAAATAGAGAAGCGATTTGACATTTACAGTAGATTTATTAACACATTCCCTGTATTTTTAAAGACAAAATAAAACATATCGCTACTACAGTATATAGGAAATAATTTGTAGTCTTCGTTCATATAGCTGGTATGAAATTAAATTATCAAATACAATTCTCTATTGTAAAGGACACTTTCAACCCATAATCTGGAAAAACAAATGCAAAACCCACAAGAATAAAGATTTACATACACAGAAAATGCCAAATTATAGGATGACATTTTCATTTTACATTTAAGAAAATGTTTGTATGACGGGCCAAAATAATTACAGAGAGAGAGAGAGTCTGTAGAAATCTAGAGATGTGGAGAACTTAGGTCTGCCTTTTAAAAGAAATTGCTTAATTCCCCCTCCTGCATTAATATGTAAACTGACATCCAGTTACTCTTTGGACTGCATGCTTTGCAACAAAACTGTCATCACAAAAACTGCGTACAGAAATATAGACAGAAAGTTATAATAAAATGTGCATATTAGGAAAAACTGTGTATCAAATGTATGCCAGGAAAATTGCATGGGAAAATAAAGTATGATTATTTGTGTGATGCTTTTAAAATTATCCACTACTGGGCAATGCCTGAATAAGGACTTATGATTTAGTGTGTGCAGAACTGACATTGGCAAAAATTAGAGTGATTAATTCTTCCCTAGTTTTACTCAGCACACTATGGTGAGCCAATATTATGAAATGTCTGTAGACTTCCAGATTAGGACTGAGCAACCAGGTTCAAAGCTCTATTCAGCGATGTAGTTTATTGGAAGCCCTTATATCAGAAATGCATAGCTTGTGGACGTATGGCTGTGTTCATCTCTGAAAGACTTTGGTGCAGAGCTGAAATAAGAGGTGTGTCCAAACTTACTTTTTAACCCGAAAGAAAGGATTGCATTAAATTTGCATTTACATGAAGTCAAGTGTAATTTTCTCATCACCTCACCACTTCCTTGTCCTGGCTCTGCCTACAGGTCGGCGTCCACCTCCGGCATATCTACAGTGACTATACGTCCTTTATTATAAAGTACAGTCCTTTACTTCAGACTTTCAGATATATTTAATTTAGTTATTTATTTTCTTGGTTTTGCTCTTGAATTTTCCTTTGTAAGATTTGCCTCATTTTCAGGTTTGTCCATTATTATTATTATTATTATTATTATTATTATTATTATTATTATTCCAAGAAAATATGGTAACTGTAGGCATATCTCAAAAACTCCAAGTGCTGAGAGAGGATTGGGAGAGACTAATTGCAGCAGCTAAGCAGAAGAACGCTTCTGGCGCCTAGTTGACTGCCTTCCTATGGGTAATTGCTTAGGTCCCATCTGCCAAATATTTCCAGTTATTTGGGAGCATCACTCTCAGAACATTTTTAATCCAGAACTATTAAATAATCCAGTGGTGGATCCCCATCCAGTGGTGACTTCTCCGAAATGGCTTCTTCTGTCTATAGCCAAGGCTAAGGATCTCATTGTACAATTGAAAGCTGGAAAGCTCCTGGAGGTGATTTCATCCCTCCAGAGTTGCTAAAAGAAAATAAAGATTGGTGGGCCCCAGTGCTAGCTACTCTTTTTACTTATATTAATAGCACAGCATGTTTTCCATCTGAGTGGAATGAAGCCATCGTTATCCCTCTCTATAAGAATATGGGAAATTGGCTTAACCCTGCCAACTATAGACCAATTAGGTTGCTTAATACTATATATGCAAACTATATGCAAAATATCCTTATTTAAAACTCTTGGATTGGGTCCAAAGTGAAAATATTCTTGTTGAGGAACAGACGGGATTTACAGGGAACCATTCAACCCTGACCTATTCTCTGGTCCTGCACCATTTAGCTGAAAAATACACCTCGCTGCCCAAAGGCACCCTTTTTGCAGCCTCTGTGGATTTCAGATCAGGTTTTTATCTGATTCCAAGGGAAAGGCTGTGGCGAAAACTTCGGAGATCCTCAGTGGGTAAAAGACTGCTCCTTCTTATCCAGACTCTTTATGCTAACACCTCATTGAGAGTCAGATGTTCCACCTGAGGGCAAGGGTGTATTCTAGTCCCCTTACTTTTTAATTTGTACATCAATTCCATAATTCAGTCTCTCTCATCTTCTGATCATCACTCTCCAGTGTTAGCAGATGGTGCAATTCCAGCCTTGCTATATGCAGACGATATAGTAATTTTGTCTGTCTCCTAGGTAGGTATGAGAAGGGCACTGAGGGCATTGGGTTCCTTTTGCCTAAAAGAACAACCTGTAGTAAATTATTAAAAAACAAAACAAAACCTAAAGTGCTAGTTTGCAAGACACTAGCAAATTAATGGGAGCCCAATAGAGCAGGTGCATGCTTATAAATATCTTGGTGAGCAGTTCCAGGCTTCCTTATCTTGGAGTGCACATTTCTCTTATTGGGCAAATGTGGGCCAACATAGCTCCACAGCAGTCTTAAGATTCTTCTATTCAAAGGGGACACATTTTTTTTCCTGCAGCTTGCAAGGCTTTTTGTCAGAATCCTCGCAAAATCCTCAGAGGGGGATTTACGTTCCCTACACGAGAGTCAGCGGCTACACCGGGAGGAACGGAGGCGGCAGAGCAGTCAGCCGAGGGAGAGAGCTCCAGCGAGGAGGGGGAGGATCTCCCACCTAGCAGAGCCAAAAAGAGCCCGATGCAGCAGCGGGGCATCTCCATGAAATTCGGGGGAGATGCCGAGCAGCTTGCCTGCTTTATCACCCAGGTTCGGATCTACATGAAGGGCCACGGTGGATAAACTGCTCGGAGGGGGATTCAGTTTTTAATTCAGTGGAAACATTTTCCTAAAACATTGGCTGAATGGGCTGACAAAAAACATGTAAAGGCTCCAGATTTAGTTTAAAAAAATCTATAATGCTTATCTTACAAAGCCTTAACACTTGGAAATGTTGTTATACCATATTTTTCTTTCTTTTTGTTTTTTTGTTTTTGTTCTTTTTACAGAGTGAAGGATATGAGTCATCTGACTGACATCGTCACTTGTGGAGGGGTGGCATGTCAGAATCTCACAAGATTTAATAGTAGATTGTTACGTTGGCTAATTTAGCAATTGCTTGTTACATGCTGCCGTTCTGCCATTGTAAAGGGCGGGGGGAGAAGGAATGGGAAACCGTTAGAAGCAGATGGCTCCTTATCACAAGCGCTGGTATGCTCAAGGTCATACCAGCAAGGGAATCAGGAGACTAGGAGGTAAGGGGGGGTGAAGGAGGGAAAAGTAAGAAAAACAACTTTTGGTGTGCTCAGGCTCAGTCTTAGCAATGCTTTGGATCTGTACACTTGTTCTCAATAAATGAACTTTCTTTTGAATCAATATTGGTTGCAAGGAAAGTTACTGGATTTGGGATCAGCGGGTGGCAGATCGTTACATCTTGCTAAGATCATCTTTCAGCTTCTTTATGGTGTTCCAATTTGCATTTTTATGAAGTATTAGTACTCTGGAAACTGTCCAGTCCAAATTTATAAGAGCAAGTTCCAAGATGATCAAGAATGCTGTTTTACAGTTAGAGACAGGCTGGGTTTCTGTGGGTGCCAGGGCCTGGTTCTATCTCCTTAATTTCTGGTTGATATTGATTTTTTTCTCCTGTGGGTCTGGCTTCACTGGTTCTCAGAGACCATTTTAAATCAACCTGGCTAACAAAAGCTAGCAGCAAACTCCAGTCCTTCAGACTCTCTTTGGAAAGCCTCTGTCCATTAGGGTTTGAAAACGCCAGGAGTCTTTTAAGCAATGTATCTGGGATATTGATTTTCAAACCAGTCTAAGCCTAGTATCCAATCCTACAGTTTATGGATTCTTCTCAAATGGGCATGTGCCACCATCTTATCTCTCTTCAATTCTAATTCTGAAATTTTGTCAGGCTTTCACCTTGGCCAGGGTGGAGGCACTACCCTCTATAGTCCTGTGGGGACAGTATAAAATCATTCCTTTTCAGAATTTATGCCCATGTGGAGATAGCTCTGTGGAATCCCTGAGCCACATGCTCCTTTGATGTTCTCTCTATAGGGAATCTCAGAAGATATTTATCCTATTTTAAAGAACTACCCTGGTAGAAAGCATGACTATCTGTCACTGCTTCTATCTGACCAGGACCCTGACATATTTTTCCAGGTTGCCCGATTTTGTGCTACCATTTGTTGTACCCATCCTACCTACAAATGTTGGTGATTGCCACTGCTGTCTATTCTACAGTTACTATAATAATTACATAAATGCAATTTTATTGCATTTTATGTCTTTTTTAAAAGTTGTATTAATAATTACAGGTTTGTGTATTTTATTGCTGTGCTCTCTGGCCCAAAGGCCATAATAAAGGTTTGATTGATGACAAGTGCCTCATTTTACTGGACCTTGATGCAAAGGGCTTCTCATGCAGTGGATCAAATTCCCATCACAATTTGTATCAATGGCACCATGGCATCATCATGTAAATGAAGTAATTTGCATAAATGTACATCATTTGTATAGCGATGTGTAACATGATGCTTTACTCTCCAATTCAATGGATAGTCCTCAGTGATGGAAGCCATTCCTCCCAGTGACAATAGGTTATGCTGTACAGTTGGACTTCACAGTAAGTAAATACACACTTGTCAGAAAATCTTCTTCCTATGATGGTTAAGCTTTTACAACTTTTCCCCAAGACTGCTGATACCCTAAAAGCCATTAATAAAACCCTTTTTACATTTACAGAACACACAAGCACAATTGAAAAGTGGGTTGAAAAGTGGTCTAGTGGTTAAGCCACCAAGCTAGAATCCAGGAGACTGGGAGTTCTAGTCCCACCTTAGGCATGAAATCCAGCTGGGTGACTTTGGGCCAGTCACTCTCTCAGCCCAACTCACTTCACAGGGTTGTTGTGGGGAAAATAGGAGGAGGAAGGAGTATTAGGTATGTTCGCCACCTTGAGTTATTTATAAAAATAAAAAAGTCGGGATAAAACAAAAAACAGAAGTGTGTTCAGGGCAAGGATGTGCACTGTGAGCCCACTGTCGTCTGCAGGAGATTGCAAGGTTGCTGGCTTTGAGAACAGTAATACCAAAGGTGCTGTGGTAGAAAATCTGAGGGGTTAAAATCTATTCCCTAATCCACTCAGACTTCCCAGTATAAAACAAAGTTTATAATATAGGGGATATATTACCTTATCCTCTGCTCCACTTATTACATATTCTAATATGCATATAAATTAACCCAATCAGTAAGGCTAACCGTATCAATCCTATTATCCTCTTATGGAAATAAACCCTATCTGTAGCTCATTAACATAACCAACCAAATAAAGACATAATTTGTATAAATCCATAAAGAAGGCTTGCAATCCCAATCCTCTTTAGGCTTCTTTCTTTTGCCTCTGGACTGTATCCGTCAATAAAATCTATTTGTGCTTCAGTATCATTTTGTCTTGGTCTCTGGTTCCAACTTACCCCTAGAAAATTCTCCTACAGTGCTTATCGCGCACTCAGAAACAATACTCTGGTATTCTGGGCTGGATGCAAACGTTATTCTGAGTTGCGGCTGGTATGAACATTTTGCTCCAGCACTGTTAATTTGTGGAGGTGCAGGTTAAACCCCTGTAGAGAACTTGAATTTGGAATCCATTCTGGGAAAGGCCTGAAGCCTAAACAGTCCCCTTCCACCAACTTACCACCCCCATTTTAACTTAATTTGTATCTGAACAGCTGTTGCCTCAGGGACACTAAGCTTGCTGGATGGGCTGCTTCATGATTTAAGATGTTTAGTGAATCTCAAAGAAAGAGGAACAATATAGTGTACCTTTGTAATCATATAAATTAATCACATCAAGGTAGTTTATGAGTCAAACAGAGGAGAATTAAATTATCTCCTCAATAAAATCAGATGTTATTCCGTCTTTTTTATGAGAGAATCATACTAAATGTGGAATTTCTACCCAGACACATAAAATGAAAGCAGCAAAAAGCAATTTGATAGTATGCACTTCAAAGGAACTATGAAATAGCTTGTACTTTGGATATGTCATGGCCACAGCTGATACCAGTCAGTAGAACAGAAAGCTCTAATATTGCAATCTTTGGCGTTTCAATTTCTTCCATAAAGCAGGCAGGGCACCATACAATAGCATGCTATTTCCAGCTGTTGAAATTATTAGTTAAATAATATGTCCTGGTTGTTTTACAAGTGAAATATATCTAAGTTCCTAAAGGAAGAAACTGTGTAATAGCATACCTAACCTGTCTGTCACTCTTATAGAACAACAAGATGGCTGCTCATGGTTTGTGCATCTGGAATGGTTTCCCTTACAAGAGCAAATCATAGAGCACTCTGGTTCCTCTATAGGCATTTATAATTACTGTGGCTATGTAGTAGAAAGCATATGAAAATACCAGCAAAAAAAAAAAATCTAGATTGTGGGAAGTATATGGCAAGGATGTGAAATGGCCTCAAAAGCAATAACTACAGTGCCCATTAACTACAGAACAGGCAATATAATTCAAAGGATCATGTACCCATAACAAGACTCCCAAAAGGATATGGCCAATGCAAACAGAAGATTCCAGCTGTATAGAAGTTGTGATAGTGTTGCCCATAAAAGTCAGGCACGCAGATTGGCACGGAGCTGGAAATAACCTAGTCCCTGAATTTGAGAGAAAAACACCCAATACCTTTGCAAAGTGGCTTTTTCACCCACCCACTCCCCGACAATCAGGCAAAGCAAAAGGTATTTTATTAAGGGGTCATACAAATCTTTATATAGAGGAACAAACAATACGTACATTCGATAAACGTGACGCATCAGAAAGCAGCAAATCAAACAATAAAATACATTGATTAGACATGAGAAAAGACAGATACCCTTAAAATATGTTGCATCTCCTCCTTTCCCACCTGGGTTTGTTTCTTTACCACTTGCAGCAATCAGGGACTTCAGAATACAGCCCTATTGTTTGATTGAGGTCCCTGAAAGGGCTAGTTTTTGCACATCAAAGGAAAAACATGGTTTCCTAAACTTCAAAAGGAGCTCTGGATGCCATGCTAAAATGCTAATATCACCTTTATTAAAATGCTAATAATAAAGCTTAAAATAGGTATGTTTATATGAACAAAAGCTTCATTTTTCCAGACTTGGGTAGCCAAATCAAGATTCTAATCATATCTTATAATCAGTGCAGAAGATTGCCCTCAAGTTTAGCAGATGTCTGAAATTATTATTCATAGAATGCTCTGATTTTCCAACAGTCATACAATTTCAAAGAAATTCATGCTTGAGTTACCACTGTCATTTTGGCTTGCCATGGTTTTCAGGCTCTCAAGTGTAGTTTGGAATAGTGAAGTGGAAATAATCTTTTGTTTGAATATTCAACCATGAATATTTAGTAATGCATTTTTCAAAGTTCTTCAAAAATTCCTAAATATTACTTCACAGAAAGAAAACCATAAAAGGGGGTAATTTATCCATGCAAAAAAACCCCACTGACTCCTGTCTTCTGCTGAGTGCCTTGGCAAGTGGTGGAATAATACCTTTTCATCTTGAAATAGGAACAATATGATATATTACAGCACCATCTCTATCCTGTAAATATAAACTGATTTGAACATTGTACGCCAGACTTTCCATTCTTGCTAGGAACTCTGGGAAGTACAGTTTTGCAACTGCTGGACCTTAGAGTCTGTTCCTTTCCAATTTTTCTGCCCCAGAGAGTTTTTCACCCACATCGCATATGCTCAGTTCTGGAAGTTTTTTTTCCCCTACTTTTTTAATTTGATACTTCTACAAAGTTTGCGTACACCAAATCCACTGATATTTCCCTCACAGGTTTGTGTGGGCCTGAGCTATATCAGGACCAGCACTTGGGGAACTATAATTGCTAGTTATAGGGCACTGGAAATAATGAATATGCAACAGAATTAAGAGAGATCCTCATGATCAAAAGTTCATGAGTGGAACTCTAGTTCAGACCTTGTCGCGTGTGAGATGAATGGCAAAGCCAGGAATGAGTTGGGGAAAAACCAGAGGTAGGTAGGTAACGTTTTGGTAGCCATGGGACTCTAAGGAAGACTTCAAGAGGGCATATTTACACTGACTGTTTCAAGCTGCTCCTGCCCTATGTTCATGAAGCTTGACACTAAGCCAGTTTATGAAAATCCTGTTTAAATTGAGACACTTTGGTACCAGCATACAAGTTATTCAATCTGGCCTGCAAGCCACCACCTCTCCTGTCTCATTCATTCATTCATTCATTCATTCATTCATTCATTCATTCATTCATTCATTCATTTGTATATCCACTCATCTCACATTTGTGAGTCTGGGTGGCTCACATAATTTCTCCGAACACTATGCCCTCCCACCTTTCAGTTCCAGGAAAGCCATGGCCAATCTCTTTCCTTTCTGTGGGAGAATCTTCTTGGACATATATCCTTGTGCATGTATGTGTGAATGTATACATATACAAAATTTAGTTACATTTATTTTGACAAAATGGAGATACATGCAGGCACAAAAAGTCCTTCTTTCCATCATGCATGCTAGTAGGTTTTATACTTCTCCTTACCAAGACTAGGAAATAGCATATTGGTTAAAGACTTTGCTTAGCATGAGAAGATTGCTGGTTTGAAATCCAATAGAAATCTGTCTCTGTGTGTGTTTCAATATTTCTGGAGTAGATAGTTACCCCCACTTTTTTTTTTTTAAAAAAAGTAAGTCCAGAGTTTTACATCTGGATTTGGGAGGGTCTAGCCCATACACTGTGCAGATGTTTCTGTACACAATACCACCTACTTGGTTGTGCCATTCAGTGTATGCTGTTCCTGCCTGCATCTTACACCCTGCCACTATGTGTTGGACTGTCTCTGAGGCCTCTTTGCACAATCTGCACCTTGGGTCCTGTCTAGTGTGATAGACCGCTGCTTCTATGGATCTGGTGCTTAGTGCCTGTTCTTGTGCTGCTATGATCAGTGCCCCAGTGCTGTCTCTTAGTCCAGCCCCTGGTAGGCTTTGGAAGCCATACAGTCCCAGGGAGATTTCATCTTTAGATCTGGGTTACATTACCTTAGCTTATAATTTGGGGCCCTCCTTGACTAACAGCTCCTATTAGATGAGGAATTAGTAGATGTGACTAGGAGGACCTTTGCACAGCTTCATCTTATGCACACTTCATGATCCAATGCACCTGCTTGATGGTTAAATATAATTTAGCAGAATTGTTGCCATATAACAACAATGGGTGCTGATGGAATTAAAATTATTTACTGTGTAAATAGGGTGAAAATGTCCAAGAAAAGAAAAAAAAATGTCCATGGCTGAAAATCATAAGTATAAGGCTCAAAAACTCAAAGGAAAAAGAAAGAAAGAAACAAGAGGACACCTTTTTGAATTTCCAAAAAAATTGGAAGATAAACCAAACCACCGAGGGTGCCAGAACATGACTTTGCCCAGGGTGCCAAAGTGTCTAGAGCAGGCCCCACCCCCAGCTCCCAAATAACCCAAACAAGCTCAGGCATTTAAGGTGGCATACGTAATGGTCCTCTTCCCATTTTCCCCCACAACAATCCTGTAAGGTAGATTGGACTGAGAGTGAGAGACTGGCTCAAACCCATCCAGGGATGTTTTGTGAGTGAGGGTGGACTAGAACCTATTCCTGATCCATTACCCTTAACCACAACACCAAACTGGCTCTCAGGAATTAAATGCTGGGATATGTCCTGTGTTTAAAGACTAAATCCTACGGCATCCACAGTATTGCAGACTCTAGCCCTTTTCAGACATGGAAACATGTTGAGAGGATGTGCACTAAGTTCTCATTCTATTCATCCTGATTCCCAAATTTCATACAAAAAATCGGCAGCTTTTACTGTAACGCTGATGGAACATGATCAGAGTGGAGAGATTGTCATGGAGAAAATCTACCTATGTGGTTGCTAGGAGTCAAAAATGACTTGATGGCACATAATCAATCAATCCCTTGTAAAACTTTTGCTATCTCCCAAGATACAGTTTCAGTTTTTAAAAACATTTTGCCAGCATTCCTCTGAAGTGAAACAATAATTATTAGCCCCTTCCCTTCCCTTCCCAGCAAGAAACAATTATACCCAAATAAGATTCTCCAGTTTTATTAGATATATACATTCTAATTATTAGATATATACATAGTGACAATACCTACTGATGTCAGTCTTTCTTATGCAGGATGTTGATCCAGTTTAAGACTCAGTGGGGGATTATAGCTGATGGTAAGACTGCCAGAGCTGATTGTGGACAAACCCCTTGTGTATAGATTTGCAGCATTTTAGAACTGCATTATTCTTTCTCTGTTCCACTCCCACTGCCATTTCTTTTCTTCTGAAAGGAGGAAGGAAGTGGTGATCAAAATGGTGGCCCAGAAAGCAGTTTTTATGTGCTGGAGGATGCAAGTTAGATGAAGTGGTTCAAGAGGTGAACATGGCCCTTGGGCCTCAGATTCTGAATGCCAGCAATAAAGTTTGTTTGCAATGTGACTTCTGCCAATGGCCAATCAGATCGCTACCTACATAAAATGGCAACACATCCGAGAAAAGAAAAAGAAAAGAAAGGCCTTGAAAAATGTGGGCCAGTGCTCCATAAGATCAAGGAGAATGTGCATTTCTTAAGTAGAAATTGGTGAATTTTCCTAAGTAGAATTTGTGAATGGAAAAAATACGAAAAAAGATTATGTGACATGGAAAAGAAAGTTTTTATTTTGGCAAAACTGGAAAATCAAAAGATATTATTTATATCTACTGTAGAAGGAAGACTAAATTTCCACTCAGCCTGAATTATGTCAGGCTACATATTGGGTTTTTTGCTTTTTTGTTTTTTTTCATTCAGAAAGCAGAAGAGCCCCCTGTTGCAAAGGAAGGAAAAGGGGAGAAAAGTGTAATACTAAGAGTTAGTTTTTCTATTAATCCGCCAATTGATCTGGGCTCCATCATAATACCTTTTGATGATGTAAAGTATCTTCATTTTAAACATATGCTAAAGTAAAAAACAGCACTAAAATATGGGATCAGTGAGCCAGGCTGTTTCAGGAAAAGGAAAACAATCTCCAGATGGCCACCAGGCCTAATACAATTAATATATTGAGAGGGCAAATGTTTCTTCCACTCTATACAATACCTGGGGCCAGGTATTGAATTCCTTTAGAGAGAGTGGTATTGGAATGAGGGTGTAGCTGAAACAGTGATAAAGCAAGTGTTTAAAGACTCTGGGATACCAAGTCCATCTAAAAGCTGAAGAATCCAGATAATGAAAAAGAAAAGGTTTAAGGTGCTCCTTCTCAAATTTATAACATGAAAAGTTTTTTGAATGATGGATGGTTATAGAAATTACAAGTAGAATTGCAGGAAAGCTCTAGTCCTGTGAGAACTTTCCAGAAATATACAATAGGATTAAAACTTCATAGTGTACATACCTGCATAGCTTCTGCATTGTTCAGAGGGAGAGACAGATTCATTGTAAAACTTCATTTCCCAAAACATACAGGTAGTCCTCAACTTATGATCAATTGTTTAACAACCATTCAGTTACAACGGCACTGAAAAAAGTGACTTATGATCAGTCCTCGCACTTACAACTGTTGCAGTGTCCCCGCAGTCACATGACCACAACTTGGGTGCTTGGCAACCAGCATGTATTTACGACGGTTGCAGCATTCCGGGGTCACATGATTGTGATTTGTGACCTTCCCAGGAAGCTTCCAATAAGCAAAATCAATATGGGAAACTGGATTCACTTAACGACCATGGTGATTTGCTTAATGACCATGGCAAAAAAGATTGTAAAATCAGGCGCGACTTGCTTAACGACCACATCGCTTAACGACAGAAGTTCCAGTCCCAATTGTGGTTATAAGTTGAGGACCACCTATTTTTTTTTTTTTGTCTGTGCTCAGTCATTGCTGACCCTGCAGTGACTGCTTGGGCAAGTCCTTGCAGTTTTCAAGGCAACTGTTTTTCGGAAGTGGTTTGCCAGAGCCTCCTTCCTAGAGCAGAGCCCAGCTGGCGAGCGCAGGAGGCAGGTTTCCATTGCTTCACACCCTTTTTGGGCGCGCGCAATTTTGCGCGCTTACCGGCAACTGCTCCCAACTCCTTTTTTGCAAGGCGCCGCCAGCATTTTTCCTCCCACCGGAGTGAGAGTACCCATTTATCTACTCACGTGAGTTTTCGACCTGTTGGGTTGACAGGAACTGGGGAGGAAACAGGAGCTCACCCTGTTTAACGCGAAGGCTGGACTCGAACCGCTGAAGCGTCGACCATTTCTGGCCGGCAACTTTCAGCGTCATTAAGCCGCTGCGCCACCGCGTCCCCCTAGGACCACCTATAGTTGATGATAAAATTGGAAAGATTCTTCCCCCACTCCCCATACCATAAAATAGAACTCAAGCATGATGTAGATCTAATACTGGAATCACTCAGAATCCTTTAGGTACAACCTCGATCCTTGCCTCAGACATGATTTATTTTTAAATTGGCCAACCAATATATGTCACTCATACTGAATATAATAAAAAATGAGCTGTACTTTTTCTCATCCATCTACATCTGCTTACACAGCCAGTATGTAGCAACTTTCTCTGCCTCTACAGCCATCATAGAACAATAACAAATAATTCAATAATGGCATACTAAGAACTAGATTTCAAGGGTGCTCACCGGGGTGATATTCGCTTAATATCCATCATTCATGGACTTTGAAGGATAATGGAAGAATGCATGGCACACACAGTGTCAATTTGGATAATTACTTTCCAGGCTGCATCGATTGGCCTTCATTAATAAATCTCATTGCATTCCTGTCAGAAATCTTTGTAGTAAGCACACACGTGCATTGTCTGCTGTAATGGTGAACATTTCCCACAGATTCTCACCTGACATCTTCTGATAACCAAGTACAATAGCACCACCTACTTGCCATGGAGCATGTCAGCATACCAAGCTTATTTTCCTAATAAGCCTGCTTTAACTCCAAAAGAAATGAATGAAAGTTGTAGGCTAGGTTCACGTAACATGCTAAGCTAAAATGTAGTTTGCTTGTTTGTGGCTTAAATAAATAAGCCACAAACCATAATTTACCATTTACTGTGCTGTGTAATGACAGCAAATTGTATCTATAAGGCATGGCTAAACAAATCATGGTTTAGAATATAGAATGAACATTGCAGTTTTAACGGCCCATAAGGACATCAGAAGGCAGTCAGTTTCATTTTTGCTATCCATGCTTGTTTATAAAGTCTATACTTCCTTACAAGTAAAGTCTTTGCTTATATTGAAGCACATATTTTCCCCCATGGCAAGATATATATAAATATACTCCAAAATATACTCTAGATATGATTACTCCTGAAATGTCTTAGGATTTAGGGATTAGGAAGAACAGAAACATTGCATTGTAATGGTATGAAAATGATGTCACATGTGAAAAGCAGAATATTAATATTTCTCTTTAAAGATTATAGATGAATCTCATTGAAATCCATAAGATTTTAAGTTGATCAGACTCAAGTCTCATTTTATTTATTTATTTACTTACTTACTATCCCAACTTTATTTTGCACAACTCAAAGCGGTGCATATAATACTCCTGCATTCTATTTCCCCACAGCAACAACCCTGCGAGGTAGGCTGGGTTGAAATAGAGCAACAAACTCTCTCAGCCAGCTTTCATACCAATTCTAAGCAAACTAAGTCTAAATTCCACCCCACAGATTCCTTTCTCAACTTCCTCAGAGTTGTTAGAGTATAATAATTGCTGTGTGCAATTCTGGTAGTCATCAGACTGGGGAAAGCTCATTTAAAAGGTAATTAGAAAGTAAAGTGATTTTTAAAAAGAAAACTTTTTTTCCCCACTTTCTTGGTTTAGGAGATATAGCCCTCTGCTGGCAAAGTGTAACATTAACAAACAGAAAATGTATTGAGTGTTATTCCACCAGCATTGGTTTTCTGAAAAATAGTTGCATGTGTTCATTTGTTTTGGTTATTTATTCCTTAATGATTTAAATATATAATGTCCCTTTCCTGATGGATACTTTGCTGTAGTTTGGTTATTATTTGGTTATTATTAATTTGGTCTTGGAGGACTTTCCTGAGAACATTTTCAGAAAAACCTGTATTTCCTGAGCTCTTTTCCAAGAAATCTAACACACGTATGAACGTGCATGAATGTGTATGGGGATGTTGTGATGCAACCCCCACCCCTTTTATACTGACATCACAATGCAGATTGCATTATTTCAATGAAATGTTAGCTTACTGCTGACTCCCTGCTGGATACATGATCTCAGTATCATTTTCTTTGGACAGTAGGGCTACCAGATTTGGGCTGCAAAACTCCAGATGACCACTAAAAGGTATCAAAGAATTTTTTGCAGCCCAGGTCTGGTAGACCTCTATTGGGGTGCATAGGAGGTATAATATACTATGCATCCTGATTCAATATTGCTATTATGATTAGATTTATATCCCACCTTTATTTTGCATAACTCAAGGCAGCCTACATAATGATTCCACCTCTAGTTTTCCCCACATACTAACTACCCTCCCGGAGACACCCCTGGGCTCTCATCTCCATTTGCAATCTGGCGGGGATGCATCGGAAGAAAGAAAGGGAAGTACAACTGCTCAGTAAATCCCACAAACTAGGATTATGAGGCCCACTATGTTTTTGCTTTAGGAAGGCTACATTTCTATGTGTGTTTCCCAACCTTATGTTTTATGCTTCCTGCTGCTGCGTAAGCCATGGCTTATAAATTGCAGCTGTCTGAAGGACACCAAGAAGACTAGGGTTCTTCTCCCTTGGTGCAGGCCTGCAACCTGAGCTGAAGTACAGCAGGGCTCCTTTTTACAAGTGCCCCTTCCTGATCACTGATTGCATAAATCATTCTGCTTACTTACTCACTACAAGTGCCCCTGAAAATAGAACAATTGGACAATATATCCTGGTGACAATTTCTATGCTACACAGGCTGCATATAACTAGTGCTCCAGATTCACATTACGCTTTGCTGAGCTTCGGAGAGAGTAGGGGAAAAAAGAAACCCCTTGAATGAGTGAACAAAAGAATGAGGGAGGGACAAGAGCTGGCTGCCTTGGGAAAAGGCAAACCAGCAGCTAGTGATCCCTTAACCCAAGTGAAGTTTCTGGTATAATAATAAAACTTGTATTTCTCGGATGAATGACAGGAAATTATTATTGCTTTACATCAACCTAATTAACAAAAGAAAAAACAGCATACAACAGTCTTAACATAACATAAGCTCAACAGTAATGATAATAATGATAACAATAAAGGGAAAAGGGGGAAAAAGAGAGAAAAAAGGCCTACAGGGAACAATGTTATAAGTAGAACATTTGATCATATTGTTCAAAAGCCTTCTTCCTTGTCCCTTTCTTAGGAATAAAAAAGCCAAAGCAAAACCTAAGTCAAATGCTGACAAGCCACACCTGCCAATCACTCATTGCTTGAAACCAGCTGCAACGATTTACCTCCATTGTGGTATAACAATTTTGTGAGCCTCAGAAACCCACAATTCTTCATGCCTCTGTTAAAAAGTATCTTGGCAGAGGCAAGATGGGCAAATAGGAAAGGGCTTCACTCTTGGGGGGTTCTGTTTATCACAGGTACATAGGCAGTGCTTATGTTGTACTTAGCCCTACCCTTTTGCCTAATTTAACCTAGATCCCCGATATTTTCCTATAAGCCTATTTATAGAGTTTTCAGTGTTTGAGTTCAAATAACATACAGTCTCTGCTTTGATTTCTGCCTCTGCTCCTTTACGTGCTGTAGAAACTCCCCCCCCCCCAGGTTTTCTCTAACTTCCTTTTCACTTTCACAGTCTTTTAACACAGTATTTTCTTAGCCCGTTTTCTCTCCTGGAAGAAGTAAAGTTCATCTTTTGTTTCAGACTGTAGACGGTTTCCCTCTCACCTGACCCTGCTTCCTTCTGTCAGCCCCGTGACAGGCTCCAATGTAGCAGCAGCTTCTCCAACAGACTACAGCATCACTAGCCATCAACAACCCATCAATCCAGCAGTCAGAAACCTGCCTCTGCTCTTCTGACCTCTGAGTTTTATTGATCAGTTAGCAGCTGTAGAGAGGTACAGAGATAGGCTTGAAGAAACACCACACAGGGCAAAAATAGAGAAATGTCTCCCCCTCCCCACCCTGAACCCTAAGAGGAAGATGGAAGTCATGTAAAACCCAGTAAAAGGAAGGCTATAATATATCTATTCCTTTTTGCCTGAGGCTCTATAAAAAAGGAAGTGGACTATATGTCTACTGCTAAAACTCTTGTGTCTGTAACCTTCAACTGGGTGAAATGGTGCGTCATAGGGCAACAATGGGGGTGGGTGGGGGTGGAGTGGGTTTTGTATTTAGGATTTTTATTCCTGTAAGCCGCCCGGAGTCACTGTGAGTGAGTTGGGTGGCCATATCACTTGCTTAAATAAATAAACAAAAATAAATAAATTTTTGAACCAAGGTACCTCAAATGGCTAACTTATAGAATGCATCCTAAATCTGGGGCCCATGACTCCCATGGGATTTAAATTAGGGACATTTGTAGCAGCTTCAGCACTACTGTGCTGCTTCACTTAGCCCAGGTCACGTGATTGTCATGGGCGTATTTCTGACCTTTTCCCACCTCCCTCTGTCCCCTGCACCCAATCGGCTGGTGGCAAGGCCCGATGAGCAAGCAGCAATTGGCTGCTTTGGAAATGAGGCAGAAATTTGAAATCTCTTAACCGCAGTAGGCTTTGAGGGAAGGCTGAGGCAGCAACGTGAATGCCTGTTGGTGAGGTAGGGCTGGTGTGTGTGTGTGGGGGGGGGTGCCAGTGGTTAATGAATCAGCCCTCTTCCTCCCTCGAGGGAGGGGACCCTTGGAGACATGCTGGAATGGGGAGTGGACATGCAGTTTCCCTCACAGTTCATGGCTCCCTTTGTTCCACCTCCCTCCAGCAAAGTGGGAGGCAGTTCCACGGGTCAGCTGAGGAGAAGGAGGAGGTGGTGGTGAAGGCTTCACCAGGGCTCTTCGGAGGGTTGTGAGGGGAGAGCAAACAGTGCAAGCCTTTATTATATGTGGGAAGGGAGGGAGGGAGATTTCTGACGCTCCCTGCCAGCTTCCCACAAAAAAACTCAATGGGGAAGCTGGCAGCAAGTCGGAAGTCACTCCCACTCCCACTCCCACTGATTTTTTGCCTTTGGTCATTCTGTTTCTCTGTTTAGGTAAGCACATATCTCTGAAAGTATGACTCAAAGGTCATGGGTTGTCTAGTACCATTCTAAAGGTAGACTATATCTTACTACACTATCTTGTCCACACTGACATCCTTTTCTAGGGCCATTATTTTGCTTTCTTGGGATATGACACCATCCAAAATTAGCCAGCCATGGCTGGAAAATGAAAATAAAGCACTAATTTGCTGTGGATTAATTGATTTTCAATTTTTAAAAAATAATGTTTATTAAAATATTTTACAGATATAATAAGAAGTACATTCAAAGAAAAAAAATATAGTAAATGTGAAAGACCAATAGAAGGAAAAGGAAAGGAAAAAAGAAACAAAGGAAAAAGGAAATAGAAAAATAAAAAAAGAACACAAAACATGAAAAAAAATATAAAGAAATAGCTTCTGATCTTCCTCTCAGCAGTAATACATACAATTCATCAGCATACTGATGATACCTCAGCTCATGGTGACAGATGAGCTCATCCAGTGGCCTCCGCTTTCACAAGCCAGGAGAGGCATGGATCTAGGGAGCAGGTGGCAAATTTCAACAACAGTTTATATATTTTAGCAATTACATGTTCATCATCAGTACACAGTTACACTTCAAATTGTGTATTTCTTTGCTCCATACCATAAGTCTTTTTATCCATTTTAAATCTTTCTGATAACTGTAAATGGGAAAACCATTGACAACTATATCCTTCTGCCATTAGTTACTCTCTTGATTTAATTTTATATTCCCCTTGGTGATTCTTCAACAATTCCTGGCACATTAACCATTGGCCTTTGCCTGTTGCTTCTCTTCTGTAAAATGCTTCTTGTGCTGAGATCCATAGAGGTGTTTTCAGGAAAAGCCTGGGTTTATATCTATTCCATATTCTCAATATGGCACATCGAATAAAGTGGTTTTTAAAATCCATATTAATTTTAATTTTATCATACCATAAATATCCACGCCAAACTTCAGGTCATGCTATTCCAACTCTAAAAGTCTTTTGTTTCTCAGCAACATCCATTCTTTCATCCAAACCAAACAACAAGCTGCAAAATACAGTTTCATATCCAGCAAACCCAATCCTCCTCTTTCCTTTGCATTTTGTAACGCTTTGTATTTAACTTGTGGGTTCTTCCCTTGCCAAACAAATTGAGATATACATTTTTGTCATTGCTTGAATTGTATTCAGTTGTTAAAACAGGTATTGTCTGATTTTCAATCTTTAAACATGGTAGATAAACATAGATAAATTCCATTTGAGCATGGGTAAAGTAACCAAACTACTGAATGTATTTAAAGGAAAAAAACAAGAAGTCTATAAGTGGCCATTAACAATTTGTGAAATCTTTACATTCAGAGGCAATAGGCAGTGTATACTGGGAATAATTTGGAGATGCAGATACTGCCTAAAATCCAGTTTATAAACTTCCAGAGGCATTTGGCTACATCGTTAAAATGTTTTTCTTTCTTCTGCATTACATTCTTCCATTAGAGGTTAACAAGAGTAGTAAAATGAGATATTGGATTATGAGCAAAATAAAATGGGGCTAGAGAGAAGTGTGATAGGAAAATGAGATCTGGGCATAGAAAGGAGATGGGTAGTAAGGTTAGGTAGGTACCAGGTGTTGACTGGTAGCATTTGAGCTGGGAGGATGTCTAAGGTGGCTAATTAAACTTATTAGATTTTTCTTGTTGCTTGTTGTATGCTTTGGGGATGGATAGTTTTGGCTGACAAATGAAACCAGGATTGGTGGGGTGAGTTGTGATGTTAAGAATTTATGTGACAACATTTTCCACCACTGTTTAACAATTCAGAATGTAACAGCTACCTCTAGTTGTTTCAGAGAGTGTAGATTTCTTTGGTTTTAGCACAGATAGGCCAGGAGATAGAATTAAAAAGTGTCTGTTGAATTAATAGTACTGGAGTAGTTAATTTATGGATAATTTCAAGCTTTCTGTGATTTTTTTAAAGGACTAACAATAATCTCCAACCAATCAAGTTTACAGTACTCCATGAGGATATTTTCTTAAGTGGCTTTGGATAAGCCATTCTGCATCATGTGAGTAACAGATCCCTGGACTCCGTGCATGTCTGATGTGAACTGGATTTCTCATTCTCAGTGCCCCCCTCCCCAAGTTGTGGTATAAACAATGGTGGATTTTATTGGCATTGGCAGGATAATTTTTTAAATGTTTACAAACTCCCCCCCGCAAATAATAATTTTACAATTGGGTCCAGGTTTGCAATGACACAGATTTGTTTCTGTGTTTGATGTCACCATTTGTTGTGAGATGGATATACTACTACATACAGTACTAAATACTACAATAAATTTCTAGGTTCTATAAACAGTAATGAAGTCTTCATTAAAATGACTCCTCCCCCCACCCCAAAGTAGGCAAGAAACCAAGAAAGGAAGTTGGACCAGTTTATAGTATAAAAGATTGCTGTGTGCTAGGTCTAAAGCCTTGATAAAATCCAGCCAGTCATGCAACACAATAACCATATTAATATGCCACTACTTGGCTCTCAGCCCTGGTTTACCCACTCTTTCAACCATCTGTACACAGGCTGCTCTATGTAACTCAAGAAAATGTTACCAAGGCGCTCCGCTTCATTTGCTAATTACTTAACGAAGACAATACTCATGTTGTTAACAATTTCAGAAGTGAACATGAGCTTGCCAGTTCACAAGAATCTTCCATTTCTTGATCCTTTCAGTTTCAACTTTACAAACATAAATGTCATAAATAAATAAATAAATAAATAAAACTGGGCTTTTTTGTTTCAGGGGAAAAAAAATCAAATCCATTAAACAGAAGAAAATTTAGACAGAATAAGAATATGCTTTTTTGATGTATATGTAATTTATAGAAGTGGCTACTGCTAAAATATACAGGCTTAAAAGGAAATTTATGGAGAGCAAGGCTATCAATGGCTGTTGAGCAAATGCATATTGGGCTGAAATTATCTCTTCAGGGAGATTCTGTCTCTCTCTAGGTCAAAATGGGATGCTTTCTGTAGCAACCAGAACCACATCTGGAGCTTCACATAGCCTATCAGCAAAAACTCTTACGTTGTATTGTCTGACACATATTTGTTAAATATAAGAAGACTGGCAGAAAAATATGGCAATCCTAATTCAATAACTGAAATGGGATGCAGGAATAACCTTGAGGAGCAAGAGGAAGAGGTACAACATGACAATGGTCAGATAAAAGAAATCTGAGTCCAGGGCAGAATTGTAATCTGAGTAAGCATCTCAGACAGGACCCTCCCTAGTTCTCATGAAGAGTAAGGGAGGGAGGGCGGAAGCACATTCAGACTTGCAATATTCTGTTACTATAACCTTATAATAGTAGTATTAGATTGCGTTCCTTTGGTTTCCTAGTCTAGTGTATCTTGGAGGGCTGACAGCAACATAAATACTGGCTGAATGCAGAGGAACTTTTAAAAAAGAGAGAGTTAAGGAACTCAAATCTGGATGAATCTGTGTTTTACTTTGTCTTAGGTCTGTTTTTAAAGTCTCCTTTTATGAAAGGACATTTGCAAATCTGTTAACATATAAAAAATAAATCTAAATCCAGGTGTCTCTTCTTGAGAGATACTGAATGGTTCCACTTATTCCCAGTCTTAACCAATTTTTAAAAATCTGCAAAAATCAAAGAAATGACATCGTTTCTATGCTATATTTTTAAGCACATCTGTCTCTTAACAATTGCACTTCCTGAATGTCCTGAACGTCTGTATTTCTATGAGTGGGGCTATGTTATTTGGCAACATCTGCCTTATGTTTATTTAAAAGATTGGATGTGCTTTACTCAAGCATAAACTACTTGTACCAGGGACTGCAAGCACTCTTAGTCCCCCTCCTGTTCACATGTCTGATGGGAACAATTGTGGGACTAATATTATCAGAAAAATCTCACTGCTGGCTTCTTAGCTATGTCACGGGAATGTAGGCAGAAGGGCAGCAATGTACAAGGGTTTCCCATTGTATATTACATGGTTGAAAATGGAAGTGTGGGTAGTTGCTGTGCAAATGGACCTTTAGGGAGGCCAGATGCTGCCTACCATAAAAAGTCCTAACTCATTTCAGAACTTCCAAGTGCTCGACAACCACTAATTTTTTTATATTATATAACGGAGTTCTCAGGAATTAAAAACAACTACTCATGCAGTTCCAGAGAATAAATTGGATTCTTACAGTGTCGTTCATAATATATTCTGCATTCTATTTAGGTTAACTAATGTGCTTATACCCAAGCATACCAACCATATAAGAATAGCCTAGTCTGCTACCTTTTGATCTCTCTTATCCTAGTTTAGTCTCATGCAAATTCTTATGTTTAAGAGGGAGCAGTTGCATGCACAGATATATTTTCTTCCTGTTTCCAGGAACAAGACTGAAAAGTAGAGGCAGACAAATACTAGTAAAGGATACTAACAAAACAATAGGAAGTCATCCCACAAAATAGGGACAACGATTTACTGGAAATAAAAATGATTCACCTGAAAGTGTATACTTATCTGGAAGGGACGATACTAAAATCATGAATTGGATTGAAACTCTCACTAGTAAAGTGGGCCAGCAAAACTTCGCTTTTTCTTAAATGCTCTGAGTAGGAAACTACAGAGCGGTATCTGCATTGGCGGGTATCAAAAAAATCAAGATGGTGGCCACAAGCATGCATTCAAAGCTCTGCCCTTTTTTTACCTGCATGTGATACATATTAAAACAGGCTGCTGCAACTATCATCTTGAAGTTTTTGATGCACATACATTTTTTGTAGATGTCCCTGAACTTACAAATTTTTTTTTGCAGTATTAGGCTCTATGTACTGACTGTATACATAGTTTTCTTTCTTTTCTATTTTTTTTTCCGGCACTTTCTGTTTTTTTCTTTTTCTTAGTTTGTAGTAGTTTTTATCTTTTTAATTGTAGTGTTTAATAAAATTACTATAAAATGGTATGTGAGAAACTTAGCAATGATTTGAAATGTTTATTTAATTTTTTTTTTTAATCTCAAAGTGGGCCTGAGCACTTTGGGCAAAGACTATTTTTCTTTTTTAAAAAAATCTCTTTGAAATTGCATTCTACATTTTTTTTTGGTCTTTTTATTTTTATAAAATGAAAATACAGAATTTTTTAAAAGAAAAAAATTAGGAAACTATGAATATATCTTCCCTATCTGTATGAATGCATGAGTACTTTATGATATTGAGAAGAAAAACAAATATTTTAGTCTAAAATTAATCTAAAATAAGATTTGTACATCTAAAGGGAACATATTAAAAACATTATTAATATACCTCATATATGGTGACCAAAATTGACCAAATTTATCCTTCACTGTAGGATTATTTTGCTTCAGACAACACAAATCTCATAATGCATAAAACACATAGGTAGTTACATAATCTGGAAGCTGTAAAGTTCAAGTAACACAATCTATCAGTGGAAGAATGAAAATGAGGTAATCTGAATCCAAATGAAGCATAAAGAACAACTCCAGGTGCCCTGGTCTTAACCACAGTTTTTCCATTTCTCAGTCTTTTAAACACCCAAACAATGTAGCTCATTGATTGCTTTGATCCCTTTCTCCTTGTGTGGCCTGCTCATCATATTAAAAGGAGAGATAACCACTTATCTTGCTCTGGAACTAAAGAGCATTTATTAAGTAATGCTGCAGGTCAGAGCAATAATAAAGAATTATTATTGCCGAAACAATAATGTGCTTTCAAGTGCTGTTATTCTATCTACAGCAATACACCATTCCTGAAATTCTTGTCCTACCTGTTTCTTAAACTTGCCTACCTAAAAGGGTGGCATCCATCTTGAAAGACATTAGTCTTAGAACTGAGTTTTTTTCTCATGCTTTCCTCTTTCTCAAGATTAATATTTTCTAAAAGTCCCCTCATCTCCTATCTATAAACAAATTCTTAAAACCTCATCATTCAGTCCTGATCAGCAAAAGTCCATTAAGGGTTACCACAGATAACAACATATCTGTTTAAACCTTGATCAAATAAGCCAACTTCATCTTCCTTCCTTCTATTTCTAACAATCTTGATCTTTGATCTCTTCATGGGACTTCCAGGGAAGAAATGGTGAACTGAAGATGGCTCTCCTGAGAGCAGAGCCAACAACTATGGTGGAATGAAGAGCTGATGAGTGGACCGGCTCTTCAGGATTCCTCTCCGGACAAGGAGAGGACTTGGGATCACCCACAAGTGCTCCATACAGTTGTTCCTTGGGAGGACACTACAAGATAGCAGTCTCAGCCAAATTTAGAGTTCTGGGAGATGAGGGAAAGCCATCTTCACTCAAACTGGGGATGGCACCTTTGAAAGGACACTAGGTTTGCATAGTTCCTTTTCTAATCACTTTCAGACATTGCTTGTTAACTGCTTTTCAGCTATTAGGAACCTTTGGATCGACAAGTTTGATAGCACCAGGTGAATTTCCTTCAATCCTTAGCAAAAGATGTTTTAACTACAAGTTTAAGAACTTTTAATGGGTGGGTGGGTGGGGTGGAGGGAATAAACAGCAAAAGGGTGATTAAAACTTTGATTTTAGAAAGTTACAGATGGACCGTGTCCAGATAAATTTGAAATAAGATTTTGGAATTCATTACAAAGAATCCTTCCTGTGGGAAAATGCTATTGTTTTGAATTCTTTAAAAAAAACAAAGATAGGTTGGGACTTTGAAGGACTAGAGGGAACCAGTAGGAACTAAAGATTACAATTAAAGGAGAAGAACACTTAAATTTGACTTACTAATACAGAATGGAGCAAAATATTTTAACATTGGACATATTGAAAGACAGTTGTGAACAATGGACCAGAAGTTAATTTTAAGGGTATCTGCCATTATAGATAGACTGTCTTTAAGATGTTATGGAAGAGGAACAAGTTTTACCAGACAAGACTGAGACTGACCTGACAGTAGATTTAAAAATGACAGGCTACAAGAAAGATATGGAAAAAGATGCTACACTGGATACCCAGTGATACTGGCTAATGTCATAATCATTAAAAGGGATATGCAAATTTTAAAAATTTATTTATGTATTATTAAATTTATATGCCACCCATCTCCCCCAGAGATGGGTGGCATATAAATAACAAACCAAAAGGGTGACCTGGATAACTTTCCTATATTGGATTTACAAAAGAGACTTGCTAAAGTTTTGAAGAATTTTGTGAGAAGGGACAAAGAAAAAAAATTTAAAAATCAAGTTCTAGTTTCTCACATATCATTGAAGTGAAAATTACAGGCAGAGAGACAGGCCTGTAGTCTACTGGCTACAGTAATGTAGTTGGAGCCATTCTCAGCTTACTATCATGCTGTCCCATTAGTATACACAGCTTCATGGGCTAAGGTGAGATGGTGGTAACATCATGGTTTCGACAGACCTAGCCTTGTAGACTTCATTACCTGAGGAGTTATCTTACCTGAGGGGACTGACACCAACAGGCAGCATGCTGGGGCACACACCTTGATCCAGTAGTCTTGCAGCAACCTTCCTCTACAATTGATTGAGTGGGGCAATATGGTTTTGAATTCTGAGCTGAATGTCCGAACATGTGGCTCTTGACATGCATGAATGCTGCATAGTGAAGATGGAAAAGTCAATGATTAGTGAGTAAACAGACTGCCTCTTTACTGTAGGACCTAAATACAGCCACACCAGAGCTCTCCAGTGCCACTGTCTTAGTCATGCTAATCTTGCAAGAAAAAAGGATTTCGAAGATTTAGTTGGAGTTCTAATCAGTGCTCCTGCCATTATCACCATGGGCAGTCAAGCAAGTGACTTACCTGCAGGTTATCTGGGAGGGTAGCTGCCTAGCACTATGGATTCACCACAGTCAGGCTGCTGATTGATGTTAAAAAGTTTTCTGTATTTTTGTACTCTTTTGTATGCCACTTTAGTCAGTTTCACAATAGCAGCAATATCCTGCAGACACCCTTGCATTGCAGGCTTATGTCACACAGAGTAATTGCTCTGTATAGACTGTCTTCGGAATGCCCTGAAGAAGAAAACAGAGCATACAAGTACTAGCATGCATACATTTTTCTGCTCCTTCTTCCACTCTGCTTTTGGAAACCTATGCAGCACCTCCTTCCTCCTGTTTCAGTTCCTAACTTTTATACTGCACGCACTGAAAAATACAGGTAGCCTTCTGAATTGCAGCCTTGCAATCCTTCTATTTCCAGCTCTTTCTAGTCACAGTGCTATTTTAAAACAAGAAGAGGAAAACTAGGGAAATGTTCATTTAGCCAATTTGGTTGTTTGTTATTCCAGTTTTCTAATAGTAACTGTTAAAGTGTTTCCATTTCAAAGTAAACTTAGGATCAAACTGTTATACGTTAAAAGACTTCATTTTTGTCTGCCACAGACGTTTATGAGTACACCTTGAGTTGGTCTGCTCTGTGGAATTCATTAAACAAAGCAATAAAAAAGTTCATTCTTTAAGTTTTATTTTCTATGTGCCCCAAGGAGGATAAACTTATTAAATTATGGTCTCCCCCACTGCCTTGTATAACTTTCTTAATAAGGGAAATTATTACACATACTATAAGATTAATTTTGCCCTGATGATGGAAATGGTATAAGCAGAACAACTGTTTAATAGGCAATTAGCTTTCCATAATGTTTCTGGTAGATAGTTAACGTCCACTTACATTTTTAATACATGGTTGAACTAGCATTCCACTCCTTAGAATGTTGGAACTATATTATGAGCAGAGAATCCACTCCAACCAGTGTTTAAATCAGAGTAGGGAATTTGATATCTTCCAGATATTTTGAATTACAGTTCCTATTAACTCCATTCATCATGGCCCATATAAAGAAATGCTGAGACCCCTAGTTCTAAACACTGGGAGGACACAAGGTAGTGTACTACCTCTGTTCAAATATCACATTTTAATCTCAACCCTACTGTTAAAGGTATTTTGCTGTTAATATATCAAGATAATTCAAATCAATATGGTAGAGGATAATTGCCTTTAGGAACTTCCAGGCAAGAATTTTATTATGCCATTGCTCAGCCTCATTGACAGATTTCTGACAAGGAGATGCTGTTCCATTCACCCTGCCAGGTTTCAGTAATGTATATTAGGTGTCCTGCCTTACCCAACACCAAATTGTGGATAAAGGTGGTCAGGTTGCAGACCTGGTATTAACCATCAGCACCCTGAGGCCAAGGACATCACAAATTGGCTGACCACCTGGTCCTGAGGATGGGACAAGCAGGTTGGAAGCTAAGATTGCCACTGAACTGGAGTTCTCCCTTCCCCTAAAATGGCATAATTGACGCTCCTCACCATATCTCCCATGATCCTACATGATTTTTATCCCTTTCCCACTGATGCAATATAATATATACAGAGCAAATTCCATCAAGAGATTAGAAGCTAGTAAAATTTAGCAATCTACATCTAACAATTTTTAAAGGTTGATCTAAATAACAACTCCTTTGGTATATTAAATGGCTAATTAGAAGGTAATTGAGTTTATGTGGATTACTTATATAACAATTTTCATTTGTTAATTTCTGTAAGTCTGATATTTGTCTTAATATTTGTACACGTTTGTCTTTCTCCTGTATTTTGTTAAAAAAATAATATATATATAATTATTGTTCATGTGGCTCACTTCATTCATCAAAACTACTGTAGAACAAATCTAAGCAGGAAAGCGACCAGATGCCATGTATTTTGAAAAAAAAATTAATTGTAAGTCCATGAAAGCAATATATTTAGTGCTCCCATGTATACCATGTCAGGTTCGGTCAGCACGGGGCTTCAGGGAAGCACGGGGCTTCAGGGAAGCTCGCAGCCAGACCACGCGGAATCCACCGGCGGTAGCTAGCAGGAAAAAGAGGAACTGAAAGCGCCGCTAATTAACGGGCCACCCGCGCCCAGCCAAACAGGAAAACCGCAGCGGAAGCTTTTAACTATAAACTGATAACGGCACGAGCCAGCAATGAACGGGGCCGCAGGCAGCGAAACAAGATCGCAACGCAGCACAGAACCCGCGGGCTTGCACGTAACGGGGAGGAACCAACCCAGCCGGAGGGGGACTGTCAATCAAGGACAATGGACCCTGACCGATCCTGCCATCATGAACAATCAAGGGGGATTATTGGGGGCCAATAATCCGCAGCTGCAACGTGATCGCGGGGCGGGAAAAAAGCGCGGGAAGGGGGGAATATAACAAGTGATGCAATTGTACCAAGCCAGTCCTGGCTTTGCTTGTGACTACTACGTTACGCATGAGTAAACCTTCTTTGTGAACCACACGTGTCACGAGAGTTTCTCTGTCGAACGGGGCAAACCTTACATAAAGCCAGGACTCACTGTTAGCGCTACCCGGTACCACCGAGGAGCGTTTCCTTTTCCAATACAGGCATGACCAGCGACGAGGAATCCGTGGGTCAGCTGGAGCACGAGGAACCCAGGCTCGAGGAGGGACGGTCAGAGCCACCCGGGAGCGACGGGACAGCGGCCAGGACCGGGCGCCCTCCAGCCGAGCGGTGGTCGATGGGCGTGAACCAAGGGCCAGACGGTTCAGGCGTCACGATGACCCGAGGTTCAGGGTCCCGGAACCGCGAGTGGGACGAGAAGTTCGCCCGACTAGAGGAGAGAGTCGAGCGGCGCCTAGACGCCATGGAGGCGATGCTCCAGACCCTGCTACAGAGAGTGGGACCACCGGCGGTGAGCGAGGGGGCGAGCAACAGGGGTGGCGGTCCGGCACCCCAGCCGGCACCGCCCACGATGCCCCGGTTGGTGGACCGACGGGCGGCAGACGCCCTGAGACTTTGAGGTATCACTGGAAAGTTCTCAGGGGACCCTGAACAGCTGCCGCACTTTTTGACGCACGTTAGGGGGTTCATGCAGAGGGGTGGTCACCTATTCGCTAGGGACGAGGATAGAGTATCCTACGTGGCCGAGCTGCTAGATGGTCAAGCAGCTAACTGGGTGATCGGACTATACGATGCCAACGCGGCGGAACTACGGAGTTTCCCGGACTTCATGCAGGCGCTCCGGGACAGATTCGAGGACACATTGAGCGCCAAGCGGGCGGAGGACGACATCCTGCAGTTCAGACAGCGGGGCAAGTCGGTATCAGAGTACGCCCTGGAGTTCCGGAGGTTGGCAGAGAAGCTCACAGACTGGCCGGAGTCCCTGAGGGTGAAGTATTTTAAGAGGGGGCTCAATCCAGAGATCCTGGAGTGGGCACTGGGGCGGGACGACCCGTCCACAGTGAAAGATTGGATCTGGCTGGCCGGAATGGCAGAATTGGCATGGCGGCAGATCCAACAGAGCGCGAGGCGACGGGACCAGACGAGGGACCAGCCGAGGGAGAGAACCCCCGAGGAAAGGCGGAGCAGTCGGCGGCAGTCCACCAGGGTGCGAGAGGCGACCAGAGCCCCGAACCTGTGCTTCAGGTGCGGAGGCAGAGGCCACCGAGCGGTGCAGTGCCCGACGGAGCGGGAAGGAGCCTCACCACGGCCTGAAGTCAAGCCCCCGCGTGCGACCGGGAAAAGGGCCGGCGACCGACCGCGGAAGGGGGCAGTGGCGGCAGTGACCGAGAAAGGACGCGGGGGGTGGTCGACCCCGGAGACGGCGTCCTCCGGAGAGGACTCGGAGCCGGCGGGAAACGAGGCGCGCTCGCACTGAACGGCGTCCCAGTGCGAGCAGGGGAGTCGAGGCGCGCGGACCCAATAGGAGATGAGGACTGCCCTTCGTTCCGGGTGAGAATACACATCCGGGGGGTGAGATCCGGAGGGGAGGCACAGCTGCAGGCGCTACTGGATTCAGGCTGCACCCACTGCTTGATGCACCCAGCTGTGGTCTCGGGGCTCGGACTACAGCTGAGGCGCCTCCGGGAGCCCTTTGCATTCAGCCAGCTTGACGGCACGCTGGCGGGGGGGGGCCAGCTCAGTATTACACCGAGCCGGTCCAGATGACGATCGGGAGTCACCGGGAAGAACTGAGATTTGTGGTGGTCCCGGTGGCCGACTACGCAGTGGTACTCGGCTTGGCGTGGCTGCGGCGACGGAACCCACGGGTCGACTGGACGGCGGAGGCAGTGCGGTTCGGGGTCGACAGACCGGCGAAGTGCGAGAGCAGAGGGGACCGAGCCGTGGAGACGGGTGCGGCCGCAACCACAGACGGGCAAGTGGAGGGTCCGGGACACCGGGAGACGGGGCGAGAGCAGACGGAGCCTGAGACCCGGCCGGCAACAGCAGCAGCAGCAGCAGCAGCGCCGGGACCCCAGAGACCCGCAACGATCCCGAGGCGTGGGGAGGCAGCGGCGACTGGCATGACAACCGCAAAGAGAGAGGCCGGGCCCGGGGAACCCACGACGGGCGGCGGAATCCCGAGGCAGTATCGAGACCTGGCGGCAGCGTTCGGGGAGAAGGAGTCCGACCAGCTCCCACAACACCGGCCCAGTGATTGCGCCATCGAGTTAGAGCCAGGGGCGACCCTGCCTAAGCCGAAAATGTACTCCCTGTCAAGGAGAGAGATGGGGGCTCTGCGGGAGTTCATAGACAAGAACCTAGCGCGGGGATTCATCCAACCCGCGAAGTCACCATTAGCGGCCCCAGTACTATTCCGGGAGAAGAAGGATGGCTCGCTCCGAATGTGCGTGGACTACCGGGGGCTGAACGCAATCAGCACGGAGTACAAATACCCCCTCCCCCTGATGAAGGACTTGATGTCGCATCTGTCTAAGGGGAGGGTGTTCACAAAACTGGACTTGCGCGAAGCTTACTTCAGAGTCAGGATCCGCGCAAAAGATGAGTGGAAGACGGCGTTCAACACGCCGCTCGGAAGCTACCGGTTTTCCGTGATGCCGTTCGGATTAAAAGGGGCCCCGGGGGTATTTATGCAGCTAATAAATGAGGTGCTGCACGACCTACTCTACCGGGGCGTCCTGGTCTACCTGGACGACATCCTCATCTACACCGAAACCCTGGCGGAGCACATGAGCCTGGTGCGCACGGTGCTCCAGAGACTGCTGAAGGCACAGCTGTACGCGAAGCTATCGAAATGCGAGTTCCATCGAGAGCAACTAGACTACCTCGGCTACCGAATATCCAGCCGGGGAATTGAGATGGACCCGGCGAAAGTAAAGGATGTCCTGGGCTGGGAAGCGCCGCGAACCCGGAGGCAACTCCAAAGCTTCCTAGGGTTTGCGAACTTCTATAGACAGTTTATCCCGAACTTCGCCCAAATCGCCCTTCCCCTAACCGACCTGCTAAAGACCAAGGGCACTGGGAAACCCCCCAAGCCCAGCATGGCACTTGCGTGGACTGCAGAATGCCAGGGGGCGTTTGAGGAGCTAAAACGGCGGTTCACAGTGGAGCCGATCCTGCGCCATCCCGACCCAGATCGGCGGTTTATAATCCAAGTAGATGCGTCAGACGTGGCAACGGGGGCAGTCCTGCTCCAGCCCAGTCCGGAGGGGGCCATCCACCCATGCGCCTATGCCTCCCGCAAATTCACCGAGACGGAGAGGAGGTGGATGGTGTGGGAGAAAGAGGCGTACGCAGTCAAGTGGGCACTGGCCACGTGGAGGCATCTACTGGAGGGGGCAGCTGAACCGTTCGAGGTGTGGACGGAGCATAAGAACCTCGAGGCCCTGAAGACCCCGCGTAAGCTATGCCCCAAACAGGTGCGGTGGTCCCAATACTTTGGGAGGTTCAGGTTCACACTAAAACACATCCCCGGGAAGCGCAACTTCCTAGCAGATGGACTGTCTCGCATGCCCCAGCACGCCAGCCTACGGGAGGAGATCGTGGACTCCATCATCCCTGCCAGCAGACTGGCTGCAAAGGCGGTGACCCGAAGCCAGACCAAGGGGGAGCGACGGGACGCGGCTCCTGAAGTAAGGCAAGGGTTCGCGGAGGCGGCGGAGCGGGACGCTTGGCTCAAGCAGAACCAAGAGGCGCTAACCAGCCAAGAGGGGTTGTGGTGGCACGAAGGAAAGCTGTACGTGCCCGAGGGTTGCCGACGGGAGGTCATGGAAAGAGCCCACGACAGCCGGAGCGCGGGGCATTACGGCTTCGTAAAGATGCTCCACTTAATCCGGCGGCAGTTTTGGTGGCCCACGCTCCGTAAGGACGTGGAGGCGTACTCGGGGGGTTGCCCGGTGTGCGCGACGGTGAAAGGGGCCAAAGGCAAACCTAGAGGGCTACTCTAGTCGGTAGCGGAACCCGACGGCCCATGGCAAGAGGTCGCCATGGACTTCATAGTAGAGCTCCCGGAGAGTAAGGGGAAGACCGCCATTTGGGTGGTTACGGACTTATTCTCTAAACAAGCGCACTTTGTAGCGTGCCGGCGAGTCCCCACGGCAGAGGGGTTGGCGAGACTGTTCGTGCAACATGTTTACCGGCTCCACGGCGCGCCCCGACGGGTCGTCAGCGATCGGGGCGGCAACTTCATCACGCGGTTCTGGAGGGAGTTCCTGAAGCGGGTGGGGACGAAGCAAGCCCTTTCCTCCGCGGCGCATCCGCAGACGGACGGAGCCACGGAACGCCTGAACGGGGGGCTCGAACAGTACCTGCGCTGCTACGTGGGGCACCAACAGGACGATTGGGCGGAGCTACTACCATTCACGGAAGTGGCATACAACAACGCCGTCCACAAGAGTACCGGGTTCTCTCCGTTCAAAGTAGCCACCGGGAGAGACTTCGTCCCCATGCCGGAGTTGCCTCAGCTGGAATCCCAGATCAACTCCCTGGATGCGTGGTTCGCCCAAATCGACGCGACCTGGCGAGCGGCGCACGCGGCATTGCAAAGAGCCAAAGCCGACTACAAGAAACACGCGGACCGCAAGAGGCTCCCCGAGGAGCAGTGGAAAGTGGGGGACCAGGTGTATCTGTCAACCAAAAACCTAAAGACGCACCAGGCATCGAAAAAACTCAGCCCGAGGTTTGTGGGGCCGTTCCCCATTGCAGAGGTCATCAATCCAGTAACCGTCAGGCTGACGCTCCCGAAAAGCCTCGGGAAGATCCACCCGGTGTTCCATTGCAGCCTGCTAAAGCTGCACCAGCCGGGGAACGCCTGGCACAAGACAGAGGGAGTGCCACCACCCATCATGGTCAGGGGGGAGCAGCATTTCGAGATCAACCAGATACTGGACGCCCGGAGGCACAAGGGGCAGACCCAGCTCCTAGTGCAATGGAAACATTTTCCCAAGTCCCACAGCGAATGGGTGAGTAAAACCCACATAAGGGCACCGGACCTAGTGCGGGACTTTTACAAAAAATACCCCGGGAAGCCGAAATAGAGCCGGGGGGGGGAATTGTCTTCAGGGGGGCGGTATGTCAGGTTCGGTCAGCACGGGGCTTCAGGGAAGCATGGGGCTTCAGGGAAGCTCGCAGCCAGACCACGCGGAATCCACCGGCGGTAGCTAGTGGGGAAAAGAGGAACTGAAAGCGCCGCTAATTAACGGGCCACCCGCGCCCAGCCAAACAGGAAAACCGCAGCGGAAGCTTTTAACTATAAACTGATAACGGCGCGAGCCAGCAATGAACGGGGCCGCAGGCAGCGAAACAAGATCGCACGTAACAGCTTGCACGTAACGGGGAGGAACCAACCCAGCCAGAGGGGGACTGGCAATCAAGGACAATGGACCCTGACCGATCCTGCCATCATGAACAATCAAGGGGGATTATTGGGGGCCAATAATCCGCAGCTGCAACGTGATCGCGGGGCGGGAAAAAAGCGCGGGAAGGGGGGAATATAACAAGTGATGCAATTGTACCAAGCCAGTCCTGGCTTTGCTTGTGACTACTACGTTACGCATGAGTAAACCTTCTTTGTGAACCACACGTGTCACGAGAGTTTCTCTGTCGAACGGGGCAAACCTTACATACCACACTTTACAGCACTAATGACAGCAAACTGCAGGCAGTCTCAATGTATCTGTATTACCTGTTTAGAAATACAGTTTTGTAACATTAGCTTCCAATCTTAATATATAAAATATATATTATGCAAAATCATCTTAAGGAATCTTTTGAAACAAGGAAAGATATTAAAAATGACAAATGGGCCCCCAACATAAGTTGTATTCTGTTCTACATCACAACTGAGCTTGTAGTTATAGTCAAGATGGATGAAGTTGCCTGCAGTTTTCCATTTTTCTAATCATAGGCTCATTTAAATCTGTTTTTGCATCTGTTTGTGAATTTATTACAAAAACGTTTCTCCAGCAACTGGTTGTCAGAAATATACTGCCACTGATCCTGGAGATGATATATAGCTATCATAACACATAGACATTAATAGCCTTAGTACTCATGAATTTGATGAATCCCCTTTTAAACCTGTCTGAATTGGTGTCCGTCACTTCATCTTCTGCTAAATCTATTCAACAACAATGATTTCTCATTTTGAACATGCATGTACCTGATCTGTTGGGTGCCTGCCTACAAAAGTGTGCATCTCCATACATCACAAAATACGTCATTTTTCTAAGCAACAGGTTAATACAACTCTGTTTTCAAGTTTAGAATTATGTTTTAAACGTAGCTATTTCACAAAACAGATTGATGAACGAATAAAAAGTATTTTGAAACAGAGCACATGTAAAACGTAAAGCAGTAAGGGGGAAAATGGAAAGAAACAAGTTAATGGATGTAACTTACAGAAAAATAAATTCAATCGTTAGAAAAATGGTCTAGTGTCAAAGGCAATAAAAAAGGCAGCAATATCTCAGAGGACAACTAAAAAGAACCCTGTTTTCTGCCTCATAGCAGATGCTGGAATGGATGGCCCAACTGGGGGTTTCAATTTTATTTGATGATACCAACAATAAACTCTAGAATAACGTACCATGAGGCTCAGAATTTTTAAGGATGTGGCAATTGTTTTATTATGGAACATATGCTTTGCTCTGTGTTGTAGCATCTTTGGTGCAGTTTTCTTTGGAGTTATAGGAAATTCCACATCTTTATAAGTCATAACTTTATCACCTTCAAAAGAGTCCAACTTCACTGGTTTGTTTTATTCGAATACATGCCTTGTCATTGGCAAACTTTGTTGGGTTTGAGTATAGCCTGGGGAGTCTTATAATGTTCACTTTAAAAAAAAGAGCTTTATGGAGCTCTAATTCTAAGATTTGAGCCTCAGAAGATTTCCTGGTTTATAGTACAACTGCTCTGGAGTGGAGATGGGGGCATATTTTACTTCAGAAAACTTTCAAGTTGCTTCCTAAGCTTCAGTCATAGGATAGGACAGGACGGGAAGTCCTAGGCTATAAAAAACAGATGAAGCATCAAAAGTCAGGTGTAATACAAGAAAGTTTTAGAATCACTCTTTTATTGTGAAGGTTAAGAAATGCATATATTAGAAATTCAGCACTACTGAACATTTCCTCAGAGCACAAATTTACACTTCCAGCATGTAATGGATTAGAAGATTCAAGTGTGACCTTTTGGAGTTTATGTCCAAACTTTAAATCAATAACGAATATTTTAGATTTTAACTGCAGCTCTAGGAAGGATTAATTGTCTTTCTGGATGAAGCAAGGGACAGCCTGTGCAATTTCTAAGTAGATTTGACAGACAAATTCACATTTCCTTAACCATAAAATGGATGTCCTCTCATAATTTAAATGATTAAAACAAGACACATTAAAAAAAAGTCACTTGTCACCTGGGCATTTATCAGTTTTAAAAGCCCAATTGGCAGAATTATAACAGTTCCATTTGTCATATGGAAACTGTCCTATTCTTCTACTTCCTTGTTCATTCATAAAAGATCCAAACATTTTCTATCATTTGAAACTAAACAGGTGGATTTGAGAAATTCCAGGAGGAATTTTGCAACAGTTATTCAAGAGGGTTATTTATACATCAAGCCATTGATGTTTGTTTGTTTGTTTATATATCAAATTTGTCACCGCCCATCTCGTTGAGAAGTGACTCTGGGTGGTTTACAAAGGGGATAAAATCAATTAAAATACAATATAAAAACAATCTTAAAAATATTAATAGAATCAAAGACAGCATGTTTTAATTGCCAGTTGCCAAGAAGAATATCTACCAGTAGTTTCCAATAGTTTTCCAATAATATTGTATCTACACTAGGAAGAAATAATGTCTCAAGATGAAGCATGAAGATAAATTCTAGAAAATAGTGTTTACATCCATGGATGGAAAAGGCAGAGACCTCAAATAAAATCTGTTTCAACCTCATCAGCCTTATCAGTATTTCCAACTGATTATATGTGAAGTCTAAAAGTCTGCACTAGACTAAGGCAGATATATTCATTTATTTAAAAACTCCATATTTTCATTGGTTTCTTTAAGAACTTAAATAGACTGTCAGAAAAACATTTAAAGCATCAGCCAAGCTCGTCATATATGGAATTCACAGATGGGATTGGAAGAAAGGAACCAGCATTCAGGTGAGATGCTGATGCAAAGTGATCTCCAAGTAAAGATTTAGATGTTCAGCAAAGATCTGAAATTTGCAGTGGGGTAGTTGCTGTACTGCCCTCAACAAGAACGTAGGAAACCAATGCCATTGGAGGTTGAAGCATTCTCTGTGTGTGCACATATGTGTTCCTGAGCTGCAGAATCTGACCTGAACAATGATTAGTGAAGCAGATTTTTAAGCTATAACAGAAATGAGATTTATATACAGGATTTACGTTTTAAGGATAGGTAAAGCCTAGCAGCTAGCTAGATACATCCTATCAGAAGAAGAGCAAAGAGCATGTGCTCTGTGCATGTGAGCCTGGGAAGAAAGCCAGAAGTGATATCAGGTCATCACTCCATCTTAGACAAAGAACAAGCAGGATGTTAGATAAAGAAGGGGCACAGAGTAAATCCTTAACTCTTTATTTACATCTCCCTGATCCTTGTGGTCAGTAGGGTCATGAGGTGCCAACTCAACATTATCGGAGATGTTCACTGCAATGAGGACAGGACATGAAGGGACATGAGGAACAGAATGTGAGGGAAAATAAACAATAAATTACAGGTGTAATGTGAGCTGGGCCCAAATCTGCTACTCTGTTTCTTCTGTGTAATTCCTGCCAGCGAGAAGATAGTAATCTCACCAAACACACTGGAAGGAAACAGGAAAGTGGCCTCCAGTCTCTGTGTTCAAGTATGGCATTTGGCAAACAATCAGGCTGAAATTGAAATCATAATATGGGAAATTAAGTCTGATAAAATACATTATCACCAAGATTTGATAGGTATCTCAGGTACTGTATGTACTAAACCAAAAGAGAGGCAGAGTTGTGACCAAAGAAGATTACCTAGATGTCATTGCACATTTTAGATCTTCCAAACATATTCCTAGTTAGTAGCCAGAATAAAACAACTCACTCCAGGTAGCACAACTGGGTTTTCAAATAAAAGGAAATAAGTTGGTGATGGTAGTGGTGATTTTTAAAAATTTACCATTAGTAATATTTCAATTTTCTATTTCAGAAAATTCCTTGGACCAAATGTATCATCCCTGTGTTTAACATGGGATGGTACCTTTTTCTTGGTAAACCACATATTTGACAACATCGTAAGTAACATTCACAGCTTGCTTGTTTGTTTAATTTTTAAAAGCTGCTTGATCTTCTTTGGAAGCATGAAAGATTATTGCTGCAGCAGTCACTTGACAACAAAAATCACTATTACATCTGATCTTCTCTTACTCACTTATGACAGAGTTTGGGTATTAAAAGATTTGTGGTTAAGAATTGACCAATTATTCCCATTTCCACCAGGGGAAAAAAAGCTCATGTGACTTATAGCTCAGCTGGGAAAGATACGAACAACAGTGATAAAAAGAAACTCTGATAAATAACCCCCCACCATAAAAGAAATAGCTTTTAAACCACATAAAATTACAGAGGAAAGCATTTTTGTGCATAAAAGGAAGGTGTGAGCAATTACCTAGTTTTCTGAGAGTACTTCAGTGGCATGAATTTTTAAAAAATCATCATATTCCTCTGCACATTTAAGAGAAAGTAAGTCTATTGAACTTAATGGGATTTATATCGAGTAAATAAGTTTTTTTTTCTGAGTATCTGAATGTTTCATTAGTTTTAGAAAATGATGACTAAAATAGGACTCAGTGAACAGAATATATATTAATTAAGCCTCACAATGAATTAGCACTGGGGGGAAATGAAGATTATTATTAATTTATTGCTAATCATTTATATTTTAAACACAGCATGTTATATTTTCTGTTGTTTCACAAAGTGCTGTAATAAATGTTTAGTGTTTGGCAGAGGTGATGAACTGGTGGCTCTCTGAACAGCACAGCTAGTCATGAAGGTGTTGGGAGCTGTCGTTTATCAACTTGTGTAAAGCCACATCTCACATAGTATTCTAGAAATTTATGCCAGGGTTCAAGATTCTAGGAAGAACAGAATCTGGAATGTTGTAGGAAGAGAGGAACTGATTTAGCAATATTCAGTCCTGTCCAAAGATGAGAAACCAGCAATCCAGATACAATATCTTTTAACAGCCGTTGGCTGAGCTGAATTATGTATTCTTCTTTATTCAAATCTGGGCCTAAATGCTGAACACATTTGCTACTATTACATTCATTAATAGTATATTAATTACTTTTTTTTTTAAAGCACAGCATTTGGGGAATAATTAGTTTATTCATTCTATCCATCTATTGATTCAAACAATATGCAGGGTTTTGTTTTGTTTTTTTTAACCCATCCTTACTCAATTTATGAAAGAGAATTTGCTCTCAAATTTTATTTCAGAGGAATAGGATAAATTCTCAGGAGTGGAAAGTGCCATTCCTGTGCTAATTTACTTGGGAGGTGACCAGGTGTGTGTGATGACCTGTCTCATGCAGTCATCTCACCAGTGTTTTGCATTAATGCATTCAAAGAAAGAATGTGTATATGTGGTGTACCAGCTATTGAAGACATCACACATATCCTATTTGATTGCAGACCGTATTCTATGGAAAGGGCTGTTTACTTTAAAACTTACGCTTACTCTTTACTTTAAAACTAAAAAATATTGGGACACCCAGAAGAAACTGTCTTACTTCTCGCAGAGAACAAACTTGCATATTACTAGCAAGATTGCAATTTTTATATCAAAGACTATTCTGAAGAGGATAGACAGAGACTGATCTGAAAGTGGATTTAAAAATGACAGGCTACAAGAATGACATGGAAAAAGATGCTACACTGTATATACAAATGAAACTGGCTAATGTCTTAATAATTAAAAGGAATATACAAATAACAAACAGAAAGAGTGACCTGGATAACTTCCCAATATTGGATTTACAAAAGAGATTTGTTTTGAAGAATTTTGTGAGAAGGGACAAAGAAAAAATGAAAAGAAATCAAGTTTTTAGGACATTATTTGAAAGGATTAAAGATCAAGATTGTTGTCACTTGGATTGAGATGGAGGGCTATAGAAATTGCATAAATAAAATAAATAAAAGGAAGGAATTTAAAGTTGGTTTATTTGATCAAGGTTAAAATAGATATGTTGTCATCTCTTAATGGACTTTTGCTGATCAGGACTGAATGACAAGGTTTTAAGAATTTAAGAAAAGAATTTTTATTTATTTATTTTCTGCACTTTTTTGTTTCTTTTTGTTCTTTTATTTTTCTCTGTATTAATTTTTATCTTTTTATGTAATGCTTAATAAAATTATCGAAGGCTTTCACGGCCAGCATACGATGGCTGGTGTGGGTCTTCCGGGCTGTGTGGCCGTGTTCTGGAAGTTTTGTTTCCTAACGTTTCGCCAGCACCTGTGAGCGGCATCTTCAGAGTGCAGGAGCACAGACAGGAGCAGTTCTCTCTATGCCCAGGGTGATGTGACCCTTTGTGGGTATTTATAGAGATCTGAGGGGGGGAAAGGGGGGGATTGGGTGTGTGTGTGGGGGGGGGGGTTGGATTACTGAGTGGCTGCTTGTTTTGGTGTCGCATCTGTGTGTATGTTCCTGGGGATTAGGCAGGGTTTTTTCTTCTATTGAATTGTTAACGAGGGGCTGCTGGGGGTGATTAGCAAGTTCATTGTGTGAACTGTTCACATGTCCTGGTAGTTGAGCTGAGTTCATTGACCTTTTGCAGGCTGTATTTTTCAGGATTGGTAGCCAGGTTTTGTTGATTTTTAGACTCTCCTCTTTTTTATTGAAACTGTGCTGGTGTTTGTGAATCTCCTGCTCCTGTCTGTGCTCCTGCACTCTGAAGATGCCGGTCACAGGTGCTGGCGAAACGTTAGGAAACAAAACTTCCAGAACACGGCCACACGGCCCGGAAGACCCACACCAGCCATCTTAATAAAATTACTTTACAAAAAATGAAGAGGATAGACTAGCTAGAACAGATTGGGGTTGTCTGCAGGGGTAATGATTTATGATGAATATGTCCTACTGTTTTTTCTATATTGTTTTTATAGTTTTTTTGAAATGGTCAGGCAACTAATCAATAAAATTATTTGTATGGTATGGTATGGTATTGCATTCATGCTTCCGGTGCCTTAATTAGATTCCAAGAGAAGGTATTGTTAAACATTTTCAAACTTAGAAATCAGGACAGCCAGAGAAACCTCTGAGTGATGGAAAGAAACATCAGAAAATTATAGGAACAGTTTCACCCTTATCTCTACCAATACAGGAAACTTCCTACCTCCAAACTCTCAAGCATCCTGAGGATGTGGTAGAAAAACAGAGGCCTGTGGAAGGGGAAGAAAAGTTTTGAAAAACTGCAAGGCAAATTTTGGCATAACATTATTTCATTCCATCCCAAAGAAGGTGTACATATTGCTATAGAGAAAGCATTGTGCACCATGCCAGAGTAGGTTCCATAGGTGTTTTCCTATCCTTTGAACATGAGTTTATTTATGGGAAATAAATGACGAGCAAAATGATGGGAAATAAATGATGTTGACTCATGTTTATTTCCCATCAGCTATATCTTGAAGCACAAAGAGCTTCCCATTCCAAACAGCAAACCAGATTTTCCTTTCTATCTCTGGATATATCCTGCTTTGTATATGCCCTGGAGATTCCAAAATATTTCATTGAACAGCCTTTTTTTTTCCTGATTCAGCCAACAGTACATTCTTTTTAAAAACCTCTTTTCATGAAAACCTCTTTTCATGATCATTCCAGAAAGATAGGGAAAAAGAAGACCAATCTGCCAAGCCATATCAGTGCCATGCATTTTTTTCCTATCAGTTCTTGTTCAGTTTGGCGAACAAGAGTGAACAAATGGCTATAGTTATAAAAGCAACACTGTCTCTTTAAAAAAAAAAGTCTGTCATAAATTAAATCAGAAACTTTTGCCTCCACCCATCTTCCTATCAAGTAGTGGAACGCCCAGAAGCACTGAGCAGTCTAGAAATATAAAACTATGTGCTCCACAATAAAATAAATAAGTTCAGCAGGACGTACATTCATGAATACATACACATTCAATTTGATTGCTACAATTTTTTCTTTTTTCTTTTTTTCCTTTTTACTACTGTGGATATTACTCAGTGGTGCATGATTATTCAGAGGCAAACAGATGGATTTCCAGATGATTACCCACACAACAAGTAAGTCTTCAGGTATCATTGTCTGATCATCTCCCCCCTCCAAAAAACCTAGCTATTCAAGAGTTCCAAAACAACTTTAGGATTGCTCTGTAGCTCATCTGGATCTTGGGAATGGGGGAAGACTCTTTCAAAAGCATGTTGATGATAGTTGGAGGATGTCTATGGGGAAAACAGCTGCAAGGAGGGGAGAAAAGAAAAACAGGAAAAAGTTATTGCAGATAAACCCTTGTATTTCTGTGGGTTTCTCAAAATGATTCATGTAATTCATTTGTGGTTTTTACTGGGAAAAAGTGTGCTGGAAAAGAAATAATTAAAACTTTAAAACCTTTTTTTTTCTTTTTTTTTTCCTGGGGGTTGGAACTGAAAACATAATTTTACAATTAATTTTTAAAATAACCCCAAGAAACCTTTTTAAAGCATGAGTATATTTAGAATCTCATTATGGAACTAAACTTCATGGGACACATAACTTTTTCATCCGCTTTTTTCTGAATGTTGCACATGTGCTTTTTATTAAAAAAGAAAACAGTAATCTGTTTTTGTTTTTCAGAGAATAAACACACTTTTCCAAACAACCATTTGTGGTTTTCCTTTGCCAGTGGATTCATTGTTGCAACACTGTAGTGTAGATGTAAGCTAGTAAGAAATTGATGTCCTTCTAGAAGTAGTGCAGAAAGGTGTTTTTTTTTTTTTTTTGTCCCTTCAAGGAAATGTTGACACTTGGTGACTGCCTGCAGTTTTCTTGGCAAGACTTTGGAAGTAATTTGCTATTGCCTTCTTCCTAGGGCTGAGAGACAGTGCCTGGCCCAAGGTCACCCAGCTGGCTTGGTGCCTAAGGCAGGACTAGAACTCAGTCTCCTGGCTTCTACCCTGGTGCCTTAACCGCTACACCAATCTGGCTGTCTAATGCAGGAAGTACATGACTATAAACCCTATGATCTGCTTCTAGGTACAATTCAGGGAACTAAAAATACTCTGTAGATCCTTAAATAGTTTGGATCCAAGGTGGTTTGCTGGGATCATACTTTATGGAAGGTCATAATGTGGTACATTTGGTTTTAGTATAATGTGAAGTGTGGACCTAGCCACTGTGATAAGTTACAGCTTAGTAGTAAGGTCACTGGTTTATATAACAATGGAACAAGCAAAAAGTTGTGAAGTGTGTGAGCATCTGCAGTGCTCTCCAAACCTGTGGTTCTATAAATAAAACAAGAAGGAAGTGAATTAAATTGTCTCTGGCAAAATAACAAGATAAATTTCCTTGTTATTGAGCTAGCTTTGTCCTCCTGGACTCTTCTGCAACAAGATGGCTTTTCTTCTCCCTAATGTATGTACTAATTTGATCTGTGAAGGATATGGCCAATAGGAGCATCTTGTGGTAGCTGGGAGAAACTCAGACAAGATGAAGCCGTGGAAACAATACTTATGCAAAGCTTTGGAGCTTTCTATCAGTCTAAAAGCAGCATATCTTCTACAATGTATTTCAGGGAAACCAAATCAAAACCCTGGGAAACATGTCTTTGGGGTGCCCACCATTTTGAGTGTGAGAATATAACAGTATCCTTCTATTCCACCCCTATCCCCACCCCCACCCCAGAAAGTTCTGTGATACTCTACTTTAATTTATTTAGAATAATTGGAGTAATCTAGATTAATTGGCAGTAACACAAAGAGCACAAATGCTCTCTTGGCATCTGAACACAGTCCTACAGCTGCAGAATTCTGTCCTAGTTGAGACTGATCTGATTTGAAACTTTCAAACTTTCTGTAAGACCCTATCATCTCCAAAGAGCTCAATTCTCCTTTATTTCCACGAGAATCCTGGAAGATAGTGCAAATTATGAGATAATGAGTCATAAGGCAACCCAGCAAGCTTGATGATAAAGTCAAGATTTAAAGCCAGGTCCCCTCTGTCAAACTTATGTACTTTAAATATTAACTATACTGTCTCTGTAAAAGGTGAGCCTTTGTAGAACATTTGCCCTCACTTAAAATATGAAATTCTACAGAAATCAGCAGCTTCGGTGTTGTAACTGCCCCATGTATGCTTTTTTCCTCCAATTTATCTTTTTGCCTTCTTCCTCTTCTTCTTCCTCCTCCTCCAAGAAATTGATTAAGATACAGGACTACATGTGGATATCTGGTGTGGTTCATAGAACATCCAGTGCATTCAAATTTGCTAAAAATAGAAAGGTGCATGGGAAGTTTATATATGGTAAAGTCATCTAGTAGCAAAGATTTAACCATTCACTGACAATTTTTAGCACCTTTTGTTTATCTCACCCACATCTCTTAGAAAGTGTTTGGCTAATGTTTAAAACGAGTCAGCCATAGGGATTAGATCAATGTAATTACTTCACTGTTATTTTGCAAAAGTGAGAAAAGTAACTTCTTCCATTTGAAATGTAGCTAATAATCTTTTAAAAAAAAGATTATGGGCAAAGAACAAATCTGTGTTTTCAATACAGTATAGTTTTAATGACAAAGCCAAATTGCCATGTGTGTTAAAAAATCCATAAAACATATTTAGAGATTGATGCTTATAATGTAAACTTCTGTAGGAGGTGCAAATCTTTGGAATTATTTTTCAAGGCAAGATTTTTTTTAGAGAGAAAAACCTATTAAATACATCATCAGTGTTATTCTCCACTTTCCATGGAGAACATTTCAACAAAAATCAAATGAAGCAATATAGATATCAGACTTTTTATGTGTGGTTTTGATATCCCCTTGTGCTGCTTTCTGCTGAATTCTAAAAATAACACAATGCAAATATTTCAAAATCTGCAGTAGAAAACTTTTATTACCATGACCCACCCCAATGTCACAAATACTTTTCAGTGGGGTAGCCATATTAAACTGTTGCAGTAAAAACAAAAAGAATTATTGTAGTACATTCAGGACTAATTAATTTATTATCCCATAAGTTTTTATATATATATATATATATATATATATATATATATATATATACACACACACACACACACACACACACACACACACACATCTTGAGTATTACTGGAGGTAGAGAGAAAAGGAGAGTGAACAGCTAATGACAGAGCATCCCAGGAGGTGGGTAGCCAACGTTAGCCAATACAGAAAAGCTAATCAGGGCTAGATCTGGTTGGTACTCAGATGACATACCACCCAAGACTGTTACTAGACTAGGAAGTAAGGAAAGAAAAAGAAGACGACAATACCATATGACCATGCTAGTGGAGCCCTACTACAGCAATCCCTGCAGGAAATATTATGGAGTCAAACCTGGGGAAATGCAAGAATTTTAATTTTAAAACTGGTTTTATGTGTGCATTTTGTTGCTTTAACTTTGTTACCATTATTATTATTATTATTAAATTATAAGTAATAAAATCCAAAGGCTATTTTGGATTTTATTACTTATTTATTTTGGAAGTAAGAGGCTATATTCCTGCCATACCTTTCATCATGTCAATTAAAGATCTAGCTGATTATGTTAACTTGTTCTCTTCAGGGAAGTGGATAGTGTACTGAAATCCTGAGGAGATTCCTGTTGAGTAGGGCATTCAGTTCTGCAGCCCAAATAAAATGGCTGTGCAATGTGGCAACAAGGGAGCCCATACTAGCCCGTTCACAACTCAGTGAAATGTGGCAGACAAACTAGTTGTCATTCCTTCTTCTGTCAGAAAGTAGAAAACACTAGTTCTGAGGTGAAGTAAGAAAACATGGGCAGAGGTTGTGTTCACTGCATCCTGGAGTAGGGTGAAGGATTAGGTGATGCCTTCCTGTTCTCCAGAAACAGTGGATGGGTCATGCTGGACCAAACAGGAAGTATGGATCGTTGTGAGTGCATCACTTTGATAGGAAAATAGTGAAGGAGGTCTGGCGTGACTAGCATGGAGACCAAAGTTTCTGCTGCACAGGCATCACTTGAAAACCTGCTTCAAGAAGTCCCTAGCAGGGCAAAGCAATATGTTGCACACAAATGAGTGAGGAAAATTTTCTAGGCCTTTAAAACTGTGAGACTGTTTAATGGGGAATGCGTGCGAGGAGAAGGAAGTAGGAACATTTGAAAATAATAGGCTTGGATGTCAAAATAGTAAGGTAGGACTGGTCTTTGTCTTGCTTGTGTGCCTCACCATTTTTCCCACACAGAAAAAAAACCTCACCCATTCTAAAGAAGGCATTGTGTTTTGCTGTTGGTAGATTTGATCATACAATTTGGGGAATGAAAGCAGTTAACTGGGTCTTGGTCCTTTTATGTTAAACACAGAAGAGAAAAGGTAGGGGCACAGAACAAGGGAAAGCACAGAAGACAAGTTCAGTTTTTGTTTGAATGCCATAAAGCCATGTAAAAAAAAAAGCTATTCCAAAGCAAGTTTACACAACTTGGTACTTGCATGGTGACATCATTTTAATCTGCGTATTCATACTGTGAGGTTTACACTTCACTCTCACTTTATAATGATTTGTTCTCTATTTTGTTCTGTTCTCTTTTAGTGATATTAAAATTCCATTGAAACATGGACAGATTGGCAGAGACTTCAGTCTACAAGAGCATAAATGAGATGAGGGCTGCTCCTATGTTTACGAAACTTGATATTTAATTTGTTCTTCTTTTGTGCATATTAAAGAAGATACTGCATGTCATAAAAGTAAATGAGCATATTAAACATTTGCAGACAAACTGAATACGCTTTCTTAAAATATTGTTTAAAAAGTAAATATAGTTTCAGAGCAAAGCACTATCAAATAACAACAAAGATGGGCAGAACATTCCACATCTCTCATCTTACCAATGTTTATTTCATTCAGAATGGCCATAGGCATTATATACACCTGCTGAAACTACTAGAAAAAGGGGCCCTCCAAAATCACATTGATTATTTCTTGAGCTGAAGTTCAGTTACAGGCTGTGTAAGAATCAAATCAAATATCATCCACCTTACCAATGTCTTTTCAAATTAAAGAAACCAGGTGCATTTTCTATGTCCTGTGGCTGTGCCATGAATGGTTATTATTTTCAGTAATATCAGGCCAAAGAGAAGAAGATGAAATCTCTTTCACCCATTCACGGGATGTGGCGGGGGGGGGCACGGATTTGCACAAATACATGATGAAGCTCTAACAATTCTTCTGGTTTTCAATATAGTTATGAGTTAGGCAAAGGTGTTATGAAGAATGGGGCACCCTATAAATAACTACATTCATTAGGAAATTGTAAATGTCACTATAGTTTCACAGGATGTGAAATCCTTCAATTCATGGTGTTTAATTAAATTATTATAATTCCCTTTAGTAGTGACCTCAGATGGCTGAATTCTGATCAGACTGGAAATCATAGACACCAACAAGTACGAGATTATTCAGGAAACCCCTAAGGTGCACATAGGTTTATATACAAGAACATGTATGTATGTTACCTATGAGTTTATGTTCAAGGAAATAACTTTTTTAAAAAATAAAACCACACATGCCTAACTGATATTCCAGGAACTGATCAGTTTATGGGCCTGCTTTGAACCTACAGAAACAAAACAGGAGAAAAAGAAAGTATAAAGAAACCAGAAATAAAGACAACAGTTCTTTTGTGGTATTCACTTCCCCTGTGTTGTAAAGGGAACCTGGCCTGTTGTGTACTATTTATTTATTTACATTAAATTTATTATGGCTGCCCACTCCATGTTTTCTATATGACATGGAACTCTATGGAGGGACTATGTATGCATGGCGGCTGCCAGCTGGAGACTTCTCAAACCAAGATGTGGATAGTAATGAGGCTGGGCAGGAGAAAAGTGGGGCCAGCATGCCTGATTCTGCTCTCTCTGCCCATGAACCTAATCTCATAATGGAGATGAAGATCGCACATATAGCATGTGCAAGTCTACCAATCACATTTATGGCTGAAGATATAAAAAAATATTAGTTGAAACCATAAGCCAACAAAAGAAAATAGAAGACTGAAGATGAGAAGGAAGTGACATGCTCAAACTCTAGAAAAACTGATTATTATAAAATAAAGCTAGCAAACCTATAACACTATGTAGCAAAACAGACAAAAATGTGAGGGCGAGAAGAAGAAAAAAACAAGACAAAATTAGTTATTTTGTTTCTGCTCCTAAAATTCTCTCATACAGTATTTCTGTTTCAGGCTACCTTTTAGGGCAGTTACCGTAACCTTTAGGCCAGACATTTAATCATCTAAGATCTTCTACCAGCCACTCAAACATTGATGTAGTAACTTTTAAAAAGATGATTATTCTTGTGCTATTTTCCCAGATGAACCAGCCCATTCAGAACCTCACCAACAGAGATCCAAACATATTTCTACTTTCCATGGAGAATGTGAGGAAAGGAAAAAAATATCTACATTTCAGAGCTCTGTGACAAATTTTTCAAACATATATGAATCAGGTAATATTAACATTTTATTGTGTTTGAAAGAATACATGTTGGCATGTATAGGGAAACTTCAGATGGCTTCGGTCTTTTCTAAAGTGAGTAAAGTTTTGCTCCACTACTTTATTCACTTTCTTAATCTCTATGTGGCATCATTCTCTGATTCCGCTCAGTAGAATTGACCGTTTATTGGATCTGTTAGCACATGACTCTCAGGAAATGGCTTAACACTTTGCATTTAACAGGTCTTTTTGGAAGGACCTCTATTTGGGAAAGTTTGTACTTGGAAAGATTGCTTATATTTTTATAAAGCAAAGAAACAAATGGAAGAGCTAGGGATATCAGTGGAGAACTTTGTTTTCCTCTTCAGTTGGGGAGGTACAATTGTGAAGGAATCCTCCAACTGTATGGCAGTTCTCTAAAAAGGCACCTCTGCCATTACATTCCTCCTAAACTCTAGTTTTCACAAAATGTTATTTTATTGGGGGTTGTTTCCTTAGATTTGTTGCCAGCTTGGAATGGCGAGGAATGCACTGAACATTTTCTTCATGAAGTGGTGACTATTCTCTTGAGTTATATCAAAAAGGCCTATGACAGAAAGAGCAAAGTGCTTGATTTCCACCACCCCCATCAGCTTCTGGAAGGGCTAGAAGGCTTCAATGTGGAACTCTCTGATCACCCAGAACCTCTGGAGCAAATTCTTGTGGACTGTAGGGATACCTTGAAATATGGTGTTAAAACAGGTAACTAATAGTACAATGTGGCTTGCAGCATTGTTTTTCATAATGCACCAATTGTTCCAATGACTGTCCATCATTTAAACAAAACTTAACTTTTAAAGGCAGAATGGTTCCAAATACTGCAAGCTAAAGACTGATATCAGTAGAAGAATCTTGCCTTTGCTTTTTCTTGTCAGCTTGCAGAGGTATTTGGCTGGTCCTGTCCAAAACAAGAGTTAGAATTCTTGTCTTAGGTTCCTTTGTATACTACCATGTTTAATCACATAATAAACTAATGTTTTTGTCCAAACTTCCACTTCACAATAGCCCCAGGAGTAGTTTCTACACTCACCTGTTTGCATGGTAGAGAAGAGTGTGTGTATATACTGTTCTGTCCTGTACATATTACAATAACTTTGCACATAGGGGTTTATTCAGAATTACAGTCCTTCCCCGTTGAATTAAAGAGGGGGAAGGGAGGCACATTAATCTCCCTTATATGTGACTTTTTCATGTTGCCTTATGAGCCTGGTGGAAAGAAACAAGCATCTGCTATGTCTGAACCAATGTGCAGGTTAGTATTAAGTGTAGCTTAGTTTGACTGAGTGACTAGTAGCACCTTCAGTACCTATAGAAAATTGTTAGTCAATTGCGACGGAATTTCATTTTATTATGCACTTGGTGTGTAGTGTATAGTGAAATGACAATAAAGTATTCTGTTCTATTCTGTTCTGTTCTGTTATAGTCGTAATCCAGGAGGCTGTTGCCTGCACGGAAAAGATGGTCTATTAGGTATTTAATGGATTTGAAAAGTATATCTGTAACAGAGTCTCATTTGTTTTCATTTGCAACAAAACATGCAAAACTTTTGAGAGAAGGCGGGGAGAAGGGTGAGAGATGAGGAAATGCAGACAAGCAAACATATTAAGAGGTTCAAGTGTTGTAGGGCAAGAGAAACAGAGCAGGGAGTGGAAAATGTGGAGAGTGAAGCTGAGATAGAGAGAACGGCACTCCCCAGAACTGAACACAAAGTCCCCTGATGCTAAGTTTTACGACATAAGCTTTTTTGATGCAGACTTTTAAAATATAAATCTCCTCAGTGTAAGCTTTCATGTACTGTATAATATTTGGCAGTATTCTTTTTTGGATGCATCTCTCAGAAATGTCTTTTTTAATGCAGATTGTTGATGAGGGAAAGGTAGACTGTCACTGTGCCATGAATGTTTTAATGGATATTATATTCCCATAAAAATAGGAACTCCTTTTACATACATGACACACAGGCACCAGGCAAAGTGCTTTTTTACACTATCTTCCAACTGCCTGTGGATGCTTTATTGCAATAGTAAGAGTGTGTTAAAATGATGTATTTCTGACATTTGTATTTTTAAGGACATCCTCGTTATTTCAACCAACTCTCCAGTGGCCTTGACATTATAGGACTTGCTGGAGAATGGCTGACAGCTACTGCAAATACAAACATGTATGTACTGTAATCTCAGTTTTATATGGGATTAATGTGAGATTAAATAATATTTCAACAGCATATTAAATTTCTGTTTAAGAATTAAAAGAATGTATGAGCCCCAACAAAGAAAGGATTTTTGCCCTATTGCTCATGTCCAGTTGCTAAGATTGTGTACAAAGATTCTTCTCCAAAGGCCACCACCCTCAGGGAAATCTTCTCTATACATGTGCCTGTGCATGCGCGCGCGCACACACACACACACACACACACACACTGTTTTAAGTACCAAGACGTTCCAATAGCCACTTAATATTTTAATGCATTACTTTTCTTTGTTTTGTACCTGGCTTTTATATTATCAGCCTCATTGTTTCCATTTTTATTTTGTTCTTGATGTTTATGTGTTTATATAGAACAAAGTACATTTACCAATTGGCAAGACTGTAAACCAAATAATGAATAAATAAGCATTTGCAATGTATTGGAAGAGTATGTATACTGTTCTGTGAAAAACCATATTTTTCTACTGTAAAAAGATGTTTCTGTTTAGGATTAAACTACACATGTTATTAACCACACTTCCTTTCTTAATAAAAAGCACATGCAGAGAATTCCACATCTGGATTTGGACTATAGTTTGGAGTGGTTTGCAAATTACCACTCCCCAGAGACTATTTCCCTTTTTTTGGGTAAGAAGCATGAATGACATGGTCCACTAAACGCTTAGGATTTGGAGAGCTTAGTAAATCCTCAGTTGCCCAAATGTATTAACAAAACTCTGATTGAAATTTTAAACAATGAATGCTTCATGCATTGTGTCTAATAGGTTGGCTGGATCATGTGCAATAAGTAATAAGTACCAATAAAAGCTACTTATAAGAAGTAGTATGTTGACACTGCATAGTTCTTTAAAAAGTTATTTTTCCTATTCATCCAGAAGAAAAACCCTATGAACGTTGACATTTTTTGTAGTCTCATTAGTCATGATCTCTCCACCAATTTTTCTTCATTCAAGAGAAACAAAATTAAACGATTTGGCAATTTTTGTGAAAAGCAAACTTCAGCACTGAAGTAACTCACCTACTGATATTAATAGTGCTGCCTGTGTATAGAAGAGGGTAGTGCTTCTGATCAACATAGAAAAAATCTAAATATTTTTCCTCATACTTCGGTTACATATATGACATTCTGAGCATCAGAATTCATCTCCATGGTAAAATTTTAACAAGATGGCCATTGTGTAAGAAATGTGAAAAAATCTATTGGAAAGTCAGTTCACAGGAATCAGGGTGAAGTTTGTATCTGTTTCAGATACAAACAGAATTAATGGTCATGGCAAATTATACAAAATGTCAACAAATTTAATCATGTTCCTCTTTTGGGCTAAGTATCTAATAATTTGGATAGAACAAAGAGAGCCATTTGTGGTGCAAGATGTCCTCAGTTCAACTCTTCAAAAAGGCCCTTTTTCATTGCTAAGCACTCTGATTTATGTGCAACATCTTTGATACTTAAAATTGGTATATACAATAACACCCTTAAACTCCTAGATGACCAGCAACCTAAAACCTAGCTCTGCAATATGCAACTATAGCTCCAATCTTATTTAATATGGATGTGAAATCAATTGTTCTACAATTCATATTTTATATACATTTGCTATTAGGAAGTCTCTTACAGTTCCTTTTCTTGCAAGGACATCCTCCTGTAAAATTAAGTTTCAATATAGAAAAGTTAGAATGAGCAAAAGCAACTTTTATTTATTGATTTATTCAATTTGTATGCCCATCTTAGCAAGTGTCTTCATATGGTATATGAAGCAGCATGAAATAGAAATAAAGTTTTATCATCCTAGTGTGATAGAAAGAAGGTGATTCTAGGACACAAGTTGCCTTTCAATCTCCTTACATTGTTTTTTTTTTTAATTGAGAGAGTTTTAGAATGGCTCAGACAAAAATGTAAAAGCACACTATAATATAGAACCATTCAGTCAACATTACAGAGAGACTACAAAATATAGAGGCAGAGGTAATGAGAATGCTATAACAAGTGAAAGAGAAACATGAAAGAGAATGGTTATCACATTTTCCCTGATAACAGTTCTTATTTGTATGGGTCTATGAATATCAAATATATCTGGTACTCACATGGTAAACAGAATGACTGCCGGTTGGTGTGGCCAGGTTTATGTGACCATCCTGCCAAAATCTGGAGTTAATTTTTGTATTCTAGTCTCTCAGTTAGAAGTACACTGAAAAATGGTTATGGTATATTCACTTTCAAGTCATTCATTCACTTCAGATATTTATATTTACTTTTCCATTTCAAAGTGTTTAAATGGGCTCATAATAAAACCAGTTTTAAAAAGTTGCCACTTTCCCATGTCCTCACACCTACAAAACTGTGTCTGCATTTTATGGAGTACCACAACATTTCAGAACTTTATTAATGGAACATATTTTTCGTAGACCGGCACATATCTATCAGGCTTTGTGCTCTGCACTCTGGACTTACATGGGATACAATGGTATTTACTTTTGGGGGTGAAAGTAGGAAATACTTCTATAGCTGATAAATGCTGTTGCTATTTATTGAATCTGTCTGTAATTCTATAGAAGTTGTTCATTCAATCCTTTTTTATAGTATGTCTAAGGCATCCTAAAGTGGAATACTATTGGTTTAATCAATCATTAAAATATGAAGCATAATAATTGTAAAATGGCAGATAAAACTATGACTAAAAACATTTGGGAACCATAAAACTATGAATGTAAGAGAGGACAAGTCAGGCAGACAAAATGTAGCATGATTAACAGGGCATTTAGATCTAAAGAAAATTAGATTTGGCCTCAAAGCCTGTTTGGTTCTAACTGCAGCCTTTCTGAACCTTTCAGTTATGTTGGGGTTGTAGCTCACCTCCTCCCCCCGCCCCAACCTGCAGCACCACCACCAGTGATCTGTGGCTAAGCCAATAAGGGATGATGGGGTTGATAGGACCAGGTTAGTTAAAGAAGACTGACTTTATAAATGCGTTTTACAACAATCTTTGTTCAGTGGCCAACTAGTAAAATACCATTATCATTTGAAGATGGTGACAAAACTATCTATGCCAAGCTACAAAGCCATACTTTAGAAGACAGAAAGATAGACAATTTTAACAATAGCAGAACACTTTTCTCAGTCATAATACTTACCTCTGTTATAAATTTATCTGAATAAGATCAACAAGTACATCAAATCTCATATACATCTTACTTACATCAGTTGAACAACTCAAGCCATTTCACTCAGATGTCACTATCTTTGCCAGCTTGCCAGGATAAACAAAATTTGGGGCATGAACATGAGCTGTTCCAGTTCCAAATCTTGTTTAACCATAAAGGGAGGATGGTTCTGGGCAAGCCACTATTACTGTGTAAATAAAATGTTACCTTTATAAATGAAAGAAAAGATACAACTGTATTTTATATAAGTAAATGATTACTACAAAGTGTACTCCAATTTATTTCCCGCATCGTTTTAGATGGTTGAGTGGCCATCTAAAGAAGGGGAAACCTAAAAACAATTGAGTACAAGCTAGTCTAAATTACCTAATCACAACTAGTGTCTACATATCACCAAAGGATGACACATATTCATCATTGTCTTTAAAATCTCATTTTCAGGCTTTAAACATTCACATTCAAATGTAATATATACCAGAAAGGTTGATCTATTACTAGATTATAATATTATTTAAAATAACATAAGAAAAAATATTTTATTATGATTAATAATTCAATAATGGTTGGATATAATTCCCTTAATAATTCAGCTCATCCTAAAGTATACTTGGTAATCAGTTAGAAGATGGTAAATGGATAGTAAGAAAGGCACTTGAGAAAAGTAAGAGTGAATCTAGGAATGCTGAATGATTATTCTAAGTTTAGCTTCACATAAGTAGTCATAAGTACTTGCCCAATGGCACATCCAGTGTTCTATTCAGTCAGGTCCTAGATGAGCCTTGTGATAGAAATGCATGCACACATCAGCCTAGATAGGTTTCTATAGCTTTATCTGCATGTATAGATACCGGATTCTGTGAACAGAACTTTTCTCCATGACCCAGATGGAAATCTGCATCACTGTCTTGCTTTCATCTTTGTCAAGCAATTTGGATGTACATTATTTCTGTTTCTGCATCTAAGTTTTCTGACTGTGGTATATTGCTTACATTAAAATATGTATTAGGTTTACATATGAAATAGCACCAGTGTTCATCATAATGGAGGAGATCCTACTGAAGAAAATGCAGGAAATTATTGGATGGGAAGAAAGGGAGTCAGATGGCATATTTTCTCCAGGTAAGTAAATTAAAAATGTTAAGTATTACTCAGATTAAAGATAATTTATCTTCCTCTTTCTTCCTGTGTACACATAAACATGCAAAGTCACTGTAAGGCAGATTAAGGAAACTTTGACCTGCAGGCAACAATCTGGCCTGCAAGCCTCTACATCCAGCCTATGGTGGTCCTTCCCCTCCGTTTCTAGTGAGACAGCTATCTTTTTCTTCCTCTTTCTATGTGGAAAAAGGTGCCATCTTCCTACTCAGAAGACGATAGGGAGTAATTGCTTTTGATTCCTCAGTAGAAGAAAAATTGTGGGAGGGTGATAGGGCATGACTTCAGTAGAGGGAGGAAAGTAGAGGGATTTTCATTCAGCAAAGTTCTGGTGCCTGGTATTATCTAAGCTACCACAGGTTTGGAGACAGCAATCTCACCTTTGGGCTGCATTCAGTATTTTCTCTCTTCCTTAAAATGAATACAGAAATAGCAAAATAATTGCACTCTATGAGTTGTAATCAGAACTTTCAAAGAAAAAGTCATCCTCAGTCATCCTATTCTACACTCTACTCTCAATTATTTTTGTGGCACAACAATGCTACAAATCACCAGTGGATGAGAGATGATAACAATTTTCACTGATTGACAAAGATGTACCATACCAGACTGAAACAGTGATATGACACTTGTATCATAGAGGGTTGTGGAATTCAGCATGTTGGGATCATTGCAACATCATTTTTAACACTGAAAAATTATGCTGTACCCTAGTGGATAAGAATGTAATCATGGTAGCTGTACTTACATAGCAAGCTTTTCATGGGCTTGCTATGACTACATAGACTTGCCTTGGAACTGAAAATGTCCTGAATGGAAGTAAACTGATTCTAGAAAATTGGAACTGAGAAGATTACCTGTGTGGATGATCCATATTCACCACATGTAATAATTTAAACTAATCTGCATTTGGTATCTGAAATTTGTCTGTTTGGCTTGAAATGGTGAGATGAAGCATTCATTCCCAGGAACACCCAGCTATTCAAATGGCAATAAAATGTAATTGTTTCCTAGGGGGAAGCATATCAAACCTTTACAGTGTTTTAGTTGCCCGCTATAAACGTTACCCTGAGATTAAAACCAAAGGCATGGCAGCCCTTCCAGAGATCATATTGTTTGTTTCTGAACATGTGAGTATTTATGCGTGCAATCAAGTCTGTATAAAGTTATTTGACTGTGGTAGACTGCAATTATCTTAATAATACATGATTGTTGAATGAACTGTCACTGTGAAGGAATGTCAGAAGAATGTAGAACCATTACAGAAAAGGTATCTGAGTCCTGGGAAGGTAGAAAGCATGAGAAAGAAACTCAAAACAAGTCCACTTTGATTGTATTAACTAAAAGTTGAAGTAGGGAAGGGCTTTGATAGGCTTTCAATATTCTGTGCCCAATACCCAATGCCCAAACACGTTAAGTACATTTCAAGACTCCTAATTAATCCTGTTTCCTGACTTTACCTATCTCAAAGGGTTGACATTCACCAACTCTCAATTCCATTCTCCCTAATTTTATCAATTGATTACTTACTATGAAGAAAGTTACCCTGCCAGAATGGAGAAGGAATTCTTGACCTATAATTCATGGTTAGTTGTAGAGATGAGAAAATTTTGCCTTCTCATAGCAATAATGTTAGTTTGTGGTTTAACTGCATTGTGAATTATTTCTGTCATGACAGCCACTAGAGGCATTATTTTTATTTATTTATTTATTTATTTATTTATTTATTTATTTATCATATTTATATAGCCGCCCATCTCACACAAGGTGACTCTGGGCGGCATTGTGCAAAACCCTTAGCAAAGTCAATGACTGGTAACTAGTAAATGAATCCTTAGGCCTATGAACAGTTATGACTGTTGCAGTCATCCTTGCTCCATATTGCTAGCATAATATGATTTTGCATCAATCTAATGCAGCTATGTCCAACTTGGCACCTGGCTCTAGATGTATTGTTATTTTAGATGTATTGTTATTCTAGTATATTGTTATTCCAGATGTATTGTTATTAATTATACAATATATAATTTGGGAATATGAATATTCCCCAAATTCCCAGCCAGCGTGGCCAATGGCCATCCTAACTGGAGAATTCTATGATCTACAGAATCCCCATATCCAGAGAATATCAGATATGAAAGATTTGCCTAATTTAAATTCCAATGTGCATAAAATGTGACTCACTTTAGTCAGTGTCACAGTCTAAGAAAGATGACCAGCCTAAGCAATCAAAAACTAATCAATTATAAATCAATGAATTATGACCTTTGATTATACTTTCCTCATGGACCACAACAGTACTGTATTATAGATTATATTATGGAGGTATTATTCTGACTGCAGTCTTGAAAACCCCCACTTTAGTTGGTAATTTCATTTGTGACTTAAGCACTCAGAGCAATAATTTAGCACATTTTATTTTATTTATTTATTTGATTTCTATAGCCACCCATTTCATTTGGGCGGCGAACAGTCGTAAAAACATAAATCAATTAAAAACAGTTACAGCCAATACAAAATAAATATGGTGGCCAAAGTAAAATTATTGTCATAGATGTCAATACGGCCAGGAAATGTTTGTTATTTCTTTCACCCTCCCTACAACCAAGAAGGTAACTTTGCAGAATTTTCTCGAAACAGATTCACATTGTTTATTCTAGTTGCTATTTCTTGTATAATGCCCCAAAATGATATTAAATTGGTAGTACTGAGAGAGATGGAGGAAGTACTTCCATCAGCAACATCCCCCCGCAAAAGAAGTAAATTGTACGTGGCCATTGTTGATAGTATGATCCACCCTCAAAAAATAATTTGACATTTTTTCCTGACTTGGAGGTATTTAGTTTCATGATCACCCTGCATTGAGAATTTTGAAAGATATGTGCTCCCTTCTTTAATTTCATCACTGTTAAGTCTTAATTTGACTCTCAACTTATTTATACACACCTACTCATAGGTTTCTCAGATTTGGTTAAATGGGGTTTACTCCCAGATACAAGGATTGTTAAAACTGAACTCTAGTCCCATTGATGTTAGCAGACCAGTAATGGGTTCAAACTCAATGTTACTGTTCCTCATTTTCTTTAAGACAAGAGCAGTTATGAAATTGTTTTTCTCCAATGCATGTTGTAAGATCTTTTTTTGCTATTTGATGTTTTTCTCCTCTAAAATATTTAAGAGTCACTATTCTATAAAAAAGGCAGCAGCAGTCGTTGGAATTGGGATGGATAATGTTATTGCTATCAAATGTGATGAAAGGTAAGATTCTCAAAGTTCTCCTGCATAATAACTTTATATACAACTCAATTCCTCTAATGTTCTTTGATATTATTTTCATCTTCTGGCTTCATTATTTTTGGAAAATGTGCCCCTCCCCCAAATAGGTTAAATGCCCCTGAGCAAATTGCTCAATTATTTAATAATAATTCCTACTTCCTTGGAACATTTCACAAATGATGAGAAACAGGTACCTTCCCCAGAGCAGCATAGGATATTTCAGTTATTGCCTCCTGACATTTTTTTTTCTCCAGCATTATACAGATGTGCCATGAATTCAAGGAATTCTTGTAAAATGTATCAATTAATTTCTGATAAATAATAAATAAACTAAAACTGGATCTACTGTCCCCAGGGGTGTCATCAAGAAGTAGCTGCTGAAATTGGTTCTGTTGTCACAGAAAAAAACAGCAGCATGTATAAGAATATCAAGAACATCAATGCATTTAATGAATGAATCAATTATAAAATGAATATTTTAACCAAGAAAATGATTACAATTTAAAACAATAAGGAACATTTATTTCAAACTCCTACTGTAAATCCAAATGTCTATTTCCTCTACAAGCAGTAAATAGATCTTATTTTATTTTATTTTGCTGAGAGGAAAGAAAAGATAAGGACTTCATTGATATTCTTCATCATCCTAATCCTGGGAATTAAAAAAGGAGATTTCCCTGGCCCTATGACTTCCACTGTGTCTTCATTGCCTATCCCCACAGTTTTCCATATATTCAAAGGTGAATGCCTACTGTTGATAGATGCCTCTGCTTGTGCAGGTTCCTGCATAATTTTTAATGTAGCCTCCCCCTCACAATGGGTTTTGAATGAATGAGGATAGAGTATTGCTCTACTGAGAAAGTTCACCATGCATCATGAAGATTAAAAAAAAAATATGGAGGAATTAAACCTACAGGCTCAATCCTGTTCTCTTCACTTGATTTTGTGTGTTTGTGTATGTAAATATTTCCTTGTTGAGAATGATTACATGGGACTTGACCCTTATGGGGATTTGTTCAGAAGTACAGGTAGTCCCCAGTTTAAGAACGAGTTCCATTCCCAAGGTCTGTCCTTAAGTCAAATTTGTATGTAAGTATTATTGTATAATACTCTATAAGTAGCATTGTGTAATTAACTCAAACCATTGTGTATTTACTTGAATTTTGCTAAAATAGGCTCTGTTCTTAACTATAGATCATCTGTAAAACGGGCGTTCTTAATCCGGGGACTACCTGTACATGTCTGTAAACAGTTTTGCTTGCAGAAGAAAGGCTCCTAATTTTTACATATTTAGAAAATTATGGAAGGTCATATTTATCAACTACTACATTTCATTTTTTTTAACATCTTAACAGGGGGAAGATGATCCCATCTGAACTGGAGGGAAATATTATCAAAGTCAAGAGACAGGTTTGTTTGTTTCTTTTCTTATTGTATTGGTGTATATGCTTCACAGTCTCTTTATTAATTTGATAAAGTAGGCTATTCCCTACAAAGGCTCATGTCCCAATAAACCTGTGAAATATTTCAGGTGCTACTCATGTGATTATTCCTCTGGAACATAATTCTTGTTTTTAGCTTTGAATTATCATACTGATGGCAATTTGACTTCAGCTGAATATCTAGAAATGTGTAGAACAGTTTCCTTTTTTTTCCAAGAGGGAAAAGACAGACAAGTGAGCAGATAGTGACAGCTCCCCATTTCCCATCTTTGCTTCTAGCTCACTCATCCATCACTGGGAAAGAGCAGGTTAATGAGATGGTGGTAAAAAAAGACCATTCGAATTTTCTACTTCCTCACATTTCAGTTACACCCCAGGGGAAGATATCATAAGGAAACTCCTCCTTTGGGCTCTTCTTAGATTAGAAAATGCTGGCATTGGATAGGCTGCAAAGATTTGTAATAGAAAAGCAGGGGGAAGGGAGGCTGGCTTATAGAAATAGCATTCTTGGCCACCTTCTGTGTTAAGCTCAAATACGGTATTGTAGAGGTACAATTTGCTTCAATGTTTTTGATATTTGTTTTTTAAAAAAACATTTTTGACATTAGTTCATTATTCTGTTTTACTGTATTTTTACTGTCTTCAAAACATTTGTTCAAATTCTATTTAATTGCCTACTGCTTTGATTGCACTTAGTTGTTATGTGTCTATCTTGGTTATGCTTACTGTTCATGTCCTGATACCCATTTAGAAAAGGTGATTTATCAATATGTTAATAAAGAAAAAATTCAAAAACATTCTAACAGTGATGAAGAAGAGGAAAACATTTTGGAAACTGAAGGACAGATTTTGAGCTTAGTAATAAAGAACAGTAATTGCCATTATATTGCAATCTTAATTGAAGACACCTTGAAGTCTAACTTACTTAAAAACATATACATCATTTCGGGGTATAGAACTTTATGTGATTTGCAGAAAGAGTGGAAAGTAGTGGCAAAAGAAATTAAAGTCAGGAGAAAAGAGATCTAACAAGCAATCTAACTAAATCTAGTTTATACCCTGCAATTTAAACTAATGCAAATGCATACAAATAGTATAAAGAAGATCAACCCAAAACCAGTAAAAGAAGCAATCACAGTGCTACTACATAACATACGTAACCTAACTGAACACACAAAAATTGAAATACCCAAACTTATGGAACTCATAGCGTTATGCCTCACCACGTACTTCCAGTTGGACAGTCAAATCTATGAATAGATCATAGGGACCTCAAGACTCATAGCAGGAACAGAAATACAGTATCTAGAAATTAGCCTTCCCACTGTCTCAGTTTCCAGTATGAATCCACTACATAGATGACACCTTTGTCATAATAAAAAATAACATTAGAAAACATATAATCAACCACGTGTACAAGGGAATAAAATTCACAAAAATAGAAAACAACAACAATTATCCTAGTTATCCAAAAAAGCAACAGCATATTACAAACATAAACTTGCCAGAAAACAATCCACACTAACCAAATCTCCAGCTACAACAGTCATATCCAAATAGCACGCAGAAATACTGCATATTGAGATGAGCAATAACACACTGCAGCACACTGGAATTACACAAAAGAGAAATAAATACTTTCACATCTTTCAACACACTAGATAACCACGCGTTTACATCAAGAGGTGCATGTCAATCCAACCAAAAAAAACACAAACATTACAAACCATAAAAATGATAACCTTCCCCTATCTCAAATTGTTTGAAATAATCATGGTAAACCAACCAACAAAGTTCTTGCAGAGTATATTAAGCAAACCCAAAGACCAAATGCTAAGGGGAGACAAAACAGGAGTCAAATACAAAATAAAATTCAAGTACTGCAAACACCACTATATAGGGCAAACTGGCAGACAGCAAAAACTGGTGATCAACATAGACGTAAATCCTTGTTATGGACCTATCAAAGGACATAGCCAAAGACCCAGCGCTAGTGCATCAGCTCAACACGCAACAACATTCCCCCATCACAGAATAATCAACCAGCAGCTAGATAGCCTAGAGACATTTCCTCGTCAATCTAATAACAAAAACTAGCTACAATGCAGCAATCACAGGAAAAGTACAGTACTTTAAGAATCAACCAGCCCCCAGTCACTAGCAAAACATCTGCCCACAGGACTATCCCATCTAAGCACATGGAAAGCAGGCAAAAGAGAAGGATACATAATCTCTGCCAATCTACAAATCTCACTTCTTCAAAACGCTTGCCCTGACGATGTTATCTAACAGGTTAATGAAATCTCTGCAACCTCAAAACCAAGCTTTGAGAACTCCAAGAATGGAACGTGACAACCTTGCCTTGAGTTATACATATTCCCTACTGTTGTAAGAAGGCATTTCCCTTCCCAATTCCCTGATCATACCTGTCTAATTCAGTTTGTCAGAATATAGCCAAAATAGATAGGCAACCTTTTCAGCCAGTGGGCATATTTAGAATTTTGAGATCATCTAATGGATTGTCTCATGCTTGCAGGGGAGGTGGGGTGGGTATTTGTCCACAAAATAATTATTGTAGTGGACCAGTCATTTACTATTGATTCATTTTCTCAAGTGCTTCAGATGTGTCCTATCACCCCAGATTCTTGTTGGCATATTTTCATGAAAAACCTTAGGATGCACCCATTCACCATTTTTATTTTCTAAGAATGTCTGTGAGACTCAGTAGTACTTTAATAACTGTAGGTGGGCTTAGAAGATAAACAGGGCTTGGACAGATTTGTACTTGGAAGGGAAAGTTAGACTGGGAATCATCCCAGAAAACAGCAGTGACAAACCACTTCGTACTGTTGCCAGTAAAACTGCATGATATATCCATGTAGTCCCCAGAAATCAGGCTTGACGTGAGGGCCTTACAAGATATGCTTTGTTTGGTTGAATGAAGGCATTTTATTTTTTATTGATGCATTGTATTTATTTTTAAAATAACATTCTTTAAAAATTATCTGATGGCTACTAAGGAAGGTGTTTGAAGGCGCACTGGTTGTTACATACATGAATTGATCTCTTCTGAGCTAAAACACCCTGGCTATAGAGTACTTGGCCACTATATTCTACAATGGAAGTATGTTTTAATTATGATTATGACAGAGGGTAGATTGCATGTGCTTTAATGTAGGTAGTTGTATTCTTTTTCAGGGCAAAATACCACTGTACGTTAGTGCCACAGCTGGGACAACAGTATATGGAGCCTTTGATCCTCTTGCCAACATTGCTGACATTTGTGAAAAATACAATCTTTGGATGCATGTGGATGTAAGATCATTGTTTTCACACTCAATGCTGCAACAAACTAGTACTGGGACAGAAGTTAGGCTGCTCTATAAGCTGCTCCCAGCTGTCGCCTCATGAATGTACATGTCCAGCCACCTCAAATATACAGAGTCAGCTTGAAGCAGCTTACAAAGCAGCTTTATGAGTCTAGAAAAAGACATGGCTGCTTTAATGATTTGAAGAGAGGTTCTTTGTATCTCTGTGTGTTTTCAGATTGTAGAAAACCTATTTGATAGGATTTGCACAGCCCTATTAAATATACACATGAATGAGAGACATGTATATAAATAACAAAGTTATTAGGACAACCTAAAACTCAGTGAATTGGCTGGAGTCTTAGAAAATGGATTTATAACTGCATATGATGAGCAGAGACAGCCATGAAAGCTGTACCTGCTTCCAAGGAGAGTAAGGTCATTTGCTACCCTTAAGATTGTTCATGTAATGTAAGTATAGGTTCAGAATTAAATCTTGGTTATACCAGAATAACACCTTGAACCAAAATAAAACTAATGGGATGCTGCAACAGATTGTTATTCAACTTCAGTAATTTCCTTCCTATGAGTAATTCATAATATTCAACTCATAATATGACACATTTTAAAACAGTACTTTGTGTTGACTCCTGGCAACTGCCTAGACTAGTCCCTGCAGTTTTCTTGGCCACATTTTTGGAAGTGGTTGGCTGTTGCCTTCTTCTTAGGGCTAAGAGAGAGTGACTGACCCAGGTCACCTAGATGACTTTGTGCCTAAGAACTAGAATTCATAGTCTCTTGATTTTGAGCCTGGTGCCTTAATCACTATACCAAGCTAGCTCTCAAACAGTACTTTACTTTAACTTAAATAATAGAAAATATTTTAAACATAGTCTTTTATGCAAAATCAACAAGTGGACAAAGATAGAAAACTGAAGTCAAAGAATAACCTGCTGCACCATCTTATTAGCTCACTGTTATAGTGATTAATATAAACTAAATGTGACAAAAAGAAAAACAGAAAAAAAATCCATACAACTACAATAACAATATAAAATTAATTCAATCCTTAAGCTTATCATTAGATAACAAACTCATTTCCTTAAAATCAGACAGCAAGTTTCTTGCCAATTGGCTCGACAGAGTCAAAACTCCTCATGAGATGACAGATTCCATATTTTAGAAATGTAGTTCAACACTGCATTGTTCCTTAACTATAATATTTCTTCCCATATGTTTTGACATATGTAGTGATTTAAAACCAAAACAAGGCTATAATTAGAAAGACCAGATGATATGAATTAAGGAACCTTTAAATCTTTTACAATGCTAACATAAAAAATGTAATGAACATTATTTTGAGTGTCCAATAAACATGAAATAATATTTTCTATTAGTCAATTTCATTTTTAAATTGTAAGAAGTATATTTCACATTTCTTAACACTTGGTCTCATTGACGTTCCAAATTTTCCTTCCACTATTGAGGTACTGTATGTAACTAATACTAATACAATAACTTTTATTTTACTTTTTAATTCCTTATAAAACAGAATTGTTGGTTTCCATTCAAGTGCTGTCTCTCTGCCAGAACATAACAGAACACAAAGCACTACTCTGTTTTCTCTTTAGTAAAAAGCAAAAGATATACACAATCTGAAGAACAATCAGAGTTTTCTCTTTTCTCTGTTTTCTCATTTTGGGAGTTAACTTCTCTTTTCCCCATATATTTTTGAGAGACCACTGTAGTAAATATGGCTGGTAAAAGGTGATAAAAGATGGAATCTTCCCATTTAGATAACTCTGTGTTTAATTTCTATAGGCAGCATGGGGAGGTGGCTTACTGTTGTCAGGAAAGCATTCCCACAAATTGAACGGCATTGAAAGGTAAGCATGTTGTGCTGTTATTTATTTATACTGCAGTGAGATTAATATCTTAGTCATTTCTTTCATTTCTAGCCTCTTCCTGAAGGGAAGATAAAGAATACAGTGATAGTGACTCATGAACAGCCAAAGTGAGTTGTGTTATGGGAAGCACTTCAGGGAAAAGAAATCTAGATCCTATTCCTACAACCTGTGTGTCAGTTGAAGGAGGGAGGGAGAGGTGTGTGTTGTGAAAATGGAAAAGCATTAATAGACCCAGTCAACCTATCCCCAGAGGGTTCAATTTCCACCCGCACAAACCCATTCACACTTGGAGTCACATTGACTTTACTTAATCAACCATGTTGTGGGAACACTTGCTCCCTTTTGCCTACCAAGCAAAAAAGCTGGTGAGAAACAGTAGCTGAAAATGCAAGCCATTGCATTGCAAAGCTCGCAACAAAGCCCTGCTAGCACAGAATGCACCTCCCAAATATTAAATGATCTTCATATGCAAATGAGGTCTCCTGTTGCCTGTCTGGCCAATGAGAAAGCAGTCAGCGATATCATGAAGACTTCCTAGTATTCTCCTGGCACAAAGGCTCATGGGATAGTAGACCATTTCTGGAAATAGTAGGTGCAGCCTAACGGTATATACTCACAGATAGGCCAAGAATTTTAGGTTCCAAAATACACTAAAAAAAATTGGATTTGGGTTATTTGTGGACTGGAGCTCAGATTTTTTAAAACCTGTCACAGCCTCAAAATTGCGTGGTTTTATAAATGACAATGTAACAGTTTACAGTTTCCTGCCTGTTGCTGTGGTTAAAAATTTCAGGGTTTATCTGTGGATAACACATTTTTCGTGACATTTTGGTTGACGTTTTGAGGGTCGGCTTATCCACAGATGGGCTTATCTGCGATTAAATACGGTAACCAGTGGTTTTTGGCTGAGTTAGTGTGACTGTATGGTGCCAGCGCCACTAGTTACCTAAGGGACCGCCTCTCCCCTATGACTTCAACCCGTCCCACCCAATCACACAGAGAGGACATGCTTCGGACCCCCTCGGTGAAAGAACTTTGACTGGTGGGATCCAGAAGGAGGGCCTTCTCTGCGGTAGCCCCCGCTCTTTGGAACATTCTACCCCCGGAGGTGCGATTGGCCCCCTCACTCCTGGCCTTCCGTAAGGCTTTGAAGACCTGGTTCTGCCACCTGGCCTGGGTTGGGGTGGGAATACTTCAAGCATGGGGATGGCTAGCCCCATAGAGGCCTTCTGCCTTCACCCTCAGATTTTTCATCTTGGACTCTCCTTCCCCTTTTTAGTAATGTTTTTAACTGATGTTTTATGTATTTATATATATTTATGTTTTTAATGTTTGTTGTGAGTCGCCCAGAGTTCCCCCATTGGGGGGAGATGGGCGGTTGAAAAATTTAATAAACAAACAAACAAACAAACAAATAAATGCATATACTTGCTGTGGGAACAGGGTCATAGAGTGACAATGATCTGTACATAATTTTAGAGGTTTATTTTTTTTCCAGCAAAAAAAAAATAAAAAGCTGTATTTACATTCTCTTCTTTTAAGTGTTCCACATCTAACGCTTCTTTTTCTTTGTTTCTGTTTTTCTGTTGATTTACTGTAATCACATAGCTGTAGATATTAACAAAGCCATATTGTTTTATTTTATCTTTATGCTGATGTATGCTATTAATATTCATGCATGCCATTATATATTGCATGTTTCCAGTCATATGATCAAGTGTGGTACATGCATTTTCTTTAAGTTTTCTTCTTTAATTAGAGCCAATTCTGTTACCTGGAATCCTCACAAATTGATGGGTGTTCCACTACAGTGCTCAGCTTTTTTAGTCCGTGAAAAGGTAATTCCCTTTGTTTTACTACCCAGATAGGCCTACCTGTTCACTATAAAACATAGGACTTCTACCTGATTAATGTTTAAATATTATTTCCTAAGGAAAGATTTGTAAGGCTCCCATCCTATCACATACTTCCTTGGAAACAACTTTTGCTGAAATTAATTGGCCTACTTTCGAGCAATCATATGGGGCAATAAGGATATTTAGGGGGGCTGGGAAGGGGTTGCTGAGGCACAAGCATGCTACAGAGTACATTGACTTTGCTTATGGGGAGCCAGCAGGGAAGGTCACAAATGGCGATCATGTGACCGCAGGAAGCTGCAATCATCATAAGTGTGAGCCAGTTGCCAAGCACCCAGATTGCGATCATGTGATCGTGGTGGTGGTGTGATGGCAGGAACCTCCAGAACTAGTCATAAGTGCCACTCTTTCAGTGCCATCGCAACTTCAAACAGTCGCTGAACAAGTGGTCGTTAACTGAGGACTACCTGTAATACTTGGATGATATATGCATTTAGCTTGGTGGGCATCACCAGCACTGTCCTGATTCATTTCTATAAAAATATTATATTTAGCTTTATCATATTATTAATTCATGCAAACTTTACAAAATGATATATATAAAGTCATTAGTATATTACTATCATTAGTTGCTTATACAAGTTGGGTTCCAATTCTTATCTGATATTTATTCCACTCCCAGTAGCCGCATCTGGCTGCCAACTGCAAAATGGTATCAGATTACAATAATGCATTAAAGAAAATTGTTGTTAGAAGCTTTTCTCATTCTCTATCTCCTCTAGGGTCTTCTCCAAGCCTGCAATCAGCTCTGTGCTGACTACCTCTTCCAACCAGACAAGGCTTATGATACAGTTTATGACACTGGAGATAAGACAATCCAGTGTGGCCGACACGTTGATGTCTTCAAACTATGGCTAATGTGGAGAGCTAAAGTAGGAGCATATTCATTACTGGATGAAGCACCTGACTAAAGATGAACAAGTCGGTTGCTTTTGTTTTCTTAGTTTTTAATATTACCTTTAGTTTGTCCTATGACAAACTGCATCGCTTGAGAATATTTTTTAAAAAATGAAAATTAATACATATATTCTGTTATTTTATTAATTCTAATATGTGTGTGTGTGTTTTGCATTCTATACTCGTTAGCAAGTGTTTCCCCCCAATGCGCGTGTGTGTGTCTATCTATCTACCCAACAACACAGCATATGTAATTTTCAATTATACATATTTTTACTCACTTTTTTCTAAACATGCAAATTTTTGTGCATTTCTTCATAGAAATATGCACATATTTTTTGAACCACAACATTTAGAAAAGGGCACATTCTGAAGGTGTGAAATTACCATTTTTTCATTAAAATGTGAACCAATTATCTCCTCCATTGGCATTTGAGATATAATGCAATAGTAATACCCTTGATGCTACAAACAGAACTGATCTCCATCAAGGTTGAGATGGAGAGGAGGCAGAGAAAGTGAGAAAGAAAATGAGAGAGTTATAGGTAACAAATAATGCCAAATGCAGTTGCAAAGCAATTTTCTGGAACCCTTCCCTATCTGCTGAAGAACCTTTACACTTCTGCTACAGAACCAGATAACATCTGAATGAATTCCAAAGGACAAAGTTAATTTATATAGTCTACTGGCCAGTACTGTTAGACTTTAGCACTTCTCTGTGCATCATACAACTGTAACCTAGAGTGCACCAAACATAGTAAAGAAATATACAGCTTTTTCAAAAGTATTTATCTACCATTACTGGACTTCTTATTAAGGAAGCCCTAATAAGAATCTGCAGAGGACTCCTTGTATTCTTCAAAAAGCAACTTCTGAAATTTCTTTATAGCCAGTTATGTTACATTTCAGTGGGAGGACTGCATTGTAATTGTTCGCTGATAAATCACTGATATTTTTCCTTGGAAATTGGTGATGTACAACAGGATGACCCATTTATGTTCTGCCTTTCATATCTTACAGGGCACAGGAGGATTTGAAATTCTTATCAACAAATTTTTGGAACTTGCAGAATATCTTTATAAGGAACTCAAGACAAGAAACAACTATGAGCTGGTTTTTGATGCTGAGGTTAGTTTACAATGGCAAGAAGTTGCTGGATTATTTCTTTATTTTGTTAATCTATAGTTTCCAGATTCCACAAAACTCTTGTTCTCAAAGGGTGAAATGGGTATACTAAGTTAATTACCATGACAGTTACAAAGATCTTCCAATCTTCCTTGGCTGGATTATGAGGAATAACTGTGTTTTTTCCCTTCCACTGCCCTCCAATCATTTTTTTTTTCCAGTCATTTATTTCTTAGCCCAAACTTTATATATGAACCTCCATGCAAGTGAATTGTTTGTATTATATATTCTGGGTGTGATTCAGGATGTCCAGTGGCTAGGAAGAATGAATTCATCATGCAACATAGCTTTGTGTTTTTCCCTAGGTTCAGTAGCTGCCAAATCAATTAATCAGATTAGATGAAAATATGTTTAAGAATGGGTATGAACCTCACATTTCTGGTTCAGCTGAGTAGAATTTCAATGCTCAATAAAAGTTTTTCAGAACTTCTTTATGCAATTCACGTGGGTGCATATTTATCTGATGTTAAGCCCCAGTGATTTCCCTGAGCTATTAATGTGTAAAATGTAAAATGTTTCATAAATATGTGAGCATCAGAAAAGGCAATTCTTAGCTTTCATAATGCCCCAGGGGAGAAAAATAGAGTAACAAATGTTCAATATGAATCAAGAGACATAAAAATAATAAAAATATTTCACAAATAGCTAGCAGTTGTAAAATTATCACTAAACTAAAAAAGGGCATGAAATGTTAAAAGTAAATATAAGTAAGTTAGGTCTGGATAGCTTCTACAGCCTAATATTTTTGATATTTATGGAATCTTCTCCACACACATCACATTTCTTCTGAGCTAATGGAAAACAGCCAACTTTAAAACCTGCAATGTCATTGAGATGCACCAAAGACTTGTACTGTATATAATTAATCAAACTTGAAAAGACTGTGTAGCCACACTTTTATCTCAGTAGATATTAATAAACATCTCACAGAAATATCCTACACCTGAACCGATGATGTCTCTCAACATAATAAGTTAAAATTTATGTTCATGCAGAAACAAATTCAGTTAATATTTAAGGTTGTAATGAACTTAATTAAAACATGTTTTAGCTTAATTCATTATGAATTTTGACTCTGTAGTGGAGAAGTGGCCCCTGAGCTATTTCATGATGTTTATTGGGTTGGCAGTGGAAAGTATTTTCCCCAATGTTAAACAAGCATGAATAGTTGTGTTCAGTGGAGAGGCAATTCTGAAGGGAGGAAATATCGTAGCTGGAGCTTTCAATTAGTTTTTTCATGCTGGGTATTAAGTGGAAAAGAGAAGAACTCCTGCAATGCCACCAACTACAACTAAATGCCTGCTGAGCAATTCATGCGCTTAGCATAGGTACATATGTATAATGAGGATTTTACATGAACGTTGGATTTATTTTAACTTATTTTTATTGATAAGACTTTATATTCCAGTTTGTCCCTGCCTATTTGATAAAGTGGAGCATTTGTTGCAGAAATAAAAATATTTTATATTTGATGATATTTTTTTTCTCCTTTTAATCTTAAAGCCTGAACTCAGCAATGTATGTTTCTGGTATATCCCACCAAGTCTTCGACATATTCCAAAGGGGCCAGACAGAGAGAAAAGACTTCATCAGGTAAAAGCTCATAAGCACATTTTCTGTTAGAACAGTGTTTTTCAAACTTGGCAACTTTAACATGTGTGGACTTCAACCTTCAGAATTCCCCAGCCACCCATCCTGGCTACAGAATTCTGGGAGCTGAATCTTAAAAAGTTGCCAAGTTTGAAAAACATTGTGTTAGAGCAAGTGTGCATGGAGCTAAAATGTTCTATCTATCCTTCCACATTTCACATAAATTAAATATATTAGATGACAACTCCTACTATCCTCATTAATAATCCTTTGAGTATGGTGGCTGGGGATGGAGGTACATACAATCCAACATTTGGGGAAGGGTAGTCTAATCTATGCATAGCAGGTAAAATCTGCAGTGTCAGAAGGTCTGGTTCTGCTTTCAGCTTCTAATAGACATACCTGTCTGTTTCTGGTCTGCATGGTTTCATCCATAATTTCATTCTGGTCTGTTTCTACTTTAATTTTTTAAAATTAAATATACATCTTTAAAGCATTTTTTATTCTTTGTTTTATTGAACTATTATAAGGCATAAGTAGTATGTTATATTATTTGGGTACAGTGGTATTTCTGTAGTATTGACTAGAGATTATTAATACTGTAATGTTTAGATAACTTAAACCTTTAAAGATAAAGAAGTTTATATCAATACGAAGTATGATTTCTAAAATGTCAGTGGTGGTAAGCATAAGTTTCATCACATTTTAATAGGATTTAAATATATATTTTGATCATATTTCTGCCATCAATCTGAAATAATGGCTGCTACTACTTATTCCTTAGCCTCTTCAATGCATTATCCAGAAATTAAGTATTGTTTTCTGCTCTGTCCAGGTTGCTCCAAAAATAAAAGCAAGGATGATTGAAGAAGGCACTACAATGGTTAGCTACCAACCTTTGGGGGACAATGTGAATTTTTTCCGAATGGTCTTCTCTAACCCAGCAACCAAGAAATCAGATGTTGATTTCATCTTGGAAGAGATTGAAAGGCTTGGGAAGGATTTGTGATAATCTGAAACATGTCTCATTGGTATAGTGAGGATTCTCTACAGAAATGTTTCTAATCCTTGACAACTTTAAAATGTGTAGGCTTCAACTCCCAGAATTCCCCACTGAACATGCTGGCTGGGGAATTCTGGGAGTTGAAGCCCACATGTCTTAAAGTTGTCAAGGTTGACAAAGCTCTACAGGGTTCTGTTAATTTTTTTTTCCTAAAAATGCTGTGCTGTAATTTTCTTTCCTTTCTTTCCACTATTTGTTGGGGTGAAATTAAAAGTTTTGTGAAACATACTGGGAAGGAAAGTAGAGTTGATGAAATTTCCCCTTTCCCAAGAAACTCGCACTTGTATAAAGTGGGCAAAGGATCTTACATGCCTTTTTCCTCACAGCAGTGTGGGCTATTTTTGCATAGACTGCAGCCTGCCAACACTTCCTGGAATGTTCATGTGATCATGCTGTGTTGTATGATCACTTAAGCAATCCCCAAAGGAAAGCATGGATGAGAAGCACCATGCACAATATAAGCACTGGGCATCTTAAAAACCCCTCATAGCAACATCTCATGGCACCATCCTCAGTGTTGTGATGGAGCCAAGATGGCAGTCCTTCACACTACATTCCACTAATTATATAAATGTTTATCAGAGATAATCACATTATCGATTGTGCAAGGTATTCTGTGTTGTTACTGCTCCCATTAAGATTCCAAAAGCCACACATTGTTTGCCTGAAATTCCTGTCATCTTCCTCACCCTAAGGGATACAATATGGTTGGTATGGAGCTTTAAAAGCAAATAAGTAAATAAATGTACCTCAGCTAGATAGTATAAAGGGCAGACTAATATTATTTCTTTTAGAGGACATATATTCCTCTAAATTAGCTGTGATGACATTGGCATTTTGGGAATTACAAAATACTAGAAAATATCAGCTCAGAATAATGGGAGTCACTTTCCTAATAAATTGGGAGGGCAGATTACTGGGAGAGGTGGATATCCCATAAGCCATGCTTGTAAACAGCCATTTGCTTTACATCCTGCAGGTATCCAGCAGGAAGACTTTATAAACATTGCTTTATTTATTATTCTTTGGGGCTTGGTGTTTTTGAGCTTTCAGGAACTACAGTTCACTTCATCAGACGCATAAATGCATTATAGCCTAGGAAAGCTTATCCCTTTTAATAACTAACCTCTACAATGGGTTAGTAATAGGTGTGTCTTTGATTTTTCTATATGGGAATGATTCTTCATCAGCAAGTGTTTAAAGCAGAGTTTCTCAGTCTTGGCACTTGCTGGCTGGGGAATTCTGGGAGTTGAAGTCCACACATCTTAAAGTTGCCAAGGTTGAGAAACATTGGTTTCAAATAATTACTCAACCCACATGGTGAATACACTACAATAGCCTTCTTCAGGCATTTGCTTGAAGAAAGATTTCAAGGTGGATATATGGCGAGGTGTGTGTCTACTGGCCCTGCCCCATATAGTTTCCAACATCTGTATGTTCAGCTGGGATGTAGATCTGAAGGAGAGCTTTATTAAGATCCTAGTTTGACTTGTTCCACTTCAGACCTCCCAACTGAATTTGAGACATGGGGAGGGGGGCATGAAAGAGCCTATCTTCTACCTACTGACATGTACTCATGAATTCAGTCAAATTTCTGGAAGGATATGCATTATTTTCTTTCAATTAAGATTTGTATGAATTTTGTATTTTATATTTTAAATAATCCTTGTGTATTTATTAGAATTTTTGTTGTTGTGTTGATATTGGATGTTGTGTTGTAATGATATTGACAAAGACCTTTGTAAACAGAAAATTTAAAAATGAAAGACACAAATAATAGATTCTTAGTTCAAGTTATATGAATAATCAAATATACGGCATTGCAATAACTTTACAACTGTATAAATAGATACTCAGTTAAGGAATATCTACTATCCAATAGCATAAAGCCAATGTAGTTATTCTGTAGACAAATGGAAGCTAGAGAAGTTGGTTAGACTATAACTAGAAGAGGCCCTGGATAATACCGATTATATGGATCCCTTTCAGTAAGGGTTCAGGCCTGGGCATGGGGCAGAAACACATTGGTCACTCTTGTGATGACTACAGCAGGGCCTAGGCAAGGATGGTACACTCCTCTTAGTCTTGTTAAAGTTCTCAGTAGTGTTTGATACCATCAACCCTTTTGGGCTTCTTATGAGGGTTAGGGATTGAAGGTGATTCTGCTTCTTTCTGTGTGGATAGTTCCAATCAGTGCTGATAGTTGAGCTCTTGTACAATTCAATACAGGATGCCCCAAGACTCAACATTTTCCCTTATTCTTTTTAACATCTACATCAGGCCAGTGGGTAATGACTTCTGTCAGGGTGGGGTCAGGTATCATCACTATGATGATGATATCCAGCTATACTTTTCCATCCAGGCCAAGTGGGAGATGCAGTGTACCTGGCAGTGAAGATGGACTGGATGAGTTGGAACAGACTAAATTTGTAGCAAGGTTGATTTACTGTTGATACAAAAGCTTTCTGATTTCATATATGTTCCATTTATTGCTCTTGATGGAGTTGCATGTCACTTGAAGGAACAAATACACAATCAGTACACACTCTCACACCTCTTGCTAGAATAGTGAGTGGACACTGTGCCTAGCATAGCCTTTGGCCAGTTCTGGCTGTTTCACCAGTTTCCTGGGCCTAGAAAATGTTGAAGACAACGACTCACAACCTTGTCTTTGTAAATTAGACTACTGCAATTCACACTACAAAGGCCTGCTCATGAAGATGACCTGGAAGCTGCTGCTTGCACAGAATGTGGCTACCCATCTGCTGACCAGAGCTAACTGGTTTAGTAGAATAACAGCTGTTTTGCAGGACCTGGGTTGGTTGCCGGAAGGCTTCTGATCCCACTTCAAAATGCTGGTAGTTACTTATAAACCCTTATACGGCTTAGGAATACCTTTGGAAATGCAATCTCCAGGTAGAATCTGCCTACCCTACGTAGCCTAATTGGAAGGGGTACCTGCTTCCTGCAAGATAAGATAGGCAAGGGCCAAAAAATGGCTTTCTTGGTAGCAGCCCCATCACTTTGGAGTAGCTTATTCCAGAAACTCAGGATACTGTCCCCATTCTGTCATTAGAAAGATGATAAGAGTTTTCTTTCACAGGGTGTTTGGAATGGAAGACCTTCATCCAGTGACAGCACAGGTGATGATTGCATGGATATTAATGGATTCATTTTATATTGAATTCTGATTTCAGTGTTTTTAGAATTGTAAGCCAATAGAGTCTAGTCAGTAGGCAGCGTTTAATTATTGCAAATAAATAAAATCAATAAATAAATGAAATCAATAAATAGAGATTGTTCAGTTTGAAATCTCTGCTATCTGTGAAAAGCCATATTCTCTTTTAGCTACTCTTTCCTACCCATTTTAGATTTTAAAAAACACTTTATTTTAAATTTATTTTTAAAAAATGGTATACCACTCTTCAAAATCAGATTTTCCTGAGGCACATTTCAACATTTACAATAAATGCCTCACAGATGTATAAGAATTGCCATTTCTGGAACATTTGCTTCAGATTTTCACTATCAGGAAAGATGGAAGTGAAAGAGCCAGAAGTTGGTGCATGTGTCCCAATGTGCCTGTATGGTTTGGCCATCTGAATGCCTCAATAAGGATTATGTCTCATACTGGATATTTGCCAAACACAGAAGTGGAATTTTATAGAATTTAGGACCAACAAACCTAATTCTCAGTGAAGCACTTCAGTTAGAACTACCAGATTTTTCTTCTGAAAATTAAGATATCCCTGAGTCTGGGAATCATGCCAGTGCAGAATTTTATAGTTTAATATGGAGCCTGGGGAAATGCAGCAATTCAAGATGGGAATTTGCTCTACAGTCATGATCCAAATGTATGTTCCCTATAATTGCTATTATTTCATGTTTTAAAATTCCAGCAGTTCCTATTTACAGTTCCCCCATATTACCTCTATTATGGCCTTCTCTATGGAATACACCAAGGATGAAGAATGTCTGGTCCTCAAGACGTAGTCTGAATTACAACTCTCACTTCCATTTACCTGTAATCAAGCAAGTGGAGTTTGTTGGAAATTGTAGCCCAGAATGTCTGAAGGACAACAGGTTCCTCATTCCTAGAATACACAATGTGATCTGGAAGTATACGCAGTCTGACTTCATTCATGTTCAGTCCACTGTGGTGATTTCAGCAGACAGGGCCAATGGAGGCTTAACAGGGTGAACAGAGAGTAGGGAATAGTGTGTTGTGGAAACACCCAAAAGGGGTCAATAGAGCTAATTAATTTCAAGGGATTGGATTTAGCTCCAGTCTTGCCCAAGGTTAAACTAATTCAACCCAGTCAGCTGATCTGTATAGAAACACCAACAATCTAATCAGTTACTTACCTTGTTCTCAAGGAAAATGAGCTGAAGAAGAAGAAGGACTGAAAAAGCACATTTCTCTATTGCAGTATTCACTGCCAGAGCCAGACAGTACAGGGCATATCCTCTCAGCAGTACCTGCGGTGGCCAAGTGATGCCTCCTGTTTCCTGCCCAATTAGTAGGGAAGAGGGCAGTGATAGTATTAAGCAAGAGCTCATGGGTTATCAGACACTTCCTGGAAAAATGAGCAGGAGTTCTATATTTCTAAAATGGCAACTTTTGACACAGTTTGTATAATTGTGTCCTGGCAGAAGCTCTGGTAAGGAGATCTGGTTCAGATAGTTTAAGAGCATTGAAGGAGTTCTAAATTCCCTTTCATTGTACTGGACTGGTGATTGCTTTTACTGAATGTTTTTAGTATTTATTTTTCTTTTTTCTTTTCATAAGATCATGTGTATTTATTTTAGATAATGATAAATAGTGGTGATATCAATGTAAATATTACAGCTTAGAATTTTGTAGTGATTTATTATCATTTCTCAAGATGATATAAAGATTTTAGTTTTATATATTCAATAACTTAATCAATGTTGGTTATCACCTATAAAGCACTACATGGCATAGGGCTAGGTTATTTGAGGACTGCCCATCTTCCGTGGTTTCTGCTTGGCTGGTACATGCCAGCAGAGTTGGTATGCTCCAGGTCCCATTGATTAAACAGTGCCATCTATTGGGATCCAGGAACGTGCCTTTTCTGTCATGGCACCTGCCCTCTGAAATGAGATCCCCCCTGAGATCCATGTGTCTCCCATCCCGATTGCATTCTGTAAGGCCTTGAAGCCCTGGTTGTTCTTTCAGGCTTGGGTTGAGATGGATGGAACACTTTGTTGAATGTATTTTTGACTGTTTTTGTACAGAGTGCCTGGATCCCATCTTGTTTTGTCATGTATTGTGTTTTTATTGTTAGTGTGAACTGTCCATGGTTGATTTGGAGTTGGGCAGTGCCTAAATTGAATTAAATAAATAATTAAAATACAGGCCAACAGCAGCATGGATCTAGGGGTGAGTAATGAGTACACATGAAAGAAAATGAAAGGAAAAGTACATATGAGAACTCAGTCCTATAGATTCTGATTGGATTTTTGTTCTGTTGGGAGTTTGGTCCAGCAAGAGTTGTATTATACTTGAGACTGGATGGGAATTTGAAGGCTCTGTGTTAATCCAAGATGGAAATGTCATTGTTAAATTAGAATAACTACCAGGCCTATGAATTCAACATTAGCCTGAGTGTGTTTGAAATAAGAATTACATTCAACTAGCATAGTTATCTAACAAAAAAATCTAATACAAATAGCATTAACTCCTCAGACACCCACATTTGGTTGAATTGGTCTGATTTCATTGGATTAATCAGAGAGAAAACTTATAGCCCTCCAAAATCATTTTAAGTCTAGTCTTTCTACTTAAATAGGTTGCTAATGGGCATGTCCAATTACTGAACATAAAAGTTACACTTAGAAATCAAATGCCAGCAAAATAAAGAGGAGCGATCACATAAAGACCTGGCCATGAGTGAAAGAGTGGTTAATAATATCATTGAAATGCCACCCATTTTGAGTAATACACAATTACAGCTTTAACAAATTAGCGTTTAAATATCTTACTGGCCTGTGCTGAATACAGATCATTCAGAGGGCTCTTTCTTCAATAAGGTTATGGAGATGATTGCATATCCCTTTCAGGACAACATCTGACTAAAAGCGGAAATACTAGAATGGTAATGGTAGAAATAATGAAAAATAAAATCACAGTAACCCTACAGTAGAAGTAGCCAACATTTCTGGGAATTGGGCCATAACACATTATTCCATATCAGTCTGCCTGAGTTTTAAAATCCTTGGGAGAAACAGGTTTTCCCCCACGACAGTCAGACGCACCTTTGACAAGTAAGGCAGAAGACATCTTCACAATGCTGCTTCCAGGTTCTGCAGCTTTCTTATCAAGGGGCAAGGCAAATTCTGTCTTTAAGGTCCTTTCTCTAGAAAGGCAAAACCTTTTTTTCTTCATGCAGTCTTTGTCATTCATTTCAGTCTGCTCACTGTCTGAAGTAAGGATTCCAGCTAGGAGTGATGGATGGGTGGTGGGTGGGTGGATGGGAGGAGGTGCTGTTTAATTTCTTTTAAATGGTTGCTAATAGATTTGCTTAAAAAAAAGTTTTGGACTTATAATTTGGCGTTTTATCTATTATTTTTTATTTCTGTTCCTCCATTCAGGGTAACTACCAATCCAAAGCAGCTTATAAACAAGTGTAAATAAAAAGACAATAAACAGGATTTGAAAACAAAAATGTCACTAGAATTGCTCCACAGGGCAATTGGTGGTGATGATTTTGTGAGGACAGAGAGAAAACTGCAGCTGAGTGTGTTTCTTCCCTCTCCCTTTCTCATCCGACATTGGGTGATAATAGCCCTGGGGGAGGAGGGAAGAATTCCTGAACTCTATTTATTGTGGAAACATAAGATATTTATTGAGTAAATAAAGCTCAAAATATGGACAGAATGACTCCAGGGTGTACTTCATTATGCATGTATGTAACTTTTCTTAATTAGGCTTGAGGGTAATCCAGCAGTAAGTAGAAAATTCGTTGGGATCTTTGGACTGAATAGTTGATTTTCAGTAGATTAGCAAGGATGTTGAATTTTTAAAGGTAGCTCTCATTAGACAAATTATACTCAAGCCTTCAGAAAGGCTGAGACAGGTTAAGGTAGGCTGCTGCCTAGGAGGGCCATCAATCACTGGAATCACCTGTGCCCCACACGTTGCCAAATATCTGCATGTACCCAATTGTAGAGAATAAGGAAGATGACCATGATGCAGATATGTAAGCTCTGTTGCCAAGATTGCAAAGGGTAAAACATTTTCTAAGTCCAGAATGGCCAGATGTTTGCAAGAGGCTCTGGCAGATACCTCCCTAATTCACCAAACTACAAGAAGAAGGAGGAAGTAAACACAATCAGACCTGTAAGATTCTGTTATTATGGTGAGTCTCAATAAGAGTACTGTAGTTTTTATCTTCCCATGCAGTTAATTTCTTGGTCTGGTGTATCTAGTGGGGATAACACCAATAGAGCCATGCCTAGAAGACATGGCCAGGTAAGTGCAGACATAGAACATCTGGTAATTATTTCAGTTTCTTCACTGAGAAACTTCATCCCCAAAGTTGATTTGCACGTGAAATTCCAAGTGCAGAACTTTCTTCTTTCTTTCTTTCTTTCTTTCTTTCTTTCTTTCTTTCTTTCTTTCTTTCTTTCATTCATTCATTTTAGTGGATTGATTTTGCCAGGCACCATACACAATAGCTCACAAATTATCAATTGTCAGGTACCATAAATTACTCCTTCATATTATTTATTAAATGTCATAAGAGCAACAACAACAGCAAAAGTTTCAACAATCAAATTTTATCCATTTATACTATACCAATTATTCCTTGATTTTTTTTCGGACATTTCTCAAATGTGCCTCAGTCAAAATAACAGCTGAAAGATAGCTTGTCCGATATTATTGATTACAATGCACAACCTAAGAGAGTTCAACGCAAGGTAGGAATGTGTGGATCAGTCTAAATCCTGTATTGCAGGCATTCAATTTTGTGTGTGTGTGTGCACGTATGTGTTCTATCAATGGTGTCAAGTTCTTTGGCATCTACCTAAAATCAAAAATTGTTGTTTTTCTCAAGCACAATTCTTACAGAGACTCTTCAGCAACAGTTGAAGAAGAGTTCAGAAGAACAGAAGAAAAGGATGAGATTACAAGGAATCCGGAGTATCAGTTGGCAACATTTGCCTGGGGGGCGTGGGGGAGGCTGACAGGTTTGACCAGAGAAGAAATTGCCCAGTGACTCAACAAGGGAAGAACTGAAGATTTGAAAGGGAGAAGGACCAGAAGACTGGTCCAAATGAGCCAAAACAGAGACGATCCAATACAGAAGGAAGGATGAAGCAGACAAGCAGAGGAAAAAGAAAGAAAAATGCTGTGTCTCCACTGTTGGTTTTGGCATTTTGCAAGACACTTTGAATTGGACCGTTTATATATTTTCTGTGCCTTAAAAATATACTGCATCTTTAAGGAAACTGCTCCATTGGTTGCGTATGTGTGTGCATCAGAAGTAGTAAGGGCTGTACAAACTCTTTCTGAGTTTAATAGCTCAGAGCTGTTTACATTTAGTCTTGTGTTTGTGTTATTCCATCTGTATATCTGTATTATGCTTCTTAATGAGAGAAGTGATGACGATGATGTGCCATCAGGTTGTTGTTGACTCTTAGTGACCATATAGACAGTATTTATTTATTAAATTTATATGGGCACCATCTCACTTCCCTTCATCTCTTCCCACAGTGCACTCATTGTACAAGCTGTAAATGTTCACAACTGGAAGATTTTTACTTAAATTTGCAAAAGAGAGGAAGAGGGAAATTGCTTCTTAGCGCTTCCACTGCTGGTTGAAAACTAGGCAGCAGGCTTATTTAAAGTAAATTGCAAAGAAGCCAGAAAGATCCAGCCTGAGGAGGTCTTAAGGGAGTCAGCCTCTTAAACTCAGGGCAGCAACATCAACAAATCTGGAAATAGTACATTGGGCAATTATTTTTTAAAGAAATACCTGGATAGGATGTATAGCTTCAGGGTTTGTTCAGACTTGATTCATACTGTTTACTAAATAAATAGTACAGGAGTGTCCAAGTTACCTTAAAATGAAATGAGCTATTTTGGCTATAAGGAAGAAAAATCCAAAATCTATATTAGGATAGCTGTGAAGAAAGAAAGTAAATAATGAGGAAACTGGCTCATACTGAGGACCCGAGATACCCATTTTTTTAAGAGTCACAAGATTCAATAATTGAGCCACTGATCTACTTTATAATTCTAGCATTACATGAGGGCATTCTTGTGCATCGAATGCATAACAACCCACATTGTGCCACATTATTTGCGTCTGTTTTCCCTGGAGATGCAGGTTTGCCCAAAGAACTGCATTGTTTTGAACCTGTGTTCTACTTATCTACATTTTTCCCATTAAGAATGCCAAACATATTCCACTAATTTTGACCAGGCTAAACAGTATAAATGAATGTGTATACTTGAATCCATAAATGTTTAAACCACAATTGGACAGAACGTTGGTAAATACCTTTCTGCATGTATGGTTTTTCAGCACTAGGTGGCAAAATTCATCCACAGTTGCTGACCAAGTCATTAAAAAGTTGCCAGTACTGATGTGGTACTCCATTTTATGAAAACTAAGTATCTAAATGAAAGAGATTTCAACTATATTTATATTCATCAATCCTTTTGTTTAGCCAAAGCCTACATATCATCTCCCAGTCAATGACTTACTGCTGAATGACATTTTAATATCATACAATAATGTATGAAATGGGAAGAGGAGTATGCACTGTTTTGTACGGTATATAAAATTACCATAAACATGTACCTGTTTTGCTGCAGTTTTATAAGTTTGAAATTTGGAACTCAGAGGTGATGTCACAAACAGTACTTGACAGGCTAGACAGAATATGCACACATCAGTGCTTGAAAAACCAGCTAACAGACTCTGCAGTCTTTGAATTTTAAAATGTATTCCAAAGTCTCCGTAATTAATGGGCATAAGAGAACATACACTGTGCAGTAGGTATTAAAAACTTACCAGAATGGGCCAAACTAAACCAACACATAGTCTATATTTCTCAATATACGCTTCAGACTCCACAATTATCAAGGCATGAGGACAGGCACAGATTGCCATGAACGTAGAAGTTCAGCAAGCTGACAAACCCACCATCAAATGCACCTGAAATGTTCTAAAAGACCCAACACTTAGTTGTCTAGCCGAACCAACAAAGAGAACAAAGATTTCACATTGCTGGCTGGTTGAACTTACATGAAGGTACATACTGTGTAAATACTCCTTTTATCCTATTGATAATCCTACACCCACATCTTTCCATTTATCTTCCTCCTATCTTCAGTTACCTGAGACAGACAGACAGATATTTGTAGACTGCACATACATAAATATACCCATGAAGTCCAATTCACCATAGAAGAGGATCTAAAGAAAACCCCACACCTCAGATAGTTGACTTAACAGGCAGGAAAATAGACAATGCTTCTGTGAGTGAAGCAGAGTTTCGGGTTTTAAAAAATCTTTTACTCTCTGGCTGTGGTCTCCTGACTAGAGCATTGTCTCTATCCTGTATGTGCAGGAACACTGCATACATTGTCTGGTACAGCCAGGTCAGTAACTGGCCATATATAAAGATGGGTGGGTGGGCCAAGGGAGTGAGCAAAGAGACTGGCGGCAGATGAATTGCATTGAAATTCAAGGGGTTCATGGATAAACAGTCTAGAACACATCCCTTCCAGCCAACACCCAGATAAGCAAGAAACAGCACCAGATAAACAATCAGGGAAGAAACAATACCCTAATCAAGGAACCATCAAGGAGGAAGCCAGCAAGCCTCACTCCCCCTCACTCTGATAACGTTACTCAGCTGGGTAATGAAATGTCTGCAAGAAAACAGCCAAGCTCAGAAAGCATCAAAAACCCAAGAGTTCAACCCTGAGCTACATATATTATCTTCTGTTGGATTCAGGGATGATATAGGCCCACATGCAGTTCCAATCCAGTGTGAATATCACTCATGTCTGCTCAAGGACTGGGAGAGAACAGATGAAGAATGTGAGATCTCCATCTGCTGCACATCTCTCAGGGGATGAAAGCTAAGGACTCACTTGAGAAAGTAACTGATTTGTGCTGCATGCATCAGATACAAAGCTTATTGTTAACAGTAACAGTATTTTTTTTTAATCAAACAGAATTTTATTTATTTATTCAACTTCTACTCTGCTGCAATTTAGTGACACTCTGATTGTTGCTAGGGAATGGTTAATTTTTCTGGGCTATGAGATTGGCTCAGAAAAATTATTCAAACTCCTTAGAAGTATGCAGAAAAGTGTCAGAAATAATTCACAAATTGCTGCACATATCTCCTTTCTCAGTTCACAAAGCTTACCTAAACTGGAATGTCATCTTTGTCTCTAGCATCTTCAGTTTTACCATTATTTCTAAAGCCTTCCTTGCTCACTTTACATTTAGAATGTCCTTCCTATTTCCAGGTAAATAAATAATGTACCTAGAGGAAGTTGGCCAAATAATTTGTTGCTTTTATCAAATATCTCTAATATTAAATCATTCACAAGCTGTTTATTTCCTTGTTCTATTCCTCCATTTCTTAATTATAACACCCTAGCAGTTCATTTTTCATTACCATAATCTAAGGACAGTTCACCTTGGGCAAGGACATTGGGATATTGATTATCTGTCCTTTATGGCCCAAGGTCAAGAATAATTTCTGTGCTGTGCTTATTAATATATGTTCATAGGAATGGCACTGAAAACGTATCATTAATATTGATCTTGATTTTCAAGAAGTCAATGGGAATTGACACAGGTAGATAAATTACTGGAATGAATTTTGCTATTGCTTGCTAAGACTTTTCATACTGGTAGATGTCCTATCAAATAACTTTTTCTTTCCCTTTCTCAAAATTCTAACCACATTAGTGGAGGAGTTCATGTGAGAACAGGTATATAAATAATTTGTTCCTAGTTCTCACAAAGAAATATACAACAATATACAGTACAGGAAACTTTGAGTTTCTTATGTTAAGATCACTGCAGTGAGTGATCAAATGAAAGAGAATTTTGGGGGTCCAGCTAAAGACCATAATCCAAATACATCTTCTCCAAAGAAAACAAAGTACTAGCTTAGCTATGTGTTGTCAAATTAGGCAACTACCCCCTTCATAAATATACTTTCCCAGGGAAACTACTCTGTCAGCCATAAAACATTAGAAAGCTAAGGAATGCTGATAAGCTAGGAAAAATACTGAGAGGCAGCAAAGCTCTGGGAAAGTAAAAGAAAATTACTCACTAGAAATAAACAATATAATATTATGGAATACTGCCTCTTTGTTCTTTCAAACCTCTATTGTAGTTCAGCCCCATTTCCTCATAGTTATACCCTAATTGCCATACTGCTCTCATTAGATACATGATGTGCTATGCCAAATCAAATACCTTGCTGCTGTCTGATCTCTTATGTACTCTGATTTGGATAAATCTATAAAGAGGTTGTAACCCTACCCCTCTTTAGGCATATCTTTGCCTCAGGCACTGTCAATAATTTGTGCTTCAGTATAATTATGTTCTGCTCACTGGTTCAAACATACCCCCTGTGAAATGATGACTGTGTTCCTGTGAGTACTGTGTGTCACTAAGCTAAAAAATATAAAGATGGTGAACTGGAAAGACCTGATATATGTGATCAAGAATAAAGTGGATGACCTATAAGAGCAACCAGGGAGTTTAACATAAGAAAACTTGATGAACTGATTAAGGACAATTAGAGGATTACCCAAAGGAAAATTGCTGTCAAGCTTGGCATGTCACAGGAACCTGTGGGTCACATTCTTGATTTCTTCAATATTGGAAGGTTTGTATAAGATGGGTTCCTCACATGCCGATGGCAGATGTGAAAGGTTAGAGAGTTGAAATTTACCAGCAAATGTTTTCATGCTACAAGAATGTAGATGAGGATTTCTTTTCATAGCATTGTGATAACTGATGAAACCTAGGCTCATCATTGTGACCCATAAATGAAGCGTCAGTCCATGGAATATCATCACAAAGCTTCAACTGTGGAAAAAAATTCAAAACCCAGGTTTCAGCAGGAAAACTCAAGCTTACAATTTTTTTGGATGCAATGGTATCAACTCAGAGCACCACACTGGAACATGAAAAACTTTAAAACAGAGACTTTTAATCAGGGAATGAAAGCAACACCTACAGCATATATGTATAAAATGTGAAGGAGGAGGACAGTTTTTCCAAAAGATAGAAAAAAAGATTTTCTGTTTCAGGTGAAGCACATATTCTGAACTTGAGTTTGAAAAATTTAAATGATATTTCCCTAAAATATACTGCATAATTGAGCATGTTTGAGGGGTTAATCTTAACAAATGCTGATAGAACACAAGTGCACCTGAACCTTTTGGATTTTCTGTAAGTTTAAAACTTCATTGTCCATTGGCCTTCGTATTCTTCAAATATTTTCTCATGATCAGCTCAAAAATGTATCAAAATTCATTTGGAAGTATGTATTTTGAAAGAAAATACAACCAGAAAGGCACATTTCAATATGCCTTTTCATGAGCTCTTTTATTGTAATTGCCAGGTCATGAGGAACTTTTCAGCAGGTGAACGGGTATAGAAAAGTTTCATTCTAGGAAGAAAAAATTTACACCACTGCTCTCAAGCAAATTGTGAAAAACCTTGAAATGTAATGGGATATTACTAACAAGCAATCCATCCAGCAACCTCCTTTGTTTCCTCTTGCAGCACAAACCTTATTATTATTTCTTTTCTCTTTAGTGAAAGAAAAGCAGAAATATTTCAAAAAACCTTAACATCTTTGTTCAGGCGTAGGTAACACTGTCCAATGAAGCATTAGGTGAAGGATAAGTTCTTTAGGATTTTTCACAACACAAATGGCAACATTCGGGAAATGATTAATAATAAAGCTCATGAAAAGGTAAAGATTTAGGCCCAATATTAGGAATGTTTAGTACAATATTGAAGAACTGTTTAGTATTTGGTTAGCATTAGTGATACTTCCTGTATCAGAGGAAGAGAAAGATAGCAGGACTGCCACCAGCCCTTCTGGTAGCAATCCCATCAGATTCTGTGATATTCCAAATGAGCCATCAATGTTGTTGTTGTTGTTCAGTTGTTGTGTCCAACTCTTTGTGACCCCATGAACCATATCACGCCAGGCCTTCCTGTCCTTCACTGCCTCCCTGAGTTTGTTCAGTTTCATGCTCATTGCTTCAGTGACGCTATCTAACCATCTCATCCTCTGCCGTCCTCTTCTCCTTTTGCCTTCAATCTTTCCCAGCATCAGGGTCTTTTCCAAAGAGTCCTCTCTTCACATTAGGTGACCAAAGTATCTAAGACTCATAGAAATAAGAAAAATCAGAACACATCCTCTCTAGCAGCCAACACCCAGAGAAGCAGAGATTAACACCAGACAAACAATCAAGCAGAAAACAATACCCTAATCAAGGAACCACCAAGGGGAAAACCACACCCCCACCAACACAGGCAAGGCAAGCTACTGTATATAAACAGGGAGCAAAACCCACATTCATTCACACTGATGTTACCTAGTTGGGTAATGAAATGTCTGCAAGCAAACAACCAAGCTCAGAGAGTGCCAAGGACTCCACATTTCAATCCTGAGCTACAGATATTCTCTTCTATTTTCCAAATGAGCTGCTCCATTCCAGCTTTAGTCAAGAAAACAAATTCTTGGTGATGTTACTGTAATTAAATCATTTCTATTCTATTTGCATTGATAACATCCCACCAAGAGCAAAATCCCTGAAAAAGGAGTTCAGATATCCTGATGCAGGTACAAAGGAGGACAACAAAGATGACCAGGGAACTGGAAACTAAGCTTTGTGAGGCGAAAAACCATGACTGAGGGTAGATGTATTGGCATTCTTCACATACCTGCAGGGTTATTACTCAGAAGAAGACCGTGACCTGACTGTTAGTGTTCCAGATCACAGGAGACAGGATAATTGTCTTAAGTTAAAGTAAGGTAGATTCTGACTGAATAACAGAAAAAACTTCCAAATGAGAAAAACTGTTTAAAATGGTTTAAAAAGCATCCATAGGATATGCTCAGGCAAAGACTGGCTTTGATGGAATTCATGGATCTTCCAACACTATGTTTCTTTATACCTGCCAGGTGAATATCTGGACAACACAGATATCTGGGGGATGCCTTTGTTTCTCACTCTCAAATCCTCATTTATTTATGCAAGAAGACAATTTAGATCTCTAAGAAGATATTCTTAATTAATTAAGAAATTATGCCAGAATGTTGTTTTCTTTTTTTATCCCACCTTTTTGTTTTGTTTTGTCCCTTTTAGGACTGAGAGCAGCCTTAAATTAAACTCAGCCAACCAAATAAGGATTGCAATAGATAGCTGGGTTCACACATCATGCAATATCACATTGGGAACCAATAGTTTGATGAACAAACCACAAAATGGTTGGTTTACAAGGTGAAATCATGAACCACATTAAAGCTTAGCCTGATGTGCCTTTCCTGTCATTAACTTAAATATCTAGAAGTTTGTAAAACATAGGTTCTGTTTGCTTGACTCAGCTACTCATTTTTCTGCTACTGTCTTCTGCCACAGGAGAACCTTTATAGAAGTGGGCAAGGAAAAGACTGAATGCTTCTTGGTTTTTTATGTTAGATTCCTGTCACTTGTTCCTCCCCCAGAGTATGAAGTATGGTCCTCTGTCTGATTCACACATTCTCCTTCCTAAATCTACAGGAAATACCTGTGGGTATGTTTTCATTAAATTTAGGGATTCCTTTTTGAAATATTAAGCTTGGAAACCTCACTGTAAGAGAGCTTGTGAACATCCAGATTAATACTAATTATTCAAAATCACACAGTAAAATATATGGGAAGGTATTGATTGGGAGTTCACAGTGACAAAAGGATTAACTTTGGACTCAGATTCAGTGGTTTGAAAAACAGCCTGATCCATATCAAACTGATGCAGATGTAGTCAATTTTGACTCAGAGCCTAAGTCTTGATTTTAATTTGGAAAACCAAACCTCCTACGTCTATTACTGGAAATTAACAAATGGCTATTTTTTACTATTTGGCAGATTAGGTTGAAATTTGCAGGGAATCGTGGTTTATTACAGAATATGGTCTCCCAAACTTCAGACAAATTTCACTATAGGACGTTCCTTGTGATTTGTTTTTTTAAAAGGAACTGCTAAAAGTTCATTCTTTGGTAGAACTTTATGCAATCTGAAAAATTACATCTTTTGGGAGTATCAAAATTAATACGTTCAAGTTTTGTGTATTTGTGTAAGAGCAACATTTATATTTTAGAGGGTTCCAAATAAAAGGATGGATTGATCTCTCTATATTTTTCAAGCAATCATTATGAAAATTACATAGAATCAAAAGATGGCCCTTTTGAAATCTGCAACTGTTAACAATTGAAGCAATGGTTCTTATGAAAAGCCCATTTTTGTGGGTGAGAAGTCATGTACTTTACTGTTTTTCTCTAAGCTAAGTAGCTTGCTTCTTTCCCTCTTTCCTTTCCCATTTGTATGGAATCTACCTCTTAGATGTATCCCCAGGGAGGAAACATGAGACATGTAAAAAGGATAGATACAGGGCTTAGTGAGTTATGATGAATGAAAAAATAGTTTAAGGCATTTTGGTGTTCTGCTCAATTGGCATCAAAGTCACAGTGATAATAGATGAGGAACAAATAGGGGCAGAGGCTGAAAGATTTGTTGGTGCCTTGCTACATCTTCCCAGGCCCTCAGTCTAAACCTTTTAAACCTTTGGAGAAACAGCCTTAGCCCAGTAACACAGTATTTCAGTAAATCAACCCAAAGTGATTTTAGAATCTTAATGAAAACTGTTGACTGCAGAGCTGGATGACGTGCTTCTTCCTCACATAGATCTTCTCTACTCTTGGTCTTCAGATTGGAGTTTACCTTAACTGCAGAACTTAGGGAGGAATATATCAGTGCATACAGTCTGTATCTATGTCTTTATACATTTCTAGATCATTTCCACACTTTGGAGAAGTTCAGGTTCACTTTTAATACCCATAAAATAATCCTACTTCAATTTAAATAGCTTCCAAATCCACCTAGATCATCCCAATTTAGTTTCAGATTTCTCATTCAGGTGAAGCTGAGGACACCTCTCCAAAACTCTTTATGGGATCTTCATCTCTCATGGATCCCACTTTCTGGACAATTTTTGGTACTGTTGGCATGTGGGTCAGGGAATACTTTTCTGCTCCATCTGCTACAGGATCTGCTAGTGGGAACAGAAGCTTGGGGACATTCAAGATGGATATGGACACAGGGCTTTTCTCTACTGCAGCCTTAACCTGATGGACACTGATGCATAAACCAATTGGAAATGAAACCAGCTTAATAAATCCCTTTCTGTATTTTAATCTCTTCCTCCATTTTGATGGAGTCTTCTTTACCCCTCATGGACCATTAAAAAGAGAAAAAAGAAAACACCGCATTTTACCATTTTTCCTGTCATTTGGGCTACAAGGGGAAAGTGATAGAACCTGGTCATAAAACAGAAGCAAAGGTCCATTCATTCATTGTTTGATCAGTAAACCTGCAAAAAGAAAAAGAAGGAAATATCTAACTTCTGTATAATTCTCACATTAGAGGACCTAAATCCTTTGTGCCTTGAATCACATCCCGTTTTGCCTGGACCAACTCCCATCCTCCTCTGATCTGCCAAAGACTTTGCTGGTTTGCATTTGACAGTGATCCAGTGTGGCTGCTCTCATCCTGGGCCTTCTGGCCCAATTCCTGGTAATTCCACATTTCAATTACAAAGAATGCAAGCAAAGTCAAGTCTGCCAAATTAGCTATTTAAACAAATGTTTGCACCTCTCAGAAAGATCGAACAACTTGTTGGGGAAAATTCTCCACTTGTATCACTATAAGCCCCACACAAACTTAATCATCCTTTTTGTCTGCATGCAGTCCATTTTTAGATCCGCATTTCCTTGGCCCGCTACCATTTGTTTAAAGGAGAGGAATATAAGAAATGTAATTAGAAACACTGGCAGTATACAGTTATGCTTTTCTTTTAGTGGCACAAATGCAGTTTGAGTGTCATTATTGTATCTGGTCTAACATTATGTATGCTATTAGAATGTCTCTGCTGCTTAGAAATGTAATTGAAAATATGAATACATTGAAAATGTCTTTTAATCTTGCTGTTACGCTGCACGTCGCTTATCCCAGACCACAAAATGTGTTTTCATACAATGTGCTGTGCTCACCCTAACTCCTGCGGTGTTCACACATGACCAGGTCCATCTCCCCACTGCCAAAACTAGATGGGACCAAAGCAGGGGTGCCTGTATGCGCACCCACGACCCATATAAAAAACAGGCAGAGCTTCTATCATACTGCTGCAGCCCCCACCTTGATTTTTTTTTTTTTTTTACCACATCCTGCTGACACCCCCGCAGTTTGGTAAGAGCTTCCGTATCCTTCTCTGCAACCTGCCGTTTGGAAAAGAGGGCATCAGAAATTGGGGTGCAAGGAGGAATACCAGAGAAAGAATGTGCCTTCCCTATCTTTTTTGGCTCTGTCCACATCCTCTTCTTGTTTTAATCCTGTCGACGTTACGCTCTCAACAGTTTCCCCCTGAGGGAATGAGGCCTGTGACAGGAAAAATAAAAATAAAAATTGGCCTCCTGTTTTAAATCCTGAGATATAGGGAAGAAATAAAGTAGAAGCATTTTCCTTCAGGGAGACAAGAGATGCAAGAGCTAACCCTGGTCCATGTGAGCAGACAGAACAGTAGGAAGTTGCTGAAGGACTGGAGGATCTACTTGGGTTCCTGGTGTCCTACTAGCTACTGCAATAGCAGGAAGAAGATGTCATGTAGCACATTGTATCAGCAGCACCATCAGCACCCTTATGGTGATTTACTCTCAGTGATATCTCTCCATCTCTTTCTATTCTCTCCTCACTTCATTTATATTATTTTCCACCATATTATCATTTGGATTTCTTATCCCATTTTATTCTTGCCCAAAATTTATATTTCCTAGCAGTTAAAAGCATTGGATACAGACCATGGGGATCAAGGTCCAAATCCCCACTACACCCCAATAGCCACTTTTCATCAGCCAAACATATCTTTACAGTGTATAGATGTGAAGGTAAAATGTGGCGTAACCCATGTAAGTCACTCTGAGCTCCTTAGAAGAAAGGCAGAATATATATTTTGTTATTAAAACAGACCCTGTTTTATCTTGCCTGGTGTATCTAAACTCATACAGTCACTTTGGATCTGCAAAAGTCTATTAATCCTTTTTGGACTTGAAATGACTATCTGAAATCTAAAGCAGAATTATGAGCTTGAAACTTTTTAAATTTGAAACATTTTGTGCACATGAGTGTCCACAGGGGGCCAAGGTGGAGCAAGTAACATCATGTCCATCATCATTACATGATGATGTGGAAATTATCTGATTCACACCAGTGATGTGAAAATTATCAAATTCACACCATCTGTGTCTATGTTTGTATTTCCTAGTACTTTTGAATCATTTATTTAGACACCCTGTTGTACCCCTAGTGTTTACATCACTTTGGACTTATGTTTGTACACCCAAATGCTTGACATATTTGGGAGACAATGTTTCAGGAATGGAAGAGGGAAAGGATAAATATCCATGGTAAATATCTACTGAGTAGAGGGGGCACATCAATGTATTGAATAGACAGATCAGTTTGTTTCCATTCAGAGTCATTTTGACATATACTCATTCATAAATCGATTGTGTTCCAAAGCATCTGGCCTCCTGGGCTAAACTGCCCAAAACTTAAATTCTCTTGGACAGATTTGGCACCATAATTATGGAACACCCCTCCTTTGGAACCCAGTAATTTTTATGTAGGTTGTATTTAGCTTCTTTTTATTGTTCCATTTTTTTTCTTTATTGTTTTTCTGGATTGTATCTTAAACTAAGATTGAGTAATTTAGGGCAGATTATGAATATTTAAAGAAGTAGACACACAAGTAATCAACACCACTGTTAGATAAGACTGTCTACAAACTTTGGAATACTATGAAAAAGAACTCAGCTGCCAATTTAATTATATTTTTATTGCTATGGTAAAGTCCATTGGATAGGTTCATTGCCTCAAAAATCTGTTTTGTTTTACTATCTGCTTTAGCGTGGTAGTTTTCAGAAGTTACATATTTTAGAAGGATATTTTTAAAAACGTAAAAAATATTGGCTCAATCAGATGACGTTGGATGGGAATTACACTTATTTTTTAATAATGTACAAAATGGTAGAAGGATCTCTTTTGAAATTAAGTTTAAAAAGTCAGGAACACCAATGCAGAACTGCACTCCCATTCATTCACTCATTCAGTTTTATACCATCACAATCAAATAACTCTTGGTGGTACACAAAACACCTCAAACTAAAACAACCATGCTAAATATCATTTAAAATGTTCATGATCAATTAAATAAATAGTAATAATGAATAATGCATGCATTTTTAAATAATTGGAATTACATTAAAATGATTAAAAATTGTATCTTTCAAATTAAGCTAACTAAAAACCCATTCTCCCCTTTTAGCCTCCTTGCAATGTTTGTCTTCTACCGAAGAGAATCCCAAGTACACCTGCTACAAGTACAAGTTTGGGTCCTTATTGGAGGAGAAAGTGAAGGGATTTGAGGAGAAAGCTTCTACACTGACATACATTAGGGAAGTTTTCCAGGAGGGGCAGAAAAGTAAGAGAACACAAAAGTGCAGGAAAAACTCCCCTTAGAAGAGAATAACATGTAGAAGTATGTGACCCAAAGAAGGAAGGAAGACCAGGAAGTACTCAGTGTCAGTTGAACTCAGAAAAGAATACCAGGTTCTCCATTCAGCCACTTGAGCAAACCATACCATGGAGTATTGTAGAAGACACTTGGGCACCCATGGGTTGAAGTAACCCAAGAGTCAACTTGAGAAAGAGGAGGTGTGCTATGGTGAGGGCAATTCCTTGCTAAAGGAAACTAAAGCAGCTGTGTGCAGCTCCAATATGACATTGAAGAAATGTGTTATCTTCCACGTACCTTAATCTCGGACATGATGAAGAGGTTATCAAGACTATTCAAACCCGCCAATAACTATCTTATCTGAGAATAAATGACACAGTCAGAAGGCACCTTAAACAATATCCAAGACCTTAGTCAGGAAGATGAAGAAATTCAGAGCACAGGTCATCTTGTTATCAATCCTTCCAGCTGAGAGTCATGGTGCAACAAGAGAAAACAGGATCCTGGAATTCACAAATGACTTTGCAGATGATGCCACGAAGAAGGATTTGCATTCTGTGACAATTGGCTATGAAGAACTCCTTGGATAGAGGAGTTCCCAGGATTCATCTTACAAAACCTGGGAAGAACATACTCAGCAGGCTCCCCTCCAATCTCAGAGGCGAGGGTGGCAAAAGCCCACAACCAAATATGCAGCAAGGACTGGAACCAAGAAAGCAGAACACAAAGGGAGGAGCAGAAAGCTAGGATTGAGAGTCTGAGTCCCAGAGGCCAATAGCCACCCAAAAACTCAGCTGTTTCCACACTAATGCATACAGTACAGGAAATTAGAGATTCTAGTTCAGGTAGAAAAGTATGAAGTGAAAAACATCACTGAAACTGTTGGGATGATTGTAATGATTGACATACAGCAATGGAAGGCTACAATTTATTCAAAGGTAACAGACCCAGCAGAAAAGATGGGATATTCCACTGTATATGATGGTGATTTATCAGCCTGAATCAATCCACTGTAAGATGAAGGCTTCTTCACTGAAGGCTGTAGATCATAATTTACCACGCAATTCCAGTACAGGTTGATAGATAAGTGTTTTTTGACTTCCTTGTCTAGGACACAGAGAGAGTGACTGTCTCAAAGGCACCCCACCCCAACTTCCATGCCTTAGGGAGGACTAGAACTAGGTCTTCGGATCATAGTCCAGCACCTTTATCACTACACTGGCTCTCACTGTGTGTGTGTGTGTGTGTGTATACATACACACACAGCATGGAAATCCTGCTGAAGTATTTGGGTAAGAAAAAAAGGAGAGCGATACCACTGTGGGAGTTTACTGTAGGTTACCTGGGCGAGCAGAACATACAGATGAAATCATTCTGCATCAGATGACCAATATTTCAAATAGTGATAATGAGGGATATCAATTAACCAGACATATGTTAGGAATCTAACTCTGCCAAGAGTCAGAGGTCTAACAAATTTGTGCTCTGTGTTGCTGACAACCTCATTCAGCAGAAGGCAGAAGAAATAGGCTATCCTGGACTTAATCCTCACCTACAGGGATGCACTGGAAGAGATGAAGGTTACTAGAATATTGGGGGGAAAGTGATTATTTTAACCTTGATTTGTAATATACAGAGGAGGAGCAACTGAGAAGAGTCAGATCTGCAGAAGAGCAGATTATAATGAACTCTGAGGGAAGACAGATCTGATTCAATGGCTTCAGATACCTAAGAAAAGTATCCAGGAAAGATAGGAAATCCTGCAAACCAAGATTTAGAAGGTGCATTCATAAACAATCCTCACAGGAAGGAAACATGAGAGAAATTTACAAAGATCTGCAGGGACACGTGCAAAGCTCTCTAAAACGCTGAAGAAGAAAAGGACATGTACAGTAAATGGAAAGTGGGAAATATAACGTCATCATCACCATCATCATGAAATGGAAATAGGGGAACAGAAGCAATGACAATGCAAGGTGGACTCCATAAACTGTAGGAATTCTTCCAGAAAGACTAAAGCAAATACTGAGGTGAGCCTTGCAAGAGATACCAAAAACAATAAACAGTTTCTATGGGAATGTTAGAAATGAAAGGAAAGCCAAAAAAGGTATAGATCTACTGTGAGACGAAAGTGGTGAATCAGTAACAGGTGATGGTAAATAGACAGAGCTTCTCAATTTCTTTTTTGTACCTGTCTTCTCTTAGAAGGAAATGGAGCCCTGGCTGGTCATCATTTTGCCACAAGGGAATAAGGTAACTGTAGTTTAGGATAGACCAAGAGGAGGTTAGCATAAAAATTAACTATTTTAAATGTATTCAGATCTCCTGAGCCAGGTGGATTACAATCCAGGATGATGAAGGAAGTGCAGAGGTGATCACTGAACAGGAAATATTGAGTGAAATGCCACAGGGCTCTGTCTTGTTCAACATTTTGATCAATGACGTGGATGAGGAAGTTGAGGGATTTTATTAAGTTTGCAGGTAACACCAAGCTGGGAGGGGTAGCTAATATTTTAGATGAAAGAAAGATACAAAAACATCTAGACACTTGAGCAGCAGGCTGAAATAAACAGGATGGAATTACAAAGAATAGATTTAAAGTTCTGAATTAGGGTAGGAAAAACTTAAGGCAGAAATATAGGAAGGGGAAGACTTGGCTTTGTAATAGTACATGCAAAAGGGATGTGGGAGTCCTTGTTAACCATGAGATTAAACATACATCAGCAATGTGATGCAGCTGCTAAAATGGCAATACTAGCTTGGGGTGCATTGATGGGAGCACAGAGTTCAGATCTTGAGAAGTAAATATTCCACTGTATTCTGCCCTGGTCAGGGCCCATCTGGAATGCTGGGACACCACAGTTTGAAAACAACAGAGACAATTGGAGTAAGTTCAGAGGAGGGCTACCAAGATGATGAACAATCTGGAAACCAAGCCCTAGGAGTAGTGGCATCCACAGAGGTATGTGTCAAAACAAGCAAGATGGCAGTCACAGCAGAGCCATTGAAGTTCTACCTTTTGTAGGTGGATGCAATGACAATGTACATACAAAAAGTGCAAGGCTTAGATCCACAGCTGTGACCACCTTCTTGTCATTTTTGATCCCACCCTCCTTGACATCCTTGCCTAGGAGGAATGGTATAGAAAAGGTGACTCAGAAGACAAGCAATAGCAGTCTTCAAGCATCTGAAAGGCTGTCACATAAATAGGGTAGACTTATTTTCTCTTCCCTCAGAGTGCAGAACCAGAACTAACATGTTAAAACTCCAAGAAAGCAGGTTCATGCTAGATATCAGGAGGAACTTTCTCACAGTATGAACTGTCAGCCAGTGGAACAGGCTACTATATGAATTGACGGGTTCTCCTACACTGTGTGTGTGTGTGTGTTTGTCTTCGAGTCAATTTTTGACTCCTGTTAACTGCCTGGACAAGTCCCTGCAGTTTTCTTGGCAAGGTTTTTCAGAAATGGTTTGCCATTGCCTCCTTCCTAGGGCTGAGAGTGAGTGACTGGCCCAAGATCACCCAGCTGGCTTCATGCCTAAGGCAGGTCTAGAACTCAGTCTCCTGGTTTCTAGCCTGATGCCTTAACCACTACACCCAACTGGCTGTACTAGAGGTCTTCAAACAGAGGCTTGATTTATTATCTGTCAGATGCTCTAGTAGATCTGCATAGAGCACATGGTTGGACTAGATTACTTTGAAAATCCCTTCTATACTGTATCTATGATTCCATAGCTTCACACCCACCTCATAACCTCAAAATGAAGGACAATCAACAATTTATCCCAGGATGTCCATATTGGACAGATTAATTCTTGGAGAAATTTATCCCAAAGGTACCAAGCCAAATACAGAGGTTTCTTTCCCTTGATGGCATTTCCTGTAATAACATTCATAGCATCGCATGGGTATATAATAATTCCAGGAATTGCCAAAGAAGGAAAGAAAAGTCACAAAAAAGTGCCTGACATGGCTGCCCCTCCGGCTTTTAAAGGGTTTAAAAAGTTGGGATTAATCCTATGGTTCCCCCTCTACTTTTTAAAAAAATGAATGGAAGCCCACAGCTTCTACACAGATTGATTTTATGGAAGAATGAACCCTAGTCAGACTTCTGTAACATTCACCCTGCTTTGATTCCTCTGCAGTCAGCAACCCACATCAATCTGCTTAAATTCAACTTAAATTTTCTGTTTTAGATCCTGCATATCTCACTCTTCACATTGCTATAAACTGGAATGCTAGGCATACCTTTTCTGGAATAAACTAGAATGAAGGAAATTATTTCTGGAACTGTGATATCATCGTACTCTTAATCTCCACTTTTATTTCTGAAATAGATTTATTTCCTTCTCCAGATCTGGCAAATTCATCATGATGCCAGCTGCTGCTCTGGAAAGCACCAAAAATGACTTTTTAAATTTCAAATTATGCTAAGACTACTTCCCCACCCACCTCTCATGCAAAAAGCATTGGGTAAATGATACTCTCTTATTACCAAAAGTTCAAGAGTTCAAAGCATAAATTGTAAGCTTTAAAATTTATAATTACAACAGTATGTATAATCTGAGCGCTGTTACCTAGCTCAGGTGGATAATTATACATCTTTAATACTTAATTATGTTTCTTGGAAACATAATCACCTTGCTCTAACTACTTTATTTTGCAACATTTAGTGCACATATAATGTAAATTATGCATTTAATCAGAATGGTTCTAATTGGACCATTTTCAATTCCCTCCATAAATACAGTTATTCATTAGCTGGGCTTCTAAAAACTCTATGCACTATGATAATGTGATTCTCAAAATGTGTTTTCTCCAGAATTTAGCTCCACTCGAATGGGTTTTGTGAGGACAGAAGTGCAGCTGTTGAAATGAACTTTATTAAAGACACGAAATGAAAAGAATCCACCAAAGTTCAACCCTGAACACACCACTACACTGCAAAAGATCAAGCAGCGCGGCTCAACTTCTGTACGAGGGAAATGGAGGCACAAATGAGCGGCGGGTGAATGTGAAGCTCTGTTTTCCTTGATGCAGTTTAGCTGAGGACTAGCAGTAGACAAATATTTTGGAAATCCAGGGCTAGCCTAAGATGAGAACTAGCGCTATACAGGGAGTAAGATGCTGGGCTAAACCTGGAGAGACCCAGGTTCTTTCAGCTATGGACACTCATTAAGTGCTTAGGGCCAATCACTCTGTAGTACATTCGACCGTTGTTGTAAGGGAAAGAAAAGAATGGCAAACCACTTCTGAAACATGTTGCCAAGAAAACTTCATGGACTTGTCCATGTTGGCATCAGGAGTCAAGACTGAAGGCGTACACACAAACACATACATGCACAATCACAAAGCTACTTTTTCATTGTTATTTGCATCCCGAACCAACTTCAGTGAATTCTGGCTTCCCTGACGCCATCTCTATTGTTCTGGGGCATCTGAATGGAAACTTTGGTGACCTGGGCCTCTTGCCATCTCCTACATGTATCCTTTTGTGTTTCCTGTATTTAAAAAGTTTTTTGTGTAGCCAGATAGGCTTCTCCTGTTGCATTCCATTTTTGGGTTTGAGATCAGGATTGTTTGCAATTGCGCTTTTAGTATATCCATTTTAGTATATCCATCCACCGGATATTGAGCAATGTTTCCCATTAGCTGTTCCTCTTGTAGTATTATTTTTTTCCCCTTTTGTCAGTATTAACTTTCGCTTCTTGAATTCTAAGATACGTGGACAATTACACCAGCTTTGATGTCCTTCAAAAAAAGTCAGCGTGACATAGTCAGTTACTGCCGCTATTCCTGTTACTTCCATCCTTTGGTAAATCCTCCATGTTGGTTAGTATCAAGTCAAGATACCTGATTTGGGGGGGTTTCCTCTTCCCCTGGTAGGAAAAAGTTTATTATTAATTGCAGGTTCTTATAGACTGTCGATATAGCAAGGATTCTGGACAGTTTTCAGCAAAATAAGTTGTCATCAAAATAAGTAAGGAATTTTTTGGAAGAATCATGTTTAGCAGAATGTCTCAGCAGATTCTGGAGTGCTTGAAGTGCCCCAGCATTTGCATTTGAATGCAAATTTTCATGCACTCCTTTTAAGCAGGAGAGATTGATATATGCATATAGATGCCACTGATGCAGACTGGAAGTAAGTGATCTGTCCACCCCTTTTCTCTTTCTCCAGATTTCTTCATTTATCAGTGGATTCAGAAGTGGGAATGTTCTAACGTACAGTATGTGAACTGATGCACAGAGCTAACCTGAGCATGGCTACCTATTTCTTTTGTGTCTCTGAATAAGCAGACTGAAACTAATGAGTTAAAATGCTAGCACATTTTACTTGGTTTAGTTTAACAAGGTTAATAAACCAAAAGCAAACAGAGTAGATCAGAAGACTTCACAGCAATGCAGTTTATACATTTAGCTCACAATATCCTGGATATTTTTTAAATACACACATAAACAAGATTAACAGAAGCTTCCTTAGCAACATTAAGGAGCCAGGCAAAACTTGGAAAAAGGTTTCTAATAGGTCTACAATCTGAGTGATCTACACTCATACAAACTAAAGTCCTAAAGATACAGGAACACTTAGTTTACTTTTGGTATGATCTCAACTACTCCAACATTTTTTGCTGGGCCTAATCTTTATGTACAAGTTGTGTGTGTCATGTGATCTCCTGGTCTTGCTCTTCTAGCTGAAAAACATTCAGTAAGCCAGTTTAGGATTCTGTTTTTTGCACAAATATTCTAGCCTCTGGCCACCTGCCAAAAGTCAGTAAATCACCTGGATGGTTGCACTAATGGAAGTCATTTTACATTTGCCCAGGATCCAAGCAACCTTTGCCATGTTCCTGTTCCTGCCTCTTATTTTAAAACTGAGTACAGCTGGCAGCAGCGTTTTGAAAGTTTTGCTACTTCGGCAATGTTTGGGCATTCATTTTCTGCCCTTTCTAAAACGGATACCTGCAATGAAAATGCAAAGGGATAATAAAACAATATAATACAAAATAATAACGGGTGAATGTGCTTGAACCATGAAGTTTAACTGTTGGGGGTGGAGGTGAACGTCCTGTAATGGGCTATAAATACTGCAGATGCTTTCTAACTGTGGCTGAATGTCAGTTCTATGCCTATTAAGTGAAAATTCATCATTCATTAGGAGGTGCTTTTCTACAGCATTTGCTATGAAGAATGCAGCTAGCACAGCAAACTTTCATCTGAGTTGAGCCAGAGGAGAAGCTTGTACCGTTCTGTTCAAAAGTGAGTCTATTATAGGGAAAGTGGCTTTTTGTTCTGTTCAACCCAATGGAATGTAGGAAAGAAATTATGTAAAGGAGCTGAAGAGCCTGTATTTTGGTTTGCCAGTCAGTTGGTTGGCAGGGTAACTCTTCAAAAACTGAACAGAATGGTATCAAAGTTGGTATGGTGAGAGAAGTTGGCAGAAGAAAGATGGAGTTTCAAAAGGAGCGGTATCCATCTTGGGGCTCCCAAAAGCAAACACTCCCAAAAAGAATCCTTATATTCACTCTCAATCACCTGGGAGTTGACTTCTGGACCAAAAAAAATGGACTTACCATCAAAAGGCTTGTTACTGTGCATCAGAAACACAAACATATGGCTCCAACTAGTCAGTGGTTTGTAGAATTGATTAATACAGATTAACCATGGATGACTGTAATGACTCATGCCCTCAATTTATTGATATATGTATATTTGTAGGTTTTACATTTTTATTTTTTTTTCCAGCTTCCCCCCCCCCTTTATAATTTTGGGTATTCTTTATCTTTTTGTATTTAAATAAAAAATAAAACAAATTGAACAATGGAAAAGAAAGAAAAGAATTCTGCAATGCATCCCTATGAGAAAGCTGTCATCCCTGAAATGCTGTCAGCGGATCCAGTCTAACCTTCCCCCTGCCTTCCCAGTCATTGACTCAGGACTGAGCATATGCAGCCAACCCTCCCCTCCCCAAGACTTCCCAGTGCACACAGAGACACACACACAGATGCCACAGGAGGGGAAAACAAAAACACGACATGTTATGTTATTACACAGAAGAAAATACAGATGCCTCCTATGGCCTCAGCTGGAACTCAGGCCTGGGTATGAGACTGAAATGCATTAGCCACCATTGCAGATGAGCCATGGAGACCTGGTCTTGCTAGAGCTTTCAGCAGCCTTTGATACTGTAAAACAAGGTATACCTCAGACTGGCTGCAAGGATTGGGAGTTGAAGGTACTGTGGCCAGTTCCAGATAGAGGTGGCTATGGGGAATGGTTGAGCCATCAGGTGCTTTGATGCAAGTTGCTGCAGGGCATCCAATTTCCATCGACATGAAACCAGGGTCTTCCATCAACTCAGAGTGAGGTATTTATGTATTTATTTATATTTCAAATTTAGTCACCACACATCTCACTCAAAGAGTGACTAATATCATCAGTATGTCAATGATATATCTCAACTCTGGGCCAATCAGGAAATGCAGCTGAAATGCTTTCCTGATGTTTGAAGGCTATTCAGGTCTGAATAGGAAGAATCAGAATAGAATGAATTTTAGTACTACAATGGCTATAGATTCAGAAGCTGACTAATTCCACTGAGATCCATCTTGCATTCACAGTTGCATTCCCCCATGCAGAGCAGGTTTGCTATCTGGGGGTCCTCCTGGATTCATGGTTTCTGCTGGAAAAGTAGGTAGATTGTGGCAAGAGGGAGTCTGCACAATTCCACATTGTATACCAGTTATGGCCATTCCTGGAATGAGAGGCTTTGCTGATGCCATACCATTGTCCCCTCATATTTGGACTACTACAGCTCATTTTATAAGAAGGTGCCATTAAAGACCATTCAAAACCAGTTCAAAATGCAGTAGCCTGAGTAGTAATGGTCACAGCTGGTTTGCTTCTGATGATGCTTGTGATATTTCTACTGCGGACACTGAAGCTGCTGATGGGCTTTTGGGTGCAATTCAAGATATTGTTTCTTTTAAGCCCTTATATAGCTTAGGACATGATTATCATCAAGACAACCTGCTTCAGGTGGAATCTACCCATCCAGCAAGGTGTCTCAAGCGCCATGCAGCTGGGTAAGATCAGGGAAGCAAAAACTACATAGACTTCAGTCATGGATCTTTAATGCTAATTTGGGAATAAATCGGGATGCAGTGGCGCAGGGCTTAATGACACTGGAGTTTGCCGGTCAGAAATGGTTGGCACTCCAGCGGTTCGGCTCTGCATGACGGGGTGAGCTCCCGTCATTCATCCCAGCTTCTGCCAACCTAGCAGTTCGAAAGCATTTCCATCTGCGAGTAGATAAATAGGTACTCCCATTTTGGTGGGAGGAACCAGCGGCGCTGTGCGGGGAGCAGAAACCAGTGCTGGACCTGACCTAACGCTGGACGTGACGTGAGCAACGCGATTGGCGGGAAAAGACCTATGGAGAAGAAAAAGTCCAGATGTGCTGTGACTCCCTAGCCACCACTGCTGGCCATATAGCTGTTAATGTTAGATAGAATTAAATTGATTAATTGTATATGTATGTACGGTTAAGTTGTACTTTGTGAGCTGCCCAGAGTTCCCCATTGGGGGGAGATGGGCGGAGAATAAATCCAATGTATATATACAATGTATAAATAGAGAATCTTGGAAACTCCTTTACAGTGAGTTCCTTATGGCAGAGTCTCTGAAGGATTCCTTCCCAGGTTTCTTATTATCTAGGCTGAGCTGCTGTTTACAAGATAAGCTACAACCCAACTCCCTCTGTCTTTTTATTTCCGATCTCCCTTCCATTACTTTCTCAGGCTCCCCACAGCCTCTCACAGGTGTCAGAGCTTGAGAGTTGCCCAATAATTCCAGGTGCCAGTGATGGTCCTGACAATGAAATATGATCAAAGCACTTCTGATAATATTGCAGTTTGATTAATTCTGAAAAACTAGAAGCAGCTAGATATAATTTATTGTATTTGAGTGTATCTCTCTAATAGTGCTCATGTTAGCTGGATTTAGAAACATGTTATCAAGACTGTTTAATTACTGAGTTTGCAATTAATGGCTGATTGGTTTGGGCCAAGATGTCTCTGGTGATATTAAAATAAGATAGATTTTTCCTCTTAAACAGACCACTACCAACAAAATGCAGTTAATACTTAGCACATGTTATTTTCTCACAACCATCTGCACAGAGCAGTGCTTTGAGCAAGTAATTGATTAAGGGAGAGCATCCATGTGTCCTTCTACCTTCTATTTTGAGCAATATGATCCAGCCTCACCTTGATGGAATTAAATACAGTTTTCATAACTCCTGTAGAAAGGTTGGTTGTATAATATTTGTGTAAAAAATGTCAAGTGTGTTGCCATTTAAGTCTGAGAAACTTAAAAGCATCAAAGAACCCAACCTAACATTAGACAGAATGCAAAAACTGTCTGAGGAGCCCAATTTTGGGCGTGAAAAGGTAGCAAATTGCTAGTTATTCACTTTGTATTATTATTATTATTATTATTATTATTATTATTATTATTATTATTATTATTATTATGGTTGGTTGCACAGTCAGCCAGATGTTTAGACTGGGTTTGGCATTTATATATATATATATATAAAAATTTGTCACCTCCCATCTTGTTGAAACAACTCTGGGTGATTTACAAAACAGTTAAAATCAGTTAAAATTACAATATATGGTAATCTTAATAAATAAAAAATAAATTAATTAAAAATAAATTATCCACCTATCAAGTCCTTCCCAAGGATCTGGGATAGGCAGATGTTGCATCATCATCATCATCATCATCATCATCATCATCATACTGGATAAAGATGAGGAGGATGAGATTTTCTGCCTCGTGTCAAAGAATTTAGCCTCTTGATTTTGGCTTTTGTAATTGCTGCTCTGAGTCAGTCAGGAACATTTTAATATTGATTCTAAAATGGGTTATGAGGAGCTCACTAGACACTACTCTTCCTATACCATTTTCAGCTCCTCCTAGTCAGGAACATTTATTGGTCTGCAAGCTACAAGCTTTATTTAATGCCTTTCCTTCAGGAGCTTGAGGTGGCACGCATAGTAAGACTGTGTAAAACTCTGAAGAGGAGATTGGACAGCTTCAACCCAACCAAACTTGGATCAAAACACACCTTTGAAACAAAGCCCTGAATCAAAGCAATGTTTGCCCATGAAGAGCTGCATGGGATGTTAAAAGGGCTTGGATTCAATACATGCACCTAGACCCATATTCAGTGGAACAAAGTGGCCAGAGTCAGCCCACCTTAAAATTGTGATTTGGAATATCAAGATGGACCAGCTTGATCACTCCAATGGGTTTAGACTAAGTCAATGGTCCAAGCGCATAGTCATTTTGTACAGGGTTAAGATATAGTACACGTGCCTCCAATTCTGATCTACATTAACAATTCTTTGATTGTAATTTGAGTGAGAGAGAATGACTGCCCCAAAGTTACCAGTGAGGTTCCATAGCTGAGGATGGACTTGAACCTGTTTTCCCCCAGCCTTCATCTAACACTTGATCTGCTATACCATGCAGAACTTAGGAATGACCCACTATATCAAACCTTTTTCAGTGGAATAAAACCTTAACCGTGTGTACTAAGTTACACATTATCTCTAATACATGTGTCTACATAGCTACATGACCATCTCCTTTTTGCTTACTTGCTCTACAGTACCAGTAAATTTCTCTACTGGTTAGAATTCATTTCTTAGGCAAATGCAACAAACATTCTTTTGAAATTCTCCACCAAATGTGTGGACAGAGAAATCAGATGGATAATTTCTCCAAATTTCCCAGGGTTAGAAGAAATTGTCCAAGAATTGTCCTTACCGGTGACTGTAGGACCACTATTGAAAACAACCAGTGAGAGAAGTTCCATCATCATGCCTTACCAATGGATTTAACTGAAGAGTAGGAAGCCAGGAAGGCTGCAGACCACTGAAGAGGTGACTGGACACTGATACACATGACATTCACGTACATAAATAAGTATGAGAACATCAGACTCCAGTGATGAAGATGTCTCCAAAACTATCTTTTCTTTTGAAAAACAAACAAACTAAACTTCATTATTTTTCACCAAAATGAATAAAAACTGATAAGAAAAAGCGCAGGATAAATGTTCTATCCAGCATTAAAAATAACAGATATCCACAGGATAATTTATTACAATGTGCTAAAGGTGTCTCCTACTTACATCCTCCTAGTTACATCCAGCTGCTTTGCCACAGACTGTGTTGGCTAGAAGTCAAAATGAGATTGTTCTTTTTCCAAATTAAGTTTCAATTTCTCAGACAAAATTGGATAGTCAAAAATGGAAGAACTGCTTTCTCTTCACTATATCGAACAGAAGATACCCAAGTTGAGATATTTAATTCTGTTGGATTCCCTCATCCTGAACTATACTTTCACATGCTGAGAAATAAACCTGGTATGAATCTGCAGGATATGGGAAATTGAAGCTGTTAGCGCATGGAAACTCATGCAGAAGAAAGCCTCACAATGCTAAACTGATCATTCAAAGTTATATTGGGAAATCACTACGGTGTTTTACCACAGATTATATCACTGGATATATAGGAGACTGCTAAGAAGAAAAATCTTGGCATACTTCTGGGTAGAATAGATGTAAATCACTAAGCTGTAGCAAAATGAGAAGCTTTGCTCCCAGCAATCTGGTAATCTATAAAATATAAAGAGATAATGTATACATTTTGAACTATGGGAAGTATGCTCCTATGTATAGTTGAAATGAACATAATCACAATTTGTAAATGTTAACAGAGGGGCCACATTTTCCAAGACAGATAATAAATGTAATTATTGGAAAAAATGTCTGAAGACATTCCAGTTTGGCTGATGTAAAACTGAGCAAATGGCTGCATGCTTTGTATATTATCATAATCCTTGTACCTTAATGAAGAATTGCTCTAAGAGAGTGTTTTATAGCCCTCAGAGGGTAAATCAGCATTTTTAGTCCTCTAAAGTAAAATAAGACGAAGTACTAGAGGCCCCACATAAATAACTTTGAACCATAAACGGTTCACACTCTAGATGCCTCTAGTTATTAAGAGATGCTATCTGGAGCTGTATCCAACTGTATGCAATCTGCAGTGCTCAAGAGAGGTCAACTGAAAATGCAGTGGCAGCCAAAACTTTTTATTGTGCAAATTTGAAAAATGAGAAGTGTTAAAATTCTTTGGCCTAGAAATTTGGCCTTAGGATTTGGGGTTGGGTTCAGCGAGGTTTATATACGTTAATTTTGGAATTAATTAAAGTATGCGCTGACTTACAGCAGCATAGAACACTTCATCAAATCTGCAACTCTGGTATAAAACAATTAAGATGATGGAAACTCTAAATGATTTTAAATTGCAGAGGGAGAAGAAGAGTTTCTATAAAACACCTGTAGCATGTCTGAATTCCTAGGGATAAATTAGACTTGCTTTACTCACTGAGCTGGGCCCTTCTTCAAAGTGCTTAGATCCAGCAGACGTAAAGGTTGCTTTCTTCCCATTTGGGTCAATAACATCACTGTGTTCAATTGGAGGGAGCATCGCTTTGTCCTGAACCTGCTTAGTACCAGATGCTTGAAAGATCTAATGCATTTACCCACAAGGAAGATGATGGTTCCCTGTGCCCCAAATAGCTACCTGTGAAATAAGAGCTGGGCATTCTCTTCTGAATGCTGTAATTGAAGAAGATGCTGTTGAGTGTGTTTGAACCTTGGGAAAGTGCAAAGTAAAAAGGGAGTCAGGAGAGGGGAGAAACCATGGGGTCTCAACAAAGACAGGAACAAGCACACTTTCCTTGCCTTCTACATATCATTCTGCACATCTAAAGGATGGCTTTTGGCAATAGACAGCAACTATATGGAGCTTCTCCCCACAAATGAGGCTTTTGGAAAATCAAGATCTTCAGTTGAGGAATGAAAGGAGAGGAGCTTTGAGTCCTAAGCATATCTGATTTATTTCAGCAAGGTGAGGTATGGGTTGGTGGGAGGGGGAGGCTGAAAAGGAAGGAGAAAAGAAACTGTAGTTTTGGAGCCCCCTTGACATTTTCAGCCTCGGTCCAGTCTACAGTCAGTGAATAATTTTGAACGGAGCTGAATTGTTTTAAAGGGAAGGTGGTGAGGCATGTCAACGTTTCTTTTGTCTAGCCCTCATCCGTGTCAGACTATTTGGCAGATTTTTGAAGAATGGTGCGAACCCTGAAAACCTGGATTCCCAGAGACAATAATAACAGGGAAATGCATGCTGTGAGCAGCGATGGCTTTCTCGTGGCATTTTCAACTCCCAAGAATTCCATCCTCTGCTCTCCAGACTCAATACAGTCCCTGCAATGAAGGCTCTCAAGGATTGGCAGAACATGCTTGCACTGAGACAGCAACCCTGAAGCTGCCTTCAAAAGCATGTCTCTTTTTCCTTTTGCTAAAGACTTTGATTTCATTAGCAAGATTGTCCCGTCTTCTGTTTTGTTGTGGGGGTTTTTTCCCCTACAGCATAGAGAAGAGGGGAAATCAAGACCTTAAAACAGTGTTGTCCAAACTTGGCCACTTTAAGATGAGTGGACTTCAACTCCCAGAATTCCCCAGCCAGTCCACTCATCTTAAAGTGGCCAAGTTTGGACAACACTGCCTTAAAAGAACCTTTTAAAGTTGTCTACTTGCTTCTCTGAACTCACAATAAATACACAGAACAGGGACCAAATAGTAGTATGATTAAAAAACAAACAAACAAACCACTGGTAACTCCCCACACATATTTGAAAGAAAAAAAATTAATATCTATAATTGCTAGGATTTAAAGTTTCTTTTCTGTTAAAGCATCCTTTAAACAACATCCATGCAACCTATTAATAATGAAACAGATCTGTCTTTTCCCGATGAAAAAAATACCTGATTTAAAGAGTGAAATCTTGGTACATGAGGAAAATTTAATGAGTTCTCATGAACAATTAACTAAAACAATTCTGTGTTCTTTTAAGGTTATTGGATAAAGCAAAATGAAGAAGCTGTAGCTTCTACATGCTGAGAAGCAGAAGAAAGAGGGCCTTAAATGTGTTTTACGTCTCCTCTTAAAGTCACAATTAGTACAATGGGATGCTGATTAGCAAAGCACATTGCTTTGACCTGGTTTATCACTGCTTTTCTGCAGATGTTTTAAACAGGTATTCAGAGAGGCACAATTTAAGATCTCTCTGTTTACCACAGCATTCATGGATGCCCAGCTGCCATATATACAACCTTTGCTAAACACTAGAGATAGATGAACTTACTGTCATGCCAACTGGAAATCGTGCTGATCAACCTATATGAACTAGCTAGCTGTCTGATAAATTAATCAACATTGTAGAGTGGCATATCCAATAGGGCTGGGGTGCTAATCATATCACAGGAGCTCTGCTCAACTATTGAATGTGGGTTCCCATTGGTATAGTTTACAGTGGGAGGAAGCTATGAATGTGCAGCTGCTTGGATGTAGGCTTTCAGGCAGATATCCAAGGACTGGGGATGGTGGTTCAGTAGACCATGCTGGATGTGAATTTGGCGTTTATATCCCCAACATTATTAGGATTGTATCATGCTGGAGGAAGATTGTATTATGTGGAACCTAAATGTGCAAAACATTTAAAATGTGACCATTTTAGGCTGGCATTACAGTTAAAACCAAGAATTAGCAAGCATCCAACTCTTCCCTAAAGCTCTGCTTCCAAAGTCTTATATTGATAGGCATAAATCTGAAAGCTATGCATTATCATACTTGAGCAGGATTTTCCAGAGAGGATACATGCATATGTACCCACCCATACCGAGGTAGTAAGCCATATTACACAGAGCATAGAAAAGGAAGAAGAAATAATAAGCCAAAGAAATTAAAGGCATAGAATAAGGAAAAGGAAAGGAAACATAGCTGAAACCAGTTTACCCCAACACCATACACTATAACTCTCTATACCATTCTATTCTTTTTTTAAAAAAACAAAAACAAACCTTGCTTCCATCACATCCATACAATGCTTCATACTGTATGTTACCTTTTGCTCTCTAAATATTCTCTCTTCTTGAGGATCTTATGAACTGCATGCAACCACAACATTCTTAGTCTTCTCCTTCCTCTCTTCCCATTCAAACTTTCTTCATATAATTGTTTTTCAATATGATCCTAATTCAGTCTCTTTATATAACAAACCCCCTTCCACATATTTCTTTTGTATTGGTCACTCATTATTGTATTCTCTCCACATTCATTCAACACCATTCTTGATGGCCCTGTACTGAAGATATTGACCTCTCTTGCCCATCACAAAGTCAGTCAATGGAGGATTTCACATAATGCTTTTCAGTAAAATATAGAAAGTTTAGGCTAAGTGAACCAGACTTAGTTCTACCCATGCCACATGCAGCATTCCCTGTAATAGAAAGGAGAGTACTGATCAGTTCTGACATATTTTTGCCAGTGTGCCATTAGCACAATCAAAACCCAATTCTACCTCAAGCCATATTCATATAGAACTGTGCAAACGTTGATGTCTAATCTGGAGATTATATTGTATGGTTACATCCTGCTACCCCAGTCCCATCGAGTAGGAAGTATATGCAATAATTGACATACTTTGGGGATTTTTCAGAAAGAATGCTTTACATGCAGGTAACCCAATTCCCATAGACAACATGAACAGAGCCTGAACGAAATGTGTGTATTGAAATGTAGATTTCCAAAGGACGTATCTCCTAGTTATGGAATTTAATGTATAGGTTATGATATTCGCTTACCTATGGGACTGATTAGGATTTGTATTCATCTTTTTGTAATCAAAGCACACAGCCTACTTTACCTAAACCATTCTTCTGGATCAGAAATTGGTTCATTTACCTCTCTTTTTTTAACCGAAGGCCTAGCTTATCCAGAGACTTTCCCTTTCACAATCATCTGTTGTTAATATTCCTCTAATTAATAGTGCCTTTCTTTTGCCACCTTACTTCCCAGTTTCTTACATGTGTTACATTGTTCTATATTTATGGCCTTCCTTGCTTTTGTTATCATTCACTTTAAGATTATTTAAAGAGCTTGCTGCATCAATGTCATTCTTTACAAGTGACAAGGAAATTATGGAAAATGCTGCACATGCAATTATTGTTAGGTCCTTGACAGTAAAAAAAAAAAAGGAAAAGAAAAGACACAGTTCAGCCTGCAACATACCATACACTGCAGTTCTTGAAATTTCACTGTTTCCTGAGTAACACAGGTGTCAAACTTTTTGCTCAGCTGTCAGAATCTGGACTCCCACTAAGCACATTGTTCATGTTCATACAGTACACTTAATCCAAGTCATTAACTTCTTATGTTCACATAACTGGATCAAAAGAGCCACTACAGTTAAGATGTTGGTCTTGGACCATGGGGAGTCCCAGGATCAAGTCCTCATATAACTATCCAACCTAATGGGTGACTGTCAGGTTCAGCCCAAAGAACTCCACGAGATAGTACAAATATAGTTCTAAAGCATTTATTAGCTTTCACCTTCAAGACAGAATCTTGCCAGACTGAATCTAAACTTCCCAAACCAGCAAGCAAACACCGCAAATTCTTTAGGGTGGTGCCAGTCTCATCCTCTTCACCTTCCCACGCTCTTTCTGGAGGCTAAGGAAATGCTTATCTCCCCGAGCACAGCCTTCACCAAACCATTCCATCACAGTGACTTTGAGTAAGTTACTCCTTTCTCACCTACCCTACTTTACGGTGTTTTTGTTGTAGGGTTACAATTAAAGAGACCACTCCCATCCTATTTATCTATGCCATTTTGAGCTTCTAAGACAAGGCAGGATAGAAATGCAATTTGAACAAAACCTGCCATTTGGGGAATATCAAATCCTACCTACTTTTTTCAGGAAGTTTATGATATCTCATGATGCACCAGGAGATAATTGGCAAGGGTTCTAATATCAACAGTGGTTTCCCTATTGGAAGGTAACCATGGATGTACAGTAGAAGAAAAAAGGAAGGAGAAAGGGAGAGAGAGAAAAACTGGTAATGCTTCAAAAAGTTGATTCACACAAAAACTGGTAACACTCTTCCTGGCTGTGTGTTCACGCTATTGCCTTCCTATCCATCAACTCTTTTCCCCCAATTCCCATTGCACAATGGCTTCACTTATTCCTCTCCAGTATCTGATTCAACACATTATGGTTAAACAACCACTAACCTAGGTTGTGACTGGAGCAGCCCGTTAGATCTGTAAAACAGGTAATAAATAGACTAGTGCAACGTGATCTATACTGCTGCACTCATCCCCAGTTCACAATATCGATTCTTTTTCAAGAATTAAAATGAACCAGTTAGCAGCCATTATTGGCCAGAAGCCATCTTGGTTACTGGGCTTGCCATTTTTTCCCCAAAGGCCCATTTGTAGAGATGGCAGATGGCTGAGTACATGAAAATCCAGTTTCACCTCATCTTTTTTCACATGAAAAAATCCAGCTCCAAAGACAAGCAAATAATTCCAGAAGTTGTATTGTTTTTTGTGGGATATGTCTTTACAGCATACAGGAAATTATTTGATTCTGGAGCAAGGCATGCTTTCACTGTTTTGTCGAAGACTTTCACGGCCGGCATACGATGGCTGGTGTGGGTCTTCTGGGCTGTGTGGCCGTGTTCTGGAAGTTTTGTTTCCTAACGTTTCGCCAGCACCTGTGACCGGCATCTTCAGAGAGCAGGAGCACAGACAGGAGCAGTTCTGGGCACAGAGAGAACTGCTCCTGTCTGTGCTCCTGCACTCTGAAGATGCCGGTCACAGGTGCTGCCAAAACGTTAGGAAACAAAACTTCCAGAACACGGCCACACAGCCCGGAAGACCCACACCAGCCATGCTTTCATTGTTGGAGTAGCTAATAAGTTCAGAGAAGTCTTTCTGATTCTAAATGGGAAGCAATCAGGTTATTTTTCTAGCAGGGTTTCTATTTACAGTGGTTTAAACTGCAAATCTGATACTTGAAGGAAAATCATACCATGGTTCAACCCTTCTTCATCCCCACTTAGAAATATATACATAAGATGCTATAGATCATGGCTGGCAAGGAAATGGTGACAGCTTTTATGCATTTATCCTTGTTAGTTTGGTTAGTTTCTTGGGATATAGCTTTTTAGTAGTGAATGTCTTTATGTTGGCTTGTCCTTAATACACAGAAAAAAAAATAGTGATTTTATAGAGTTGAGCACAAACTACTGTCAGGTATATTTGTGTCAGTACTTTCACTACAGGTAAACCCACGATCCTTGTCTAATGATGGTAACCAGGGACTACTGGAACTGCTGTCGCTAAGTGGCGTGGTCACATGACATCACACTTTATGACTGCATCGCTAAGTGACAGGAATTCTGGTCCCAATTACCATCGTTAAGCAAGGATTATCTGTAACGTTAAAAAAAATTTTCACCTCTCCTTTTTTGTAATATTTTCAGCATGGAAAAATCTTCATTTATTCCTTAAAATTGCTTCGGCTGCCTTTGCTTGCCTTCCCTGGCCCCTTGTGGCATTATCATAGTTCACGATTCCTGATTAGTGTCAGGTTCGGTCAGCACGGGGCTTCGGGGAAGCTCGCAGCCAGACCACGCAAACTCCACTGGCGGCAGCTAGCGAGGAAAAGAGGAACTGAAAGCGCCGCTAATTAATGGGCCACCTGCGCCCAGCCAAACAGGAAAACCGCAGCGGAAGCTTTAACTCTACACTGATAACGGCGCGAGCCAACAATGAACGGGGCCGCAGGCAGAGAAACAAGATCGCCGCGCAGCACAGAACCCTCGGGCTTGCACGTAATGGGGGGGGACCAACCCAAGCCGGAGGGGACTGCCAATCAAGGACAATGGACCCTGACCGAACCTGCCATCATGGACAATCAAGAGGGATTATTGGGGGGCCAATAATCCGCAGCGGTAACGCGATCGCGGGGCGGGAAAAAGCGCGGGAAGGGGGGAATATAACGAGTGATGCAATTGTACCAAGCCAGTCCTGGCTTTGCTTGTGACTGCTACGTTATGCATGAGTAAACCTCTTTTGTGAACCACACGCGTCACGAGAGTTTCTCTGTCGAACGGGGCAAACCTTACATAAAGCCAGGACTGACCGTTAGCGCTACCCGGTACCACCGAGGAGCATTTCCCTTTCTAATACAGGCATGACCAGCGACGAGGAACCTGTGGGTCAGCTGGAGCACGAGGAACCTGGACTCGAGGAGGGACGGTCAGAGCCACCCGGGAGCGACGGGACAGCGGCCAGGGCTGGGGACCCTCCAACGGAGCTGTGGTCGATGTACGTGAACCAAGGGCCAGACAGCTCAGGCGTCACGATGGCCCGGGGTTCGGGGGCCCGGAATCGTGAGCAGGACGAGGAGCTCGCCCGACTAGAGGAGAGGATCGAGCGGCGCCTAGACACCGTGGAGGCGATGCTCCAGACCTTGCTACAGAGCGGGACCATTGGCGGTGAGCGATGGCACGAGCAACAGGGGTGGCAGCCCGGCACCCCAGCTGGCACCGCCCATGATGCCCCGGTCGGTGGACTGACGGGCGGCAGATGCCCTGAGACTTCGAGGCATCACCGGGAAGTTCTCAGGGGACCCTGAACAGCTGCCGCACTTTTTGACGCACGTCAGGGGTTTTATGCAGAGGGGTGGTCACCTATTCGCTAGGGACGAGGATAGAGTATCCTACGTGGCCGAGCTGTTAGACGGCCAAGCGGCTAGCTGGGTGATCGGACTATACGACGCCAACGCGGCGGAACTGCGGAGTTTCCTGGACTTCATGCAGGCACTCCGGGACAGATTCGAGGACACATTGAGCGCCAAGCGGGCTGAGGACGACATCCTGCAGTTCAGACAGCGGGACAAGTCGGTATCGGAGTACGCCCTGGAGTTCCGGAGGTTGGTAGAGAAGCTCACGGACTGGCCGGAGTCCCTGAGGGTGAAATATTTTAAGAGGGGGCTCAATCCAGAGATCCTGGAGCGGGCACTGGGACGGGATGACCCGTCCATGGTGAAAGATTGGATCTGGCTGGCCGGAACGGCGGAATCGGCGTGGCGGCAGATTCAACAAAGCGCGAGGCGACGGGACCAGACGAGGGACCGGCCGAGGGAGAGACCCCCAGAGGAAAGGCAGAGCAGTTGGCGGCAGTCCACCGGGGGGCGAGAGGCAACCAGAACCCCGAACCTGTGCTTCCGGTGCGGAGGCAGAGGCCACCGAGCGGCACAGTGCCCGACGGAGCAGGAAGGAGCCTCACCACGGCCCGAAGTCAAGCCCCCGCGTCCTACCAGGAAAAGGGCCGGCGACCGACCGCGGAAGAGTGCAGTGGCGGTGGTGACCGAAAGAGGACGGATGGGGTGGTTGACCCCGGGGACGGCGTCCTCCGGAGAGGACTCGGAGCCGGCGGGAAACAAGGCGCGCTCGCACTGAACGGCGCCCCAGTGCGAGCAGGGGAACCGAGGCGCGCGGACCCAATCGGGGATGAGGACTGCCCTCCGTTCCGGGTGAGGATACACATCCGGGTGGTGAGATCCGGAGGGGAGGCACAGCTGCGGGCGCTGCTGGATTCAAGCTGCACCCACTGCTTGATGCACCCAGCTATGGTCTCAGGACTCGCACTACAGCTGAGGCGCCTCTGGGAGCTCATTGCATTCAGCCAGCTAGACGGCTCGCTGGCAGGGGGGGGACCAGCTCAGTATTACACCGAGCTGGTCCAGATGACGATCGGGAGTCACCGGGAAGAACTAAGATTTGTGGTGGTCCCAGTGGCCGACTACGCGGTGGTGCTCGGCTTGGCGTGGCTGCAGCGACGGAACCCACGGGTCGACTGGACGGCGGAGGCAGTGCGATTCGGGGTCGACAGGCCGGCGGAGTGCGAGAGCAGAGGGGACCGGACCGTGGCAACGGGCGCGACCGCAACCACAGACGGGCAAGTGGAGGATCCGAGGCACAGGGAGGCAAGACGAGAGCAGACGGAGCCCGAGACCCGGGCGGCAACAGCAGCAACAGCAGCGCCGGAACCCCGGAGAATCGCAACGATCCCGAGGCGTGGGGAGGCAGTGGTGACTGGCAGAACAACTGCAGAACGAGGGACAGAGTCCGGGGAACCCACGAGCGGCAGAATCCCGAGGCAATATCGAGACCTGGCGGCGGCGTTTGGGGAGAAGGAGTCCGACCAGCTCCCTCCACACCGACCCAGTGATTGCGCCATCGAGTTAGAGCCAGGGGCAACGCTGCCCAAACCGAAAACGTACTCCCTGTCAATGAGGGAGATGGGGGCTCTGCGGGAGTTCATAGACAAGAACCTAGCGCGGGGATTCATCCAACCTGCGAAGTCACCATTAGCGGCCCCGGTACTATTCCGGGAGAAGAAGGATGGCTCGCTCCGGATGTGCGTGGACTACCGGGGGCTGAACGCAATCAGCACGGAGTACAAATACCCCCTCCCCCTGATGAAGGACTTAATGTCGCACCTATCTAAGGGGAGGGTGTTCACAAAACTGGACTTGCGCGAAGCTTACTTTAGGGTCAGGATCCGCGCAAAAGATGAGTGGAAAACGGCGTTCAACACGCCGCTCGGAAGCTACCGGTTTTCCGTGATGCCGTTCGGATTAAAAGGGGCCCCAGGGGGGTTTATGCAGCTAATAAACGAGGTGCTGCACGACCTACTCTACCGGGGCGTCCTGGTCTACCTGGACGACATCCTCATCTACACCGAAACCCTGGCGGAGCACGTGAGCCTGGTGTGCACAGTGCTCCAGAGACTGTTCAAGGCGCAGCTGTACGCGAAGCTATCAAAATGCGAGTTTCATCGGGAGCAGCTGGACTACCTCGGCTACCAGATATCCAGTCGGGGAATTGAGATGGACCCGGTGAAAGTAAAGGATGTTTTGGGCTGGGAAGCGCCGCGAACCCGGAGGCAACTTCAAAGCTTCTTGGGGTTTGCGAACTTCTACAGACAGTTTATCCCGAACTTCGCCCAAATCGCCCTTCCCCTAACAGACGTGCTAAAAACCAAGGGCACTGGAAAACCCCCCAAGCCCAGCATGACACTTGCGTGGACTGCAGAATGCCAGGGGGCATTTGAGGAGCTAAAACGGCGGTTCACAGCGGAGCTGATCCTGCGCCATCCCGACCCAGATTGGCGGTTTATCATCCAAGTAGATGCGTCAGACATGGCAACGGGGGCGGTCCTGCTCCAGCCCAGCCCGGAGGGGGCCATCCACCCATGCGCCTACGCCTCCCGCAAATTCACAGAGACAGAGAGAAGGTGGATGGTGTGGGAGAAAGAGGCGTACGCCGTCAAGTGGGCGCTAGCCACGTGGAGGCATCTATTGGAGGGGGCAGCTGAACCATTCGAGGTGTGGACGGACCACAAGAACCTCGAGGCCCTGAAGGCCCCGCGTAAGCTATCCCCCAAACAGGCGCAGTGGTCCCAATACTTCGGGAGGTTCAGGTTCACCCTAAAACACATCCCCGGGAAGCGCAACATCCTAGCAGATAGGTTGTCTCGCATGCCCCAGCACTCCAGCCTATGAGAGGAGATCGTGGACTCCATCATCCCTGCCAGCAGCTGGCTGCAAAGGCGGTGACCCGGAGCCAGACCAAGGGGGAGCGACGGGACGCGGCGCCTGAGGTAAAGCAAGGGTTTGCGGAGGCGGCGGAGTGGGACGCTTGGCTCAAGCAAAACCGAGAAGCGCTAACCAGCCAAGAGGGTTTGTGGTGGCACGAAGGGAAGTTGTACGTGCCCGAGGGGTGCCGACGGGAGGTCATGGAAAGAGCCCACGACAGCCGGAACGCGGGGCATTACGGCTTCGTGAAGACGCTCCACTTAATTCGGCGGCAGTTCTGGTGGCCAACGCTCCGGAAGGACGTGGAGGCATACTCGGGGGGTTGCCCGGTGTGCGCGACAGTGAAAGGGGCCAAAGGCAAGCCTAGGGGGTTACTCCAGTCGGTAGCGGAGCCCGACGGCCCATGGCAAGAGATCGCCATGGACTTCATAGTAGAGCTCCCGGAGAGTAAGGGGAAGACCGCCATTTGGGTGGTTACGGACTTATTCTCCAAACAAGCGCACTTTGTAGCATGCCGGTGAGTCCCCACGGCAGAGAGGTTGGTGAGGCTGTTCGTGCAACATATTTACCAGCTGCATGGCGCGCCCCGACGGGTCGTCAGTGATCGGGGTGGCAACTTCATCGTGCGGTTCTGGAGGTAGTTCCTGAAGCGGGTGGGGACGAAGCAAGCCCTTTCCTCCGCGGCGCATCCGCAGACGGACGGAGCCACGGAACGCCTGAACGGGGGGCTCGAACAGTACCTGCGCTGCTATGTGGGGCACCAACAGGACGTTTGGGCGGAGCTACTGCCATTCGCGGAAGTAGCATACAATAACGCCGTCCACAAGAGTACCGGCTTCTCTCCATTCAAAGTAGCCACCGGGAGAGACTTCATCCCCATGCCGGAGTTGCCTCAGCCAGAATCCCAAATCAACTCCCTGGATGCCTGGTTCGCCCAAATTGACGCCACCTGGCGAGCGGCGCACGCGGCATTGCAAAGAGCCAAAGCCGATTACAAAAAACACGCGGACCGCAAGAGACTCCCCGAGGGGCAGTGGAAAGTGGGGGACCAGGTGTATTTGTCAACCAAAAACCTAAAGACGCACCAGACATCGAAAAAACTCAGCCCGAGGTTTGTGGGGCCGTTCCCCAACGCAGAGGTCATCAATCCAGTAACCGTCAGGCTGACGCTCCCGAAAAGCCTCGGGAAAATCCACCCGGTGTTCCACTGCAGCCTGCTAAAGCTGCACCAGCCGGGGAACGCCTGGCACAAGGCACAGGGGGTGCCACCACCCATCATGGTCAGTGGGGAGCAGCATTTCGAGATCAACCAGATACTGGACGCCAGGAGGCACAAGGGGCAGGTCCAGCTTCTAGTGCAATGGAAACATTTCCCAAGTCCCACAGTGAATGGGTAAGCAAAACCCACATAAGAGCCCCGGACCTAGTGCGGGACTTTTACAATAAATACCCCGGGAAACCAAAATAAAGTCGGGGGGGAGTTGTCTTCAGGGGGGCGGTATGTCAGGTTCGGTCAGCACGGGGCTTCGGGGAAGCTCGCAGCCAGACCACGCGAACTCCACTGGCGGCAGCTAGCGAGGAAAAGAGGAACTGAAAGCGCCGCTAATTAATGGGCCACCTGCGCCCAGCCAAACAGGAAAACCGCAGCGGAAGCTTTAACTCTACACTGATAACGGCGCGAGCTAACAATGAACGGGGCCGCAGGCAGCGAAACAAGATCGCCGCGCAGCACAGAACCCTCGGGCTTGCACGTAACGGGGGGGGCCAACCCAAGCCGGAGGGGACTGCCAATCAAGGACAATGGACCCTGACCGAACCTGCCATCATGGACAATCAAGAGGGATTATTGGGGGGCCGATAATCTGCAGCGGTAACGCGATCGCGGGGCGGGAAAAAGCGTGGGAAGGGGGGAATATAACGAGTGATGCAATTGTACCAAGCCAGTCCTGGCTTTGCTTGTGACTGCTACGTTACGCATGAGTAAACCTCTTTTGTGAACCACACGTGTCACGAGAGTTTCTCTGTCGAACGGGGCAAATCTTACAATTAGAAAGTATCTACGATGGTTAATCCACAGAATAGGGAAAAGCAGCTGCCAAGAAAAAAATGTCACTGATGTGGCAATTATCAGTAGAAACGACTGCATAAAACAGGATTTTAAAAGTCTCATAGTCAAAGCAGTTGGGGGGTGGGGTGCGATGGAGGTGTGTGTGGCAGAAATAGTTTTCTTATTAGGGGGGTGGGGGCAGAAATGGTTCCTTATGGAAATTCAGTAGTAAGACCCAGAAAGAAAAAAATAGCATCCGTCTTCTAAAAACATTGTAGAAGCATTTTAGGTTCAAAATGTGAAAACAGCTCCACTATTTAAACTAAATAAAACATTTGGGCCCGAATGTATGTATGTATTTCTAGGATTTATAGAGCCTTCCGTCTCACAGCAGGGACTCTGGGTGGTGTACAAAGATTAAAACCATTAAAACCATCATCCTGTTATAAGATGATTTGGGGATCTGTTGTTGGGGGGATTGTTGTTTTTTTTGTTTTGTGGTAGATTAGTGAAATATTTGATTTAATTACAGAGACTGTTATGAATAAATGCATTTTAATTATTCTATCAGCTTGGGGCATTGCTAGAAGTGTTGGGTTGTTCATTCAGTATCGATAGATAGTAATACTGCATGCAGTCTGTATCTTCAGGTAAAATGAAAACAAAATGTGCGCTAGATTGCTTATGTTGATAAACTGCTCTCCGTTTCCATACATACTTTACGAGTTTTGCCTTGCATGCATCCTCTTTTCGAAACAGTCGTATAAAAGAAAGATTTGTTTTCAATTACGGCTGCACATGATTTCAACATGATCTGGAAGAAGGGCTTCAAGCTCCATGTGAACACTGCACTCTCTGCAGTTTCTTAAAACAGCAATCTCTTTTGTCATGTTTCTGGACAAGTCCCCCCAAAAGATGTAGTTGCTTCCAGAAATTGATTTATTAAAGCAGCTGCATAATTTTTCAGGCTAATGCAGAAGCTCAAAAAAAAGATAAGGCTATTTTTGATGAATAGTGGACAAGTGCTGTATTTGCATTCAAGTGAGGCGTTAAGCACTTCTTCCAAATCGGTTATGAAATTTATGATATCTCATGAAGGGGACAAGTTTAATAAATAAATACAATAAATAAATAAATGTTACCTCTTTTTGGTAGCTCTTGTACAATGCCATAGTTTATTCTGAGCTCTTTTTGATTCCATCACAGCTCTAACGGCCTTTCCATATATAAAAAAGCACCTCATTAGTATCTGCTCAGGAAATCTGGCTCAGATTGCAGTCTCCTATACACATTTATTTGTTTTTATTTATCATATTTATATGCTGCCCATCTCACAGAATGTGATACTGGGTAGCGTACAATAAGATCATTAAAAAAAACCTAATTACAAAAAGCACTCTACAATTAAAATATTAATATTATTATTATAAAAGATTGAAGGGCTAGGGGAGAGCATTAGATGCTACACAAAATGTAGCCACCTCATTAAATCCCCATTTACCTGGATAAAAGTCTGACTGAACTCAACTGGACTTACTTTGAATAGGTATGTTGCCCAAGAGGGGGAAAAAACCCACAGAAGCAATACCTTTATTAAGCCAGCTGAAGATATATAAAATCACTGCAATACTTTGAGGTCATTGGCAAAGTGGGTTACAAAAAGGAGGAGGGGAAAATATAGCTGATATTGGAGCCATATACCAGGTTACCTTAGTAGAAATAATAAGCAGAGAGAGCTTTCAATAATGATTCTCCTAATGCTTGCTGAGAGGAAGAAGCAAATATTTGTACATCTTCCATTTTGGAAATTTAAATTCCATCTGTTAAAATGCTCACTGTTTCCATCCCATTGAGATCCCTTAGTGCAGTGTTTCTTAAAGTCTGGTCTGAGGACCCCTGGGGGTCCCCCATGACCTCTCAGGGGCCCACAAACTCAAAATCATATGCCAGATAATGAAGATATTTGCAAAAAATTAAAACCATGTCACTCTTCTCATTATTTTTTATTTGTAAAAAAATATAGGGGTTTTTCATGAAAAATGTGTTAATATCTAATGGGTTTAATTTTTGTTATTTTTATAAGATTCAGTAAATAAAGATTCTACAAATGCATCCATTTTAATTTTTAATAAAGTAAATATTGATCAATATAACCCATCAAACAAAAGCTCTTTTGGGGTTCTCCATAATTTTTAAAAGTAGGAAAGGGTCCTGAGAATAAAAAGTTTAAGAAACACTGCCTTAGTGGAAGGAAATAAGATCAAATGGGCAGTCATAATCCCTCATCTATCCAGTAATGTAGTTATTGGATATATGAGGGATACTGAAGATTTGGAAAACAGGTTCCAAATGTAGCAGTTGGGTTCACTAGGGGCTCGGGGGTAGCCTGGTGGACATACATTATACCTATTCTGGCTAAACTTGATTGGCTCCCAGATGATTTCTGAGCCAAATTCAAGGCATTGGGATTACATATCAACCCCTACAGGGCTTGAAGCCCTCCCATCTGAGATGATAAAGCTTCTCAGGAGCCACCCTGAAAAGCCAATGGCCTTGATATTCTTAGACGCACAAAAAGCCTTTGACAACGTGAATTGGCGATTTATGCTACTGCAACTGGAACAAATGGGCTTTGGTAAAAAATTTACCCAAGCCATTGAAACAATATATTATAAGCAGACTGCAAAAATCATGATAAATGGAGATTTAACAGAACAGATAGACATAACAAAAGGGACGAGACAAGGCTGTCCACTATCGCCCTTGTTGTTTGTCTTAACATTAGAAGTGTTGAATAGGAATATAAGAGAAGAGAAAGAAATAAAAGGAATGAAGATCAAAAAGGAAGAGTATAAATTGCAAGCCTTTGCAGATGACCTAGTATTTATACTAGAGGACCCATTGGAAACAGCATCTAAATTAATTGAAAAGATAGAAGAATATGGAAAAGTAGCAGGATTAAAAATAAACAAAGATAAAACAAAGATATTAACAAAGAATATGCTAGCAAGGCGAAAGAAAGAATTGGAAGAAGTCTTAGAAATACAAGTCACAAACAGGGTTAAATACCTAGGGATATATATTACACCAAGATGTAGTACATTGAAGGAGGATAATTATGTTAAACTTAAACGACAGATTGCAATAGATCTGACAAAATGGGAGAATTTACAATTATCAATGATTGGGAGAATATCCACTATTAAGATGAATATATTGCCTAGGATATTATATCTATTCCAGACAATTCCAATTCGTCTAGGGAAAGAGTTTTTTGATGATCTAAATAAAATTGTATTGAAATACATCTGGCAGGGTAAAAAAGCAAGAATAAAGCTTAAATTACTACAAGATGCAAGAGTAAGAGGTGGGTTTGCCTTGCCTAACTGGGAATTATATTACCAGGCGACAAATCTGATGTGGGTAAAGGACTGGATAACTTTAAGAAATAATAGATTATTGACCTTAGAGGGACATGACCTGTTGTTGGGCTGGCATGCTTTCTTATGGTATAAGGGAACAAAAACACAGGGCTATTTTAGAAGGCACTATATTCGAGAGGCATTGTTTTTAAACTGGGAGAAGACAAGAAGACAATATTATTTAAAAGTTCCACGATGGATATCCACTATTGAAGCCTTTTCTTATCCAATAACATATAAAAAGGAACAAACAGTTAGATATACTGAGATATTGAATGAAAAGGGTGAACTTAAAACTATGCAAGCGTTGGAAGAACAAGGTATAAAAATGAACTGGTTCTCATATTTGCAAATACAATCTAGATTCGATAAAGATTTTAAAGCAGAAGGTATCTATGATGAGCTGACTGTTTTAGATAAAATTTTGATGGGTGCTGATGAAAAGGTGATCAAAAAACTTTATGGACATTTACTAGAATTTAAGATGGAGGAAGAACAGGTTAAAGATACAATGATTGCATGGGGGAAAAATTTTGGATATGGAATTGATTTAGAGAAGTGGCAAAAACTATGGTCTCAAAACTATAAAATGACAATGTCAACTGCATATAAAGAAAACTTGTATAAGATGTTTTACAGGTGGCATTTACCTCCAGCAAGGATTGCGAGAATGTACAAGAACAAGTCTGATAAATGTTGGAAGTGTCATCAGAAGCCCGGCACATATTACCATATGTGGTGGACATGCCCAGAAGCTAAAAGATATTGGATTAAAATCCACACATGGTTGGAAAAAATGACAAAACAACATATAGACTTTAAACCAGAGACATTCCTATTAGGAATTATACCTGAAACATATAGTAAAGAACTGAAATATTTGATTGTAAATGTTTTGACAGCGGCTAGAATTGTATTTGCTAAAAATTGGAAAAATGAAAAAGTACCTATGCAGGAGGAAGTCATTAAGAAAATTATGGAATGTGCAGAGATGAGTAAATTAACATTTGAAATTAGAGAGCAAGAAGACAAACAATTCTATATGATATGGGATTTGTTTTATCAATGGTTGGATGAAAAGATATAGTAATGTAATAGATCAGCAAATTATATAATAGAAACTTGACAAACTGATATAAATTACTAAATATATATATATATATAATCAATGGATAAAAATGATATAAATCTTATTATGAAAGCTGGTGTCATAGACTAGTAACAAATGAATAATAATTGACAACTGATAAATATATAAATATGTGTTGGATAGATGGCATGAGACTTTATATAAATGATGAGTGAAGACTATGAAAGGATGGCACAAATGATTGGTAACTGGCTGACACACGGTTTAAAATGGAAGATGGTCTTTTATGCTTTTTATGCTATTGTTTGTTTGTGTTTGTTGTAAAAAATAAAAAATTTACTAAAAAAAAAAAAAAAAAAAGCTTCTCAGGAGCTATATCCTGCACATAAGGACCTCCCATGCATGCTGCCCTGGAAGGAGACTTATCTTGAATCAGTGGGGGGTTAGGGCTTTTCAGTGGCACCCCAGCACTTTGGCATTCTCTTCTCCCAACAGTGTAGCCAGTTGCTTTCCAGGCATGTTTTAAGAAAATCCTCAAAATGTATTTCTGTACTTTAACCTTTCCCCTACTGAAGCTATGCTTTTATCTGCTGTTGGGCGTTACATTGACGCTGTCTATTCTGGGTTGCGTTTGCTTTATTTCTTGTTTGATGCTGTGATGCCATGTTGTTTTATGTTTTGATGTTGCTTTATAATACTGTTATTTTATTTTGTTTTTTATTTATGCTTTGATGGTTATTTATTGGAATTGTTAACTGCTGCAGGCTGCCTTTGCTGGGAGTATTGCAGTATAAAAATGAGCCAGATAAATAAATTGATTCTAGTTCTACGTTCAAAAGCTCTTTTCTGGCAGAAATTGTTAGAGTTTCCTACCATTCCAGTTTTCCCTCTATTTTGATCTTTGGATATCTATCAGGAGGTCATTCCTCAGGTACAGAAATCTAAGTGATATATGGGGCTAGCTCTGTTGACCCACACACTGCATTAAATGTCATAATTCTGTTAACGTGGTGATGGAAAGATCTTGTGCATTGGTTGAAGGCTGGCATATCATTAAGGCCTAGGAGCTGATTAATAAACTATTACCTTGTACTTCCATTCTGTACAGTAGCAATGTAGAATTTCCCCATTGGGTACTATGGAGGTGTCAATCATTTGCACTTTCAAGAACATACTTGGGTCTCATTATTTTTGAGTTGATTGAAGTAGATTACTTAATGCATAAGTGATCTAAAGATTTTACTTTTCAATTGCCTTTTCTATTTTTGTTCGAATTATTTAAGTTTCATTCAATTAAAAGAAAACACAGAAATGACTCTTGTCAGCTAATATGCCAGAACACCATGAAATTGGCCGCTAATACTAATGCTTTAATAGATGTGCACCACAATCAGTAATGAAGTTGTATGAAGTCACACTGCACACTCTGTTCATATACATTTGGAAGGGGAGACTTTTAGAGCCTAATTCATATGGGAAGGAAGGGCTAATAAAGATATTCCTGTTTGTTTATTACATTGTAAAGAATTGTGATCTTGAATTTCCAATGGAAACTACTTTCTACTCTGTAGAATTTGAATAGCAGCAATTGCCTACTGGACTAAACTTAACTGGGCTCCATCTGGGCTGCCCCACCTCACTTTATGATAATTTCCAATCCAGCTGGAAGACACCTTTATCCACAGAATAACATCTTGTGGCCTATGTCCAGCTAATTTATGTACATTAAATAGGTGCCTGGTCATAGAATTGATCACACAATGCCTTCTGGATTTAGAACTGCATGTTAGAGCTCTGCTAGGGGACATGTCCTCAGATGAGGAAGGTGGGAAGGAAGCGGAGCCAGAAGCACCAAATGCCAGCAGTCTTATCACTGGAGAATCCAGCAATGCTGGAGTCTGTGACCCCCCAACTCTACTTTTGACAAAGCCAACAAGTTCACAGGACCCCTTGCACATACTCACTGACAGTAACTCAAACTTAGAAGTTCAAATCACTTAGTACTAGGCAGAAGTATTGAACAAAGATCTGTGAGACTAGGCTGAAGCTGCCATAACCTAAAGATGAAGCAGGCACATAAGCAGAGAGGACAAAAGCCAGGAAACTTATCTATGGGATTCCTTCGGGGAGGTAGATAAGAAGGAAGCAAGTCATTAAGGAAAAAAACAAAGGACCTAAACCAGAAAAAAAAGTTGGGCCTGAGCACATGGAAACCCCAATCCCATCAACAACTGCCAGACTTGTGAATCAACAAAGCAAGGACTTTTGGGGATAAAAGGGGTCCCAAAGCCCACCCACTCTGAGTTGTCTGAGTCGTCTGAGTCACCTTTGGATCCAGATTTGGCCTTCCGTCCCTCTAGCTAGTGCCTGGCAGCCTAGTTGGGAAGGACGCGGGTAAGTGTGGAAGAGCGTGTGTGTGTGTGTGTGTGTGTGTGTGTATGAGAAAAAGCAAATGTACCTTGCAACCAGTAAAGTTTTGCTGTTACTTTAAATTCACTGGGTCTCTGTGTATTACAAAGAACCTCTTGTGCCTCAGTGTTTGGTTGGAAGTGATTTGTGTGTATCCCTAATTATTTCCCGGCTGTTGACCAGGGCTGTGTGTCTGTCTGCTCCAGCCGCACCTATCTGGAAAATCCAAGTAGAAAGCAAGGGGGGCTGACAAGATCCACGCGCCTCAACAGGCTGTGAGTGTGTGAGTGAGTGACCATAAGCCAAACCTGGGAGCAGCGTGTGTAACAGATCCAGGATCAGAGAGCTGAAATTCACCGATCCGAGAGGCTAGCCAAAAGGCACGTGAAGATGTTCAGGAGAGCAGACATTGCAGCTCCTTTTTGATCAGCCTCAGCTGTGTACCAGGTGGAGGCTCAGTGTGGCTTATTTGTTGTTCTTACCCTCTTTGGACAGTGCTGGGAATAACTTATCTAAAACTTAACTCTTGTCTGTAAAAGGCTTGCTTTGTTGTGTTTTGGCCTTTAGATTTTTGTCTCACATTGTCTCTTGCGTCTCCTTTGAATTTATTGCCTGATTGATAGTCTATGAGTCTAGATCTGTGACTTGCCCACTGGACCATGAACATAATCTATCCTCAGAGGTATTTTGAAAGGACTTTTTCAAAAGATTGGTTAACTTCAGTTAGCAGCGAAAAAGCCTGAACTTGCTTATCTTTGGCCTGTGGTCAATTCACAGCCTCCTAATTTATTCCCTGGAAGCCGAAAACTGCAGTTCAATTTAGGTCAACTCTCCAGTTTTTGTAGGATCCCTACTATATTTGATGGGAGAGCCATGGCATCTTATCTTTACATACTAGTCTAATGTAAATCCTGATGGGCCTTTACAAGGGCAGATTGCAACACCCTTTTCTCTGCAAAACTCCTATAACTGCTGCTTCTGCCTTGGGGTATGGAAGAAACTGAAATGATTACACATCTGCTTTTACAGTGTAGTGTTTTTGGCCTTATGCCAGTTGTGATTTCTCCTTTTTTACTAATAAGGCCAGGATAGTCAGATGATTATTGTTTTGCTGGCCCTTGCCTGAAATAATGTTTTTGATTTGATAGCTTCCATAAAATTCTTCAGTAGCTATTGGGTTCAATCAGAATAAAAGGCACAATCTAGAAAAACCTACTCCTTAGTTTCAATCATACCCGATTCTACAACATATGATGAGTTGTTGGGGTGATAGCAACTAAGTTACACCAGTGTCTGAAAGGCAGTGGTATCAAAGTTGGCAAGATGGAGTGTCATGATGCAAGCCTTGCTCCTTTAAAATATGCATTTTGCTATGCTCCATCTATGATCTTACCGATTCTAACACCCCTTGAATTCCCCTGCTAAATAAGTAGAATATCACAGAATGTTCAGAAACAGTCTGATGGCAACAGATTAGAATTAAACATATTGATTCTACAAATGGTTTCTTTGTGCAGCTAATTTACTCTCCTCTCTGAGCCAGCAGGCAGAACCCTTCAAACAGTAGCATATCAGTGTGCATTGCTCTTCCCCTACTCCCAAGTTTGAACTGCACCATCCTGCAAAGTTGACTAATAGTTACATGCGGAAAAGGGAAAGAGATTGCTTAATTGATTTTATTTACTAAAGCTTTTACGCCACTCCAATCCCATAGGACTCTGAAGGGCTTACTGGCTCTCCTGCAGTAAGAAGGTTAAAACAAACAAATCAGCATGCAAAAATTAAATTACAAATACAATAACCCTGATCCTCAAGGAACACTCAAGACTACAAGCAGGCAGGAAAAGAAAACCCATAACAAGAGAGGTTCATTTCTCATTGGCGTTGTGCCCTAAGGTTCTATGGAAAAGCCACGTTCTAACCATTACTTTTGAAATTCGTCAAAGCTGTGAACGTACATCCTTCTCTTTGATCATTCTTGCTCAAGTTAAGAAATGTGGCTGTTCCTCGATTTCAGCCTGAGTTGTGATTCAAGGCAATCACATGGCACATGACAATATTTGCAGATTCTGTATCTAGAAATGAAATCCGGGCAAGGATGAGGCGGGACATGCTTTTGCTTAGCAACCAGGAATTCCAGCCTATGCAGTTTTAAGAAACATCAAGAACATAGCAACTGGGAGGGTTTAGGCGGAAGTGGACCTGGTGTGACTTGAATTAAGAAAGAAGAGGAAAAAAATAGTGGCTGTGGGATGAGGGGTTCCAGTTATTTAGCAAGACATACAATTGGAACTCCTAAAGACAACGTTTGTGCCATACTATAATGCTCCTTCCAGAGATTACTCTTCTTATTGGGGAGGACAAATCTCACTGTTGGTTCTGGATAACTCCATTTCCCAGAAATCTCTATGTATGACATTAGTTTTAAGTTCATCTCTGTGGCTTGAAGAATTTAATCTTCCATCTCCTGGGTCAGAGGACTCATATCTGAAAGCCACAGCAGAACCTCAGGCTCCCTTCATCCCGGTCAACAGCTAAATAGCAAAGTAGTTAATTCCCTAACCTTAAAATACAAACTCTTGCCTTGCCCGGTTCCAGCTTGCTTTGTCTTTGCTCTCCTTTGTCTTACCTTATTGGAAATGCTCAGCTGAGCTTGCTTTTTGGAAGCAAATTTTTGCCCAGAACTCCATCCAGGCATGTTTCTCTTCACTGTAATTTATTGGGTTTTGCTTTTTTTTTTTTAAACACCTCATCTTTCTATCTCTTTCAGGTCATCCAGAGTATCTGGGAGCATGGTTACCAATCCATTCCTGATTAAGAAATGTTCCTTTTCTTCTCTAAGCATTTTTGCTGTGACTTGGGATGATTAGTTCTTGTAGAATAAATTAGTGATTTCCCAGCTGTTCCTATTTAATCTTAACTACTGGTGTACTTGTTGGTGTGGATACGAGTGTGAGGACGTTTAAACTGAATACCTGCTTTGAGTCTTGAGGTGTCCTTTTTGTCACTGAAGAAAAAAGCCCCCTTTGCCATTCTATTCCGCACCTAAATCACCCTTTAATATTAAAACAAAGGAGAGTTTATTTTTCATAATGACTTGGTAAAATATTTATAAAAAAACAAACACGAGCTTGTGTTTTCCTATGAGCAACTGAAGATGATTTGTCAAAAGTGATCACGCTTGTTTTCTTTTCTCTGTAGACAGAAAATTAACACTGAAACACTCCATTCTGCCTTAGTAACTTTCCCTGTATCGGTTGGTTATGAGCCCTACGGAGCAATTTCCATTTATTCTCCAGGAGCCTGGGAGGAGGATAGAACTGCTCCTTGACACTGCATCATTGTACCATAATGCCAGCATCCATTACGAGCAGCAGATGTTTGGTAATGACAATTGAGAAGTGAATAGGTATGTGCGGAATCTCTAGAGATACTTTTCTAGCAGAAAGACTTTCCTTTCTTCAGATTTTTGCCACAGCAGAAGTCTCCAAATCTCTCCGGTACCTTTTCTTGAGCAGAGATGGCAACAACAGTAAGCGGGGGTCCAATATGTTAAAGTCGACATTCTTAGTCGAACTGTGATTGCAGGGCTAGAGATGATGATGTGATATTATTTATGAGCAAAATGTTCTTTACGTGGGAGAGGGGGATGCAAAGCTATAGTTTATGGAGTTCACCTTGCATGGACATCACTCCAGTCATTTGAGACTGCTGGCCAAGTTCTCATCAGCTCATGTGCTATGATAGCCCTGGGAGCAGAAGAAATCTTAGGTTTACTCAAGCATCTGAAGAAAATGCTGGCCTGATGAATTAGGCATAGGGGCAGATTAAAGAGAGAGCCAAGTGGATATCTCATAAAAGCAGGTGCCATGACAGAGAACTCAATGAATGGTATATTTACCCATCTATTTTATGTCAAGTGATGATGGGACACAGAGCTAGTGCTCTGGAGATCTAAATATGTGAAGAAGTTAAGGGAAGAAGCTTGTGCCTTCTGATTTATAGGAGTTGTAGACCACTATCTGGATGGAAACAAGCTGGGGAAAGCTGATTTAGGGTTCTGAAGGTCAATGATATTCTTGGAATTAGGTTTAGAAAGAGGCCAGCAACAAATGGATATAATACTGATGTAAAATTGTAGGACAACTGTTTTGGTCCAAGTCTGCTCTGCTTCTGTAGACAGAGATGCTCACATACAGGAAGTACAGGAAGAAATGTAATCAGGATATGCCCAAGATCTGTGTAACAGTAGCCACTCATACCTTTTCAAAAAATAAACCAGCTGCAATAGCCACTTTGCTTCTAAAAGCAAGGGTAGATCCGACAGCACTTTCTTATATGGAGCTCATTCTTTGTAGGAATAATAACCAGTTGTGTTATCCTTACTCCTACACATAGTAATTTATGTTGTGTGACCACTCAGATCTGTCACATGACAGAGCCATTTCAGCAGATTGTATTATCAAGACCTGAGCAATTGGCAGAAGGACAACTAAAATGGGTTGCCTGGCTGAAGTTTTTTCATGATGAACCCAGGCACAGTATTTCATTTGTTTCTTCCTTTTAAACTGGGTAGCAGTTAATCCTTATAATTTTTTCAAGTAACTTGCCAGTTATCAAGCTTTCTGACCAAGAATTTCTAGGCTTATGTTTATTTGACCCCATTCCTCTGCAATCTTTCCATTTCCCAGGAGATAGAAAGCATAATTGCCCATGACTCCTTGATTACTGTGGCAAATCTTTCATCTCATACTTCAGAGTGAATTTCATTTTTGGCTCTTCTGACGTGCATGTATCTACATTAACTGAAGGCGTTCATTTATTTCTATCTTCTCAATACAGGCATGTTGCTTCCTGATCACTGCAAGCCTGGTTTAACTTCTATTTTATCATCTCTTTATGTTTTACCTCCCTTGCATTGCAACAGTCTTGCATTTTCCATTTCCCTTCCCTGCTTTAAAGCGACTTCTAAAGCCTTCCCTTTCATTACATCCTTCCTTGCTTTGTATCAATAATTACCTGTCATTTTATACTTTTGGCCTTTCTAATGTTATATTTGCTCATTCCTCCTTTGTATTCAGCTTAAGTAACACAGTTATTACTTTCTAGTTTTAGCTAATGAAAAATAGTTTCTATATGACCACATTGATTTCTTGCTAATTCTTCTTTTTTACTTTCCCAGAATGGCTTTCGACTAACAATTCTGTTTCAGCTATGAAAAGGTCATGTACAGGTGATGTAAGTAAGCTGTGGTAATCAAGTGTTAACTTGCAATCAGATAAATGAGTGGTGAAGGTAAGATTTTGAGGCCCCTAAAGAAGATCTAAAGGCTACCAAATCTGGGGGAGGTGGCAACAGACATGGAGAGGAATTCACTGGTCTCACAGAACTGATCCACAGCATCGAAAACCTGGTGAGTAATTCTCCCCTTCTTGTGGAACCTCATCCAGATGATCCCCAGGCTGCCAGAGTTGAGTCATGTGGCAAGAGAAGGAGAGTACTTTTTAATATGGGTTTACTGCTCTTCGGAAAGTGCACTAAACCCATGTTTAAAAACATGAAAAAGAGCTGACCGGTAGGTGATAGGACAGAGAAGTGGAAGAGAGATCCCACCTCCCCGATACCCCCATCCACACCCGCCAGCTTTTTTCTGGGCTTTTTGCAGAACAGCACTAAATCCATATATATTTAAAAATAATTCTAAAGAAGTAAGAAGAGGGGGTAGCAGTTGCAAGGTGAAGAGGGAAATTGCTCTCTCCTGCACTGAGCAATCTGCCCACCTGTCTGCCTTTTTCAGAGATATCATCCACAGAGTGGGTGGAGGCTGTCAAGTAAAGCAGAATAGAACAGAACAGCAACTTGATTGATTTAGTCATCTCACCACATCAAAAGTAGAAAACCAATACAAGTATGCAAGTAAATACAAAGAAAACAGTATGAACAAATTCATAGTAAGTCATCATTCCTGCAGTTAACCCCAATCTGATCTAAAGTAAAGTAAAACAGGAGATTGTCCAATTCTACCTAGAAGATCCCACCTATCTACAGGTCAGGTTTTGACAGAAGTCTAAACCCCTGGACCACCTGTCAAAATTCACTTCCTTCCTGAGCCTTAGCCCCACATCCCATTATGGTGAACAATTAGTGGACATCTTTCCTGTTGGTAGAAAATCCCCCAATGGCTATATCTGTCCCACATTAAATCTATCAGGACTGCCCCAGCTTTCTGTTTCATTAGTGAGGATTGGGAAGCATGGCAGTGCAATTTTCATCTGCATCCTTTTCTGCTGACTCAAGGACTGGAGAAATGCACCTCAGTACAGCTGTGAAGAAGAGCCCACAGTTTGATCCATGGGTGCAGGATAAAATCTAAGCAAGCAAGGTGTCAACCAATCGGTATTGCTCAACTATTTCCAACAGCAGCCACACGTGGGGAAGGGCAATCATTTAATTGGGAGCTAAGAGCCAAGAGATTGATTCAATTTGTCATCTAACAGTAAGCCAAAACTGCTGTTAGATTCATGCTTTTATAGCCTCCCTAGAGTGAGATAATGGAAGCATAAAGAGAGGCAATGGCAGAGTGTTAAGATGGGAAGTAGATTTTTTGTTGGCATTTTCTGTATTTGAAACACCTTTGATCTCTCCTAAAATGTGAATTGTCCTTTCCCTAGCTTTGACAAGTATCACCAAAAAGATTACTGCAATTCACTAAAATAATGTTCACTTTTTTTTCTAATACCATGTGTCCTAGATCTTTCAGAAGTTACAATGCTACTTTTCCCCTAGCCTTTCATTCTTTGTTGTTGCATGTATGCTACAAACATGCATAGAAATAGGCATTTTGTGAATTCCCCCAGCATGAATAAATCATGTACCAGTTAGAGATGATACCAAATTGCTCAGTTTGTCTGTATGGGTGTATGAATATTTCAGCAGTGGGTTTTTCTTCAGTAATTTTTTTTCAACTTTGTGTATGTATTTACTCACTCTTGATTATTCTGATGTGACCACAGTGATATTATTGTGATATTATTCCCAAATCTGGGAAGTTTCATGGTGTTATAGTGCCTTCTCCCTCATTGTCCAAATCCAGGGGAAAAAAAAGTAGAAGTTGGTGGTTGAGGACAGGAGCCAGAATAAATTGTGCAGAAAATTTTTCACTATCTAGACACACTGGCAGAAGAACCCCTTGGAAAACTGTTTCCTGCTGGTTAATTTATTCAGCTAGCTCAATATTGTCTAAACTGACTGCTGGGTATCTGGTAAAGATCTTTCCCATTTTCTCTGGTGATCTCATGAATTGATCCTAGAAATTTCTGCGCATAAAACCACCCTACCATTGGATCAGATTTTTCTTCCATAGAATGCTAGCATATCAGAAGGTGCTACATCCTTGGAAAAGCTATTGGGGTCAAGGAGGGCTTATTGGCACTGTCTGGTTGCCCCAGTGCCAGAAGGGGACTGCATAGATTAATTCATGCTTACTTGTCTTTGTAGGCTGTGTGGGATTTCTCAAAACCTTTTCCAGGACCAAACGGCTCTCCCACTGATGCATAATAGCTTTTCTTCCATAAGTACAAAAAGCAAACCTCCCTATGCAGAGAAATATTAATGTCAGGGGAAAAAGATTCTTGAGTTCAAGTCCAGTCATACCTTCACCAGTTTAGTTAATATGGAAACATCATTTTCTTTCCATCAATTAGATATTAAACCCTCCAAGCTGTAATCTATTTCTGAAGAGCTATAGCCTATGGACTTTCTCCAACCTAGTGTTGGATTCACATTGCTAGATTTCAACTCATAATTCCCACAGCCAAAGTTTGTGCTGTATTGACTGGGGATTATCAGAAAGTCCAACATATCCACCAACTGTTTGGTGGAGCCTACTATGTAAGTAAACTTGACTTTTTTTTTTTTTTAAGGCTTGTAATAACACTGAGCGGGTGGCCAGGGTATGCTAATTGCACTGAAGACTGAGTTTCATCCCATCTCATTTTAGAAATGAAATGTTCATTGTATGCTGTATTGGATTTCTTTCCTTTACAAATTATGGTTGGCGGTCTGTGCAGAACAGTTCCCATCAACCTTGAATGAGGGATGCTGGAAGCAGCAATTCAGCAACATTTGGAGGGCCACAGGTTCTCTATCTCTGTAGTAGAGGAATAGAAGTTTAAACTAGACTTGCTTAATCAAAGCATAATAGGCTCACAGGGAATTCAATTTCAGTAGTATTATGGAAACATGAAGGAGCACTCACAAGAAGTAAAAAGCAAAGTCTTTTATGTAGAAATGTCAAAGCAAGTGGAAACATGGAAGAAAATAGGGATTGAAATGCAGGATAATAAACCTTTACAAAAGAGTGTTCAATTTATGAACATTGCCTATATAACACATCACTACTTAACCTGGGAGCTGAAACATATGTAGAGACAGGGATCCTGTTATGATGGTCCTCTTCAAGAGAGCAGTACATTTGAGTGGTTCCTTTCTTCTTTAGCAGACAATGTTGTAAAAGCTTCTGTGGACATCTGGGATGGGCAAATAGACCAGGTGGTTGATACAACTTCACTCCTGAATGCTCTCCTTCACTGAGTAAAGTAAATGAGATTCCTAGTGTTCAAGGCAGCTGGGGGTGGGGGGAAGGATAGAATGAAGCAAATACAATGGCTAGAGTAACTTTGAAAAAACTCAGAATAAGCTGGCTAAACACAGATTTAGGGAAAACTCAGGGGAAATGGTGACTCGGTTTGCAGTGTGGAAATCTGCTCATTCACTTTTTGCTGCAGTTCTCACTGAGTCCCTATGTTTCTTTTGATTAATTTCTGCATCTATTTTGAAATTTGAATCCAAGAGTTTAAACATTTGTACATATTCCCTTGTGCATTTCTCCTGGTATTTTTTTCTATGCACTTTTCATATAGAGGAGTCAGAATTTGTGCTCACCCTTTCTTAGTTCTTTGTATGCTGTTCAGGTAGAATAATGGGATTAAAATATTGTAAAATTACATAAATATAAATACAGTATATACATTTTTATGAATATTGTTGAATTGTGAACATATTGCAAAATTGTAAAAAGTATGTTTACAAGTACAGGACAGAAACATTGGAAAAATCCATACTAATTTCTTTGCTGTATGTTATATATAACAGCTATCTAAAAGATGAGTTCTGCATCAGAAATCATTAGGAAGAGCTATGAAAATAGAACTGCCGGTGCGGAAATAATAATAATTAAAAAAAAGTTTAGTACAAATAGATTTGAAATACTGAATTTTAAGAAGCAGAAAAATTGGGAAAAAGGGAGAATCTCCAGAGCCTTAGGGCTGTGGAATCCAATTTTATATATACTATATCAGTGTTAGTTATTAGTTGTTAGTAGAAAGAAGTAATAGGTAGGTAGCATTAGTCTGGTGACTTTCATCAAGATTGATCTTTTAGATTCTCCCTTTACCTTACAGGGCCATACTTGATAAAGCTGTATATATCAAAGTGACTTACAAACAGTCAACAGTCATAAATAAGCACACAATAAATTATAGATGTAATATAGATAAAGAATTTATTGTGTTTTTAATTTATAATTGATTACACGTAACCCACTTTGATAGGAATTGCATTCTCAAAGACAGCATAACAAATAAATGAACACATTTTAATTCATCACCTGATGCACACATCAAGCCACAGGCAAGTACAGGGTTTAGTCAGTATTGATTCCGTATTGATTTTATGCATGACTGTATGGACTGGACAACTGCATTTGATCTTGGGCAGTGTTTACTATTTGAATCTGGACTTCTTGGGTATGCTACGTAATGGATACAACTTACTTGGTGAGGCTGATTGCTAAAGAAAACTGTCTAAACTTACTGATGCACATCTGGCTGAGCTGCTAATGACTTTGACTAAGTACTGGGCCAGAATTATTCTTTCCATCTTTCACTGCCATGGTAACAAAACTAAACAGCTGGAAAGAGGATCTGGTATATCATGATGGTGTGAGAAGCTAGTAAAATCTTATGTAAACCTCACGTTTCCATAAAGTTGGGTATAAAAGAGATGAGATGGTTTAAGCCATTCTTCAGGGCATTACGATATGGATAGGTAAAAGCTATTGTTGCTTATTTTAGGAAGCATGTTCATGACACAGCACTGACACAAGAAAGGATTCTTCAAGATATCAAGCAACATATACAAACCAGATAAGCATGAAAGGGTGGTAATGCCTCTTCTGAAATGACATGAAAGTTTTAATTTGAATCCAGCATATTTTCAGAAAGTCATTTCCTTTTCCATATCATTACAATCCTCAGCAATGGACTTCTACAAAAATTCTCTCTAAATAATGATTGCTTATTTGCATGAAACCCTGACAAGCTGCATTGATTAATTGTTCTACATTCTGCAGAAAGCATTTAACAGATTTTCAACAAATATAAAACACATTCAGGTTTTTTTTGGGGGGGGGAACTAGTAGCATGTTAAGATTACTAATTATATTCCTATTACTGTTACTATTTTGGGGTAGAAAAACAATAAAGGAAATTATCCACAGACTATTTTTAAATTCTACATTGACGAATCATATATTTACTTGCTGCTGGCCTTAATATTGCCTAAATGACCGATGCCATTTACACCCTTCTTTCCCTTTAAATTGCTTTCCTGTCAAGAGAAATGCTCTACTACAAAGTCTATCTGTTCCTTTAATACTTTTTGCAGCGTACACATGACACATAATATAGCTTTACCAAAATAACAAAAGAAAAATGAATCTTTCCTCCCTATGGGCATGATTCTATGTGACCATGCACAATGTCTGATAACTTGGATTCGATGAAGGACAAGTTGAAGTCATCACAGCATCGATATTTAGGCAAATGTTTGTTGACAGCACTTTCTTCGGTTTCGATATAAAATTTGTTTCACTGAAAAAAGAATCCTCTAATATGAGATATGATCTAAGACGAAGACAGCGGGATCTAGGAAGCGTGCCTTTTTCCTGGCAGCCCTGACCATGGGGCAGCCCTTCCCTCCACAATCCAGCAGGCCCCTACCCTTTTAGCCTTCCAGACGGCCATAGGCAGATGGCTTTTGTGCAATGGGAGTCTGTGGGTGGTTTGTTGGGGCATCCCAGGAGGATGAATGAGATGCCAGGTTTTAGTCTTTGTTTTTATGGTTTGTAATTGTTTTTGTGTTTTTATTGTTGTTGTGAACCCCCCAGAATTGTGTTCTAAGATGGGCAGCCATATACATCTTTTAAATAAATAAATGAAAAAGATTTTATCTACTTTCAACGCTTTATATGATTCCTGCTTGGAACCCTCTTGACTGCCCTACAGAAATGAATGGAAAACAAGGAGCTGTTTGAGAACTGAGATATTTAGAACTTCTTCAGATGATAAAGCAAAGGCCATCATTACTTCTAAGGTTAGACGAATGGATTATAAGCAGGCAGAAACACCACGTTGATCTTGTCTGTGCTTGCATCTAAGCAGGATTATGTCTGGTTAATGCTTGGATGGGAGAACAGACCTATAAATTAGAGTGGGAAATCGCAAAACATCCTGGAAGGAGGTAATGGAAAATAATTTCTACACTATTGTCAAGAAAACTGCATGGTTTTGTCCCTAATGTAACCAGAAGTTGCTTGATTTGGAGGTGCCTATCTTTTTATTAGGAATGGAGTGATGGGAACAACATTATCACATTGGGTTAGGTGTAGATTTCAAATAGATGTACTGAAAGAAACGAGACTAAGATCAATATATCAATTTAGTTCATTAATCTACTCCATGCACAGTGCTGGTTCTCTTCAAATTATAGTTTGCAGATCAAGGACAGACTTAATGCTCTTCATTTTGCATTTTATTTTATTTTAATTGTGTACATTTTTATTTGAACTGTATTTTTTAGTGGGTTTTATTGTAAACCACTCAGAGAGCTTCAGTTAGTAAGTCATTTAACCATTTTAATAAACAAAGAAAGAATACTTAAATTTCTATTCCATCCTCTCTTCAGAGGAAGTTATTCATGCCCCCCACCCCCAAATAGTTCACATTCTGTCCACCTGTATGTACGTGATGTTTCCTTTTAACAAACTTTGCTTTCCAACTCTAATTTAGATGGTTAATATAAAATGCACACACCTTGGAATCAATCCCATTGAGCTCAGTAAGGTTTACCTTTGAATAGGACTGGGCTGTATGATGGACACCTTCTTACTGGCTGCAGCTATAGCATTAAATAGAGTTCGTGGCAGAAAGACGGGGTGCTAAACTGAAGACTGAGTAAATTCCATCTACAGTTGTGGTGACTATGCATGAACGAAATATAAGTATCACCCTGCTAATCAGAAAAACGGTGACTTAGGTCTGAATCCTCCATGACTGGATAACTTTGGACTAATTTTTTTTTCTCAGCCAAACCTTTATGAGAAATAGTTCTGAAGGTAAAGGAAAACATACATCATTCTGAGTGCCTATTAGAAAGGAAGGATAAAAAAGTGCCTATTAGAAAGGAAAAATAAACACTATGTTTATTTTTGTATTATATACAAAAATATAATATGATAACATTTGTCTTCTTTTTTTCTCCCTTTATCATCTTTCAGATTGCAACTCTCTCTTGGTCTTCCTTAGAGGCAGATAAAATATCATCTCCATTATGGAGAGATAACAAGATTTATTGTTCTTGCTACCTTCATCTTTTATGAATTTTTTTCTATCTTTTCATTGGTTTTATTGTAATTTCTTTGTTTTGATTGTTGTGAGCTGCTCAGAGTCACTGGGAGTTGGGCAGCATGCAAGTTTAAATAAATAAATAAACAGAAATTGGAAAATGAAGGAGTTCAAGCGTTTCCCAACTTTATGACACTAAAAGGGGTTACTAATATTCACTGGACAAGAATATCTCAGAACAATATTAGATAGCAACAAAAGTTTAAAAACAGCTATTAAAACAGAAACATAAGGAATATAAGATACCAATTATTAAATATTTTAACTTTTTATACATCTGCAACAATGGGCGCACAAACACACATACAGAAACAGTAAATGAATGGTAAAGAGATAATTTTTTAGCAAGTATCTAAAAGATCCCAGAGTTGGCACTTTCTAAATACTTCTATGAATCATTTTGAACATCTTAGTATGGAGCAAATAAACCAAAAAACCAAAACAATTGAAAGAGCAAATTTGCAACCGAAAATGGTGTTTGTGGCAAGGGAATTCAAAATTTCCCAGACACCTATTACTTTATGCTCCTATAGGCTATATGTGCCAGCTTTCTAGGGAAAGTGGTGGTCAGCGCAGTTTATGTACTTGGAAGCCAACGGGTGAGGGCAGGATGGGAGAATCCTCTTGAGTCGCATAATAATGTCTGGTATGGAGCAACATGCATCAGTGTTTTCCTATTTCTGAAAAAAGGTGGCATATTTCAAATCTAGGTGAAGACAGTACCCTCTAGCAGAAGAATCTCCTCTAGAGATGATGCATGAACCTCCATGAAAAGTTCTCATTATAATAATGTCAACAAAGATAAATGGCTCAGCCTACCTTCACTTTATATCATTTCCGTTAGGTTGAGGTAATAAATCTGTTGCTCTTTTCCAATGTAGCTGATGTGTTTAAAACAAATTTCTGTGGAAGGTTTGTGTGTGTGTGTGTGTGTTTTTTGAAAATAAGTTCTTTTCAACAATATGTTTTTACATTTATATTGATATTAATTTTGATGGACAACCACACTTTCTGAAAACTGTGGCAAAAGACATCTCTGCATACACATTAATTAGGGATCACAGGCAAGGTTAGAATTTATAGATAATATTTCCCAAATAGTTACTTGTTTATTTGTATTACTCCATTAGCCATGCTGGAAATCTATTAATATAAATTAAGGGTGGAAAAACTATGGCCTCTCAATCACATTCAACCCTTAGCCCATTTCGGGGGTTCCTAGCTCCCCCTCCCATCGCACTGTTGAAATATGGAGTCAGGACCACTAATTTGTATTCATCTGAATTATTCACCTGAGATTTCTGGCCTTTGTTTTAAATAAATAAGTTACACCTAAATAAGCTAGAATGTGTATTTAGAAACAAACCTGATTTCTACTTCCTCTTCAAAAGATCTACCCAATTTTTGGGCCCACCTACACTGATGGGAAAACTAGCAAAAAATTCTACAGCACTGATATTAACAGAGCTATTATATGGCTGGTGTGGGTCTTCCGGGCTGTGGGGCTGTGTTCTGGAAGTTGTGTTTCGTATGCCGGCCATGAAAGCCTTCGACAATACATAGAGCGATTATAATTTGTGAACACCACTTACGTTTTTCTCCATCTGTCTAGAGATGGGTGGATCTGGTTTCAGTTCTGCCTGTTCCACTGTATTCATAATAAGAATATTCCTCAGTCATCTGTAATATTATCTGTTTGTTTTCTTTTTAAATCTTTGTTACCTCCTTTGAAAGAGTATTCAGAGATATTAGGGCTGGGTTACACTTTGGATTCAGTTTCAGAAAATGTTCTGCAGCACATGGGGGAATGTAATTTGCACCTGTCTGCAACTTTTTAAAGCAGCCTTGTCTTTTCCTGGAATCACAGGGGTGCTTTCTGCACTGGTGTCAAAAAAGTGATCAAACTCCTTCTGTGAACAGAATAATAGAAGTGAAGAGTTGATGGTTCAATCTGCAATGGTGTTGCCTTTCAATACTGCTCGTGGCAAGGAAAATTCCAAGCCCTGAGGTTTTTTTGTTTTTAGAAAGACAATCTGTGATCATTTTAGAAAATAGTATTTTCCTGTCTCTGCTTCAATTTCCATATCACTACCATCCCATAGAGAAAATGACTGGAAAAACAGCTTGAAGGGAATTTATTTTCTACTAAAATCATCCCTTTCAGGTGGCATTCAGAATCTGCACAAAAATGGTATACCAAATAATCAATATTAATTGGATTATAAAAAATATTCCCTCCTCCACCCCAAATTCAGTACATTCCGCAGAAGCTTTTAAAATTGTACAATTTTGATATGCCATGCTTTTATCTTCATTAACATAACCAAATAGCATAATCATACAAATTAGCCAAAGCAGAGCACACTTAATTTCTCCTCATGTCACCGAGATTTTTTGGGGGGCCGGGGGGTGGGGGGAACAGAGCAAATTTTTAAACATGCATTTCACTTTCCATGGAAATCAATGAGACTGCAAAGAAGGTTAGCTGGGCTGAATTGTGCCTCCTGTTTTTTCCAGTGGACAGTTCTTCTGAAGAGGAATAAACTAATTTAGTCTTACATTTGGGGGGGGCGAAGGTGACTTTTCCACAAAGTTTCCAGTATAATGCTATAATCAGTGCCTTAATGATGTATGTTAGGGATTACTAACATTTTTAGCTAGTGAGTGCCAAAAAATCAAAGCAATTTAAAAATGGTCCCATCTTGAGAGACTGCTCAGTGTTCTAAGATTTTGACAATCCACTTGCATAACCTAATCTGAGAATGCTGAAACCTTCAAACATGTGGATATCTATGTATAGCACACACCTTGCTTTATATGACCTCTCAGATTAGAGAGGTAAAGCTGTTATGTCTTGCCTTTGTGGTGGAGGATTCATGTCTTCACCCCTGGGGTGGGAACTAATTCATATATATTCCTGGGGTTGTTACTCATTATATGAAGGTTCCGCATGGTGGTTTAACCCACAGTTACTGTTCTGACCTCATGAGAATGTAGATATAGAATCTGGAATCTCACTATTCAGACCCCATCAGCTCACAATATTCTGTGTTATTTTCTTACAGTCCAAAATAAATGCATTGCTTATAGCAAGTTCCATCTGAAGGCTTTCAACTTACAGATATATTGGGAATGCAAATGAAGATCTGGCCACTTGTATCAGAAATGAGATGTGATGCAAAATGACAGGTAGAGTGCAAGAAAATATTCAAAATGAAAAGGTAAAAAAGAGTTTTAACTTAGCTGGCACTGATAGGTGTTGATCTTTTGGTCACATCTTAAAAATGGAGGTTCCCCAGGTAGTCTGGTACATAAAGAACCCTGGGATCTCTTTGCATCTGCTTGCTTCTAGCTAACTGCCAGAAGATTTAATTGCTGTGATTTGAACTCCTCACAGCCATACATGGGGCAATCTACACTAGATAGGATAGATTAAAGAGTTTTGGATAAATGTGGGCTTAGAGATAGAAGGTTAAGAGGCAGTGGGGGCAGAATAGTTACTATAAAGGAAAGCTAAGAGTGGGAACGTCAATTGTTGTTGTTTTAAGAGTAAACCAAAGCACTGAAATCTCCCAGAGCTTGCTGGCTGCCAAAACACCACTCTTCTGTTTTACTTAAATGTGACTTGAGAAAGTGTCAGCAATGTCAGCAATGCAGTTAGGTGATTTCCCACTAACTGTCACTATGGCTGCAGGGTGCTAATGGTGGGATTACAGGGCTGGGGGAGATTTCCAAGCAATGCATGAAGGAAGGAAGAGAGACACTCTAGGAATAGCATTTTGAACCTCTGTAGCAAAGAAGAGGGGATGGAAAGAGGGAATAAAGTTTGCTTTGAGCCCAAAAGCTGGCAGGCAGGGTGAGGCAAGAATTCCCACCAAGGGGGGGGGGCAGTGGAAATGAAACCTTATGAAAAAGAGCTCTTAGTTTCCATCATATTCACTTCTTTACATTTGAAAGCCAAAGAGATAACACAGACACGGACAGTCATGAATCTTCACACATTTCTCTCACACATCATCTTTCCTTCTTTACATTTGAAAACCAAAGGGATAACACAGACACAGACATTCATGAATGTTCACACATTTCTCTCATTCGGACATTCTGTCTCCATAAGGGTCGAGACCATAAAGACAAGGGGGGGGGGCATGCCCTGAGCTCTGACTAGTATCCACTAGTATCCAATAGGTCATCAGGAAGATAAATTTCCCTCAATCAGAAGAAGGATCCAAAACTTATGCTAATTTCAACCAATCATTTGTTAATTGCTGTATCTCTTTGTAAGAAACATGTATAAAATTGTCTTCTTTGGGCGTGGGAGGGGTCTCCTCTGCCTTAAGGGGAGACCCCAGCTGACTCAGTTTGCCTTACTTTCAATAAAACTTTAAAATCTCAGCTGGCACTTTCGTGTTTGATCTTCTGCCAGACTGAATCCTAATTGGGAAGAGTCAGAAACTCTCAAATGTTGCTAACAGAAAGACAAGTGCTGCTGCAAAACCAGTAATTCCAACTTTGCTTTGTAGATCCTGGCCTGCTAGTGATAACTGTGATCCTGATTACCTCATTGTTTGGGTGTGTCCTCGCTCTTTAATTATTTTACTGTAATTGATAAGAAGGACTTTACTGCCATAAGTATCAGGACTTTCTATGTCTTACTTGAACATCTCATTTTTACACAAAGTTTCCTCTAATAAAACTGATTTTTTTTCTTTGTTCCAGTGAACATAAAAACAGAAGGCCACAGTCTATTCCCCAGTGTTTGGCTCCTGAGTCCTTTGTGCCCACAGAAAGCAGCATTTGCTTTCTTTTCTCTGATATTTTCCCCTGACTCCAATATAAAATGACACTGCAAATATTCACCTACATCAACTAATGAATGACAGGATTGCTGCGATTGTGGCTTTAGCAGCTAGTGCACAAAGTGCCCTACCCACTTTCAGAGTTGTGTCTTTGATTCAGGTGAAGCCCGGATCATGAGGCTATTTGGAAAAGAAGGACATATCTGTGGGAAGGGGAAGCTAGAAGCTCTGTATTAGATCTGAATCTAGACTATTCTGAAGTTTTCCCCCACGTGTCCTGCCTCATGGTCACCCACTCTCCTTTCCTGAGCAGTTGTGTCACGATGTTTCTTAAACTGCATTAATTATTTGCCTTGCTCTAAAAATTGATTAAGGTGGGATTTACAAAAACAGAACAAAACTATAAACAGAAATAAATAATTTCTGAAGCTCTGTTATCTGGCCTCCAAACTTGAGATGGAGGTGTCTGCACAGCTCTAGTGTGCAATTTTAAAAATTACAGTATTCTGTTTTATCAACTGTTCCATTTTTATAGCTGATCTTAGGATAAATGCCTAGCCTAAAGGGTTAGGGTTTGGTTTTTTGTTTTTTTGTTTTGTAAAAACTGCAAATAGCAAGAAAATGAAAAAAAAAAAAGTTTGAGTTTAAAGAAATAGCAACAAGGACATATCACTTAGGCTATATAATGAAGGCTTCAGAATATGGCAGAAGAACGATTGAAACATTGTTCAGTCACAAAGTGTAGGGTTTGCACTATAATATTTTGTTAAACAGAATAGCAATTCAAAAGACAAACATGGAAACACCAGGCTTGAATTCTATATAGCATGCCTAAAGTGATATGATAGTCTTTAGAAGAATTCAAAACAAAATTCTTTAGAAAAAGATTTGGATCATTGTATTTTATGTAAATAGATATCTAAATGTTATCTGAGTCTAGCAGTAAAAATAAGTAAATGAAGTTTTATTGAAGTTTTGAATGAATGAGCAAAACAGTGCATTAAATGTCAACTGATCTCTGTTAAAAATTACATTACAGATAATTAATGGAAGACGAATACACTGTTTTTTCTACACCCCTAAAGGAAAATATAAGTCAGTATATCTATTTTATAATGAGACACAATTTTATTATCACCTACAGAGTTCAGGATTAGGTACATAACTTTAGCCTTGGTGGTATGGACTTTTTACGAAGGATATGAATAGATGGATGTATATATTTCCCTTCCTAAAATTGTTGAACTTGCTAAAACTCAAAAGCATTCCATCCCATTTCCATATCAAGTAGTGATTTTTGGTTCAAAAAAAAAAAAAATCCACAGAAAAAGTCCTAGTTGTTGCTTTTTTCATATGCAATTTTCCCTTTTTAGCATGTATACTCTGTATACATTTCAATATATGTATACAGAGTTTTTACATCTTTTTTTACTGCTTTACACAAACTTCTTTAAAGTTTAAAGAACTGCAAGAACCAATGAGGAACTGTGCAAATGTTACTAAGCTGGTTTGAATTTAGTGCAGATTTTTCTGGGAATGGCAAGAGATAGGATGGGATCTCCATCTTCTACATTACCTTCAGCTAGTTCCTGGCTTAGAAGAACAGATATTGGGGGGGGGGGGGTTGATTATCTGATTTTTATATGTGGAAGAGGCACCTGCACACCTGTACTGGGCACTTTGGATCGGATGTTAATCTAATTCAAAGATAGCTCGCAGGTACACTGAGTCTAGTATGTACTTTCTGCAGGATTAATCAAAGTTCTGAGGCTTTTAGTAAGGAAAATAACAAATAAACATAACCATGTGTGAGTTTTTGAGTGCCCGTCTCCTCCCATAGAGCAAAAGTAGACAACTTTTTCTGACCCACATGAATGAACAGAAGAGGCAAAAGTTGCACCTGGGTGCAAGCACCTCCCTTCCTTGTCTGATGAGATCTTTATGAAAGGATAAATTCAGTTGATTACTTCCAGCATATTTCTGGCCAGCAGAGGCTGAGAACGGTAGACTGCTCTCTGTCCCAGCTGGGACAGAGAGCAGACGACCGTTCTCAGCCTCTGCTGGCCAGAAATATGCTGGAAGTAATCAACTGAATTTATCCATTCATAAAGATAGAAAGGGAGGAGTAATCTTTTCTGTATGGCAGGAAAAAATATGGTATATTTCTTTGCGTGTCTCCCTCTCCTCCTGTAGGGGAGGAGAATAAAGAAACATTGGTCTTAGAGTAAGCTGGGCATCTGTGCAGATTGCCTGTGAAACGTGCAACTGCAGATCAAATCATGTTCTAGTATCAGTGCTCCCAAGGTGGCCTGGAATTAATACATTACTGACTATCCAATGGCTACATTTGCACAGCCCACTAAATGTAGGCAAAGGTAATATCTCCTTCAGATCAAGCTAAACCCCTGGTGACTTTATGAATACATCCATCCAATTTTCTTGACAACAGTATGAAGTAGTCTGCCATCTGCCTTTTTTGGAGATGTTTTCTAATATCCCATCTGACTTACAGCCCTGGTATTCCCTGGAGGTATCCAATCCAAATACAGTGGTACCTCTACTTACGAACGCCCCTACTTACAAAATTTTCGAGATACGATCAGCTCCGGCCCCAAAAATTTACCTCTACTTACGAACGCGCCTCGACTTACGAACCGGATCCGCAGCCATTTTCCACCCGTTCCACGTGGTCCGCGGCCATTTTTCCGCCCGTTCCACGTGGTCCGCGGCCATTTTCCGCCCATTCCACATGGTCCGTGGCCATTTTTCCGCCCGTTCCACGTGGTCCGTGGCCATTTTCCTTCCGTTCCACGTGGTCCACGGCCATTTTCCCGCCCCTGACATGTGGTCCGCGGCCATTTTTCCGCCCTGCCGCGTGGTCAGTGGCCGTTTTTCCACCTGACGCGTGGTCCGCGGACGCCAGAACGGATTAACGGTAATTACATTGAAACTTATGGGAAAATTTACTTCGACTTGCGACCAACCCGACTTGCGATCAGTCACGGAACGGATTAAGTTCGTAAGTAGAGGTACCACTGTACTAACCAGGTCTGATCCTGCTTAGCTTCTAAAACCAGGCCAGCTCATCCAGATGTAGGTGTCAACTTACTAATTTTCTGTTGGTGTTAATGGATTGTCTGATCATCTTTAGTATCGTTAGTTTACAGTTCAGTGTGCCATTACCACAGGGAAGTATGACATGTAAACTTGATTAATATATTCCTCAAGTGATATTATCTGGGTTTTCAGAACAAAATTTTGGAAGCTCAAATTAAGTTAACATTGTGCCTGTGATCCAAAGTATGTTTATGAGGACAGTAGTGGGGGACAGTGGTGAGAAAGAGACTTTTCAATAAACTATCTTACCTCGTAACAAATGACAAAATGGGTCTTTTAAAAACAAATGCCTTGTTCTTTAAAGTTTAGCATAAAATTGATTCCAGATTTTGCCTTTAAAACTACAGTAATATAAACATCAAATGATCTGCCCAATTAACAAGATATAGTACATGCCACAGATAGAACAGCAGCTCCTGGGGTGGTCTGGCCAAAATGAAAGAAACCTGTTTTCAAAATAATCATTTTCTTTTTCATGTTATCTAACAAATAAATGCAGCCAGCACTGAGAACCTTTGCTTTAGTTTCCCACCCCACCACAAAAAAAAAAAAATCAATTAGGATCCAAAAATTATTTAAGAAAAAGAAAATTAGGTTTAAAGTTTGGGGGATGAGGAGGTACAGTATAATACTAATTTCCCATGTCTGCCAGTATAAGAGCTTGAGTAAAACCCAGTATGGGAACTAGAATAGAAAATATGTAGCCACAGAATCTCAGGAACAATCTGCAAATGGTACCATTTTTTTGTATTTGCTGAAAGAGGGCTGTATCTTATTTTAACAGTAATGTTTATAGCGGTCATATTTCTACTTTACCAATTTTCGACAGGATCTCTGGCTTCTATATTTTTAAGATGCCTGTTGAAGACTTCCATCTACATCTAGCTCAATGTGCAGGGGTTTCAAAATCAATCTTTGCACAGTTGTGTAAATATTGATTGATAAAATTGAGTGGGAAGGGTGACGTGCCAAGAAAGATGGTGTGTGAGTAGCCTTCTTCCTGCAAGTTGAACTGAACAGCAGTACAATCTGAAGGTACCTTCTGTATATCAGTTATTGGCCTTTGGCTGCTATGATTCTGGAACTGAACTCTGTCACTGGAGCTGACAGGGTCATACCTTACTTCTCCATCCACATGCTGTCAAACTCTTAATAACTCTCTGTAAACCTTGAATAGATAGAACAGGCTGCAGCCATAATAAGTACACTGATGGAGCAGAAAGAGCAAGGGATCTGTATTTACTAAACCAGGAGGCCAAGTAAGAACATGTTGTTATTTCTAATTTTAATCATGGAAAAGGAACTGTTGTGGCGTATTTGTCACTGAAACATAGCACAAAAGAACATATCTACCCAAAGGAAATAAAACATTACCTATAGACAGCAACCAACTTTCCTATAGGACTTTCAGGTCATGTCTATCATTTCTCTATGGAAAGAACACACAATTTCCACGGGTCAAAAAGCTCCATCAGGCTTTGTGAAACATGTCAAAGGACAGGATCTGTTTAGGGTGTGTTAGATGGTGAAACAGGTACCATTTTGCCCTCAATTCTCCCCAAATTCCTAAACACGAAGAAGAAGAAAGAAGGAAGGAGGAGAAAGAAGGAGGCGGCAGAGGTTGTTTAACCCCATACTCACTCTGGGGGGACTCTGGGAGCTTTCATCAGATCTGAGTTGCAAAAATCTGTATGACTGCTAGATGGCAGCAAAAAGTACAGAATTTTGAATCTCTTTGCAGGCAATGGTGGTCATCTGGCTTTTTACAGTCCCAAGCTTAGACAACAACCTCATGGAGCTGAGGTTTGGGGACATAATCTGGCCCTGGGACTTTATTGTTTTGATATCATGTGTCTTTAGGGCTACCTAGGCATCATCATCATCATCATCATCATCATCATCATCATCATCATCATCATCAGTAATTATGGCAGCAAATATATATATTTAGAAAACACTAATTCTTTCTTTTGATCTAGTGGTCATCTGGATTTTTGTAGCCCAGACCTACTAGCCTTCCATCTGTTGAATTATCTTTTTCTCTTATGTACATTTCCTTTGTAAGTTCTAATTGTATGCAACAATATTGCTATTTTAATGTTTGTAAAGGAAATTACGTTATGATGTGATGTTATAACATTTTAAGAGTTCTCAGTAGGATTTCTCATGTACACAGGACAGCCTTCTGACAAGGAAAGAAACAAAGTTAGGACTACTGAAAATATCTCAATGTATGTTGAATTGTGGGGTGGGACAGGATGCAAACAAAAATTGCTCAATGCCATTTGTACCCTTCTGAGTCAAGCATCAGTCCATGGTTTCCTTGTATCATACTGTTCATACTTTTCTTTCTGAGGCTTCTTTCATATACTTCCATTGTATACTTCCAAATATTACATTTGAGCATGACAAAATTAAACTGAAGGAATGGAACTATCTAAAAATGGCCACCTTCTTTTCACTGTTATAAATCTTCAAATATATTTTAATTTATTCTTTTTTTTTAAGCTGAAAGGTATATCAGAACTTTCAGAATGTGTGAAAATAAGGTTTCTAACCTCCCCTTAATCTATTTGTGATTTGTAATTCAATTTATAGCAAAATTCACAGAGGTCCAATTGTTCCAACTACAGATACAACTGGTTGGCCCACTGGGGAAGGTAGCAGAATATGGGGGCAGACCTTTGGTATCTGCTTTTATCTGATAATTATTTTATTTGCAAGGTACCTTGTTAGCAGCACATATGTTCATCCTTCTTTCTTCCTGAAAGTGAAAAAAATAGAATGGCATCAATTTCTCCATAACATATGGAAATCATTTTCTTTTTTATATGATATTAAACACTTTAATGTTTAAATGTGTACTTTCTATCTTCTTTTCAGTACTACTGCTACTTTAATAAAACTAGGCAAATACCATTTATATATGCACAGTATTTTTCAGGCTGTAATGTTCTGTATTAATGAGGGCATCATAGAATTTTTCTCAGCAACATATTCATATTTTTTTCAAAAAGCTCATTATAGAAAGAACATAATATACTAGTTTACTCCAATTATCATTATAAAGTACGCTGCAGAAAGTGCCTATAACTCCCCCCCCCCCCATATTTTTACAAATCAACCTACTGAGCAACATTAGAATACCTTCAGAGGCAGAGAGAAGCAGCAGATTGCATGGTGTTATCTAGCTTTGATAGCTCTGTTTTTCTCTGTGATGCTATTTTCATCCCTTTTATCTTCCTTAGCGCTTATATTTGTCTCACCTAGGGCAATTGATCTGGGTATGGAATATGGAAAGGAAAGAAAAAAAGGCATGTGATAATGACTGAAAATGGAACTATAGGAACAGTATAATAATTGCTACATCCACTTAGGGAGGCATCAAGATTAGAGAGAAAACTGTGTCATCATGGTATAATGAAGATGGGGATATTAATTATGAGATAAAAGACAGACATCTACCTATCCTCTACATTGTTTCAGTATCTTTCTAGATTTTCTAGAGAAATAATTGGCATAGGATTTCCTTTGATTGACTAAAATCCCAATTTTGGAATGCCTGAGCAAGAGGGGGCATAGCTGCAATGAGAAATAAGCTTATGACAGTGTCTCTGATCTCTTATATGTACTTTGCATCATAATAAATAATAATTCAGGCTCTTTACCAACCAATTGCTTTAGGTATCTCTATCTGAATTCTAGAAAATGTGGGAATAGAACAAAACATTCAGTAGTGACACAAGTTTTGGCAACTTCGTTCTTCAGCATTGGAAAAAGGCAACAAAATTGGCATGATTTCTTAATTACTATTATTTTTAGGACTAGAACCAACCCTGTTATTAGGTGGAAGGAAGTGGTTCTCTGAAGCAGCATATCTTCTGTATTATGAAAAGGCTGTAAATGTTTAGGATTGGCTGTGTTTATGAAAGAAAGGAGTCACACATATTGAATCTTTTGATTGATTGATTGATTGATTGATTGATTGATTACATGCCATCAAGTCATTCTTGACTTAGACACCACATAGATAGATCATCTCCATGATGATCTGTCCCTAGCCTAGTCCTTCAACTCTTCCTATGGTGCACTCATCACAACTGTAACTGAGTCTATCCACCTTGCTGCTGGTCATCCTCTTCTTCTCTTTCCTTCCACCTTCCCCAGAATTAGAGCCTTCTTCAGAGAGCTAGGTCTTCTCATAATGTGTCAAAGTAGGATAATTTGAGCCTGAACACTTGTGCCTTGAGTAAGATGATTGTACCTTTAGTGTGATCATACAGAGGTTCGATTATGGAGGATCTAGTCTGAAGTTTGAAGGGTGTCTTCATAATGGGACAGACTCTATCTACACAGTTCTTATTGTGCAACCTTACTGAATATATGAAATGAGTGCACACTTCTGAGTGCTCTTAATCCCAGTCTGATTTCTGGTCTGGAATTTGCAAGGAAAACATTTTATGTTCCTCTCATTCATTTGCATGACACATGTTTTCATTTCATCTATTTTTGTTTTCCATTTATATCTGGGTAAAATCCAGGCAATCTTCTGCTCTTTGTAATATTTGGGTATTTTATCCCAATACCATGAAATTTTCTTCAGTCCTTCCAAAGGTCAGTTTTGCCAGAGATGACAGACTGGGAAAATAGGGTCACTGATGTGGGCTACTGTCTTCATGTAGAGCAGTTTTATCAAGGCTATTGCTGTGTTCCCCATCAACCTTCCTACTCAAGCTGACAATGGTAAATATTGTTCTTCAGTTAACCCTGACCAGCTTGAGTGTACTCGCTGGAGCTAATGGGGCTTCCAGACCAACCTATTTGAAGGGAACTAGGTTGGCTATGACTATAGTTATGTAAAACATTTATTTTCTTAAATACTCTTGAAAATGTTTGAGCAAATTTGGTAGGACCTCGTTTTGATTCCATTGGCATCAGTAGGCACAGAGTTTTCTGAAAGCTAAAAATTCCCAACATTATGTCCTCCAGACAGGTTGAATGGCAGGGATAATGGGCTTCATGTGTTTGGAGTGGGCCAGTTTGGGAAAAGGAAAAGGCACTCTAGATGCAGAATAAGATGCCAGTAGCCTGACTCTTTCCGTCTATCTCTGAGCATTTCCAGTTCATAGAGGAAAGGCTGATCATTTTCTAAATTCCAAGCATTCCAATCATTTGATGGGCATCTCACTAGTCAGTGTGAATGGACTGTAGGCTCCTTGCTCAAAATATCCACTAGTATGAACTAACTGGAAAAAGTACTTGTTCATCAGTGCTAGCTAAGGCACAAACAATTCTAGCACAATAATGTAAAAGTAATTTCTCATGGTTATGAAATATATGATGAGACCCTAGCCATCTTGTGGTTTAGGCAACATAACTCCAATAATATATTGTTAATAACTGTTATTGTGAAAACAGATGAATAAGGGTAATGCTAACATTAGTCAGCTCATTAATACGTGCTAATAGGGATACACTTAGCCAATTATGTGGCACCAAAAATAAAGTGGTAAGCTTTACACATTTGTTTCAAAATCTTATGAATTAATACAGTAGGGTATCTTTATTATTGCTGTAATGAAATACTGGCATCATCTGATAAAATAAAATAATTACAAACAGGAGGAGGAGAGGGAGGGAGTGGACCAGATGTTGAAATAATAATTAAGCAGGGCTCATTTGCCAGAGGGTATTGTCTTGTTCTGGTTAATGCATTTTAAGTCATGAATCATTCGGGTAATAGCACTTTCTAGAGAAATGGCAAGTCCAGGAGAATGAATCAGAGAAAAAGAAATAGCTACACAAATGTATTGCTAGTATTCTCATAAGTGCTATTGGTATGCGTTTGCCCAATAGGTAACTCATAATCAGTGGAGTAAACCCTGCATCTGTAGCAACAGTATCCTATTCTATTGCAAACCCTTGCTAAATGCCAAACAAATAGGTTGAGAATTTCTCTGTTCCACACTATCTCAAAATGTGAATGTTCCTTCCCCTTGCATACAACTTCACACTGCCTCAAATTGGGTGAGGGTGTTCCACATAGATAGGGCTATTATTATCACTTCTATGACATTCTGTCCCCAACAAAGTTATAGGCTTCTTTAAAAAAAAAAAAAAATTAAAGGAGTATATCTCACTAACTTTTGAATTTTCACTAATTCTATGAAATTTGACCAAATCCGTCCTCTAATAAAACACAAACTTGCCTGAAAATATGGTAAGCCACATACCACATATATGGTTTCTGAGATTTGAACACAATCTGAGGGTTATAAGTTGTTGGCCATATCATGCAAAGAATTGTGTTCTAGAGTAGTTATCTCCTGATTTGCTAGCTTTCTGTCTTCTGGGAATTTTTAATTTGGAGAAGCATTCAAGCGGCATATTTCTTGATCAGCTTTATGAAGTTATATACTTGGACTATACCATGTACTTTCCCCTTAAATAAATAGCTATTTAAAAAAAACAGCTGTAGCTGCAGATTAAACCAAAGCAAATTAACATTACAGCAAGCGCCAAAACCACATTGCTATTCAAGATATGAGACACTTTAGTATCCCAGGGACTTTTTAAGATGATGAATCAAGTGCATTTTTATGTCCTGACATGATATTACTACTTGCTTTTTTAGTGCTCTTTTCTCATTGTTGTCTGCTATCAACAAGGCATTTCCATGATTAGTAATTGCATAACTAACAATTAAAATACCTTTCTTACTCCAAGGATGGCCTGCTCTGAAAGAAAAAAGTGGCAATTTAATAGGATTTTGTCAGAGTTCATTTTTAACCATCTAGAAAATAACAGAAACGATGATTCTTGGGTAAACTCTGTCTTATTAAAGACTACGAAAGGTTTTTTTCCTCCAAGATAGTGTAATATAATTTAGATTATTCATTTGTTTCCATTAGAATGTAAATATCTTCTTGCAATAAATTCCCAGACACAGAGCAAATAGCTTTTCAGTAATGCAATCACCAAGAGGTTACTGAAAAGAGTTAGAACCAGAAAAAGAAAAATAGCCCACTTAATTCTAGGAGTGTGCACAAACACCCCTGTTTTATTCAACTCATTTTCATTTTCAAGATTTATTTTGTTGTGTTAATGATTTAGTACTATTGTTTTTAAAATTCTTCATTCACTAGATTTACATTTCGCACATTACTTGTAGTTATTTGGTCTGTTCTCTCTGCTTTGTGCATGCGAGTGTGTGCATATGTGTATACATCCTGCTATTTTTGCGTGGTCTGACTGTGCCCCTACAGACCTACAAGTAACTGGGATGGTTGTGTTGAAGGTTTGGTGCAAACTGGTAGGAGTTTGATATGAGGGTGTATGATCTGGTTACAAAGGTCTTCAACTAGAGGAAGTTAGGATCAAGGGGGGAAATAAAAATGTCTAGAAAGAGCAAACATAAGATAGAGATTTCAGCGGAGATGAGCTGTTGCTGCAGATGAAAAGGTTAGCCAGCTTGGAGCCAGTGAAGAAATTAGAATTTGGGCCCTCCGGATAAAAATCAGAGAGGCAGAAAATGAAACTCAGAGGTTAGGAAAGACACAAAAAGGGTGGAGCTGGTGCGAGAGAGAGGCATTGGGTGGAGAGAAAGTTGTAGAGCAGGAAAAGGTTAACCTGGTGTAATATCTGGGCTACAGAAGAAAGGAAAAAGTTACAACCTTAGCAGACAAAGGGAATGAAAGACAATGTGGGAGTAGCCATTTCTCTTCTGAAACAAGAACGAAAGACTATTCAGGAATACACAAGAGGTAAACATGAAAAAGCAGCAGTTTTCTTGTGTAAGAAAACTCCTCTACCTAGCTGGGCTTTCATTCTCTGCAGCCAACAGGAAAAGGAATCAGGAATATTGTTGGGCAATATGAAAGGGAAGGAAGGATATTTTTCATCAGAGAGGAAAATGCCAGTGAATTAATTAGGAAATAAATTGAGGCATGAAGAGCCATGAGGAGGAGTGGATTGGATTGGACAGACCAGGATGGAGGAGATCCAGTTCAGAAGGAGGGATCAAATTACTTAGTAGAGGAGATTGAAAGAACTGCTGAACACCGCTGCCTTACGCACGCATAAAGGGAGACTAGAGTAGAGAATTGACTTGTTTAAATATGTTCTTTGCCTTTGGAATGTACTGCAGCTTTAAGGGGACTGTTCAGTCTGCTGTGTGTGTGTGTGTGTGAGGGAGGACTGCTAATTCGTCAGGAAGCCTACTCTGCAGGATTCATCGTGAGTTCAGCAACGTACTGTAGTGTTGTTTAAAGTTATTCTTGTACCTGTCTGTTATTGTCTATATTACAGTTGTTTCTCTAATGCAAATATTAAAGCAGTTCTTGTTGACTCATCACCAGAGGTTTCCTTATTGGTGTCTCAGGAGGGAGGCAGGAAATTGCCCCTTAGAGCTCCCCCCCCCCCCCGCCTTTATTTAAAGTGAATTGCGAAAGGAGCTGAAGAGAAACTGCTTGGGAGATCTTACGGGCTCGACCCAACTGTCTGTGTGCTAAAACAGTGACTATATTCTACTATTTATTAGTAGAAATAAAGCGGGGGGGGGGGGGGGTTGAATGAAACGGATTGCCTCCAGCTCCATAGCTTTGGTTTAAAGAGGATATTTTAATAAATGAAACAGGAAAATAATCGCTGAAAAGAGCTCTGTTGTTTACCTGTGTTTGCTTCTGCACATAATCACCACGTTGCAGTAAAATGTCCTCCTGTGCTTCCAACTCTGCTTGATGCTTCTTTCCAAGTTTTGAGTTTTGCAGTGAAGCAGTCTGAGGTGATAGTGGTGCCAGGTTCAAGGAAATCCATGTAAATAACACAATTTGCATCTCCAAAAACTGTAACCATGAGTTTCCTTGCCAAAGTGTGGGGATTTATTATTATTATTATTATTATTATTATTATTATTATTATTATTATTATTATTATTTTTGGTGAAGCTTTGTGATGATATTCCATGGCCCTACACTTTGTTTCTGGATCATAATGATGAGCCCATGTTCCTCAGCTGTCACCATGCTGTGAAGAAATTCCTCACCTTCATTCAATTGCTAGCAAAGTTTCAAATCTTGAAGCATTCGCCTCTGCCATCAGCATGCAAGGACACATCTTACACAAACCTTATAATATGATGATCATTAATAATGCGACTCACATGTTCCTGTGAAATACCAAGCTTGACAGCAATTTCCTTTTGCTGTCCTTAATTTTTCTCATGTGGAATTTGCCAGTTAGAAGTCATCCAATTCCTTCTTTCTCATACAAATAAGTGCTTCCTGGTTCACCAACTTTTTTTTTTTTTTTTTGCTCAACCACACACCGTATTTATATCAACACAGTCATCACCATAAGCAACCTGCATTCAGCAGTGAATTTCAGTTGGAGGGATTCCTTTGGCAGTCAAAGATTCAATCAGGGTCCATTGCTCAAAGAGAACTGAGAAGTCCTCACTTCAGGCTTCCATTTCACAAACAATAGCAACACATCCTTTTCTCACAGCAACTTCCCACCAACTGAAGGGAAAGAATAGATGCTAAAGAACACATCAGAGTTTCTACATCAGGGTTTCTCAACCTTGGGGACTTTAAGATGTGTGGACTTCAACTCCCAGAATTCCCCAGCCAGCCATGCTGGCTGGGGAATTCTGGGAGTTGAAGTCCACACATCTTAAAGTCCCCAAGGTTGAGAAACCCTGTACTAGATTGTTAGTACTGCCATCTATTGTAGACTTATAACATTGGAGGCATTATTTCTCATTAACTTTCATACTTGGAGAAGGCTGATTTAAATCAAATTTTGATTTAGAGGTCTCTTCTGCAAGGTGAATGTCACTTCTCCTAGCTCAAGATGACCTGCTGCAGCCCTGTGATATCACAGCGACGTATAGAGGTACGAGGAGTTTTATATAGTGTGGGGGTGGGAAGTGCCAGGAAAATCTCAATCGTTAGACTGGGTTTGGGAGGCAGAGGAAAAACACTTGAGCAGGAGCAGATTTTTGCAGATTATCTTTACGGCCAACCATTTAGTTTCAATAGAAGTGGAATGGAATGAAAGTGAATTAAATCAGAGACTCCTTAAAATCAAGACAAAGCCAAGAAGCAAGATCCTAGTTTGGATTAGTATACTTCATAAAACCTACAGTTTCCTTATCGGAATACAAGAAGTAAGTGAAGCTCCAGGGAATGGATAAAGAGACAAATTAAAAGAACAGATGGTCTTGCAATTGAATGAATAAGGACATTGTTTTTTAAAAAGAAACCTCTTGACAATTTCCAGTACTTCAAGCTTTTTAATTTAATTTCTAGGGAAGAAAACTTTTTTTTTTCTTCTGGGCTGTCAGTCTTGGAAATCCCAGAACGACGTACAAGATTTATTAAATGTCCTCCAAGCTGTTTTTCTATTTTCTTTTCGCTGTTTAAAGAAAACAAACAAGGCTGTGAACAATAAGAATTCATTTGTAATTCCACAAGTCTTCTAAAGATGAGTGTCTAGATTGCATTGGAACTGAGAAAGGCTTCTTTGCCATCACATAATTGATTTGGTCTTTGAATACCAAACAACAAATCTTCCAGAGAAATTTATCAAAATTTCTTTATCTTGGAATGCAGAGAAAAAAAGGTGATATGTGAAATCAGATCCATATATTTGATACTTGAAAGTGATAAGCCCCAGTAAATATGACACAGAACTGTATCATACAATACTAAGTCAATGCCACACTATTTTTCAGTATGCAAAAAGGCCATTTTGTAGCAAAACGCCATGATATTTTGGTATCCTACATGATCAAATACCTTTAATAATCACAAAGCCATTTAGAACCAAAATCCCTAACCTTAAAGATCAACAAACCTCTGTTAAATTATATTTGGTCAATCCATCTGTTTTAGATTTTGATAGGGAGGCTGCAAACTCCAGCTGTGAAATATAACTATTTCAAGTAATATTTAATTTGGTTAGCAATGGAAGATCCCATTTCTAGTTGATTTTAGAGTAGGTGGTATCAAATGTTCTGGGATCTTGAACAAGGCTCCTGTCTGGTAGGAAAAATGTACAGTGGTACCTCGGGTTACGAATGCCTCTACTAACGAACATTTCGGGTTACGACCAGCTTCGGCAGGAAAAATTTACCTCGGGTTACGAAGTCGCCTCGACTTACGAACCGGATCCGTGGCCATTTTCCCTGCCATGCCATGCTGCCATGCGGTCGCGGCTTCCTGTGGGCAAGGCCGCGGTAGCAAGGAGACGTTCGGTGAGGCTTGTGGTGTGTTTTGCGGTGTTTTGCGAAGGTTTTTGGTGTGCGTGTTAGCATGGCTCCAAAGAAAATGCAGAGCAGGCTTGGCGGGAGTAAGGCTCTGAAGAGAAAATTGCCTCGGGTTGTGACCAAATTCGGAGGGCGGAACGGATTAACCGGATTTACATTGAACCCTATGGGAACATTTGCTTCGGGTTATGACCAACTCGGGATACGTCCAGAGTCACGGAACGGATTAAGTTCGTATCCCGAGGTACCACTGTATTTGTCTGCTATGTGGGGGTATGAGTGCTCAAACTGGAGCTATCCACATAAATACATTTATATACATACTAAACATACTCATTTCCTTTCTGGGCAATACTATGCAAAGTGCAGAAATAGCAGGCCAAAATGACATGAGACAAGAAAAAGAAAATATAATTAAATGTAGTTTACACCAATGTGAAATAGGGCAGAGTCCTGTCCTTGCTCAGAGCAGCATTTCTCAACCTGGGCAACATTAAGATGCATGGACTTCAACTCCCAGAATTCTGCAGCCAGCGTCTTGGCTAGGGAATTCTGGGAGTTGAAGTCTACACATCTTAAAGTTGCCAAGGTTGAGAAACACTGCTCTAGAGGGTAGGCTCCTATACAGCCTTTGCCAACATACCAGTGGCAAACTGACAGACTCCAGACCAAGCTGTGATAGAATCTTAATGTAGAACATAAACTTCACAAAAATGACCTGGAGGATCCCATGAGCCTTCAAGCCACCCATTTGAGGCTCTGTTCTATTTTATATACACATATATTTTACCCTTCTGCCAAATGCAAGCTTTAAGATGTCTTCCTGTTTGCCAAAAGATTGTTGTGAATTTTATATGCATAGAAAAGCAGAGGAAATCACAATCTATCAATCAGCAGTTAAAACCATCAATACCAATTACTCAAAAAGAATCAGAGGAAAAAAACCTGTGGCCCCACATGTAAGCCAACCAATTAAACATCAGCAAGAGTCACTAAAACTTAAGAAAAAAGAACAGTCTTCTTCTGCTGGTTGAAAAAGATAAGAAAAAAAGAAATGGAAGCAAGCAGATGAACCTAGATGTGGACTTTTATAATTGTGCTGCAGCCACCTACATGCCTTATTTATTTTACTTATAGCCCACCTTCCTACTTACACAAGCATTCAAGGTGAAAGAGACATGTTTTAGGACTTATCTAAATACTGGAGGTGGGTGGGGGGTGGAGAGTGTCTCTAAGCCATAACTTGGGAGCTATACAGGAGAAGGTCTTCTCTTTCATATCAGAAGGCCTTCTCCTGTAGTGGGTCATCTTCAGAAGGACTTCTCTTTCTGATCTAAATGACTTGACAAGTTCATAGTGATATAGACAGGTCCTCAGACAGGCCCTAAACGATTTAAAACTTTAAAGTTAGCATTAACATCTTAAATTGTGCTAGTAGGCGACTGGCAACCAGTGAAGATCTTTCTCACGTCTCACCTCCCATATTGCCTAACTAATTTCTGGTAGTGGAAGCCATTATAACCCCTCAATTAAAGCATGCTGATTGTAGATTAATATAATACAAGATGACTTTTTAATGTATATCAAGTCCAGACTGTAAGACTTTTTGGGCCAACACTAAGCCATGACTGAAAACCAACCACAGAGAGCAGGAGTATAGCCTTTTGAGGGCCAGGAGATGCTAAGTGTGGCGGGGGGAGGATAAAGTGGGTAGGATTAGAAAACTAATGAAACGGGGCTTCCTCATATCAATGGGTAGGCCCAGCATTTCCCATTTTTTCTGGGGAGGGGAGAAGTTTACTATTAAAAATGTGTCAAGACTATTAGGGGCCTTGCTTCATAGATTTTGTGTATTTTCCTCCTTCTAACTGGCAGGACAGAAAAACAATCTGAGAGCTGACTAGATGGCCCTCAGATGACCTAATAATAAAAAGAGTCCTCTGCTTTATTGTGTATCGCTACTTTTATTTTTAAAAAATCTTTCCCAATACAGAGAAAGAAGAGTAAAAACAGTCATGGATAAGTGAGAGGAAATATATGATGAAATAATTCATGAAATATATGAAATAATTCATCTGATGGGGTTTTTTTCTCCCCTCCTTCAATTATATGCTATACTAATACCATTTTGAAACAATATCTGGATGCATTGACATGAAAGAAAGATTCTCTGGCAGTTTGTACAGGATGTCAGAACAATGTGTTGTACCAATAAAACAAGCCTTATTCTGAGGAGAAAAAATGGGCTAGAAGACATTTATTTTTATTTCCAAAATAAAATCTGTCAGCAAATATTTGGCAGTGGGATGTATATTTTTATTCACTCGCTGGGTGTGTGAAACTTTCAATACAATGTCTGATAGGCATTCCCCAGGGAGGGGGGTGGGTAGTAGACATGATAGTTCCATGTAAATAATAAGTAAATTTTCTCTTCTCCCTCAGACACTCAAGAGTTTAAGTGCAGCCTTTTTCAGAGCACTGGAATGATATGACTAACGTTCATTGCTTATGAGACATAGCTAAGGACACTTAGAAATATATAATGGCACTTCTTGATTGCTACTTCAAACTGACCCATATTCTCCCACCATATGCAGTAGCTGTTCATATTCTGATATATTCTGTGACCTTTGCTGTATCTTACTCTACTAGTCTCAGCTACTTGAACCGTTCTATTTCTTAAAAACATTGAGTCCCAGTCCTTCCTGTTTCCAATGTCTTTCAGTCTTCAGAAACAAGACATGCAAACCTGCAATCCTTTTCTTGAAAACTTGCTGTTTCCATATATCCAAAGTCATATATTGGTTAAGGTGTTAGACTATGACTGTGGAGATCCAGGTTCAAGTCCATCTTTGGACTTGGAGCCAACTTATAGGACTCTAAGGAAATTCCTGTGTAAACTGCCTTGATCTCTTAGAAAAAAGGTGGAATATAAATCATCTTCTTCCTCCTCCTCCTCATTATCATTACCCCTTCTTAATAAATATACACTCAGTTTTCATCCCAACCCACTAACTCAAAGAATGTGCAGGATCTCCTTTTCTTATATCTGGCTTAGCTTCTACTGTAGTTTGCTCCAACAATGACTATGTTTTTTCAACCATTGGGTTTTTAATACTATTTTATGGTTTGGTGCTCTCCCATTTTAATGCTGCTGTCAGATTGTTGTTCCCTGACTTCCTGAACTTATGATGAATTTCAGTTGATATTGTTATTGTAGATTGCATCCATCTGCCTGATAGCCAACTATGCATTGATTAAATAAGTAAATAAAACAAACACACTTTGCATTTTTCTCATTCATTGATAGTCTCATCTCTTCCTTTCTCCTATGCTGTCATAATTTATATGATAATGCAAATGGCTGAGAGACAGCAACCTATCTTTTTGTTTGTTATTTTATAAGTGGGAATGTATGTTTAGAGATGTTGTGATAACAACTACAGAAAGTCTCCTAGATACAAACTTTCAAGTAGTGAACTTCTACCGATATGAATAAGATGGATCTGGAAGTCGGGAGAAGGCACCCTGCAAACTAATCCTTTCCTGCTGTCTCCTGACTTCCGGTCCTGACTTCCGGTCCTGACTTCTCGCATGGTCAGTTGTGTTTGGTGTGTGGCAACTGCAGATTGCAGACTGCAAATGTCTGCCATTAAGTGCAAGAGTCCTGAAAGGGGAGGGGGGGGCAGAGTGAAGAAGCAGCAATCCATTACAATGCTCATGAAGATGGAGATATTGAAGAAAATAGATGGGGGGGGGGGAGAAGATGGCGAATGTGGCACGTTCCTACGGGATGAATCGTTCCACAATCAGAACAATCATTAGAACAAAGACAAGATCACGGAACATATGAAAAGTTCAGTGCCTATGCAATCCACAATAATAAGCAAGAGGAGAGGAAAAGTGAGGGAAGAGATGAAGGCCCTGCTCAGCATGTGGATCAAAGACCAGCATCAGTAGCGTGTGCCACTTAGCCTAATGCTGATCCAGGAGAAGGCTAACAGCTTATTCCATGACTTACAACAGAAGGCAGGTGAAGGTGCTGCTGAAGAGGTGTTCGTAAATGTACATCAGCAAGGAGGAGAAGACCATGCCAGGCTTCAAAGCTGCAAAGGATAGGCTAATCGTGCTGCTAGGTGGCTACATTTCTGGTGACCTGAGCCTAAAATTGCTGCTAGTCTACCATTCTGAGAACCTACGAGCTCTCAAGAACATCTCAAAAAGCTCACTTCCTGTTGTGTGGAAGGCTAACAAGAAAGCTTGGGTCACCCTTCTCTTCTCTGAGGACTGGTTTTTCCACCATTTCATCCTGGAAGTGGAGAGGTACTGCCACGAAAAATATCAAGTTCAAGATTCTGCTGCTTTTGGATAATGCCCCGGGTCATCCACCTTACCTGGATGATTTCCATCCAAACATGAAGGTTGTGTATCTGCCTCCCAAAACCACCTCCCTCCTGCAGCCAATGGACCAGGGAGTGATAGCAACCTTCAAAAAATACTATCTTCAGCACACATTTAGACAGGCAGTCCAGGCAACTGAAGCAGACTCATAGATGACCTTGTACCAGTTTTGGAAGTCCTACGACATCTACAAAGCCATCAAGAACATTGATGCAGCCTGGTGCGAGGTTACCCCTGCGAACATGAACGGGGTGTGGAAATGTCTGTGCCCTCAGTTTGTTCATGACTGTCATGGGCTTGAGGTGGCAGAAAGGGAGACACAGGCTGTTATCGCAACTTGGTTGCCCTCAGCAAGGAGCTTTAGCTCGACCTAGAGGAAGGGGACTTTCATGAGCTGCTAGCTGCACAGACAGAGGACCTCTCCAGTGAAGACCTCACAGAGTTGGAGGAGCAGTGAAAACAAGAGGAAGAGATTGAACCACCAAAGCAGTTCCAGACCAAGCTGATGGCAGAGGGGTTCAGCTTAATTGAGAAAGTGCTATCATTGTTTGAGATGCAGGACCCTAACATGGAGCACTTCACCAAGGTGTCTGCAGCTGTCCGTGATGCAATCCAGTGCTACAGCGTCATTTATAAGAAGAAGAGGAAGACCACCACTCAAAGTTCACTGGACTGCTTCTTCAGGAAGGTGGAAAAAAGTGCTCTTTCAACTACAGAGGGTGAGCCTCCACCATCTCTGCAAGTGCCTCCGCCTCCTCCACAAACATCTACACCATCTCCATAAGTGCCTACACCATCGCTGCCAGTTATGTAAGGTGAAAACTGCACATGGTTTGTTTGTTTGATTTGCTTGTTGGACTTATGAACAAAACGGACTTATGAAAAGCCTCTCAGAACATAACCTGTTCGCAAGTAGGGGACGGTCTATAATATTGAGCTGAACCTGTGTGCCACTGTTTTTCAGAATCATGTTGAATTCCACCAAAAAATTCCCTTTTCAACAATTTGGGCATTCCTTATGAAAAGGGCTCTTTGCATCTGTCAGGAATTGGCCAAGGTATATGGGAGAATGGCCTATCTTTCATTATAAAATCTATGGCTTCCCTGTCATCACATGCTTCAATAAAATGCCATTAGGTTCTTTCATACCGGAATCATGGGCAGGTAGCAAATAGCAGCACCAGCAATAACACCATTTGCCAACTCCCATAAGAAAGCAAACTCAACAATATCATCAGGAGAAATGAGAAAGAAACCCTCGAGCTTTCTCAAAAAAAACATCAAAGGAAACATTTGTGAAGTGGCATAGCAGATATAAGCACAGCAGCTATTGATTATGACACTGTTGTGTTAGCAAAAGAACATTCTCCCCTTTCCTTTCAGAATCTTGCCCTGATTCAGGACATGTTTTTGTGATAGAAGAAGGATAAGGTGTACAATTTAAATTGGATGAGCTATTAGTGAATCAAATAAAGAAAATTCTAAAAAAAAAAAAAAATTAAAAAGGATTCTGAGAAGAAGAAACAGATAGCTAATTTGACTGACAGCACGCTACGTTCCTTACCCAAACTCTGATCCTGCTGTCAGTCAAACTCTGAGCCAAGGCGAACCATAAAAGGACGTATGTTAGAATCAAAATTCCTCACTTGATTCTTAGATATGCAGATGGCCTGAAAATTACAAAAGCATTGTTTTAAAAGTTGTTAAAGTTATTGAAGAGAGCACAGACTTTAGGAGTATTATATTACTCACATAAATCAAACTCAGGATAAAATCATCTTGATAAACATACCTATTTTACAATCTTGGAGAGAAGAGGGAGTTATCTCAGGTTAAAATAAAGATTCCCTTGAGCCACACTTGACAACTGGCAAATTCATAGACACGTTCATGTAGCTTTCTTGGCTGCAATATTTGCCATTGCCTTCTGAGGGCATTTTTTGTTTGAGTTTTTTGTTTCATTTTATTGACAGATTGACACTGCTTACCTTTTCAAGACCAGCCAAAGTTGGCTAAGTGCTGCTCCAAAATATCTGTTAAACTAAATATCTCCTAAATATCTGTTAAATATAAATAATTGCATAAAATAGTTTAAGATAGTATAAGAAGGAAACCCCTACCGACACCATTTCAATTATTAGCAATGGAGAAGCCCTTTTTTTCTTGCGTCCAGTTCACGCAGACCTGTTAAATAATGACCTTACATGTCTGGATGTAAATGTGTTAGTGATTTGATAGTGTGAATGCTTCGTCATGCTAAACTCATTGGTAATCTTTTGGTAAGATTTTTTTTTTTTTGCCTGTTTGAAACTATAACAGAATTGTGTTTTAGTAAAAAGAGAGGAATCTTCTGTGCCTCAGAAGAGTGATTTAAAGATAAATACTGTGCATTTAAAACCCCAGAAATATAAATGTAAGTGCAAATATATAAATATATAATATAAACATATAAATATAATAAATATAAATCTCCTCCATTAGGTTTGGTGGCATACTTTAAAAAATCTTGTGCGTGAGGTACGTTGTTAAGCTAGTGGATTAAAGAAAACAAACAAACTGGAAGTTTTTTTTAATATAGAGCAGTTATTCACATTGGGCTATTTCCAGATCCTCAGTTTAGGCTTCAAAAGGGATATCTGATCACTTCCTCTTTTTCCCCAAGAGACTCTATAGCTTGAACAGCTGCATGGCTTCTCCAAGCTGGGAATAGCTGCACTTATTGAATGAGCTGGTGGAAGTGGATTAGAATTTCATTCCATTTGTTCTTTTTTTTGTTAAAAAAATCACTTTTATTTATTTATTCAATTTGTACACCTGCTCATCTCACACGTGTGACTCTGGGTGTTTCACAACAATTAAAAACAACAGCAAAAGCAATATAAATGGAAATAAAAACAACAAATATACAACCATATACTAAAACCACTGTTAAAAACTCAGTTAAACACAAACACCCAATCACAATCAGCAGGTAAATACAATCAATACATCCAATTCAGCAGAGCCATTGAAAAGGCTCACCACCCAAGTGTGGTGGCACAGTCATATCTTCAAGGCCTTCTGAAGGCCATTAGGGTCAGGGCCAATCTAACCTCAGGTGGAAGGATGTGCCAAGGGTGGGTGCCAAGGCAGAAAAGGCTCTCTTTCTGGATCCCATCAGATGGCATTCCTTGATAGATGGGATCTGTAATATGCCTCTCCTGCCCAATCTGATAGGATGGGTGGAGATAGACTTGGCAAACCCTTGCAGATTTCTTCACAAACAAGGTAGAAAAAGCAAGTTGGATTCTTTTTTCTAAAATGCAAAAATGGTTATTGAACGGAGTGTTACTGACCAATTTGTCCTACAGGTGCTCCAGTTTCAAAATGAACGTTAGCAGTTCTTGAAGGTAAACCAACAGGCAGATGATAGGAAGTCAGAGAAACCTACCCCTGGAATAATGACAAAACCCAAACAAGAACCATACGTTGATTTTGAACATAATGCATTTTCTGTCTCAGCTTTTGGCACCTCAGATTTTCTGTGTCCCCGTTTGAGGCTTTGGGGAGGGGTTGCTATTTTGTAAACGCTGCTGGAAAAAGCCAGGGAAATTTAGCTGCCAGCTCCAAACGGCGGGGGTGGAATTGGCAGTAGTAAAAACATGCAAAAAAGAGAGAAGGTTCAGCAAATAAACGATAATATGGATTGGCCCCTGGTGTGCTTGCTTTCAAATTACTGATTAAATGAACTTCTCATTCTGCAAACTGTCTTTAGTCTGTGTTGCTTGCTTTTGCCTTCGATGTCTTTTCCCCTATCTTTCCTATCTCCCCAAACCACCACTATATTTCTGTCTCATAAAACTACAAACTTTCAACTATCCCTTAGTGGCTTAAATTAGAATACATGCAATATGTAAGACTCTGTGGCTTTTTAAATGTATATGCCACAAAATGAATGAAGGAAGAATCTTAAGTATGTAAATAGCAGGAGGCTGAATGTTGCAGGCTTATTAATGATATCTCACTATCTCTCATTACCTCCCAAAATCACCAATGTGTTTAAGGAAATTAAGATTCCATCATCCTCATTGAAGAGAGAGAAACGGGCCAATCGTATGTATATTTACTGAAAACTCTGACCCACTGAGTTTAGGGGGACCTCTTTCAAATGGGCTTGGGACTACCACCATATAGATCAATCCAGGAATATGTATTTAGAATACTCGGTTTAATGGAATTTGCTTCCAAATCAATATACACATGACTGCAGTTTTAGTACTGTTTAAGCACACAAATCCCATTAAAACGATGGGAACAAGTTAGTCACACGTAACTTAAGTGCCTTTAATTTGGAAGCAGAAGAACGATTCATTTCCAAGCTGGATTGAGGCCCTGTACTGTTTAATAGCTGTTTACTCAGTCTCATTTGCCAGGCAGTGCAATTTGGTTTCTAGTTTTGAACTCATTAACATCTCTGATGGGGGCCTCCAAGACTAAACCAGTAATACTTTACCTATCAGAACTGTGCAAACATAGAAATCTATTTAGAAGAAGTGCTTCGGCCCTTACACAAGCACAGCGCCTCTCTGATATTCATTAAAGCAGCTCAACATGTAACCCATAAAGCAGCCAGAACTTTTGTTCAGGTTCATGCTGAAGGCTAGAAAAAGTCAGGGCTCTTTCTTAACCAGCCAAGAGGTGCTGTGCTCATATTCACACAAGGTCTGAAGCATTTATGTGAAATAATGTCCTAAGCGGGTGCTGCCATAATAATTATTAATTCCCTTTTAATTCAGTGAGAATAGCCCTAGGACTCCATATCTTGTTTTATAACTGGAATGGAGAACCTTGTTTGTCTCCTAATCTGCATGAACCTTAGTAAGGGGGCTAAGTTCAGCAACCAAACTATGGAGGATAACAGGTTTCCTGCCTGTTTTACAGATCACTATAACTTGGAATTAACTTATTGAGAGAGCTTAAGAGAGCAGTTTGGTGTAGTGGTTAAGACATCAAGCTAGAAACTGGGAGTTCTAGTCCCACCTAGGCACAAAGCCAGCTGGGTGACCTTGGGCCAGTCACTTTCTCTCAGCCCTAGGAAGGAGGCAATGGCAAACCACTTCTGGAAAACCTTGCCAAGAAAACTGCAGGGACTTGTCCAGGCAGACTGTGAGAATCGGACATGATTGAATGGATAAAAAAAACTTGAAATACATTACTGGCCTTTAAAAGAACATTAAACACATGGCACTTTCCCCAGGATTTGGGTTGTTGTTGGTGATGATGGTGGTGGGGCTTTTGTGGATGATACTGTCTTTTGCAGTTTAATTTTGATGTTGTGTTGTTTTTATATATGTTAACTACCCAGAGTTTTTGGGTGGCCTTGAAATTTGAAATGCATTTGAAATACTCTACCCACTAGCCAAAGATCTCTGGGCAGACAACACAGCTACTAAAAGCACTCAACATTTCTAGAAATCTTCCTAAAACATTTTTTAAAACCAAGGAAATGGTAATGTCTGGCTAAATAACTTGACGTGATTGCTGAGGATATTCCATTGGCAGAAGGGTGGAAGTTTTCTGTGGGACCTGATGGGATTTGGTTTCTATTAATGTATGGGATAGGTGATGTCCATACAAGGAAAGATCATGAGACAAAGTTCATTAGAGAGCAAAAAGAACTTGACTATTTCCTTAGTGAAAACCTGACCAAAAAATTCCTAAGTACTGTGCATAATCTTACCCACTTAGGGTTCAGTTGGGGGGAGAAGCTAAGAAAGATATTGCATTCTCTGTGTTGGCCCATCTCCTTCTCTCTGCGTCCTCTCACATGTGAGCCCATGTCCTGTATGGGTTTGATGGGAGTTTACCGTAAAAGCATTCACTACAACATATGTATATAGAAATAACTGTGAAAGACAACTTTACACCGTTTGCCACAATGTACTGCAGTGGATCTGCCCGGAGTGTTTTTCAGGGTTTCAATCTTATTACTCCTGATCTGAGTTGGTTAACAAGATCAGCTTGCTAAGGGCTTCTGCCTAAACTGTTATCTGGGAAGACTCCTGCTGGGTTTCATGTCTAAGTTAGGGCTCTGCCCATTAGCAGTTTGTTATCAGAGAGCTCCACAGGGGTTGTGAGCAATGTACAGACAGCCTCTTCTTCCTTCTCCTAAAAATCTAGCATGCAACAACAAAATGGCTGATGAGCTGTCTTTTGGAACATGATCTTCTGGCACAGTGAGAACAAACAATACACTTGTTAAAAATAGCATTGAAAAATGAAATGCATAAATTTGACTGTTGCAGAATAGAGGAGGCATTTAAAATCCAACTGACTACGCATTTCTAGAAATTTCTGGAGGAAGAGGAACATCTTAGCCTGGCATGAAAAGAATTGGTTGTATGAAGTGTAACTTTATATATTAATGCATTTAAAGGGAGAACATTCCATAAGCAGGTTCCCATAATGGAGAAGACCACCTCTGTTCATCGCTAGTAGGGTGTCTAGATGCATTTCTTGAGATACTGGCCCCAAGCTGTTCAGGACTTAAAAATCAGCGCTAAACACTTAGCCTGGTTCTGAAAACAGACTGGCTGTCAGAGCAGCAGATGAAACACTGATGTCATATGATGCTGTTAGCTAGTCCCAGTTACTCATCCTGCAATTCTGTGTTAAACCATCTTCAGAATAGCCCTACATGCATTTCATTGCAATAATCCAAACAAGAGGTTACCACAGCATGTAGAATAACAGGGTAGCCCTGCCCAGAAAATACTGCAGTTGATATGTCAGTCAACATTGATAAAAGGTGATCCATTTGCTTGAGATCACCTGTGCCTCCAATGACAGTGATGAAGGCAGGAGCACTCCCAAACTGCATCCCTGAACTTTCAAGGTTATTGCTGCTGTTTCCCAAACAGATTGAATCCTGGACAATTCACCCTGGACAAAAGAACCACCCATCAATAGTCCCTCTAACTCAATGTTTCTCAACCTTGGGAACTTTAAGATGTGTGGACTTTGACTCCCAGAATGCTGGCTAGGGAATTCTGGGAGTCAAAGTCCACACATCTTAAAGTTCCCAAGGTTGAGAAACACTGCTCTAACTTGTCTAGGTTGAACTTTATTTTATTGGTACTTAGGAAGTGGTTGAGTTGACAACAATACACATACTGATACTGAGCTTTATCTCTCCTTCCCTTTCATTTAACTCAACTTCATTAAATTCATGACTTGGGTTATATGAAAAGGAAGGAGAGGTAAAGCTCAGCATCATCTACGTACAGTATTGTTGTCAACTCAGCCACTTCCTTAACTGACCATCCAGCAGTTTCTTGCAGAAGTTAAATAGAGGGGAAGAAAAATTAGGAATTAAGGATCCCTACGATACAATTTATCAGCCTATTTATAATCCCCCAGCACCACCTTCTGGAAAGAGCCAGTCAAGTAAGAGGGGAAGGACTATAAAATAATATCTCAAAGTCCCAGCTCAGACAGTCCAAAAGAATATCATGACTGAAGGCTTTGAAAGCTGCTGAAAGATCCATGAGAATCAAAAGGGCTGTGCTCCCCATGCGTTTCAGCAGAGATCATCTCATGGGACAACATTTCTATCCCTAAGACAGGCCTAAAGTCAGAGTGAAATGGCCTAGAAACCACCTTATCCAAAAATGCACAGAGGAGATTGGAAACCACTTACTTCAGCACTTTTAATTTCATTTTTATTTATTTTATTTATTAAATTTGTATGTCGACCATCTCCCCCGGAGGGTGGAAGGGGATGCTAGCAGTTGTAGTAATCTACTGCTTCCAAGTCTAAGATAGCCCAGGCTATTGGGCAAGATGGTTCTCTAAATATTTCTGTTAATGTAACTTCACTGACCATGGAATCCAGGTCATGCCAGATACTAGTGACTGTTCCCTCACAATATCTTGGAACTTCACCACAGCAAGCCCTGAAGATATGTCTGATTCCCTTTTGGTTCTGAAAGTAAAGCCAATTCACTACCATTCACTAGCCTTACAGGGCAATACTGTAAGGATGCAGTTGAACTAGAAAATTGTTCCTTTTTTGCTACCCTCACTGTGAATTCATATAAGGTAGGATTTGTGTCTTATCCAAAGCATTATCCCTGAAGGGCAATGGGTGACTTTTTATCTAAGGAATTAAAGAAAAATATATTATTCTTGTTAAAATAATTCCAAAATGAAATTCTGGAAGCAATCTTTACATATTGCTTCACAACTAAATATAGAGCTCAGGCAACCAAAAATAAAAATGAAGCAAATAGGTACAGTAAAAAAAAAAAAATGATATCCAATGAAAAGGTCTCAAGATAAATGAATCTGTAAGACAGCTTCAGGATAAAAGGAAATGGGAAGATTTTATTCAGCCCCATCATCACCAATAGTATTGATGGATGGGATATAAAAGAGGCAATAGTTATGTGAACCCTCAACATTATATGATTTCAAATGAGCTTTGGTCTGCATTTCTTCATGAGTAAAGAAAAATGAGGGGCTTTATGTATTAAAAGAAAATGCTTTTCACCTTTTATTCTGTGCAAACAAAAGAATAGAATGAAAAACCACAAATGAAAACAAGCCTGAAAAGCTTAAGTATCAGTTGGGAAGAATGTCCCAGTAAAAGTAAACAATCAGCAGATAAGAACTGGATCACTGGATCTGACAATGGACATTGATGAAGGAAATATTGTGACTTGTCTGGAACCCTCAAGTGGTAGCCTTCTGGATTGCAAAAAGTCTCCTTCCCAGCTCTCACCATTACCACCGCACACAGACCATGTTCATGTAGAGTGGGGCAAAAAAGTATTTAGTCAGCCACCAATTGTGCAAGTTCTCCCACTTAAAAAGATGAGAGAGGCCTGTAATTTTCATCATAGGTATACCTCAACTATGAGAGATAAAATGGGGGAAAAAATCCAGAAAATCACATTGTCTGATTTTTAAAGAATTTATTTGCAAATCATGGTGGAAAAGAAGTATTTGGTCAATATCAAAAGTTCATCTCAATACTTGTTATATATCCTTTGTTGGCAATGACAGAGGTCAAACGTTTTCTGAAAGTCTTCACAAGGTTTTCACACACTGTTGCTGGTATTTTGGCCCATTCCTCCATGCAGATCTCCTCTAGAGCAGTGATGTTTTGAGGCTGTCGCTGGGCAACACGGACTTTCAACTCCCTCCAAAGGTTTTCCATGGGGTTGAGATCTGGAGACTGGCTAGGCCACTCCAGGACTTGAAATGCTTCTTATGAAGCCACTCCTTCGTTGCTCGGGCGGTGTGTTTGGGATCATTGTCATGCTGAAAGACCCAGCCATGTTTCATCTTCAATGCCCTTGCTGATGGAAGGAGGTGTTCACTCAAAATCTCACGATACATGGCCTCATTCATTCTTTCCTTCACACGGATCAGTCGTCCTGGTCCCTTTGCAGAAAAACAGCCCCAAAGCATGTTTCCACCCCCATGCTTCACAGTAGGTATGGTGTTCTTGGATGCAACTCAGCATTCTCTCTCCTCCAAACACAACGAGTTGAGTTTAGACCAAAAAGTTCTACTTTGGTTTCATCTGACCATATGACATTCTCCCAATCCTCTTCTGGATCATCCAAATGCTCTCTAGCAAACTTCAGACGGGCCCAGACATGTACTGGCTTAAGCAGGGGGACACATCTGGCACTGCAGGATTTGAGTCCCGGCCAGCGTAGTGTGTTACTGATGGTAGCCTTTGTTACTTTGGTCCCAGCTCTCTGCAGGTCATTCACTAGGTCCCCCCATGTGGGTCTGGGATTTTTGCTCACCATTCTTGTGATCATTTTGACCCCATGGGGTGAGATCTTGCATGGAGCCCCAGATCAAGGGAGATTATCAGTGGTCTTGTATGTCTTCCATTTTCTAATTATTGCTCCCACAGTTGATTTCTTCACACCAAGCTGCTTGCCTATTGCAGATTCAGTCTTCCCAGCCTGGTGCAGGTCTACAATTTTGTTTCTGGTGTCCTTCAACAGCTCTTTGGTCTTGGCCATAGTGGAGTTTGGAGTGTGACTGTTTGAGGTTGTGGACAGGTGTCTTTTATACTGATAACAAGGTCAAACAGGTGCCATTACTACAGGTAACGAGTGGAGGACAGAGGAGCCTCTTAAAGAAGTAGTTACAGTTCTGTGAGAGCCAGACAGCTTGCTTGTTTGTAGGTGACCAAATACTTATTTTCCACCATGATTTGCAAATAAATTCTTTAAAAATCAGACAATATGATTTTCTGGATTTTTTTTCCCCATTTTGTCTCTCATAGTTGAGGTATACCTATGATGAAAATTACAGGCCTCTCTCATCTTTTTAAGTGGGAGAACTTGCACAATTGGTGGCTGACTAAATACTTTTTTGCCCAACTGTAGCAAGGAGACTGCTAGAGCTGAAGGATGTAGGGACAGAAGAGAAGTGACATTGTCCTACAGAGGAAAGAGGTGACTGCCAAATGTTAAGAGTATTCAACTCCCACTGGTGATGTTTCTGTGGGTGCCAGAACTTGGTTCTATCTCCTTAATTTCTGGTTAAAATTGATTTTTCCCCTGTGGGTCTGGCTCCACTGGTTCTCAAAGACTGTTTTAAATCAACCTGGCTAACAAGAGTTCATAGCAAACTCCAGTCCTTCAGACTCTCTTTGGAGACTCTCTGTCCATTAGGGTTGAAATGCCAGGAGTCATCTTAAGCAACGTATCTGGGATATTGATTTTCAAATCAGTCTAAACCTAGTATCCAATCCTACAGTTATGGATTCTTCTCAAATGGGCATGTGCCATCATCTTATCTTCAATTCTAATAAAAGAGACATAAGGATGCCTTTATATATCCTGGAAGCATTTTTAGAAAAGAAAAATGATAGGGGCGGCAACTCAATGTTTCATTTGGATGTGCCCATGTAGGGTTGGGGGGTTGAGGGGGGAGAAGGAAGCAGAGGTAGCAGAAAGCATCATAGAAGATGTGGCATTCTGGTAAATGCATATTGTGACTGGCCATATATTCCATGGCAGGAATTATGACCATAATAGGCTCTTAAAATTCAAAATCTCAGGGACTCCTATGCTAGAACAATAGTGTTCTGGTTTAGAAGTAAACCAACCAATAGTCTCTGCAGTTAGCTTTTCAGGATACTACTAATACCTTGTTCATTCAGAAAACATCATCCACATGTGTTCAGTTCTTCATACTGTAAATATCTAATTTATAGAAAGTTCTCTGGAGAACTCAGCTAGGTCAGAACATATCTGTGACCTATTAGGAAAGGAACTTCAGCTCACAATACTCATCTCTCAGGTTTGCATTTTCCTCCATTCTTCAGGATCGGCATCAGGACACAGGGGACAGCATCCTTATCAGCCATCTAATAACTAAATCCAACTATCCATGAATTCATCAGCCTGTTATTGCCCACTTTCAGTATTCAGGAGAGGCATTGCCAGCTTTCCACCTCAAATCCAGAGAGATTAATCTAGATGAGGTTTTCCAGTCCAATCCTAAGAATGCCTCCATTACCATACTCACTTGTTATTGTAGCTCTATGTCTGAATCCATAACACCAAGTAATGAACAGACTTAAATGCATTTACACTATAACTAGCAGGACTACCTTCTCCAAGATGCCACAATGAAGAGATGGTAGGAGAGGAGTTTCTAGTTTGTACACATGAAATGTTTAGGAACAACATGATTGATGAAGCCATAGGTAAAATGTTTTTGCATACCCGTATTTCTGGACAGTTCATTTCCAGTTTCTCTTTCTTGAATTCTTTTTTTTCCCAAAACACACTTACCTATTGTTACCTACCCCTCCTCTTCAGTTTAACTAGTCAGAGACACTAGCACCTTTCCTTTTTCTCTTTCCTTCAAGTTTTAGAAAAGTGTAGTCTGGACTTGGACTTGTTGTACATAAGTAGGGCAAGCTGTAAAAGCCTCAATAAATAAGTGAAAAAAAAGAGCAGAAACAGCAGACGTAGAATTTTCCATGGATTGGTCTCCTGCCATATCACATATAGATGGCAAGATCTCCCATGATATGTTTTAGGAACAACTGTTGCAGTCTCCAGTAAATCACACTTCATTTTACAGTAGCATCAAGTGGGGAAAAAATTTAGCAGTAGCACACACAATTAAACAAGAAAGAGACCCGTTGAGACACTATTGTGAATACCCACATAGACAGCACATAGGACAACATAAACTGTGGTAGACAGCCAAAATGCTCCAACTCTGTCAAGCCAGACCTACCACCAATCTCTGTATATGTTAAGGCTGTCTTCTAAATAAAGAAAGTAAAAAATGAACAGACGGTGATTGTTGTATATTAGAGCAAGTATACAGTAATGGTGAAATGATCAAATCTGGCTGTGTAATATTTCACAGGTTCACCTTTGATCACTAGAATAAATAGCAACAGAGCTCTTGACACAGTGTTGTTGGGACGCATTATTTCAGTTGGTTGACTCAGCTGTCGGAAGAGTATTTTATGTCTCTCCCCTCCCCCCACATACGCACACACACATGCGCACGCATATACACAATCCATGGCCATTGTTGTCACCATGCCATGTTTTGCTTTGGATTTTCTGTACAAATCGGCCTCATGCTGAGTTTACTCAGCCTCTTTCCTACACATAAAGAGATTGTATTATTTACAGCTCAGAAACATTCACAATACCATAAACAGCGTGAGCTGGCAAACTGCTTCCCTTTCTTTGGAAATAAAGGGGATGTAAGTATTCCATAGTACATTGGACATTTAAGACAATCAACCAACTTTTTTGAAAAAGTTCTCAGCTCTCTGATGTGTGTGTGTGTGTGTGTGTGTGTGTGTGTGTGTGTAATGTTCTATGGTTGTATGCCATCTTCCCGGTTGCAGTGCACAATTCTATTCAGCCATGTTTTGTATGATCAGATGTTTAAAACTATGAATTTAACACTTGGATTCCTTTCCCTTCAAGCCTTGAAATCTATTGTTAATTCAGTGAACGAAACTGAATCTCTAAATCATAAACCTACTCTTTTTGAACAATACTTCTTTCAGGAACTAATAAGGGCCAAGGCTGGAAGAATGCTGGTTGGATGTGATGGCTTTTCACACCAGAAAAAAGAAAAAGTCAGGAGGTTCAGAAAGGACAAAGTGCATGTCTGGGTGGGGTGAGTTATGTCCCATATGTTAGATTTCTGAAACAGAAATACTTGTATATTCCTTATGAACTTTAAGAGAGTTCCTGCTTTAAAACTTGGGTCTTTTAGCTCCTAAACTCTGTTATATTGCAAAGCATGCTCACTGACTCTTGAGTGCTTCCCAGTCTGAATTCATTTTAGCTGGGCTCTCAGTTTTTTGAACTTTTGTTTGGGCAATTTATTTCCTTCCACCTAATCTAAATTATTAGGTGTCATGGGTCTCTTATCCTGCAGCAAGTCCTTGATGTCTACAATATTCCTGAGGATTGTAGAGGTTTTTAAGGAGCAAAACAGTGAATGTTACACAGAAGCTATCCAATAGTTTCCAAGGTATGATTAAAATAAAAGTTGAAACCCTCTTCAATTGGAATTTTTGAATCAAACCTCCAAAGTAAGTCAAGGTATAGAATTGAATCCAGTGCCTTCAAAACACCCCAGAGATATGTGAAAACAATTTGGAGACTAACAGATTTTCTGATTCTTTTTGGCTTGAAATGTAAAAGTAAAGAAGCCTTCAAGCCAAGTTTGAATCTTAATGGACATATCTATGCCTTTTTCTTGGTAAAGGTAGTTTGACGTTACCTTCTAAGAGCTCCGCCTGACTCTCTGGGGCAGTGTTTCTCAACCACGGCAACTAAGATGTGTGGACTTCAGCTCCCAAAACTGTGTGGGAGTGCACTGCCTGGGGAATTCTGGGAATTGAAGTCCACACATTTTAAAGTTGCCAAGGTTCAGAAACACTGCTCGAGGGTATAAAAGGGAAGGGATGGAAAACATAGGCTTTCAAGATTCTGGTACTATAGCCTTTATAGCAGGAACAGCATTGTTCCTTCTTATGCACCTGCAGCTTATAATAGCAATAGGCTGTAGAGCAGAAGGCAGGATACTGATCCCAAAACTATGCATGCAGTGTTGCATGGAATCAACCTAAGCAGGCAGAAGATGATCCTGGTTTGGTTGGTCCTGTCAGGATCCTCGCAATCAATCAATAAGATTAGTAGAGTTATTAGAACTATTAGTTTACCTAGAATGGTTGTTTATTCCTGCTATAAAGTAGAAGTGTTATTTTAGTAGCTGCTTGCTCATTCCTGCCATAAAAAGAGGGGGGGAGACTGTTAAGTACACAAAATGACAGATGGGGTGTTATCAGGTACTCAGGAATTTGCAAGGTCAAGAAAGGTGTGAGACCAAGAAAAAGATCCAATGAGAGGCACGAAAGAACTGAAACTTGAAAGCAAGGAGGGGGGTTAAAGGGAAGCCAACAAGCGCGGGTTGTCAGTTTCAGCAATCTATGGAATGCTGAATGCTTCTTCTCAATAAAGAAATCTTTACTGGAAGAAACTAGTCTCCAGAGGATTTACTGGGATTGGGATTTGAGCCTTGCAGACTCTGACAGGGTCAAGCAAGTACAGTATTTTTTTTATCATATGGTTTTATATCTGACAGGCCTTGAAAATTCCATAGATAGGTATAGTCATGGACTCACTTGCATTAGCTCCAAATCTTCATTTTCCTTAACAAACCACCTTTAGGCATTGAGGATCTATGACAAGAAAAGGGTGAAAGATTTTCAAGGCAAGCAGGATGACTCAAAACATAGGGGAGATTCTGGCAGTAAATGACCAATTCTTCATTCTGGAGGAATAGGAAGAGGAGAGAGGTGTCATCTAATGGAACTGGTGGTTCCAAAGTACAATATGCCCTCACACATGACCTTTATCTGAACAATGGTGCTTTCCCTGAATGCTTCATGCATGGAAAGTTGGACCTGCATATCACCTCCACCTGATTCAGTCACTCATCTCTGGGTGCTTTTACAGCAACACAAGTATGCCAGGCAGCTTGTTAGAAATGTGGGTGCTTATTTGCAATAAGGTTAGAGAAGTGGAGGCTTCTTTAATGGACAACCCTTATCATCTACAGTGGTACCTCGGGTTACGATCTTAATCCGTTCCGTGACTCTGGTCACAACCCGATTTGGTCGCAACCCGAAGCAAATTTTCCCATAAGGTTCAATGTAATTACTGTTAATCTGTTCCGGCGTCCGCAGACCACGCATCAGGGGTGGAAAAACGGCCGCGGACCATGCGTCAGGGCAGAAAAACGGCCGCGGACCACGTGGAACGGGCAGAAAAACAGCTGCGGACCATGTGGCACGGGCGGAAAAACGGCCACGGACCACGTGGCACGGGCAGAAAAACGGCCGCGGACCACGTGGCACGGGCGGAAAAACGGCCGCGGACCACGTGGCACGGGTGGAAAAACGGCCGCGGACCACGTGGCACGGGCGGAAAAACGGCCGCGGACCACGTGGCACGGGCGGAAAAACGGCCGCGGACCATGTGGCACGGGCAGAAAAACGGCCGCGGACCACGTGGCAGAAACGGAAAAATGGCCGCGGACCACGTGGCACGGGCGGAAAAATGGCCGCGGACCATGTGGAACGGGCGGAAAATGGCCGCGGACCACATGTCACGGTGGAAAATGGCCGCGGATCCGGTTCGTAACGCAATGCGGAGTTCATAACCCGAGGTAAATTTTTGCCGCCGGAGCTGGTCGCAACCCAAAAAGTTCGTTAGCAGAGGCGTTCGTAACCCAAGGTACCACTGTATATCCTAGAATATTGCCAGCGAGTGACTACTTTAAAAGTTTCAATCACACTTTGGCTTCATATTTCTGCATCATTTTCTAAGAAGATATGCTTGTTAAGTCTAAAGAAAGCATGCCGAACCTGGCAGCCAAAAAAGTAAGTGGTGGAAAGGTGAACTCTTATTTTCCATTTTCTGGTTTTGGAAACCCTTGGAGTTGTGCCATACAAAAGCTTGTCAATTAGCAGAAGTCAGTCCTTTCCAGATGTAATCATGTTTGCCAATCAGCTATTCCAGTCCTCAGATTCTGCAGTATCATGATCCCCCACGCCCCAATGATAAGCAAAGTTGGGTAACCATCCCGCCGAGAATAAAATGATTTCCTTGTTGAACTAGCCCATGATGAACTGAATGCCAGTTTAAAAAGTCCAGTGCTGGGATTTTATGTGCTGCATTCTTTCAGTTCTCAGAATAAGCCCTTAGGAAAGTAGACTCTTGCCTGTCCATTGTCTTTACTCTCTTGGAACACCTCTACTCATGTTTCTCCATATCTGCATCTCCTGGGACACAGGCTGAGAACTCCAACAAACTCAACTTTCTTGGGCATTAGTCCCATCTGTTTTTCCAGGGTTTCTCAATGTATTATGAGTGACTGCATCCTACATCTACTTGACAGGCTGTCTTTGTTCTGCCTAAGTTAGAGATAGCCTTATTAAAAAATGAGAAAGGACCTCCCACCTTACCTATCCCACTCTCCTGGTATTTACTGGAACAAACGTGGCATAGTGGTTATGGAAATTGTGGCTCAGCAGAATCTAAACAGGCATCAAACCCACTGATATAGGAGTTGTTCCTTTTCTTTATCCCTCTACCATATGGCTTCTATTTATTCATTAGAAAAATGAATCAATGTAAAATGCCTACCTCTTTTAATTGTTCTATCAAGTTAATTATTATTTTCTGTAGAGTTCATCCACCCCCAAGCTCTTATAATACAACAGTGTGGTGTTCTTGTTCTTGCCTCTAGCAGATTTTCACACTGGCAGTACAGTTCTGAGCTTCTGAGGTGACAGGTTTCCCATTTTCTTTTTATTTTCAGTGTAGAAATATTGTCAAATAAAAAATGGCATTTTTCTTCTTCTTCTCCTTGTTCAGAGCCAGCAGGCATGAGTATGATACAAAAGTCTAAAAAGCAGGTGTCCAAAGACCATGCCATCACTTTCATTCCCCAACGTCAGCTTTTTGAGACACTAAAAAAGACACTTTTTTTAGCTTACTAAAATAGCCATAGCAATGATCCCATCTGAATATCTATTGCAACGTAATTGTGACCAATAGTCAATTTTATAGGAGCTAAAACAAGATTTCAAGAAAGATAGTAAATTATGAGTTCTTCTCTCTTTATTGTGATGAACTATCTCCAACAAAAGGTGCAAATGAGACTGTTCAATTGTAGTTTTATCCTATGGCTATTTTGGAAGAGTCATCAGTCAAAATCTTCCCATGATGGACGAATAAGTGTGTATCCTTCCCTTCATTGTGAATGTGTGAAAATAGACACATGAGATGAAGACAAGCAGGAACCAACATACCGTTGTGACACAATTCCTTCTCCTTTGCAACTGAGAGCAGCATACATTGCATTCTATCCCCGTTTTTATTTTCACAATTATCCTGAGGCATAGGTCAAAGATTACAGAGGTCATCTAAATCCAGGCCATGTCTGGATTACTGGTTTTCATAGATTTCATTTCATTCATTTTTCAGTTAACAAGAAACATACAAAGTCTGCATTCCGATTCTTTATAGTTTTCTCTTGTAAATGTGTTATTAGAGCTGTTCAGAACTTTGGAAAGTTAGCTTGCTTTGACAAAGGTGTCAAGCAAAGATCCCTCCAAAGTGTCTCTGTGAAGCAGCAATGACTAACTATGAGGGTGGAGCAGCTGCAGCACTTTACTTCACAACAGTAGTTTCTCTACCAGAGCAAAGCAGCACTGTCTTGCCATTATCAGTCCATTTCCTTTTGAAGTTTACATGTGAAGCAATTATTACTGTCTGATTAGACTGATTAGAATTATCCATCTCTGGAGGAGAATGTATTTCAGAGGGCTTTGAAGGGTTTTTTCTAACTGGTATGGTAGCCACCACTGTTGAAGACTTAGTCTCCCTGTGGAATATGGAGAGGATCTGAGCAGCTGTCAATCACTCCTGAGCATCTTCTGCCACTTTAAAGAGTTCTTCCAACCCTTGGGATATATTCCATCCAAGAATAATGAAGTGTGTTGGGAGAGGACCATAACACAAGGAGAGGAAATCTTGCTATCTGAGCAAATAACAGCAAATGATCACAACTGAGTCCACTCTGTGGTGATGATATGGTGATTGTTTGTCCTTTGTCCTTCAAGCCTTACTGCATCTAATGGAAGTTGGTGCTCAGTTATATCTAACTCTCTATATCTAAGAGGTTATAAATTCTTCCTTAGGACAAATACTCCTTAAAGGAGGCCATAGCAAGACCACTCCTGAAAAAGAAAATAATTGGACCCAAAATATATGAATAATTGTAGATTGGTGGACAACTTCCCATTCTTGGATAAATACTTGAGTGAGTGAGACTCCATTAATTCTCCTGAATCTTCAATAGTTTTCAATGCCATTGACAGCTGGATTTCTGGTTGACTGAGTTAGGTGTGGATGAAATAGCCTCGCAGTTATTCTGCTGGTACCTGGTTGACCACATCCAGAAGATGGTGCTGGGGGATATTTGCTTAACTTCACGGCTGTGGATTATAAATTCTATTTATAATTCATTCCATTCTGTTTAGCATCTACAAGAAATTAGTGGGAGACATCATTTGAAGATTTAGAGTGGTCTTAATGTTATTAATATACTGGTGACACACAGCTCTATCTCTTCTTTCCATTGGCTCCAGGTGAGGCGATGAAAATGTTCAATCAATGTCTCACTGTGGTAAAGGACAGCATGGGGGCCAACAAACTGAAACTCAATTTGAACAAGATGTTTGTGGATTATTTATCTGTTAGAGGAGCAGCATTCAGCCTATTTGAAAAGAAGAAGGGTCATATTCTTGGGAGCGCTTCTAGATTCACCTCTATCATTTCATGCAAAAATGTCTTCTGTGACACAATCTACCTTTTACCAGCTTGCACCATAATGGCCCTGCCTGGACAGAGATGGCCTCATTACAGCAATCCATGACATGGTGATTTCTTAGTTAGATGACTGCAATAGTTAACAGAGCTCATGCCCAGCTAGAGGCTGGGATTGCAGCCAAGATCCATCTATTCAGAACTAAGTCCCCATGGGTTTAGCAAAGCTTACTCCCAAATAAGAAGACTGATAAGATATCTGAATGAAGTCAAGTTATTGCACAGATTAGGAAAATTTATCAGGCAGCTAGCAGTGTGGAGCAAGCAATGCCATAAGCAGCCATTATGCAGATCAGATAAGAACCTACAGGCAAGCGATGATCTCATTCACAGCCTAGAAAAAAAAAGTCCTCTATATAAAGCAATATCAGACCCAGGAAAAGAAGCATTAGTTTGCATGGCAGATGTGCTCCTCTCTTGGGTTCTCTCTCTCACATACAAAGGGAGTGGGGGCATGTGGAAAGAGCACAATGCTGAAAATAAATACCTATTTTTGCTTTTGCTTGCCCCCCCCCCCCGTCATTTGATTTGGCAGGCTATGGAAAATCTTCATCCACAGTCATTGCATTTTGAATTATGTGACTGACATGAAAAGATGGGATTGCAATGGTGGTAGAAGTGCAATGCGGGCCTTGCTATTAAAAAGTGCAGGGGTGGACAATCCTTTGGTTCCCCAAGGCTTCACTGAGCATGAGGGGAGGGGGACTAAGGACTGCAAAGGGGGATCAACACAACCGCAGAACTGATAAGCATAGGATTTTAAAAGAGAATGAAAAAAAAAGTCTGGACATTGTGTCATAAACTGAAGAATCATTTTAACACAAGAATTGTTTAAACATACTGCTCAAAATCTTCCTTATCCTTTTGTTTTAAAAAAAAAAAAAAGGCTAATTCAGATGTTCACAAATAACACATATCTGCCAATTTGCTGCTGCAAGTCAGGCATAGATTTCAACTTCCAATATAGTATAATAATTCTTTTAGCCAACCCTCATGCCCCTAAAATCTTGATATTTTGATAGATTCCAACTACAGGAGAAATAGCCAAAAAGAACACATGCATATTTATTAAGCAATTGTATCTGCCTATGGATTTTTACCACAGTCAGCATTTCTTTAGATAGAAGATTAATTTTTGTATATTTGTTTCTCCTTATTTGGAATAATATTTGCTTACATATCCCACTTCTATTCAGTGTAAATCTTTTGCTCTTATAAGAAGAAACTCTAATAGAATCATCTTTTTTAATCATCCAGGATAAATTGTAATTGATGGAGTTTAAAAGAAAACACTTACTATAAAGCTAGCATGGTGCAGAAATTAAACTGTGGGACTAGATTTAGGGTTAGGGTTAACATTACCTCTGGGAGATCCTTGGCCATAGAAATTCATTGGTTGACTTAGGATCAGCCTCTCTCTCAGCCCAACTTAACTCACAAGATTGGTTGGTGGGGGGCATGAAATTGAAGGAGTGCTTCACTGCTGTTAGCTCTTGGAGGAAGGTGGTATATAAAGCTAATAAATAAATAACAATTAGCAATATTTCATTGGTTGTGAGATGCATAGAACTTTTTTTAAAGGGGGTAAAACCATTATGGGTAAGATAGAAAGTCAGCAAAGCTAAGTTATTTACATACGGATTTTTTATTTTTCCCTGTAGATAGAGGAAGCAGACTTTCTTGTGGATTTTTTAAAACTTACTTTTCCTATTGTATCCATATATTTCCAGCTTCCCTGATTTCAGGCAAACATATGGCCTCAATTTAGTAGCATGATCAGGGTAGCATCCAGGAACCCCAAGGAGAGGTTTGAGGGCCCCATGCAACTATAGTTATAGATGGAGCACTCTTGCTTTAGACAATACTATTTTAACTGCTCCTACCCGTCAGATCTATTAATAGCTTCCAGGAGTTTCAGATGCATGCTTCAGGCTTCTACAGCAAGAGCCAAAATCTTTCCTATAAAGTTGGAAGAAAAATTAGGATATTCACTTGAGGAGGAGGTGCTGGAGGGGGGAGGAGAAAAGTCTAGAATTTGTTGAAAGTCCCCACTTCCACCCCTGGTGGAGACTGTTTGCAGATTTAAAAACAAACAAGAAACAAATCGTTTTTTCCCCCCAAGCCAACCACTTCTTCCCCTTCTTTTGAAATGTTTGAGTCCTGAGAATTTTTTCAGGAAGATTCATGACTGAAAGTGTCATCTCTTCCAGAAAAAGCTGGATGACATGATGTTTCTTGTTTATGAAATAGATTTGTATCTGGAAAAAGTAATAGAGGACACTGTTATCTGGATCTCCATAGTTGGAGAGTTGAAAGCATTAGTCTATGCAACATCTCTAGACGTGCCATATAGCTGAGTTACTGCAGTTAGATTGCCATCCTTTCTACAGCCAACTTTAAAAAAAATTATTAAAATTATTTTGGAAGCATTTGCAATTATTTTTTTAAAGCTTGCCATTGCAATGGATTCAGAATTTTATGAACAGTGGGGAGGAAACAGATGGGACTCCTAGTTCTACTTCTATATTTAAAATTCTACCCATGAAATCAATTGTTCAATTCCATTCAATTGCCACTTGGGGATAAAGCCCATAAAATCAGGTTGAACATATTAATAAATTATTGAACTGAGGGGGTGACAAAAGCATGAAAAAGAAAAAGGGCCCTGATTTACTAAGCTAATAAGATGACACAGATAATGGCATTTACAGAATGGGGTCATAGGTTTGCTTATATAGTAGTTGCTCCTCCAGAATATCTCTGAATACAACCAGCATCCAGTGACTAAATATGCCTCCCAGTTTTATATTTTTTTTAAAAATAGCCTGCAAAATCATGAACTTTGATTGCTTTCCCAATTTGGTATCTATTAAAAGGCTGCCAGGCCGCTTCCTCCTGCAAACCCCAGCGCTAAATCATACCCACACAGACGTCTAATTGCTTAACCTGATCAGAGTTACAGAGAAAACCCAGAGAAAGTCCTACTATAAAATAGATGATCAGCCTCAAATAAGGGGGAAAAAAACAGCATTCAAAGGAAATCTTACACAGGACAATTGGAAGAAAAGCAAGAATGATGTCAGCCAGTGGGACTAAAAGCCACAGAATTATGAAAAATTCTGCAATAAAATAAGATGACCCAAATGTCTAAATAAAAGTGATTTTTAAAAAAGAAATCATTTTGCTGAAACATTTTGCTTTAAATGGGCCTGTTTGGAGGCCAGAAATTAAATCGAACTCTACATTAAAACCTCTTCATTCTAGGAAGTGGGGCTTCTATCACATGGTTTCAGCTTCTATCTTGACTTTTTGACCCTCCCCCTCAACAAATTAGTTACCTCTACCTGGTAACAAGGTAGAACCAGATTTCTCTCCATCCCGAATTTCTGGGTCTCTAGTTCAGATGATCCCTAAGGATTACAGATATCTTTCCTTCCATTTCTCTCAGATTCCTGCCCTCCAACAGTTTCTGAAGCTTGGGTTTAAATCAACAGATAAATTTTTCTTCGCCTAAATAAGAAGGATTTGGAGAAATCTTCTCCTGCCTGTACAATCCCAGCCATGGTTTTTGCTACACGCTGAAGATCATGGCTGAGAGACCCTTAGTTATATATTCCCTGTCTAAGATCAGTTGTCATTCTTGTGTGTGCACAACAGCATTATTCCCATATGAAGAAAAGGCTACACACAACAAGCGAGCAGAACCCAGTGCAAAATCTGCTATCAATAGTTAATGATATTTGAAAGAAAGCTGTGAGAACCAGCCTTGACACTGGTCTGAAAGTCAACAACAACAAAAAAAGAGCCGGGACGTTTTTTTCTTCATCAGTTGGAAATCATATTAGCTAATTGATACATTTTGACAGCTGCTACTCTGACATTTTGAGCAACTGTGCATCTGTTTGATGGAAGAGCCAGGTCTGTACATATGGCTGACAGCGAGGAGAACTGCACGATGTCACTGCTTCTAAAGCTAAAAGATGAACTCTTGTGTTGAGAGATGGCTAGGATGCCCCACTTGTGTGGGAATGCTCAGATTAAAATTAGCATAAGTCCTGGATGATAGACTCTTCAAAAGAAGATTTACTTTCCTCCCTGTTGCTGCCTTTCTGAAGATGAGTTAGATGAATTCATATAATCATGGAAATCTAAACAAAACCAAGTCCTGATTCTAGAAAGCTTATGTCAGTGTTGTCCAAACTTGGCCACTTTAAGATGAGTGGACTTCAAGTCCACACATCTTAAAGTGACCAAGTTTGCACAACACTGGCTTATGTATTTTTGATATTATATTGATGTAATTCTTTCTTGCATGGAGTTTTAAAGCTCCCTACTGGGGGTTTTCAAGTGGTCCAGTTAAATACTTTTACAAGTCCCACAGACTATTTATCAGGTGTGTTTGACTATTCCCCCTTCATTATCACCCAGATTTTTTTTTTTTTTTTGGAGATATATTTTTGGTGAATGGAAGAGTGAGTAGAAACTTCTAAAGAGATATAGAATATCCAGAATACCCAAAATATATAGTGTGATTTCCTACTGGAGATTGTAACCTGATTATAAATCCTAGGAATTCCTTGTGGAGTTGATATCCCATGCTATTCCCTGATGCTGAGGGGCCCCTTTCCAGAAAGGATCCTGGGATTTATAGTCAACTCACAATCCCTAGTAGAAAAAGATGACACTCAGTGTAACAAGTCTGTAATCCCCACAAGCGTATGCAACTCCTTCCAGCCAGAAAGCTGCACTTAGCCTTTGAGTGCAGGGATCTCACTTGAAAAATGTAGCATTTAGGGTTAAAACTATGTTTGATTTCATTTCTTTTATATCCAAATTTAAATAAAAGTAAATACAGTTCATACAACTAGTTTTCAACAATGTTTTGAAGAATTCCACCCTATATCAATTTAAAAATTGCAACTTGGTAATCATATTTGGAAGTCTCTGGAGCCATATCTAAAGCTTTTGAAGGCCACCTGATCATGGCCTTCAAACTGTGTATTTACATCCACCTTTCCCTTCCCCAAGGTATGTATTGCCATCTCTGGAAGGAGAAGGAGGTACAAGGAATTTCAAGGTGATTCTTGGCTTCTCCTAGCATCTGTATGCATTGTGAGTGGGCAACATGAGTAACTGCCATTCTCTGCTAGGGAAGAAAATAGAATCAGCCACAGAGTTCAATGAAGCAAAAGGACATGATTTGCCAAAATGGACTGTGACAGCATGGATGGTGTCAGATAGTGATGGTGTCATACCCCACTCAAAACTGTGTATTTTGGAAAGATGCATCTGAAAAACTGTGGTCTAAAAAATGTAGTTGGGAATAGTTGCATTTTCAAAAAAATAAAGTTGCATACCAAACTCCAGATATATGAGAAAAAGATAAAAGCAATATATATGGATTTTCTTGCAACTTTTTCCATTTCCAGGAAGAAAAAAGAAAAGCAAAATAACAGGTAAAAACTTTTGACACTGATTTTAGACTAATCCAGTTGTCCTTATTTTTATCCTCTTAAGAGTAGAGAGTCTCTTCCCCCACCCAACTCTGCTTCCCTATTTTGCAGATATTGCGGTCTTTCCAACATCTTTCGGCAACTCTGAAGGCTCACACACATATTTCCTAAAGCTTGGATACAATCCATCAGAGCTTTTTCCTGTTCAGGCCCCTTTACAAGTAATGAATGTGACTCAGGCAAGATCATAATGTCTCCTGTCCCTGCCCTGAACATTGGACTACCATATTTTTCTCTCTCCAAGGGTTTGTTAGAAGATTCATAGCTGGTTTCTCTTTTAGGGCATCATCTTCTTTTCCCTCTTTTAAAAATGTGTTTTAATACTTCATGTGATTTTTATGGCATTGTATTATATTCTTAGTGCCCTGAGCACTAAGAGAATTTTGAAGTGTTTTGCAAAAGTCCTCAAGTCATTGGTGTCAACAAGACTCATTCATCTTCATAAACAGGACCATTGGGTGAAACTGACTTATCTCAGATTTCTCTTTGAGGGCCATTTTTTTCACCTAGATACAGAAGAGTCAATATTCTATAGTGAGGCCCCATTGGACACCCCTGTACATTAGAGCTGAACCAAATGAGCCAATCTGGTTTTGTTTTTATTTTGCAGCTGTTATTGGAAAAGGAAGGATGCATTTTCAAATACGCCTACAAAATATTCAGGATGTTTTTATTCAAGCCTTGGTTCATTCATAAAGATTCATTTTCAAATGGACGCCCAAGGGGAAAAGGAGTCTGGTAGTTCCAGGAAGCAAGGAAGTTGGGACAAAGATGCTGGGGGCAGAGGTTGGATACATATTTCCATGTGTGCCCATCTCCTACCATTCTCTCAGTCTGCATGTAACAGGCTAAGCACTACAAAGTGCTTGAGTTGGTGGCAATACATTTAAAGCTATTCTTGGCAATATCATCATTCAACAGAAAGCAAGGATGGTCAGAGGGCTAGACGAGTCTTGTCAAGCTTTCTGTCACATCCCATAATGCTATGTCAAATCTGCCTTACAATTTCTCAAAAGCCTGAGGGCTGTGGTAGGGAATACAACTGCTGATATTCTTCTGTATTGTATCTCTTTCCATGACTCAGAGGCTTCCCTGCTGCCCCTATTTCCAATCTAAAAAAGGACAATGATGACATTCCTTAGAATTTAATTTAAGGGCGAAAGTTAGGGAAGCTGTAGGCTGCTGGAAAGAGAATTGTACAATGAAAGATAGGCCATCTTATAAGTAAATTGTTTAGATTGGAATTAGAAGGGATGCTCAACAATTTTTGCTGATGACACAAAGCTGAGATGGGGTGAATTGCTAATACCTCAGAAAACAGGCTCAAGGTTCAAAAGGTTCTTGATAGATTTGAACATTGGGCCCTATCCAAAAAAATGCAGTTCAGTGGCAAGAAATGTGGACTTTTGTACTTAGGAAAGAAAAACCAGATACACTGGTATGAGAGAGACCATACTAGGCCTGGCAGTAGTACTTGTTAGAAGGATTTGGGCCTCCTGGTAGATTACTGATTCAGCATGAGCCAGCAGTGTGTTACAGCTGCCATAGGAGCTAATGTAATCCTTGGCTGTATCAGTAGAGATACATTGTCAAGATCACAAGTGATAGTTCTGTTCTATGCTGCACTGGTAAACCACACTTGAAATACTGTGTCCAGTTCTGGTTGCTACAATACAAGAAGGACCCAAGGAGCTGGAAAGAGAAGAACAACAAAGATGGTGAGGGATTTAGAGGCTAAATCTAATGAAGAATGGATAAAGGAATTAGGTATGTTTAATCTAAAAAAGATCCAACAACACAAGAGACAACTCTACACATGGACATCACCAGATGGTCAATACCGAAACCAGATTGATTATATACTTTGCAGTCAAAGATGGAGAAGCTCTATACAGACAGCAAAAACAAGACCAGAAACTGACTGTGGCTCAGATCACGAGCTTCTCATTGCAAAATTTAGGCTTAAACTGAAGAACGTACGGAAAACCACTCATATTCCTTGTGAGTACACAGTGAAGGTGATGAATAGATTTAGGGGATTAGATTTGGTAGACAGAGTGCCTGAAGAACTATGGACGGAGGTCTGTAACACTGTACAGGAGGCAGCAACTAAAACCATCCCAAAGAAAAAGAAATGCAAGAAAGCAAAATGGCTGTCTGATGAGGCTTTACAAATAGCTGTGGAAAGAAGGAATGTGAAAAGCAAGGGTGAAAGGGAAAGATATAAGCAACTGAATGTAGATTTCCAGAGAATAGCAAGGAGAGATAAGAAGGCCTTCTTAAACGAACAATGCAAAGAAATTGAGGAAAACAATAGAATGGGGAAGACTAGAGATCTCTTCAAGAAAATTGGAGATATGAAAGGAACGTTTAGTGCAAAGATGGGCATGATAAAGGACAAAAAAAGCAGGGACCTAACAAAAGCAGAAGAGATAAAGAAGAGGTGGCAAGAATACACAGAAGAACTATACAAGAAAGATCTTAATGTCCCTGATGTCCATGCTGGTGTGGTCACTGACCTTGAGCCAGACATCCTAGAGAGCGAAGTCAAGCGGGCCTTAGGAAGCATTACTAACAACAAAGCTAGCGGAGATGACAGTATTCCAGCTGAGTTATTTAAAATACTAAAAGATGATACTGTTAAAGTGCTGCACTCAATATGCCAGCAAGTTTGGAAAATGCAACAATGGCCACAGGATTGGAAAAGGTCAGTTTACGTTCCAATTCCAAAGAAGGGCAATGCCAAAGAATGCTCAAACTATCGCACAATTGCACTCATTTCACATGCTGGCAAGGTTATGCTCAAAATCCTACAAGCTAGGCTTCAGCAGTATATGAACTGAGAACTACCAGTTGTACAAGCTGGGTTTCAAAGAGGCAGAGGAACTAGAGATCAAATTGCCAACATTCGCTGGATCATGGAGAAAGCACGAGAATTCCAGAAAAACATCTACTTCTGCTTCATTGACTATGCAAAAGCCTTCGATTGTGTGGATCACAACAAACTGTGGCAAGTTTTTAAAGAGATGGGGGTACCAGACCACCTTACCTGTCTCCTGAGAAATCTGTATGCGGGCCAAGAAGCAACAGTTAGAACTGGTCATGGAACAACCGATTGGTTCAAAATAGGGAAAGGAGTACGACAAGGCTGTATACTATCACCCTGCTTATTTAATTTATATGCAGAGTACATCATGAGAAATGCCAAGCTGGAAGAAACACAAGCTGGAATTAAGATTGCAGGGAGAATCATCAACAACTTCAGATATGCAGACAATACCACCCTCATGGCAGAAAGTGAAGAAGAACTAAAGAGCCTCTTGATGAGGGTGAAAGAGGAGAGTGTGAAAGCTGGCTTGAAACTCAACATTAAAAAAACTAAGATCATGGCATCTGGACCCATCAATTCCTGGCAAATAGAAGGGGTAGAAATGGAAGCAGTAACAGACTTCATTTATTTGGGCTCCAAGATCACCACAGATGGAGACTGCAGCCATGAAATTAAAAGACACTTGCTCCTTGGGAGGAAAGCTATGGCAAACCTAGATAGCATATTAAAAAGCAGAGACGTCACCTTGCCGACAAAGATCCGCATAGTCAAAGCTATGGTTTTTCCAGTAGTAATGTATGGCTGTGAGAGCTGGACCATAAAGAAGGCTGAGCGCCGAAGAATTGATGCCTTTGAACTGTGGTGCTGGAGAAGACTCTTACGAGTCCCCTGGACTGCTAGGAGGTCAAACCAGTCAATCTTAAAGGAAATCAACCCTGATTGCTCATTGGAAGGATTGATAATGAAGCTCAAGCTCAGATACTTTGGTCACCTAATGCGAAGAGAGGACTCTTTGGAAAAGACCCTGATGCTGGAGAAGATTGAAGGTAAAAAGAGAAGGGGATGGCAGAGGATGAGATGGTTAGATAGCATCACTGAAGCAATGAGCATGAAACTGAGCAAACTCAGGGAGACAGTGAAGGACAGGAAGGCCTGGTGCGATATGGTTCATGGGGTCACGAAGAGTCGGACACGACTTAACTACTGAACAACAACAACAATCTAAAAAAGAGAAGGCTAATTGGAAACATGACCCAATATTTGAAGGGATCTCACAAGGTAGGGTGTGTAGATTTTTTCTCCATAGCACCCAAGGGTAGAACAAAAACTAACAACTAGAAGCTTTACAGATGGAGATCCAAACTTGTAATAAGAAGGTTCTTCCTGACTATGAGAGCTATAAGCAGTGGAAAAGCTTCCCTCCTGAAGTCCAAGAGGCTTTATCACTAACCTTTTCAAACAAAGGTTGGACAGTCATTTGTCTGGGATGGCATGCCCTGGGCAGGTGGTTAGACTAAAAGATCTCTGAGGTCCTTTCCAGTTCTATTTTGAAGAGTCCACCCATGAGAATTTCACCAAGTATTCATTTTCCATTGAAAAAAATTTCAAAGGCAGAAATTTCTTTCATCAAATGGAATGAGAACTAGTGCAATAAAAAGACAAGAGAAAATTTTGCGGTGGCACTTCTGCCAAGTAAGAAGAGAACCAGAAATGCCAAACTCTCTTTAGCAACAGAAAATTCTCAATATTTCAGAACCAAAGCTGCAGCATATATAAGGTAGTTTGGGGGCCTTGTGAATCCTCCTTTGGAGGTATCTGTGCAATATGATGTAGCTCTCATATAGTATTGAATCAAAATGTTTCTTGCCACCTTCTGTCAAAACATTTGGACCAATCTTTGCAGAAAAGTTAAATAACAGCAAACAAATACTCCTACTTCTCAGTCATTTGGACTCAGCTGGAAATCTTCTTGGCTTCAGCTTAAGCTGCTTTTGCTGATACTGCACTTACAATTTCAACTGACAAAAAAGTCCCCCCTCTTGTAAAGGAAATCCATTTTGCTCACCTCAGATGGGGGGGAAAAAGAGCCATGTATACAATTTTGTCTCAGGCAGCTAAGTTATAATTGTAATGCTGAGAGCCTAAAGTATCCTGCTGATATGATATACTTCTAAGTGTGCCTTCACTAAGAAACACTTTTTTCAAAAGTTTTTTTTTAAAAAAAGCTGGAAGTTGAAATTCAGGAGAGAAAAATAGTGTTTTCTGACCCTCTTTCCACATTGTGGTTCCAGGTGTGCAATTCTTTAGCATCCCTGAGTGTAGAAAAATATATGAGAGCTTAAGAATAGTAATTGCTCACTTGCCTTATAAGTGATATGCCTGAAATTACTCCAATTCCCTTCAGATAAAAATATAGATTAAATCCATGACAGAAATTCAGATTGCTAGCCATCTGCTTTTAGAGTAACTTAAAACATTTTTAACTGGGGTTATCTAAGGTTTATATGGTATTATAACCAAGCATTAATGATACCTCAATCTACACATATTTCAATGAACCATCATATACCAGTATTAACATTTACTATTTTACCATTGTTTATTTGATGTTTCATGTCCATTTTTTCACTTTACATTTATTTAAACAGCCTATATTAAAATGCCAGGGAGTTTGAAGCAGAGGCTCTAGCTGCCTTCATTCTCTTCATGGGAAAACAGAGAAGGTATAAATGAGCTTCTAAGTGTCCTATATTTTTAATTGTCAAAAATTGGGAAAACAGAAGAGTGAGAAAAAAAAATCCATAAGTTGTCCAAAAGAAGATTAAACGAGTGATGCCATTGTGCAGCTTTGGGACTGAAAGTTCACAAGCCAGGACCAGCCAAGTTTGCAGACCATGACATCTCCATGAAGTAAATACAATGCTCTTGTTTAATTGCCCATTTTCCCCAAAGAGAAATGAATGCAATACCAATATTTAGTATGGAGCACCTTATTAAAACATTTATTATTTATTTTAATTGATTTATACAATTTCTCATCTCACAACTGTAGCAACTCTGGGCAGCTAACCAAGCTAAAAATGCAATAAAGCAACCAAAACAATAAAAATAAATATACATATTGTGGCTGCTGAGGACAAAAATAGTCACAACAATAGCGCCCATCTCATGGGCTCCATTAACCTCCCAACCACTATGCCTGGGAAATCAGCCATATTTTTAAAGCTTTCTGGAGTGCCAGCAGAGTTGGGACCAGTCAGATCTTGGCGAGAGGGGGGCAATGGTAGTGTCCCAGATGCTGGAACAGAAAAGGCCTGCTTGTGGCCCATCAGATGACCTTGCCAAATAGATGAGACCCAGAGCATGGCCCTTCTGTTGGACCACATGAGGTCGGTAGAAACAATCAGACAGAAGCAGTCCCATGAATAACCTGCTCTCACGCTCACTCTTGCTCTCTTGCACCTATTTTATACTATTTTTATTTTCTACTATAGTATTTCTGCAGCCCTCTTTTCACCTACCAGCCATTTAATCGACATGTTCCTGACCACACTTTAGCAGCTTCAAACTTTCTGCTATCTAATCTAAATAAATGGTCATGTTATAGCTGAGTAAATTGTTGAGTTACATTCGGTCAGATGCTCCACTGAGTATTTTCTCTAAATGGCTGTTAGTCCCACAAGCTTGGCTATAAAAGGCAGTCTTTCTCTTCCTGCCTTGCATGTTTTGACTGAAGCACTGCCTTATATTTCCATCCTGATAGGAAACTTGTACTTTGGGAGTAAATATGGCATGAAGGCAAGAACTTTGAGGGCACAGATGATGAGGAATGATCACCACCTCTGGTAATGCAATCCTGATATGGAGATGGTTTATCTGACTTCCTTTATTATGGGCAGTTTAGCACAGCCGTACCTCAGAGATGTTGATTATTTTTTTAATAGTTCATTTAAGGAAGCAGGAGAGAGCATAACTTCCGAGTACAAATATGCTGCCCGTGAGGTAGCTGGTAAATGCAAAGGTCTATAATATGTGATTATATTCATATTTTTAGGAATGCCTTTCAATTAAATGACCATCCATCTTTCATTGACAAGTAATTCACAAATTATATGGTAATGTATTCACCAGAACTTGTTAAAGCATTCCCCTCTTTATTCTAGCATGCACTCACTCTCTCACACGCATACTCCCACACACAAAATACTGGAGGTAGTGCAAGATAATTTTGTGAAGATTCATATATATATATATTCATTATAGTGACTTCAGTACAAATTGGTATGTGCATAAGGGAGGTGGGTTAAGAAGGCCTTCTGTATATCCTCACATGCACATCAGATTTTGGTGTGGCTGTTTGTCTCAATTTAATCTACTAAAAGAGGCCCTTTCTAATGCTTCTTCCTTGTGATGAACAAAAATACTCTAATTACAGCCTTATAGTCTTATAGAATGGATAGTTCTCCATTCTTTACATGGTATGTATAATCACATGCCTTCCTTTCTAATACTGAAACTCACTAATGCGTGTCTTATGTGTATTGTGTATGTAGATATGCAATACACAAAAACACAAATAAATGTATGCACTTACAAACCAAATTACCTTGGGAGTAGAAGAATTCTGCCTTCCACAGCCCAATGGTCCCCAGATGCATCGGATTATAACTCCCATCCACACTAACAAAAAGGCTATTACTTAGATTAGCTGGGAGTGATAGCAGTTTTAGTCCAAAACATCTAAAGAATATCTTGTCAAAGAACAACCACGGAAGGTATAGCCTTCCATGTCTGTGCCCAGTGTGCATCAATGTGCCAGGGTTCATTTTGATCTCAACAAATTTTCTGAAAATTGTTTTTGAAGCACATGCACAATGAAGGCAGTGGTTATGTCTGCCTAGTTGCCATGAATTAAGGCTAGACTGAAATGTTTTTATCTATTAGAACATCTATATAAAAATAATTCAAAACTATTGTGACTGATTTATTTTTTAAAGGATGAAGTTGACCGGATATGACATACAATTAAAATGGATGCACAGAGGAACCTTCAGTAATTGTGGAGTTGAGTAAACCATAGTTGAGGTAACAAAAAATATGTGTACCATAGGTCACAACCTCAGAAAGATACACAAAGATTTTCCTTTGGAAGAAAAGGAAGTGCTTTGATATACTTCTACTTTCACTGGTGCATGAAGCCTTAACCTAGCTATTTTCTGAAATTCTCTATTATGAGTTTGGACATTTCTGAGTCAATTATTTATAGATTATGGATCAGGCAACTGGATTCCCATGTTTTCAAAATTCTAGTGAATTAATCACAACTGTGTCAAAATTTTCTGAGAAGCTGCCAAGCTGTCAGTTCTGAGACCCCATATTAGTGGCATATAAGCCTGTAATGCATAATCTAAATTTTAAACAGAGGAAGAATTTCAGTCAAAGAGAGGTCTTCTTGGAATCTCACAGAAGGTTCTCATAATGAGCTGATAAAATAGACCACATTACTATTTTCAAGCTTCAGTAACAATCTGAAGACCACCAATGAACATTTGAGAATATTCAGATTTTTAAAAGAGCTCTAAGGAAAATAACAGGAAAATGCTGAAGAGCTTTGGGGGGTAATTGTCCTTGAACTTCTGTCACATATTAAAGAGGCAAACTATTTTTCACTTTAGATTTAAAATTAAGATAAAAACATTTTGCCTCTGAGGCTGGTCTAGAATACTTATAGTGGCAGCCTCAGAGACAATCCATGTACAACTGTTTCATTAAGAATATACCCTCATTAGATGCTGAGTTTTGGCAAAGAAGAGTTTCAATCACCTTCCCACTTGGTCACTGTATAATGAAAAATGCAGTACATGTTTCTTCTAAGGTAAAGTCTCTTCCAATATTCCTTTTAACAGGGCTGCTAATATATTATTTGTTAAAACCAGTGAAACAGAAATTAATGAATTGTGGGGGATCATGTCCCCAGGCCACATACGTACATACATACATACATAATCTGAACATCCCAATTTAAAAACCACTGGGAAAGAATCAGAGAATAATCAAACAGCCAAAATGGGGGAGGGGCCAATATATTTAACTCTTAAAGAAGTATATTCATAAAATTAGCTTCTCTGAACCTGATGTTGCCAGATTTCCTCCTCCCCCCACCCCAAATCACTAATTGCAGGTAAGACTGCATGCCAAGCGTGCTCCATGTCATATTTAAAAAAAATGGTTATAGTGGTTTTTCTGCAGGTTATCATATCCTTCAGCTACCTGCTGTTGAAAGTTGTCTGTTGTTTCTTAACACAGTTCCTTCGGGTACAACATTAAAACACCCAAGCAGGCAGAAAGCCAGACAATTTGAAAGTCAGATTTCTCAACAAAAAAACCTAACTCTAATTTTGCACCAGTATGATGTCCTTTGAACCAGCTTAAATGAAAGAGAAACTTGCCGAGTTTCAGGAAAGTCCTTCTCTGAAATTAGAGCTGGATGCTCTGCAATCACGTTTGATCTTTACCGTTGTTTTAAAATACTAATTGATTAGCTGGTTGTGTGGCTATGGGCTTCCTTCCTGGTTATGGTTTGTATTGCAAAATTTGGTTCATTTATCACCGGCTGGTGTAATATTACAAGAAGCATAAGTGCTGCAGGGACAGAAACCATAAAATGTCTTTTCCTCTCTTTTTAAAAGAAGATCACATTTGGGATTTGAATAAAGTCTTTCAGGGAAGAAAGTACCAGAATTTCTAATATCATCAGGCCATATTTCAGGAGGATACATTCTGGAGGGTTGACTGTTTGTTGTTTTTTCGACGCTTAGAAACCAGCTATACTTTCCTGGGACAAGTGTGGAAGGAAGTGCAATAATGACCTGAATGAGAGATGGGACATCCTCTTCATAAGTTTTCCAGGCAATGCTTCAACAAGAATTGTCAGGAATCCAGCTTGTTTAAAAAAGAAAAAGAAAAAACAAGAATCATAGTCCTCTAGTAAAACGCCAAGGAGACCTGTGGCACTATAAAACAAAGGGCGGCTCTCAACACAACAGAATAACAGGGCTACTCTTTTGGAAAATATTAGATTCCAGTGAAAGGTTTCGTAACACAAGAGGTGCTGATTTTGATGGGTTCAGGGAAAGCCAATGGCATTTCATATTCCTGCGGATTCTCTTTTTGTACTGTTTTAGAACATTTGATGCTGACCCTTTGTATGAAAAGGCTTCTGGAGTTCTGCTTCATTGCCAGTTGCCAACCTATAGGTGATGACTGGGTGACTTGGATTTTTGTATCCCTATTATACATTATACATATGAGGGTCCTCCAGTTTTCTTGCTTTTCTCCTGGAGTGCCTTTATTTATTACAGAAAATGTAAAATAGGGAGCAAAACGGGAGCAGACAGAAGGCAAAGTGATCTTCTTTATCTGTTTATTAGGAAAACAATAGCCACTTCCATTATGAAATAAGTATGACTGTCATAATTCATCCCAACAGCATCAAACAACCTTCAATCATGGCATAATTTTTTTCATCCACCTCCACAAGATACAGCTACCAATAGGAGGAAAATAGATGACAGTAGTTTCTGGACAAGCAAAAGCCAACTTAAAAGCACATAATTAGCAGGCAAAATTCACTAGTACTAGATGGGATGATGGCTATCGACCCTGATGGCTTTTTTAAAAGATCAAACCAACATATGAATGATAGATCTATCATTTGCCATGTGGCACACTATGTCAACAGAACATCCATGCTCAAAGATATTATACCTCAATACCAATAAGGAAAATCTTCTTGGCTCTATTTCCAACCAGGGCATTTATTTTACTTTTTTTTTCTTTTTTGCTTAAAACCATCAATATAAGTGATATACAAAGCAACTTCTTTTTAAAAAAGGTTATTCCTAAATAATAAAACTAAGAAAATAAAAGGATGTCATATTTGGGTGAGAGACTAGCTTTAGAATGTGGAGCCTAACTTTCAGAATGTGAATTCACCATCCACTGTAGATCTCAGTCTCAGTTCCTGTTTTATCCCAAACAGTGATCTTGGATCAGGCTGCCCCATGAAACGGTGAGTTTACCTTCACTGTAGGGAGGTCTTCATACCGATGCTGGATGAACAGCTATCAGATATGCCATGATGGATCCTGCGTTGAGCAGGGTTGGACTACATTTAGATGACTAAAGGTCCATTCCAATTTGAACATGCTGCTTTTCTGGTGACAAAGGTGTGTTTAAACACTCTTCTCTCTTCATACAGAGGCAACTGCTAGCATGTGCAAGATCCCCACCTTTGTTTTATATTTTCCATGGGTTTAAACGATACTCTGTTAATGAACTATAATGTTGTAATTCACATTACATCAGTTTGCATTCTTCAGATTGCAAGTAAGTGGTGTATATTGCCATACTGCAGATGTTATGGGAGCAAAACTATTTTGGGAGAAAGGCTTAAAAGGGAAAAACATGTAATTACAGATCTGAGAGTTAATCCTCACAAAACCAAAAAACAAAAACCAGCAACAACTTAACAAGATGAAAATCCATCCCAATGATAGTTGCTAAAATTGTGCATCAAGGCTGACAGATTCTATCCCAACCTGTAATTTGATTTCATTTCAAATGGTCAAAATGGCATAATACCTTCTCTTGTCTAGAAAAGAGAGAAAAAGCAGAGACAAAATGTATGCAAGTCAGTAGAAAATGGAAAGATATTTGCTTCCATCCTGATTCTGCTTTGCTGTCTACATTGATTTTGATTATTATATTTTGTGTAGGTCAAGGGCCTCAGGGAGTGTGGGGACACATAACGGGGGCTGTGTCATGCATGTGGGAACCGCCAGGTATTGCTTTTTTTTTCTTTTCTGGATACAAGAGGGAGAATTTTGAGGAAATATCTGTTTCTTACTCTTATTCTTCTTACATACAAAGCCTGTTTTAAGACTTATATGACAGTACTCAATGATGGATTTTTTATTTTTTATTTTTTTTGCAAAAAATAAAAATACAGGCACTAAAAATACAAAATTATCAATAGACCAATGACAATAAGTTAAAATTCTGGAACAGGAGGAGCAAGAGGAGGTAAAAGAATATTCTTTCCCCTCAGATAAAAGAAAACAACACATCATTATCCAGTTGAAGAAGAGAGTTAGATTCATCGCCTCCTTCCAGGTCAGAAACCTGACTGGGAAAATTCCAAAGTTTCTTTTATTGAAACATTGGACTGTGACCTAGGAGTAAAATTAGAAGTGAATCCAGGGATGCGTTTTGGGATTATGGAAATGCCTCCCAAAATGGAAGGCAACTTAATGTGCAGATCAGTTTTAATCATGTTAGCCAGGATGCTACAATGGTTAGAATATTGGGTTAATATTATCCTCAGTCTATCCTTAGAATAGATTATCTTTCTTTCTTTTTCTCTCTCACACACAAACATATCACATTTTGGGGTTGGTTGAAAGATAAAATGGGAAACAGAGGTGGAAAGGTAAATGGAACAAATTATAACAAATTAGATGAATGGATAGATAAGCTTTGTTTTGGGCAGAATTGAAAATTAAAAAAGCGTTAGCCAAAAGCTTATGTTAGAAAGGGACAGCTTTTCTATTTAGCTCACAGGGTCGTCAACAATTTCCTTAGCAGAATTTCAGAAATCAGGGTCTCAGTTTTTAAGGCCATTATACAAATTAAGAAGGTAAGTTTAGCACACCCATTTATATTTTTTCAAAAAGAGACTCTCCCATCCACAAAAACTGTGGAAAAAATGATACCGTATCCTTTGCTTCAATTTCACCATGTCACCACCCTTCCCAATATGATTGGTGGAGTCCATTTTCTTCAAAACTGACTCTTCCCCTATGATAACTTATAGCAGTCCTTCTCAACCTTGGCAATTTTAAGAGGTATGGATTTCAGCTCCTAGACTTTCCCAGCCAGCATGAATTCTGGGAGTTGAAGTCCATGCATCTTAAAGGTTGCCATCCTGCCAAGGTTGAGAAACACTGACTTATAAGAAATGAAACTCCTATATATTTTTTAACATTATCATATCATCCACAATAAAAACACGCAATGAAATATGGTTAACTGTAATCTTCAAGATGAGCTTGATTCCTGGTTACTTCATGGATGTAATCATGTAGTTCTGTTGGCAACAGCACAGAAGTGGTTTACATTATCTTCTTCTGGGATTTTTGTTTAAACCTCCCAGTCTAGCCTTCTGCCCTGGACTTCCCTCGTAGTCTCTCATCCAAGTACTAACCATGCATGATTATGCTTAGTTTCTAAACCCAGACGCAGTATACTTACAAGAACAGTTTTAGACAGAAGGCAGATCAATCCATTTGTTTTCCTAGCTACTCCAACACTTTTCCAATGTTAATCTTGGAAGATATGTAGGAGAAATGTAATGGGGATTCCCAAGCCTTTGCTGATTCAGTCCTGTGTATATGGGAATTTAGGCATAGGTTGGGGAAGTATTCCCCAGAACGGTAATGGGCTCCCCTTCCTTTCATAGTTCAAACAAAAGCTAGACATTCATCTCTTGGAGATGCTCTAATTTGGGTTCCTACACTGAGCGTGGGATTGGGTTTGGCAACCTAAATGCCCTCTGCCTCTCCCAAGTTCATTAGTAAGTAAAATAGTCCTGGGGCTTCCAAGACTTTCCTGACTGTTCTAGAGATTTTATTGCTGTATGTGATGCTGAAGACGACATGTACCACCACAAAGTGTCTGGAATTTAAAAATAGCTCTATAAATGGATAATATAGAGCTATCTATCTTCTATCAAATAAATCCACATTGAAAGCTGTAGCAAGAATGTTGTAATAAAATGTACAAATCAAAGACCTTTAAATTATGATTCTTTAGTCTCAGCTCTAAGCTTGTAGGAAGTTATATAATATAAGGAAGGGAAACTAACTTAATACGTAATTTTTTTGCTACACAAGAAGTTGCTAGAAAGAATATTGGAAACTATCTACCTTTTTCAGAAATGGATGTTTTTTGGAATACATGACAGCTGAATGTGAGGACAACAGTGGGGTGGGAAGATAAGATTTCCCCTCCTTACATTCATTCAACACCTGCAGAGTCTTATTACCCTCTCCCCAAGAATATCTATGAGCCTTATGAAATATGCTGACTGTCATGTCTAAGGAAAAAAAAATTTTTTTCCTTCATTGCTTTCAGGAAAAATACCAATGTAGAAATGTATAGACATACTGCCAATACAAGAGCCAGTCTAGTGTGGTGGTTAAGGTACCAGGCTAGAAACTAGAAGACTGTAAGTTCTAGTCCTGCCTTAGGCACAAAACCAGCTGGATGGCCACTCTCTCTCAGCCCTAGGAAGGAGGCAAGGGCAAACCACTTCTGAGATCTTGCCAAGAAAGCTACAAGGACATATCCAGGCAGTCGCCAGGAGTCAATGCTGACTTAAAGGGACACATGCACCGCCAATACATTGAAAGTCTTTTGATTTATTTGTTTCATCTGCTTAGGAAGTTCTGAGTTCACCAGAGATGAGTTTTAGGTGGTAGATCTTACCAATAGGTGGATGACTCACCATAGACTTCCAAAATTTTAGTGGACCTCATCTTGTTGTCCAGGTACTTGATACCCCTGCTCTCCAGCTCTTTGCAAAGCACTAGTAGCATATATAACTTTTCTGTATCCCTTCACTGGACTTGTCATAGTCTGGACCACAGAGACAGCCAAGAGAGGCTCTGGTACACGCTCATTGTGTGAAGCAGTGCCACAATTGGCTGATGTCTCCACCATCTTTATACATATCCAATGTATTCAGGGTGAGCAGTTATTGCTGAGATTGCTATTGGCTTGTAGTATATCAGATTTCCCTCCTAGCGATCTAGACAAGAACCAGTTATTCCAAAGAACAAGTCTCTCAGAACTCTGGTTCGTAATATTTATTAAAAGGATGATTAAGCTACAACCCAAGAATTCCAGCACATTCTTTACTTTCAAATAGGCAACCTACGGCAGCAAAACCCTTATTTGTTGCTCACACTCTTATGGTGGAGAAGGCTGGAAGTTTGCTGCTTTTGTAAAGTGGGGGTGTCTGCATCTGTTCATTGTTTTGGTAATCACTGCTCAATTTATTTATTGTTCATATGATACAGTGTCAAAAGAAAACAAAATTATCAATTATGCATGTAGGTGATTGTTGATGGAGGTCTCTACATTCCTTTTGCCCTTTGAGAACCAATATGTCCCTTTAGTCTTATCCGAGATTTAGGGATTAGGTGACTTATTTGACACCCATTCATTAATATCAAGTTGTTTTAGTTATCTGAAGGGCATTTTACATGTTTAATCATAACAAAAAGTGACCCTGAAACTGGATGATAATGTGGTATATGGTCATACGCCACAGCCCCAATCTCCAGCAAAGATCAGTAAAGCTTAAATAACCTCTATGTATTTACTGGAAATTGACAAAGCCAATCACAATCTAAGACCTCATCTCTAGCTTTACTCCCAGAGGGAAGATAAGTAGCAGTCAATAAAACCACAAGGGACCAAAAGGTACATTAACTACAAAGGCTTGTCAAAAGAGGGAAAGTTGCCATTAAAAAAAAAAAAAAAAAAACCCTAGCCAGTAGCTGGTTCTGAAATCTGGGGATGAGACCACATGCTCCATAAAAGGGAATTATTTGCTGAAGGAAGTTTTCCTATTATGCAAGGAGTTTAATTCTTACAGCAAACTATATTGCCCACTCTACTACATGGTCTGGAAAACATTTATCAAATCAGCATCAGCATCATCAGAAGCTGCAATATAGTTAATTTGATCCAGTTGCCAAGAAAACTATTGTCCATGAAATCATGAGGAATTGTACTCAACGTGAAGGAGAGTGTTTCTTTTTAAACCTGAATCCAAAAGGCTCTTAGAGCAGATTTTATACATATAGTGGGGCGGGGGAAAAAAAGACAGGTCTTTCCATCAGGCTTTTGGTGTAAAAAGCATGAAAGAGGGGAAGGGCACAGCAATTCTTTAGTATTTAATAATATGAATATAATTTAGAAAGAACAGGAGCATGAGGATGCTGGTCTGTTATCAAGGCTGATGGAAAGGTCTGCTTTCTATTTCTTTTTCTTCTGCTGCTCCTGAAGATAGAGTTGCCACCTGAGGACAATTGGGAGAGAAGTCTTTTGGCTGATTTTTCATCTGGGCTGAATTATGTTCTCCCAAGGTCACACTACTGCACTTATCCCTTTAATAACAGGGAGATCTGTCAGAGTACAAAAGATTTCTGTGATGGCCTGACTCCTTAATAAAATATATATGAATTTTAAAAATGGAAAATTAATATAGCCAAAAACCTATTTGTTCAGTTAGTATTGTACTACTCAGGTTATTTCTTAATGGTTAATTTGCAGTCAATTACATTTTTGTATTCTTTGGTACAGAAGCCACCACAAAAAGAGCAAAAAGAAAAATACAAAGCAATGTTTCTTTCTAAGAATCTAAAGTTTTGCAAACCCAAATTTGTGTATGTATTTGTGCCTACTTTGTGGTGTGTGTGTGTGTGGGGGGGGGGTATGAATTGCTCTGACTTGTCTTTTTAAGGAGTTTCCTTAAGGCCACACAACATCTTGGTGTCTACCAGCATTAGAGCTTAGAAATACAGGCCATTCAGTCTGTTCCACCAAGCTGTCTTTCATATTAGTTTTCTGACTCTGCCAAGGGCCAAATTACAAACTGATCTTTAAAACAGATAAGAAGCATAGTGACAGTGGAAACCAAAATACTTTTCCAGTATTGCCAGTGGTCAACTGGCAACTTCAATTTTTTTAGACCTGAAGACTGGTTTCCATACACAAGCGTCTTCATTTCCATAAGGCATGTATTTAAATTAGAATACTCGTAGCTATTCTCAGTAGGATTATCATAGACAAAGATAATGTTTAATTAGAAACATGGGGGTTTTTTTGCTTGAAAAGCATCTACTATATACTATACAAGGAATATAGCAGTATGTGCATCATAGCTGCGTGTGGACAAAGGTTCATTAAAAGAATCGCCCTACTAAAAGCTGCAGTTGTTAACAAGCAAATATGCAGTTTATGGCTAATCCCCACATTACCACTGATCTTCAGTATATACTGGAGAAGAGAGGTACGTTTCTCCCAAATCTTATATATAATACCAAAATACATCATGTGAATGGTATGTATATACCAATGATTAATAGGACTCTTTGGATTATTGTAACATTCTCTAGGTTTGCCTTTGGAAAAATATATTCAGAATTTTCTGGATGTTTTAGCCATCCAAAGAGAGCCTCCATCTATTCCTGGTCTAAAATCTTTCAGCTGCAGTGATAGTTCCTGCTTCTAGAAAACAAAATAATCATGGATCATAACAATTATACACACTGCCCTTATTGCTAGATGCTGTTCTTACTTTTATTCCATCCTCTGCTGGACAAAGTTTAAGTCCTTTCTAATGTGCCTTCTGGGGTTGGATCATAACTCAGTGGTGGAGAGCATGCTTTGCATGAAGAAGATCCCATGTTCCAAAAAACTGCCAACACTCAATGTACATCAGTGTTGTCCAAACTTGGCCACTTTAAGTGGTCAAGTTTGGACAACACTGATGTAGATGATGTAGATGATACCAGGCTAACAAAATTAAAGGTCTAACTTAGTATTTTGCCGAGTATTAAGTCCAATTCCACACTTTTGTGCAAAACCCTAATTTCCATTCACGATTACTTACATTATATACTCTTAATGATCAATGTTTGGGCTGTATATAGACAGTGGCCTATAGAAATCTTGTCCAATAGAAAAGATCGTTTTTCTTAAGCAACATCCAGTGTAAGTGTTCTTAAGTGTAATATCCAGCAGGTTCACATGTTCCTATAGAAGCTCTTATAGGCAAACATGGGAAATTCTTTTGTGATACACATACACACACATGCTTTATAAATCTGGAATTGTGTTCTTTAATGGACACAATTAAAGGATTAGATGGAGAAGGGTGCTTAACACTACTACAGCAACCACATGCTTTGCCTGTACATAACTCAAGATTTGATCTCTGGCATTTCTAAATGGAGATGGGATGGACTTCTCCCTGGAATCCTGGAGTGCGAACCATTCAGTATAGAAAATTTTAGTTAGATTGGCCAGACTTACTGTAAGGCAGTTTTATGTCCCCAAATAGATACCATTGCTATTCATACCATACTATGGAGAAAGAAAAGATGCTGCTTTTGGATACCAACAATACTTTTAAAGTAATACCTTTGTACTCATTATAATATTTTTTAAAACAGGAACAGCTCTTCCCTAATATCATATTTCAAGTTGAAGACACAGTGCCTTTTCATAATTATATTTATTACAGTGATGCACTTATGTATAACCAGTTGGGTTGACTTCACAGGGAAAGCCATAAAATCAATATTAAGAATATAAATCAGTATTTAAAGCCCTATTACTACATCTCCTAATGGATTTATTTATGTCTCTGTGTTGTAAAGCATCTGCTAAAATCCAACTACTAGTCTTGGGATATCTGAAGCATTCTGTAGTATCCTCAAGGCAAATCACATGTGAACTGAAAGTGTAAGAATATCCTTTGATATGTTGGTTTTCATTTACAAGTGTGATTTTGCAATGAGCTGAACTTTTGAAATGAATTACTTATTAAATATTTACATTATTCCAACAGCCATAAGAGACACCGATTACGACTGGAGCTGTTCTGTGCCTTAAATTTTGCAAACAGCCATGATTCTGTAGCCTTTGCCAACTAAAAGACAGTCCAATAAAGCAGGGGTGCCTAAGGACCCACCAGCTCCTCTTTTACAGCCATCAGGGAGGGGGAACAAAGTTGCCATTCCATATTCTCAACAGGAAATGCAAGCCAAGCTGGTAAATGCCAACTCTTTACCCCTCATCAGCAATTGCATGAAAATAACAAAACCAGCAGCTTTACATTTAAAAGCAAATGTGCAAGTTATTGGAAGCTGATCGGTTTTCCCCCTCTTGATACATAGCTTAGGACATCTGATACTGTACTTTGTGTCTGAAATGTTGAGAGATCATGGATCAGTCTTATAGATTTCTTTTAATGTAGATGAAAGAGATCAGAGATTAGGATTAGATCAATGTTTTGGGCCATCTGCAGTGGTGACAGCACTTGGCTGACCTTGTCAGGGTTTTGATCCTAAGCAGAGCTGGACTTGGTTAGGGGCTTGGATGGGAGATCACCGGAGAATTCCAGCGCTGCAGGCTAGTCTGGGAATCAAAAACCGTTCTGCAAGAAGTTAGCAAACCCTTTCCACGTTCTTGCTAAGATTATTGCACAAAGTTGGGATCTTTACTTTTAGAACTGTGAGAGCTTGTAATGGGCTTTTTCACAAAATGGATGCCATGGTGAGTGTGGAGAGTCCCTTAGATCAGTGTTTGTCAACCTGGGCAGCTTTAAGATATATGGACTTCAACTCCCAGAATTCCCCAGCCAGCATGCCCAACCAAGTCCAGATCCATGAGGCTTCCCTTTTCTGCGAGGACAGCCGTACTATTAGATAAGCTGCTAATTTAATATCATGGAAGGGCAGTCAATATTGGCTCTGTTTGTTATTTAATTGCTGCCTTATTCTCAGGGATGGGAGAGAGATACAAGCGTGTCTTTCTGTTCCAGCTGCTAAAAGATACCATGAACTTTGACTTGCAGGAAATACAGATGGGGAAGTGGTTTGGCAGCAACATTTCTGAGCTGACCTCACCTTTCTGACTCAGTATTTCTGGGCCCCAGGGCCTGCTCTCCCCAATACCTGCTCTCTCCCTTCGTGCCCTTCTCTGTCAAAACCAAGATAGCCAGCCACCAAGGAACCTCAGCGTAGATATCTGCCAAAGTCTCCCTTGGCCTTCCTCGCAAGGCAGAAAGGGTTAAAAGACCAGGCATTTTCCCTAATTAATCCTGGTAATCTCTCTCTCTCTATTTCTGAACTCCACTTTTTCCCATGATGCCTTTGGTTTAACTGCTTCATTCCTAATTGTAACTAGATTCCAAGTATACATTTCATCGCTTGGCTTGTTCGGCTGATTTTTGACCCCAAAAGGCTCCTGTAAGTGGCTCATGTTTGATTAATACAGTTGTTTTGTTTAATAAAAACAAGATTCTCCCAGCTACCTTATCAGATGACCTCTCACTGGCATGGCTGTGCTTCTTATCGCTCTCTCTGCTGTAGCAAATACGTTAATATTTGCCCTGATCAAACTTTTGCTCCTGGCCAGCTCTCTCCCTCTCTTTCCTCTTTCTTCTCCCCTCCCAACCAATTGCTTTAACTGTTAAGATCCTGCCTGGCCCATTTTCTTTTACCGACAATTCCATCAGGGTAGCATCTGTCCTCTGTATATGAAATAATAATTCTAATTGTGACCCAAAGAGAGACACAAATAGATTCACTTGCTAGGCTGAACTTCCAATAACTTTGGGCAAAAGAAGATCTGAGAGCTTGTAGCTAAGGACAAACACCAGAATGCTCTAGAACAGCGTTTCTCAACCTTGGCAATTTTAAGATGTGTGGACTTCAACTCCCAGAATCCCCCAGCCAGAACTCCCCTGTTGGCTGGGGAATTCTGGGAGTTGAAGTCCACACATCTTAAAGTTGCCAAGATGAAGAAGCAGTCCTATAGAATGTGATTGCCTGGCCCAGCATCTCTTTCTCTTCCCCAAAAGAGTCCTGCATGCAATCCCCACTCCTGCGTATTCACATGTGTTTGGAATCTGTGATTTAGAAACCTCTGCAAGTTTAAATACTCTTAAGTAAGCACCATTACTCCTTTCTGTGCCATAATAACTCTTTTCAAAGCCCTGTCTTTGCTGGCTATGAATGCTGTTTACTTGGCGTGCTGAAGGATCTTTAAAACAAGGCTTCAAGTTGACCTATTTTCATCTGTATTGGGTTGCTGGTTTTTAGGGGAAAAAGCAACTCTTTGAATGGGCCTGTGGTTTTCCCCTCCCTCTGATCTTTCGCTTGGATTTCTATAGCTGTTGTTGGCAACTGCATGGCAAAAGGAGGATTACGGGGAGTCCTAGTACGCCTTGTCAGAAGACTTGAAGGAGTGTTTTCTCCTCATCATCGCCTTCAGTTGGGACGAAGCCAAATGTCTCACTATTATGTTGAGTGCCTGAGAGCACAGCATAGCCATCAATCTTCCCCAGCAGGGCTATTCAGTTCATCCTTTGAGACAGGTGCCAACTTTACAACAAAATGGTATCTAAAAGCTCCAGCCCCATTTCGTTCAGCTCTTTTTATTGTATTTTGCATGTGTGCATGCACACCCATTTTACAACCTTCATAGCATTCGGGGTGATAACAGGCTGCCAGATTTTTATGTTAGAAGGGAGGTTGTTGGATTTAAAAAATAATAATTTTGCTTTGATGATGCCTGTTCCTCATAACAGTGACAGATTTTGGAAGGGCCCAGATGCAGACATTGCTCTTTGCCAGAATATTTAGTGGCTGTTGGGGAGAAAAACAACAGTTTTGCTATTTAACTTTACAATATAATAGTATGTTATTACAGAGCACTTAATATAGATGCTTTGTGCATTAAGAAAGGTGTCCAGGGGTCAAAGAAATCAAGATGGTGGCCACAACAGAATGATTGAAGCTCCACCTGTTTTTTATGTCCATCTTTTTTTTTTTTTACTACACCCTGCAGACACCCCTGGAGAATCTCACTGCTAAATAAACCTTGTAACCTATATGCTTTATATTTTGTCCTCCCTTGATGTCTCTGTTACAAGAATCTCAACCTCTCTTGTTGCTGAACTGTGAACCAATTATATAAAGTAGTGCCCATTTAAAAAAAAAAAAGTCAAGGCAGAAAGGGATTTCATTCCCCTCCCTCTCACCCCAAACTTCTCATCCACCTTCTGATAGTTCAGGTTACCTTTTTCAGCTTCCAGAGCAGCTGAAAGAAAGAGAAAAACAAAATAAATATCCCTTTTTGCAAGTGTTTCGCATAAACGATTGGCCCTACCATCATGGGTGTCCACAGCAAGGACAGGCAAGTAACCAAATAGATATGGCTGATGTCTGCTCGTAATAAACTGAGATTGAAATGGACAAAATAAGTGTCACAGACTTGTGACATAAAGTCCCTCCCTTATATATATGCATATGACACTGTGCCACAAATTTGTCATGTTGTTATTATTGTGGTTAGCTATGGATGCTTTTGCCAAGGAGATGCCATATGATTGCAGTTACCAACCTTTTCGTTTGGGAGGACAGTCGTATGATTTTCAAAAATTTTGGCAGATCATTGCATCAATGAGGGTCTGGCAACATGTACCACAACATGCATGATCACTCCCAGATGCAGTCTGGGAAGCATCAACATTAAAATGATTTTTAGAAACTTAAATGGCTAGCATCTTATGAGATCATAAAATCTTGCCTAGTTTTTGTACCTTCCCCATATATCTTGCATGATTTTGAAGTTCATGAGATGTTTATAACTTTGTGAGATTACGGCCATTTTAAAATTTATTTTGGAGCCCACATCACAAACTCTCACAGACTATCAGTTTGTTCACTAGTCAAATTTCTCAATGATGTTTGTTTGCATACCATTTTGTTTATTTATCACTGTTTACAGTCAAAACTATAGAAGACCCTAGTGTCCTAAAATATAATGGGGTGATGAAATATAAACTTAAAAGGCATGCAAAACATGTGGTATAACTTTCTCAGCAAGGTAATTATGTATTCATATTTGAAACAAATATATACACACACAGAACCAGAAACATACATTTCCATTTTTTTGCTGAATGCAAATGTTCAAGTTTGTATTTGCATTTCAAATGTCAAGTTTTATCTTGGAATTCAAAATTGGTCAGCTCTGAAGTATTGGTGGCTCTTCGTATATTTGGCAGGCATCAAATATTAACACTCTGTCAGTCTTCAGTTCTCTAAATACCACTGGATTATGCTAACAATCACATGAATTAGCAAAGGCTGAGCGTCATTATCTATCAACCATTCTGTATTGTAAGTATGAAAAGCAATTTCAGGTTAATTGTCTAATACCGAAAACAAATTATCATTTAAATCTCAATTGTCATAAGATATCAGATAAAAATATCTAATCATGTGACCTTCTGGGAAACTCTAAATATCTGAACATTTTTGGAAGGAATTGAGACTTTTTGATACTGTAGGGCCAGCAGAATTTCTGTGAGTAAATTTATGTAATTGCTGAAAATGTCTTCTCAGACTTAATCTTCTGCTAGGAATCAGTGATACTGATTTTTAAATTATCACACAAAATTAGGAGAAATTGTGAAGAATCATAATGTTAGTAACCATTGTTCCATTCCACCATTCAGCAAAAAGACTGAAAGAAAATTAAATATAATTATGTGGCTCCCAGTTACCTTATCTGGCAATTCAAGTGGGATCACCATTGATCTTTGGTATCTTAAGGCAATCAGGGAGTTAAAATGAAGATTAGTCTCTGGCATCTTGGGAATTTTCATACATTTGGCCACAACAGATATGACTTTCTGGATGAACAGCAGCCTTTCAGGGACAAGCTCAAATTGACACGCACATAATGTCTCTAAAAAAGCCAACCTATTGAAAAAGGGAGAAAAGGTGCTATTCATCCATCTTGAAAAGGCCTTCTTTGGTGCACTGTGTATGTCTCAAAATATACTGCCAGTAAACCAGTACTCCTTTGTAGGAAGACAAAGAAATGTGCTGAGTATCACAGCTTCTGCAAGATCCAGTGACATGGACAGACAAGGGAGAAGCCATTGAATTAAGGAGCCTGGGAAGATGCCAGCTGATGGACAAATATACAGAGGTTCTGCCAAAGAATAAATGTTGCTATCACTGGTTGTGCTGATCTCAATAGTGTCGATGCACCCACCCACTCATTGATGCATATTTCCTTAGTGAGCACCGACTGAGGACCCAAGCAAAGGCTGGATGAAGCAAGAAAGAGGCAAGCAATACAAAAGGCTTTCCAAATAGGTTCTCTGGATCTCATGAGCCATACTTGCATGTGTCAGTGAGTACAGCATCTAGGTAAGCGGGCATTTGAAATAAAGAACAGATAAGCCATATTGGCTGTCGGTGGTATGGTTGGGGCCTCTACTAGACGGTGGGCTATGAAGATTGGTTCTGATCCAATTCCTGTTGGCAATTTCACCCACTTCTCTGGTTAGAATTGATTCAGAAAATTGAGTCCCTGTGATTTATTGCTTCAGTCTGAAGCATGAAATCGGGTGATTTTCTATCATCGCTGAAGCACCCTCAAACTGACTCAACAGTCTGATTTGCATTGTCAGTCTGATTTGGAAAGCTGATTTGATTTGGAGATTTGATTGAATCACCTTCAGATCAGATTTCTGAACTGAATCTTTGCATAGCTTTGTCCGAGAACACATCTCTGAAACTCAGTTATTAGAAGACGGGAAACAATTATATCATTGTCTATGCTGGGCTATTTCTTTTTATGCAGACCTTGTACCACCATACCTAAGTTATCCTAAGCCATTTCAATATCTTCATACCAAACAGCGTTTTGATGTGTGTAAGGGTAGGGTAATCTCCTTCAGTTGTCACATAGCACAAGTACTGGGCAATATATTCAGTAGGCTTGCTTGAATTGAATATTTTATATTCAAAGAAGGAATGATTTGAACGTTGCACTTTGAGATTTCAATGCAATTGGCTTCAACTAACAAAGGGCACTTGATGAAGGTATATATGTGAAATACTGATTTTTTTTTTCTTCACTGGCACTTGGGACTCCATTCCCCTTTTTCTTCTCTTCAGTCATATTTTAAAAAGCTGAGAGGGTGCGTAAGGGTACAAGGGGGTGCTTGAGAGGTGCCGCATGTGTCAGGGAGGGTGCCTGAGAGGCACTGCGTGGGTTGGGGAGGGTGTCCGAGGGTATGAGGGAGTGCGCAAGAGGCACCACCTGGGTTGGGGAGGGTGCGCGAGAGGCACTGTGCAGACTGGGGAGGGTGCACAAGAGGTGCCATGCAGGTCAAGGAGGATGTGCGAGAGTGTACAAGGGGGTGCTTGAGAGACACCACGCCAGTTGGGGAGAGTATGTGAAGGGGCACGAGAGGTGCCACATGGGTTGGGGAGGGTGCATGGGGGTGCAGCATGGGTTGGGGAGGATGCGCGGGGCTGTGCGAGTGGCCAGTGCAGCGCAAGCACAGAGGGGCTGGAGGAGGGTGCGCAGGTGGGGGAGGCTTACCCCTGTGATCTACGATCTTCCCTGCTGGCTTCCCCTTTGACTTTCTGGGGAAACCAGCCTGGTAGGTTACAAATGGTGATCATGTGATTGCAGGGAGCTTGGCAACCGGCTGTAAGTACAAACGGGTTGCCAAGCACCCAGATCGTGATCACGTGACCGCAGGGGTGCTGGGACGATGGCAACTGTGACGACCAGCCATATATCTCCTTTTTCAGTATCGGCGTAACTTTGAACTGTTGCTCGTAAAGGCCAGTATTGTAAAACGCTGGGGCTGAATTGTCCCCACCCTACAATGTGCTTTTCAATTTTATAGTAACTTAGCTAAAACTTAAAATGTCCCTGTGAAGCCAAGTGAAGCTCATGTAATTTGTATACAAGATTTCTGTTTTCAATTAACTCTTAAACCATTTGATTATCACTTGGGCCTTTTGCTGATAAATGGAGTTTATTCAGTGGGATGTGTTAATGAATTCATTTGCATTCAGTGCTCTTAATGAAGAAGAGGAGGCCAAGCAATGGCTCTCTTAAGACTAGCTGGACATCTGTATCATACATGGCAGAATAAAGCTCCCTCAGGCAGATAAATAAAATAAAATAAAATAAAGTAGCATTGCTGCTCTGAAATCCAGAACGTGGAGATTAGCTCTCTCCTACCTTATTTTTCCAAAAGTAAAGTTTTATCTTTGGCTCTTGTACTGCTAGAAGCAACCTCAGTTACATTTCCTTTCTGCCAAACATCTACATATTTCTTATTTCTTTAGCTGGTAAAGTGAAGCCTCCTCAGTTAGATCCATAATTAAGAAGCAAATTGTGCTGTATAATTTGCCACAAAGGATACTATGTTGTACTGACTCTCCAGAAATCAAAATAGTCTCCTATAATGTTTTCTTTAAAAATCAAGAATTAAATCTAGATCAAATAGCAATTAATGCTGTTGAAGGTACTTTTATGTGTCCCTTCTAAAGATAAGAAAGATGATGGTTTGATTTGCTTGGCACATTATGGTAGTGGAAATCTGTGCCTTTTATTTACATGATATTAGTTTAATTTACTAGGAAACATGTATAAATCAATTTATTATTGCTTTTTGTCTGTAATGTATATCTGAGCTTAAGTCTACTATGGCAAAGTGGGTAAAGATCCAAGTCAGGAAAAAAACACTCACTCACTGATGATTTAAAATTAATTTCACATCCCAAACATTGGTTAAAGTGTACAGTTTAAAAGAGCAGTTAGAAGATTACACAGCCTTAAACCATTTAGTTTAAGAATCCTGTTTGACTTTAACCTGGAAGTATGAGCCTGGAGCAACAAAAAATGTCTAGATAGTTAATTTCTAGAACAAGTTATACATGTTTCTGCTGTATTTACTATAAAGGGCTTCAAATGATTGAAGAACTTTTAGGTTGAAAGATAGTTGTTCCACTAGAGCAGCTATTTTCATCACTTGGTTACAATCATAAGAAATACTATATCAGCTGAAAGATGCTGCGCCTAGTTTGTTCAGTGACTGCACTAGAGATCATGTGCATTTTTGAATAGAGGGCATGACATCAGAAGCAATACATTTAATGCAGGCAGCTCACGTGCATTGGTCTGTGGGTCTTTACATTTGGAATTGAGAGGCTGGATCAGAACTCAAATGATGTGTGAAATGGCCTAAAGAAAATGACAGTCTTCAGTCTGTATCTGTTCTCTTTCAGGAATAATATGGTTCCTGTTCCCATTCTGTTTCCCTGAGATCACTCACAATTCCCAGGAAGCATAGCTAACTGGTAGAACTGGGATATGTAGTTTTTGCACACCTTGAGGGCATCCGATAAATGAAGGTTGATGTACCTTGGTGGGAGGATATACTACAGTGTCTCTGTGATAATTAAGTGAGAAACTTTTAATTTGCTTAATGTGACAAATTAACTAAGGCTAGTCTTGCACTGTTGATCTCTGGAGATAGGCTTAAGAAGGTAATGTTGAGGATAATGCTGCAGTGTCTCCGTGGCCATATATATAAATCATATTTAAGTATTTTTGGCCTTTGTAGCTTATAAGCAACAATAATACAAGATCTCATTTCAGTAAAAGCTATTTTTAGTGGCACTGTAAAACAAAGCACAAGTTAGTCAGCAATGTGTACTTCCTTATTATCCAAAAGGTTTAAATAACTCTTAAAACTTTTAGGAAAAGAGCACCCAAAATAAGTGGAATTTTAAACATTAAAATACCTGTCATGAAGCAGCCATAGGCAGATCAGCTGGGAGGGATTTCTGCAAATATAGACCAGCAGTGTAAAATCCTTCTCTCTTATATCTGTCGACTTCACAGTTATTAAATGTAAGCCTGCACATGAAAGTTGATTTTTAAATGGGAGCAGGTTCATTTAATCCAAGAAAGGGGAACCCATATTCCACTGGCTGCATGCAATCCCCTCCAAGCCTTTGATGTGGCCTCTAGAATTGTCTCCTACTTTGATGCTACATTTCTGGCAATGGCTTCAATTAAAAACTTGCTGTCAACTTTCTGGAGTGCTTTGGGCACTGGTTTCCCACCAGAATTTTGATATTTTACCCCTGCCTTCACTTTACCCCACTTCCTGAGTAAAACTACCTATAGGTGTATGTTATATATGATATATAGGGGTGTGTGTGTGTGTATTTTATGACACAAGACACCCCCCTCATCCCCCAGGCAGAAAGAGCTTCATTGACACTGCAACAGAAATAAGTACTGCTTATAACATTTTCTCTGAAATTCCATCTCAGGTCCCATACTGCCACTGAATTTCTAAAGCAGCACCAATTGCTGCTTTATTTCCTCCTGAAATACATCACCCCCAGCACCACTGTCTGCTATTTTCCAGGTTTTGACCCTCCTCATTCGCCAGCCATAGGATTCTGCTAAGCAGTTGCTACCAGTTGCTCCAACTCTACTTCCTACCCTCTGAATATCGAAACTTGAGTCCAATAGCAGAGATTCTGAATTTTGAAGGGAGAGAATGCTATTATTTCACAGTTGAAGATCCTGAGGACTGCAGCAACTATTACTGATGAAGATCAGAAGCCAAAATGCAAATTAATTAAATGCCACTCTTACTTTTTTTTTTTTTTTTTTGGTGCCTTTGAATCAGTTTTTGACTTCTGATGACTGCCTGGGCAAGTCCCTGCAGTTTTTGGAAGTGGTTAGCCATTGCCTTCTTCCTAGGGCTTACAGAGAATGACTGGCCCATGGTGACCCAGGTGGCTTCGTGCCTAAGGCAGGACTAGAACTCACGGTCTCGCAATTTCTAGCCTGATGCCTTAACTGCTACACCGAACTACCTGTCTCCTACTTTCACATAGAGTCATTTTATTCCCTCCACCCCATTTTCATCCAACCCGATCCACCTTTTAGAATATGGCCTTCCTCACTACAGTAGATTGAATGTGGCCCTTAGTCCCCCCCAAATGTTGTCCACCCCTATTGTATTGTGGTCCTTCTAATAATCTTATACAAAACCATTAAAGCATTAAAAAAACAGTACTTCCACTTTAACCTGGGACAGGAAATGTTCTGGCAATCAGTGCAACTGATGCAATATTAACGGTACAATTTCCAGCAACTGCCTATGCTTCTTCAGAAATCTTTTGATGGCCAACTTTTATATCATTTGAAATGTTCCAACCCTCTTGGTTGGCCCCCAAATTGGTGGTGAAAAAGCAGATGAGAGAATGGAAAAGATTTAAGGTTGGATTTTTAGCACAGAAGTGCACGTGGAAGAAAAGTGTTTTCAAGAATTTCCAGATATCTTTTGTGGGTCTGTGTTTTGTACTATAACACTATGGTTTACAAATGCAGTAGTTGGATTTACATGGCTTGCTAAGCCAGGAACAAGCAAGCCACATTATAGTTTAAATTGCTGTATAAAGTCAACCAGTGAACCAAGATACTTGACTTTATCTAGTAAGTGCTATCTCCTAGTTTATCTACCACTTAGGAAATGTCAGATTTTGCTGCAGTAAGCACATGTGATACTTGCTTGATTTATATCCTACAGTGTACATAGGGCCATGTACGTGGCAACCTTTCTCCATTTTTTTTGCAACAACTCTATAAGGTTGGTCGAGTTGAGAAATAAATGTTTGGCTCAAAGTTACCCAGTGAGCTTCCATGACTGAGATGGATTTGAACTTGGCTCTCCCTCATTGTAGCTGAACATTGTAACTACTACCCCACACTAATGGGGGTCTCCACATTACAGCTATCCAAAAAGATCCTTCTATTCTGAATGCTTTGTTCTTAAGAGAGAAAGAAGGCAGAGCAGCTTGGACTGTACGTTGTTTGGTACCTTCTCTTTCCTTTATCAATAGAGCATGTGTGGAAAAGACAGCAATACATTGAAGCAGAAAGTTGTCTTCCTTTATCCCTTTCCCCCAAAATGAGTTATTTTTGTTCCTGCTTTTTTCATATGGGCAAACCAATTTTTAGAACCCCAAGATCCCAGTTCAGTCCTGCATGATTCTATGGAGCCATAATACTAGAGAGGTACAAAATAACCATGTGTGCATCTAATAAATGTCTCTCAAAGGGCTTACTTAACAGCACTGAGCTTTGATTTCATCAGAGTTTTAGAAGTGTGTTTTTAATATCTCATACCAATTTGTGTGTGACATAAAAGCTAGCCATCTATTGGTTTTCAAAGGAGAATCAGAAGGTTAGCAAAAGATAAGAAGTCGTAGGCTTTTTCAACACTTTGTAATCACTGCTTATTTGTGCTGGAATGCTTCTGTAACAGAATTTTTTGACAAGTTTCTGATGCTGTACTACTGTAATAATTTAGATTGTAAAATTTCCTATAAATGTCTTCATTTCCCCTGCTTTAGGTTGAGCTCTAGCAGAGTTGTCCATTTTGTGCTGATTAGTATGTTCCTCTACTGTATTTCTGCTGTTCTTTTATATAAGTGTGATTCTTTCTGTGTGTATATATTTATGATTATGATTAATGCTGGTAGCTTCACGTAGCCAAATCATTTTACCAATTAGAAAATAGAATAACCATTGTTTATTCTTTAGCAAACCTAAGAATGTCTATTACAAGATCTATGAAGATCAATCTGCACCTTTAGCCTGAATGAGGAACAGCATATCTCTGATCATTCAAAACACAAGTGGAAAACCCAGCAGCTGCATTCAATTTCTGCTACTTCATTCAAGGGCCAAATCATATCAGGAGTATGGAATTTTTAGGGAGGAAACCCTGCTCTCTTGGTTATCCTGTCCTTTAATCAAAAAGTTGGTCCCAGCCTCCATTTGACTGGATTAACTCAAAGAGCCCAAACAGAAGAAGTAATATTAGCCCTTCCCTCTTCATTCCCAAAAAGGAATGATGAGGAGTGGTTGGCACAAAGGGGTGGTTGGCACAAAGCTGTAGCTATCAGTGATGAAAGAAGACAATGGCTTTGGAGTGGGGGGAGAGGGTTCCTTATACCCTGAAAACCAGGTGTGCTGTATTAGGCCTATAGATTAAAGGCTCAGCACTGATGTTTTATTAAAAACAAAACAAAGACTTTTCCTGAAAATTAAGCAACTTCTTCAGACTTATCCATCCATCCATCCATCCATCCATCTTTGAAGGCAGAAGATTCCATGTAGGCTTCAACCCTAAACAGTAGCTGTAGTCCCATAATCATATTTCTCTCAAACTTATTTAAACAGTAATTTGATAACAATGTAAAAGTATACCTGTATGAAAGTTTTTCTAAGTTTTTCCTTATATGCTCCAAGTCAGATAATGCAAAAGGAATCATAAGAAGTCAATTCAAATGGTCACTTCCAAAACTTTGGTTTTATAATAATCAGGGATAAAGATCAAACACTTGTAGCATTGAAGATACAATCTTACCTATTAGAAATATAATGGTTATAGCACCCATTACTTCTTAGTGGGGTATAAAAAAGAAGTAAATTCTGTACAGGTAGTCCTTGACTTATGAGCACAATAGGGACCAGAAAGTTAGTTATTAAGCGATATGGTCATTAAGCGAGGCATCACATGACCACACCCAATTTTATGAAATTTTTGTGGTGGTCATTAAGCAAATCACCATTGTTGTTAAGTGAATCACATGGTTCCCCTTGGATTTGACTTGTTGGAAGCCAGCTGGGAAGTTCACAAATGGCAATCACATGACCTCAGGACATTGCAAACATCGTAAATACATGCCGATTGCCAAGTGCCCAAATTCTGATCATGTGATGGTGGGGATGGTGTGATGGTCATAAATGTGAGGACCAGTCATAAGTCACTTTTTTTTAGCCCTATCGCAACTTCGAACAGTCACTAAACAAATGGTTGTAAGTTGAGGACTGCCTGTAGTGCTAGGAGAAAACTACAATAGATTAGGCTTGTTTATGTATTTATTTAGATCAATATTTACTTATTTGAAAGGAGACTCTACTGATGTGGATGGATTTAAAAACACATAAAAGCAATGCATAAAACAAACATAATTAATATCAGGTACCTTAAACAGCAAACATAAAATGGCATTGCATGATAAAGTGGATGCAAATTTTCAAAGAAACCATTACATTACAACAAAGGGAGGAATTAATGGCAAAAAATCAATACAATTTACCCTAAGCTATAGTTTAAGAGAAAATTGGTACAAAATAGTTTGCAGATGGTGTATAACTCTGTCAGTAGAGGTAGTCCATTCATTCAGTGATCAAAGTTACCACAACACTGAACGAATGATAGTTACAGCTGGTCCTCAAATTACAGCCCCCCCCATGGTCATGTGATCAAAATTTGGGCACTTGGCAGTCTGCCCACTTCTATGATCACAGTGTGCACTTCAACTCCCCCACCCACCTATCTCCCCCCCCCCTCGCAACTATTTGCCCTTTTGGCCACCCTGCACTCTGCTGCTGCCACCTCCCAGCTGACCTTCACAATCTTCCTCCTCCTCCTACTGATGAGGCTCGCCTGGACGAGGCAGCTGCTAGCCCTCTGTGATGCCATGCAAGGCCTCTCTGAGGCACTCACCCAACAACCACAACAGGACTACTGGAACATTGCTAAGTGGTGCAGTCATGTGATGTTTTGCCTAATGACCGCTTTGCTTAGCGATGGAAATTCCAGTCCCAGTTAGAGTTGTTAAGCGAGAGCTACCTATAATTGCAAAAATAGATCAATCACATAATAAAAAATGTTGGAAATGTTGTGATGCAAAAGGAACATTTTACCATATGTGGTGGTCTTGTAAAAACACTCAAAAGTACTGGAAAAAGAGACACAGTATTATTTTAAAAAACAAAACATTGAATTGAAACTTCAGGGGTTTTTACTAGGAATTGTTGCAGAACACATAAAAAGTATCATAATCTAAGATATATGCTGATGGCCATGAGGACAAATCTGGCTCAACATTGGAAAAGAGACACTTTCCAATTTTCAGACTGGGAAACCCAACTTTGGGAATACACAGCAATGGCAAAATTAAGAGTATACTTTCAGAACAGAAACTTGACCAATTTTATGCAAAATGGTTCCCCTATATATTGTATATCATCCAACAAGGCAAACTTAGGGTGTGGTTTTAAGGGGAAAGCAATTGACATAAGGGCTGTAATCAGAAATAATTCCAGTGCTTATAAACATGTTGAATGAAATTATCAGTTGGAGTACAATGGGAAGGAATTTGAAATCAAGTAGTTTTCTAATAATGTTTTCACTGGTTTTTCTTTTTCTTCTTTTTCCTCTTTTTCTCTTTTTATATGATTATGTGCATTTATCTTCAGAATAATGATCAATAATGGTGATATTGATATCTTGTTCAGAATTTTGTAAAGATTTCCATTTTTTTTTAACGATGCAATGTGCTACGTGATCATTTAATGAAATACTGCATATTTCATGACAGTTGTAAACTCCCTGTTTATTTACTGACATTTTATTATTTAATGTTCTACTTTTCTTCTTCTTTGTCCTTTCCTTCTTCTGCAGTTATTTATTCTGGTTTTTCCCCCCAATGTTTTAATACATAAAAAATTAGAAAAGACATTCTAGTGAAAATGTCTCTTGTATATATGCAAAAGATCACAGAAAGCTAGTGAAGCTGATTCTTCAGCAGGGCTCACATATGCCAAGCATCTGGTAAGTATGAGGCATTGATTGGCTTCAGGGAACAACCTTAAAAATATGTTGCAGCTGAATTGTTGATCAAAAGAAGTGTTCCTTTGAGGCTTCATACAGTCCTGTTCTAGCTTCAAGTGCAATATACAAGTCACCTTTGCCTTCCAGGAAATCAAGTAAGATGACAGGGTATTATAATGTGGACAATATGAAACATATGTAGAGCTGGAGTAATGTGTAAAAGGTCACGACATTTTCGTTTCTTACATGGCATTACAAAGGCCAAGCGAAATATCACCTTCTAGAATCAGATGTTTGCATCTTAAATGGAAACAGCTTCAGATGCGTTGTTTTCTTCTCCCAAATGCCATATTAAGCTTGCAATGTATTGTTATTATTTTGGGTAATGTTTTAAGATTATGCCTATTTTTAACTGTGTTACATTTCTTATCCATGGCTAAGCAACATGTGTATCTTGATGCATAAGAGATCAGTTATATGGGGCAAATTTTCAGTGTTTTTGAAATTCTTAGGATAATAATGAGCTCATAGCATATAAAATAATAATTTCATACAGTGGAAACAGAATATGCTTATTATATTCAAAAGCAGGGCTCCTACTTGGACCAAAGTGTATTAGAGTAGTAATTATATCCCATTTTAGCTGGTGCAGTGGAAGATATAAAAATGGGATCATGAAATTGGATTGAGGTTTATTCAGAGTTGCACTGATTTAGGATTAATTCATTAATAACCACCTGGAAACTGTTGAAGTTCTTCCCTTTTAAGAAGGCATTTTAATACATTATTTTAAGATCAATGTTTAATATTTTAAATATTTTGATAAGGGTTTTTCTGCTGTTTTCATGCTTTAATGCATGTGCAAGCAATCCATGCTCTTTTTTACCTGTATTTCCCCTGCCTAAAAGTTTGATGTTGCCCTTAGGGTCCTTTCTTCACTGCAATGACAAACAGTCATTGCATCATGCTTAAAGTCAGGAATAGAAACAGGATGAAGAATAATCCAAATAAGAATGAATGTTAAGATGCTTGGATAAACACACCTTAATTTACAGTCAGAAATGTATCCATTTATTTATTTATTAAACTTATCCCTGCCCATCTCCCCCCCAATGGGGGACTCTGGGCGGCTCACAACATATTAAAACAATAAATAAATGTACAATTAAAATTTATAACAGGACACATTTACAAAAAATAAAAGGAAAAAATCCAGGAGGCCAATGGAAGCAACACCAGGCCTCTAGGGGGCTAGCCAACCCCACATCTGATGACCTCCCTCCCCACCCCAGGGCAGATGGCAGAGCCAGGTCTTCAAGTCCCTCCGAAAGGCTAGGAGTGAGGGGGCCTGTCTCACCTCTAGGGGCAAGATGTTCCAGAGGGCAGGGGCTACAGCAGAGAAGGCCCGCCTTCTGGACCCCGCTAGTCAGAGTTCTTTGGCTGAGCAGGTCCGGAGCATGCCCTCTCTGTGTGATCGGGTAGGATGGGTTGAAATCGTGGTGGGGAGGTGGTCCCTCAGGTAACCTGGCCCCATGCCATGTAGGGCTTTAAAGGTGATAACACCTTGAACTGGACCCAGAAGCAAACCGGTACCCAATGCAGCTCACAGAGCAATGGTGTTATATGGGTCTGTCTTTGGACCCCAAAAATAGCTCGCATGGCTGCATTCTGGACCAGCTGAAGCTTCCAGATAATCTTCAAGGGTAGACCAATTACTGCGCATTGCAGTAATCTATCTGGGAGATAACAAGGGCATGAGTGACCGTTCAAAGGGCATCCTGATCCAGGAAAGGGCAATCCAGGAAAGGAAATTTACCTTTTAAAATGGATCTTTTTGGCCTTGTCAAATGCCCCCGATGACAAAACTAGTTGTGTGTGTGTGTATGTATGTGCGTGTATGTATGTGTATAGATACACACACATGCCCATATAAACATACACCAGGAATTTACACTCATCATAAGCTCAACAGAGAGAAGAAACTTTATGAGTCTACAGAATAAAAATTAGATTCAATGACATAACTGAAGGCAGATAAAACCATGTGAAAGTAAGGACAGTGTTTTCTAGCTCACTGTTGCTCCTTCTCTGATTGAGTAAACACATTTCCCTGCTTCAACAACACCTGAACCAGCAACTGCTAAAAAGGATAGTTTCAACGTGGCTACAAAACGTTTGGCCTGAATGGCCAAAGTTACTTCTTTAAAACAAAAGTGAAACAATCACAGCTAATGCTGAGATTTCAACGCATTTCAAACCGAAGTGAAGTGATCATAACCAAGAACTTTTTAATTCTGATCCATGTTTTCAGAGTTAAGATGTTCTTCTGATGCCCTACAAGGACCTTACTGTCTGGTTACAGGCTGCATAAAGTAGAAGCATAAAGTAATGAAAGGAAAGAGCTCTTGGAGCATTTCAAAACACTTCGCTGAGTATTCAGATTCAAACTCATTGAAATGTAACTTAAATATGTACATTTAAGTTACATACGTACAATATTTGAACGGAAAGGGTTTAAAAAAACTTCTACACATTCAAGCTATCTTTGCATAAGAAATTTTGCTCATGAATATGCTTGAGGAGGAAGTAAGTAGACGTATATTTTTTTCAATGCCAAATTGGCATCTGCTGACAAAGTAGGAAATGGACAAAATGTAGTTTTCCCACCTTCCACCTTCTTTCTTTGTTTAAAAGAACTAAAGGGAATTTAAAAGACACAACTGAAAAACTGAGAGGAAGGCGACCAGTCTTAGCTCGGAAAAAAAAAGCACGGCAGTTGGGAACAATACAGGGCAAAGTCTTTCAACAGATGAAAGATCGCAGCCTCCCGAAGGCTTCTCCAGCAAATCATGATAAATAGAAAAGCTCATAGGAAGTGCCTTAGCTATTCAGGTCCTAATCTAAAGACTAAATGCCAAAACCACAGAAGATAAGCAGCAACCAGTCCAGATCTTTCGGGATCAAGGCAATTATTACTAGGCTACAGTCAGCAGCCTAGATGTTGTATTTAGTGCCTACTGAAACTTCCAGATAGCTGTATGCCAGTGTTGTCCAAACTTGGCCACTTTAAGATAAGTGGAGTTCAACTCCCAGAATTCCCCAGCCAGCCATGAAATGGCTCCCAGAATTCTGGGAGTTGAAGTCCACTCATCTTAAAGTGGCCAAGTTTGGACAACACTGCTATATGCAGAGTACAGTAGTGAACTAGGCAGGAGTAAACAATGCCAGATTAGACTGACCCAGGAAAGGTTGTATTTGATACACTAAACGTAACTGTACAAATGAACGTATTACTGAGCTACAAGCCTTATCTTTCAGGACAAGGAAACCTATACAAAACAGACTGAAATCACAGCCCCCAAGTATGACCAACAGCTCCTCTACCACTTACGAGGTTTAAATTTAAGTTTGTTCACTGTATTCATCCCACCATCAGGCCTAAATAATGTTGCTTCCCTGGTTTTAAGTAACAGAGACCCCGATTCCCTTAACCTTTAGAGGCCTGGCATTGCTGCCTTGAACTATCGGCCTCCTGGATTTTTTCCCTTTTATTTTTGTGAATGTGTATGGTTATAGGTTTTAATTGTATATTTATTTATTGTTTTAACGTGTTGCAAGCCACCCAGAGTCTCCCGTTGGGGGGAGATGGGCGGGGGACAAAATTAATTAAATAAATAAATAAATAAATAACTCGAGCTAAAATAGCTCCATTCTCACATTGCTACACATAGCCACAAACTGCAGTGTAAAAAGGGAATAATTTCACTTTGTCAGAGATACGGCTCATGGTATGAATCAATAATTTAATATTAGAGCAAATATTTGCAAATGAACATTATGGGAATAACAAAGTATCCATTCCAATATACACTTTGGAGTATTCCACTGATACTAAAGTGATAATTATACTATTACGCGCTTTTACAGAATCCTGATTCAGATCGGTGAGTACATAAGGTACAAGGGTGAAGACTAAATAGTTTATCTTGATGAAGGGATCAGATTATTGCCTTATAACATGTTATAAAACTTGCTGTTTTGCTTCCAGCTCCTTTTCAAAATCTTTGATGTTGTGCATATGTTTACCCCAAAGGAAGTCTCAGCCATTTAGGCAGACTTTCTTCTGAGTAGACAGGCAGGTGGAATTGCATTCCATAGTGTAGTTTTCTCTCTTCTCACAAAATTGGAAAATTTTGATCAAGCGAATCAGCCTAGTCAAAACACCAATAAGAAACTCAGAATCCTGAGCTTAATGTTACACTGTATCAGGTTGCAGTCCTGGATGTTGGAGAGATTTAAAAGGTATCTAAAAGGCATGAAAACGGAGTCCTTTCAATGTAAATATGGTGTATGGTGTCATCAAGGATTTTCTCCTAGTTTTTTTTTAAAGGGGGGGGGGAGAAGAAAATAACTGTTGGTCCCCTGATTTAAACTTGGTTCTTAGAATTAAAACTATTTTCCTGGTGATATCAGATGCACGGATCCCTTGCTAGTTGAAATGCCATGTTCTTAGGCAATCTTCAGAGTAACAAAGCTTGACATAATTTTATTATGCTTATTATAGTACATAAACAAGTCAAATCAAGGAATTCTATATGGGCCAGGGTATGCACCCTCAGAGAATGCAGACCCAGTGTAGGTGATATAAAACCTCCCTCTCCGGTTGCATGGCTAAATTCAGTGAAGCAGGTAGCTTATGCGGGGGGGGGGGGGGGGAATAGCATTTGGAAATGTGGCCTGTCTAAACAGTATGTTTTGATTTCAAACACTTGAACTTGATTTAGCATAGATCTTTCTATTCTGCTAATAAAGCCCAATAAAGTGCAACGTCAATCTTGCCATGCCCAAGAGTGAATGGAACACTCTTTGAGTGCTCTACACTACTTTCTGCCATAACACTTCCACTGGTCGATTTCTTCTAAATGTTATTATTTTCCTTTCATTCCCCTTAAGTACTATCCTCAAATGTCTTATTCACTTGCATGCCATATTGTACAGTCTACATGTTTGCCCATTATTAATGATGTGATTAGGTCTAATCAATGAGGCATTCTCAAGCAACAGAACTGCTGCTAATTCATTTCTACCCAGTCAACCAGGCTGGATTTACATATTGCATCGCTAATATTCCTGGGACTTATGTAGAAGAACAGGCCTCCTGGCAGAACAGCAGAACCTGTCATAAATGATCCTGTATATACACTGGGCAGTGCCTATACTGTATTACAAGTCATGGTAGACAAATATTCCACAGATGAAAATTACCTTTCTAAAGTGACCTTAAATTGGGGAAAGTGGAAGACATGTCTTGGGAGGAAATAAGAGTTAAGTCAACTTCAAAATCCATTGTTCACTGTGTGTAGACACACACACACACACCCCTTCAAGTTGGTGTTGACTCCTGGCGACTTACTTCCTGGACTGCAGTTTTCTTGGCAAGATTTTGGAAGTGGTTTTCCCTTGCCTGCTTCCTAGGGCTGAAAGAGAGTGACTGGCCAAGGTCACCCAGCTGGCTTCGTGCCTAAGGCAGGACTAGAACTCAGGGTTGGTTGGTTTGTTTGCTTATTTATCAAATTTATCCCCGCCCATCTCTCCCCAATGGGGGACTCTGGGTGGCTTACAACAGATTAAAACAATAAATAAATACATAGTTAAAATTTCCTGGTTTCTAGCCCAGTGCCTTAACCACTGCACTAAATAGGCTTTATTTATTTATTTATATTTATTTATATATCAGATTTGTCACCGTGGAGTCCTTGGGGTTCTCTGCGCTTGGTTCTTTTCTTGCAAATGTTTCATTACCTGGCTAGGTAACATCTTCAGTGCTAAAAAGGGATGGGGTTTGCTCTCTATTTATCTGCTGTGGCCTGCCTTCCCAGTGCTGGTGGGGGTGGGGGTTCTGTTTTGCTCCTCTGGTAGTTCCTTGATTAGCATATGTTGACTGCTTGATGTGTGCCTGGTGGTGACCTTTGCTTATCTGGGCGATGATTTGTCACCGCCCATTTCGTTAAAATGACTCTGGGCGGTTTACAAAGTGGTTAAAATCAATTAAAATTACAGTATAAAATAATCCTAAATAAATAGAATATAAATACAATCCAAGGATAGATGTTAAAATTGGCAGTAACTTGGGGAGCATCATCAAGGAGCCAGCCACCCCCAGGATTGGGTAAGATTGTTATCACCCCACGCAAGCTGGCAGAGCCAGGTCTCTAATCCTTTCTGGAAAGCTGGCAGGGTAGGGGCCTGCCACACCTCTGCGGGGAGAATATTCCAAAGGGTGGGGGCAATGGCAGAGAAGGCTCTTCTCCTGGGCCCTGCCAGCCAACATTCTCTTACTGACGGGGTCCTCAGCATGCCCTCTCTGCCTGACCGGGTGGGACAGGTTGATGTAATGGGGGGTGAGACGGTCCCTCAGGTAACCTGGACCCATGCCCTGTAAGGCTTTAAAGGTAATAACCAACACTTTGAATTGGACTCGGAAGCAGACCGGGAGTGCTTAATACCTTTAAAAGGCAATGTGTAGTGGGAGTGGAGAAAAAAGGTGAAATGAAGGAATTCCATCATTTCATATTTCAGTTTATTCTTATACTGTATATGGACTGTGTAGACAGACCAACTCACAAACTGGGCAAAAGCAAATGAAGTAAAGCTTCCTAAGTTAACTGTATCCTTTACATTGGAGGAGAAAAATGGCAATGCTTTCCTAACTGAAACTCCTTTCTTCAGGCTTGATGGTATTAAAAGAAGAAGAAAAAAAGCACAGTCACTGACTGACCAAATAGGCGGGAAATAAGTGGCTATTTACCTGGAGCCATAAAGCAGACAGCGAAAGGATTCTCAGTGCCCTTTTAGTGCATTGCAGCTTTTTAATGCAAAGCATTACAGCCAAGCAATATATGTCTTTCTGTTGCACTTTGTTCCCATTAAGTGTAGCTGAAATAGTATTCTAATACATGAGAATTTACCAATAATAATTGTATTATATATAAAATGCTGTCAGTGTGCCATTTTAAAAGCCTTTATGGCACGCACACACCCATACACATACACCTGAAGAAGTTAAGAAAATGTGACCCAGGGTAGCTTAAAAGCATCTTAGGCCTGTGTCCTACCCGAAGAGATTCCCCTTACCCCAACACCTTATTTCAGGGCAAATAGAAATAAGAAATAAGAGCTCTGATGGCCAACAAAGCCAAAGGAAGACCAATGAGAAATACGTGGAACTGGGAATCAAAAAATGGGCAATCCAACATAGTGAGCATGATGTTGGGAAAAAAAGTTGTGTAGGCTTTATCCACACAATGTTACAAGAAAAGATATCTACACCGTACTAGGTTTTGAAGAATGAAGACCGAGCACAAGACTTTCAGTACCATGGACAGAGCACAGAGATCAAGCAGCTTGTTCCAATTGGAATCCCAATGCCAATTAACATCCCTCCAAGTCCTGACTGTCTCTTCCAAGCCCTAGACATTCTGTTTGTGATAAGTAGCCTGAACAGTTTAGACATGAATTCCAGTACCCTGGCACTTTCCATCCTGACATTGCCCAGTCTGGGGTCTTGAATTTCAGTAACCCGTGTTCTGTATCATGGACTGGGTTTCTGATTGTGATACCGATTCAGTTGCATCTTCACTTCATTTGAGTCTTGGCTGTTATTCCAGGGTACACAGAAAAATGTGTGATAAAGTAATGTTTGGTGTATGACAGGATGCAAAAAAAATTACCTATATCTGATCCATTCACAATCCTGAGTTACTCCAAAGTGGATGGGCAAATGTTTCATGCTGTTTGTTTAGTTTTTGGGCAGATGGACAGGACAAAATAGTTGCTTTAAGCCTTGCAAAAGCACTGTTTCAACTTCTTAGACCCTTCTGCATTCCCACAGAGATCCTGGATCCACCTACTTTTGGAATGTGGTCCTTAACATGCTACAGAAATCTTGGTATGGCTCTATCAAGTGAATAAAAACTGCTTACTTCTGTGATGGGGTGATGTATGTTCATGTAATATTACCCAGAGGTATCTTAATTAAAGGGCTCTATAATTTGAGAAGTCCTTCATGCTCTTAGTTATTCAGTATATCAGCATTTCTTCCACACTACTCACTATCTCTCCGCCATGTTAAGGTATCGTATACTTGTTGACTGTGGGAAAGCATCGTACAGTTTTTATCTAATTGTCCTGGAGTTTCATAATTTTGTATATTAGTTGAAAATTTTGCTAAATGCTGTATGATGGACTAGGAGAGGCAATGGCAAACCACTTCTGTATCACTGCCAAGAGAACTACATGGACACATCCATGAAGTTGAGTTCAATTTGGGGTGGACTTTACCTTTACCTTTTTAATCAGGGTCTTACACAGGCATGATCTCAAATAATAGTCAGGCCTTGGAGCCAGATGGAAATGAACTGGATATATTCATGATCATGATAACAACTGACTGAAGAACATACAGAGTCCTACCATGCCTCTATTGCCAAGTTCCTTCCTCCACATGAACCAAGAGTACCACAGAGGGAAAGGCCCTGAAAAAAACAACACATGTTTATTTCCAAGTTTGTACTTTAAGAGGTGGATTACAGACCATAAAATGTGTAGTCCCAGGAATATTTTTCTCACTGATGACTGTGATTTCCTAATCAGCATGATCAGCTGCCATGCTGGAAATGAACCATTGGTTTAAAAAGCCACTCTATTTAAACAAAGAAGTGAAACCTAGGAAGATAAGATGGCTACGTCTGTGCAATACTATCAGTGGGGAATGCAGCTGGGTTTTTGTTAGTGACTCCCCAATTAGTGATCAGGAACTTGTAGAACCAGATGTTTTTTGCAGAGTTTTGCAAAGGACCTCTGGTGGAAGCCATGGCCAGAGGATCCTTTGCCCAGCTTCAGCTGGTATCTCACAGCCTTACCAGATCCAGGAAAACTTGATTTAACTCATATCCTTATTACCATGCAACACACTCTACATGGGGTGATCTTTTAAGCAACCTGGAACCTACTACTGGTAAAAAATGCAGTGGCAGGATGTAAGCAGGGGAACTACTTCTCTGTAGTTCCTCCATTGTAATTGATGTACTGACTGTCAGTAAGCTTCAGTGCCTAATTCAGAGTCTGGTTATTACCTATCAAGCCCTTCCACAGCAGCTGTGCAGTACATCAGGGACTGTGTCCTTTAGCCCATGATTCAAGCTGAAGCATCTAGAGAGGACCTTATGAGGATCCAATTCCTGTGGGAAATAAGAGGGGTATGAACCAGGAGGCAGGCCATTTCTGTGCTAGCTCATCTTATGGAATAAATGGTTCCCAGACGTAAACTTTGCCTCTCCACTTCTGGCATTTCAGAAGGCAGAGAAAACCATATGTTATAAACAGGCATTTATTTACTAGTGCTTGGGCATTTTTAGTCATGCTTTATGAATTATGGATTTTATTCTGTTTGAAGGCATTGTTTATTGCTATTTGTCACTTGCATAAGTGTTATAAAAGTGGAATGAATGAGTGTATGAATGAATGAATGAATGATTTAATTCTCCTGTCTCAATTTATCTGAGCCATCAAGTATTTACCCTTGCCAGACTGGAGCCACAGAAAAGCTTTGCCTCTACAAAGAGCTATCTTTGTTAGATCAATTGGCAATCCTTTTGAGGGTAGGTTCATCAACATTGCATTGTACTTTCCATATTGTCTGGTTGTTTAAGTACTTACCTACCTTTCAGAAAGGAAAGCAGCATGCAAACATTGAAAGGAAACTGTGTCCTGATTTAGGGATTTCCTCAGTATGTGGCAGCAGCTAGCTGACCATGCCTGGGCACAAAACCTTTGTAGAGTCAGTCCTCTTCAGTGTAAGCTATATTGAAAAGTGGAAAAACATCCCAGAAAAACCACTCCTGAATATCTTGTCAAGAAAACTGCATGGGGATGTCTATGAGGTCATTGGGACTCAAGCTCTACTCAGAAGAAAAGTAGTTTGAAATGACAGCCAGTTTGGTGTTGTGATTAAGATCTGGACCAGAAACTGGGAAACCATGAGTTCTAGTTCTTGCTTAGACACGGAAGTCACCTGGATGAGTTTGGGTTAGTTGCTGTCTCTCAAACCTCATAGTTTGATGGTGTGGGAAAAATAGGAGGGAGGAACATTATAGATGCCACCTGGACTTCCATAAAACAAAGGCAGGAAACAAGTCTAATGAATAAATAAGATTTTGTCATTAGGGAGGATTAGATAAAGCTACCAAAGGCTACTAATGATATTAGGTTATATGAAATGTCTCAAGAGTCAGATACACTATGCCACTGGATACCAATAAAGCAGGTGTGTTACCTTCCTGTCCTCCTTGTGGGCTTCCCAGAAGCATCTGGCTGGCCACTGAGGAAAAGATGATGCTAAAGTGGGAGTTAGTTGGGATTACTGACACATTGCCTCATTGCTCTGTCTTTCTACCAGTAACTTTAGGACCCAGGATAATTATGAGGTGATTTGTGGCCTTTTCTGCCCTTCTGAAGTATTGGGTAAAGTACCCCACCCTTGTTTTCCAGTTCTCTGCTGCCTTCTTTTTCCCCAGACAATGATGTACAGCTGCTTACAAGGCCTTCTTTGGTCCACTGTACAAATGCATTTAGCACATAAATAAAAATGCACTTTGTAAAATGATGCTGCCAAATTATACAGCATTGACAGCAGTGCCAATATATATCATATGTTGTAGATAGATAGAAAATTTAGATACATAGTTTAGCTACAGATGTCCCTTAAATATAATTCGGCTTACACATTCTTTTGTCTTAGTAGATATTACAGTATTAACAAGGAGAATTTCATTACATCTGGAGATGCATCACACACCTCTGTCATTTCCTTTTTTTATTGCATTGACATTTTCTTGGAACTATCCAAGACCTCTTTCTTAAATGGTAGTTGCTAATTAAAAACATGACAAACGTTAAGTAATTGTAGGGATTCTTTTACAGCACATACCACTTGCACCAAATTGAATTTCATCTATCATTTCATGGCCCATCCTTCTGGTATCATAATTGCCTTCCAAAAAATCCTCACAGGCAGTTTTCTTAAATTATTTGTATCATTTGGTAATTTTATTGCTACATTGTTCATGTCCTTTTCCAACCAAGTAATAACCAATTCTTTTAAAGGACTGGTTCCAGTGTTTGAAGCACCTGCTGTTCATTTTTAGCTACTGGAAAACTTGTTCCCTGTTCTCCAATAGATGAGTTCTTTTGGGGGTCTCAGAGTCTCTTCCCTCTGCAGAGGAGTTCATGGCAGGATGAATCTGAACAGCAGTATCCCAGAATGATAGCACTGTAAACCATTCATTTACCAGGATGTGTTTCAGCAATGGCCTACATGGAAGGAAGAGCTTAGGTCACCAGAGAACCTGAGCCAGCATCATCATCATCATCATCATCATCATCATTATCATCATCAATCATATTACTGGAGCAAGAATCTGAAGAAAGAAAGATTTGGAAGGAAGATGAGATCCAGACAAATCAGGAGAATTCTGTTCTCACTTAGAGTTATGACTAGGTCATTTGGAGAACAGTTCAACCCTGGAAATCATGTCTGTAATTGAAGGCCATGGTTATTCTATCCTCAGTTTGGGAAGCTGTAGAGAGCCAAGCAGATGACCTTTGAAAAGGAATCCAGAGGCTTTTAGAGAAACACCAGGTGCAGAAAACATGCATTAAATCCAGAGAAGCAAGAAAGTGTTATGAAGAAATTCAGACTAGTCCCCTCCTCTCCACTGCCTGGGGTATAAGAGGGAGGGAAGGGAGGTATGGACAAACTTGCAAAATTTTGTTATTATAGCCTATCTCAATAAACTATAGTTCTAATCTTCCTGTGGAGTCTTTTTCCTGATCTGGTATACCTTGAAGGGCTGACAGAAGTTCACAGAAAGAGAATGAAGAAGAATATGCATGTAACCTAGCCAGGCCCACAAGCTTCCAGACTCACCCTTTATTATGAAAAACTTCATAGTATCAATCAAGCTTTCCGAAAGGGGCTATTGGGCTCCTACAAAATTACTGTATTATGGCTGGCAAAGGAAAAAATATAGCAGAGGCTGGAGACTAATGCATGGTTTCTCCACAGAGAAGCAAGAAGACATTTTCAAGATAGAGCTACAACTGACCCAAGGGGACTTTCTTGAAGAGAGAAAGCTAATCCATACATTTGCTAAGAAGCAGTAGGCAATATTCTGTTCTGTTAAGTGGGCCTCTTATGAACTAGTGACATAAATGTAAGGGATTTCAATAAACAATTATTTAAAACTTGACTGTAGTGCTTTCTCTTTCTGTCTTTTCTCTGTAGTGCCAGTAATCACAAGTACCTCCTATTTAAAACTTGACTGTAGTGCCTTCCCTTGGCTTCCTATTCCCAGAAGACCAGTTTATAGTTATATCTCAAACCCCCAGTTCACAATGATATCTATGTTACAGCCCTTTGCAATTATTCCTATGTAAAGCAGAAAACACTCCAAAATTCCCAAATGTAAGGGAGGGAGAGAGGTTTTGATTGAAATTATGTTCATTTTTCAGACATTGAAATAAGTCAGGAGGCAGTACAACTGTTCACCTGGCTGGTTTTCAAATTAATAGTTTCTCTATTCTCAGGTAGGCTACTGAGGCTGTATTTGACCATGTCAGATTATTTCTCCAGTACTGACTACTTTGAAGCTAGCTCTTCGGCATTTGAGGAAGAAGTCCTTCTTACCACCTACAGTCTTAATCTTTTAAATGGAAATGCCATATACTGAATCTTGAATCTCTTTTATTGCATCCAAAGCTATGGTCGTTCTCTTTCTAGTACATATATTAATACTTGTGCTATCGAGATGGAGACAGGAGCAGGAGAGGTGGAGTCAACTGGACCCCAGAAGCAGCACAATAAAGATATCATTTGATCCCTGCATTTGGTACTAGCAGATAGGAGTGAGCTAATTTGTACATGTATTCTAATAATATATCGAGGAGTTAAATAGGATGTGAAAAGGCATTTATGGTAGCCTTCCAGCCTGTCTGTTTGGTCCCCACATGTATGGTTGTGAATAGGAGGTTAGCTTCAAATCATATGTGAAGTGATGTCTTGTAGCTTGGATAAACAACCTGGCTTTTCAGTGCACTGCATGGGCTTTGAAGTTCAAGCAGAGATACTATGCAAAAATGATTATGCCTTTTATCAACTTTAACCACAGCATTGCAGTTTTACTCAACCAATTGCAACCCCCATCTTTTTCATCACATGAATGGTAAGGCGGCATTTGAAGGCTCTTTGTTCTCAGAAGACCACTTCTAAGAGCTGAAAGTACCATTAGAACTTAATTTAATATGGTTCAGTTTACATTAATACTTATTAATTCCTTTAATTTTCACGAGGTCTATTACATTCAGCTCAGCCAATGGAAAAAAGTACTGGAAGAGTCATAGAGGAGGAGGAGGAGGGAAAATAGATCTAAGCTATGTTTTGGGGACTGTTTTGGATTGTTACCATAGTCCTGGCTTCATCTTGGGTGTCTGCAGGAGGGGGGCAATGGGGTGTAAATAACAGCTGTGTTTTTTGTGAAGCAATTACCACTTTCCACATACTTTTATGAGACTTGTGACATAAGTATGAAAGATATCACATGTTTTGTCCTTTTGGCGTCATTGCGGCTAGCTGTGAATGCTAAATATAATAGTAAAAATACTATTATAGAAATCTGAATGTAGAAACAGCCTTAAACTGTGGGGAATGGCAATAAACATATCCTACAAATACTTTCTATAACAATTGTTTATCCACAATATTTTTGAAGCGCATTCTATATTATCTCTGACTTTCATTCAATTAGCTCAAGAGACCCAGGTATTCATCTCCTTTCTAGATGACCCTGCCTTATCATTAACTGATAATGTATGTAGAATGGATTGGAATATAAGGAATTACCTAACTGGAAAAGGCTGTAGTATGAATGACTAATTGCACTATAAGCAGTATGAGCCTAACCAGATTAATGTGGCAAGGATGTTTTAGCCTAGTAAGTCTAATATCAATCCTGGGATGGCTTATGTCTGCCTAGCTTCAAGTCAGGCACAATAAGTGCCATCTTATTTCAGTTAAGGATTCCAACCCTATAATCCTAGCAAATCTTTTGCAAGCTAAGGATTTTGTAACACAGCCCAAACTTCATGGAAGTTGCCATTCAGTGCATTTGCTTCTAATTGCATTCTGTATTGTAGTGTAATATATCAAAACCAAAAATGGCAAGCATTGGGGTTGTATAAGCAGCAAGGCACAATACTTCCCTTACTTAGCAGACACTATTTTTGACCATTTCAATTCAATTTCAATTCTTACTTAAGCCACTTCTTTTAAACATTTTTAAAGCCAGCAAATCTTTGCACTTTCAATGGAAAGCAGCAGAGTCTAAAATAAAAATGTGGCACAAAGGCTTATGCTTCTCTGTCCCATTTTTTTCCTAAATTATAATCTATAAAATAATTTTTTTTTATATTTTTATAAATGCCTACATAGAAATGTAGTCCATTTCCTTGAGTGGGATCGCTTATTTCTAAGTATGCATTGGACTGCAATCTAAGACATTCTACCCTTAAAACATGCAGAAAAGAATGGGAAGAAGCAAGCCTGACAAATCTGTTGAGACTGAATTATGTGACATTTACTGGAATATGAAAGAAAAATTAACGTAATGCAAAGGCACTTTTTTAAAAAAAAAATCATTTTAGTCACAGTTATTGGTGATATTTATAACACTTTCTGTTCTGCTTTTTGCCCTCCATATTCTTCAAAGAAATTGCAACAGAAACACAGGTATAATAATTTATTCTCAGGTTTAATCGTTCTATTCCCCCCTCCCCCTTATCTTTTCTCACCACCAAAAAAAGTTGGTGGAAAAAGTTTCATGGAGACATCTGTTATAAAGCCTGTGCTTTCAAGAGTAGAGATTTAGATAAAGGAAACTTTCTCATACTGGAGATGATCTGACTGGCAAACAGTAACATAGACCAGGTTAACTGCTGGCATAAGAAATTATGGGCAACAGGTTAGAAAGCCAGAAAATTTTTTTTTAAAATATATTGGAGATAGGTTTTGGTCAAAAAAATTTGCTTCTTCAGTTCTAAGAATGCGTACAAGTGGGCAACTTCTAACACTACTAATCAGAAGACTGTTTTCCCTCTTAATGGGATTATTTGTGATAGGAAAAAAATTCAGGACATGATATTATGGCAAGGAAGAGTGATAACATTGAAGATAACATCTTCAAAACCATCATGAAAGAGGCTATTTATTCTGTATCCTATATTCTGAAAAAAAAGAACATCCCTTCAGGTGCTTCTTCCATCCTTAGTCAAGGCTAAAGTATCTTTGTGTCTTTAAGCAGATGGGAAGGGGGAGTAATAAAAAAAGACAAAAGTGGTGGGACAATATAGGAAGATTACAAATGAAAGAGGTTAACATCTAAATTGCCTATTGAATTTTAGCCTGATGTAAAAATACTCCTGAGGCTACCACACATATATACACAGCAGCCTAGTAGCTCGTTTCCTATGGTACAATCAGATGATGTTGTGGGGAGGGTTGCATTTGACTAAAAACAAAACACACAAACAAATAGCCAGGGCATGTTTGCCAAGTTTGTTAATCTGGTGAGAGATTCATCTAAACTTTACTTTGGGTATGTAGCTCTCGAGAATGAATTTGATTGGTTTCAATCTGAAGGGGCCCCTCACGCATGTAAGAAACTCAGTTGAATAGTCACCTGTTGGAAATGTAACATGAACACCGCCACATTAGAGCTGTATATATTCAGAAGATTCTCTAGATATGGAATAATATGCTTTATAAAGCTGTGTGCTCACACACCATACACAGTATCTAACAAAATTCTGTGTGCTTATAGAATGATGATGGAATGAGCTTATACCGGAGGAGAAAAGATTAAAAAACAGGCAAAAAACAGCTGAGCAGATGCTCTAAGATAAAAATTAAAATTTTTTAAAAAATCAGAATTAGTCTTATATTCAACCACCTAAAAGAGACAAGAATAAAACAGGAATACCCTTCCCCACATTTTGAGTCTCTGAGTATTCTACATGTACCTCCTAGTTAGTGGGATGCACGCAGTAGTATATTGGCTTGCAAGAATATTGTTATTCTAGCTTGCATAGAATATCTTCCACATGCTTGGGCTTCAGTTACATTTGTGGCGTACTAGCCAAAATGTGTTGTAACTGCCCACAGTTGTCTTTACTGTTAGCAGAGAACACTGTGTGATGGTACAGGTGTAACTGTTTACATACTCTATACCTTCTCTGTCTTATTGAAAAGCATTGTGTGAATGTCTGTGTAATATAATACATAAAAACTGTTTAGAATCTAAGAAGCAGCATATGGTTGGTGAGCATTATTGTTTTTATTCATTACTAGGTCGTAACCTGTTGTGATTATGCTAAATTTGGCAGGTGATAATGTTCCATTGATGTATATCTAAATCAGAGGCTTTTTCTCTATTGTTTCCCCTCTGACTCCTACAACTCTTTCTCCTGCAAATGATGGCTAATGGGCTCTCATACATATCTGATCTTAGTTTTCAGCATGTGCTTACATGTTAAGCCATTAGTGCGAATAATTTTTTACTGAAGTATACATTACCTGTGGACTTATTTATTTAAGATGCACAAAGCCCACTTGTTCAGGCAAACACCTTCACAACGTGGCTTTCATAACAGATAGCACTGGCACATACATATTTATCAGATAGCAAACATATTTGTCAAAATTAAATCATCCTTAAAATAATAAAACACATTACCATAATGGCTTGCCACTATGATAAAAACAACTTTAGCAATCAAGATAACTATATATCAGACCTGAATATCAATTTAAAGCAACAGTTCATCATTACTTTATACCAATATGCACCATCGTATCTTTTTAAGGAAATGTAGGGGAGGGAGCTTGAAACCTGCTGCAAAATCTCAATTGAAGAGGCCTTGTGTGCAATTTGCAGAGCAGCACTATGCTGCAGGATGAACCAATAATTTGTGTGACATTCTGTGATTGCATCAAATTTATTTTTCTGCAGTCTGGTCAATTTTTAAATCATCACTGAGAGAGCCTATTTCCTTTGTATTGCACTGTCCCACAATTACATGTCAGGTCAGGATCAAGACTAACAAGGTGGCAATCATGGATTCTCAGTGGAATTTCTATAAGCAAGCAGTTCCTTGACAAGCATAATATGGTCCAAACTTGTCTTCCTTCCTCCGTAATAAAGGCTTTACCATCTCATGCTCAGAGTGTTTAGAATTTTACAGATGCTGTATCGTCATGAAGTTTCCCCTCTCTCTTACATTTCTCTCCATCACTTTGTAGCACCCCTGGCTGCTCATGCTTCCTTCTCTAAAAAACAAACAAACACCAGTAGAAGAACTTTCATCACAAGCTCAAAGGTTCTGGGGGAATCTGAGAAGTTGAAGACTGCTGGAGAGATGAACTCTGTACCATGAAAGACAGGACATCCATATTCAACCTTTGGCTCCCTCATTACCAACTCTGCACTCGGTCCAGGAGAAATTCACCAGTATTTTCTCATTCTTTGAACAAAAAAATCAAAAGCAATGTATTTCCATCCAAATAAATGAGAATGAGCCAGAAAAAATAAAGGGGTGTGGGTGATAGAGATGTGGGGTTGGTATCCATCTCTCTCTAGTAATCTGATATGAGATGGCACATGTATATTTTTTATCTCTGCTTCAATACTGGCTTATTATTATTATAGCTGGCCACACAGCCAGATGTTTAGACTGGATTTGGCATTTTTATCCACCTATTGAGTCCTTCCCAAGGGATAGGCAGATGCCATCATCATCATCATCATCATCATCATCATCGTGTGCTCTTTAGTTTCAGTAACATGTTTATTGAAACATTTTATTTAACTAAGATTAGAGTTTCATCTCTGTTTACATTCTAATTCAGCTTCCCCAGGTGGATGCCCACCAGATATGTGGACTTCAGCTCCTAGAATTCTAAGGAATGACCATGTCAGATTTGGAAATTGTTGAGCTGCAATCTATTCACATCTGGAAGACAGTATAAATAAAGTTATAAATAAATAAATAAAGTTATTAGTACAAAAACACACCTTTTCAGTGCTGTCTCATTCTAGAAAGCTGAACTCAAGAAGTACTATAGCTAGGTCATCTAACTTCTTGGGAAAATGAAGGGCATATAGCACCAACTTGTCTTCTGCCTTTTCCTTCCTTTTATGCTATTTTACTGACTGTTCTGGATAATAAATTCTTCCACCAAGCTGTCAGCTTGAACTAGAAGGGCAAATGCTAATGCTGGAATGTGCTGGTAAGCTGTAAAGAGATAAGAAGATAAAATAGTGATTGGATTTAAATAAAAAAGTAACTAGGGTTTGAAAACTCTGTAAGATACGTCAGAAAGGCAGGATTTGAGAAGTAGGTTACAAATTGACAAGAGTTGCTCCACTGAATGCAGATAATAATGGTGCTTCTTTACATCAAATGTGGGGATTATCAGCAAACCACATATTAAGTGAGATGAGAGACAGAGAAAGAACATTTTTGCAAGTAAAGGCTGCAGATGAGTAACAGACAAAAAGAATAGGGGCCTCTCACAAAATGTTGCAGTGTACTCTTGGACTATGGATCTGGATTGCAAATTATGGAGAACAATCAATTGGAAGCAAAGGTAAGATTTTTTTTTTCTTGGCTACCATTGAATGCATGGCTGGATTTTTATTAGTCTTAGTATCAAATCCCCCTTCATGGATCACTGCCTTGTCGTGGCGAAGGGGCTTGCGTAACTCAGTGAAGCCATGAGCTATACCGTGCAGGGCCACCCAAGACGGACAGGTCATGACAGAGAGTTCTGACAAAATGTGGTCCACTGGAGAAGGAAATGGCAACCCACTCCAGTATCCTTGCCAAGAAAACCCCATGGACAATGTTAAAAGGCTAATCATGAGAAATGCCAGGCTGGAAGAATCACAAGCTGGAATTAAGATTGCAGGGAGAAACATCAACAACCTCAGATATGCAGACGATACCACCCTAATGGCAGAAAGTGAAGAAGAACTAAAGAGCCTCTTGATGAGGGTGAAAGAGGAGAGTGCGAAAGCTGGCTTGAAACTCAACATTAAAAAAACTAAGATCATGGCATCTGGACCCATCAATTCCTGGCAAATAGAAGGGGTAGAAATGGAAGCAGTAACAGACTTCATTTATTTGGGCTCCAAGATCACCGCGGATAGAGACTGCAGCCATGAAATTAAAAGACACTTGCTCCTTGGGAGGAAAGCTATGGCAAACCTAGATAGCATATTAAAAAGCAGAGACGTCACCTTGCCGACAAAGATCCGCATAGTCAAAGCTATGGTTTTTCCAGTAGTAATGTATGGCTGTGAGAGCTGGACCATAAAGAAGGCTGAGCGCCGAAGAATTGATGCCTTTGAACTGTCGTGCTGGAGAAGACTCTTAAGAGTCCCTTGGACTGCTAGGAGGTCAAACCAGTCAATCTTAAAGGAAATCAACCCTGATTGCTCATTGGAAGGATCGATAATGAAGCTCAAGCTCAGATACTTTGGTCACCTAATGCGAAGAGAGGAGTCTTTGGAAAAGACCCTGATGCTGGGAAAGATTGAAGGCAAAAGGAGAAGAGGACGGCAGAGGATGAGATGGTTAGATAGCATCACTGAAGCAATGAGCATGAAACTGAGCAAACTCAGGGAGGCAGTGAAGGACAGGAAGGCCTGGTGCAATATGGTTCATGGGGTCACGAAGAGTCGGACACGACTTAACGACTGAACAACAAAAGTATCAAATCTGGGCTGATATTTCCACCCTTTCAGAAAAGTGTTCCAATTCAGTACTGTAAACTTCTGGAAGGAGTGGAGAGTTTCAGATGGGAAACAGAACACCCTTTATGCTCCATCATTTCCCTGTTATACATATGATGCTTGAGCACCACATGCCACAAACTGCAGCATTATATACCAAAGAGAGAGTCGATTTAGTGTAGTGGTGAAGGCCCCAGGCTAGAAACTGGTAGATCACGAATTCTAGTCCTGCCTTAGGCACCAAGCCAGCTGAGTGATTTTGGGCCAATCACTCTCTCTCAGCCCTAGGAAGAAAGCACGGGCAAGCCACTTCCAACAAAACCATTTGTGAGTGATTTGATTAAAATCAAATGCTCGCAAAAAACTATTATGTACCCCAGGACCAAAAAGATTGCCTATTCATCTAGAAATATACCACGGACTAGCACTCAGTTCCGCAACCATGAAGGCCTTGGAAAAGATATTCAAATGCTGTGATGTTTCTCTACCTACAAAGATCAGAATCGTGCAAGCAATGATATTCCCTGCAACACTATGGAAGTGAAAGTTGGACTTTAAAGAAGCAGGATAGAAAGACTATTGATGCCTTTGAACCCTGGTGTTGGAGAAGACTCCTGAGAATACTGTGGACAGCCAAGAAAACAAACAAATTCATTGAACAAATCAAACCAAAGTTGTCACTCAAGGCACAAATGATCAAGCTCATATTATCCTACTTCAGACACATTGTGTGAAGATGACAATCTCTGGAAAAGGCTCCAGTGCTGGGAAAGGTAGAAGCAAATAGAAGAAGAGGACAACTAGCAGCAAGGTGGATGGTCTCAGTTACAGTGGCAATGAGTGCACCATTGGGAGATTTGAAAGAACAGGTTAGAGATAGATTATCATGGAGAAAACCTATCTATGCAGTCACTAGGAGTCGAAAACAACTTGATGGCACATAATCAATTCATGTAGCAGAGGATGATCAAGAAAATATATAAGGGAACTGAAGCCAGAACTTTTTTTGTTGGGATTAATGGATAGACAACTAGAAAAAAGCCATGGAAAATTATTTTTATATATGATCACTGCTGCAAGACAACTATATGTGCAAAAATGGAAAGATTCTGAAATACCCACAACAGAATAGAACAGGTTGGTGAAGATGATGGAACCAGCAGAGATGGCAAAGTTAACTTGTTTGCTCAGAGAAAGATCAATCACTACATTTATTAGTGACTGGAAATCCCTTATGGACTTTTTGCTGAAAACAGAAAAAAAAAACCCAGTGATGATTTATGGATTTGATGATTAGAAAGGGTAGATTATGGAAAGAAGGAAACTTTTATGTAACATTAGAGGGAGAGGGTAAAATATAAATGTACTTATAACTGCTGTTAAGAAGATTGGAAGCCACTTCTAAATTATCTTTTTCTTTTTTTCCCCTTTTCCCTTCTTTTCTATTGCTTTTTCTTTATTTCTTTTTCACTTTTCTATTACTTTTCTCTTATCTTTAACTTAAAATTTGTATTGTTTTTACTTTGTGAAAAAAAACTTGTTTAATAAATTATATATAATAAATATAATAAATGTATAAGGGAAAATGATATATACATATGTTCATACATCACACTATTCCTTTTAATCATAAGCAACTTTATGCAAAATGAAGACAAGGAGTAAGAAATAGTAAGCAAAGAAATTAAAGGTATGAAAAGAAAGGGTATATCTAGTTTATACTGTTTATTCCATTCATTGTACCATTATATCCTTGCAAATAATCTTGCTTCCATCATATCCAAACACCAATTCATACCTTGTCTCTTGTATTTAAACTTCTCACCTTTTTTTGAAGATTTCATCAGTTCCATTAACTGTGATTTTCTTGACCTTTTCTTACCTCTTGACCCATTCGGTCTTCTTTCACATACAGTGAAACCTTGGATTGCAAGTAACTTGTTTTGCGAGATTCCGCAAGATGAGCAAACATTTCTAATAAATTTTAACTTGATAAACGAGCGATGTCTTGCGATATGAGTAGTACATGACGCCGAATGTCACATGATCACAACTGAGCCAATGGTGGTTCTCCCTCTCGCTGCGGGATTGTAGGTGATCGTCTCTCATGCTAGTGATAGTGAAAGTCATCCTACACAATAAATCTCCTCTCTCTTGTCTCCCTCACACCAGCCACGAAGGTTTTCAAAGGTAAGTGCAGGTTAATTTGTTTTATTTTTCTATATTTTTTGTATTCTGCCACTTGGCCTGGGGTGGGGAGGGAAGACATCAAGTGTGGGGAAGGCTAGCCCCATAGAGGCCTTCTGTCTTCAGCCTCAGATTTTTCATTTTCTTGGACTCTCCTTTCCCTTTTTTAGAAATGTTTTTAAATTGATGTTTTATGTATTTATATATATTTATGTTTTTAATGTTCTGTGTGAGTCGCCCAGAGTTCCCCCATTGGGGGGAGATGGGCAGGGGAGAAATTTAATAAATAAATAAAAATAAATGAATAAAATGTTCTTTATTATTTTGTATTATATTACAGTATTGTAATCATTTTTATATAAATATTTTTGGGTTGTGGAACGAATCATCTGAGTTTCCATTATTTCTTATGGGGAAATTCGCCTTGATATACAAGTGCTTTGGATTACAAGCATGTTTCCAGAACGAATTATGCTCGCAAACCAAGGTTTTACTGTATTTGTTTTGCGATTCTGTCCTCATTCATTCTGTCTATAGGACCAAAGGATCTCAATGTATATGTGCCACTTTTGTTAATTCCACATTCATTCAACACACATCTATTCCTGACACTATTGCTCCTTACAATGCATGCTTCTTAATTCCTCATTCCCACTATGTTCCACTAGCTTTTATATTTTTCTTGATGTTTTCTTACATTAAATTTCAGACCCATATTCTTTGCTGCATCGTGCAACCTAACATTTGCTGCAAATCATTTGGGTTCTCAGACAATATCACAGCATTCTGTTCATAGAAAAAGTATATGCATGTTCATGTCCCCAATTAAACCACCTCTAATATTACTACAAGTGTTCTATATACATTTATTCGTAAATACATTAAATAACCAAGGGATCATCATACATCCTTGTTTTAATCTCTGTTCAACATGGAACTATTTGGTAAGCATTTAATTTATTCTCATGCATGTTTTACTTCCATTATATACTGCTGTTGTTGCATTTAGCAATCAACCTTCAATACAATATTTGCACAAAATGTTCCATAATTCAAAGCCTATTCACTTTTATCATACACTTTCTCTAAATATATGTTACATTTTCCATCTCATATTTACACATTCCTCAGTGGCCTGCTGAAGAGCAAAAGACTGATCTGCATATCCCCTGCCTGGTCTAAAGCCTCTCTGCATTTCCCAAACTTTGCTCATCATCACCAATTGCACCTTTTCAGTCCATATTCTGCCACTTTCCCCGACACGCATAATAAACTAATCCCTCTGCCGGTTTTGCATTCACTCTTGCTAACTTTCCCTTTGAATAGGAAAATGGTGTCATTCTTCCAGCATCAGAATGCCCTTGGGGCAACCCAAGCCCAGTTCTCAAGCATGCTCATGCCATTCTATGCAAGATAGAATCTGTAATCTAGAGACGACCCTGCAAGTCAAAATGTACAGTAGTTGCCAGAATCCCACCACCAGTAAGTGCATGCAGTAAACTGACAGACCCTCAGGAGACTAGATCAATATAAAATAAAACAAAATAATAAAATAAAAAGTTAAAAAACAAAGATTTCAGCTATATTTTTAATGCTAAATCTTTATTGAATGTGGGGATTCTGTGAATGCTTTCTAGGAATGTTGTGGACTGCTTAAAACAAAACAGAGTATCGGTAAGCTGTTCTTCATAGGAGAGAACATTGAATTCCCTGTTCAGACTCCCCTAACAGGAAGTAGAGCAATCAGACTGAATGGAGATAAATCTGCTCTTTCTTTTCTCTTTTCTAAAGATGAGAACTGGTTCTGTTAATGGTCTAATGGTGGGATCAGGACAAAAATAAATAATATGTAGGATATTTATGGAAAATCTCAGGTCACAATCTGATAATCGAAGCTTCTATCACAAGCTTTCTGGGTTACAAAAAAGGAAAGAAAAGCACATTTTCCCACTTCATTGTCAGGTATTCAAGCTCAGTGAAAGGTACAATAAAAATAAGTTATTTTTAATTCTGCCAATTCAACTGTTGCCTCATTGCTGATAAAATAAGACCTGAGGTGAGTGACAGGCTCACCAGCTATGTGAAGGAGACAACTGTTTTATGCATCCACTAAAAAAACAATAAAACATGAACTTTTCAACTTTTGCTAAACCAGATGCCAAAAAAAACAAAAAAACAAAACTTGACACATGGCATAGAAGCAATCAACCTCATCAAAACAGTTCTTGGCAACTTGTATCTTTTCTCTGATCAGAGGTTGCTGAAGAGGAATCAGGATTACTTTGGATTGATACTTATGGTCCAGAGACCCTTTTCTGAAGCACAGTAAAAGTGGCTTCCTCCTCCTCCTCCTCCTCCTCATCATCATCATCAACCAACTTATAACTGGTTTAGCAATGATTGCAGTGCATTGCTGCTCTGAAAAGTAGAAGTAAAGTAGAAGAGTGCATGTGTTCATGCACTAGATTTGGGGAGATTATTTTTCTCAGACCCATTTCAGCATCTGGCCAGAATGGATCAGAATGGATCTTCTAAAATGCCTCATCCCTTCATGCATCCAAATTAGGTGAGTACATGATAAGGAACTAAGGATCTCTGTGTGCTTATCCATGTTGATAATGATCAGAAGCAGAAATTCTGCCAAATTGTGCTTCACAGTCATCATCAGGCAGTGGCCTCTATGGATGGCTAGAAGTACTTCATCCCAGAGCAGCTGATACCCATTCTGAAGAAAAGTAGACCCGGGGAGGAATTGGATTCAGCTTCAGATTGTCCCCTAGGAGTATTCAGATTTCTTAAAGAAGGAATCAGAATCCATACCTCCATCTTACTGTCCACTGTTGCTCTTTGTTCCAGTGCAGACTCTCAGATGTTCCAGATGGTGCAGTTGGAAGAATGGATCAGACAAAGTCTCTGATTTGGTTTCATTCTATTTCTTAAGTTCTCTGATGTTGAGTTCTAACCATGAACCCTTTCTACATATCTATGCAGATTTGCTAAGAAAAGTCTGAACAAAATTCTGTACACATTTTTGTGTATATTTCTCCAAACATACACCTTTGTGTGGGTACTTTGCCTAGGAATTATACTTTTCCCAAGCATTTTCTTTCCTAATAAAATTCATTTTTATATATACTTTCCTCTGATATGCACCTTTTTGTATACACTTTCAATTGTACAATGAAGCAGAGAATCCTGAAAAGGGTGAATGTCAGTGTGTAAGTGTGTTCTTGTTTGTACATAATAGAGAGGGATGCCTTCTCCTGAAGACCTTGCGTATGGCTCCCAACAGCCCTTTCAAAACCTGTCACCAATTTGTTATTTTTAATAAAATGAGGAACTTATTAAATACACAGGAAGCAAACACATTATTAATGTAAATCCAATTTAGGTTTTGTCTTGACCCAAACCATTTTTATCATGGCTCCACCCACTTTTGGAATGCAGTTCCTGACATGATGTCCAAACACTAAAGTAGCCTTTGAGCTGAACAAGTTCATCCACCTTTGATATTTAGATTTGGAAGTGTCAGTTGGTACAAATGCCATTCTGGAACATAATGTAGAGGAGAATGGAGATACCCTTGAAGAAGGTATGTAGAGCCATTATGAAAACATCAGCTTAGCCCCAAAAGACAGGAGCACTGAGGAAGAAACTCAGTATTGCCCTCCCTTGAGTCCCTTTGATATAAGAGTGGGGAGAGAAACTCTGTCAGGTGTGGACTCTGTTGTTATACCCTATACCAATAAAGTAAAGTTTTAATAGCTCTTACGGTGTCTGTTTCCTACCTCAAAGGGTTGACACATAAGAATAGGAGAATCTGTATAGATAGTTGTTTTATGCTGCTTCGTTTCATTGTATCTGTCCCAATACTGGCAATAATTGTAAACAGAGGACCTCCAGAGTTTCAGGCAGGAGTTTTTTCAGTCCCATCTGGATATGTGGGGGATTAGACCTGAGACATCTGGCATGCAAAATAAGTGCTCTACCACTGAGATATACCTCCTTTCACTTACATTCATGAAGTAGACAACTGTGTTTTATTAAAAACACTAAGAGTCTTTGGTAGTCGGTGATAGATCTAGATAGATAATAGACAGCTAGAATATAAATGAATATCCAGGGAAATCCCATCCCCATAACAGTTCTAAAACTAATTTTGACTTGCCATTTGATCCTAGTAAGGATTTAACTGAGGGAAAATAGATGAACAGATGATTTGATTTAGAAATTTCCCTCCCGCTGTTTTTCTTTCCAAGAATAACTTTGCAAAGTGTGCATTTACCAGCCTTAAATAATTAACAAGGATGGCATATAAGCCCTTAGAAGATGACACCTGCTGATCCAGAGAAATGCCGATTCAAAAGCAAGGTCTTTCATGCTCAGAACCTAAGCAGGGATTAGTCATTTAATACCAAAGATGAACTATTCTCAATTAAAAGATTTCACTAAACTATCTCCTATTGTCTGTTTCTAGAGCTTTCAATCCATCCCGTTCCTTCTTCAGTAACTGGGACCAAACCTTGCTCCAAGGATGAATAGACACACCAATCACCACTCTATTCTGGTAAAATCAGTTGCATTTCTCTTTCCCCAGCATGATGGCACTGTAATCTAAAGACTACCGTGAAAAGACCTAAAGAAATCAAATATAATACACTGAGGCTTTTGTGATAATTGGAAATGTGTTATCCATATATGCGCTAGAAAACTGTATTAATATTAGGGTGCAGAGAAAAGTAATGCCTCCAGTGTTATAAATTGACAACAGATGGCAGCACTGATGTGCTAGAAGCTCTGGCATGTTCTTCAGCATCTTTTCATTTCCTTCATTTGGTGAGAAGTTGTTGTGAGGTTTGGCAGTGCTATTTTTTGTTATATGGAAGTCTGCAGGGAGTACTCATCAGTATGCTTTAAGCACACACCATGATTGAATCTTTGACTTCCAAAGGAATCCCTCCAACTGAAATTCACCATTGAATGCAGGTTGTTTATGGTGATGAGTAAGTTTTCACGAGTACTGTGCATCACTGTGCCAAAAAATGTAAAGAGGTTGAACTGATTTGTGTGATCAAGAATGAAGTGGACAACTTATAACAGCAACAGACAGGTTTCGCATGAGAAAGGCTGATGAATGATTAAGAACCATTGGTGGATCGTGCAAAAGGAAACTGCTTGCAAGCATGACATTGCACAGGAATGTATGGGTCACATGCTTAATATTCTTCAGTATTGGAAGGTTTGTGCAAGATGGGCATATCTTCAGGGGCATCTGTTTGATCAAATGAAGAAGCAGAAGGGATTGTCAGGACCTAGTAGACAAGACAAGGTGTGAAGTTCTTTCATGACAGTTTTAAGAAATTTTTCCAAGACTGGTAGAAGTGTGTAGCAAAAGGTGATGATTATGTGGAAAAGTAAATGCAGATAATGAAAGAGCTCATTTCAAAAATTATTTTACTGTTTCATTTATTAAAATATTTCCATTTAAGCTAAAGTTATGGAAGTAAGGGATTATTTTTCATTCAACCCTTGTATATTAGAGGTCTGTCTCCAGGAATTTCCACATATAAATTTCCACTTAATGATCATATTTTATGGGGTTTTGTTGTACAAAGCATTTTCAGATTGGTTTATGCATCAGATTGAGTCACTGAAATTAAATGGGTATATTTTTGCTGCTTTGACAATTCAGAATTGATTTTTTCGAAATCAGGTTGGAAAATTGAATCAGGTCAGCCCCATAAGGTTACCTCATCCAGCAATATCACATGTGGGATATGAGTATACCTACTCTCATACTCCTTTCCCATAACTGCTATTCAAATGCCTTGCTGGCTGGGGAATTCTGGGAGTTGAAGTCCACGCATCTGAAAGCTGCCAAGGTTGAGAAACACTGATATACCCATTACAACTAGCCTAGTGACCTGAGAACAAAATAGGCAGTGACTGACACCACTTGTGAATAATAGGTGCATGTTTAAATCATTCCTTTTCCTCAGGCCAAACTATGAATACAAGATAAGGACTGATAACTCCCTTTCCGTACTCAGGCAGAAGTCATATTTACAAATAACTCCAGGGATAGGGTCTCATGCAATTTTTAATGAGGTGATATTATGGTCATGTGGACAAGAAGCAAAAGAGACCAACTATGGTAAAAAGCTGACGTGAACTTTAAAAAGTTTTTCTTTTAGATTTTTTTCCCTCCAGCTTTTGCACAATTGCCCCTATTCTTTTTAGACCTGGTGGATTTGAAGTAATAGATCTGAAGTTCATTCCTGAAAGCTGATGAAAATCAGTTCAGGCATATATCATCCAAGTATTAATTTATTATGTGGATTATTGTCCAGATGTTTGCATCTGTTAGGTCATCCTGCCCTCCTTACTTCTTGGCAGGACTCATGCTAGAAGGGTTTGTCAGCTGGGTAAGCTCTCCGAATGAAGAACGTTAATCTGAATTCCAGAGTAAACTGACTGAATCCCTCACCTTCTGACCTGATATGCTGATTGAAATGTAGTTATTGAATGGATGTTGTGTGTTTTGGAATGCTTACATCAGCTTCCAAATATATTTATGAAGAGATTTTTAAAGAGAAAATGCGGTTAGAAAACTTCCTGAGAGAAAATACATTTAGAAATGTGTATTTTAAGAGGAAATGTGTTTTTAAAAGCCACCTTCAGACCCCCAAGGTTTTCTGAGATGCTCACAATCCCTCCTTAGCTGTCACCAATTTTTGGCAAATCAGATAAAGTGGGAGAGGATGGATGAGAGGGAAAACAATTTATGGGTAGGTTAAAGGATTGTTTGTTTGTTTTTACTCTAGATTTGCCCATTTTCTGTTTTGACCACACTCACTTACTCTGTCACCTTGAGCCTCCATCACATTTTTGAAGCACTACGTGTTCAAACACACGCAGATACAAATTGTAGACCCACGCTTTGGTATATTTAAATGCAATTTTTCCATAGAGACTTTTTTTAAGAAATCCAGTTTACTACAGAAATCAGAACGAGCCATAGGAGAAAAGATTCATAAAAATGACCCAGACTGGACTATACTTCTGAATTGTAGGTAATGTCTCATGTTTTAGAGAAAGAAGAACCTTACTGCCAGGGTTTAAACATATATCAATGGATGCACAAAAAAGTGAGGCTGAAATATTTATTTTCTGTGTATTTCTGTGGTATTTCTGTGAATACACCACTACAGATACCCTATAGACAATAGTGGAAGAAAGAATGGAGATGTTCATGTTTGTTTTATGGCCCTTCCTTTCTGAGCAGATATTAAACTAGGTCAGTTCACAAGTCTGCTCCCCCCCCCCCCCGCTCCCCTCATGGCTTTTATTTGCATTTGGCAGATACCACAAAGAAATGCCTCCACCCCTGAGGGTTTGGATATAATAGAGAATGCATTGTTCTTCCCCTACTGCTCAAGTTCTAATTCAGTGATTAATGCCCTTATTGACTGCCATGACTTTTTCTTTGCTCACTGACAACTATATACTTCGGGTCCACAATGTCTTCAGCTGACATTTAGTATTTCTGTACAACATATTATCAGAAAATGTCCACTTTGTCTTTGGCATATAGTTAATGCAGATGTTCACCAACCTCATTGCTGCCACAGAGTACCACTCTCCCAGATTGATATCTAACATCAAAATCCTCCTGCTAATGTTTCTGAGTCTTATTGAGTATCTGAAGTTTAAGCAGGGAGTTATACCCAGAGCTGGTTACTAAGCCCTTTATAGTGCCTCATTAAAACTAAAGTTGTCCACTGAAGTTGGGCTATATACCAAACTTCCATTCTCTCTTATAGCATGCAGGAGTTGTCTTCTCCTTGACATCCACATGAAATTGTGAAGGACTGCAAGGAGGGAATCTTTCCACATACAATTGCCCATATGGAAGCTTGTTAGTACAGGGTCCGTATTCATATTCAAGCCTCTGTGCTTAGAGCTGTACATACAAAGGCCATCTCCTTATAGCCATTCATACCATACCCACAAGGACCAAGGAGGACAACATAATTAGCACCTTATTAGAAGTGAGGTTACTCAGTGCAGCCCCATCCTCACCAGTGTTCTGCTAAAAGGTGGACATCCCCTCCAAGTCTAGAGCAACTCCTGCCTGCTTAATACACATTTTAGTAGTTTTCTTGTCAACAGTACAGAAGTGATTTGCCATTACCTTCTTCCAGGATATTTGTTTCTTGCTTCTCAGTCCAGTCTACAGTTCTTCTATTTCCTGGTATCTCCAGAAAAGTACTAATTAAGTCTTACCCTATTTGACTTTTGAGATCAGCCAAGGTAAACTAAGTGCTGCCACTAGCTGGGTATATTCCATTAGCCAGTTTTAAATAAAGCCTGAACTCTGCCAACCTAAACTCACAACCTCTCTGAGCTTGTAAAAGAAATCTATATAACTGAATTATTCTTACAGAAGTCCCTTGTTCTATTGTTCATGTGAAACTGCCTCTTTTTGGGTTTGGTCTATGACTGTACATTTTAATAAACTAAACTGTCTCTTTTTTAAAAAGCATGGCATTAATAAAACATTTCTAGATGGCCAAGTTTCCTTGTAACTTAAGCTAAGGATAGCAATATTTACCTCTTTTAAAATATGGCCATTACTTACATACATACATACATACATACTGTACATGCAGAACAGTTATGAACTGTTATGGTTCTGTTTAAAACTTAGCTATTTATTCTTTTCTGTGTCCTCTGATTATTATTATTATTTTTTTGCTTATATCTTATACTTGGCAGGATTAATTCAAATGAGTTTATTAAATAAGGAATTTCCTTCTCCCACTTTCACATCTATAAGTTCCTAACAGGTCCAGTCCTGATTTTTCTTTAGACTGTTATTTAGAACAGCACAAAAACATTAAGGCATCTGTTTTAAAAGTATGATTTACCTTATTTTCATGGTCCCCTTCATGGATCACTGCCTTGTCGTGGTGAAGGGGCTTGCGTAATTCAGTGAAGCCATGAGCTATACCGTGCAGGGCCACCCAAGACGGACAGGTCATGACAGAGAGTTCTGACAAAATGTGGTCCAATGGAGAAGGAAATGGCAACCCACTCCAGTATCCTTGCCAAGAGAACCCCATGGACAATATTAAAAGGCTAAAAGATATGATGCCAGAAGATGAGCCCCTCAGGTCGGAAGGTGTCCAATATGCTACTGGGGAAGAGCGGAGGGCAATTCCAAGTAGCTCCAGAAAGAGTGAAGTGGCTGGGCCAAAGCCGAAAGGATGTTCAGCTGTGGATGTATCTGGAAGCGAAAAGAAGGTCCGATGCTGTAAAGAACAATATTGTATAGGTACCTGGAATGTAAGATCTGTGAACCAAGGCAAGCTGGATGTGGTCAAAGATGAGATGACAAGATTGAATGTTGACATCTTGGGAATCAGCGAATTGAAATGGACGGGAATGGGTGAATTTAATTCAGATGACCATTATATCTACTACTGTGGCCAAGAAACCCTTAGAAGAAATGGAGTTGCACTCATAGTGAATAAGAGAGTGGGAAAGGCAGTAATGGGGTACAACCTCAAAAACGACAGAATGATCTCAGTGCGTATCCAAGGCAAACCATTCAATATCACAGTCATCCAAGTCTATGCCCCAACCACTGATGCCGAAGAAGCTGAAGTTGACCACTTCTATGAAGACCTACAACACCTTCTAGAACTAGCACCAAAAAAAGATGTCCTTTTCATCATAGGGGATTGGAATACTAAAGTAGGAAGTCAAGGAGTAATCGGAATAACAGGCAGGTTTGGCCTTGGAGTACAAAATGAAGCAGGGCAAAGGCTAGTAGAGTTCTGTCAAGAGAACAAGCTAGTCATAGCAAACACTCTTTTCCAACAACACAAGAGACGACTCTACACATGGACATCACCAGATGGTCAATACCGAAACCAGATTGATTATATACTTTGCAGCCAAAGATGGAGAAGCTCTATACAGACAGCAAAAACAAGACCAGGAGCTGACTGTGGCTCAGATCATGAACTTCTTACTGCAAAATTTAGGCTTAAATTGAAGAATGTAGGGAAAACCACTAGACCACTCAGGTATGACTTAGATCATATTCCTTGTGAGTACACAGTGAAGGTGATGAATAGATTTAGAGGATTAGATTTGGTAGACAGAGTGCCTGAAGAACTATGGACGGAGGTCCGTAACATTGTACAGGAGGCAGCAACAAAAACCATCCCAAAGAAAAAGAAATGCAAGAAAGCAAAATGGCTGTCTGATGAGGCTTTACAAATAGCTGTGGAAAGAAGGAATGCGAAAAGCAAGGGTGAAAGGGAAAGATATAAGCAACTGAATGCAGATTTCCAGAGAATAGCAAAGAGAGATAAGAAGGCCTTCTTAAATGAACAATGCAAAGAAATCGAGGAAAACAATAGAATGGGGAAGACTAGAGATCTCTACAAGAAAATTGGAGATATGAAAGGAACGTTTAGTGCAAAGATGGGCATAATAAAGGACAAAAAGGCAGGGACCTAACAGAAGCAGAAGAGATTAAGAAGAGGTGGCAAGAATACACAGAAGAACTATACAAGAAAGATCTTAATGTCCCTGATGTCCACGCTGGTGTGATCACTGACCTTGAGCCAGACATCCTAGAGAGTGAAGTCAAGTGGGCCTTAGGAAGCGTTGCTAACAACAAAGCTAGTGGAGATGACAGTATTCCAGCTGAGTTATTTAAAATACTAAAAGACGATGGTGTTAAAGTGCTGCACTCAATATACCAGCAAGTTTGGAAAACGCAACAGTGGCCATGGGATTGGAAAAGGTCAGTTTACATTCCAATTCCAAAGAAGGGCAATGCCAAAGAATGCTCAAACTATCGCACAATTGCACTCATTTCACATGCTGGCAAGGTTATGCTCAAAATCCTACAAGCTAGGCTTCAGCAATACATGAACCGAGAACTACCGGATGTACAAGCTGGGTTTCGAAGAGGCGGAGGAACTAGAGATCAAATTGCCAACATTCGCTGGATCATGGAGAAAGCACGAGAATTCCAGAAAAATATCTACTTCTGCTTCATTGACTATACAAAAGCCTTTGATTGTGTGGATCACAACAAACTGTGGCAAATTCTTAAAGAGATGGGAGTACCAGACCACCTTACCTGTCTCCTGAGAAATCTGTATGCGGGCCAAGAAGCAACAGTTAGAACCGGTCATGGAACAACCGATTGGTTCAAAATAGGGAAAGGTGTATGACAAGGCTGTATACTGTCACCCTGCTTATTTAACCTATATGCAGAGTACATCATGAGAGATGCCAGGTTGGAAGAATCACAAGCCGGAATTAAGATTGCAGGGAGAACAACCTCAGATATGCAGACGATACCACCCTAATGGCAGAAAGTGAAGAAGAACTAAAGAGCCTCTTGATGAGGGTGAAAGAGGAGAGTGCGAAAGCTGGCTTGAAACTCAACATTAAAAAAACTAAGATCATGGCATCTGGACCCATCAATTCCTGGCAAATAGAAGGGGTAGAAATGGAAGCAGTAACAGACTTCATTTATTTGGGCTCCAAGATCACCGCAGATAGAGACTGCAGCCATGAAATTAAAAGACACTTGCTCCTTGGGAGGAAAGCTATGGCAAACCTAGATAGCATATTAAAAAGCAGAGACGTCACCTTGCCGACAAAGATCCGCATAGTCAAAGCTATGGTTTTTCCAGTAGTAATGTATGGCTGTGAGAGCTGGACCATAAAGAAGGCTGAGCGCCGAAGAATTGATGCCTTTGAACTGTGGTGCTGGAGAAGACTCTTGAGAGTCCCCTGGACTGCTAGGAGGTCAAACCAGTCAATCTTAAAGGAAATCAACCCTGATTGCTCATTGGAAGGATCGATAATGAAGCTCAAGCTCAGATACTTTGGTCACCTAATGCGAAGAGAGATCTCTTTGGAGAAGACCCTGATGCTGGGAAAGATTGAAGGCAAAAGGAGAAGAGGACGGCAGAGGATGAGATGGTTAGATAGTATCACTGAAGCAATGAGCATGATCTGAGCAAACTCAGGGAGGCAGTGAAGGACAGGAAGGCCTGGCGCAATATGGTTCATGGGGTCACAAAGAGTTGGACACGACTTAATGACTAAACAACAACAACAACAATTTTCATGGTGCAAAGAAGCCTTCTTGAGTTTCAGGGAATAAATATCATTTTCCTAGCTGTGTTATCCAAAAATGAAGAGGGGTGAAGAGGTGAATCAAATAGAATATGTCCTACTAACTTCTACATATAAATGTCTTTATCATGGAAAGTTCATTACATATTTCTCAAGATAGACACTCTTCCCTATTCTTGGCCCTTCAGATATGTGGAATTACAGTTCCCCTTTTCCTCAATCCGTTACATTAGGATGATGGGAGCTATAATGCAACAGTTCTGAGCAATCCCTGGCTGCTAAATGCTACTCTTGAGGGCCATCAAGCCTGTCTTTAAAGCTTGTATTTAGGTTGAGTAGTGTCATCTAATCTGCATTTGCAGGAAGGCTTTCTATGACTTGAGAAACATGAATTAAATAGTCACCTTGAGGTCCCTGGGGTCACCAATTCAAAACCCAGTGCAGTTTGGAGTTCTGGCAGTGGGAAAGAACAGGATATATTATCATACCTTGGGAAAGAGCATGATATATTTCAACCCATTTAAAATAATACAGGTGGGAAAAAAGAGGAACAGAGCAATAAAAGAAACCTGGGATTTCCAATTATATTTGGAAAAATGCAAAGGGGGATTGAAAAGACCTGGTGTCTCTCTGTTAATCCAAGACTAGATTTTTAATAGGAGCAGAAGGCATTGCTGATGAAATTCTATTTATACAATGTCCTATTCTTTTTATAATCAGCGGTAGAAACTCTTTCAGATTTAGTAGGTGTTATTGTTTGAGAGCCTTTGAAGCAACCCTTTTATTCCTTGTTAGCAGTTCCCACCAGAAGATCCAAAATCAGAAACAGGATTGTTCTAGGAGAATGTGTATCCTAAGAGAAATGTTGACTGTGTCTGTGTGGAATCCCAATTGTCCAGGTTCATACCCTGCTTTCAACTGCCTAATCCAGATTGGGACCCAAGCGTGGCAAAGAATTGACAGTCTTCAAATTTTTGCCCTTTGTTATGGTTTCTGAGAAAGATCACCAATCCTTTTTGTATAATGCAAGTTGGAAGTGCATCCCCTGAATGTAGAGTGGGTCACTGGAAGGCAAAAGGACAGAGCACATGGTTTGCATGCAGGAAGCCCCAAGTTTTAAAACTCAGCATTCCAAGGTAGTCTGGGAAAACTCCTGTCTCAAACCCTAGAGAACCTTTCCCAATCAGTATTGCCACTCCTGGTCTAGTTGTATCTCTAGTCTGATTTAACCTAAGGCAGCTTCTGTGTACTCCCCCACAAAATAGTGCTCCAATCCAAATTGGCTCCCTATCCTTTTGAATAAGAAAAAAAAAAAAGTAACTGCTTGCTATATCTTTAAATGAACATATGATCTGGGTTGGATGCTCTTTAAGAGTTGCAGAATCTTCTGCAATCTAAGCCTCTTACGTGATAGCATCTAGCTGATGGTTGACCTTGAAAAGCTAAGCTACACTGGGTCAGATCTGGCTAGTGTTTGGATGGGAGACTATTAGAAAATACCAGAACTGTAGGCTAGACTAGGCAGCTGAAAAAGTATTCTGGAAATAGCAAACCGTTTTCATATGGTTGCAAAGAAAACTACACAGAAGTTTCAATGAAGTCACTATGACCTGAGCTCATCTTGAAAGAGACTTTACTTTTTTTTTTTTTTTTTACTTGCAATCTGAAAGGTTTCAAAGCAGATTTTATGAGTCAAACTGATATGGAAAGGAGGATGAGTTGAAGAAAATAATGTTTGCAGAACTAACTCCAGCTCACTTTTTTGTTCCCTCCACCACCTGTTTCCCAATCTTGCTGTGATTGTGTTCCTAGGAGACCTGATCCTAGGTGAGTCATCTCTCTCCACAATCACCCTGCAGCAAACTTACTCTGGTTACTGTCTAATATATTTGTGGCAAATTATAATTTCTATGGTTACCCGCCCAACCCCAATTTTCTCAACGTACTAAGATGACAGTAACTCAACCCATATTTAGGTGTTACATTAAATGACACACCTAATAGCATGTTCTTGACAACATTGCTCATTGAATCCCAAGACTCCCACACTTTGGTGCAGATATTTCTGGAAGAAAAGCCTTCACACATATGATTGTAGGCGTATTAACTCTCCTACAAGAAAAGATCCTGATAGTACAAGGCTCTAACCTGCATGGAAGCCAATATGCATATAGACAAAGGCATTCCTCATGTTAACACTGTGGATAACTGCAGGACGTTGATGTAATTTGAGCAATGTCAACAAGGAGCCAGCTTCTCAGGAAAATAACATGTGAATTGGGCTTTAGTCTCATTGATCAACATTCTACAAAGAGAGAAAGTTTGACTATTGCTGTGTAGAAAACTTGTAAATGCTGGAGTTGAGATCAATGGGGCAGAACTTTAATGTCTTGTTCACATCTGCGTAGAAGCAACATAATCTAGAAATGTCTGCCCTAACAGAAAGGTTTGTTGTTTGCTCCCTTTCTGATATTTGTAGACTGAACTTCACTGGGAGGATTTGCATAAAGCATTGCTAGCTTTGTCCTTGGGTTTATCAACTGCTTTGTGTGCTTTAAATATGCTATTCTCCTTGTTGTTTTAGAAGGAGGATAAGGGAAATCTCAGGGGAAGACAGAAGCATTATTTTACTTTAAGATGCATGAAGCTTCTGGGGAAAATTGGGAGAAAAGTATATCATGCTCTATAACTCCCAGAGGCCATCAATCCTAATCCAAAACGATCTGGTGTTTTTCTTTGCTTTAAACAAAGGTAAGCAAAAGTGAATGATCCTTTCCAAGGTGCCATTTATTTCCTTCCCCTTTTTATGGACCATGTGACAAGAGGTGCATGTGGAATAGTAAGGAAGGCCATCATTTGGTGGCAGGGCACATGATTTGCACATGGGTAAGTTTCCATTCCTTAAATCCCCTCCATCTTCATTCTTTAAAGAGAGTCTGATATAATAGGGTGGGTAATCTTGAAGAGGAAGGAGTAATCATGTATAATAAAAAATATGGGCAGATTCCTTGTGTGATCAGTGAGCACCTTGTTCCTCATTTGTATGTCCATTTTCCCAAGCTGGTAGAAGATATTGACCCAAGGTATGGATGAATAAAACAAATTCCATGTGGGAATCATTAAGAAAACAAACTTAAAAAAAAAGAGCTGCAATATCATAATAACTTTATAAAAAATAGAATGTGACTGTTTGTGCAAGATGTGCTCATTTTTTCATCACCACACCTCAGGAAAGGATCACATATGAGCTAGCAAAGACACACAAAAGAGTAATCTGAAAGAGTGAAGGCACAGAGCAATTACATTATAAGAACAAGCTACATTGTTTGGGACCATGTACAGAGGAATGTATGGAGAACCTGAGATAATCCAGTTAAATTAAATGGTGGGAAATCCACAGCTTCTAAAGCAAAGTACGTCTTTGTAAAGAACATAGTTAAACTATTAAATTCACTACCATAAAATGTTGTGATGGCCATTAATTTAGATAGGTTTAAGAGGGAATAAAGTCATAAAGGGTGAGTCTATCAGTGTTTACATGTCATTATTATATATTCAGCATCAGAGATAGTAAGCCTATGAATTGCCAGATGAAGAATGCAGACAGGATGGTCATGTCTTTCTCTTTCTCTTCCTCCTCACCTTTTCCACTGGCATCTAGCTGACCACTATGGGAAAAAAATGCTGGATAAGATAGGTTTTAGTATGGCTCTTCTTATAGATTATAAATGTATGCATTTACTCATTTTTAATCTACTTACTAAACAGATAAATCTGGTGGGATTACATGTTAGCTTCCCCACAAGTCCCTAATGCATTCCCATGGATTTATGAATTAGGGGATCCTAATTCCATCTAGTGGTAATCTCCTGTACTAGATTTCTACAAAGGAAGTTATTGATTATCTCCAAGATTTCCTGATTCCTTACCTTAACATTCACCTTGTTTCTCCATTAAAGAATGTGCCCCTAGTTAATAGAGCACTGCTCTATCTTTACATGAGAGACCTAGAAAGCATTTATAAAAACTGGCTAGATTTCATAAGGAACTGTGAAATGTATTTTCTACAACTATCTGGAATGCAATAAAACTCTTGTCCTGGGATGAGGAAAAGAAATGTAAGGTTCCTCTTCACCTTATAGTCTACCTGGAGGAGGAGAAGCTGCTGCCTTCGAATACTAGTTAGCTAAGAAGGCTAATGGTCAGCAGAGTACCCCTCCTAAGTGAGAGATCAGCAGAGAAGCCAATGTGTTTGGCTAGTGATTTTTATACTGTTAAATGAGGCCCTGGACATCACTGTCAAAATTCTGCCCTGACTGCACTGTTGATGTATATCTTGCTGTTACAGTATTCCATTGTGTTGTAAGACACCAGAGAACTTGACTCATTTTCTTTTGGATTTGCTGTTTTTACATTTCACTAATTCTGCTTCTTAAAACAGATACAAGTCAGGACCCAGACCAGGTGTAGGATGTGTTTAAGGTAGAGACAGGCGCATTTGCACTTCACTTTTCAATGATGGAAAAGAATCTTCCCATTTCAGCATCAGGGGTGATTAAAAAAAAAAAAGTAAAGAAAACTGCCTAAAAAGGCCTGTGTATTTTTATACACATTTTCCCTCCTAATATATGCAGTTTAGGATACCGTTTCTCCTGATAGACACAATATTGTATGCCATTTCCCCCAATTAGGTGTTCCCTGGTGTTGTTTCTAATATCTGATGCTTTGTATGCAGTGTTTCCCCATGTATCTGCCTTTGTATACAAAATTCTCTGAGGCATGCATGTCTGTGTACACTTTTGAAACAGAAAGCTGCATTGCAACGTTCTGCAAAGTGCAAAAACAAAAGGAGAATTGCATTTCACTTTGCGCATTAATTCAGGCACTGAATTGGTTGAAACAATTTTCTCCCCTTGACCTGTCCTTAGTTTAAAGTTTGTCATGGGGGAGAAGGCAAGCGTAGAGTGATTAACAGGCAAGACGTAAAATGCCCTTTATTGACAGAATATCTTCCTGTGCTAACGAGTGTTGTAATGTAAACAGATGGATCTCTTCGGTGTTACCCTTCACAGATCAATTCAAGCTTATTAGCTGCTTAAGTTGCTTGCTTCTTTTGCCTGAAGTAAGAAAATATGCTTCTCCTTTGATAAAGTGCCTTACCAGTGGAAATAAAATTACTCTAAGTAATGTTTATCATAATGTGGATTAACACATCTGTGCTTCAGAGTATATGATGCTCAAGGGGATGTTTATCGCTGCCAAGCCTTAATGGCTGACAAGAACTCCCTGGGCTGGAGCGCTTCCTTGGATAGCCATATCTTTAATTTGAAGGCATCTGAGGGAAGAGGGAGGGAGGGAGGCAGAAAGGATTGAATGTGATCAAAATTAGTCTGCTATATTCTGCTTCCCTCCCTCCCTCCCTCCTAAAACAGTAAAAAGAGTTGCATTTGTCAGGTTGTTCTCTCCTAAATTTTTTTTTTTAAAAAAAGAATGACATTGTCCAAGGGAATCTCAAAGACTCCATTTCTACACACCAATTTTATTGAACTTTCTGCTTCCCTTTCAACTTGTGTCTAGAGGGTGATGACGACATCAGCTTGGGTGGTCCTCACTATCTAAACGGAGTGCTGCATCAGGAAGAAATTTCCAAAGTGACTTTTGTTGAAAGGAATAACCTACTACAAGTGATGGGTCAGAGTTAATCTTATGGTCCTCTGCATGCTCTCTGGGTGGATCACAGAAGGGATGAGAGAACAGGGTGCAGAGAGGATGCAACTGATTCCAAAATAGTAGGGAAGATTGTGGCATGCGTACATGGCTCTGTATAACAAACCTAAATTTCATGGACCATTTGGAGGAAAAGAGTGTCCATTCAATCTAAATATACATAATTGACTATTTACATCACTTGTGTAATTTCATAATTCCATTTCCCCATCATTTGTGTCATTTTCATCATCATGACATAATGTCAATTATGCAGATAATGTCAGTTACATCAAATCTTTGGACAAACTTCAGAAACAACAAATCTGGTTGGTGTTGTCTAGAATGAAATTTGAATCAGTGCAGCTAAACCTGATTCAATGGAGGATTAGGGTTAGGGTTAGGGTTAGGTTAGGGTTGAGACATGATATTCACCAAAAGGATTGGTGTCCTGGTAGAGTTAAACAGTTTGTACCTTATTATCTTGGCTCTGTGGTCTCCAGATCTGTTCCTGAATATACGGAAGTATGGAAGTGCATCTTCTCTCCATCAGTCTCCTCTTGAACTTAGTAAAAGGATTTTAATTCAGCTCAGGTTTTGTCTGTTGTAGTCATAAAGAGGTTTTGCTCTTCACCTGTTCAAATAGCCATGGATGCCTGGCCTTTCCTTATAGTACAGGGATTTGCAATATTTTGGTAAACAGGAGGCACGCTTAATATTTTTTCAGGAAGGCAATGGATGTAAAACTGTCAGGTTCAGCCCAAAGAACTCAACAATACAGTTCTGTTGCGTTTATTAGCTTCCACCTCAAGACCGAAATCTCTCCAGACTGAACCTAAATTCCCAAGCCAGCCAGCCACAACACTGTGAATTCCTTAGGGTGGTGCCAGTCTCATCTTCTTAAACTTCCCACACTCCTGTTGAGGACTAAGGAAACGCTTATCTCCCTGAGCGTGGCCTTCATAACACCATTCTATCACAATAACTATATATAGAACTGTAATTGTTAACTGTTATAAGATATCTATATTCACTTTTTTTAAAGCACTTTTTAATGTGTTGTTTAAAATAAATAATAAATAAGAAGGCAAGGGATGTAGTGCATGGGGTGATAAATGAGTGGGCAGTACTATCTCATGAATATGAATGGGGTCAGGCTATTTTTTTGTGTTTTTCTGGCATTTGAAAAGAACTTAAAGATCTCTCCCCTTTAAACTCCACATTTATCCTATTACAGTTTTGTGCATTTCTTTCCTCACAATTTAGGGAATGTGCCACTGAATGTGCTTGCAATTATGGATGGAGGAAACTCAGTGGCATCAAAAACACTGAACCTCAAGCTGCTTGCTTGAGTGATGTGAAGCTATTTGTTTTAGGTCTCACTCTGTTTTCCCCCTACAGATGATGGGGGAAGAATGGGGGAAGGTAGGACAATGTGGTATTTTCCTTAATTTAGATGATCCTTTGCTTAGATCAGTGCAACATTCCCACTCTCATTCCCTTCAAATGTGTTGGGACTGCAGCTCCCAGAATTCCCTGTGACCAATTTAATCCTAAATTTAACTCAAGAGGGACAAAAGATGATTGTCCATTCCTTGCTTAACTTGCCTCTTTCATTATAAAAAACAAGTTCTCTTTTATCTAATTGAACTGCTTCTAGCTACATGAACAAGACATATACCATGAAAACCTATAGGCCTTCTGGAGCCCTCAAGCACATTTCAATGCCGCCCAAAGCTCTCCAGGATCACATCACTTATATCTAGCAGCAAAACAACAATTTCTGGCAGTTTTTTTAAAAATGTAAAATTTGAAACAGTGTGTTACGATAGGTAGTCCCCAGTTTAAGAACCAGTTCCGTTCCCAAGGTCTACCCTTAAATCAAATTTGTATGTAAGCCAGAACAGTATTATTGTGTAAGTAGTATTATGTAATTAGCTCAAACCATTGTGTATTTAACTCAAATCATTGTGTACTCAATTCAAATTTTGCTACAATAGGCTCCATTCTTAAATATGGGTTGTCCTTAAACCAGGCATTCTTAACCTAGGGACTACCTGTACATCAATTTTGCACAATCTTCCCACCCCAAAATTGAAACAGCATTTAAAACATGCCAGTCCAGCCCATTCTAGCAATGTTATCATGCCGCTATGCCTCCTGCAGCCCTTGGAATCCCCCCTCCCCCAATTTTTTTTTTAAAAAATGAAGCTTCAGAGGAAAAAGATTGCACTGTCCAATGCCTCTGAAATGCGTGTTTATCTCCCATTCATATTTTAAGAAGCACACAAATTCTAAAGAGAAATTACAATTGAATTATTCCTTGTCTTTGAAAGCAAGCGCATTTTACCGCTGCTGCCAAAACATGTTCAGTTCTAAGTTGAATTACAAAGGCATCTGGGCAAAATTGTGTGCTTGTGTTTCTTTTTTTTTTCCCCTCTGAGCAAATATTGCTAAATCTGTGCCCCGTTGTGCCTCTTTGAGGTTTGGTCTACAGTGCCAATTGAAAGTCTAGCAGGGTGCTCCTAACTTAGTCATGCCTCTAGCCCAAGCAAAATCCATTTATGGAGCTAGAGTGAGTTTAGTCCTAGGGAAAAAAATGACAAGAGGAATAGTGTGTAGAGATGTTGACAAACTTCATTTGTCCTTATCTCAGAAAATAAATTTTAGTAGCTCATCACATTCACCTTAAGTAAAAGGTAAGCATTAAAACCCCTCCAGCTTCATTTCTGCTTTAGATTTTACTCTGAGCAGAAGATTCAACTTCTTCTTAATCTCCTCTCTCTTATTTAAATTTTGTTACTGCTGCTCAGTCAGCTGGGAGGGAAATTTGTCTCTTGTCCCTCCCTCCTTGATGCTTGGCATGGGGATGGCAATCAGCCAAGCATTAAAATAAATCTAGCAAATGTTATTTTCATAGAGCTCTGGATGTGGAGATGGAAAGTAAAGGAATTGGAAACTGATGTAGAATGGAAAGGAAAGAGGGAAGTAAGAGAAGTTTCTTGGCTGATGCAGGACCAGAAATGAAAGACCCTTTGGACACCTCAAAGAAGATCGCAGAACAGTTTGGATCCATTACTCCAATCAGGGATGCAGCAAAGCCTAATTTTATTTGAATTGTCTCAGGAAAAGCCAAGCTACTTCCCTGGTTTGAGATGGGGAATAGCTCAACTTATTCCCATCCAATCAGAGAAGAAGTAAGATATGAATTCCACCCATCACTGGCACAGTGTTCTCATTTATTGTATCTACATCCATAACAATATCTTAGATTATGGCTCTATCCTTCTATACAGATCGTGGAACCAGTACAACAGAAAATACAAAAGGACTTCAGGTTATATCTGTGGAATCCATACCATCCAACACTTCCCAACAATTTTAATTCCTCGTGTACTGTATTAAGTGAAGCCTGACTCCTGTGATTGCTCCGTGTAATTTTCCTGGCAACTACAGGATTTAAGTTAAGAGTCAGAATTTCTCACAGCACAGATATCAGTCATGTCAATATTGCCCAGCCTCAAAATGGAGAAACACAGGGCAAAAAGGCCACTAAACCATGGGAATGGCAGCAGAAAAAAGTGCCAACATTACATTATAATGGGTATAAAGGGGGAATTGTACCTTCAAATGGACAGAAGGTAATCAAGTGTTAATGGCTCCTTTCAGGTACAAATAAAGTTTAATTTTAATCTACCTGTGACATGTCATGCATTGGAGAGCCTTAACTGGAATATGAGTGTAGAGCCTAGTCAAACCACCTTGACATGAGTGTTTAGGAAGTTCTGCAACTGTTGGTTTTTGCCATTAAAACAAAAGATCTCTAGTTGTCCCCATGCCATTTTCCAGGAGAAAGTAGCACAAGTAATATAATAGAATCGTATAAGACAATCTTTACCCAATCTCAATACCTTCCAAACAAGTGGACTTAAACTCCCAGAACTCCCTGGCCAGTTCAGTCATTGCTAAGAATTTGGGAGTTTGAAGCCCTCACATCTAGGACCTATCCAGGCTGAGGAAGACTGCCGTAATACTTATTTACAGAAACTAGAAGAGAGGAATTATTGCTCTAACAAAGGATACCAACAGAGAACATTGTTAGCACATGTAAAATCTTAGAATCCTATTCTACTTCTAACAATATCAGCAGGAAATTACATGGGCAAATGCTTGCCCTTCATGGGCATTGCAGCTAGATAAGGAAAGAATGTCAGACAATTTATGTCCTATTAGCACGAAAACCAACAAGTTTTCTGCATTATAAATATATTTCTTTTCAGAATATAGGTTATAATGTGTATATCCATATTTTCACCATCAGCTTCAACATCACAACTTGGAAATTCCCAGTTGTCCATTGAGGCTCAAATCCAATACTGAAAGATGAAATGACATACTTCCTTATTTACTGTATATGAGTTTATAAAGGCAAGCACTTTAATTAGGAAGTTTGCATAAGATATAAAGCCAAGATGTAGCTTGTTAGTTTCTCACTTAGCAGGATGAGAAAACCTATCTCCAGGAAGAAACAATTATTTTGATTTGCAATAAACCATAAATTAAATCAATGGTTTGTTGTTAATTTATGAATAATTTTAGATCTGAACCCCCATGGGCTTATACCTGGCTTTTGTACTCATGTTTTTTCTTGGTGGTAGCAACTGAAATGGATATAATGAACCAAGATCTGGCTGAAGAACCCACAATTATTTTGCCATTTGTAAGGCTCAGTCTTGTCCAACAAACAAAACCTTGATTGACCACACCTTTTGTATCCCTTGGACGCCACCCCACATGTACATGTATTTTACATTTTTTTCTCTCTCCCTCACCCATTTTTTACTAAAACAATTTTATCAGTTGTGAGATTGATCTGTCTCTAAAGGAGGGGTGACTGATTTCCCTAGTAACACACCTCAGTGATCCAGAGCCAGTAAACAGAATTATACAATTTATTTCATTTTTATCAGCTTCTTCAACATACCAGTGAGGTGGACAATGATCCTTATCTATCATATATACCACAGTTAGGAAAAGGACACCAGGTAAAGGCATCCCTTTGAATATAGGTGGTGGCACCAATAACTACTAAGCAGTTACACCAAAGTAGGAATGCAGGGCCAATACAGGTAGTCCTCACTTAATGACAATAGGGACTGGAAAATTCATTGTTAAGTGGGGTGGTTGTTAAACAAGTTGCACCTGATTTTATGACCTTTTTTGCAGCAGTCATTAAGTGAGTCACCATGGCCGTTAAGCGAATCACATGGTCATTAAGCGAATCACACGGTTCCCCATTGATTTTGCTTGCCGGAAGCTGGCTGCAAAGGTTGCAAATGTTGATTACAAAATTCCAGGACACTGCAACCATCATGAGGGTGAGCTGGTTGCCAAATGCCCAGATTGCGATCACATGACCACGGGGGTGCTGTGAGGGTTGTATGTGTGAGGACCAGTTGTAAGTCCCTTTGTTCAGCACCATTGTAACTTTGAACAGTCATTAACAAATGGTTGTTAAGTGAGGATTACCTGTACTCAGATAGCTTCTGGGAGAGTTGAAGACCTCCCACCTTTCATCTCACAGGCTCAATCTTGCTCTATGGAAGCAGAATGAATGGTTTTATATCATCTACTCTTCCATATTTATTCCATTCCAAATGAATGGAAGTCAGTGGAATTTTCAGAAAACCAGAGGAATGGAAGAAACTGGCAAAATGGCAAAATGTGCTACATTATTGTGCAACTAGCCTGACAGCTGACTTTATTTTACATGGTTATTAGCTGATGCAAAGGATATTACAAAAGCTTAGGATGGCTAATAAAAAAAAATTGTCAGTAGCAAAATATGTGATTTATATGACTCCTTAATAATTATAGGGTTTTGATTTTCTTTTAAAAAATGAACTTCATCTTTCCTACAAAATGAAGCCTCTTTTCATATAATTTTATTTTTTAAAAAAATATGCTTTTGTAATATTCAGCTCATGAGAACAATGCATATTTGATGGAAATCTGTAATAAGTAACATTATGGAGAGTGCTACTAGACACTGATTGATGTGTATATTATTTTTTTGTCCCACATTTTAACTGGCATTTTTAAAAAATTCACTGCTCCCCTCCTTTTCTATTGGTATTTCAAGCATCCATAGATCTGAAGAGAAATTCACCTAACTCTTGCATTTCTTCTTGCATCCAGAAGTTTCATAGGGTTGTAATTTGCTAAGTATAAACCAGCCACTCCTAAACTTATGCTTCACCTACTAGGAAATTTTGTAGTGACAAAATTCTTAGCCAGAATGGCACTAGATTGGGGACAATTTATGTAAACAATTTGGAAAGACAAGTTTAATCTTTTGTATCTTTTGTATCTTTTCTACATTAATATAAATGTCAGTATTTAGTTTTAAACTACTGATGTCAAGGTGACTCATTCAGCTAAATCTGAAGCACTCCACCATCACAGTTTGCAGATTTCAGTGTACGGTCTTCTTCTAGTGCCAAGTATCTGCTCTGCTTCTAGACTACGGGCCTCTATCTGTTTTATGGTATTCTCCACAAATTTGGAACTACAGTTCCCACAATCCTGCTTATTATTTATGTTTACTAAAGCTTAAGGGACTTCTGATCTCAAACATATTAAGAATAAATATCATTAATGTTTAATAAATAAGTCATGATCCAGAATTGGCTCATACCTTAATCTAAGGGAGCAATATCATCTTTAGAAAGTGAATTGATTGTTCTTGCTTTTTTTAATGAAATAAACAGAAGGGAAAGAGATGAAGAAAAGTACTGAACATGGAGCACATGTTGGACATCGGGATTAATAATGAGCTCTGAATGTGAACATGTTGAAGACCAATTTTTTAGGCAAATGTTCAAAGGTTAGTGTTGTTTTTTGGATTACCATCAGAAATATCCAGGATTTATAATACAGGTGGTGGCATCTACCTTTAGGATCTTGATGGGTATGGAAGACAGGGACTAATGTTATATTGTTATTGCACATCATCTAATAGAATTGGATAGAATCATAGAGTTGGAAGGTAATTTGGAGGTCACCTAGTCCCACACCCTGCTCAGTGCAGGACCTGTTACAACATCTCTGACAGACGACCATCCAGCCTCTGTCTGAAATTTTCCAGGAAAGGACAACTCACCATTCCATGAGCTGCTCTACTGCTCATGCAGACAGAAAATTCTCCTGGTCTCTTGCCTCCATCACTTCTTTGTAGTTTTAACCCGCTGGTTATGGTTCCATCATCTGAGCAAAAGAGAATAACTCCATTTTCTCTCTTCAGATATTTCATGCTTTGTTATTATTACAATTGTATTAAAGTGGGTGGATGGGTGGAGGGGGAAACACATATGAAATATACAGCAGCATGTATAAATATGGAGCTTTTATGTAACATGAATATCATTAACTGATTCAAAGTCAACACATGCATTACACAGGGAGAAGTGATTGCCACTGATAATAGGTGCTTGGAGACAAACAATAGCAGGGAGAAAGGGCAGAGCTGTATCTTCCATGCACCCACTTTGGGTAACCTGCTTTTCTATGCGCATTTCAGGATACTGTTCCTTACTCAGTACTGAAGCAAGAGGCAGCTGACATTCCCAGGAGCTCCTAAAGCTGCCTTGTGCTTGACCCCAGCTAGTTGTGCATCGCCCAACACCAGAGGCACACACTTCTGAATTATTGAGGGTGACCCTCAGTAACAATTTTTAAAGTGACCGAAAGTGGGGAGGGATTCTTACAGAAGCTTCTGAGAGTGCTGCCCCAGAATGCCATTCAAATGCCAAGTGTGGTCCTCAGATTGAAAACACTGCTGACACTAGCCTGACATAGAGAGGTTCCTAACTTCCAGAATAGTTATATTCCATTTATTCTATCTTTTCTCAGCAACTGGCTGCATGGGGCAACCTTTCATTGATTCAAAGATTGCCAAGGATTGATACCACAGCACCCTTGGCTAAACTTAGAGTAGGTTCTCTAGGTGAATGCATCTCTGAAGATTAAGTCATCCTGGGGATAAGATATATGAATAATCTCTTTGCCCATCTTGATATCTTCCTTGAATGAGAGCATTTGAAATTCTTTCTTCACCTATATAGTGTCTCGTTTTAGAATGACTCAGAGTAAAACAGTTCCACCCTCCTTCTTTCTGATTGTGGGACTCATTGATTTCTTGTATCAAAGTAACAAGAAAGCAGATAAGCTTATGCAAGGGAAGGCAAGAGAAGAAGATGTTCATCATTTAGGAAAGCCAAGTGTTTGACCAGCAATAGTTATTTCCAACATGCAAACATCTTCAGCTGATGCTACAATAATCAAAGATAGCCTTGTGTGTATGAGCCAGTCTTCCAGGGGCAATCAGCAACAATTAAGATCAGTGTCTTCTGTGCGCAGCAAATTTCACAACACGTAACAAACAACTTGCCAGAGAAAGGGCTGCAGACCATATAATTAAAAATGAATGCTGTGTTTCAATGCCATCTTTCCTACTACATTCCAGTGCTAATTAGAGCTTTGTTTTATCTCTCTGCAGTGTCTTTATCCTTAAATTAAGCATACTGCTGCTACATTCTGCGAGACATCCTATCCTAGTTAAACTCAACAGCAACCATTCTGACCACCCAAGCCATTATCTATTGATTTCAAGATGAAAATCAGAGAACATCATAAATGGCTTCAAGAAAGAAAGAGGGAGATGAACTAAATTGGATAGATGGAGTTTGGAGCAGTTATACCTTGCAGTTTGAGAGAATGACAGCAAAACATAGTACTATAAGCTGATCAATTTTTATTGAACTTGTAGGCAAGACATAAGCTTGAGATTTTAATTTTGCCTGGTTGTCATTCATTATTATGCTATGTTGGAAATGCTTGCAAGATGAAATCAACACAAAAGGAGAGTGCTGACTTTAATTTCAGATAAAATTGGCAGAATCTTGTTAGTTCCATATTCTGTTCTCTAGGCAACAACAGGACCGTTGCTTCCTAACACAGAAATTAAAGATGCAGCCAGAGGAGCTAGGGGAGAAATAATTTTGTGACAGGATGCTTGCAGAGACTTGTTAGGCTAGGAGTCAAGTTGTAAATAGAGAGGTTGCATGCCAGTTCCCTCGAGTTAAAAGGGGAATCTAAAGGAAATGGTTTCTCAGAGAACAAGTCAACTACTTTGGATAGACTGGAAGCAAGCCACCAGCACAGCTGCCTAAAGAGCTAGCCAATCACTAGAACGGATGCTGCTGGAAGAATCTTGTATCACTCATAGATTAGCTAGCGCAGACTAAAATAGGGGAGGAGAAAGAAGAAAGAAAAGAAAAGAAAAGAAAAGAAAAGAAAAGAAAAGAAAAGAAAGAAAGAAAGAAAGAAAGAAATAAAGAAAGAAAGAAAGAAAGAAAGAAAGAAAGAAAGAAAGAAAGAAAGAAAGAAAGAAAGAAAGAAGGAACAGTGTTTGACTGTTTCAGGTGGTAAGGAAAAGCAAAGATGAAAAGCACAGCAAACACTCCAAGCACACAGGAAAAGTGGAATTGAGGAAATAGCCCATTTTTGTTGGAAATCTAACAGCAGCCCCATATCGACAGTTTGAGCTTCCACAGCAGATGTCTCCAGTATCTTGCAAAGGAAGACAGGGTTTACAAGATTAAAACATGGAGACAGTTTCAGTGTTTCCTGTCTAAGAATAGTGGGGAAAGACAATTTCACCAGAGGCCCCTCTGAGAATTAATTTGAGCATTTTTTTTCCAGTGGATCAGTGACAAAAACAAGGTGAGCAAGAACAAAGTTCATCTAGGACTCATCCTTCCCCTCTTCCCCACCCTGAAAGCCACGGTGGACGCAGATAAGGATGGCAAATGTTCCAAAATGTTCTTCCATTTCTGTTGGAAGGCGGCTTAAAACTCCCTAGGGAAAAAAAATGATATCACCCCTGCATTCCTGGACCTGTTCCGATGATATTTTTATATAGATTTTAATTTTAAAAACTCAGTAGGAAAAATTGCAAAAATGTAAATCAAAGTACACTAGTAAACCTGAAGCACACAATTCTCAGGTAGCTAGACATTTACCAAGGTAAAAGAGTAGAAGTATGGAATTAGAAAAATTCAGTAACTCCCACTTTCTCTTCTTCAGAGAACAGGCTACAGAGGCAAAACAAATTTGTATAGACAATCTTCCTGCAACTTTCATTTGCTGGAATCTTAAACTGCATCTTCTATTATGGCAATTTCTTTTCCATATGTTAAACACAAATGTGCTAGAAGTACTGAAATTGTAAAACTGATACTTGAGGAACTTTCTTTCCACTTTCACATCAGGTCTGATTTCCAAAAAAAGAGCTCTCAAAAATGCAAACTTCTGTTGAACTTAATCATAGTGTCTAGGACCAAAACAGCTTTTTCTCCATCCTGTTCAAATGAAGCCTAAACTATATATCATATGTAATTGTGTGCTTTTTGCCATTCAGTTGTGCATCCATGTAGGCAGTCAATTACAAGCTATTCAGAAGAAATGAATGGCTGGTAGGACACAGTGTACAAAGTGAATGCAACTGGGATTTGATGCATTATCATCAGCATTTCTTATTTGTCTTCCTAATAATTCCTATAGACACTCATTTTGTGGACTGATCACAGAATGCGTGTTTCCATGCTTTCCCCCCATTTATGATGGGAATGTGAGGTCCATAGTTAATTGCAGTTCTTCACATAGCTAAACCACCAAAACTCCTTCCTCAAATGTGATGGTGGGTGCCAACATAGATGTCTTGAAAAGGAAATCAGGCAAACTCATAAACTCAGTTCAGAACTCATCGAATCATAAATGCTGGCTCTGTCCATTACATTTCTCCTGTATATGCACCTTGCCCCACTCAATATGTGACCATACCATATTGATCAATGAGATCTAAATAAAATTTCTACTCATACCCAGTGAACTTATGAAAATACTTATAATTAGATTCCATGGTTGCAAGAACACCTCTACTGATGTTTGAATATGAATAGAAGTCTTCTTCAGATTTTCTTGTTCAACATGGCATCAGCTCTGGGCTCAGCAGTAAATCACAAGTCTCCAGACATTAACATGAACTTCTAGGCTTGATATAGCAGAAGAGTTTCAGATAACCTTGGATGGCTGAGATATGATTACAAATGGCCTTCTCTAATCTGGCAACTACCAGCTCCTACTTCACCAACCTCAGTGCTCAGGGTTTCTCATTGGTGATGATGCAGAGTCCCATCTGCAGGAAGGAAATAGATGACAGGGAAAGCATGTTGCAACTCCATCATTTTATTTTCATTGCCACCCAAGTATGTTCTGGTGAATGCCTAAAGACAGCCAACAGAAGATAAAGCCATCATTTACCACTAGTTATGATGACTACAGGATATCTCCAGGATCAGAGCAGATGTGTTTTCTGAGGTGTGATGTGTTTTCAAGGGGGGGGGGGTGTTGTTGATTTTGTTGTTGTTAATTTTAACTACTGTTTTCTGCCCAGAATTGTATATCAAGTGACTAGCCTTATAAATTTAAGTAAATAAATAATATGAACTAGACAGAACTTAAATCTCATCTAACAAAGCTCTACTTAACTTTGATAATACTAAAAAAGTGTGATACAAAAATACGAGGGGGGCCCCCGCAAAAAAACCCGGAATTATCTTCTGGAGGGCGGGCCCCTTGTAGTATAGGCTTCCCCCACTACGTGAGTGTTCTAGGAACTCATCTTCATTAGTGCACCAGCTGGGTTGTTGTGAGAGGCTGTGTTCAACTTCAGTGAGGTTTCTTTTTAGAGACTCTTTCAACGCGTTTGCCTATTTCATGATGGGGGATTCGTGCCTCGCTTGCTCATGCCTGCACAAAGAGACAATTGCTGGACTGTGTGCCATGCTTTGAAGGAGCAGTTGGAGGCTGACCCTGATTTTTTTTTGAAAGTCATAACCGGAGATGAATCTTGGTGCTACACCTACGACCCCGAAACGAAACAGCAATCCAGCCAATGGAAAACTGCCACATCCCCATGACCCAAAAAAGCACAAGTGAAGTCGAACGTGAAAACAATGTTCATCTTTTTCTTTGATGTGAGAGGAATTGTGCACTTGGAATTTGTTCCTCTGGGGGAAATGGTCAACCAAAGTTTTTATCTGGAAGTTTTGAGAAGGTTGCATCACGATTTGCAGAAGAAACATCCCGAGTTGTGGCAAACAGGTGACTGGTTCTTCCGCCATGCGCACCTGCACACCCTGCGCTGAGTGTTCAGCAGTTTTTGACCACAAACACATGACTCTTGTGCCCCACACCCCCTATTCACCTGATCTCGCCCCATGTGACTTTTTCTTGTTTCCTCAGATGAAAAAAGTCCTCAAAAGGAAACGTTTTGCTGATGTGGAGGAGGTGAAACAAAAAACGGCAGAAGCACTAAAAGGCATCAAAATTGATGAGTTCAAAACCTGTTTTGGGCAGTGGAAAAAAGTCTCGGCAGGTGTATTGCATCAAACAGAGAGTACTTTGAAGGTGACTGAAGTTTGAACACGTTAAAATAAATACACAATTTTTTATAAATACATTCTAGGGTTTTTTGGGTCCCCCCTCGTATATGATGTGAAATCATAGCGTGTGGCTTATTTTATCTCAGCATCTTTGGCTGCTTCTTGGTACGTTGCACAAATACCAGCACAGTGTTGACATACAATTTCTTTCAGAGCTATGTTACTGAGAAGACTGGATCAGCAATATTTCTTTCTCCCCCCTTCACTTCATACCCCAATAACATTAATATTTGCTGTTTCTTCTCACAATATTATCAAAATTATTTTTTTCCCCTTTGGTTATGGGCTAATAAAAAGAAGCTGAAGGAATACATCCTTGAACATTTGCCATGTTCTGCTCTCACTACCATGATTTATTTCTACAGTACAAGATAATATTATGTTACTCCCTTCTCAACAATAGCTGCTTTCTGAAGACAAGAGGCTGAGTAGCATTTTAAAAAGACAGAACAATAATTATTCAGGGTAATTGTCTATTTCTTTGTAAAGAGGCTGTAGTCCAGTTTAACTGATAATAATGTGCAGGAGATTTTTTTCCAGCTGTAAGGTATTAGGATTGGTCATATAATCATGAAACAGTTTCCTCCCAAAAATGGTGGGATTTAAATTATGTGTGCTTGTTAATCACATACATGGAGAATACATGAATAAAAAGCTCTAGTTGTTATAGGTACTGTCCCTTTTGCTAACAAAACGATACAGTATTAATAGTCAGTCAGTCAAAATTTATTTCAGGCAAAAACCAATATATTATGTATTAATATGTTTAACTAGAAATCTGTGGATAAAATGCTTCTCGAAGAAGCACTTGGTTTACTTATGAAAAGATTGTTGGTGAAACATGTATAAAACAAAGAAAACCAATTTTGGTGAGCTGATTTGGTTCAGCAGCATACATTTGGTGACTCATTTATGTATACTTGTTTGAATACTGTTGTTTGTTTTCATTTACTTTTTTTATTCCAGATAGTTCTGAATGCATTGCCAACTCTCTCATATTTTTCCTACCAAACATAAGAGACCACCTTTTGATACACTGCTGGCCTTCATTTCTTCTTTCCTTCCTTGTAAGTTTATTTTGCATATTTTGTTTTATCTAGTAATATTTTATCTTGTAATGTTTACTTTCTATGAATTAACTCTTGTTCCACATTTTAGTCCTAACCAGAAAAAGTTTCTTTTTAAAACATATAAAAGTGCTCTCAGCCATCTTTGGATGAGCCAATTCTGAATTTTTCCTCAAATCACTCTTATGGATAAACATGATTTAAAACAGCTGATTCTACAGGACTGGCCTAGAATGATTTACTTTGGCAGGTAATAGAATTTGGGGAGAGGGATGAATTAATGAATGAATTTCCCTGCTTGTGCTGAAACTGAACTGCAGAATGCTACCGCTTGATTTTCCCATCCAAATTCATTCTAGGCTGGAATAAAGAAAAGAGTTGGGTTACCTTCTTTCCCATAGTAATGCTCTAAATTAGAAAGTTATCACCCTGCAGCGGTCCTTCAATAAAAAGATCTGAGAACACATCTCTTCAAAAGATGGCCACACTTCAGGTTTAATCTTACTACTTATCATAGGATAACTCCACATCTGAAAGCAACCCCTATTTAAAGATAGATCTAGAAGAAAGAAGAGGAAGTTGCAATGCTTTGAAGTTGCTGTGAGCAGCTGGGCCACAGATTAGGGAAGCACAGTGGTCCCCCGGTCAATCTTCAACAATACGGAAGATGAGTTATATTTCTATTGATATGCAAGTAAGTTTTTTATGTATTTGCATCTCACTTTTAAAGTAGCCTATGCATATGTTATATAAATATGTGTCCTGCATATCATTCCTGCTTTGCATCTAGGTATGTGATCCCTCCAGCATTTGCATGGGCCATACAGAGAAGTAGAAGAGGTTTTTGTTTTTTGTTTTACTTTGAAGATCCCAGCATTTAAATCAAGGACAGGAATGAATCTGAAGGATTAAGAGAGTGAATTCACCCGTAGTACATTACTTTGATCCATTTTTAAACCCAGACCCACAGACCAAATTACTGTAACTCCTGACATTTGTTTTAAGAAGAGGTTTTGACTGAATATTGAAATGCAGCATTGTGATTCTTGCTGTTCACAGAGGACATATTCTCAGGCCATTCTTAACAATGTTCGAACAGAGGAAATACTTCATGCTGGGAAGAAGCACATGTGATTTAGCAGCAAAGTGGCTAAAAAAATGTCAGGACCAGAATGAGATCACAACCTCCCAATCTTCTCCAGAATGTGCTTTGATTCAAAGAGATGTGCACAGCCCAAGGTCATTTTACATTAAAAGAAAAAAAAAAAGGAGGAGGTTAGAATCAAAACTATATTTCAAAACCAAGCATCTGCTCCCATTATCACACAGAAGTGGACACAATCCATAGTAAGAAAATCTCTCAAATGTAATGCCATTGTTCATCCAAAGCAAGAAGGATTATGGCCCATGGGCTCCAACTTTTGACAGGTACATTTCATGTTTTTTCAGAAGCTAAACAGCATAGTTTCCCACCCCCCAGGTTAAGGTCTGTGCTTGGCCTTTGGGTGATGTGCTATTCCATCTGAGTTATTTAGTAATTTCTTATTCTCTCTCTCTCTCTCTCTCTCACTCACACACACACACACACACACACTCATGTATATAATTTTGTGACTATTCTTGGAAAGGCTTTCTGGGCTACACTGGTGGTTTTTGTTTGTTTGTGGGCACCTAATTTGTATTCACTAGTTTAGTATGCAAAATTAATCATTCCAGAAAAACTATGATGGAATAAAAATGGGAGAGATTGCTGACAGTAAGAAATAAATATTATTTGTCTAATAAAAGTGCATTGTAGTCATCTCCACTTACGTGTTACTTGTACTGAAACAAAACATTAGTAAACACTCAAGAAATTTCTCCTCATGTCTACTTTCTTCCTGGAGGAAAATATGCTGGTATGAAAACAGCTGCCTCTGCAGTGTGCCTTGACAATGGGACTGGTCTGTTTTGCTGCCCACACATGCTAAAATGTGAAGTGGTTTCAGGACAGCAATTGCCATCCTTCTCCCTTCCAACCGATGTCACCTGCTGGAGAGAAAACAAACCATTAATTGGTCTCCTGAATGAGTGGCAAGATAGGACTGGGGGACCCCAGGTGCCCTTTCATTCTCAATCATTGGGGGGGGGGGTATAGATAGATAGATAGATAGATAGATAGATAGATAGATAGACAGACAGACAGACAGACAGACAGACAGACAGACAAGGAATGACAGCTCAGGGCCAATATTAATCTATTTATTGCCACAAGCATGTCTATCTCTCAATCTCCTGGATAATTGGGAAATTGAGATTCCAATAATATCCTCTACTTTTCAAAGTTGCTGCACCAAAGCATCATGAAGCTATTGTGTGGCTTTTTCTGGTCATTTTCATGCTAATCTGTCTCAGCAGTCACTGGTTGGTTTGCCCTGACTCACCCCTTCAGCCACCCATCTTGCCATCACCAAATTCTTCCTAGCAAACCACTCCTGGACTCCCACCTACGAGCCAGTGGCAATCCAGCCATACTTGTTACACCATTTTGCTGCCATCCCTCATAGAACGTGGCGTGGCAGTGAAGGCTCTGCTCTGCCTCTGAAGCTGCCGACCTTATTGCTTTGCTAGACCCACTCAGAGCCTCTCTGGCAGCGTCTCTTTGCAGTAACCCCATGTTTCAAGTGCTGCTGGATGCTCGGCATCCTGAGCTGCAGTTTTTTAATCTATAGCTTGGGGCATAAAATCGTGCAATGGATTTAAAAGGGTCCATACATTAATGCCTTGATATTTGTATAGATAGAACTTCTAAAAAATTAAGGTGAATGTTGAGTATTTCTGGCAGCCAAGAAAAATGACCACTGGAGAGATTGTTGGAGGGGGGTCTTGCAGCTAGCCATTTGGTGCCCAGCAGATTGCCACCCTCCAAAGGTTCCTCCTCTGTACACACTAAAATGTTCACATGGAATGTCTTCTGCTGATATAAGATGGAAAACACTACTTTTGTGCTATAACACCTTAGCCCAACTTCAGCCTCCCACAGTAGTGGCTGGCAACAAGATGGAGGCTGCATTCTGAACACATGTCCTTGTTAAATTGTTAGTGAGACATCTTCATGCTGCATCAAGAAGAACATGTGGAGGAGCCCTAAGTCTCCACTTGTCTTTTCTCCAGGGGAAACCAAATCCCCAGTAGCATTATCCTTGGAAGTTCTTAGAGAAGGAGGAGCAAATAAAAATAGCAATTAAATCAATTGTGATGTTAAAATTTTCAGGTGTGAGCTTAGAATATCTGATGCACCCCTTTCTCCCATTACAACCTTAGTAGTTAAGATCTAGCAGGAATGACTTTCTCTACAGGTCATAGATCTTTGAAATAGTACAATTCTTTGCAAAAGATCTACTCAAGTTTCATGGCCCAATTGTTTGCTAGGGCTATACATGACTTGAAAATGATTTGGAAGAAGTGTTTGGGGTGATGTTTCAGCCAAAGATCTTTGCTAGTTATTAAGGAGAATATGACATTTTCAGACTTCTGTGTGAGCCTGCAAAAATGTTGGCTGCTTTAAGGAGTTAATTCCTTAAAGTTAATGCAATTCTCAAAGTAGCAGCACCTTTTTGGGGGCTCCTGTGGAAAGCTGAAAATGGTTGAGTAACTTCTGCATGAGAGCACTTAATGTAGCGCTTAATTCTAGCACCAAGCTAGAAACTGGGAGAACTGAGTTCTAGTCCCGCCTTAGGCACAAAGCCTCCTAGGTGACCTTGGGCCAGTCACTATCTCTCAGCCCTAGGAAGTAGACAAGGGCAAACCACTTCCGAAAATCTTGCCAAGAAAACTCCAGGGATTAATCTAGACAGTCACCAGGAGTCAACACTGACTTGAAAGCACAGATACATGTTTAAAAAAAAAGAAAAGAAAGCCCTTTAGATGCTGTTCTCCACAGACACTTTCACATGATGATTCTGAGCCAGTATGAAAGCAACTCCAGAGCTCTGTGTTCCCAAGAGTTTTACTGATTACTACCTTAATTTTAGCACCAGGTTGCTTCGGTACTGTTTCCTTCCTTTCCTTTTTGTGTGGAGTGAGCATAAGGAGCTTTTTGTTGTGGTTGTTGTTGTGGGAGCTGCAACAACTTGCAGTGATTTTAGTTCTTTATTCTCAGCATTTCATCAGCAAAAGGGAAGAAACTCGTGGGTTACCTTCAAACAGCTTTGGAGGGATTGGGGAGTGAAAATGGTGGCAGTCAAAGAAATCTGATAGACATACTGTATCTATGAGAACAAACTCATGTAGCCTATCAATATAGATCGGCCCACAGCACAGAGCAGCAGTGAAGATGCTCATGGAAGGCAAATTTATTATTTAGGTATTTAAATGAGGTTCTTCCTATTCTTTAGCCTAAGATGCCTCATAAATATCAGCAGCAAAAGAGTGCCTGCCCCTTAGTTTACATTCCAAAGGCAAAGGAACAGGGAGGAAAAGGGAAAAAGCAAGTTCAGGTTCTAGTATTTAATATTATGGTTGTTATAAAAATCGCTGGCAATGAAACAGTTTTGAATACAATTGCAGAAATGACTGCTACTTGGTGACAAGAAAGGCAGGAAGCAAAGACAGCTCAATGAAGGTGATAAAATAATCCTTTTCTTCCTGTGCCCTGCAACCTTATGGAATGGCTGCCAATGGTCATGAGAGGGAAAGACAAAGGCAACTGAGGGAAGAAATGGTTCTGCTTCTTTTCTCTGATTTCTTTTTTTCTCTGCAGACACTTAGAAGAGCTGCTAAACTGGAACAGCCAGACAGCGGTTGTCTCCGCAAGAGCAATGCAATATCATTGCATATTAGTCATAGTAGCTAAATAGTCTCCATGCTTGCAAACTTCCCAAAGGGAGCAGGCTAGCCACTAACCCAACCTCTGTTAGAACCCACAAGTCTGTTTTCACATGGCTTGTGATGAAATATCAAGGTCAAGAAAGAAACCACATGAAAAAGAGAGCATTCCAAGAAGGTAAAGAGAAGAAAATCAGCCTCTGAGTGCAGGGATTGGATAGCTTTGGCTGCTAGTGGGAATGAGAAACATTTCTCATACCAGGTGTGCTAGGGAGATTCTCTCAGGGAGCCAAACAAGACTGCAATTGGGTCACATTCTAGCAAAATCCCATTTTATGGAACTCACATTTGCTCTGGGGTTATGCTACAGCAGTTGGAAAATCTTGACAGACTTTGGAAGAAACCACACAGGAGAAAAGAGCAATGGAACTCTTCTTCTGAGAAAATGTTGCAAACTGCTTTAAACACAAAAGATTTGTGAATGTTGCATCTGAGACTATAGAAGCTATACCTGAGTCTTCTTCTCTGGATAGATCAGCCTGTTAATGGAAAGCTTCTCACAGTCATTCTTTCTTCCAAGATAATTTCCTTGCTATTAACCCATGAAACAGAACCTATTACAGGGCATGGGAAAAAAGAAAGATAAGGAGAATTTATCTGACTCACTGCTCCAGGTGAACCAGCCACATAGCTATTTCTTTCACTTCTCCTGCACAGCCTGAAGCATCCAGGAGAGGATAAACCAGGTCAGTCAGTGCTGAGAAAGAGTAAAGAAATAACAGACAGGTTGAAAAGATAACCCAGGAAGCCTCAGGACTGCTGTGACCATTGGCTTGGTAAAAATATAGAGGATTTCATGACTAGGAATGTGAGGGGGGAGGGGGACAGAGAGAGATTTGAATTTATACTTATTTAATTGCACTTGCTAAACCCTGTGAGAAGCAAAACACCACAAAAATACGTCAAAGTTTTTTCTTGATTTTGTACATACAACATGTATATCACTGAAAGCAGTGTAAAAAATGCAGTGTATTACAGGAAAATGCTTGCAAAAATGCATATTGAGGTAAATTGTCTCTCAAAATGTGTATATTCAGAGAAATGTCCATAAAAATACATGTGATTTTATGTAGAATAAAAGGGGGGGAAATCAGAAGCATTACATTGGAAAAATGAAAAGTTGAATGAAACCAAATTTGACAGATTTGCCCACACCTACTAATGAATGTTAATAAATGAAAAGGTAAAATGTATTGTGAGATGGGAAAGATACACTCAAGCATTATCTTATACAGACAGCACCCCCCGCCCCCAGGATTGCAGAGAGCCCTCAACATTAATTTTGTTTTTGTTTCCTTAAAAACTAATTATAAATTGCCATTGCAATTCTAGATTGGGGCATTTCTGAAATACTAAATTCAAAACTGTTTCCATACAATTTATAACTGATGGTTTAACATTATTTTCTTTCTTTTTGCAAATTAATGACTAGTTCAGACAATCATATGTATATCTCATGATTTGTTATATGATAAGTCTATAGAGACAGAGGAGCTCCTTTCAGTTCAGTCTGGAAGTAGATGAACTGCTAAAGACAATATTCATATGGGCAGGACTTCAGTCTATATTTTAAGTAGTAGAAGAAATTCTGAAAAGAGTTCATGTTCAGGCTACATTTTATCCCAACTTTGTGAAGTAGGCAGTTTTGCACCAACAGTAGTTAGCATTTGGTGACTTGCAGTTGTGAAGGGAGTCCACTGAAAGCCATTCAATGTCTGAAGCATTAAGTAAAAAATCACGTGGTTAGAATGCTGGATTAGGATTAGAGAGACCTGAGTTAAACTTGTGCTCATCTTTGAAGACCACTGGATGACCTTGGGACAACCACCATCCCTCAGCCTAACATACTTTAAGTTAACATGGGATGGGGGCTTGAGCAGGGCTGAGAAATCCCCCAGAGGCTTATTATTATTTTACTGTTATAATTTGCAAATTTGCTACTGCACGTAAGAGGTGGGAATTTAAGGGCCCTGAAGATCTCAACAGAAACCCCACCACTAGAGGAAAGATGGGATATAACTATATAACAGAAACATATCAATATGTAAACAAATATATGGGAAAATCTGTTATGGCTCATTCAAATCATGTGAAAATATAAAAATCCAGTAATGAACTAGTGTGTTTGTGTTAAATTTGAACCAAATACAGTAATCTTTTCCCCCTATCATAAAACAAGTACCTAAAGCTTACAGTGACCAAATGAACAATGATAGATGGCATATTTCAGGACCAAAACCTCTGTGTATTAAATAATCTTGAACCCAGATAATGTATCGATCTTGAGAGTGAGCAAAACTTCAATGACTAGGCTGGTTAACTGGAAATTGGCTCCTCTTAACCCAGTCTAGTCATTGAAATTTTGTCTAAAGACAGATCTGAAGCAAAGCTGAGGTTATCCTTCTGCAAAACCTATGACAACTGTGAGAAAAAAACCAAAAGTATAAGTTAGTATGTAGCAAAAAGCCCTAGTAAGAGAGGGAAAGGAAGGATTTTGACTAATATTAGGTTCATAATGAACTGTGAATGCCTTCTCAGGCTAAATAACTGAAGAGTTTTCAGGGATTATTTTAAATAAGATTAGTGTAATTCTTTAGGAAATTCCATTCATTTTGTAATGTTGTGTGTGTGTGTCCATGCATATGTGAATTTTCTCCTTTCCCTTTGATTTTCTTGTTCCATTTAAACCCTCCAGCCACCTTGGGAAAAATAAAAAGCAGTGTGTGTGTATATATGTATGTTTTAATTTTGTGTCATTTGATTCCATTCGGAACAGATCTAAACATCTGTTACACGCGTAATAGAGATCTTTGGCCATCTTTCAGAAATTACAGAGAAACTCCATGGGCTTTACTATGTCTAGATGATTATAGTGACTTGAAGCTTAGATGGCTTTGAAAACACCTGCAGTTTCTGGCACATAGTCTACTTGGAAAGCATTTGACTATCACTATTCTTGGCACGGTTGTATTAGCAAGTAGTGATAAATTATGGCTTTGGAAAATATCCTATTTTTCAAATGTGGGATTGTTGTTGTTTTTTACTTTTCACTCCTGGCTATGTTTCCTGCAAATGAGAAAGAATTATGCAAAAGAGAAAGAGAGAAAGAAAATGCAAGTTCATTTTACCATTCTATTATATGTAAGACTTTACCCTACATGGGGATCTACTGCTTCTTTTAATGGTACAACATGATAAGTTATTGTAGATGGGTTGATTCAGAGTTAATATAAACCACATAATGTCAGTCACAATATGAATGTAGGAGAATGTACATGTGTGTTCCATTTTAAACTCATATACAGGCATGGATCAACAATTCCCTGTTCAAAGCCCATGTTTTGCAACATTTGACTTAGTTTATCAGACCATGGTTTGATTGCTTGCTTTAGCTTATACATGGATTTTTGCTGTTTTTTTCTTTCCTTGGCTTTTCAAAACCTGGTGGTTGGTGCACATAAATCTCTTCTTTCCCACTATGGAGAAGGGCTCTCTGAATATCTAAGAGCTCCACATGCAATTTTCCAAATACTGCTATACTTAGTAGAATTCTGATGCTTGCATGTTTAACAATTGGTGCAAAAATGTCATCATAATTCTCACCACTTTTTTGTGTATAGCACTTTGCTACTAAGCAGGCTTTATGGCATTGCATATTTCCTTTTTTTATAGTAATTTTATTAAACGTTACACTTAAAAAGATAAAAACTAATGCAAACTAAAAAAAATAAAAGAATAAAAGAAAAAATAGAAACTGCAAAAAAAAGAAAAAATATAAAAAATGGAAAGAAAAATAGAAAAGAAATAAAAAATAAAAATATAGTAAAGAAAAATAAATACATAAAAAAATGACTTCCCCTTCATCACGAGTATAAACAATTTTAGTAATTTATCACTCCCTTTTAAAATACAACAAATGATCTCTTCTTCCCATATCTCATCTCTTATCTATAAACAAATCCTTAAAGCCTTGTCTTTCAGTCCTGGTCAGCAAACGTTCATTAAGGATTACCAGAGATAACATATCTATCTTAAACTTGAACAAATAAACCAATTTTATATTCCTTCCTTTTACTTTTAACAATCTTGATCTTTAATCCCTTCAAAATGTTCTAGAATTTGATTTTTTTTTTTTTTTTTTGGTCCCTTCTGACAAAATCCTTCAAAGTTTTACCAAGTCTCTTTTGTAAATCCATGGGAAAGTTATCCAGGTCACTCTTTTGGTTTGTTATTTGTATATCACTTTTAATTATTAAGATATCAGCCGGTTCCATTTGTATAACTAGTGTAACATCTTTTTCCATATCATTCTTGTAGCCTGTCATTTTTAAATCCACTTTCAGATCAGTCTTAGTCTTATCTGGTAAAACTGTTCCTCTTCCATAACATCTTTTAAATACAGCATATGTATAATGTTAGACACTCTTAAAATTAACTTCTGGGTCCATTGTTCAAAAATGTGCTTCAGTAAATCAAATGTAAGTGTTCTTCTCCTTTAATTGTAATCTTTAGTTCCTTTAGTGTCCTCTAGTGTTTATCTTTCAAAGCCCATCCTATCATGTTTTTTTTTTTAAAGAATTTAAAACAAAAGCATTTTCCCATGGGAAGGATTCTTATAATTAATTACAAAATCTTATTTCAAATCCATCTGGACCCTTAATCCATTTGTAACTTTCCAAAAGCAATGTTCTAATCACTCTTTTGCTGTTTTTTTTTTTTTTTTAAGTCCTTAAACATCTATTTAAAACTTCTTTTGCTAAGGATTGAAGGAAATTCATCTGGTGCTATAAAACTTGTTGATCCAAAAGCTCCTAACAGCTGAAAAGCAATTAACAAGCAATTTCTGAAAGTGATTAGAAAAGCAAATATGCGAATCCAGTGTCTTTTTAAAGGACCATGGTTTGAGCAAAAAGATGGCTATTCCCTCGTCTCCCAGAGCTCTGAACCACCCAGAGATAGCTGTCTTGCAGTCTCCTTAGCTGTCTTGCAGTCTCCTTGCAAGGAGCAACTGTCTGGAGCACTTGTAGGCAGTCTCAAGTCCTCTCCTTGTCTGGATAGGAATTACGAACAGCCAGCCTACCTCCTGGCTCTTCATTCTGCTGCAGTCGTTAGCTCCACTTTCAGTTCACAATTTCTTCCCCGGAAATGGCATTGCACATTTCCATAAGCCTCATGCTTTGTTTGGAAAACCCAGTTACATCCTGTGGCTTTCTTCTCTTTGGTAGTTCTGTTAGAATCCATGTGTGGCTTTTGAGCAAAGATTCCATTTCTTCCCATGCAGCTTTCCTCCATTTCTGTGCCTCAGCTGCAGGCAGTCCTGAATTTCTTTCCATGAACTGAGATCAGGCACATCCCATTCTGAATCTGATGCTATTTGAAATTCTCCAGACACATTTTCTGTATCCCTTTCTGACCTTGCAATGTCATTTTCATTATTGTTGTTGTTTTGTTATTATTATTCGATGTCCCTTTGTGAGCTTCATGGGTAGATCCAGGTGCTACTGATAAAATCAGACTGGTTTGCACTCTTATCTATGTAATGCAGCTCCCCTGGGATTATCTTTTCTTCATTAAAATGAGCAAAACTGCATGTGCTTACTTTGCCAGTTTTTAAGTCCAAAGCCCCTGTAGTCTTTTGTTCCTATCTGACAGTCCAGCATTATTCCTAACTAGGTTCTGCAATTTAATTTAATCCTTTTTCTTTAGGGATGTGTGCATAAGCTTTGCATCCAGACACCTTTAGGTGTGATATAATTGGGTTTGCTCCCATTCCATAACTCATAGGGGTTTTATCTGCATCTTTGGTTCCTAAATGGTTTCTCAGATAAGAAACTGTACTAAGTGCTTCTCTTCAGAAATAGTCTAGTAAGCTTGTGTCAAGCAGAAGACATTTAATCATGTTTAGCAGGCTTTAATTCTTTCTTTCTTTCTGCAACTCTGTTTTGCTCAGAGCTATAAGTTAATGTTTTTTCATGTTTTATGCCTTTAATTTTAAATATTTTCAAATTCTTGGTTCCAATATTCTCCATTATCAGACCTTAATCTCTTAATTTTTCTGTTGAACTTGTTTTTGTAGTTTGAATTTTGTAGTTTGTTTTTGTATTTTGTATTTTGTTTTTGTAGTTTGAATTTCTCAAGTACTTCACTCTTATCTGTAACAGATAGGTGCAAGTATAGTTTGAAAGACAGTCCACGAAGGTTACAAAGGAGTTTTTACTGCTCTTCATTTTGCCAAGGGACCATAGATGTCTGAAAAAATAAATTCCAATGGCTTGTTTGAATTCAAGCATGGGAAAATGGTCTCCTTTTCCTTTTGCATTTAAGCAATAATCACATTTGATTCCCTTTGTTTCATGCAAGGACAAACATTCAATCCAATTGTTCATCCTTTGTTTTCTTAATGACAGACTCATCTCCATGTCCAAATCGTCTATGTCATTTTGCAAGTTTATTATTATGCATGCATCCTGCCACTTTGCTTGCTGTAGGGTACATAAATTCCAGAACATTAGCTTTCTTGTGTTTTCCATTAGCGTTACCTCGTGGTCCTTTCTAACAGTGCAAAGTCCATTCTTAAGCACCATTTTGCAACCACACTCTAAAAGATAACACAGGCTTATGTAATTTGCATCTAATTCAGGTACATAATACGCTTCTTGAAATATTATATTCCTGCTTTCATTAAGATTTATCAGGCATTTCATTGCCTTTTCCACATACATCTATCAACATTCCATTTGCTCAATTAACTTTTCCTTCATAAGCTTCATCAAGGCTTATATGCATCTTTGTTGCAAATATATTGACTTGATGCCCCACTATGTAGCAAAAATCTGGTTTTCTTTTCAAATTCAGAATCACACCCAATTTCAGGAAAGCACTTATTCGCTAACATACTGTTTCATTGTTTGCACCTCATTGCTTTTCCAATTCCTGTGCAGGTTTGACTTTTCCATTATGACATTTGATCTCATTATCTCTCTTTGTTGTATTAGTCTTAGCTTTGTAAGGTCTGTACTCTCTTTTAATATGTCATCTTCTATTACAGTAATGACATACTACATTTCTCCCTTTTATCTTGTTTAGAGAATTCTCTTTAGTTTCATCCTTTAAATAATGCTGGTATACCTCTAGTTTGGCAATTACGAGGGAAATTTCATCATGAAGTTTGATTAACTCTATTATACATTTATAATGTTCTGGTAATAATTTTAATAGAAATTCCTTGTTGAAGTCATCAGAAAAATTTAAACTGTTTTGCTTTTGCATTCATTGAATGGAGAAATATTCAATTAAATTCCCATTCTCTGATTATTTCCTATTTACAAGTTTTACTATAAAGTATTACTGCTTATTCCTGAGCTTGCATATATATCTGTCTTAGCTGGTCCCAGATATACTTACCTGGAGCACAATTTTGAATCAACTTAGTGTGTCCAATTCAACCTAGAATTATTTCAGATTTCAGTAATCTTTCATCTAGGGTTAGGGTCAGGGTCAGGGTCCTCTAGCTTGAGCTTCTTTTGGACATGGCATCTCCAACACCTCTGAGAGGTCTCATTTTCCAAACAGTGCCTCCATCTTCATGTTCCAGGTGTTGTATTCTTTCCCAACTTCATGCATTAGATTTTTGGTTACTGATGTCAGTTTTAAAAAATTGTATGCTGGCTTTGGAAGCATTAAAAATGTTCCTCAATTAAGATATTTTAAGTCCGAATGAGTATATACAATTTGTGGGTTTTGAGTGTTGGTTCAGCTGTATGCTTAACCAAGCAACTGCAAATAAACATTGACTTGTTTTTGTGATTGGGGTACTTTGTGGTGCCGGTGTTTAATTCTGACCGCCTGCTGGATCCATAATCTTTTCTTGGAAAATTAATGTGGGCAATTTTCAGTTTAGTTGGCACCCAGCACACTCCAGTCAATCCCTATCCAGATCCCAACAAGTATATACCTTATTCAGTTCAGCTACGATAAAAAAGTTTGATAGTTTCTTTATTAAACATCACTAAACATCAAAAACAGTTAACTTACAAAATGAGATAAAAAGCAGGCAAAAGCAGGGAGAGAGACATGAATACAGGTCAACAATCTATGTTATCTATATATCAAAATGTCTCAAAAGCACAGAACTTTCTGGAGTCATGGGAACCAATACTGTGGGTAATTAGTATGGACAATCCCACAGGGATTGGCCTTTTGGTTATTCCAGCCTTAATCCTTCTAAGTACACAACAGTAGCAGAATAGGATACCGGATGATCTGCCCTCTAATCTGCACTATTAAGATGGATGTACTCAACAATTTTGTGCCCGTGAGGTGTTTTGGATTCCCATCCCCAGGTAGAATGGGCAAGTGTAATTAAGGGAATGAATTCAGTTCTGCCCTAACCCCAGCAATCTAGAACACCTGGATGGGTTTTGATTGAAATTTCTCATGAACCTTTAATTTATAATTAGGATGTGTATTATTAGAAAATAATTGTGGTCTGCCTACAAGATGAAATTATAAAAGCTTGACCCTCTTTAAAAGGAAAGGTATTCAGGACTCTTCCAAAAATGCAAAAGAACATACATTTTTAAAGGAACCAGAAGATATTCTACAAATAGGAGGAGGGACAGAATTTTAAGCCTTCTTTTTTTCCTTCTTTGGTTGGGAGGACATCTTCTGTTAGTAAAATATAAGCCTATCAGAGGTTTAGGTTTAGGTTTTGTTTTTCTTTTCTTTTCTTTTTTTTTAAGAAAAACTGTTAATATTTGGGTATTCAGTAGTTTGCCATCAAATATTGTTGCAGCAATCCTGGAGTGCTTAAGGAAAAAAAAAAAGGAAAAGTTCAGGAGGTTACATATAGCCTATAGACCATGGGCTACCTTCTCCTGCTTTAGGGACATAATAAAGCTTATCCACCAAGACCTGAGAACTCCTGTGTCAAATGATATAATGATTTATATCCACTGTATATGCAGGACAATGCTAACAATTGGCCTCAGACTGTATTCCCATTCCCATTCTTCTGATGGTGATCCTTCTATGCTGCTTGCTTGGGCTGACTGTCCCACCTGGTTTATGAATCACATGCCAATCCTTTGAGAAGGTCCCTAGACCAAGCAAACAGGCAGAGAAGAAGCCAGTCTAGGAGTTGTATTTCAGCATTCATGACCGATGTGAGCATACTGCTCGTGGCCATGGAAAAACAATGACCATCTGTGCTGAGATTTTTGAATACAGGAGCATATCTCATTGCTCCGGGTGGTATATTCCTTGCCAGTATTAAAGCATAATGCAAATGCTGCCCAGGTTGATTTCTGTATGTCACATGAGCAAAGGGGCTTTAACTAATTCTTCATCTTGGGTTGCAAAATGTCTTTGTGTGTAATGATATCCTGGGCCATAGTGCATAGCTGTGGCTTTTAGTCATATCAGAATCTATAAAATATACCAGAATTTAAGGTAACTTAAGACCTAATAACCTCTCAACTAGAATACTGCAACATAAACCTGCAACTGGTTCAGAATGTGGCAGCCTCTAGCAGGGCAAAGCCACTATTGCTGAGCAACATCTATTTTGAGGTTGCCACATTGGCTTCCAGGCCCCATTTAAAGTTATAGCCAGTTATTACTATCTACAAAGGCCTATAAAGCACAGCATCAGGATATATCATAGATTCCATTGCCAAATGTGACTCTGTCTACTCCAAACATCTGGAGAGACTTTGCAGAGGGTATAACCTCTATAGAAGGTTGATGGGATGGCAGGCCTTTACGTATGAGCCTACATTTCAGAGTATATACTCCCCAGAAGTATATTTGGCCCTGTCCCTCCTTGCATTTCATAATGCTGAGAAGATACCTTATTCTGGTATATCTTAGACCTAGGGTGCTTGTGGGTGATTATCATAGTTTACATTGTGATTATGTAAAATTTTGGTTGTAAAACTGTTGGTTTTTTACTTCTTTGTAGTATACTTCACAGGGACAGTTAAAAAATATTGCAAATAAATAGGTAAATAAATGGTCATTCTAAAACAGTTCAGATCTGTGTTCTATCCTCTTCTGTTTCCCAAAGTCCCTGAGAACAATTTTTCTCCAGATGTGTTTTGAGGATCCACTGTTGCTTCCTGCTGTAGCATAATCTTTTTCATTTTTCCTTCTTCTATGCTGTTTTCTACAACACATTTTGTGCAATATATTCTTCATTTTGATGTATTAGGCAAAGCTACATTGAAACTTACTGATCATCAGCTTATTTGCATCTTAAAGAAGACCCTTTCATTTGTGTGGAGGCCTACTTTAGTTGCCTTTAATATCCCATCAAGCGAATAATGAACTTACAGAAATTGGAGAGAGGGATCATTATGAGAAAACAAAGCAGTCAGTTTGTTAGAAAGTATTATGTAAAAATCAACCTGCAATTTTACTTTAGCCATTACATATTTATAAATAAATGTTTCCTTGAAGTCAGTCAAAGTAACATTTATTGCCAGAAGGCTACATATAGCACATGGGAAACATTATGTTGGCTTAGGAGCCATATACAATTTTGAAAGCAGACTGGGTCAACTTTTCTGAAGAACAATTTGAATGATAGATAAAATGGGTGAATAATTTAAGGGATTGTTTTAAGATTTTTCTGGCTCACAACAGAAGATAATGGTGAATATGAGTTTTTGTTTTTGTTTCATAACTTGAGGGTTCTGGAGAAGCACTATAATCTCTGAGATTTGTGGATTAGTTACCTTTGTGACTTTTACTAAAGAAAGACAAGAATCTAGATTACAACTCAAGAAAAAGGAATAGAAAGTAATAATAATGTGTATCACTAAAAAATATTACAAATCACCCTGCAGTTACAGCTTGTTGAAGAAATCCTTGCTCAAATATCAGATTGTCTCAAGGTAAAAACATTTCGAACAGTTATGAAGTTTCAGATGTCAAAAGTTGCAATATGTATATGACAAGTGGAAAAACAAGTGACACAGAGAGAAGTCCCTGGGGAAAAGAACAGAACATATTACAGTGGGTAACAACACTAGAGAAACACACAAACAGACAATAGCCAAAATTAAGCAGAGGAGGAACAAAATAGTGAGAGATCACCCTTGGCAGGAAGATAGAAAACAACTGGCAATTCACCAGAAATCTTACAATATTCAGGCTTCTAGTCAATAGCCACTAGTGGGTCACTAGATGCTGCCCAAGTGGTCAGGGATAACCAAAGGCAGGATCAGGTCTCTTCTGGTGGAGGATAAGAGAGCTGCTGCAGGCACTGAAAGAGGGGTAGCAGGTTTCCTACTCAGCTGATATTTTGCTCTCAGCACTAACCACCATTGTTCACCTTCTTGGCTTGCATTACAGCCCCACTGTGCCCATGTCTGCTTAGTCTGATTGGCTGGCCAGCTACTACAACTACTACTGTCTGCCTGCCATATTTGCTCTGAAAAAGTAGTCTTTGGTGGGGGTTTTCCATAATGCAACTCTGTTGGGGAAAGTTAAATACCTCAGGAGGGCAACAGTGCATAATGGCCAGTCAATGTTGGCTTGCTCCCAAGATTCATAAATTCAGCACATAGAAAGAGAAAGAAATCTATATGTAATCAGGCATATCCATTAGATGTTAATGTAATTATGCACTAAGTGTTTCAGTCACATGGGGAAGGTATGCAGCAGAGCATATATATGCTTTCTTTATTTGAGTGAACACACTTAATATGCAAACAGCAGAAGTGGGGTGCATCATATCAGGATGGGTTTAGGAAGCCTGAGTCTCCTTGCCTCCTTAAATAGCAAACCTATCTGACTATAATGTAATAAAGTCTTTGGTGATTGGGGCAGAACATAGAGAGAGTGGCAGCCATGAGACAATTCCTTTGTTCATTAGATGCCACTGTTCAGTTGACAAGCTGGAAGGAGAGACCCTGCCCCTACCTTTATGCACTCAGAAGTTATGGAGGAGTGGAATCCTATAAGTGGTGGCATGAAAGCAGAAGGTTGGTGATAAAATAATGGTCTTATTTATTTATTGCCTTCAAGTCAGTGTTGACTCCTGGCAACTGTCTGAATAAATCTCTGCAGTTTTCAAAATAATGGTCTTATTCATTCATTCATTCATTCACTCACTCACTCACTCATTTATTAATTTATTCTTTGATTGCCTTCAAGTTAGTGTTGACTCCTGGCAACTGCCTGGTTAAGTCTCTGCAGTTTTCAAAATAATAGTCTCATTCATTCATTCATTCATTCATTCATTCATTCATTCATTCATTGCCTTCAAGTCTGTGTTGATTTCTCGTGACTGCCTGGATAAGACCCTGCAGTTTTCTTGGCAAGATTTCAGAAGTGGTTTGCCCTTGCCTGCTTCCCAGGGCTGAGAGAGAGTGACTGGACCAAGGTCACCCAGCTGGCTTCGTGCCTAAGGCAGGACTAGAACTCACGGTCTCCTGGTTTCTGGCTTGATGCCTTAACCCCTGCACCAAACTGGCTCAGGCAAATACTGATAATAGTAACAATAGAGACTGAGCCAGTTAGGTGTAGTGGTTCAGGCATCAGGCTAGAAACCATGTCAAAAATTACTGTTTAGCCAGCAACTGTGTACTTGCAAAATAATTCTTCAGGACAAGTATTTACTATTCTAGCATGTGGAAAATTAAAAACAAAACAAAACACTGCCAAATGTCTATGAATTATTTACTTAATGGATCAAATAATTTGATTAATTCTTAATGCAAATCATTCATTATTTAATGGAGAAATAATTTCAAGGTTGGAACAATGATGCAAATACTTGGACGCAAAGGAAATTGGGAGTTGGAGACAAGCTCAAATGACATACAAGTTAGTGAGTATGTCTGTCTTGTAAGCCAGGCTGACGCTACCCGGCTATTTCCTCTTCTCCCATTCCAATAAAAAAAAAAGAAGTAAATAATCAGTTCTACTGGAACAAGACCCACACCCAGAGGCTTCAGTAATTCTAGAATTACTGCAATCAGTAGCGGATCCAAGATGCTTCTGAGGCTGGTCTTTAAGGTACAAAACCAGGGCTGTTCAATTTACAAAGGTCACCAAACAATTGCCAAATTCAGATAAGCAGTGCACTATGCAAGTGCTGAACAGCTGAATACTTGATCAAAACTATAGTAGCCATTGTGTCCCACACCATTTAAAAAATGTTACCCACCTCCCCAAAGTGAATAGAAGACAATTAGGCCCACCCATTTCATTCATATCTATTTAAATAAAAAATAGCTAAATGTGCTTTGGGTGTATTCACTCACATTCAGCATAAACCAAGAGGGCAAACCTCATAGAACTTACTAATTTTATCTTTTTGAACCAGGTCGTGCATACAAAATACACTAACACCTAATACAGCATACTGACAGAGTGTATTTCAACACACAAATATTACCATTTGTTTTGTCAAGACTTTATAGGGCCTTTGGAAATTAATCTGAATTATTTGCTTCAGGGTAGCAAGATAAATGGCTTTTATGTCAGTAATTCTGATGAGGAATTATTGTAACTTATAACTTGCTCAAGGACATCAGTGAGTTGGATTTTGTTCATTGGTTTTCATTTTTTAAAATATCTACCTTGCTTCACCTTATACAATAACTCAACGTCACTTTAACTACTTTTAAAGCAATAAAATAGTCCGAACATATAAAAAATGCACACCTACTTCTCTACTATCATGGCTGCACTCTTAGATCAACAGTCTAGCCCTTCTCTCTATTCTTCTTAAGGTGACAACCAAACAGAGGTTCTTTTTGGTAATGGCACCCCTTCCTGAAAACTACCTCCAAAGAAGCTTGCCCCACACTCGTACTGATATATTTTGAGTACCAGGCAAAGTCCTTTTCATTCTCCTCAGCATTTAAATTTGAGACATTTTAAATCTTGCCAATAGCTCTGTTCCATCTACCCATTTGTATTGTTGTGATATAAGTATGTAAATAGTTTTTAAACTAAAAGCAGAACTGTTTAAGATGAATCAAAAACATGCTCTTACAGAAGGATTTGAAGGGAGGGAGGGAGGGAGCAAGGGAGGATAGGAGGGAGAGAGGGAGAGAGGGAGAGAGAGAAAGAGAGAGAGAGAGAAAGAAAGAAAGAAAGAAAGAAAGAAAGAAAGAAAGAAAGAAAGAAAGAAAGAAAGAAAGAAAGAAAGAAAATAGAAAAGTCATATTGACTAAATCATATGGCATTTCATTTGATTATAGCCACTACTGAGAAGTCCCAGACCTTCTAAACTAAAATCTATTGTTTTAAATACTGCCCCACTCACATAGATTTTCAAGGTTGTATATGAATCAACTGGACAAGAAGGACCACATTTAAAAGTACCAATGTAGTGAGAATATATTATAAAAATAAAGTTTGAAATATTTTCTGTATTGTCTGCTACCCTGAGATGCTTTATTATTTTGAGCACCCAGACCTAGAGGTATTGCCTTTAAAAAAAACACTAAAGCTGAAACCCAGCAAAATGCTGAGTCTCAGATTTAACATATGATAGGTGTGAAATGATAATTAAAAGGTACACAGTGGTATGGATTCTGAATGAAGAAAGTAATTCAAGGATAGAACATTTGCTTTGATGGCAGTTCTCTATGACATAACTTTTACCCTTTCAAGAGTTTTGAAAGTTTTATTAGGAACTGCATACTGGTCTCATGGATGTAATGGATTGTTTATCAGCACTAGGTTCCCCAACCTGCCCACCCACCCAAAGTAATATGAATAACATGTATATAATTATTGAATCTGGGAATAATTGTATTTTTACAAAGAGTTTTAAAATCAAATTAAAATCATGCTTCAAAATAAACCATTTATTTATCCAAGGACTCCCAGCTTGATCATCATTCTAGAATGATGATTTATTGGTCTAAAATAACCTTCTTTAACAATGTGCCCTGCTGCTTTTGCAGTTGTATCCCTAAACAAAAGGGCCCAATTCCCATTGCTTTGTTTAAACTTCCCCCACACTGATATCTAATAACCTTTTTTCATAATAATTTTATTAAAGTTTAAAAATAGAGATAAAAACTAATACAAACTAAGAAAAGTATAAAAAGAAAAAAAGAAATAATAAAAAGTGCAAAAGGAAAATAAGAAAACAAAAACAAAAAGGGGGGAAGAAAAAGAAAAAATATATCTAAAGAAAAAAATAATATATAAAGAAATGACTTCCCCTTTCATCAAGACAAGAACAAACAATTTCAGTAACTTATCACCTTCTTTAACATTTCAACCAAAGATCTCTTCATCCTGTATCTCATCTTTTATCTGTTAGTAAATAATAAAACCTCATTGTTCAATCTTAATCAGCAAAAGTCCATTAAGAGTTACCAGAAATAACAATATATATAACATTAAACAGGTAACTCAGTTTCATTTCCTTTACTTTACACAGTAACTTATCATTTTCTCTAAAAATACAAAAACATCTCTTCTTCCCATATTTTATCTTATATCTATAAGCAAACCTATAAAAGATCATTGTTCAAACTTAATTAAAAAAATCCATTAAGAGGTATCAGAAAATCTTAATCTTTAAACCCTTCAAATAATATCCCACAAATTAATTTCTTATCATATTCTCTTTGTCTCCTCTCAGAAATTCCTTCACAAATTTAGCACTTTATTTCAATTTTAACATCATAACCCATCACTTTCTCTAATCACAAAACAAAAATCTTTTCTCCCCTTATCTTATCTAATAGCAAATCTTTAAGGTCTTGTCATTCAGTCCCGGTCAAGAAAAATTCATTAAAAACTACTAGAAGAAAAAGCATCATATATTTTAACCTTGATCAAACAAACCAACTTTATAATCCTTCTTTTTGGTTTTAAAAGCCTTGATGTTTATTCCTTATAAATAATGTCCCAAAAATTTCTTTTCATTCTCTCTTTATCTTTTCTCAGAAACTCCTTCTTAAATGTAACACATCTCTTTTGTAAATCCAAAATAAGAAAGTTCTCTAAGTCACTCTTCTGTGTTGAAATCCACACATCCAAGTCACTCTTCTGGTTTATTATTTGTATGTCCCTTTTAGCTATTAAAACACCAGCCAGTTTCATTTGTAAGTCCAGTGTAGCATCTTTATCAATATCATTCTCTTATTCTATCATTTTTAAATCCCTATCCAAAACAGCCTGAATCTCAATTGTAGCCTCTTATCTCCTCTTTCAAACCCATTTTTATAGTATCCATTTTATATAGACACTGTTGCCAAATATCCTTGAAATCTTCCAAAGTTAAAATACTTTTCTCCATTCTGTATTAGTGGGTCTTCTCATTTAATTGTAATCTTCGGTTCTTTGTTGTCGCCTGTAGTAACCAGCCTTTAAGGTCTACTTTTATCATGTTTTTTTCTAATCCACATCATTTTCCCATGGAAAGATTTCTTACACTTAACTTCAAGATCCTCATATATTTTAATAGGGTTTTGAACAAACCACAGGAAGGATTCTTATCATTAATTTCAAAACCTTATTTCCAGTCAGTCTAACTCCTTAGTTCATTTATAACTTTCCAAAATCAATGTTCTAATCACACTTTTGCTATCTATTTCCAAACAAAAACATTTTTATTTAAGTTCTTAAACTTACACGAAACTTCTTTCATTGAGGATTGAAAGAAAATCACCCAGTGAAATAAAACTTGTCTTTCTGAAGGTTCTTAGTATCCAAAAAGCAATTTACAAGTCATTTACAGAAGCAATTAAGAAAGGAAGTGAGCAAACCCAGTGTCTTTTTGAAGGCTCTGAATCATGGCTTGGGCAAGCTGACTCTCCCAGCTCCCAGAGCTCTAAAATCCACCAGAGACCAACTGTTTTATGGTCTTGTCATGGGAAGCCTCTGTAAGGAGCCCTATGGGTGATCCCAAGACCTCCCCTTTCTCCAGGAAAGAATTTCAAGGTGCCGATCTGTTTGATGGCTCCTCGCTCTGCCATAGTTGTCAGCTCTGCTGAAAGTGAAGCTGTCTTCAGTTCGCCATTGCTTCCCTGGAAATCTGATATCAAATAACCTTTTAATTACTTAGAAGAGAATGTCAATCTTGAAAGTAAAAAGGTTGCTCATGTTCACTTTTGATCCTGTTATTTTACACTGATGAATCAATGATGCTGAAAAAAATTGGGCAATTCCCTCATCTTTAGCAGTCACAACTAAAAGTAATTTCACATATCTAATTTGTTTCACAAACATGTGTTTCCCCCAAGTTCACATGGCCCCCCAACCCTGCTGTCTTTCAGGAAGGCCATAAAGACTTGGTTTTTCCATGAGGCCCTGGGCTGTGTGATTTTGTGAACCCACAATACATTATGATAGTTTTAATTTTTTGTATTCCCTGGATGGTTTTTTCCTGTTTTGCTGTTCTTCTACTGTTAGATGGTGGTTTTAACTTGTCCAGTATGCTGCCTTGAGTTGTTTGATGATTAGGTGATGATCAAATTACAAATCCAATAAGTTGGTAGATAGGTAGGTAGCTCCATATTCAAAAGTAAGTCAAGGGGCTATAACGGTATGTGGGAATGACTTAGGGAGAGAGGGGGAAGAGCCCCAGCCAAAGGAACAGCCAGACAAGAGGCAGCTTATCCTGCAAAAGGAATGTGGGAATCAGATTGTTCTCTGCCTAGAGAGGTAGTCCAGACAGGAAGCACAACCAGATGGACGAATTCTACTTTATTGTAAGGTTACATTAACAGAATCTTAGAAGTCTGAAAGTACATTTCTCCCCCATCACCTTTACAGCCCAAGAAACTAGGGGGTCTCTTCTGAGATGTTTGCCATGTCCACATTCCTTTTGTGGGCCAAGCTACCTCTTGTCCCACTATTCTCCTGGCTGTGGCTCTTCCCCTTGTCTCCCAAGGTTATTCCCACATGCCATTACTGGAGCAGAGCATGGCACTTGGGAGTATAGATTCCAGAGTCCTGAAAGTCAGTCTTCACCCCTGGCAGCTGCCTGGACAAATCCCTGAAGTTTTCTTGCCAAGATTTCTGCAGTAGTTTGCCATTGCTTTCTTCCTAGGGCTAAGAGAGAGTGATTGGCCCAAGGTCACCCAGCTGGCTTTGTGCCCAAGGTGGGACTAGAACTCATGGTCTCCTGGTTTCTAGCCTGATGTCTACACCAGGCTACACCAAACTGGCTCCCTACTTAGTCATATAGGATTAAAAAAATAATAATAATCATCTGCTGGGCTCAGATTCCAAACCAATGAGTATCCCAGAGGAAATTGGGAAAACTTAGTAAATATTTAACCTTAACTTAAAGGATTAACATTAACTTAAATGTCATAGGAGTCACAAAGAAAACTAGTTTTTATTCAAGCCCTGAGCCTAATCCCCCCACCCCCCATCTCCAGATCAGCCAATGTTCAGGATGCATAGTAGCCCTCTTGACAGAAGCAGACAATTGTAAAATTTTAGTCAGTCCCCTAAGGGACTTACTAGTCACAGGTCATTGGCAGAATAAATGGAGGCTTTTCTGGGAAGTTTTCACCCCTGAAAAGACTTAACATAATGGCAAAAGAGGGTGTTAGTTAGCTAGTTAGTTGGCTAGTTATGCAATTACTGTCTCCCACATGTAGCTTCTGGTATCACTAATTAAAAGAACAACATAGTAGGTATCAACACTGAGTGAGATCTCTTCTGGCAACATTTGACTGACATTAACCCAATATTCAAGTAGGTAAACTAATGCAGAGTTGCGGCAAAACTAAAAGATCTTTAAATGACTTGCAATCAGTCACCAAGGATGTTTGTCAGCTGTTTAATAAAATGGATCAGTTGCCTTTTCTAAACTATAGCAATAGATAACAAAATGTGAGATAACAAGGTAAAGGATTTGGAAGAAAGAGCATGAACTGCCTTCTATTCTGGCCTCCAAATGAAATAACAGGATTCAGAATCTTTCAATGTTAAGTCTATTTATGTCTTTTGCACCAGGTTCCAAGTACTGATTTTTGGAATTCTAGTAAAATAGTCTGAAGCTACTTGCCTGTGCAATACATACCACCAGCCCTGAACCAACGAGCATGACTCATAACAGTGAGTTCACATGATTGTTGCAAAAAGCACAACTCTAACCAGTCATTTATATATTGGAAATAATTTTCCAGAGACAACCAAACTTTTTTTAGAAAAGAATTTATTATTGTGTGTCAGACAATCTGAAACAGATGTTGAAAGGAAGGAGAAAAGTGATATAGTGAGTAAACCTATTGGGAGGAATAGAATTATCACCCTTCTGGTAGAAGAGCAAATGGCTACTTCACAAGAAGACAGAGGCTAAAAGGGGGCACTAAGCAGAAAAAAGATGCTAGACTGATCACTATACTTTCTTATCGAAGGATTAATAGGCAATCAGAGTTACCTTAACCTATGTACGCTTTATTCACTCATAAAAAATTGATGATATTGCTTGTCTGTCTTGCCACAATAGCACATTTCCTAATGTGTGTTTCTCAGTTAATAATTGTCTGTCAGGCAGCTGATTGGAGACAAGGCCAGTGAAGGCAAGTCAAGATTAATTGCTAGTTGTAGGGAAGCAATGCTGAGGGTGGAGCTGGGGGAGAGAGAGAGAGGGAGTGTAAAGCATGTCATTGTATGTGGCTGCCCCTCTCTGGAAAGCTGATTACCCTGCAGTTGCTTTCTAATATCAAGGTTTTTTGTTCACTTCATCCCCTTGAAAGAGTGAGTGGCACTCAGAAACTCTGCCCTCTGAATAATTAATGTCTTCAGTGTGAGCAGCTGTGGTGCAAGACACCTACCATTTTGTAAACAGTGGATTGGCTACATGTAATTTTCTGGTTTTGAAGCAATGTCATAGATTTAGTAATATTTTTTCCCCAAATCCTTGAGTTCTCATTTCTGAGGAGTTAACATGTGGAACATTATGATCATTTGTTTGCCAGAAGCTTTGACTCCATGTCACCAAGTAGACTTGATTCTACTCCCTGGTTTAAAATGGAGCATGTTTGTTCCTTGATTATATTTTTATTTTGCCCAATGAATATTTGCTAACATATAAGGAGTACCTCCAGTCAATCGATGGCAGGATTTCGTGTCCTCTTTGTTTAACGTTGGTTCTACTTTGTTATTTCTTTCTTGCCATATTTTGGGGAGCTTCCTATAAAGACCTGAACTAGAATATGCTGTAGAACTTAAAGATCTCAAATATCTGTTTCTGTACACCAATGGTGGGTTTGCTGCTTTGACAACTCTGGACAGCATTCAAATTGAAAACTGAAAAAATAGAATGACATCAGACAATGTGATAGATAGATAGATAGATAGATAGATAGATAGATAGATAGATAGATAGATAGATAGAACCTGCCCCTCCTCATGAAAATGCTAGTAATTTGTCCACATCAGTCTTGTTAAATTTTATAAAATATCTGTAGATTTTCAGCTGAGTCTTATGTCCTGAGCAAACAAAAAGGGAGAACAAAGAAGAGTTTGCCAGTAGAGTTCAACAAGTAGAAGAAACAAAATATGTTGGATGACCAAAGAAGCCAGGTCTTCTTAGGGATTCAACTGTCTCAGAGATTTAAAAAGACCTTTAAAATCCTTTTCCTTTTTGTTAAAAATAATTTATTTTGTTTTTTTATGGTCAGTCTTCTTTCAACAATATACTGATCATTAACTGTACAACTTTTGCAATTTCTCTGTCCACTAACTGTTATTATATCTTTGTATTAATTTTTTCTGTTTTGTTGCTTGTCTATTAAAAAATATTATTTAAAAACTGTAAGAGGTAAAAGTTCACCCCTTGAATACTTGATTTTTTTTTTTAAAAAGCAGGGGGAGAGTGTTAGCCTGAGAACTGCTGATTGCCTATTGTAGGCGATTGAGTAACTGCTTCCTGCTGAGTAAGCAGAGACTGTAGGAGGAATATAAAGTAGCTAAGTTCCAGGGAGTGAATGTACAGGGAGAAGACAAGAGGAATGCTGCATACAGGGGCGTCTGTGGATATGGGGGTGTCAAAAAGTCAAGGCAGCAGCTGTGAGTATGCAGGTGAAACTCTTTCCCTTTTTTACATGTATTATAGCACATGTTAAAAAGGGGCAAGACTTAAATCACATGGTTGTGGCTGCCATCTTGAGATTTGTTTTAACCATTCTTTACAGCTTTGTATGAATTTTTGCAAGAATACCATGATACTAATATTTCAAGAATGCATCAGAGGATTTGCTTTAAAGGTCTGTGGTCCGAGCTGTCTAGCTGAAGGATTGTTAACCCTTGTAATACACAAGGACTCATAGCAATTTGCTTGGCCAAAGCATGATGGTGAGTTTGATCAGGTGAGTTATAAAGAGGAAGTTGTGGAAGTTGGAGATGAAAACTCTAAAGGTATTCAGATAAAGGTGTATGCATTACAGAATAGGATAGATATGTTGCCTTTAATATGCCTATTAAAGCCTAAATTAAAAGTCAGGAAAGACTCAAAGTTAATGGTTGTTATTGTGTATACATTACTGATCTCAATGGGGAAAATAAAGAAGATTAACTGGAATTTTTAGTCCAGAAAGGTAAATATTTAACAAAAGTAACAGAGACCTGATGCAAATGACTCCATGATTGGAATAGAGCCCTTGAATGATATAACTTGACCAAAAGGAATAGAGGCAATATAAAAGGAAGATGAGTTGCATTGTATATTAAGTGTCTCTAAACCTGCTTAAAAATCTAAGTGAATTAATTTGATGATTAATTTGGTATACACACATACTTCTGTTATTGGTGTCTACTATTGCCTACCCAACCAAGGAAAAAGTGTGAATGATGCTCTCTAAAAGCAAATTGCAGATCTCTCAAAGAGGAATAAAGTTGTAGTGATTGAGGATTTTAATTACCCCCAACATCTGTTGGAAAACATATTCTGCCAAGCATAGTCCTTCCAGGAACTTCCTAACTTGTGTTGCTGACAATTTCCTTCTTCATATGGAGGAAGAAGACACAAGAGAATTGCTACTGAAGTCCTGAGGAAATGGAAATTGTAGGTACTGTACATTGAACGAAAATAGTTATGTAATGCTGGAGTTCTCACTTGCAAGGGAAATTAAAACTGAGCAAGTCTATCTATCTATCTATCTATCTATCTATCTATCTATCTATCTATCTATCTATCTATCTATCTATCCTGGCTTTCAGAAAAGCAGATTTTAATAAATTCAGTTTATAAATAGGATTTAATAGCAGGAGAAGCTAATGGAAAAGCAGCTTAAGATAGGTGGAAATTCCTACAAAAGGAGGTGCAGAAATAATTCCAATGATGGAAAAATAGAATATAGCAGAAGAAGCTCAAGTGACTACACAAAAACTTTAATGAAAACCTGAAGCAATACACACACACACTTTTTTTTCTTTTTTCTTTTGCTTCAGGTTTTCATTCATATATATGAGATGAACAGGGTATAGGACACCAAGGAAGAGAACCTGCAGGAAGCTGGTGACTGAAGTTACAATATAAAGAAAGCTAAAATTCGAAGTAATCTGGAGTTAGTGAGAGAAGCCATCAATAACAAAAATCTTTTTCAGAGAAGTGCAAAAGAAATAAATAAAATGAAACTGTACAAACTGCTCAGTGAAGATGGCAAATGCTAACAGATAGCAAAGAAAAGACAGAGCTACTCAACCTCTATTTTATCTGAGTCTTCAACAAGATGTTATTTGTTCCTCCAGGCAACTATGAAGAGGTGGATGAAGAGACATAATTGAAAGTTGAGTTTGATAGAAACATGGTCAGCAAACACTTATTTACCTTGAATCACTTCAAATCTCCAGGGCCAGATGAATTACATTTAGGATATTGAAAGAATTTGCTGTCAGTCTATCTGAAATGTTATGTCTTGTCTCTGAGAAATCCCAGATTATTGGAAGAAGGCAAATATTTTGTTTATTTTCAAAAAAGAGGAAAAGGAAGAATCAGGAAACTATAAATCAGTCAGACTAATATCGATACCTGGGAATATTCTAGAGCAGATCACAAAGAGTTTGATCAGTAAATCAAACCTTCAAAACAATGCAGTAATTACCAGAAGTCAGGAAGAACTTTGTGAAGAACAAGTCTCAACACATAACCTGTGACTTCCTTAGTAGATACTGAGAATTTGATAAACATAGCATATCTTGATTTCAGTAAAGCATTTGACAAAGTCCCCCATGACATTCTGATTAACAGTTAACTAATTAAGTGGATACATAATACTAAGATAGTATTCAGAGAATATTCACCAATGCTTCCTCATCAAACTGAAGTATTGAGTGAGGTGTCTACAAGTATTACTCTTGGGCTCCAGACACTTCAGCATTTTTGTTATGTGGATGAAGAAATTGATAAATTATTAAATTTGCAGATAACATAAAATTGGATGGTATATCTTATACCATACAGGCTAGAAATAAAGTTCAAAATAATTTTGGTAGGTTAGAGAAGTAGGCTGAAAATACCAGAATAATATTTAACACAAAAGTACAAAGTTCTTCACTTAGGAAACAGAAATCATATGCACAAGTGCAAGATGGGAATACTTGGCTTGGTAAAAGTACTCATGAAAAAGATCTTGGAATAACAGTTGATTGCAAACTGACCATGATGTGGATGCAAAAAAGGCAAATGCTATTTTAGGCTGCATCAACAGAAATAAAGTTTGTTAAGCGCTGGAAGCAATCATTCTATTTTATTGTACACTGATCACGCCCCAGTTTGAGTTCTGGGAATCACAATTTAAGATGGATTCAGACAAACTGGAGTAGTTTCACAAAAGCACAATGAGAATGATTAGGGGATTAGAAATGATTAAGAAAGATCAAAGGCATTGGAAATGTTTAGACTTTAAAAGATAATATTGAGGGGAGATATAAAGCATTATTTAAATACCAAAAGGATGTCACCCAAGAGTTCAAGTCCTGTTCCCTATCATTCTCTAAGTTCTGGACTCATCTTATGTCTTTTGTTCCTATTAAATTCTGAGGTATATGAAAAATTGAGAAACACAAAGCAGTGGATCAAATTAATTCAGTCAGAATTTGAGTTATATTATGGCTACAGATTTCCAATACATAAATATTGTCTGAGAAGATAGACAGACAGACAGATAGATATTAATCATGCATGTCTTTAGCTTAGATTTTTAAGCTTTTTTTTTTAATCAGTTATTTAACAACAAAAGTTGATGTGGTCTGTTGCATTACCTGCAGTACACTATGCAAATTGATAGTATTTGATAGAGTCACCTTGTGTGAGATGGGTGGCTATATAAATATGATAAATAAATAAATTTTGTTCAATTCAATTGAGTATTGATTTACATTATCTAGGAAACTGATGCCTGGTATCTTCCCAGAACAGACTAATCAAAAGAACACTGGCTTGAATGCCTTCAATAATAATGATGATGATGATGATGATGATGATGATGATGATGATGATGATGATGATTTTGTCAAGTCAATTTGAGCTCTTCAGGGAAAGCATGCAAATTTTCTAGTGCTGTAGCAAAACCCAGATTATCATACATTGTCCTTTGCCTAAACTACCATTGATGAAATGTGTTTGCTTGAGATTAACTACAAAATGCATAGTCCCCTCCCTCTCCTTCTCTCTATCTCTCCTTTATTAAGAATAATGGGGATATATTCAAACAAATTATCTTGGAAACATATATAGAGCCTGCTGAGTGAATGAATTTTCTCTTGACAGCCACACTATAGCTCTGGTTGCTGAAGCCATTGGCATATACTAGCACGTTGGGAATACATGCCAGAATACTTCCTGTGGTGTTGTTGAGGATATACTGTACCTGTGACAAATTCTGAAGTTTGGATGGCAGTTAGAACATTTCTTCTGGGCAGTTTGCAGCTTAGCTAGTATTAGTTTCAGCAGAAGTGCATCTATTCAGTGTACTACTGTGCATTTCTTTTAGTATAAGAGCACTGGCAGACATCATGTGATTTCCCACCGTGGTTTTTCAATAAAATACTTCATCTATGACATATTCTTACCATAGCCACTAGTGACATAATTGTCCCTATGTGACTATCCTGGCTCTGAAATATTTTTTTCTTATTTGTATTTCCTTCTCCATCATGAGCAACTGAAAAAGGCATGCCAAACACCAATAAGTAGGGGTAAATGTACTGTAAACTTCATTTTTTAAATCTTAATGAGTGTCTTAAATCTATCAGTCTTAAATTACCTATTTTCCTTATCTCCTATTGGCAGAAAATCATTTCTCTATTAATCAGCAGTATAATCTTGGAGGGATTCTCTTGGACAGCACATAGGTCACAAATTGGTCATATGTGTTAAGGAGATACAAAATGGTGGCCAAAATACTAATATAAATGCTGATGGGAGCGAGTTACTTTTTTAAAAGTATGTTTTAAGGTCTGTTATTTTGCTTCCCCCAATAATCTGTCCCTCTGAGGAAATCTGGTAAAAATAGTCCCAAATTCTGTCTGTGATTAATCTGGATAATGCTGAGAATCCATTAACATTTCACTCAGAAACAAATAGCTGAATAGTGATTGTGATATAGTAACCAAGCAGTGGTGATTTATCTAGAGCTATCACACATACCCATCCTCTTTTTTGTTGCGAAAGCTTGGACTAATTTTTGCCAACTTCAGGTCAACTTTCCCATTTTAACCAATTTTGAGCCAAGCTGCCTTATCAAATAATATACAGTATCTCCTAATGATCAAATGATTAGAATATATGTTGAAAGTGTCTCACCTTGAATGCAGCAGCTTGTGAAAAGACTGTCATCTCCTTTCACACTGAAAAGAATCCAGGCAGCTTTAAAAATTAAGGCAAACTAATGGATTTCTTAGGGGAATAACAGCCTTGCTTTTTTCTGCCAATTGGTCAATGCACTGATTAAAATAAATATTATTTTACCTTTGCAGACCATAATTAATGAAATAACAGTTTCTTTTATCTGAAGTTTCTTTTTTTGGAATTATTTTAAATCCAGTTCCTGGATCAAGACCATTGTTTTCTTGCCATCAGCACAGATATTCTTTCGTATGATAAACTCAGATTAAATCATCCCCATTTTAACCACTAATCATTGAATTATCATAGAAATTAAAAATGACTCTATGATCCCCAGAAAAATTATGAATAAACAATATGTCTACAAGTTGGGAGGAAATATAAATTTACTTGAAAAACTGTAAGAGAAAAGACCAAAAGAGGTATACCATAGTGATAGGATTTTCTCATGTACAAGAAGGCAGTATTTATATAGACTATGTAACTTATTTGCTTGGTTGTTATTCAACATACATAACTTCTTGCTAGAAAATAGTTGAAGGATTCCAGGAGTGGGAAAGAAAGTGTAGATATATGTATTAAGGACAGGACCCCACACTAAACCTTAGTGGACACAATGAGGTCAACATTAATACAGTATAGTTGGAATTAAGCTAACTTCCAAATTTAAAAGAAACGATTCAGTCTTTTCTGTGCCAATCCCATGAAAGCCTCTAGATGCATAGCTATCCTTAATTACATGAGTTTAAACAGGAATAAAGGAAGCCCTGAAGGAATTTTTAAAAATGACTGAGAATTTTTTTAAAGAATGAAGAACAGGGAGACAAAATAAATGGATTGGTGAACAGCAGGACTTCCTCTTCAAGCAATTAGTTCAGAAATCCAGTAAGGATGAGAAAAAACTCAGTGAGGGAGCTATAGTAAGATGGAGTGATGGCAGAAGAGATGGCACAAAAAGAGAGAAGAGTGACAGGGAAGGAGAAGAGCATTGGTAGACTTTGGAATGTGAGATAAAGAAGGAGAATATTTACTCTTGTAAATTGTATATTCCCTGCCCTTTATTGGTTCTTGTTTTGCACACTGTTAGCATACCAGTGTGGATAGAATACCCCAGAAGCCCTGGATAGAAAAATGGTTCTACACCTTTCACTTAGCCTCACTGATTTCCATAACTTTAAGTACATGTAACTTTACTGGACCATATTTATTTTTATTTATTTGTTAGCTGTATATCTTCTTTTGTTCCACTTCGCAAGGCAGCATACATAGTGCTCCCTCCTACCTTTTTCCTACTATAAGGTATACTGGACTAAGAGAGAGAGTGCATCCTACTCTTCTGCTAGAACTTGTTTAATAAGACAGTGCACAGTTTCAGATTTAAAGCAGAAAGGTTCTTCAGAGACTAGCAATTCTAAGAAAAAACATAACTGCTTTAAAGAGTTGCAGACAGATGCTATATCTGCTCTTTCATGTGTTCTTAAACATATTTTTGCTTCCAAATCTGCTCCAAATGACACTCTACAGCCTATTGTTTAGTTAGTTTGACCTCTCATAAGAAGGAGAAACAGACTCATTTTGATTTATACTGCTGCTCTTTTGTAATCTGGTTTGCTTTCTTGTGTGATCCCCTGCGCCTTTCCCTTTTATTCTTACTCTTCCACAATTCTTCATTTATTTGTATCTGCTATAGTCCATTAGTATTTGTGTCCAGTTTGTCAGCAGTTCTTTCAATTTAATTTTTCCCCAAGTTTTCTAAAAGAGAAAATTGCTGTTTTCCTTCTACTACATGTCTAGCTTTACCTTGTTTTCCACGGTGTGAGTCTTCTTTGCTGCATGCATGGATCTGTGCTTTGCTTTGTTGCGTATAGTTCAGACTATATACACTTTCCAGATATTTTACTTGTGTTTTCCAAAAGAAGAAACCTTTTCAATGAGCCTTGTCAATAAGCCTGATAAGGAAATCTCCAAAAGTAGTGTACTTTTTCAATCTTTAATAATAATTTATTTTGATTTTTTTAAATTTTATTTTTAAGTTAGAGTTTGAATCACATTTTATTGTCTTTAAAGCTCAATTCTCAAATTTAAATATGAACTTGGCTGAACATACCCTGGAAATTATATTTATTAAAATGATTATTGATTTTATTTAGATTCTGTGTGTATGATTGTTGCCTTTCCTTGTTTCTCCTGCTTCCCCCTTTTCCTCAGTATATCCAATTTTATATCTTGAAATTTGGGTATATTGTTTAAAAAGGGAATTTCTTTTTCAAACCTAATTCTTGCACAATTTTGCAGAGTTCTACAGCTAACTCTTAAGTTCTCAGGATTTTTACAAAGGTTGTGGAGTTCTGTATTTTCTAGGCATTGGCAATACCTTCCTTTTTATCCTTTGTCCTAGAGTCCTTAATAGAAAAGCTAAGAATCTCCCAGCTTGAATAGACTAGGGTGTGTCAGGAGGTCCAGCTTAAATGATGGCTTCATTACATGAATAAAGATCTGCTTATAGGGTAAAATCATCCCAGGTCTGAGCAGATTTTTCAAAGTATGTTAAATCTTGGAGCAAAATAAGATCATTAAAAATGCACTTATAATAGGGGAAGAAGGAAAATGTATCCCAAAGAAAAAGTCAGATTAAAGACTTCAAAAGCCATCCGTAGCAGATAAAGAGAAAACGATATGGGGAATTATGTTTCTATATGCAGAGAAATTTCAGAACTGATTATAAACAGGCCTCTTCTGATGTTTTGAGAGCTACACCACACAAACATTCTGTGGATAATGGGCCTGGAATCAGTACAAATCTGAGTGGGCCAGTAAAAGGGAGAGACTCCACACTAAGAATAGAAGGTCAAAGCAAAATTAACTTGAGTAGCTGCTAATAGATGCTTCAGCACATTCAGAATAGATACAGAGATTAAAAGGCATTTTGCAAGGATTTAAAAGACAGGACCATAGGTTGTAGCAGCAAAACAGCCATCAGCATGTATTTACTGCAAGAAATGTATCTCTACAGCAAACCTCTTTTCCTTATATGGGGCAAATAGGTTTCATCTTCAATTTACCAGGCAAGGACTTTAGCTACCTGGCTGTAGTAATGTGTTCTTCTCCTGACTTTGAGACAGAAGGATAATATGCTGATAGAAAAAGTGCTGCCTTTACAACTTACCTTTTATAACACTGCAGCAGCAAGGCTAGGCGTGTTGCTGCCCTCACAGAAAGCAACATGGGTTAATTTCAGGGCAATGATTAGTTCTCTTCTTCCAAGTCAGGGCAGGGAAACAGTCTGGAGGAACCAGAGAGCAGAGCCAAGCAGAAGTTCCAAGGTAGCTTGAAGGTCATCAAACCTAGGTTGAAGTCATCCATAAATAAAAAGAGGTTGACTGGAAGGAAGCTCTCAAGAAAAGAATCCAAGAAATGGAATAAACATTAAGACTTTCAAGAAAATGGATCACTATGTGATCCATTTCTATTCTTCAAATATTCAGGTAGCAAAATCATATTTCCAAAACATGAGTCTGAGAATTATTGCTCTCCTCTCAACACAGGCTTGATTCTTTCAAGCAAAATAAAAACAAAAATCAGAGTCAATAGTTCACACACTGAACTCACAACGCACCCATCTCAAAAAACAAAAATATGAAAGCAAGCACATATTGCTTCATCACCAAATCTTTCCTGAGATCTTTCTTGTTGCTTTTTTTTTAATGGGGTGTAGATAGAAAGAGAAGAAATTATATCAATAGGGAATTGAAAGAATTAATACAATAATGTTTAATAAATAAGAAGCAATCATAATCCCAAGGAGGCAAATTGTAGAACATGTTTCAAAAGCAATATAATTTCCTTTTATTTAAAGCAACCTGACATCTGGAGAAATGCAGACTTTGCTTTAGCTGAAAAAAGAGGGAACATCTGAGATGTTTTTACTTACCAGTGGGAATACTGACTTCCTGGTAGCCACATCACAAATGGGCATGGGAGGCTGGATGGGAGAGGGCAGTGCCACAGCAGATGGAACAGCTGGAGGAGGCTGTATTGTGAAAACATGTCCTCAACAAAGAGTAAGTAAGGCATTGTCATACCATGACAATGTGGAAGAGCCCTAGGTAGCTATACTCTTAATGTTACATAAAATAAATTATTTTGCTCAATTTTTTAATGGGCAATGCATAATCATTTGTGCTAGTGTGTGCTTCAGAATGCATGGAATGCATGCAAAGCATCTGATTTTGGATTATTAAACCAGGCTTTTTGGGGGGGGGGGGAGGATGTTTTCATAGCTATTTCAGAAGCTACTTCTGATTGTTACCATGTTGGTGAGGCTGCATATTTGTGTGTGTGTGTGTGTGTGGGCACGCGTGGGCATGCACCTTTGAGTCATTGTTAAGTCCTGATGACTCCCTGGACTAGTCCTGCAGTTTTCTTGGCAAGCTTTCAGAAGTGATTTGTCATTGCCTGCTTCCTAGGGCTGAGAGGGTATGAGTGGCCCAAGGTCACCCAGCTGGCTTCATGCCCAAGGCTGCACTAGAACTCAGAGTCTCCCAGTTTCTAGCCCAGTGCCTTAACCACTACACCAAGCTGACTGTCATAGGCTGCATTAACATTTTATTTTCTTCATGATGAAGCAAAGTGACTGTACATGCATGCACTATGACAGTTCAAAAAGGGATACTTAAATGCACAGTCCCACCTGTTTTGAAGCTCCTTCTTCAAAGGATTCACGCAACTCCCATTTGTACATGCACAAGGAGCTTAAAATAGACCAGGAACTGCCTGAATCAGGGCCACTAGTTCAAAGCAATGGACTCTCTAGGTCAGGGCTGCAGAAAGTAATATTCTTTCTCTCATCTAGACCCAAAGATGTGTCTCTTACCTAGTCCAACTATTACTATATAGGTCTATGTGACTCAGCCCTTATTCAATTTAAATTGAAGACTGGAGAGGGCATGATTTGATTCAAGTTTGCACTTCAAAAATTCAAGGGCAAACCAATATGATCTCAGCTGCTTTGAGATTCAGTTTGAAAAAAGATTCATCCATAGGCTCTAACAGGAAAACATCAAAATGCCTGCAGCTTTTTTTTCTCCCATTGCAGAATAGTATTAGGGATGGTAGATTCTTTAGGGGACATTAACCTTGCCAAGTTTCAATCAGACACCTTCAAGGATTTCACTGCAATAATTTTTGAACATTGCAATAATTTTAAGGCAGAGGTAACAAGAATTAGGAAAATTATTCAGCAAAAAGCCTATGGAACAATTGTGGGAACCAATGCACAAGGTGCCCTACCTTAACTCAAAACCAAATGTTTTCAAAACTTGCTTAAAGAATAATATCTTTCTGCCTCCTTTCCTGAAGACTGCCATTGTCTTGCCCTTGTGGGTGGGTGTACATTTGCCACTTCTAATCACTGGGCTTGGGGACTATGAAGAGGCTTTGCATAGCAGTTGGCAAGCTTGGTCTCTCCTAGGAAGGACTCTCTCATCACTGATTTTGATGTGGTGCCAGGCTAGGACAGGGTACACTGGCAAACCTTGGCCTTTTCTAGGCAAGCTTAGTTGTGTCAGGAATCTAACTTGTTGGCAATTGTCTATGTTAATTAGCAGAGCAGCAGAAGGAGGCCGCCACAGTGAGATGCAATGCCACAGAAATAAGCAAGCTACAAAAAAAGAGGCTGGCACAGAGGAATTATCATTTAGAGCCTTGCCACCACCACCTTCTTAAAAGGCGTAAACATTTGGCCAGTACAAGTAAGCATCAGCTTGGCACACTTTGTTAAGTAAGTTAAACCTGGCCCAGTCATGAAGAATTTAAAAGCAAGTGCCTTTTAGTGCCTACTATTGAACATAGTCAGCTTGAGAATACATTCACAACGCTGACCTGAACTCCCAACTTTGTTGGCAGGACCAGCATGGAAATATAACATTACATTAGCATAAGAGAGGAAAAAAGTTAAAGTTTGTGGCTGGCCACATTAAAGAAGTAGAGAACTGATGAAATGAATAAAGCCCAAAGCAATGTTAACCTGGCTCCCCTATAAGATGTCTGAAAGGCACATAATTTAATGAGGTGAAACACTTAATTGTCCAGGTATTCATGTTAATGTCAAAGAATCTGTCATACCATTCAACCTTTTCCTGCCACTATACACATCATAATATTGTATATTGACTGTAATGACCCCAGAAGCAGCAGAATCTGTGATGTGCTTCACAGTACTAAGCATTTTGCAGCCACTGATTTGATTCATTGCACTGAAGGACGCTGCTGAATCGAAGCATCCCTTTGAACTTTTGTGTAACTCTACTGATGTATTATTTGTATCTCAATCTTCCTCCAAGGAACTCATAAATTCAGAGCATTCCATTCATTTTCACATTTCCTAACAAGTAGGTTAGTCTGAGTGATGATGATGGGCTAAAAGTCAGAGAGTTAACTTCATGACTGAATAAAGGTTTTAACTTAGATCTCTTCAGTACAAATGTATCACTTCGTCTGTTTCTGACAACTGTCCCTAAATTAAAGGTCAGTTTAGAAAGTATCTCAATTCACTTTTACAAAGAGGGCCAACCCACATTTAGATATATTTTTAGAGAGGTGAGGAGCTTTGTTTATATATGCTTATTGAAGATCCACTTTCCAAATAAATGTTGGAACAAGAATTAGGAAAATTATTCAGCAAAAAGCCTATAGAAAAATTGTGGAAAACCAATGCACGAAGTGTCTTACCTCAACTTAAAACTAAATGTTTTCAAAAATTGCTTAAAGAATAATACCTATGTGCAGGTTGGTGAATATACTGAGTCTTTACTTGCTAATGGAGCTTTGCTATGGTACTAGAAGTTGTTTAAGCAGAATAATTGTAACAGAGCATTTTGTTACAGAGGCTGAGAATGGGGCTCTATGCTGGCTTATAGACCATAAACTCATTTGCAAGCCTGTTCTCTTTATTTTTAGCTTGCTTCCCCAATACTGGTTTATCACAAGTTATATTGGAAAACTTCACTGAAAACTGTACAGTAGACCTCGATAAATAAAAATCTATATCATTTTCTTGCCCCACACCCCCTGTGAATGGAAATTATCAAAGAAATAGACCAGGTTTTGCAAGCATCAATACTGTGATCCTCAGTTTCATATAAAGGGCATATCTAGTGTCATAGTAACACCTACCATCTAAAAAAAAATTTCATTTTTATGCCTCATCTAGAAATGTTTAATAATTTCTTTTACTGATGTTTTTGAGCAGATTTATTGTTGTTAAGTAGCAAAGAATATTGCATCTTTTCTTCTTTCTCCTTTTTAAAAAACGTTTCTCTAATTGCTGTCTGTACTTCCTAGTCTGAAAAAGCTCTCCAAAAGAAGTTCCAACCAACTGATTCAATTTCACTCTACTGTCCCTCTTCTTTGAAAACATTTTCAAAAATAATTTCTTTTTCAAAATGAATGGGGATGGTTTAAAAATGAAGAAAAAAACCCCCCAGTCTTTAGGTCAACTCTCCCAAAAGTGCTTCAAAAAAGTGCTTCTTTGTTGTACACCACCCAGAGTCACTTGTTTTGTGAGATGGGCAGCTATATAAATCTGATAAATAAATAAATAAAACATCTCCCAAAAGCTACAGTATTTTTATCTATTCATCTGGTGATCTGATCTTCAGTGTTTGATTCATGAGATGGGATACTACCCAAATATGTCAATTTGCTCATCATATGTAGGATATAGTCTCTGATAGTAATTTCTGTTGGAACATAAATCTTACCTAAAGTAAAATGATATAAAATGTCTGTCCCTTTCAGACTAATGATTAGCCCAAATCACAGATATGGCCCTGAAAGGAGATCCATTTATTACTTCCATGTCCTCTAGAGAATTAACTAGCAGGACAGAGTCATACTCAACCAAGCATTGCACAGCCATTTTGTCAATCATCTTAGATTTAAAGTTTAAAAGATCCTAAATCTATTCTTTCTTTTGTTGGAAACAGAATAATATAAAGAGTGCATGAAAGATTGGACCTCTGATTTACCATTAATTACAGAAGAAAGTTTAGAAACACATTCTTTCTCTATCATCAAATTATGTAATTATTTAAACTTCTGCTTGTCTTAACTGCCAAATCTTGTAGAATATAAATGAATGCCAGTTTCCTGCATTGTAAAATGAGTTGAAAAATTAGAAAGAACTCTTTAAAAATGTGCTGTATTCTCTTTATCTATTTTGAATCTGGTGGGAAGTATGAAAGATCAGCAAATGATTTGTATGATATGTAAGTAGAATTTTATTTTCTATGTGAATAAAGATTTATAGGCAATTCTCTTGATGCCTTTATACCTTTCTGCTTTTCACAATGTCAAATGCTCAGTTGACTTGTCTAGATTTAATTCCATATGCACCTTTCGCTCACAGTTATCCTCTGCATCCTTGATTTTATAGTCCTCAAGTTGCAAAGTCATTCTTATATACTCATGGTTCTCTCACATGAGTGGAACTGGTGTAACACAAAAGGGTAAAAATATCAAAGAAATGCAAATTGCTCAGTGTTAGTGCATGAATGTTCCTCTTTTGAAATTCAATACAGCTGCCTTGAAAGGATAAACTAGCACAAAAGCAGAAGTTTGTTTTCATGGAAAATTATTGTGAATATAATAAGAAAATTTAAAATAGTGTGAACATACCAACCATCTGGAAAAGGCTAGGATGGGTTAGGTGACGTCTCCTTACTAACAGTGGGGCACATCCATTCCTCAAACCTGGGTAACATATCTGGAAAGCTCTGTGCTATCAAACTTTTGCCGTGACAGAAGGCTTTAAAGCAAGGAATTCTAGGATGGATCAAATATACGCTTGGGTATTTCATATCTCAGCTACAATACTCAGAAACTGGCATAGTTAATTTCATCCATAGAAATTCATGGGCAACAATGAAATAAAGAACTGCAAGGAGAAAATGAAACAGAAAAGAAAAGACTTTCTCTCCTGGTCAAAGTAATCTGGCAAGATCTTGGAAATAAAGGGTCACCAATCACCCTATTCCAATCAAGATTGCTTTGTTAAGCCACCTTTTCCTTTGCTGTAAGAAAATAGAAAACTAATTTGTATAATTGTGATAATTCCAAAGAATGGATTTCAGAATGGTTGTCAACATTTTAGGTCTGTAATGAAATCACAATAGATAAAATGAAATTCTAGATTTTTTTTTTTAAGTAGCTGAATGCTTCCACCTTTCATAAAGTTATATTGGCTGCTCAAAAATCTGAGTAATGTAGCCAAACATTAATAAGATCTCATTCTAACATTATGTTTCCTGTTGTAATAAGGATTTTTCCCTGTGATTTTCTTTCCTTTTCTAGGAAGAAGATGCCTTTCTATAGTTTAGTAAAATGTTGAGCAAGATATTTGTCATCAGCCTTATAAATCTCAACTGGAATGGCCTTTCCATTGGACAGTGATTTAATGAGTTGTTCTGTTCAGGTATAAAAGATTTCTAATATAGGGGCTGTTTCATATTATACTAAGGTAATTATTCATCTTCCAAAATAATTTTAAGATAAAAGAGCAGTACTATTCTGGTCCATAACAGGAATAGATTCAAGGGACTGTAAATAATACATATGCTTACATGCAGCATAAACCTCTTTGCATTTCATGTGGCCAGTAGCTTGTAAGCCTTTTTACACTGTCAAATTTTCTACATTTCCGGTAAATTAATCTGTGAGATTTTGCATATATTCCATTAAAACAGGATGTTGTATTTCCTCCTTGTTGTGGGGGGTCTTATCCTTTTGTTCTATTGCCACCACTAAACCCGTTGAGGATTTAGAAATCTTCTAAGGCTCTAAGGTAATATAACTGGGTGGAATGTGGGGAAGATAAAGGATAGCACAAACACTTGGTTAATATAGGAACAAAAGAATAAATTGACTTTTATTTAATAACGTTAAAAGATGGGTTTTAAAACTGGTTTACTTGTTTCTATGAATTATCTGCATCCCATCAAAACTAATCTACTCTGCTCTACAATTATTCCTAATCTTTTTTCCATGACAGGGAGAGGTTTTCCTAGACTCTGAGCCTAGTTTCAGATCCAGTCTTAGTGCTATAACTTTATGCCTTTTTTCCTTCTTTATTTTTCTTAATCTGACTCTTAATTAATGGACATAGCTATATATCAGGTTCCATTACACCTCTTCTGACAACAAAGGATAGAAAGGAATCTTCCATAACTGCCATCTCATGTAATCTTCTTTCATTTCACCATTTTATAGATAATCTGGTCACAGATATTTAAAGATACTTTTGCATCCAAACCCTTTTATACTGATATATCTGTTTGGAAATGTAGCTTTTTTACCAATAACCTCTGCCTTTACTAGGACCATATTGAGTGCTAAATATGTTATTTATAATTCTGTACATATGGTTTGTATCTTGTTTTTAAGATATATTAGCTGCCCTGAGTCATTAATTTGAGATGGGCAGCCATACAAATTGAAATAAATAAATAAATAAATAAATAAATAAATATCAGTACCAGCATCTACCATAGCAATTAATGAGTTTTGACCAACTTTCGCTGTTTCTTTTAAAGAATCATTAATTTCCTCAACATTAATATGGAAATTCCACTCCTTTAAAAAACACTCTTCAGTTCAGGAGTTGCATCTTTTGTCATTTCTAGTTTGTTTTCATAGGAGTTTTTTTTTTCTTAAATAACAGCTTTGACATGACCTTTCTTCCCACAAAAAATGCACATTATAGTACCCTCCTATAAACTGCTTGTTTGAATACTTAACAAGATCTGCCCAATCTTTTGGAATATAATCTTAGAAATACATTCCATAAACTCCTTTTTTTACAAATTTCCATCTCTTAGCAGCCCTTTCAGAATTATTCGGAAAAGCATATGGATCATCCCTTGGAATATACTGTATGATAAAGTCTGTAGGAGGGACTTTGATAAAGTGTTACATTTTTAATTAAAACATTTCCCTCTCATTTCTCCTTTGTTCCTTTTGATTGCTCATTTTTACCATTTCTACCTGTCCGTTTCTCTCCTCATTTCTGAACTTCTCTTTTTTTCTCCTCATTTCTAAATCTGAATTTCTTTTACCTATTCTAGGTAATTCCCCACATAGCTGGATCTGTTTCCCACCTCTATCTACACTTCTCTGCAATATAGCTTGTTTTATGAGGAGAAGCCTCATATCTTCCACACTCATGCTCTCCTTACATTGCTTTACTAAAGCCACCTTGCTCCTTGACCAACATTTGGCAGCCATATTTCCCTATTTGTTAGGGTTTATGACAGGAATTTGTTCTGTCTCTCTCTCTTTTCCAATTATAGGTCCCAGTCACATACCTTCTAACAACGTTTACCTCACAAATTGTCCCTCCACTGAGCTATCCTTCCTCCTGCCCACCACCTTCTAGTGTAACCACTCAAATCCTAGCACTGCTGCCCCATATCCCATTCCCTCCTAACTGGCGGAGGTCTTTTCCTTTATCATTCTTTTGTTCAGCTGCTACCACTAAATCCCTTGGAGGGTTTACGTCTCTAAGGTAATATTACTGGGTAAAAGATGGGGAAGATATAGGAGAGCATACGTATACACTCGGTGGCCAAAGGAACTAGTTGACCTTTATTAAATAACTAAAAAAGGAGTGGTGGAGTTTAAAACAGGTTCATTTCTTTCTAGAAGTTATCAGTATCCCATCAATACAATATTCCTTGTTGTTTCTTCTTGACAAGGGGGAAATGTTCCCAGGCTTGGACCCTGAGCTTCCCTAAGACCTGTCCTTCTCCTGTACCTCCCAAATCCCTGTCTACTCCTGGAATATAATCTGTGAGGTGGTGCCTAGTGCTGCCAACCTTTGATTGGCTGTTCTACCACCCAGTCATCACACAGGGACACAGCAATGGAACTCTTTATCTAAGCTAAATGTAAGCAAGGTTTCTCATTAAGTAGGTTCCTGGCATCTTCATTTTTAAAATCAAAATAACCCTGCTGTCTGCAGTCCTTGTGCCTAAGAGGCACTATAGAGCTGCCTCATAAAACCATACTGTTTCATCATCTCATGGATCATTTCTCCCCCCACCCCATTGGGGGAGATGGGTGGCATACAAATTTAATAATAAAATAAAAAATAAAAATAAAATCATTTCAAGGGCTTGGTCATTAGATCTTCTAGCTCCTTCTCCACCAGTGATTGATTTATTGGCCCTAAGCTTTTTAGGCAATTCTATATTTTGAAGTCTCTGAGATCGCTTTATAAGAGCATTAATTTTTACGACAAATTAAAATTGCTTGCATGTGCAGCAATAGATCCCTGGGTAGTGTCAGTGATTCTAAGAGTGTGGGCTTGGAGTATTCTCAAGCACTCCATCCAATTACAGTTGCTGGATCTTTTTGAACTAGAATATAGTTTAATATCAATATCTACATTTTTTCTACATGAACTGGGTGGCTTGCAACAAAACAAATGCATAGAAAACGTGCACATTGGGGAAGGAATACCTTGAAGTTCATTACATTGGGGAAACTCATTTTCAGAAGAAAATTAGCTTATTAGGAAAAGTACATATGGGAGCACACACAGAAATGTGAATATTAGAAGATACGAGCATGAACATGCATAGCCCAGCCCAAATCAGCCCAAATGGTGCAGTCACCTCAGTAAGAAACAGTACTCAAAAGTGGGGTAAAGCTGGAAGATGCAGCTTTTCAGTGGCAGTGCTTATCCTCTGGAAAAGCATGCCAGGCAAAATCTGACTGGCTACCTCTCTGATTTCATTCAGAAAAATATAAAAGATGGAGCTCTTCCATAGAGTATTTACAACGTGACATCACTGCATCAATGTAGGCTTGCAGAGTTATATGACCGAGTATAATGAATTGAAGTTATTCATCATGATTGTTTTTTTATTATTATTCTGTACACTGGACATTTTAGATGTTGCCTACCTCTTATTGGCAGTCTTATTGCATTGTAGCAGGATATAAGTGGAGTGAATGAATGAATAGACAGTAATATTTTTCTTTTAGAAAACTAAATGGATGTAGATATGAAATGAAACAAATGTAAGGTTGGAAATGAGAAACAGTGTGAAATCCAACATGACAGATTTGACAATCCCTATCAAATGATCATTCCTGAGGATTTACAGGCACATACACCTGTAGTCTGTTCACCCATCCTCTTCACTCAACTGATAATTAAATACATTTCAAGATTCTGTGAACCAAGGAATAATTCCTCCACAGAAGAAGTAACTAGCTTTTGTTATTGCAAAATGGCTAGAGTTCTCACTGCAGTTCTAACAAATATAACCAATTTATGAGTTGGTTATTGGGCATTGTCCCCTTTAATCTAGCATATAATCAAAGCTGCTGCTTTAGCTCTTGTCATACTTCTTGTTATTGCAGTTTCTGGTCTCCACTTGACTGGACACTTCCAATATTATTCTGGATAAAGGAAAATTTGGAGCATCCCAGTAATGCCTGTAGGATTGCAAAGAGGATCTGATGCTTCTCTGCATGAATATGTTTGCTGTTCACTTGCACCATACACATATGTTTATAGAAAAATAGAATACAGTATCTTAGTGTCATATATTGTTGAAGAAAGGTGAAGATCAGTCTGTAAAGCATTGCTCACTTTTCCTCCCTGCACAGCATGTTCCCTACTATTGACTTATTTTTAGAGAGGGAAGGAAGTTGGTATAAAAGTAAAATGAACAATGCAGCATTGCCAAAATCACCAGGATCACCCTAATGATATCTGACAACCTGCCAAAAGGAAGAGATGAAGGAAAGGACAACATAATTTTAAACCACACAGTAAATAGTGCTGATTTGCCTTTAAAAAGTCCTTCTGGGGAAAAGGTTGGATTAGTACAAAAGTGACTCTTGTGCTTTGAGAGAATTGCCTCCAGTGATATGGTGGGATTTGCATATGCTGAAAAAGAGACTAAGATTATTTAGCTTGCTTTCAAGCACCTTTATTGCAAAGTTAAATGCTATGAAGGTCAAAGTGAAAAGAAAATAGCAATGTTTCTTTTTTACCTTTTTAACAGCCCTATAACAGAAAAAATCCGGGACATACTTTAGCTTTCTGCAAGCAGATACCCTCTAAATACAGGTCTTGGAAATAAGGCCTGCTTTCCTGAGCAAGGCTAATTATCCATTATCAACTCGGTTTTGGGAGGCCATAAGGGGATCTCTTACAGGACCATTCTTGAGGTACTCCATTTACTCTTCATTAATTTTGCTACTATCCTTTAAGTTCCATGTGGACTCAGTCTTTACTCACTGCCTAGTGGCAAAGAACACTCAAGAAGAGACTATTGCTCCTTCTCTTTACTTCTTTCACCAGTCATTTGATTACAAAGGACAAGTGAATTAATAACAACCCCGAGGAAAGAGAAAGAAGACTTATGAAAATCTAGAGTTGTCAGTGAGCATCCTTTCCAGCTGTGAGTCTTGCCAGATGCCTGAGGATGCTGACTTCTGATGCCAGCTCTTATCCAATAGTGTGTGATGAAAGTGGGTCACATCAGATGCCTTTCAAAAAAATGTGCAAATTGACATCCACTTGCCTATCCACTTTCAGTCTATGTGCATGACTCTTCATTTGGCCAAGGAATCTAGGGGGGAAAAAGCTGCTTCTACATGCAATTTTGGTGGCTCAAATTGAATAAGAACTAATAGAATCAAATGAGTTTAGTGACCAAATAGTACATTTAGGCCCAGTTCACCCCAGTAAATATATACATATCTATTGACACATTTACATGCATATGCATACACCCAAACACACGCAAAAATAAGATGGAAAATGAGATATATATCCAAAAAGGTGGTTATAGTGTACTAATTCATTTTTTTTTAATTTTATTTACTACTCCTACTTTAAAGCAGCAGAGCTCCATGTCAAACTGGAACTGATTTTGAAAATCCCTTCAGTTTCATGATTTATTTATTTTTTTATTACTAGAGGTTGCTGTTGGAGAATCATAATTTGGTGGTGCATTGGATCAAAATCCACTGCTTTTTGCCTAATATAGCATGGTAGGCAAACTTGTTCAATTTAAAGGCTGCATTAAAACTTGAAATTACAATGCTGAGAGTGATATATCATAATTATTAGGAGAGTGTAAATGCTTCGAAAGAGATGTATTGCAACTATGTGGCTCAACGTGCACATGCATGTAGAGGCAGTAAGGAGCAGCTTACAAAGTCGTTATGAGAGCTGGAAAAAACTCAGTTGCTTTAATGATTCAAAGACAGGTGCTTCACACAGATCCCTATATTGTTCAAAGTATTTGCACAACCTTAATAATAAAGTTTACCAAGGAGGGTAAACAATCTTTGGATGTCCAGAATGCAGCCAGTTGCACATCGCTTATGCAGAGTAAAATAGGATCTTGCATTTTTACTGCAATGTAATGAAATGAAAGGCATATCATTGTAATGTAAAATTGAGTATGACTTCAGATTAAAAGGATTGCACTTCTGAAACATATAATACATGGAAAGTAAGGGTGATTGGCTATAAAACATAATCTAACTCAAATATTTTTCTGTAGTTCACGATGTCCTTCAAGATGTGCATGATTTATGACCCCATGGATGTCCATGGAAAGACTGTCTATTCCACAAAAAAGCCTGAAGTGGGCAGGATGCAGAACTGCACTTCCAATACAATCTGTTGCGGACTTTGCTGGTGACTGTGCTTCTAAGTGTATGAAATAGAACATTGAAAACATCATATGAAGAATTAACTACTATAAAAATGTATTGTAATGTGAGTTAAATATTTTAATACATATACCTGTAAAAACAAAAAGTGTTATCAATTTAAAGTCACACATTTATATTTTTAAAAGTTAATTTGCTTGTCATTGGTTATTCCTACTGGTTATGATAAACAAAATATTAGTAATGACATTCTAACATGGAAGCAGAGATTTTGTTTATTCCACTCACTGCAAATTATCCATGTTTGAAAAAATATTACTTTTAAATTATTGAAAAGATCCCTAATTATATTTCCCTATACTTTTTTTTATTGCTAAGTATTCCATGTCCTGTAAATTCTGTGGTGAGACTTGCAGCTATTTACAAAGTTACCGACCTGTCAACAGAATCTTACAGAATTCTATTTATGGTTCTGTTAGTGATTACGTTGATGGAAGGCCAGAGGCTTTTTAAAGCAAGAAAAACCGGTGCTTCCATTTTTCTCCTCTTATTTGCTGCTTGTCACAATTCTTCAATGACAAGCAAAAATACTAATTTAAAGAAAACCTTTTCTCATCTACTCAGAATTTAAGCCTCCTGCACAATAACCAAAAATATTAAGCTAGCTTCCACCTGTCAAAAACAGTACAGCAGACGGGTCTAAAACAGTCAAATTCTTTGTGGCCACAGCACAGATTTAGCTACTCTTAATTAGAGTCATTTTGCACCCAGGCTGGGGACCAAAAATCTAAACCATTTGTCTTTATGAGTATTTGTGGAGAAAAAGATCATACTGAGAATGTATTACACAGGTGGAAATACCTGGCTGGCCTTGTCTAAGCCCAGAAGCTTAGTTAGCACTGGAATGGGAGACCTCCAGATGGTAGACTAGGCAAGGAGGTTGAAAAAGCATTCTAGAAAAATGCAGTGGCAAATCATTTCTGTATTGCTGCCTAGGAAATTGCATGGTCATGTGGATGTAGCCACCTGGAGTCAAGCTGGACTTGAATTTTACCTTTATACTCAATAAACATATTTCAGAGTAATTAGAGGTCCCCTCCATTCTTTTTCTATGTTTAGTCAAAGCAGTGGGCTTAACACACTTTTATTATTCTGGATTGTGCCCTTAGTTGTAACCATTCTGCAGAATTCAAAAGCAACTCTGGACCTCTGTGATCCCATGACATGGAAAGTGTTCTAGAGTTAAGCTAATCTAAGTCAGCCATTATGCACATGAATCCAAAAGTAACCAGTTTGATTTGAAATACTGGGATAATGGGTGATCCAGTTTCCACATTGACCAGGACCTCTTGCTTCACCCAGCTCCTGCCACCTGACCATTGTACTTTTATTTATTTGTTTGTTTAGTTATTTGTTTTGTTGCAAGATGGCATCAATAATATCATCCTTGGTTGGGATGAGAGAATAGAATGAAGTGAGAGGGGAAGTGGTAGTCAGTAATACTTAAAGTTTTCGAAGTGTGGTAGGATATAGGAAGAGGTATTGTGAGAAGTGCAAGAAGTGGAGGTGATGGAAAATGGCATAAGAAGTAAGACAGATGGGATGGGGATATGACTTCATTGGGATGCCTTATGGATGATGATGATGATGATGATGATGATGATGCTATTATTATTGTTAAATAAAGAGTGAAATGTGCATCTCATGTAATGACAATGGGAATGGGGTGGGGGAAGCCATCAATTTATTTTCTTTCTCTAATGTGAGGACAGGGTGACTTCAAGATCTCTGGCAACTCAGGGGCAGGGCACTGATTAGATGACATTTTTGCATTCTCCAATGGACCAGGTCTGCCTATTTTCAGCATTTCAAATCAGCAAAACTGAAGATCATCAGGAGTCAGCTCCAAGCTAATTTTGAGAAACTGGGGAATGAAAATGGTGACCATGTAGAAGTGTCCAGAGTCTTTCCATGAATGCCAGTTCTATTCATTTCTGTAACTGAGGTTTGCCCATGGGGTTCAGTATCTATTTCAACAATGGTGTAATAACTACACTAGGCACTTGCAACTAAACATCAGTATGTAAGATGCTGCTCTTCTGAATTTGGGTGTCTCAGTTCTATTCCCATTTTCCTATTTTAGCTTTTCATTCCTCCCCCTCCCTAGCTTGGTCAAATAGTCATAAGTATGGAGGAAGCAGTTTTTCCATTTTTTCCCCTCCCACCAAAGAATGGGAACCTGTCAATCAGAATGGGGTTACAAGAGGAAGAAATACAGTATGGGATATTACTGCCCTCCCCTCATGCTCTTCCATATCTTTCCCACAACTCTGCTACCTCCTTAGCCATTCTACAAATGTATCTATACTGATAGAACAGTTCTAGTAGTGACTTGTTCCATAGATGCATCCAGAACATTCTGCCACTCTGCCATCTTGCCTTGTGCATACATAAAACAGCCCAACATAAATTACTTCTGAGAATCTATTTTGTTATAAAACTAGATTTTGTAGTTGCACAAATGTTAATCACTCACTTCTAGGCGCCCTTTCACTGATGCAAATGAGGCAGATAGATGCTATTAGATGTATTTTTCCCATCTTTTGCTGGTTTTATCACAGAGGAAACTGAAAAGATGCATTTGAAGAAAAATAAAATAGATTTTTGTGTCCTCCATGCATATCTAATGTAGCACTATGCCTTTTCTTTCTTATACTGTTTTTATTTATTGATTAAAGTAAACCATTAGCCCACAAAACAAGGCTCTTCAATACAATTTTAACATCACACAAAATTGGCCATTATAACAGTTTAATAGATGGATTGTTGCCACATAAGCATATCCAGAAATTGCTTGGGGCCATTACATAAGGTGTGTATCTGTGCACTCTAACATTCTTTGGTTAAAAATGGATGTCAGAAACTGAATAAATAATACCTCCTAATTTATATAAAATGTCTTTTTCTTTTTTTGTATAAATTTTTATTAAAGATTTTTTAAAAAGAGGGTAAAAACTAATACAAACTAATATAAAGTGAGAAAAAGAAAAGAAAAAGAAAGTAATCAAAGAGAATGCTGAAAGTGCAAGAAAGGGGAAAAAAGTAAAAAAAAATAGAAAAGAAAGAAAAAAGATACAAAGAAGTAGCTTCTGATTTTCTTTACAGCATTTATAAGTACAATTATAAATTATAAATCATAAGTTCACTTTTTTATTGTTTCACGCAAAAAGTCTATAAGGGGTTTTCAGTCAACAATAAACATAGATATTGTCTTTTCTCTGATCAAAGAAGTCAATTTAGCCATCTTAGCAAGTTCCATCACCTTCACCAACCATTCCTCCATTGTAGGTAGCCGAATCTTTCCAACTCTGTGCATACAATAATCTCACTGCAGTTATCAGGTACAAGAACACAGTTCCATGACGTTTTTCCAACTGTTTGTCCACAGTTGAAAGAAAAAAACTGTTTCAGTTGTGTATATCAATCTTTAAAATCCTCTTAATCAGCGTATGTATTTGAATCCAGAATTTTCTATCTTTTTTACACATTCACCAACCATGATAAAATAGTCCTTGTTGTTGTTCACCATGTTCAACATGAATCTGAAGTGCCTCCTTTATACATTCTATATAATTTCTCTGGTGACATATACTAATGTTATATCATTTTATAAAAATGTTCTTTAAGATTATAACATAATATAAATTTCAGCCCTTTCAGCCACATATTTTCCCATTGTTCCATCTGTATATTATAACCAAAACTTTTAGCCACTTCATCATACATTTTTTCACTTGTTTCATTAAAAGTTTATATTTTAGCGATTACCTGTTCATCATTTGTACACAGTTCTGTTTCAAACTAGCCTTACAATGTTCAAAACCATAAATTCTTTTGTCTATTTACATCTTTTAATCATTGTAAATAAAAGAACTACTGCCAACTATATCCCTCTGCCGTCAGTTCTTCTCTTGATTTTATTTTATGTTCCCCTTGTCAAAAATTTAGTATCTCATGGTAAGTTAGCCATTTGTGTTTGCCTATTATTTCTTGTCTATAAAATGTTTCTTGTGCTGAGAGCCACAAAGATGTTTTCTGGCACAGCCTGGATTAGAACTACTCCATATTCTCAATATGGCATATCTAACATAATGATTTTTAAAATCCACATTAACCTTGACTTTGTCATACCACAAATATCCATACCACCCAAATCTCAGGCCAGGTCTTTCTAACTCCAAAAGCCTCCTATTTCTCAGCAACACCCACTCTTTCATAAATTGTCTTTTTCAAATTGCAAAATATAATAGAAGAGTACTGGAAAACTTGCTGGTTGCCTTGCTAAAACTTTATGTATTATTTTTTAGGAACATTGAAGAATGGGTGAAAAGCCAAATGACTAGATGAAGGCAAATGTTCATTCTTCCAAAAAGTGGAATAAGGAGGATCAAAGGTACTATAGACCAGTTGATCTACAATCGATATCTGGCAATGAATTAGAGGAGATTATAAAAACATTGATCTGTAAGCACTTTGAAAACAGTATGATAATTACCAGAGGTCAGAATGAACAGCCTCTCATTTTTTGATTAGGTAATTTAATAGATTGTAGGAATGCTATAGATGTAATATAACTTGATTTCAGTAAAGCATTTGACAAAGGATTCAAGGTCATGCAGGTTAGCAAGCTAATTAGATATGGGTTGGATGGTTTGATAATTGTGTCCATAGCTGACTTGAATATCTGTAATACTACTAACTGAATTGGAATGAGGTACTGGGGGGGGGCATTAAATCCTAGGTGCTCTACTCATTTTTTTTTTAAAGACAATTCTAGAAATTCTATTGTTCTATATTTGTTAAACATGATTCTGATGAAAAGGTGGAGAGAATGTTATCAATTTTGCAGATGACACAACATTGCTTATTTTCTAGAACACAGAAATAAAACTTAAAACCACTTTAAAAGGTTAGAGAAATGTGCTGAAAAACCACTGAATGAATTTTAATACAGAGAGCTATAAAGTTTTTCATTTAGGAAACAGAAATCAAATGCAGATGTATAGAATCACAAATCTGACTTAATAATGGTACTTGTGAAAATAATCTAAGAATAGTAATTGACTGCAATCTGAGAATAAACAAACAGTGTGATGTGGCTACACAAAAGGGCAAATGTAATTTTGGGCAGTAGAGATACCTAGTTTCCAAATCATGGAAAGGAATTATAAATTTTCATTCTGTTTGGTCAGACTCTACCTTAAATACTGTGTCCAGTTCTGGGTATCACATTTTTTAGGGGTATTCAGAGGAACTGAAGCAGTTTCAGAAATAAACAAGAAGGATGATCAGGAAACTAGAACCTAAGCTTCATGAAGAAAGATTGAAGGAGTTGGATATATTTAACTTTGAGAAAAGACAACTCACAGGAATATAAGACCCTTTTCTTTTCTTGAATTTGTAAAAAAAAAAAAAAAACTGCACATAATAGTAAGTACAGATTGAAATCTGCAGAAAGATATCATATTCAAATGTGTACCACATTGTGTCAGGTTCACTTAGGGGTTCAGTGAAACATACAGTTTGACCAAGGATGCCTAAACCTTTGTACAACTGCCCTTACTGACATTGGCAATATTTAATCAGTTGAAAACTAAGCTGTTTCAGTACTGAGTTGTCAGATACAAGATATATTTTCTGGGGCAAAGAGTCAGATGTGGGTGTCACAGGGCTATGAACTGTCAACAACTTTGTTACAGTGTTTTTGAGCAAGATGCCATGATATTCTAAAGCCATTTGAATCCTGAGTTTCAAAGCCTTGGTATAGTAAACTCCCTCCCTCCCTCTCTCACTTTCACACACACACACACACACACACACACACACACACATAAGCACTCCAATGGGAATGTTATTTGGATCTGAGCTGATTTGGTTTGCCAGAGTTTTATATCTCTTTGGATAATGTTTGTATATTTATCTGACACACTGCAGTGGGAGACTTGGCTTCTTTTTATGTAGTACGCTTCAGAATTATCAGCAGCCCCATTAATTTTATGAATTATATATAAGCAGTAGAAACAAAATAGGGTAAAATGTAGTGTGGCAGTTATGCTACTTGCCAAAAGAAAGCACAAATTGATCATTCGTGTCTCGGCTAATATGAAAACCTGCACAGTTTTGCAAATTCTGGGATTAAAAAAAAGATACAAATTAATTAGGTATTGAATTTCTGCCCTTTCATTTAAATAATTAAAAAAAATCACTGGTTTCTGCCTTAAGTTACTTACTGACAAGGTCAGCGAAAGCTGACTGTAGTGGCCTTTTTTTTTTTTTTTGGTCTACTTTTCTAAAGGGAACCTCTTGTGTTTTAATGGGCAAACTTATGCAGAGCTGACCAAATGATAAAAATAGCACTGTGTCAATGCAATACCAATTCCACTCCTTTTGCATTGAAAAAGAGGTAGGGTTTGCATTTTACTGTTTTGTCATTTTGATGAAAACACTGGATCCTCTGGATGCCTCTGTAAAAATATTACAGCAATTAACCATCTTATGCCTTCTCCAAAGATAATTTTTGAAGCGTCTTGCAGTGGGAGCCTCTGCTATTACTTCAAAAATGTATTCAGCTGAATGAAGATCTCACTGAATGAAGCTACATATGAGAAGGTGGAAGGACCTAGACCTCATTGGACTATAAGACTCATCTGAAGATTTTCAGTAGGGGTAATCAACCTTTTTCAAGCCAAGGGGTGATCAACCTTTTTCAATCAATCTTTTTCAAATGCCAATAGGCTACATGTCAAAGAACAAGTGGGATCAGTGAAAAATTAAGCCAGATTTAATTTTTTTTTCTTTCTTCCAAGAGATTTCCAAGAGTTGTAGGCATCAAATTTATGTCCCCCTTGTTTAAAGTTATATGAACAAGCCTCAGGCTCATCCAAATTCTCTGTAGAAAAATAGTCTGCAATCTATCATTATGTCTGTAAGGACAAACACAGTGGTCATTCTTAAAATCAGTATAAGGCAGCCTTCCCCAATTCCCAACTTAGCCATGTTGGCTGGGGGCAGGGGTCCAAAACACATGGAAGGTGCCAGGTTGTGAAAAGAAGATTTAGATAAATAAGTATATGTACACTAAACTCTGTTTTGCACATTTGGCTTCTTTTCTGAAATAATCGTTAAGATAGTTAACAGTAAAGTGAATAATGTTCAGATGCAAATGTAAAAAATGAGTTATACGAAACTGAACAGTGTTGTTAAAACTTTTGAACTGCTCACTGCACCTGAACAAATGAGAAGAAATGAGAATATATGAATGAGGCCAGAGACTAATCTTAAGTATTAAAATGAAATACATTTTGGTTTGGTTTCAAACACATTAATCATGCTTGTAGTTCATTTTTGTTATGCTTTAATTACAGGTTTATTTTGTGCACTACTGTTAGCAACTCTGATTAAATGGATGGGATAAATATTTATTTCAGCTCTTCGTTTGGCATAATGACATGGAAAGATCCACAGGGCAGCAAATAAGGGGCAAAGGCATTTGGAAGGAGAAATGGAAACCCGGGGAAATGAAACGAATAAAAGCTACTAAAGTTAGGAATGTACAACAGAGAAAGAGAGAGAGAGAGAGAGAGAGAGAGAGAGAGAGAGAGAGAGAGATATGCCTCAAACATATTTGGACTTTTCAAACATTCCTGGGCTGAAAGCTTGAAAATCTTGAGATATTTGAATATTTGGCACATTTATTTGGAGAGCCCAGAAAGTTTCCCCTACTTTTCTCAAGGAGAAAAGGGGAAAAACACTTGCTGTCATGAAGGAATGCCCCTCCCAGACTTTTGCAGTATAATAGTGAGATCATACTATGCTATTACCTAGGCTATCATAACTGGGTTATAAAAATGAATACTCTTTGCTAATGGTTGTCTGGATTATTGCAGCCTAAATATGGGAGTTATACTCTTAGCCCTTCACAAAAGTATATCCTTGTTTTGCTTGGAGAAGATAAATAAAGGAAGGAATGGATATGGAGAGGGAGGCTGAAAAGTATGGTAAGGGCTTTCTCATTGATGGAACCTCAATTATAGAAAGCCCTTCCTAGACAAGCTCTCTTGTGGTCTTTGTAGTCTTTGGGTCCAGGAAAAGTGATTCTCAATCAGTCTAGTAATTTATAGATCACAGGGATATTCTTGCAGTTTTCAGATCTAAGTCCAGGAAGTATTAATGCTGTGGTGTTTTTCTGCTATGGTATGCTTCATGATTATTGGACATTCTTTGGCTTCCTCCATATTATTTCTTGGTAAGGTGGGACTTCAATTTTGCTATGGACAATTGCTCCATTCCCAACATACTTTTTTCATCTTATTCCTATTGATGCATTGATTGATTTCCTATCAATGCATTGATGCCAGAACAGGATCAGCTTCTTGAAATGTGGCTGTATTTTGCAATAGTTAGGGTGCATACAAGGATACCATACAATGATATAGACAAGAGAAGGCCTTCCTTTTTCAGTGTTTAAGACAAAATAAAGTTCTAGCTTTAATACATATATAATAACTTCATTTATCCAGTTTCTATAAAAAGGATCTGATACTTGGATTTCTGTCATTTTTTACAAAAGAAAACATACCTATAATTATGCTTGATAGCTAGAGGATTTTTGCACTGAATTTCCCTTGGTAAATTATTGATTTCTAGATTGATTCTAGGAAATGGGAACTAGTAAGTGGGGCCTGACATAAGAGAAATATTTGGGTAGCACAGTAATATCATTTATTACAATAAGAGCTGAACTAGAATACTAATTGAGGTTGGCTTTCTGTAAGCATTACATGCACTCTCTCCCCTTTCATAGTAATAGCCAAACTCTCTTCCTGAAGGGTACATAAGTACAAGGGCTTATTATTAGTTAACTTGATAATTGAGGCAGAGGCAGGAGAAATATGTATAAATGTAGGATACCAGGCAATGAGTTGGGTCTGAACAGAAAATGTTTGAACCCAACATATGTCACAAATGGTAAAATCTTTTAGTTCACATGGAAAGATCATGAGATTAAGCAACAGCTACATGACTATTATCAGTCTTAAATAAGTTCAAGATATATTCCTCTCATTATTATTCACTTACACAGGTGAGTAGGGAAGGTGGATCAAGAAATTAATCATCTATATCAATGGTTTCCAGATATCCCTGCCCACATGATTTACCTTCCAAGGAACCTCTGCATTTTACAAAGGTTTCTAGGATCTGTTAAAGTACACTCTTAATTCTTATACAATGTAATAAATCTAGTGCAGTTGCCCTCTCTGAACTGAAGAATTCCCAACACTGGGTATGTATTCCAAGTGAACATTACAAATAAATATTAAATTATTTGTATAAATGCATATCCTGTATTTGATTTTTATTCTTTTCAGTCTTCCTTCTAGTACCTTGTTTAACCAACTTTCTGTTCTTCTCCTTTCTCATCTCACTCCTTTCCCTTTGTCCTTTCCTTTCATAACATATGCCAATATTTTATCTTAAGGATGGTAACTTCACAATTGTACTTAAAAAAAAAAAAAACTTAGTTCTTCTTCGTCTGCCCCCTGAGTCCCAAGCTGAGGATCTGCTCACTGCTTCTCTCTGCCACATCAGGCATAGGCAATCAATTACTATGCAGTAGGGAATAAATGGAAAGTTAATAAAGACCCAGGGTAAAATGGCTTTCAGCATAAACTACAAATTTGCTCTTTGTAAGTAAAACATTACTTTTACATGTGAAAGACTACCTCAACCCCAAGCATTCTGGGCTGAAGTTTTGTTGTGTCTCATTTGCTATGCAGGAACTTCCAACTGGGTGAATAGTTGCAGCTTTCCCCATTCAGAATTTAATATAACCAGTCTGTGGATATTTACTGAAGACTGCTATAGATGTTGTCCCAGTTCTGACATCATATAACTTCATGGTTTATTGCAGTTGAGAGGACACAATTGTGATAGGAGATCTCAATTTTGCTGCAGTACCATATTATTGGCCAAATGAGTTAACAAAAGTAAGACAACTAGTCATTCCCCAGTTACCCATTTCCTGCTATCCTGGACCACTACTGATTCCAGTTTCTTTTTTTCACTAGACACTGAATAAGAGTTCAACTATTCTAATAACTATTCATCTATATGCCAAACACCAAATTATATTTCTTAGTTAAACTATTAAAGTCAAGAGAAACCTGGAACTTGTTGATGGATTACTCATAAACCAGGCCCTAAATGATATTATTTACAAGGTGTTTTCCTCTTCATATCTCAAAAGGAAATGTAAAGTCATCAAGTTGGCTATAAATATATCAGGTTTACAACTAATAAACCATGACAAAACCTAAAATATTACAGCAGTGCTTCACACAAAATGATTTACTTTCCCATGGACAATGTAACATTTGAAGAGTTATTTGTAATTTGCAGTGCATCTTCTTAAGAGAGTTGCCTAGCAAGGAATGTGTTAAATTGTGCTGTGAAGGTATGTAGTTAAAATTCCCACCCTTTTCTTGAAAACACTTACTGAATATCAAACCGTTAAAGTGAAGCATAGATAGGAACAACAGAAGTTTCATCTAAAGTAATCAATTATTTGTGTGCAAAGTACAAGATCATTTAATAATTATGATTATTCTGTGTCCTTTTCATTTCCCAGTCCTAGATATGGGGGGTGGGGGTTGCTTTTTTTTTTAGGGGAAAAATCTGTGTTGTGACTGAATTGCTAAAGGATTTAAGGACTTTCAACTTTATTCATTCTATTTTTATCTAAGCAAATCTGTATGCCATAAAAGCTATTACACTGAAGATTAGACTGAACAACTTTAGACTGACCAAATTCAAGGTCCTTTTGGATAGAACTGTCCTTGACAGATAAAAAGTAAAGAGTCCTTCAAGCTGAGTGTGACTTCTATGATTTCATAGTCATGCGCACATTGTTTCCTTGGAAGGGCTATGCAGGAATCTGAATTTAAAGGGGAAGAGGAGATTCAGAGTATGCATGGTCAAGCATGCTGTACCTGTCAGCAACTCTTTAAAGAATCACTCCCACTTCAAGCCCCAACCACTTTTGTGTAATTTATAATAAAACATGTTCCATCTCTAAGAAATACTGCATTGTGCATTTCCCCAATCCCACCAGTTATTAAAGATAAAAAGAGAAGGAGGAGAACTATATAGCATGCTAACATTAGGATATGGTTATGATGAGAAACCACAGGATCTCAATGCTGTATGCCTTTAAGCCACTCCACCCTTCTTGGTTTGCTGTTTTTCTCTCCTTTTTTACTTCAACATAAGAAGGAAAGTAGGAAAGAACAACTAGAGGCTTGCTTGTGTTTGGACTCAGTTATTTAACACAATAGTAGCTACAACTTCCTTCCTTCCTTCCTTCCTTCCTTCCTTCCTTCCTTCCTTCCTTCCTTCCTTCCTTCCTTCCTTCCTTCCTTCCTGTCAAGCTTAACTCCTGGAAACTGTCTGGACAAGTCCCTGCAGTTTTCTTGGCAGCACTTCAGAAATGGTTTGCCACTGCTTCCTTCCTAGGGCTAAGAGAAAGTGACTGGCCCAAGGTCACCCAGCTGGCTTTGTGCCTAAGGCAGGACTAGAACTCAGTCTCCCAGTTTCTTGCCTGGCGCCTTAACCACTACCTCAAACGCGTTCTGTCAACTTCCCTATATAATCTTGGAAATCAATTCAAGATGATGTCCTAAAGGACTACTGACATGCTGAAAAACAGCCTTAATGGTTATTTACCAAACACTTGCCCAATAAATAGAACATTTTATATTTATATGACATTGAAAAGGAGAGTACTTCAAAGAATGCTGTACAAAAGAATAGCTTCATTCTTATTTATTATAAAGGAATCAATAGATTGATATGTGCAAAAGCAATCTAAAGAAAAATAGGGGTTACAGTAGAAATAATAGCAAAAGGTGTTTTGGTGCTAGGTATCCTAACACTTAATGCTGGAGAATTCATCTAGTAATGTCACATCGCTTATTCTGTCTTTCCCCTCTGTACTGTTTCAGAAATAACAATAGTCGATTGAAGATCTGCTGGGCTGAGAATTAGCCTTCCCCCAATTTGATGCCTTCCAGATATGTTGGAATTACAGCTCCCAGCACTGATATTCAACACGTCTGAAGAGTGGCAAGTTGGATAGGATTTAGGGAAGGAGGGTTTTTGTATTGTCGAAGGCTTTCACGGCCGACATACGATGGCTGGTGTGGCGAAACCCAATTCCTAAACTCTGAACTTAACCACCTTAATTGGGTCCTACAAGTGAATGGCTACTCCAAGAATGAAATAAAAAGAGCCATCAAACCAAGAAAACAACATGCGACTGAAGAAGAAAAACAGCCACCCACCAACAAAGTATTTCTGCCCTATATCAAAGGGGTCACAGACCGCATGGGAAAACTGATGGAAAAACACAATTTCCAAACAATCTTCAGACCCACCAGAAAAGTACAAGAAGTGCTAAAATCAGCAAAAGACAAAAGGGATCCCCTCACCGCCGCAGGAGTATACAGCATACCATGCAGTTGCGGGCAAGTATACATCGGGACCACAAAACGCAGCATCCATACCAGGATAAAAGAACACGAAAGGCACTGCAGACTACAGCAACCAGAAAAAACTGCAGTAGCTGAACATGCCCTCAAGCACACTGGACACAAAATCCTATCTGAAAACACAGAGATACTGGACAACACCAACAGCCACTATACCAGACTATACCGGGAAGCCATTGAGATTCACAAACACCAGCACAGTTTCAATAAAAAAGAGGAGAGTCTAAAAATCAACAAAACCTGGCTACCAATCCTGAAAAATACAGCCTGCAAAAGGTCAACGAACTCAGCTCAACCACCAGGACATGTGAACAGTTCACACAATCAACTTGCTAATCACCCCCAGCAGCCCCTCGTTAACAATTCAATAGAAGAAAAAACCCTGCCTAATCCCCAGGAAGATACACACAGATGCTGACACCAAAACAAGCAGCCACTCAGTAACCCAACCCCCCCACACACACCCCCAATCCCCCCCCCTCAGATCTCTATAAATACCCACAAAAAGGGCCACATCACCCTGGGCACAGAGAGAACTGCTCCTGTCTGTGCTCCTGCACTCTGAAGATGCCGGTCACAGGTGCTGGCGAAACGTTAGGAAACAAAACTTCCAGAACACAGCCACACAGCCCGGAAGACCCACACCAACCATCGTTTTTGCCTTTCTTTGCTGATTATAAACCTATTATATATAAGGAACAATGGATATAAAACTAGATGAACCTTTAGTATGATCAGAATTTGTGTATATCTAAGGTTGAATGTGATTAGCATGTTTTTTTTTAAAATATTAGTTAAGGCTGCAGAAACAGAGACTGCCACTAGATGGCAGGAAAGACACACTGACCTTTGCTGCCATCTAGTGTTCAGATGGATTTTATAGCATATTTATGGCCCGCATAATACTGGTATGCTTGTCAGAGGGTAATTAGGTTGTGGCTGATTCTTAGATCTGTCTTCAGCAGCAAATGGTCTTTCTATATGAATTTAAGTATTATACAAAACAGAGACAAATGCATGCAAACAAATGTGGCTGTAGTTTATTATCAGAACACCAAAGTTTTTCTTTCGTCATTGTTGTTACATAAATTATTAATGATAAATCCTCTTTCTTTTTCTTATTCTGAAAATTTTAATGAGAAGATTAAATGCCCAGAAATGCAGATCCAGAAATTTGTCAGCAGTTGTTACCTGATAAACATTATAGCATCGAAAACTCTACATTCATTTTTTCCCACCTGCACTGCATTGGAAAAGAGGTGAATCCAGGATATAACTATAGAATTTTTTCTTTAACTTTTTTTTTTTTTTTTTGGCTAATACCCCAGCATCAGTGCTATGAAAATTAAACTCTGAAAAAAGTGAGCTGTAGTCTAAATTTTTATATTACAGACTTATAATATTGGTCCAAACAGCTTTGAAGGTGATCAGAACAAAGATAAAATACTGAAAAAAGTGAAGCAATAGAATATATATGGTCCTGTTACATGCAAATGTAGCAGTTCAGTCTCCCATGAACTTCAGTGGAAAAGTTATGCATAGTTTTATCACAGCTCTTCCTTCATTCATGAAAAAATTTGCACAATTACATGAGGCTCCAACAAACTATAGAACTATGCTATAACAATGTTGGGGAAATTGCTTTTCTGAATGGGGAAATTAACCCTCTGATAAATATGGCAAGAGAATAATATAACCTTATTGAATTAGACACATTAACAGCAAGAAGACTTGATCAATGTTCTGAAATGCTTTAGCATGCTGCTAATAGGGAGAGCAAGAGACACAAAGTATGGATTCACTTCTGCAAACAAACAGCAGGAAAAAAGCTAGAGAAATAGTAATGCTGTGTTACTATTGCTGCAGCAGGAGAGGCTGTATTATCCCAGCACATCCAGAGAAGGATCAGGAGAAAAAGGATGCAGAGTAATGGATAGATGTGAGTCAGAAAGAAACGTAGCACAACGATAAAGTAAGCTTCAAACATCTTACAAAGAAATTCTATGTAATTCTAAAGCTCTTTGATTGCAAGAAAGAAAAATAGAAGCCTCTTTTGCAAGAAAAAATTAAAAAAAAAAACGAAGGAGACATGTAGGGAAAACACTGATGATTTTCATAAAACACAAGTACAGACAAGAATATCAGGTTAAATTGTTGGGTGGTCAAATTCAGATAGATAGGTTTAGGCAGAGTGGAATTTGTCATCAATGCAATAAACTGATAAGGAAAGCTGCTATGATAGAATGTCTTCCTTCCATAATTGTTAGTTAGTTAGTTAGTTAGTTAGTTAGTTAGTTAGTTAGTTAGTTAATAAAGAAATTCAATTTCTCCAGCCCCCTAACTTATGTGAGGCTTTGGGTAGCTTACAAGAAACAGAAATGAAGCAAGAGAATAACTTCTCAATTGCTACAGATCCAATTATTTCTTCATTGCTAACACAGTCTTCAAACAACCCAAATGATGCATGGATCTCATCAGAGAGAGTACAGAGAAATCATATTAATATTTTTTCACAGGAGTTGGAAGAACTTGGTTATAACAACAAAGGCTTATTTTTAAAAAGCTTATTAAAAAAGCTTATAAAAAAATCTCTTGTCCTAGCAAATTATGTTTCAATTAGAGATGAAATACAGAAAAAGAACCCTTGACCTTAAGGAATAAACCATGAATGGCCTCTATGAACCCCAAGCATCAACCCACAACTGATGGTGTCAAATTCATCTCTGCACAACTGACTGCTTTGGCTTGGCCTCCATTTTCTACCGGATGAATAATCCTCACATTTATAAAGCACATTAATAGCTGGGTTGACTTTGAGAAAAGAAATTCATTTTGGATTTTTCTGACATATATTGCCAAGAGATGTTAAATTACAAAAGAAGTGGGGATGTAGAGAAGTAGATTAAAAAAAAAAAATAGTCATACAGGGCCCCATTTTTGCAAATACAAAATTCAGCAGATGATCAATCACTCATAATACCTCATTAATAAGCAAACATATATATTTCCATATGTAACGTATGTCTACAACTCTAAGACAGCCCCTGTGCACCTAAAACTTTCTATTCCGGTTATAGATGCTCAAAAAAAAGGGAAATATGCAAATAAATATAGGGATTCCTTGCTCAGTAGGAGTTTTGATATGCACACAGTATTCCAGAGTACAGGCATATCAGAAGATGAAGTCAGTGCCATCCTTGCCTCTCTAGAAGTGGTGATGCAGATATTCCATGTCTGGATCCTGTAGTATCTTAACAGATGATAACTGCAGTGATTCTGTTCGGATTTCTAGCCATAAAAATGTGGACTAGACATGTAGTTCTCTACAATGCTTCTGGTTTGGCATTTTTTTTTTCTTAAATTCTCAGTGACTACTGATGATGCTCATTCATGTGAGAGATGGATAAAATATGTTATTATTGACAAATAGTAGCTTGAGCATACTAAGAGTGCAGCTGTGTGAGAGATAAGGAAGTAGTGTTAAGTGTTATGGTTATCAAATAGTGGCAGATGGAGAGGAAGTTGTCTCCTTGTGTGGGACAATGTAAATAAAAACTAATTTAACCTGGGGCAGTCTTTATCAGTATAATGCAATTAGCTGAAACCTTGAGCAAATTACCATAGACTTGCAATGGATGAGGTGGGAGGGACCAGGAAGAAATCATAGAGCGGCCGGAAAGACTGTACACCCTGAGTACCTTAGCCAATGGGGAAAAGGGGAGGGACTTGAGATCGGGAAGGTATATAAATTATGCCGGAGTGTGTATGTGGGTGTGGCTTCTTATTTGCAATGAAGCCCACCAGCCTTTGCAAACGCTTCCAATAAAACTTTACTTCTGACTAACCCAGAGAGAGATTTGTGGTGCTTGTTTCGCACAATTGGGGGCTCGTCCGGGATCCCAACAGTCTCCGGGTAGCCTGGGAGCACCCCAGAGAAGGAAGGCATGCCCTGCTGAGTTCAGTAGTCCTTCAACAGGATTTGCTCCAGGTCTGGTACCCGTGAAGAATCCTAGGATGCTAAATAGAGGTTGGTGAAGAAGTAAAGTAAAGGGACCCCTGGAAGAGAGAGCCTTGGAGAAATCAACCAGGCAACTTTGTGCATAAACCCAGGTGAGAAATTGCGAACGGCAAAGGAAAGTACCTCCTGGGCGGTTGGGAGGTTGGGTAGTCCTGTGGGAAGGGACCTGAATGGTGAGAGGCACCTAGGGATGGTGAAAATCCTGGTAAAGTGCAAAGAGAGTGCAAAAGCGAAGCGGTGTGTGTGTAAGTCTCTGTAGAAGTGGAATGGTTGGTCTTTAAAAGTAGCCAGTGCGTGCTGGGAGACTAACAGTGAATGGCAACCGTAAAAGTGGGCCCCTTAAACTCACTAATGGTGAATCCAATGTTTGTTGGAGGTGCTCAGACAGGAGGGCAACATGAAGAAGGTCTACAGAGGGTGCGATTTCAGGTCCAGGAAAGTGCCTAGCAAACTATGGTAAAGCACTGTGGGGGAGTGCCTAGTAGTTTGTGGTAAAGCAGTCCACAGTAACCAACATGTGTGCCTAGCAAACTGTAGTTTGTGGTAAAGCACTGTGGAAGGAGGCTGGAGTATGGAAAATGTGTTAAGAGGATCCAGAAAAACCCTGAATTTAAGATTGATCCAGAGGGCCCTTTAGGAAAATTACTATGAGGCTGGACCTCTTCCCCTTATAAGGCCCTTAAGAAAAGTACCTATGGAATAGGGGCAGAGTGTGGATAGACCTGAAACAGCAATGGCCCCTTTGTATCCAAGATTGTAATAAGAGTTAAGACAATGCCAGACGGATTTAATTAATTTCCCCCTGGGGTCTGGAAGTAAGAACATTGAGAAAAATAAAATGTGTCCCTTAAGAGGGACAGGGGCAAATTGGATATGTAAATGCTCCTTTAAGTGGCTGCAGAAGTAAGGAATGTTAAAAAGGAAATGAAGAATCTCATAGAGGATCCAGTAGGATTGGCAGAACCATTGGATCAGTTTTTGGGACCAAATGTATATACTTGGTCCGAGTTGATTTCTGTTATGAGTATTCTGTTCAGAGGAGAAGAGAGGGGATTAATTAGACATGCAGCTATTGTGGAATGGGATAGGAGAAATCCCCCAGGGGAGGGAATAGTAGCAGGAGATCAGAAGTTCCCAAGTATGGATCCTAACTGGGATAACAGCAATCCAAATGGGAGAAATAATATGAAAGATCTAGGAAATATGATTCAAGGCATAAGGAATGCTGTGCCTAAGTCTCAAAATTTTAATAAAGTATTTGAGATACAACAGGAAAAAGGAGAGGCACCCTCAGCGTTTTTACAGCGTCTGAGAGATCAAATGAGGAAATATTTATATACTTCTAGAGGAAGTATGAATTCAGAGGACCCAGTAAATCAAAGTTTGTTAAAAGTCCATTTTGTTACCAAAGCATGGCCTGATATTCAGAAAATAGATGCTTGGAATGAGAAACCACTTGAAGAATTGTTGAAAGAAGCTCAGAAAGGATTTGTTAAAAGGGAGGTGTTACACACGCTGCTCCCAGGTTCAGCTTATGGTCACTCACTCACACACTCACAGCCTGTTGAGGCACGTGGATCTTGTCAGCCCCCTTGGAAAACCTACCTGGGTTTTCCAGATAGGTGCGGCTGGAGCAGACAGACACACTGCCCTGGTCAACAGCTGGGAAATAATTAGGGATTCACACAAATCACTTCCAACCGAACACTGAGGCCCAAGAGGTTCTTTGTAATACACCCAGTGAATTTGAAGTAACAGCAAGGCTTTACTGGTTGCAAGGTACATTTGCTCTTTCTCATACACACACACATGCACTCATCCATACTTACCCAGGTCCTTCCCAACTAGGCTGCCAGGCACTAGCTGGGGGGGATGGAAGCAGCCAAGTCTGGATCCAAAGGTGACTCAGATGACTCAGAGTGGGCGGGCTTTGGGACCCCAGAAGTCCTTGCTGGGTTGATTTACAAGTTGATGGGATTAGGGTGAGGGTTTCCATGTGCTCAGGCCCAACTTCCTTTTTTTTTGGTTCAGGTCCTTTGTTTGTTCCTTAAGGACTTGCTTCCTTCTTATCAACCTCCCTGAGGGGATCTCATAGATAAGTTTCCTGGCTTTTGTCCTCTCTGCTTACCTGCCTGCTTCATCTTTAGGTTATGGCAGCTGCAGCCTAGTCTCACAGAGGTTGGGAGAATAGAGGCAGAGAGATGGAAATGAGGATGTTTCCATTGTGGGGAGCCAGGGCATTTTATGCAGCATTGGCCTAAATTATAGAGGGAAGGGAGAGTCATTCCATTGATGACATTTGGGGATGGTGAATAGGGGAGTCAGGAAGGTTTTTTTTAACTTAAGGTCCCACCAAGAACCCTTGAAAAATTTAAAAGTGGGACCTCATGAGGAAGAATTGGTGCATAATTTAAAACAAAGTTTGATTACTGCCCTCGTGTTGGCTTTACCGTCCCTAAACAAGCCCTTCCATCTGTTTGCAATTGTGAGCAGAGGAACAGCTTTAGGAGTCTTAACTCAAAATTGGGGAGGTAAGTGACAACCGGGGCCTATTTGTCTAAACTATTAGACCCAGTAATCAGAGGGTGGCCAGTTTGTGTACAGGCAAGTTGCAGCCACTGCTATTTTGGTGCAGGAAAGCAGAAAGTAAACTTTTGGAGGAGCATTGGTGGTAAGCACCCCCACCAAGTCAGAACAATTCTAACTCAAAGGGCAGGCAGGTAGCTTACGGATGCAAGGATTCTGAAATATGAGGCAATTAACTACTGATTCCTGCCTCAATCCAGCCACCTTCATGTGGAAAGCAGAAACAGAGAACCAAGATCTTGAACATGGGGAAGCTCAAAATATAGAGGAGGCAGGGCGACTACCAAACACATGGTCTGCTCAAACCTGTGAATTGTATGCTTTAAATCAAGCCTTGCAATTATAGAAGAAGAAGAAGAAGAAGAAGAAGAAGAAGAAGAAGAAGAAGAAGAAGAAGAAGAAGAAGAAGAAGAAGAAGAAGAAGAAGAAGAAGAAGAAGAAGAAGAAGAAGAAGAAGAAGAAGAAGAAGAAGAAGAAGGGTACTATTTATACAGACTCGAAGTATGCATTTGGAGTGGTTTGGAAACATTTGGGATGAACAAGGAATGATCTAATGCTTAGGAAGTATGGCTGTGTTGGAATATATACTGGGGTTGTCCTCTTCTTTATCTTTGCCCAGAAATAAAGGTCTTCTAGCACAAACACCACCCTTAGAATTTGCAGTCCACAGTATCCAACCAGGAGAATGGGTCCTGATCAAGTCCTGGAAAGAGTCTAAACTACAACCAGAGTGGGAAGGCCCGTTCCAAGTGCTCCTAACCACTGAGACATCTGTAAGGACAAGAGAAAAAGGGTGGACTCACTACACCAGAGCAAGGGCCCAGTGGAAGAGCCAAAACCTGAGTGGACAATCCAAACCTTAAGAGGACCCGATGGACCTGAAGTTCCAGAGAAAATAAAGTCACGCTGGAGTATGGTGTCCTGGGGATGGGGGGGTTGTTCTATTAGTCATTATTGGGTTGATTGTGGTTTGCTGTGTGGAACGTCAGTTCTTTTGTGGGGAAGACGTGAAAGAGGAAACAGATCGTGTGGAAAGGACCAATGTGTGTGAATGTGTGTGTTTTGTGATTATAAGTGTATAACTAATTGTTGTGGTAGTCATTACACAGGACAACACTAGTGCAAGGTTGTTGTTTCCAGGTAATCATAGAACAGAGGCAGACAGTCAGACAACCAAACCCAAGATCTAAGGTAAGATTAACTAGTGATCCAGTAGGAGTAAAAATAATTGAGGTAATTGATCTGCAACAAACTATTGAAATAGAGACAGGGTATGGAGATGCAAATGTGTGGGTAGAATGGGTCAAATATACAGTAAAAGAACTTAAACAAGAGCAATTGCTATGCATGTGCTCTGATAAACCTGTAGCTCAAGTGGTCCCCTTTCCCTTGGGATGGAAAAAGAATTTAAGAGGAAAATGCCACCCTCATTCTCTGCAGCGTATGGGAACCACACGGCATGCCTTACCAGGCAAGGTGTAGGAATCACCACAGCTGTAGGAGAATTAGAATCCTGCACTATAATTGATGGACATGGGAATTACTCTAACCTGAAAATTCCCAGGGCTGATTTATGGTGGTATTGTGGGGGGAAGACCTTGAGATCCACACTTCCTCCCTTCTGGACAGGCACTTGTGCAATTGTACAATTGGCTATCCCATTCACCCTGGCATTTGAAAAAGAAGCCATAGCTAAAAGGGTATCCCTAGCAAAATATTTTGGTGACAGAATTAATATTGATGCTATAGGGGTATCCACGGGAGTTCCTGATAAGGAAGCTAGGAATCAAATAGCTGCAGGATTTGAATCATTCTTGTTTTGGTGGGTAACCATAAATAAGAATGTGGACTGGATAAACTACATTTATTACAACCAGCAACCACTCCTGATGGAACAATAACTAAAGCCTTACAGCAGCTAACCTCTCAGGCAGAGGAATTAGCTGAGAATTCAGGGATAGATACTTCCCTGACAGGATGGCTAGAATCTTGGTTTGGGAAGTGGAAAGATATGGTGGTATCAATACTAACTTCCCTGATAGTAGTGACAGGGATTTTAACTGCATTGGGATGCTGTATAATACCCTGGGTTAGGGGCTTAGTCCAGAGGCTGATTGAAACAGCTATATCCAAACAAATGCCTCTGAAACCACCACCTTACAGTGAGAGTAGGTTCCTCTTAGAGGATTTAGCAGAGAACCCCAGAGAAAGGGAATGTGAAAATACGCTTTCCCAGTTGGAAGGGGGATTGGTACCTCATCACACACTTAGAGAAGTTAGAAGCCAAAGGCGACAAGAAGTTGCAATAATGCTACAAGAGCTTGACAGTGTCAATAATAAAAGAAGAAAAAGAAAAAGGGTGGATTGTGAGAGATGGATAAAATATGTTATTATTGACAAATAGTAGCTTGAGCATACTAAGAGTGCAGCTGTGTGAGAGATAAGGAAGTAGTGTTAAGTGTTATGGTTATCAAATAGTGGCAGATGGAGAGGAAGTTGTCTCCTTGTGTGGGACAATGTAAATAAAAACTAATTTAACCTGGGGCAGTCTTTATCAGTATAATGCAATTAGCTGAAACCTTGAGCAAATTACCATAGACTTGCAATGGATGAGGTGGGAGGGACCAGGAAGAAATCATAGAGCGGCCGGAAAGACTGTACACCCTGAGTACCTTAGCCAATGGGGAAAAGGGGAGGGACTTGAGATCGGGAAGGTATATAAATTATGCCGGAGTGTGTATGTGGGTGTGGCTTCTTATTTGCAATGAAGCCCACCAGCCTTTGCAAACGCTTCCAATAAAACTTTACTTCTGACTAACCCAGAGAGAGATTTGTGGTGCTTGTTTTGCACATTCATTATGTAGTTTTTATCTTGTTTTGTTAGCTTCTATTCAGCTTCCCCAGATCAGCTCTACTCTCTTTTTCTTTCCAACTAGCCTTGAGCAACATTCCGCTTCATTTCTGCATCAGGTTTTTGATTTTTTTTTTAAAGATATATGTGAAATATTTTAACATTTCTGTGCACTTCACTCATAATATACACTTGTATGCATATTTCTTAACATACACAGGGAATATTTCATGACTACAGTGGGTTTTGCTACATTTCCCCCCTAATATATGCACATGCACATTTTTGAATGGCAAATTATATCACAAAATTTAGGAAAGTGTTGATTTTAGCCCATAAAAGTGTATGGATTTGGAAAGTGCAGGGGTTCATTTTAAAAAGCAGGTCACATGAACTTCTTCATCATCTTAACACATAGGCATCAATACTAACTGCATGAGTTCCTTATCAGAAGGAGGGATTAAAGCCATACTGCAGACAAACTTTGCAAGGAATGGGAAACCAAACAGCAATCTCTCTTTATTCAGGCAAGATGGCAGTGGCAGCAGATGTATAAATATGTATAAATGTATAATATGTGCATTGACATCACAGATGGGTATAAAGAGGTGGGGCTTTGAGAACAATGCCACAACTGCCATATTTACTCTTTTGACCCTCCCCACGCAGACGCTGCTGCAACCCCCCCCCCCAAAAAAGGAATCTTGCCTTATACCTGTGTAAGCTAAGGGTAAACTAGCACTTGGATCTCCACACTCCTAAACCAACACTTTCACCACCATATCACACTAGCTGTCTAAGGTCACTAGGCTTCTTATTCCAAAATAAAAACCTCACAGATATTTATTTATATATATATATATATATATATATATATATATATATATATATGAATGATTTTATACTGCCTTAAGTCTCAGTTCAGAAAGACACCTAACAAAATCACCAGTCTAAAACAACACAATGACATTCATAATACAAAACTATAATTCATTGCATAATATCGTAATGTTTGTCCAAGAAAGACTCCTAGCATTGTGTCCTCTAAACAGCTTGGTCCCTTGGTCCCAGAAAGGCCTTCTGGGATAGCCTCTGGAGTACCACAAGGCTAGTCTTACTTCCAGGAGCAAGCTGTTCCATAGGACAGGTGCTTCCACAAATAATTCTTATTTTTGAGCTGTCATTTGTTGGACCTCCTGATAGGTGAGGAGTTTCAACAGGCAGTCTGTTTGTATACCTTGGTCAGGTAGATTCTACCTGGAATAGGCAATCTCAGTGATATTTAGACTCCAAGGCATATAGGTCAGAACCTCACCTTTAATTGCACAAATGGACTCCCACTGTAGTGGTGTTACATGGCAGTAACATGTCTGACTTGTAAACATACAGTACGTGCAGACACATTTTGCACCAGCTGAGGTTTCCAGATGACCTTTAAGAGTAGCCCCATGTACAGCCTATTTCAGGATTACAATCAAGATATGACCAGCACATGAGTTACTCTCCTTAGTGCTTCCTTCCAGAAAATACTATAGCTGGCATACCAGTTGAAGCTGGGCAAAGTCCTGTGACCTTCCTGGCCACAACTTCCACTTGCTTCTCAAGTAACAACTGCAAGTTCAGGAGGACCCCCAATTTATGAGCTTGCTCTTTTAGGAAGAGCAAAAACCCATCTAGTATCAAAGATGGTGCCATCCCGGAATCAGGAGTTTTTTATAATTAACAGCTTCTTCTCAGCCTGTGCTGAGTCTGAGCCTGTTTTTTCCCCTTCCAGGCACTAGGTTAGGACTTCTACCAATCTGGGACGGGGAAATATAACTAGGTTTCATCTGCGTATTGTTAATATTTCACCCCAAGCCAACAGCTTTGTGAAGATGTTAAATAAAAAGGAGGACTGAGCCGCGGGGCTCCCCTTATTGGAATGCTGAAGGCCTTGATCTCTCCTCCCCCACAGTCATTGACAGGATACTCTCACTGTAAAATGGTGCCTCTCACTCCCAACCCTTGCAGGCACCCCAAGAGGATACTGTGATCAACAGGATTAAAGGCTGTTGAGAAATCTGTCAGGTTAAGGAGAGTTGTATTCCCCTCATCCAAATGTTGCCATGGGTCATCCATGAATCAATGCAATTTCCATCCCCCTACCCAGGCCTAAATCCTGTCTGCCAAAGGTCCAGATAAACCCCTTCTTCCATCTTCTTATCACCTTTTCCAGAAAGGGATAATTAGCAAGAGGGGGATAGTCATCATTAAAAGAGTACTGTAGTGTTTCTTTTTTATACCTCTCGATACATCTCAGTGGACATTATTTCACTAGCTTCTTTCTTCACACCATTATCAACTTTTCATTGCCAGTAGGAAGGGAGCATTGTCCCAGTTTTTTTTTCCAGTTGGAATATGAAGGCAGTAAGATGTGTATCAGAAGACAGTCTAATAAATTAATACAAATGTAGTCATTCCTGAGCAACTCCATCTGTTGTAACAACAAAACTCGGACTTTCCAAAAAAGGTGGAGAAGATCCAGGCAATTAGGCTCTCCTCCAAATGAAACGGCACAGGTAACTTAGAGCTTTATTAAATCTCTTCAGGAAGGCAGATGTCCAAAACCTAATTCTTAATCGAGCAGCATACAGTATGATCTACCGACAATCTGGATGATATTAAAAAATGAAACTTTGTTATTACTGTTACACAAACACCCAAGAAGAAGCGTATCTCAGGCAAAGAACAAGAGAACAGAGCTCAAGTATGCAGCTTGCCAGTCACTTTGGAGAACACGGCTCATAATTTAGTGTTTACAAAAATTAATCAAAATCCATTAATAATCTCAAAAGCAAAGGAAGCACATAAGAGATGCCTGCAAATGTCTTTTTCCGCATAAGCAACAAGAGGATTATTAGTCAATAACAAACGTTATTCATCTTCATAATAGCTAAATGACAAGCTACTTAAAAATAATAAATGAGTACTCCTCATTCACTAAATAGCGCAAAAATGACCTTCACATATTTTAAGCAAATAACTCCTCTTTTCAAAGAGTTTGCTGAGGTTCTTTAATTGGAAATGATGAGATCCTTTCTGTTGGCTAACAAAGAAAAAGATCTATTTATAAGTATGTGTCCATGAGCATCTCCCACAAATTTCTCCCCTCTGCTATGTGAGGATATAATATTAGATTGATGCTTTCCACAAATTATAAATTAAGATATCATTAAAAGGGTTGATAAAATAACTTGCAAAAAATATTTCCTCATCAGAGAGAGAAAGAGAGAGAGAGGGAGAGAGAGAGAGAGAGAGAGAAAGAAATCCAGGATAGCATTGTTATTTTATTAAGTAATTCATGAAAGAGTTTGACAGTTTTAAGGAATATTATTTCTCTATTACTGTTACAGTTACTTTGGTATTTATTGTATGCTAACTATGAGTGCTCATGGAATGTGGCAGTATATAAATATGAGCAATGCAAATAAATAAATAAAGACTGAACTGAATGCATCCCAGAAGCCTTTTTATGCAAATTTCTCAGGAGAACAGAGTGAACTTTATTCAAACTTTATTCAAAGTTCCAAGGAGAACAGAGTGACTTTTGGATCCTTCAACAAGCTACTATTAGAATCTTTTGGAGAGAAGGGCAGTTGTCTTGGATATCAAATATAGAGGAGGCTCCATCATAAATTTTGTTCCAAGTTTGGATTGATACATTTCATTCAAATCAGTAAATTAATCTGTTAAAATATACAGTAATCCCAAGGCCTTTGATATAGTGCAATAGAATTTTTTTTAAAAGAAATGTCATATAAATTCAGGGTTCTTACTTTTTTTTATTAATTGAGTCAACAGATTGATTCTGCTAGGTTTATTACAAATGGAATTATCTTTTCATCTATCATGATATCTCATAAACCCATCAACCCATATTACAATGGCTGAAATTAAATGTGAACATTTATTCATTTATTTATTCCATTCATATACAACTGAATCTATAAATTGTGTCTTAATAATTCTGTATTTTCTATACCAACATTTAATGATACTGTGTAGCAGTTTGAGAAAATTACTAGGTTATCCAATTAGCTGGAATAAGTCTAAAAATAAAACTTTTTTTGTAAAGAATTTTGCAAATTCTTTTAACTATCTGGGAATAATTTTTTAGAATACCATTTCTTAATCTCAGATAATTACATAGATAGCGGGCTAAAAATCCTGTTGTGTCTGGAAAAAGATAAATGTTGTAAAACAAAGATTACTTCGATTAATACATTAATTAAAGGTATTCCTTTTCTAATACTGTTATTTTAAGTGGCTGTATAAGTTATTAAGAAATTTTGTATGGGAAGAAAAAGCTCCTAGATTTTCTTCATCTAAATGATGGTTATCATATGACTTTAGTTTTATCGTTGGGCATAAATGTCTACTGCAATTTTTATATAAAACAGAAATGGCCAAGACAAAAGTACTGTGGGAACAATAAAAAATTATTATATAAATCCTCTTATATCATGGCAAGAGTTCCCCATCTGGCAACAGTTCTATTGTATTTCCAGCATTAAAGACTGCAAGGCATACTTGGAAGGTGTTGGGAGGAAAATAAAATTTCAAACCTTATTCAAATGACAAACTTACAACTTGGGACAATCTCAGTCTGAAAATCTCTCTCTCTCTCTCCCTGCCCCCTGCTCCCCCTTCTCTTTTTGCAAATAATAGGCAAGCAGTTGTATTAATACTTGAGATCAGCTTTTTGCCAATCAAATTTGTAAACCTCATAAGAGGAATATGGATTGCCTAAAAATGCAAAAATATCTAATTAAAACATCTCTTCATTTTAATATATGGTCCAGATGCATTACTGGTATCTAATTAGACAAAATATTTTCTTTCAGATTTATTGAGCAATAAGGTTTTTAAAAATTTGGCTGTCAACCTTATTTTGTTGGATGCGCCAGTTTGGCAGAGTGGTTAAGGCACCAGGCTAGAAACCAGGAGACTGTGAGTTCTAGTCCTGCCTTAGGCATGAAGCCAGCGAGTGACCTTCGGCCAGTCATTCTCTATCAGCCCTAGTAAAGAGGCAAGGGCAAACCACTTCTGAAAAACCTTGCCAAGAAAACCGCAGGACTCATCCTGGCAGTCCTCAGGAGTCAACATTGACTTGAAGGTGCACGCGCACACACACACACACAAAGAGTCTGTCCCACTATTGTCCAGTTTTAGCTTATTTGATAATATGTTGTTATGACAATCAATATGGTTTAAAGATACAGTTGTACTTCTGAATTAAACAAGCAGATGAAACTTACCACTTTAGGAACAACTGTGGTTTTACTGAGCATATGGCTCAGCAAAAGCAAAAATAAACTCTGTTTAACACTGGGAAAACAGTGCAGACTCTGATTTTCCATCTTAGATCTCATCAATGTTATATGTTTGTTTTCTGTCATGAATTGGCTGTCTAACGATGGGCTGACATTTATAGTAACATTTTTTTTGTTTCAACTTTTTTATGTATTCTATTTGTTGAATACAAATTCTTTTGGCTGGTGTGGGTCTTCCGGGCTGTGTGGCCGTGTTCTGGAAGTTTTGTTTCCTAACGTTTCGCCAGCATCTGTGACCGGCATCTTCAGAGAGCAAGAGCACAGACAGGAGCAGTTCTCTCTGTGCCCAGAACTGCTCCTGTCTGTGCTCCTGCTCTCTGAAGATGCCGGTCACAGATGCTGGCGAAACGTTAGGAAACAAAACTTCCAGAACACGGCCACACAGCCCGGAAGACCCACACCAGCCATCGTATTCCGGCCGTGAAAGCCTTCAACAATACACAAATTCTTTTCTTATATTTCCTTCTCTTTATTTCTTTGTATAGTCAAGCAACTCTTTAAAAGAAATAACCCCAAAGATAATTTCAGTAGTTGTGTTTTTCCATGCATGACCATTTACTGGACTCTGCACTTCAACAGGCAGAAAACAATACTGTACAAGGGGAGAAAAAGTATTTTGACTTAAGAACCAATGGAAACTGAGAGAGGAACAAGGGCTGAAATGAATATTCTGCCTTCTATCTCTTTCAATGGCTACTATAAATGAATGATGGACCTCATTTGGCAAATGGCAGATCACAGAGTATACAAGCTAGTACAGTTTAATATAGTTGTCCTCTGAGAATATCCACTTCTATCTGCCCTTGGCCTCCAACCTCATCAGAAAAATATATTTAGAAATTGGGGAGGAACAGTGTTTATGAGGGATAGTGTACAGGGATGCTGGATTCACAAATCAACCCCAAGTTTCGGTGTTAGAAATGTGGTTGATTGTACTTCTTCGGTGAAAACACTCAAACATATATTGAACACATACTTTTTTACCCCATGTTCTAATTCTGTCTGATTCTTATTCTTCTTCACTAATTACGCCTTTTATAACACTGAGCATCCTCTCTCATTAACTGCTGCTTCCTGGATAGCAGTAGGGCCCTTCTGTTCCTGAAGCCTACTCATCTGTGATACAGTAATTAACCCACCCCTCAATACGTGGTTCTTCCAGTTAATACTAACACTAGCAAAATGAAAGGTAAATGCATGGAAAATAGGCAGATTAGTAAATATGTGCATAAAATGCATACATTGCCAGCCTTGCATGGTAGTCCAGACAAGAAGCACACCCAGAAGTACTAGTTCTATCTTTATTGTAAGGTTACATTAACAGAACCCTGCAAGTCTGAAAGTACATCTCCCCCCGCTCCCCCCATTGCCTTTACAGTCCAGGAAACTAGGGAAGGTCCCTTCTGAGACGTTTGCCACATCCCCACTCCTTCTCTGGACTCAGCTGCCACTTGTCTGACCGTTGTCTAGTCTGCGGATCTTCCTCCTGTCTCCCAAGTCATTCCCACGTACCATTACAATACATGAAAAGAACTGCACAGTAAAGGAAAGACACATTTTTGGAAAATCTAAAATTAAGAAGCCAAATTTGATTCATCTGCTTTTCCATTAGGATTGCAAAGTCCAGTTGAAACCAATCCTAGATCTCTTTTGTTCCATGACAAATATGCATGGTGTGTGTGTGTGTGTGTGTGTATGCATCAAAAACAGGGACTACATTAAAGATGAAATGAAATTAATATTAATTGCAAGTATTAATTATTAATATTAACAATATGGATTAAATCAATAGCAAGTGACTAAAATTAATTGCTTGTAAAATAAAGCATTGGTATAATTTATTGGTCTTCCATCTCTGTATGTGTGAAAGTTTAATTCCCACATGGTCAAACATAAAGAACCTGATACTAGAACAGGCCATTACCAAAACAAGGACAGATGGAAACTTTCTCCTGCCCAAAAGAGAGTTGTTTCTAGCCCTTTACACAGAGCAAGCAGGAGAAAGTGGCATGGAAAATGTCAACACTGATTGTAATATAAATAGAGCTTGCATTTGATACACTACAATCACTGGAATGTTTTCATAATGGCTTCATAGTTTTACTAGAATAAATGTTATCTGAACCTCTGGTTCTGAGAAATACATTCGTGCAGTATTTTGTGTTGCCAGCCATAAGAGGCCTGAGAGTACACACGCACATCACTTGCACTTTCTCCTATACTTGCATGTACTCACCATTCTCTCGCTCCCAGATACACATACCCTCACATTCATCCTCCCCCAGTCTTCCTGCAGCAGAAATTGCTATGATTGTTCCTTCTTCCAATCAGAAGTGTCCATTGCATTCAAATTCCTCAATTAACTGAAGAAGCCTGAACATTCACAGGGTTATTCTGGATCCAATTCATTGTCCAACAGCATGGAATATAATATAAAGGTCTTCTTTTGTGTCTCATGCAGCAGGGGTATCTCTTCTCCTTACTAACCAGTGTTGACATGCAAGTTCATTAGCATTTGCACAACAGTTCTGTTGATTAGATGGCATTCTAAGGACATGGTTTATATTAATGTGGCACAGTAAAGGCAGGTGGGTGATTTGAGATTTGAAAACAGCAATGGGTCAAAGGCTAAATGCTATTCACTGTAGAAAGAACATGAAAAGTAGCAATTACGCCTTCAACCTTATAGTAGTGATATATTAAAACTATTGGCTCCACTGCTTGTAATGACAGCTTTTGCTCTATCTAGCAGACTGATGAACATTAGATGAAGAGGAGGAGTGGGCTCTAGAAGAAATTATCCCAGTCTTAAAGACACTAATTGTATTTTTTTTCCCTGCCCACACATTTTTATAGTAGTAATCATCATGGGAGATCAATGCTTCTTTTCTTCGCCATTCATATTTTGTGTTTTTATACCTTTTCTGTCCCTCATAAAATTGCTGAGGAACAAAAGGGAGTGAACATTTTTAACGTGAGCATGCTTCTAAAGAGACATAATTAAAAGTAGCATAAAATGACAGGTAGATGTTTGGACATTTAGGCTACAATGCTATCCACCTTGATTGGGGAGCAAGTCAACTGGGCAAATTTCTGTATCGAACAACCTAAGATTGCCTTCTTGTAACCAAGCAAAATATCAAGTTTGGAAGATGGTCTGAAAGGCTGTCAGCTAGAAAGATATCCTCATCCATGATAGAATAGAAATGGGGGAGAGCACAGTCTCACTGACAATTGGAAGTGACAGACAGAGTTGTCAGCTAGAGTTAATTGCTCACCCTCAGGGAGGGAAGATGGTGGACACAATCTAATTCTGTCTTTATCTAAGTATAATTAGTCGTTTATTACCCTTTGAATGACCCTGAGGATCAGGGTTAGAGTTAACATAGTTTGGGATTGTAACACATTTGTTTCACCTGCTTTTAACTATATGCTCTACATGTTGCTCATTGTTTCTGATCTGTGAATCCTGCCATTTTACCCAGGAGTTAATAAAGCCCTTGTTGAATAAATAAATCCTGTGGCATGATTTTTGAAATTTCTTCCTTTCTTGCAGACCTCCTATACCAGCCAAGTGCTTCCTGTTCAGCCAGGGGAATATTATATATAAACAATGGATGACTGTTATTTATTAATACTGGAGTGCCCATTAAGTCACAGGGAGATAGTATGTGTCACTGCTGTTAAAAAAATAATTTATGAAATGTTAACCTAACTCCTACCCCCTTTGTACTCTTCTGGTAGCTCCTATCTCATAAGCCAGATTACAGCCAAAGAGCAAGAACCAATCAACTATACCTTATGAAACCTATTGCATTAACAAAACAATCCTATGATTTAGAAAAAGTCCTCCAATATAAGGATATGACAAAATTATTATGGTGAAGAGGAGGTTACTGAAGTCCAATGTATGGGAGAGGAGCTTGGTAGAACTGTTTGGTGATAAACAGAATTAAGGAAATGGAGGAGATGACAGCAAAAGAGGAAATGTGAAATTATGATGGTGGAAGAGAGAAAATGGTACAAAAGAGTACAGTGGAGTGGAATGGTATACTATGGTGGTAAAGAGCAGAAACTGTGATGTTGGACAAAAGGAGAACTTTTCAGTATAGAGTCTGGGATTCAGTAAATAGGTGTAATGGTATGTGAGAAAGACCTTGAGTAATGGGGTGAAGAGATGCTGCCTAGGGAACAGTCAGATAAGAGACAGCATAGCCTGCAGCTGCATAATGGACCTCCAAAGATTGATGTCAGCCTTCCCAGGTAGACCATACAGGAAACATGACCAGATGAGCTAATTCTACTTTATTGTAAGGCTACATTAACAGAATCTTGCAAGTCTGGAAGTATAAATCTCTCACCATCTCCTATACAGCCAGAGAAGTTAGGGAGTGTCCCTTCTGAGCCTCTTCCTCTACTCATTATGCAGCTTTCTTATCTGACCATCCCTAGGCAGCATCTCTTTGCCATATTTCTCAAGGTCTTTCTCACATACCATTACAGTAGGGGAGGCCATAGTTGAAAAAACTGAGTGGAAGGTGGCTGGAATCACTTTTGCTGAGGCCACAGAAGTCAATGAAGGAGAATCAAGATTACCAGGGATATTTCTGCATAGTCTGGTGCTGGTTTTTTCCTTGATCTCTGCTTGTAGAGTTAGGGTGCTCTCACTAAGGTTTAGATATTAGTTATTGTTTCCAGGATGGTAGATAGGAGTGATAGGAGATAACTCCCTTCTAAGTGAGAATGGAAGGAGAGTTTTTGCAAGGTCCTAGCTAAGATTGGGGTTCTGCAGGGTGGGGTGCCCAGGGTTTAGGAAGGTAAGTGTTGTCTTTATAGGTAAGCTGGTAGCAGTGGCTTTGATCAGACATCTGGCCCATCTGACTGTGTAATGAATGGCTGAGTGGGAAGGGGTTGCTTTTGGGGTAGGGGGATGGAATATCAGGAGGAGGAGGTTATAGAAAAGGTGAGACATTTCTGTGCTGTACTGGACAGGCTGTAGGGGAGCATTTTGGATGGATCGTGATGGGAGAAAGATAGATGGGCAAATGGTAGATGGTGATGGGCTAGTTACTTAAGGGAATGGAAGACCAGTATTTTGGGGGTGATCCCCACTTCCAGCACTTAAGCCTTGTTTTTAGGTCAGGAGGCCCAACTGCTACTGACCTTGGCCTTAGGCTACTAATGATAAATGCCATATACATTTGTAACATGAGCCTTCATGCCATGGTCATGTATCAGCAAACAAGGCATGTATTACTGAAACCTGACAGGGTTTCAACCACACTAGGTATACAAGCCTGGAAATCATCTCCACAGGAAGGCTAAATGTACTTTTACTGAGATTGGCTTTTATTAACAGAAACTGGCAAGTCTGATTGTGCTATCCTTCCTCCCCTTTCTCCAGTGAATCAGGGAGGCGTCTGCCTAAATTGCTTCTGAATGTTACCTTGTTGCTCTGGACTTCAACCTCACTGAACAACTTCAACCTCAACCTCCAGGCTAATGTTGCAATCTTTCCCAATTAGGGAATATATATGGAGAACATGGTTTGTGCTCTGAAGAAGAAAGACATTGCCATTCATCCTTTGTCATGGCTAGATAACTTCTTGGTCCAGATGAAGCGTGTGGTTCCCTGTGACCCTTCAGCATAGCATGGGGGAAACCAATTAAGGTGTTCTGTCCCAGGTTCTTTAAGGATTCCAGTGAGCACCTAAGGTTTTTCCTAGCAATCTGGCAGGCAGTTCGATTCCGCTTTTGGTTTTGGAATTTGAACGTGGCCAGAGCACTGGATGTGATTGATCATGAGTGGCTTTTCTCTGTGTACTAAAACCAGGGACCTCCTCGGTTGATTGAGAAACCTAGGAAATGAAGTGACAGTAGCAACACCTGGAGTCCCGGTGGAGGAAGATTGTAGTGAATACTGAACATAGGTAATAACATTTTATTTAATAACTTTTAAAAATGGGTTTTAAAACTGGTTCACTTATTTCTACAAATTACCTATATTATGTCAATTGTAGCCTATTCTAACCTGACAGGAGGAGGCCCTCGAATCCCTCTCCTTGAGCTCCTTCTTCCTGGTGGAATACAATCTGGAAGGAGGTGCCCAATGTTGCCCTCCTTTGATAGGCCATTCTACCACCTAATCATCACATCCTTATTTTTTGTGATAACATAATATGTACTAGATTACATGTATGGAGTGGGTGGGCCAACCCTGCCACAGAGATTCCATTTAATAACTGTCAAACTCGTCCTCCTTCATATAAATCTTTCTGCTTACTAAAAGTATCTCCAATCAGAAAACAAATCATAACTCTTATTTAAACATTGTAGTGGATTTGGGTTCAAATCAATATCTGAGCACGACTGATAAAGTATGGGTCAAAAGCAATTTAATTTAGTTAGTTAGGAATGCTCCATATTTCTGCTCACAATTGTATACGAACCATATTCAATGAAACATAATTCATTTAAATTCAGTTACATTTTCTTTTTGCCTTCACACATCTTTTTCTGCCAGGCCCTACCCACTTGTTGGTTTGTGGCTTCTAGCATGAATATTAAAAGGTTGAGTGTGCCCCTCACCTTGAAAAACTTTAGATACTCCTGTTACAGAATCTTAAAATCAGTGAAGTGATTGGCCTGTGAAGTGAAATTTACCACCAGACCCAGATAATTTGCTAGAAAACTAGCTGGCCTCTGAGAAGTAATATTGGTTATCTCATTTTCATTAAATGGAACCCTTCTCTCTATTATAGTCACTAACTAACCAAATGCCTATTTTACTTTTTTTTATCATAATCCATGCATGCGAGCTATAAAACCTAATAGACTTATATAGCTATCCATTATGACCTCCTAATAATAAATCATGCTTCAAGCAGCTTTTTAGCACTTATAAAATACAGCGTGAAATATAATAGTTTGGTTCTAATAGAGTACATCAAATCAGCCCACAATAACATGTATTATTTAGAAGTCATTTAATGATAGTCCAAAAGCTTTAAAAAAAATAGGCAAAAAGCATTGCAGTGGAACATAGATATCTAAATTACTTTGATTAGTTATATAACATACAGGGGCAGTTTCAGAATGGGCTTCAGTTACGCAGGAAAATGGAATAAATGATAGAGTGTAGGTGTCTCATTATTTGCTTTTTGATACATTTTGTATCTATACTCACAAATAAGCTCCTGATTGCTTTCTATTGTCATTACTACCTGTGATAAGGGCAGTGGTTTTGCAAAGCTCAGCTCATTATGCCACTTTTCTTAACACAGGGATTAGTTTACATTTTGAACTTTTAGCAACATACTCTCAATGGGGTTTTGCTACAGGATGCAAGGTAAACAAGAGACTTTGCAAAAATATTTGCTTTGGAAGGTAATATACAAGACATACAGCAAAGGGAGGAAATGTAATTCAGTGATAAAGTACATGCTTTGTGCACCCAAAATTCCTAATTCAAAAGTTAGCTTTCCAATTTTAAAGGCTCTTACGTAAAAAGCCTGAAGGAGATCTCTGTCTGAGATCTTGGAGATGTCTTTTCGTTAAACCATCCTTAGGCATGTATGGGCTTTGATGTTTAGATGCACTCAGAAACCAAACATTTGGGAGGATTGCAGCAGCCTTGTTTTGACTCAATTGCAGCTAATGACTGGAGACTAAATGGGAAATATGTTTTGATCACCACAGGGAAAATGTTGAGATCAATGTTGAGATAAGCCTAGCTGGAACCCTCCAGTTCATGAACTGTGGCCACTGTTTAGAATACTGTATGTGAGAAGTACCAACCCCATTCAGAGTATCTAGCGCAGATGTTTAAGAGTGAAAAAAAAAGATTTATTAAGAAAAAATATATATCTACCTTGCACCACTGAATGTTCTGTTTTCAGGTGTGGGGGGAAAGAAGAAAAGAACTCTTCTTCTGGAAGCAGCTTAAGAGTTTTCCAGTCTGGAAAAAGCAGAGCAGAGACAAAGACACAAGGAAAGAGAGAGTCCATTTCTATTTCTATTCCTATTCCTAATGACCCTAGTCATCAATAATAAAAGACGTAATAAACCTACTTTCTGGACCTGAACATGGAATACTTTTCACCTAAATGCTAACTTAGCACTTTGAGAAACTTTGCCTCGGAGCCACCTTTAGCACCTGTGTAAAATTTCACTCCATTGTCAGCTCACCATCTTTGCAAATATATAAATCTATGTAAATGAATACAAGAGCATCTTATTTCACTGAAGGCTTCAACCCCCATCCAGAGAAGGAGTTTTTCCAAATGGAAAACCAGAGCCATGATCAAATCTCTAGTTCTGAATATGGAACAGCAGGCAAGAATTTCACCTTTTATATCAGGCGTTGCAAAGTAATACACTATAATAATTTAATACTTTCTCATGCCTAATTTGATGAATGTCCACACATTATGTTTCAACAAAATAATGTACCAATTCCTTTTTTGAAATGGAACTCATTATTTCATCGTATATCTACTTTTTTTTTATATTTCAAGTAGAATATCATCATTCAAGATTATATTAATACCCATTTATTAACAGGTCTACAATTAACAAAGTCCCATTCATTAAAGAATGAGCCCTTTCACCATTTCTGCAGTGATGTTCTCATACACCCTTCACATTTTCAAACCCTGGCCATGTTTTCATGCCACTGGGCAAATTTCCTAAAGTTAGGTTGTAATAAAGATTGATCATTATAATCTCCCTTGGAAAACTAAAAACAGCATTTTTTCCAAGAGTTTTACATTGAACGGGAACCTAGTCCATATCATGTCAACTTATTGGCCTACCAAAAAAAACTTCTTTGAAACATTGGCTACCTGATTTTACTGGGCAGTGTTATTGTTACTGTTTATTAATTTTCTCTTGTTATCCAAACGCACCGTTGATCTTGCTGTTCGTCACCGAAGACAAATTCCTTGTATATATTTTATACTTGGTCATTAAAGTATTTTGTATTTGCATTTGTATTGTATTGTAAAATAGAGTTGCCAGGTACTGAACTAGATCCTCTGCATTCAAATCAAAGGTTACATTCTATACCGAGCTACATTCTTCCTGCAAGTAATTCTTGTTGTATCCTTATTAGATGGACCTAATACTGCATGTAATGTACCATCCCAGGGTTAGTTAGGCAACCTTTTGAGGCTGATGAGCAGATTTATACCTTCAAGAAAAATAGCTTAGCCACAGCCATCTTCATTTTCACAGAATGCTTCCATAATAGATACGATGATTCACAGCAGATAAACTGGTCAAATGGTTCCTTGCCATCCCCATAAGTGTCCAGTAAAAACTACCATGACACTAAAGTAATGTCACAGGCATCATGACATTATCATGTAGTATGTATGATTCAAAATGATGCACAAATGTATGTTGACAGCCATGGCCTCACCTGTAACTCCTGATGAATATGAGTGGGAATAAGTAGGCCATCCTAAGTCCCACTACCACCCTAATGTATCACTGAATTTGCCCTTGGTTACAATCCTTTGCACTATACCAGTGGCACCTGTGTTGACCCCAGAAGTGTTCTTGTAAATAGAGATTTCAGAAACTAGTATTTACCTGTTTATTTGGAACGGGAGGAGAGAGATTTTTAAAATATTATTTTATCTAAGTAGAATATGTTGGGCAGAGAAACTGGTAGGGGTCCTAGAGTTGTCAATGGGTATGCTAGTACAGACAATGATCCTTACTTCTGCATTTTAAAAACTAGTAGTGATTATGGGCAAACCGATCAAGTGGTGGAATCCCAAGGGAAAAAGGATGTGAAATTGTCTGGCACAAGCCCTTGGAGAGAGTCCGCAAAAGAGAAGTAAAATGCATTAAGTGGGTTCACTCAGTAATTCCATTTCTTCATCTTCTTCCATACCACTACTGCATAACATCCAGGTGAAAACTCATACGTATTTTCAGGTGTGTTTCCTCTAAACTTTTTATGTTGTATATGTTTTCCTTTAGTATAAAGTACTTTTGGAAACCATTTCCCCTAAAATAAAGCATTTTAGTCCATCATATAAGGCTGGTTTAAATGCATTTCTTAAAAACATTGTTAACTACTGTACATGATAACATTTTTAAAAAGCATAGTACTGGTTCTGAAAGTGTGATATTGATTCCATATTAGAATCTAGAAGTTGATTTGCATTACTTAACATTAACATAAAAGCTAAACAAATCTTATTTCTGTTCCCCAAACCAGGTCACCTATACGTTTTTTGCTAAGGCTTTTCTCTGTTAATCTGTACGTGATATTTTCTTAAAATTTTCAGCTTATGGTGAAAAAAACCATTTAATGAAATAAAACATTCTTTCCTCTCCGCACTCTCTTTCACCTTACTATTGAAAACAGAGATCACATCCATTCTGATGTAATGGATGTGGCCAACTGAGTACAGGAAAAGAAAAATGAGAGAAGAATAAAACAGTGGTCAACATAAATGTGTTTGCATTTTTTTTTAATTTTTAAAGGTTTCAGACATTGTCTTCTTGTGGCTTGACCAATGGCCTAGCCTTCCTGACAATCACCTAAAATCAGCAGCATATGTTATAAACGTGTATGGTAGTGAAAACAACTGTGGATCATAAATACTTCCGGTACAGAAGTATTTGGGTTGGATTACAAATTGGTTTGAAATGTTGAATTACAATTCCCAGATTTCCCAGTCAAACATAGTAAAGGAATTTTGTCCAAGCAATCTTGAAGTCACTACTACAGGGAAAGGTGTTCTAATGCATGAAATCAAGTACAAATAGAGTCTAGACAATGATATCATCATGGGAAATGAGCCAAGAATTGTACATTGTTTTTAAAGAAAATTCATTTATCAGCCATTTATTTTCTACTAGAGCAAATGATTGGTTGGTCTAGTACAAGAGTGCCAAGCTTTAGGTGTGCAGGACTTAAACTTTTTTTTTTTTTAACTAGAATTCTGAGATCCACCAGTGACAGACTGGTAAAAAAGGGATGGAATTAAATATTTTTCTCTTTTCTCAAAATTAAATGATGTACATTATGTCATTTTGTTTTGTTTGAACATTTTGTTTGAAAAAATTGTTTTGCTGCAGACACCCTTGTGATTATTTATCGGTATCTTTTCATTATTATATATATATTATATTGTCCAGGAACTAGAACACCTAGCCCGATCCTTGGCGACCCAGGCAATGACCGATCCAGTATAGGTTTCTGTAAATTACATCTCACCATATTGTTTATGGGAGGGACACTCTTCGTCTGGCTCCTCTGATGAGACCTATCCAGTATGGTTGAACCTCTGGCATAGCTCTCATCCTCCTCGGAGCATGCAAGCCCCACAACCACATCAAGGTAGTGCCTCGATGATGATGATGATGATGATGATGATGATGATGATGATGATGATGATTTTATCCCATCTTTTTTATGTACAACTCAAGGCAGTGAACATACCTAGTGCTCTTGCCTCCTATTTTCCCCACAACAACAACCCTGTGATGTGGGTTGGGCTGAGGGAGAGTGACTGACCTACAGTCACCCAGTTGGTTTTCATGCCTAAGGCAGGCCTAGAACTCAGTCTCCTGGTTTCTAGGCCAGCACCTTCACCACTGTGCCAAACTGGCTGTCATATTTAATCTATATCTATAATAACGTCAGCCAGCACGACACAATTGGTCAAACTCTGATAACTGGTTTTCCTTTGATGCAAATACATACTTGTTCCTACAGTATGGTTTAACTGTGATCTACTGTCTAGTTATATATATATATGGAAAAGTGAATGCATGCCTTACCAGTGTTTCAACCTTACAAGGTTTCATACATTAATCTACACCTTTACTCAGTATGAGATATATTAAATTTTTAAATCTTTAAATGATAAGGCAGTTTTATAGGCTTATTGATTAGCACTTGCTGATTAAGAGATTTAACCTAGCTATGCTTCCCACAAAATCTAATAAATAGCAACAATGGGTAAAGAACTGTATCTGTTTGTAGGTGTGAAAAAGAGACAGAGAGAGAAAGATTTTTCTCAATTTCAAAATGAGGTCACCCATTTTATATATTTATAACATGTATTTTTATATACGTTTAGAATCTTTAAACTTTTACAGTAAACACTGCATGTTTAGGAGCATGAAATCTACTAGATAACCAACAGCATATCTGCCTATTAGTCCAGACTAGATCAGTTCATATTAGAATCAACAGAAATGGAATTCTTCATTCTTCCTTAATTAAGATTTGGCTGAACTGCATGTGAACTAGAAAAATAATGTGGGTAAATCTGGACTGAGCCACATGTTTCAAGTTTTATAAACTGAAACTGTTTCTGGTGATAAATGTTTACATATTTTAATGGAGAGCTAATATGGAGGACTACTTGCCTATTTACATTTGTACCACTTTTCAAGTATTTTTTCCAGAACATGTGGACAGTGGACTTGAATCAGCATTCTGGAACATAGAATGGAAATCACTGTGGCCACTCAATTTCATTTTTACTGTTACTAGAATCATCTTTAAGCCAGAAGTGTTACACTTGTTTATTGCTTCTTTCTGGGTTTTGTGAAACTTGTTGCCTACTTCCAGCACATATGTGATCTAGAGTGATTTGAGATCACTCTAGATCACTTCCAGAATAGAATTTTTGGAGAAGTGAGATTTTGTGACATTCCCTCCCATATACACACACTAAAATAATGCCAAAAATAAATAAAGTAAATTTCTTTTAGGCCTTACATACAGATTTTGTCTTAAAATGTCTGTAAACCATCCAAAATATGAATAAACTCCTCCCAAATCTTGGCTCCATCATCTCTGCTGAGATCACCGCACCAGTACTGCCCTTAGTGACCAAATATATATATACAGCTTACTCCCCAAATTATACCCTGACTGTACATGGTTATTACAAACAGGAAAATGTAAGCTAGCTCACAACCAGATGACATTGAATTGTTCTGTCTTTAGCAACTGCATTATCCATGCTGTAGCCCAGGGTTACACAATCTGGTTTCCTCTATACAGTATGTTTCCGTTTACAGCTCTTCTAGCTACTTGCTATTCATCAGGCTAGCTGTGGTCAGATCTTTTCCTGCTTGAACTCCAGAAAATGTAACCAAAGATTCAGATTCAGTTGTTTAAGTAGCAAAAGATGGTATTGTTAATTGTTTTTGCTTACGTTTTAAATTTAAAAAAAAGATGAACTATTTTAAGAAAGAGACAGGCAGGGTATCACTATTTTAAATAAATAGTTCATGACTATCTAGCCCAAAAATGAAAAAAAGAAAGAAACTTGAAACTGTAGGAGATTTGCTTTTGGTATATAAAATGTATTGCTTAGGAGTACTAAAAAAAACGTTAAATAAATGTTCAACTGTTCAGTAGTTTCTAACATTTTGTGACCCTATGAACTTCATTTCACCAGGGTTATCTGTCAGTAACTACTTTTAGAGTTCTTCTAACCTTATGTTTGTGTCATCAGTGATAGCATCTCACCACTGTTTCTCCTGTCAAACTCTTTCTGATTGCTTTCAATTTTTCCAAGCATCAAAATCCTCTCCAATGACTCTTGCCTTCACATTCTGTGCCCCAAATATTTAAGCTTTAGTTTCCTTATTCATTTGTCCACTGAGCAATCTGGGATTACTTTATCTAGTATTGAAATATTTTTTCTTCTTGCAGTCCGGGGAATTCTCAGCACTTTTCTCTAACACCACAATTCAAAGGCATTAATTCTTCTCCATTCAGCTTTGCTGATGATTCACAGCCATATGTTCTAACTGGGAAAACCATAGCCTTGTGTTGATTTGTCCTAGGCCATATCCATATAGTTACATGATGACCTCCTGTTCTGGCAAGAACAATGCTGCCCTTAATCTTGCTGGCCCTATAGGATGCTGTGGAATGTTGTTGCACTGCTTCCTTCCAGCTATAGGGTGCAACATTCAAAAGGTTGTAATTTGTGGTTCCTTAGGATGAAATTTCAGGCCCACTCAACAGCATCCACTGTGTAAAGAGCCTCCTTCAACTGGCATATACAGCACCTTGGTTACTGCATCATACAGGCTAAAGAAGTACAACAGCCAAGTCCTTTCAATTATATCTTTATTTACAGGGTTAATCAATTTCAAGACTTCACACTCTCAATTAAGCATTTTTTTTTCAATGGCTGTGGAAACCAGGGTTCTGGTATCTCTCACTGTCAAATCAGCAGTACATAACAGCTGTTGAGCCCAGGATCAGATGGAAGTAGTCACAATGTTTTTACTAGGTATAATTCCAGGATATATCATAATTTACTGAGATAAATGCTCACGGCAGTGAGAATAAATTTTGCCCAACATTGGAAGCAAGATACAGTTCCAATGATATCTGATTGGTAACTTAAACTAGAAGAATATTCAACAATGGCAAAACTATATTCACAACCAAAGTTGAACCAAATTCAAGCAAGAATGGTTCCCATTTGTTACGTGGTATGGCAAATATAAACACAGTATGGTTTCTAAGGGGGCCTAAATGCTTATAAATACCACAAATTGATAGAGGCGCAAGAAGGAGGAAGTTAGAAACTAAATGGCTTTTAAAAAATATGTGTGTGTGTGTGTGTGTGTAAAAAATATGCATAAACAACAGTAAGTAACAATACAGTGGAGACCTCAATATTAAGTATTAAGCTTAAGATAGAAACCTTTATTATATAACAAATAATTTAATGTATTTTGCAGTTGTTTATCAATGCCACATTCATCTCCATATGTAAAATGTAAGCAACTGTTATGCTTATCAATATTAGCATTTTAGAAATCATAGTTAATATTGACACAAACTTTATTTCTTTATCTTTAAAGGTTTAAATAATCTAAACATCTGAGTGTTAATAATCACCAGTCAACACATATAAATACCACTGCACCCAAATAATATAACGTACTACTTGTGTTGTTTAATAATACATTAAAACAATATTTTAAAAATTCTTATAAAAGGCCTTACTGTTCTATTATTCTCTATTCCTCTCCTTGTGATGCTGGATTCCAACAAATAAATAAACGGTTCCAAATAAACCGTTCTCAGTGTTGCACTCCATTCTTCTGAATTTTCTCCTCAGTGTTTGCACTCCATTCTTCTGAATTTTCCATGGCAGTGGGAACTTCCAGGATGCTATAGAAGATACTGCAGAAAGTTGGTGATGAATAGAGGAAGATTTCATTCAATTGTCATCTGAGAATCACACCCCCTTCTGTAACCACAAGGATGTCTTTTGCAGAAGTATACATTCATATCCAGCTCACACATGTTGCCTTCATTGAGAGTTACTTTTAGAAAACAGTGAGTGACAGAATATGCCAGTATCAAACCACTAGAAAAAATACTCCTCCTGCACTGAATTTCTAAAACATGTGTATTAGTTTCTTGCAAAAGTTTTATTTTCAAAAAATGATTAAATCGTCTAAATAAGTATTATCAGCATATAAATACTATTTTTTATCATAACGTACAAAGCTCCTCCACCAATAGTCAGCCTATGAATCCCATTGCTTCCTGAAAGAATACTACTAACAATAATAATAGCAAATTATAATTTATTGCAGTGATTTGGTTCTGTTGATTGCATGTATATGTACAGCTTTAGAAGGACTTTTGTTATGGTTCAGCAGAGCTCTTATTTAACCACTCTATGAGCTATCTGTCCACATATAAATGGCCTGTTAAGCTGTCTCTAAATTGTTACAAATCTAAAGGCTGGATGTCTATCAGATTTTTTCAGTTGAGCCCACTGTGTTATGCTCCTGGCATGGAATAATCTTTAAAGGGTATCATTTGTATTTCAGGTCTGCATTTCTGAGTTGGAATCATCTAAATATTTCTCTCTCTAAACTCTAGAAGGTCCTACGTTTTAATCTGGGCTAAACATTATGTTCAGGTTTTCAGTCTTCACATATAATTTTGGAACTGCAGGGGATGCAGAATCAAACCACCTGGAAGGAAACAAGAGCTGAATCAGAATCATAACACAAACATCCTTCCATCCTGGTGTGTGAAGCTAGCTACAAACAGACTGAAAAATCATTTCATTCCATCAGAAAGCCACCGTTGCTGATTAAGTCTGAGGATGTCTAAGACGTTGTGCTGTTCGTGGGCCTGAAGATGCACGACTGAGAGTTTTTGAGAAATGTGAGTGATAACATGTTGAAATCACTGCACAACTTTACTGTCATAAAGGAGGAATATGTAGATTTGGCTGACTTCCAACAGGAAGATGAGCTGCGTGCTTTTGTAGTGTTTGAAAGCATTAATGTTAAATTTTCCCAGTGGGAAGACCAGTTAAAGGGAAAATTACAGTATTTCAAGCATGAAAAATAAGTCTCTGCTGCACACCAGCACCCTCTGATCTCAAGTAAACATTATTAGAGCTTCTTCCTGGTTGCATTTCTGCAGCCAGAGGTAAATGGGCAGCATACATATTTTAGGATTCAAATCAACACAAAATACTCCATTAAACTACATTGCTAATGTAAAGTTTTAAAAAAAAAAGCAAAAAGCATTTCATATATAAAAGGCAAAAATATACACTTGCATAACTCCCTAAAGCATTCCCAAGTAAAATGCCAAATCTATTCATCCCATTGTCTCTTTTATTAGGGCTTGGGTGTGAAATATAAAACGATGCTCAAATAGATTTATAAGGGACTAAACAATAAAATAAAATAAGGCCTGCCTACTTTAAAGAGTAAATGCTGGAGAAAAGTTACAATTCAATAGCTCTACTCTGACAAATTAAAACCCTGTGTGAATATTGATCCTGAATTTTGAACAAAATATCTGAAAAGCAGACTAAATCCAGAGCTAAGGACTGCAAACTTTATTTGATTTGGAAGAGAAATAGGCTTAAAAAGAAAAAAGAAGACTGAAAAGCAACTTTTTAAATAGAGCTTAGCAGAACAGGATTAGGATTTAAAATGATAGCATAATATTGCAGGTCATAACAGTAAGAAGTCCACATCAAAAAGGACAGTTTGGCTTCACTCACTTGCTAGGCAAAATGAATGCAGAATTGCTATAATTTTTTCTATCCCACCTTTATTATTTTTATAAATAACTCAAGGCAGCGAACATACCTAATACTCCTTCTTCCTCCTATTTTTTCCCACAACAACCACCCTGTGAGGTGAGTTGGGCTGAGAGAGAGTGACTGTCCCAGAGCCACCCAGCTGGCTTTCATGCCTAAGGCAGGACTAGAACTCCTGGTCTCCTGGTTTCTAGCCTGGTGCCTTCACCACTAGACCAAACTGGCTGTATGTTCTATCTGCACCCTGGGGCCCTCCCTGCTAATAAGCACTGAATTGTCCCCTTTGTGCAAAAGACACACATGTGAGTGAGATAGGGAAGATTAGAAGGGTGGGCAAGGGAAGAGTGCAGACATTTTTTTCCTACTCACAACTTATCTTCTAAGTACTTTCCTCTCAATCAGGTGTTATGTTTGATCTCAGGTAGGTATCAGGTAGGTATTTTATATAAGGGAGTTTCCATGATCCAAGTATCACTCTCTCTCTGCTGATACCTTAAACTTTGAAGAGGCATACATCTGGATACAGAAGTGCTTGAGACCCCAACAAAAATCTCAACTATTGGCCATATATGAATTAGAGATAATATGCTGGTAAAGAAATTATTTATAGATAAACTACCTGGAACACAAGCTGAGTGGGTTTTGTGATGGGGACAATTCAACTGTCAAGAATTGTTGGGTACCACTGTCCCCTCCCACCCCCCATCCCCAAACAAACCTTTCATGAGCTTAGCCAGCCATGAGCAACCTTTAATGGCCAGGGGATTTTTGTTTCTCAATCCCCACAAGGCAAGTGCCACAGAAAGAGGTCAAGAGTGGAATTTTCAATCTCACTTTTTAACCTTTTCAATAACAGTATTGATCTGTATTTATAAATTATAGAGGCTTAATGCAACTATTTTGATTGTGGTTCTGTTAAAAATTTACAGAAATGTGCAACACTATTCTTTGGTGACATGACCTCAGATGGCTCTGGAGGTCATAAAAATGGGGTTTATGGGATGCATATGGCCTTGAAGCAAGATTTCCTAGCCTGACCAAAGCAGGTGATGTTTGGATCTAGAGCATTCCTCTCTAGCTTGATGCCCTCTAATATGTTGGGATTATAACACCTAGAACTGAATACTGGGAGTTGTCATCCCAACACAACTAGAGAGCAATGGGTGGGGATAAATGGCATAGAAATCTAGGTGAAGCTGGTTGTTCCAGTCACCTCTGCTCTCAAAAACAGCTAGAGCTGAAAGAGTGAAATGGTTGCTGCAAATCAGTTTGCTCACCAGATTCTTACAGTGCATTCCCAGAGCAATGGGATGGAGAATATTACTGAACCTCTCACTAGAATCCCATCTTCACCTGGATGGTCTTCCTCAGAAAGATGGCTGTTGTCGTCATTGGTTTAATTTCCCAGTAAAGGCATCAAATACATCAGGAGGGGGAAAAAATCTTACTATAAAATGCCAGTATGTGCTTCGGATACAGGATATGATTTAAACTGTGCTTGAAATATGTGTTCCTTAGATATGAATTTTCAGTAGCCTCATCTTTGATTATAGCCTAGGTGAAAAAAACGTTTTCTATTTTCTTTTTTCTTTTCATTAAAGAAGTGACAGGTGACTTCTAAGAGGGATGACCTTATTATTTTGTAAACTAATATTTTCATCATTAGGCACTTATTCAGAGCGAACCATATCTGAGCTGCAAAAGTCCAGATGGCCACTAGATGGCAGCAAACTCTATGCAGCTCTAGTAGTATTTTTTTTTTTTTCCTAAAAGGGATTCATTTAAACCAGAGACCAGGTCAGGTTACATTAAAGCACAAATTGGCTTATTGACAGCACTGGAGGCAAAGATAGGCCTAAAAGACTTATGCAAATTAGAGTGTGCATGTGATTGGATAGATCAGCCAGGAATTTCATTGGATATAACATATCATGTGCCTCGGGTGGTCATTAGGGTGGAACTACAGTATGATGTAATGGGGCAGGACTCCAAAGGCAGTGGGCTTTTGAAAGAGCAAGGAGGCAAAGCCCACAAACATAGTTTCTTTCCAGGGAATTGTTTTATTTTGCTTTCCCAGAACACTGGTCACTTTCCAGGATCTCTTCCTAGCTTATCACATTCCCTGGCCTTTTAAATGTTTTTATGGATGAGCTCATTGTTTTAATTTCCCTGGAAAGGTGTTTTTTGTAAAGGGGGTAGCTGCCTAATTTGACACCATACAGCTGAGTCAATGGGATTTTTTTTTTTTTTTTGCTCGGGGAGATGTATTTGGGTTAGGGCTTTTAACTTGACCTTCCCCCAAATTATTCTTCACAGCCTTTTTGTTGTTGTTGTTGTTAGATTTTTATCCTACCTTTTCTAATATATTTTGATCAACTCAAGGCAGCGTTGGTCAGCTCAACACAGTCATCCTATCCTACAGGTTGTCCTATCACGTGTCCACCCTCTAAGGCAGGTCTGCACGACTCATAGAGGAGAAAGGGCCATGCTGATAAATTAAAAGTCGTCAAGGGATGCAAAGAAATACCTGGCACACCGATCAGCTGTTTGGCGTCTTGTAGAGCAGCAGCAGTGCTGGAACTGGCGGTGGGGCCTGGAGACGTTGAAGGTGCTTGGCAGTACATCTTTCAGAGCAGTAGTGGCAAATTTATTGACCTCTTTAAAAATGCCAGCAGCCTACACAGTGCTGTGCAGGTCTGCTCTAAGCTGACACTGGAGGAATATAGGGGATCTTAGAGACTAATGCTGTCATCAACCAGTTGTAACGAGAATCACATTTACAACTGCAGAATTCAGATTATGAAATGTCTTATCTGGGGAAACTCTTTTGGTGCTAAGCGCCTTGTTTTGGGGTCTCTAGACAAAGACATTTTTATTCTCAGCAGGGATTATGAACTGACTGATAACATTTCATCCTTTCTGCATATTTTTGGTAGCTATTTTCTTTGTTTAATAGTCTGTTGTTCTGATTTCTATTTGTAACATTTTCTTGTGTGCCACCCCAATAATGTTGCAGAAAGGCAGCTAAAATTAGTTTAAAAATAAAAACAGGAAATTATATCAATTATATTATTCCTTTAATAATGAGGTTGCCTTATTCCATGCCTATTGTTTACTTAAGGTAAATTAAAAAATCTCATAGAGGATTTGAGAGATATAAAATTGTACAGAGATCTGTATACTGTAACTTTCTCCCTCTTTGCCAGTTCTTCTTCTCCTCCATTATCCTCATCAGGTGGCTCCAAAAATGGTTTATTTTTATTTTTCAATTCATTGAATGGTAGAAAAAAGCAGAAGGAAGGAAGGAAGGAAGGAAGGAAGGAAGGAAGGAAGGAAGGAAGGAAGGAAGGAAGGAAGGAAGGAAGGAAGGGTTTTTTCCTGGTTTTTTAGGCTACCATCTGGGCTGCAAAAAATATAGATGACCATTAGATGGCAATAGGGAGATATAAAATACCTAGATTTTGTACCCTAGATACTGTACATAATCCAAATTCCAAACAGAGCTTTGCAGTATTAGATATATTGCCAGTTAAGTGACAAAGTCAAGGGAAGTGCTGACTGCTGAATAGGACAGTAAAGTGGAGGAATATAGTACTTACTTATAAGTACTGTACAATGCAATGAGAATCCTCCCCCCTCTTTTATTTTAATTTTGCTCAAGTTGCTTTTTCACAGTCTAGAAAATCTAGTTGCAAATGCTCTTAGGGACAGAAGTAAATGACGAGGTGACATTAATAGTGGCCCCTGTCCTGTAGAAATCTGGAAGGCCCCCTCCCTTCTAGCCTTCCAGAAGAGTTTAAAAACCTGGTTTTTCCCCCAGACATTGGCACAGGGTAAGGTTGGAGCCCAGTGACTATGATAGTTTATGTTTTGGGGAGTGTTGTTTTAGGTAACCGGGATTAGATGCTGATTTTTATTTTGGGGGAGTGTTGTTTTAGGTAACCGGGATTAGATGCTGATTTTTATTATTTCTTATGTGTTTTTATTGCAGCTGCTGTGAGTCCCCCACAATTGTGACACATAACATGGAAGGCCTTATAAATCAAACAAACAAACAAATTTATTTCTAGGGACCTTTTACAGAAAAAAGAATGGCAGCTGTCTGTCCCCCTTCTCCCTCGATACAATATGTCCCAAGAGAGCTAAAAAAGGCCCCTAGATGTGCCTTGGAACTGCTTAGTTCCTCAGACTGGTGTCCTTCAAATGTGGTTGCATTCATGGGGAATTCCAGGAGTTGAAATCCCAAAAGAATTGAAGGGCACCAGGTTGCAGAAGGCTGCTCTAAATAGATCCCAGAATCTTCTCAGCTGCTTACAGATGCCACAGTAGTGTACATTGTTCAAACTTTAAAAACCATATATCAAAGATAAACATGGGATTGTGGCTTCAAAAGGAACATGGACAGTTTTGAACAGATTTTCCCAACAAAATTTGAAGTGTATGCTGTTCCAACTTTAAAAACTGTATATCAAAGATAAACATGGGATTGTGGGTTCAAAGAAACATGGACAGTTTTGAACAGAGAGGTTAAAGTCATGAAGATCTCAGTGAAAAAGCAGATAATTAAGAAGTCATGTCACTTTAAAAAAAAATCTCAGACATGAGTATTCTACAAGAGCTCAAGGTTATCATTACATCCATCAGTGAAGAACCAGAATTTACTCAGAGACAGAAAAGGTCAGGCTAAAAAGCTAGAGTTACACAACATCATGAAAGGAAAGAAATAGGGAGAAAGTACATTGTGTATGTATACACAAAACCAGGATGCTTTCCATTTAAAGAAACATAATCAGAAAAGTCCCAAATAACAGGCTGGGGGAAACAGCGCGGGTTTTACTTTCTTGCTGTAAACATTAGTGCCATTCTGGAATGAATGGACAGACATGAATGCCAGAAATCTAGGGAGAATCTAGCGAGAAGGCTGACTACCAAAAATTCCATTAGGACATAATAATCTCATCCAACCCCTGAACCAAGTAAAAGAGCCACATGGCAAGATTTGCATTTTGGAGGCTTCAAGATAGGGCTTTCTCAGTGGTTACTATAAGGATACTGTATGTGACTCCTTGTTAAAAGAAACCTTCTGGAAACGTTTTGCTGGTAGGCAAAGGCATTTGTAGAAACAGTAACACGTATTTGGGATTTTTAAAAGAGGATGGATGGATGGATGGATGGATGGACGGACGGACGGACGGATGGACGGACGGACAGACAGACAGATAGATAGATAAATTGTGAAGACTGCACACATGCCAGCTCTGACCAGATTCAAATGCTTGAGATTTGGAAACAAGAGTCACTGGGATTACCCTCCAGTATTTCCCTGCAAAATATAAAGATACTGTCCCACCCCTTTATTTTAGTTCCACCTGTAAGTGTGCAAACACGCATGGGTATCTTAGTGCATTCACATGCAAGAAATGACAATCTCCACCTCCCATTGAGCATCTTTTTGAATAGTTTCAAAACAGTGTCCAGCCCTGTGGATAATGTTGCAGCATTTCTAAAAGTTCTCAGTTTAATTGGTATTACTTCAAGACCAGCCTCCACAAAGTTTGACAGTCTATTTTTATCTGCAAATAAAGAGATCACCCCAAATGATTAAGGGGCTGATGCAGCTTTCCTATTAGAAAAGACGACAGCAACTGGGGGCACTGATTATTTATTTAGCTTGGAACATAAAAGGATAAAGAAACATGATAGAGATACATAAATTCATGCATGGCATGGTTTTCTGGAAGCTTGTCACAACCTGGCTCTTCCAGAAGGCCTTCAGGGAATAGAATAGAATAGAATAGAATAGAATAGAATAGAATAGAATAGAATAGAATAGAATAGAATAGAATAGAATAGAATAGAATAGAATAGAACAGTATATCTGTCTGAGTAACTTATGATACCATTTATTATATTGTATGTACTGTATTTATTATGATTGATCATTTTATAGTATTATTTATTATTATATTTATTATTACCATCTACATTGTATACCTCTTAGAGTCTATTGCAGTTGAAGTGCTATGTAAGTTCATTAAAAATAACAAATGTGGAAAAAAACTTTTTTTCTCATCTCTTACAGTATTAGGTCATGTACTGAAGCTATATGCAAGGAAGTTCAGAAGCAACTGAGGAAAATCCTTTTTTTCTTTTTCCATACAGCACATACAGTTGAAATATAGATTTTACTGCCAGCTGTTCTAGCAATGGCAGCCAATTTGGATGGTTTTACAAGGGAACAGAACAGGTTCGTGGAGACTCAGGCTATCAGTGGCTTGTGAACTTCCCAAATATATCCAGCTGGCCACTGTATGATATGGAATGCTGGCTAGATGGGGTTCTGCCGTGATCCAGCAGGAGTCTTCTCATGTTCTTATCTCTTGTCAGCAACTTCTTAATTAAGATAGCCTACTGGAAAACACTTTTTAAGATTAAACTGAAAAACAAGAAACTTGGAAGAAGAAACTTGTGAGCTTTTAGAAGACAGGTGTGAAACAATGAAAATCATAATAAGCCTAGGTGACCATATAAGGCATGATATATTGTAATAATTATTATTATTATTATTAGATTTTTGTTCCACCTTTTTTATATACATAACTCAAGGCGGCGAACGTACCTAATACTCCTGCCTCCTATTTTCTGTACAACAACAGCCCTATGAAGTGGGTTGAGCTGAGAGAGAGTGACTGACTCAAAATCACCCACTTGGCTTTCATGCCTAAGGGAGGCCTAGAACCCACAATGTCCTGGTTTCTAGGCCATCATCTTCACCATTACACCAAACTGGCGCTAATGGTGTAGAGCCAGATACTGTAGATCAGTTCAGTTCCTCATATTTATCCATGAAGAAAATAAATACCCATATTTCTAGTATAAATTTCCCTGAAAATGGCCACTCAAATTCTCCACCTTATTCAAGTGAAGAAAAAAGCATGGTTTCTTTCATCTAATTTTTCCACAGTAGTTTAACTTTTAAAATTTAACTTTTTTTTTTTTTTCCTGAGGAAAGGGCTCATCTCCTCCTGTATAAGAATTGTTTGTTGCTTCTGTAAGGGGCAAAGCAATAAAATTGTCTTTTACACAGAGGTGAAATAAGGACAAAAATGACAAAGGATTTCTCAATAAAATGAATACAGTGTTGCCCATTTTTAAATATTCACACTATTTTCACTGTGTTTTGTTTCTTCTTCTCCTCCTCCTCCTCCTCTTCCTCTTCCTCCTCCTCTTCTTTTTTTTTAAATTCTGTTAGCTGAATGGAACAAATAAAAGGAAAAAGGGACTATAGAATAAACAGTGGCTTTTTTTTTCTCCAGCCACTGAAAAGACAGTAATCTCCAGCCACTGAAAAAAAACATAATCTAGTCATGGAGGGAGAGAAGTGGTCTTTTCTTCCATCACAGACCAAAAAAAAAAAAAAAACGACCTTCAGGAATATAATTCTAGGAAAGTGGGTGAAGGCTTATCTTCTGCCCCCTCCTTAACCCATCGGAATCAATAATCTGGCTCAAAGAATTTCAAACTCCTGGTCCTTTTTCCAGATGAGAACACTCAGATGTTCTACAAAAGAAGGGGGGGGGGAAGCTCCAATTGGTCACATTTAGAAGACAACATGGATATAAGCAGATGGCGGGAGATTAAGTGGTGTGGAATTATCTCCATCTCCCATATAACTCACATTCATAAGATTCAGCACACTTATTAATCAAACTCTAAGTGCAGCCCCTTGGCCTGAAAATGTACACTGTTAATATAAAACCTTCCAATTATTTAAGTAGCCTTAATATCTCATTACTGAGTGTACACCAGCATAAAGACTGTTCTGCAGAATTGAGATAACACCTCAAAGCATTTCCCACATACCATCTCCAAGGGCTACATGAGGTAGGCCAGTGTTATTAACCATCAATTATAGATGAGGAATGAGGATGAGAACCAGCAGTTTACCTAAAGCTACACCTCACATTTCTGGGTGAAATAAGAAGTCTTAAACATGGGACTTTCCAACTCACAACTTACTTTCTTCACCATTGTAGAAATAAATGAATAGACCCCAATATACAATATTACCAACATGCTTCAAAGGAGTATGAACAGCCTTTTAAAAAGGTAAACAAGTATCTCTTCTCTGTCATTGCTGCTAAACTAAAATGTGTACCTATAGATAAGAATATAAACTGTCTCAGTATGAATTCCCTCACAGAGATGAAATAATGGAATCTCTGGGTATTAAGAGAGCTGTGCTTTCTTTTTGCAAGTGAGGCTGTGACAATCTTCATGAAGACAGATAATGCTTAACAATATGTCTCAACAAATAACATAATGATTTCAGAGTCTAGCTAAGCTAACATCTATGGATAGCAGGAGCTCTACTTAATGATAATCAAGCACCCCAGGTCATCCTGCTTGCTATATTCTATCTAATTGTCCCTGACATTCTCTAGAATGATCCACAGTCCTTTACTATCATCTGTAGAGTTTTCAGTGACAGCACTTTTGTAAGACCCACAGGCAAAATTCATACGCTATGCATTAGTACAGTAAAATATATTCTGAATGCTTTGTTGAGACATCAGTGGCCACATCATAAGATAGCCATGCTGCATGGACTTGTTATGGAACCAGCAACAATGACAACATAATTAGGAGTCCAACCACACAAGGAGAAATGTTTATCTATCTGTAATCTACTTTGCTCCAATAATTGAAATTATTCAAAAGTGTCCTTTCCCTACAGTAAAAGTTATTCAAATACATATTTGTAACTCACTAATTTCCTTTTTAAAAAAGCAACCATCAAAGCTAGGATTGTATTCAAAGCCAATCAACAATACTTTCTTCAGTCCTTAGGCAAACAGCACATCCTCAAAACTTCTGGAAAATACATATTGGGTTCTTTTCTAAAAAAAATGTTAGAATAGGTTGAACTGAGCTTCTCTTGGTATGGAAGTACCCAAGCTGGGGTCCAACAGAGAAAAGGTGGAATTGATAGAACAAAGACCAGGAAGTAGGTGACTGAAATGCATGGAATACTGGAAATTGATTTGGGAAGAAAAAAATAACAAAGTTAGGCCACCTTTGATTAAGGCAAATGGTCTTACAGGCTAACTACTGACCTAAGAAGCTGGTATTATATATTATTTCTAGTTCACAGTTACAAAGCATTTTCTCCCAGCTGTACTTTCCAAATAATCTTTAAGAACTGGCCTTTGAATTCACTCCAATAACTAATTTTTACATGAATAAAATTGAATTCACTCACACATCGTGAGACATCTTGCTTTGCTTAACCATCTTTTGCTGAATATATCACAAGTTGGCTGCCTTAATCTATTAGGCTAAGACAAAACCAAGTCACGTAAAGTTTTAGTGCAATGTAACCCAATGTGTAAATATTGGCAGGTTTTTAAAGTGGTCTGGAAGCCACATTTGGTGTAGAATTCAGATAGTAGAGTTTTGACTGGGTCAGTGTGTCTCAATCACTTTTATGAGTCCTTAAAGAGCTTCAGTGACTATCTTTCCATTCTGGATCCAATTCTACATGTTAGCATTTAATTTAAATTGTTTGGGACCAAAGTACCTGTTCTTTGGGCATCAACCTAGAGAAGGCTGATCTAGATTTAATGCTGAAAATTTCATCACTGCTATTTGACTCAATAAAATGATTAAATAGTTATGAAGGTAAACATGTTAGTTTCAAGCAAAGAATTAAAAGAAAATATAAATGTGTACATTGGTTTCACTTCAGCACTAAAACACCTGTTCTACTGTTTAGTGTTTTTGCTGAAGAGTTTATCACAAGCAAACATTTAGACAGAAGTACAGTGATGCATCATTATTTGGGTGAAGGGAACTAATTTTGGGGAATTGTACAAAGGAGAGAGAAAGAAACAGAAAGCCAGTTAAGACATTGTAAATGCTTATTTAAACATTTCTTTCTCTGGGAGTGATTTATTACTGGAGGAACCTGCTTTCTTGATGATGGAAAGCCATTTTTTTTCCCATTGTTCCTTATGAATCTTCTCAGAATTTGATCAGTTCATAATATAACAATGGAAAATGATTCCACCTATTGGTTTTTGTTTGTGGATAATGTTGTCAGTGTGTGTCTATCTGGATGTCTATCTGCGTGGTCAGGTTTGGTTCATAATTTCTTTTTCTTGCAAAATTCATAATATGCAAAATAAAGATTACTGAGAAATGCATGCTTATTTTTTGGAACATGCATGATTTTTGCATTCCTAGCAATCTTCAGCAGATCCTAAGATTTTGGTTATCATGTATCAAGCACATACATTGGTCCAAATGCACAGGACTTTGATGCAAGAGATCTCTTAGGTATCTCACAAAAGACCACCTTTTTGAAATTTGCAAATGATAGAAGCAGCATAGCAATATTAACCTATTGGCTAAAGAAGCTGGAACATTGTCAATGAAGAATGCAAGAAGGTGTCCATGGGAAAAAAAATGTGTCAGAAGAAGAGGGGAAATACTTCTTTCAAATTGGAACAGCTAAAGACAACCGTGGACTGGCAACACCATGATAGTATGGCCAAAACCATTTTAAGACTACCCTGTGCCTCTGACCTTTACTAGCAAGCTATCTGGGTTGCAGACTGGTTATTTAACTGTGTCAGTCCTTCACATAAAGTTGTGTGCATGCACACATACAAGACTGAAGTGACAGTCCCATCCCTGCTCTTTGTGGCTTTTTCCCCGATTAAACTCTTGGCTATAGCAGCAGTAGCTCTCATTTCATTTATTTATGTCTTATTTATTTGCCACACTTGTATACCACTGTAACCAAGAAACAGCTCCTAGCAGTTTATAGTCAGATAAAGCCTCAAAACATAAAATAAAGTTATAATACAATAGTAAAATTCAGTATTAATACAATAAAAATTAATAAAATAAATACTAATGAAATGAAATGAATATAAATATAAATATTAGACAAACATAGGAACCTACCCCCTTTGAAGACTACATGGATTCTGCCTTTGGTGCAATATAATAACAGCAACACTACACTTCAAAAGCCCTCTCTGCTTTTAGGGCCTTGGAAGGATGTCAGGGTAGATGCCAGATAAATCTCTGGGAGAAGGCTGTTCTCTATGGTGGAGACCACCATGTAAAAACACTCTCTCCAGGCCTCCACCCTCTTTACCTCACACTTTCCCAGTCAGGACAAGTGCCCAGGAGAGACTGATACCTGGGAAGCCAGCAGCCATGTCAGGGGTAACAACCGTAACTGCTGCTCCCAACCAAGAAAGCGAGATAATTGGCTCAGTCTTGGAAACTGGATAAGTGTTCTTGAGCATCCCATTTAGTTATTTATTAATATAATTTTATTAAGGGCTTTAACTACAGTAGTAAAATCTAATACAAACTAAAAGAAAGAAAGAAATAGAAAGAAAGAGTGAAAGGTGTAAAGGAAAGGGAAAAAATGTAGGTGTAAAGGTGTAAAGAAAATGGAAAAAAAGATCGAAAAGAAAAGTTAGAATATACTAAAGAAAGAGAAAAGAAATATATAAAGAAATCTCTTCCAACCTTCATCACAACAAGAATAAACAATTTTAGTAACTCTTCACCCCCTCTTAGTTTACAACCAATGATCTCGTCATCCCACATCCCATCTCTTATCTATAGACAAATCCATGAAGCATCATCTTTTCAGTCCTGGTGTCAGCAGAAAGTCCATTAAGGTTTACTAGAAACAGCACACACCTTATTTTAACTTTGATCAAATAAACCAACGTTATATTCCTTCCTTTTACTTCTAACAACATCACTTTTTAAATCACCATTCCAGTTCTCAGAAAATTTCATTACCTAAAGTTTTAAAGGGCCTAACCAAAACTATGAATTGTACCCAGAAACCTATGGGAAACTATTCCAAGGCACACAATGCAGGTGTTATCTGGCCATAACAGTTCCCTCCCACCAGGCCACTGCATCTGCAGTTTCAAAGGCCTCCTTGTATAAAATGCACTGCAGCAGTCTGAACTCATAGTGATAAGGGGACGATTTCCCTTTGGCCCATTATTATTTTCTCCTTTCTAATTTTGCATCTATAATCCTCTGCATGTTTAGTTGAGAATAAACTGTACTGAGTTCAGTGCTATTTAGTTTTGACCATTTTAGTGTTAATAATGTTTCTCTGCATTGATGGTCATAGAGATAATGAAGAAAAAGAGAGGGGACAAGTAGGAAATGAGAAAATAGTGTCTTTTTCAACATTTCCATCTTTAATACCAGTTATGAGTATTGGTGACAGCAGTAACAATTTCAGTCCTTCTGCAGAGACTTTGTATTTTTTCCCCTACCTAAATGCATTTTCTCTCAAGTCCACATACATTCTCATTCATGCCTTAAGCAACACCAGTAAGCCACCATACAATATATACATATGCTGGGGAGGGTTGGGTTAATGTTTTGCATAACTCATTTTTAGACTTTATTATATTGTGTTTATATTTTTGTCTTTCCTCTGGAAGAAAAGGCCTCTCCGTTGTATCCCTCATGAGAACCTTAATGCTTTAGTGGGGAGGAACAGGAAGAACATTCCTTGCAACACAGAAACAGAGCTTTCTGGGTCAGGCCTGTCCCGGGCACATTTATCTGTTGCCTCTCCTGTTTGGTCATCATACCTAAACAAGGAAGAGAGTCTGTGTTTCCTTTTGTAGTGAGTTTATGTGAGGGAGAGAGGGAGAAAGTATGTTCATCCCGTGCAGTTTTCTGCATATATGATCTGGACCACACATTGAGCTCTGCCTGCCTTGCTGTTTCTGCTTTAACTACAGTAGTAAAATCTACTGATTTAGGAGTGTTATTCTGGTGCTCATACCATCTCCTCTCAATGGGCTTTGCATTCTCTACAGGCAACAGCAGAACTTATCTCTTGTCCTAGCATGAGAAGGAAGAGTATGACAATCTGCTACAACTGCTATGAACCAGGTCCAGGAAAACTAAGTACAATAACCCTAGAAAATGAGGCAAATTCTGTTACAAGGCAAAAAAATCTACACATGTTGCCATTTTCTGCTGCAATAAAGTATCCTTGTAGTAAGGAAATTCATTTTTACTTATCCTAGTTACAATCAGGATTTTTCAGATGCAATTGATCATGATATTTCTGTTTTGGATTACTTTTACCAAAGAAAATGAAGGATGTGCATTTTACTAACAATATAATTAGTATATCCTCAGTTTTATGGACTCCCATACAGACAGTGAATACAATGGACAAAATTTTAATTTGGATTCACCCCCAAATAACAAAGTTTGTTGTTTCTGTAGCAATGTAAACAATTGATGCAATTTACATCATTTGCATCAATTTACTTATTTATGTACTTATTTAAACAGATGATGTAAATTGACTCAAATGATATAATTATGATAATTATATAATTACGCAAATGACATAAATGACAGTAATTATGTGGGTTTTGATTTAACGTTCATTCCAATGTATGTACCCATGTTGGTACATAAAACTCAAATGTTACTGTATAATATAATAGGCTTCTCCAACCTGGTGTCCTCCAGACTTCCATTTCCAACATCTTTAGCCTGCACACCCTAAGGCTACACTTGGGAGTTGAAGCCCATGACATCTGCAGGGCACCAGGCTGGAGAATACTATAATAGAATATGGATAGGGATGAAACGATGGGGACATTAGCGCTAGAGTTTTGGTTATTAATGATGAATGGAGATTACTTCATGAGCAGTACTTCATATCAGTGAATGTGAAACATAACCTAGAAGTATTCTGACATAATAGGATTCAGTGATACCCCAATCCAAGGTGTTCAAGCATCAAGCTCAGTACAGAAGGTCACATTCTATTATTCTGCAGCATATAGGTGGACTATTCCAAAAATGTCCTAAAAGCTTCTTCATTTTTGTTCTCCTGACATTGACAGTGAGCGTTCCTTGAGATTGCATGCATCTTTAACTCAACATCTCTAGTTCAGTTGATCTTAATGAACTTGCACAGAACAGATGGCAAATAGTAACAATACATCCCAGAATAGTGGATGTGGCTGTTAGCTCTTTGTGTTGGGAGCTTTCTTTTTTCATTATGGTTGAATATTGTAACTGAGATTGATTACAGTAAAGTGGGCTGATGTTGATGAGATTACTCTGACATAGAGAACAAATGTTGAGTCTGAGAAGGGAATGAAAAATAGTATTGATAAAGTCAGATTGTAGCTTGTTTTGCTGTAACTGAAGTTCCTTGTTGTGCTATATTGTGACAAAATATGGGTACTCTTATCTAGATCACACTTTTGAATAATAGCAAACAAAACAAAATGGATTCTTTTATCCCAGTATTTATTAAGGATATATTTTAGTCTTGGCTGTCAATGTAGGTTCTTGAAAGGCAGGAATCAAAATAATTCCTCATTGTGTTTTGACAACAGGAAACAAGTTATCTTATTCCTTCAGAACAGTTACTTTCATTATTTATATGTATCCATTGAATTTTCATATTCTGACATGCAAAAAGAATGCATTACAAAAACATTAAAAGCATAATCCTAGGCATATATGCTTAGAATTAAGACCCACCTAGTCCAATGAGCCTCTAGACTTAAATATGTCTAGGGGCACTTCATATGGGACTGAGAAAGGGCACTTCATATAGGAGTTGTTCTGCATGCTTTAGAGTGAGCAGCTTTCCAGTTGGTGGAAATTCTTGTCAATGCCCACTTCCTGGTCTTGGGCATGTCTGGTGGGCTTTGGGGTGGCTTAACAAGTAGTGGCCAGTTTGCTTTTCTGCTAGGAACAGCAACAGCAAAACAGGAGGATAAGAAGATGGATGAGGCACTCTTGGCCATTGTTGCACTCTCTCATTAGTTCAGAAAGAGTATTTGCTAGCTCAGCCTGTGTTCTTGGAATGGCTACTTGAGGACAACAGTGGGCCATTCTAAAATTGCTCCTGAGGATTTGGGGATGGAGATACTAGCAGCGTGGAAGTACCTTTAGACAGCTTTCTATTTTTGAATGCCATTGTTAAGGGTTCAGTACAACAGTGAAAATGGGACTCTATTACCCTTATTTATAATGTAAGCTGAAAATTTGTGGATTTTAAACAACATGCTTAGTCACAAAACATAATGGTCACCAACTTCAAGAAGTTCAAGGGCAATAAATTCTACAGAATATAAGCTATATTTCAGTTTTGATTAAAGGCTTTACTTCTAAATTTTCATTCAATGAATTATTTGTATTTTATGGGTGACTTAGATCCACAAAGATCAGTGATGTCATTGAAGTATGAGGACTCAATTTTTTCACACTCCTTCTTCTCTCCCTTCAGATCTAGTCTGATGTATTTCTGCAGATTTGGGCTTAAATCTCAATGGAAAGCCATCTGGGAAATTTGCAAAGGTTCAGTGGCCTTGAAGTAATTACATGATTCTAAATTTTTTAAAATGGTACTTAGAATGATGGTAATGTAGAACAATAACTGCATGTAAACCATCAGAGGTCTATCAGTCTTCAGTATACACGACTGACAGACGTATAATGTAAACCAACCCCACAAATCAAAACTAAACAATGAATACTGTATTGTAGCTTAGTGGAGATTTCAGAGTAACACACTTCAACAAGTAGCTTCGTGAATCTCTCATGACCTGGTGAGGTGAAGCTGGTATCCTGGGATGATCATTCTCTTCAGGCAGCACTCAACAGTATGAAATAGCATGCAACTGCATGTTTTGCTCTTTGCCAGAATGATCCCTTTAAAGAGGTTCCCCACAAGGCAGTGTCTCCCTAAGTGTGCCTTTGTTTCTTCCTTTGATATACTTCTTTCAGTTTTCCTCAGCTCAGAACATAGTATCATTCCTTTATCACAGGAGAACAGCGAACATATGGAAGCCTCAAACGGTACTAATTACCAGTTCTTTTTCTTAAAACAGAGACAAAAAAGTAGGTTAAGAGTGTCAGGATTGCCTTGGATTTTTGCCCAATACCTGCTGGTAATTATAGTGGTGCCTCTTGTGTGAGTTGCATAGAGAACATAAAGTGCATATCATAAAGAAGCAAGAAGCCCTCTTATCTTCTCCACATACAGAATTGATTGGAGCGGTTGCTGAATATTTCCTCAAGAGTGACAAAGGGACACATATGAAAGTACCAGACTAACCTAGAAGGCTATACATAACTCTATCCATTAATTCTTCATTTTCAGTTCCACCTGATCCCTATTCACTCCTTAAATGCTGTAGATCTGCAGCTGACTATGCCAGCAGGTGCCACACAGACAGAGTTAAACCAGTCTGTCAATTTGCTTTGTCAATTCCATTTTTTAAACTCATCTTATTCCCAACCCATTTATGAGGGAATCTGCACATTTTGAACAGCTCTTTGCCAAAAATAAACTCAACATAACTCTTGTCACTCAGCACCAGCCAAATTCAATACATAGAGCCAATCCCAATACAGAAAGACCCGTATTGTAATTGCCTGATGCATTGCCATTAAAATGAAGGGAAAAGACGAGGCAACCTCAATGCATCACCATAAATATTGGCTGAATAATATGCAGAAGGGTTCATACCCCGTGTTTTAAGAGTTACTCCCTCAAAGCCTCTACCTTGATCAAATTTGAGTGTGACTTGGTGTAGAGAACCACTGCTATGACTCAGAGAAGGGATGCAAAGACTATTAGCAAAGCATAAACTCAGCCCAGGAGAACAAGATAGCAGGAGAAAGAAATTTAAAGTTGCACTGCCTTGACTCTCTTTGGTATAAGAGGGAGGGAAGGAAAAATGCTGTCAGGCTTTCAAGATTCTGTTATGAGAGCTGATACAGTATCAGTAGAATTCCAATATTTCTCATGGAGTCTGTTTCTTGACCTGGCCTCTCTTGAAGGGCTGATACTTTTTCCCACATGTACAATTCTCCCCCACTCCTTTGAAAGAAAATCTAGGGGAGATATAATGAGAAACTGGAATTCTCTGGTGCTAGGTAAGAGATGGCACTTCTAATTTCCCATTGCTTGGAAGCGGTATAAGCATGTATGGCAGATAGACTCATATTGGAGAAGGGGGTCTTTTAAATAACCTGGTCCCATACTATAGATTTACAGCTAATGATTGCCACTTTAACAATCAGGTATTGAAACAATATCAAAATAATGTGCTCCAAAAAGCAGAGAGTGGTCAACATCTTTCGATTATACCAATTAAAATTTCAGAACATGTTTCAGTGACAGTCTATTTGGATACTTTGCAGTCATCTAGCTTGGATGTGACCAAGGCATGTATGAACTATCCTGCCTAAGCTTTCCTCTACCAAGTTATAGTGTAAATAGTTCCAAATCAGCCTATACTGGAGAGGGAAAAAAATCACATTGGGTTTTCCACCCCTCCACTATTTCCATTGCCTGACCATTTTAACTAAGTACTCCAGCTTCAATATGTAACTGCTTCATCTGGGCAACTTTGCATTCTCTGATATTTTGCACCTCTGACCAGCAGCTATGGGGACTCCCTGGCAGAATCACTTTTATGTTCCCCAGGAGCCTAGGTACCTGGAAAAGAAATATTTTTATAATCCTCTTTCCGTATGTGCTTGTGGTGGCCAATCAGTACTTTGAAAAGTCTACAGAACTCTACTAACCCACCTTGCATCTCCCAGAAATAACTTTGCTGAATTTTGTGAACACAGCTATAGATTATATAAATGCTATTCTAATCCATGCTGTGTGCTGTGGTGCTGGAGAAGACTCTTACGAGTCCCATGGACTGCTAGGAGGTCAAACCAGTCAATCTTAAAGGAAATCAACCCTGATTGCTCATTGGAAGGATTGATAATGAAGCTCAAGCTCAGATACTTTGGTCACCTAATGCGAAGAGAGGACTCTTTGGAAAAGACCCCGATGCTGGGAAAGATGGAAGGCAAAAGGAGAAGGGGACGGCAGAGGATGAGATGGTTAGATAGCATCACTGAAGCAATGAGCATGAAAGTGAGCAAACTCAGGGAGGCAGTGAAGGACAGGAAGGCCTGGCGCGATGTGGTTCATGGGGTCATGAAGAGTCAGCCTTAACAACTGAACAACAACAACAACAACAATTCTAATCCATGCATCCATTTAGAATTACATTTATTATAGCATAACAGACTTCTGTTGTGTTAATACAGCAGAGCTTGTTTTTGAGAACATTCTAGCATAATGACACTGGATGATCAAAAATTCTATAGTTCAATTTCTCACTTAGAGCTTGTACAAATATTTGGTGCATCCTCAGTTAAATAGATGTCATTGTCTTTAACATTTTATTGATAATCTCTCTGTATCAGAGCATTTAGATTATGAATAAAAGCATTTGTGCCAGTTGTGTCTAAAACTAAACTTTTAGATTAGACAGTACTTTATGATCTGTCCCTTTATTTAGTATAAAAATTACATTTCACCAGCAAGAGGCAGAACTTGTGGAGCTCTCATGCAGCATAATTTATGCTTTCAATGATTGCATTAATTCTCCCTCTCTATAATGCCCCCATTCTTTGCTTTGTGTTCAGGACATGTAAGAACTGATGCAGCAAATCTGCAAATGGAACATTCCAATGAAAATCACTACTCATTTGTCTTAGAAAGAGTACAAGCAGTACAAGTTGGCCTAACTAGCAAATGCACTCTCAGCCCAACTGTTTGTAATGTCAATGAAGCAGAAAAATAACTTCATTTTTTTAATGGTGCTTTTTTTTAAAAAAAAAATTGCTGTGGAGAGCATTGTTGGCATTTCCAGAAGAACTATGACTGATAAATATGTCAGAAAGAATTAGAATTTGGCTTTGCAGGAATATCCCCCCCACCCCATTCCATATCAAATAGAATGTGAATCTAGCCCACTAGAGAAGTACATTTCAAATCTGAACTGGCATTTTCAAGCTCATAAAAGGAACTGGGAGAGGCTTCCATTATGTAGGAATGTGGAACATACTTTCCTTGTATAATTCTGTATCCCTTCCATTGGTCCCTAATCCTTGATCCCTGCTGTCTCTGTCCTTTATGTTCCTCTCTCTACAAAACTGTCCCAATTTTAACAATTAGTACTTGCTACAGATGTCCTCAAATTACCTAATGTTATGTGTTTCTTTGGCATTACACCTTCCATGTTCTTCAGCTTCCTATGACATATTCTCACTTTGTGTGCTTAAATGCCCAAAGGAAGAGGACAGGTTCATCCAGGTAATAAATAAGGTGATCAATGGAGTCAGAAAATAGCATATATTTCTCTGCAACAATAATCACACATTGTCTCCAAAAACGTTTGAATCATTGGACTAAGGCTGAATTGTTTTCAGTACCAATGTAGGGAGAAATATTTAGAAAATGTTCCACAAAGAGGATAAAAAGCAACAAACATGCCAATCATTATCCTTAAGGAAAAAAAATTCATAGGAAAACTGAAACTCTTTGCTATGGCAGGTCATGTATCTATATCTGTGACCGAGCAGAACAATTAGGTTGCAGTACCAGGTCTATGTGCCCAGCTAGGTGGCAGCATCTAATCAAACTTGGCTAGCTCAAAAAGGTAAGCAGCCATGGACCTAGTAAAAACTTGGCCAGAAAACAATAGAGCTGCAGGAGAAACTGGGAAATTGGGGAGGAAAAAATCCTAGAAGAATGATAAACCCTTCTAGATTGTTACACAGAACTATGTGAACTTATCCATGACATTTACTAGGAGTTAAGCTCGGCTCTTACATGCTGAAATAAATTCTAAGTTTTCATTGAGAATTTCAGTGCTTCCTTCATTATCACCATATAATTTTTAAAAAATTTATACAGGGACTAATGATACAGTGTGATCAGTCTAATTTGGTTATTTTTAAATGATTATAACCAGATTCAAATCTTCAGCCTACAATCTGGATGCAACTATGTTCAAAGAAACAAATATATCCATATCATGCCTGTTTTCTTAGTGGTGAGCACATTGAAAATAAAATTTCTTCATAATCATGCACAGGATGAAGCTACAGAAAATGGCATATGACTACTTATTCCCAAAATCCACAGACACTATTTGCTGTATGATACAAGAGGTATCCAAAATCTATAGCTGAGACTTATACCTCTCCAACTAATAGATAATGCTACATAATTTGCCTTAATCCGTTTTTTTATATGGTGCATCATTTAAACACTAACACTGACTTTGCGGATATGACTGAAATGTGCCTTTATTTCTATTCTCTTCAGGTCAGAGTTTGTATTTTCAGAACTGGGGCTCAACCATTTTCTTTGTCCTAGGCATAACCATACACTGATAATGGTTACCTATCGTAAGACCTAATTTTTGGACTTTTCTATTTTACCTCAATCTCAATTTTTGTAACATCTTGCTTGATGAACAGTTCTGGAGAACTCAAAAGCTTGCACCCTTTTTAATATCTTCTTGGTTGTGATACATTATTACCCAATATGCACTTCAAATGTATTTCAATAAGTATGGTTGTTTATACTGTATGAAAGAGAAATAAGCAAATCAAAAAGAAGCTGTCACTTACATCATTTTATTGTTGTCTTTATAAACCCAACACAATATCAACCCATTTATTTTAAGGAAATATGCTTGGGACTACAGCTTTAACTAAGCAGCCATGTTTTTCATACATTTCTATGATATACTGCCCCTTAAGATAATTTCCTTTAGGTTTATCCAATTACAATTTGTTCATTTTTGCACTTATTGCGTCAGCATAGCCAAGCTCTCCTAACAGTCCTATCAATTTGAACTGACCGAATTATCCCAACGTTCAGGGTATTTTCCTGATGATTCAGATTAATGGAGTTAATTGTAATTGTCAGTACAATTGCACTCTCTTCCCAAGCTGGAGAAGATAACACTTTGAAGCATTTTCCAGATCTCTGTTTTTAGTTAATAGTAGCTGAAGATTATTTTCTCCAAATTATATAAGCTACTCAGTTCATAAGCTTTTAAAATATTTTATTAAAATTATGTCTACTGTTCTTATGACTGCTTAGAGAACATCAGAACTCAGGAAGTATTCACTGCTCGAAGGAAAATAGATCAGAAGTGGGAACTACAATAATACGTTGAAGTATAACAAGTTCCTTTGTTAGCTATGACTTATTCTGTGATTCTGTATTTTACTATACCTCACATCTGGTTTTCTTCCCCCTACCCCCAGTCACAAAGACAGTCAGCATTCTGTACCATTGAGTCTACTCAGTTCTTATTAGATGATTCTGATATTTTCTACATGCCTGCAGGAATCTTCCTCCAGTCTATAGCTGATGCTAGTTTGAATACTTAATCATCCTCACTGACTTTAAAATAAATCACATAACCCATCTAATTTCATTTTATCTAAAGTATAGGGGGGCTGCTTGCCACAGAAGAAGGCATCACTAAACCATCTTTGGCTGATCCCCTGCAGCTAAGCAAGGGGAGACCTGGTTACAACTTAGATAAGGATCCACTAGAAAATCCCAGTGGCTGTAGGCTAGACTGGAAAATTAAAACAAAAACAAAACTTATCCCAGAAGAAAGGAATGTCAATTCACTTCTATACTGCTGCCAAGAACATGACATGCATGTGCTAACCTCAGGTCAAGAAAGTATTTACCTTTATAATCTGCTTTAAAATGAAGCTGAACATCAGTTGAAACATCTAGATTAGGGATGCCTACCTTAAGGACTTCATCCTCCATGCGGCCCCTGAAAATGTTAGCTTAACGTATCCCACAACTAGCATTTTTGCAGTCCATATTGCTCACCTTTCTAAACAGTTTTTCACTTTGCAAAATTTCAAATAAACATTCAAGAAGTGATAGAAATGCTGCTAAACCTCACCATGTGATTGGTGATAAAAGCCATGGATATCTATATTGATGAGGCCTCCATGCATACAAATATACCTGCCCCAGCTACCTTGGGAGAACCCAACAGCCTGTCTTGCACTGTATGAACGGATGCCTGTTATGATGTAATGCCAGAAGTCTGGCATTCAAAAAGCAGGGAGAGGATTGTTTTCTCCACCACTTTCACCCACTTACCTTATGCATTTTAAACCAGAGAAATGATTGCCCACTGCTCCTATTTCACTTAAAATTGCCTCTCCCGAGATGGCTTTTTCTTTTTAAAAAGACCCTTCTTGATCTACTGTGTCTGCTTGTACATATTGTTAGTCCCTGACATGGCTGTTTCGTAAAATACATTAAAGGAGTAGCATTGTGCAACTACACCCCATAGAAATGCCCACTGCTTTGCCCTAGAAAGATGAGACAAGTCAAAAACACTTTCACTACAATTATTCCACTGATTTAATTTGACTACTCCTAATTATAAGGTCAATTTTGTGGCAACAGCATATTTATGAATGCCAAACAAACAATGATTAGCACAACAAAACAATGATAGCTATTAACAATAATGAATCAGAGATCTACTTCCTGCATTTCAAAAGGCTATCCAGATCAAGTCCAGTTTAAAAACAAAGAGCAGACCGAGCAACTACACAAGCCAGCTAATAGTAATCTTCCAATTCTCAGAAGAGGCATTACTTAAATTACAGCACTTATTTCTAAATGTGCATTTATTCTGGTTATCAGCAAAATGTTATATAATCCTGTGTGGTCTTCTACCTTTTTCTTTGCAAGGGGCTGATGTCTGTCTTGTCATTTCTCAATGTGTAATAATAACATGTGCTAAAATTGCATTGAAAATTGTTGGAGACATGATCAATATGTTCTGACACATACATATAACTGTAAGATGAATATAAGGACTCAGTTACAAGTAAAGACTAAAATGTCCAATCATTCAAACTTGGTTAAAAAAAATACAGACACAAAACTCTTCCTTCTCCTTGTATAAAATTCTGAAGGGCATTGTTTTGATACACAATTTTACTCTCTCATAATGTGTGGACATGCATGTGATAGTGCACTCTATCTTATTTACAAAGGATTAACTTGCTTTGTAAAGAGCACAGCGTTTCTTTCCCTCACCTTATCCCTTTGTTGAATACCTGATTGCCTTCTAAGGGAGCACAGCAGTCCCCCACCCCATTTCCTTAAAAGCCAGATGCCTGAAGCCATAAATTAGATCGGTACCAGGCAGAGAAGTTGCAACGAGAGAGGCCCTAAATTCCAAAGAAGTTAGGTATTTAAACTTAGATTCATCTCTTTAGGCCCACCTTTACTTTTCCCCGGGTCATCCCAAAATTCCCTTGTATGGATATGAGGGGATGTATTATCTGAAATATCTGAATATGCCTATAAAATCTTTGTTGCTTGCTTTGCAAGGTGTGGTTCTGGGCAACACTCCTTGAGCCATCCAGGTGGTTTCCTTGGCCAATAAAACCTCTGTTAAAAGCCTCATCTCAAGTCTTTGGCTTTACTGAAACTTGGGAAATAAAAGGTGCCATACAATTCTATAAGACAAGTGAGTTGTGCAAACAAAATATTGCAACATCAGCTACTTCTGTTCAGTCTTAAAGTTCTTCATCCTTTCTTGTTTTCAAAATTCCCCTTCTGTCTTAAAGTAGAAGGCCCCAAGCCTCCTGATAGTCCCTGCTGTGCATACATTGCACCTTTTTGGCTAGAGAAACATACATTACCAGTATATCAGTCATGGAACAAGAGAGAGGCTCTCCAGAGATCATGAGCCGTAACTGCTGAAGATAATACACTAGCTATATCTCTCTTGATACAAGTGAATTATGGTGTTCTTGCCTGAAGACATGCCATCTTGAAAGCCTGGCTTAGTGATATTTAGTAGGGTGAGATATGTTTTATAACAATATAAATTCCTTCCAGTATTAGCCATTATTGCATTTGTTTTATGACTTGTTCCTTTGGGCTAAGTTTATTTCATAGCTTTATTTTAGGATTTTGGAATCTGCTTAAGGTGCAGAAGATGGCAATCATGGAGTAGTAATGGCAATGACCTCAATTTCCCCTTATTCACAGAACAGAGAGCATGGAAAAGGCAACATATTGCTGTTAGCTTTGTCAAAAAGTACTGTGGCATAAATAATTATATATTTTCAAAATGTGATTTTTACTGACTGTCCACATTAAAAGTTAGTAAAGTGGTGTTTGAAAATGGCTATAAAATATGACGGGAACACATAAGTAAAGGTTAAGATGAAATGTAAATAATTGTGATTTCCCTAAGGTATTTTACCTCCTGTAGATTGGGGAAGGGAGGGAGGAAATCAGGTTTGCTCCCATTTTCCTCTTGCCCTCCCCACTTAATTATACCATAATAGAGGTTTATCATGAACAAGACATATCACTTCTTATGTTTGAGCAGATATTGATCGCATGCAATTAAAACAGAGTGGGGGAGAGAAGAAATGGTAGGTAATAGATTACAGAAGCTGAAGAATAGAGGTCCCCATCTAAAATGAAATGACAGCACAGAAGTTTAAAACAGTTGTATCTTAGCTTTCTTATCTATTGTTTCTGGAACTCTCTCATTTAAATAACCTGTAACTTCTCCTTGCCTCAGTCCTGGAGGAAGACAGATAAATACACTGAAGAGATAAACCCTAGTTATATATAAAGGTTCTTCTTTGCAAAGTTTACATTGCAAGGAAATGTGTAAGTGCCCTGAAGCATACAAAATGCTCTTGTTCAAACAATAATAGCAACATAATGTTTCTTTCATCTTCTCCCAGTGTCTCTAAATTTTAAAACTAGTCAGTATAGTCTTTATTATTTACTCGGTTTTTCAAGGAATTAAATCTCATGGGTTCAGCAGAAGGAAGCATTTCAAGAAGCATTAAGAGGATATTAGATTCAAAAAAGAAATTTCACTTAACAAGATGCCAAGTCAATTTTGAAAATTGGCATGAAAGAGTTTGATGATTTTTGTTGCTTTTTTTTCCCAAACTTTTTTTTAATACTATAGTTCTTGGTAATATTTCTTTCCAAAGAAGCAAGTGAGATTGAAGATAGATCACCACAGGTGTCTGCAGATTCATTTACATGATTAAAGAGACAGTACAAGAAATATGATGATTTACAAGACTACATGCAAAATTGCAAGGCTTCCTAATAATCTTCAGATTCAAATAAGCAAACTGTTCTATACACTTTAAAAATGGAAACCTAGCACTTATTCTGCCAGTTCAGCTTAGATTCCTGGAGTAATTAGCCTATGAACCACATACTACAGACACAAATTTATTCAAAGATCTAGAATTGAGTAAGGATTACATTTCCACAGTTCCAGATAGTAATAGAAATTTAAAAGGAGTCTAATGTCCGTACTTTGCAGACTTATAGAGGATAGTATAGAGAAAAGAATATAATTTATACCAAATGAATGGCAGTTTATACTGAGGTCCTCAGACTTTAGTGCTTGTTAGTGATATCATTGACTATTGATTATGTGCCATCAAGTCCATGTCGACTTTTAGCAACCACATAGATAAATTTTATCCATGACAATCTGTCCCTAACCAGGTCTTTCAAAGGTGCACCCATCACCAGGACCCATCACCAGTATAACTGAATCCATCCACCTTGCTGCTAGTCATCTTCTTCTCTTTCCTTCCACCTTTCCCAGCATTAGAGCCTTCTCCAGAGAGCTAGGTCTTTGCATAAAGTGTCTGAAGTAGGATGATTTGAGCCTGTTTATTTGTGCCTCAAGTGAGAACCCTGGGTTGATTTGTTCAATGATTCGTTTATTTGTTTCTGTGGTTGTCCATGATATTCTCAGAAGTCTTCTCCAACAACAAATTTCAATCTTGCTTCTTTGAAGTCCGACTTTCACTTCCATAGAGTGTCACAGGGGATACCATTGCTTGCACTATTCTGATTTTTGTAGGCATGGACACATCATGGCATCTGAATATATTTTCCAAGGCCCTCATGGCTGCTTTTCCAAGTGGAAGTCTGCAGCAAATTTCTCGACAGCTTGTTTATTTACTATTGATAGTTGATCCTAAAATGCAGAAGCTATCTACCACTTCAATAACCTCACTGTCAGTTCTAAGGCTGGTTGTTATAGATGTTGTCATTAGTTTTGATGAGGTCTTCTTGATATTTATTTTTAATCCTATTTTTTTCACTGTGCTCCTTGACTTTTATTACTAGAGCTTTCAGATTCTTTGCATTTTCAGCTATCAGAATGGTGTCATCAGCATAGCACAAATTATTAACGTTTCTTCCTCCAATTTTAAAACCATACTCATCTTCTTCCAGTCCAGCTTCCTTTAATATATATTTAGCATACAGGTAAATAAATAAGGGGAGAGTATATAGCCTTGTTTCACTCCTTTGCCAGCCTGGAGCCAGGATGTTGACATCTCTGTATTTCAGTATATTCTTTCCATCTTTGTTTGATCTTCTTTGAACCAGTTATTATGTGATCATTGGCATCCTTTAGCATAACTTCAGGTTGGGACCTCCTTCTGAGTTCAGAGATCTGTTGGAAGACTTTCCTTGTTTTTCCATAACTGTTTCCCTCTTCAGTGTCTTTACAGACATTGTTATAATGCTGCTTCTTGTCTCTTATAACAACTCTCTGAAACTCTGTGTTCTTTCCTGAGATTTACGTCTTTCTTGGCTTTGGCTTCTCTCCTCTTCTTGGCACACTTTGTTTTGACATAACATTCATCCATAATGACTTCTTTACATTCATTCCACAGTTCCTCTGGTTCTCTAGCAATGAGGTTTAGGACTTCAAAGCAATTCCTGATGTTCTCCTAGAAAGTGGGGGGTATATGCTCAAAATCACATGTGGAAACGGATTGGCTTTCATCTTCTTCTTTAGCTTAACTTGGAACTTGCACATGAGCAGTTTTTGATGTATTCCACAATCAGGACTTGACCATGTCTTTGAAGTTATAACTGAGCAACTCTACCTCCTTTTAGCAATAATGTAGTGAATTTAATTTCTATGTATGTCATCTAAAAATGATGTCATATATACAGGCATCATTTTTGTTGTTGAAGACAGTGTTTACTATGAAGAAATCATCAGAGTGGCAGAAATTGATAAGTTGTTCTGCTTCATTTCAGTTTCCTAAGCCATACAATCCACCTACATTTTCTTCTTTAGTATTTCCAACTTAGTCTAACTCTAGAAAGCTAGACATCAATTGACCACTGAACTTTCTCTGGATCTACATTCATGCAGATTAGGACCAGATGCAAACTTCCAAACTGAATCAGCTACAAAAATGATTAGTTGCCAGAAAAAGCTGTCTTTGGAAAATGCTGATTGGCTGACCCTGGAAACATCTCAAAGGTGTTTTCCCTTCTCTCCATTCAGAGCACATTTTTTAATAAGTGGATAAGCTTTTTGAAAGGGGACACTCAATGCATGTTCAAATTAATAAGCATGTCTTGCCTCCACCACCTTCTCAAAAGCATGGAGAAGTAAACATTTGCTAGAGTAAGAACTTGTGAATTGAGCTACTAGAGAAATGGGAGGGGGGGGAGGAGTAGAAACAGTTTGTCCAGAAAGAATAAAATCACTGTTTGTGGAATGACAGATGTCTGCTATTGCAATCCCAAAAAAAATGGAATAATAAATGGTGGTGGCAGAATAGCAAATGATGTGTTTTCCCAGCCACCCGCAACTTAACATGTATAATATCCAAGTTAATTTGACACCATCTCTGGCAACTATAAAATAGTAATAAATCAAACAGCTAACAATTTGCTGCACTTTTGCAGCACCCAAAATTATCTCTTTGGGACAGCTTCCTCACTGCCTAATAGTTTAACCAGCTCAATGAGTTTTCCCTTTGAAATGAGTGTATTTAACTCAAGTCTTCAGTTCTATTCACATAATACATATTGAGAAGCTTGTTCACTCAGACTGTCCCCTGTCCTGCTAATCTAATCTAAATCGGGGATTGAGTAGCCTTTAGCATATTTTAGGGCATCAAGCAATAGAACCAGTCAGACACTACCATTTTTATTTAGCTATAGGGAAACAGGCATGCTCCTATCTGAATCTGAATAATTTAGATTCATCCAGTGATGTACTTGAATTCATAGTACAAAATGAGCCACATTAAGGTTTGGCGGGTGGGGGTTGTTTTAGTTTGGTTGTTTCTTAATAAAGCTTTGTGTGTGCATGCACATGTGTGAAGGAACCAAAAGACTTGTTTTGACAATGTTGCATTTACATCATCAGTATCACTCCAATATCCTGTTATAGCTATGGCATTGATACAGAAAGAAATTATTCTAAAGGCAGTAAAAGGGAATCATTCAACAATACTCTTTAAAGTTGTTTTGTTATATCTAGGCTTAAGCATCCCTCAGTAGCTTGTCATATTCCAAGAATATCAGCATCACATCAGATATCTTTGGAAGATAGGAATATTCAGCACTTTCAATCCCATTTACAGTCTGTTGCTGTTTTTTTTTTTTTTTAAATCCTGTGCATAAAGCAACATTCTTTAGAAAGACAGTCAGAAACACAGCCCTCACTACCACTGCAAAATGATACTGTCAGAAACTGAACTTCAAATTATTGCACGCCAGTGGCATTTTTAAAAAATACACATATACATACTGCTCTTGAATATACAAAATATATCCTAGAGTAGCTGGTAGATTTTTTTAAAAAGAAATCATACTATCTATTATAGAATCCTCTAGGGTGCTCTGTGTTGCATGTATAACCATAGTTTTATGTATTGTTGATTACCTTAAATTATTACTTAGAGCACTAGACGGTGTCTGCATTTTATTTTCATGGTGCTGTGGTGTATGGAATAATCAAAGTATATTCATGGCAACCTCGACTCTATTAAAGCTGTCATATATATTTTACTCTTGCTTACTCCCACCCTCTCTACCATATAACTTTTTTAGCAAATTGAGATTCAGAGATTTGACAGTAATGTGCCTTTTATTAATTTACTTCTGAAATTCCTATCTTTATAGTAGGCAATGGATGGGCAGAAGAGGGCTTATATGTCACAAAAGGCTTCCATGCACTGTACTGCAGGAACCAGAAATGGGTGTGATGCATATTTGTATCCACAATGTATTCAGAGAGTCTCCTGGCCTTCATTTGTCCTGGAAACTATTATTCCTAGACTACTGAAGATAACAAGATGAAACAAACCGTTGGGTTGTGGTTCTCTCCATCAGAAATGTGGAATGTGGACAACCCTGAAGTGATATTTGGCACTGCTGATTATTTTAGGGTTATTATGCATTAGTTCCAAATTACTTCTTTTCATCAGTATAACTGTCCTTTTCCTTGTCTTAGAAGACCACTCAGCAGAGAAGCACAAGCTAAGAAGAAGAGCATCATCTTAGATAATACTGGTACCACTTTGAGGTTACAAACCATTCCAGAGTTTATATCTCAAATCCAAACATTAATGCTGTGTACCTATTTAATTTTATCCTGTGGAAGTAGACCTGTTCAATTTGAAAACTGACTTTCCTTCTTCATTACTTCTGACTTCTACTTTCTTAGCTTCTTCTCTTTGGCATCCACTATTCCTCTCTTTTTCTCTTTAACACTTGCTTTTTCATTAGCTTTTCTTTCTTTCCTCTATCTATTTTCTTTAGAAATACATAGTAGTTTTGTCTATCTGTTTCCAGTCCTCCCTTCCTCTTATGTCTTCTCTGTGATTCCATTTTTGCCTCAGCCACCTTCTCCATAAGGAACGGCTGTGGCTCTAAAGCAAGTACAGGACAAATTCAGAATTCTAAAATAGCTGCTGATGACATTAGAACTGGACATCCTGCTTTCAGTCAGCCATCCCACTCCTGATCATTATGAGGAAGGATGTACTCAAGGCAGCAGCCCCAGCTGTCTATCAGAACAATGTACTAAGATAAAAAAGAAAAAAGAAACAATAGCTCTTGTATTGCTTGTTAGAAGTCAAACACCCTATAATGGAGGACAGAAAAAGACAAGCATGACTCAAATGTCGATGATTGGTCCTCTGGCTCCTTCAAGCAAGATCCCTTAGCCCTTCTTCTATACTCCCCACCACACCATCTCACATTCCTGAACGTGACCACCAACTCCTCTTCCCTAGAAAAATCTCTGGAACTGAATTACCTGGGAATAAATAAAGGAGGGTTCTCCTCCTCTGCTTTCCTTCACCTAGAAGCGAAATACAGGATGTGTACTAAAGTTAAAATCCTTTCAGAATGAAAGTGCAGATTCAGTAAGAATTCAAGTCTTCATGTAATTGACAATAGGAATAACCTTGAGGATCAGGAGGAAGAGCCACAACCAAGATCATGGTCAGACAAAAGAAATTTGAATCCAAAGCACAAATATAATTTGAAAAAGCATCTCAGGCTTGGCCCTCCCTAGTTGTCTTGAAAATAAAGGGAAGGAGAGGGGAAGTGCAATCAGACTTGCAAGATTCTGTTACTGTAACCTTATAATAAAAGTAGAATTAGCATGTATGATTTTGGTTTCCTAGTCTGGTCTACCTTTAAGGACTGACACTTTATTATGTATATCAAGGTCAAGGAATTAGAAAGTTGAAAGAAGGAAAAAAATAAAATAAAATAAAATAAAAACTATTTCTAAAAGGGTAATCCCAGACAGTGTTACATGTGGGCTTACCTAAACACACAGACAACAAAGGCAGAACAAGTAGATGATGGCACTACCATATAAATAATTGTCCATAAAACAATCAAAATTCTGATCAGCATCTAAGCTTTCTGTAATCTGTACATTGCTATATCTTTCCTCACTCTTCAGTCCTTGATTTCTAGAGATGGGTCTTTCTTCTTAGAGATGTGCCCTCTTCACATGGGAAAAAAGGAGAGACATTCACAAAATGGAGCTGCCTCTTTCTATAGTCAGGTGTGAGTGGAATCTCCTTCCTTATTGGCGCTTTATCATTTTATTTTCCTGACCTTTGATTGTCGCTGCCCACTACTTAGATTGACGGATTAGATTTGATTGACGGATCAGATTTACATTTTCCTTTAACTCTTCTAGGTCTGAATCCTTTTGGATAAAATTTCTTCCCATTAACTAGATGTGAAGAAGAATTTATTTCATAACACCTGCCATTCAATGTTGGAGATGAATATTTATAGCCATTATTGCTTCATTTATCTCACTTTGCTTTTTTTTTTTAATAAGTAAATAGTACTCTTTCATTTAGTACTAAGGTTCCTACTATGATGCTTCTGAGTCCTAGTTTGTCCACAGAACTCTTATTAGGCAGATCCATCACTGTCTTGTACTCAAGTATCTATCTTTTAGACTTTTTAGTTTGTTTTTCAGTTAAATATTGAATTAGCTGGAAGCCACTCTGTTTCCCTTTGTTCTCCCATATAGCAATGCACCAGAAAAGATGCTACAACATGATATTTTTTGCAGATGCTACAATGTGACATTTTCTCTTCTAGTAAAGGTGGAGATATACATATACACATACACATACATATACATATACATATATATATATATATATATATACACACACACACACACACACACACACACACGCACACATATACAGCATCTTTACAGTTCACTACAAGGACATTCCCCCATCCTGTAAATGTAAATAATTTTACCAGCCCACTTCCCAAAGTGCTAGTAGTATTTCCCAAGCCCTTCAGAATGAAAACAGACTGCAAAGGTGGAAAGCATCTTATACTGAAACTGAAATAGAACAAAACAGAACAATTTTGTTGCCAAAACAATCATGGAAAACCACCCACAAATTTTAAACATTTTAAAGCATTTATCTAATCTATCTATCTGTCCATCTATTGATCATCCTAGTTTTTCCTTCTAAAAAAGAGTCTAACAAATCACTAACAGAATATGAAATTAAGACAAAAATTAAAATAACAGTAATCTATAATAATAATAATGAAAATGTGACATGAGTAAGCTCATATGTAAGGAAATCTCTTAGGTTGTGGTGCTAAATATTTATAACTGATATACATATTTTACACTCATAAAATAATAAAACAGGTTAGTGTAATACTACACATATACTATTGTTATTGTAATGTAATTGTATTTGTAATACAATTGTAATTGTAATGTTATTGTAATTGTAATTGTAATTACAATTATCCTTACTTCACCGCTATAGTGGTTTATATTTTATCCTGTGCCATCCCAACATCTCAAAAGGAGAAAAAGCCATTTTCAAAACCAAATGGAAGATGATTATAAAATAAGCTCCCATTAACAGTGCAAGCCTACTCAGAATTCAGTTAAGATCAATAGTGGTTACTCCTAGGTTAAAGTGTATAGGACTATAATCTTAATCAGTATTTTTAAACCTTTCAGTCTGATTACATTTCAGATTGTGACTGAATGGAGAAAGTATATACTGTTTGCCATCCTTTCAAATGGTATCCCAGGCATACAGTTGTACTTTCAGCAATAACCTGAGAATGGGAAACACATGGGAGAAAACAGATTGGGGGCTTTTTTCCACACCCACTGAGTCTCCCACAAAAAGGGAAAGGAAGCTGAAATGGACTAAGAAGCTAGCAGGAAGGGAGATGTTAGAGAAGGAGGGGAAATAGCTAGTAAGCAAAAATAGAATTATGCACTTTCAGACAGGTAAACAGATACAGGCTCCTGGATGGTTCAAAAATCACTGGAGATGAGTCAGTATAGCTGTTGCTACACAGGAATAAAGAAAACAAGGTATGAGATTAGTCTAGCCCAGAAACAGAGAAGAAGATCCAAATACACAATAAGACAACCAAAGTTCTGCAAGCCCTGAAAGGCTGCCAAGTTTTAATGAAGCCCTTGATTAACTCTTTGGGGAATTTAGTAATAACTACACACTTAACCATATCTTCAAATAAACGTATTGATACAGTAGCAGAACACTTACTATTGCAGGCTGAGAGATCATTAATCTCCAAATGGTAAACTTGTTAGGCCATAAACCAGTTTGCTGCATTCAACTCTCTTCTGACACCAGAAGCAGGAGGGAGGGGGAATGAGATTGCATGCTTTAGCTGAATGCCACTTGCATAGTTAGTCTTGCATGGCTGAAAGAGAACTAAATTCTGTCTTTGATATGGAAACTCTATCTCCAAAAGCAGAAAACCCTGGAGAAGTAAGCAGCTTCTGAACATAGAAGGTCCAATTAAGTATCATTACCAATATTAATTGCCTCCATTAACACTTGATTTTTCTTTTAATTGCCAGAACACAATCTCAAAAAATACCTCCCTTATTGGGCAATGAAACTTTACAGCAGTTATCACTGCTGACAATAAAGGCTGTTTTAAAACCATTCAGGATTATCTTCATTGTTGACAAAAAATATTAAGAACTTTAACTTTTTCTTTTGGAATAGGAGGTCAAGGCTTGGAAAAAGGGAGTAGGGAACTTGTGAGAGGAGGCAAGGGCTCTTAAAGGTGTTTTATATTCAGATATGGAATCTCCGTGGACTAGATTAGATTCACAGATTAAAAGCTCCCCTTGACTGGTTTAGATGAGGCTCACTGAAAAAGAAATTCAGATAAGAATACACAAATCTGAACTTTCACATGCCCTATATCAGGTAATTCTGTGAACGTGTGTCCTGAATGAACATGAATTTCAATCCACATCACACCATGTTTTTCATCAATAATATCTGTCCACATAAAGAAAAAAAAAATCACCATGGAAGAAGAAATTCCCATTTGCTTCACATACATTTTGCACCCATTCTGACTCTATTAAAGGTACATTACTCTACTTACTATAAATCTTGTAAACTTGTCTAAAATATTTTCTTTGCAAAGTAATTCATGGGATTTACAGGATATTCTTTCCTGAATAAGAGGATTCCTATACTGAAGAATTATTATTACTGTTGTTATTGTTATTGTTGTCATCTAAATCTGAAATGTAGGTAGTGACAATAGCAAAACCGCCAATAATATTGGCAGTACATGTAATGATCTTCCACAAGAAATAAATGTGACATATTAAATCATAATATTGACAATGTACCAAAATGTAAATCAGCCACAACTACAAATAATTTGTGATAGATATTAAAACAGCACATAGAAATTTAGTTACAGATTGAATAGAATTCTTGGTTTCATTTGAGACATTTTGTACTGAAACAATAATCTGACAATAGATATTGAATACCATGACAGCTAGAAGGTGTACATGTAACCCCACTAAGTAGGACAGGCTGCTCTTTTATGGTCTACACAAACTCAGCCTAAATCCAGTTAAGTATTGTATTGATATAAAAGGATGTCCCTTTAATCTCAAGAACTAGAAAAGTGGGGATACCCGGGAATCTGGCCCTTGGGCAGACCACTACAGACTAGGCAAAAGGACTGTATCAATTTCAGTTGATTTAATATATTTATTAAAGAATCAAGCAGAAAAACAGAAATAATCATCTGCTTCTTTAAAATAAAAAATCAGAGTTAGCTACCCAAAGTTATCAGAAACCGAAACTCTTGAGGATTTGTCTGACTTCATAGAATGATCTGACCATTCTGACAGCCACATATAGGAAAAGCAAGTTTTATCAAACAGAAATATTCCTAGGGAATGAGAGTAACTTCTAAGGAGCAAAATTCAAGAGACCAATCAAAACCATAGGTCAACCATTTGAAGAGGTGTCTTCCAGGTGTTTCCTGCAGTATCTGCTTGGCATAGGACTGAGTCATAAAGAAATCATCCTGAGATGTACTGTAGACTGAGGTAGATTCTGACCATGTAATTTGCTCAAAACATGGTTTATCAGGAAAGAAAGGAGGCTGGCTGCATCAAAGATGCTAATAAAACACGGAAAAGGCTCCTTTTGTGTATGTGGCCAGCCTTCTATTTAATGGAATTATAGGGGGAAATGGATGCCCGTTAGACCCAAATGTCTAATGGGATTTTACACATTACATTATACACATATAAAATGGCATAACACTTGCAACAAATGGCAAATGGGATTTTGTCCATTGCACCTAAAATCTGCTAAACTGAGGTTTTAGTTATTTTTGTTTCCTAAGCATCTCTGAAAATCTAAAATCTGTATGCTGTTGTGCTAATGAAGCTTCTATCAGAAATCAGCCAAGCCTATTCATCAGTATTCCAACCTCTCTGGAAACGTTTTAAAAATATTTGTAATCCAGCCTCTCTAAGAACTGAGCAACAAGTCAATTCAGCTTCTGTCTTATACTGGAATTGTATTTTATACTAGGACTTACTGCCACAAAATTTCAAATTTAGCATAACTGAACACCCTTACGCTGTATTTGAGGGATTTGCAAAAGTGAATGAGCTTGGAGCATGAATTCTGCTTATTAGGGCATTTCGGGTTTCTTTATATCATCCACAGGCAATTTTTTTTTTTAAGAAGTATATTTGTGTATTAAAATAATTGTTTTCCTTTAGAATTTAATGCAAATCCATCAAAGAGATTATGGGAAAATATGCCTAGGTTTATACACTTAAGCATTCTTTCAATCATTGTCATGGTAGGAATGAAACATTTGAGCCAACAATGCCTGTGAGTCTCTTCTCTCCCCCCCGCCCCCGCACACCTTCCCACATGATCTTGCTTTATTTCCCAAGGGAAAATAATAAAATGGCCCAATCAGACCAAGACTTCTGGAGGATCAGGTGTGCTGTGGATGCCATAGCTCATAATTTACTTCTTCCACACTGTTGAAGCAACAGCCCTGCTTCTGCTTCATGGGCAGATTTTAAAAATATGAACCATGCATCTGTCACACTTTTTTAAGGTGCTTTGATCCTTTCTTTTCTTCACTTTATACTTATGGAAATTGGTTTTTAAAATCCTCATGCAGTTACCTTTTTGCAATAACCAGCCCATTTTAATAAATACGCAATCGCCTTTTTTTCATCGTTCTTTCCTTTCCCATAGAATTTTCCTTAAGAAATTTATCTATATGTAAATGTCTATTTAAATGGAGATTACAAGTATATTAAAGTATAATCTTCAGTGTCAAAAAGCAGACATCAGTGTTTTTATATTATTATCCTGATTACTGTATTGGGTGGCCACTGAACATCAGAACAACCATTTTTAAAAGATTCTTACCCAAGAACTATGAATAGGAATTTAGAGTTATTCCCTTTTTACAGATCAGGATGGAGACTGAGGCTGACTTTTGCAGCATTCATAACAGAAACGTTAGTAGAGAGTAACATTTAGCTACCAACAGCAGCTTAAGTTCTATTATTTAGTAGAAAATTGTATTTCTTTTCTAGAGTACATCATAAGTGAAATTTCAGTCCATTTCACCTTGGATCCTACTGTAATATTGGGAAATAAAATTATATGGATCCTGTTTACCAAAAGAGAAAACAAAACCATAATAGATGCAACTATGTTGTTCTTTAAGTACAAAGAGAAAAACCTTGGTGATAACATTGGTCTTATAACTGCCCTGTGTGTCTGTCTTTACATGTGCATATTTGATTTGCCCATTCTACTATTTATTACCATGCCATCTGTGTTTCTTATAAGCATAGGAGTTATTTTTCCCTCATCTGAGCATGTACAGAGTTTTCTCCTTCCTCACAGAACAACAGTACCCTGAATTAAGGAATCAAAACTGCCTTCCAAAACAGATGGTAGTTCTGGCATCTGTTCAAAAATGAATAATTGTTCCCAGTATCAGACTAGTTCAAAGGCATGCTCAGCCACAAGCTAAGCAAAAACACTTAAATTCAGAATCACTTGCAGTGTTGTATAAAAGTCTGGAGAACACCACCTCTAGGAACAGGCTGTGCTGAAAGCGTTCTTCCATATGTGCTTTTGCCTTCTGGTGAATGGGAAGAGCCCTGAATCCTTACTCCCAACTTTGGAGTTACAAAGCTGGACAAGGCCCACCTTGGAAGTAGCTAATACAGCAGATCTTCAGCCTCTTAGTTTCTAGGGAGCTGAGTCTTGCCAAAGCATTGCTTCATGATGGTTCATAGAGTCCCGCTCCAAGATTTGCATTGGCCAAATCGGCAGGCTTCCGCCATCTCCTCCTGTTCTGCATTTGCGATGGGCTGCAGGAATAACCCTGAGGAATGGGAGGAAGAGCCACAACTAAGACAAAGGTCAGATAAACAACATCTGAGTCTTGGCCAGAATGTGAGTGGAGTCAGTGTCTCAGAAAAGACCCTCCTTAGTGTTCATGAAGATAAAGGGAGGGAGGAAGCTAACTCACTCAGACATGCAAGATTCTGTTACTATAACCTTATAATAAAAGTAATATTAGCATGCATGACTTTGGTTCCTAGTCTGGTCTACCTTGAAGGGCTGACAGTGTCTGATGGGCATGACTGTAGCCTTCTTAGATGCTGCATTGCTAAGGTGCATGGAACATGTTGGCTATGTGTTTAACAAGCTAATAACCATTGCTACTCTTTAATTGCAGAACTCATGCAGGATTCAAGCAGTTTTTTAGGCTTCTGAGTTGCCAGCCAACCTCCAACCATCTTGGATGTTCAGCAGGAAACCCCAAATCAACCTGTCCAACAGCAGAATTTGTGCAATATATTCCTGACTTTACCCAGGTCAAAGTCACTGGTAACCAGTTCATTATTTTTAGCCAAGCTACCACAACCAGCTACCAAAAACTGTGAAGTCCTACTGAAAGCAGTGTGGAGACCAAGGCTTGTGTGCATCATCTCTTGAATGGCTTTAAGTGAGGACAGACAGGACTTGGGGAACCAAGGTTCAAATCCCCCTTAAACCATGAAGTTCAGTGGAAGATTTGGGGCCAGTTCTTATCTCTCCTTTAGCCTATTCCAGAGGTTCTCAAACATTTTGGTTTCAGGACCCCTTTATATTCTTAAAAATGATTGAGGAACCCAAAGAGCTTTGGTTGATGTGGGTTGTATCTATCAATATTTTGAGATATTTTAGAATGTTTGATTTCATTGATCCCCTGAAAGGGTCTTGGGGACCCCCAGACCACAGTTGAGAACTGCTGGCCTATTCCACAAAAAAAGAGGTGGGATTGCCCTGTCTTGAGCTCCTGGTTGAAATACAGAATGAAAACCAAAGGAATAGATAACTCAAAACAGGTAACCTTATATAGTGTGCCATAAGCAATGTTCATGATCATCATCTCAAACCCTGATGATAGTCACTTTTCACATCCAAGGAGATCTGTGTGGACTGCAAATCCAGGGACCATCCTGAGGAAGGGAGGTATTCTTGCAGAAATACCCACTGAGCACTGCTGCCTCTGTCTCCTCTTCAACCTATCAATGGCCATTAATCACTTTAAGCTGGTGGCTTTCCAGACAGCTCCTCCAGGAGGAAGGAGCTCACATTCCTGGCACCAGTGGTCTAATTCAATTTATTTTAGCAGCTCTCGCTTCTCTCGGAATATTCATGAGCCGCGGGATGAGTACCTCTGGCTCGGGCAAACGGCAGCCACTTGGAACGAGAGCAAGCTGGGGGAGGAAAAAAGGGAGAAAATAGACACTTTCCCCCACCAAAAATATACCTAAAAGCTTTTTCTCCCACCTCACGTTCTGAACTGAAGGAGGCCCCCTCCTCTTCCTCCTCCTCCCGCCTACCTGCGAGGGCTCTCAGAAAGCGACGGAACTGAGCGAAGTCCCCCCGTCAGACGCGAGAGGTCTCTGAAGGAGGAACCCGAGACGAGGGAGGGGGCGAGCAGCCCGAGCTACTTTTCCAAGAAGCGGGAAAGGGCGCCCGCGGGACTGCCCAGCCATCCCCTCAGCCTTCCTTTTATTCACGTTCCTGGTCTGCTCCTTCTCCTCGGGACAAAGCCGTATCTCCCCGGCTGCCGGCGGCTGCCGAACCCAGCGGCAGACCAGAAGGAAGCGAGCGAGGAGCGCGGCTCTAACTGCGGCGTCCGCCGGGGCTGGAGGAGCCGCGGGAAACTCCTGCCAAACTGCCTCGTCCGCGTGCATCGAAGGAGCGCCGGGCTGCAGGCGGCAGGAGCGAGTCAGGTTGCGTCGGCCACTTTATTCAGGCGCAAGCCCGCGCGGGGCTGGAGTTTTTACCGGGACCTTGCGAAGGCGCGCGTGGGGAAGAGCGCCAGAGAGGCGCCTCTCTCCCGCTCGGTGCTGCGGGGTCGAGGTGAATGAGAGCGAGGCTCCTGGGCGGAAGACAAGCGAGGCTCTGCTTCCTTAAATTACCTCCGACCGAGAGGAGGAAACGCTGCCTCACGGGTAAGGGATGCGCAGCAGCGGTTCTAGAATCCGGTCGTCTCCGGGGAAGGATCCGCGCTGGGCAAGCCGGTCGGGGAGTGGATGATGGACCGTTCTGAGCCAAGGAGCAGGTTAGGTAGAGGGGTTATTTACTGGGTGAGGGAGCGCCCGTGCGATAGAACTGTAACAGCTAACCGCCCCCCCCCATGTTTACTTTGAAGTAAGGAGACTACCTAAGCCTAGCTAGATAGTAATCAGTCTCCTCCCCGCCCCAGTTTCCCTGCCCTGAAGCAAGTTCTCCCGTTCCTCTTTCCATAGTTTTGCCACTTCTGGGGCAGGAATGGAAGTATGTAGGCAAGAGGAGCCCACTCTTCCTGCCTCCTCACTCTTGTTCATCTACTCTGGGTATTGCAGCAGGGAGGAGAATCGCTACTCCCTAGAGCAGCTTTTCCTGAGCTGCTGTCTTCCAGGTGTGTTGACTTCAACCCCTATGCTGGCTGGGATTTATGGGAGTTGGTCTAACACATCTAGAGGTCACCAGGCTGCCTAGAGAGACAGCCAGAGCAGCGACTCCTGACCACTAACTTAGCTTCTCTCTGTCTGTTTTTCTCTGGCCACTGCAGCACTGCTCGCCCAAGCAGTCACTTCTCCCAAGTGGGATGACGGTAGGGATTGGCTTCAGTGCCCCACAGGACCAGGCATGAGAGGCTGAGTTATCAGGCAAAGGCAGGTGTGAGAATGCACAGGCCACTGTCGTCTTTTGCTTGTTCGTGTGCTTTGAATGCATCGTTCGAAGAGGGAGGATGCCAGATGGATAAAGGGAGAAGGGAAGTATGCAGTTAGAGCCACCCAGAAGTGACCAAGTCAAAGGAAGAGGTGTGCGGCTCCGTGGCCCACTTTGTACTACCCAGAGAAAGATGACTGAGCAGGCAAAAGTAGCAGCTTTCTCTCGAGCAGCCCACCTTATTGTGATGTCCAGAGAAAGTGAGCATGGAAAAAGGAACAGCTGCTACATTCCTTTGTTTGCACATTTCTCCACCTGCCCCCAGGAACATACCAGCCAAAGAGAGAAGGTCAGAGGTGTCAGTAACTGTTCCTTCTAGGAGAAGCTAATGCCACTAAATAATCAGTCAGCTTTTCTCTCCCTCAACAGGAATGATGGGGTCAGTTGCTGCTGGTTCCAATTTCTTACTTGTCTTTTCTGTCTGAAAAGTATTGCCTACTTTCACATCCTATTTTGGAGGGTAATCAGGAGGAAATTTTGCCTTAGCACAGCCTTCCAAAGGGAGGGGGGAAAGGGCCATCTTTGCACTCATCACTTGGTGCTTTCAAGGACCAGGCTAGTTAACTTAATCCCCACCACTGTTCTACTCAATACAGGTGACTGAGGGAGGTTTTCATCAAGGACCAATCCTTTATATTTCAGAATCTAAAAGAAGAAAATGGGTAGAGGTGGATGTTTCTGTTCTCTAGGAAGGGCAGTGTGGTCCCAGATCTCCCTGTTTGATTCCAAGAGCAGACAAACAAGAAACCCCTTGCCTGCTTTCTTTCTCGTCTGAAAAGTAGCAAAGTTGTTATCTGGTTTCTTACTGTACTGCCACTTCATTTTTCTGAAATATGATGGCTATTAGGCTGTGTTTTGTAAGTCACCTTGAATTCAGTTGCTGAAATGATGGGGTACAATGATAACATCAGTCAAATCTCTTTATTTATCTCCATATATCTTGAAGGTGAAAGAAGATATATGTAACTCTAAATGTGCATGATGTAAGTCAAAAGATACTGCATTCTCCAGGAGAGAGAGTTATGTATGTACATGTGAAATAGGGAATTAATCAAAAAGGGATTGCATTGTAATGATCTTTGAGCTAATTTTAGTCTGGGCCCAACTCATAGTGTGGGTCCTTAGCCCCCAGACATCTGCAGAGGTATATTCCATTCCTGTTGGGGTCTAAGATCCTACTCCAAGTGTTTTGTGCTATAATTATACAGAAGAAGATTTTTTTTTCTGTTGTGGCACATTGCCTCTGGAATACCTTAAGATGTTGTATCTAGAACCTACATCTTTCATATATCAGTTGAAGACATTTGTATTTACCTAGAACTTTGGACATGCAGCTGTTGCCAATGTGTTTTGATTTTATTGCCTTTTTAATGAAATTACAGCTCTATTGTGTTATAATTTGTGTATGGTATGCCAGATGGTATAACCAAATTTTAAATAAATATGATTTTTTTACAATGACAGACCTGTGGAATACCCTTCTAACTCACTGGGGCATTTGTTCAACAATGTGGGATCTAAATTCTGCACACATGGGGATAGAATGGAATGATGAATGGAGAAAATAGTATCCGTATAAGAGGCCTGTAGACAAAATATGCATCTCTCTCAAGAAGATGAGTTCTTCCATAAATCAATGGGGAACACTAACATCATGGTGGCGTCATATATAGGAAAGCAAAGAGAAAAAGAAAAAAAGATTTGTAGGGAAAATTAACACAGAGGTAATCTTCATGGAGATGATAGGGGGCTGTACATAGTAGACTTCTAAAATGTACTGTAAGTGTATTAAAAAGCACTGAACAAAGCAAAGTAAAGTGAAGAGTTTCTGAGTATAGAACTGACTGGCAAAAATATAGGATTCTCTTCAAGGAAATACTCAAGAAAAAGGCCTTTGGACATTTAAGGGCAAAATGGGAGATTCTTACACAAGTTAAACTGTGGCGACATTTATTCAATTCAATTTACGATGGACTTTATGTAATAACCTGAAATAGAATATTCTTTTAAGAAATAAAATCACATATAAGGATGGAGAATTGTGAAAGTATTGAAAGATCAACATGTTTTTTGGAAGCACAAAAGTACAACTTGAGTTTTCTGTAAACATACAAAAATATGTTTTTGGTACTTTAAACAAATGAGGGAATCCTTTTTTTTTTTTTTGATCTCTTCCTTTCACCCAGGATCAGTTTTATGTTCTCTCCTCCCAAATTTAATAGGTGACATTGGACTGATCGTGGCAGACCCTTTCTAAGATGCTGCCTATTTCTATTTCTACACATAGAGGGGGAGCGAGGTAGAAAGGATGAACTTAGGTGCAAGAAAATAGATGTTTAAAAGATACGGAAGGAAGAGACCCAGTGGCTGGGACATAAATCAGCCAGAATATATGGAGCATTGATGAGAATAGTTCTTTCACCCTTTTTTTTTAAAGTGCCCACTTTAGAAGAAAGAAAAAGAAGACTGATTATTGGCATCCAGCTCTGAAACCAAGGCAGCTGAGGCCGAGAGAAGCCAAAGGGTGCAGTTCTTCGTAGTTTAAAAACAACAAGGCATTCTTTGCCAAAGATGGCTGTAAACACTGAATAAAGATTTCATTGTAAGTTGGTGTGACTAGAATAATTAGTCAGTTAATTGTTTATTCTGATTCAAGGTGCAGTAGTCAGGAAGGCATTTTTAAAGGCAACAAGTAAAAGAAATACAGGCTATCAATTTTTTAATAATATCTGTCAACTGTCATTACTATATTCAAAACCTCCCAAACTGAATGAGTTTTCCCCTCTTTTCAGAAGCAAGTCTTGGTGTCCGATACAACCTGTAAAATCTTATGTATACTTCTACTTCGGTCCGATGCAAAGCTATAGTTGTCTCCCCTTTCCCATCTTTCTTAATTAAGAAAAAATATATAAACGTTCCTATGGAATGAACATTTTAAGCGGCTCAAGTAATGCCAATTAATATATTCTATGCTCACTTTATTGTCAGCTCAGCATGGATGAAAGCTAATGGTGCCAGCTTTTGTGCTGCTCTGACATTCTTCAAGCAGACTTGCAAGATTCAAGCAGTAAACTGTTGTTTTTTTAACACTGTAATTATTGTGTCTGAAACAAGTTCCTTTATGAAAAGATTGCTTTATTAAACGCCCAACTGGCATTATAAAAAGTTTTTTTTTTACATCATTAGCCATCTTTCATGATTTCAGGAGCATGAAATGTTTCTTTTTAAAATGCCTTTAAAATGCCTATTATTTATGTAGCACCATCATTACACATACTGTTTTACAGTATATGAAGGGGGAGTCTTATCTTCAGGGATCTTATTTACATTCAGATGTTTAGGAGGAAATTAAGGAGATGAAAGCTCCTCCCCTGTATGAGAGATAGATGTTAGAAAATGCAGCTTACACCATTACAACACAAACCTAAACTTACTTATCCAGGTGCAAGCCCCATTCTGTTCAATAGGGCTTAAACTTTAATACGTTTGAAAGTACAGCCTGAGTTGGTCCTGGAGATAAAGACTTGTAAGAGGAAAAGGATTAAGCAAGGTCTTTATGTAAAAAGTGAATTTTAAAAAGAATTTTAAGGAAAGCAACTTGCATTCCAAACAACAGATTTTGACTTCCTAGTATTCACTAGACAAAAGGGAGAGGGAGACAAAATACACAACAGTGTAAGTGAAATTATTGTTAGTTCATCTTCTTTATAAGCCACAGCTGACATGCGGCTGTGGGCAATAACAAGGAGCTAAAAGGCTTTGGCCTGGAATGATTCAACCAAGTTGCAGGAAGTTGTCATTCAGAACTCCATGGTTTGACAATCAAGATTCCATGCTCCACTTTTCTTTTTCTTGAAAGGGTGTTGATTTTCATTTTGCAAATTTTGTACAGTGTTCAGCTTCTATAAGAAAGTAAGTTCCTTGGGACCATGGCAGAAGGGACTCTCCATTGTGAAGCTGTTTAACGTTACTCAGTAATGAAATTAAAGCTGAACTTCATTAGAAGGTATTCATGAACAGGAATACATATCTTTATAGTAAATGTCAGTAACTGCAGATGCTCAAGGGTTACACCAGACCACCAAGAGGCATTCCTGAACCTATTATAACAATACCTAAATCTCACAGAATTAGGGTATCATGCATTAGATATCAATGCATGATATCTCATTGATTGCTTTGTGTGCTGAAGACATCATGCATCACTGCAAGATGATGCCTGAGGTCTGAAAAACTTGCAGATTCTCGGATATGAGTTTAGAGAAGCATAGTTTAAGATATATATCAGACCATTTAGAACATCAGAGGTTAAAATCAGCCATTCACATCTAATCCCAAGGTTCAGTTGCAATATGTTCCATATCCCAAGTTAGAAAAAGTTTTATAGGCTTGGTCTTTGGCATGGTTTTGGAGAAGATAATTGCAAAACGGAAAAGCAGTTGCCTTTGCTTCAGACATTTTGTTGCCAGAGAAGTTATACAGAAAATGCTGATCCCCCTACCCACCTAGATAAAGGTGTGTAGTACCCAAAGCCAGCCAAGAAATTTGTGTGCCTGAGACAGATATCCCAGAAGAATTTCTCCCTATCCCTGGCAGTAACAGTAACATTTTTTCTTCCTTTTTATAACACTCCAAAAGTTGTTGCCTAAGGCAGCTGCCTGCCTAGTGATAACAACAGCTCTGGCAGTCTCCAAAGCATTTCTTATGCTCCCAAATTCACAAAAAGATGATTCACTCAAAAAGTGTGTTTCCAGACCAGTCATAAGTGTTTTTGATGGTACTACTGATTCCAGAAATCTTTCAGGACCAGGCTTGTTTAAGGTTGTATAAGACAGGATTTTGAACGGAGCCTGGAAATGCAGAGTTTTACTTCATGTGCTCTTACTGACCTATTCTCAGCAGAAATGTCACAGCATTCCATGATAGACGTTCACAACATTCTTTGAAAGCAGCCCCATTTAGAACAAAGTCAAATAATCCCTTGCGTGCTGAGACTTTGGAATCCACCTGCCTTGATATCATTGGTTGATCTGTCCTGATGTCACATAGGCAGCAGTGTTTTCTCTCTTCTGACATCAGAGCTATTAAACCACTAGCAAACAAAAGTGCCATGTTTATCCAATCTCATATGCTAACACTGTAGTGTGTGTGTTATTTAAGTTTATTTTTCATTACATTGATTTTTTTGGCATAGTTCTTGATAGATATTTTTAAAAGACTCATTAAATATAATGACAAAAAACAAATGTGAAACTAAAAGAGAGATGAAAGATTGAGGAAGCCACCTGATAATTTGATTGGAAGATGTGATATACGTTTGAACAATAAAATAAAAATAATCCTATGAGTGAATGAAACCTAAAACAATATTGCACTAATATGTCATTTACTAATTTCTCATATTTGTGAACTAGACAAGATGACTATGGATCCAACAGGATGCATCTGATCACAAAATAACTTGCAGTGATTTTTTTTTTTTTAAATCAGATTATTTCAGGTCTGGTACTGAAAATCAGATTAATCAATGTTTAGTATAACTTAAGTAACAGACAAACATTTATATTAATAATTAATTTGGCATTTTGTACAAGTACAGAGAGCTCATTCACACTGCTATATTATGCTTTGTAATTTGGTAGTCCAGTTTTTTAAACAAATCTACAGATGTCATCTTATGCTAGGAAACTGGAAAGTTCCTGGTAAGAGAAAGGATTAAAAAGTGCTGAAAGCACATATTTATCTTCTAACCTTAAAAGTAAAATGTATCTGAATGCTTCTGAACTTTGATGTTATTTAGTATGCTGGACAAGGGAAAAATCACAAATTGTCTCAGGAATAATGCAATTGTTTTCTTATGGCATTTGGCCTGAAGCAACAATATATAATATGACCTGTATATTCTAAACTTTTCCAAAACAGTGGGTTGCCCGATCATGAGAAGAGATATGAAGCATGTAGAGAAAATATGCAATCGAAAGCATTTTGTCTGAATTTCTGCTTTCAAAAGAAGTAGGGGTGTGATAAAGCAAAAAAATATAACTACAAAAAAGGCGATGCTATATTTGGAGAACTGTTTTGTAATTAATTTTATTAGCTTATTCCCAAAGAGACATCAGGGATGTGCTGTTTATTAGGAAAAGTCAAATACATGGCCTGAATTAATCCAGTTCAGGCAAAATACTTTGTTCATACCATAAAATGTATTGGTGCTTAGCATAGGGAGAAGTTCATGAGCCAGTTCACATTTTAATGCACACTTATTTAGTCTGCACTTTCCAAACCTGTCAGTGAAACATAAATGAGCTGCTTACAAGAGCCATCCTTCTCCCATTTTTGCCATGCAGGGGGGAGAAGTTAAGATGGCGACAAGTACACATCTTCCCTTCCAATTATCCTAAAGACTTATCATATTTTTACTTTTCAATCTCCTTTTTCTTTCCTACATAAGTAGTATGTAGTGCCATATATTTCCCAGTTCAAAAAATGCATATACTGGGGAGACTGCACACAAAATGTGTTCTATTGGTGAAATTTGCTTAGATGTACACATAGTTATGAAGAACCAGTTTGGTGTAGATGTTTAGCTGCTGGACTAGCATAGGGTAACCTGAATTCTAGTCCTGCCTCAGGCATAGAAATCAACTGGTTACTTTGGCCCAGTCACACTGTCTCACCCCTAAGAAGGACACAATAGCAAATTACTACCAAAAATGTTGCTAAGAAACTTCATGGACTCATCCATGTAGCCACCAGAAGTCAAGACTGACTGGAAGTACTGCTGCTATACACATTTATGAATCTTCATGTGAACTTTAATATTTAAACATTAAATAGTAATGCAGTGGGGCAGAATAAAAACAAAATAAGAATGAAATGAAATGAAATGAAATGAAATGAAATGAAATGAAATGAAATGAAATGAAATGAAATTTAGCCATCTCTAGCTTAACTTTGAACATGTTAGGCATAGTGTACTGTGCTACCAGGTATGAAAAAATATTACTAGCAACATGCATTCTCACTCTTTCTATGTTTGATTTGATAGATATAGTATATATAGGACAGCCTTTTGCAAGGACCAAAATAAATAAATAAATAAATAAATAAATAAATGAGAGAGAGATGCATAATAATTAAATAATTGCTATTTAAATTTAAATATGGTACACCCACATTCTTTTAATGGAGAACATGGATCAAATTGGTCTTATTTCTATATTTCTTACAAATAGGGACCAACACTGATAACCATCATTAATAGAAAAGCATAGTTACTTTCTTTCCCAGAATCCCAATAGCTTGAGCTCTATAGATCTAATGGTGGGGGGGGAAAAAAACCCAGTCTGAGCTCTACTAAGGGGTCTTAAAATCAATTTGCTGTGAATAAAGTAAATTTCAAAGCACCTTGTTGATCACGTTGCTGTTAGTAGTTGGTACACTGCCTGCTAGACTGAATGTTTCAGAAAGTGAATCAGCTACTCTCATTCCTCATCAACTGCAGCGACAGTTGCTATCCTTCTGTCTTTTCTGGGAGGAATCAAGGAGCCTGAAAAGATAGTGAATTATTTGAAATCAGTTCTGGCCACAATTGCTTCTGACTGTTTTAGATCCTCCTGGGGGTTTTTTGGTCAATGGCAACAGCTGCTGCTTCTGCCTGTGAGTTCAGTTTCAGAATGGCTGCAGATAAACAAGTGGAGAAAACTAATAATCAGTCTGTGCCCAGTCTGAGTTGGGACACAGCAGAACAGTAATTGAACTGGGAGCTGGGAGGATAGTTTTTCCAGAACAGGCCCAGTAATGTGTCCAAATTATTTTTGAATTCCTTCTGTCCTCTTTCATAAACATTACATTTCCCATTGGCAGGATAACATAGCGACCACAAGGACACTGGAGATTTAATGTATTAACATTTAATGCATAACAGACCAATAGTTATCCATATGCAGGGTTTATGGCTAACCTGACCTAATATGTCATAAGTTTAGGCTAACAAAGGAATTTTATGTTACATTCAAACTGTAAGAGCTTATTTCCCAAGCTCTATTCACAGGCTTTCTCAAATGTTTACATTTTGAAGGCAAAAAAGACGCTTGCCTAATAATCAGAGATCAAAATAGCCTTTACATCTACTGGAACCCAATAGTTGCTGAGCTCAACTACATGCAGATTCATAGGATGAAGGTCAGGTTAACAAAACATGTCTAGAATAATCTAAAAGTAGAACCTAAATCAGACTTAGTCAAAAGGCAGAATGCTGTGCTGTTTCACTGGGAACTCTGTAGTATTAGCTCCTACGTATGCCAGATGGTGGTTAATGAATATTAATACATTTCATACATATGAGATGTAATATATATGAATATTAATTAATGGGAAATTCAAGACCTAAGAGACCAATCATGGTCTGATACTTACAAAACATCATAGTTGATACTGGATTGCTGGGAGGGATATTTCTAATGTTTTTCTGGGAAAGAGGAGAAGAGTTTTCTGGGGGAGAGGAGAAAGTTCTATTTTGGTGGGGATTCTTTCATATCTTGTGTTTGGCTTTCAACAAGCTTTGCTTGAAGAAAACTGCTATAGTATGTAATTGTTTTTTTTGTAAGGGTTTTGAATCATTTTAGCTGGTGACTGTCATTTCCTACAGAGGCAGGTGCATCACACAAATCTAAATTGTATACACTTGAGAGATAATAGTTGTGGGAAGCTATGCTGAATAAGTGAAACTGGGTTTTTTGTTCCTTAGAAACATCTCCTACAGCAGTTTTAGGAGGGGAGGGGAGGGGAGGCAAGAACTTCCCCAGGGAAATAACTTGCCCCTTCCACCAGCAATCTATGATCAGTCAGAAGACATCCATCCATTCATCCCTCCATCTATGGAGGATGAGTGATGATGTGCTCCATTTCAAGCCACTAACCCAAAGACAGCTCCATAACAAGCACATCTAGATAAACAACTCAGCAGATAAAACTGAAACAGGGTCAAATACCCCATGTTTTTAAGAGCTAAGGATGCTTCAAGAAGCTGGTCTTAGGTGATCTAAAAGGGTAGCAAATTATTTATTAATATTGTTTATTATTGCTAAGAAGCAGTGCTTGTAGAATTATTTGTTTCAAATGCTTGACTGCCAAAATAACTAGACTGGCCTTGATGATGATGACTTGATTTGGGGAAGGGAGAAAGAAATATTCACAGTTTTGACTCAGGCAGCAAAATGGGTTGGACTAGCACTTCACTGATATTCAGCTTTCCTTAACAGTAAAATGGCTGCCTTGTAATCCTGTTTGGAGTGACCTGGCTCCTCCTGGCAGGTTTTTCTTCAGGGCCACTATAAGGAATATTATAGGCATTTGTCAGATAGTCACTTGGATTTACTTCAGTGGACTCCACCCTTGAGGCAAAGCCCATGGAGGTGACTGAGACTCAGTTTGGCCTGATTGTCTGGGATGAGCTTGATCCTGTTGGTCCTGATGAAGTAGACTGGGTGCTTGGAACTATGAGCTCGGACATCTATGTCTTAGACACGTGTCCCTCCTGGTTAGCTAAGATTTCTTAGGAGACAACATGTGGCTGAATCTTGGTGGTGGTGAATTGTAAGATCGGTGGCCATATAAATCAAGTGAATAAATTCGCCCAACTAACTAGGATTGTTTGCAGTGTTAATTACTTAGGATGCAAGCCCATGAACTTTTGCTGAAAAATAAATCTTATCTTCAGTTTCTATGAAATGAATATAATTTGCAACCCTAGGAAACTGACAAAGACATACCTTAGTCTGGAAAGTACAGATTTAACAATACTAAATGTTCATATTTTTGATGACTCCCATATTTCATGTAGTCCCTTGCACATCTATAATAGTCTTAAAACAAACTAATTTTGCCACTGCAGGATAGTGAAGACAGGTTTACTTGAAACTCCAGCTGGAGGAGCTACTCAAAATATTATACCCTCATTATTCTAGGGTAATATTACAGCAGTCAGTTTGGTGGAGTGGTTAAGGCACCAGGCTAGGAACCAGGAGACCATGAGTTCTAGTCCCAGCTGAAGCATGAACCCAGCTGGGTTGCACTGGGCCAGTCACTCTCTCTCAGCCCAAGGAGGGGGGCAAGGACAAACCACTTCTGAAATCTTGCCATGAAAACTGCAGGGACTAGTCCAGGCAGTCACCAGGAGTCAACACTGACTCGAAGGCCTAAAAAACATTGGGACAACCAATAGATCACAGGAAGTTTTATAAAGCCTCCTGAAACCTCTTTTACTCCTGAGTCCTGCCAATGATTTCTGAGATATATCAGCACCTATCTTTAGCAGACAATGTTCCCTAGTACCTTAAAAGAGGCAGTAGGTAAAAGTCTTAAGAAATTGGGCCCAGTCATTTTGACAACTAGTGGTAATCATCCTATATTCCATATTTAGTTAAATTGGATGGATAGCACTGTAGTGCTGCAGCTGTAAAGAAACTGATGAAGGAAACAGATTATCTAGATCCTTTCCAATTAGGTTTAGATCTTGACTTGCAAAGGAGATAACCCTGGTTGCCCTGATGGATGATCTGTACCTGAAAAGAGAGGAGTGTACTCCCATTGATGCTTCTGGATAACTCAGCTGTTTTCCAGGAAACTGGGCATTGAAAGCAGCACTTTCCATTAATTCTACTCCTATCTCTCTGAGCATTATCTCTCTGAGCATGATATTGGAAGACCGAACTTCAGCATCTCAGGAATTGTTCTGGGACAGGTTTCATCTTGCTTCATATATTATACACCAAGAGTTATATGATTGCAGTGTATAAAATCTAATAAATAAATACCTCAACATCTATATTATGCTATTTAGAAGGTACATTCATGTGTTTTGGAAATAGCTGCCATCAATATACAGATTATATTTAGCAGGCTATTCTCAGCAGGCTGCTTATTAGAGTATTAATGTTGGCATTGGGTAGCATATACATTTTTAAAATAAATAAATTATGAACTGTATATAGACTTTACAGAACATTGGTAATAGGTCTTTTCAAAATGAAGCATTTGCATATACTGCACTAGGCCAAGAGTTAAATAACTCCATTCTAAATTATTTCTTCTTGGATTGTTTTATAAGAGTATCACTCTTTGTAACTGAGAGAAATTTTGTCTATAACAGGCTATTCTGATGCTGTCCTCTCTTCCTCCCCAGCCCCACCTTGATGATTAATTTTTTTTAATATTAATATTGTTGGTGATACCCAGATGGGATTCAGCAGCAAACTTGCATAGCTATTGATTTAGTTATTGTTTTGAAGATTTCTGGAAGTTCTAATTCTGCATACCATGGGGATAAAGGGAGAGAAGTGCCTTGAGTTGTACAAAATAAAGGCAGAATAGAAAACTAATAATAAAGAATTTGTAACAAAAGAAACAAGCCAGATAGTTGGTTTTGAGAATGTATTTATTTACTTACTTACTTAATTTGGTATATCATTGACAAGCACAGTATCAGCTGTTTAAAATAAAAAAAACAATTTTAAAATCAAGGCATGAAAAACAGTTTGAAAAGCAAGTGAAGTAAACAAAACAAGTAAATTAACAGTTAAAATTAACCATTAAATCAATAGTTAAGCACCGGTTCAAAAGTATGTATTTGAAGGACCTCTTAGACAGCTGGTAACGATGTTAGCTCCTTCGTTGTTCAGGGCAGGGGTAACGCATTCAAGAAAACTGGAACAGCAACAGAGAAGTCTTAGTCACAAGTCACTGTCCCTTGAGGTTACATAACTGTAGGCAAAATTCCTCAGATAATTTCAGTAAGCATGACTGTTCATATAGAAAGAGGCATTTCTTTCAAATAGCCTGGACCTAACCAGTATAGAGCTTTAAGGATAATGACCAACACTTTGTGTTTTGCTTGGAAACGAATTGGCGGTGTTAGCTGCTGGAGAAATATGTGTGAGGACCAAGCTAGTTATTTTATGTGGAAATGTGAGATACCTCACGTTTGCTGAGACAGCAGCAAAAACATGGCAGCGGCAAAGAGACGTCTTATGGCAGACAACATATGGTACTCCCTTTCCTATGAGTTTGCCATTTCAAATGTTTGTTGTCTTCTAGCCAGGTACACTTTGCTATTTTGGACCCGGGTTGCCAAAAGTAATTAAGCATTTCCAGGAGAAATCAGGAAGATAGGAAAGGGAAAACAGATGTTTTTACATGCCAGGTCTCAGGTGCAAATGCTCCTTAGTGCCAACATTAAGTTTGCAGAAGAAACAGGGAAATGGAAACTTTGTGTCATCTCATAGTACTTACTGTGATAGCTATTACAATTCTAGCCTTCCTTCATATCCTCAGGTCCTGAGGAATAATTACACCAACTACAGTCCAGCATCCTGGCCTTCTGAGTAAATAAGTGTCTTTTATTGATTTTGTTCTATATAATGATAAATAAAAAAATTAAACAGCAAGTATCCTTTTTCCCAGGACCTCTCCTTCATTACACAGTACAAATAATAGTACTGAAGTCCAGTTCATTGAAACTAATGTGGTTTTGGAAGAAGAATTTAATCTGTTGCATAAACAGCTATATAATAGTAATATATGTCAGTGACATACTATTAGTAACCCAGGCAAAATCTCAGTGCATCATAAATGACATATGGATTGTGTACATATGTGAAGTATAGCTATATTTTTGCATACCCTATATTCCTGGCTTTAATTCAGTATTATCTTGGGCAAAAGAGGAATCGAAACAATTCAGTACATCTTCATAATGAGATTGCTTTGTCAAAGGCATAATTAGTATTCATGACAGGCAAACTCACAATCACATTCCATCCTTGTAAGTATTGCATCAGTCCAATTATGGCTAAAATACTGCATGTGTCAACTAATTAAAGGGTAATTAATAACATTATAATTTTATTCCATGGTAGTGTCGACATCTGATTGTCATAACAGAATATGCTGGGCAGATGGCTGAATGGTCAAATCCAGTAAATTATGATTTAGCAGTTGTGCAGAACATCTGTGAAAAGTATTGGCTATTAACCCAAAAGATTTTGAGGGCCAATTCACACTTTACTCTTTGTACTTGTGAATGATTTATTGAACACAAAATACATTCAGATTATGTCAATTGTGAATTGTCAGTTTTTTCCACAAGATACATTAAGTTGGAGCCTGAAATATTCTGGGCATAACTACCACTTACATGATTTCTTTCGGATCACTCCACTGCTAAGAAAGCAGCAAATTATATGCATTATTTATAGTAGATGCACACCTCATGAATTAGGTATTCTGAATTCGAAGGTTTCTTCATTGTTTTCAGTTTGATTTCTCTAGTGGTGTGCCACCTTGTGATTTCTATGGCCAGGAAGAAGAAATCCTTTTCTTCTTCCATTATGCTATTTTTAATTACCATCTCTGGTCCTGGATTAGTGTGGAGGCAGTATATTTTCAGAATATTGTGTCTACATCAGTCCCATCTGATTTATAGCAATATAGTATCTTGACATATTTTAGGCTTATGAAGCAAGGGGTTGAAGTTAGAGAAATAAGATTAAAGAAAAAAATAGATAGTGATAACTGAGTTCCTACAGAATAACAAGAGCAAAAAGAATGTTATTGAGAAATATGGAGATAAATTTAAAGGAAATTTGGTCCTGATGATGACTATGACAGGAAGCCAGAGCAGAGAAGTAAGGGCAGTGATAACAAATGATAGTAGAGATAATAAGGCAACAACTTTAATATCAGCAAGAGAACCTTAGCAAAGTTGCAAAAGTACATATTGAATGTACTGTAAAGAGTAGGTGTATATTCAAAAGATACATCACTATGATCAAGTGGAGATGCCAAGTGGGCATCCAGAAAGGAGTTCCTTTGTAAGACAAGTTAATAAAATATTCCTGCAAGTTTGATGCAAGAATCAATAATTTCTTAGATCACATTAATCTATTACAGGCAAGTCCTGCAAAACATTTTGAAATGAAAATAGATTTTCTTCTCTCTCTCTCTCCTTCCCTCCCTCTCTCTGTCTTTGTCACACACACACACACACACACACACACACACACACAGAGTTTGTCTGGTAGGCATCCTTCAATAACATAAGCCTTAGCTCATCTAATATTTGATTTTCCCTTAAGTAAAGTGCCTGTTCTGAACTGAAATGACCCTAAGAATGCCAGGATATAGAATAGTAACTTCTCATTAGATTTAATTTCATCCTCTAGTGGTGGCGGGTGGGGGAGGGAGAGACATTAAGTAGTCAATGATTGCATTTTTTGGCTCTAGGAGGATGCACAGGTTCTCTTCCAGGGTTCCTATGGGAGCTGGGAATCCCAGGACTAGGAATGAGGAAAAGCAGGAGGGCTTGAGACATTGTGGGAAATATCACAAAGGCAAAGTCAACCTGTTCATGTTTTTATTTCATGGCAAATTGAAGAGGTTAAATTAACACATAGTACCATGCAGAAAGCCAGAAACAACTTCAGGAATAGACAGTAAAAGTGTTTACAGCCTATAGGGTCTAAAGGCTGATTTATAATTAATGTTATATATTTTTCCTAATAAAGACAACACTACAGACAAGGCTTGGATGTAATATGTTTCATTATTTATCTTTGCTTTTCATAGTTTCTTTCATTCTTCTCTTTTTCTTACACATGCATACACACATTTTTCTTCTCTTTTTATCCTCCTTATTGTTTCTTTCAACTGAAGCTCTTTAGAAATAGACATCTAAAAACAAACTAAGAAGGGATTTTAGCTGTAAGGATACCACTGCAGGCAAGGGCTGTTAACACTATATAAAGATTCATTCATATGTACTGTTGAAAAAAAGAGGTCTTAATATTTATAGCACAGATGCCATTCAAAATTTGTCCATTTTAAAATGAATTTTTTAATTTGTTTCTAAAAGCAATAGATTATATTTTATTGTAAAGACAATGGCTCTTTCCATATGAAATTTCCCAGCCATAATACTTTTTAACAGTGATTCACTGAAAAGAAAAATTCTAAAACTTTATCAGTTTGGCTTTATCAGCTTGTAAATAAGTGATAAATATCATATTATACAATTCTAAAAAAGGAAGCAATTTGGTTTTTATTTCACACCAATTATGGATAAAATATTTAACAGAATTCCATTGTAAATTCTCCTCAGATTTACATTTTACAATGTTGTTCAAATATAAAAGAGCAACTGCAGATATTTGAGACAAAGATAAAAGCCAGATGTATTTTTAAGCTTAGAAGCTAGGGCAGTGCAAATCTTTGAGTGGGTATTTTGATTTCATGAAATTTCACTGAAATTCCCCTTTGAAGTAAGGCCGTGCAGCATCTCAAGATCAAGTTGGATTGGCTGTGCCTCAGCACTTCCTGGAAATAGAATATCTTGCCTCTGTGAGATGAAGTGCCTCTTAGAAAACCCCTCCTTTTGCATCTCTTTATTTATTTAAATAAGCAAGGAATCTCCATTAGATTATCAAAGGTTCTAAAACAAAGTGTGTCATCCCAAACATAAAATCAGATATATTTTTATTTTACAAAAACTACAGGAACTGTGTAATGGAACTGGGAATGACACTTTTTAAAAAGAGGAAGAAGAGAAGGAGCAGGAGGGGGGATTGACCTGTATTATCACAAAAATACTGCAATAGCACTGAATGGACCTGTTTCTAGAACTGGGTCAATTACCCAATCAATGAAATCCAATCAATCTGTTCATCTAAGTTCAGAACAGACCAAATCTTGCACTGGGTTAAAAAAAACTCCACCCAATCAGCCATATTGTGGAAAAACAAAATCCAGTCAACTGTTTCATTTGGATTACCTATTCCATGAAGAAAAAGATCTCAGAAAGCATGCTTTTCCATTACAAAATTCATCACTGCTTTACAGCTTCTTATCCCCATTTAACAAATGCATTGCTTTGCCTAAACTGATGTATGAAGAATCCATTGACAAGGCTGCAAACTGGTTTTTAGTTGCTAAAAGGCTAGGAGAAGTCACACAAGGATGTTTTGAGTATCATCTTCTGAGCTTAGCCTCCCAAATTTCACCTTGGGCATTTCAGACAAGTGATTCAGAAATTCTCACAAGTATCAGTCACTTAGGTTTGAATAAGCTTTAAGTGCAGCATGGTAAAAATCATGATGCTGGTATCATCTTAGGAGAAGCTGAAGTCAGATAAAAATATTGCTGCATTTATATTAATTGTGAATAGGAGAAAATTATTTTCACTCCAAATCTCTTCCTGTAATATATTCCTAGTGAAGTTTGTGGCTAAAGCTTTCTTGTTAATATGATCGGTTATCCCATTCAGCCATTGGAACATGTGCTTCGTATGCCAAGGTCCCTGGTTCAATTCCTAGTATCTTCAGGACAGTACATATCTGAGCGGGGTGTTGTTTGGAGTCATAATCTGCTATGTGGATCATGGATATGACTTGGTTTAAGGAAGCTCTTTATGCTGAAAGGGTCATTCTTGATTTAGAAGGTACAAGTATTTGCTCCTTTTCTTCTCCTATTGCCAGTTCTTTCTAACACATATTTTAAGAAGTAAAGCAGTAACACTGATTGCTGAAGAGAACAATATAAAGAATCGGATTTTTTTAATGGTTTAACACAACATTGTGGTCTCTGAGATTGTCTTATACATTTAGAACATTTCAGAGATGAAACCTTTGGCACTGAGAAACAGAATGCATTGCTTTTCAAGTCAGTGTTGTTTGATTCATCATAACAAAGCTGAAATTATATTTGCAATCAAATGGAAAGAATTCGTAACAAATTTCACTTTAAACTTTCATCTAGAAAAACTTATTACTGAATTCTCTTTTTATTGATATGAATGTTCATGATCTGTAGACTACTTTATCTCTTTAAGATATCTATTGTAAGATGCCTGTAAAATAATTTTCAGTGGTTTGCAGTTGATGATCTGAGATTGAAACTAATTAAGCCAAGCACAGTTACACTGTTTCTTCTTTTCTGAAGTGATGCTTAGTTATTTTTCATACATATATGCAACAGAACCTGATCCATAACAAGCACAAATCAGTTCAATAAAATTACTAAGTAGCAGAAAAACTTTTATTAAAACATATAAATTTTGAGTATGCTTAAATTAATCCCATTTTTTTTGTGAGACTCATTAGTTGCTAAAAGGGAAGCAACTGGATTTTTGTTTTTTTGTTTTTGTCAGTAGTGTACTAGTAATAATGTGTTAGATCAGCATGTAAATTTCCCTCCTGGAAAATAAAATAAAGGCTTCACTTCAAACTGGCTCAAAGTACGCTGTCTTAACTTTGGTTCCCAGTCCTAAATAGTTGTTCAGAACTAAATATGAATGAACTGAACATCTAAACTAAAAAACAAGTCTAAAGTGGTGCAATATTTACATCACTTTCTCAGAAATCATATTTTTCACTAGAAAATAAGACTGATTCTGTCTGCTCCTTACCCCTACCATTCTGTGAGACGGATCTAGAAATCAAACATGAATTAATGGCCATGGAAAGCTGAAAATGGAGCTGACCTGGTTTACATAATGTTGGAGATTTGAATTAGCAAGCTGCCAAATTTTAGCTTTAAATGAATCCACAGTTGTGTGGTTACTATATTGTGGGATTTTAAGAATTTCTTGCTCTAAATTCTTTACCCCAGAGAATAAAAAAATCTCAGACTGTTTTCCTCTCCCCTTCTTGTGGTAGCTGGAAATGGTTATTTGAACACACTTTGATCTAAGGACAAAATTGAGCTAAGAAAATCTCAGCTTTTGCTTATATTTCATACTTAAATCAGTGGAGAAGAAAGTGGAAAACAGAAGGAACTTTCTACACACTAAGATTAAATAGGGCTTGCATAATCAAGGACAGGTAGGTGGTGGAAGCATGGGAAAATGATTTCGAACTTGTGGCCTAAACATCCAGTAAGAATCTTTCTGGCTAGAGAGATGGATAACTACAAGAAGTACAGATGCATTAGGACTAGTTATCCATAATATCATATAGTATGCAAGAGAAAGAGATAATATTATACAGATAAGACTCTTCTGATATTTCATTACAGTTTACAGCATGCTTCCCAGTAAATCAAATTAGTTTTGCCCAATCTGCTATCCTTTGGACTAAAATACCCAGCATTATCAGTTAGTCTGGGCTCTGTTCATGTGGACTTCAAATTCTAGGAGTTCTGGAGCATGCCAAAGTGGGGAAGGCTAAAACAGGTTAACAGAAGCTGATACAGAGTAAGAGAAAAGGATAAGAATTGTCATATATTCATCCATTCATACATCCATCAGGAATACAGATTAGGGATCAGGGATCAGCAGCATTTTCCTGCCTCTAGACAACTTTGGTGAAATCCTAGGTGAAACTGCTAAAATTCAGGGAAATCTCATATTGTTTGATGAGTTCTCACAAAATTTCAGTGTTCTTAAATGGCATCTTACAAGATTTTGGCATTCTTGCATGAAATCTCATGATATTTTGACAATTGTGCTATTTTACAACTATACCAATTCCAGAAAGAAAAAATAGAGGTGATTAGTTGGAATCCAGTAGGTGTCTCAATGCCCATACCTACTTCTGATATTACTGTGACTAGGAAGGGGGCCACTTGCTCCCCAAAAGAGGAAGCCCCACTTGAGAAAATAGCTGTCTACCAGCTAAAAAGTGGCCTTAAAAACCAGCCAGAGAATCCTACCAAGTGCCACCTTCGTGGAAAGGAGGGACACTGGGCCAAAATCCACAAGGCTTGATTGACCAAAGGCCCTCCCAAAGGTGTTTTTTCAAGATCTCTATTTTCTAAAGTTATTGCTGGATTTTAATAATGACCAACAGCAGTAGAAAGACTTAGTTTATTTTCTCCAGGTTCTTCATTCAAGTCTCATACTGCTGGTCTGGAACTTTAGGCCTATTGCTTTTGGAATTATCTTGTGGGAAGTATGTGATCTGGGGTCCATAGAATTGATGCAGAAATAGTACAGAGTGAGCTGTCTTGGATGTTTTTCATCTTGCCGTACAGTGAGGAAGATATCATCACACAGGTTGTTCCCATGTGCATAGGCGCTTGGAATCTTGCAGAGTTATCAATATAACCCGACTGAAAGGTATCAGGAAGCCAAGGGGAATGCAGATAGTGGTTTGTAAATGTAACTCAAGGAAGAAGTGGAGGGATTGCATGGTCATCTGTATCATTCTGCCACACAGTAAAAGAAATTAGATATCTAGCAAATGGTCCTCTGTATTTAATCAGATAACTAGTTTACCAAGTGATTATGAAATGCACATTGTAAAGTTACTGCCTGGGAAATGATTATGTTCACCCAAGCATGAGAAAAAGAAAAATAACAGGATTTAGCACTGGTACTTATTTTAGAAGGTTAAAAAAAAAAAGCTTTTATGGAGAAAAATGCTGATTATCAAAGCAAATATAATGAATGAACTTTTGCCAACCATTTCATAGCTATCTGTAAATTGAGTCTTTGCTAACCATTACACCTCTCCCCAAAACTAAGTCTGTAACTTTCCAAGTCTTGAGAGAAACTGTTCAGTACAGTACACAAATGCCCCATTAATGTTTTTACTCTTCTCTTTGTTTGCAACATTCCATTTCTCCTGTTTCTTAAAGGTTGCATTACAAGCTTTGGAATGACAAAAAAAAGTGCTCTTTGATTTTTTTCTTCCTGAGAAAAAGCCTTTTTTAAACAGCTTAATGTTCTGTCATATCTCTGTGCAGATAACATTTTTAAAACATTCTACAACAGAAAAGGATTTTTTTCAAGGATAAAATACTGCATAGCAGTCTAGACAAAATCAATTGTGTTACTGGGTGGGAGATTTATGTGGCTTTTGTAAAATGTTGCTTTCAGTCACAGTCAATAGAAAATACTACAGTCACTCATTCATTAGCCCAAAACACAGGATAATGCAAATACAGCACTTAGTCTACTGTGGAATAGAAGCTGTATTTCACAGTCCAGGTAAAATTCTACAAGTGGAAATATGGACGAAACATACTAGCACACTGGGTAAGATACACAAGTACAGAATTCCAGTATCCCACAACTGCAGAAGGCAGGATATTTCATCAGTTCAAACTAGACGCTGCTGAGCATTTTGTCATAAGGACCTGGCAATATGCAGGGCTGACCACTTAATATTTTGCTGCCAGGTGTGAATTACTGGGGTATGCTCTTCCATCTCATCCTATCCCATCTCGTCCTAAATTATTCTCTTTATACACTCATACCTATTAGCCTCTGTATTAGGCATATCACTATTACTCAAAGATTCAGTCAAGGCAAGTGTGTCCCATCCCCTTTCTAGCCATGAGATATAATGCATCAGCTTATCAGTGTAAAGGTTTTTAACAATGTTGTAAATCTAAAAAGATCTAAAAATACCTAGTTTACATTATTAGGACCATGGGATGCATGCTTGACTAACACAGTGTGAGTAATTGTTAACATGGCATCCTTCAGGCATTTTAAAGAACTCCCTAGACCCTGAACCAGTGCTTCGCTTCTTGCAACAGTAGGAGTCATACAAGTTATTTTCCTTTATTTTCTGTAAGGGTAAAACAAGTTGTTCTTGAATGGGGATACTATAGTGTAACCAAGCTTGAAAAACCTTGATCCTCTTTGCTCATACTAAATCACTGCATTTGAATGTATAGTATACATATAGTATACTATTGTATAGTAAGTAATCAAGTGCAGAATTATGCAGGGGAAAAGTATGGTAACAAAATAGATTTCAAAAGCTTTCTGATTTCTGATACCTAGTAAATATATACATTTGCATGTATGGAATCCCTTTCTTTTGTGTGAGGATTGCTTCTGTGTTTATCTTCAGGTAGCTAAAGATGGCATCTGATGCATTTCCCAAGACTTTCCACCTGCTTGTTGAACCTGGGATGGCCCTATCCACCCATAATCACTTAACTCAGTGTTGTCCAAACTTGGCCACTTTAAGATGAATGGACTTCAACTCCCAGAATTCCCTAGCCAGCCATGCTGGCTGGGGAATTCTGGGAGTTGAAGTCCTCTCATCTTAAAGTGGCCAAGTTTGGACAACACTGACTTAACTGAAAGGGAAGAACTTACAGTGTTCTGCTGTGGATGATATATCTGTGAAAATGGTAGCTAAACAACTAGCAAAATGTTTCAGCTATCCTTGCTTGCCTCTAAGTTAAGGGATGACCTTCAAGTGATGACCCTTTGGCAGAAACAATCTCAAGTAGGCATTTCTTATAACTGTCTACCAGTCTCTGACATCAACTGGGAGGATTTTTTCCAACTCCTCTGTGCAGAACTTTTTCAGCTGTGCAGTATTTGAGGGGTTTCTTGCACACACTGCCTGTGTCAAATCACCCCACAGAAGAGGTGCCAAACACAAGGGCAGCCAGAACCAGATTAAAATGCAATTTTAAAATGCAAACAGAATAAAATAAAAATACAATAAATGTAGATAATATTACATGTTAAAACTAAATAATTATACATTTGGTCACCAGTCACCAAAACTCTAGGCTTGTGACTCGTAAGGAGTCCTGCAGAGGTTTGCTGCCTCAGCTGAATTGCAGCAGCAAAGGTTGCTTAGTACAGCCAGGCACAGGCTGAGCAGGAGCAGCCCTTGACAGGAGTCCCCTCTCTGTCTGCGCTGCAGCAGCCTCAAGCGCCCTGGGCTGCTGCAATTCAGCTGAGGCAGCGAGCTTGTGCCTTTGTCTCAGGGGGCAGGCAGGCAGTCTTGCACTGGTAGCTGACCTGCTGTGGACTCCAGTTCTTCTAGCTCATGAAGAAGTACCTCCCTCCCAAACAAGCTGAATTCATTTCTCTCCTCCCTCCAAAACAGATTTAAATTTCCTCCTCTCTTCAAAAAAAGTTGAATTTCCCTCCTCCTCACAAAAGAGGTTGAATTCATTTCTCTCCTCCCTCCCAAAAACTTTTAATTAATATGTATTGAATTTCAGGCCACAAAGGTCCATGATTGTTGTTAACTTTATAAACATTTCCATTTTTAAATTAATAATAATTAATTTAAATAATTATTAAATAATTTAAATAAAAGTAATTTAGTTCAGAATACAGGCAAAGAAGGAAAGAATGGGGGAAATGAAAGAGAGGGGGTAATTTAAATGCTTTTTAAGTACATATAAATGGCATATGTAGAATGTATATGACATACTGTTATACTTTCTAGTTTCTATACTTTAACTAAGAAATACGTAAATATTTTAATATGCCACTATTACAGCATTTGCAATTTACTCATATTCTCATATTGTGGCACACAAATTCGTATGTGGTTTGGGAAAAGCTTCACAAAACATTTTTTCCCCCACACACAGGATGTCAGAAATTAGAGGGAAAGCAGAGATTGCAGAGAGGTGAAAAGTGGGAGTAAGAGGTGAGGAGGTGCAATAATTTGGTGGTAGGCTGGGAGGAAGACCAAAGTGGAATGGTGGCAAAATACACACACACACACACCCCTACCTTCCAGTCATTCTTCACTTCTGGCAACTCCCTGGACAAGTCCCAGCAGCTTTCTTGGCAAGGTTTTTGGAAGTGGTTTGCTCTTGCCTCCTTCCTAGGGTTGATAGAGAGTGACTGGCCCAAGGTCACCCAGTTGGTTCTGCCTAAGGTGGGACTAGAGCTCATAATCTCCTGTCTCTAGCTTGATACTTAGCCACTACACATAAACGTTGAAAACAAATAGTCAAATTCGTAATAATAATGTGTCTTTTTTATGTATTAGTTATATGTACAGTGGTACCTCGAGTTACGAATTTAATCCGTTCCGTGTCTCTGGTTGCAACTCGAATTGGTCGCAACATGAGGCAAATTTTCCCATAAGGTTCAATGTAATTACCGTTAATCCGTTCTGGCGTGGAGGACAGGGAGGCGGCTATTGCTTGGAGGGAGAGTCGGGTGGAAAAATGGCCACGGACCACGTGTCAGGGGCAGAAAAATGGCCGCGGACCATGTGTCAGGGGCGGAAAAATGGCCGCGGACCACGTGTCAGGGGCAGAAAAATGGCCGCGGACCACGTGTCGGGCGGAAAATGGCCGCGGACCACGTGTCACGGGAGGGAAAATGGCCGCGGATCCGGTTTGTAACTCGAGGTGGTTCGCAACACGAGGTAAATTTTTGGGGCCGGAGCTGGTCGTAACACGAAAAATTCGTAAGCAGAGGCATTCGTAACTCGAGGTACCACTGTAGTTCCTATCTGATTTTAATCTGTTGATGCATTAATAAAAAACAAATATATAAACAAGTTGTTTTCTAAGTCAATATGCAGCCCACATGGATTCTCATGTACAGTTTAGTGGCCCCCATTTCTATTTGAATTTGACCCCATTGCCTCACAGCATCTCAATGGGCTTTGACTTGGCCATTCCAGAATCCTCCATTTCTTTTCTTTTTTTCAGCTATTCCTTTGTGGATTTACTGGAATGTTTAAGATTATTGTCATGTTGTAAGGTCCACTTTCTGCTGAGCTTCAGTCAGACAGATGTTCTTATATTATCCCAAGCACTGTCTGGTATAGTGAAGAATTCATAGTGGATTCTATGATGGTGAGCTGGCCAGGCCCTGATGCAGCAAAGCAGCGCCAAATCATAACATTTCCACCACCATGCTTTACAGGTTCTTCTGATGAAATGGTGTCTTTGGTTTTTGACAAACATGTCTTCAGGTACTGTGGCCAAATAACTCTACATTTGTCTCTTCTGTCCAGAGCACATTATTCCAGAAATCCTGGTCTTTGCCTAGGTGTCCATGAGCAAACTTTTTTTGCCTCTCCTGATGTTCTCCTCCTGATGTCCTTTCTGGACAGCCAAGGTTTTCTCCTGACACACCTCCCATGTAGATCTAATTTGTGCAGCTTCTTTCTAATGGTAAACTCATGCACTTTGACATCAGTAGTGGTGAGTAGTAGTGAGTACTGACTATCAATAGACTAGTGGTGAGAGTCACATGATGAAATTCTGGGGTTCTTAAAGACTTCTTTCAGCATTTTGTGTCCGCTCTCAGGCTTAACTTGCTGGGACAGCCTGCCCTAGACAAGCTGGCAGTTGTTTGAAGATAATGTAGATAATCTTCTGGAAAGCGGAATGATTGATATCCAATTGTTTGGAAATCTTTAAATCTCTTCCCAGACTCATAGGCATGTATGACTTTTCTGAAGGCCTCAGAGAGCTCCTTCATTCTAGGCATGGTGACATCATATACTTCAACAACAAACAGCAAATCAAACTAAATCTCTGATGTTTAAATAAGACAGGTTCCTCCCAGATCCTGTCTAATGAAGTTTTAATCATTTGCACCTGATCTGGTGCACCTGATTCTAATTTTAGGCATTTGAGGTAATGATAAATGTAGAGGTTACTTCTTTCTCAACAACTTAGCATTTTACCATCTGTTTTATTATATTTGACCAAAATAGTTAGATGCAACAGCTATGTTTATGACATGATGGCACAACGGAGTATGATGTCCTATTTCTGGAATCTACTCAGGTCATTCATCACACTATCATTCATGCCAAGTTCCAAGTCTTCTGTATTTAGATTTAGGAAACAAATCTTCCTGTAGCCAAGAATAACAAGAAGAGGAAAAAAACATTTTGTGGTGTTTCTTTTTGGTCACTGTTTTCTCACTTTCTGTAGCTTTCTGTCGAACTCATATTTACAGCCTCAGCAGCCCCAGATGGTGCTTGCTCTTTGCATCCCAGCTTGGTAGGTGTATGTTCTGTCTTAACTGCAACCCAGTGTCTTTTTCTTACACTGAAATTTAACATGCACTGCAAGATTTCCTGACCAGGATCTAGTCCCAGGTCTCTGACAACCTGATCTTTGTTTTCTTTTTTAATTTCCTCTGTTGTTTCCCAGGTTCTTAATGTATTTTATAATGCATCATGCAATGTCTCAAGCTGTTACAGCACATGTTGGACAGCATGGCTAGAAAAACAACATTGCCAATTCAGCATTATCCACATAACGCCAGAAAAATGCAAACTTTATGCTCTGCTGACCTGGAGATTAACAGTATTCAAATTAACTTGCTACAAAAGCATTAAAAAAATAAGGAAATGTATGATCTAAATAGAATGAAGAGCACTTAATGAAAGTGGCAAGACAGCATTTAAAACTCTCATTTATTATTTATTTAGGAAATTAATAACTGTATATTAGATTTTAAGATAGATAAACACAGATAGGCAGCTTGTCCAGCAGTGAAGGGTAATTTGAAAGACTAGGTAGATACCACCTAGTCCAGCATAATGACTGGGACACTTTCTTGCAAGTCTTTCTGGGATTCTTTTGAGACTATGGAACCTTACAAAGGCTTCTTAGTAGCCTAGCTACCTGTGGGCTGGATACGTACCCAAGCTGGCTCCTTCTGATGGCTTGGGGGAGTGCTCAGCTGGATTTGGGAGGTGATTATTTCCCCTTTCAGGAAGTAGGAAGGTCCTATTAGACCTCTTGGCAAGATTCAGTACCATTGATCATGGTATTCTTTAGGACTGCCTATGAGGTAGGAGTGGAAGACTTTGTATTACAGTGGTTCTGCTTATTCCTGAGTGGACAGTTCTAGTCAGTGATCATGGGGAAAGAGAGATAGAGCTGGTCCAATATGGGGCACCACAGGACTCAAGTATCTCCCCCATGTTATTCCACATCTACATGAAGCAGCTCAATCCGTTTGGGATGAGGTATCAAAAACATGGTGATGACATTCACTTGTACATTGTCACCTAGGCTAGATCACTTTGTGTCTATGAGGGACTGCATAGGATAAAACAAGCTTCAATTGAATCCTAGCAAGAAAAAAGTACAACTGGCTCTGTTCCAGTTCCAGGTTTGGCTCTGAACAGTCATAGTCACCATGAAGAAACAGGTCTATGACTTGAGGATTCTCCTAGACATGGCCCCTGCTTAAGTATCAAGTAACAGCTATGGCCAAGGGAGCCTTTGCCCAGCTTCAGCGGGTATGCTAGTTGCAGGCTGTTCTGGGAACAGCAACTCATGCCCTTATCAGCAAACAATTAGACTACTGCAACGCAGTGTACATGTGGCTGCCTTTGAAGATGACTCAGAACTGCAGTTGATCCCAGATGCAGCATTTCAGTTGCTGACTGGCACAAATATGTTTAGCATTATAAGACCATGTCTCCCAATTAGATCTGTCCACGCTGTTCATTCTTTCCTCGAGAAGATGCTAAGTGTCTGCACCCATGTGAAATGAAGGTGATGGGGGCCCAGGGATTTTCTCTTTCTATGGTTGTTCCACCATTATAGAACCATCCTCTGAAGTGTGAGGGCCAACCAATCTGTTAGTCTTCCAGAAGGTTGTGAAGACTTCTGTTCTGGTGAGCATTTGGCGGTTGTATAAATAAAATACGTATAGTTGTTTTGGGAGACAGAGTGATGCTAGAAAACTAGCACTGAGACTTGGCATGTCTATTTTCACCTGTCTATCAATAAAGGCATGGAATTGCAGATAATCAAATTCAAGGGAGGCAGAGAAAGGATGGAGCACTCGCTCTATCCATTGTGCCCAGCAGAGAAAGCTTGCAAGTTCTTCTCTTGTCCTCTGTGCCTAGCATAGTAATACACTGTTTTGTTGCTGGAGGGACATGGCTCTTCATTCTTTCTATGCCAGCTAGCAAAATGATTTTGCTTGCTAATGTAGATAGAATTCCACAAAATATAAGTGGAACCATTCTGACAGTGAAAAACTCTAAATGTTGGTGTGAATACATGTAAATGCAATTTATATTTTATATTTCTCTCATACATTCAGGGGGACCATCCAAAATACATATACAGTAGCATATCTTCACAAGCCATGAGGAGAGATGAGATGAAGGGAATAACTGGATAAACTCTGCAGCTGTCGCTTTTGATTGTGGCAGCAAATTGGTGTTTTGTTGTGAGATGATGTTCATTTCAATCGGAGCTGTGTCTATGTTGAGAGGAGCAAGAAAGGAAGTGTTTATTATCTTTATCACTGCTGCTATCCCCAGGGACAAGCTCTGAATCTTCAGATCATATATAGCAAGAATGTTGTGATAAAATATGCATCAATAAGAAAAAGGGTTGCAGCATACAATAATAAAAGAAAAAAGTTTTGGGTACCTGCGATAATTTTCTCAGACTTGGCAGTGCTTCTTCTTTCTCGCCTCCTGCCATCTCCTGCCTTTTCTTTTTGCTTTCTATAATTTGTTGTTTTTATGATTTTTTTGTCTGTACAGGCATTATTGATGGCTACACTATGCTCAGCTCTTGAAAACCAATAAGGTTTCACTGCCTTTCCCTGTCACCTCCTCTGCAGCCCATGATTTAAGTAGGAGTAGATAGGATTTAACTCCATTGGAACCATTGAAAGCTGTAGGCCCAAGCTGACGCAAATCCATGTATCCAGGCACATGTTCAGGGATGTACAAAGATGGTACCAGCAGTGTGTGCATTGCTCTTATCCTAGAAAGATTAGTCCAGGGATAGGGAACAAGCAGAAGAGATAGCAGTCCACCAAATATGTTATATAGTCCACTCATCATATATGCCAATCTGTCCTTCTTCAAAGTCCTTGTTACAGATTAAATATGATTTGGTGTCAAAATATTTATTTTCTGAAAGCCAGAACAGTTTAGTAAAATGAACAGTTTGCAACAACAAAATGGCAAATTAATTCTAATTAAACCTTTGTGACGACCCTCCCAAATAATAACCATAACATATAGTCATTAAATTCTATGTCAGATGAGAATCTGTATCACTGCTTCTAACCAATTGGGAGCCTTGCGTGCTAATACAAAATCCTGTCCTTAGCTGTATTAATAAAAGCTGGTGGATAGTTGCACAGGATTGTTTTTGATTATATGTAAATTTATTTTCTGGTTTTATGTCTTTTTAAAACATTCCTTTGGAAAACGCTATTTTATTGCATTGGGTAATACATTTGACCACATGTCCTCCTGACATCTTTATAATGACTTTGCATATCCTTACTCTGTCATTGGCAGCTGTTGGCCAAAGCAGGAAATGTTCAACATTAGGACATGGTGTGAATGCAACACAAAGCTAGTTTTTGAGTGGTATTATCAAGAAGTTTGTATTGTGGTTTTTGCCCTTCTACTAAATATGTATTTATTTATTGTTTAAATTTATATGGCCACTCATCTCATATACATGACTCTGAATGGCTAATAGCAACTAAAAAATTAAATAAAAGAATTTTAAAAATATAAAAAAACATAAAACATAAAGCTGTGCAAACACAATCAGCAGCCAGGGTACAAAAACCAATAATAACAATTAACATAACCACTACATGGGCTCTACCACACATCCAGATCCCAAACCAATTGGCAGATTCAAGGCTTTAAGACCTTATGAAAAGCCAGTAGGTTGAGGGACAATATAATCTCTGGGGGGATGGTGTTCCAAAGAGTGGGCACCATGACAGAAAAAGCTCTCTTCCTGGACCCCACCAGAAGACATTCCCTAATAGATGAGACCTGGAGCATGCCTCTTCTGCTGGACATAATCAGGGACAGTCATCCCTCAAATAACATGGTCCAATGTCATGAAGGGCTTTATAGGTCATCACCAATACCTTGAGCTGAACCTGGAAGCATACTGGTAACCAATACAGCTCATGGAGCAGAGGTGTAGTGTGCCCTGATCAAGGAACACAGATAACTGCCCATACAGCTGCATTCTGCACCAGCTGTAGCTTCCAGGTGCTCTTCCAGGGCAGCCCCATGTAAAGCTCATTGCAGTAGTTCATTTGGGAGGTGACCAAGGCATGGGTGACCGGCATATGGACTCATTCTTAACTGACAGCTTTGAAGACCAATCTAACAATCAGAATTCAGTTAATGAATATATTTTAACCTTATTTAAAAGAATATCCTGCCTGTGATGGTGCATTATATAGTCGTTTTGAATGGATGTTTATGTTTAATTGCTATAATTTAAATAGTAACAAGGTATACTTGGACAAAAATCCAAACATTCTAAGTAGTATCACATCTCTTTTCCTACAGAAAGTTGATGGAAGCAGTGTGTCTGTGTTAGCTGATCAGAATGAGGAACAGGATCTGTTAGGAGAGCCTCTAAGTACAAATGATGCCATCTATTTCCCATGTCCAGAATTATTCAACTCCTTAAAGTTTTGCACAACAGTTTTTCCCCCCCCTCATTGTGGGCCAAAAATGCCTTCTAGGTGTTCAGTTAATGGTCCCTCTGCTGCATTTTAAAGCATTGTGTTTTCTGCAAATTAAGCACGAATTGGCTTTTTGTATAGTTTCCCATCTGCCTTGCTAGGTACTATGGAGTCCCTGAGCCACATGCTCCTTTGTTGCTCTCCATACAGGCAATCTCAGATGACATTCATCTATCCCATTCTGAAGAAATACCCTGGCAGAGAGTATGAATCTTATTTGTTGCTTCTTCTCTTTGACCAGGAATCCCAGGTTGCTTAATTCTGTGCCATTCCTCCCACATGTGACTAGAATAGTACTAATCTTGGTGATCATTCTATTATTTGCATCATCATCATCATCATCACAATCGTTTGTTGTATTTTATGTTTATTTATAAAATAAATATTTTAATATAAATATGTATGTATTATTCATTATTTAAATAAATATTTAACATAAATAAATATTATAAAATAAAATATCTACTGGAGTTGGGTGGCCAATAAATTTAAATTAATAATAATATATCTACAGATTTTAGGCATATGTGTTTCTATACATATCTGATATACATATTCGATGTATATTGTGTTTTTGGCTGTCAGCCCATAATAAAGTAAAGATACTGTCCAAACGTGGACCTGCATCATTTCAGTAAGATTTCTAGATCATATGCAGATGTGCTGTGGGACCTCGATGTATTGCAACTTCCTAAATCCATATAAATATATTCCTCCACCATAAGAGAGATTGTCCAGCATAGCAAGTAATGACTTCCCCCTAAGCAGACAATTTTCTCAGGTGCATTAATACATAGTCAATGAAACAAAATCCATATTAAAAACTAATCAATTGGAACAAACTTCCTAATCCAATTTCACTGGTGGAGGGTTCTTTGGTCTCCCTCAGTTATTTATTCTGTACAGAAAGAATATAAGAAATAGAGAACGCTGCTAGAAGCAATCAGTAAATTGAGCGATAAATGGCCTGCTTCAAAATAGTTAAGCTTTAATATGCTCCAGTTGTAACTGTTTCAACCCTTGGATCACATTTGTGCCTTCTGAATGTAAAATTACAACCCCTTTCTGATATAATAATAAGAATAAATGGAAGGTATTTAAGGATTGCATATTCTAAGTCTCCTTTTATTTTATTTATTTCTCAAATATAATGTTTTTTAATGAACGCACCAATTGTACATATGTGGGGCTCTCATCATGCAATCAATTTTACTGAAAAAGATAGATTAGGGAAGGCACACGTGAATAAGATGAACCCAATGGGTGGGTGCTTTTAGACTTAAATTTTCTAAAAGTTGGGGCAGAAATTTGAAAATTAAATAGTGCAAGCAATAAGGTACTCTTATCTTAAATTAAACCTTTAAAAAAAAATCCAAAGGGACTTTTAGATATTTTGCAATATAGTTGATCTAGCTATAAAACAAAAGAGGAAAGATAAAAGTAGTAACTAAAAACATAAAAGGCTCTGGTTTTGGAAGGAAGGATTCAATTAGGGGTACATTATTGCCATTTTGGTTTAATGCTGATAATGTTGCTTGTACTGATCCTGTGAGTTTCAGTGAATTGTACACAATCTCTGATAAATTTGGAGGGAGCATAATGACATGCAAGAAAAAAATACAATGAATTTCATTTCTAGTGTTCCATGCCATCATGAAGAGATGCAATAACTGGGAAATTCCAGTGGCAGATACAGTTACTCAGGCACTTGACCCAGAAAATTGCATTATCTCTGACAAAAACGTTACTTCCAGTGGCTTTCAGAATGTTGAACCATAATTGTAACAGCTGTGATTGTACATTACACCGAAGCACAAACTAGCTAGCAGATTTTAGCATAGTAGATTGTACAAACCCCCCAAATTGGGTTGAGTCCATTTTCCTGTACTGAAACATGTTTTCAGTAAAGTTTGCAGTTGGAAGGGAGCTCTTGCTTCAGCAGTGATTCAGTTCAGTACTTTTACAAGGAGCTGGAGAGATCTCTTCTTGATTTTCAAATGGACACTAGTCCCAGCAGGTGCTTATAAAAGTCTTCCCTTCCCCCCAAGTAAAAGTGCTTGTTGCTGTCTGAAGATGACACTACACCCTCTGATCTTGTGACCATGAAAGTAATATGCATGATAAAGCAGTCTTGGAGCTGAAGCAACTGATGTGAAGACCTCTGATCCTGATGTGGAGAGCATCTGAGTTTGAAAGCACCTTGAGCACTAACAATAGGTGACAAATGGGGATGCTGACAACTCTGGCTTCTGCTGCTCTGAAGATGTCCCAGATTCCTGCTCTATATGAGGTGAAATCCTGATCCCAGGGCAAGTAACAACTTCTGGGTAGTGTGGAAAAGCAATTAAGAAAAAATGACTTAGAACGGGAGAAAACTACAGGAAATTATACTTTGATAGATAATCTTAACTTTTCTTAGTCTTTTTTGGTCAAATAATAATATGCTTCCAACCTTGGCTTACAAAAACTAACATACTTTTCTTTTTTGGATCAGTACCTAAGGTGAGAGTAACAATTAAGGGTAGATAGTTGATTTCATTTGTGAGAAATGACTAAAATTTCATAGTCCTTTTTTTAAAAACATATCAGAAATATTCCCCACCCTACTCCAGCAATAAAGAACATCCCAGATGAAGCTCATCAAAATATTTTATTGACTAAAAAAAGGTTTGTGGCTTACCTAACAAAGAGAATACCTTTGTACTATATCATGTCCTATATAAAATTGTATGTTGTGGACATTAAGTCTGGATAATAAATTATGATAGATTAGGCAAATTGCTCTATTTTATAAGAATTTACAAGGTCAGAAGACAGATTGAATTCTCTTTCTTGGAATGAAAAGAATGTAAAAGGAGCTGGATTATTTTGTGGAGAATGGGACAAATTGTAGAATTCCATGAAGCAGTTTGATTTTTGTCAGCCCTAAATAGGATGCCCATTCATTTTAACTTTTGATATGCTTGCTTAGGAGCAATATGCTTCTTTATCATTTAAAAATTTCAGCATGGCAAATTGCAGCAGTCATATTGTTATTACAATTACAGTGAGAAATCATCATCTCAGAGATTATAGTAATATGAACATTGCATCCTTTCTTGCTAGACCACAGGTTACATATTTAAAAAAAGAAATGCCATTTAGACAAGAAATAACAAGCTAGTAGGCTTGTAGTTTCAAAAAAAAATCCTGACACATCAAAGAAAGTTTTCAATGATTGTGGAAGACAGAATATCTACAAAAGGTATAGAAAAGTCAGATCTTGTAATCGGATTATCACCAGTATCAGACACTCATTCCATAATAGTGGAAGCTGACATTTGGTTACCAAACTAACTAAATCTGGAGATTCCACTGATACTATTAACTTTGCCAATCATATATACTGTAAAGAGATAATGCTGTGGTGTCCTGTGATTGTGCACAATAATGTTTGTTGCATCACTGAAACTCTTCACATTTACAATGGAATGTCCCTTATTTGATCATTGCCTCCATAAGCAGATCAGAACAGAACAGAAATCCACACCTGAATTCCAATTTGTTTCCCCATGTTTTCTTTGAATTAGCAATCGTTTGGTATAGAACAAGACTAGATTTGCAAAGAATTTTGTCAGGCAAGTGAAATAGATTTTAAAAATCTAAAAAGTCATTTAGAAAACTTCAAAACTACCTTCAGAGTTATTACAAAGCTACAGTTACATTGATGATTTTCCAGGTAATACCATATTCACCAATATGAATAATTCATATGGGCAATTTTCTTCCTAGCACTAATAGAAAAATGAGAAAATGTATCTGGTATGTGCTGTAATTTGTTGATTTTGCGTTGCCAACATTCACCAATTTGCAAATACATTTTCAGCAAAATTTGCTGAAGTAAAAAGTGTTTTAAGTCTATCAAAATACCGAAGGGAAAGAAACTGCTACTGTACATTCTAGTCTGAACTATCTTGTATTTTATTGTATACTGCTAATTTCTCCACAGAATGCATGTGAGATTCATACAGATGTAAATTATTTTATCAAGCAAAAATCCCTTCCCAATTTTTAAATTCTAAAACTTAACCTTTCAGTAACATAATCATTTGGGATTTTTGCCAAATTATTTCCAAGTGTGAGATGAATGAGAATAAAAGGCTTCTTGCTGTTTAATTTGGGGAAGCTGGTTCACCTCAAAAGTGCTTGGCAAAGATTATTTCAGATTGAGCAAAAACTTTACTTACAGTAATATATAGCTGAGCTTCCTTCACAAACTCTTTTTAAAAGTGAGCAAATTAAAATTCAGCCAAGCAAATATTAAAATATCCAGATAATTCAGTACAAAATCTACTCCAGTATCACTTTTATCAAATAGTTGCTGCATATTTTAAATTTGTTCACTGCAGTTGGTCAGTTTATTTGTTTGTTTGAATCTGCCTCTTTTGCAGAAATCCCCAGGTCATTCTTCCTAAGCAGAAAATTATCTTCAAAGATTCTGTCTGAAGACTAACAATATGGATACAAAATACATGTAGTCCTCACGTACTATCAGATTCAGACCAAGAAACTCCATGGGACAGTTCTGGAATTGCTCAGTTACTTTATTAGCTTATACCTGGTAGACAGAATCTCACCAGACTAACTCTAACTCCCAAAGTCTGCAACTAAACACTACAAATTCCTTAGGGCAGTGTCAGTCTCATCCTCTTTGCTTTCACACGCTTAGGCTGCGGCCTGAGGAGATGCTTAAAATTCTTCTCCCTTGAAGAATGACCTTGAATCTCCTCATCCAAGTCCTCCATCACACTTACTGACCGCAATAGGGATCAGCAACTCCACCACTAAGCAGCACAGTCATTAAATGCAACATCACGTCACCACACTGACTTAGGATGTCAGCTCTGGCTGCAGTTATGAAGCAAATCACCCACTGTCATTAAGCACGATATAATGTGATGGCGACTTGTGACTTCCTGCCAGTTTCCTACTGGCTTTGCTTGTCATAAGCCAGCCATGAAGGTCACCAATGGCAATCACATGACGGCAGGACACTGCAACCATCGTAAATGCATGCCGGTTGCCAAGCACCCGAATCACAATCATGTGACTGTGGGGATTCTGTGATGGCCGCAACTTCAAGGACCCGTTGTAAGTCTAATTTTTCAGTGCCATCATAACTTCAAATGGTCGGTGAACGAATCATCAGTAATCAAAGACTACCTATACATGGCTTCTGTTATAAATGTATTGACTATTACTGAGTAAGCTACACATTTAGTACTTAACTAAGATTCTGGCTACCTCCTATATTTAATGGTCAAGCAACATAAGAAGGATCTGATACATAGGCATTAAGGGCCACCCATGACAAAAAGAATCATTACAATAGGCACTTAAAAACAAATAGCAAGTACTCAGATAGAAAAACTGATAAAAAATCATAATAGTTATCAGTGCAATGGAGCCCTTATGCATGCATCATCTGATCAATTGCTGCTATGAAAGCTATCTTTTTCTTTTCTCTCTCTCTCATAGAATTCCTGTGCTGTGCAGAAAACTTAAGCAGTAACTGTGCTGTATCTATAAAAATACTTGTTGGGTTGCCTAGATACCCTGTTTACTTTCAGGTCTGGTCCCTTTTCTTTCTGGACACTGATATGAATGAATCTCTATTTTTATTATCTGCATGGACTAGAAACTGGATATCTTGCTCACGCTCCCTCTCTCCCTCCCTCCCTCCCTCCCTCCCTCCCTCCCTCCCTCTCTCTCTCTCTCTCTCTCTCTCTCTCCTGAATAGAAATCCCCCAAATATCTCAATCATTTATGGAGACTGGACAGGGCCTTCCAGGGATCACTGTGGCAGTTCATTAAAGAGAAAGTACAGTACTTTTAGTGAGTTGGGAAAGAAAGGAAGAAAGTAATACCTTTTCCTCCAGTTTTCCTTTTTCCTATTGGCGTAGGAGAGCCAGTTTGGTTTAGTGGTTGACGGCACTGAGCTAGAAATCAGGAGAACATGAGTTCTAATCCCACCTAGGCACAAAGCCAGCTGAGTGACCTTGGGCCAGTCACTCTCTCTCAGCACTAGGAAGAAGGCAATGGCAAACCAATTCTGAAATCTTGCCAGGAAAACTTCAGAGACTTGACTTCCTTGAAGGAACCATTATATATATAGAAATAAACACTCAGAATTCTTAGCTAAATACATACACTACAGAACAAGCTAATGAATTATGTAGTATCTGAGTTTATATTATTATTATTATTAATATTAATATTAATATTAATGTTAATGTTAATATTAATATTATTAATATGCTAGCTGGAAAGTTTGTCCAGTTGCAGAAAATTCAAGACATCCAGTTGCTATATTTCAGATGCAGTTGGGGACTGGATACTGACCACTTGCTTTTATGTGAATATGCTCATACATTACATTCATCATCCAATGAAGTGACCTTCCACACAGGTCTAATATTGCTGAACCTATCATCACTGGTAGGATTTTAAGCTAATTGCAAGTCATATTCAAGGACATCCCCACGTAAAGTACATTTTATTAATTTAACTGGGTTGATGAGGGCATGATTCACCCTGGCAAGGGTATCCTAATCCAAAAAGGCCCACAACTGGTGCACTAGTTCCTCCTGGCCATGGCTTTTACCTACTACTCAAGCAGGAACTGCCACTCCAGAATGATCTCCAAGTTGCAGACCTGTTCTTTCAGGGGGAGGGAACTCTAGAGATAACTTAGGAATCAGGGTCAAGCCAGACTGATCATCTACAAACTCCATATGCAGATATTTAATTTGAGTATGTTTTCATCCATCCAGCCCCTTACATCCTCCAGACACCAGGATAGGACCTCCACAGCATTCCCAGCCTGGCATGGAATGGTGATGTATAGATGTTGAGAGTAAAGAGGATGACCTTGACAGAGAGAGGGAAGATCTATTACCAAGGCAACAAAAAGGGAAACATTGGTTAAGTTCAAACAATGGAGATGGATTATGAAAACATCTCAGACAGACTCCCCTGGTTCCCATTAATATAAAAGAGGGAGGAGGGGAAGCACAATCAGATTTGCAAGATTATGTTACTATAGCCAATCTAAATAAAAGTATGTTTTTAATCTTCCATAGAGTCTATTTCTTGGTCTGATCTGCCTTGTAGAGCTGACAATAATTGAACATCATCAGTGTACTGATAAACCTCACTCCAAACCACTGGATTACCTCTCTCAGCAGTTTCAAATGGATGTTAAAAAGCATGACTTATCTCTGTGTGGCATCCCACACTGAAGAATTTTCTTTCCCAATTCATACTGAATGGTGTCATCTATTCAGGTAAGAGTTGAACCACTGCAAAATGGTGCCTCCCACCTTCAACCCTCACAGACAAACCAGAAATTTACCATAGTTGATAGTAAGAACTCCTCTGAGAGGTCAAATATGACCAAGAGTGATACACACACATACCCCAATATAGCTTCCAACATAGGTCATCAACCAGGATAACCAATGCTGTTCCCATTCCATGTCCAGGCTTGACTCCTGACAGAAAGGGGCTAGATAATCCATGTTCTGTAGGATCAGCCTCAGACCTTTCTCCAAAATCTTTCTCCAGAAGGGGGAGAATGGAGACTGGGTGGAAATTGTTTGAAAGAGAAATGGCCCCTTCAGGAGAAGGTACACCACCATCTCCTTCAAGGTAGTTATCTCTCAGAAAAGTTATTGATCACCTCCTGAATCTAGCTGCATACATTCTGGCCAATATCTGTGGAAACTAGATAGGCACAGGAAGCAGAACTCATGCCCTAATCCTTTTCTTGGGCTCTACCAGCTCAGAAGAATTCCAAGTGATCTTGCAAGATGTCGCCTGAGTCCTGTCATAAAACTCTGCCCAAGTAGAGTGAATGTGAATTAATTTATCTATGAAGAATATCTGTTTGCCTTTAAGCAAACAGTGAAATTATTGATGAGTTTAGGCTGATTATTTAGTGAGGATCTGCTTTAAAGGAATATCTCATATGTTTAAGACATGTTTTAAAAACATTTTACATTGTGTTGACAGTACCGAAAGCTGCTGAGAGATCAAGGAGCACAAGTATGAACTGACCATCTCCATCTTGGCTCTACTACAGGTCATGAACAAGCAGGTTCAAGGCTGTTGAGAATGGGAGGACAAACCTCGAGAAAGGGAGGACAAAGAAATGATATATTTAGCTTTTGTGGGTATAAGAAGGGTCTCCACCATGATGATCTAGGCACTCATCTCTTTAAACAGACTTCATCATAGTATTCAGTAAAGTTTCTTAGCAAGTCCTGCTCTGTCAAGTGTCTGGGTAGTTTCTCAAAACTAGGCTTCTTATTCAGAAAAGGAGTGCTGAGAGAATCTTTAGTTCTGGGATAATTAGTGTAGTTCTGTTAAAATTCCAAGATCTGCATTATGAGACAAAAAATGTGGAAAACACAAGAGGGCAGGATTGATGACAAGGCTATCCCATAAAAGTATAAGTGAATAAACTGACTAAATGAAGTGTGGCTAAGTATGGCATAATATTCTTGTCCCTAATGGTGTTGCCCCTTTGTCATCCACATCCTCTCCTAATTTCCCTAATGGTGTTGCCCCTTAAACCACATCCTCTCCTAATTTCTCCCCTTCCCTTTATAATGTTTTAACACACAATAAGTGTTGATGCCATTAGGTTGTGAGATGGTATCAACCAAGTATTCCTACATTTCTGTTGACTGCAGGGTGAAATTGAAATTCACAACAAAGTATCCCAATGGGCCTGCAGATTACTGGGTGAAAAATTTATATGGATGTTTAGTATTAGGCATGAAATACCGCAAATTATAGCTGTCTAATCTCACGGAATGCCATCAGCTCATGATGTGCAATTTTATTGTTTAAATTATCTTGAGAAGAACCAGATGTACAATGAACTTACTAAACATTTGTAGGCTTTGTCCAATTTACACTAGTTATTTTTTCCTCTTAATAAAATTAAATGTTCTTGTCATGTTAGAATCCACATAAAGTTTGCATGCAGTATTAAATTATGGGTGATATGTAGATAGTGAACTTTTACACAATGAATGTGGATGTTTACCAGATGGCAAATGTTCTGATACAAAAAATGCCACACTAAAATCCTGGTGTCAGTATTCAGATACTCCAACTGATGCAGTAAATTAAAACACACACACACACACCATGACCCCTAATATTGTAATATCTTATGTAACAATATAGAACATTGTTTCATACTTTATCTATTCTCCTTTCCAGGGACACTGGATGATGAAACCTGCAATATAATATTGCAGACAAGCTCTAAGAAGGAAGATGTTAAATTTATTTATTTATTTATTTATTTATTTATTTATTTATTTATTTATAATTTTTACGTAGCCGCCCATCTTGTACCAAACTCTGGGCAGCTCACAACCAAGAGATAAAATAACATCCATTTACAGTAAAAACAAAATATTAAAACCCCCAAAATTAACCAAGGACCTGATGCCATAGCTAAACTTCCATGCAGCCCACAAGTACATCTCAATAATAATGTATGTCTGTGTGTGTGTGTGTGTATACTGTATATTTATTTTGAACAATAATTCACATTGTGCTCATGCTTCATTAAGGAGACCAATGCTTCATATTTATATAATACATTTTAGCTGTGTTTCACATAATTTGCACAACACCAGGATGATCTATATCTTGCACATGAGGAACTGAGGCCAACAAAAAAAATGATGACTTGCCTAAGCCCCCCGATACTATTTGACAAGTAGAAGATATTTAAAATGGAGACTATCCTGCGCGAGCCCTTAGTTACTATGCTACCCCAGCTCATTCATATATATAATTAGATTTTTACAGTGCAATAAAACTATAAAAAATGAAAAGAAAAAGAAGAAAAAATAAAACAGGTAGGAAATAAGAAAAAAAGAAAAGAAGTGAAAAAAAGAAAGAAAACATAGAATTTTGACCTCTGCCATTCTTTCTATCAAGTAATTGCCATCTTACTTTTTCCCTTCCCTCTTTAATCCTTTCTAATCCCCAAATCCATAAATCATCAGTTCAGTCTTTTCTTCTTTCAGCAAAAAGTCCATATAAGGCTTCCAGTCTTTTAAAGAAGTCTTTATCGTTTGCTACCCCATCTCCTTTTGTTTTCCTTTACCTCCAACTGAATGAAACCCCAGGTGACTGAACTGACTGTGTGAAGCCAGCCTGAAGCATTCCCTCACTAGGTCTACCCTTTTCACGGATGCTCAGCAGTCCCTTGTGACTACAGGCAACTCGCAGAGAGAAACATCACATTGCTTTGGCCAAACTTCTGGAGCCTTGGTCCCTGAAAGGAAAGGCTAAGATTGCAGCACTCTGCCGGAAGGAAAGGGCAGATCTGGGCAGATAGGCTGTTTGGGTCAAGAGAGACAAGCAACCCTTGCGGGGTACACTGAAAACCTAAGAATTAGGCATTTCCAAAGAAGAAGGAAAAGACGTCCATCTCTCTGTTATCCGGCAAGAAGCATAAGCATTTCAATTTGTGCTCTTCACTTCTGTCTTCCCCAGCTTTAATATGCTCTTTCCATCTGGCACGACTCAGCACAGAGCAGACGGTGCTTTACGTACACTTGAAAAACACCCAGCACTGGCTCATCTTGAGCATAAGGCTTTGTTATATGCAGGGATGCCAATGACAATTGCTTGTATAGTTAGTGCAGAGTGAATGGAGCACCCTGCAGCCTCAACCCCTTTGGCACTCTAATTCATTATCAAATAAAAACTCCCTGGATAGGCCATAAATTTAGAGCAAGTTTGTATCCATTTAACTGGTGAAGTTGTTGATAATTTTATTAGAGATCCTTAGGGTGTTTCACAGTGCCAGGTTTCTGAAGATGCAGAATTATTGTTAAACAGATATAAATGGGAACCTCAATAAAATGTTGAAGTAGATCCTCAGATCCCAACCAAAATACTTTGTTTCAGGTGCCAGCTAATCATGACTTGCTTTGGGACACCATAAGCAGTTAAGGATTCAGGAGGAGCAGTTCTCTTCTTTCCCTGTTTCCCTGGTTTTTTTTTTTTTCCTTTCTTTTCACCATTTTGAGATTCCAAGATAAAAGCCATCCTTATTGGATTGTTTTGGGGAAGTAGAAGTGGGAAGTGTAACTTCTGGATTTGTAAACATGTTTTCTTTGTAACATGGGATTGTAGTATCCCAACTGTCATGTGCTAGCTACAATTCTATCAACACTCAACAAGTTAAGTTCACTATTAGCAAGGAATGTCTAGTGGCCCAATAGCTAAAGTTTAAACTGTGAATCAGGAAGTTCCTCATTTAAATCATAGTTGTCCCATAAATTCATGATAGAAGTGTCTTAGTCAAGTCACTCTCAGCCACAGCTCCCATTTTATAGAATAAAGTTGAAAAAAGTGGTCTACCTTACTAGATTGTTGAATATATTACACCAAGATAATGGTTATGAATTTACCAGAATGCTCTGTTACAATATAATTACATGTACAACATAGGTACTCCTTTCATTTCCAGCAGTGACTGGATTTCCTAAGGAAAGAAACTATCTTACTGAAAATAATACAGTCAAGGAGCTGCATCATCCCCTCTTTTCCAAAGCAGGGCCCAACAGATTAGAAATAATCAACTAAATCCATAGTCTGTTTATTTGTTGTGCATTGCTCTGCAAAAATAGAACAGTAAAATTCCTCAATTATAATGGAATTTATAATGAGAGATAAGAGTAGGCCAGCCTTTCTCAATTTAGCACCTTCAACTACATATTCCAGAACTCTGCAATAGATATTTGAGAAACCACAACAACCAGAGTTAAAAGTATTGCATTTTTGTCATTCCTGGCAAAATTCCTCTGGTTTGCATCTGGCAATTAGCCATATTAATAATGTAATGCCATTAGGAATGGTAGTATTTCTTCCAATGGAAATTCCCATCCAAATCTCTCTTTTGGATTTGCTTTGCAGCCAGCTACATTTCCCCAACAGCCTTTTCTAGATGCTCCCACCCTTGGAACGTAGGCAATAGAGAATGGAAGGGGTATGCACTTTTGAGACTCTTCATTTTGATCCAGCATAACATATTTAGAAAAGCATTTGTGTTGAATGATAAACAAGAGGTAAAATACAATGCAAAAAAGAAATGGCAGCATGTTCTGAATTTCATATTTTGGGATGTTCAGTCAGGTCAAGTTCCTTTTGAGAGTGTTGATCAAATGATGTTGAAACTGATCAAGACAGTTCTTCTCCATTGACTGTAAAAAGTAAATCTCACAAGTAAAACTAAAGCAAACAGAAAGATGAGGCAGGTAAGACTTTTGAAAGTCTTTGTAAAATTTACTTGGAGTTTTGTGGGTGAGCACCATTGTGTTCTCCATCTGAAATGAGATGCTGGCTTTATCTCTGCTTTCTATCAGCCACTAGACCTTGGCAATGAGCAAACAACTTCTGAAGGATTGTCGGCTGCAGCCAGTGAAGGCAAAGGATCTCTGTCAGGAACAGTAATACATGTGGACAAGCGCATTAATTTTAGATTATTCCTTCTGACAAGGCTGTTGATCTGGAGGTTTGTTGCAACTGTTAGCTTAGGCAGACACAGAAGAAAGCTAGAGGCGTTAGCAAAACTCAGAAGGGCTTTTGGGGAGCAGAGGTAGGATGGAGAGACGCATAAATATCCTGATGAAAGGCCTTAAATATGTCTAGAATTCAGCTTTGTGCTTAGAAAAGAGAAATGAAAGAGAAACATGTTTCAAGGTCTAACAATGTGGAAAAGAAAACTCTGGCAATTTTTAAGATGAGAAACCAGGACAGGCGATGTGGGGTTCTATTTTTAAAGGGATGGAATTATAGTTTAACAGATTGGGGTGTGTTGGAGCTAAGGTTCATGGGAAAAGAAGAACAGTATAGCATGTATCCCCAGCTACTGCATATGTAGATTTCCTTTGCTGAAAAAGCAATACCAGCAGTAACACTGTATATAGTCAAAGATCCACTTCAGCAAGGCAAATTGCAAAACAGTGGATTCTTGATTCCATCTATGTGGAATCTGGAGCTGTGGTTTATGCCATATAAGCTGCAATAAGGTTATTCCACTAATGAAGGGAAAAATGCATGATTCTTTAAATCCTAGCCAATATTTTGTATAGAAAGATCAAATGAATTGAGTACAGATGCTTTATATTGAATCAGCGTACTAGTCAGTATTGATACACTGTTCTCCAAGGTCACATACAAGTTCTAGCATCCCAGGAAATACTGAAGATTGAACTGGAATATTTTATGTGCAAAGCATCTGCTTACCGCATCTTTGCAAATGCATTTAAACCTTTAAATATAAATAGGACTTAGTTCTTATGCTAGTCTGCATCACATTCCTTTTGGGAAGGCTGAAGGACAAAGAGGGCAGCCATCCCATTCTCCTGAGCCTAATGTATAACTGAATTTTGGATCTTTTGGGGAATAGGAAGCTACAGTCATCTCCCCGTGTTCTAAAGCTCCGTTAGTCACCCAGAAGGACAGAACTCTTCAGAGTTTTATGGTTTTCACTTCTACTCATACCATGGGCTATGGAATTACCTCTTGCTCATTTGCTTTGGCAACATTGTTAAAATATCTTTGGAAATTTCTCAGATGTATTTGGTGATTTTATTGGCCACCTACATTTGTAGGGCAACTGTATATTTGTTTATCAGCTCAATATTGGATCACAAATTCATTTTAATACCTTAATATACTAACACATTTGTAACAAAATTGGCTCACATTTGAATTGGTTTCATTTCAAATATGTTTTATGCTTCAGCTCTTTCAGCTTGTAGATTATTTGAAATATGGAGATATTTCCAGAATTAAATAGTCTGAAACATTTGGCCAGTGTGCACAAACAGCATGCAATATTTGCTTTTCAAAAGCTGGATCAGGTTCATTATTTATTTCCCTTTTTTGCTGCTTTTAGCACTCATGGCTCTAAATGACAGAGGAAACCTGCCCCAGTCCTAGTATGACCTTCCTTTTTGCTTCCTGAGGCATAACATTTTCAGGAGTGTGCCATTCAAGGATCATGCGTATGTGAAACATGTTCCACATTCTCATAGCTAACATCTCTTCTTCAGCTGTTAAGGATTCACTCTCATACGGAATATTACAGTTTGCAGGGCTTTGGAAATAATGTAGCTGCTTGAAAGAGGTTCAGACAGGTACTATGGTTGCAGCCCCACGTGCTCCAAAGAATTTTTCTGGAATCAAATCTCAAGTATTTCATAGCACTTAGTACTAAAAATATTGGCCATAGCCCCCCAATTGTCCCATTTTTTTAATGTCTGTAATTTTACTTCATTTAATTACTTTATTTCATTTTTACTCATTATTCAAGGCTAGTAAAGTACAATTCAGGAAAGTCTGAGAATCACATTTCTCTTTAGCTCCATCTCATCTATTTTTTTTCATAACTGTATGTGCTGTCAAATTAGACCATTCTTGATATACAGTAGTGTCAAAAACTTCCACTAATGGGTTCCATTGGATAGCTTGTGAAAGAGTAAATTTGGTTCCTCTTGTCTTCTTTACAGAAGCTACTGCTAAGTGGCTTGTGTGAAAATATTCTGCTGTTTCAACAACATTCTCCTTTATATCTGGAATACTTAAATATTTTGCTAGGGAGTACATTAAATGAACATTATAAATACTTTGAGGCTTTCTTAACTTTCTTATAAATTTCCTCTCCTTTGGAATACACAGTAGTAATGATATTGAATTCTTTTCAGTTTGTTATAGCTTTCACTCCTACTTCCTATGAGTATTCAACAGTAGGTGCATTTCTGAATATATCATTATTTCTGAAAGGAAAATGTTCCCATTGTCAGGCGATATACAAAAGATATGATTGAATCACTGCAGTTATTCCATCAAGATTCAGGCTGTTCCCTCTTGATTATTTATACACTTTTCAATGTTGTCTTTATATGCCATACCTATCAATTTGCTTGTGCTATCTGAAGTTAGGTAGACTGTATCTTGGTCAAAGGGCCCAAAGCATGTTAATTGTGTTTTCAGTCAAAGGGAAAGGAACGTTTTCAGCATAAATGCATTCTTTTTCATCAGTCATAAGAATTATCTTGTTATTATAGGCAAGCAGGAAACAACTTTTCATTCCAGGATTGGAGCTAAATATTTTATATAGGCTGCTAAAACTTCTGAACAGAGAGTAAATAATGAGTATCCTCTAGAGCAGTGTTTCTCATCCTTGCCAGCTTGAAGATGTGTGGACTTTAACTCCCAGAATTCTCCACCCAGCACTGGCTGGAGAATTCTGGGAGTTGAAGTCCACACGTCTTGAAGTTGCCAAGGTTGAGAAACACTGATCTAGAGCACCTTTCACACATGGTGACATAGATGAAGATTGCAGGGACTTTTCCTGTAGCAGCAATCAAGTACAACTGAAGGCACCTGTTATATCTCCTACCAAAAAAGGAGAAGGAACTTACAAATAATGATCACTTACAAATTTGTTTTCATTATATCTGACTATAAGAAAAATATGTCCTTTAGTTTTGCTCAGTTCCTGGAGATTCATTATGCATTTTTCTTGCCAGTATTATGAAAGTGGTCTGCTATTGTTTTCTTTGGAGTTTTTTTTTTTTTTTAATTTCCCAGTCAGGCCAACAACCTTAAAATTTTCGGTTGAAATTCCCAAGTGGGCCCCCATCAAAGTATTAACGTGAACTGATTCTATTTAGCTTCTAAGATAAGCCACATTTGTCTAGATGCTAAGGTATGTCTGAGCAGGTCTAGGCAACCAGCTCAGACATACATTATTATGAAGCAATCTTATTGTTAGAAGCTATAAAAATGCTCAGTTGAATTGCTATTCCATGCACCCTGGGTTAACATATTTGTTTTGCTGTAAAATTATTTAAAGAGGGAAAATACTCTAATAAAAATCAAAAAAGGAATCTGCTGGATCAGAGCCTGGAACCATTTTGCATTATTCATAGTCCTATCTCTCCTCTGCTCCAAAAGTCACAGCTGAGACAACCTGCTATCTGCATCTTAAACAGAAATTAAACACTCTAATAGAGCAACTTGTTTTGATTGAATGTATGCATGTTTCAGAATGGAGAAAAGAAAATAATATGTCTTCAGAGACTCCTCAAGAATCATTCTCAACAATATATCAAAAAGACATGCGTATCTCCTGATCTTGATGTCTTATGAAAGATATGAAGCCAACTGTATTTCGATTAAGTGAAGAATTGGCTGAATTTGATAATCCCATTTTGTGCTTCTATTTATTGGCTGATTATTGGTTAATTAGTTTTTATCTTTAGAGTCTTATAATAAGCAAGGCCATCTCCAGATGGGAGGGTGGGGAGCTTAAGTAACAAATATGTGGACATTTGTTCAGTGAAATTCTAAATAATTCTCTATTTATATTTAGAGCAATTTGGCCAATCCCCCCCCCATACTTTAGTTTTTTCATAATTAAGCACTAGTGACTTCACATGACAGAAATTATAGCCAGTAAGACTTCATGCAAAATAATCTGGGTGCAAGTTACAAAAAACAGATTTTCATACATTTTGACTGAAAACAAGTACTCATCCCTCAACTCTGAAACAATATTACTGGTGTATAATTAAAAGCAGCAATACAAGGACATAGCTTCTTTGATAACACTAGTAACTAGGATATTATCAGACAATACACCATTATATGAAAATCTCACTTATCCAGATCAAAAATCATCAATAGATACTGTAACTGCTATTTTAATTTAAAGTTTATTCCTGTCAATAGTCAAATGCAATATGAATTTTGACAAAAGTGACATGCTGTTTTACTTGCTTCACATTACGTGCTGATTAATCAAATGGACCATTAGGAAACAGTAATCTAATTTTGAGTGTCCAGTTTTAGAACTAGCTTGTTCTTTCAAAACATTATTTGAGATGATTCGCTTCTTTCAGTTATGCAATTGTGTTTTGCGTAAAATTTAGTAGCGGCATTTATACGACTGGTATGTAATTTAGATAGGCAATTTGTGATTTCCTTTCTTAAAAACTAGAACCAGAGTACTTGCATTTTTGTTCTTTAGGAAATTGTCCTGATGGGTTAATATAATTAAAAAGCTTTACAAAGATTGGAACCCACCATTCAGCATTACACTTGAATACTTAAATGATTACAAATTCCCCTTCTAGTGTTTTATTAGAAGGGAAGATATTAATTAGTGTTTCTGCTCCTTTCAATGAGACAGAAGATCAAGGATCGGCAATTTCCAGATATATATTGGGCTGAAGACATTTGTAACCTGGATAAACTACTTAAATTAAATTGTAAAATGTTGCTTCCAATCAAATCTGGATATATGAGGGCGTAAGAGTAAGTTATTCCCCCATTTTTCAACTTGCAAAAATTAACCATACATCTTGCATTTGTAGCATTCTGAAAACTATTCCAAATATCTCTTTGAAACAGTAACTTCATTATCTTAAGAAATGTCTTATATTGTTTTTCGTTATTATGAGTTCAATTTTTTAGACAATTATTGTCTAAAAAATAGTCCGGGTTGCGTTTTCTGTCTTATCCATCTAAAGCTACTCTTTTATATTCTAAATCAGACTAGAAAGCCTAGGGTCTCTATTGTGGAAGCGAGAATAGATGATGCATAATAATTGAAAACCAAACATTTTTTAAAATAAATATTCAAAATGTTAACGATTTACTACTTGATTGGAGTAGATTATCATGTAAACTAATCATATAGACTGAAGAATTAGTATTATGCTTGCTGTTACTTTGCCACCCACTTGATTCTCTTATATATCACTAAATCCAATTCAACTGTGAATTTGTCCACAGAAACAACGTGCAAGAACATCATCAAAATATTCCAAGTTAGAGTATTTTTTATGACCTGTTGTCATGATAGATTTTCTCTGTGATTCACATATAGATTTTGTAGGAACCTGCCTGCCTGGAGCAAAGGTTGCAAACCTTGTGCACCATCTAGATAAACTGTCGGATAGTGCTGGTACAAAGGAAGCAATTGTAATCCATGTCAACAGGAGTGACATTGAAAATTTTAGATGGACAGTCCTGGAAGCAAATTCAGGGTTTTAATTTCAGATTGCCAAATACTGTTCTAAGAAATGCTACCTGTTCCACTTTTAAACATGACTACTTATCTGTTTTTAATCCCAAATTATAGCACTGAGTTGATGTGGAGTAGCTTACAAACCCAATAAATAAAAAATGACCAGGAGCAGTTAGACAAACAGACCTTAGGGGTCTCACTGCATAGATGAGATAGTAGTGCCGGGCAGAAGCATTTAGATTTGTTAGATATCTGAGAGACTGTGAGAGAAGCTGAACTTGTACAAGGGACACAGGCTTCATTTGAATGAAATGATTTTAGGTTGTTGATGTATAACATTAAAAAGATAGCAGAGCAGTTTTCAAAGCGATCCTTGAGAGAAAGCCAACAGGTCTGGGCAGCATTTGATTTGAAGGGTAGAGAAGTTTCAGAAAATACTACAAAGGCCTGAGCTGACATTGGGATTGAATTAATGGGTGGACATGGCAGTCCAGAGATTGAATGGAAAGGAGACAAAGGCTTTGGAAGAAAAAAATTCACACAAACAGTTCAAAAAGGACATAATGCTGCTTATGCCAATACTAGAAGTCTTCTAATCAAGATAGGCCATTAAAGAGCTTGGCTGCAAATGAAAACAGAAATATAGTGGGAATAACAGTACCCTTATGGAATGGAGAGAATCAGTGGAGTATGGTCATTTATAGAAAGGACAGGGTAGGGAACACTGAAGGAGGTGCTGTGGGTATAAAAATCAACCATGCTAGAAAACATTGGAAGACCATATTCTTCCACAGAGTTACCATGAGTGACAATGTCTGGCCTCAAATATAAATTACATTTCTGGGATATGGCATCATTTATCTGATAAAAATTCTGAGGATAACCTTGAGATAGTTAAGCAGAAAGGCATACAAAGGAAAAGATGTGGTAAGGGGAACATCAAATGGGTACATTTGTGCTTAGGTCACAGCAAAGTCACTAAATTTCTAGATGCCCTAAATGACTGAACCTTACAACAGTTAGCCTTGGAATCAAATGGAGGGTGGCAACCTTAGATTTAATCCAAGATGATGGACACGATCTGATCTGAGATGTGGAACCAGTAAGGAACAGAGACTATAATGAGATTATATTTAGCATACATATCAATTGGGAATTGCCAGCTGGGTCTAACAGAGTCGGGTTTGACTATAAAAGAAACTTACAGTCCAGGTAAAATTGTTATAATGGTAATCAAAAGGGGAAAAAAACCTTGCTGAAAAAAAATCAGCATGGATTCTGCACTGGTAAATTGTGTTTCATGAAAAGTCTAGAATTTATTGAGAAATGCAAACAGGCATGTGAATGGAGGTGGAACTGTTTAACATTATATATCTGGATTTTCAAAAAGCTTTTGATAAAGTTCTTTATCAAAGGCTCCCGAGTAAGCCTAGCAGTCATGAGATAAGAGAACCTGTCCTTTCATGAATTAACTGGATGGATAATAGAAAGCAAAGAGTAAGAATAACTCATCAGTTTTCAGTGGAGAGAAGTAAAAGTATAGTCCCTCAAAAATCAGTGCTGAAGCCAATATCTCTTAACTTATCCATAAATGTTGGTGACTTAGGAGTAAGTAGTGGACTGGTCAGATTTGCAGCTGATACTAAACTATTCAAGTGATGAAAACTAAAAGTGATTGTGAAGAGCTCCAGGAGAATCTCTCTAAATTGGGTGACCAGACAACCAAATGATAAAATGTGGTACAATTTAAGCCAGTGTAAAGAGATACATATCCCAATTTCATAGATATACTGATTGGACATAAGCCCAATTTCATAGATATACCCCATTTCTTTCATTCATTCATTCATTCATTCATTCATTCATTCATTCATTCATTCATAGATAGATAGATAGATAGATAGATAGATAGATAGATAGATAGATAGATAGATAGGATATTAGTTGTCCTTCCTTCAAATAAATTCTTGAATTGACCACATATGAAATATGATATACAGTTTTGTTTGATACAATGACTATAATATACACTACCTTGAGTTATAGAAAATAAAGATGGGGTATAAATCAAATAAGTAAATAAATAAATAAGCTGGGAAAATACACAAGAGGTGAACCAAAATTATCATGTCACCAGACATTTGGAGAAAGTGAGTTTGGTGTAGTGGCTAAGACACCAGGCTAGAAACTGGGTGACCATGAGTTCTAGTCCCACCTTAGGCACAAAGCCAGCTGGGTGACCTTGGGCCAGTCACTCTCTCTCAGCCCTTGCAAGCAGGCAATGGCAAACCATTTCCGAAAAATGTTGCCAGGAGTCAACTGATCTGGAGGCAGATGCACACGCAAAAGATGTTTGGAGCTCTGTAACTTAGAAAATGGTTTCTGATGATGACATTTTAAAGGTGTATAAAATCATGTGTGACTTGGAGAAAATGGACAGGAATAAGATTTCCTCCCTCTCTCAAAAGGCAAGGACTAGAAATCATCCAATGAAGGTGCCTGAAAGAACAAAGGAAAGGTTTTTTTTCTTTACACAGCCTGTAATTAGCCTGTGGAAATTATTACTGCAGATGTAACAATGGCTTCTAATTTGGATGGCTTTAAAAGAGGATTAGATAAATTGATGGAGAACATGCCTTTCACACACTTAATTTTGGGAGTCAGTGTTCTCTGGATTGGGGACAGCATGCTTCCAAATACCAGTTGCAGGGGGAAACACTGGGAGCAGGATACATCTGTGTCTCCTGCTTGCACGTCCGCCAGAGACACATGCAGTTAGCCAGTTGTGCAAAAGAAAATGGTGGGCTAAAGTGGGCCTTCGTGGCAGAGGTGCTCTCCTGTTCTTTTCTACAATCAGCCGAGAACACTCAGAGTAACTCTCATTTACCTTTTGTTTCATTTGATATTTTACTCCTTTGTCCCCATCCGGATCAGACAACTCCTCCTTGCTTGAACCACACTCGAATTGTGCACGATCCATCTTTTTTGCCTTTGCACTTTCAAAGGAGGAAGAATGTGATTGTGTGCAAGCTGTGTAAATCACTTCCTGGATAGGATTGAGTAGATCTGTTGTCTCTCATATACTACTGCTAACCACACATTCACAGAATATTATTAGAAGTTACTATTACAATTTGTGAAGCTTTTTTTGAGCTTGGCAATTCATTACATAATCCTTTAAGAAAATGTTGAAGTCCAGCTGAAATTTTTAGATATCAGTTTTTTTAAAAAAATCATTGATTTGGAGCCATCCTGTTTGCTGCCTCCTTAACTGGGAAAAGTAAGGATTCTTTCAGAAGCTGCTTATGAAGAAATTTGAATTTGAGCTTGTAGTAGAACTACCTCAGAAATGTATATATGCACACACCAATGTAACTTTAGTAATAAAGTAGGGCCTTTAGCACACACCAAAATTAGAAATCAACAGCACGTTTGGAAATTTAATTTTTTATTTGAATATCAAAAATGTACGTAGTGCTGATACAATTTTAACATGCTCCTAAGGTTTGATTCGAGCTGTTTCCAGGATGCTTATCTCCTATCTACCCAATGAAATTCCACCACCCCTTGTAAGACAATGATTTACTATTTGGCTTGTCATAAAATGGGTTTTAAGGATCTCTTAGGATAGTGATGGCCCAGGTTTCTTGTACATATCTTTTATTTTGAGCTGTTAAGGCAGTCAGCACCAGAGTTCGGATCCTATCTTCTGCCAACATTTCACCTTGTGTTCCAGCAAAGCATCCCCAGTGCAAAAGTCTGGAAACAGAGATCATCTTGCTGTTATTTATAGCCTTGGTGGAGTTTCTGTGGGATTGGCTGGTGATTGGATGCTTCTTAGGAGGTATCTGTTGATTGGTGGTTGGAAATGATGTTCTGAGGAATCTGCCTTGTCAGTCTGTTGTGTATGGTTTGAATCTAGTCCATGACTCAGTGGTAAATTGTATCTAGATCTATTGAGCGGTTGATAGCTTCTTAATTTGAATGCCAGGCTTCCAGGAATTTTCTGGCTCTTCTGTAATTTGTACGATCAATTATTTCTGTATTTTCCAAGTTGAAATTTGAAATAAGTTTATATTTGCTTATAAACGTAAAAATAAGTTTATAAGAAATACGTTGGAAATAAGTTGGAAAAAATATTTTTGAGGGGTTTAGATCCTTTGTTGCAGTTATATAACATTATGCTGGCAGATTGCTCGAGCTGCTAGGTGGCACTGTGGACACAATCCCACAAAAATTTTACAGAGAAAGCAAAAGACTACACACACACACACACACACACACACACGAGAAAGAACAGTATTATTTATAGAATCAACTGCCTGGATGGCAGCCAGCACTACATGAGAACACATGGGATGTCAGTTACACCAAAGAATTAAAGAATTCATAACTGCAACTAAGAACCAAGACTGCAAGTTCCTGACAGCCACCCAGTCATCCATTTACCACCCAGTCGGGCGCTGAATTTAAACCATACACAACAAACTGACAAGGCAGACTCATGAGAACAGAGCTAACATCATTCTCAACCACCAATCAAGAGATACCTCCCCAGAAGCAACCAATCACCAACCCACCCCACAGAATTCCAACCCCACCCAGACTAGAAATATAGCAAGGCAATTCCTACTTCCGGACCACTGTGCTGAGGACGCCTTGCTGAAGCACAAGGTGTGATGGCATGTGGGAATGACCTTGGGAGACAGGAGGAAGACTCGCAGCCAGGGCAATGGTCTGGTAACAGTCAGTCCACAGGTGGGGGGAAAGCATGAGGAGTGTTTCAGAAGGGACCCTCCCTAGTTTTCCAGAGACTAAAAAGAGAAAAGAAATACCTTCAGTCTTACAAGATTCTGTTTAATTTTTTTATAATATTTTAATTAAAAAATTACATCATACAGATAAAACTAATTCAAACTACAAAAGATAAAAAAGAAAAAGTGAAAAGTGAAATTTTTTTTAAAAAGAAGTAACTTCCCCCTTCTTCCCAGCAAGTATATACAATTTTAACAACTTATCATCATCCCTTAAAATATAACAATCTCTTCACCCCATATTTCATTTCATTCTCTATAAACATATCTATAAATCTTTATCTTCCATCCAAAAAGCAAAAGACCTTTAAGATTATTACCAGAAATAACCACATCTCTATTAAACTTAATCTAATAAGCCCACCCAAATTCCTTCCTTTACATTTATATCTCCTTTTCTTTTCTTAAACAAATCCCCCAAGCCTCATCAATCAAATAGAATCGATAAAGCCCCAATAAAGGTACCAGAAATAGTAACTTAACTATTATAATCAGGTAAATTTAAAATATAAGAAACAATCCCATAGCAATTATAATATGTTTCTTACGATAAAGATAGCACTGACACCCTGGTTGTGCTTCTTGTTTGGACTACCACGAAGGGCTGACGCAAGGTGAACATCGGCAGAGGATGGAATCTGTGCTTCAGTGACCATCACCCTCAGCTCAGGGAGCTTCAAATGAAAGGTATACAGAATGGACTTTATTGGAGACTTTTTCAAATGAAGTTGTAGACGAGATTTTATCGTGCCGTCAGTCCATTGAAATGTTATCCAGATAGTTCCACTGTTTAGCAATGACTAATTTGGCTGCTATACATAAAACTTAATGAGTTTTTTATTTTGCAATTTTTTATTCCCCCCATCAAGGACACACAGCAAACGTAGCTTTGGAGAGAATGGAATCTTTAGTTATGTAGGACATTTTGTTAAACACATTCTTCCAAAAATCAGATATTTTTATCACATTCCCACCAAAAGTGAAATCCATTCTATTTACCGCCTTGGCAGCATCTCTATGAATATATAAATTATTTTGGGCTGTTTGATGCCACCAGCGTAAAAGTTGAAGACATATTTCCTGTATGGATGCTGATAAAAATCCTTCAGGCTGCCATAGAAACTGCCAACTATTATCATCTAATTGTTCCTCTAATTCTAAGTCTAAGGCTTTTTTTAGCCCTGTAGTACATTTGCCATAATCTATTTTGAATAAAATCTGATAAATGTTGAAATTATACCCTTTTGTGGGGGGGAAAAACATTATTTTTTTTATTCTTACATGTAGCATTTAAGGAAGGCACTTGAAAGAGTTATTTTTATATGCCATTAATTAAAAAAAAAAAAAGACTAGTGGCGAGAACATAACAATAATAAAGAGCAGGATGTATTTTGTAAAAACAAAGGAGACAACGTATTCTATCTTGGTCCAGAAAGACAGAATTAGTCATCTTCTGCTAGCAAAATGTTTTCATGTTACTTTCTAGATGTTCTGATCATGGTCAGCAGACACAGATACGCATATCTACTATGCAAATTAAAAAATATGACAAGAGACATGAACCTCTGGCCTTTCTGTTTCTGTTAAAGCAAATCTCTTTATAAAACAAGCATGTTTATGAACACATTATTATCTTGAATTAACAAGGAAGTTTTTTTTAAAAAAATTTACGCAATGGATCACCTAATGTGGTTTTCTCATTTATTTGATAAGTGCAGTGTAGTGTTAAGTACTTACATTAATAATTTATTGCATATTAAATTACGTGCAGTGATGAAGTCTGGCAGGATGTGTTCTATTAATATTATGTGGTATGCATGGGGTGAATGAGAAAAATATTACTTTTTAACATTTTCTCCAAAAAAGGAATGGCCCTTTGGGATCTTGCGTTTGCCTATCTGATCTAACTAATTAGGAGAGTTGATGATTATTACTCTCAAAAGAGGTACAGATATAGAAATGTACTGACTCATTAAATGCCTGTATTCACCCAATGGTAGGCAGGGTTTTTGACATTAAAGAAACAATTATAATGAAAATCTAGTGGTCCATGAAACAATAAATTTAAAATCACATTTATATCCCATAATGGACAGTGATCTGGTGCTTCCTTTTTTTTCAAATTTACATCCAAATTTGATAAAATAGGTATGTCCTTTTTCATATATTAGTAATCATATACTGTGCTCCCCAAATTGCTGTATTATGAGAAATGTATTTCCTCACTTATGAACCATGTCTACCTAGATAAAGATTTAGCATCAACTGTTGGAAGGAAATTCATTATATTGTATCTGAGAATTGCCTCCCACTCTACTGGGCAATTCGTGGACATTACTGTTCCACCAATGATTACTTAAGTGTTCTTCAGAAAAGTCATTTATTGCAGAGTTCCCATAAAATTTTAACATATTCTCACATATTTTATGAAACAGTGTTGTTCACACATTTGCATCATCCAGTTGTAATTCTGTATTTCTTCAGTGGTGGTTATTTTTTTGCTTAGAATAGAAAGTCAGCTTTCCACATGGCATAAAGTCTGGTGCAGCTCATGCCTACCATAGGAACCATGGACTTGACTCAAGTTATTGAGGGCCCAATACACAAGAATGATCTTTAATATCAGGGTAACTGGGATGTGATTTGAAGGTGAAGAGCATTACCATTGGTTCTTTGTCACAGTCAGATCTCTGGTAGCTTTTTGGTTTGCTGGTACTGCCTCTTCCTCACACAGGGAGTAGGACCTAGTCAATTAGTCTGCCCCAGGTGATTTATGGGCTGAGATGGGTTTCAAAGGGAGCTTGGATTTTTTTCCTGGTGCATAGTTCAAGCAGGCCTTAGTGTCCATCTGGGATGAGGATGCAACAAGGTCCCTGGATAGGTTAGCTCCTACAAAGCCTCTCCCTGGCAATCTCAGGTTCCCTGGTTTTCTGAGGAGCTTCGGGAGATGAAACAACAGAGGAGAAGCCTAGAGCATCATTGGAGAAACATGAAGAGCAAACCCAGCTGAACATATGTAAGAGCCCATATTAGGTATTACATCATGGCAATAAGAGCAGCAAAACTGAGTTATTTTTCCACACTTATTGCATCACAGATAGCTGGTTAGCAGCCCTGTTTATGTGAGGAATACTTTAAGCATATGGCAGTTAAAGTTGGTCAGATCTGCTCTGAGTTAGACTTTGGTTGGGCAGGTCCTATCAAGCTGACCAAGGCATGATCTTGTCCTGTTACCTAGAAAATGTTTTATCCTGTGACTCCTGAGAAAGTTGACAGGATCCTTGTGATTGTAGTTGGTCCACTTGTTTATTAGATCCATGTCCTTTCTGTAGCTTAAGGCCTCCCAGGATGTGATGTGTGGTTGGATCCATGCAGTTGTAATTTCATTCTTGAGAAAGGGGGGAGCGAGGTTCCACCTGTTTTGAAGGAGGTGATGGTATGCCCCCTTCTCAAGAAGCCATCTGAACCAACAGTTCTGGATAATTTTTGTCCAGTCTCCAACTTTCCCTTTTTTTGATAAGGTTGCTGAGAAATGATTTATTAAAACCCACTTTCCTGAAGTCCATGGTGGACATTTAGCTGCATGTAAATACTCTGTGTATGAATCAGAAATACTCAACACTGTGCGTAACCCAGCAATTATAACAAACCTACTAACTCTTTCAGAAAAATGATTCACGATATATAAGTGCTTTGAGAAATGAATGTCCAGTGTTCTTGGGAAAATGAAGGTACATCAGCACCACAAAGATCATTTTGATGCCTGAAGTGAGGCAATAAGTACAAACGGTGCCCATTAATTTCAAAGTCAAAAAGCATATCAGTGAAGTTACGTTAACACTCAAGGAAGATAATTTCATATATTCTTCTTCTCTTTGGCTGTAAAACTTTAACAATAATAAATCAAATAATTGACCATTTGCTGCCTTTTTATAATATCCCCAAACTGCTTCCTAAAATGGCTGTTTTATTCCATCTATTGATAGGGCTAGTCCCACATGGGACTAGTCCCTCATCCCACATGGACATGTTCTGATCTACCTTACAGTAACTGGAATGTTTAGTTTAGTTTCCTTGATGATGTAGACCACAGTGCTGGACTAGCATGCTAATCACTGTGAATGAGAGTGTCTTATTTTATTTTTAGAAAATGGTAGTCATCTGTTAATACATGGCTTGTTTTAGCAGCTTATCCTTCAGCAGAATCACAATGGCCTTCAACAGCATTATGAAGCAAGTTGGGGAACTCGTGTCATCATAGAAAATACCTTTTTCCCCCCTGCTTTTCAAGTAAAGAAAACCACAAAGCAAGTAGGTTTTTAAAAATCCTATGCATACATTGAGGTGAAGTATATCTCTCAATATTTTAATTAAACAATACTTGGAGGTTGCATAATCTAATCCACTGCACAGAAACACTGATTGAAGCAAGGATCTGATATATGCCCCTCTGTTTCACGGTTCCATGTCCTTCCTAATAGTACTGTCCAAGGCTTTGAAGGGTGCTAAAATTAGATGAAGCTTCAATCAGATCATCCCATCAAGGGCGATGTGTGAATGGCATGAAGCTGCAAGTGGAATCGTATGCTATTAAACCACTTCATAGTCTTTTGAAGTGCTTCACAAATTTGATTCTTTTCTGCCACTTCTGCAGTGTTACAGACAATATACGGTTTCACTTCCACTCATTAGGAATGCTGAGTGGGGAGTGGTATGATGGGCTTTGGAGTGGCAAGGTAACACTGATTTAAGTGGCATTCTCTTTCTCAGCTCTCAACTACCTTAACGTGACAATCAGAAATCTTCAACTTTGCTCTTTCTTGTACCTATGAAATATTACACTTCTACGCTAATTCTTGGAGTTCAACTCTGTTCGCTCAACATAGGCTCAAGATTAACCATTCCGGTATGTAGTCTTGGGTTAAACTTCCTTTCTGGAAAAAAAAAAAAACTCTTCTATGTGGTTGCGGCAATGTTGTTTTTCACCATAGAGTGAATAGGTGTCAGAGCAATAGGCCCTGCCTAGATGTTTCCTGTTGTTAGGACTAGAAGATGGCAAGAACGGCATTTTTCCTGTGCCATTTTCTTTCTTTGTGGCCTACCCATCTCTGTGGCTTTGTATCGCATTGGGCAAGCTTGCTTTTACTAATTCCACTACACTGACATAGAGTGTTGCCTACAAGCCACAACACTGACACAAATGAGTCCTGATGATGAGGCAGCCTTTCCCAGAGAGACCCAAGCTTGCCAACTAGCTATGCCAATTCTCCTGGCACCCCACAAAACCCAGAGGGAGCAAATTTAAACCACCCCATGATGGCAAGTTGATGGGCATTTATTTGTTTGTTTGTTTATTTATTTATTGCATTTATATATTATGCATCTCGCATAAAAGTGGGGGGCTTTATTCAAGTCCACTTCCCCAAAAGACAGATTAACTAGCATGCCCTGCCCAGCCTGGCACCTCCTTGAAGACAGTGTTGAAGAAATAAGCTTGCCAGCTAGTTATGCCAACCCTCATGGCATTCCCAAAAACCTAGTTACCAGAAGTAGCAAACCGGACCATCACACAAGGTTGCCAAGAAAAGCAAGTGGAAAAGTCAAATCATAACATAGGCTCGTTGTTGGACAGTTTTAAGACTGCATCAGTCTTATTGTTTGTAATGCTTGCTGGCTCTGCCTTAAAAAAGGTGCAGTGGAATATTTCAGAAACGTACAGTGGTGAAAGCTTTTGAAGAAATGTGGCACAATTTGTGTCCTCTAAGGTATCTACCACTTTCTCCATCTCATTCGGACCCAAAAGCTGAAGTAGGTTTAGCCCTTGTGTAACATCTCCATTATAGTCTATGGATGACTATTTTTTAACCCAATCCTGAAATGGCTTGAAACAAATCAATTTGCCTTTGAATCTCATATTGAATCAAATCATGCCCTCCTTGAAACTTCGATTCAAATAGAATCAGGATTGAATTGGAGAGGCATATTTTGTTGTTGCTGTTGTTGCTGAAATATGCATCTGGAACTTTAGTGCAGGCTATTCCATTAACCTAAACAGAAAGGCAAAGGATAAAGGTTGAGTACCTTATTCCATTTATATTGTCCTGTACTGTCTAATTGACATCAGAGGCTTGTACTGAATGAGGCTGCATGAAGCTTCAGAGGAGTTATTCGCTTTGATGAAAATGCTTCTTCGAGGCTTCTCCATGTGATGCTGGCATCTATGGAGGCTCGGCACGGCCAAACCAAGTCAAAGAAGCTTTTGATAGATTTCTATGTATATGTACTGTTGGTTTGGATTCTTAGTGCATAAGCAGGTTGATTCTGCCTTGAGGGGAAGATTTAAGACAGATCTTTTAAAAGTAAAAAACAGCACTTTTAATTGTACCCAGCAAGCTATCAAAAGCCAATGCGGCATACAAGTTTGAGGACCGATGCGATGACATGAAAGCTGTGTCTGCGTCCAATATATTTTTCACAGTTGTACTATATTTGAATTGGGACAGTGAATTGGGACAGTAATATTATTAGCTTTGTTGCAGTGCAAAAACAACATTACGATATGGACAGTCCTAGCCAAGACAGCGCTGGAGAAAAGCTAGTCATGAGTTTATAGCAGAGAAAAATTACATCAGATTATCATTATCTTCTTTCTCTTTTTCTTAATATATAAAAACTGATACTGCAGGTATTTATAAATTTGACCAGTTCTTCTAAAGCTTGTTTGAACAGCAGGTGAGGTTTCTTTACTTTCAAAGAATAGTACTCCATTTGAATTCTACAGCATCAATTCTCTAAAGATCCAGGGTAAAATCACTATGCTATAGACTCACCAGTAAAGGTGTTTTGGGCTTTTTTTGTATGTTAGGGGGGGAAATGAATAATCTGCTTCATGTGAATTTCTTTTCATGATTTTATGATGGGTATTATAAATAAATGCCTTTTTGTCTCTCCTATTCTTTATTCTGTCTATCATGCTGAAAGTACAGGAAAATGAAGAAGACATTGATTTGGGATTTCTCTTGTGGATTAACAGGGTTTATATTCACCCAGGCTTAACCTTAATCCAAAAAGGCAATAATACTAAAGAATTCATGAAATGAATTTCAAGTAGTCCCATTATCTCAGTGGCTTCTAACAAAAGCACAATTAACCCTGTATGTTATTCCTGTTTTGGGCAAGGCCATTTTGTCCACACCACCAGCCATGTTATTGGAAAATCTCAGAATTCTACAGGGGGCATTGCTTTTCTTGATAGACCGAATGGGCAGGTGTTTCAAAATCTTTCTTAGTTTCATCTTACAGTACTTTATTTGTTTCTGCTACTCAGGAATCACAAGGTAAAAGAAATAATAAGTGGCATAAGGAAATAAGAAACCAAACAAAAGGAGCCCAGAAATCAAATAAAACTGAGTAGAACATAAGAGTTTCTGGAAAGTCTTTGTCTGAAGTGCAACCAACTGGCATGGACTAGAGAAAGTGAAAGGAGAGATGAAGGTTAATGAACTTAACCATCACTTCTTAAAAAAAGGGACAAAAACCCAAAAGATCTGAAATTATAATGAGAACTTATATAATTAAAATACATCTGGGATAAAACAGAATTTTAAACTGACATGGGAAGGGAATGGAGAAGAGAAAAAAGTTTCATGGAGCAAACAGACTCATTCTTTTTGTTTTGAGCTATCTATTAAACTAGCCCCCAGGTGTGCTGGAAACTTAATTTCACTGCTATATTCCAGGAAAAAGGAAAAGATGTCACAACACCATCTCCTCTGCTGACAGCACTTAATCCATTTCTGATTTTGTCTACTCTCAGCAGTTGACATATACTTTCTAAAGCATACTTTCTTACTGGCTAGTCAAAATGTAGAAGCAATTGTACACTACAGTCTCCATAATTGATTGGACAAACATCCTGCAGGAAAATTCCTATTTCCAAAACAGTAGTGATTGAAAAAAGATAAGCTTTCCAATAAAGAACACTGCCTGTTTTAGAGTACTAGTGCTCCAAGTGGATGATGTGAATATGTCACAGGTTGCCATATAGAATACACCACCTTTGACTTCCAGATGAGAAAAATGGTGACCTAGACATCTCTGAAAGAACAGAAACAATGACGCAGTGATGATCGATGGACTGGCGGCAAGCTTGTTCCAACAGGACCCCTACAGATAAAGGAGAGGATGAGAGATTGCCCACTTGTGCTCCAGATGGCTCCTCCTCATGAGGAGACCACAGGATAGCGATCATCCCACAGGTCTGACAGCCAGGAGACATTATCTTTTACTTTTTTATCCAAACCAAACAGCAAGCTGCAAAATACAGTTTCAAATCAGATAAACCCAATCTTCCTCTTTCCTTTGCATCCTGTAACACCTTATATTTAACTCTTCTTTTTCCCCCCACCACATAAATTTAAATATATCCTTTTGCCACTGTTTAAATGGTGCATCGGTTGTCAAAACTGGTATTGTCTGAAACAAAAACATCATTCTTGATACATTTAACATTCATTTTTATCACAGAAATTCTCCCCAGCAATGACAATTATAATTTCTCCCACCTTAACATATATTTTTTAACTTCATTCCATGTATTTTTATTTTTTAAGTGCTTTTAAAAGAAAAAAGAACACTGAAAAAAGAAAAAGGAAACAAAGTATAATATATCATTGGATGGACAGTGTTAGGATCAAAATATACTAGAACTCTAGTATATCTAGAAACAATTATGTCAATTAGAAAGATATGGAATGTAATGTCTAATAAAAGAAGATTTGACTCCTTTTCCAATACTAAATTGACTTTATGGGGAAACCCAATTTTAAAAATTGGAAAAAAGATGGTGATATGGAAAAATTGGATGGAGGCGGGGATATTGACTTTGGACCAACTGATAGACGACGAAGATGAATTTTTAACAGAGATAAATATCATCTGTCAGATGTAACTCAGTGCCAATATTTACAGCTGCAACATTTGTTAATAACATTGTTTGGACCAGCAGCATTTTCAGCTTCTGAGACACCAGAGATACTAGAACAACTTGCTAAATCCTTTAAAACTAAAAAAACCTACTATTAGTTTTTATAGATATCTGCTATCAATAAATCAATTTGATATGCATATGCTAAGAAATTAGTGGAATAAAGAATTAGAGGTTCCCATATTGCTAGACAGAGAGCATCTTAACTTCTATAACAAGAGTGTCAGTGGACCTCAAACTACAACTTATACAACAAAAAATAATATTCAGTATTGGACTCCTCTACATTTGTATAGAAAAGGACTAAGACAGCATTTTGTTGGAGATATAATAAGGATAATGCTTCTTTAAAACATATGTTTTTACAATGTCCCATACTTACTAGGTTTTGAGAGAAAGTAGCAGACTATATAAATATGACTGTGCAACAAAAGTTAAACTTTTCAAAGGATAATATTCTCTTGAATTACATACCTATTACACGGAATTTGACAACTGGACAATGTAAATGGAATCTCTGTGCCGTTACTATGGCCAAAAGACTAATATTGCAGATATTAGTAAATATAAATGTATTGCCCCATTTACTCATTGGATTGAAGACTTGCCACCTATGAGCAGATTGCCTACAGACGTAGACTTTGTATGGTCAAGTATAATGAAATATGGGACTCATTTATACAAAATACAGTAGGTTAAAAAAAAAAAGAATGATAGTTAAATAAGTGTATTAGAAATAAATATATAAGCACTTGAATAATATTTATGTTAGATAAGTATATATAGAATTGTAACTGTTAACTGTTATAACAATATATTATACTTCGTTAGCTTTATTCCATGTCTTAACATAGTTATTTTGAAATAGCATACAATTCATATTTGTCATAGTGATACCCTATTTTATTTTCTTCTCAATCTTAAAACCTATTTTATTCATCAATTCTGTTTGATCTTCTATTTTCATGTTTTTTGTTAACATCTCTTTCTTCTGTTTGTTGGTCTTAAAACCCACTAATGCACCAAATTCTTTTAGCTTTCCCATTAATGCTTCAATTCCCTTTAAAAGATCTTCCAAAACTAACACCAAGTCATCTGCAAAAGCCCTAAACTTATATGTTTCTTTTTGAATCTTTACTCCCATAATTCTCTCATCTTGTCTTATATCTCTATTCAGTATTTCAAGCACCAAAATAAACAAGAAAGGAGACACTGGGCATCCCTGTCTTGTTCCTTTTGTATCTCACAAGGCTTTGTTAAATCTCCATTAACAATTATTGTGCTATCTGGCATAAATCGATCTTACCCATTTTATAAAGTTCTCTCCAAAGTTCATATCTTCCAAAACTTTGAACAGGAAAGCCAAGTTCAAATTGTCAAACGGCTTCTCTACATCTAAGAAAATCAATGCAGCTTGTTTTTCATTATGTTGCTCCAAGTATCCCAAAATGTCCAACACATTCCTAAGATTGTCCCTTAATTGTCTTTTAGGTAAAAACCCACATTGATCCTCATTAATAAATTCTAGCAAAATTATTTTCAGTCTATCATCCAGAATCATTGTAAACAATCTGTAGTCATTATTCAATAATAATATTGGCCTATAGTTTCTAGATACTCAGAACTCTGCCACACATATTTACTGATAAAGGGAAAACTCTAGGAGTAGTTTCAGTTGGAATAGGCAATCTTGGTGGTGCATCAAGATATAGCATTTGTCAGTGGTCAATATTTATAATTTTTTTATGACTGTTCTTCCTTCTTGGGGAACAGTGCAAAGGGTGGATTTTCTTAAATCTGGGATTGTTTTCCTTTTTGGTAAATAGTCACTATGAGAATATAGATCTATGTATAAACTTTATTCTTTACCCTAAGTCTACTAATTGGGTAAAGTTTGTATAAGCCAATGCAGTCTTTTACATCAGGAGAATCATATGATACTCCAGTACATCAGCTCTAGTATGTGATTTCATTACATTAATGTTCATTGTCTCTCTGCTTATAGGATAAAAGTACAGTAATTAAGAGTTTCCTTAATTGGTATGCTTGTCACTCATTTAAACTGAACTTTCCAGCATCTTTGGAAACAGATGATTTGTTATGATTATATGCTGCAAAGATTTTTAGCATCCATAATGTTGAAATAAACTTTGTCTTAGAATAAGAACCCAAAATTGCAAGGAGTATTCTGATTATACTTGTATGTGTATAACCTTATACACATAAGGTTATGTGTGACCTTTGTTAGTTTTCAGTCCAAGTCTATAGAGTCATTGATGCTTTTTTAAAACAGTAATGAAACTGAAGATTCTGTGAAAGATCGCTTCGCCGTAGAATGCCTATAAAATTATATTAAAAAGACCTCTTCTTATAGGTAATTATTCAGAAAGTCTCTTAGACTTGTCACCATTAAAATGTCATAACAACGTGCCACAGGAATATCTGGTTTGCTGGAGTTGCATATGAAAAAGGTGGCATAACTCCTACGCTCTTCTATGAGATCTGTTGTTTATAATGTATCATTTGAATGAACATGTTATAGCTGCAAAGATAAGCCCTATTCAGGCTCAAGGATCCTACTGGATTGTAGAAATATGACAAATATGGAATAGATTTTTGGGGGTACAGCAGCAAGCAAGATGTGATGAGCAAAGAGGCAGAGTCACAGTGATCTTTTGAGAAACCATTTCTCTATTAAGATATCCTTTCATCATTTCTGAGTTTGATGTTGGCATGTGATGATAGGGCAGGAAGACAAGATGATTTATCTTCTATGTACTGATCACTCATTTCCTTATCTTAGCTGCCAGATGCATTCTAGAGATTGTTAGCTATCTTAAAAGATTATCCTGGAGATTTTAGCTTTCACTCTGAGATCCTTCTGAACGCTGTAATTCAGGATTTTTAGAGATCTATACAACAACCCCAGTTAATAGCTGGCCATACATGTGTGGTTTAACCATAGGTCAACATCAGTTACTATGATAGATTGAAGCATGTGGCATAATATATTCTCTTACATTCTTCATTAAATTACTAAAGCTGTTATGAAACCTGAAGAATTTCTTAATGTGTTTTTTGGGTGATTAGAACTGGTAATCCTTAGGGTTACCTAAGGATAATGGGTACTTTACTTCAGGATTCTGAAACCCACTGGATGTTTGTCCATCACTCTGCTAATAAAGTTGTCCATAACTATTTTGATATAGATTTTACATGGAAAACATGTAACGAGTGAATGAATTTCAGTTCAAACTATCTCAGAATTTGGAGATGTTCCAGGCACACTTAAAGATTTTAAGTACAAAGTCCTAAAGGCTTTAGAGTAAAGGGTATGTAGAATAAGACATCCTTCCATATAAACCTGTCCATAATTTGTTATAATCATCTGAGGTTCCAGGCAAATATAAGAATGTACAAATGTACAGAATGGAGATGATTACTTGAATAATGGCATTTTTCGTTGTTCTTCCTGGCTAATAACATTGATTCAGTCCAGGATAATCAGTTCTTCCTTGCAAAAGTGTCCTGACTACTGTGGGAATCCCATTTGTCAGACTATTTCTAAATAAACTTTTCCCAAGGAGTACAATAGTTGACTAGCTGCAAATATCCTCTTCTTGAATAGCATCCAAAAACAGTGGATGCTATCTGATACTAAGATACTTGGGAATGAAGTTTACTATCTGGATTTTTTATTTTAGTCCTAGTTTGGGTAGAGACATTTCCTTAATTGCCCTGCTGGAAGAATATGAAGAGCAAGAGTAATTCTATAGAACCTCTTCATGGCATTCAGCACCATAGTGACTATTATTTCTATGGCCATCCTCTTCCTGATAAAGTGCTGGCCTGGCACTGGGGAGACCCAGGTTTAAGTCCCCACTCAGCCACAAAAGTTCACTAGATGATTTGGGGTCACTAGCTTTCTTTCAGCTCAGCCTATCCCAGATGGTCGTGGTTGCTGGAAAAAGTTACAGGAGGGCATACTATGTATGTTATCTTCCAAAAAAAAAAGGAAGGATATAAATCAACCCAACAAAATAAACAATACATCAGAAATTCAATTTCAGAATTTTGGGGGCTTTTATATAGTATGCTATAAACTATTTTTAAAGAATTAGAATTTCTAGTAACAGCGTAGAGTTTTTATAGACAATACATTGTTGAATCATTACTATTATTTGTTGCACTAGGCTACCTCTCCACTGGGAATATACATCCCCATTGTCACAGTGTTCTCAAACTCTAGGCAAGTTATTTTTTAAAACAATATTCAGTTTTGGGCAGTTTTGTCCTCTTTGTATCTTTAAGGTGAGAACATGCAACAGCTTCTTCTAATAGTTCTATTAACTGTCTGAGCATTCCTATTACAAAATAAATATTAACTGCGGTATCAGTGCTTGGTGAAATTTAATTCTTGTTAACTAACCCTGACAGGATGCACAGTTCTTGTCAATATTCAATTAAGATATCCGTCTGTCTATCCAGAAAATAATGAACTACAGTTCCCATCAGCCTCATTTGGCCATTGATAGAAGATGCTGGGAGAATTCAGCAAATGTTGGAAGGTACAAGATCTTCATCCCTGGTGTATAGAGTTCAGTGAAGACCGATTATACTCTCTTCCTTCATATTGACTGGATTTGAGAGTTATAATTAATTTCATGCAACCCTTCTTGAAACCCTACTAGATTGAGCTACAGCTTATTAGCCATATTCAGCAAATCTCTCATTACAAAGTGGTAAAGGTGTTGGTATTAAAAAGCAATCTCCCAGTTTAACCCTGTGGTGTAATGCACTCCTCGTGGTACAAATCAAATTTAAAAAAAGAGATTGTATATTACAGAGATTTGCAAAGCCTCAAGAAAACAAGTTAACTGTTGCAATTACAGTACAGTGCCGATGATCATGGTTGGCTTCTATCTACCAGTGATACATCTCTCAAGCTGAAGAATCCTCAGGGTACATATAAGATCACTTTTATTTGAAAGAAAACATAACTTAGATCAGAATGAGTCAGTTCAAAGCATATGTCATTGGAAAGCTTGCAGGACTTTATTTAAACTGAAAGCAGGCTTTAAAAATACCTTTATTTGACTGCAAAATCTACAAAGCACTTTTGTCCACAACTTTAATCAGAACATGCGTATTATTTTGAAAAACAGAGTACACTGTATGTAATTTTCACTTTACACTGTAATATAATCTGCTAAACAGGCCTCTGTTTTTCGTTGCACCTCCCCACACCCCAAGCTATCATATAAGTAATAAGGTTGTGCATATTTTGAAAATGATTTGGAAGAAACGCTTCAGATGTTGCATGAATGCAGCCGCTCTCTGCCCTTCACTAATGCAGATTCATTTTTTTCAGGTTTCTGGGAATGCCTGAAAGAAGACGCTGCTGCTTCTGCTGCTGCTTTAACGAATCCATGCATTAAAATTAATGCAACTCTTAAAGCATCTTTTTTCAGCCTTGTCTGGAAGCCTGGAAAAAGCCAGGATGCTTTTATGTATAGCAGGCAGATGCTACTTTTTAAATTTTGTTTGGGTTTTTTTTTTTCTCTTTGCATCTTTTTTCTTTTTATATATGCTAACAAGAAAAGTAAAAAAGAAAAATCTATATTAAAATTCATTGATACTGTATGAGAGTAAATTATGAGATTATTCAATTAATTGGAGCAAGTATACTTTCTCTATGCTCTAATCTATGGAAGTCTATAAAAATTGGATCTTCACTTGGTGTTTAAAGTAGATGTAAATATTTCAGACTACTTATATTACATTAATATGGATACAAACAAGTTAAAATCCCTATGAGTTTATAGGGAAAGATAAATGTTTTTAAAATGAGTATTACTTTCTCTTTCACGCTCTCTCTCTCTCTCTATATATACACACAAACACTATCTATATATCTATCTACACACACCTAGCGAGTTTTCTATATTCATACCTCCAATAGTAGAGACTATATGTAGCTCAGGGTTAAATTGCTGGGCTCTTGGTGGTCACTGAGCTCGGTGATTTTCTTGCTAGCTTGAATTTCATTATCACGCTGAGTAATACATCATCAGTGCATGGGACAGTGGAGTTTGCTGGCTGTTTATATATAGTTTACCCTGCCACAACCCATCCAAGATTGGCAGAGAACAGCAATAATTCAATATGTTAATATCTATAAGTTATTTCAAGCAGATTGGCAAGGTAAAAAGAACGTTTTTAAGAAAAGGACTGGACCCTAGATTTTCATTATGTAAATCAGTGTTTCGCAACGTTAGCAATTTTAAGATGAGTGGATTTCAACTCCCAGAATTCCCCAGCCAGCATGGCTGGCTGGGGAATTCTGGGAGTTGAAGTCCACTCATCTTAAAGTTGCCAAGGTTGAGAAACACTGATCTAAATTATGGCTATGATATGATGATGGGGGGGAGAGTAGCTTTCCTGACGTTCAGTTCTATTGGGTTCTCAGTGTTCTACGAGCTTGGTTCTTTTTCTGCAGACATTTAATTATCAGGCTAGGTATCATCAGAAGAGAGAGGATTTTGCTGGTTGCTTGGTTCTAGTAGTTTGGCCTGACAGTTGTGGTTGGGGTGTGAACCTTGATAGTTCCCTGGTTAGTGTATTGTTGCTCCCCTATTTTTTTTTCCCTCTGGACTGTTTCCTGCTTAAATAGATGTTGGTTGCTAGACAGGATATGTTCCAGGCTTGTTTCTTTCCTTCCTTGAATTTTGGTATCTTTCAAATAGTATATAGATGGGATTTATCTCTTTATGTCTGTTGATGACTGATTCATCATAAGGCCAAGCTTCTGAGAATCCCCTTGCATTTGTGCATTTGGCTCAATCTAAAATGTCAGGTTTCCCAACTGAAACTGTGGATGGATTTGTCTATGTGTTGAAAGATTAAGGAATTTTCATCATCTCCAAAACAACCACAGACATCTTGGCATCATTGTAGCACCAACAAAATCTCTCCAAAATATTTTAAGCAACCCTAAAGAACCAGTAACCAAAAAATAAAAAGCAGGAGTCATCTACAACATACAATGTAAGGATTGTAATGGTTACTGTGTAGGACAGACAGGTGGCAGAATGTTTTCCTAAGCATCAGCTAACAGGCAAGACATGATGAATAATTCTACAACCAAAAGACAGTGTCACCCAGATTTAGTTTTTTGATTGATGACATGTGCTGCTCTCTTTTGCTCTGTGTGTAAAAATTCACTCTTTACTGACCTAACAAAATACTCTGTGTGGTCAAAGTCTATTACTATGTTCAAAATTATGCATGTGTAGATGTATCTCATATATCACTCACTGTCACATATACATCCATATTTGGATTTTAGTCTTTTTTCATCTTTTTTTTCTTTCATTTGTTTTTATTTTTCTCTTTTGTATTTTTCTTAAATTTTTCTCTTGCTTTCTGTACACCTTTATGCAATATAATTGAAATAAGGACTCCCATATTTGGGGTACAGGTTAGCCTCTTTGCTGCCATCTAGTGGTCATCCAGAATAGTGCGGTCCTGCTATCATTAATTTAGGCCTGCCCAATATACAGCCCATAAATCACATGTGACCCACCAAGCAACCTTATGTGACCCTCCAGCATTTTTTGAAAAATAACCAACCCACTGCTACCAAACCTTGTCACCACCAGGAAGGAACTGCTGCCACCTAGGTTTCTGCAGCCACTTTTGCTGTAAAAGACACACCGTCAAGTTCCACCACTGCTAGCCACCCAACAGCTGATTGGCATGCCAGCTATTCTTTTGTGGCCTACAATTATTTTTAAGGTATCGATCTGGCTCTTTACCCACTATGAGTTGGACAGGCCTGCTATAATCATCTTAGTATTTTATACTATTCCTGTTCCATAGTACAATATTGGAGGGTTGACTCCACCAGGGCTCATCTTGCTTTGGATATGTTATAGTGCCAAAAAATTGAACACAACAAATTATAAGGCTTCCTTGTACTTACTGTTGTCTAGTATGACTGTGCTATGAAACAGAAATCTGCAACTACAGCCAAAAGTATAGTTCTGAGTCAGGTAGGTTAGCCTCTTCACTGCTGAACTGAGAGTGGCAGAGTCTAGTGTTGACCATTCTTGTTTCATTTTTGCTCTGAGTGTGTATCTGTGTGTGTATAAGAAAGAATGAGTTGGAGTTGCTTCCATTTTACTTTTGGCCAATCAGCGACATGTCCACTTCTATTAAACACAACTTCTTTTAAAGTGAGCAAATATGCTGAAAGGCTCAAAGAGGCTGGGATCCCAGCTGAAGTCCCTGATGTGTTCATCCTGGCAACAAATGTATATCAATAATGTATGTACCCTGAAAAAATCAGTGCAACTTTTAGAAAATATTACTTCCGTGCCATTCATAGAGGATGTTTTAAAACTGGCCAAGTAGCTGAGAATTGTTTAGTTCTGATTTCTTTAAAAGCTGGATTCTCCTGGTACAAAAGTAGTCTTGTAAGATGGAATTTGTACTTCACAGCAAAACATCTTTTTATAACTAACTATTCATTGAATACTTTTCAAAATATATCACTCTTCCATCCTGCAGTAATGAACATTCTTTGAATGTGTTTTCTGTCTTTCTCTGAAGTCATTCTAAAAGCATTCTAGAATGTAGGGCTCTTCTGAATGAACTGAAAGTGAGAGGGAATGTTCACAGATGAAACCACTTCTTATGGATCGTGGGATGCTAGAGCGAATATAGCTAGAAAAAAAGAGAATAGCTGTATTTGAGAGTGTTTGAATAACTATGAATGCACTGTCTCCTGTAAAAAAAATAAGAAATCCAATATCCAGAACAATTCATGCTAAAAGGGTGAAATCACAGTTAACAGTAAGCATCAGGAAGTAAGAGGATAGCCAGTTCAGACATCCATTTCTCCATGTGTCTTCCCTGACAGCTTTCCTTAGCATGACACAGTATGTAAGACATAGCACATAATAACTTAATGTAAAGGTATAACCTTTAAGACTTGTTTATGGTGTCCATATGCATTGTGTATATCTACTCCCAGAAATGAACTCCTTACCGATGTACTATACATAAACTCCGTTTCATAGCATAGCATAAATGGTGAGTATTTAAAGGTATCTGTGGAGGATAAGGTAAAGATATTTGCAGTAAATATAAACTTATTTATTTTCAGGGCAGCTGGATAATTTAAGATGTGGAAGCTGCTTGGAATGAAGTGGAAATAATTTAGTTATAAGGTGCCACAGAGTGATTGGCTTTAAAAATAAAAATGAAGAAAAGACTTGGGATGAAACTGAAGTGGCGAAATGTTGGAAGAAGTACTGTAGAAATGTGTCTTGGAAATAATGATATGCCAAAGAATTGAATTGAGACAAATGCTTTAAAAGTTAAATATTTAGTCGGCATAAAATAGGCATATCACTACTTTTCATTAAAAAACAGTTGAAAAGGAAGTTATAAATGCTCTGAAACTTTGGAAAAATCCTAAGGCTGCAGATATAGATGCATAACCAGGGATGTTTAGCACTTCAGATCCAAAGCTGATAAAGTGCTTCAGACCAGGCTTTGAAAAGCAGCAGAATAACTGCACGATCCCAGGAAAATGATTACGTTAAGGAGGTGCTGACAGGGTGAAATAAGGTGTTTTGAAACAGCCCAGGGCGCTCAGTAAGCACTTCCTTAACTCAAACATGTTTTCCTGAAATCACAGAGCTACTCAAATCATTGCACTTCCCTCGTGTAACTGCAGAAATAAATACAAAAGTAAAATATGGATGTGGTTTACTTATGGAGTGGCTGTGCAACTAAGTTTGTGTGTACGGAGGCTGAATCTATGCTTGGTGATTGAAAGAATGTGGTTACCGTTCCCCTGTAAAAGGGAAGAGGTAGCGAGAGTGAATGCAAAAACTCCAGGGGGATGTGTTTCTTAAATGTGCCTAGGAAAGTATTCTGATTGAAAAAGTGCAAGAGGTGACAATAAGCAACATTTGGAAAGTGCAGGCATAGGGTGGATACAACAGAATTTTATTGTTCAGCAGGTCATTTCAAAATGTACCAACATGAGAAAGAAAGTCTATTGTACGCTTGTGGATTTAGAGAAAGTGATAACGTAAATAGCCTTGAATTATGAAATGTTGTGTACAAGTATGGAACTGAAGATTAGTTGCTGAATGTAATAGGTTGTTTAATGCATTTATGTGTAATGAATGCTTTAAGGGATGGTAGAGGTTATTGGGGGCATGAATACACATATACTTTTGTAGGCGGATGATACCATGTTGTTGACTGAGAATCTGAATGATTTGAAACAAATGTTAGATCATATGATGCCATAAGGAGTATGGATCTGGAAATTAATGTAATAAAGAACAAAGTAGCTCTATCTGACCAGGAAAATGGAATGAATGATTATGAGATACATAAATGATGAAAAGCTAGAACGAAGTATGTGAATTTGTGTATGTTTGTATAAAATTTACTAAAGTCAGGGAAATGGATGGAGAAATTTTGTACAAATGCTGGTAGAAAGGTACTGGATTATTGTCTGTAAAAAGAAATTAATGTTTTTTGAAAGAAGTGAAAATGGCTGTGTATATAATAAGGTACTTCTGCCCATTTGTTATATGGAAAAGAAAGTTTGGTATGTTAGGGGAAGTGTAAAAGTTGAAGGCAACAGAAGTGGGTACTTAAGAAGTATGTATAGTAAAACAAGAAGGGGCAATGACAAGAATGAAAGGGTGTTGAATGAATGAGAACTGACTGATGTGAATGACCACTAAGTAAGACATTTGTTGAGGTAATCTGATCATAAAGAGAGAATGAATGACAATTAAATTGCAAAGTAACTACTTTGTGAAATATTAATTATAATCTTGAGTCCATGCAGTTTTCCAGGCAACTTTTTCAGAAGTGACTTGCCATTGCCATCTTCCTAGGACTAAGACAAAGTAGCTGGCCCAAGGTCACCCAGGTGGCTTTCATGCCTAAGGCAGGACTACAAATGAGGTTTCCTAGTCCAGCACGTTAACCATTAGATCAAAGTGGCTTTCCTATAATATTGCCATTTCTTACCCTGAAAAGAAATAGTACCGTGGAGAGGGAAGGAGAGGAGGATAAATACTTTACATATTTATCCTATTGCACTGAAATGATTCTAATATATTATTTGTTTATTTTTATTTATTTCTTTTCCTTAAAGCTATGGATATTTAAGAGATCCAAAATTGAAGGGCAAAATGTAATATGGAGGATATGTGGACACGCATGTAGCATCTGTTGAGAATACTTTAAACCAAATACAATTTAAGACTAGTTAGCATCTATGGAGGCAGCTGCTAAGTCTTGGAAAAAGCTGCAGCTGTTTTAAGGTATCCCTGTCAGATGTCTTATCCATATCTACAGATGCTCCAAATCACATTCTGCCCTTTAAATCCAGATCTTTCACAATCTAACTATATTATACAGGTAGTCCTCATTCAGCAACCACTTGTGCAGCGACCATTCAAAGTTATGACAGTGCTGAATGTTGGGACTTATGACTGTCCCTCGTAGTTGTGGCCATTGCAGCATCAACACAGTCACATGACCACAATTCAGGCACTGGCAACTAGCTCACAATTACGACAGTCACAGCGTCCCACAGTCACATGATTGCCATTTGTGACCTTCACTGCTGGCTTTTGACAAGCAAAGTCAATGGGAAAGCCAGCAGGAGGTTGCAAATGACGTTCATGTGACCATGGGATGCTGCAACCGTGTAGGATTCACCTAACAATGGCAACCAGAACTGCCACAGCTGCCATCGTAAGTTGGCATGGTCATGCTTTACAACCGCATCGCTTAACAACAGAGTTGCCGGTCTCAATTACCATGATTAAGTGAGGACTAGCTCTATTCATTGTCAATATATAAGTACACTTTAGATGCAATGTGCATATTACACTAAAGCAGTGTTTTTCAAACTTGGCAACTTTAAGATCTGTGGACTTCAGCTCCCAAAATTCCCCAACCAGCATGGTTGGCTGGTTTCTACAAATAAGCAATATCCCCTTTAATGTGTAAGTACATGTATTCCACTTTCTCTTCAGTTCTTTGTCTGCTAATATATATATTAACTGGGAGAGCCAGTTTGGTGTAGTGGTTAAGGCACCAGGCTAGAAACTGGAAAACCGTGAGTTCTAGTCCTGCCTTAGGCATGAAGCCAGCTGGGTGATCTTAGGCCAGGCACTTTCTCTTAACCCTAGGAAGAAGGCAATGGCAAACCACTTCCAAAATCTTGCCAAGAAAACTGCAGGGACTTGTCCAGGCAATCACAAGGTGTCAAAAACTGACTCGAAGGCAACAAACTTTCTCTCCTCACATATCTCAGATATGCATACATTTTACACTAGGTGTCAACAACTCTATGTGAAATGGTTCTCAAAAAGCATAGTTTGGGCTCTTTTCACTATCTGCATGAACTTTTTAAAAATTTCTGTGTTATGGCAAATTTCAGGTTGGCCCTGCTATTAGGCAGAGGGAAGGTAGCTTTATACTGTAATGGAATGGCTGTAAATGGGTAGTTTTTGTTACCATTGAACTTTTATTGCCAGACATGGGAAATGTATATGTGATTTTATTATTATTTTTTGTTGCAAAGAGGATTGAGAGGATTTAGGTATAGATGATGATGATGATGATGATGATGATGATGATGATGAAGAAGAAGAAGAAGAAGAAGAAGAAGAAGAAGAAGAAGAAGAAGAAGAAGAAGAAGAAGAAGAAGAAGAAGAATTAAATTTATATATTGTCTGACTCCCAAGAACTGTGGGTCAATCACAAGTAAAAAAGCATTAAAAACAAGAAAAAGAATATTATAATACACATATCTTTATTTTTAAGGGGTAAAAGATGGTAAAGATGGCAAAACCATAAAGGAATGAAAAGAACAGACCCACACAACCCAAAGGGGGTTTCAGTTATACTCATCAAAGGCTGGGCGAAGAGCCAGTCTTTGGGGCCCTTCAAAACAAGAGCAGGGTAGGGGCCATCCAGATCTTGGGGAAACTTCATTCCAGAGGGCAGGCACTGTAACAGAGAAGGGGCGCTTCCAGGATCCCAATAGATATCATTGTTTAATCAAAAGAGTGTGCCAACCCTGCCAGATTGAATCAGCCAGACAGATATTATGGGAGACAGGCAATCCCACAAGTTACCAGGCCCTGTGTCATGTTGGGCTTTATAGGTTACAACCAGCACCTTGAATCTCATCAGGAAGCAAACTGGCAACCAGTGCAGCTCATGAAACAGAGGTGTTACCATCACTGCCCACACCACTGCAATCTGGACCAATTGAAGCTTCTGGGTGGTCTTCAAGAAAAGCCCCATGTAGACCACTTGCAGTAGTCAAGCCGTGAGGTGACCAAAATGTGAATTAAGGTCTGAAGGGCTTCCTGATCTAGGAAAGGGTGCAGTTGGTAGGTAGGATGAAATACCAAATTGTAATACAGAAAACAAAACCAATGTGTTTTAAGAACATATCTAGTTAAAATGCATTTCATAAATTCAATCTGAACCCTATCAAAAGCCTTTTTAGCATCTAATGAAATTAGTTGATTCTAACTTATCCATGGCTATATCCATATTGTCAGTCACCAGGCAAATATTGCCATATGCTTGTCCATTTTTTATAAATGCAGATTGAGATGGGTATATTATGGATAGTATTACTTTCTATAGTCCCTAACCTAATATTGCTGTTAATATTTTAGTCCCCTCATTGAGCAAATGTAGGATCTTTCTCAGGCTTTAATATTACTGTGATGTAAGCCTCATAAAACAATGAAGGAAAAATAAATTAAATGATTGATTACAGATCTCTAACAACCTAGGTATCAGTAGGTCTATAAAAATAGTATGCCCAGCATCACAGATTGCAATGTCTCCATAATATCTTGTAATAACACTGGTTATAATATAAAGAAATATATTTTTATGTTCCTGGGAAATCTCTTCTATATCAATCTGTACCAGAAAATTAATAATTTGCTGTTCAGTTACAAAAGTCTCTAATTGGTATGTCTGAATACAAAAATCACAAACGTGTTGATTGATATATTCTGTTTCATTAAGTAACTGTCCATCATTAGTCTGGATCCAGATATAAAGTTTTGTCATTTCTGTGTTTCAAAAACTTCCCATTTTTCTCTCTTGACTTCCAATATTTCTGGTTAATATAAGGGACTCTGCTTTGGATGGGTAAAGGGTGCTGTTTGCTTCTGTTACTAGAGAGGGAAAATGTCACATCTCAGCCCTGGCTCATATTTCACGTCTATTTTGCCTCTATTTTCTAAGAAAATCTTTTGACTTATTTATCTGAGCTGATATTCTCACACATAGTTTAGGATTTAGTAAATCTGTGCCTGAATTTTGTTATTTCAAACCGTTGAACTGGTACAGGAATAAAGATTGCCTCCTGATACAGTACTTTTCATGGGTATGAATGCTTGCTTGTTCAGTTGATTATAATAGGTCCAATAATATCATCCACCACCGACAATTTGAAGTCCTAGACAGAACCTCCAGAAAAAAATGAAATTATGTTGTATGGATTTTGATGATACGAAATAATATGGGTTAATAGAAACAATGGAAGTTATGTTGTAAATTTAGAGTAAGAGTTGGATGTATAGTGGTACCTCGGGTTATGAACTTAATTCGTTCCGTGACTCTGGTCACAGCCCGAATTGGTCGCAACCTGAAGCAAATTTCCCCATAAGGTTCAATATAATTACCGTTAATCCATTCTGGCGTGGAGGACAGGGAGGCGGCTATTGCTTGGAGGAGAGTCCCCCTCCCTACGACCACATGTCAGGGGCGGAAAATGGCCGCGGACCACATGTCGGGGCGGAAAAATGGCCGCGGACCATGTGTCAGGGGTGGAAAAATGGCCGTGGATCACGTGTCAGAGGCAGAAAAATGGCCACAGACCACGTGTCAGGGGCGGAAAATGGCCGCGGACCACATGTCAGGGGCGGAAAATGGCTGCGGACCACGTGTTAGGGGTGGAAAAATGGCCGCAGACCACGTGTCGGGCGGAAAATGGCCGCGGACCATGTCACAGGAGGGAAAATGGCCGCGTATCCTGTTCGTACCCCGAGGCGGAGTTCGCAAACCAAGGCAAAATTTTGCAGCCGGAGCCAGTCGTAACCCGAAAAGTTTGTTAACAGAAGCATTTGTAACCCGAGGTTCCACTGTATATTGTTACTTATATCTGTTGCAGAGAGGTTCAGAAGTCAATCCTTTTTTTTCTTTTGTCATTTCTCTTTCTTTTCTTTTCTGCACCTTTGATCTTTACTCTTTTCTTTTTTCCAATTTCTTATTATTATTATGTTTCTTAATATTAGTTTTTGTTAGTTTTTACTGTTTTTTTTTTAAATTGATAAAGTTATTTAAAAAAATGAAGTCCTAGTCAGAACCTAATTCACATAAAAGGCAACTGAGTTTAAGATAAGTAAATGCATTCATAAAAGCAACAATTAATTGTAAAGTAATCAATAAGTAAATTTATTCATAGAAGCAACAATCAAAATGTAATTTCTGTGTTCAAATTGCCTATTCTTTATTTGCTTAACTAATGCATTGCTAAACGTATTATTCAGTTCCCCAGAGATTCTTTTTATGTTTGTTGATTACTAGCGTTCAAGTTCAATTAGGGTGTTTTAGGTGCTTTGTTTAAGAGAAATCTGTAACAAAATTATATTGTCAGATTTCAAAAAGGTATTATCCATTAGTCTATTACAACCAAGTCTATTTGCATCTTTCTGGTTAAAACAAAATAAGCAGAGAAACTATCTTAGGAAAAAAATGAATAGTAATACACAGGTATAATTAATATTGTTTTTTGTTTCCTATTTAATAGAGGAAATGCCCATCTTTGAAGTACGTGTTAACATTTTATATCAACATCTATATTTTTTAAAAAAATTAAAATCACTATAGCCATTTATGAGTACCTATATACTTCTACTGGGGAAAATTCCCAGTGGATTTTATATTATAAAATATTCAACCAGATATTAATGCAAGGTATACTATTAAAATGGCAGATTCATAGTTAAATAAAAAGCGCATGAAACATACTAATGTGTAATATTAACACATTTTAAGAGCACACATATTTTACGGTGTGTGAATGTAAAAAGGGCTTTGGATAAGACCAATGTGCACTGGTCTGCTGTACATGATATATTTCTTTCTTCAGATTACTTTCCTCAAACTGATTGTAGCTATAGTGGTGCTATTTCATTTTTTACTTCTGTCTCCACTGTCTGATATTGATTATTCCAAACAGCCTGCATTTCATGGTAAAGGTTATTATGATATTACTACTTGTTAACAAGGCTGTCAGATTTCAGAAACGCTGCTCAGTTATTCTATGTATCATGGTTTACAAATATAGCAACATAAGATGACAAAATGCTGAGGTTCTGGAATGAAATGTACCCCAAGTTATCTCTTTCAAAGACCTAGTTCATCTTTAGAATTGGGAACATGACTTGTGTAGTTAACCTAATTGCTTGAAAATGTCTTCTTCTACTGAAAAGAACCTATCTGGTGTCCCAGTATCTTGGAGCAATAGAACAGACAGAAGAAGCATAAATACATAACAACTAACAGAACTTTAGTTTAGTTTATATAACCTTTTTGTGAAAGTTCTTTCCCTCACTATCACATCAACCCCGTGCCATCCAGTGGAACTTTTCTGGATGATTACACTACTTGATACAAGCTCGCAGACTTATAAAAGGCAGTCTTTAAAAGTCTGTTACCATTTGTTTACTAAACATTTGTTAATATATTTTGGAAACGTACAAATAGAAATGTTATCTTAGAACCATCTGATCACATTTGCTTTCATGAATCAGTTATTACTGATCACAAGCGCTTGGCTTTTACAGACATTTGTGCTGAATACTTGGACCTCTCGAGAAGCCAGTATCACAGGAGGGATGTTGCTAGGGGAATGAGCAAAAATGCTCATGTGTTGAATGCATGAATGGGGCTAGAGGAATTGCTGAATTGTATATCTAGTTACTTCAGGGATCTGTCTATAGCATTATGAATCTTTCCCCTTTTAAAACGTAATACTTACTGCCACTATCTTTTTTTTTTCTCACCAGAAGAGAGCAAAAGTCTAGAGCTATGATACCATGTTATTGAGGATAAAAATGGCACAATCAAAGATCAATAACCAAAGGGAAAAAAGAAAGGTTCAGGTGCTGTTTATGTATACTTGCTTTAAAATAAGGGAGAGGGAGACAGTTCAAGTCTAATTTCCCTTCCTAACTCCCTATTAAATTTTCTATCATATCTTTCCCCAAGGCTATATCATTTTCTTCTAACCTCACTTCCACTCTGATGTATAGGCACAAAAGTTTAGGTTGGTTGGTTTGGGGCATCATTATTGATAGAGCAGGTTTAATTTCTCCCAGGAATAGCAAGCACAAAATCAGAAAGGTTTCCTCCCAGTCTCCCACTTGTACATCAGAAGTTCCTCTTTCTTGTCTCCTTAAGACTCTGGTCAGATTTGCTCTGACAGTAATCTATCTTTCCCCAAATCAATCTTCCTTCCTATTTTCACAATATAAAGGACATCAATTCTGTTTTTTTCCCCCCCTTAATGTTTGGCCTTCTTGCTTATTCACTTGTTTTTCTTCCTAACACCTCTTGTAGGTTTTGTGGCTTATACACAGTTTCTCCTTCCAAAGAAGCTCACAGCTCAACAGGGGCACAACTTACTTTACTATAGCACAGCCATTTATTGTCTCTCAACCTATTAAGAGCCTGGTGCTCTCACTGTTTAGGACATCATCCACTAGCTGAAAATTTCAGATTTTCAATCCTCTGAATTTGTACATAAGACACTTCAGCTAGCACCTTCTTCTGTGAGAACAGTTTCTTGCATGATGATGGTCATTAGGACCAAACATTGTATCCCAGTTAAATGATCCTGTGTCTCACAAAGTCCTTACTGTAACACTAACCCTACCTCTATGAATAACAAAACTTCAAATCTCTACACTCCGTATTACTGCTGACAAATAGGAGGTTGTTAAGAATGTAACCTACACTCATTATTTTTTAAAAATATATTGGATAAATATCTTAATGTTTGTATAAGTATTTCCTTGATCTGTAACATCTTCCTGATAATCTAAGAATGATAACTATATTTCAAACATTCAAAGTAGCTCATATAGATTATATTTCATTTTTATAGTTACTAGGGCAAGTTTATATTAGGGTTAGCTTATAATGCAGATTGAAAGAGTGCTTGGAGGAGAGGGAAGTGAAAAGTACAATGATTTAGATAAACAGGACTGGCTATATCATCATACCCAAGGGGATGCCAACATCAAGCAGTAAATTGGGAAAAATAGAATCCCTCCATTAATGTTCCCATTGAGACCCACCCACCCCCTTCCCAGGTATTACTATCCTCGTTAGGGCTACCAGATCTGGGCTGCAAAAATCCAGATAGACAACAGATGACAGGAAAGTGTTTGTGTGTATAGCCCTAATCCTAATTATGTTTCCCGCTGCAATAATGTTTGATTGTTAAGGGGTTCAACTGTTTGTCTGTTTCACCTGCTGGCTTTTCTTAGTGTGTAACAGAGTAACTGGAGAAGCAGGGGGGAAAACTATGAGCAACAGGGCATACATTCAAGCCGTTGCTCTGTTCCGTGTCCATGATTTCCATAGACCTCGAACTTCTGTATTGCAGCATTTATTTGAGTCAGAAGGCACCAGGAAGAACAATGGCCACATGATAAAAGATACTAGAGCAGTGATTCTGAAACTGGGGGTTATTACCCCAAAGGAGGTTTGGGTCATATCCTGGAGGTAAAGGAGCAATTTGTAATTGCTTGTTTGTGATTGAGAATCCAGTTTGGGACTGCTGAGACACTTGTGTAAAAAACCTAGTATTTTATGTGTGGGGTGGAGTAATAACATTATTTGTGACTGGGAAAAGGGGTAATTGGGACAAACAATTTAAGAACCACTGTACTAGAGAAAATAGCTGCATGTATCTATGCAAATCTAGCCTATTTCCTTCAGAAACAGTAGAGAAGTCTCACAAACTTCTGTCTGTAGAATGGGAGATATGGATGTTATCTTCTCCTCCATTGTATGGTAGCAAGATCTTGGAATTACCTATGGCTAAAGCCAATAGCTAGATCATGAATGAAGTAAGATATTGAAATGTGGCTTCCTGACTGTAATTAGTATATATTTCAATCAGGTTCCATCCAGATTTGGATGGTTTTGATTTCTAAAATGAGAACATGTGCTCATAGAATGAGAAGTTATGATAACCATCAATAACTCCTTGGATATCCCTCCAAGGAAATTGGTCTTGATTAGTTCATGGTTGGAAATGTTTGAGTTTTGCTTAAAATCAAATATTATAGCCCCAATCTATAAAATGTGTGCTAGCTTTTTTGGGTTCTTAGACTGTGTTGGCCATTGTTTGGCATTCTAGGAATTGCAATCCAAATTCTAAGCATGACTGGGACAGAAAAGTGGGCAAAGAAGGCATTAATTTAATAATTTAATTTAAGCAAATATTAAAGCACCAAGAGAGGGAAAGAAAAGGAGGGGATTTGGCACATACTCATAAAGTCCTGGAATTGACCTGTGCACAAAAGAATACTTAGGCTTGTGATTCACTGACATTTATGGGTTTTGCATTTTTCACCATTCTTCTTCATCCTATCAGTGTCAAAAGGATTTAAGTGCACTTTTTCTTGATCTGACCTTTTACATTGCATATTATATACAATAAATTCCACTATTCCAAAAAGTATGAGGTTAAGTTGTGCAGCATATCTATTCTATTATTTTCTGTAAATGATTCTAAGAAAGATTCATAATATTTTTATAATTAGATCTTGATTGATCAATTTTGGCTCAATATCAAATAACGGCTAATTGCTTTTAAGACTTTTTGAAAAAAAATCAAAGGCAAGCATTACAAGAATATAACACAAGTAGTGTGTTATATCTAAGAAGTTTAATCTCTTTCTCCTAATCACGTATTTAATAGAAGCATGTGGTGTCATACTCTCTACATTTCTTGGAATGCTTTTTAAACATCAAAAAAATATGTAAATAACTCTTGATACTGTAATACTAACCCTCTTCCTTGGGATTCCTGTCAGTTTTTTTTCTTTCTAAGGCTATAAATAAGCCCCTTTAAAGGAGAAGGTTAGAGGCAAGTTTGTCTTTTTCACACCTCATTTATGGATACAATCCCATTCACAAAATGTTGTTATTATAATATTACGTGCAGGCACATTTCTCTGATACATCATCTTTTGGGGAAGTTCTTACACATAAAAATTGCAGCGCTTTTTTCCTACTGTATTGAGGTAAAAGATACCACTTACGGTGGCAGCAACATAAACATGCTATCATGACTAGTCAGTTCAGTTCAACAACTTCTATAGATATCGTGTGTAAATCCAAGAAAGAAGAATATAAAAGAAAAAGTTGTGTTTTTTAAAGAAAAGCCATAAGAGAAGCCCTGCCAGGTCAACCAAGGAGTCTTCTGGTCCTGCATCAGGCTGAAAGCAATTGTCTTCTACTATTTTTCCCCAACACCTGGTATATATCCTCTGAATATGGAATCTGTAGATAAGTATTATCAATAACATTCATCAGTAGATCGATGCTCTCTGAATTCCCCGATCTTTTAAAAGTTACTAGAGCTGTTGTACGTCATCATGAATACTATGTATTGAGTATATCTGGAGAATATCAAGTTGGAGAAGGCCAGTATTGACAGTACTGAGTTCTTATGGATCATTGATCTCCCTTTATAAAAGGCAGATTGATTTCTATTAAATAGTAGCAAATATTAGAGAAACTATTTCAATAGGACATTCCAGCTGTCTTTTTCAGAATTTTTTTCCAAGCAAAATGACACTAATAGAATATTTTAGATGTATCCATGGCTAAGATTTATATAAATATGTGAATGTAGTATAAGATTTTATAAAATTTAGAAAGCTATTATTAGAATAAGCAATCTTATCCAAATGTCTCCATCTCACCATTTCTGTTTAAGAGGTAAACTTGCAGTATCTAAGGAAAATCCTGTTGATGTGTAGTTAGTTCTGAGAATATGGCAATTTAATGGCCTAATATGCTATGTTCCTCAGTGGAAAAAAATATAGGGCTTTGTCATAGTTTGTGGTGCCAACTGGGTGCCAAAACTCTGAAGTTCAGAAAGTGCTTTCATCAAGGGGGGAAAATCAATACAAAGAGTAATAGGAAAACACACCAGGAGAAGATACTAGGATAACACCTCACAAAACTATTGACTTTCTTTGGGAATCAGAAAAAGTGACTGGCAACAAAGAGAAATGAAGAACTCTTCATAAAATATACCAGTGACTTGTTTGAGGGAAAGAATAGTTTTCTTTTTATCTATCATACCCAACTATCTATATGAATTTATCATTGATAGGTCTCCATTTCTAATATCAGCATGATTGGCAAGATCAATATCTGTCCCTTTGTGGTCTTCATGCTGTTATTCTCCCATTGGAAAAAAGACTGGACTTGCCAATTAAGTGCTGTGCCAGAAGTCATATTTACAGAATAAGAGCAATTGTGCTGGTTGATGATTCCAATAAAGTTATTGTATTGTAGAATAAGAGCAAATCCCTTATGACTGTTTTACTTAGTTTTGAATGGATGGATTTTTAGCTACCTAAAAGAATAGTCTGGCTCTTTTTTCTTCAGCTTGAAGAGACCATTTCAAAATGTTAACAACAGAACATGCATTTCTCTCATGAAAAGCAGCAGAACATGTCCATAACATGACTTTGCACTAACTGTATCTAATCTATTTCTGTGCCATATTGTCACCACTTAAAAGTGGTCTTGTTCTTCAGTTCCCTTCATTTTCTAAGAGAAAGGGGGAAAGAACAGATAAGCTTCAATTTAATTTGTTCTGGCAATTATTGGAAAGTGCCCACTGTGAGGGAAGCCACTGCTTATTGATGTGGAAGGACTCTCACCCATACAAGGCCCAAACAAAAGGAGAAGCTGCTTTTCTACAAGTGAATTCAGGCATGTGTTGACATACTAGCTAAGGAACCCGTCCATGTGAATCCTAATGGGAAAAAAGAGCGAGAAAGACAGAGAAGAAGAAGGGTAAAAGTTATCAAAAAAGAACTAACCTTGAGGAAATGAGCACACAATCTGAATTGGTGAGAAGTGAATCCATTTTGTGTACTTAGTTCCACTGTTTATTTTGTGTACATTATTCCATTGTTTAAAAGCCTTTATATTTAATTCTTTTATATGGGACTTATAACTTTCTTAATTATTCTGGGTTACTGTAGGTTAAGGCTAATTGCTCTGGGCTGCAAAAATCCAGATGACCATTAGATGAAAGCAACGAGTTAGAGTTTTCTATATGTCTTTGCAGTCATTAGATGAATTTTTTCCTCCCAGATGTGGTAGCAAAAGTAGGATTTGGGGGGAAGAGTGATAGAAGAAAAGGGTGTTTTGAGGCAACATACAGGCTGGCTTTTTTTCAGCAAATCAACATTTTACACTAATTCCATCTCTTTAAAGTACGTAAGGATAATATACTTCTAAAATAGCTTTGTAAAATAATAGCTTTCTAAAATAGAACTCTGGCAAAAAGCCTTGAAACAGCCTAAAGGTGAAGACTTTATGTTGGATGATTATGAAGAAAGAAACAAGTTGTTTAATAAAGTGCTGAAGCAGCAGATCTTGTTAGATTGGCATACATGCACATTTACAAAAATATAATGGCAAAATCTTTTTTTCCTGTTTAGCTCTGGGCTCCTAGCAAAATGGCGGGGGCAACTTTTGTCAGTGCAATCCTTTTAATAAATTCTTAATGTGTTCTGTTTCTGCCTGAATTTCCCTTACATCTTCTCCCCCTCAAGGTTGACAATTGTTCTAGCCATAGAGCATCCCCAAAATAGTTGTTAGGAAGATATGTCAAAGTTGGGTTCATGGCATATGAGAAACAGGCTCCAACTGTGCTAATAACATACATTTCAAAGGCGAAGCGGTGATGTGAACTGAAAACTAACAAACAGAATCTACCTCACTCGGAAACAATGACTGCCTCCAAAGGCTGCCAACGTGATGAGTGGAACTTCAATCACACATTTTGCTCAGAATATTAAGGATTGCAATCTTACAGTAAATCATTCCTTTTCTAAAGAGGAGAGGTGGTGTTTTACAAAAACCCTACAGAACTTTACATTCCTGTATTGTTAATATAACTTCTCTTTTCATATAAAGCAGTGTTTCTCAACCTCCCCATGCTAGCTGGGGAATTCTGGGAATTGAAGTCCACACAACTTCAAGTTGCCAAGGTTGAAAAACACTGCTATAAGGAAAGGTACTTCCAGGGGAGGGAATCTGCTAATCATCCAGACTTGGTTGCCTCCTAGTCTCATTGTACAAAAAAGGAGAATTAAAACATGCACAATTTCTGACAAGGCAGAAGAGAGCAAGGAATGATATGGAACTTCCAAAATTGCAGGAAGAAATCCAGAGGAAATACAATGTATGCTGCTTTGTTTAAGCTTCTGAATTTAAAGTTTAAATGTATTAAGCCAGCCCTCCATTACTAATTAATGAGAAATTTCTCAGGGAGTGTTACTTGATATTTTGGAAGGGGGAACCAGTGCAATGCCTGCATGTAGACTGCAATCTTGAAGATCCTTGGCATATTTGTGTCATTGTCCATGAATAGGTCTGGTTCAAACGGTACAGAAGGTAGGGAATTCTTGCATGTATAGCTTGTCAGAGAGGGAAAAGGTAAGGTCCATGTCTTTAAACCACCTCTCCTTTACAATTGTCCAGAGTAAAAGAGCTGTGCCTTTATCATACTTTGCTATCCTCCAAGTGAGCAATTTTGTGTCTTCCCAACTACTAATTACTGTTTCATTTTTACTTCAGTGTTTACTGTTTCTTTCCCATCATGATCAATGTCTAAAAGGGCATATGGTAATTTAATTGTACTCATAGGTGTAAATGTTCTTGGGACAGACTGTTTTCATATTGTTCAGATTGGTGTTGGGTAGCCATTATCTCCATGTATGCATTATTCATTTCCAATCATCTTGCCTTAATAAAACAGTATCCTATTGTTCTCATTGTCCACTCAACTGGCGTGTGTGCCATCCGCGTCCTCCCCATGAATGGCAGCTTGTATATCTCCCCTCATGGACCGTTGTAGTCATTCAGTATTTAATGCTTCAGTGGAAAAGAACTCAAAGTCATCAGATTAAAAATTCTCCTGTAGGTATAAGATGATCCTTCCTGCCTGAAAGTCAATGGGATCTTCATTTACAAATAAAACATTCTTTTATTTTCCCATCCCTTTGGGTTAAAGGTACCGTGTGATGATAAAAAGAGAGAATTGCTGAAGTTCCTGCCTGACAAGTTGTCGAATGAATATCTACTTATAACCGTAACAACATCAATAAGGGACGGGAGCATGGAAAGAAGGGCAGCACGGTAACACCAGTAAAAATATCACAAGCAAAAGCAGCAAAAAGGTATGGTACAAGGCTATGTTTTCACATGCTCTAAAGCTTTGTTTCAGAAGATAGTTTTCTACAATTTTATACTGTATATACTGACTTTTTATCTAAGATCTAAGCGGAGCAGTTGGGATTCTCTTCTTTGTTTTTTTTATAAGTGTTAATTTTCATGCAGACTGATCAAGTAAACATGCAGAGGAGTGTGCCTTTAAATCGTTTAATAGCTTGAAGGGTACAAAATAAATGTTCTGGGATATATGAAAGAGTATTTCAAAAATTCCTCTTGTCTCAAGGGAAAATGAGCATTTGGACATGAAATTGGAGTATTTTAGTATTATTTGACTGCCAGTTAGCAATTGATTTTATCTTTAAGGCTTAGAAATAATATACAGCTTTTTTAGAAAGTCATAGTATATTTAATTTTGTACTGGATACAAAATACTTTTAAATATAGATATTTTTGCTTGAAGAGATAAATGTAGATTATGAAAATTCCCTAATTTCTTAACTGAAATGGTTGTATTATTGCTTACTTTAAGCTATGAAATTTAAATATATGAATTAATTGAAATCAGTTTCTCAGATGTACCAGATGTCACCCTATGTGTTCATCACAGTGCTTTCCACCTTCCAGGCAGAGTAATTTGAAGTAAATAGAAAGGATTTATTGGCTGTTTGGTGCAGACTTAATGCTATACTATCATGCATTATACTACTAGGTATAAAGAATCAGATTACCTATGCCTGTGTTTTAGTTTGAACACAACAAAGACTGGATTCAGTGGGATGCAGAACCCAAAATAAACTTATTAAGTTGGCCCAAACTGTTCAGTTTTCATGTTACCATTTTTTCTAGTAACATGAAAACGTACTATTTAAGGCAAATTATAAATATGTTTCACAACTGCACCATAAAAAAAAATAGCAAACCAACTTTTGCTTGTGTTTTTTTTAAAGAGGAACTCTTATTCCAAAATCCTTTTAAAATAGAAGTGCAGTTAGTCTAACTGTAAAGAAGTTGGGCTGTAGTCATCCCAGTAGAAAAAGTTAGAAAGGATGTCATGACAGTGGAAACCTAACTACACATGTCCATGCCACCATCAATGGGAGACACTGAAATGTGATCCTACTTAGGGAACAGGAATAGTAGTCAGAATGAACTGAAGCAGGAGGTACCTGTGAAATAATGATTTCTGCATGGAAAAGTAGACTAAGGGCTCTAGACAGTTTATATATTTAGTTACAGCAAATAGTCCAAGTTATCATTGTTTTTACATGGAGGTCTCAGACAATTTCACAAAGAATAAATATTGACCTTAGTCTTCTGTCAATATTCTAATGTAAGTGAGGAACATAAGAAAAGACTGTGTGTTTCTTGGTTTGTTTATCTTAGCCAGCTATACCATCAAGAAAACTTAACCATGAGACATGAATCAAGAAAAAAAGGAACATCCAATTCACTTTCTCCAGAATACAAGTTTTATATACATACATCATGGTACCCTAGCCGACACCATAAGATTTTAGTAATATTGACTTATCTCAACTTCTGCCCAGGCATATTAACTTTGATCAGCTGCTGACTTATGGTACAAACCCTGGCTACTTAATTAGAAAAGTCTGGATATTTATCAGACAAAAAAGAAAAATGTTAATTCAACCCTTCCTGCCATGTTTATCAAAATGAAAGTAGTTAATTAAAATGGAAATAATGCTAATAATAACTACAACTTCCCAGTAAAAGGGGCAATATGGAAAAATGGAACCCGCTATCACTAATTCTCCAGTGTCCTGTTGACAGGTATGCTGAGTAAAAGCATGTTTTGATATCTGCGCACTAGTGGGTTTGAAAATAAAGCATTAAAGAGTCCCGTACTTTAGACAGATCGATGGTTGAGGTAACTTTTCTCCAATTCTCCTTTGACAATTGAGTTTATGGCATAGTTCCATATTGGAATATAACATAGAAAGTCATAGTTCCATATTACCTATGGTCCTTTTACCATTGTCAGAATCCAGAGTACAAATCTGGGAGAAGACCCATACAGTAAGTCTAACCTTCTGAATATAGGCCTTTTTCCATCTTGATTCATAATCATCCATCCAGGTTAACAGGGCTTAACCAACTGGGACAAATAGTAATTTAAACCAAAAGTTAAATATTTATGTATAGGCTCACACCTCATTTGAAACTAAACCCAACCTTCAAACATAAGTCTGTATTTGGTATGCATAGTAAGTGGAAGGATATCTCTTAAGTTTAGACTTAACTATTTCTAATATTTTGTAATCCTTGTGAATGCATAGACAGACAGACAGATTATTATGGTTAATGAGCAGTCTCTAAAACACATTACATAATGAAAGTAATAATTAGCTGATTAAGTAAGCATGTCAATCAAACTGCTGCAATCTTACATATTATATAACAAAATTTGACTATGCTTAAAGAAATAAGGTCACTTGAGTACGAAACTAATACAGGTAGTTCTCACTTACCAACTGTAATTGGGACTGGGAACTCCACTGCTAAGCAACGCAGTTGTAAGGTGCAACATTGTGTGACAACACCAACTTACAACAGCAGTCCCAGCAGCCCCAGTTGCTGTTGTCAGGCAAAGCCCATATAGTTACAGTGTCATGTGGTTGTGTGATCTCCTGCCAGCTTCCACACTGACTTTGCTTGTTGGAAGCCAGCAGTGAAGGTCGCAAATGGTGATCATGCAACCCCAGGATGCCGTGACATCGTAATTGCAAGCTGGTTGCCAGGCAACCGAATCGTGATCACGTGACCATGGGGATGCTGCGACAGCCACAGCTAAGAGAGTCCCCCTTATTCAATGCCATTGTAGTAACTTTGAACAGTCACTGAATGAGTATTAAGTGAGGACTACCTGTAGTTGTAAATAAAACTGATCAGAATGACCAGGGAACTTGTGAGTGTATATTTGGGCTCTATCTAACAACTGAGATACTACCATCACCTCAAAAAATTTAATTGCAGCTAATCAGAAAGAATCTTAAAAATAGTAACAACAATTTTCTTTTTAACAAGATGTTTAATATGCTCCTTCCACAAGACAGCGTAGAGTAACTAGAATAGGCATACATATGCATATATGTATATAAGTAAGTAAATAAATGATTTTTAGCTTGGAAGAAGAGTCATAAATATTCATAGAGTTTAACTTGTCCAATTGGAATCCATGTATTTGTCTTACTTGTTTCATTGATCTTTTGGCTAAAACTGTAACTTCTGGGGTTTTTTTTTTTTTTTTTTTAATAGTTGTTGGTCAACAGTTCTTCCTTACAGTAGGTTCAAGGGCTTATTTCATTCCAATGGTTTTGAGAGAAAACTATTATCTGCATACCATTATTATTGGTATACAGATTATATTACCAAAGTGCAAGGGCACATAATCAGCGCATATCAAGGAATGGAAATCTGAATACTTTTATGAGTTAGTATATGGATGTAGTGCTTACCCTGAAAGGGAATAATGTGATGTGTATCTACATATGTAAGACTTTAGAACAGTGAGTTAATATAAAAATTAAACAATAAGAGGGCCAAAACACATCCTTGTTTTACATTATTCAGGAGGGCAGTTGGCTTCCTGCGTTGCCCCAGGTAACACTTCCCTAAGAATTATCAGATAGCCTTTAGATAAGCAATAGAAATCATTTATCCATGGAAGTCACCTCAACTTTCTTCCTCAGCTTGTTGCATCAGGTTAATTTTATGTCAATAAAGCTTACATACAAGATTTCTCTATTCCTTGTCATATGTATAGAATTAAATATTAATATGTAGCTGCTCATCCTGCCTGAAAACTCATTTGTTTGTCTCCTAAAATATTCTTTGGTCCAGGAAATTTATTCATAGCAGTCAGTAGGCTAATTGGTCTATAATTAGCAAATTTTGCTTTCTTTCCCTTTTTGTAGATTGATACTATAATTATTTGACCTCAGTCCCTGGGGATATTATTGGTTCAGCCTATACAAGTGGGGAAAAAAACAAAACTGCTAGGATGGAGCCCAACCAATACTTTTATCAGTTCCAAGAAGACAAACGCTCCTTCTGCATTTTACTCCATTTTCACTTGGGTTGCTAACTTAGTGATATCAGATGATGTAACCAGAAACCAAATTAAACTCCAATGATATAATAAATGCAAGATCTGTTGCAAGCATGTAGTAAAAAATGCATTTCCCAAGCAACAGCTGATTTCTGACATCCCGAGATCACCACCTTACAGGTAGTTTCTAATTAGATGTCAAAAAGTGGTTGACTTACCAACTGAAGTCTATAACTAATTGCTGCCAAAAGCCCCTTTGGACATTTTTTTTTCATCTGCAAAAGTGTTTCATCTGCTACAGTGTTTTATGACTTTTTTTTCTATACTGATAAAATGAGAAAAGAATTGGTCACTTACCTGCAGTATATAATTTGTTAATTAGCTATGAAAGAGTTCTTTACAATAACACTCTCATAGTCAGCTTTTCCTCGTAGTGGTGGAAGGTAAATGTTGATCATTAACAATGAGCCAGTACCCAGACTGAGAAGTAGCGGCATAGCCACTTGTTTTAATGGAGGGATTGGTATAGATGCTACTCTCAAAGAGGTAGAGATGAGGATGCCCAAGCGGCCTGGAGTTGCTCCCATTTTATATGAGTGGTATCCATCAAGCAGGAGGTCATCAACTGTCCATGTTTCTTGCACCAGAATGATATCCTTGCTATGCAGGGGGTTGGAAAAATTGGAGCCTCTATTGTGACACCAGCCAGCTAAATTCCACATTAGGATTTTAAAAATGCTTGCCTTGTACTGGCCTACATGCTGTCATGCCTTCTGTTTTGTGAGCTCTGACCTGTCAGTACCCCCTTTATGACTTCTGATGGGTCTCACCAATAAACATAGCTTGTGGAGATTCAAACCTGAAATTATCAGAAGCCTGCTCATAAAGCTAAGCAACTGTAGAAGTTTTAAATTTTGGAGATCCTGGTCGTTTCAGAGGACTATTAGGACATGAATTAGAAATGGAGAAGTCTTCCACATCAAGCTCAGCCTTGAAGTGTTGTGGATCTGTATTCTTTATGACAGCTGGGAGAACGCAAATAGGTTGATCCTCCTCAGCAGCACAATCACATTGTTTCTCAAGGTGAGAGTTATTGTTCTGCGTAGTTAGTAAAGCTAAATTTATTAGTGGCTTGGCTGTTTTACAAGTTATCATTAAGGATTCTCTCAGATCATGTGGCCTTTTATGATGTCAGCCTGGTGTGTATCCAGCAAGGCCCTAAAAGAATTAATCAGACTTTCTTCTTTCAAACTTTAGACAACAGTTTTCTGTGGTCCTTTCCTATGCTTTCAGGTTTACATTTTTATAAATGTTTAAAATTGTATGGCAATTTTTAAAAAAAAGTAGCCAGACTGAAAATGAACTAAATTTACTACTTTGTTTATATACTATAACATTTCAGAATTCTGTTTACCTTAGAGAATGAAAGGAGGAATACATTTTTTCCCTCTCAGTCTATCCTGTGTGGTCCTAAGCATTAAGATCTCTAGTAAGTAGTGCAATCCTAATTGTGGAGGAGATATAGGAATTCACGGTAAAATGATTACCAAACTCAAAAAAGCTGTTTGGCATGTGCTGTCCAGGGCTAAAGATCTAAAGGCCAGTCTGTGGCTTTGCTCATTTTCTCATAATTTCCCACTAGGGAAAGGAACATATGTAAGACACATAAAAACAGGGGGGACTTCAATTGCACTATCATGGCTGCAATCCTGACTTTTTTGTGGATTCCCCCGTTTCCTATACATTGCCTCCAGTAGAACAGCAAAATCCCTACACAGTTCCAAGGTTGCATGATTTTTCTATTCTGGGCCACGCTTGAGGTATAAGTTGGCGTGCTGGATCCAGTTAATCCAGTGTCCCCCTGATACCCACTTCCCCTGCTCCTCCAAATACACCAGTGACAAAGCACAATGTCTAGATAGCTACCAGAGGTAAACAGGTCCACTGGCCTCTGATGAGACAGTTCAGTGTCCTTTCTTGAATTCTGAGCAAGAGACTGGTTTGTGCAGATCATAATATCCCAATACAGGTAGTCCTCATTCAACAACCGCTTGTTCATCGACCATTTGAAGTTACGATGGTGCTGAACAAGGGAGACTTACAACCAGTCCTTGTAGTTGCAGCCATCGCAGTGTCCCCAGAGTCACATGATCACAATTTGGCCCTTGGCAACCAGCTTGTAATTATGACATCACAGTGTCCCGCAGTCATGTGATCACCATTTGCAACCTTCACTGCTGGCTTCTGACAAGCAAAGTCATTGGAGAAGCTAGCATGAGGTCGCAAATGTTGATCACGTGATTGCGGGATGCTGTAACTGTGCAGGATTCACTTAACGACAGCAAATGGGACTCCCAGAACTGCCATAAGTCAACACTGTTACACTTTACAACCACATCACTTAGTGACGGAGTTTCCAGTCCCCATTACCATAGGTAAGCAAGGACTACCTGTATTCCTCTGCCCTTTCACAAACTCCACAGAATTTAAAAAAACAGTAAGTTTTATATGTCAGAACAGCAAGCAAAACAGGCTGATATTCAATCTTCAAAAATTGTTTAAAAACCTAGCTTTCACTAACAAAGCTAAGCAACAAGGTTGGAATATAGAGGGGAATACTGTAATATCTATAGGAATATTCAGAATAGATGTATCTTAGCCATGCTGCATCAAAAGCCAGGAAGAACAAATAGTTATTATAATGAACCTCTGTCACTCAAACATGAAATTCTTTTACCCTCATGATAGCTGCATTTTGTGCGGCTACAGGGAACATGCAACACCTGATGCACATCTGAATGATGTGTTTTTTCCCCTTTTTAATAAGGTGTTGTATAATTTCCTGATCATTGATCACTGTAACATTGATAGATGGAGGCAGAGGCTGTGAATTAGCTCCCATTTCTATAGAATGATGTGTGGTACTTCCTATATATATAAATACACAGAGAGAGATCAAGCCTTGTTTGGAAATATCTCCCTTTAAGGTACAAACCAAAACATGTAGGCTTATATTTCAGAATTCCAACAATTCCAATTTTTAACTACACCACATTAAATCACACGAATCTAGCAACATTAGTGATTGCCTGTACTTGAGAACAGAATATTGACATGATCATTGGAAATGTTTCCCTGCTCAACACTCCTTTTGTCAACATGTTTAAAAGTTTCATCTTCTGATACACTGGGATTATGATGTAAAATAACCCACTGAATTCCACTGCAGATTTAGAATGATAGCAATAACAAAGAAATTCTTTATCTTGCCTTTTAGGTTTGAAGAATGATTTAGTTCACTTATCACCCAAGTCGTCTTTCCAATAAATATCTGAAGATTATTATCTTTTAGGGCAGCCTTGTTATCTGGAATATAATCAGATTGTTACTTTATTGCATATAGAGACATATCTTTTTTTAGAAAATATACACCATAGCAAAAGAAAAAAAGAATATATAACATAGTTTGTATTGCTATGAAGGGAGACAAATTGCAATGGTTGGTGGAGTACTGCTACGCTAATCCGCTGATCTTGAAATAATAGGAAAAAATCAACATTTTACCTTCCTGATAAATTTTCTAAGTACTTTAATTTATTTTAATTTTTGCATTTTTCAGTTCAGCTTCAAGTAAAGAATAAATCTTTAAAATAGCATTAAATCTATAAGCCACACTTGTCACTGCCTTTTGAAAGAGTTCTTGAATTCATTTTTATACCAGGTCCAGAACTTGAGAAAAAGCCATTCCAGAGCTGGGAAGCAGCCACCAGTGATATCAGTGTCTTAATTTAGTTAAGGTTAGTTATGCTTCATTTGAGCATAGAAACAGAATCTACAGAGGTGATTCCTAAAGGTGGATTCAGATATGCACATCAAGCACTTGACTTCTGGACAACTAAAAATGCAACATCTGAATTATGTATTTGAGGATGCAGGATACATTATAGCAGTGTTTCTCAACCCTGGGAACTTTAAGATGTGTGGACTTCAACTCCCAGAATTCCCCAGCCAGCCATGCTGGCTGGGGAATTCTGGGAGTTGAAGTCCATGCATCTTAATGTTCCCAGGGTTGAGAAACACTGCATCATAGTATTAATAAGCATAGGGTACAAAGTTATGAGAGAAGAGAGTTGTTTGAAAGAAATTCAGTATCTACATTTATTTCTAAGAGTTGGACTAATGGTGCAGAACGTGTTTGATTAAGCTGTCATAGAAGTGCAAATAGATTACCTGCATCACTTCATGCATGGCAAGTCAGACAGTAGGAACATCATGCGATTTTGATGATTTTGCTGGTTCCAAAATAAACAGCAAATGTAAAAATGAGAAAAGGTTAAATTTCAAAATAATTATACAAAATGTAAACAGGCAGTTGTCTTGTGTATTTATTATATTATGTGAAAATACATATATTCTCTTTATCTCTCTATATATGGAGGATCAGGGAGTGCCATCTAGTGATCGAATATATTGCCAATTCCTGTTTTAGGTGAAGCTGTTCGCAATATTCAGATGGTTTCACTGAATATATATGGTCACTCCTTAGCAAATATTCTCTGAACAGCTTAAATATCAAAACACAGTAAAATGTAAAATAAAATAATTACTCATAAAAATAACATTGGTTTTTTTTAGGGAAAAAAAGAAAATCCCTCTTCTAAAGTCACTACAAAATAGTTCTCGCCATCTTTCTGCCTTCCAGGTTCTTTCAGACTGCAACTCCCAAAATTTCCAGCTGCCTACCTGGGAATTCTGGAAATTGCACTCCCAATACATCTTGTGCAGCACCAGATTTACCCTCACTCACTCACTGATAAATACTCACTCACTGATAAATCCATCTCTGGATAAGCCAACCCACATTTTTCATGGTATTTGGTTAAAAATTTCACGAGAGTGTGCTTATCCACGCATGGGCTTATATGCGAGTATAAACAGGAAATACAGGTAGTTTTTTAAAGTATTACCATATATACTTGTGGATAAGCCCATCCATGGATAAGCCAGACTCAATTTTTGGGGTGCATTTTGGCACCTAAAATTCTCAGCTTATCTGCGAGCATATACAATATATTTTACCATCTGACACAAATGAGCCAAATTCCTTGTATTTCTGCACAACGTGGAGTGACTCAACTACATAACCATTAAAGGTTTGGTCCTTTGGTCCTCTTTTTTTCATGGTGGATTCCAGCACTCTTCTGTTGTGAACACGGGCTACGTATTTTCCTAACGGGGTGCATAGAAATTTTAGACAACTATCTGGCTAGCATCAAAAATAGAATTCAAATCTTTGTTGATAATAGGTTAGGTTACGTGAGGCATCTCTCTAATCCTGTTGCTGCTTGATAGAAACTGCCAAAATTAAGTAACAGAGAAGGAACTACAGTATCAGGGGCATCTACAGGGGAGGTCAAAAGGATCAAGATGGCATCCATGCAATCAGAAGGCCACCATTTCTTTAGGTATGTTGTGCATGCAAAGTACATAAACGGACAAGCCACTGATCATGCAGTTGCAGTTGCCATATGGATTTCTTTACACACACATCCAGACACACACACACACACACACCATACAGTACTGTTGTTCAGTGACTCACAGACCGTACGTCTTGGCACTTGGGATACATTAAATTTCCCACTCCTGTCCTCCAAGCAGCTTCTGCAACTGGCTTGCTCTGATGTTTGAAATCTGAATGCTGAAATACCTGAAAGCAAATAGAGTGGGAGTGGAAAATAAAATCATTTCCCAAATCTCCCCACCCATCTCTGATGTGGTGGAAGATTTAGATGAGTGACTGGGCACAAGCCACAGAAAGGCTCTTTTTTTGAAGGGAGAAATCAGAAAGGGCAGCACACGCTGGTCTTCGCTCACTTCCCCAGTGCTGATTTATTTCTGGCAAGCTTTGGACGTGTTGGACTTTTTCAGGGTTACCTTAGAATTGTTCTGCCTGGCTGTCACGAGAGCGGGTTCAAGCCGCTGCACTCAGAGCCATTGACATCTCAGAAGCGATACGCAGAACTGAATTGTAAACTCTGAACTAGGAAATCAGTGAAAAACTCACTCAGCCACCAATTCACTAGGTGATTCAAGCAAGCCAGGTTTTTTTTTCAGATGTAATCATTCATTTCTTTAAAATCTTTCTGTTCTGCTTTGCTACTGAAAGGCACCCAAATCATCAAACAAAAATAATTAAAGATTCCATCCTTATATATAAGTAATGTGTGGCTGACTCACTGCACAAGGTTATTTTTGACCCTACGAATGGGACATATGGTCACATTCAGACATATCTGGACTTATTTCTGAGTAGGGTGTGCATAGAATGACACCATTTGTTTTAGAACAATATTTTCCAAACTAGTGGCCATGATAGCCCATAAGGGTACTTGCTGCATACTCTCCCCATTAAAAATGGACACAATTTTGCAATAGCATCAGACCTCACAAGAATGACAAAATCTCCCAAGACTTCAAATAAGAATACTAACATCTTGTGAGATGTCCAGCAAGAACACAAACATCTCATAAGAATTGGCAATCATGTAAGATACAGGCTATTTTAAATACACTTTTCAAATGTATTTTTATTTAATGATAAAACCCTGAGTGAGAGCTGTGCAAAACATTCTGTCTACAAGCTCTGCTTTAATAGCATTTGGGGAGAACGACAAAAACTTTCAGTGATGATGATCACATGAAACAAAAAGGTTGGAATCATTGTCTTAGAATGTGAAACATTTGAATCTGTGCATGTTTAAATAACACTGAATATTTAAATATAGGGAGATAACAACTCAGTATTTATTTAGATGACTAACATGTAATAAATATTCTGTGCTCGCAGAAGAAATGATCTCAAGGGCTTTGCAATGTGTTTGTGGACTTTGGACAAAATCTCACTGACTATTGGCTAACACAGTGTCCAGTTCATAAACTGTCAGATGTTTGGTCTATCTAACTCAGTATTATTTGCATTGGCTGAAGTAGTTACAAAGAGGGTTCTTTCTCAGCTTCCACCTGAAGTTGCTTGGGACAGAACATGAGACCTCTGTGTTTGCCCTTCCACTGAGTTTACATGGCCTCCTGATGCTCAGAAGGGTTTTGCCTTTTCTAAAAATCTGCTCAAAGTCAATATATTTAACTCTAGTGAGTTTCTATTTAAGTGTTTATTTACTTGCTTTTTTGCTCCATATCCTGCATTTTCACTAAACATTCATTCATTCATTCATTCATTCATTCATTCATTCATTCATTTATAAGATCTATATGGCCACCCATCTTACAGCGCAACTCTGGGCAGCTCACAACAACAATAAGACTACAAAACCAATAAAACAGAAACTAAAAACCTGGTGTCTCAATCGTCTTCCCAGGATGCTCCAACAATGACTCGCAGGCTCCCACCACTCTGCCTCAGTGCCTAGGTAAAGAGCCAGAAGGCTAAAAGAGGGGGGACCTGCAAGATCACCAGAGGAGGGTCTTCCATAAGGTAGGGGCAGCCATGGAAAAGCCATGGAAAATAATGCTCAAGATGTTATAGGTCTGCCCTTTGAGTGAGCTTTGAGAAGTAACAAGAAGAGTTGTGCAGTTATCAGTCTTTAGCAATGAAAATATTATAGGATATATTACTTATAGTATATAATCACTTATGTGTATATAATTGATCATCCTGACTCAGCCAGTTGTATAATACCTGAGATACCTTTGGTCTACAGCAGAGCCACTACTGAATGGAAGGAGGAACATTCAGAGGTTTCCACACAAAGATTTTGAAGCAGCATTTAAAGCTTCAGAAACATCGTTTTTCACAGTATTAGAACACTTCTGTGATGAATGAGGTCAAGATGCATTATATTCTTTTGCTTTATTCTCTTAGTCTAAAGGATTGCTGTCAGGGCCATAGACTCATATTTTACATTCCCGGGAGTCTTTTGAAGCACGAATGTAAGAATTATCTGTAGCACCTTAGATAGTTATATATACAGTGTAAGACTCTTATTCCTTTCCACGGGTTGATTTCACAGACAGCTGAAAATGTTCTTTATCTTTTTGGCTAATAGTATTCCTTCCTGGAGTTAAGGCAATCAGTAAGGTCAAGACCATGTAGCATAGATGTCGCTTCTGGCCAGCACTCATAAATGTCAGTACCAGGAAAAGATAAATTAGCCTTTGGGTTACTACATATTGCAGGACTCTAGGATGAACTGGTAGCAAAGCTCAGTCTGAGATTCATACACCTGCCCCACATATAAATGTAAGTGCATAAAATAAAAAGTCAGTATATATTCACCACTTGAAGGTTTGCTTATATCTTGGGGTTATGAGAAGGACACAGAGTGACAGTTCTGGAAATAGAAATGATCTCTTCCTTCTCAGCCACTTCCATTCACTTTTTTCAAAAAATGAAGTCTAGAGTTGCCAGATTTCCAGCTAGGAAACTTTTATTTTCCTTTAACTGTGAAAGAGAAATCGCTGTGCACCCCTCCTCATCCACTTGTTCCCATGGGTGGGGAGATGGAAAATTAGTTGAAAATGAAAAAAGTCACAGCTTCATCTTTTTTTAATACACAAGATTTATGGGGTGCCATGTATTGATCTGAGGTTTGATCATAGTGGTTGGAGATAATGCAGTGAACCTCTGGTGAAATCTGTTATAACTCTCTTTAGCTCAAGAACCTTTGGATTGATAGTTACAAGCCCATTGGGTGTTAAGATAAATTCACAGAGCCATTCTGTTTAATCTAACGAACACCTGAGAGAGGAGATGAAGAAATGTGTCTATATCTAATTATGGTCACTGATTTACAAGCCATGGTTTAAGGGAGATAACATTATGCCTGAACTACACCACTGTAGAACAGTTAGCCCTCTGTTTAAAGGCTTTGTTTGCCTACTCTTGTTAACAAACTGAATGAAGAATGAGGCAACTATCTTCCAGGTGATAATTCCACTTGCCTGGAATCTGTTTTATTGATCACAAATGACAAAGCAAATGCTGCTTACAAACCTGGCAATCTGTAGCTAGAATGACGGAACATTGTACATGGCTCATCCCTGAAATATCTCATTCCTGAAGCTAAAAGTCAAGATGACATCCCTCCAGAGGCTGCATTTTTCACATGGCCCACGGAACAAAGGAAAGAGTAGTTGCAAGAACACGCCATCAAAAATTTCTGCTTTATCTTGCTTCCAGGTAAAACCAGATTGCCTTTTCTTTTTTACTACTTTGATACTTTCATGCCTATAATCTATCTAATCTATCGTTATGGGCCACAGTGGGGCTATTGTGGCACAGCGATTTAGAGAAGGAGCTGCAAATCTCATCTCTGTCATGAACTCATTAGGTGGCCTTAAGTGTATCCCTGTCAACTTCAGCTTCCCATATGAAGGATAATCCAAAGTTAATCATATTGTTCTGCCTTAGGAGAAGTGTTTTAAGAATTTCAGGATAGTATATGTGATAGTCTTGAACATTCTAAAGTGGGGTTATTATTCATCTGGATTTTAAATATTCAGCTTTCCAAATTTAAATCACTTGAAAAATCATCAATAATTTGAATTGCAGGTGAATGTGCCATATTTTTCTATGTGGGTACCAAAAGACAGACTTTGTTTATCCTAGAAAAAGTAGATTAAAGGAAAATCACAGTCTTCCAAAAGCTGGAATTCTGTCATGGAAAATATAGAACAAGATTGTTATTTATTACTCCAGACTAGAATGAATGGGTGGAAATTGTAGGGAAGCAATTTTTGCCTAAACGTTAGGAAAAATTGCATAATGAGAAAGTTGCTTGACCATGGAAACGTTCCCTGGGATTGGTGTGCTTTCCTTTGCTAAAAGTATTTAAGAAGTTGGTCAAGCATACAGTACTGGCAGATCCAGCACTGAACAAGGACACATTTTCTCTATTATTCTAAATTTCTACATGATCCTGACAACTAGCTCCATTGTAGAAAATGTAAGTAGGAAGGTAAAAATCATTAGCATGCCTGTGCATAGATAAGATTTGTGGGGAAAGAATGCAATTATTTATAGTTAGAATATTTCTGTAGGAGGTATTCCTTGCTTCTTTTTTTTTTTAATGAATGAAACACTTTGAAGGCTCCTTATGCTCCCAAGAGAATTGTTGATTGATCTCTTGCTTTAACTTTATGGCATTGGCATATCCTAAGTTAATGTTTCAGCATTGTATGGCAATTGTCAAGTTCCATTTTACTTTTCCGAGATCATAAGAAAAGAAAAAGTAGTTAGAAACCTAAAACCAATCCTGGCTGCTTGGAACTGTAGTTTGATAGTATCTGAAGATTCACCATCTCTGAACTCATATGTAGACAGCCCACTTGACCATGGACAGAAGCAGGCAGGGTTCCTTCCCTGTTAGTGAGGAAGAGTCCAGTATCCTGCTTAAAATGGAACTTGTCTGCACCTAGATGCCGAGAAATGCTTCATTTCAAGATAGATGCTGAAAGTCTTACAGCTAATAAGCAGAATTGTGATATAGTCATAAATATAGCATACTAGGTCAACTGAACATGTTAATCAATATTAACATACCTTGCATCCATTTCAGTGGGCTTATAAACATGGCTAAGTCTCAGTTCAAGCATATGGATTTAGAATACTAGATTTGGTATTCAGATACCATAGATAAGTGAGTTTCCCCTTTTTGCTCCACTTTTAAAGTAGTATAAAATCATGGCTATGAATTAGTGACTGTCTGGAGAGGAGACTTTCGATACCAAATCATCTAGAACTTGGGGCTAATCTACATGTGTCATCAGAAAAATCCGCAATTATTTTGGGTGCTGTATCTTCAGTCATGAGAGGGCCTGAATCAGCATTTTAGCTATCATCACAATTTTTTTCCTAATCAGTTTGCTGAGGTTCTGTTTATGTCATGGGCTTGTACATTTTCATTTGCAACAGTGTTCTCCAACCAGCAGTATATATACCAGTGGGAATAAGAACAGAAGAATAGCCCTTCTGGAGCAGGCAAGCCTCACCTTATGCCAGCATTTTGTTTTTCACAGTGGCCAACCAGATGGCCCTGTGGTCCTTGCAAGCAGAAGACTGGGACATACTCCTCTTCCTCCCTCATGCTCCTACAACCAGAGGAGCATGCTGTCCCCTTCCCAGAGGTAACATTGAGTTCTCAAGACCAATAGCCTTGCTAGACATGTCATCCATGAATTTACTCAGCTCCCTTTTAAAGCCATCCAAGTGGCCATCACATGTCTTGTGGTAAAGAATTCCACAGATTAATTAGTCTCATTATGAAGAACTACTTTCTTTCGTTTCTTTTAAATCTCCTTCCAATCAGTTTCACTGAATGTACCTGGCCCTGTTGTTTTACAAGAGGCAGAAATACTTCCTCTACATTATTTTATATATCTCAATCGTGTCACCCCTCAGCTGCCATTTTTCTCAAGAGTCCCTCATTTTATAGCCTTTCCACATAGCCTCTTGGCCATTTGGGTTGTTCTTTATGCCCTTTTTCCAGCTTTATTGTATCCTTTTTCAAATGGGGTGACCCGAACTGCATATAGTACTACTGTTGTGGATATAACCCAGATTGGTATAAGGTCATTACAATGTTGACAGTTTTATTTTCAGTCCCTATTCCCTGTTCAGTCCTAACTCCATGATCTCTAGGAACGAAGTTACCTTTTTCGCAGCTACCACACATTGGGTTGACATCTTTATTGAGCTATCTACTATGTCCCCAAGTTCTTTTTCTTGCTTAGTTACAAACAGCTCAGAGCAATCAGTGTATGTGTGAAGTTAGGGAGTTTTTGCACCAATGTGCATTACTTTACATTGGCTTCAATCAAATTGCAGTTGTCATTTGGTGGATAACCACCCAGTTCTGGCAAAGTATACAAACTTGGCTCTGTATACTTTGTATAGGATAAGAGCTGCTATGATATGCTTCTTTTTGGAAAGTATACATAATTCCTTCCTTAGAAGAATAGCAGACTAAACTATGGGAGTATGTATCAATATCAAATATAACATTGCATTTAAAAAACAAGTCTGATACTTAATTTAATAATCCTGGAAACCATTTACGAACTATAACTCTGACCTGGACTTGTATGACCTCCAAGTTTGGATTTGGGTTTCTCTTAATTAAAGGTTTTAAAACATTAGATCTTGCCTAATTCATGACAGTAAGGACAGACTTTCTCAGATTAAACTTCTATTAATTGTTTATTCTGATTTATTATTCCTTAAATACTAACATTTAAATATGTTATTAAAATCATACCAATAAAGCGCTAAATTGATATCTTTATATGCAGTACTAATCTAATGTTACTCTGAAAATTCTTACTCAATTTTACAAAGCTTTTGATAATTGCCCAATTTAAAAAGATCCTTCTTGAGTACTCCATACTCACTTTAAGCTTCTACCACCTTGAATACAGGTCACCTTGTGCAATCAGCCTCCAGTGGAGCCCCATGGGTTCAATTTTTCTAGCTAATGGATTTTAATTTCTCTTCCAGTAGAATTCAATGAGACCAATTTAAGCTTAGTCTTCTCTAAGGAATCATGTTGCTGTATCAGGCTAAAAAAAAAATTGCAACCCCCCCAAAACAAAAACAAGCAACTACAATACATAGTTCCAAAGCCATACAAGTTTAAAGCACTGTGTGGCTGTTCACAGCTGTGCAATTGTGTACATGTGAAAAAAGAAGCATCCATTCTTTCCTCTCCTGAATGAAGTCAAAGGATGAAGTATTTTTTCAAAGTAGTTTCTACAGGTTTTAAAAGCCATAGTCACCAGAATTAAAATGTTGCCAGATTAGAACATATAACTCAATAAAAATGCAAACATCAAAATAAGTTAACCTAAAATTAGCTTGTGAAAGGGTAACATTCAGAAATAGACTCAGGAGAATGGGTTGGTGAATGTATCATATGCAGCACCAGTGAGCAAGCCATTACATTATTGCAGAAAACCCTACTAGACATTAGCAATTGTAATAACTAGCTTGCTCATATTCAAAAGCAAAGAATATTGCAGTTTATTCATTTTATTTTTGCACTCCTCATGGAGTTTCTAGGTAAGAATTACAGGTCAATGATATAAACATTAAAAGGTGTGTAAGAGAACAGCAACAGTAAGGAAAGCACTAAAATTAAGTTCCTTAATGAAGAAAAGTACTTACCCCCTGCTCTCAGTGTTAAATATTGCAACAAATTAAAAGGCAAAATAAACAGTTCACTTAAAGCAAACTCTGCACTTGGCTTCAATTTCCTCCTACTGTGTTCATTACCAAGCTGTTTGCTTTCTTTAAGGCAGGATAAGGAAGGATATGAAAACTCTTTTCAAAAGAAGTGATTACCCACAGAAGTCAGTCTTCCCTAATACATTCCTTCAATATTGTATAAGCTGCTAAAAACTGCTTACTATGTAGATGTGTATAAAATCAAATCTAAGTACAGATACATACATATGCAATTTTATAAATGTGACTGCATTCCTCTTTCTCCTTCTTACTCAGCTATATACCTGCTACTATAGCTGATTCAGCTACATACCTGCTATTGCAAAGCTGCTTCTCCTTGGGACATATAGCCTGTGGAGTGAAGGAGGAGTCCATAAAAATTATGGCATCAAGTCTTAGGGGCCAATGAAAACTTCATCCTGATGCATCTAGCGGTTTCAGTGCAATGATTTTTGTCTTGATTGTGTTGGGAAAGGAAAGTTATCACCCAAAGCCATAGATCTGATGGGGAGGATGGGGCGAGGGGGTAAACAAGAGCAAGAATCTACTTTTAAAAAAATATTTTCAATGGGTATGAAAAACCCTCAACGCTCAAACTGCGCTTTAAAATCAAGTTAACTCTTCCTATAATTAAAGACTCTTTGGCACCTAAGTAAATGGAATAATTCTGTATCTCCTTTGCACAATCTAGTATCTGTTAGTGTACTGCTTTAAACTTTTTACCAGGGCACTTTGATATACAAAGACAAGTAGAATTTATGATATTTTTTCAAGTTAGGAAGGATAGAGTATTTGCACAAAAGTGAAACGTGATTGAAAGCACACGCAGACACTTTAAGTTAAAGAGCGACTGTAGAGTGAGTTCATCAGAGGCTAAGGGTATTAGTCAAAGGAAATACATTAAGAGGTGATAGTATGGAATTATTTTTAGTAGGCTAATGAAAGAAATCACAAAAATCACAAAATAATCAGTAGCGAATATAACTCTGAAAGTAATACTTTGTTGGATTAGAGTTTTATAAAACTTTTGCTATTGACTAAACCAGTTATTTTCTGATCATATCAGCATGGGTTTATTTAATTTTTATTTGTTTGTTGAGTTATATTCTACCTTTCTTCTAGGTATGGAGGGCAACACGCATAGCATCCTTCCATTTTTCCCCATAACAACAACCCTGTGATGTAAATGGGGCTGAGAGATAGTTACTTGCCCAAAGACATAGAGCACTTCCATGGTTGAGAATGTATTTGAATCTGGATCTTCCCAGTTATGGTCCACTGCCATAAGACATTAGCTCTTACACTTAGATATTGTGACTTAATTGCTCGAGATGAATAGGAAGAATTTTAGATTAAATGAATGGTCACAATTTAGAGAGGCCTTTTATAGTAGGCATGTGGAATGGCAGATTAGGATTTATATGTATAGAGCCATGTGATTTGATCAGTAAGTATTTTTCACTACGAATTGTCTAACAATAGCAGCAAAAGAATGACTCCCTTCCCCCAAATTATGCTGCTGAAATAAAGACATCTTGGGGTAACCAGTAGTGGGGAAAGATTGTAAGTTAATCAATGAACTTGAATATGCTTTTGTAACAAAAAAGCAAATCTGTGTATTCAGAGCAAAGAATTTCAACAAATTCTTTTCATTACTAATGATAACTTCTATCTTCACCATCTGTCATACAGCTCCTCAGATATTAATAAAGCATTATCCTGCAAATCTTCTTGACACACTGCCTCTTTCTATGGAGGACAAGTCCTGTTTCTTTTTGAGGCATTTTATTCCATAGAAAGCTCTGTAATGATGTTATCAGTATACAGGGGTGGGGAGGAATCAGACAGTATTTGTACCAGGATCTGAGACACCTTGTCCTACAGAGAGACAAAAGGATACATTAGCCCTGGAGAGAATAGAAATCTCTACTATCTGTGCTCTAATGGAACTTAGAAAGAAGGAATAAAACAATGGAAAATTGAAAACTCCAACAGTGGTGTTCCATTCACTTCTGTCACAAAATGACATTAATTCAAAGGGAGGAAGAGGCCCTAACTTTAAGGTGAACATGAAGGAGCATCTTAAGTAGCAGCTCCAAGGTTGTTGACATCTTATTGTCAGCATGCTGAGGTAGATCAGGTCAAGAAATTGACTTTACTAGGACTACTGGAGAGAGGTTTTTTCTCTCTCTCCCATCATATACCAAAGAGAATCAAGGTGGGGCAATCTTGAGTTTCTTTCTCACCCCCTCCTTTCTTCCAGAGCTAAACTGATAATCCTTTTGCATTCCTTCTTCAAGGTTGTCTCTGTACTCCTTTACACTTACTCAGATATGCCAGGGAGGCATCCAGTTAACAATGTTTCCCCATAAACACCATAACTGATCTGCTGCTTTGTAATGAAGCATCTTTTTGTGTTCTTTCCTGCTTGGCATCCCTAATCCTTCCCCACATTCACTCTCGACCATCTTTTTTTTCCAGCTGCAGCTTTTTGATCATTGTTTATTGGTACTGCAGCATTGTCATGTTCTTGGCAGCTGCCTAAAAGTGTAAGTGATTCTTTTCAAAACACTGTTCTCATGAGTTCTTTAGCAAGATTGATTGAGACAAATGTGATGGAATTACAAGAATTCCCACAACACTGCTTTCCATTTGGAACCAATATCAGCCCGTGTACACTAGGGTGGAAACTTTCTGATTTTCTTTCTTTGAGCCTTCTTATGATCTCATGGACAAGCAGATATATTCACACATAACGGGAGAAACTTGCCACCAACTATTTGCAGAACAATTGCCTGAATGTTTCAGTCTGAACCAACATTTAAAAATATTTTAGGAATTCAGCATCGCTTTGCATATTAACTTGCTTCTGTTATTACTTGTGGCATAGACAGTATGAGTCAGGAAGAGGATCCCCTGGGTCTTTACCTAGTATAGTAAGTTTTTCTTTTATTGACATTTTCAAACTTGTTGGGCCATTTAAAAAACAAAACAGTGCCTATGAGATTAGATCAAACATTCCATTTTGCTTTCCAGCCTCGTTTTTTCATCTTTCTCACCTTGTCTAAAACCACGTGACAAAAAAATAATGGTACACAGAGAAATAAATGCCAGGCCAGTTGTTTTGAAATAGAAGAGTGAGTGGATGAAACTTTTAAAGTAATTGATTGAAGCTGTGGAACCACAATGTACTACATTATGATTGAATTGTCTAACATTTTTCACTGAATATTTCCAGCCAGGTGGATCAGGGTCTGATAGATTTTGGCCAAGAGAAAGTCATCCTTGTTGGAAATTCTTGTAGAATAAACACCATTTCTTCTCATTTCATTCAGGTATTCTCTTCTGTCCTTCAGCAAACCTCTAATTCATATGTAAAGGCTATTGATACCTGTGGTGAAGGGGAGACTGCAGAGAGATAGGCTATATTTGGGGGGGGGATCTAAGCTCTATATGCAGTTGAGGCCAGTGGGCTGTTTTTATGTGTGCTCAAAGTTGAATGGATCCTGAGATTTAAAGAGAGAGAGAGATGAATATGTCTTATTTGGTAGAAAGATAGAGTAAGCATAACAAAGGTTTCAATAATTGATCTAGAATGAGAGAGAACTCATTCCCAAGGATCAGATTTATGATTTGGGGGTAATACAAAATATCTGAATCTTAGTTTCATCAGTTTGGAATTCTGTAAAACAGGGATTTGCAGTTGGCTTCATCCAGAGCAGCCATAATGCCCTCAAAATTCCAGTGACATTATCCACCAGTCCCCAAAGATTGGAAACGATGTGCAACATAACAGAAACCCTAATTAAGGTTTTATGAAATCCTCAGTATGAATGGTAAAAAGAGATGCATTCTCCAGCTCCATCCCTGATCTCCGTATTGATGGAAAAGCTCTAGCATAAAATTAATTTTTTGTGAGATTGAACATGGTTATAGCGTTATATGATTGGGAACTCTGGCTGTGTGGAATTCCCTATCACATGGAGCACTGTAACTATGAGGACAAGCATATTATTCCTATGGCCCTGCAGGCTTCACTTTTTATATATCCGAACTGAGCTATGAAACTTTTAGAAAAAACACAAAGAGGAATAGATGAGCCAGTAATTGCTTTTTACTACCTAAGTAAATGGCTCCATTAATCATGCATGCATACAGAGTGTATCTTACTTTTGCTCTGCTAATTAATCAAACCAAGTAAAAGATAATAATGATAATGTTGAAAGGATTTGATCCTATGATGCTGGTGAATGTTGGGCATCAAGCCCAGCAAGGGATTGAAAGTTTCTGAAGTTACTGCACTCCTTCACATTAACATGCAAACTACCCCTTGTTTGGTGTTTGGCAGGAATAAGAAAATAGCACACACAAGAAGGGAGATGATTTTCAAAAGGCTGGTGTAATCCAGTTAATCAAAACCAGTGTGTACCTACATCTTTGCTGATGAGGTCTCTTCTCAGAAGGAATGTCAAAAAGAAATTATGCAGCTGGTTTCGTGTAAACACTGGCTTTATTTTTAAGGAAATAGAAAAGCTTTAATATAATTGAGGACAAAATAATGTAATGTCTATTTTATTATGCAATATTTTCCTGCAAGTAAATTCTACTCTCTTTGGTGGAAGTTATTCTCAGTAGACCTACACAAGATTACATGCAATCATTGAGATGACCTTCTAGAAATTATAGAATCTACCTCTCTCTCCTGAAAAGATTGGTGCCCAGATTTGATTGCTGTTGACACTGCTATTTATTTTCCTTGCATTGCTCAGTGTATAGCCTTTATCAACAATGAGGGTTCAAAGATGGCCATTTTGTTAATGGAGTTAAGTGTATAGAGTCCAGGATATTGCTCCTTCTGTGCCACTCCAGCTGGCAACATACATCTGTCATAGTTGCTACCCATTTCACACCCACTACTAGGATACCTAGAAGGACCCACAACAAGGACATCTGGAAGAGTTATCAAGAAGCTCAAATTGATCTAGGAGGGTTACCTTGTAAATCAAATCCTTAAAAATTATTTAGCTTAGTTTCCTTATATTTGCTTTTTTATACAATTTCTCACTCGGGTGTACTAGGAGGGATAGGTGAGTCTGTCATTTTGATGTGCATTTGCATCATTCTATTTCTAGATCAAGTAAATTTGGCCAGAAAAGAAAAAGATCTGCATAAAATCCTATAAACTTTCCAAATATGCACGCATTCAACAAGTGATTGTCCTTGAGATAATATATTTTCTGCATAAGTGCCTACTTTACATGCTTGTGCATGTTTTGAGTCTTGAACCACAACACAACTTTCTGTATATTGCAAATTTCATTACACTTGTCACTTCTGGTTCAAATTATGCTTCAAGACATGGGGCTGGATAATTTTATGAACAAGCTCAGATTGAAGAAAAAATCTTATTTCATCCCTAGCGTGGAGAGGTTCTGGATCTAAAGATCAAATGGGCTATTATACCCCAAATCTCTCCTACCCTCTTTGTATCAGAGCAATATCTACTCGGAGCATGGTGCCTTGAAAAGAAAAAAGGGCTGTAAAAGTTTCCCAGAAGAGAAGCAGAAAGACTGTTCACCTTCCATAGTTTCTGCATGACCAAAAATAATAGAGAAAAAAAAAAGATAACTTTGGTGTCACCCTTCCATACTATTCCATGTCTATAACTTTGTGTGTGTTTGTGTGTGTGTGTATCAACCCATACTAACTTTAAATTGATATAGTGGTGTTTAGAATTAGCATTTTTATTTAGTACGTTCTTACAGCTAAACACAGTACCATAACTTTGGGAGGAAGGTTGGGCTGAATGGCCGAGAAAGTGAGCTTCCAAGGCGAAAGGTGGACTAGAACCTGGATCTCCCTCTTCTTAGGCCAAATGCCTTAACCACTACATCACAGTGGTTCCCACCATATCATCACATGATACAGAAATAAAGTCAAGATCGTCAGAAAATCCTAGCATAGTAGTCTAACCTGGGAAGTTGAACAAACATCCCAAGAAGAAGGTTGTGACAAACTATTTCTATATTGCTATCATGAAAACTACATGGATATGTCTATGAAGCTACCAGCAGTTGAGATCAATCTGGGCAAGTCTTTACTTGCACTGTTTTATATTCAATCTGAATGAAATGTCTTGAAGAAGAAAGAGGATTTCTGTTGAAAATCCAGCCAGAGCCATTTCTCTATGTTCAGTATGTCTCCTTGTGCAGAAGAATCTGACTATGCCCTCAGAAATGTGGCAATTAACTTTACCTGCAGAAGCAAACAAACTAAAGCCTTCTTTTTCCACTGAGAATGAGTTTAATGTTGGATCGTTTGTTTTCTTTATTATCCTAAATGTTACTGCAGTGCACAGATGTTCAAAAACAAGACTGCTTGCAAGATGATGTCAAGCATCACCTCCTGGTGGCTCATGCTCTAAGATCCCTGCATCATGGGATTAGGGTTATGGGCTGGATTTGGATGAATCCCAAATCCCAAACTGAATTGAGCTGATTTGGAGAGATTCTATGGCTCTCCAAGGCAAGCAGAACTTAGACTGTTTCAAAGCCCCCTGAGTAATTTGGTGCTTCAGAAAGTTACAGAAAGACAGACAGCAGGTCTGCAAAAAGATATTATAATAATAACCAGTTTGCTTTTGCTTTTCTATATACGGAAAACACTGTAAGTTCTGAAAAAGTGTGGGAATGCAATTGAATGGTTTTTCTTTGTCGTGTGAGTCAAAGACTAGCAGTTTATTTGCAGCTTTCATCAATGAGTGATTGATAGGATAAACTTCTAATTACAAGGAATAGTTTAACAAGATCTATCCAAGCCCAATGGATGGAAATTGGATCTTATATCATGCTTTGCTACACTTTGTTCTGTTTTGTTCATTATTCTCATTTGATCAAGAACCTTTGAAAAGATTTGGGAGAGGGGAGATGTTTTACAGCTTCCTGATTTTTTGTTTATTCTAGCCCATCCTCATTCTTACGACCAGTCTTTCCAATTTTCTACCCCTTCTCCTCAAATATTACATTTTCCAGGTTTTATTGGAAAGAGATTCTTTTACATTCTTCATCATGTTACTATTGTGTGTATCAGTAAATTACTATAATCATTAGATTTTCATTTCTATCTCATTGTACTGAATTTGTAATTTTTCTGTTTGTATGATATGTGATTTTTAGTTTACAGAGAGAGTGTTACAAATAACCTAATTTATACAAACACTATTACTATCATTAATAATAATTTAGGCATTATTATTTACTGCTATGAGACAGTTTATGTGAGGGTCATGCACATGATACCCCTCTGTTATTGGTCAGTTGTTCATCAGATTTTTTACTGTCAATCATTCCTCTTTTTAAGTTCATATTTATGTTATCAGAGAGACTCAGCCATCTTATTTTCTCTCGGACTCTTTTTTTATTGGCTTTGATTTTTCCAAGCATTTTCCAAAGACCCTTTCTTCCTCTTTATGTGTCCAACATGTTTAAATGTCATCTTCATTATTAGTATTTCAAGTAGCTGTCCAGTTTTACTTGATCCAATATTGAATTATTTGTTCTTCCTGCTGTCTGAAGTACTGTCAATTTTCTGCAGCATCCCATTCCCTGCAGAGAGAAAAAGGAAGTAGAGACAGACATTTTGCTGGTAGTTAGTACCCACGAGTTTCCCTCTCCCCCCAGAATGAAACACTTGATAGGTGTAGCACTCTGGACTTGACACAGCAGCTTCACCCAAGGTCTGATAGTACCAACCTATTCCAACCACAAAGGAGGATGGTCATATAAAGTAGCCAACTGGAAGTAGAAGGATTGGCTGCTGTCAATGGCATCTCCAGTGATGAAAATTGCAGGAGAGGACTTCCTGTGAGACATTTCAATTTATGGAATAAAGAGATAAAATACCAAACTCTCATTTTAATAAAATAAGGAATAGAAGTTCTGGGTTATCTATGAAATATAATGCATCATCTTCATTCATCAATATTTTACACTCTGTCTCACATCTACAATACCTTTAATATTTTCAGAATCTCTAATTGCATAAGTCAGTGGTTCTGAACTAGGTTAGAGAGAATAGAAGAAAAATGGAACATTTATAAAAGACGCAACACACTACAAGTAAACACACGTGCTACATGGGTTGAATAAACTGTATTTATCCAAAATTTATAACTTTGACCAAAAAAAAAAACACAATAAACCCAAATCTACTTCAAAAACTTCCAAGAAATCTTATCAAAGCTTTCAAATGAAAGAAATAATAGCTGCTGGATTATGTCTTATTTTGAATTAAAGCTACTACATCAATTAGAAATCTAATATCATCAGTAGCTTGATGGCACTCTATAAATCCAGGCTGGACTCTTGGGCATTGCCAGAGACATGAGCTATAACATGTGTCTCCAGGCAGCTACTAGCTTAATATTTTAACATCTATAATTATCAAGGCAATAGTTCCAAGATAAAAATGTAATAGAATTAAAACCTTGCTTAGGAAGGCCATGATATCAAGCTGTGCAAATTCAAAAAAAACCTGATTGGAATCTAAAAGTAAGGAGCTTACTGGATTTTTCTCTTCTTTCCAGGTTTCGTTGCCTGGTGCAATTTAATAAAAAAAATTAGTTTCCAGAGCATGAACGTGAAGGTTATATTTAGCAGAAATAAGAGATCTATGTCACTTGCAAGATGAATGGAATACATAATTAACAATGTTTTAATTTCTCTAAAGATTTAACTAACCAAATGTCTTTAGATGCTTTCAAGCAGGAGATGAGGATATCCCTCTTTGATCATTTTTCCCTTGCAAAATGATATTGGAAAGCATGCTATCCCCAACATGGAAGTAACACCAAGTTTTAAAGACTAAAAACCCCGATAGACGTGTCCTCCATGGATTTATCCAATTCCACAGAAAAGCATCCAAGTTAGTGGCCATCACTACATCTTGTGGTAATGAATTCCACAGCTCAATTACATGCTATGTGAAAAACGGCTTTCTTCTGCCTGTTGCAAAGCTCCTTGCAGTTAGCTTGGTTGGATGTTATGCTGTGCCTGATTTCCTGTACCTTGGTTTGTCACCTGTTTTCCAAATGTTCCTAAATGTTCTAACCTTTTCTCATAGGGAAGGAAGGCCCTGATTGTTTGATTGCCCTCTTCTGTAGTTTTTCCATCATTTTTCAATTACTGCAATGAGATTGGTACACATATAGGCTGTATCGGGACTATGGTTTGTGGACAGTGCTCCATTCCAACTAATGATCAGGGGCAGGCTGATACATTGAGAAAAATGCCAGAGATAAGCCACAGAGAAAGAGGTCAGCTGATTCATAGCCTTGCCACCATCCTATTCTTAATGACAGTAGACATTTGGACCAATTCTTTAAGTGACATTCTGGCACCCATTCTGGCCAGCTACTCAGGTCAATGACAGAGAGCCCATCACATCATGTCACATCTCTCACCAAACTTTGGCATTCTCCCTGTGTGGAAGTGAAATTGTAACATCATTGTGTATTGTGCGTAAGGACCACAGAAGCAGTAGAAAAGCCATCAAATCTGTGAAGCCATCTGTTTCGATTTGCTGCATTGAATGAGTCTCTGTTTCGATTCACAAATCTACTTCAATAGAGGTAATCTGATCCAATCTTCTTTGAATTAAAGCACCCCTTTGAAGTTACTAATCCTAGTAGTTTGGAAAGGGAGGAGATAAGACAGGGAGAGAGAGATCTATATTACTGTAAATCATATCGTATTTTGATAGTCCTGTCAGAAAATGAATTGGTAAGACTCACTGACTTGCATCGCTGATAAAAGAATCAAAATACTTAGGCATTTCTAATACAGCTACAAAGCTGCAATTTTAAACACAAGTGGCTCAGTGCAACTTGCCTGCTTAACAAATATGGAAATTGGACATTTTTACTTTTCACCTTCAAAACTCAGACCATTAATTCTGCCTCATGGCAGCAGCTAGCACACTGCAGCACAGAGCAGCCTAAATCACAGGTTTAGATGATGAAATGTTGGACCATAGGAGTTGTTTTCATCACAGCTGTAATAGCCTTAGGTTAAAAGAATGGGGAAGGATTCCAAGTTGCATCCAGAAATGTGAATGTATTTTCAAAACACATGTTGAATGAATTTACTCTTTTTACAGTTACTTCTGTTCACAAAATGTATCCGGTAATACTTAGTCAATAATGATTGCAATTGATTTTTCCTATTAATTGGGCTTATCACTTTTTTTAAAAAAAAGGCTACTCTGTGACTTGCGGTGCCCATCCATCTTCTGACTTCTCTTGCCCATAAATGTTCATGGGTTACCACTTCTATTTACATATATGCATCTTTTCCAGAGCAGTATAATAATTTTACAATAATATTTGCTTTGCGGGAGGGGGGGGTTGGTAAGTCACTTATAAGCAGGTTGGGATTGGCATCTCCTGCTGGGTTCTCTTTTCATCCATGTAGTTAAAATAATTCAATTGATAGTCAAATCAGTAACCTAATTTCATTAACAGAGAGTTAGAGTAAGATCCTAGTAGACTTTAAAAAATAAACTTTTTCAAGAATGTGTCTAACCCAAGAGAATACAAAGTTTCCCATTTCCCCCCCAAAAGAACATTTGAAAATAAGGTGTGCTGAGAATGTTCTTGAATTACACTGACAGAGCAGAGGCTGCAGTTCCACTTCATTACATCCATCAAAACAATGAAAGAAAAGACTGTTACAAAACAGGTCTTGGATGAAATTACCAACTAATTTAACATCAAAAGATCTGTGATGAGATATCCTGTTATGGAGGTCAGCATACCTTGGTCCAAATTAGTGTTTCAGGCTCAAGGAGGAAGAAAATATAAGTTGACTCAGTAAGGTCTATGCCCACAAGTATGCCTCCATCAGTGTTGGGAGACCTTTTGTGGATAATGTAATGATTAAACAACCATTCAGAACTCCAGAAATGTTGCATTAGCTGAGGTGACCAGTTCTTCAAAGAGCAAGCAAGAATGTGAAGCTGGCTTAAAGCAGTTGAAGGTTGGCTACTAAAAAAATAATGAAAGTGAAAAATAAATGGCAGCTGCTAAATTTAAATCAAAGAGTTATAATATCACTGACCCCCCAAAAAGTGTTGTAGGTAACAAAGAAAATGTTGCAGAAGTCAAATGAAAAGAGGGATATAATGTCAAATCAGTGCAGAGGTATTAGTTATGAATTATAATTTATATGAACTGAATTTCTTCTTATAAGTATTATCAAAGGCATTTGGTCATAAATATTTCCAAGAAAAAAAAATCTGTTAACCCAAGTCAATTAATAATACAGTGAAATCCAGCAGTTCTCCTAGCAAGGTCTTCTTTTCTAGCTAGTCAATTATTACCTTCATTTCAAACCAGAAGCTTCCTTTATATGCAGTAGGCCTACATTTTTATGAGAGAGATCAAATACTCCATGGCTCAGCTTTTTTTTTTTTAAGAGTTCTTTACAAGAAGCTGATAGTAGATCTTCTTTAACTTTACAGGATATCATTCTCCTTAAGGTGCTTGCCCTGTATCACTGAAAGGCTGTACTTGGAAGTTTCACAGGCCTATTTTTTGGATTCTTTAGAGGACAATCCTCATATGACAATGCGGACATCAAGCAGAATGGACAATGCAAAGAAATGGCTTGGACTCAGTTTTTGCTTCATGATGAACCTCATTACGACTGTATTATCTGGAACCAGCAGACCTCCAAGCAAAGGCCAAGGACAAAGTCTCTCAGACAACTTGCTTCTGCATCAACGAATGAAGAGGAGTTGGGTGTGGAACCAGTTCTTTGTTCTGGAAGAATACACTGGAACGGATCCTTTGTATGTTGGAAAGGTAAGCAGCTGAATGAGGGATGGGGAATCAGAGACCTACTATATTAATGGGATGGTTAAGGGCAAATATGTTTAAACAAAATTAGAATTCGTTCTGTTTGTAGTGAGTTTCACAAAAGAGTTTTTCAAGCTGAGAGAGAGAGAGAGGACAATATAGGATTTATGTTCTGTTCTTCCAGCAATATATATATTTGTGGACATCTGATTTATATCTGAGAGCTTCCTGTTCATGTCACCCTGAACTGAGAGTAATGTCTGTTTTGAAAAACTGTCAATGATTTGCCTTTTTCCCAAAGATCAGCACTGACAATTATCAGCTATAATTGACATCTTCCTAACAAAACCTCTGACAACCTTTATTTGAATTGCTTCAGTGTCAGAGCACAGCCTGGTACAGATTGATATAGAAAGATTGGGGACAAAGAGAGATTGCAGTGGCTTATTTTGGCTTCCTTTGGCTTCGAGCAAGAACAGTTTCTGTATTCAGAACTTATTCTCCAACCATTTCCCAAGTACTTGTAGCCAAAGCTGAAGTTAAGCCAAAATCATATTGTACTAAATGTGAATTGCTATTGAAAGCAGGAATTAATTTTCTTTCTTACCTGTGTGTTGATTTCACAACGTTGTGCATTCCCCTGCTCATTAACAGTGACAAACAACAAATCACTGCAAATAAGGAACACACAATGTTATAACATCAGAATGCAAATAGATGATCCCAGATGTTACAAAAAGAAGAAATTAATCTTATAATTCAAGCCTTTGGCATTGGTCATGTTTTCCAAGTAATGTAATTCACCCAGGATTTTTTATTTTTATTTATGTTATTTTATTTACAATGTTGTCACCAAATATGAATGGATGATCTAACCAGATTATTGAATTTTTAGAAAATGAGACAATCAGCACTGGGGTAATATACTGGTGGTAAAACATCTTGTACCCAATTTTCTCTAAGTGTTAGGATTAGGTTAAATGCATAATGAATTTAATATTCATCCTCCACTGATATTCACATTGTTGCATATCTGTTATCCTGTTTAAATTCTGCATTCATTTAATCACATAGCCTTTAACTTATTCTATCTCTGAGTAATATTTCAACAGCAGCTTGTAAACAAGCCCTGCAAAATGTTCAGAATTTTGTGCTACGAGTCAAATTCAGTCAGGTCTCTAAGTATTCTGCCCTGTTTTTGCAATTCCTTTTGAACTACACAGCTTATTTGAAGATAAGACGATTCTGCCCATTCTGAAGAGAGAGGATTTCATCTTTGTCTTATTAAGAATTAGATATTACAATCTGTATGAATTATTATCTCTCCACTTATTACATTTTTTGTATATTCACCTTCATGTAAATAAATATTTAATATTGAGGCATGGGGCAATGCGTCTGGGCTCATTCTTTTTCTGCGTATATTCCATATTTTTAATCTGCTATATGTATTAGTGTTTTTGCATTTCTGTTTGTATCAAACTGAAGGTATTTATGCAAGCCGTCTGGGAGTCCCGCTCTCTCAGTAGAAGTAGGCAGCCATAAGGTAATAAATCCAGTCTGTGATTCAAGTTAGACAGCTGGCTTGACAGTACTGTTTGAAAGTTGGTAGTGCCAAACAGAAAACTAAGTCTTGGTAAATATCCATTTTTACTGCTACTGTTCTTCCTAACCAGGACAAATTTAACTTTATCCATCTTAAAAGATCTGCCGTTATATTTTTCCAAGTCTGTAAATTATTATTTCTTTTAAAATCTTTACTTTTTTATGAAGTAAATTCCCAGGTACTTAACTGATTTAACAGTAATATCGAGCCCTGTTTGCTGCAAATGTTGCTTTTTGTCTTTGGTAAACTCCATTTCAGTCTTGTTCTTATTAATTTAATATCCTGATACCAAACCATAATGCTTATCAATTCTAAAGAATCCCTTGGATGAGTAACTGTAAGTACAACATCATCTGCATACAATTTTTAGTTCTTGATTTGCCAATTTGATTCCTGAAATTTTATTTTCTTGTCATATCTTCCTCGCAAAAGCAACAGAAGGAAGGAGAAGGGAGGAGCCCTGTCTTATTTATTTATTTATTTATTTATTTATTTATTTATTTATTTATCACATTTATCACATTTATAGATTTATCATCTTGTCCTCTTCACTATAATATATTTTGTGATAAAAGTCCATTTAACTTCTTGTTCTTTCCAAATGCTCTGCCCCATGCAAGAAAATCCACACAATTCATCTTCTTCAGTGTTGTGAATATAAAAGGTCATTCCAAAGTGTCAAAGACCTTATCCGCATCAAGAAAAATCATAGCCACTTTCTTGTTTTCCTGATTTATATTATCAATAGCATTCAAAGTATATCTGATACTGTCCCTCATGTACTGTATCTTTATGGGGAAAAAATCTAATCTGATTGGAATATATTAAGTTAGTTAAAAGGTCATTTAATCTTTTTGCAAAAGTTGCTGGAAAGAGTTAATTAATCCACATTTAATACAGAAATAGGTCTATATGCCTCTGAACAAGTTGGGTTGCTCCCCAAGTTGTAAATCATAGAAATAAAAGCTTCTTGTCATGAGGAATAATGTACCTGGCATTGTTGTATCTCATTCATTCCTTGTTTAGTTTAATCTTGTTATTTCTCATTATACTTCTTTCCACCATCCTTCAACTTCCATGGCTGCTCCTTTTTCTGAAGTGCAAATGGCTCACAGGAATAATCCCGTCATAGTTTTCTATGGGGTTTAATATAGGTTTGGGAAGCCAGGGAGGTTACAGAATACTGGAAAAAATATTGGACAAAGAACATTGCCACTGGTATTTTATAAGCTAAGTTATAGTTTAAAGAAATCCATACTCTACCCATGAGAATTCAACTATCATCTTCTCCTTTGGGAAAGATGTTACAACTATTTCTTTTCCGTCAAATAGAATGAGAAGGGTAACCTTCCCCAAAAATTGTATACAACATTAATATAGGCTATTTTGTAAATTAAGAAAAAAAAAAGTTCTACCCTGCAATGGTTGCAAAATACAAACTGCTGCTCTTCACATGGGGATGTAGGTAAAAATCACACCATCAAGTCTACAGAAAATAATTCCAGAAGTTAATCATGCAGTTTTGGATTATGCATTATCAGCTTATGCACGTAGGTTCCATTCAATATGGTATAGCCTTTCTGATATTTGATCAATGTTTGTAATGTCAAACAAAGAGTCCTAGTTTGAAATAATAGGAAAGTATTCCATATATTCCATTGCTAATGATCTTCAATAACTCAGCCCAAAACTATATTATTCAGTAAGCCCAGGGCATTGAACCTAGGGCCTGCAAAACCTAAAGGCCAATGAAAAGAATCATGTTTTCCTTTCTTTGTATGATAAAACATTAACAAAGACATATATATTGAGAGAGAGAGAGAGAGAGAGAGAGAGATCTCAAAAATAGGTGCAGTACATACACAAAGAGGAAGAATCATGTCAATGTCCATCATTTTTTTTACAATGAAGTAAAAGAAATTAATAAAACATTCAGAGAGATGAACTTTTCAATATTTTAATTGCAAAATCAGCAGTAACTTCTTCAAATAATGTTTTTGCACAATCTACAGTATTTCTCAATAAAGAGAGGTACAAGAAAAGGAAAACATTGTTGTCCCATGGTTGATCAGAGACAATTTTTATCTGCTTTAGCTCCAAAAAAGTATGTTCCCCTTCACAATTCATACCTAACATGGCAAGAGACATCCCTAGAGCTTCATATGTATATGGAAAGCTGTTGAACAGGTCAGTAGATACAAGTGATCAACATATCATTACGAAATTTGACAGGAGTAATGTTCTACATACTGTTTTGCTAGGCCTCCCCAAAGATTCAAGACATGTTGATCACCTGTCTACTTATAGAAATCAATTTACCCATAATGCATCCACTAAAGGGCTTGTGAAAGAAATGTGGATAGAGCCTACAAAGAATTTAATCCAACCCTGAATCAGGCATTTTGAGAATATCATCCATTGTCTTACAACCTCTAGGAATTGCTGCTCTATATTATCAGTGGATCAGCTTTTCCAAACCAGGTGTCTTCCAGATGGGCTGGACTACAACTCCTATTAGCCATGCTATGTAGGAAATATGGGGATAATTGTTCATCATATGTAAAGAGTACTAGTTGGGAATGGCTAGGATTTCTAGTCTGGGTCACTTTCACATGTGTTCACCCAGAATTATTTTTATCTACCATAAAATTTACATTGTACTTAAATCTACATTGTATTTTCTCTTAAAATCCTCATTTCTGATATTTGCTGTCAAAATATTTTTTAAAATTTATTTGGAAACTGTCAAAAAGTGTGTCATATATGGGAACTGTGTAAGTTATTCAATAACTAAGAGCTTATCTGCAACCAAGTCTGGAAGGTATGGAGCAAATTAGTTCATAGCAAAGTTTGCAAACAATTATTTGAGCAATCTTGCTTTAGATGTATAAAATGGGGATTTCAAAGGGCCTTTGCAGCAAACTATTTTGCAGTCCAATAAACATGCAATTGTTACTAATTTGTGCAAAACTGAGCTATCTTCCTTGCAGTAGGGGCCCCTTGCAGATATGTCAGTAGTGGGAAATGTGATTTGTAACTGTTGCTAGAAGTGTGTTGTTACTGGAAAATGTGACTCTTCCCAACTAGCTTATATCACTGTTGGTCAGCTTCAATTTTAGCCTCTTACTCGGAGACACTGAAGAATAAGTTGTTTATTTGTAGAGTTGTCTGGTAAAAAACATTTGTATATTTAATCACTTTTGTCATTCCAGCATTCTGTTCCAATAATAGATATGCCCAAAGAACATTGTTAAACAATGTAAATTGTTCATTTTACAATATGATCTTAATATTTTCTAGAGCAATCATTTCACAAATATTTGCTCTATATTTTTAACACATAATGGAATGAATCTATGCACTAAAAAGCATTGTATTATTTATATAATATCAATATTAAAAGAATGGGATTCAGAGAAATACTTAAGATATGCCTTTGAGCTTGGGCATACCTGTGAGATTTTTGATCCTATCATAGCTTCAATAAATTGGTATCTCTATTCTGAAATGAGATCATTATCACCGACACAAGCCTGCTCCCAGATGATTCCTTGGAGCTTTAAAAACCCTTCAGACTTACCTGAAAGTCATTTCTTAGTGGTGGATTTCCCCCACTTGAAATAAATATTATATCAGTGAAGATGCATGTGAACATTGTGATGATTTCTTTAGGGTGATAGTGTCAGGTCCAAGATTCCCTGAGTAGTATCTCCTGTTAAAAGAATCTCAGATTGGAAAGGAAAGCCTTGGAGAGCTGTAGTCAATCAGAGTAGAGGGTACTGGATTATATGGATTAGTCGTCTAAGTCAATTCATATATAATTGAGAAAGGTATGCTAGAAAGTGGACGATGGATCCTACTCTGCTAAATATCCTAAAATGAAAGAGGTCAGCAGTGAGAAGTATATTCAGCCTTGATTGGGTATTTCTGTGGTGTGCAGGCAGTGTGATGAAAATACTCTTGTGAAGTAAACTCTTTAAATCAACTCATTGACAATGCTAACTCAGTGCAACAAGCATGCATAGAAGTGTTCTTCATTATCATGTATTGCAACCTTTGCAAAGTTTTAGAGATCTTAAGGCAAGAGCCAGTTATCTTAAAATGACACATCTTGCAAAACTTTTAATTTATCTGCATCAAAACCTTTTCTAAAAAACAGCAATATTTTAAGACATTATAGTAAAGTACAACAATGCTACTAAATTCCTTAATGGGTCATATCCCCTTACCAAATTACTTCCCAAATAGACTTATAGATTTTAAATAGACTTTTATTCTAGACCAGCAGATGAACAGAGGCTTTTTGTTTCTGTATTTTAGGTATGACAACAAATTCTTCTAAAAAATGTAGAGATAAATATTTTCCATGGTATGTGTATGTCAGTTATATGTATGTCATATACATACACTCATATTTTTTAAAGAACCATGGAATTTTTGTGGCATCAAAATTGCTATAAAAAGTAATTTTCTATATGCTTATATATTTTGGAGGGCAAACATAAGTTTTCTAGCCATTTCTTAGGTATCTGCATGCAAATAGAAATATTTGCTAATATTGAGATGAAACTCAATTTAATTCCATTAGGATTTTCACTCAGCTCTAAAGACAGCTATCTGAAATTTGTCTTCCATTTTGAGCAAACACATCCATACTTCTTCTGTGTCATAATCCCCAGCACCATTAACCTGCATTGCTATTTAAATCCTGTTGGCTATGGTTTCTCACATGTTAGTGATACCAGGATGTTAAATCTGATCTGATACTGGATTATCGCTGACAACATCACGCAGGCCACATCTGTCATACTAAATAACAGTCTTGATAAAAAGGACATTGAGCTTCTGGGGGGCTTATATATTCAGAGGCTGTGGCACCTCAGTAGTGCCATCAAAGTCCACCTATCAGTGATATAAGAAAACAGAGATAGCAGACATGATGATCAGGAGTGACTGGAAGAGAATGGGTTCGTGCTGAGCTGTACCTGAATATGGGTGAAGTTTAGCTTTGACTTGTAAAGTGATTTAGGGTCAAACTCATAAGTGAGAAGATTAATTTCCTGACCAGGAATAAAACTAGATGATGCAATCAGAAGCATCTCATTTATGAGTAATACAAGTATGCGGTTTTTTTAATAATACAGTTTGTACTGGTTGCATTATAAGCCTTCCTGCAAACCAGCAATAGACTATGGAGGTTGTAAGGAAAGAAAATGGTTCTTAAAAGACTGAGAAACTCAAAAAAAATCAGGAAGAGTTTATCGGCAATTAGTGGAGAAAGATAGAGACAACAAACAAGGGAAGTAATAGAGAAACACTTCTGACAGAACTAAAAACATGTTCACGTTTATCACAGTATATTGGAGGACAATTCAGTACTACCACAAAGATTCGGTTCTTAGAAAAGGGCTGGCGAGCAATACGAGCAATCAGCAGCCCTTTCAGGTGCTGGATATCATCATAACTTTTTATATGATGGCACAGGCACCCACCAAACCAGGAAAGCATTTTTTAAAAAGCAATCTCATGAGATCACCAAACCTTGCACAATTTCAGCATTCTCATCCTGAAAGAACACTGCTCGATATGAGTCACGATTGCTGAGATTTGGGGCAATCCTATTGTGGTAGTGGAGTTCCAAAAATGCCCCTGAAGGTATTGCAAATGATAAGCCACCTGCAATGCTGGGCAGCTGATCTCGGAGCTGAACGTCTGTAGGTTTAAATCCTTTCCACTTTCAACTTTTTGCCAGCCATTGTAGATAATCAAATTGGTGTACTTTCATCTACAAATCCATTGTATGAAAGGGGTCCTAATTAAAGAAGTGAGACCTTTTTTATAAGGCAAGATGTAGACATAGGTGGCTGCATCTAGATTAGAACCACTGCAGAAGGCTTAGAGTTGTCCTCACTTGTATATCACTTGCATATAACAAATGTGAACTTACGTGGAAAGAGAAGAGGCACAATTCTAGGTTCCATCCTTTAGATCAAGGGTTTCAAATCATCACAAGAGTTGTCTGAGGACTAATTCATTAGCCTGAGGGCTACAGTGCTGAAGACTTTTCATATATCGATCAAAGAGTCACTAGTGAGTCGAAAATGAAGAGTATCACAGCATGCCATTTGACGTGTTTATTAATTTTAAAAATTCTACTGTGAGACGGCTCTTTTTTTGCATTTCACTTTGACCATTTGTCTTACAGCATTTTTCATTAACCAGGATACCAGCATAAAACCCTTAAACCTAATCATCTGAAACTTGGCAGAATGTATCCCCTCAGAAGAGTCAACTGTGCTTAAACATCATTTTCAATTCTGCCAAAAAATAAAACGTTATTGGCAACTCTCTCTAAAGGGAAAAAAAAGCATGTTTTGTCTTCAGTTTGGCATGTGTCATAATCTCATGAGAGGCTATAATTCTGCAAATTTAGTTCAATTTCAGATTACTTTTAATGGAATATGGGCTAAAATTGATTAAATAGATATAGTCTCACACGGGAGAAGAAAAGCAATTGCCATTTGTTGTTTTTTAATCATAATTAATGGGAAAGCATGGAGGTTTTGGGGGGTTGAATCAAGTTAAGATTTGAGTCTAAGCCTCACTTACCATGTTTGTCACAGGTGGGGCAGAAACCAGAATCAGCCCCTTTGCGATGGGGGTCAATGTTTAAATCAGTGTTTCTCAACCTTGGTAATTTTAAGATATATGGGCTTCAGCTCCCAGAATTGCTTGCTGGCTTGGAATTCTGGGAGTTGAAGTCCACATATCTTAAAGTTGCCAAGGTTGAGAAACACTGTATACCCTTAGATATACAGAAATATATGGGGGTTTTAAATAATTTTTCTCAATCACAGAGGCATTCAGGCATGACTAAACATAGACTTACCCTGTATCTGGAAAAGTCTGCTGTGATCTGGGATTTTAAGTGCCCAAGGTGTTCACGGGGAGGGACTTCAACATCAAGCTGATCCCATGATCAGTTCAGATAATTTAGGCATTTCCCTAAACCAGCAGAGAGCAGGTAGAAGTGGGCTGTGGGCAAAAACAACAGGGGGCCTCTCAGTGAAGTGAGTCATAAATGCCCTGATGCAGATTCCCTGCATCTCAGTCTGAGGGCAGAAAAGGAAGGAGGCCTGTTTGCCTCTTTTCCTGAAAGAAGCTGTGCCACACTGTGGCTGGTTAGCAATGGAGTTCCCCAGATGTACAATTCTGTACATTTACATCTTCCTTTAATATGGGTATGGAGTCAGAGGCAGCTCAGGAGTCCATGTTCATCATGGCAACCATTGACCTGACCCAGATTACTAAAGGCCTGGCTCACAGCAGTGGTCACACATTAGACCTGTGACGATATGATCTGGAGTTGGGGAATGCTAACTATAATCCCTTGTCATGGTCAAAGCACTATCTGTTAATCTTAAGTCCTCTGTATCCATTCCTCACAGCAGAAAGGTAGAGCCCATTTGAACAGTGTGCCCAGGCACTTGACAGACAGACTTGAGTTTCAGAGAGAATTTGGGGGGTTTTGAGGCTCTGAGGCAAGGTTCTTTTGAGGCCATAGTCACTGCCTGGAATGAGGGAGTAATGATGGTCATAGATCAGATTGCTCCTGCATGGACTCCCTCATCTCCCCTTGGTTCTCTGAGGGACAATGGGAGATGAAGTGGCAAAAGGGAAGCCTAGAGAGCTGGTGGAGGAGGATGAACCAAATCTGACTGGACACAGGTAAAATCTTTTATTAAGGTTTACTGTGGGGCAATAATTGAAACAAAACATGGTTACTTTTCTGCTCTTATCTCATCTCCAGATAATCAGCTGGCAGCCCTATTTAAGGTGATTCAATCCCTCCTGGGAAGGGAGGGGCCAGGGGAACATCTGCCACACCTCTGTGAAGAATATTGCTGGCATCTGTTGCATAAAGTTGTTTGTATCCATTTAGAGTTGGCCCATGCAGGTTCTTTGGAGTGGACTGAGGCACAGACTGGCTTGGTTAGCTAGGAATAGTTCACACTGGTTAGTCCCAAGGAAGTGGACAGGGTCTGTGGGTACAGCCACCTATATATTACAGCCATGTCCCTCCTGGTTGGTCAAAGCCATCCAGGAGAAAACATGTGGTTAGATCCAGTCAGTGGTGAAGCCATCCTTCAGGGAGTGGGTAGCTTCTGCTAGCTCTTAAAGAAGTGATGTTCCATCTCATCCTCAAGAAACCATTGCTGGATCCCACAGCGCCAGACAATTTTTGTTCAGTCTCTGTCAGCCCCACTAGATAAACCAGACCAGGAAATCAACACTACAGGAAGGCTAAAACTACTTTAATTGAGATTAGCTATAATAACAGAATCTTGCAAGTCTAATTGTGCTGTATTGTTCCTCCTCCTTATAGTTCAGTGAATTAGGGAGGTGTCTGCCTGAATTGTTTCTGAAAATTATCTCATTCTGGACTTTAAAAATGTTTTAGCCCCTTTTGCATAGGCATCAGTTCCTCCATATCTCTGACAAGGTCATTTTCCTTAGCCTCTACAGAGACTAAAACCTTCCTTTTTGAGGGAAGGTTGTTGAGAAGGTGGTCAGTTTGCAAATTGAGAGGGCCCTGGAAGAGATACTGTAGGTATCTGCGTCCTTTTCAATTGGATTTCAGACTGGGATACAGTACTGAGATGGTTTTGACTGCAGTTGTTAATGTTCTCTGGGGGAAGCAAGATGGAGGTAGTGCATCCATCCTGGCCCTCCTTGATCTCTCAGCAGCCTTCAACACATAATATTCTTCTGGACCACTCCAGGGGTTAGTAGTGGGAGGTGGTAGTTCTCTTCCTCCTTCAAGGCCAGTTCCAATCAGTGTTGGCAGGAGGAGATTTACCCTGGACCTGTACTTTGTCAGGTCCCTTAGGTTTCTACACTTTCTCCATGTCACAGCTAAAGCAGCAGACTCCAAAATTCAGGCAGATCAGGCCATGCTAATCACTATAGAGTCAGTCTTCTCTTCTACCAGCCTTGAAGTGCAGGCATCAGGAGACAGGCAGGCACACCTCCCCCCTCTCCCCCAGCTTCAGCTTAAAGACACTGCGCCCTGCAAAAGTGAGTGCCAGGGATATATCATATTAATACAGTTGTGGTTTAGTCTTGTGTTATATTGTGTTGGGGTTTTGATATGGTTTGGTTCTTTTGCTTTGTGTTTTTAATCCTATGTCCACCACCTAGATTTGGTATTCATGACAGGGAGGGGGGATATAAATCGTATAAGCAAATAAATAACTACTCTGTTGTTTCTGATTATTATGATCTCTACACAAGCTCAGTCCTTGTGTGTTTTATGCAAATTACCACCTCTTTACATCAGAGTTCCTTCTATATTAGTATCAGATCTATTATCTTGTGAACTGCTCCAAGCTTTATATTCTCTACATTTTTCTACTGGAGGTTCTTTCCAATGCCGTCTGTCTCTTGAACAGCTCTGTATTTTTATATCCTTTGCTACTGAATGTTTTTACATGTGTCTACTTAAAAGGGAATATTCATATTTTCTCTTTTCCTGTCCTTTTTAAATAAAGTTTGATTTTATTTATCTCTTGTGAGAATGGTCTAGCTCAGGGTTCCTCAACCTTGGCCACTTGAAGATGTGTGGACTTCAACTCCCAGAATTCTGGGAGTCCACACATCTTCAAGTGGTCAAGGTTGAGGAACACTGGTCTAGCTGACCTCTGACAGCACAGAGGCTGACTTCACTAGTCAAGCATCTCAACACTAAAGGGCCAGGAGGGAGCCAAACAGTATTTCCTTCTAGCCTTTTCACCCACTTTTGCTTGTTAATACAAAAAAGGGGGGCATCTCATTCACATGGTGTGGTGATTGATTCATTGATCGATTTATTGATTTAGAGGCTGTCGCAATCTGTAAAGACTCTGGGCAGCGAACAACAATTTGATATATAATATTAAAACAAATAATAATAGCAACAACTACTACTACTACCTATGATGGTTCACCAAACAACTCTAAGGGCTAAAAGATCATTTTTGAGAAGGTATATTAACTGGTCCATTCCTCATTCTTACAAAGAGGGAGGACTCTCAACAAGCCCTCTCTAGAAGTCTATGCCAGATGGGCAGATTCTGTTCTGGCAAGTTGTTGCCCGATGTAACCTAGATATGATATAAAATGTATGGCCTGACAGGTGAGCATTATTGCATTTGCCAGCCCAGTGAGAAGGCGGCATGCAGGAGGAAGTTCAGAGATGTTGAACTGATGAATGTTAACATGAAGAATTGGTCCCCTTGTGGAGCTCATGGTTCTAGTGGTACCAAGAAGAAAGTGTCTGCATCCCCATTTGGACTAAATTTCTTCCCCATTTAAACGATTATTTTTTCTCTGCATCTTTGGCTGTTTGTTCACCCACCCCCTTCCACAGAAATATTTATACAATAATATGATCACTTTATGGAATTCACAGATTTCCTTGTTCAGAATGGAATTTTGCAGATGTCTAGCAGAACAAGCAAGAGGAAGCCTTTGTTTGTAAAGACTTCCGTGCATATTTGCTGAACAACTCAACCGTTCTAAGAAGATTCACTCTAACGAAAAGCAGGAAGAGTGGAGAGGGCTTTTTTTAAAAAAAAAATTAGCTTATTTTGCAGTATTTTCTACCATGCTTTAGCCCATCACTTGTATCAAAAATTATAATGACATGTTACAATGTGCTCTGTTTTTGTCTAACATCATTCTTGCCCTAAGGTTTTTCAGCTCCTTATCCACCTTCATGAGCTACTTAAGGGCTGCATTTGTTATTTTTTATACTCATCAAATAGTTCTTTTAAAAACCAAAAAACATAATAATGTATGCAACTGAAAGCAAGAAATAGTAAAATCCAGCTAAAGGTATAGGATGATGTTACTGTGGCCAAATGACTAAACTTTTATGCAGGTTAATATGCAAATGGGTCCTCCTTTGTGGACCTTGAGATTCAGTCACACTACTAGATGTCTTCTAAATTCAGTAAAGGAGTAGAGCTCACACAGACCAGACTGCAAGAACTTGTATATTCTCCAAACATTTATTGAGTTGTAAAGCCAGGCCTTCTGCCTGTGATGACTTGATGTTCATCATTTGCTGTCTATAAGGCTCCAAAGACATTGGGCAGGTGATAATTTGATTCCTCATAAGACTTTGAGGATGATCAGACAAGAAGTATGATGCAATCTGTGTGGGAATCAAGAAAATTGCCTTCTATTTATAGCATATTTCCTAGATTAAATATAAATGTTCCAAGCCATATGGCTATATAAATTCTTCCTCCTCCTCCTCCTCCTCCTCCTCCTCCTCTTCTTCTTCCTCTTCTTCTTCCTCCTCCTCCTCCTTCTCCTCTTCTTCTTCCTCTTCTTCCTCCTCCTCCTCCTTCTCCTCTTCTTCTTCCTCTTCTTCCTCCTCGCCCTCGTCCTCCTCCTCCTCCTCTTCTTCTTCTTCTTCTTCTTCTTCTTCTTCTTCTTCTTCTTCTTCTTCTTCTTCTTCTTCTTCTTCTTCATCAATATGTAATCGTCTTTATTTTTGTTTCAGTTTCCATCCTATTTTCTCCTGTCAGGTTTCTCTCCCTCCCTCCCTCCCTCCCTCCCTCTCTCTCTCATAAGATATAGTTAGTATGATTTTGGACATTATGCTATTCTAAAGATATGTAGAAAGCAGCCATAGAGTGACTTATTATTTCATGGAATGTATAATTGATCATCTGCCATAGTTTCTAGTTGACTTATATACAAGGAAGAGATTCATTAATGATTAATTCAGGTTTAACAGATAAATTTAAAAGTAACTGATTTTGAATTAAAATTGCATAATTTCACTTTTTTTATAGTCAGATAGCATATAAATTTAATATATTATTATTGTTGTTCAGAATTATATATTTTTGTCCTGATGAGGTGTGTTGCATTGCATTCTTTTGCTGCTAGAAAAATATTAAAACATTACGTCAAATGTTTAGTGAAAGAAGTGAAGACACAGCCAACTAAAAGTACAGAGGTTTTATATTTACTCCATGTATGTATTTGTTGCAGTTGTACCGTAAGTTCTTCCATCATATGGCCAGGAGCTGACTATGAAACAGATCATGAACTACTTCTGTGCAAGTCTGAAGTCAAGCTAAAGCAGGACAGCAAAGCCAACCAGTTAGCATGAAATGATCTTGATTATATACTCACCGTTTTCAACAACCAGGAATTGCTTTGACATCCTGAACCTTATTGACAGGGAACCAGAAGAACCAAGGAATGAAATTAAAGAAGCTGATAAGGATAAATGTAAAAAGAGACTGCCAAAGACCAAGAAACAGAAGAAAGAAAAGTGGATATGAGAACAGATAGTGGAAATTAACATGAGAAGCCAAAGTCAAGAAAGACAAAGATCTCAGGAAAAAAGAAAGAGCTTCAGAGAGCTGCTAGAAGAGACAAGAAATATTATGGTGACTTCTGTGTAGACACTGAAAATGGAAGCGCACACAGGAAAAGCAAGGGAAGTCTTCCAAAAGATCTCCAAATTCAGAAGGAGATACCAGCCTTCAACTGGTGTCCTAAAGGATGTCAATAGGCAGATAGTAACTGATTCATTTAGAAGATCAACAAATATGAAAAATGTATAATACTGAATCTAATACAAGAAGATAGCTAGATCAGCACTCCAGTTATTACTGAGTCAGAAGGCTATAAGAATTGGTGAAATATCTACAGAAGTATGGCAAGCCACAGAAGAATCAGTAAAGGTTCTAACCAAACTATGCCAACTAATCTGGAGAACGATAGAGATTTGAAGAGGTCAATCTACATACCAATACCAAAGAAAGGAGACTTAACAGAGTATGCAAACTATCCTCAATTCTACATGCTAACAATACATCAGATCATCCAGTGCAAATTAGAGCCCTACATGAAAAGAATATACCTGATGTTCAAACTGGTTTTATAAAAGGCTGAGAAACAAGAGACAGTACTGCTGATGCACACTTAATAATTGAGAAAACCAAAAAATACCAAAATTAGGTCAATATGTGCTTCAGCTATAAAATGGCTTTTGATTGTGTCAACCATGTTAAGATGTGGAATGTCCCTAGGAAAATGGGAATACCAAAACATCTTATTGTTCTTATGCAAAACCTACCCACAGGACAGAAAGCCACAGTCCAGACAGAACATGGTGAAATAAACTGGCCCCAGGTCAGGAAAGGAGTGAGACAAGGCTGTATACTCTCTCCTTATTTATTCAGCCTTCACGCTGAATAAATACTGAAGGAGGCTGGATTGGAAATGCATTAGCATAGTTTAAAATTGGAGGAAGAAACAACAATAGTCTGTGCTATGCTGATGATGTTCCTCCCATAGCTGAAAATGCAAGTGTTTGCAAGCTCTAGTAATGAAAGTCAAAGAGCACAGTGAAAAAATGGGACGAAGACTAAATAAAAACACAATCAAACTAGCAACAACAGGTACACCCACCAGCTTAGAAGTGACAGTGAATATACTGAAGTGGTGAATAGTTTCTGTCTTTAGGATCAACTATCAACAGGCTTTGGAAAAGATATTCAGATGCCATGACCTGCCTAAACCTACACAGATCAGGATCTGCAAGCAGTGGTTTTCCCTCTAAGGAACCAAAAGTTGGACTTTGAAGAAGCAGGATAGAAACAATATTTATGCTTTTAAATTTTAGTGTTGATGCTGAAGAAAGCTCCTGACAATACCGTGGATAGTAAAGTAAACAAACAAATAGATCATCGAACAAGTCAGAGTTCTCGCTTGAGGCACAAATGACCAGGCTCAAATTGTCATATTTTGGACACATTATGCAGACCTAGCTCTTTTTTAAAATAATATCTGTATTAAAGTTTATATATATATATATATATATATATATATATATATATATATACACACACACATACACACATACACACATACACACATACACACATACACACACACACACACACACACACATACACATACAAACTAATACAGAGCTTAAAAACCTGCAGAAAGAAAGAAAGAAAGAAAGAAAGAAAGAAAGAAAGAAAGAAAGAAAGAAAGAAAGAAAGATGACTTCCCTCTCCCTCCAAACAAGTATATGCATTAATAGTAACTTAACACCTTCTCTAATATTCCTAAAAAAAAGCCCTCTTCATCCCTAAACAATAACCAAATTATGAAAATATATTAAGCAATCAATCTAATCAGCAAAAGCATTAAGAATACCAGTGATAATAAACTATATATTTTAAACTTAAACAAATAAGTCTATTTTGCATGTTAACTTCTGAATTTTTTCTAAAAAGTAAAGCCTAAATGATCTCTCTCCTTAAGCATACAAAAGGCCATAGTAATAACGTATGTATTTAACCTAAACCAAATAAATCACTTTTACAGGTATAAATTATTGTCTTACAGTCCTGGTCAGAAAAAGAAAATTCAGTATTAACAATCCAAAATCAAAACGTAGATAATTTAACCTTGATCTGATAAATCCACTTTAAATTCCTTTCCCTTCTTTCTGAAAGGCTCAATCTTCAATCTCTTCTCCAAATAAAACCCCAGATAGTAATCTCTTATTATTCTCTCCCTGTCTATTTTCAGAAAAGGTTTCAGAGATTTGGTGTTTCCCTTCTGTAGGTCCAAAATAGAATAGCTCTCTTCTGATCCATTACTTCTTTCTCCATATCATTCTCATAATCAAGCAACTTTGAGTCTGTCTCCAGATCCACAGCATCTTTTACCATATCTTCCATGTTTCTCTTATAATCTGGCATTTCTTTAAAGTCCATTTTGAAGTCTTTATTCAAGTCATCCTCAACTTCTATTTGATCCAATAAGATCTTTTCTTCTTCTACAACCTCTGTTAGTCACAATTTTCAAAATAGTTCCTGGACACACTGATTCCAAACAACTAAAAATTCTCTGAAAGAAGGATACTCCTCCATAAACTATACAGTATATATTGTACCTGGACATTAAGATTATATGTAGCAATAAAATACAAGCACTAACTGCAATTCTCCAAATCCATTTAGAATGAAGACTTGCTGGCCTAATTAACTCATTAGAAGATATAAATAAAAATATTCATTATTATAATGGGCTGTGCAACTAACCTTAGAGACAGGAGGAAGAGCTGCAGCATAGTCAATGGTCCGGTAAGAGAAATCTGAGTCCAAAGCAGGAATGGGGGCGGAGAAACCATCTGAGAATTGACACACACACACCCCAGTTGTCTGAAACATAAAGGAAGGGAAAGGGGAGAAGCGCTTTCAGACTTGCAAGATTCTGTTACTGTAACCTTACAATAAAGGTAGTATTAGGATTCTTGGTTTCGGTTTCCTGGTCTGGACTACCTTGAAGAACTGACAATGATTCTGGTGTGCTGTGATATCTTGTTTTTCAACTTTTTTTCTACCAGCACATGTAAACTCTGGAAAGGCAAACAATATTATTGATAACAGATGTCTATTAACTCCTCCATTGCTAGTTATGGTTCCACAAGCTTTTTAATCAAGCCACAAATTATGTTACATTTAATATTTATTCAATTATTTTTCCAAGGCAAAGGTGGGCTTGTTATTAATTGAATTGTTCTTCTTGTTTTTGTAAAAGATAATGGGTACTCTATTTTGCTGATCTATGTTTTTGTCTCACAGATTATCAATGTGTACTCAGAACTAATTAATTACCAGGCAGTGTGTTAATTCATTAACTCCGGTTAACATTTTATCATGCGTTATCATCTGTAGCAGCTGTGCTAGTGCATAAAGATGTTCCAAACTACGGTATTTGCCTTATCCTCTTTTTTAAACAATGTCCACTTTATAACTGTATCATTTCTTCTTAGCTTAACTATATTCTGTGAAATCAATTCACTGCCACAGTGCTATTTTTGTACTTTAGATTTAATCTTGGATAACTAGGAAGTATTGATTAGGAGTAGCACATTAGAATATAATGCAAAGAATTAATTGCTTTGGATGGAATATATAGACCTCCTAATAGCTTTATTTTTTTTTCTATGACTTATTTCATGTGTACATCTTTATGATTCACTGGCTAATGGCAGTTTGATGGGATAGGGAAAAGGAAAGGGCAGTAGGATGAGGAGTTATAGTGCTTTTTCCTAACTCCAGTGCTTTGTTTTTCCTTCCACCACTGAGGCCACTGTAGATCAAGAGCTATGTACTTTTCTAAACCCAGGCTATTAGGAACTGCTCCCACATCACCCTTGTCCTTTCCCTGAGACAGACTTCAAAGCTTCTTCTATGGTATTGAGATACCCCAAGAGATGTGATGACCAGTAATTAGACAGAAGTCTTCATGTCATATTGCTTCTGAAATATTGCCATTAAGAAGCTTTCCTACCTTCCCACTGTGATATCCCTTAGTGCCAAGCAAAGACAATTTGATGTTCCTAAGCTTTTTTAATTTCCTATATTTTAAACCTATATTGTTTTACTGTCATTAAGATAGGTTGAGGGGTGGGGTATGGGGATATGTGCATGAACTCATGCGTGCTTTTTGAGCTCTGTTTATTCTTGTGTATTTTATTATTCTTTTAAGGTAATCGTTTTTGTGTTGTATTCATGTACACCCTAGAAATATTTATATGTACATTTATTATAGGCTGGATCCAGTGTACATCAGCTCTGCCAGATAACAAAAATAATCAGCCCATTCTTTATTTGCAGTGAAAAAGATGTGCAAATAATTAAAATCTATTTTTATATATTAAATTACAATTTACATAAATTAGATACAGAGGGAGAGATAATAGGAAAGGATATATATCCATAAATTTCAGTATGCCCCATATTGAATGGTCTTCAGGGAAGAGGGAAGAAATCACTCTTTTAGAAGGAGATATCAGAATTTTTTTTACAACCCTTGACTTCCAGGGGGAGCTGGAAGCCTTTTGCTCCTTCTCTATGGGGTCTGTGTTAGTGATGATAGTTAAGTCATCCAGTCAAAGAACTGGTAGGCAGGTTTTGCCTCTTTTACAATATTATTCTTAAATATTGTGCATTGCTTTCCTCTATAGGAATTAATAATAGCCATTCATTCAATGTGTTCCCTGTTTTGAGTGTCCCCAATCACAGCTTGTTCCATAGAATCATGCCATCTCTTTATTTATAGCCTGCCCCCTGTTACATGTCATAGTTATACTACCGCAACCTTGCCCAGCCTGACAGCCTCCAATGTGCTTTTGGACAGCAATTGTGATCATTCATAGCAACTATATTTGCTGAGGATGATGGAAGGTTACCAGACTGAATAAGGCTTTGGCTACCATTAAGGGACATGACACTTTTCAGCATCACATAAGAAGACACCTATTACTCCAAAAAAACTTGCAGTTTATAGAGAAATCTTCACAATCTGGAGAAAACATGGCATGAGGGAAATGCAATAAGCACAAACTGTAATGTATATTTTTGATATTGTTTATTTGGTGATGATGAGCCCAGATTATTTTTTTATCTCATAGCCAAAAGAGTTGGTACTTTTTTTCCTGTCTCAATTGCTCATATAATGGACAGCAACTAACCTTTGTTTTTTAGATTTTTGAATTTCTAAATTATTTGTACTTTGTCAATCAGTTCCATATCAGGATATGTCTATGAAAATTATACTTTCATTTATTCTCAGTTCTACTTTCAAGCACTGAGAATAAACATAAGTCTGAATGTTTGACCTTTGCTATGAATGACTCTTCTTCCTCCCTCCTCCACTAATTCTAACATATTAACCCAAAGAACCTGAATATACATCTCATTTCTGAGTAACGTTAGTTCCCCAACTGTAATGTTAGTTCCCCAACTTTCCTGGATCAGGATGCCCTTCGAACAGTCATTCATGCCCTTGTTATCTCCTATAGACTACTGCAATACACTCTACACAGGGCTACCCTTGAAGAGTATCCAGAAGCTACAGCTGGTCCAGAATGCAGCTGTGCGGGCTATTTTTGGAGCCCCAAGAAGGGCCCACATAACGCCGTTGCTCCATGAGCTGCATTGGGTACCAGTCTGCTTCTGGGTCCAATTCAAGGTGTTGGTTATCACCTTTAAAGCCCTACATGGCATGGGACCAGGTTACCTAAGGGACCCCCTCTTCCCCATGACTTCAACCCGTCCCACTCAATCACACAGAGAGGACATGCTTTGGACCCCCGCAGTAAAAGAACTTCAATTAGCAGGGTCCAGAAGGTGGGCCTTCTCTTTGGTAGCCCCTGCTCTCTGGAATATTCTGCCCCCAGAGGTGAGATTGGCCCCCTCACTCCTGGCCTTCCGGAGGGCTTTAAAGACCTGGCTCTGCCACTTGGCCTGGGGTGGGGAAGGAATACTTCAAGCGTGGAGTTGGCTAGCCCCATAGATGCTTGCTGTCTTCAGCCCCAGATCCTTCATCATTTTCTTGGACTCTTTTTCTCTTTTTTAGTAATGTTTTTAAATTTTTAAGTTTTATGTATTTATATGTATTTATGGTTTTAATGTTTTGTGGGAACCACCCAAAGTCCCCCACTGGGGGGAGATGAGCGGGGAGAAATTTAGTAAATAAATAAATAATATTACTTACCATATGTCAGGTTGTGTCATAAGAATCTGTGGAATGTGGAACAGGAAACAGTTTGTCAACTAAAGGAAATGCCATAAAGCTGCTGTTGCTGCTGATAACAATAACAACAACAACAGCCAAAATTACAATATTTAAACTTGCTGGTCCTTTTGTACCACATGATCACAAACATCCTAAAGTAAATTCATTAAATAACTCCTCATGACTACTATGCACCAATTATATTTCATTTCTTTTTGCAGCTCCATTCTGATATGGACAGAGGAGATGGATCGATCAAATATATTCTCTCAGGAGAAGGAGCAGGAATTGTTTTTACTATTGATGACACTACTGGAGATATCCATGCCATTCAGAGACTAGATCGAGAAGAAAGGTCTCAGTATACCTTAAGGGCCCAAGCCTTGGACAGACGAACAGGCAGACCAATGGAACCAGAATCTGAATTTATCATCAAAATCCAAGATATCAATGATAATGAACCCAAATTCCTAGATGGACCATATGTTGCTTCAGTTCCAGAAATGTCACCAGTGGGTAAGGAGAACTTAAAGAACTTATTTTTGGTGTGTGTGAAACCATGCAGTAAATACACTTGATAAATATTTGCTCTTTATTCCGTCTCTTTGACAGAAACAATTGGGTTTGTTTGTTTGTCTTATATCTCAGCTTTCATTTAAGGGCTTGAGACATCATACATAATGTTTCCTCCTCTTATTTTTCCCAAAAATAACAACTCTTTGAGGTAGGTTGAACTGAGAGCGACTGACCCAAAGTCACCCAGTGAGCTGTTGCAGCTGAGGGTGGACTAGATCCTGGATCTCCCCACATCTAGTCCAACACCTTAGACACAACACAACCATGCAGAAAGAAGAATAAAAATTAGATGTACAATTTAGAGTGTAATTTCAGGGAAGTCAGAGCACAAGCAGGGAAGAAGAATGGTAGTTATAAAGACTGGTTCTTGTGGAGCAAGTCTAGTTTTTGTGAATGATCCTCAAGATCTGCTGAAATTCTCCTGCCAGGATGATTGGGGGAGAAAGATCATACTGTGTAGCATTAAGTTCAGATCATCTCCAGAAATAAGAATTCTGTATTATCTTTAGGAAAGTCATCCTGCTATATGAATATAGTCAGTGGCCTCTTCATTTTCATTACACTTTGCATCAATTAGGGTACACTTTTCATCAGCTGACAAAACAGAAACCCTAATGGAGCCATGAGTGATGGTGTTAGTGATAGTACACTGTTTTGCTTCTAGGATTAGAAATCGTGCAGATATACACATAGTTGTAAAAAGATTTCTGAAGATTCACTCCACTTTTTCTTTTTCTTATAAAATAATGAGTATGCAGTATTTTAAATATGCATTTTAAAGCAATAAAACATACAAGATAGAAAGGAGGAGGCAAAAGAATACCAAGTAAAGACCCACATAACTCTTAACAGAGCACCAACAAGGTGTCGTTTCACTGCAGATTGCTTTCTGATGTGTAATGAATTTATACCATCATTCTCATTAGTGCTAATGACTCTTGAGTGCAATTTTCTTAAGAATCAAAAAGAGAATCTTCTCATGAGCAAAGGTTACAATTCACTGATCCTTGTTAGATCTGTGTCCTCTCTCCCCACTACAAATCTAATAAGGCTCTGCACTGTTTTTGTCAGGCACCTCTGTTATCCAAGTGACAGCAACAGATGCTGATGATCCTACCTATGGGAACAGTGCCAGAGTAGTCTACAGTGTTCTCCAAGGACAGCCATATTTCTCTGTGGACTCCAGAACAGGTAATTTCATCCAAAATCATCCCCAAATGTGACATTTCCCCTTAGCTGTCATGGCGTATTCAGCCTGGGCTTCATCAGCAAAAACCAAATGGTCAGTAACCATGTGCCCCATCGTTTTTTACTAAAGCACCAAGCACTAAAGCATTGAACACACCAGTGAGAAATAACAGGACTGGTTTGGCGAAAAGGGCAGATGAATACAGCACTATTAATTTGAGTAAATGCTGTATCAAACTCTAATAGAACTCCTGCAAAGTATGCAAGGAAATCAAGGTTAAACGAAGCACATACAAAACATGTGATTGGTATAAAAATACAATTTTCCCACTAGAAGCAGTGGCTTATTATGTCTTTCAAGGTCAGTGGAGAGAGGCAGGTGGCAGGCAAAGATCTGATTATACAGATGAACAGCAGTATAATACTGCTGAGTATTAATGCTACTACTACACTACTAATATCTAAAAGAATAAAACATTAAAGAACTCATACCTTAGTCACCTCTGGGCTGGATGATTGTAATGCACTGTACATGGGGCTGCCCTTCAAGAGCCTTCAGAAGCTGCAGCTGGTCCAAAATGCAGTAGTGTGGGTGGTTTGGGGCATTTCATGTTATGTCCACATGATGCCTCTGCTCCGCAAGCTGTATTGGCTTCCAGATGTTATTCAGGGCACTAGTTGTCACCTATAAAGCCCTACATGGCATTGGGCCAGGATACTTGTGGGACAGTCTCATTCATTTCTCCTCACCCCACCAAAACCGGCAGGATTGTAATGGTCCAGGCCCCTTCCATCAAGAAATGTCAGCTTGTGGGACCTAGGTGTTGTGTCTTCTCTCCTACAGCAGCTGCCTTATGGAACAGCACTTTCCCCCCACCCCTAAGAGATCAGTCTGTCCTTGATCCTTCTGGTCTTTTGTAGGGCATTAAAGACCTGAATGTTTCCTCAGGCACTGGGGCTGAGCAATTAAACCAGTCCTTTTGGTAGATTTGTTGTTTGACTTGTATGGATTAATATTGGATTTTTAGGCCCAGACATATCTTATGTTTTATGTTATGTTACTGTCTGTTGTTATGTTATTACTGTTGTTGTTATAGGTTTCTATTTTTTCTTTATTTAATCCTGTGTGCCACCCAGACTCACTGGTGTAAAATGGGCAGCTACCTAAATTGTTAAATAAAATAAAATAAAAATAGTGGTGAATTTGAAAACCTATATTTAAATCCTGTTCAGCCATGAAACAGCCAGGAGATCTTATGGATTTCTGACTGCTGTTCTATACACAAGGGCAACATTATTCAGTAAAGGTAGCAGTTGATCTTTGGCAGGATTTATCAGAAAAACCATGCTGCCCCCTCATGTTCTCTTTCAGTAAATTGATTTCCATAACCCCAGATGCTAATTAGAGATGGGAAAATCTTGTCTTTATTTCTATGAATATTACCGTCTTCTTGTATTCTCAAGAGTAGAGATGCTGTTCTATTGTGCAGATCCAAGTTCCGTTGCACATGAGATACTTATTAATTGCAATTGGCCTAATTGCTCATCAGGTTCCAGGGGGGAAGTGTTGGCATATCTTTAAGCAGTGTGGGAGCATCATAATAAAGTTCTGAAGCATTGTTTGTGTAACAGCCTGAACACCCAGTCAAAATGTCTTAAATGGATCCGACAATGACATATTGACTTCCTTACAGCATCAAATATGCATGCTGTTAAGATCAGAAAGGTAATGTTTATTTAAAAAGAAATTGCATTATAACTAATTAAATAACAAGTATTTTATTCAAATCATTATGAATTAAATGCATATGCATATTGGATCTCTGAGTAGATAAGAAAAAAGTATGAGATATTTCAAATAGTAATTACCATTTAATGGTAACTGGAAAGCTTGTTTTTAATGTTTCTTTTACATTTCCTAGTAAAAAACTAAATTCTTCTTCAAAAATAAATAGGGTTTCCTACTAGAATCTCAATAAGAAGAGAGATTCACTATCTTCCTTGATAACCCTTCACAGCAATTGCTTTAGGGAATCAAAAACGATATCAACAAAGTCAGTCCTCTGTTGATAAAAGATCATTCTTTCTGGGAAATCTTTTAAATAATTATTTTGGAAAGGCAATATTTTCAAATCAAGGCTAACTCCAGTTAATTTCAGAGATATTATTATTTAGTAAATTGTCTTTTTCTGTGTTATTCTCTGTGGTTTCCATAGGCTTAATTAGGACAGCACTAATGAACATGGACAGAGAAGCAAAGGAATACTACGAAGTTATTATCCAAGCCAAAGACATGGGTGGACAGCTGGGAGGATTAGCCGGAACAACCACAGTCAATATTTCTCTCTCTGATGTTAATGATAATCCACCCAGATTTCCACAGAGTAAGTACCATCCATTTTTTGTATTTTGGTGTCCCTCAGCTTCTCAACAGATGTCTCAATCTGAAGGTATGCTTCAGATGATACATTACGATTTGTTATCTACTTGCTACCCAGGGAGTATTGGCTATAATCTGAAAATCTCTGGGAAGTTATTCCAAGAAGAAGTCGTTCTTTTATTTTATTTATTTATTTTGGATAATAAAATCTGGTTTGTTCACCTTTTGTATTTATTAGTATGTGAGGCACATCAAAAGTAACAGCAAGATAAATCCCTGCACCAAAAGCTTACAATGTAAAGTATAAGACAAAGAAGCAAAAGGTGGGAAAGAGAGGCAAAGATAATGACCCTGAAAATGAAAGTATGTCATGAAACATGTTTATTCTTGTAAGACAATCTGAGCCACTGCCAGGTGCTGAAAAGAGTTTAGCCACAGCTTGAGAGAGCAAGGAAGCCTCTTTCCCTTAAAAATGGTATTTCCTTTGGTCCTTTATCATTAACAATTACTCACCCAACCCTATTTTAACATTCCGGGATGCTATCCCTCCCTCAAATATTATTGCAATCTTCTAAGGGTTTTGGAGCCCAGAAATGCCACTCCCCAAATGTCTAGGCAAAATCTCTCGATCCAGCATTATGTGAAATGGTGCGTACTTTTCAAGGAAGGGGAGGTGGCATGAAACAGAAAAAGAAATGAGGGAAAAAATAGAGGGAATTGTATGTACCCTGGGTGATGAGAAAAATGATAATAGATGTAGCAACAAGGAACTGGGGAGAGAAGAAAAGGAAGATGATGAAGGAAGTTAGATTTGGAGGAGAGTAACATGACATCAGCTTCTTATGTGAAACTGGGGGCTGAAGGAACTGTGGGAAGATTGTGACCTGGAAAATTGAGAAAATAGGAACAAAAAACTCCATAGTGTAACTTTAATTGTGTTATTGAAGAAAAGATCAAAGTTTTAAGAAGAGTTGAGAATAGAGGCAGCAACGCTTGAAAAGCAAACAAAGGCACTGAAAACATCCTAAAGAAATTGTTCATATGATTGTTGCTGTTCTTAAGCTTCTTTGTATTGTTGTTCTTAAGCTTCTTTATTACTTCTTTGGTATCTATTTACTATTTGATCTGGATCAGCTAGGATAGGTCAGATCCTCTTCTTTTGGTACCAGGTATGCCCAGAAGACCCCTTGGGGAATGGGGGCCAGAAGAAGAACCAACTCCACCAGCATAGTCATCACCCTCATGCAGGCAAGCCTGCCCAGGCAGTCCCAAGGCAGCCTCAGAGCTATGCCAAGTGCCTAATGCTGGGCCTAGTGAATCTTGCCCAGGTGCATCTGTAGGCAGCCAATGAAAGTAATTCTGCTCAGGCACTTGTGTCTTTGGGCCTGGGCAGTAAATGTAGCAGGCATGCTGGGTGCTGCTGCAAGCATTCCTCAATGTTTTCCACCAGCCCAGGCTAAGCCTGTCATTGTGGCAAGAAGGGGGTAACAGCATCTAATCCCAGCTCAGCAACAGGGTCCCCAGGGCCTAGTCTCATCCAATATTCAGGGTTGTCATAAGGGGACAGGGGACTGGAGTGGCCAGCCTGGAGCAGAAACTGGGACCAGCTCCTTTGGAATATGTGTTGTGGGGGGATGTGCCAGTTAGAGGGGTCAGTGCCGTTGCAGTCCCCATCTAGGTGCAGTTTGGGCAATGGGTAAGGAAAAGCCTTGGAGCTCTACAGAGAACAGCTTCTTAGTTTGGTCCTGCAGTGGAGCATAGCTGATAAGAACCACACCATGAGCACATCCTTGTTTCTGCCAACTGGAGAGGAATGGAATTCCCCCTCCTCACTGGAATGCATATTCCCCTTTCATCCAAGCTCACCAAGGTTTGCTGAGACACCTCAGCAGCCACCGCTGCTACTTCCCACCTCGCCTCCTCCCTTGCTGAAGCAGCCATTCTCTTGCAGTCTTCTCTGCTGTTGACCCCTCTGGGTAGGGCAGTCAGAGGGAAGCCCCTGGGAGTGGATATAAAGGCAGCAGGCAGAGCAACATAGGCTGAAGTATACAAAACAGGAATGGTGGCAAGTGTGGCTGGCGAATGAATAAGAAGCAAGAGGAGTTCAAGGAGCAGTAAATCACACCATCACCCTTGGCAGCATGAATACTGACAACAATTCAGCTTTGGGTGCCTCAGCTTAACTTGGACATGCACAGCCGGATCATTGCCAGACTGCACTTCCACTCTCCTTAGACAAGCCAACAGCCAACCTATCCAGGAGCGTATTTTGCTCATGACTTACAATGTGAGAAGCCCTGTTTTAGTTAAAGGCCAGAACTGAAGAGCTGGACAAGAAGAAATCCTTTTTTATAAGGCTTCTGCCTTGTGTAAGTATAGGTTGGTCTTAGATCACAGTTGCTGTAAAGCTTATTTTCAGTTCTAAAAAACAGGCCATTTAAGAAATATTCAGCAATTACTGATATAGAGGGGGATGTGGGGAAGGCGGGAAACATATATATTGTTGTAGCTGATCTCGAAAAAGCTAAGCAGATAGATGCCACTAGTCCTTGGACAGGAGACCACTACAAATGACAGGGCTGTAGGCTAGGTAGGACTTTGAAAAAAATCTCTGGAAGAAAGCAGCAACCAACTGCTTCCATGTTCTTGCCAAAAAAGCTTTCCAGATGTTTCCCTGTTATAATCAGCAGTCCAGCTCAATCTGCAGGAGACTGATCTGTGTGTGTGAATGTGTATGGATATGGATATATAGCTCCAAAAAAATTCTCATTTATTTACATTTTTAAGCCTCCAGAAATTGCCAGAAGAGACTCACTTGTTGTCCTCCCAAATGCATCTGTAGGGCCTGTTATTTCCTGATGGTAATCTGTTGCAGCCCAAACATCCAAGAGTCTGGGAACATTTAACAAGCTAACACATTTAGGGAGCAACATGATGGGAGAGATCAGTTTGAGAAAATATAGAAGAAATCATCTTCAGCCCTTACTGCAATAAGCAGGATATGATGGTTGAACCATCATAGAATCTCCTCCACAATAATCTACGGTCAGGTAACAGGGGCTTTTGAGGACTAGAGGCCAATACTCTGCACTTTGTGAATGCTGATGATACTTTTTATAAATGTAATGGTGTTTGTGGTGAGGGAAGGAACACTTTTTCTTCTCATAAGAAGTTCTGTCACTTCTACTGGCAATCGACTCAGTGCTTCTCAGATCAAATTTAATTTGTGACTCCACATGATAATAATACACCACCATTCCTCTCTGCTATTCTAGCCCGAAAGCTTATGATAATAAATTGTATCATCCCCAATATCTAAAGACGATAAATAGCAGAGCTAAAAAATAATACAGCATGAGTTGGTAGCAAAAGAAATCAATTCAAGTTTCATGAAGATCAAAGGGCTGGAGGAGGATTTTTAGCACTGCAGATTTCTCAGTTCCCATTAGGCTTTAATGGTATGCAACAGCTGCCACAAGAAACAAGAATATTTTGACAAGAACGACATAATATGTTTCCAATGTGCTGGGAAGCTGGCTGAAACTCAGCAAATTGGAGTTATTTGTGTTTGGTCTTTGTCCAGGGAAACTGGCTTTGTAAATTCTTACCCAGCAGAAAGAACATTCAGACCTGATTCTCTACAGCCTTCTTGACACTGACTGGTGCATTCCACGTCTGTAAATCTTTCGTTCATTTATATCATTAGGGTACAGTTTCATCCAAATTAAACAGTCAGTGTGATATAGAAGTTAACATTTTGGACTAGCACCAAGGAGACCCTCAGTCCAAGTCCACCCTCAGCCACGTAAATTCAGTGGGTGATCTGGGGCTAATGCCTTGCTCTCAGTCCAACCTTCTTCACAGGATGGTTGTTATGGGGAAAAATGAGAGAAGTGAGCATTATCTATTAATTCAATCTCATGAATGAAAGGTAGGATATAAATCTTGGCAAATAAGTCATTTGTTTAAATTCTCCCACGGAAATCTTTAGGTGTTTATCTTTGCTTGGATTGTTTCCAAATTTATTTGTTGTTGACATTGCTTTTTTTTTTTTCCTTCCTTTTCTCATTTAATTTATTTTCTCCAGAGCATTATCAGTTGAGCGTACTGGAATCTGCTCCAGTCAGTTCTACTGTGGGTCGTGTTCTTGCTAAAGACTTGGACGAAGGCATTAATGCTGAGATGAAATACAGCTTTGTGGATGGAGATGGATTGGATGTCTTTGATATTACCACTGATCCTAATTACCAAGTTGGCATCATCACTGTGAGAAAGGTAAACAGTTATGTTTCTCAAAAATGTCCAACCACTTTTGGACACAAAACTATCGGTATATATGCGGCAAGTCTCTTCTGGCCCGTAAGTTGATTTACTGAAGCCTCTTCAAACATAACACACCATTGCAAGAAGTAACTCTTTCTCCATCTTTCAGATTAAGTGCTGATAAAGTGAGGCATTCTGCATGCGTGCTTTTACTTTGCCAAGGGGCAAACAAATTGCATTCTTGCAGTAAGCTTAAGGAAGGACTTGTCCATTCCCATTTTATTCTCTCAACAGTCCTAGGTGATGGGTTAGTTTGAAAGATAGTGACCTAACCATGGTCACCTAGTAAGCATTCAAGGCCAAACAGAGATTGCAAACTTTGCTAGTTCTTGTCTTGAAAGGACATGACTTGTATCAGAAGGAGTGGAAAAACAGGTCTTCCCTTTCCATATCACTCTCCAAGCTGATAATCTTGCTTTGTGTTCTGAATTTGGTTTGCAAACATCACCAGGGTTTGCAAAACTTCAGAAGGGTTAACAGTAGCTGGCAGAGGGACATTTGAGAAAGAAATTATGCAGATTGGAGAAGAATTACTACTCTCTTAACTTCCCAGATTCTTGGTTACATCCAGCGTACTGAGCAATTTGCATATATATGTATACAATGTACATACAGTAGCTGTCACAGAGATGTGAATGCATGCCTATAGTTTCCTATAAACTTGGATTTGACATTGCTCAGTGTATGATTGTGAAAATATGGATAGGGAACAAAAATGAACTTCTTCCCAATTAGAGATTGTTTCTAAAACCAATAACTTCTGAAACTAGCAGACCTTTTATTTTGGTCAAGGTCTGTGCCAATTAAAAGGATTCCACTTTGCTAATATTCAGCAAAGTATCCATTACTGTATGTAAAAGTAAAGAGCATATAACCACTGCATTCTTGGAAATTAAGTTACCAGCTGGAGGCCTTGTGTTTAAGATCTTTGCAACCCCCATTTCCACATCCACTTTTATGAAGATTCTTTGGTCATTCCTAGAGCTTGCTTTGCTGTTGTCATGAGGATTCTTTTCAATTATCCTTTTACTGTTACACATAAAAAGCACACATTACGTATCAGTGCAATACAATTATCGGTGTCATTTTCTTCTGCGGTAGAATGTACCCAGCAAAAAGGCATGAAAGCTCAGCATGGAACAGAATTTGATCTGCAAAAGGGAGCACCTAGCATGATACTTTTCATTTTATTTCATTTGCTCTGTAATAAAGACCTCTCCTTAAGAATTTCAGCAATAATAATAGAAGGCTTATAAACTATCCAAATATAACATATTTGAAACTCATTAGTTTCAGTGAAATGCTAAAGCATGTGCATAACTCCATTAACATCAGAGGAATTAATAGTGTATCAGCACAGATGACTGTAGCCATTAAAATATAAAAATGTGCAGTCTATGTAATACTTCTAGTATAGTCTTAGTGTGATCGCTTCTACTAATCCTGAACATTATTCTCTAAATGCTGGTCCTGATAGAATAGTTATTTTATTGTATTTAACCAGTGTGATGAATCCGAACTGTCCCTGGCTTCCTTCAGTTTACCAAAAACTGTGCATTTTCTTCAGAAATAGAATGGAAAGAACTTGAGACTTCAAACATTTAAATAACAGAGTCACACAGGTCTCCCCAACAACATGCGTGGATAAGCTTAGACATTTCAACAGTACAAATTGAAATGAAAATGGAAGTGGAATGCTTTCTTTTAAGAGTATTGATAAGTATTGATAAGTTCGTTTCAGTTGCTGAGATTGCTTTATAACTGTGTCTTCTATTTCTTCCTCTCGCCTTTCAGCCACTGAGCTTTGAGACCAAGAAAAGTTACACTTTAAAAGTGGAAGGTGCCAATCCACACCTAGAAATGCGTTTCTTGAATCTAGGTCCGTTTCGTGACACTACGACTGTGCACATCAGTGTGGAAGATGTGGATGAACCTCCAGTCTTTGAGCCTAGCTTTTATTTTGTGGAGGTACCTGAAGATGTGGACATTGGGACCACCATACAAATGATATATGCCAAGGACCCTGATGTGATCAACAACTCAATCAGGTTTTTTTTCCCTTAATCATTCTGATGCCCATTATGTTAACTCCTTGGATTCTCAGTGTGGTTGAATAATGGGGGTTCGCAATGCCAATTGAAATATGATATCAAGTTGTACATTCTTTTGTTATTTTGGGGCAGTTTATTCTGTCAAAATCATCACCACATTACCCTTTGAATCAGAGTCAACATTTATTAAGACCTGTCTCTCCACTACATGAAAGTTAATCTACTACCATCGTAGCACAGATACCGTGGAGACTGCAGGCCACTATGGGATTTCAAAGATTTTATGTGATGAGAAGAATAGTTTGTGCGATCAACATTCCATCCTGCACAGTGTCTTTGCATGGCAAACATAGTATGTGGCTCACCATGTTATTCCAAAGGATACATTCCTAAAAAGCTGCACATTCCTAGAAATAGGAAGAGTAAGAAATTAGAAAAATTATAGTATTCCAGATGTTAAAGCATGGCTTTTGGAAATGTGTAACTAATCTGTCCTGGAAAAGGCAATATTTGTGGAGTCTTTGGGGTTCTCTGAGCTTGGTTGTTTTCGTGCAAATGTTTCGTTACCCGGCTAGGTAACACCTTCAGTGCTAAAATGGAATGGGGTTTGCTCTCTGTTGACATACAGTGGCCTGCCCTGCCAGTGTTGGTGGGGGTGGGGGTTTTGTTTTGTTTTATTTTTTCCCTCTGATAGTTGCTTGATTAGGGTATTGTTTACTGCTGATTGTATGTCTGGTGATAATCTTGGTGTTAATCTCTGCTTATCTGGGTGATGACTGCCGGTGAGGAGATGTTCTGGTCTTTTGTTTTCCTTTTATTGTCTCTTTTGAATAGTGTGTAGATGTTGTTTATCTCTATGTGCCTGTTGATGGCTGCCTTGTCTGAATACCAAGCTTCCAGGAATTCCTTCGCATTTTTGGATTTAGCTTGGTCTAAGATGCTGACAGTTTCCCAATTGAAACTATGGTTAAATCTGTCCACGTGTTGTGAGATTAAGGAGTTTTCATCATGTCTCCTAACTGCTAGTTGGTGTTCATGGATATGCTCTGCTAGCCTTCTGCCTGTCTGTCCTACACAGTGGTTGTTACAGTCCTTACACTGTATGTTGTAGATGACTCCTGTTTTTTCTTCTTGGGCTACTGGGTCTTTTGGTTTGCTTAAGATGTTTTGGAGGGCTTTAGTTGGTTAGTGTGCTACGGAGATGCCATGTGGTGTAATGATGTATGGCAGTGTTATCCTTTTCATAGCTTGTGTTGGTTGTGTTGTAGTAGGTTGAGTGGTCAGGCACTTTCTGATAAAGTTGCATGGATATCCATTTTGTTGGAAGATGTTGTATAGGTGATCTGTTTCTTTTTCTGCTGTTCTGGGTTGCTGCAGTGCATTTGTGCTCATTTGAATGATGTTCTTACACAGCTCCTCTTGTGGGAGGTTGGGTTGTTAGTTTGGTAATGGAGTACTTGATTAGTGTGGGTTGTCTTGTGATAGACTTGGGTTTCTAATTTGCTGTTCTTTCCTCTCCTGATGAGGATATCCAGGAAGGGTAGCGTGTTGTTGTTTTCTTCCTCTCTGGTGAATTTTATTCCTTTGAAGAAGTTTCATGTGTCCTCTCTAGTTTTCCCTTTTTTATTATAACAAAGGTGTCATCTACATACTGGATCCATACTTTAGGTTGTATGTGTGGAAGTGCTATAGTTTCTAGGCATTGCATTACAATCTCTACTATGAGACCTGACAGTGGTGATCCCATGGGTGTGCCTCTGATTTGTTGGTATATTTGTCCATCAGACCAAAAATAGGTAGTGAGGCAGAGGCTGATGAGGTCCATGATTCTGGGTATTTCGATCTGGGTGTATTTGGTTAGGTTGGGTGTGTTGTGTAGTACTGCTGATATGGATTCTTTTGCTAGTTCTGGGTTTATGGATGTAAAGAGTGCTGTGACATTAAATGAGACCATAATTTCATCTTCATCTATGTGTACATCTTTGATTTTCTGGAGGCACTGTAGTGAGGAGTTGATAGAATATTTGCTCTTCTCTGAGAGATGTCCAAGCTTTTTTGTCCAAGCTTCTTTCTCTATGTTGTATGTTGGAGTCCCTGGTAAAGACACAATTGGTCGAAGTCCCTGGTAAAGATACAATTGGTCAAAGAGGTATGTCAGGCTTGTGTATTTTTGGCTGTCCATAGAAACATGAGAGGATGGGTTCACTGCTTTTCATCTGCCACTGTTCTTCTTTTGTGATTTGGCCTTTCTTGGTTAGGTCGTTAAGGGTTCCTCTTGATTAGGTTGTCTAGTTTCTGTATTGGGTTGGTGTTTAACCCTGAGCTACACATATTCTCTTCTATTGGTAAGGCAATATTTTTCACGAACCAAAGAATAAAGCAATATGTTCTTCTTTGGCAAAGATAAACCAGGGATTATCTATAAATTTAATATATAAGGAATATTTTTAGCTTGTCTGTTTTTTTTTTCCTTCTCTATTCTTCTTCTGATTTATATCATTTTTTTTTAAATTTAAGGATTTCTTATTTTAATGTTGCTATTTTAGTGTATCTTGGTGTTTTGTTTATATTTTGTATTCTTCTAAAGATTAATAAAATAATAAATAAACAATTCCCATAATCCAAGGAAAAAATGCAGCTTACATTCTTCCCATGAATAAAACTCCATAGTTGTAATGTATGATGTTGATAGTATGAATCAACTAAATTTCATTTTTGCTTTGAATAAACATATAAAATTGTCTCCTCTCTGCTGACAAAGTGGTGCCTACTTTACTATTTTCAGAGGAGTCCTTATCAACATCATATTAATCCATGCATTATCCTGTTGTACCCTCTAATTGCTGTGTATATCCTTTCTTTTTCTCTTCAAAAAGAAGGGATATACACATAATCACAATAATCAAGGGGGATCCTTAAAGGAGCTGTTGATTTGCTACCACCTTTTTCTGATTTGGAAATTCAGGAGGGAGAAAGGGAGTCTGTGTGTGTGTGTGGGCATGTTAACTGACTTGGTGGAATGTGGGGAAAATAAAAAGCAAAACAGTCACTATTTTTTAGAGTTTGAAAAAAAATCAAATTAACACTTATGACATAATTTAAAATTATTGTTAACCAGCTCCCTGAAAATTACAACTTAGGTTAACTCCTTTAGTATATTCTCCTAGAGAGATGAATATTTAGAATATTCTTATACCAAGATTACCCTTAGTTAGTACCTTATATTGTCAAAAGGCTGCTAATCTTTACATTTCCTGGGAATAAATATCTATCCTAAGATCTCTAACTCTGACAGTTGGAAGAGTCCTTTCAGCTTGGACTCTGAACCTCTCTCAGACCTATCCTTCTACTCACACCTCCCGGATCTTCAGTCCCTACTCCCTCCAGATATGAAACTTGGAGGAGGTGCCTTATATTCTAATAGTCCATCATCAGACATCCTATGCACTGAGTTGGTTTATTTTATAAGGAAAACATGATATTGATAATATTTCTAATATAGTTTACATGGGTGATGGGAAAAAGACCATGAAAGATTTTTTTAAACTATAAAGCACATTACAGCCATTAGTACTTAACCAGCATAAAAAGAAATCTATTGCTTTCCCAACTTAGCAGAACACACACAAGTCCCTAGTCTTCTATACTGTTTAAAAGATAACATGACAGGATTATATCTATATCTGCAAAACCTTCTTTCCCAGGGTTCGCTATTCCTTGAAATTTTCTCACCTAATAGCTCTGTTCAGGCAGTATACAATCAGAAACACTTACCACTCCCCACTGATGTCACTCAAATGATGGCCTTCTGCAGACTTTTGTGAGTTCAGTGTAACGTCTGCAGGAGAGAAGCCTTCTGTATATTACTGGATGCACATTCACTTCCATGCAATCCAGTATCCTTCAATAAGAGCATCTTTTGTCATGTGGATGCCAACAATAAGGCTTCTGTTCTGCAGATATTCATGCTGAACATGCAGATGTCTACATATCAACAGGGGAAGAAGCTTATCCAGAGTGATCACGTGGTACACCCACCAAATATTTTATAAGGCCTGAATAAGTTTTGAGTGTGTTGAGATAATAAATTCCAAGTCCAGAATCTATTAAAAACTCCAGAAGATTAAAATGTTTCACTCCTCTTTTTTTTTAGTATCCTTTAATTAAAACACTAGCTTTCAGAACAAAAAAGAAGGGTACGTTATAGGAATGTAGGGGTTGTAGGAATAGCATTTGTAAGAGAAAAGAAAAACTGGTCGTGAAGGATGGAATCATGAAAAAAGATGATTCTTCAAGTATCCCAATCCCACACCATTTAAGACACTAAAGATAATAAACTACATCTTAAATTAGTTTACAAGTTTAAGGAATAAATAAACTCTTGGAGACAAACTGGCAGAGTAGAAGATAGAGTAAGCATCAAGTGATGGCGGTAGATGGGATTCTTTATTTTACCAACTCAGTGCTCTACATATGTTTGTACAGGTAAGTCTCAATTTGTGTGGTTAATAAGTCCCACAAAATGGTCACCTTATTCAAATTCTCACTAATCAAAGTGATATTTCTACGGAAAGTGGGGTAATTGGTTCCAGCTCGATGGAAATAGACAATTAAAATTTTAAACATAAATGTTTATATGCGTATTAATGAAATACTGTATAACAATAAAAGAGGATAAACCCATATCTAAAGCGTACCCGCTATCTCCTATATTCTGCTGTAGTTTTTCAAAATGAGCCTCTTCCTTTTTGAGCTTTCCTCGAATGGAACCTTCCTTTCCTCCATTTTGCACATACATGATTAGCATCTAAAACTGCAACTGCATATACACTAGCCTCAACTGCGTGGATGATAGTGTCACCCTAAATCAGTGTTGTCCAAACTTGGCCACTTTAAGATGAGTGGACTTCAACTCCCAGAATTCCCCAGCCAGCATGGCTGGCTGGGGAATTCTGGGAGTTGAAGTCCACTCATCTTAAAGTGGCCAAGTTTGGACAACACTGCCCTAAATGAATTTTGGCTCATGTTAAACATGACCTGGTATCAATTTATAAATCGCACTAAATCGAATTTCACACGATTTGAACTCGCACCAATCGTAACCTACGTATCTACAAAATATTCAAAAGGAGAAGCACACACTGCAGATTTAGCACAAGGAAGTCTTTAGCCTAATTTCTGAAACACTCCATAATCAAACCTCTGAGATGAACAATCTGCCCTTCTCATGGTCTACTGGGAAGTACTGAGAGAGAGATGGAGGGTAGGAAAAAGATTATGTTAATGTAGCCTTACAATAAAGTTAGAGCTAGTACTTCTAGGTGTGTTTCTTGTCTGGAATACTTCACAAGGCTGACAACAATAATGCAAGTCTGAAAGTACGTCTCTCCCCACTTGCCTTAAGGGTCCCTTCTGAGATGTTTGTCACATACCCATTCCTTCTGCAGACTCAGCTGCTGCTTGTCTGACCATTGCTACTCTGCAGCTCTTCCTCCTGTCTCCCAAGGTCATTCCCACATACCATTACACAAAGTCTTTTTGCACATATCCTATCTTCCTTTCTATTTAGCAGTTTGAACCTATTTTAAATGCTGATAATTAAAATTATTGAGCCCTGGACAAACTGAAATAAATAGCAGCAACCCTAGAGGGAACACCATGATATTTTATATTGCTTCCTACACTCAGAGTAAATGAAATACTTTCCAAAGCAATACCATGTAAAGTCAGGAAGTCAACTCAGCCTAAATTCCCTAACCTATTCATTTAAAAGCAAAGGGCCCAAGTTGGCTCTTTCAGAACCATTTTTCACTGAGCTAACCTTCCTTAAACCATTTCAGTCACAAGAACTTGTGTAAGAAATGATACCATACACAGAATGTTACTAATTCCAAAAAAAGTGTTTAGAAAAGAAAGTGAGAAGCCAGTTCTTGGATGAACAGTCTCCTGAAATTACTTTGTCCCCAGCAGAGACAAGCTTTTCTTGATGACAGCCAACTAGGCAGAGAATTAATTTGGAATTGCAACGATCTTGGAGGCAGTCCAGCCAAAGTTGAAACTTGTTTAGTCTCATTGGCATCCAGTAGAAGAAATGTAAGAGTGTGCTCTTGTTTTAAACTTTGGCTGGATTGCACTCTTATATCTCAAATGGAAAACTGAATGTGACTAACATCCCAAAAGATGTGCCAGTTTCATATTACGGCCTGCTATTCTGCAGTCTATGGAAATTCCAAGAAGCCACAGACTTACAGCCAAAGATTCGCAAGTGTGCGTGAATTCTTTTTTAAAGGAACTGCATTTTACTGAAAATAAAATATGAATGCTACTGCTTTCTGTTTTCAGTGATTATAATAAGCTCACAAACAAGATGAAATAGTAAAAGGTGTATCTTTCCTGTTAAATAGGGACGTGATGCTTTTACAATGAAGGTTTCATCTAATTACTTTGTCTTGTTCTAAAGAGACCACAATCACATATTTTGAATACACTTTTAACTCAACTTTATGAATGCTTATTCAGAAGTAAATCCAATTTTATTCAGTGAGGCTCATTGGGAATGGGCTATCCTTTAATATAGCTTTAAAAAGCTGAGGGTAGATGGTTTCCCTTGTGACTGACATAGCATGATATGTGTGATGGAATGGACTTATGAAGGCCAGGCTCAGGGAGATAAGCGTGTTCTTAGCTCCCAACACGAGCGTGGGAAGTTCAAGAAGATGACCACCCTAAGGAATTCACGGTGTTGTGGCTGGCTGGCTTGGGAACTAGGGTTTAGTCTGGTGAGAGTTCTGTCTTGAGATTGGATCTAATAAACACAAGAGAACTGTATTTGCATTGTCTCTTGGAGTTCTTTGGGCTGAACCTGACATCAATCTCACCAGACTCAACCCTAGTTCCCAAGCCAGCCAGCCACAACACCGTGAATTCCTTAAGGAGGTGCCAGCCTCATCTTCTTGAACTTCCCACGCTCCTGTTGGGGGCTAAGAACACGCTTATCTCCCTGAGCCTTGCCTTCATAAGTCCATTCCATCACAATATGGCATTTCTTACATCAACAGTGATTGGAAGTTAAAATAATTTCTGATTCCTTGATTCTGTAATTACATTCAGTCATTCCAGGATTATGCAGCAGCTCAGTTTTATGTGTCTTGATTCTGAAATTATTCAGTGGAGTGTATTAGGGAACGGACTTCCGTGTTTTAGACCTTTTTAATGAAAATTTAAATGACCTCTTTTTGAGTACACTGTAGAATTTGGCTTTGGTATCAGCAGACGCACTGACTATTCCTGCACAACTGTATGGTTTTAAAACTGCAACCCTATGCAGACTCTTAACTGAAGCTATGTCACACTGAAAACATTGGTGCTTAATTTGTAGAAACATTGTGGAACTGTATTGTATGGATAAGATTCCAGTTTTACTGCCCTGAGTAAATTCATAAATATTTAGAAGCAAGTCCCACTGTGTTCAATGTGGTTATTTCATTAATAAGCATGTTTGCATACCATACTAAATAATGCTTTTTTCCTGCCCTGGACCCACTATGAATATTAACTGCTTTTAGTGTCTCTGAAAGTCAATTACTAAATAAGAAAGATATCTCATTCTTCCTAATGTTATCAACTGCTAATTCTGTCCATCTTAATGGTTTTTCATTGTCCTAAACTCTAAAAAAAGAGCTATGCTCCTTATTCTTTCTCAAAGAAAGTCTAACTTCAGTAATTTTATATTTCTTAATTTAATATTGCTGTTAATTCTTTACCCTTTTTAAAATGAAATATCTAGAGTTAAACACAGTATTCCTTGTGTAAGTGCAACAGGCAAAGCATGTCCTACTTTGCTAGAAGAGACAAAAAGGTGGAATCTAAAGTAAACTAGCATTATTTCCTTCTATTCCTACTGCACTAGTCAATGTTAAAAGATTTTTCAGGGATTAAGTGATTGAGCCAGTAAGCTACAGATATAAATTAACATCTGAACTAAATTAAGTCCAGAGAGCTTAAAAAAAAATACTGATGAGACTAAATTAGACCTCAAAGGCAGCTTCTAACTACAACGTTTTCTGAATGTGAACTTCTACAGATATTCCATTGATCGAAGCAGTGATCCTGGACGCTTCTTTTACGTGGACATCATCACAGGTGCTCTGATGACTGCAAGACCTCTGGATCGGGAAGACATTTCATGGCACAATATCAGTGTGCTGGGTGTAGAAATGAGTAAGACAATCAAATTATTTATCTGTTTGTTTGTTTGTTTAAATTTATTGACTGCCCAATTCCAATGGACTCTTATCATGTGTGTGCATGTGCATATGTGTATACATACACACACACACACACACACTCATGAAGCAGTGCCAAGTGACAGCAACATCAGGAAGAAGGAGCATGAGAACCTGGAGAAGTACCAGGGCCTGAAGGAGGAACTAGAGAGGATGTGGAAAGTCAAGCCAAAGGTAGTCCCAATGGTGGTAGGAGCACTCGGGGCTGTGACCCCTAAGCTGGGAGAATGGCTCCAACAGATCCCAGGAACAACATCCAAGCTCTCTGTCCAGAAGAGCTCAGTGCTAGGAACAGCTAAGTTGCAGCGCAGAACCCTCAAACTCCCAGGCCTCTGGTAGAGGACCCAAGACTGAGGAAGACACATACCATCCATAAGGGTGAGAGGGGAATTTTTTTTTTAATTTCTGCATAACAAGATTCTATTGGTAGGAGATCTTTATCTTTCTAGAGGGAAAACAAGTATGTTTATGCACATAGCAGAAGAAAGAAAGAAACAAGGAAAAAGTAGAATAATTTCCCTTTTATAATTCTAATGTGTAGTTTTGCTCCAATGTACATGCTTTCACCTAAACATGGCACAAACGAGTCTGAGCAACACCATATTTCTGCCATGTCTCTGGGATACAGCTTAATCTTCTTCATAGCCAATGAGTGAGACAGCTTTAAGTCATCCTTATCTGTATCGGTATTAAAGTAGTAATACTTCAATTTTGTTTTCTCCCTTATTCCAAACGCTGTCCAAGGGCAACTTCAAGGTATATAAAATCTGTTAGGCTTTGTCACGCATTACCTCAGAGAAAAATCACTGGCAGTGGTATGACTGGGAAAGAGGCAATGAAGGCAGAAGAGGGATCAACAAAGGGGACCTCACATATTATACCAACCATGGGGGGAATAGCACTTCCATTCAGCAGTGATGAAAGGTCATTAAGGGCGAGCTTCAGATTGTCACTACCACCTTCTGTTCTCTTTCCTCTGGGAACAAAATCCCCTTGCCTCCCTAAAGCACAATGAAAAGATACGTTAGCACTAACCTTAACCACAGTTAACCTTAACCTAGGCCTCACCTGATCAGGATTTAAAACCAGCCTCCCAAAACCAGCTTGCGATCATTCAACTGCAGTTAAGAAGCCAGTGTATATTTATATGCACTGCAGTGGAAACCCCATGTTGTGTCTGATGCAGATAATGAAACAAGCACTTAGTTTGTATACCCCTGGGGGCTCTGTGAAGTTTGGTTACTCAAATAGTTAACATTCAAGGGAATTATAGGGTAAGGGAGGTTTTGTCATTTTCTGAAATACAGTTCAGATAAGAATAGCTAACATATACACATTCTCTCCAGAAATTATTAGTTGCAGAACAGATGCTCTGAATATTATACAGTTTATCAGAGTAGAAAACAGCAATATCAAGGAGGATTAGCTGACTCAGGGAGTTGCTAATAAGCTCAGAGCTCTTCACTTCTAGGCCTCTGTCAAAAATTCCTTGAGCCAACAGCAAAAACAATTGTTTGTTTTAACTGGCCTGCAGAATTTTTTTTTTTTTTTTTTTTAAGAAATAAGTCTTATTTGGGGCAGAAAAAGCCACTTGCTAGGATCTCAGGTATATTCCAAAACTTAGTTTTGGTTCACCTCTGCTTTAGAATTACAGCAATTTTTCTGAAAACATTTCCCTTGTGAGTAGAACTGGATATTACACCTAATCAGGAAGGTTTATCAAAGCAACTTACTTTGGGCTTAGTTCTCATTTTCCTATGAAGTGGGGTTGACTGTCAAACACGTTATCACCATGCTGTGACTTTTACAACTGCTCCCCCACATATCATGACATATAGTAAGTTTCCTGGAAATAATAGAAAAGTCATGGCAGAACTAGACACTTAAGAGCTGATACCATCCACAGTGGACAGAGAACCGTCATTAAAATATGGACATCTTGGTTCATTCTGATTTATTGTCTAAACATTCCATGAGATACCATCATATTTTGAGGAGGAAAATTATGACATGGTATTGTTACATCACATGGTGAATTTGGTGTGGAAAAAAAATATTCCACTATTAAGACACATGGTCTGTTAAGACTCTGTATTATCTTTTTGGTTCTGGAACTTTTCAAGGCCAGTGATAAGCTTCTGGGCAGCAGGGATTATGTTGAAGTACCCCATTTAAGAATTAACATCTTCATGTGGAGAATATATATTAAACCAGTGTCATTTATACAATTCAAGAGAAATGTTTAAACCTTTATGATATCAGATCAGTACTACACATAGAAGTACTGGTTTTATAAAATTTGCAATTCCTCCAATTTATTATTGTTGGTCGCACAGTCAGCCAGATATTTAGACTGGATCTGGCATTTTTATCTACCTATCGAGTCCTTCTCAAGGACCTGGGATTGGCAGATGTTGTTTGATGGTGTTAAAGGTATCGTCACAGGATGTAAGCAGTTCCAACTAAAGCTGCCTTTAGTCCACTGTGGATGGTATTAGCACTTAAGTGTCTAGTTCTGCCATGACTTTTCTATTATTTCCAGGAAATAATGATGGTGATTTTTGTCAATGCCAATGGTGTTCAAGTGGTGTTCCAGATGTTTTGGGATTGCACCTAAGGCGCTTATTGGTACTATCTTTGCTTTCTTTTGCCACAGTTGTTCTATTTCTATTTGCAAGTCTTTGTATTTTGTGTTTTCTCCAGTTCTTTCTCTTCTCTTCTGCTGTCTCCAGGTATTGCAATGTCCACTATCCCGCCTTTTTTGTCTGTCTTATCAACAATTGTTAAGTCTGGGTTGTTGTGTGGCAGGCACTTGTCTATTTGAATCCTAAAGTCCCAGAGCACTTTAACTTCTTCATTTTCTGTTACTTTCTCTGTTTTCCTCTAATTCCTCTAATTTTTTATTATTACTGTATGGTTGGTCACACAGTCAGCCAAATATTTAGACTGGATTTGATATTTTTATCTACCTATCGAATCCTTCCTAAGGACCTGGGATAGGCAGATGTTGTTTGATGGTGTTAAAGATATTCTTGCAGGATATAAACTGTTCCAAGTAAAGTTGCCTTTTGCAATTGACTGATGGTTATTTTTGTCAATGTATTAGTAGTAGTAGTAGTAGTAGTAGTAGTAGTAGTAGTAATTTACTGACTGCCCAACTTCAGTTATTATTCTGTTATGCAACTTTTCCAAATATTATGTCCTTTCTTGGATACCACATTCCATAATACATGTTTCTTTCTGCATATTTCTGAGTTGAAACTGCTAATGGACTTGGTTAATTCCTATCCAGCTGTCATGTAAAATCCATGTTGGCAAATCATACTATCACAAGGAAGTGGCACATACTGCCCAAAATGTATAAAGGTACATTAGTAGTTATATTAGTTTTAGAATAAAATATTTTTAAAAAATTTTAATCTAAAAATATTTGAAATAGCTTAATTGTAGTCTAATCACTGCTTAGTAGTGAACAAAATTAAGTTTATGGGTCTTAACATAAGACAGACAAACATAGGGATCTTTGACTACTTCACAATCCAAGAAGTAAATATAATGCATACATTTGCATTAAAAACTGGCTAGTTTAAATATATATCTAGTATATAGATAAAGTTAGAAGTTCAAAAGTGCAACATGTATGTCTTAACAGAGTAAATACCATCTACTCTATCTCAGAAGTGTGTTCTCCAGAGATCTCTCGTGCAATTCATAGTCCCAGGATTAATTTATGCTAAGACAGAACACCTCTGATTTTAATTCATTCTTATCTCCTTTCAGACAATCCTTCACAGGTTGGCAGTGTTTCAGTGACAATAAGAGTCCTGGATGTAAATGACAATGCACCAGAATTTCCCAGGTTCTATGAGGCATTTGTCTGTGAAAATGCAAAAGTTGGACAGGTGAGTTGCTAAACAAATATTTTATATTTAAACTGGTACCATTGTCTATGACTTTATCCCCAACCTGATGTTGTCTAGATACGAACTGCATTCTCTAAAACTTCTGAAGCAGATTTTAGAGGGTAGCTGGTAAGTGCAAGGAATGGGAACACAGGGACATCTCCTTGCATGGGCACAAGTGTGTTCATTCCCACTACAATTGCAATAGAATATAATGGTAAATATTAAATTAAATCCACTGCAATATTTAAAAAATCAGCAGAACAGCAGTAAAATTAATTTCTTATAACCTCCAAACTGTGGCAAAGGAACCAGGAATGTTAAAATATCTATTTTATAGCTATAATATACAAAAAGGGGGGAAGAATCTCAATAAAACACATACAATAGATAAGTAAAAGTGATTTCACTTTTAAATGTGGAATTAAATTTTGTCCAAAAGAAATCACATTGATCAGTCTTTCCATTGTGTCAATAAAGAGCCATTTCAAAGGCTGAAAGTGGACACATTTCAATCCAGGATTTTAAATCCAGGGCAGCAATTTCTTTCCAATAACATAACATTATCATCAAGCTACAGATTAAACATGGCAGACATTGCAGTCATTGTGGAGTCTGGATCCTTGCTAACCACCTCCCCCCTGCCCCAGTGTTGGTCATGTGGACCTAGTGGTCCTGGGCCTTTTGGTTGGTGGGGCCCTAGAAAGTGGGATTCCCTCAACCCTTCCATTGTTAGGGTGTTTGCCCTATTTCAGGGGATGGGGGAGTTGGTGGGATCTGGGTAGTCTTTCCCACTGGGCCTTAGATCTCCCTGAAACCACCAAGAGCTTTGGCATGTGTGTTGTGGGTGGCTGGGTTCCCAGTAGGATGGGGGTACATCACTGGGGGGACTTACATATGTGTGTGGGGGAGTTTGGAGTTTGCCTGGGCCTGGGAGGGAAGCATGGTGGGTAGGGTGGGACAAGGGAAGCTAAGGGGACAGACAGGACCATCTTGATGGTGACGGCAGAGGGAGATATGTCAGGAAACTGAAGGCGGGCCACACTCTGGGACACTGGGCCCATTGTCTGAAGGCAGTCCTGCTGTCCAGCCCTCAGTTTCCACCCCCAGTGCCTGGCTACCAGATCTTCAGCTATTGCCATTGAATGTCAGGTCAGTGAGCAACAAAGCTGCCCTCATCCATGATGTTATCTTGGATGAAGGTGCTAGTTTGTCATGTCTCACTGAAACCTGGTTAGGCCCAGAGGGTAGGGGTCCTCTCTTGGAAATATGCCTACCCATGTTTCGTGTTTGCACAAGCCAGGAGCTCGGGAGAGGGGCTGTTGTCATTTGTAAGCTGTTACAGGTTTTCAGAGGCTCCGTTCAGCAGATAGCCAGATGTGAGGCCCTCTGGTTGAAGTTGGGCTCAAGGGAACAGTTGGGATTTCTACAGGTGCACCACCCTCCCTGCTGCCTAGCATCATCCCTCTGCCTGAGTTGCTGAAGTCCATTGCTGCATTGGCAGTAGAGTCCCTTAGGCTGTTGGTGCCTGAGGATTTCAGTTTGCCACCTGGTGATGTTGAATCTGGGGTAGCCCAGGAATTTGTGGCCCCCATGGCAACCATGGACCTGTTCCAACCATGGACCTGTTCCAAGTCCAAATATATATTTATATTAATTTGAAAGATTTAAATCAATAAATGAACATATATTCAAGGCATTTTCAATATCTTAGGAATAATTATTCCAGGAAAGTTACAAGACAACATACAATAGACAAAACTTCTTTTTTACAAATTTCCAACTGTAGGTCTAACTGGAAGTATAGTGGGCATATTCCAGTTAACTAAATAACCTCCTAATTTGCCAAATTGTTGTGTAATGTCCACAAATGTAAGTGAAGATCAATTATAATACATTTGCTTATAATATACAGATGGATTAATGTGAAAATATGTGGTTGAAAAGATTGAAATTTACACTATGTTATAAGCTTAAAGAGAACTTTTATAAAATGATGTATCATTGGTATATGACAACAGAAAAATTATCTAGAATGTATAAAGGTACTTCAAATCTATGTTGGAAATGTGAACAACAAGAAGGGTCATTTTATCATGCTTGGTGGACGTGCAAAAAAGCTAGAAGATTTTGGGTTCAAATGCATATTTATTTATTTATTTATTTTTATTTATTTAACAGACTTGTCCCCACCCATCTCCCCACAATGGGGGACTCTGGGCGGCTTACAACAAACTAAAATCAGAAATACATAATTAAAAGTTATAAAAATCCACACTTACAGAAATAAAAAGGCTAAATATACTGATTCAGAGGATTTTAATGATTAATATACAACTGAAACCAGAACTTTTACTCTTGGGACTGATGGATAAACAGTTGGAAAAAGTCATGGAACTTTGTTTTTATATACGATAACCACAGCGAGATTATTGTACACACAAAGATGGAAAGATTTGGCAATACCTACAATGGAGGAGTGGTTGGTGAAGATGATAGAACTTGCTGAGATGGCCAATTGACCTGTTTGATTAGAGAAAAGACAATATCTATGTTTACTGCTGACTGGAAACCCCTTATGGACTTTTTCCATAAAACAGAAAAAAAAAGAACTTACAATCTATGGTTTTGACAATTAGATAGGATAGATTATAGAAAGAAGAGTCATGATGTAACTTTAGAGAAAGAGGTAAATTTACAATTGTACTTATAACTGCTGTAAAGAAAATTGGAAGCCACCTTATATCTTTTTCTTCCTTATTTTGCTTCTACCATTTTTCTTTTTTTTTCTTTTTGCACTTTAGCTTTCTCTTTTATTTCTTTTTCTTTTTTCTTTCTTACTCTATTTTAGTTTGTATTAATTTTTTCTTGTTTTTAAAACTTTCAATAAAATTATATTTTTAAAAAACCATTATAATACAGTATAATATAGAAACAAAACATTCCATGTGTGTCTTTCACCATTATAGAAAAATATCTAGACCAGATGCCTTCTCTATTTTCATGGATTTTATAGTAATAACAGTGGTGCAGTCAAGGTAGCAATGTGATCTTGCAAAATCTACAGAACATTTATTTTGGTTTTTTAAAAAAATCAATGTACTCATCAAGACTTATTGAGTTAGCATTCTAGACTCAGGTATAAAAATTTAAGAATTGTTGATTTATTGAATCTGAATCATTATATACTGTGCCCTGAGAATCCTTCACTGTAGAATAATATTATGTTATTGCTGATGCCTTAACCTAGAGGCCAATAAACACACACACAACATCTACAGATGACCTAATTTAACAGACATAAAAGTATTTTATATTTCCAAGTAGGATTAAAAAATAAATAAAACATCACAACCTTGTTTTAACTGGTTAAGAAAGGGTAAATCTTTCAATTATAATGCATTCAAATACCATATTAAACCAGTAGAACAAATTTTCCTGAAAATAATGTTATGGGGGCATTGGCTGTAATGATAGACCCCCATATTATCTACCTAATCAAGTCAGGATTGAGATATTTAAAATAGTTGTTTAAAAAGCATACTCTTGCTGTGATAGAGGCATATGTCTACCTAAATAGATTTCAGTAGATACACTTCAAGTGCATTCCATATATGTGATCAAAAATCACTTGAAAGAATACTGAACTTTACTTGAAATTACTTGAAAGGCTCCAGACTTACCAATTAAACAAACATTCAGAGAGAAGAGAGATTCCAAGAGCTGCAATTTAACAAATCTCCATTTTAAATGGCTATCCAGTTTCAGGGTTCAATAGAGAACATAAATCAAAATTTGCAGTCAAGATCTGAAAACATAGAAGAGGATCCAGACTTGGAATAAACCTACTGAAATCAGTGGACCCAAAATAACTGATGTCCCATTTATTTGTTTGTCTTCTCTAAGTATAATTAAGTCTGCATTCAAGCTATCAGGCTGTGGTTTATTGGTCAAGAATGGGTTTTCATTGGGCCTAACATTATCTTCTCTAACTGAATGCTTCTTCCCAAGAGAGAGAGAGAGACAGAGAGACAGAGAGATATTTAAAAGACTTGTGTGGCTGCCCATCTTATCCGTTACAACTTTGGGTGGTTCACAAAACAATAATAAAAACCAAAAGAGAGAATCACCACTTGGACCCAATCACATGCCACATTCCTGGAGGCCTTGACCAACCGGGGGGGGGGGCATGAGTCCAGAACACAGGTGGCAGAGCTCCCAGCAGCAAGGACCCTGTCCACTGCCTCAGGATCAACCAGTTCAAACTCTTCCCAGACAACTGAGCTCAGACATGTTTTGGTCATTCCCAAAGAACCTGCCCATCCAGAGCTCAACTCCAAGCAAAGTTGAGCAACTTTATCCGACATATACCAAAAACATTCCCCACAGTGGGCCTGCTACGGCTGCCCCATCCCCTCCTTACCCAGGAGGGACCTGGTCACCTAAAACATGGCTGCCAGCCAGTTATCTCCAGAGGCAATAAGAGCAGAGAAGTAAGTTGGCTTCACCACTCTTATTGCCACAAGGTAAATCCTAATAAAGGCTCTTACCTGTGCTTGGTTAACTTCACTCGCCCTCTTTCTCCAGTGGTACTCTGGGTATCTCTTGTGTTGCTTCAACTTTCAGAGAATCTCAGTAAACCAAGGTGCTCTACAAAATCTGCAACCAGAGGGAGTCCATGCAGGCACAATCCAGTCCAAGGCTCTTGCCACATGCTCATTCCAAGCCACAACCAGGGCCTCAGCTGAACCACGTGCCAGAGCTTCGTGGAAAAAACCATGTTGTCTTCAAAACTGCATTGGGTCCATCAGTCACCTGGGGCAGGCCAATTGAATAGGATAGGATAACAGTATAATGAATATAATGATATAGTGCCGTGTAGTGTAGTGTAGTGTAATAAATACTCTTTCCTAGCCCCGCTAGCTGATTTTCTTGCAGGGGCTGAATGTAAGGCCATAGATAATAGATACTCTTTCCTAGCTCTACTGGCTGATTTTCTTGCAGGAACCATCTGTATGCAAACCACCTGCTCTTCCACTGAGATATGGACTATACAGATTTGTCCTTCTCCCATGGAGCAAATCAAGTCCAGGTGTTTTGTTTTGTTCTTTGTCTAATCCTTGATCCTGACTGCCCTCATAGCTCTCTGCTCCCTCTGCAACAAGCTATTCTTCAAAGGCTAAGTTCCTTTTGCTTTCATTGTAATTCTGAAAATTGTTTATCTCCGCCGGAATTGTCATTGATCAATTGCTTTGTTCTTCTGTCCTACAGCTGATCCAGACAGTAAGTGCAGTAGACCAGGATGACCCACAAGAGGGACAGCACTTCTACTACAGCCTGGCTCCGGAGACAGCAAACAACCCTAATTTTACTCTAAGGGACAATCAAGGTAATTGAACTAGACATCAATTTGTTTTGCTAATTAATATCTTCTGAAATAGGTTGAACTGCAGAAGCGCTATTTAAAACTGCTCCGTGAGCCAGCCACTGCAAATAATACCACATGACACCTGCTCCTTAAAAGCAGCCGTGAAATGATGTATCATTTTGTTTTCAGAACAGTTATAAAGAATTTGCCTCATATTTCTCAGTGCAGTGATAAGGCCTTTTATTTTGAAGAACGATACCAAGGTTGTGCAAATCCAAACCTTGTTCTCATGTTGTGGATGTCTTCAGTGAATAGACTTAGTACAAAAGGTTGTAAACTTCCATTTTAAATAATAAATGGGGGGGGGAGAGGAGAAGAGATGAACAGATGAATATTATTTCATTCTTTCTTAATCCTGAGCTTTCTCGACAATTCCCCAGAACACAGAAAAGGTCATTGCCTTATTGTTTCAGATTTCCTTCCTTCTGGTGGTATACAGATCCAAAGCAGAAAAAAGGCTTCAGAGAGGATGTGGACACATTGCCACATCTGTGGCACCTCCTCCTTATAGAAGCCAACGCTTTTGCTCGTGGCTCGCACAACAATTCTCTATAGTCCCAGGAAAATATGTATTTGAACTTAAGAGGCACAGACAGGGGGCAATAAGGCCATTATAACCTGTCAGCATCTCCTTAATATCGCCTTAGCGCAAACATGTATTTTCCTGGGACTGCACAGCTGCTGTGTAAGCCCAGAAAAAGTTTCATTTTCTTTTGGAGAAGCCAATAGGCATAACAAATATACTCATGTCCCTTGAAAAAGTACCTTTTCATTTCAGATCCAACGTGACCGCATGTGACTTTCTATGGCAAGACGTGTAGTACAGAGGTGAAAGAAAATGTTTAAAGAAATAGAAAGTTAGGGGGAAAAGCCAAGAAGAGTGTCAGAAAAAGAGTCCTAACAATCAGAAATAAGAAATTAGGCAACTGTGCATAACAAAAGAAATGTATACTTTGCTTGCTTGTTTGTTTCTAAGATTTATTTATCATGTCATGCAAACCATCTCTAGAGAATGTATAATATTAAATTGGTTCAGTATAGTATACATGAGAGCCAGTTTGGTGTAGCGGTTAAGGCACCAGGCTAGAAACTGGGAGACTGGGAGTTCTAGTCCTGCCTTATGCACAAAGCCAGCTGGGTGACCTTGGGCCAGTCACTCTCTCTCAGCCCTAGGGAGTAGACAAGGGCAAACCACTTCCAAAATCTTGCTAAGAAAACTGCAGGGACTAATCCAGGCAGTTGCCAGGAGTCAAGAATGACTCAAAGGCATCCCCCTCAAAAATAATATGCATTTTTAAAAATCATAAAACAATAAAACCAATAAAAATGTAACTAGTGGTTATGAGTGTTGGAGCAGTGTCACTGAGGTGCGACTGAGATACCAAATATTGAGGTAAATAAACATGTTTTCTGATTAGCCTAAACCAGTGTTGTCCAAACTTGGCCACTTTAAGATGAGTGGACTTCAACTCTGGGAGTTGAAGTCCACTCATCTTAAAGTGGCCAAGTTTGGACAACACTGGCCTAAACTGTAATAAGAATCAATATGCATTCAGCAATGCATACTTTCAGCAGGTTCCATTCCATCTCCTTTCCATTCTTCTGGAATTCCAATTTTCCCCCTTCAAATAGGAAACTCCTTGGCTCCTGAGCATGCTGAAGTGCCTTTGGTCTAGTTGTAGTTTCTACCTGAAGATTTCTCTTTCTAAAAACACATTATGTAAACCAAGAGTTTCTCTTGAGTCTGGTGACACCTCCCTCTGTTGAGCGGATGATGCTATTTAAACTCGATAAGACAGTTGGGGAAATGAATGAGCTATTCATGTAGGAAATGATATAGAAATAAGCAGCACCATAGCATCACCTAATGGTGAATGCTATTCCAACAGCTGGAGAAGCAGGGGAAATGTAAGACTTACAAAACCTCCCAAGCAGGTCCTTGAAAATGTAATACTGATTGCTTTAGGACACTTTACTCACAAAATCAGGTTTTCACCTAGCTCCATTCTCTGAAAGTTGAGTTGGCAGAGTTTTCAATTTCATTAAAAAAAACAACCCTTAGCTTTATAAAATAGACTGACCAGTTTGCTGTTGCATTAAAGGCATTATTTCTAACCTCTCCACAACTGGCCTTACCATGTGGTTGTGCAGTTATTATTCTATGCATGCTCAGGAACCCACATGCACAGAAGTTACAGACTTTCAACCCTGTTCAGTTCAGCCTGGAAAGGTTGTGGCAGAGGGTGGACACATATTCCCATGTCTACCCTGCAATTAGAAGTTCACATTTAGGTAACCTTGACTGATCTCAAAATACGTTCATTGGAAAACATTTCAATATGGGGCCAAGAACATTACATGGATGTGTCCTCAAAGTCATGAGGAATCAAGATCAACTCGAAGGAGACTTTATCTTTTCCCTAGCAAGGAACTTACACATTTAGCTATTGCTCTGTAACAGCCTTCCTCAGCATGGTGTACAGGTAGTTCTCAGTTAAAGACTATTTAACAATGGTTCAAAGTTACAGTGGCCTCGGAAAAAGTGTTTTATGACCTGTACTCACACGACCATCGCAAACCATTACACCACCTATTGCGGTCACATGATCATGATTTGTGACCTTTTTACAATGGTAGTTAAGCGAATCACCATGGTTGTTAAGCAAATCATGTCGTCATTAAGCGAATTCCAGCAAAAAATGTCCATTGGGGAAGCTGAATTCGCTTAAAGACCACATGATCGCTTAATGACCATGTGATTCACTTAATGACCATTGTAAAAAAGGTCATAAAATCAGGTCTGGTCACATGCTGACTCGCTTAATGACCACCCCACTTAACCACCAATTTTCTGGTCCTTGTTGTGGTTGTTAAGCAAGAACTACCTGTAAATCAATATAATATAAAAATGATATGTTTTGCCACTTTAATACCTTTAAATGGCAAAACTGGAATTTTTATAAGGGTATAACTTTCAAGAAGCGCAGTGTCTTCTCACATCAGCAGTCTACACTGTATAGCCATGAAGTGCCCAGATTAATTATTTGGAAATTGCTGTCTAGGTTTGCAAGACATTGCCTTGCTGGAACATATTTGTGACCCGTGTCTTCCTGGCTTAAACTTACACTGCTGATGAGTTTGAAGGAAGCCAGCATTAAAACATTTCCTGATTTAGGTTCACTTAATGCTTGGGGTATTCTTCTAAAACAACGCTTCAGGTATAAGACAGGGAGAGAGGGAAAAAACTGGGGAAAATTCTCTCTCTGTCTCTTTTGCCTATTTATTTCAACATCTGTAATTAGGAATGACAAGAGAGGTTTGTTGTCAAAAACAGTTTTCAGGCACATCATTTTTATTAGGCAGAAGAATAAATAGTTCTGATTCTGCCCTTTGGTGCCATTCATTTCAACACTGAGTTCTTTCATTATTTTTAATAGGGATCTCAGAATGATGAATATTCATATTTAGAAGTGCTATAGATTAGAATAAAATAGGACATTAAAATGTATTGCAACATAGTCATTGCAGCCATTTAAAAATATCATTTACATTAAAAAAAATACTGCAATGCAATATTCTGCAAATAAGAGCTGAATAGATCGATTGAAGTGAAAGGGATATAACCCTTGACTAACTTACATCCCTTTAATTTCAATAGATCTACTTTGTTTAATCTGCGCCCAACCTATTATTTGCAAAAACCATCCCAACAAGATGAAGGGCTATAGGTCAATGCTTGGATCTATTTATAACAACAAATATTGCCAAATATTTATTTCAGTTGGTATCTTCTAAGTATAACTAAATTTAGATTCAGTAATGATGAACACAAGAGCCAATTTGGTGTAGTGGTTAAGGCATCAGGCTGGGAGACCACAAGTTCTAGCCCTGCCTTAAGCACAATGCCTTGAGCCAGCCACACCCTCTCAGCCATGGGAAGGAGGTAATGGCCAACCACTTCCAAAATCTTGCCAAGAAAACTGCAGGGACTTGTCCAGGCAGTCACCAGGAGTCAACAATGACTTGAAGGCACCAAAAAAAAAAGATGAACATAAGCTGATGATTCCACCTATTGTTCTCTTTTCCAAAATATAATTCATGAGATCATTTTGGCTTAGTTGGTATATTTGGCCTAATGTATGCATATTGGTATGATACTGTTACTAAACAGCTATTTTCCTACAGATCCAGGTAGAATGTTTGTTATTCACACCAGGGCTGTTGTTATTCTATTAAGCCATGTAATCAGCACTTGCACATTTGTTACTATCATGTACTTGGGGGAGGGTGCAGCTTGTATAAACACAGCCTTCGCTGTGTAAGTATTTCTTAGTAAAAATGACCCAGCTACAGAGGATCCTAAATGAAATGGATTTGGGAGGTCTCTTTTAGAGAAGATTCAGGCCTGAGCAAAAGCCCTGCTGAGTTACCTCTGTCAGCACTTGAGTGAAGGGAGTGCCCCCCTCCTGGTTTTCTTAGATGTCTCAGGGGGCTTCAATACCGTTGACCAAGATATCCTTCTGGACTGACTGCAAGAGTTGAGGTTGGAGGCCTTGTGGTTTTTCTCCTCCCTAAATGGGCAGTTTCAGTTGGTGTGTATGGAGGAAGAGTGGTTGCATCCATAACTACTCTACCATGGGGTCCTGCAGAGCTTAGTCCTCTCCTCCATGCAGTTTAATATCTATATGAATAATACCTATATTAAGCTACTTTGGAAGGTCATCCATCAGGTTTAGGGTGTGGTATCATTATTATACTGATGATACCCAGTGGTACTTCACCATCCCAGAGCAGACCAGGGATTCCACTGAAGTTCTGGCCTGGTGCCTTGAAGCTGTAAGGGCCTGGATGGGTTAAAACAAGCTCAGATAAAATCCCTACAAGACAGGGTTTGTTGGTGATCGATCTAGCATTTATCTTGGCTCTGGATGGGATACAGATCTTCAATCTGGGGGTCTTCCTGAACTGTTTAAGCACCAGGTAGAGGGTTTGGCCAAGGGGCCCTTCACCCAGCTCTGGCTGGTAGGCCAATTGAAAGCCCCTTTGGATCAGAATATTCTGGCAAAAATGTTTTACAACCCCATGATCATGCTCTTATACTCCTGAAAAATGTTTTACATAAACTTGCAGATTACTCAGAAACTTCCACTGATCCAAAATGTAGTAGTCCATCTGCTAGCTCAGGGTAGTGTATTTATTGGTCATCTGGCTAATGAGAGGCCATATAAATTAAGCAAATAAATAAATAAATGTTTCACTAACAATAATAATAACATTCACAGCATGGACATGAGCAAGCCAGTTTCCAAAGGCAGAGAAACATTTGTAACTGAAAGTCTAGAGTAAGTCACCAACAATTGCAGATTCAATATATATGATTCCAGAAGTAGTTATCTTGCAGCAGTAGATCCAAGTAAACATAATATTGTAAGTTTATAAAACTAATCCAAAAACTAGTTTTGTAATATGCGTATTTGATATTTTAATATTGTGAATAAATATTGGCCTGTCTTCCTTCCTCCCTTCCTCCCTTCCTTCTCCAAACTTTAGACAACACAGCTTGGATTTTAACCAAGAGATCGGGCTTTCGGCAACATGAGCAGAACACCTTTTATCTTCCCATCTTAATAGCTGATAATGGACGTCCTGTGCTAAGTAGCACTGGAACAGTAACCATTCATGTTTGCAGCTGTGATGAAAAAGGTCTTGTGATGTCCTGTAATGCAGAGGCCTATGTACTCCCTGTCAGCCTGAGCAGAGGAGCTCTCATTGCCATTCTAGCCTGCATCTTTGTTTTGCTAGGTAAGTATACGTACCATTTCGTGAACAAAAGCTAAATCTACATATTCCTCAGGCAAAATAAGGGAAGCGGCAATATTTGCTGGACTGTAATGCCAATCACCACAGTGATACCAATTTTGGTGGAAAAAAGCCTTTTTGATTACCATTACATATAAAATGTTTCCTGTTGATTTGTCATGTAATTCTCTTAGGACATTTACACTCTAGCTAGACCAAGGATGGACAAAAAAGTAGCATCGATTGTCCTCTAGATCTGCAGGTGACTTGCAGCATAATAGTCAAAGGCTTCTTAGTCCTAAATGTCAAACAATAGTTGCAAGTTTAAAACCTCCCTGTCTCCAATTGCACTGCTTAAATGAACTGCCTGGAGTTGGATTTTGTGTCAAAGCAGTTCCAAATTGGTTTTGATACTGATCACAAATTCCTAAGCAAGACATGTACTGATCATTACTTTTCTTTAAATTCTTTATTACCATATGAGGCATATTTTTTATTTTGTTGTGGTCGATGGACTTTATGTTCTAGTAAAAAGCATACAAAATAGGTTGTGTACACAGCATTAATGAGATTGATAGGTTTCAACATGATGCTTCCTTAGAAGCCATTAGGGCTTGTACATGCTTCTGAAATGATCCAGAAGATGTACTTTGGATCTTGCGTGAGCACAACATCTCTCTGCTCTTCATTAACACTGGTATATCTTCTACTGCAAGCTTGAAAAAAGATGCTGCTGTTTTAAGAGTCACCTTAATTAGTTGACTCCTTAAGCAGTGACTTCTTTCACAGGCTCATGTAGAAAGCTGAGGCAGGTTGAAGCTGGTTTAATTAATAACGGGTGCTGTGCTTCTGTTTGCAGGAACTCCAAAGCACTTGTTCCAAATCTATCTTGAAGCATGCACAGCCATATTGCCCATGCAATATTGCCATATTGTCCATCAGCATTCTGGGTATCTTCCCATAATAAGTTGGACTTCCATAATCTCTTCACTAGCTTGATCTTTTGGCATTCAGCTGGGAAGTTATGTGAATTGAAGTCCAGCATATCTGGAAGTCATCACATTATCTAAGGCTACATTAGATAATCAGCAAAATATTGATACCAGAAGATTTCTTAGTGTAGCCCAGAAACAGGTAGTTCTTGTCCCCACATGTATATAAAAATGCCATGTGTCATGAGCTACCAACAGTGTTGAAATCCTCTCTCTTTCTTTGACCAAGAGATGGGATGATATTAGGGAAGAATTGCTGTCTAAGTATCTGTATCTTTGTTCATTACCTATAGTTCTGGTGCTACTGATCTTATCCATGAAAAGACACCGGAAGCAGCCTTACATGATTGATGAGGAAGAGAATATCCATGAGAACATTGTCCGATATGATGATGAAGGGGGCGGGGAAGAAGACACTGAGGCTTTTGACATTTCTGCCCTGTGGAATCCCAGAGAGGCCCAAGTAATGATGAAGAGCCGACAAGACATGATGCCAGAAATTGAAAGCCTCTCAAGATACGTTCCTCAGGCCTGCACGATGGACAGCAGTGTTCACAACTATGTGTTGGCCAAACTCTATGAAGCAGACATGGACCTCTGGGCACCTCCCTTTGACTCCCTCCAGACCTATATGTTTGAGGGCAATGGCTCAGTGGCCGAATCGCTCAGTTCCTTACAGTCTGTAACTACGGACTCAGAACAGAGCTACGACTATCTGACAGACTGGGGACCTCGCTTTAGGAAGCTGGCCGAAATGTATGGTGCCACAGAGGGGAGTGGGGCTCTTTGGTAACAAAGAGGGAAAGGGCCAAGTACTTGGTATTCAAATGCCGCCATCCAAATGTGTACTCATCTGATATGAGACATTGGTGAGATGGCCTCCTACAAATAGCAATATGATGCTTGAGGGAGAATGCAGAAGAGTGCAAATAAAGCGCTCTCTGGATCAGCTTTATGAAATTACTTTAAGCTACATTTGTAAACAATGATAACAGGAAAGAAAGAAAGGTGGGAAGAATTTCCTGGGAATTGTCTTTTATTTTCTTTTAAAGACTACACACGAACATTCGGTTCTGGATTAGAATGACATTATCATCTCGCTGATTTAAAACACGAGCACACACTCACACACATGGACCACTTATTAACTTTTTTACGTCTGAGTGTAAAAACCTATAAATTTCAGTTCACAAGGGATTGTGTGTAGAAAGCCTTCTCCAGTAGATGATACCTTCCTCTTCGTTTATAAAAGAAACATTTGTGAGAGAATACAGGAAGACACCAACAAAACAGAGGATTTTCTTTTACCAGCGAGTCCATATGAAGAGACTGAATAGCAAAAGACTTGAGTGAAGTGGGAGGGAGAAACAATTGAATGCCCATGTGTCATACGCATTATTACTAATATCAGATTAATGTATGTGGAGTCTCTCTCCTCAGCTTTTAAAAACTATGATTCAAAATTAAATCAGAAAAAAATGCCTCATTTCTGCACTGTAGATACTTCTTCCACGTGCCAAATGTGAAAATCAGATATTACCATAAAAGCCAAATAAAGTTCTAAAATTATTTCATGTCTACATGATGTTAGAGGGCCTTTCCCAAACTAGCCAAGATCAAACGGAGGGAAGTTTACACTGTAGGTGACCTACTTGAACAAATGCAGTATTATAGAGGAATAAATGGATGTAATAAATATTCCATATATAAGTTTTGTATATTTGTTAATAATTTTGGTAATAAATATCATGTACTGGATGCAGTACCTTAGAACTCTTTTAATAAAAGTTAAATTGAAGGAAAAAGAATTTCCAAATGGTCTTTCATCCGTTACAGCTAAAGAGCACCTTGGCTGAAGCCATTGCAATCCCTCTTCCATGTTTGTGGTCTCCAACTCGGTCCTCTCCAGATGTATAGGAAACACTGCTTCCAGAATACCCAGCCCTACTGCTGCCTCAGCACACTGGAAGCTGCAGTCTCAACACTACACAATGTCACCTATGGTTTTAATATTGTGTTTCCCACAATTTCTAATCCAGTATCTGGTGAGACAAAGAAACACACCACTCGAAAAAACAAACAAACAGAATGTTAATGCAGCTCATTGAGATTCTGTGGCAATCTCAATGACCGCAATCAATAGCAATCTATATTTGGGGTAGTCCAGGTTAGGGACAGATTGTCATGGAGAAAATCTGTATGGTTGCTAAGAGTCAACAATGACTTGATGGCACATAATCAATCAATTCCATGCCTCTCTGAATTAATCACATGTAAGTAAGACATTCAACACTCTAAGGCAATTTATTTCAACTAGATCAGGGGTTCTCAAGCTGTAGATCACAACCCAGCACTGAATCAGAAGCAACTTAGAAGGAAGTTGCAAAATTTAATTAAAGCTGAACAGGGAACCCTTTCAAAATTCGCTCCAGTCTTTGCTCCCTGCTTTGGTGTCCAAGCCAAAGTGGGCTTGCTTGGGCAAAATGGGAGTGACTTTTGACAGTGCTCACACTTTGCCTGCACAAGCCCACAACAAGCAGAAGCAGCACTGCAAAATTTAAGAACCTCTTATGATATAGAGATTAATTAATTATTAAAGGTCAAGGGTATATTTATTTCTTGCCCAGCCATCCCCAACCGAAATCATTAATTTTATTCATGGGGAAGCTCTTAACAAATTCATTTAGCATTTTAGGAAGCCACTCTTATTGCAAATATTGAGAATTTTTGAACTGGACAAGAGCTGCAATATATTACCAACCCTTAAGATGCAAGTTGAAAAACTATAAACACCTGTATCTTCTTGGATCATATATAAATAATAAACTATATACATGGATTATACATTATACTTGACAGCATGTCTGATTAACACAGTTTCTTTTACAGAAGCAATTTTGCAGTCTTGGGAGCAGCACTAAACTGCAACTTACAATCTGTGTAGTATTTACTTGCATCACGCAAGCAACAATACAAACTCTGGAATGAAACAAGTATGTAATTTTGCATCATATGCGTGCGACAACAATGAGCCCAGAGAGAGACTGTAGCTTTATTCATATTTTTAAAGAATATGTACATAACATTTGTTATTCCAGAATATAGGTAGATATGAGAATATCTCCAACTTGGGATTTCTGATTCCTCTCTGAGCGAGAGAAGCTGCAAATGAATGAATGAAAAACAACAGACAATAGGCCCAGTTGACTGTATGACTATAAGACTTCGCATACCTGGAAGACGCCAACTGGAAAAAAGCAACTTTAGATCAACATAACTGGACTGCAGAGTAGCTGTGTGTCCTACTTCACAGAATATTGTCCTGTTTGAAAGTGGCCTGCAATTGAAGAACTGTGTAGGTCCAAGTCCCAAATCATAAGAAGGGTGAAAAGAAGATGGTAGAATTGGGACCCATCACAGAACTAAGCCAGGATGCCCACAAGACCTACAGTATCTTCCAGGGTTATCCATTCATCACTGAAGTGCTATAAAGCATGCATTCATTACTGTTATTTCAGCACAGTTGTGGTGGGCATTCTACCTTAGCCAATAGACTAAGCAAGTATTAAGATGACTAAATTAAGTATTTCCACTATGGAATTTCTATTTAAACCAGAGATGAGCAAGTGATGTAGCCCCTATACACACTTCACCGTCCACAATGCACTGCACCTCAGATTATGACACAAAATTGTGGCAAAAATACTACTTCCAGCATGATTCTTTCCATACTTTTCCAAAAAAAGAACAAATTGCCTGCCCCAAATGGACACTTGTTTTATCTTAGTCTCCAGTACACACAACCCCACAACCATGGGCAACCAAAAAAAAAAAAAAATCCCCAGCCTATAGAGAAATAACCATCCCTGGTTTAAATAACTATGGATGCTATTCAACCATTTCTCCCAAAGAGCATTGGCTAGTTTTTATACATCGCTCCTGAAAAATGTCTGCTTTCACTGAAATGAGTATATTTGGATCACTAGAAATAAACAACATCCACAATAAGGATTTCTCCCTCTGCTAGAAACTGCATGTGATATAGAATCAGAGCAAATGGCAGTCTTTACATGCGGCATTTTCCATTCACAATGAAATGAGAGAAGACAGTTTAAGAAAATAATTATGAAATATTAGAAATAAAATTACAATAGGCACTGCCCATTCAGAATGCTTAAATTCCCCTGAAGCCACCAAGATTATCTTGCACCTGCACCTGTTGGCTCTTCCTCTTAAAGGCACCTGCAGATGTTCTTCCAATCCATCTTCCAGATATATTGGTTAATTATTATGCTATCTAGAATTCAAGGAATTCAGCTGAACACATCTGGACATGACAGGGAAGTTTATTCTGGTCCATATGGTATAACACATATAATTGAAAGGGATTCATAGAAGAGGTGATGGGTCTAGTGGTTTTTAGAATGGGGATTTTTCCCTCCAAACTATTAACTATAAAAAATTCCAGTTTAGAGAGTAATTACCCGCAAATCCACTGCTGCAGCAATGTCCTTAGCTCCCATGCTTACTGCAGTTGAAAAGGCTCCTTAAATTATTTTTCTTTTTCAAGATAAAACTCACTTTCAAAAATAGCAATATTTTCTTACTATCAGACTGAAATGTCACAACTCGGCCTTCAACATAATTCAGCAATATTATTTTCTTTGTCCATCAAAAGTGTTTATTTTTGTGCTTCTGCAAACCTCGTTTATTATCTGAACACCTGGATCCTTTTCAGTCACAATTCAGAACAGGGTACGGGACGGAAACGGCATCGGTTGTGCTTTTGGGTGATCTCTGGCTGGGCGGGATGGGGGCTGTGGATATACAGCCTTATCCTACTTGAAGTCTAGGCAGCTTTCAATACCACTGACCATGGTATCCTTCTGGATAGACTCAGAGGACTGCGGGTGGGTGGCACAGTGTTGTGCTGGTTTACCTCCTTTCTCCAGGGTCGATTCCAGTTGGGGGTGATTGGGGAGGAGAGATCCCGCCCTCAGCCCCTACTGTATGGAGTGCTGCAGGAGTTGCTGTTCTCTCCACTCAGTATCTACGTGAGGCCTCTGGGTGAGCTCATCCATTACCATGGGGTGAGGTATCATCAGAATGCTGAAGATACCCAATAATACATCTCTGCTCCTGGCGAATTAAGCAATGCTGTGGATGTCTTATCCTGGTGCCTGGAGGATGTGAGGGTCTGGATGGGGAACAACAGGCTTCAACTGAACCCTGGCAAGGCTGAGTGGCTTTGGGTTTGGGGGCTTGCCAGGTCTAAGACTATGCCATCTTTGGTGCTAGATGTAGTTTCACTGCCCCAAACAGACCCCATGCGCAATCTGTGGTCCTCCTAGACTCATGACACCTGCTCAAAGAGCAAGTAACAGTTGTGGCTAGGAGGGCCTTTGCACAATTTTGTATTGTGCATCAGTTGCACCCATTCCTAGATCGAGGGCCTCTACTCATGGTTGGTCACTCATGCCCTAGTCACCTCCTGGTTGGACTACTATAATGCGCTCTACATGGGGCTGCCCTTGAAGAGTATCTGGAAGCTTCAGCTGGTGCAAAATGCAGAAGCACAGGCAGTTATGTGTGTTTCTAGTAGAACGCATGTTACACCTCTGCTCCACAAACTGCATTGGTTACCAGTCTGTTTCTGAGTCCTATTCAAGGTGCTGGTTTTGATGTTTAAAGCCCTACATGGCATGGGACCAGATTATTTGAGGGACTGCCTCTCCCCGATTACATCTGCCCGTCCCACCAGATCCAGCACAGAGGGCATGCTGCCGGTCCCATCGGCTAGGGAGCTACTTTTGACCAGTCCTAGGTAGCAGGCCTTTTCTGCTATGGCCCCCGCATTATGGAATATCCTCCTTCCCCCAAAGTGAGGCTGGCTTCATCACATTTGACTTTCTGAAGGTCCCTCAAAACCTGGTTGTGTCATCAGACCTGGTGACCCAGGGGACTGGTGAATTATTGAGGTAGCTACACTAGTATTAACATCTCTTCACCCAATATTTCTTCTCTTTTAGCTTTGTTTTTATCATTTGTAATGCTTTTAATAATAATAGCAATTGTTTGGTACTTATTAACAACTTGGTTTTTTTAGCCTTGTTGTACACTGCCCAGAGTCACTCATTTATGAGATAGGCAGCTATATAAATTTGACAAATAAATAAAACCATTTTGCTCCTTAGTAGTTCCATTTTGATCTGCAAAACCGTAATTGTTAAACTCCTTTTACAAGTCCTCACAGAATACAGCCCTTAAACTAGATTATATGGTTTCATCCTATTGTTTTTAGTATGTGCTGTGTAGGGGAAAGAGTTCAGAAGCATTTCTACTCAGGGAATCTATTATGCATGAAATATTGTACATAATCATGAAGAGAGTGTACAGAAGAAAACACAGTGAATTGCCTTTATTGTAAAATGAGGCCTACAGGTAAGGGAACTTCATAAGGGAACTATTAAAAACCTGATCATTTTTAAAAACTTGTAAAGATGAGTTTATTTCACTTTTTTCAGTAATATTCCAAAAACTTACCAAATAAGAAACATTACTTTAAAAGTGAGAAGAGTTCCTCCAAGTGCCATCATCCAATTCCTCAACAGATTTTTTAAAAGGTTACGTCTGAATTGTGTGTGACACAGAGAGAATAATTAGAACAGACTGTATAATATCAGCCTGTATTAAAATTTTGTCTGTCCCCCAATGTTATTGATATGTTTAGTGCTGTAATTTAAAAAATAACAGCAAAGCAGGCAAAGAGACACAATGGGGCCTTTCATTTTTCCTGGACTACTTTTCTAATTTCACAGATTGTTTGCTACAGATTCAGTTAATAACCTTTAAAATACAAGGTAAAGCCACACAACAGCAGTAAAAAGCAGCAACAGGAAAAAGTCTTATTGACCACAGATATGCTCAGATACCTTCATCAGTCTCCTACAATTTTGTATTGTTCCCAGGTAGACTACTCAAGGGACCATCTATGGTTTACTCCAATTAATTCTGTTCCCAGAACATGGTGAAGAAGAGGAAGATTGCACCCCATACAATCAAGTGCTCAAAATTGCATGGAGGCTACTGCTATTTTCTGTAAGGAAGCCCTCTATGTTAGAATGTCGAAGGGTGGAGGCATGGCCATGGATATGAGGATATCAGGGCTGAGGCCAGTAGGTGTGGGGTCTTGCTTCAGTAGCTATTTTTGGTATACTCATAAGGGTGGACAACTAAAAAAGACTTCTTCTTCGTCAAACAGACTGTTCTTAAGAAGTAAATCTCCCTGTATGGTCTTAATTGTTGGAGAAATGTTCAGAACAGAGCCCTAATCTCATTTTTTTCTTGTCTCCTTAATCTGACAGCAGCATATATCTTTACAACTACTTCATGAAGTACATCAAGATAAGAAGCTAACCAAAAGTTACTAAGTGAGATTTATGCTTCAGTCCTAGTCTATTTAAACTGTTCCCTGTTAGGTTCAAAATTAGATTCTCAAACCAGAATTATGACCCTAGTTAATAAACTTACATACAACTCAAGTTCCATTTTCGGTCCAACAAAAATTTTGGATTTAAGCTGATCACCAGTCTTGAATCATTCTTGGACAAAAGAGTGCCGATCAAATATAGCAATATCAGCAGCAACTGCTGCCTTTCTGGTGTGGGAATAGGAGAGATCTGCTGACAATGCAAAGCATGGTATGCCACCAGTGATCCATGATAAACATTGAGGTTGTTTTTCACACATTGCTCCATATGCTGTCAGTCAGTTTTCCCAGCTATGGGTAAAACATTGCCGCAGGCGCATTAAAATAACGTATTGGTACCATGAATGGAAAAGAAGAGGGAAGAGGTTGGGACATTCATTCCTATCTTAAGAAAGTGCAATTGATTTAGTCATGAAAGTTATATCCAAACTTGTTCCCTGACCAGTCCTTTTCAAGAGCAGTAGCTCCCTCCATTCATTCTGAAGATAGCATTCATGACTACATATGGCAATTCTTCAGTGATAATTAATCTATCAACCAGACTCTGAGAGGTACAACTATTAGCTTGCTATATCTTTCTTGTGTGGGTTGTTAATGCTGGGAAAGGTGGAAGGAAATTGAAGAGGACAATCAACAGCAAGGTGGATGGACTTGGCTACAGTGGCATTGAGTGCACCACTGGAAGACCTGAAAGACTAGGGTAGGGATGGATTGTCATGGAGAAAATCTATCTATGTGGTCATTAGGAGTCAAAAACAACTTGATGGCACATAATCAATCAATTTTCTGTTGCCACATTCCCATTGGCAAGCATCCTGTGAGAGGAGAAATGAAGTTGTAAGAACATTATACATGCTTAACTGATTTAATCCAGAATTCATCTCTCTCCACTGAGGTCCACATGGCACTGGTGTTATGGAATGCTGTTGGCCAGTGTTGTGACTTTTCTATAAGTAGGGCTTTCTGCTGTCTGCTAGAACTAATACCAGTGAATCTGTAAGAATTGCAACATGTATATGGGGAGACCAAGATAACTGAGTAATAATACAAGACCACATGCATGCTGAATCAATCAATTATAACAATAACCCAATATACTGCTGCCAGCTGGGCCCAGTCCAGCAATTGTGAGCCTTCCTGGGCAGAGATGACATGGCATCAGTAATCCATGTTCTGGTTACTTCCAGATTACTGCAATAAACTCTATATGGATCTGCCCTTGAAGATAGTTCAGAGGCAGAATGAAGCAGCAAAATTTTATCACGTTACCATTTAGAAACCACTAACACCAGTCCTAAAAGATTTACATTGACTGCCTCTCTGTTACTGGTCAATCTTCAGAATGTTAATACTATAATGATGTTCAAGGCCATTAACAGAATAGTGGCATGCTTGAAGAAGAATATTTCTAAGCATGTACAGGTAGTCCTCGTGTAGCAACCATAACTGGGACTGGCAACTCAATCGTTAAATGAGGTGGTTGCTAAGTGAAACTGTGACCGTGCTTATGATCTTACTTCAACTTTCCTTTGTTTTGCAGACCTGTGAAGGTCATAAATGTGAGGATTGGTTGTAAAGTTACTTTTTCATCACCTTTGGAACTGCAAATGGTCACTAAATGAGGCAGTCACTAAATGAGGACTACCTGTATCTACCCAAACGTTTAAATCTGCAGTAGGAGCTCTTCAGCATCTCATGCCTGGAAGAGGCACATTGTGTGGGGCGGTGGGAGACAGTCTTCTTACTTGTAGTAAGCTAGTTTTACAGTGCCCTTTGCCTAGATGCTGACATTATCTGCCTTTAAGAACTGGCGCTTTTACTCATGTTCTCAGTTTAGCATCTACAGCCTAACCATGCCTTCGTCTCTTAACTGTCTCCTGTTTAAATTATTATTATTTCCCTTGGTTTTCCTGTTGGCCTTTGCTTATTTTATGTATTGAAACCTACCATAAGATCCGTAGGAGTATGAGGAGGTTATGAACATCTTAAATAAATCACTGGACAAGGTGGATGGACTGTTACTTTAGAATCACAGCACATACAGTAATACAAAAGGTGGACTTTGGCCCCTGTTAAAAATGCCTGGATTTTTATTTTTGCTGAACTACAGTGCCACCTAGTGGTGACATTGTGTGTTTTCCCAGGAATATATATTTCTTTTTAAAAATGTATGTATTGACAAGGTCAGGCCATAGCATACAGATAGGATTTGAAAAGGGAACCTGTCCCTGGCATGTTTTATCAAGACACTGCTTAATGAAGCAAGAACAATATAAACCATTGCTTTCCTATCACAGACATGAACATTTGTATTAAATGATATGCCGAACAATTCTATACCTTTATATTTAGAAGTATGTTTCATGGAATTCAGTGGTACTTAACTTGCAGATAAGTGAGGACAGAACATAATTTGAATGGAGTCAAACACTCATTTTCACTGGGTTCCTCATTTAGATAGCCTTAAATTCATTCTGTACCATTTCTGCATCCTTTTTTTTAATGCTACACACAAAAAACTTTGCATTGCCAGGTGCGTTTCTTGACCTATACACATTTCTTATTTTGCTGTTCTCTAATACAACAGTTTTATTTGCTCAATGTATATATTTTTGCAAGCATTATTTCCTGAGTATAATTTCCATGTGCCTTCTCCCCTATATCTAGATAGAGAGATTGTACACATTTTTGAGTTGCAAACTGCATTGCAAACTTTGGAAAAGAATACCTTTTGGTGATTAACTGTGTTCCAGTTTGAGAACAAACTGGGGAATGAGAGATGGATAATTTAGTAAGCCAACTGCAGATCTAACAAACAAGTCCATCATAGGTGGTGTACCTTCTGCCACATAATTCCACACACTGAGATGGATAAACAGATTGACTGAAATCAAGTACCTTTAAGATTGTGAAGACGAACCTAGCCATCATAAATTCCGCTCTAATCTAAGTATCTCTGAATTTGGATTCATTAGGATTCTACTCCAGGATATAATCTAGATTTGTGACCATGTGGAGAAGAACTGAACTGAGAGACAGATTTGTCTAATGTATAGCAGCTGTTCTTAGTGTGCAGGGGGTGTACTCATAAAAGGGAGCAGAGCAGGAGCAGAAAAAGACATTTAATTCCACTCAAATGAAGTTAAAATTACAAATTCCAGCAGGTGGCAGCATCTGCCTGGCCTTGTCAAAGCTCCAAAGCTCAACAGGATTGGCTCTGGTTAGTATTTGGTGGGAGAACATCAGGGGTACCTGTAGACTCAATGGAGGAGTTATCAAACATTCTGAAAAAAGGATTTTTTGTTGCCAACAAAATTATATCTCTATTACCATGCAGTCCCTAGGAATCAAGCTTGACTCAAGGGCATCCTTACCTTTTTAAACTAAATATGGTTAATATGATTTAATAAATCACTTAATATTAAATAAATTCAGCGACAAATGAGGGACTTTGATGGCCACACTCATGGCTGTATGAGAAGGTTGCATGTGCCCTGGGACCTTAAGTTATGGATCCAGATTCAGTTCCTTGCATCTTTAAGTAGGGTTAAGAATAAAACTTTTCTGAAGCTCTGGAGAAACATTACCAATCACTGTACAGACAATCACTGTACAGACTAGGTCAATAGTCTGACTTGGGGTACTTTCAGACATCTCAAAGCCACTTGCAAAGGGAATTCATTCACCTAATATTCAGTCAACACCGTCATTGCTGAATGTATGCGATCATACTGAGGCATTTTTTTCACCTGCTCGAGTCTGATTGATTGATTGATTGATTGATTGATTGATTGATTGATTGCAGGCAGGGAACCCCTATTTCCACCAGCAAGTGTTGCTGATGATATAGCTGGGTTTCACTCAGGTCTCAGTTACTAGCCAATAGCCAAGCACTGTACCGCTCACCTGCTGGCAGGGAAGGCCAGGCACATTTGATTATCTGTTGATTCTCTGCAAGCACTACAGACCAACATTATTTATATCCTAGTAACTTTAATAGCCAGACCAAATCACTCAGGCCTGCCTGCTTGAACAGCAGAAAGACAATTAATCTGACAGTGCCCTTAGTGTTACCTTAGTATAACAAGTATATTATGTTGCCTAGAAAATGAAAGGATAAAGAAGTACATTGTAGTCCCAGCTCTGCCTCTGTAAACGGAAAACACGCAAAATATATAAGGTGTTCTTTCTAATCTTTTCACCTTGCCGTTTTTCCCCTTTAGTATGTTAAGAGTTACATATCTGTACTGCTGGTACAGTCGCAAGCTTAATTACTATATCTAATCATTTGCCCCAAACCACTAATGGAGTCATGTTCTCACAACAAATATGACTTCACCTGCTGTTTTTCTGCTTGCTGGGGTATTGCAAAAATAAAGGGGGGGGGTTGTAATTAACAGAAGATCAGCAGTATAATTTGCCTCCCTAGTTCATGAAGGGGGGACTTAATTTAAATAGGAAATTATGCATAAGTAGTTAATAACTGAACTGGGTACAACAACAATCATTTAGGAAGTTAGCCTCAACTTTAATGGGTAGTCTCCAGAAGCATGCTGAAATAGATAAAATCTTGGTCTAATTCAGCAAGCCTGTCCTTGTGTTACTCTGCCACCCCAAAGGACATGTTAAGTAAGTTCACACAACCAAGGTTTCCCACTCAAGTTCTTGGGTCATATAAATATCTAAAAAGCAGTCATTTTTAATTTATTAAATCAATTTATTTGGCCGCCCATCTCACAAATTCAACTCTGGGGAGCTAACAACATGTTATAAAAATAAAAAACAATTTTAACAAAGGGTAAAAAGTTACAGTGGTCACCAAGGGTAAGCCCAGACTAAAGAAACTACAAAAACCTCTCAATGGGACATCTAACATCCTTACCTCCAGGTCCTGGAGCACATCCAGATCTTTTTGAAAGTCCAATAGGGTGGGGGCAATCTAATCTTGGTGGGTGTGATGTTCCAGAGGATAGGCATTGCAACAGAAAAGGCATACTTCTGAGGTCCCATAAGATGATCCAGAGCATGCCCCTCCTATTGAATCTAGTGGAATAGATGGAAACAACCCAGCCCTGTGTCATGAAGGGCTCCATAGGTGACAACCAGCACCCTGAATTCCAACCGGAAGCTCACTGGACCAGCTGCAGCATCTGAATGGCCTCCAAGGGCAGCCCCATGTACAGCACATTACAGTAATCCACTCAGGAGGTGACCAAGGTGTGCGTGATGGTGAGCAGTGCCTATGGTCCAAGAAGGGGCACAAATGGTACATAAAATAAAATTGTGCAAAAACCCTTCTCCCTATAGCTACCACCTGCTCTTCAAACAGGAGCCATGAGTCAAGGAGACCCCCCAAGTAATGTAACCCTATCCAGAGTCAAAGATGGGAAAACCCTGGGTCCAGGGGAACCTAAAATCCACAGCCACTCAAGAACACTGAAGCCTGTTCTTCCCCATTGAGTCATCAGGCTGTGTAGCACTGAGTGGAACAAGATTGCCCAAAACCTGAAAAAGCCAAGTCCTTTAAAATCATTTCCATTTTAGTGCGGTATGAAGGGATTTTTCCTAATACCTTGAAATAATTTCTGTTTCAGAGTACACAATATTAATGCAATGTAACTGTAATAATGGATATTCTTAACCCATCAACCAGGTTAAAATGGTAACTGTATTTGGAAGTAGGGGTGGGTTGACAGAGCTCCTACATCTTTGACACCTGTGTGGCAAGCAAAGAGTCAACATGAATTTAGATTTTTTTTTTTAAATCCATTTAGGTATGGACAGTGTGATTGATCTACACTGTGTGCAGAGATTAATTTATGTCAGAGCTCATGCTGATATAACATCTGCTCTCAAAGGCAGCACTTAGCTCTAGAACATGTAAGCTCCATTAAATAAGCACAGTTAAGTGGATTTAGGGACTTGCAGGCTGGATGGTAACTTTCCATGTTTTATTGCTCCAGAAAGCTAGTGTTGTCTTCTGCTGAGAGGCAGGGGTGGGGGGGAGATAGGCTGGAAGAGACAGGGAGAAGTAAAGTTGGCAGAGAAAGTGTAGCCAGATGTGACAGAGTTGGCTTCTGTTCTTTTCAGCCCTGCTTTCTTCAGTTGTGCAGTTTTAACAATCTTCACATTTTCTGTCTGCCTCAATGTTGGTTTGTTTCTTTATCTGATTTGCTGATTAAGTGTTATTAGTGTGCATATACCATCTAGTTGGTGGGATTTGGGCAACATTGTGTTAGCTTGCCAGGATGTCTCTAGGTTAGAGTTCCTAGCTTTCACAGAATAGCATAAGCAGGCTTTGGATAAAATTGGACTTTGTTTATGCTTGTAGCACACTGGCCAAAAGGTGCCTTCGAGGCAGTTTTGACTCGTGGCAACTGCTTGAATTAGTCCCTGTAGTTTTTGGCAAGATTTTCCGAAGTGGTTTGCCATGGCCTCCTTCCTAGGGCTGAGAGAGAGTGACCAGCCTAGGGTCATCCAGCTGGCTTTGTACCTAAGAGAGGACTAGAACTCACAGTCTCCCAATTTCTACCCTGGCGCCTCAACCTCTACACCAAGTAATGTCCCCTCCTAGACAATTTTTGTCCCAAGAGTTTCACTCCCAAGATAGGGATTTTTTTGCAGCCAGCAGTATACTTATTTTTTATTATTTTTTTGCAGTTGCCTGGAGGTATGCTCATGAAAGAGTGATGCCACCAAGGGTATGGGGTGGAATTTTTAAAATTTTGAAAACAATATGGAATTCAGAGATTCATTTCTATTGATATTCAGAGATGAGCCAGTACAAATAGATGTGTTATACCTCAGTGGACTTTCTTTATTACTGATTTGTTCAAAAGGGCAAGGGAAGCACGCCACCATAATTTAAGAACTTGCTATCAAATTTGGATGCTGTGACCTGAGGGAGCACCCTGAGCCACACAGAAAGGAATGAAGCTGTGGGATGTCCCATTCTTTTAAATTTTTCCATAGAGACAATGTATTGTACTACGGCTCCATGTGGGAGAACACTGGGGGAAAAAAAAAACTTCAGGCCAGTTGATAGATTACCTGGAATTCTTAAGAGGATGACATTTTGCACACTTTTTGGAAGAAGAAGCTATTGATTTAGCTACCCATCTTCTATCACTGCTTCCCTCCCGCTCATTCTCTGATGTGTTTGCTTACCTCACCTTCACCGTCCTTTAATCAGCGTTTCTAGAAAACCCAATCAATATCAATATCAAGCAGTCTGATTGCACTGAATGATTTATTTTCAACATAATAATGAAAAAATAATCATGATCCGTGTTCTGTTGATGCCAGTAGACGAAAACTAAGAAACTAGGAAAAGACACAGCATCCTCTTGGCTGTTACGTCGCAAGGCCTGTACACAAAACCGCATTGGAATCCAGTCTTCCAGTAATAGTATGGTGAGAAAAATTCTCATGCACACATTAACATTCAGCAAAGAAAATGACTCTGTCTGCCTCGTTAATCATTTGGCACAACAGAACCAATTTCCTTGAATGTTATTTTGGCATCAGCACATCATTATCCCATAACAAGAACCTTCTCAGTTATCATTATATCTTGGGGATAGAAGTAATTGGAAGTGAAGTGAATACTGTAAAATGGTTTTGAGGTGCTACTTTGAAAAACATGATTGACAGAAATATTTGCTCATTATGCCTAATTCTCATTATATTCTGTTTAAAGCTGCCAGGGAAACAGCACTCAGTGTGATTTTAAATCAGATCTAACAGTTTAGTTACGCAGCTAGCAATATCATTAGGGCAAGCAAATGTGAAGAAGGATGAGATGTTGAAACCATTAAGATCCGTGAGTCACGTCTTTCCCCCAAAATGAAAATGGAAATATGCCTAAAAGGTATCTCACTAGATAGGCATCAGAGAGGTAATATGAAAACGTTCATATCTCACAGCCTTCATTGCTACCCTACCTAGTGCTAGCCTAGGGCATACAGCATTTCTTGATTGCCGATTCCTTTAGTATTAACCGTCAATCCCAAAAGGCAAACGCTGTCCATCACTTCAGAATCTTCATGGTCATTTCTAAGGCTGGTAGGTGTACTTTTTGTCATTAGTTTGGTCTTCCTTGTATTTCATCTTAGTCCATTTATTTTTTTTCACTGTGCTCCTTGACTTTCACTGCTAGAGCTTGCAGATCTTTTGCATTTTCAACTATCAGAATATTATCACCAGCACAGCACAGGTTACTGATGTATCTTCATCCATTTTTAAAACTATGCTCACCTTTCAATCCAGCCATCCACAATATATATTCAGCATATAGGCTGAATAAATAAGGGGAGAGTATACAGCCTTGTCTTGATGCTTTGCTGACCTGGAGCCAATCTGTTTCGCCAGGTTCCATCCAGACTGTGGCTTTCTGACCTGTCTATAGGTTTGCGTGAGCATAATGAGATATTCTGGGATTCCCATTTTCCTAAGGACATTCCACAGCTTGACATGGTTGACACAGTCAAAGGCCTTTCTATAATCAACAAGCGCATATTGACTTCTTTTGGTACTCTTTGGCTTTCTCAAGTATCCAACATGAATTGCCAAGATGCCTCTTGTTCCTTGGCCTTTTCTAAAGCCAGCTTGAACATCTGGCATCTCTCTTTCCATCTAGAGGTCTAATTTGAATTGCATGATCTTAAGCATTGCTTTGCTCACATGCAAACATTCCCAAGACAGATACCCACAATCAGTTTGGAATAAGTTATGGCTTTGCAAAATGCAAGGAGAAAGTGGCTCAAATGTACTTCCAGAGAAATCTTGTTCCAGAACATGAGAGCTGCAAAGGAAAAGACCTTTGTGGGTTTGTGTTTCCAGATGCCATGCAGCAAATCACAAACACATTGCAGAGGCTAAGCTCTCTCCCTTTAATCCAGTGAGAGTTATTTACTTGAGCCCTTCATGCACTGAAAGAACAGGCAACAGTATTTTGCCTCCCAAGGACCATACCTAATGTGGGTCGGACTGGGGGTTAAGGATTTTCTCTTTTTTTTAACTGCGATTTGTCTATTTGAAGGCTTATTCTACATTCTTCATGTGTGTTTCCAACACAGAATTCACAGCTTAGTACCACAATATTGGAAGGAACACCTTTCCTGTATGCTCCTCTTCAATCCTAAGGATCTTCCCAGGGCCTACTCCAGGGGCCCTTCATGCTGAGGCACAGTGATTGACTATCAAGGAGAAGGTATTTCAGGGGTTGCACCCCAACTTTGGAATCTCCTCCCAGTACATCTGGCACCATTTTTATTACCTATCAAGAAAACACACTGTTACTCTAATCATCATCATCATCATCCCGTGACAATACCTTTAACACCATCAAACAACATCTGCCTTTCCAGGGCCTTGGGAAGGACTCAATAGGTGGATAAAAATGCCAAATCCAGTCTAAACATCTGGATGACTGTGCGACCAACCATAAGAATTTGAACCTTCTATTGCTGCTTTTTGTTACAGTTTTGTTATTTTATTCCTTTATTTTATTGGGTATATTTTATATGATGTTTTAATGTATGTTTTTATTACATGTTTGTAAATTATTGTTTATTATTGTACACTGCTTTGAGATCTTCTTAAAAAAGGAAGTGATATAGAAATATTTTAAGTAAATAAATGTGAGACTATGCTATCTGTTTTTAGACATCAGGCTCAGAAAGCGCATTGAGGACAACAAAAAGATTGACTCAAGGCTATGTGTGATCTTGGGAGCAGGTTGTCCATCCTTGATATAGTATCCCTGCCCTCAGCCCACATACCAGCTGCATCATTTGACAGTGCATATTCAGAGGCACAAGTAAGCTGTGTTTACATGATGTGTTTGTCTATGGTTAACTGAATCATGGTTTTACTGAACTATCCCAGTTTTGTGGGTTTGCACACCATATTGAACCATAAATAAATCTGGACATCCTCAGAGCCTATCGGTACTAGGACACAGGACAATGACTAAGTCAACCACATCTGCACTGGGACGGAGGAAGGTTGTATGAAGTTCTGCAGAAGGTTGGGTCTTCTTGTCTTGCATGTAGCAAAACCTTTTTTATTGTTCTAAATTATACAACACTGTAAAACTGTGGTGGTTATTCAACAGGAGCCCTATCTAGGTATTCCACTTTATATGGATTCAAAGCAACAAGAGAGTGAGGAAAAGCATATTTTTAGTTTCTGCTGTCTAGCAGTTATTACTGTTTAAATATCTCATTTTGTTTAATTTGCTACTCTTTGCTTTAACGTTTACATATTAGTTCTAAAAGTTCTTTAAATACATTTCATTCAATTAAGTCTTCTTAAGAATGTTGATTTTGAAAGACAGCAAATTGATAAATAAAATATTCTAGGTCTAATTGTTTCACTTTCCAGAAATTGAAGTGATCCCTTTTGCTGGGAGAAGGGAAGAGGGGTACTATCTGGTCTGAATGCAGAAGCCTGATTTTCTGTTAACAGAGAAAGTTGTCCACCTTCCCCAATATGTGGAGCTAACAGGGAAAGAGCTCAAACATCCTTACTGTAAGATTTTGACCACCACTGTCCCTTGCATACTGATTCTACATGGAAGTAGAATGCCCAGAGAGGGCTAATACAAGCTATCATTTGAAGTGAATTGGATAAATCACCTGATCAACTTTTCAGGACTAATTAAATGTGACATAAACATGAATAAAAGGAATTGGCTAGAGTGACTAACTATAACAGAAAACAGTAGCAGTAGCTATCAAGCTTTTTTTTTTTCTTTGTCTGCCATTTCTCTTTTTTATCCTTTGAAAATTGCTGATGATAATGATGTGTCAGGTCTTCAGAGGAATCAGCCTCCAGATGCTAACTGCTCTTGATTAATTTTCTACAATATACTGAGCTGTGGGTAGATGGATTAGAAAGGCATTTGAACTTAAAGAAGAGGTTTAAAGTTGCTTTGATGAATAAGTGCCAGGAGTTACAATGGATTATCTTATATAAATGATTACACGGGAACTGAAAGGGCACTTAAATATAAAGAAAACTGTATAATGATCACTTTATGCATGCATGTCAGGCTTAGAAACACTCTATTGCTTATGCCCATAGATGCAACTTGGCATCTACATATACAGTAATACCTCGGTTCACGAACGATTCTGTTCACGAACAATTCGATTCGCGAACAGCAGCATTCGCAAAATTTTGCTTCCGTTCGCAAACTCCGCATCGGGTGATGAACACGACCCGCAGCCATCTTCCCTGCTCTGACACGTGGTTGTGGCTTCCTCTAGGCGAGATCGCGGTCGCAGATAGACACTGGCTGTGAAGCTTTTTGGTGTCACCTCAAGCAAGGTTAGTGTTCTCTCTCTTCATACTGTACTGTACTGTACATTGTTTCATATTTTTGTGGTTAAAAAAAATGCATATGGTTCAGAACGGATTAACCTTATTTACCTTGAACCTTATGGGAAAATTTGATTCGGTTGGCAACCGATTCGGTTGGCGACCACGTTCGTAGGGGTCAGAACGGATTAACTTTATTTACATTGAACCTTATGGGGAAATTTGATTCGGTTCGCAACCAATTCGGTTCGTGACCAGAGTCGTCGAACGAATTAAGTTCGTGAACCGAGGTACCACTGTACATTACACCTAAACAGAGTATGATGTATATATACAGTCATATTTAAGTTGAGCTATTGCTTAGCGCAGGTTGAACACGAGAAGCGGGTGTCAGAGCATTCTCCCTAACCATTCTGTTTGAGTGCAAACTAAGTATGTGTAGGTGTCTAGTACAACCGTGATAATGTCATGTGGATCATGATCTCATTATGAAAATGATATAATGGTTTCATGTCCTTTGCAGGAAGATGTGGCAGAAATGACACTAATTCTCCCTTGCCCCCCAGATATCTCTGGTGGTATGCCTGAGAAGTATCTCATCAAATTAAGGATATATTATAGGTGGAATGCTTCATATGATGCACTCCAATTTTTATTTTTTGCTGAACAGATGGAGGGAATCTATCAATTTTCCAGATATTACAGATTTTAGAGTGATTGCTAATATCTCAGCAGATAAGAATATTTAAAATGATCTCCATAGAATAAAATACAAAAGGAAGAATATAATTAACATAAATACAATATATTGTACAAATAAAGGATGGAAGATCCATGGCTTAGTAGTAACAAACATGGAAAAGACTCTCAGAATCTCCAGAAATGGATCAGCTTTTAAGTTGAAATAATAAATGAATAAATAATTGGGATTGTAGTTTATCACAAGTACAATGTAATTCACTGATATGTTACAGCAGAAAAAAAAAGGCCAAAATTATTTTAGACAATATTAAGACAACTAATTATTGACATAGGAGTCTTCTTGCAAAATGTCTAAAAGTTATCAAAAATGGTACCAAAAGAGGTAGCTTGTTTGTTAATTGACTCAAGCTACAGGTTCACTTGATATTTGAACTGAAAGTTCTGCACCTGCAGCCAGTTGCTAGCCAGGCACAAGCTGAGGACTTCGTAATGACCTTGAAGGTTCTCTATTACTTAAGGCCTGGTTACAGTTAGAGCTTGCCTTTTTTCCTCCCTACTCCTTACAGAGTAGAGTGATTGGAGGAGCAGAAGAGCTTTCAAGAGAGTAAGTTGTTTGCTGTTCCACATATCAAGATCACACTGGCAGTAGGAAAGGGTCAGGCAAAGAAGAGACTACCTATAGAAATCACTTGGTTTTTTTCTCCCCCCTCCCCCTAGTGCAGAGAGATTGGAGAGAAAGAGATTTCAAGGGAGTACTATAAGCTGTTTGTGTAGCATGCCCATGGCTCCTTTCTCAACAATCTCTCTGCTCTGCAAGGGAGGAAAAAAAGAAAAAAAGCACAGGACAATGTGTACTGGTTGTAATGGTGATCATGTGGCTAAGAACTGCAAAGGTTGTAAATGGATTGTGAAATGGGTTGTTTTCTTGCAGCTGTTTCATTACCCAACTAGGTAATATCTTCAGTGCAAGAAGGAAGTGAGATTTGCTCTCTGTTTATATACAGTAGCTTGCTCTGTCAGTGTTGGTGGGGGAGTTGTTTTCTCCTTGGTAGTTCCTAGATTAGGCTGTTGTTTACTGCTTGATTGTTTGTCTGAGTTAGTAGTCCTTTGAAGAAGTTGTTGATTGTTTCACACATCTTCTCTAGTTGTTCCTTTTTTATTATGATGAAGGTGTTGTCTACATACTGGATCCATACTATTGGTTGCATGCATGGAAATGCTATAGTTTCTAGCAGCTGCATTACAATCTCTGCTATGAGTCCTGAGAGTGTTGATCCTATGGGTGTTTCTCTGATTTGTTGGTATATTTGTCTATCAAGGGGAAAATAGGTAGTGAGGCAGAGGTTGATGAGGTCCATGATTCTGGGTATTTTGATATTAGTGTATTTGGTTAGGTCAAGAGTGTTGTATGGTGCTGTTGCCATGGATTCTTTTGCTAGTTCTGGGTCTATGGATGTAAAGAGTGCTGTGATGTTAAATGAAACTATAATTTCAACTACCTGGCATCACTGCAGCACACAAACCAACTAAAGCCCTCCAAAACATCTTAAGTAAACCAAAAGACCCAGTAGCACAAGGAAGGGGGAAAAAAGGAGTCATCTACAACATGCAGTGTAAGGACTATAACAACCACTGTGTAGGACAGACAGGCAGAAGACTAGCAGAGCGCATCCATGAACACAAACTAGCAGAAGGCACAACGAAAACTCCTTAATCTCACAACACATGGAGACACTTAACCATAGTTTCAACTGGGAAACTGTCAGCATCTTAAACCAAGCTAAATCCAAAAACACAAGGGAATTCCTGGAAACTTGGTATTCAGATAAGTCAGCCATCAATAGGCACACAGAGATAAAGAATATTCACACACTATTCAAAAGAGACAATACAAAGTAAACTAAAGGACCAGAACACCTCCTCACCAGCAATCAACACTCAGATAAGCAGGGATTAACACCAGACAAACAAGCAGTAAACAATACCCTAATTAAGGAACTACCAACTCAGACAATCAAGCAGTAAACAACAGCCAAATCTAGGAACTACCAAGGAGAAAACAACTCCCCCACTAATACTGACAGGGCAAGCTGCTGTATATAAACAGAGAGCAAATTTCACTTCCTTCTAGCACTGAAGATGTTACCTAGCTGGGTAACAAAACATTTGCAAGAAAACAACCAAGCTCAGAGAACCCCAAGGACTCCACAGTTCAACCCTGAGCTACATGTATTCTCAAAGTGTCCGTATGTTTATTCTCCCAAGCTGTTTAACAATGTGTTAATGCTGCTGTGATATTTTTACTCTTTACTACTACTTTTACTAAGTTACTGGGTTACTGTTTATATATGTTATATGTTTTATGTTTTTATCAATGATTTTAACTTACTTTTAAATTAACTTTTAACTGTTTGACTTTTAAAGTAAACCCTTCTGAGAGTCTTAATGGGAAGCAGTAAACAAATGATGTAGATAAATAGGTCCGGCTTAGCTTTTCAGTGATCAGCCAAGATCCACACCTGCTGTGGTGGTAGCAAAATTTGAGAGTTTCTGACTCTCCCCAGTTAGGATTCAGTCCGGCAGAAGATCAGACACGAAAGTACCAGCTGAGATGTTAAGGTTTTATTGAAAGCTTGCCAATAGAGTCAGCTTGGGTCTCTCCTTAAGACAGAGAAGAACCCCAGTCACACCCAAAGAAGATTTTATACATGTTTCTTACAAAGAGATACAGCAGTTAACAAATGATTGGCTAAAACTGGCATAAGTTTTGGATCCTCCTTATTATTGGGGGAAACTTATCTTCCTGATGACCTATTGGTTACTAGTCAGAGTTTGGAGCACCCCCCTTTGATCTTCTGAATTTTATTGTTTCCTAGAATGCAGATTGGGGTCACTTCCTCCCATATCTTTATGGCCTCGACACTTTGGGAGGCAGGATGTCTGCCTAAAGCCTTTCAACATAACAGAAATGAGGGAAATGTGTGAAGGTTCATGAACATCAGTTTCCTTGTTATCCCTTTGGTGTTCAAATGTAAGGAAATAAAGATGAGAGAAACTGGGAGCCCTTTTTCATAAGGTTTCAGAGGCACCACAACCACTCAAGAAGTCACACCATCAAATTATGGTCTTAAAACGTTTAAGAAAGCCTGCTTTACACACTAAGAAAACAAAACAAAATCTCTGCAAACTTCACACCAGACATGGGGAAAAAATGACCCCTGGAAGTTATAATCTGCACACTTCATAACATGTCACCATCCTGCTCACAGTGTCCTGTGGTGTTCCATTTTTTTTTTCATAAATGTAGCTCTTGGACACTGAAAAGTTACTGTGGAAGAACAGACTGCCTGAGTCCTGTGCTGCTGCTTCACCTTCTTGGCTCTCCCCCATTGTCATGACAACCCAGCTGCCAATCATGCTAGTTGGCGGATTCTGGGAGTTAAAGTCCACATATCTTAAAGATGACAAGTTTGAGAAATACTGCTCTAATTTAAGTAACCAGTTATCCAAACACTCCTTATTCTGTTACAAGAAGGAGGACAATCTGCATAGTAATGGAGTTTAATTAGAACATAAGGAAAAGTGGTCTCTTCTCAGTTTATACTTTCTGAAGTTTATGTTGTCCTTCTAACAATTAAAAATGGAGTTTCATTATCTATATATACACACTGCACCCAGTAACTCCAGGATTCTATACCTATTAGATTCTTACTTTCCTGTCATCTCTCATTAATCAACCTGAAATTCATCATAAATATAGGGATAAATGTTGTTTTCTTGTCTCTATTTTGTCTTGAGAAAACCTGCTTGCACTTCTCAGTGACGGTTTGCATACCTTGGCACTTAAAACAATTTTGCTGAAAACAGTTAAAATATGCCTTTATATTAGCTCAACTACAATTTTCTTTTTTTGTGCAATTCTCATATCTTTTCTCACATATACTGAATAATTTTTCTTGGGTCTTAATTCACATACTGTTTTCTCATATCCAAGTAATTTGCTTGCTTATTAGAAGCTTCTTCTGTTCTCCAAAAAAGAAAGAAAGAAAGAAAATAGTCTCAAATATGAATTTCCATATATTCAATTAAGGTAAATGAATGTGGGTGGTAGCAGCTGTTGATGAATTAAGAAATAAATATTTCACCTATTTAATATTGTAAGGAAGCTGAGAACATATGTTCCTTCACCTCAGCTAGGTTGGACTGAAAGCAGCAGCGTTCTAGTATATTTGCTGAGCTTGCAAATCCCTGCAACATTCTTATGGAAAAAGAGCAAAAAGAGTAAAATATTTCTTGTATAGAATTACTAGGACTTAATCAAGAGAACATGGGGGTCCTTTTAAGCTAACAGTGCAGCAAAAGATGACAAAGCCACATACCTTGCTTTAATTATGTCCCTCAACCTTCCTCCTGCCTGTTTTACAGTCAGAACTTTGGGTATGTCCAAGGCTGAAGGGATAAGTGGAAAAAGTCATGAATGCCTTGTCAAGCCATACATAGACAGCCACCCCTAACATTAGGCAAAATGAATCTGCCCCTTCAAACGGTGGAGCAGGACAAGCATAACATGGGCACGCTCTCCTTCTGAACTGGTTTCTGATGTGATAATGTGTGGTTCTCCAGAGTAGCTTGCCACATTCTGAACCCATAGTGTGAGGTGCTCTTAATGGCAGTTTATAAGGCAGACTCCCTCAGAGTGATATCTATAGGAAAACTGACTAGTTGCCAGCTACTAGTTGTGTGTTGGTGCTTGTGCTACTGGTGGAAGGATGTTCAAAAAACAACACATAGGAGTAGAGTGGCAAGGGTTCATCTGCCTCAGTGTGTAGGTATTCTGGGTTGCTCATATATGCAGCTAGACATTTAGTTACATCGCTAGCCCATTTTATTTTTTTAATATATTGTTTGTATTATTAGAAAGCACAAGTAGTATCTATATCCTACTAAAACTCATGTCTGTTTGTTTGTAACCTTCAGTTGGGTGAAATGGTGCATCATAGGCCAAACAGTTTTGAAGGAAGGTACCTCAAATGAGCTAACTGGCCCTCTCTGTGCTCACATGCCCTGCAGCACCCTCCTCCCCCAACTTGCACGTGGCCTGCCAGGGTCTCCCCCTACCCCCTGCACCACCCCTGCGGCCCTCCTTACCTGGGACTTCCTCTGCTTCCCCCCGAGGCACCCCTGCAGCAAAGGTATCTGCACATCACCTCAAGCCAAACTGAAGGGCAGAATCCAAATATGATTTACAGCATGAGTGTGTGTGTGTGTGTGTGTGATAGAAAGGGAATGGCATTTAATGGCATATACGACGCACTTATAACAATGACTAAGAAAACAAATATTAAAACTGGAAAAGTACTGTTTTAGCCTTCATGTTTTTCAGTTGCTCTACTGTAAGCAGCAACTGTCTTTTCAGTCAGAGGAGCCAAAAGAGGCAGAAATCAAAGCATTTTTCTTTAAAAAGGAGTGTGTGGATTAAGCCATTCCAGGAATTCTGTAAAAATTAGCATGAATGATAAAGATGTTTTAAATAAGCAAGATAAATATTCAGCAGTGGATTTCACTGAATTTGATGGGATGAAAAGTGGTCACAGGTTTATTAAATCATAAAGACAGTGTTTATAGCAACAGTTTGTATGAATTCTAGCAGTTTATTTCTGCTATTTAGGATTTAAACTTTACGTTTAATGAACATAGTTTTCAAATATGTCACTAATACTATGCCCAAAATCCTACATTCCAATCAGCAAATTTAATGTGTTTTTTCTTCATTGAACTGGTTATTATACATGCTTCTAACATTTTGTAAGTCACTCAATGTGTTGGAATGAACTTATGAAGGCAAGGCTCAGGGAGATAAGCATGTTCTTAGCCCCCATCAGGAGCATGGGAAGTTCAAGAAGATGAGGCTGGCACCTCCCTAAGGAATTCATGGTGTTGTGGCTGGCTGGCTTGGGAACTAGGGTTGAGTCTGGGGAGATTGATGTCAGGTTCAGCCCAAAGAACTCCAAGAGACAATGCAAATACAGTTCTGCTGTGTTTATTAGCTACAACCTCCAGACAGAAAATCTCCCCAGACTGAACCCTAGTTCCCAAGCCAGCCAGCCACAACACCGTGAATTCCTTAAGGAGGTGCCATCCTCATCTTCTTGAACTTCCCATGCTCCCACTGGGGGCTAAGAACACACTTATCTCCCTGAACCTGGCCTTCATAAGTCCATTCCATCACACTCAACAACTCTCTCTTTTGGAGGAATAAAGCAGGATTTTTTTGAAAAAAAAATTCCAATCCTACAATAGAATTTAATTAGAACCATTAGACAATTACTACTTTTAGCTGTCTAGGTATATTTTAATGAATACATTTAATTTTAATGCAAATGAATAAAAGAAGTAACACTTTAAAAACAATTTAACATTCAAAGGTCTATCTGTGAGTGGGTCCACACTTGCTGTCTCAGTCTCTTCCTCTCACTTCAGTGTTAAAAGTTTTGCCTGATCAAATATTCCAGATTGTGAGGCCTTGATGTACCTCTGTACGTACAGTAGAAGGTAAAATCAGATGTGCAGAAAAGATGAGTCAAAAGATGGATGTTAAATATTTTGGATATAATCCAAGAAAGCAGGAGAGGGAAGAGTTATAATCAAAGTTGCAATAGTGTATTAAGTTTAAAATCGAATTGTTATTTAGTTTACAAAGGTCAAATTGATTTTTCCATTAAAAAAAATTCAAAGTACAAAAAAATTGCTAATAATTTAAGCATATTCTTTATAATGTTAAATGAGTAAAAGCATTAAGGCCTCTAATGTTCATGATAACTCTGTTTAGGTAAGGAAGTATCTCTGAAATGATGACCCAATGGGCTGCCGCGGTCAGCCACAGTTACGCAATCGTCATTTACAATGTTCCCTGCCAGCTTCCCACGAGGAAAGTCAGTGGGGAAGCCAGCAGGAAGTCTGAAGTCACTCCCACTCCCACTGCTTTTTTGCCCTTGGTCATTCTGTTTCTCTGGAGGAAATTCATAGGAAATATCTCTGAAACGATGATCCAGTGGGTCACAGGTTGTCTAGTGGATCCTAAAAGTGTTGTGATCTTCAAGCCTTGCTCAGTCTATACAAACAGGACCCAACACTCCTGAGCAAAACAGTTGAGTTTCCTAAGAGCATGGGTGACACTGTCTCAGGTTTCCAGAGAATCGAAGTTTTGGTTTTGCAGCTAGCTCTCAATTTATAATCCAGTTCTGTTACTATTTTTGTGAGGCTGTACATGAGCTGATTCATCTCTTTGATCATTTTTGTCATAAATAATTGAGCAACCATATACGCACCATGAAAAAATTCATTTAAATATTTCTTTTGAGTAGACTTCAAAGGAGGTAATTTTTCTCTTACAGTTTCTTTCATACATTCCAGTTTTTTCTAAGTTGCTGTTGATATTCAGACAATTATGGTTCTGTTTCACTATTTTGAATTGGCTGTTCAAAATGTTCATTGGCTGCATCCAAACGGATGGTTATGTTGTTTTGTTCGTGCATTTTATTTCAGTTTCAATTTTTTTCCAGTATTTTTTACACTTGTTCCAATTCATTAAGTTCAGTGTCTATAAACACCCTTTTTTCTGAGCTTGAAACATCTATGATCCACAAGTCGTTCAGCAACATGGGATTCCAGAAATTTTATTTTCCAAATGTCATACATTTGTTTCTAGAAACCACACGTCAACAGATCTGATTCATAACAGCATTTTATCATTGACTGATCTTCACCGAGTGCCATTTATTTATTGCCATTTATTTATTTCCTTCGTGTCACTGCAGTTTCTTGCCCTGATTGCCTAGCTGAGGGAACTGAGCTCTGTAACACACTTGTCACCTGATGTCCAGGAGCCATAGCGTCACACGCAGCCCTTTTGAGCCAGGCGACAGTTGATCTCATATGGAATTGTTTTCTAGTATTCACCATTCAAAATGAGTAATTGAAATGCTCTTGGTTCAATCTCAGTAAAGGCACATCTAGCTTAGGGGACCTTGCCAATATCTACATTACCACTAGCGCAGCCCTTAGCTTTATGGAGGATCTGAAGCCTCGCCAAATGACAAGATGATATCCCATGATTTTTCCTTTTTTTAAAATGTAGATAGTTTTTATTAATTCTCAAATAAAATAAAATAAAAATGAACATTCACCAAAAGGGAAAAAACATTTCACAAGTAAACCTATAAAGAAAAAAATGAAGACTCTGTCATTGCACCTAAATCCCAAGTTCACCTGACTTTAACTCTTTGAAAGGGAAAACTAAACATTCAAAGTTCACCAAGACTGTCCAAGATGGTATCCCGTGATATGAATGATGATTTCACTGTTTACTAAAGGTTATATGATTGTATTTCTTTTTTCAGATGACTGAAATTTACTTAACAATCAAGAAACCTGACCAATTTAAAACTAAAGTTTAAAATATCACATACTGGTGCAAGTTCCACAAAAGCAGGGAACTGGAATTATTTTAAATTATTATAAGGAATAATATTATTGCTTTCTTGTCTCCTATTTTACCCCTGAGAGTTCAAGGCAGTGTACAAAACCCTTCCTCATTTTATTCCAACATCATCCAGAGAGTTTAGACTGCAGGCTAAGTGATGGTTTGAATGGTTTTGTTTGAACTTTTATAAGGATTGATTAAATGTAATCATTTCACCCTTCGCAACAGGGGAAGACGGGATGGTAAGCTTTATTGTAAAAAATACAGAACTGATAACACACAAGAAAAGCCTGCCTGAACTAATTAAAATGTTGCAGAATTCAATTAGTCAAGATAAACGATATTAAGACTTGCTGAAACGTATGAGTACTTTATGCACAGATGTCAAAGAATACAAACACCACAGGACATTTGATTCTTACTAGAATAAAGTTTCAAAACAAAACCTGCAAACCTTAGGCCAGTGTTGTCCAAACTTGGCCACTTTAAGATGAGTGGACTTCAACTCCCAGAATTCCCTAGAATTCTCTAGAATGGCTGGCTGGGGAATTCTGGGAGTTGAAGTCCACTCACCTTAAAGTGGCCAAGTTTGGACAACACTGCCTTAGGCAATTCAGCGCGGCCACTGGGGTGACAGAAAGTAGCATCTGTGTGGTAACACGATAGGATGAAATATAGTTGGTTTGGCTTTTTGTTCAGTGGGGTGCAGTGTAACGGCATAGTATGATGCATTAAGGATGCACCACAAGTAACTGAGGAGAAAAAATAAATAGGTATACAATAGAAAAAGTCTCCTGTCACCAAGGATGGGCATATCTGCCATGTTGTCTTTATCCAGTCTTCCTGCATTAATTTTGGCTCTTTTCTACCTCCACTTGCAAATACAGCCCTCCTGAAAATAGGTGCATGAAAACCTGCCTGCATTTTCATATTTCGCATTTCCCTTCATGTAAACATCTGTTTCTGGAGTGATTTTTCCTTAATTTAATGTGGGTTTGAGCCTTCAGTGCTTTAGGGCATATAAAGGTGGTTGAGGCTTGGAGGAGAAAGAAAAGTAGGAAGATGGAAGCAATGGTGTACTGTATTTTGAAATAGTGGTATGCAAGAGGAAGGAACCTCTGACTCAATTCGATGAAATGGAATTTGTTTTTGAAATTTCTTTCAGAGAAAAGAATTGAGGTGAAATTCTCATAAATGGACCGTGGTGTTCTTGTACTTGTTTAGTTAAAGGTGGCTTTGGTTCTGTCTTTCATTGGGCAATCATCTCTTCAGCAGCCAGCAGCCTCCATGTTTGAGCACAGGTCAATTAGATTCCAAGGAACAGAATTCCTTTCATGAGACTTTTTCAGACTGGGAAATGTGGAGAGCCAGAGTAATAGAAAGAGGTGTAAGAGGAAACAATACCAGCAGTGGCACCCCGTGCCTCTTTAAGAATAATAATTAAGCTCTATAAAGAGACCCAGTTTGATCTTGTGGTTAAGATGCTGGATTAGAAACAGGGAAACATGAGTTTTTATACATGTAATCACAAGAAGGATGATGATGATGATGATATCATCATCAAAAGAAAATGGAAAGAAATTCTCAAGCACCTACCCTGAAAATAAGGAAGAAAAACAAAATCTTTGTCCACATGAGAATTTTTTTAGAAAATACAAGGCCGATTTTGGCAAAGTATTTGGGATCCTTCCTGGCAACATAGCCGAATATTCTAGAAGAAAATATAGTTGATTGGCTAGAACCACAATCTACAGCATGTTGCACTCCAACATCTTGTGATAAGACCAACCTTATTTATTATTAGAATTTGCACCTGCTGCCAAGATAAATCAAGTAGAAATTGCTGAATAACACTAAAGTAATAATACGGTCTCACCTTACAGGGTTGTTGCAAATATTACTGAATAAGATTCATGGTGCATGTGATATAAATGATATTTGTGGTGCCACAATAATTCTTCAAGGAAGTCAGAATAAAGGATTTCTTTCCATTGCTTCAGGAGTTGGCAAACGGTCCATAACAGTCACCTTTGTATCAGTCATGGATTGTTTTGGTCATACGGGTTAGTGCTTATTCCATAAACATTAGAAATCTAGTTATGCAGGGAAGCATAAGCAAAGGAAGAAACCCTCCAAACGGCATAGCACTCAGTGTGTTTGTTGACTAAATAGTCCTAAATGACTCTCACTTTCTGGTGCGTGCATAACAGGGAAAAACAGGTCAGTCTATTCTAGACACCGAAAGAGGTAAGGAGAAACAAGCTTCTTGGTCTTCACCCAATGTTTTAAGGAAGTCTTCTCCAGTCTGGTGCTTTCCATGTGTTTTTTCAACTGCCAATATTCCCAGCTGATGGCCATGTTTGCTAGGAATTTGGGGACTGGAATCCAATGTGTACTAATTGGGAAAGGCTGTCTTAGCTACAATAATATGTTAGCACAAAATGTTTTCCATACATATCGAGTGGCCTGGATTGCACAAGTTGATAAGCCACCCAAAATCAAGTGTGCAGAACATGGTTTCTGGAATTCCTTCCAACATCAGCAGTGGCCGTTTGTTAGTGTGTGTGTACATATGTGTGTACATATGTGTGTACATATGTGTGTACATGTATGTGTATATGTGTGTAAGTACATGTACTTAGTGAGTGTGTCCAGCCTGCTAGTGGAATCCTATATATCTCTAATTAGAACCCACTCTCTAAAAGCTAACTGGAGGGAACACAGTAGATCAAGTCAGATAGACTCAGATTATAGGGATCCATTGCCCTTTGCTTGAACTCCAAGATCTACCAATTGGGAAAAGTGCAAAAATATATACATTGTAAGGATTCTCACTTTACGCTAAGCTTTGCTTTTGTAACCACAGATTATTGAATAAAACATTCTCAGAAGGGTTTGCACAACATGCTAAATCAGCCTGTTGATTCACTGCAAGGTGTGTTTGCCCAGGACAAAAATGGGGTATTATAGAAGTTTTATCAAAATACCCCTATTTTCATACATAAAGAAGGATTAGGCAGAACAGCTTAGAAGAAGAAAAGGAGATAATCCCAGGGCATGAATCTGAAAGGAAAGCCTGTTTCCTTTCTCTCCTCTTAATTTCACTGTCAATTGCATTTGGGCAAATTTTCTAACACCCATTTTCATCCCACAGAGATGCCTAAAAGATAGATTCACCTTTTCGCAAGACAAGACAAACTACTTTTCATTGCATTTTTTTAAAGATTCAGTAATGATAACCAATACTATATATCATCTTGGATTGCTGTGCAGAAATACACAAACCAACAGTGTCTTTATGCTACAGTAGCTAAAACACCATCCTATACTTAGCAAGTAGGGCAGAAGTGCCCAGCTGTGCCCTATAAACAAAAAAGTAAAGAAACTTACATGATGTAATCATCAAGCAGAAGGAAAGAAAATGCTTGACGTATGCAAGAAGGAAGTTTGCTCTTGCAGGGAAAGTTAAGTCAGCCAGTCGTCTGCTTTGCTATGCGGGTGAAGGAAGGGAGAAAGTAGGGCTGGGCAGGCTGGTGGGGGGTGAGATGCCCTGTATTTCAACAGATCAGTAAGGCACCTGAACAGAAGGCTGTTGTGTAGCAATACCCTTAACCAGACTAGACATTGTGGTACAGATTTTCCATACTGAAGGCACCCAAAAAAAAAAAAACACCCTCCTTCCCTTACCTATAAAAATATTTGAAAAGGTTACAATGATTGTTTTGTCAGGAAGTCACAACAAAAGAAAGAAACGTCTTATGTATAACCTCTTCTTCTTTAGGGAAAAGATTTATATTACTAGTGAATGGGCAAGCAAGTCACCATTCCATACACCATCGTGTCAAATGAGGCACGGCTAGAGAGCATGTACGGAGGGAGATTACCCCCACTCCCTTTCGTTTCTGCTAGAGCGAAACACTATTTTTTTAAAAAAAACAAGGGCAGAACTTGGGAACAGAGGTGGGAAAGAGAAACAGGGTTTGTTTCCTCTTCCCAGCAGCCTCAACATTAATTGACTAAAATCTCCAAAGATCTGGAGGGCAAGACCAGATTGAGACAGACACAATTCTGTTTTAGGAGAAGACTTGGTTAAAAAAAACTATTTAGCTATACATATAACCACCCAGAGTCTCTGGGAGTCAGGCAGCATATAAATTTAATTTATTTTAGACTGGATTTGGCATTATTATCTACATATCGGGTCCTTCCCAAAGATCTGGGATAGGCAGATGTTGTTGTTTGATGGTGTTAAAGGTATCATTGTAGGATGTAAGCTCTTCCAAGTAAAGCTGCCTTTTGCAATTGACTGATGGTGATTTTGTCAATGCTGATGGTCTTCAAGTGGTGCTCCAGATGTTTTGGGATTGCACCTAAGGCGCCTATTACTACTGGCACTATCTTAGCTTTCTTTTGCCATGGTCATTCTATTTCTATGTGCAAGTCTTTGTATTCTGTGATTTTTTTTCCAATTCTTTCTCTTCTATTCTGTCTCCAATGTCTACTATGCAGACTTTTTTGTCTTTCTTACCAACAATTGTTAAGTCTGGGGGGTTGTGTGATAAGTACTTGTCTGTCTGAATTCTAAAGTCCCAGAGCACTTTAGCTTCTTCATTTTCTATTACTTTGTTTTGTGGTCCCATCAGTTCTTGCAGGCAAATGGTATTTCTTGCAGATAATCCAATGCACCATTGTTGCCACTTTGTCATGCCATTGTTTGTAGTCAGTCTGTGTGATCTTATTGCAGCAGCTAACTAGGTGGTCCACTGTTTCTTCAGCTTCTTTGCAGAGGCGACATTTGCTGTATGTTGCTGTCTTCTCAATTCTGGCTTTGTATACATTTGTTCTTAACGCTTGGTCTTGGGCAGCCAGAATTAGCCCCTCTGTTACTTTCTTCAACTTTCCTGCTTTTAGCCATTGCCAGGTCTTGTTGCTATCTGCTTTGCCTGCTAGTGTGTGTGTGTGTGTGTGTGTACTGGCCATGTAATACTTTGCCTTGCCATGTCTCTTTTCTATTCTTCAGTTGGTCTTTCTTGTAGGCCAGTCTGGTTTCTTTGGTATTCAGTAAGCCTTCATGGTGTCCTAGCTTCAGTGATTCTTCTTCACTGTCCTTCAGATATTCTTCCAATGCCCTTTTTTCTTCTTCAACTGTCTCGGGTACTTGCAGCATTCCACACCCACCTATGCTCCTTGGTAAATAGAAACTGTCAACATCACTGTGTGGATGAAGGGCATGATTCATTGTCATTATTTTTCTGGTCTCCCTATCCAGGGCTTTTAGTTCTGCTTGAGTCCAGTCCACTATTCCAGCTGTATATCTAATGACTGGAATTGCCCAGATGCTAATTGCCTTGATGGTATTTCCTACCCTGAGTTTAGACTTTAAGATCTTCTTCACTCTCATGATGTATTCACTACTAACCTTCTTCTTGACTTCAGTGTGCTTGATGTTATTGGTTTGAAGGATGCCCAAGTATTTGTAGTGATCTTCTTCATCCAGACTCTTGATATTATTTCCATAGAGCATCTGGATTCCTTTAGTTTTCACTATTTTTCCCCTGTTGATGGTAAGGGTGGCACATTTGTCCAGTCCAAACTCCATTGCAATTTGTTGGCTATATATCTGTACAGTGTTGAGCAGCAATTCTATTTCAGATGGTGTTTTTCCATACAGCTTCAGGTTTATTTAATTGTTGTTGTTGTTGTTATTTTATAATAATCTATCAAGTGTGATAATGTGTGCAGGCACACATATACATGAGTTAACTTGTATTAACAGCCCTGACACCTGCCTATGGGGAATAACCTTTGGAAGACAAGGGAGGACCTCTTGCCCCAAATTACACCTTCTCTTTCCAGCTGTTAAATGATTCCATCAAACTGCTTGCTATTTACATGGAACGCACATGACTCTGGAATGCTGCAAACCTGCCATGTTTGTTCCCTTTTGCAAAGTGACTAAAACTGCAGCTCTTCCTTGCTGTTCTTGCTGCAGAAGTGGCAGAGGAGACGAGCTACAATGCTAGGCCTGGAGGTGGGATGCAAGAGGAGCAGGGAGTCCACCTACCAGCTCTTGTCAACAACCTTCTGTCAGCTGTTTTTAGACAGAGAGAGTGAGAGAAAGTACAACAGCAGGGCCTGTGAGAGAGCCAGAGAACTGAATGAGAGAAAGAAAGGGATGTGTGAAAGAGACAGCACGAAAGAGTGCAAGAATCATAGAGCGAGAAAAAACAAACATGCAAGGGAATGATAGAACTGTGGGAGAGAGAGAGCAAGCAAAGGAGGAGGAGGAGCAAGAGAGGGAGAATGTGAGAGAGACAGAGAAAGAAAGCAATCAAAACAGAGTGAAAAAGGGCACCACAGGGACAGACAATCCACAGATCATGAGTGAGCTTGCCCCAGTAAAGCACAAAAGGGGGAAAGCCCCCAGCCCCACCCACTGGTTCAGGTTATGACTCATGGCCAAATCCCTGGGCCTAGCCATCTCTCCAAATTCATCTCTTCCACTGCCCCAACCAACGTTAGGGAGAAGTTTTTCTGGCAGAAAATCCACCAATCACTGTCCTTGCCTTGTCTCATATTAAAGCTGCAGAGGAAGCACCCCTTGCCAGTCTTGCTACTGAGGTGTTGGAACAAGGCAACTTATGCCAGCGTCTTTTTGTGTGACCTCGTGGACTGGAGGTATGCATCCTAAAGTGGCTGCCTGGATGACTTCATAGTTTCCATTTTAGTAAAAGCCAGTTTAACTCATTTGGAAGGGCTACACCTAGACTAACCCTTTGATTGTTGTTGTGGGGAAAAAATTAGGGGAGACTCCCATCTTGAACCACCTTGAGCTCTCAGATAAAAAGCAGGATATAGATGCAATAAATAAATAACCACATTATTTCTTACTATATACTCTCATCTATTTCATAGTTATCCTGCCTTTTCTTCAAAAACTCAAGGGGGTATACATTACTTGGACCCTCTATGCACACATTTTATGTTCATAATAAACCTGAGATTAGTGAGGTGAGCACATACACATTCCTCCGCCGCCTCATACTCAAACAAGTGCAAGTATACTCCATTGCACAGAAATTCTCTTCCTTTGAAAGAAATTTCAAACGCAAATTCTCTTCCTCAGACTGAGTAAGTGGAGATCTTTTCTTCCTGACTGTAATGGGAGATGCCACTGTTAGCAATTGCTAATGAATTAGCATTGTTTGACGCTGTAAAAATCCTCTAGCAATCAACTTTTATATATGAACCAAATTCCTGTATTACCAGAAGGGTTCTGTTGGCTTCACTTTACTTCTCTCTGGCCTACATAAATGGAGCTTTGATGGGGAAGGGGATAATTTAAATATCTTTAACATCCCAATTAAGGTTCTAATAGATTCCTGTAGTCTCCTAAAAAAAAATATGTAGACAGGTACTAAAGACATGAATAAAGCATTTCCCCGTAGATTACAAGTCTTATGAACATGGAATTATCATCAGGAACCAAGGCAACAGCTCGCAATTAATTCAGAATTATTCAGTTTACCATAGAAACTGAGCCAACAAAGCAGATTTTTTTTGTAATTCCTGACTTCAGACATTCAAGTCTACTCTGTAATTTACATAGTAATTGTGCAACAGTAAAAGCCACAGAAAAAATTACTGAGTTTTGATAAATCTATAAAAGTCCTTGACATAACAAACATTAAGAAAAATTAAATAAAAGCATGAAAACTTCCCTTGCGGATGTGCTAACAACATTTCTTTTTCCCTTCTGGGGAATGAGTGGTCTGGATAGGATATTGTGCTGCAGTTGTTTGTAATACATGGCTATTGTTAGAAACAGCATGTTACAAAGTCATTGGGAGTAGGCAGTATACAAATTTAATAAATAATAAAATACTTCAATTCTCTTAATCCTCCCTTCATTCTGACAGATGAATTCCATATCCAATAGGCAAATATATGGTTGAAGCTTAAATCATTCTGTACATCGAAGCACAGAGTCTGAAAGGAACTGTTCCATATATGAATCATATAAAAAGGCAGGTTATAAACCAAACAAATAGGGTTATCCTATTTTGTCTGCAAAAATCCAGAAGACACTAGATTCTTTTCTATATCTTTTTGCTGTCATCTCGTGATCATCTAAATGTTTGCAACCTCAGAATAAGAGCCTAATACAATGTTACATTTGTCTTTGAGTAGAAGTCAATGGGAAAGGCCTGGAGGACAGAGCGCTGGAGCTCTTTAGATCGTGTCTGAAGATGCGGACTATAAAGACATTTAGTTTCAAAGATGAACCTATGAAAAACATCAGCTTCTACCTGAAAGTAAACTATCTCATGAATGCCTCGTCAAGTGTGATGGAGTTGCACACGAACAATTAAATATTTATATCTCTTTTTAAAAATGATGGAAGAATTAAATGTGTATGAACTCTGTCCTTTTTAAATAAAACAGATTTGCACAGAATTAACTTTAGCTGAGCCTTGCCCATAGTTTGAAAAACACCTCAAATAACAGGACACTTTCCAACAGCTTGAAAGGCTACAATAAAGCCCAAAATATGCATCAGAGTTTTATTAATGTTCTTAAACATTTTGGATTTAAACAGTTTAGGTATTTTTCTGTGGCCTTCCCTCCTAATATGTAATAAACTGTTAATTCTAAAAAACAAAGTTTTCCCCCAAGGTGGTTTAAATCTTTATGATGGCTCATCTGTCTGGGAGGGCATTTATGTGTCTTTTTGTTAAGAAAAACAGAGGGAATGCACTGGTCATTTATCTTCAAGGGGAACAGATAACCAAGACCATCCATATATTGTATGGGATGCGTTGTCTATGTTAGTATCATACCACAGTTAAAGCCAAACCATGCTTACCATGTTGTATACACACACAACCAAAATGAAACAGTTCAGCAAAGTTTGCATGGTTTGTTTGTTTGTTTTGACCTGGCCAATTCTTTGTTTGCTTTCAATCTTGTGACTTGATTAGAAGCTTGGTGGAGCACAAAACAAACCATGAATGATCTAAGAAAGTGCAAACAAGCCATCAACCTCCAGTCTAACATTCCAGTGCTAAGGTGATAGCCAAGGTGTGCAAGTTTTTCTGGTCTAGGATCAAATTTACATGGCATATTAAGGATCACGGTTAAAAAAAATAAGCAACACAAATTTGATTTTAGAACATTTGATATGATTGCTCCCCATTTATCTAAGGTTTTGCCCTTGTGTAATATTAAAAATATAATGCATTGGCAACTTAAGGTCTACAGATCACATCTGAGGTTTTGGGGAGCAAATGTGACCTTGAGTCCTTGATTTAGAGCAATATTATGAATCTGATTTTATAACTTAATTTTTTAGACTAGGGCTACCAGATTAGAGCTGCAAAAAACCTGGACAACCACTAAATGGCTGCAAAAATAATAGAAAATTCTAACTCACTGCTACCTTCTAGAAGACAACTGGATTTTTGGAGCCTGAATCCAGTAGCCCTTATTCAGAGCACAAGCTAGAAGCTTACTTCATTTGTATTTGATCTTTCCAGTAATCTAAGGAACATGCAATTCAGTCAAGGGTATCTTGTAAAAATAAAACAAAAGGAAAAAGGCTCATTTACTAGCACTTCATTGCATGTTTTGCTGTTGCTAATAGACATTATGATGCTGTAAAATCCATTGCTCCAAGGGATAAATGACCACTTAGTTACTTATTGCCAACAGTTACTTGTGTTTCTAAGGAAATGCAGCACAAGGGTAAAGGGAAAGCAGAATTGTTAATGTCCTATTTGCATATGGGAGTTACAAGGAACTGTAGGGTCTTAGGGTCTTAGGGTCTGCAAAACCAAATTCTTAATATTTTGAGGATGCATCCACTTCATTTTCTAAGAAACAGTAATACAAACCCAGTTTGGAGATCTGCACATACATCCTAGAGAAGCTTCTAATCTATTATAATGGGGGAAAGGTGTCACCAACTTTAATTATCCCTCCTCTTTTTAAACCCTTGTAGTGAAGGGGGAGAAAACATCTTGAAAGGTCCAGATATGAAAGAGCTAATCAATCAGAATGAAACCCATCAATCCAGATAGTGGGCAGAAACTAGCAAAGCCCACAAAACTCAAAATCCTGGCAACCACTTAGAAGCAGGAAGGTTTCACTGTCTCTTAAGGGAACTTTAAAAGGGGGGGGGGCTTATTTTGCCTTTGTTCTCTGTGTTCCATTGAAAAGGAGATGACATCTCTTTTCACAGCAGCCCAAGCCAAGTAAAAAAAAGTGTTCCATCCCAGAGGATGGGTGGAGAATCAGAAGAATACAAGCCATCTAGGGAAAGATGGAGCTAATACAAATTAGGGTCTTTTTCAAAAGAGGCATATATTATGGATTCATCTGAGTTGGGTTTTCTTTTTTTTTTTTATCCTTAGACCTATTTTGTTTTATTGGGATTGTATGTCTAGATTGCTGCATAGAAGGTTAGCAATGAATGAAAGCCTGGGGAATCTGTGATATTTTTGTTTCCCTTTCTCTATCTCCTGCAATTCTCAATTAGCTTTTTAACCTTCATCTATATAATAAACACTTGTTATCTTCTGGAATCAGTAATCTCATTCTGACAGGTAATTTAGCCTACCGCACAAGGTAAACACTCTGCTAGGCACAACAAAGGGCAAGCAAGCAAAGAGCAGGACATTTTTCTCCTCCTCCTCCCCCTGAGTAAAGGTATTTTCTCTGAAAAAGAGAAGATGGTGGCAGCAGCCTAAAGGATCTCCCCAGGAGTGGGGAAGGGGTGTGGGGGAAGAGATTAGGGGGAATCAGAATTTAAAAAGCCAGAGAGGCCAATCTTGTCTGTGTGTGGAAGGGTGAGCATTATTACAACCCTCTGCTCAGTTTTCTAAACCAAGTCTATCAACATACGAGTACCACCGATAGGGATATGTAGAACAGCCAGAAGCTACTGCATTTTACAAATGCCAGTATGGTACTGCAGTTTTCTGATCCAGTTTTGTTTTTGGGTTTTTGGGTTTTTTTAAATGGATTTTACTTAAAACAATCTGTGGGAAAAAATCTCAGCTAGACAACTGGGTTTATTTATTGAATAGTACAACATGGTTGAAGAGTCTCTTCTGATTTTACTTCAAGAACACAAGCATATCAGATTAGCATTTCACAAGTGTTTCTTTTTCTGCCCAATGAAGATGGTATAGACATTTCTTAATTTCTTTTCCTTTCTTTTTCCTTTTTTTTTTTAACTAACATTTACCTGATGAAGAGCTGTTGAAACTTGAAAGCATGCTGTTATTTTGTACAATTTCAGTTAACTTAATGATGAAATTGACTCTCTGGATTTGGGTGTGTTTCTTTTTTCTTCCACCTCAGTTATATGCATAAACTGGAACCAATGACCCATCATCACAGAGTTTTTGTGAGTCCAACAATATCATAGAGTTTTGTATCTTAGAAGCTGTAATAGCAGGGTTGAACCTAGAGGTCTTAAATCCACTCTCCCAGAAGCCCTTTAGGACTATACACCTTGATCTACCTCCTGCCTTAGGTAGCTATTTCTGCAACCATTTATCTTGAAGGGGTATGCCTTTTCTTGGCATCCTATACCCTAACCTAGTGTGTGAAAGCAATAGTAAAAAGCAAAAAAAAAATGATAAAAGGGAAATAAATTCTATTGTGCCATTTCCTAGCATTGAGATGTACAGTATGTCCAGATAAATAAGCCCTCTTCCCTTTCTTCTGTATGTGGAAATAGGACAATCTCACAAGAAATAGATAGAATCAAACTTTATTTTAAAAAAGGAAAAGAGAATATATAAAAATTCCTTTTAGTACTCACATATAAAATATTTGATGACAAAGGAAATAAAAAGCTAATTAAAACACTGACAACACCTGAAAAAGAACATCCAATAGTGAAATATAAGGCTTCGAGCAATTCACAAGATATTAGATATGCTACTAATACAGAAGCAACTCTGATGTAAGGAGGTATCAAGTTCCATAAAATGTACAAGGATGAGTTTGTATAGAGACTATAATGGAGACAAATTAGATTAAAACAAACACATCATTTTATTTTATTATTTATTTGAATTTGCTAGCTGCCCAACTCCAATGGACTCATTAAAATAAAAGTAATCTTATTTTAGTATTTATAGCTAAATTTGTTACTTATTCCTTAAGATAACCTGATGCCTGGAACAAAAGTCCCCTTGCTCGCTTTCATGAGTTTTTGTACATTTTTTTTACTTTTTAATAGAGGCCAAAAATATTCCTCCCCTCTTCCCAACCTCAACATACATCTTTTTACTCCTTATTTCCCAGAGTTCTCCTGCAATCTTTTCAAAGACATTTTTTTCCTCTCTAGCAGAAAGGGAAAGGCTTGGGTAACTTAAATTTCTATGTGATTCAGGCCATGCAGTTGTCCCTTCTGTAGGTGTTGCCAAAAAAAACCAACGCAGTCATGGGCTACCTCAACAGAGGGATAGTATCAAAATCAAGGGAAGTGACGGTACTGCTCTACACCACACTGGTGAGGGCACATTTGGAATACTGCATGCAGTTCTGGTCATCACAATACAAAAAAGATGCTAAGACCCTAGAAAGAGTGTGGAGAGCAACAAAGATGATAAGGGGTCTATCTTCATCCTATGAAGAATGGCTAAAGGAACTAGGTATGTTTAGCTTAACAAAGAGAAGACTGAGGGGAGACATGATAGCAGTCTTCCAATACTTGAAAGGCTGCCACAGGTAAGAGGGTGTCGATTTATTCTCCATAGCACCTGAGGGTAGGACAAGAAGCAATGGGTGGAAGCTCGTCAGAGGGAGATCCAACCTGGAAATAAGGAGGAATTTTCTGACAGTGAAAACTATTAAGCAGTGGAACAGCTTGCCTCCCAGAGTTGTGAGTGCTCCGTTGCTGGAGGTTTTCAAGAAAAGATTGGAGAACCATTTGTTCAAGATGGTATGAGGACTCCTGCCTTGGACAGGGGGTTGGACTAGAAGACCTCAAAGGTCCCTTCCAATCCTATGTTTCTACAATTCTATGATTAGGGAAGTCTGCCTAGAGGACATATAATATATTTGGGAATGTTTGAGTCTGCCACTGCTAAGGAAACTTCATTCACAACAGAAATATTCTCTAAATGCAAAATTGTGTCAGTTGTTAAACCAACTGCTTTGAATTTTCTGAAGTCTTATAGTATGACCAAAAATGACAATGCATTGTCAAGCAGAACTGTCAGCCCTTCAAGGGAGATCAGACTAGGAATCCCATGTCATGTAGGTCAATACTACTTTTATTGTAAAGCTATAGTAACAGAATCTTGCAAGTCTGAATGTGCATCTCCCCTTCCTTCATTTTCTTTTGTGAGAAGTAGGGATGGTCTTATTTACTCAGGTTACATTCCTGCTCTGGACTCAGTCCTCTTTTATTTGACCATTGTCTTGGTAGTGGCTCTTCCTCCTGTCGCTCAAGGCCATTCCCTCTTCCCTCCACAGAACAGGAATGGAGGCGTAATTTGAGAGAAGGTAGAGTCCCAGGGCAAATTCTCCATGGTTGGATTCATCCTCAGAATATATTCATTTGGAAAGTGAAAGAGATGTATTGCATATGTACACATGATATGCTCCATCTCCATCCAAAAGGGACCAAGTGGATTTTCAAAATTAAAAGAAAATTCAGAAATATGTGAAAATATTTGGCATCCTATACATATATATATATATATATTAAACCCTTATCTATATAAGTGACTTGGTGTGCCTAGATAAATACAGACAGAGATAGATGGATGGATGGGGGAGATAAATATATGGAAGACAAACTGATGTGAATAGCAGGAAAATAAACAATGTGAACAAAATTACAATTAAAATGTATTAGAAATGTAGCAAATATGCATTGGAAATGCTGAACACACACACAGCTAGTAGGGTGAGATTATGGCAGGAACAGCTACATTCCCTTCCTAGCTTTCTAGCATGTCCCCTCTCCTGTGTTACCCTAAGGGGGGGGGGAGTGTAGCATGTGGCTTTTGTCACTAATTGGTCCCACTGGCAACACAGGTACACTGCACCACACAGATGACATATGCTGTAAATTTACCTGTTAGCTGGCAGCAGCTGGCATAAACCTTGAAACTATAGGAGAAATGTAAATATTAAGACAGAAAGAGAGCAGGGGGAGGGGGAGAGTATCTATTCTTTGCACATTTTTACCCAGGGCGGTATCAAATCAATGCTTCTGTTAGGAACTCTGACATGAAACACTTCCGTATTCCTGGTGACTATTTCATCTAAGCAGAAAAGCTATTTAAAAAAAAAAAGAAAGTAATGCAATAATAATTTGGGTCAGCTTTTGCCCCATAAAGGAACCTCCCATTGACATCCAAATTAAAACATGTCAAAGAAGCCATTTCGGTATCGCTGTAATAAAACAAAGCCTTTGCTATTATTTTATTATGGGATTCTCATAATTGGTGTAATCCAGTGTTGTCCAAACTTGGCCACTTTAAGATGAGTGGACTTCAACTCCCAGAATTCCCCAGCCAGCATGGCTGGCTGGGGAATTCTGGGAGTTGAAGTCCACTCATCTTAAAGTGGCCAAGTTTGGACAACACTGGTGTAATCACTATCTGAGAAGACATCCCAACCGTATGGATTAGGAATTCTGGGAAGAAACTCTGGGGGAGCACAGCTAGACTGCCTGGCTTCCTTCCATCCCCCCTAATATTTCAAACAGTCTCTCAGGCACTTTTGTATTTCTAATTTCAACCCAAAGCCAAGAATTTCCCCAGACACATACGCTTCAGTTCTTGCTTCTTGACTGTGTCACCATCTTCATAGAAAAGATACATGACCATCCCCTAGCAAAGGAGACCCCCTTTGAAGAGGCCAAAGTGTGCCTTTAACAAAAGCCAGCCAAGCATTTGAGGTTAATGTCAGCCAACAGGACTTCGTTCGATTTCCCGGCCTCCAAAAGTTGTAAGCAGAACCGTAACAATCCGGGCTTGGCTGTTACTGTTTTATTATGATGAATTCAACCGAGGCTGTGTTGCTTTCTGGAGAGGTAGAAAAACACCAAAATTCAAGACTCGAATGCAGCCGCAGCAGTTTGTCCTCTCTGTCAAGCTGCAGAAATACGGCCCTTACTGTGAGGGTAACAAATGAGTTTGTTTTGTTGCACATGGCAGAACCAGGACAAAGGGCAAAAGAACATCCAAAAATCTTCTCCGTTTTTCTTTGCTTATTTATACTGCTGTTCAAACAAACAAACAAACAAAAAGAACTCTATTCATTTGTGCAATGTATGTATTTGTTATTCTATGAATTGATTTATTCTGTTCATTAGCTAAGATTTCATCCTATACTTAAGTCCATTCTCACTACTTTACCCCCTCTGTAACTAACAGAGTTAAACCCAATATGGCAGGCAACTTAATGCTTTTCTGATTTCTCTGCCTTTTTTTGTTGTTGTTAAAGAATTCATGAAGTGAATTTAAGATAAGCAAGAGAGAATTCACCCAAAAAAGCATGACTTCAAACTGGAACACCTTGCAAGATTGGAGTACAACCAGAGTAGCGCTACCATTAGACTGTCTGAGGTCATTGCCTCACATATCAGATCCTTTGGGACCACAATGTCAGCTTCACAGATGTTCCTCCTCATTCTTGCAGGTCTGAGCTACATGTACTATACTGCTAATTTCCTGTCTCAGATGATCTGTAGGACATCTTTCCATTGCCAGCGTTGACATATATCTACCAGGACAACTGTCTTTGAATTAGCTATATCACAAAACTGTGAAGTTTTGCTTTAAAGGAACAGAAAACCAGAAGGGCTGCCTAACAACATCCAAACAGGAGGTGTAATGGTATGTGGGAATGACATTGCAAGACGCTGCCCAGGGAACGGTCAGATAAGAGACAGCATGCATAGTCTGCAGCTGGACAGTGGGCAGGGCAAGAGGCTCAGAATAGACTCTCCCTAATTTATCAGGATGTAAAGGAGATAGGGAGAGAATTGTACTTTCAGACATTAACAAGATTCTGTTAATGTAGCCTTACAATAAAGTAGAATTAGCTCATCTGGTCATATTTCCTGTCTGGTCTACCTGGTAAGGCTGACCGGAGGCCATCCTTTATGCAATTAATTCTACATATGTTCCAAAACTCAAGATCCTATTGAAGCTGATAACATGTAGCAAGTTTAGTTAGATTGATTTTACCTATTTAGAATTCAGGTCAAGACCATCTGTCTCAGCGTCCCGTAATTTTGGGGAAATATCATACATATGTGCTCTTTTCATGCACCATAGGCATCATGTGAAGACCCTATTCATAGAATCCCTTTCCCCACCCCACACCCTTTTTTGGGGGTTAGCCCATATGAATTAGACCATCTCCTAAACCATACCAGATATGTTGGGGGGTGCTCACATGATTGCTCTTTTACCATGCAGGATAGATTCTCAGCTGTGTAACTGATTAAAGTGGCCCGCCATAAATCTTTCTATTCTATGGGAATCTTCTCATGAAACTGCCCAGAGTTGCTCTCTGAGTGAGATGGGCGGTGACTAAATTTGAAATATAAATAAATAAATAAATAAAACACTGAGCCACAAATTACTTGGCCATATAACACAGAAGGAGAGACAGATTGATGTAGTGGTTAAAGCATCAAGCTAGAAACCAGGAAACTCTGAGATCTTGTCTTACACACAAAGCCTGCTGGGTGATTTTGGTCCATTTACTCTCTTTTAGCGCTAAGGAGAAGGAAATGGCAAACCACTTCCAAAAATCTTGCCAAGAAAACCATAGGCACTTATCCAGGCAGTTGCCAGGGTCAAATCTGGCTTGGAGAGACAAAATTATTATTATAGCGAAGCATGTTGTGTAAACTTAGAAGATTCAGATGGGTGATCCAGATCCAGATATTGGATTAGATCCAAATTGAGTTAGTTGCCCTTTGGTCACACTGAAATCACTGACTAACTTAACTGTGACTGACTTAGATCCAATTCATCATCCACTGAATTTGGGCTATCACTGATTATTCCCATAGATGCAATTTCTGGAGTTATATTTAGCACAACCTCAGTTGCAAATTCTTATGTGTTCAGGGTGATTTACTCCTAAATAAATGTGTACAGGTTTGTAGCCTTAATGGCCTTCTAAATCAAGCACTGAGTCCTCTTCAGAATCCCGTGTTGCAAGCTATTCCATTATAAATAGATACAGGCCACCTGCGACTTGTGGGGTTGTCTAGAACCTGGGAGACCCAGATTTAAGTCCACCCTCCACTTTCAAAGCTCACTGAGCCGGCCACTATCTGTCAGCCAATATACCCCACCAGATTATTGTGAGAAAAGTTGGAAGGCAGGAGTGCTACATACGCTACCTTGAACTCCTAGAGGAAAGACAGAATACAAACTAACACATTGTTTTTAAATAAAATAAATTGGTGGGGCTCTTTAGCCCCATGTTTACTCTCACTAAGTCAGAATGAAATAGTTTCTATCATTTCAAGAGATAACGGCGAGACTTGGGTTTAAGTTTAGGATTTAGGGGAAAATGCATCTGCAGTTTACATGGATTCCCCCAAATCATCTTCTGAGAATAGTTTGATCCCAGCTTGATATGTAATGCTTAAACCGATGAAGAAAATCTCTTGGAAGCTCCTGTCTAGGAAAGTAAGGGAACATTTAATCCTGTGTTATACATCTGATCCAGAGAACCATGTTTAAACATGTTCACAGCAAAAAAAAAAAAAAAAAAAGGAAAAAGGAAAAAGAAGTAGCATAGCAATACAAGTAGTCCTTGCTTAACAACCACAACTGGGACTGGAATTTAGGTTGCTAAGCCATGCGGTCATTAAGTGAATCATCACGTGACCAGACCCAATTTATGACCTTTTTGGCGGTGATCGTTAAGCGAATCAACATAGTCGTTAAGTGAATCACATGGTCATTAAGGGAATCATGTGGCCAATAAGTGAATCACGCAATTCCCCATTGATTTTGCTTGCTAGAAGCCATCTGGGAAGACCACAAATGGCAATCACATGATCCTATGATCATTACAATCATTGTAAGTGTGAGCTGGTTGCCCAGCACCTGGATTGCAATCACATGACCACAGTGGTAACTTCGGGCACCAGTTGTGAGTCACTTTTCTTGGTGCCATCGTAACCTCAAACAGTCACTAAACAAACTGTCATTAAGTGAGAACTATCTGTATATTATTTATTGGTTGGTTGGTTGGAAAATTAAACTCAACGTACAGCTGATGAAGTTGGACTAGGATCACAAAAGAAAGGGACACAGAATTAAAGGTCTATGCTAGGAAGCCTATCTGAATGAAGCTTATCACTTGGCAATTTGCAGGAAGGACACCCTGCACTCAAGGATAGAACTACACAGTTACTTTCACATGAAATTTCTCCCCTAGTGTCATGTTATCATTAAGATAATGAACTAGTCCAAATTATAGTTATTAAGTTATAGGATGGGCTTAAGCAAGCCATTCTGTCTCTCCAGTTTTCAACCTCTGTATGTAAACTGGGGGGGTGATCATTGCTGGAGTATTTTATAGGGCATTACAAGAATGACGGAGATTATGTATTTGATTTTGTAGCTTTCAGGAAAAATATGATATATTTTCATCAGCAGCTACTATGATAATGGTATCATCATTCCCTTTTGTGATTGTATTATCCCACAATGGAATTATATCCTTGCAGTTTGTTTGTATTTTGACTCAGACATTTTTCACTACTGCAAGGGGAGGGAGGAGGGAAGGGAAGGGAAGGAAGGACTTTTGAAGAAGTTTATGAAATGGTCATAACATTCTCTAATTCCTCAGAGAAAAGAGAGAAATTTCAGAGTATGGGATCAGTACAAAGAGACACAGGGTGTGGAGACATATGTCTAATTAAAGCACTTAATGAAGAAACATTTTGTTATCTTAGCAGAATTCTAAATTTAGATCTGGTGATAACATGTTTCTGAACTCAAATCTATCTGGAAATGGCTCAGGAAAACAATAGTTAGAACAATATAATTAGAAAAATGCTGTAATATCCTCTCGAAGTGAAATCCATTTCTGTTTTGTATCTACTTGTGATGGTTGCAAAATAGAACATCTGCACAAATGGGAGGTTTCCTAAAGAATTCTAAAGTATATTAAACACCGAAGCTTGGTAAGAGAAATTAATCTATATACAATACAATGCCAAACTTTCTCCTGGGACACAATTAGAAACGATGTGAAACTATCAGCAGTCCTACAGCCTCGAAAAAGAACATTGGCAGCCCTCAGCTGCTTTACAATGGAAAAATCTGTTTACAGTGAGAATATACTGCTGAAAATATATTCTCAAAATTAGTACGTCTGGTGGGAAAAATGTGCTCATATATTTTGATTGCCTACAAAGTGCAGCTTTTTTTTTTTTTTAATGTCACAACTTAGACTTTCCTGGGTTTAGAAGATGAGGATGGATCCAGTACTGGTAATTAGGTATGGGATCCAACTGGACAACCAGCCAGGAGGGACACGTTGGGCCTAATGCATAATGGAGAAACAAGAAAACATGAAGCTGTTGCTAGCCTACGCATATGTTTGCCTTGGGCCAGGAGCAGGAGACTACAGAAGCAAAAAGCCACACACAATGTACATGCACAGACACACACACACACACACACACACACAGTATACATCAAGAAAAAGAAAGGAATTACTTGGCCCTTGCCTGAATGACAGAAGAGGCACAGCGATGAAGGCATGTGTGTCCTAGAGTCCACCTGAAATTGGGTAGGGGAAAGGATTGAGCCCTATGGCTAAGCTCTTGAGTGAGGAAACTCAACAATGGTTTGTTGTTCTTGGGATTACAGAGTGAGGCTGAGCCACAGAGTGGTGTGGTTGGAGAGAATCCTAAACACGGCATCCATTTAACAACAAGCATTCAAAATTAAACTAAAATGGGAGGGGGGATTGCTAAGCTAAGCACCAAGAGAAGGCAGCGGCAGGATTGCCTCACAGTACATATTCCTGTATCCATCTTCAGAAGGGAGCCCCACTGAGTTCAACAGAATTTGCTCCCAAGCGAGATCACTTAGGATTGCAGCCATCATCCCTTTTGAGCAAAAAATGTTTTATATCAAAAAAATAACTTGTAAAGTACCTACACGTGGGCACATTTCTAGTTTTTAATATTGTATGCAGAGCGGTAGAGCAAGTGGTGGCCTTAAATGAGGAGAAGTCATGGCTCCCCAGATGTTGTTAGATTCAAGACCTATCAACCATGGCCAACATGGCCAACACTGAGTATTAATGTTGCTCCCAGGTAAAGCTAGAATAATTCAGAAAGGCAACACTTCTGATTTCTTCTAATTTTTCTCTTTGGCTAATAAAAAGCTAGCAGTTGACTATCAAGCCTGGTGCAACGTGTTCATTTCTGTAATAAGTATAACAAAAAAGACATGTCATCAGTTTTTTATACAGAGGTAAGAAAACTTGCATCTGCTAAAATCATCTGTTCTGCTAATGGTCTTCTGCATTTTTCTAGGGAAGACATACAGTAGATGCTGCAGGACGTTATTTTCCACGGCCTTCTGGCCTCAAATTTGCAGTTTATTGAAAGCTGCAGGACTTTCTTTGCACAGTGAGTTCAACTGACTTCTTCAGGCATAATTGGGAAATCTCTTGCCTGAAACCCTGGATAACCTCTGCCAGCAGTTTGGCCAGTGCTGAACTATCTGAACCAATTTAATTATAGTAAATTAAAAACAGGACACTCATTCACCATCAAAATAGACACGGAGTCTGGTAGCACTTTCAGGACTACCAGAGCACAAGTTTTCATGAGCAGCAGCCCACTTCACCACCAGTGATAACATGGTCTGAAAAATGTATGTCTACATTGGAACAGGCAATTTATTTTGCTTGTAAACTAAAAAAAGGAACACTGCCGGATGTATATGCGATATACACATTTTTTGCATATATTCTATCTTAACCGTTGCTTAATTAGGGAGGGATGAATCTGTCGTGTTTAGGTTCTGTTTCCAATTCTGTATCAAATTGGCTGCATTTTGAAAGGACCACACAAGCGTACATATACAGTATACACCTCTCCCCAGAGACCCATTTCACCCACTAGGTACATTCATTCAAGCCCTGCTTCCTTTTTATATGCCTCCCACAGGGATATCTGTATTTTTTTGCACTTTCCTTAATATATTAAATGTTAATACACATTTTCAGTATGCATTTTTGGCTCAGAGAATTATACTGCAAAACTGAACACTGTAAATTCAGAAGAGTAATACTATTCCAGCTTGCATGCTGATTTAGGAAATGTATATTTGGAAAATTCTTATCAAAATGCAAATTGAGCAAAATTCTTTTCCTTTTCATGCATACATTTGATGGTTTTAATATCAAATATTTATAACATGTATCACAGTAAAATAATACTCTAAATTCTAACTGCTAAATTGCCATTTTTAAGGTGGTTATCATCTGGCATCTATTCCATGCCTTTGTTGTATATATAGAGTCCCCTTGATTCAAGGTCAATTCTGGGAATGTGGACACATTCATGTTGTTTTCTTAGTAAGTACACAGAAGTAGTTTGCCATTGCTTTCTTCTAAGATAATGTTTCAATTTCCCAGTTTACTCAACAGTTGTAGGATTTCCTTCTAGTTTTCTTGCCAGATTGGACTCATGCTCAGCTAAGATTGGCTAGGTGCTGCTATTTACAGTGACTGAACCCTTCAACAAATAGAATATTAAACAAAGCAGCAGAAAAAAATATATAAAATGCAGGATGGAGCCTTTGGGAAACGTGCATCTTTAATGGATTTAGGCTCTAATAGGTTTCAAGAGGCAACAAGACTGTGGAGGCAAATTTGGGAAAATGTTACACGAAATCCAGAAGTGGAGGTCTCCAGATGTTGCTCCAGGCATACTAGTTAGAGATGATGAAAGTATGACATCTGGAAGGCCACAACTGTCACTTGGATCCATCCACAGTTAACCTGAAACCCAGGCTCTTGTTTTTCTGTGAATCAGAGATGAAAAGCAGAAAGGAAAAAAAGGCTGTACTGTATTTTATATTAGCAAAACTGGACTGAATTTTCATTGGTGCACTAGATAAAATATAATAAGAGCCAAAACATTTTTTCTGTGTGGATATGGTTTTGGGGTTTTTGTTTTGTTTTGTTTTGTTTTAGCTTAAATCAGTACAAATGATTTAAAAGTTCACATTGAGCAAGAGCAGGGGAAAATTATACCTACCACATTCCCCTGCAGTGTGAAAGTGTAATCCATTCAAAATCCTCTTGCAAACATTCAAAATTAGCTTTTTAGAACTTGTCTACTCAAAGTAATTGGGCTCACCCCCACTGAATAATTGGGCTTACCTGCCGTACCAGGGATTTTCTGGAACCTCAGTGGTTGATTTGTAAGATACCTGAGATTTATGAGTTGGGCATATTTATGTATCAAACCAGGTAATTCTTTTGCATTGTAAGCCACCCAGAATCGCTGAGAAGTCAGGTGTCCTCAAAACTGAATAAATCAATTGTAGACTCTGACAACAGCTCTATATGGAAGGAAGGAAGGGTAAGCAACTGAAACACGTTGGCATAAAGGAGAAAAGCATCTTAAGAATCCAACATAAGTGCTGTTAATAAGACTGAAAAGTTCATTTACTTCATGATGCAGTTGCCAAAAGAGATTCCTCGGAATCCCACAAAGAAGCCAATGAAGTTGAGACACCACCCTGTTGTTCCTTCCACCACCACCACCCCGTCTGCAAATATTCCACCTCTGAATAATATGTCTGCAAATGGTTTTATAAAGACAGACAAACCTGCTAAATCCATAACTGTTAGATTTGTTAATGTATCTGACCATGTGAGTTCAAAAATTATTTAAAAAGCCAGCCACTGCTGAACATGACTGATTTCCTTGCTCTAGAAAATCACTTCCCTGGTACTCATACATCTTTACTGTTATTTAGTATAAGCAATAACAGCATTAGAAACAGGGAGCAAGCTTTCATTCCATGCACGCAGACCATTAGAAAAATCTCAAGTCGTACTTATGTGTATTATCTTGGGTGTTATTTGCCAGTGAAGTAGAATGCTGAAAAATGTGCAGCTCTAGTGATCTGTCCAATATTTCATTTGTCTTAACAGTGTACACTAAATGGCTGCTTGATGAGGATGCATTCAGCCTCCAAAATCTAAAACCAGGAAGACACTGTATATTTAAAGAGGTACTTTATAACTACTAAAAGGCAGGAAGAGTAGAGCATATCCAACTGAATTATGTATGCATTTCATTATATGTTAATTTGCTTTAAAAATTAATAACTGCTTCATTGTATAGGAGAGCAACTGAACCGCCTAGATATTTTAGTTGGAACAGAGACGCCATGACCAGGTTACAGGAATACCATTTTATAAGCTTCTCATCATTATTGTAACTACAGTATTTGTTCTTTCAGTGAACATGGGGCAAGGTAAATAATTAATTCTTGCCTTAAAGGCTGAAGCCTCTATACTTCAACTTTCAATGGAGAATCAAGTATCTCGGGGCAGCATTATACATTATGATTCCTGCAAGAAATGCCAAGTGTGAATAGTTGCGTTTCCTGTAACAACATATGGCGTTGAAGTAAATACATATACCTTCTTCTGTTGAAAAACGTACATATATATGTCCTCTACACCTGATTGACTCAGATTTTGAAGATGTGTAAAGTGAGAATGCAGTCTTTTAAAGATGTGTACACATGCATGTTCTTAAGAAGTTCACACAACTGCTGCATTCAGACCAGAGTAACAGTGAGTGTTTTCTACAGCAATCACAGCGTATAAGTGCAGCTCTTGGCAATATCATCGGCCACAAGGTCAGATTGTAACTTGTCACACATCTAGACTTACCTCTTACACCATCGTCCCAACCACCTGGCAACCATTTCTGGAGGGACAAAATGGTTGACGTCGCCCTCAGTTGATCCTCCACTCACTCTGAAAGCAACCTCCATGTGCATGTCCCTGTTCCCCTTGAACAGTATACCCTTTTCCTCCCCATGTCAGCTCCAGCACGCCTATCCACTTGGGCTCGAGCCCTGGCATTTGGCCGCAGCCCAAACCTCAGCAGCTGATTGGCTGACTTGCAGGGGAAGGACCACCTCTTCAGATGAGCCCCTGCTTAACATTAGCTCTGCTACCTTGGGACCTTCCTGTCATCCTGGCTGTTACAGCAGCAGAACCAGTAAAACTTTCACCTTGTACCCCAAATGTTGCTGGTTTCAAACCTAGCAGGAACTTTTGTTTTTAATTACTGATTTTCTTTCTGAGTTTTTCAGTTCCTTTATCTTTTTTTCCTAATCATATTTCCAGTCACCTGAACTTTCATATAACCTATGGGCTATTTGGGAGATGGAGTGAAAACCTTCTACCTTTGATGCTTTAACCCTGTAAATATAAATTTCATTTAACTGTGTATGTGAGATAAAGAGAGAGATGATAGATAGATAGATAGATAGATAGATAGATAGATAGATAGATAGATAGATAGATAGATAGATAATTACCTTTATACGTACGAAGGTGTAGCTGTCCAGGAAGACCCACCCACAGGAAGGAGAATGATTGGCCATTCATCAAGGTGGGAGGGCATAGCAGCAGGGGAATTTCCAATGGCAGAACTGAATACCTTGCAAACTGTTGCCAAAATCTCTCAGTCTCAGGCGTAATTATTTTGAATCAGTTTAGAGTCGAGCCAGCATGAGCATGGGATAGGAGCAGCTCCAGCAGCAAATGCCGATATGGCCTTCACAGTTGTTTTGGAATCAGACTATTAGTCAAAATTATAACCAAGTGATAAAAATGTTGCAAGGTTGTGAGTCACTTGATGAAACAGAAATCAAAATTTGTTTCTGCTTGACCTCACATCAGAAAAGGCAATTCCTGTTTCTAGAATACATTTGACTAGAAAACTGTTGGTTTGATCCTGCGCTGAGTTATATTTAATAGTAACCAACTGAAATTACCGGGTCTGTTAAGATGCCTCTGAAGCATGGATCCAACCCACCATATCTTCCTACCCACAAATGTATTATGAGTCTGTAAAAACATGTTGAAAGTAAGTATGAAGGATTCATCAGGGCAATAGAAATGTCACGAGATCTATTTATATTTAGCAGAAAATGAGACCAATTCCACTGTATTCCTAAGATACAACTTCCTAGAAATCTATTTTACTTTTATTATTTCATCAGTACTGTAATAAAACATAACTCTCTAGCAGCCACTTGGATTTTACATTTCTAAGCTTTTTCCAAAGTGCAGATATGAGCAATCTGGCTGTAATTAGCAGCGCAGAAAAATACTTTGCCCTTGCTTAAAAGGGCCTTTACGTATTCCATGGCTGACTTAAAGGCTAGGGTTAGGTTAGGATTTAAAATTCAGTGCTAGGAGAGGGTGTCTGCCCATGTGATAAAAAGCAGATATTCAGTTTTGTTACACCAGAGATCAACGTTGAAATAATCCCATGGATGTTACAACAACCTTTTTTAAAACACACTGTGTTGCTAAAAATATTTAAGGCGATACCATATTGCTAGGGAATCTTTTTTTCCCCAGACAATATTTCCTTGAAACTGGCATGTTATTAGTACTATATGACAATGTTATATCTAGGAGATTTCCATCTTCTCAAAAAACCAGCAGTATTTTTCCCCCTTAGACTTGTGCTTCAAATCAGGAGTGTGAAAATTAAATTGCTACATCTAGTCTTGCATGATGTATTGAGGACTGCACCTCAAAAGTATACAGGGCAGAATATAAAACACTATTTTCTGATGAAGACGGAGTTGAATTTTTTTTTAAATCAAATTTTTACAAGATTTGAGGCATCCCAATTCTCCTTAAAACCCCTCCAAACCACCCAAAATACAAGAAGAGACCAGTCTTTTCCCTGTGGGAGTTTAGATGTGGGCCATATCTGGCCATATGCTAGCTGTATTTTTTGTATCTCTCCCTAAATGTTGTAGTCCCAATAAGTGAAACTTGATACCCCCATTCAGGACTTTGGAAGGCGTGGACATAGAAACTCATCATAAATAATTGCCATTTGGTTCAACTAGGACCAGCCTTACCGTTAGATAAGAAAAGGCTTCAAGGGGACAATGCTAAAAGTCTATTCCCTGCCTGAGTTTATACCTTGTGTTACATCATGGACATAGTGGCCTAATGTAAGCCATATACTGCAACAGTTTGGTTCATATATCTTGCTATTCCAAAAGCCATCAAACCATACTTTGTCTTAGTTAGGGTCACCAGATCTGAGCTGCAAAATTTGGGATGACCTCTAGTTGGTGATGTAATGGGAAGTAGAAATAACCTTGAGGAACAGGAGGAAGAGCAGCAACCAAGGAAATGATCAAATAAACAGAATCTGAGTCCAAGCCAGAAATATAATTTGAGAAAGGGAGGGTCACCTCACACATGACCCTCCCTAGTTCTCAGGAAGATAAAGGGAGGGAAGGGGAAGCACATTCGGACTTGCAAGATTCTGTTACTGTAACCTTATAATAAAAGTTGTGTTAGGATTCATAACTCTGGTTTCCTAGTCTGGTCTACCCTGGAGGGCTACAGAGGGTAACAAGACACAGAAAACAAACTCTTTGCTGTCATCTGGGTCATCTATCAAGATCTGGTAGCCCTAGCATAATGCCATGGATGAACCCAGTCTTAGAGAACCCATGTTACATGATTTGTCTCTTAACTTCTAAACTGCCCTCATACGGATTAGGCAATGCTGTTCCATCAATGGGTTTCTGGGATCAGACGTTCCATCTCATCCTTTTCCTCAGACAGCAAAACATCGCGCCTGTCTTCGGTCCAGTGCTTACTCCAAATTTTCTGTGTTTTTAAATGGGAAGAAAATTGGCCGACAGCCTCCAATTTATCTTTTTAAAATGCCAGAAACCTGCTCCAGTTTTTAAGGTCCATAAGGAGCATCTCTGATACTAGCAGCTTTTCATTACAACTGTCAGAAACAAAAGTGAGTGACAGTTTGAAAACTTCATTATGTGTGTCAGCAGAGCTGAGGCAGAGGTTTCAATTAATAGTTAGAGTTTCTATTTAACTTTGCTTAAAACACATTTAGGCAAACAAGCTATATATAGCATTTTCATTTATGAAGCACTGCTTTCCCCTTCATACCTCTTTGTTTTTCTCCCTGCTTTTTCTGCAGAAAGGCAGTTTAAATAAATGTTTGTATTTCATAATGGAGACTCAAACTTTTTTTTAAAGTAACAGATTCTGATCTCCATCTTTTGGCCAACTACATTTCCTAAGGGAAATTGCAAAACATGAAAACCATACCACCAAATAAAAAAATGCAGAACAGAAAGCTAAATCTTGACAGCAGGGAGACAAAGTCCCATTTCCAAGGAAGCTTGCCAACGCAAATTTGAAAAAAGCATAACTCCTGCTGATTACATGCATGACCTTGGCAGGAATCTGAAAGAGATTTGCCTTTGGCCCCTTCTGGGATGTTTTTGACGTTCCGGTGGAAGCCTTCAGACCTGGGACATCCTGCTGGTCTCCCCTCCAAGGTACTAACCAGGTCCAAGCCTTCTTAGCTTTTCTCTAAGACTGACTCAGTGCTACCACCTGCTCTGACCCTAAAACTGATACTCATGTTACTATGCTTTGGCATCAAATTAAGACCTTTTTATCTTCTTCATCATTTGTGTGATATATATTATGTTTTTATGTATAGGGTTTGCTTTATAACTTGACTTTGTAATTGGTTAATTAATTTTAATTAATGAATGAATGTTGTATTTATTTTTAACTGTTTGTGGGTTTTGTTTTAATTGTGAGCTGCCCAGAGTCACCCGTTGGGGGAGATGGGGAGCATACAAAATAAATAAATAAATAATAGAAAATTGGGAAGACTCTGTATTTCTGTAGCACTGAAACAAGGTCTCATTTGCTATCTTAATTGTACTAAATGCATATTTACTTCTGTTAGTTATGAATTATATTATCTCTTTAAAATTACCTTCTGATGTGACTCTGATTCCGGAGTATCACACCTTTGAACCCGTAAAGGGCTTGGAATCAACTTTAGGAAAGCTCCTGGCCATCGAAGTAGAAGTCTGAGTAGCCCACACACAATTCCTCACAGAATTGCTTTCTAAGACCTTAAATGTTAAGGCTCGACTATTCCATCATCTTATATATTTTCATTAGTAAAATGACTCTAGACAGCCCAGTGCAGTTCACATTGCTTGGGGCATGATAAACAGGCTTTAACTTATGCTATGAGACTCTCTTCAAAAAGCAACTGGTGAGTTTCTTTGAAAGGCAAAGAAGAATTATGCTTAGCTGATGTTTAGATTCAAGGGTAATTCTAGGAAGCTAAAAAGCTACTCATCTATCAGAAACCAACAGCAGTGTGAAGAAGAAAGCTATTAGGAATATAATGAAAGAACTGTAAGAGCCCTCCTGAATTAGACCAAAGGTACGGCCACGTCAGCCCCCTCCTTCAACTAGTAACCTCTGGATGTATCAGAAAATGTATCCATGCTGTCGGGGATGAAGGGAACACCTTAGCTATTACACTACGTTGCAATACGAGGCTGATACATGGAATGAATGGTGGAAGCCCCCATTACACTCCCCATTCTAAAAACTGCATCCTCAAATAAAGGATGCACCTGATTTTAAGTGATAATAACAAATGCCTCATTTAATCTTCAGTTTGCACTTACAGAGGCCTACTTGCCTTTGTACAAAGCTAGCTCTTTGCTTAATGATATTTTGTTACAGGAAAGGCTTTTAGACCTGGTGTGTTGCGGCTGCGGTTTATTTATTCCCCATAGCCATGTCTCATAACACTTACAGCATCAAGCTCTATAAATTAAAAGAAAATATTCTCACACATGCCAGACAGCTTTGTACATCTAACAGCAAACCAAAAACGGTCAGCTTTGCCTGGACAAATCACCTAGGAGAAGGACTAGATACATTGGAAGATCTCACATTTTGTGACACAAGAACCTTCTAAAACAGTTAATAAATTTGTGCAACCCCCCATCCCACCCCTTAAGAAAAGCAATCATTTCATTGAGGTTAGGATTATCCAAAAATAAATGTGCCATTTACCAAAAGAAGCAATTTCATTGTATTTTAACTTACTTCCATCAACACTACTAGAAGATTGCTCATCTTTAATTTTTCTCTTACTGCCCAGATAAAACATTCCCATGTTGCAAGGCTAGGATTTTAAAATAACAGAGAAAATACTGAAATTTAAAATGGGAAATAAAAAATACTGAACTTCACTGACACATACTCTTCGACAGTCATTGCAAAGACTATGGATACACTACTACAAACCTTACTGAAAGTCATCAGCCGGTGTGACCGGTGAATGGTTTTGACGTATGATTAGATACATAGGTTTATCCAGCTCACAACACTTATTCTGGACTTTGCTCCCTACTTTGCTTGGGTAACCCTGCAGCAGGAATGAGTTTTGACAGCACTCCCACTTTTCCAGTGGAAGGCCGATCAATTTTAAAAACGATTTTGTCCCCCCTTCTCTAAAGTTGCTGAAGACCCCCAGAGAACCATGAGCCACAGTTTGAGAACTCTAAGATGCATGATTAAACATGTTATCGGCACTATCAGAATGAATCATACCAGCGGTCTGAGAAACATTGCAAACAAGGAAAACATTCAAAGCAAATTGGATCATGAGGTACGATGTTGAGTCTGATATAGATGTATCCACTCCTTATCTCACTCACCACCTTTTCACAAATGCAGGATGTAATCCAGCAAAAGGACTCGTATAAATGCCTTTATTTTATTTCTAAATTTTATATCATGTGGGAACTTTTTTTTCATGATCCCCAAAGAGATTGTTAAATCTCTTTTGAACATTGATCATCCTTATTAGAGCAACCAGCCAGAATGTTTGCTCCCTGTGATAATTCCTGGGATCAGCAGTGCCAAAGAAATCCAGATCCAGCTTCACAATGTCTTGTCCTTGTCTGATTAAATTTTGACTTAGCTCTACCTCTTACCTGCTATATCAGTTATTCCCAACTTTGTGTGTTTAAGACTTCAGCTCCCATCATCTGCAGCCAGTTTGCTGTTTGACAATTTTTGTAGTTATAAACCCAAGACTGCTGGATGACATCATATTAGGGAAGGTTCTGTTCCTACTTCAGCTACACTCTGCAGCCCCACCCAACAGCTCAGTATCATTGGCTTCAAAAGTTGGCAACCTCATTTGTGAATCTTCAGACTACCCAGGCATTTATTTCAGAATGGCAGCTATTGACATTCTAGAAACGTTAATAACAAATAGTGGCAATTTATAATAAGTATGGTAGATGCATTCTTGTCCAATTAATATGGCTCTGTCTTGTAAAGCATATTTCATAACAGAAACTGCCACGTTATGTTCATTAATCACAAGACAGTGACATTTCAAATGGAGAGCCCAAGGTTATGAGATTTCTGAGATTGTAAGTGACAGGAAGGTACGTGTGTCATGAGGGGAGGAAAGAAGTAGAATTCATTAAGCATTCTTAAATGCACAGTTTTGTCAATGTGACAGGGAAGATGGCATTATCTTCAATACCTGGGGTGCCTTCATACCTTCAAGAAGAACACTTCACTTATCTGACATGTTTGCAACTGAAGTTATACACAGCATAAAATAAACCATGATTGAAGTTTGCTTCAGACATGGAATGCTGCTGGAAAGAATAGTGGTAACTTTTATGTCCTACAGTCATAAACATAAAGCTAATTCAATAAATCTAATTAAGTCCTGAAAAACTATATTTGATGAAGACTCAAACAATTGAGCTGACACAAAACAGTAATGAAGACAATTCATAGTGGTTTGAAGAAGGCTCTGCATAAAAAGGGATTAGATCCCTAAATAGTTCCATGTGCTTCTCATTGCTAATAGTGATTGCTGTGAACGGAGACAAATGTATATATTCAGAAAGCGTTCTCACTCTGTATGGGCTTTGTTGACAGTCTGTGAAGCCTCATTGGATTGGATCATACATGTGCTCACTTTAGGAAAACTCATTCTGAATTAACGAAGTGTCCTCAAGTGATATTCGGAAATAGTCAATATAATTCACTATTTTAGCATTGTGAAATCATCATATTATATGATCACTTACTGGCTGAAAGAAACTCAGATTAGGATAGGAAAGGTATGGTGCAGACACAGCAGAGGATAATGGAAGAAATAACAGTGAAGACAGATTAAGAAAAATCTATTGTCTTCCAAAAGACAGGTTTCAAGCTGAAAATTGAAATATTGCTGTAGTCATATTATTAATCTGAAAACCCCTAACTAAATTCAGTTACTTCAATTGAGGGAAAATCTCAGTGAAATAAATGGGACTTTGAATAAACAGTTACGGGATCAGTTCACAATGCCTGACATATTTTCATTCATCTTCAATCCTGTCCAGTCACAATAATCAAGATTTATACTTTTTCTAGACTATACTATTTCTGCAATATGACAAGTCATACAAGGTGATAAATTTCTGGGAAACACTGCCCAGTTAAAGAGTATGCTTCTCTTGAAGCTTTGCCAGATTCAGCATCTCAGCATTTTTCAGAAGTGACACGATGGCTTTCATTCATATGGGGCTTTTTAGGTTGATTTTTAGTAGCCAAGGTTAATGCTCAATTATACATTTATATTCTTTAGTTTAGTTTGACTTAATTGTGTTGATACCTTTTGGAACAAGACATGAGAATTTGCAATGATAAAGTACAGTAGCTACTAAAAACAAAACCTAGTGTGATTCAGCAGTTGAATTAAACTAGAACCCAGGAACCATAAATGTCTCATATAATGTTTAAAGTGGCATGAACAGTAATTGAGCTGGGGGGGGGGGTTCCCTCCAGTCTTTTTCTGTTCTTTATTTCCCCCATTTTGTCTGTATATTAAAGGTGTACAATTATATATATTTTAAAAATCCCAATTTATCTTGTATTATATAATTAATTCACAAGGTTGATTATATGTATCAAGCCATATTCGTTCTTTAATATGTTAAATAATCCCAAAACTCTGAATAAATTGGACTGATGCAACTTTTAAAGAAAACCCACCTTCCAGGTTATAATTATTGGCCAACTGGAGGTTTATAACTTCTCAAACAACTTCCAGTTGCTCCCCAATCATGTAAACTAGAATACATGTTTAAAGAGAAGTAACCCTAGTTTCATATTAAATGATCTTCTAGCCCAGTTTGTTCAAATGGATCTCACTTCTAATTTCTTCATTAGTATATACAGTAATTTCAGTATGTGGTGATATGCTGGAATTTGTACTTCTCAAGGTGAAATATTATCTCTTGAAAAGATTTATTTCTCAGATCATTAAGCCTTGATATTCATGTTGTATTCATGCAAAGAACCTTCTTCTTGATCTTGCTTTAAAAAGTCAAATTAAAAACTATAGTGAGCAAAATGCTTCATTGTTTCATTTCTGGACCGTCCACTCTTGCCTTTGTTCAATCAGACTCACAAAACAAACACGCAGAAAGATTAAATGGTTGTATATATTTCATGTTGATCCATTAATTTATAAAAGTAGCATTTTAATGTGAGGCTGTTCCTAATATGAAGCTACTCTGGTACTAAATTTATGCCCCTCTTTAAAAGCAACCATGGAATCTACAAGATAATGGGCTGCTGGTGATGCATTCAATATGGTAAGCAGACAAACCAGTTGGCATAAAAATGGTTTCATGTGTCAGTCCTAAAGAAATATTATACGCTGAACTGATTTCTTTGGATGAAAATATAGATGCTTGGTCCAAATGTTAACCAAAAAAGATCTAATGGGGTGATGGTGGTGTGAAAGGGGTGTGATTTGTCTCAAAAATGTGTTTTGCAATGCAAAAGCAGCACACTGCTTGTTGAGGGAGGGTGGAGAGTGTGACACACTGCTCTTCAGTGAGGTCCTTCCCTTAACTGGCAGTGGATTGCTGCACACGAGTTGTTCAACCCATTTCCTCCAGTGAAGCAAAGTGACCTGCCACTTCAGTGTTTAGAAGAGTCTTTCACATAAACCTTCATTGAAGTCAATCAGTCCTCTGAAGATTTGCAAACCTCTAATATCCAGGTTTGAGGGAAAAAGAAATGATAAACTGTGGTGTGTTGTAAACCATGAATAAAAGCTTTTTGCTTTCTCCCCTCATATATGAAAGAGGAAGGCCTGACAATGAAGCTCACTGTGACTTTTCAAAGCAAGAACAAGGCCTCTGAGTAGATTCAAATGTGATGGAATGTCTAACAGATGTTGAAAACCCAGAGGAGGGAGTAAGTTGTTACAAGAGTGAATTGGACCATTATAAAAAAGATTCTGTAGTCCAGTGGAAGGGGAAAAGATGAAAGACAGTCTTAATTACGCTAGGTATAAATTGATGTGGTGAATTGCTTTGAAAGGCTTTCAAGATTCACATCAAGCCCTGAGAAGCTGGCAAATTCAGGAAGAAGACCCACTTGGATTTCTGGAAAGTTCTTTATTGCTAGTAGGGTAGTGTAACAGAACCTTGAAAGCTGTCAAAGCAATTATTCATTTTGGTGAAATTGGATCACTTTGTCGAATTCCTCTTTTCATATTAATGGTGGCCATCTTTTCATTTATATGGATGGTAGTTGTGGTATTTCAGTATTTTGATTTCAAGAGGCTGATATAGCATTTTTTTCCAAACCTTGTCTCTGCAAAGCTTTGAATCTAGCATTCAATTTAACAGAGTCAAAGACTTTCAAAGTCAATGAAGGCTAGACAAAGTGGTATCTGGTATTCATTGCAGAGTTTTAATAATTTGCTGAATGACTTATTTATGTTCTATGGTGCTAAATCTACACCTAAAACCAGCTTGTTCTCTTGACTAGTTGAATTTTAACATTATTAATTATTAATGTTTATTATCCAATAGTCAATTTAAATTAGTAATTGATTGATATGAATGTATAGTATAGTTTATAGTATTAGTAACAGTAGTTTGTAGTATTTGCAGCACTAGTAATTACTACTAGCAATTAGTAATATACTAATATAATTAATATATTCTTGCTTGAAATCTCATATGATTTCAGATGGGAATACTGCGGACACTATTGGGGGAGGGCGGTGTCATGTATACCGTGCTACAAAGAGGCACTATGCAGCCAGTCCAACGTATGTGGCAGTCCTCAAAGGTTTTTGCTTATTATTAATCACAGGAAAACTGTCAAAGGCTGGACGTAGATAAGTCTACATTATAGAATATTTTAATAGTTATTGCGGAGAACCTGGGAAATTATAGTTCTGGGATAGGAGAAGAATATGAGCTGTGGATCTGCAGCAGCCAACCAGGAACTGAAAAGAAGTGGAGAATTCAGTTTGCTACAGTTTAGAAGTCAAAGTTTTATGGGACTATAAATAAGAGGGTGGGGGATGGGACCATATTATTACATTCTCTTTCATCTCTGATCCTTGACATAATGGAACTCAGACTGGGATTGGGATGAGTCAGATTACACCAATGCTTTCTTGATATAGGAAGGAAGGAAGGAAGGAAGGAAGGAAGGAAGGAAGGAAGGAAGGAAGGAAGGAAGGAAGGAAGGAAGGAAGGAAGGAAGGAAGGAAGGAAAAGAAAGAAAGAAAGAAAGAAAGAAAGAAAGAAAGAAAGAAAGAAAGAAAGAAAGAAAGAAAGAAAGAAAGAAAGAAAGAAAGAAAGAAAGAAAGAGACTTAATCCAAGCTACTCTGAGCCCAAAGAAGGCTAACTATCAAACTACATCTCCCAGAATTCAGCAAGGGAAATCATAATAATTAAACTTGCCAAACTATGTGTTGATTAAGATGACTTCAAATTATCTTTCTGTGTATCTCAACTAAAAAACTTGCCTTTAAGATATCGGTAAGTCGAACTAACAACAATGATGCCTTGAGGCAATGACTGCTAAGATCTAAAATAGGGGGTACTACACAGCAGAGTATCATAAACATCCGGGGAAGTCACAATGATCTTATGTGCATCATTATATCACTGTGCAAATAATACAGATTATGTAACTTGCATCAGTCGCATGACACAACTGACACTACTTGCATTATTCACATCATTTGCCCAATGTCATGATGCACATACCATCACTTCCTCCCATCCATCAAACACCCATGAAAAACATTTATTTCAATAGCACAAGAAGGGATCTGATGGTCAGTAATCCTCTATAGTATTTTTGTAATAAAAGCTGGACTGGCCAGTCTGTACTGGATCAAAAACAGCCCAATATCTACCAACCTCCCCCTCTTACAGCAGCTTTGCCATATCAGATGAATCCCCACTGCTGAATTCCATTCTTCTCTCTTGCCCATAAGCACTCCCTGCAGCTGGTAAAGGGGAAGGCATCAAAATTGGCAGCTAACTAGTACTCCACACCCACCACTGTCCTTTCGTTGCAGCAGTTTTCATGACAAGGAGAAAAAAAAATGAAAACTATCAGCCATGTGCAACAGAAGCTATGGAGGTTGGGGAAATATTGGTAAGACACAACGGTACCTTACCCCCAGGTTGGAGGGACGAATCCCTGGAGGCAGGATGTGGTGGACATTCTGCCAGTGAGCAACGCACTGATGATGTTACCTAGTTGAGTAATGAAACATCTGCAACCAAACAACCAAGCTCAGAGAGTACCCAGGACTCCCTGAGCTACAGATATTCTCTTCTATTGGAGTGAGAAACCAATTGGCCCACACTTCCAGAGGAATTGCCGCAAAGCTGTCTTTGCAGTGTTTCCTCTGCAGTAAAAGTCAAGTGACTTACCCCATGGTGTCATGGGGACACAAAGGAGGCAGCACCAATCTCAGCACGTTGGCTCTCTGCAGACTTTCTTAGAGAATGAATGCTGTGACCCCTTACTTTCAACCTGCTGTTGCCTGTAAATACATTTATCATGAAAACACAGGCTCCAAGCTCCACTGACTTCCTCTCAAGAAATCTGAAACCTCAGTGCCTGAAACTTCTCAATGCTTGGAAGTAGTGTCCTGCATAACAATGCAGTGGTTTCCTTGCTAAACTTCCACAAAGCAATACGCTGCGGGAACTCACAGTGGAAAGGCTAATATGAGAAGCAGCCTTGAAGATCCAAAGCTCCAATGAGATTCCCATTTGACAATGATGAATCAGTAACTGCATGCCAAGGTTTCTGCACAAGCAGGGTGGCTTCTCCAGGCACCATTTCACAAATCTTATTTACATTCAGCCGTATTTTTAACTTTCATTTGTCATTCAACTTCAGCTTTACATCCATTTCTCACTTCTGTCCTGTGGATGCTACCTGCAGAATCACCCAGAGGAAAACAGAGCAAAATGTTTGCTTCTCTAATGACACACTGCAAATTTAGAGGCTATACTGAACAGAAGACAAAGTCATCAAGAAAGATGAGAAGCTTTTCCCCAATTTGGGGGGAAAGGGGCAGTTCATAATTAACCTATCAACTTTCTCTGAAAGAGAGAAAGAATCCTCTTTTAGGGAGAAGCCATATGGAGAAAAATCCAGGGGGGAAATCTCTCCAATCCTATACATGTTTGCTCAGATGTTGTTGTGGTTGTTATTGTTGTTAGCCACTTCAATCCACTTCGGGATGAAGGTCTTTTCTTTGAAGGTTTATGGACCATAGTCTGGTCCAGGTTGGTAGATACTGTAGATGTTTTTCAACTTCCCAGTCTAGGACAGAGTCAGAATGACCGGCCTAAGGACACCCAGCCAGTTTCAATGCCTAAAGGAGGACTAGAAATCCATATATACATACATGCATGCATACATACATACAGTATATAATATTTAAAATAAAATATGTTAAAGTACATATACCTGTTCAAATAAATAATGCATGTTTGTTTGTTTGTTGATTGATGCTGAAAGTTGCCGACCAGAAATGGTCAACGCTTCAGCGGTTCGAGTCCAGCCTTCGCGTTAAACAGGGTGAGCTCCTGTTTCCTCCCTAGTTCCTGTCAACCCAACAGTTCGAAAACTCACGTGAGTAGATAAATGGGGACTCTCACTCCGGTGGGAGGAAAAATGCTGGCGGCGCCTTGCAAAAAAGGAGTTGGGAGCAGTTGCCGGTAAGCGCGAAAAACCGCGTGCGCCCGAAAAGGGCGCGAAGCAACAGAAACCCCGCCTCCTGCGCTCGCCAGCTGGGCTCTGCCCTAGGAAGGAGGCTCTGGCAAACCACTTCCGAAAAACAGTTGCCTTGAAAACTGCAAGGACTCGTCCAAGCAGTCACTGCAGGGTCAGCAATGACTGAGCGCAGACAAAAAAAGAAAAATACCCCACAACCTTAAGTCTCTTGGCGGTACACAAAGAATGCAGCATAAGCATCCACAGTAAAAATTATAAAACATACATGATGTAATAATGAAAAATAATCTACATTCAGTCTGAAACTGGAGCAGCTTATAAAATATTCCCATGATAGTACCATCTCAATCACTAACTAAAAAAAAACTCTGAAGAACTGATCTTAACTTACTTCCTGAAGGTCATCAGTGTTGAGGAAAGTCCAACCTCCAGGGCAAGGCTCTTCCATATCATACTATGAAGGAGAAATATCTCCTTCTGGCCTCAGTCCTCTGACTTCACAGAAATAAAGAATTACCAGCAAATTGTTCCAGGATAAGCGTATTGGATGGATCAGTTTTGACTGGAGGAAGGATCAAGCCATGTAGGAGTTAAAAGCAGAACTTTAAATTGACAGCCCACCACACAGAGGTAATGTGTTCCTGGCACCTAGTGCCAGTTAGCATGTGTGCCACTGTTTTTTTATAAAAACTACACTTTCCAAGAGGTCTTTGAAGACAGCCCTATGTATATTACATTAATTACATTACAGTAATCCAACTGGATAAAGATAAGAGCATTGCAAGACCCCACCCCCACCCCCACTCCAGGGAGGGCTGCAACTGGAACACCAGGCAAAGCTGGGCAATTGGATTCTTGGCTATGGCCTCCAACTGGGTGGCAGCCAGTCTTATATGGGCCATGAAATTAACTGGCCATGGCAGGGACCCAATATAATACTCTCCATATCCTGGTCATTAAATAACTGCGCTCAGGCAAAAGTGAAGTCTACCATAGGACACTTGTGTGTGTCAGACAAAAACTACCTAGAGCAAGCCCATGGTCACCAGGATGGCCATGAACTCCCAAGCTTTCCCAGTCTCAGCCCTAGATGCATGAAGGCTGAAGTCACTCAACAACAAAAGGTGAGGAGACCCCAATACCAGCCCTGAGATTAGATCCAGGAGCTTGGGTAGGGCATCCACTACACAAGCAGGATCCTTGGTTTGTCCACATAAACCTGTTTAACACACAAGCACTGCCAGCTCAGAAGCAGAGCTCTTGGCCACAGGTAAGGTATCTTTTAGATCACCACCACCACCTGAGCCTTAGCACTGAAACTGATGAAGAATCTGAAACTAAGGAGGACAGATCTCTTCAGATGGTGACATTGCCACCAGTGGCATATCTACCATGTCTGAACCCAGAGTGGACCATTTCTTAACACACACACACACACCCCTCTTTCATTGCTGAAACCAGTTTGGTGTAGTGGTCAAGGCATCAGACCATAAGTTCTAGTCCCACCTAAGCCACAAAGCTGGATCTTGGGCCAGTCAGTTCTCTCAGGTTTAGGAATAAGGCAAGAGCAAACTACTTGTGAAAACGTAGCCAAGAAAACTGCAAGGGGAAGTTGCCAGGAGTCAAAGCTTTTTTCCTTGCTCCTGTGCCTCCACTTACTGCCAAACAGCTGTGACCCAACCCCACTCCTAGCTTCTTCGTGTCTTTGGCAGCACCCTCGTATTGCCTGCACCCAGGGCAAACCGCCCCCTCTCCTCCCTTTGGTACATTACTGATTGCCACACTTGCCCAAGTGGGTTTAAATAATATATGCCACCTCCAGCCACACATCCACCACTAAATCTTCAAAGGAGAGCAATTAATAACCATAAATGAAGTTATAAATTGTTTTTGGCAAACTCACACAAATTCCTCATCAGATCTATTAACTTGTCCCAAACATTTCCCCCCCATTTTTCTGCATTTCAGTAAGGGTTTGGAGGCTACGACAGCACAGAGTACAACTAAAATAAACCAAGTCACAAGATCATCAACAAGCCCTTTAACCTGGACTGATGCCATGTATTCTCCACTCTTTAAAAAGAGAGATGGTATCTTTCCCACTCCTGGCCAAAGACATTCCTCACTGTAAGAAAAACTTTGCACCGAGAGTGGGAAAGGAGCTTGATTTGTCTCAAGGATATACATATATTAGAAAGGCCACCAGAAGAGAAGTGACCGTCAGGGGAGCAGGAAAGGAAAATGACTCCAGCAGCAGCCTTCGGGACAGGCTCAAGAGAATAGAGCCAACAGCACTGCGGCAAGAGAGGAGCTCCCATTAATCACCAGAGAAAGCCAGCTACAGACAGACAGGAGCTGCGCATACGCCAAGCTGAAGCTGGACAAATCAGACCGAAAGAAAAAGCCTACACATAACATGCTTTGCACCGGGCCTCTGCCTCAGCAGTGTTTACTTTACTTCCCACAATTATTTCAGCAGACAAATTACCTTGGGGGAAGGAACAGACGCTCTTGCAGCAGCTCAAGCTAAACCAGAAGCCTTCAGCGAGAGCCAATGCTTCTTTCTGCCGATTAGACTACCTAGCACAGTGTTGTCCAAACTTGGCCACTTTAAGATGAGTGGACTTCAACTCCCAGAATTCCCCAGCCAGCGTGTTTGGACAACACTGACCTAGCAGAAAGTGAGGTGAATCGTGTGTCATGCTTCTCCTTGTTAATCTGGTTCTGAGGTTCATGCTGGGTCTGCATCCTAACCTCTCCTCCCACAAGGGAGAGCTGTAGCTTGTCTTCTTCAATTACACCTGTTCTCAAGTCTTATTAAAAGAAAAATGTGAAGTACTTAAACCTACCTGAATTATTTAAGGAACCAATAAAGGCCTTATACACCATCAGCAGGTGAAAGGATTGAGGGCTGGGCTGCACATCCATGCATTTCTGCTCACTCACTCCTACTCACGTACCCACACCCTCGCAACTCTTTCTCTATCTTGCCCCTTCCTCTCGGTAATCTTGAACAGAGTCACAGAACAGAAATGGAGCTTCTTCATTCTTCTTAATAACGCATTGCAGATTGTTAATCTCTTGCTACCATTAGCAGCGGGAAATCAGTACTAAGATTCCTGCCTGCCAGCCCGCTAATCACCTGGCTGGCAGAGACTACGTTTGACTTCCTAACACTAAGTCATTTCACGCTACCCATAACCGATTTCCTGCTATAACACAATTTTTGTTGCCATGAATTTGGTAACTGGAGGAGCTTCAGGTTGCTCAGCAATGCAATGCACACTTACCTAAGATCTGCTCCCATCTCATCTCCTAGGAGAGCCGAGAAAGGTTCTGCCTTGGAGAATTGCTCTCCACGCTTTATCAAGGGGCACTGGGGACTTCAGAGGAACGTCATACACACAAACATAATCAAATGCAACAGATATTTACAGCAGACAAAGGAGAGAAATTAATGAGGGTTTTCTCATATAATTCCCACATGTACGTATGTACACTAACAGAGACCCAGTTTAAAAGAAATTCACTAATATATGTATGTATGTATGTATGTATGTATGTACGTATGTATATATACTTTGCTGATGTTTACTGCTTTCTCTCTGTGGTTTCCACTAATTACTGATCTAGGAAGACTGATTAAAAAGTAAAAGCATGCCAACAGGTTAGGAATATCTTTAGCAGAAATGAGGAGGAAAAGATGAGGCTAATGCACAGTGTTTAAATGGTGCGCCAAGTGACTATCTGCTATTATCCACCAAGAGATAGTAGAATCACAGGGTTATAAGCCAGATTTTCTCAACTTGACTGGTAAGAAGGTGAATGCTACCTTGCTTATCTGAACCACTGGCAAAAGTGAATGTAAAGCATTCTCTTAAAGTTTGAAAAGTTGAAAATGACTGCACAAAACTTTGCAAATGTTTCCTAAATAGTTGATGAAGCCAGATGCACTCAGTTCACTGGGACTCCAGAGCTGAAGAGAAGAACACTGGCCTCATCTATTAACTAGAGAACCACTTGGCAATTCCCTGCCTCCACAAAAAAATTTAATGATAAGGAAAGGAACAGCCTGGCCAAACTATCTGCCTGAAGACAAGCAGCTGCAGGGAACAGGCTTCCTTCCTTCCTGCCAGAAACACCTTGAGCTCCAACTGTCCTGAAACTGCTACTTCAAAAGGAAGCACCAAACCATCCAGATGGATGGCCCCTAGCACTATCAGTCAACCGTTTTGTAGAACATTTCCATCATTCCTTCTTTTACTGTCCTACTGGTAGAAAAAATAAATGGTGGGGAAATAAATGGAATCTAGACCTCATGTAACATTTTCTGCATGCAGTAGTGTGATTGCACCAATACAACCCACATCTGGAAGCATATTCTAGTTCATGGGTGGGGAACCTGTGGCCTTCCAGATGTGGTAGGAGAGCTGCAACTCCTCGCAGCCCTAGCCAACACAGCTAATGGGTGACGTATGTGAGTGGTAGGGAGTCACAGATTCCTCGTCCCTACATCTAAATCTACAATTAAGGATTACTGGTTAAAAACTGCTAGATTTTATAATTTAAAAAAAAAAAAGGATTGGCCATTTTTGTTTCTTTGTTCAAGCAATTCTCTATGTACACTGAACTTTAGAATTTAGCACTAGCTGATCTAAATAAACTCTGAATTTTATTAGACCCTGCACTGGAAACCTCACATTTTGATTACTATGATAGGTTGTCGTCTGTGGAAGAGCTACTTTTGTGCATAGTCTGGAAGCTGCAGAAGCTGGTTAGATTGTTGTGCGATGCACTGTTTCGTATTTGCCTGTGAAACAGCCTGGTGTGAGACTAGGCTGAAGCTGCCATAACCTAAAGATGAAGCAGGCACGTAAGAAGAGAGGACAAAAGCCAGGAAACTTATCTATGGGATCCCTTCTGGGACGTAGATAAGAAGGAAGCAAGTCGTTAAGGAAAAAAACAAAGGACCTAAAACAGAAAAAAAAGTTGGGCCTGAGTACATGGAAACCCCAATCCCATCAACAACTGCCAGACTTGTGAATCAACAAAACAAGGACTTTTGGGGATAAAAGGGGTCCCAAAGCGCACCCACTCTGAGTCGTCTGAGCTGTCTGAGCTGAGTCGTCTGAGTCACCTTTGGATCCAGACTTGGCGGCTTCCGTCCCTCTAGCTAGTGCCTGGCAGCCTAGTTGGGAAGGACGTGGGTAAGTGTGGAAGAGCATGTGTGGGTGTATGAGAAAGAGCAAATGTACCTTGCAACCAGTAAAGTTTTGCTGTTACTTTAAATTCACTGGGTCTCCATGTATTACAAAGAACCTCTTGTGCCTCAGTGTTCAGTTGGAAGTGATTTGTGTGTATCCCTATTATTTCCCACCCAGCTGTTGACCAGGGCTGTGTGTCTGTCTGCTCCAGCCACACCTATCTGGAAAACCCAGGTAGAAAGCAAGGGGGGCTGACAAGATCCGTGAGCCTCAACAGGCTGTGAGTGTGTGAGTGAGTGACCATAAGCCGAACCTGGGAGCAGCGTGTGTAACACTGGGCCATGGCTGTGTCATTTTCCACATAGATCTGACTGCTGTGATCAACAGAGAGCTTTCTGATTATTCCACGTCCTGTGAATATTCACTTGACACCAATCAGGAAAAAGGACTTTTCTACAGTGACAGTTGTTGTGTGAGACATCTTTCCCTTAGAGCTAAAGCATACCCCGCCCCCAATTAACATTTAAGATAAGTGTGGACACTCTAATTTGGCATGAAGGTTGCAATCATATTCCTGACCAGCTGACAGACTACAAGAAGCCTTCCAACCTAACAGAGGTGGAACCCAACATTTTTTACTTGTTTTACATCAAATTTGAGGGTTTGACTGGATCAAAAATGGAAACAGAACTCACCTCCCAGAAATTTTCTGTTCCCATTCCTATATATATGCATTTTTTCCAAAATCATGCTGCTAAAAATGGTGTAGCTTCAGCTCATGTTCTGGGGGTAAAGAGGAGTAATGGGATTAATGGGAACATTTAACCTTCTGAAAGTCTTGAATTTTCATTCCTAATTACATTTGATCAAAAACTATACTACTAAAATTCAAACATTTTACTGCCAAACTTTGGTGGTGCAGATTCAACATTTTCTTGGTGGGGGTGAGAGTGGTTAAGGAGGGGAATAGGAGCATTGCACTCTATTTCCCTTCATCATTGAAACAGAAAGCTTGAGGAGTTTGTGGATAAAAAAATGGGGTGCTAGAGAAACCCTATGAAACTCACAAACCATAGGTTGCTCCCAATCCAGGAGCATATTGAAAACCTTTCCACTTACTTTAGCATATGATATTTTATTATGCTCACTGGTTTGACCAGCCCCATGCAATATGGACAACATTGAGCAGAATTCGCACAGGCCATGGTAAATGTGTAGATGCCCTTTATGTGGGGCAAAATAAGATCACCAAATTGTGATTGTGGGGCTGAAAAACAAACTATCCAACCTATAGTGACAGAGTGCCAAAACAGAGCCTCTAATGGAGATTTTGTTGATTTCCTGGCTGTGACAAAGGAAGTAAAAAATTATATTTGTAATCTAGACATATGTTTATGATTTTATATTTTATATTTCTTTTTTTTGTATTTTATCTCTTGTGTTTTTATTCTACTGAACTGAGATGTGAATGTGCCATACAATAAATAAATAAATATGCTCACTGGTTCGTATGAAGTTGCTGCTGCTGCTGCTGCTGCTACTGCTACTGCTGGTTATTTTGCCTTTAGACTGTATGAAAAGTATTTTAATGTTGCATCACCAGCTGGAGATGCGTGGCTTTTCAGTGTTAAGGCTATTACTATCTCCAGACTTGGTAGCTGTATCTTCCTGTCTAGTCCTCACCTCTCCTTCCACCTGGCCTTTTGCTTAATGCTTAGCAGGATGAGTGAGTGATAGAAAACTCAAACATTTACTCATGAGTTTGTGACATACTGATTCATCCTAATCAAGGCATGGTCCATTGCTGATTTTTTTGAATGGATCAAAGTAGCTTTGGGAACTTTAACGTATCTTGAGACTTTTGTTTGTCAAGTATTCTTGTAACCTCTTGTGACCCATCTCCATAAGTGATCAAAGAGCAGGATTTAAAACCGAGGTAATCTTTACAATGGTTTTGTAAAACAAGTTAATGGTAATAATTCCCAGGTGGGAAAGGTTAGAGAATAAAAACTTCCCTCAGGCTTAGCTCACAGTTGAAATGATATTTAAACTGGCATTTATTTAGTTTCTGCTTACCTGTTTTGTCACAAGTTTATTCACAAGATCAGAGTTGTTGAGAGTTGGCTGGCATACAAGTTTAATAAATTGTTATTATGGTGATAATTACACCTCTGTCCACTGCTATGGCAGGATTACTGTTAAGCAGAATGACGCAGTCAATTAATTCTGAGCATCCATCTTAACTTGGGAAGGAAAAGAATGTTCTGCATTTAGCAGCCAAATGTCCTGTGCTGAGTCTATGTGAAAGAGAGTTGGGTTTTACTTTAAACCGGTGTTTCTCAACCTTGGCAGCTTGAAGATGTGTGGACTTCAACTCCCAGAATGCTGGCTTGGGAATTCTGGGAGTTGAAGCCCACACATCTTCAAGCCGCCAAGGTTGAGAAACACTGCTTTAGACCAATGCTGACCTTCTAGAATAGCATGGATTGTATTCCTGATCAAACACAGCTGTTCAATTCATTTTTATTGAGCCACTTCTCTGCACTCTCTCAAAAGCATATTCCACACTCTTGAAACTTGCTAGAGAAGGTTGAAACAAATATTACCGCAGTCATTTGGTACTCATCATAATGGATCTAAAGGTCCAATTGTAGCAAACACAGAAGAACTCAAGCTGATGCTTGCTTAATAAATGGCAAATTTTAAAACCTGAGCTGTAACTCTTAACAATGGAGGACTAACATCTGCTATGAGAGCTCTATGGAAAGAGGAAGATAAGTCCATTAGGGCTAATAAATACATTAGCAAAGAAAAGAGCAGAATTGAGCTTTTATGGTGTTTGATTTTGGACCGATTCGTCAAAGCGTTAAAATGTTGTTGTAGGTGGGGAGAGGAATGACGCATAGTTTAGCCCTTTAGAACACAGCATGATTCTGGAATTTTTTTTTTTTTTTTTTTGTACAAAACTTATAGCATTTCCTCCCTCCCTCTCTCCCAGGCCCAGCCCTTTATGGAATTTAATACATGGCACTGTTTGAAGCATTTTGGTGGAACTCTGTTCAAAATTCATCCTGCTGTCCTTCAGGTGTTCTAAGGTTAGAGTCCTTACTTTAACTGTGAAACCATTTTGCTTCCAAAGATTTTGAAGATTTCTCTACCTTCATAGGAAAAGTAGTAAGGAGTATTTCATTTTATTTGAAACCTGCAACAAACCTGCAAAAGAAACAAAGCTGGTTCCCATAGTGGGCAGGCTATCAGTTCATCCCACACAAGGACATCATGATAAGTGAGCACGACTGAGATTTTTGGGTGTTTGCTTTGTTGTTGTGGCTGTTGTCATTCCTAGTGTTTGTCCTGCTGAGTTTCAGGGTCCTCTTGTTTTTCACTGCGCTGGCTATCGTTCACAGAGAGAAGCAGTATAATGTTGTGGTTAAGATGCTCGACTAACAGCAGGGACCTCCTTGTTCTAGTCCTCCCTTAGGCCTGGAAGCCAGTGGGTGACCCTGGGTCAGTTACTTGCTCTCAACCCTAATCAAGTTGGCCAACAAGCCAGCTGATAACCTAACCCCCTCCTTGCGTCATGGATTGATTTGCTTTGTTTTGGTGTATTTGTCTATATTTTGAGGGCATTTTGATTTTGTATGCATAGAGACCTCCCCTCTTTACTTACAACCTGAACATTGAAAGAAATTGTACCTCCATCATTTGGTGATTTTCTGTCAAAGTCTGATTGTGTAATCTTGATTTAATCTTGGTAGTGTAGTTATGATGTCATTTATTCCATTCAGAGTAGAACTCCATAGTCCCTACTCAACAGTATCCAGTGGAGAGAGGGGAAAGTCTAAACAGTCAAAATGGTAGTTAATACCATGTGATTAAAGCCATGTCCATTTTGTATGTGTATCAGGGTCATGCACATATACAAAGGGGCAAGGTTTTGACTGTACAGTTATCTTGACTTTGACATACCTCCCCCCCCCCCACCCATGGATGTCTCTGTCTGTACTACATCAGCGGTAGAAGCTTGTACAAAATAAAATGTTTAAATGAACAGGTGATGTTACAGTACATATGATACCAGGGAAAACACACTGCCTGTTCAGACTGAAAGAGAAAATGTAAATGGTTGCCATCCAAAAGGATAAGCCACAAGATTAAAAAAGTCAGGATTTGGGGGTGATATCAGGTGCCATGGAAACTCTTTCTCTGATGATTGACCCAAAGTGGCTTTTTCAAAACGGTATAGCATCATAGTCCAAGTTAAAATTTTGGGGGAAAAAATTAATTGGATGGCAATTGACTCCAAGTTCTTTTTATCCAAGTGATTCAGAGAACCCTTCAGCATGCAGTCAATTTCTACAAAAGCCAAAAATATATTACCAGGCAATTTTAATGATGTAACAGGCAGGTGGCTACACGCAACCAATGTTTGCAATAAGGATAGGAATCAACCAAGGTTGTTACGTGATTTCTGAAATTAGAAAAGCACCATTTGCTTCAGCAGCTGCAGTAAAAATGACCACAAATCAATGATATATTGTTGCAATTAACGTTCTACCCTCACCTGCCATCAATTAATTAGTCTGAGCAGAGGATCATCTTGAGAGCAATTTGTGTTCTAGTGTTCCAACCAATTGCACAAATCAATAAAAACAATACATTTCTTCCTCCTTCCCCTGCCAACTTTCTATTTCCATCAGGTTTCTAAGACAAACTTACCTCAATCTTGAACAAGGTAAAGTTGTGCCCAAATTCATTCCTGATGTTAATTTTGCTTCCTTCTATTTTAACCCACTGAGCAGTTCCAATAATTCCCATTTGTTCTCTTATGTTTTTCAGGACAAGTGCCAATAAACATTACTGAACTAGATCGATGCAATATCTTATATTCAGACAGCTCAGATGTCTCAGATCAATGCAATTCACAGATCCTGCCATCAATCTAATGTTATTATCACATAGGTCATCAAGCATGGGATACATCAAATCAGAGTAGTTTATTTTGGGACAAAAAGGCGAATCATCACATGTAAACATTGTCTTCTCTTTGCTTGCCCAAGTTTGTTCACAGCTGCTGAGTTGAATCACTGAGTGTGTTGTCTCGTTCTGGCAGCAAAAAGAGCATTTCACAGGAGGAAAGGTCAAAAGAGCATCTTGTTGACCCAAAATGAAAGCTCTGCATTCAGTTCTGAAGCTTCTAGCTTAACTCCTAACTTAAAAACAGTTTGGAAAAACCCAAACTAATGCCAGTAAGAAAAGTGCATAAAAGAAAATTGAAAAATGAAATCTAGGTTTGTCTGGAATAATTTAAAAACATATTTAAACATAAGTACACACTCAACCAGGCACAGCATATCAAGGAAACCAGAATGGAATAAAAGAGAATTGGGTTTTCAAAAAGATAATGGAAAAAAAAATCTTAGTGGAGGAACAAGCTGGATTTAGACCAGAGCACTCCACAATAGACAATTGTTTTATTTTACACCATCTCATAACAAAACAAGTAATGGCAAGAAACTGTTTACCACCTTTATAGACCTCAGTGCGGCTTTTGATTCCGTAAACAAACATTCTGTGGAAGAAATTGGCCAACTTAAATATGGAACCCAGGTTCTTACTCCTGGTTAAGACTCTCTACTCAAGCAGCCACTTGAAAGTCCATACAGATGTAAATGGTTCTCTAACTAAGAATATACCTGTCTATAAAGGTGTTAGACAGGGTTGTATTCTAGCCCCAATGCTTTTTAACCTCTATGTCAGGGATATTCCAGGATTCCTGTATGCTTCAGACACTCATATGCCAAAGATACATGATAAATTTATTAATATTCTTTTTTATGCTGACAATATGATTCTAATGACACATTCTCAAATAGGCCTGAGAAGATTGGTGCGAAAGTTAAATACCTACTGCATCCTCAATTCTTTAAACATCAATAAAACCAAATCTAAAGTGATGGTATTTATCCAAAAAAAAAAAAGTGTGAAATATAACTGGCAGTTGAATGGGGAGCCTATTGAACAAGTGAATTCTTTCACTTATTTAGGAATGGCTTTTACCAACGCAGGTTCGTGGGTAAATCATTTCAAAAGAAGCTTGGTGAGGGCTGAGGCCAGTACCAAAAGGTTATATAAAATATTTAATTATAATTACCCAGGTACCTTGACCCCCATATTGAAAGTATTTAGGGCAAAAATAGTCCCAATGCTGACCTATGGTGCAGAACTGTGGGGCCTTACAAAAGCTACCTCACTTGAACAAGTCCAGACCCATTTTTTAAGAAGCATACCGGGAACTGACAAGAACATGTCAGCCCCTGTGGTCAGAGCAGAAACAGGTATTCACTCCATACACAGCCACTCAATAATTAAAGTCTTTACCTATTGGCAGAGGATCCATTCAATGGACTCTGATAGGCTACCCAAAATATGTTTAGCTGAACATAAGTATGGTTCAGCCCACCTCCTGGGTAAGCCGACTTACCAAAGTTATTTCACAGCATGGGTTTTCTACCCAATATTTACTTTCAACTGCCTCCCAGGCAGAGGAAATTCTTAAACAGAGGGTCTTAGATACCAGTGCCCAAACAGAAATGGAGTTATTGGCAAAAAATAGATCTTTAATTTGGCTGGCTAAGAACAAAAGCATTTTCCAGTTCAAGAAATACCTGACAGTGAGTTTGCCACAATTCTTAGGAAGGACCTATTCCAGAGCAAGATTTGAGTTGTTGGATTCCATGGCCAAATATGGGTGCTTCCATCACCTGCCATGTCATCAGAGGGTGTGTATATGTGGTGCCCCAGCCATTGAAGATATTGCTTATGGTTTGTTTCACTGTCAACTCTTTTAGGCGTAGATATTTAACATACCTACTTGAAAGAACACCCCACTGGGACCTGAATCTCAGATTGTCCTACTTTGGACACATTATGCGAAAACACAGTTCTCTGGAAAAGTCTCTAATGCTGGGAAAGATGGAAGGAAAGAAAAGAAGAGGATGACTAGCAGCAAGGTGGATGGACTCAGTTATAGTGGTGATGAGTGCACCATTGGGAGACTTGAAAGAACAGGTTAGGGATGGATCATCATGGAGAAAATCTATGTGGTCGCTAGGAATCAAAAATGACTTGATGGCACATAATCAATACAGTAATAACATTTGCCACTGATCTGAGACTTTTGAACAGAGAAATGGGGAGATCTACAATAATCAAAGATCCCAGAGCAGCAAGGATGTCTGATTCTACTTGCAGAATAGGTAGAGTGGCATGGTGTGTTCATTCTGGGATGTGATGTAGGTTTCTTGCATAGCTCAAACTGCTGAACCCAAGATCTAAGCAGGAAGATGGCAGCAGGGATAACCTCTCCCAACCATTAGAGGAGGTCACAAATCTGGTATAAAACAAGGGGTCCTGATTCTGCTCTGCCCATGCTATAACTACAGTGGGGCAAAAAAGTATTTAGTCAGCCACCAATTGTGCAAGTTCTCCCACTTAAAAAGATGAGAGAGGCCTGTAATTTTCATCATAGGTATACCTCAACTATGAGAGAGAAAATGGGGGGGGGGGAAATCCAGAAAATCACATTGTCTGATTTTTAAAGAATGTGATTTTCTGGATTTTTTTCCTCATTTTGTCTCTCATAGTTGAGGTATACCTATGATGAAAATTACAGGCCTCTCTCATCTTTTTAAATGGGAGAACTTGCACAATTGGTGGCTGACTAAATACTTTTTTGCCCCACTGTATGTCTCCTAATGCCCTAATATGACAAAGTCATATTATTCTTCCTTTAACTGAATCCCAAACTTAATATCTGTATGTTGATAGACACAACAAAGAAACTTTGGTATTTGATTACTAAATACATGTCCTTCAACAGACCATAAGTAACCAAATACAGGTATTTGCTTTGCCAATAAATAAAAGCTTTTTTTTAGAGGAACTTTGTTCTTTGGAAATCTTGCCCATTCCTGTCATTTATACGTGCTGGGAGAAATGTTGCTGGTGAAGTAAAACAAAACGAAGTGACACATCAAGGTTGTGTCACCACAGTGACACAAAGAAGGAGGCTAAATCTGTTCTTTAAGTCCAGAACTGACCATAGCCTTCCATTTGCTTCGGAACAGGCAGTCTGGGAATATATACAATGCATTGGGAATCTGATTATGCCCCCTTCCCCCACTTTTATTTGCTTCTGATTGTAAACTAAGGAACATTTTACCTTTTAAATAATCTTGACCTGATTATTTAATTTTATTGTACTCTCTAACCTCCACTTATTAATAGATCTTATGCCAAGATGGCCATTGGCATCTTGAGACCACTTGCAGCTGCCAAACTCACTTTTGGGGGTCTCTCAGACCTGTTCCTAAGTATACCAATGAAGTTTGATGAGTGGTTGTAAGAAGACAATGATGACATTTCCAAATTATGGCCAGCTGGAAAACACATATCTCGTAACCTTCAATAGGTTTAACACATTTCAGAAAAAACTGATAAAGAACATCTGAAATATCTTTCTAAAACTTGGGGGAAATGCTATTCAAGAGATAAGAGTTCACCCATTGAGCAACATGGTCTTGCTCTGTCTCACACATGGTACCTGATGGTACAACTTAGACCATTTTAAAAGAGGGCTAAAGAAATTCATGGAAGGTAGGGTGTTCAATGAATATGTAAGGCTGGATAACCTGATTCCCTACAAAAGAGGGCGTCTTTTCTGGGATTATACCCCCCTCCCAAAATTCACTAGGAAATCACTGAACAGTAGAAGCATGATTATGCTCTTTCTCCTCCACTTCTTCTTCTCCTCAAAATAAGAAGTAAAACAGAAGCATTAAGCCTGGGCTGTCAGGTTTCTTCCTGGAAAGCTAAACTGGAACAGGAAAACAGACACACAAGGATACAAGAATGTATGATTTATTACAGAAAAGCTAAAAAGCCATTACAAAAGAATTCCAGCAACTGCTGTGTATCAAATGTGAGTTTAATTATACTTTAGTCACTATTCTTGCACCTTTTCCCCCAGCCTGCCCTATGTAAAAGTGTAAAAGTCCCCCAGCCTACCCTATGTAAACTATCTTTCCCTCTCACCCCACCCCCCACCCCAAGAGAGTATCTTCTAGAACAGTGTTTCTCAACTTCAGCAACTCAAAAATGAGTATACTTCAACTCCCAGAATTCCCCAGCCAGCGTGCTGGCTGGGGAATTCTGGGAGTTGAAGTCCATGCATCTTCAGGTTGCTGAGGTTGAGGAACACTGTTCTAGAAGCTACTCTCTTGGGGTGGGGGGTGGGGTGAAAGGGAAAGATAGCTTTCATCTGTTTCTTGTTTTGGTAACAGCCAAATCTGGTATCAGGCTGCTTGCTTTTGACCATGTGAAATCTAGCCCCCACATTTGATAGGCTCATCACACCTATTTTACCCCATCCAGAGACATCATTGTATCATCAAAATGCAATAATCTGGAGCATAATCCTGAATGCCAAAAAGATATCCCAGCCCTGGACTAGAACAACTCTTGATCTGATTTTCTTATATTTTGATGCTGCAAGTCAAGCTCTAGTTCTACAATTTACTGTTTAAGATCTGATCTGGATGCAGACCTGGAACAGGTGGAGTCCTAACAATATTCGCCTCCATTAATAACAGAATTGTTCTGAACTCATGCCTTACCCCATCATTGATCATTCTGTCTCCATCCATACTAACTTGACGTCATTAAGCACAGCTTCCAGATAGCCATGAAAAACAGAATTTTTTGCCTGCAGTACCTGATAATCTCCTTCATGCCTGCATTTGAAAGTCACTTCCAGATACAGATACATTGGGCAATGATGCTTGGAATTCTTCTATTGATGCTCAACTTTATTAAAACTTTATCTCAGTGATTCTGGACACCAGGAGTCCTGTGAAAGGTTCTTATATGGGCTGGGGAAGAGAATCACACAAGTCTATATGATATCATTTTAAAGAATTTTAATCATAACAAATGGTGTTTTGAACATTCTCAGAAAAGCCAACATTTTCACATATACAAAGGACAAGACATAAGAGTTTGGCATACAAAAATACCATATTTTAAAATATATGGCAATAGGAGTAGAGGGGGGAGGGAGTTTGTGAGGCTTTCTAGACACCATCTATAAACAAGCAAGAACACGTTTAAGACATTCAAATTTATAAACAGCCATATGATATATTCCCAACCCTAGCCCCCATTCCTTTATAGTCAGTATTTGCCAGCTTCTTGACAAGACAGTCCAAGAGTTCATACATCTGGAGAGAAACCCCTCCAAACAAATAATATCTAGGTTAAGTAAATTGTACACATCATTGCAAAGGAAACATACCAGGAACTATGGTTAAGAGCCACCAAGCAATATGAGCCTAATCATTTTGTACTGGATAAATTCACTACAAGAGAAAGAGAAGCAAGGAGAGAGAGAGAATGGGGAGGACAAGAAAAACCCTTCATATGATTTTAGCATAAAGAGAGGCACCATCTTGCACACATATTTTTCTTTGGAGTGCCTTCAAGCTAATATCAGCTTTCACCACTTATCATTTGCTAGCTAACAGTGCTTGAAACAGGCTTTGGAAATGTGTTTCATTGATGGGTAGGTTCATGGATTTGCAATGTAAAAGGAAGGGTCTAAATCAGGTTTCTCAAAAAGTTGGCCGGGAGCCAAAGGAGGTTGTAAGCAATTTAGAAGGGATTCAGTACTGTTTTAAACTTTATCAGGAATGCACAGACAACGTGAAAACACGATCAACATTAGTCTGAATTTTGCTCCTTGCTTTGCCTGCACAAGGCAGTTAGGGACACCACAAAGTTTGAGAAGACCTATGATATCTAGTTTAATGTAATTATTACAAGTGTTAGATTTATTCCTTGCAAGACCCTAACCCCAATGAAAATATTTGTTTTACTCATGGGTGGGTCACATAAGTTCAGTTATCATTTTAGACAGTTGCAGTATTGCAAAGTTTCAGAACCTCAGTTTAATGGAGGGTAGAACAGTTTGGCTGGCCTACTTGCAAAATTGAGGTTGCAATCTGAAATGATATTCACTGTTGAGTAAGTTCTACAGGACCTAGTGAGACTTACTAGAGAAAGCCATCTACCTTGAAATACAGACCTATTCCAACTAAGGCTAGACACTTTAAAGTCCTACTGATTTAAATAAGAGAGGTAAACATATCTTTAAAATCTGGATCATGTTATAAATGTTATTTTAGAGAATGTTAGGAAATATTACCATAAACCAAATTCAGGCATTTGTTTTGACCAAGATCCATTTACAGAGTGTGATTGTAGGCTTTCCCCATTCATTCCATAGGGAGACATTCCTTGACATGTGAATGGATAATCTGCCCTCGCTCAGGCGGGATGAGTTGTCAATCTTCCTCTGAGCTTTGGATCACAGTGAAGGCTTATAAGACCATTTGCTCAGCAACAAGTGATTAGCATATCTTAATGATACTAGAGATAATATGTATGGGTACAAATTTACCTCTCCTCCCCCTGCAGCACTCCAAGTCACTCACCCCTTGAAATCTTCACTGATGGATCACTAGATTTCACCCTATATAAAATGGTCCCAATGGAATCCAGATATCTAATTATTGTAGAATTAATCTTAATAAATGTAATTAATATTAAATATTAACAGTATGTTGGTTAATTTAAGCTGAAATTAAAAACAACTAAATCCAAAATACTCAATGTTACATAGTCACCTAAAAGAAAGAAAAGACTCACAACTGCTCATCTTTTCTTCTGCTTTTCAATCAAAACCCTCAGAGCTGAATATAAGAAAGAATCTTAGTCAGCAATCCTAACAAAAAGGTTTGGATCTTGTATTGTAGGGCAAGGATGACATTTTGGCTTCCTAGGTGTCACTCAATGCCAGTCAGACCTAGATGATGATGGGAGGGTAGTCCAGCTTAGGAAAGATCATCCATTTTCTTGAACCAACATTTCTGAAACGTTACAGCAAACATCAAAGGAAATCCAGAAATGCATTTCTAAGAGCTGCTTGCAAGAACTGAGACGTTTCTGAAAATGGCCTGATGGATGATGACAACCAAAACAAATCTCCTGAAAACTATTTACCTTGATAGGAAAGGGAGTATCAAGATGCCTGTTTACAAGCTAACAGGACATGATGACACTGTTTCTATGACTGAAGAGCGGCAGTGCGACCTTATTATTACCACATGCAACCCTGGCATTTCAAAAAACCCAGAAAGTCCATACTTACCTCAATCTGGGGAAATTGCACAGATCCGGCTTCTGCGTAAAGCACTGACATAACAGTAATCGTGCTGTGCATGTGAAGGGAAGCAGTGGTAAATTTCACTGTGAATTCCCCCAGGACAACAAAGCTGACCATTTTCCTTCTTGCTTGGGTAAAACAGGAAGTGTTTTTATACTCATTGGATCATCTCCCCTTCTAGTTCATTAGTGACTTCACCAAATATTTTGGATTATAACCCCTACATTTCCTTGTTATGGGCAGCCTGGCTGGAACTGATACTCAAAACGTGTATGTATGTAAACAGAATGCCCCAAAAGTCAAGCTCTATAGGCCAATCACAAGATATTTAATTAATTTTTTTCAGAGAAAATGTTACTGTACTTAGGAATGTTCAAAGGTCATGAGTCTCAAGGAGTGAGAAAGTGTTTACAGGAAAATGGCAACCAATTTGAAAATGTAATTTATATAATAAATTGTCTATGGGGCCTGGCTTTTGGTACACCCTGTGGGTGGGGGTGGGTGTATGAATACACATACACACACTTCATTCAAAAGCAGGTGCTTTGCAAAGCCTATTTGTGTGAGCAAAACAGCCCTCTCAAAGCAATAAAGCAGCTGCATCATTCTGAAGGCTAACAGGGTTGCTCCAAAGACTTCCTCTGTATAGGAAGTGTTCTGCATGCATGCATGGCACTTTTCAAAGCAGCTGCCCAAGCTTTCTAACAGACTTAGCTGCTTTAATGCTTTAAGGAGGTCTGCTTTGTTCATGCTAACATGCTTTATGGAACACCTCTCTTCTGTACTTGCACAGCCCTAGCATTTACATCTTATGTTCAGAAGCTCTAGGAACCTATGACATATCATCCCCTTACAACCACCTTGTAAGGAAGATTGGGCTACAAGATAATGGCTGGCTAAAATCCCATATGGTGCTTCTATGGCTGATGTGAAGCTGAACCAGAGTCTACCTGATTCTAGTTCAGCTCCTTAACCTCTATTGTACATCACATTTACTACACAGACCGAGAGTTTCAAACCTGAGTCTTTCCCAGTCCCTTCTAGAGATATTGGGGTTAAGATCTTCTACAGACAAAGCACTTCTTCTGGCCCTGAGCTATAGGATGGCCTTTCATATGCAATTCTCTGAATTGTGCCCCAAAATGGTACATACACTTACATACACACCCACCCAGGCACACTAGCTATAGCAAGATTAGCTACATAGTCAGTGCAGCTCCTATTGGGAAATATTTGACACCACTGGCAAAGGGGATTTTAAAAAAAGGGGACCAGCACGATTTAAATGTCCCAGGCAACATTTAAATAAATATAGAGCAAAGGTACAAGCATGCTTGTTACCAGCTGTAATACTAAAACTGTTGTTACTATTATTATGTATTGACATAAAGGATGGTTTGCAAGGGTAGAAAGTTATGAAGAGATACAGCAAATGCTGTTGATGTCCACTACTTTTTGCTATGCTTCCTTTTCATTTTCTTATTGCAAGTCTTTAATTTCCTGGTCTTACTATTTCTTTTCCCTTTTCTGCAACCTGCATAGCATTGCTTATCATGAAAGGTGAGTACGTATGTGTTTTTGTACATATGTAAGTATGATTATCGTGACTGAATTAAGAACAGTTTTATGTTTGCTCCCTCTCTTCATTGATTGGGTCCTGGGAAGAGGGAAAACAAGAGAGGGGGACAAAAAATAAGTAGACATTTGCAAAACTAATATTTATATTCTGATCATGTCCCTTCTTGTGCTTCCAATGGATTTGAGATGCTTCCATTTGTTACGTGCAGGATCATTGTTAACCAATGGGTAAAGCATCAACACCTAGTCCCAAAGACGTTATCACTGATGGGTTTGCTGTTACAGCAAACATCTTGGGTACTTCTGTTGACCAAAGGCTAGATGTTAAAACTTGGGGAAGAGTCACAAACTTAAGGCTATTTACTTGCAAGGACATAGGGGGTGTTGTGAAGTGGACCTTTGAGTCTTTGTGAATTTGGAGTCTCTGTGAGCTTTTACATTAAGCAAGACTCTAGAACTAGTCTTTCTGTAGGACTCAAAGTAATTAACTAGTGTGGTGGCTCCTTGTGTATATATCACTACGTGGTTGGGTAAACCATACTTTTTTGGTAGGAACCACCCATTTGTTGTTACTATTATTGTGTCACTCACCTTCAAGGCCCACAGTGGGCATGACTGTGATATCAGCAGAGTGAGATGGCACAAAATCTTTGGCGTTTGTTTTATCCTGTCTGGGAGACTTTGTTACACAAAATGCATGCATTCAGCATCTCAGGTTAGCTTAACACATTTATTTTAAAACATCAGTTGAAAAATAGCCTACCACCACCACCACCACACCCCAAAAAATCACACTGCACCAAATAGTGGCAGTAGAATTCTGGTGGTCCTGCACTGGTATAACAAAAATTGTAAAGGATTGCAGCTATAAATTGCCAATCCCTGCCCTAAAGGGACAGCATATCTGAGTACAGATATTCCTTCTATTTAAAAGAGAATGGTTAGGTTTTGTCCTCAGATATTTCAGCTAAAAAAATTGAGAGGGTACTTCAGAGACAGTACATATGCTTTGTATGTCTAAATTCCAGATTCAGGTAAAAGACAACAACCATTGATGTAGAAACCTGATCTCTGGCCAATAAACGAAAGAGTTTGGCCAAAACCATCCCCATTCCCCTGTAACTCCTATCCCTCTATAGCAGTTTTTCTCAATGTTAGCATTTTTAAGATGCGTGGACTTCAACTCCCAGAATTCCCCAGCCAACATGCTGGCTGGGGAATTATGGGAGTTGAAGTCCATGCACCTTAAAGATGCCAAGGTTAAGAATCACTGCTCTATAGCATTTTGTTAATGTTAGTTGCAAGTACATTTCACCAGAAAAGTTAGATCCATGTTGTCTCAGACAGAAGTCCCAGATATGGATCTTCCCCACTTTGATTCCCCCAGAAGAAAATCAGACATAAATCCAAATAATCCCAAAACTGATTATTATGTGTATATTATACATACTTTGACTCTTACTGTTATCATTAAAGATAATTATTTTTAGTTGGATTACAACTCTGAATGTCTGAAAACAGGTCTTTACATTTTCTTCAACAGCCTCTCCTAAAACTGTCATTTTTATGTGGGTGCCTTTTGAAAAATAAGCCTCTCTCCACTTTACTTAATAAATTAAGGGCACAACAAATACTGTTGTTCATTTGCTTAAATGCCTGATGGGAGTGTAGTTGTTCCAACAACAAAGAAACTTGGCAAGCAGTAATTTCCATGAACCATATTTGCAAAAATGTACTATTCTGTTGCAAAATCCACCACAACGCTTGCAACAAGTTTCTGGCTGCCTAACATCACGCATACAAACTATTCAATACAACAATCAGGATGCCTATTCTTTTGGAACACATCACAATAGAGAGGAAATGCACAATCAGTATTTTAAGAAATGGTAACAAATAGAAGCAGCATTACAACCAGTGCAGAACTCCTCAAACAAAATATGGATCGAGTGGCTGTGCGATTCAATTGTATGCATGACTGTCTGGCATCAAAATACTGTAGTTCTCTTGCACATCATCAAGTTCCCATTGCTGAGACTATTCTACCATCGCTGACATCAGCTCCATCAAATCATGATATATTTTAAGAAATTCAGACAGAAGTGCATTTCAGCAGCGGAGTTCAGAGTTTCACTTGTTTCCAGTCCAGACTCAAATGTAAGCAGCTTTATTGGAAAGGAGAAATAGTCAAATATGAATGCCTGAATGTGAAGCTATTTCATTTACTTGTAAAAGTGTGGATTTCATAATAAATGTAAGTTTTTAAGGGAGAAAGGAATAAAGCCTTCATTCCAACTTGGCTAATAAACATCAGTCACCTAAAATGTTTTGTCTCAGACATAATGCCCTTTTTAAAAGCAGCATTATTCTCTTTATTAATGACTGTTATATGTTAGACTCTACTGACCTCAGCATATTAATTGGTAGTGATGCTGTAGAAAACAGGGGTAGAAGTTTGTGTGTTGGCTGGGAACATTTTTCCTTCCAGATCTAATACTTGGAAATGTTCCTGTTCATGAGACTGCTTTGGAGCATTTTTAAAAAAGCGATGCCTTGATGGAATACTTTCAAGTGTGCCTTGATATTGTATCTTCCAAATAGTTATTGTTACCTTTCTGTGATCTAAATGAGATCTAAATCCTTATTTGAGGAAGATATGAAGAACTGGACCTGAACCATCAGCCAAGTTATCCAATAGCTTTGAAGAGGGATGAAGCAATGTGCTTTGACTTGCGTCAATATTAGTTTGCAAATATTTATTGTTGTACCGCACTGGGTTGATATAGGAAAGCTGAGAGATGAGCAAGAAAGAAAGAAAAAAAGAGGCTATCAAGCAAAGGTCACTAATATATTAAAAATCTTCCATAGTTCTGCCACAGATTCTTAGGCAGATAAATACTATCTAAGAAACAGTTCTTTGAAGAATTTGTACAATTGCCTCTTCACAAAAGCACGAATCAACCAAGAGTTTCTATGCATTTCCCAAACAAATATTTCATCTTGTCCATAGGACAAGCTATCCTACTACATAACAGGCCAAACGAGCTTTATTTGTGGAAAAAAATGCCTCTTTTGCATGCAGTAAAAAACATGATGGACTTTTGATTCTACTAATAAATTTCAGTGTTATGTTGAGCTATCAGGTCTTAACATGAAAATGGCCCAGCAATTTGCTTGTTACATTTCTACGATTAAAACTGGCAAAGAGTTCTAACTATAGCAATGGCATGCATAGGATCGCTGCAGAAACCTTTGCAAAAGTCAGCTGTATTTTGCATCAGACAAAGCTCAAGTTGGATGTTGCAAGCAGAATTGAGCCATTCTGTGGCTGAAGCAGTGCTGACTCCATGAGCATTAGCACACATGAACATTAGATACATGAGCAAAAAACAAACCCTACAAGTTTGTCACTTCTAGCAGGAAAAGAATACTTCAAGCCTGGCCTTGGGACACAGATCTGTACAATGACTGGGACCTACATCATGATGCACTTTGATGTGGAACTTTATTCAACTGATGCCCACTTATCCACCAAAATAACACACCACCAGTCGCCATGCATTCTGAGTGTGTGTGTGTGTGTGTGTGTGTGTGTGTGAGAGAGAGAGAGAGAGAGAGAGAGAGAGAGCTCCAGTTCCTCAGAAGTAGAAAAATTAGCATGGCATGGACAAGGAAGTCAGGCCTTTTCTCCCCAAAGTGTAGATTTCAACTTGCAGGACTCCAGCAACTTACGATACAGCATTGTTCATGTCAGTCTGAGTAGGTAATTAAGGCCAGGATGGTGACAAGTAAGGAAAATGACTAAGTGCTACAGCAATAAGCAAAGTGAGAGCCAACTCCTCTAGCAATGTCACTCTCTCTCTCTCTCTCTCTCTCTCTCACACACACACACACACAGCCATGGCCCTCAAAAAAATAAAATAAAATAAAAAAGTAAAGTAAAAGTAAAAGTAAAAGTAAAAGATGAAGCCCTGGTTGCAATCAAAGTTGTGTCCCCCCTCCCAACTAAACTTGGGATGTATAAATCCTCTCAGCTGTGAAATTAATGGAACATTTTGGACCAATCATTATCTCTTAGCCCAAGCAAAGTTTCTTAGTCAAGGAACACATTCAATAGATGGGACTAAGAAGTATTGTGGTGGGACACAGATCATGAAAGGCCAAATACAGCTTTATAACTTGTACATGGTAAATATAAAATAGATCACAAAATATTGAAGTGTCCTTCTTAGGGGGCAAAATGGGTATTTTGTTTGTAATGTATCTTAACCGAGTGTTCGGTAAAACTAAAATACAAAAATTTGAGAATCACTGACATAAGCAATCTCCCAAGGCTGATGGAAAGTTAAAATTGCAGAATAAGTATCATATAAGTATATTGCCTTGAACTCCAGGAATAACAACAAACAAAGCCAGTTCTCACAGACTCTGCTTTGTGAGAGTCTAAACCTCTTCTTCCGAAGCTGATATGTAACCCCACTCTTTCCACACGGTTGGCAACTGCTGGGTCTACATCTAGTCCCACCCTTGAAGCTGATTCATACTGGGCTTCTCTCAACAGCAAGTCTCGATTTTTTTCTTCAGATGCATATTGTACCTCAGCCAAACACCCACAGTCCTAAACACAAAGGCTGTTGTGTTCTCAGGGGATCGGCACCATAGTTACAAGTTGGACATTTTGTTCAATCAAAACTTTAGAGTGACACCAATCATTCCGAAGAAGTTGTCTGTGGATTTGGAAGGATGTATCAGCTCTAAAAAATGCAAGCTGTGGCCAAAGTTAAGTCAAGGCGGAATGTTTTGTATGACATTTACAAGTAAGTGCTTAGTATGTGTGGCCAATTTCATACATACGAGAGTATAAAATAAGCATGGTTGCCAGAGTTCAATTAAAAATAAATAGGATACTGACTCCTCATTATACCTTTTAACTTTATTTATGGAAGGTAGTTAAATTTCCCTTATTCCCCCCCCCTTTTTTTTTTTACTTTTCAGCAGTTGAGCTGCAACCACCACTGTCATCACATTTTGATTGTTACTTAAAGATGTATATATCTTACAGGTTTTATTGTATGTTGTGTTCTTTTGTTGTTTCTTGCCCTGTGAATTCTTAAAAATGAAGGTAGAAGATAAATACTGCATAAATACTAGTAATTGTTTCTTAACCAGCCCAGCCCTGAGGCTAATCAATAGACAAGCAGAAGCATTTAAATTAAAAACTGCTGTCTTTCAGCCCATTATTAGCAGTTCAAAATGAACCTTATGATGCAGAATGGCACTTTATGAGTTATGAGTATGAGTTTATAGGCACCTCCATAAAGACATAAAATACATTTTTTCAATTGCTGGTACCCAATAACTGTTGGATTCCAACTCCTGTAATCCCTACCAAAAGCAATTGCTATACATTTTAGATCTTTTTTTAAAGCCAACAGCTTCCAGATCACAACTCCCCAAATTTCCAGACTAACACATATAGAGGGAACCAGTTGGGAAAAGCTGTTTTCATCTTTTGGGCAGACTGTGATACACAAGGCCACATTCCTGCAAGTTTAACTCCGGCCTTCCCGGGCTCTACCTATAGGATCTGCCCTGCTGTCATTAGTTTGGTCTTCTTTATATTTAATTTTAGTCCCATTTTTTCATTGTGCTCCTTGACTTTTATTAATAAACTTGGAGACCTTTGCATTTTCAACAATTAGAGTAGTGTCATCATTGTTTTGACACAACAATGGTTGGAAGACTCTAGAAGATACAAGTTGCCAGTGGGGAAATGACCGCAGCCTATGAAATCAATCAAACTTACTTTTAAAACAATTTTATCTTTTTTGCGTACTTTCTGGGGTATAAAAATTTTAGCATGCATATATATACTCCATTTCTGCAACAAAGCCAAGGTATCCTAGAGTGGGTATCTGTCCTATGTGCTCTGAAGGCAGGACTAGAAAAAGTCTAGCACAGTGTTTCTCAACCTTGGTAACTTTAAGATATGTGGCCTTCAACTTCCAGAATTCCCCAGCCAGCATGGCTGGCTAGGGAATTCTGGGAGTTGAAGGCCACACATCTTTAGGCTGCCAAGGTTGAGAAACACTGGTCTAAAGAAAAACCCAACTCTCTTTCACGTAGACTTAGCTCAGGACATTTGGCTGCTAAATGCAGAAAATCCTTTCCCTTCCCAAGTTAAGATGGATACTCAGAATTAGTTGACTGCCTCATTCTGCTTAACATGCCCTGGCTCTGCCAGACTTACAGAAGATCTACCTACACACTCCCAAAAATCTGATCCCACAGGAGCTTCTAAGGTTTGAATACCTGGTCAGTCACCAACAGTTCAAGGCCCTTCCATTTGGCCTCTTCGCACCTACCAGAGCACTCATGAAGGTGATGGAGACTATTACAGCGCACCTCAGATCCTGGAGGATACACATGTACTTCAGTTTAGATGAGCTACTGAATCCACAGAGATCAAGTAGGAAGAAAAAGACTTCAAGATCATGATGAAGATCCTTGAGGACCTGGGCATCTTAATCAACAAGAGCATCCTTCAACTAGCACACAGGTTAAAGTGCTATTTTGGACTGATCTCCCCATTAAAGGAGAGATAATCCAGCAGCTATTTGCATCAGTTTTTCAGACCAGGCACCCAGATCTCATTATTCTCATCAGTCTCCAGGACCAGATGATCCTCTGCATAGGCTTGTATAAGATTTCACTCCCATCCCCTCAATGGATATTTATTCCTGCTCCAGAACCTAATAGCCCAAAGACCCCTGAAATATCTGGCATTCTCAGTGATGAAACCCTCAAGAAACCCTATCCAAGAGCAAGGACATGTGGTCGTCCCATCAAGACCAGCTTACCATAGACAGTAGACTCTGGGATTGGACAATGACTGCCAAGGTCAAGCAATCCAGGTAGTCTGGAAGTCATATGCCCAAAATAGCATAAATCTCCTAGAATTACATACATTACAGCATAACTTGCTCTGATATAAATACAGGCCTTCCTAGACAGTCAGGATGTCATCGCCCTGCAGACATTGTAACCATCACAGATTACACGAGGAGAAAAGGAGGCATGAGATCAAGGCAGCTGATGAAGAAAGTAATCAAATTGCTAGAGTGAGGATCCCTAACACCAGGGATCAATGAGCCTCTCTCAAACCATCCTCACATCACATACTGAGGCCACACACTATCCACCAGCGTCTATTATGGGACCTTCAGCTAATCCACACATCCTTTGAGCCCCTGCATGAATCAGACTTATAGCATCTGACATAAAAAGTGGCATTCCTAATATCCATAACCTACTGCCAGATGGGTATCAGAATTAGGGACATTCTTGGCCAAGAAAGATTTCTGCATCATATAGCTGATCATGATCATTCTGTGTCTTGACCCAAATATCATGACATTCACTAGAGCTAAAAAGTGAACTTCTCTTCCTTTTGCCCCAGTTCCAAGTCCCAATTAGAGAGGGGATTGGCACAAATCGGGCGTCGGACAAGCCATCAAGATTTACCTGAGCAGAACACAGGAATTCAGCATCTCAGCCTCCTTCTGACAGCCCCATCAGTTGGGGGATCAACTTTCAACAGACTAGCCTGTGAGGCTCAGAACAAAATGCCCCATGGGAATTGTGACCTGTTCTACTAAAAGTGCAGCTACTTCAATCATCCTCCATATTAATTCCGCCCAGGAGATGCCTGTGAAATGTAGGACATGGTATTATTACATTTTTTAACCCACCACAATCATGCAACTCTTGGCAGTCCTTTGTAAAGCATTATAAGCTCAATTCTTATGCCTTAGCTGAAGTCTTCTTCAGCCAGAGGCAGAACGTAGTTCCTAGCAAGTAATAAGGTCCTCCAGACCTAAGATCCCACACCCAGGAAATGCTAGAGATGTCAGCTGGGATCTTTAGGGTCTAGAAGCAACCTTACTCATTTGCTGTATGGTAAATGGATTTTTATAATCATTTTTTATGAATAGTCATTTGTGAAAATCTCCATCATATACTTTCAAAATTCCAAACATAACTCCAGCCAAAAGGACTGCTTAGATCTATGTTACTTTAGAACACTGCATAAACAAACAAAAATTAAGATGGGACAAATTATAAGGTACAAATAAAGAACAGTGATGAAGTCCAACACTGTATAACAGGGTGTCTGATCACACCCAAGAACTGCAACCATTTTCAAAATATGCTGCAGTGCATGGGAGGATCTTCCATAGCAGATTGTGAGCTCATGTGCTGAGCTGCAGACCACCTCTCAAAGTTCTACTAATGGAAGTAGCTATTAGCAGAACAAAAACACACACTCAGTTTCATCCTCCTTGCACAGAACTTCAGGTTTCCATGAAAGACATATACGTATCATGTACCTAATTATTTGTTTTGTTATCACCAAGATGATAAGGAACTGACCATTGATTAATACAAATATTTGTTTCAAAGGGAATTTCCCCTGCCTCCCCCCATGTATTACTATTACTGTTAATTAATGTTAAGAATGATGTTTTAGAATCAAGCTGAGAAGTCAGCAGCATGCCTTAATTTCTTTTTGCCATAATGACTATTTTTAGGAGAAAGAGAGATTTTGTTTATTCAGGAATTCAGAATGAATGTTTGACTCGGGATAATTAATGAATACACTGACTTGTTTGAATGTATTTTGTGTGCATTTAACTAGGGGTAAATTGGACATATTGCAGCTATGGTAGGACTTCAGGCTCATTCAGGTATATCATCCCTCACTTGCAACCTGAAGTAGCAGAGTCCAACAGGAGCTGCATCCCACAATCCTACAGATTTTCTAGTTTAGCCATACGTTAAAGGGGAAAGAAACAAGCAGTTTTTAACATATGGCAAAACTGTTCTCTAAGTAATCAGCTTAAATACCAAACCAGACGATGCTTTCTACCAACAGTGGAGGGAATGATCTATGGCCAATACTTATGCTCATCTGAAGAAAATGGGAAATATGTCAAAAACGTACTACACTGTACAAAAAGATGGAGGTTAAGGCAAGGGATAAAAGCACCTCCATTTTTTTTATCTCTTGGTCTCCCTCTCACGTCTCTTTTGGAGCTCCAGAAGTCCCATAGTTAACTAGCAGTTTTCTCTGTGCAGGTTCCCAGCTTGCCTCTGTTGTGCCTCAGTTGAAGTGATCACATTAAAAACAATGTGCCTTTTCTTGAACATCTCAAGATAATGAACAGTGTTTCCTGAAAAAATGGACAAGTTGGTAGAGTATCCTTGAACCCTGACTTGATAAACAGCAATTGTTGATTCCAAGTGACATGATTCGACAGCCCAGTGTCACCAAAACAGGTTTCATGCTTTTTTATCAATGTAATCAGCGTGACCAAGCTGTTGCAGGAACCACTAGTTTCAGACTTATTTTCCCTCCTTACGGCTATGAACACTAACCTTTTCCTGACTATGGACAAAGTCATCAAAGATTTGTGGAAGGCAATTCATATTGGTAATTCTTATCAGTATGAACATTTGAATAGGGAAACAGCCAGACCTACAGGGTTTTAACTGCAGCTGGATTATCACTCAGTTAAGTATTTTGCCTTTACTTTGCCTTTATTTTTGTAGTGGAACTTTTTCACATTATAAAAGCCTTTTATTACAAGGGGTAGCACAATACTGGTTTATCTATTTTGCATTATAGCCATAACGTCCATCAATATCTCACAGCTGCAATTTTTAAATAAGCATCTATAGACTTAACAACTACATTATGCCTCCTTTGATAAGGTAACTCCAACTTGCATTCAGAAGATAAGGAACTTTAATAAAAGCTTCAGAAACCATTAACTTTCCCACTCTAGTAAACAGATTCTCTCTTGGATAACACAATCTCTGCTATTTCTGAATCATGGCTCCCTGATAAACCTACATTGCCAGTATGTGCATTTGAAATACCATGTTGAGAACTTACATATTCAAGTAATGTTTGACAGAAGAGCACACAGAGACAATCATTTTGGCTGGACATCTAGATATCCTTCCTAGCTTCCTTTATTGCTGTTATGCTTATGGTCTCATTTCAATTTTTTAAAAAACAAAATCATTTAAACTACAGAAGAAAATAGAATGAGCATAAACATACATATATATTACATCTAGAAGATTTTCAATACTTTAAAAAATGTTCCCTTTCTATACCTGTGGGACAAATTTTTAAAACCATTTTAATTAATGTGCAATTTGAAAGATACAAAAAAAGTCCTCATTGCCTAAATGGTTACATTTCATAATTTTCCCTGCTGCTATTTAAAAATAAAGAGAGAATTTCATTTTTGCTATGTCTGGAGAACACTGGGTAGCCTGACTGTCTTCATTCCAATGTTTAATTCTACTTGAACATACAGCATTTTCATTTGTAAATCAACTACTCTGAAGAGAGATAGAAAGAAAGGGAGAGATCATGACCTGTACAGTAGAACCAGCTAAATAGACATCTTTAATCTCGTAACATGATGAAATCATTATAGATTACAGCTCATTTGTTAAGTGAGTATGCATGCAGTCTTCCTTGATATCGTAACCAGCAGAGAAGCACTGGATATGCCTCACACTCTATCAACAGGTCTTGCTGTCCTACTTTTTTACAGCAGACTCTGGACTGTCAATGATTCAGTCCATGTGACAGCATTTAACCTCATGGTCTCCCATCACCATCAATACCACCCTCCCAAGCCCCTAAATCTAGCTCACAAAAGGAGCTGCTACAGCCTCCTTTCAGCCGCAGGAGATCACAGTGAAACGTTTGGAGATGCATGACATGTTGTGGAGGACAATACCAAGGAGAAAAACTAGGACACAGGCCACCAGGATGACAGTGCAAACCCCTGACCAGGTGGAGCTTTTCACAATGCCCCTCTGGTCTTGCTCCTCATCTCCTGTAACCTGCGGGACCCCAGCCTGCAGTGGTTGTTGCTCAGCTGGGATCGTGACCACAGTGAGAGACTTCTGCTGGCTGCTTGGCAGGAGACGACAGCCAATGTCTCCAGGCAATAGGGACCTCTCTTTGGAGATGGGCAAGGGCAACATGTAACACCCATTGCTAGGAAGTTTGATGAAGACTGGAGTGTGCTCTGAAGTGTGGGGTATTGCAATCACGGCAATGACCTCCGGATCATCTGGCAACTGGGAGACGGAAAACCCAGGTGGGAGTTTAGTGATACCTCGGCACCATGGACACCTCAGGTCCTTCTGGCTGGTCCTCATCTGCTGAAGACAAACTGAGCAACAGGTGTGCTTACAGTCCAGTAACTTGGGCCTCCTTCGTGGGCTGTAGTAATTGAAACAAATCTGACATTCCAGCAGAATGTCCTGGGACAGATTCTCCATGGTTGCCCAACTATTGAAAAGCAAAAGATATCACGTTGTCTTGCAGTCCAGTCCAAAATCCAGTGGCCAGAGCTGTTCTTGTCCTCCCACAATGTCTACTTTGTATTCCGCTACCAAACAAATGAAGATACGAAGTCTAGAGGGAAGCTTCTGACTGGAAGTCCATCAGTATCTGAGAAAAAATAAAATAAAATAGTCAGAATGAATCATAAAGATCTATTAAAATACTAGAGGGAAGGAAAGATTTATGAATGTAGAGAAACAGAAAAGGCTTGCTTAAGTCTTAAGAGACTCCCCTAAGCATTATCAGAACAAGAGCAATCATAAAAGACTAGGCTGCAGCCAAGTAAAGATCTTTAAAGACAACCTTTCAGGCTAATGCCTGAACCTCCATGTTTATTCAGCCAATAACAAAAATACAATTTGCTTGCAGCAAAAAAAAGGGAGGGTAAGAGTGATTAATTATTATGTGGTTTAGGAAAAAGCTTCATGATTTGTTAACAAAAGTGCTGAATGATACAAGGCAATTAGAGGAGGAAACATTTAAACAACCTCTCGCCCATTCTATTACAAGTTATCACATGTCATTCTCATGTATGCATTATATGATCTTCTGCTGCATTTTAATGGAAATCCCCATAAACACTGTACACCTTAAGTACAGTATAGGAGCTCAATGTAATGGATCAGGACAGATTTCTCCAAACTCATTCTTTGGCATGGCTGTGCTTGCCAGATATTCTGGGAATTGTATCGTATGTATGGGTTAGCTAGATTCCAGTTGGGTTTAAACCAAAGCACCAGAACATATCCAAGAAGACCTTGTGTGTTTAATAATTACAGCAAAATTGATTTATGCAACATCTATCTTCACAAAAGCAATACTTGGACAATGAAACAGCAGTCCTATTGGTATGATAATGGTGTGGAGCTAGTTCTCCATGGTATCTTCTGAAGAAGGAATTGAATAGAAGGGTACTCTGGACAGGGTAAGTTCCATGATTTCTTCCTTCCTTTCTGGTCACTGCATTCTTTTCCATCTAGATAATGATCACACTCATTCCACTTAACTTCTTCTTTTTAACTTTTGGGAAATGCTATGGAAGCATAGCTTTCACACCATACAAGTCAAATGGGGACCCCCACAGTCAACAGCATGGGATAATAGTAGTAGACCTAAGAGGCAACTTTTCCAGGACATCGCAAGATTTATGTCTGAACAGCACCATAATCCCAAGCAGCTCAACCCTGTGGTTGGACTGTCAGTGGAGTTTTCCAGCCTTATGGTAGTGGGAGACTTCAACCTCATTTTCTTGAGTGTGAAGTCTGAAGCAGCACAGGAGTTTATGGCCACCATGGCAACCCTGGACCTGATCCAGATTATTGAGGGTTGGACACTCCCTGGAAATTATAAAATGGATCTGGTTTTTGTCTTGTTGCTGTGGTGATGTGATCAGGATTTGAGGGATGTTAACATCTATCCCTTGTCACAGACTACTCTCTAATTGCTGCAACCCTGGTTATGTAGATTCCTTGGGGTTACCTTCTTTCCCTGCTCCTATTCAAATCTACATGAAGCTGTTAGGAGAGGCATGGGGTTAGGTATCATCAATATAATATAAAAATGTACAAGCATTTTTATGGATTTTTGTCATATTTCTGGTGTTTTAATCCTCTGTTAGTCTCCAAGAGTTACATGGCAAATGGACGGACATACACATTTAAATAAGAAATAAATTTCTTCAAATGCAGCAACTGCAGAATCAAGTATCAACTAAAATAACAATAGCAAAGCATGATCAAATCTGTAGCCAACTTTTTGGCAATAACTCTGAGATATTTAAGAGAATAATCCTTAATGGGATTGGATTGCAGAGTTACCCTATGGAATTATTACATTAGTAAAATCCTAGATTATAATGACATAAACTTTTGAATAGTCACTGTGAAAACAGGAGGGATTATTAAACTTTAATATAATATTTTTGGTGTTGTTTACATTGCCATAGAAATATTTAGATTGTTTTAATCAGTCCACTGCAATGGATCTACAGTAATACACAAAACCAAGACAATGAAGAAGCTGAGATAACACTAAAGACGATTCCAGTTCTTTTGGTAAAAGTTGGGGGGGGGTGTACACATACACCCTTGAGAAAGTAGTGACATATTAAAAAAGGGAGGTTACAAACATTACAAAATAGAAATACAGGTTGGATCTAAACACGTACCATAGTAAGGCAGTAGAATGGACATCCTTCTCCTAAAACAACTTGTGGCATGTTAGGCAGAAAGATTCTAATTGAGCTTTTGGTACTAGTTTGCCAAATGGGAAGAAGCTATGCAAAAAAGCAGCTATCCACCATTGCTTTATCTCTCATGCAAGGAGAGCCAAGGGCCATCATTTCTTTCCAGGGGAACAGTTATCTAAACTGACTTAAGCAAGCTTCTGAGAACAAATGATGCTGCCTCGCACAACTCTCGTGTCACCCAGCACATCCTGGCCTCTCTTTGCACCATGTCAGGCGCTTGGTAAAAGAGCCTTCCCCTGCCCTTGATTATTCTGAAGATTTCCTTATGAGGCCTGTTTTAGCTTCTCCTTCTAAGAGAGTACTATTTTAATTTTGTTTATATTTCAATGATTCTGTCAAGACATTATCCTGAGAGACGTAAGGTGATTCAAGAATCTTAGAACAAAGATAAATAAGAACAGTTCCTATCAAATCCCTGGTGGGGTGTTTTATGGCCCAGTGGCCATAAGGCATGGCAAATCTGACCTTAACACAATCTCACTGTCTCTATAGCCCAGCTCACTACCCTTTAGACTGGAGCAGTATATAAGTCCTAGGTAGCAAAAATAAATAAAATAAATATGCAGATTATGTCTGTATGTGTGTGTGTGCATGAGAGAGTGCATATTATGTGTGTATGTGTGCACGCACACATATATACCACTATTGAAATACTATTAATCAATAATTTCAATAAAACACAGCAGAGGTTCCCAAAATGTCTTTGTTCACAGTGCCCTTAGTGTCTCAGTAATTTTTCATGGAGCCCCTAGGCCACAACTGTGAACTACCTCAAGTAGTTCACATGGTGTAAAATTTAGAATACCCCATGGCACCCATGCGAGTTTGCTGTGGCGCCCCGGGGCACCACAGCACAGTTTGGGAACTGCAGACTTAAAGTGCCATCATTTCTCAGAAGACCTCTTTCCAGGGGAATAGCTGAAATTTAAATTCAACCTTCAATATCTCTTCAATGCCTTTTGGAGCTTTTCTTTTACAATATATAAAACAGTTTTTTCTACAGAGAAAAATGCAATAAGAGGAGAGATTTTGAATACCTTCAGGCCTTACAGTATTTCTGGGTTCAGAGATACAACCAGTTGGGTACTGTGGAAACCAGATGGTGAACCTAATGACCTTTGGTGATATAAGGCCCGAGTTAAAGCAAAGGTATTACTTTTTCTCTGAACCCCTCCTCTAATTGAGCACACACACACACATACATACTCATATGTGCACTTCATAACACCAATAGTTTTCTGGTTAGTTTAAACTGAGAAATAGTTGTTGTACAAGGGTTAAAATGTAAATCTATATACAGAGAGACTCCAGTTTAGTCTAGTTTCCCCAAATCTAGCACTCCCAGATGTGTTGGCATGGCAGCTTCCAGAATACCCACCACATCCAGAGTCTGAACACACCTAGAGCGTACCCAGTTCGGGGACACTCATGCAAGCCACATTCACACACAACCCAATACTCGGAAAAATCCAGGATACTCATCACACCATCAGAGGCTACTGCAGTTACAGTTTGTGCTTGCAAAGAGTTTGTGCCCAAATCTGTAAGAATGCTCAGATCTTATATGAGGGCATAGCTGACTTCAGCAGCAGTCAAAAACACTGTTTTGTCATTAGTACTTTGGACTATCTGATGACAGCCAAGAAAATATTGCTGACGGAGACAACTGAGAAAGACAGTCAGGGATATCTTTAGAACTCTTAAAGGACGAAGAGTGGGAAGAGAGAAGGGCTGGAAGGCAGTGACACTCAAGTGAGACCAAAAGACAGAGACAATCAGAATCATGATTAATATCCTTGGTTAGTGCAGATTTGATAGCAGCTGAAAGCTCTGCAGGCTGAGCTATATCTACTAATGTTAATAAAAGCTAATGGTGCATGAAAAACCACAGGCAAAAGTCTCCAAGGAAGAGAAAGAGGTGCATTAACAGCAGAAGGGAGTAAAGAAAGAAAATCACCTATCTAATACAGGCTTCCCTTCCTCTTTTTTGCTACGCATTCTTGGCAGTATTATACAGACCTGGATCCAATGATATTCCTCTGAAATATAGTTAGAGAAAATATATACAGTGACATTTAAAGAAGAGTAATAAAAGCAGACCAACACTGAGAAAACTACCCCATAACAGCTGAGCATAACAAAACAAACACATGAGTTTGAAATAAATTGGCACATGGGATTTTGAACAGAACTGTGCTGCTAAAGCATGGAGGTGTGTGCTGAGATCGAAACTTCTTCTGCATTTCTGTAGCTTTAGGGTTGCATGGAGCCGAGCCTCGTTTTTCTAGCCCTTGGATCTCCTCTGACCATGACTGCTGAAAACTAACATTTTGAATTAGAAACACATGACTAGTGTAAACTCCAGAAGGATATCATAATTACAGAAAAACAACAACAAAAACCCTCTCTATAATTCCCAACAAAAAAAACCTATTACACCCATGTGTAATGTTGCCCTCTCAAAAATATTCAAATGCATCCCTTGGCTACCAACATTTGCCTTGTTCTGCTTGACAGGCTCAGAAAACTAAATGTCCCAAGAGATGTGCCTGGTCAAGAAGTTTCTATGTGTAGAGATATCTTTTTCCTGGAGAAAGCATTCATATATTTGATGTACAACACAGTCTCTGGTAAAGTAGCTTTTACCATAAATTTGCTCTTTATATGTACTAAGCCAAGATTTTCATTTTTTGTGGATTCAGAGGCAATTGATTAGGTTGCTCAGAAAAAGGGACGCTGAATTAGATTGATCAGCCATCCCCAATTTGAGGGCCTCTGGATTGCATGACTACAGCTGTAATAGCTGGAAATTCCTGAAGGCACCCAGCTGGGGAAGGCTAAAATAGGTCCATTAATTAGCATCTTATGCTGCCAGCTAGCAGCCTCTTATATTTATTTTATTGCAGATTTCAATATAGTTAAACACAGAGTGAAATGTATTATTCTGAACAGCCTGCAACTATTGCAAAAGGGAATTTGCTATGATTTTGAAATTCTTAGCCACCTACTAAATAAACTTCACAGGCAACAAAACAAATGGCATACAATTAACACTTGCCTTGCATCTTATGGCATAATGAATATGTGAGTAATGAGCGCATCAAATGAAATCTTACCAGCTCAGAATGGCCTTGAACAAATCACCTTAAAAAGAACGTACATTTCTCTATTTCTGTCAATTGGATGACCAACCGTGCATACAATGCTAATAATCTGGAATCTGACCCTTTTCAATTGAATTTTTCTCTACATCAGTTTCAATACTTTTAGGTCTGTAATCCATACCAAAATATCTCCCAACATAGTTCACTTTATTCAAGGTTTAAGCTAATTTCCTTTAGGAAAAAAAAAAGGTTATTGAAAGCGACATTGTTCCTGAAATGTAAATACAATTCTTCACAGTATGCCTGCTCCACTCGTGAAAGAGATTGCTAACAAAGTCCCCAATGACTGTTGAAGTTGCAAACTCTGGACAAGTGTATGCATTTATATACGTTGCCATTCGGCAAGGTTAAAATCAAGCTTGTAGCAAGGCAGCCTATTATAAAGTTTCACTTTTACCAAGGAAGTTTCAGTATGCAAACTCCCCAAATACATTAAGTATCTTTAGAAACCATTACATACTATGTATGATTTATGGCAATGCTTGCTGCCCTAAGGCTATACTGGCAGAGCCGGGAGGGGGGAAGGCAGAAGACAGAAAAGAGGAAAGGTGACGTGAGTTGTCACCTTTAAAAAGAAATTTACTGCCAGAATGAAATGCATTAAAATATAAACAGGATGCATATGTTTGAGTCTTTTCAAATTCATTTACAATTCCCACCCTTCTGCTGTTCAAGTACCTCCAACACTTTCACAAATGAGTTCAGGGCTAAAATCTCAGCTTCATTCACTCTGAAACAAGGGAGCATTTCTGCTGTTTTCAGCTCACAGACGTTAACAGGATGCTTTCTCAAAATATTCTTCCTCTTACTTATGAACTTTCCTGTGGCTTTAATTGCCCACAGAATATCAGCAACATACAAAGAAGAATGAATTCCCCTATGCAAAAGGAAGAAGAGAACCAACAACCAAAACTATGACAAGAAAAAACTATTGTAACTATTGTCCAATAGGTCTGTAAACCTGTGGTTAGTTACTAGCCTGTGGAAGATCACCAAGTAAGTCTGTTTCATGCATTGTTTGCTTCTCTTTAAGAACACAAATAACTTACATGGGTACATGTGGACTTTTCAAACAAATGAATATGGACAAATTTGGATGAGATTCCAACTTTTTGTCCATCTTAAGACATTTGTCTAAAGTAAGTATATAGGTCAGGTTTAGAGTTTCTGATTATACAGCACCCACCCCATTTTGCACCTGACATACTATATAAAAAGCACAAGGAAAAACTTAGTATCACTTTTTTCCTTGGTGATATTAATGCCCTTTGTTTTCAAACTGCTCAGAAGACATTCGTCTTTTGGATGGTGTGTAAATTAAATAGCCATGTGCGTTCAATAGAAGGCCCACCAGCCATTTAAGTAGGAACAATTTTTTTCAAATAACTTTATTAGATTTTAAGATAAGGACAATAAAAACTAACAAAAACTAATATTAAAGATAAAGAATGAAAAACAAAAGAAAGATTGAAAAAGAAAAGAAAGAACAAAGTCAGAAGTGCAAAAAGAAAGAAAAAAGTACAAAAAAGAATAACTTCCGAGTTTCCTCACAACAGATATAAGTATCAAGTTACACTAGACTCTTATTCTAAGTTTACAACATAACTTTCATTTTTTCTATTATCCAGTATTATTTCTAATCATCAAATCCATACATAATTTCATTTTTTTCTGTTTTATGCAAAAAGTCCAAAACAAGTAATAGTGAAGAACAAAGGTTTTCACTAGCATGGTGTTCTCAGATGCCAATAAGAGCTTTTCTTTCTAATAAAATATCTCCTCTTGTTTAATTCCCAAGAAGTTGTCAGCAAACACTTAGGGCCCAGTGTTACTAGTTTACAAATCATAACCATCAAAACTCTGCAGGTATTGGCAAGTATCTTCTAAGAAACTGGCCTTGGACCCAGAAGTTTGCAATAACTATCAGCAAGGCCACAAATATCTAGATCCCTATAGGCAGAAAGGCAGAATAGGAATAATAGACTTTTATTTATTGAAGTACACAGCCTTCAGAAGGCAGCTGTTGTAGAACTGGACCCCTTCTTGGATAAATTTAATTTCAGTCTGGCTTCAGGCCTGTTGTGAACACAAAAATGTCTTCGTTCACCCTGATGGATGACCTATGCATGAAGAGAGAAAGGGTATTTGGTCTAATTTCCTTCGACACTCAACTATTTCCAGTAGTACTAAGGATACTTCCCATCAAAGTAGACAATCTGGCTTGGGAATTGTGGGCACTATACTTCAATGGTTTTGTCCCTACTTAAAGTCTCAGATGACGTTTGTCCCATGAGGCGTACCAAGCTCTACTTCCACTTTTCATTTGAATCTTGTGGAAATGAAATCTAACAGATGGATACCTGGAAGTGCTGTGAAAGAGAGAGGAGGGAAAATCTGTCTGGCATCAGCTTTTCTATCCTTCCAAAAGCAGCCAAAAATATTTTTATTGGCTTCAGCTTTTCACCAGGTACCAGATTTTTCATCTGCTTTGCTGAAGTTTTATGTGGCATTTTTAAACCCTTCTGCTCTCCTGTTTATTTATTAATTTTTACATGGCTTTATCATCCTTATTGAAGAGTGCCATGATCATTTTGCTGAATAGTGGCTAAACATTTCTTAAATAAATATATTTTGAAAACACTCTTTTTAAAAAAGCAAGGCCCTTTCTATTCCTTTTCTAGTTTTATCCTTCATTTGATAGAGATTTTTATGAGCACAAGGGAAAAGTTTCCTGCAATCATTCCTGCCTTCTCAGTCACCATCCAATTTTAGTATTCTCTACACAGATACTCTGCCTAATGAAGCAATTTCAGTTAAAATAAAACACTTTACAAAAACTCTTCTTACCAATATAGATTGTCAGATAACCAAGCTGGAATCATTTTGAATCAGGATACATTAAGGTGCCTAATTTATTACGGAAGAAAATTATAGCTCTTCCTTGCAATGGCAGGAAATGCACTATAGAAAATGCAAAGACACACAGACATATACTCGTCACATGATGTTATTACATACTAGAAAAATAAAATTTCCTGTTCATCTAAGGAAAAGCACTTGCATGGGGCTTTCCAAGTCTTGTAAAGCAGAACCAAGTAAACAATATCCTAATCAAGGAACTACCAACTCAGACAAACAATCAAGCAGTAAACAACAGCCTAATCTAGGAGCTATAAAAAACAAAACAAAACACCCCTTCCAGTACTGACAGGGCAAGCTACTGTATATAAACAGAGAGGAAACCTCACTCCCTTCTAGCACTGAAGATGTTACCTAGCTGGGTAATGAAATGTCAGCAAGAAAACAACCAAGCTCAGAGAACCCCGAGGACTTCACAGTTCAACCCTGAGCTACATATATTCTCCTCTATTGAACCAAGTAACTCTGCAAGTTAATTGTCTCAGCTCTTGCTCCAGAAGAAACATTGCAACAATAATTCTGCAATATTTCCACTGGAGTTGTAGGCAGGAGGCTCCCACTGGAAATAACTATCTCATCTAGACTCCTGGAGATTTTCCCCGCCCCAGAAGCCAAGGTGCCATAACATCTTGGTGCTTGTCTCCCAGTAGCTCCTGGACACTTTGAGCAGCCATTTTGGCGCTCCCCTGAAAAGCAAATGCTCCACAGCAAATGCAGTGAGGTGAAGAAGGTCGAAGATGGAAGGTGTGCTGGTCATGCTGATGTGGACCGTTGGAGATATTCACATGATTGCATAAAATCGTGAGGTGAATTTGGGAGGAGAAGCTGGTAGGGCAAAATCCATGTATGGAAATGTCCAAATAATGTCCCTTAATTGTCTGCTACTCTGCTCAGTTTTTCATGAGCAAAGTTGCTAAAACGACTCTATCATGATTTCTCAAGGAAATGATTTGATATTATTGTTAGGGCTGAGACCAGCATTGTGGAAACCGGTGGTTCCCAAGCTAGAGAGAACTATTATGCGAACAATCTCAACTGCCTCATAAGGCCATCAAGAGACCAGCCAAGTTTTTGTTAAACTCAGAAGGGTGGGAAGAAAAATCTAGAGTTTAAATTCTGGATCACAGACAGCTAGAAAAGTTCAGACTTCTTTGCACCACAGTCAAATGCTGAGTTTAAGGCTTCATTCTTGCCTGCAGTAAGGATTCTCCTCTAGCCAAGTCATGTCTGAAAGTCTTCCATCAGGTCAAGCCAAATGCTAAATAAGGGGTTGAATGTCTGGAGAACTGTGATTTACTGCTGAGCCAGACAATTTCTATTATCATTATTATTATTACTACTACTATTACTAGCATCGCCAGCACTATTACTGCTTTTACAATGCTAAACAGATCTTAGAAATAAGAGCCCCAGTTTTTTATTTTTGTTTTTATTTGTTGTTGTTGCTGTTGATGGAAAATGCTTGTTTTAACAAACACACATTCATGAGACTGGCTTTTTATTTGCTTGAGAGTTCTCTGATAAATCTGTATTTAGGACTGGCAGATATGGACTACAAAAATCCAGGTGGTCACTAGGGAGCAAAAATAAGTTACAGATGTCTATATCTTTTTGCTGTCATCTAATGGTGTTCCAGATTTCTGCAGGATAGAATTTACAGTCCCATTTTAGCTAGTGGAATGACACATTAGACAAGGGTATGAAAACATGCCTCAGAGAAATACTAAAACTTTGGTTTAAAAAATTGATATGAAGGACAGTGGCTCCTTCCAAGTTCAAATGTATTTATTTATTCAATTTGTATGGCTGTCCATCTCAGCAAGTGACTCTGGATGGCGAACAATCTTAAAATAAATTAAAAACAAATTTCCATCATAATAATCATAATACAAGAATTAAAATTCACACAGCAGCCGAGGAGGATGTCACAATCCATGGTTGTTAACCCAAACAGGAGATGGGACCCTTCGCACATTTGGGACTCCAAGCCCAGGCACATAACCAGGTCTTTACGGCCTATGAAAGACCATGAGGCTCAGGGCCATCCTAATCTCTGAAGGGAGGATGTTCCATAGGGTGGGCATTACAGCAGACAAGGCACACATCCTAGGCCCCGCTGGCCAGCATTCCCTGGCCAACAGGACCCGAGCATGCCCATCCTGCTGGACAAGATTGGACAGGTAGAAACAACTGGGAAAAGATGGTCCCTCAGGTAACCCGGTCCCAAGCCATGAAGGGCTTTAAAGGGGGCAGCCAGTACCTTGATTTGTACCCTGAAGCATACTGGCAACTAATGCAGCTCATACAGTGGTGTTACCCGTGCAGCTGCATTCTGCACCAGTTGAAGCTTCTGGATACTCTTCAAGGGCAGCCCCATATAAAGCACATTGCAGTAATCCAGATTTATCTCATATGTCTGAAAAAGCAAAAAACAAAACCAGCAAAATCAACAATCTTTCTGGAGAACCTCACAAAATCTTCAAATGGTAGATTTGTTCATTTGGAATCAGATCAAAAATATAATGCACCTCACTGCTCCAGGCACAGCCCTAACAAGGGTTCTCTGTTCATGTGTAGTTGTATCATAATGCTAGGACCTTGTTTCATTACTCCACGGAGTCAAATTTCTCATCCTTGTAAGAATCTGGCCATAGGTAAAGATGAGTGAAAAGTCAGGCAAGGATGAAACACAGAGGTGCAACGCATGACTGCTGTCAGCTACAGTCTGAGCAAAGAAGCAGCATGGGGTTACTGATGGTTATTGCTGTGGAAATGGGGAAATTATAGAAAAGATCCTTTACTGACTTCACAAAGCTGTCATTCACGTTTCCATCAACTGAAGAAAGTCTTCTGCCCATATCCTCAAGTTGTTAAGCAATCAGAGACTGCAGCACCAAAGAGCAACAATCTGCTTTCAATAAACTAGTGCTGCTTGAATGTGGCCTTGTCTGCTCGAATTCTCAGTGAAGACCAGTGGTATAAAACACTTTTGGCATTTGCAGCTCAAATCCCAAGAGCCTTGCTTCTGAGAACTGGAAAAGCTGCCAGTCCAAATTGGGAGAGGCATAATTGAGTGAGGCTCAGTTCATGAAGTCAATTGGTCTTGACTGGAGACAAATCAAAAAGTCCCCAAGCTCACTGCTTTGAACTGCTTTTTAAAAAGCTTTGCATGTAGGTAAACAAATGGGACTTGAAACTTACATTTACTGCGTGTTTTCCAGACAGATCTATTATTAAAACCCACCCAGCCAACCACACAAAGAAATATATTACAGAGGCAATATAAATTGAAGTGCATGTTAACAAGCTTTTTTTTTTAAGGCAAAAGAAACAAGTATTCTCTGTATGAGAACAATTCAAACATCTGGGTTGTGGGATTTAGTCTACAGTACTTTTTCACTAGGATCCCAAATTCCATCAGCCAGAATCTATACACTTAAGAAATTCTGAACCCGCAATATTGTTTTAAGAACCCAGCTCACAGACCTGATACACAGAATTCTATCACTGCATAGCTCAGACTTACTTCATGTTACCAGCATAATGAGAAGGGAATCATGGTGGTGGAATTTGAAAATCTGGAAAACCAATGGTTAATCAAACCTGAAACTTTGGGATCTACCATGACATCCTGACCTATCTGCTGCCCAACCTGGTTCCATCATCCAGCTTAAATATTTATTTCCTGTGTTTGCAGTATACTATATATTTTCATCTCCTTTTCTCTTATATCGACGACTCCAGTTGTGGCTGCACTAAAAATAAACTGGAAAGTCTGGACAGATTTACTCTTGTGCTAAGACTTCTGAAAAGCCTCATTTTTGTGAATCATCCAATTACAATCAAGTTTGTGGTCCCTGGTGAAAAAAATGTTTACAACACAGAACAGGTAAACTTTAACCAACTGGTAAAAGGATAATTCAAGCAGGTTTTCCTTTGAACCAATGTACAGGATGGGAGGATTTTAACTAGCAATTACAGTGCCAAAAAAAGTTAAAAAAAAAAAACACCTGCTGCTAATAAATCAATAGTGCTGTATTAAGCAACAGTGTCAATGCATTTTTCATTCTTATTTTTAAACGGGTAAACCCTAGCCAAAATACTAAAAGCAGCGGCAGCAGAAAAAAGCAGCGAAAGCAAAATCTTGGTATGTGGAGTGTGCGTGGAACACATACATCAAAAAGACACCCTGGTGCTAGCGACGAAAATGAAATGTTCAACTATTTGTATTGGACAAAGACGTTGTGCATAAACCAACCCATATTTTGCAGGTTGCTATGAAACTGCACAGGATTGCAGAACTGAACTTTCACACTGATCAATGACGGTGGTGCTGCATACACTATTCTGCAGAATTACTTTGAAAAACAATCAATGGCGTATTCTTTAAAACTAAACCACATAAAAATATTTTCCACGGTTTCTCATAAGTTTTTAGTTGTTGATTATAATAAAGCTGTTCTTTGAACTGTCTATATCCCTGTTGTGTTATTTGACTGACCCATGGAAAGGGGACAATATAGCAGTCCGTTACAGATGCAAGCCAGCTTCCCTAAATGCAAATATTTGATCTCTGCAACAGGACACAAGTAGAATTGTCCTTGATTACTGATTTTCAGAAGTAATTCATGGTTCAAATCACAGCTCAGACAATCTCAACTGAAATACAGAATTGGCTATCTCCTGACCTCATTTCAACCTGTCTTATCTCCCAAGAGATAAACTTATATCCTTCTTAGAGCTCTGGTCTTGACCTTGAAGTCTTTAAGTTTCCCAGCTACTACAGAAATCATGCTACTACAGAGATCATGCAGTACTAATACATTTCATTGTGGTGCCAAATAACTTTAGCTCCCTATCTGTGCATCAAATCTCTATTAGGAGGCAGCATGCCAAAATCTAACAATACCAGTGGACTGTGAACAAAAATCTATCAATCTACAATTTTGCTTGCACTAGCATAAACACAATTCAATTCTTGAGTGGCACAGTTTAATCTACACAAATCAGAATGATTGCTAGAGAGCCTGCTCCTGATTACCTATTAAATCAGTGTGCTGTGCACTGATCTTTGCTCTTTAAAGTGCTAATTTTTTTTAAGAAGCAATCCCCCAATTAAAAACGTACTATCAATTCCATAATTAAAAATTAAAAGAACCGAACAAGCACCACATAGCATTTCTTAAATATTAAACACACTGAATTTTGGCAGCACTGACTGATAATAACCTAATATCCTTTCTTCTAACTTTAGACATAGAAAAGCCTTTTGATTGAAAATAATGAATAAGCAAGATTTTTTTCAGCTCCATTTCATTCGAGCAGAGCTACATTACTGTCTCTTCTTGTGTATATCATGGCAAAGCATGGATAGGATAAACCAGGAAATTCTCAAAGGGGAGGGGAAAAAACACAGAATCTTCTTAAATATGATTTAGTGACTGGTTAATGTGATATCTGGATTAGATTTGTTTTTTAAGCTCCCCTTCAACCACTTCAAGGCAGGACAGGTTTTAAATCAGCTTTCCTCTATCTGCTGCCGTACAAATCTGTTGAGCACTAATCCCACAACTGGAAATTCTGGAGTTTAATCCCAGAATCTGGATTAAATTCAAAGGTGGAAAGTGCCAAATCTGGGAAGATTACAACTCTTCGCTTTTTCTAATGCAGAATCAAAGTTTCCATAAATCATTTAATGATATCGTTTCCAGCAATTACGGTCATTCAGCAATAATAATCATTTGAAGAGTAACAATTTCAAGAAACGATTCGCAATCCATTTCCCATTCCCAATGATGCCGCAGAGTTTCAATTCTCTGGTGACAGAACTTCATCTCATCTATAACTCACTCGCTATTAGATACTTGGAACAGTAATTATAAATCAGACATGTAAATAGATACAAACTGGATTATCAAGAAAATGTTTCCAAACAAAATAAAGAAGTGCTTGTATGCTGTGATGTATTTTGTTCTCTTAGGCTGCCAGTACATGGAAGCAGCTAATCTAAGTTGGATAAATGGATTTATTAAAAAGTAGTATGGAGTACTAATTTTGTGTAATTCATTTGCAAGCCTTTTCTCCATCTCCAGATATGAACACTGACAATTGTTTGACGACAAATCCAACAACCAATCCAAAACAGTGGCTAATTTTGATTAGTTTGCTAACTGGAGACACTATAAATAATAGATGTTTTCAAAATTGCACAGATTACCAGTACCAAGAAAAGTAATGCAATTCTAGGTCAAATCTAGGCAATGCTTTTAAAATATCTCTAATTTTGTCTGCCTAACTTGAATTGGAAAATTTGGGGGGTGGTTATCACCTTCTGTCTCACAATCATTATTCCGTGTTGTATAATTTGTTGCGGCTAAACATTTCTTACTCAATGTATTGTCGAAGGCTTTCACGGCCGGCATACGATGGCTGGTGTGGGTCTTCCGGGCTGTGTGGCCGTGTTCTTGAAGTTTTGTTTCCTAACGTTTCGCCAGCACCTGTGACCGGCATCTTCAGAGTGCAGGAGCACAGACAGGAGCAGTTCTCTCTGTGCCCAGAGTGATGTGACCCTTTTGTGGGTATTTATAGAGATCTGGGGGGGGAAGGGGGGGATTGGGGGGGTGTGGGGGGTTGAGTTACTGAGTGGCTCTGCTTGTTTTGGTGTCAGCATCTGTGTGTATCTTCCTGGGGATTAGGCAGGGTTTTTTCTTCTATTGAATTGTTAACGAGGGGCTGCTGGGGGTGATTAGCAAGTTGATTGTGTGAACTGTTCACATGTCCTGGTGGTTGAGCTGAGTTCGTTGACCTTTTGCAGGCTGTATTTTTCAGGATTGGTAGCCAGGTTTTGTTGATTTTTAGACTCTCCTCTTTTTTATTGAAACTGTGCTGGTGTTTGTGAATCTCAATGGCTTCCCGGTATAGCCTGGTATAGTGGCTGTTGGTGTTGTCCAGTATCTCTGTGTTTTCAGATAGGATTTTGTGTCCAGTGTGCTTGAGGGCATGTTCAGCTACTGCAGTTTTTTCTGGTTGCTGTAGTCTGCAGTGCCTTTCGTGTTCTTTTATCCTGGTACGGATGCTGCGTTTTGTGGTCCCGATGTATACTTGCCGCAACTGCATGGTATGCGGTATACTCCTGCGGCGGTGAGGGGATCCCTTTTGTCTTTTGCTGATTTTAGCACTTCTTGTACTTTTCTGGTGGGTCTGAAGATTGTTTGGAAATTGTGTTTTTCCATGTTTTCCCATGCGGTCTGTGACCCCTTTGATATAGGGCAGAAATACTTTGTTGGTGGGTGGCTGTTTTTCTTCTTCAGTCGCATGTTGCTTTCTTGGTTTGATGGCTCTTTTTATTTCATTTTTGGAGTAGCCATTCACTTGTAGGACCCAATTAAGGTGGTTAAGTTTAATTGGGTCCTACAAGTGAATGGCTACTCCAAAATTAAATAAAAAGAGCCATCAAACCAAGAAAGCAACATGCGACTGAAGAAGAAAAACAGCCACCCACCAACAAAGTATTTCTGCCCTATATCAAAGGGGTCACAGACCGCATGGGAAAACTGATGGAAAAACACAATTTCCAAACAATCTTCAGACCCACCAGAAAAGTACAAGAAGTGCTAAAATCAGCAAAAGACAAAAGGGATCCCCTCACCACCGCAGGAGTATACCGCATACCATGCAGTTGCGGGCAAGTATACATCGGGACCACAAAACGCAGCATCCGTACCAGGATAAAAGAACACGAAAGGCACTGCAGACTACAGCAACCAGAAAAAACTGCAGTAGCTGAACATGCCCTCAAGCACACTGGACACAAAATCCTATCTGAAAACACAGAGATACTGGACAACACCAACAGCCACTATACCAGGCTATACCGGGAAGCCATTGAGATTCACAAACACCAGCACAGTTTCAATAAAAAAGAGGAGAGTCTAAAAATCAACAAAACCTGGCTACCAGTCCTGAAAAATACAGCCTGCAAAAGGTCAACGAACTCAGCTCAACCACCAGGACATGTGAACAGTTCACACAATCAACTTGCTAATCACCCCCAGCAGCCCCTCGTTAACAATTCAATAGAAGAAAAAACCCTGCCTAATCCCCAGGAAGATACACACAGATGCTGACACCAAAACAAGCAGAGCCACTCAGTAACTCAACCCCCCACACCCCCCCAATCCCCCCCTTCCCCCCCCCAGATCTCTATAAATACCCACAAAAGGGTCACATCACTCTGGGCACAGAGAGAACTGCTCCTGTCTGTGCTCCTGCACTCTGAAGATGCCGGTCACAGGTGCTGGCGAAACGTTAGGAAACAAAACTTCAAGAACACGGCCACACAGCCCGGAAGACCCACACCAGCCATTTCTTACTCATTTTGAATTTATGAAATGTTTAATCTCTTCTTGATATATTTCTATATTTATATTTCAATTCCATTTTGTTAATGTTGCCATGCAGGGGGAAAGAACCCTCACAACAGATAGTCCTCATTTAGCGACCACAATTGAGACCAGCAACTTGGTCATTAAGCAAAGCAGTCACTAAGTGAAACCACAACTGTGCTTATGATCTTACTTCAGCTTTCCTTTGCTCTACAGACCTGCGAAGGCTATAAATGCGAGGAGGATTGGTCATGAAGTTACTTTTTCATCACCATTGTAACGGTGGATGGTTGCTAAGCGAGGCAGTCGCTAAACAAGGACTACCTGTTGTGAGGGTTCTTTACTTTCCAAGGACTGGACACACCTTCCCCAACAACAGGCTATTGCTCTCCACCCTTCTAGGACTTGCAAAGTGATGTTGCCAGTAAATATGTCTTTAATACTCAGTCCTTTAATACTTAGTCCAAACAAAAGTCTCAAAGTCTGTAAAGTGACACACCACCTTTGCTTTCTTCCAAAAGTTCTTACACTAGTTGGGATGAGGTGCTGCTTCAGTGTGGTTGCTCCTGTTCTAGTTGCTGCCGAGCTCCTGGCAAACCTCCAAGGTCTGCTCTTAATCAGTGCTGCTTCTGAGTACTCCAGCTGAGTTCCCAAGCCAAGCTCCAGGCAGGAATCCCATCAGAATATGCTGCTCACCATGGCTTGTGGTCCTGGCAGGTGACTAATAGTCCTCTTCCCTGCCTGTAGTAGCTGCCAATCTCCAGATATCACCTCCACTTCCCTGTCCGCTTGCCGTTTTCTTACCTCCTTTTCTCCTACGCACCTACCCACTCTGTCTTCGTGTTTGTTTTTGTAAGCTAAGGGTGGGGTGAGGCTGCCTCTGGACATCAACACGTCCTTGAAAATGCCATGGTGCGGCCCGATTATTACAGGCAACTGGAATGCCGGCGTGGATGCTTGTGAGTAACGTTGTGAGTGAATGAAAGAATGCGTGAGGGAAGTGGGGTGGCTGCAGCTGCTTTTCCCAAGAGCAGACAGCAATCCCAGCTTCATTCCTCCACACCTGTACTTGAGAATGGCTGGGTTGAAATAGTGAAGTGATGGATCAGGCAAATGCAAAGGAGAGCAAAATTGCAGCATCAATAATTCCAAAGTTTGTCAACAGATGCTTTTATGACATATACATACATACATACACAGAAAGAAGGGATGGAAAACACACAAAGATCAGAGGGTATGGCTGTATTTCCACACAGTATATGCAGCACTTACAAACCTCATGAGAAGGTGCCATCAGGGATCTGTAGATTTTGAGTGAGACCAGGTATCCCCAGGTTATGGTCAAAAACGTCAAGATGGCAACCATGACAGTGCGGTCAAAGCTCCTCCAATTTTGTGTATGTGTGTCATATATTTGAAGACATCCTTCTGGAGAATTCTAGTAATTGCTTGCAGTTCATTACTCCTACAAGACATTTTGCCCTTGTTCAATCAGCTCATGCTTCATGAAAGAATGGAATATGCCATATAAGACAGCTGAACAATTTGAAAAAGACATGCAAACTAAAGGAGTTACAGTATTACATTCCAGAGGACACGGTCATGGCTTTATTGTTCCTCACTGTGCTAAATGGCTAGCTTAGCCCGCATTTAAATATTAAGAAAAGAAAATTCGGGAAGAAAAAGACAAGCAGGACACGCAGACTAGCACTGAGCTATGGACTGTGGAAATACACCAGTATCTCTAAGGCAGTGTTGTCCAAACTTGGCCACTTTAAGATGAGGGGACTTCAACTCCCAGAATTCCCCAGCCAGCATGGCTGGCTGGGGAATTCTGGGAGTTGAAGTCCCCTCATCTTAAAGTGGCCCAAGTTTGGACAACACTGCTCTAAGGGTTTCTGTTGCAAAAGGAGATTGGGATCCCAGCATTAGGATGTATGATGTTCACAGCCACCATCTACTGTGGAGAAGTGAAATGAGAAGCAAAAAAAGCCATTTTCAGCTGTAACAAGTCAAGCAAAATTGTAAGGTTCAAACAAATGATTGCAGACAAGAAGGGAAGGAGATGAACAGGAAGTTTGAGTGTTTTGCTTTGCATCCACAGCACCTAGTTAAGAGCAAACCTGAAATGTCCGTTTGCCATTTACAGTGGTATACCATAGCAAATTGGTACATTAGACATTAATTTCAGATTTAATCCTATTACGATGTATTCTATACCAAGTATATAGTGAATATATAAAGTAGTTAATTTGTATATCAGTTACAGCAATGCTTGAGATTCCAGCTCTCCTATGACCTTTGCAAAGGCACATGTTCAAATCTGAAAATCTTAAAGTGGGCCGTAACCTATTCAACATGCTATAACAATTATTTCAAAAATGATCCAATAATTTTATTAAATTCAACAGACAAACTTGACTTTATTGTCTAATTCCTGCTGTAAATTGCTTTGCAAATTCTTTGATGATATAGTTCAGGTGTGGGAATCCTATTTTTCTGAGACTGAGACATTTTCAAAGTAGAATTGCAATTATCAAATTTCAACCCAATGAGCAAACGCATCGTCCAAGAAATATCACAAATGGGGGCAGTATAACACAGGTTATATGCTATAGTTTTGTTCATTTCCCACAGAAATTGTTTCAGTGGTCAAACAGTACGTAGGGGAGATAAATATCCGTATCTTTCACTGATGGTCTGTCTTCAGTTCTTCACTCCATACAGAATTATGAAACAGCACATATAGCAAGATTTGTCCTAATTTGTACTCAATTAAAATTGTATTAGTCAATTAAAGAAAACATAATCATGATGTTATGATACATTTCTAATTCCTTTATCAACAAGAAGAGATGCATGCATAATTAAAAAAGGATGTGATAATTTCACATTTTAATTACTTTGCAAAAAAAGTGACGTGCAGACTCTAAGGAGTGCTTGAAATAGTTTTGCATTTTTTACAGCTTTGCCTGGGTTGTATCATGTCAGTTTGGGAAGAAATTAACCATATGGATTTGGAATGTACATGTCAAGGTAGGTTACTTTCTGGACAGCAGATATCTGACAGAACATAGCCTTGAAGACTAGATCACTGCAAAATTTATACCTAGGGCTCTTATACTAAAGTTCAAAGACATTTCCAGGCTATGATCCTTACTTATTTTACATGTTGCATGGATCTGGGTTTTTCAAACAGAATTCTGTGGAATCCTAAGATTCTGTGAGAACGTGATGGGGTTCCATGAGTGACTAAGGGCAAAAATTTAAAAATCATTCAGCACAGCCAATTTTCCATTTTCTACAGCTTGGCCTTTCTCCATGGCCTGAAAAAGTCTGAAAACCCCTGGTATAACCCATGGATCTTAATTTCTGCAGTCTCAGGACAGTACTTCCAGGCACACACCAAAGATCCTACTTACAATACAATTCATCTCACCATCAACTTGGTGCAATTTTACATTGTGGGTTTTATCCTTATACAACACATGCACACTGTCATACAGTTCCAATGCCAAATGTCATCAAAGTACGCGTTCTCCCTCTTGTAACTTGGAACCTGGAAGTCTGAATGGCACAGGGCCAGGTTATTTGCAGGACTGCTGCTCTTTGAGAATATCTGCCTGTCCCACCAGGTCAGATAATGCTCCAGGTGCCTTTCCTTAAATGTTGCCATGTAGCAGGACCTAGGCAACATACCTCTCAGTAGCCCCCCCTTGCCTTTGAAATACTTTCCCCCTGAGCTCTGGCAGGCTGCGACACTGCTAGCCTTCTGGAAAGCCTTGAAGACGTAGCTTTTCCCATAAGCACTGGGGTAGAATGAGGCTGGAGCCCAGTAAAGTACCATAAAAACTGTCTTTGCAATGACATCAGTGGCAAACAGCTTGTCATATTTTGATGTACAGGCAGTCCCCAGTTTAAGAACAAGTTCCGTTCCCAAGGTCTCTCCTTAAGTCGAATTTGTATGTAAGCCAGACAGTATTATTGTACAATACTGTATAAGTAGTATTGTGTAATTAACTTGAACCACTGTGTATTTAACTCGAATTGTTGTGTATTTAACTCAAATTTTGCTACAATAGGCTCCATTCTTAATTATAGGTCGTCCTTAAACTGGGCGTTCTCAACCTGGGGACTACCTGCATCTCAAGTAAGGGCAAGTTAAATAACTTTGGATGCCCTCATTTGGTTTCTCAGCTGACACTGATATTAGGGCTTCTCTACAGGAGTTTAAGAGCAACTCCAGAACTCTGCAATGTCACAATGCTGGCAAAGTATAAGACATGAGCCAATTTATTATTGCCCTAGTTGTGAAGCTAGCATTTTCTTTTGCAACACTTTAAAATGTTGACTTGCTAGGCAACTCAGTTTCTCCACTGGCAGAAACTCCTGTCTTGCCCTACTTCCCAGCGCCAGAACTCAAAAAATATATAACATTCTCCTTTCCACCTCCCCATACAATTTCACATTAGAATTTATCTCCAGAGTACCTGGAACCTAAACAGCCTGGCACTTTGTAATAGAGGAAAAGAAAAATGCAGAGAAAGAACTTTTGCTAATTTAATCCCTCCTTTCTTTGTCTGAGCTACTGTGATCCAGTAGTTGCAGGGATCTGCAAACAATCAAAGCTGCCTGGATCAGTCCTGGCTGCATTCCCCTATCTTGTCACTACAGCAGCAATGAACCATGATTAAAGTGATTGTGAAAAGTACCTGGTTGCAAAAGACCAATTTGCTCTTCATTCAGATTCACAATGACTTTTAAGTAAAAACAGGAGAAATGGTGGCTTTGCAACAAGGTAGGTTCTCCTCATAGTAATTGTTCAGATTTTTCTGGTAACCAACCAGATAAATTCAGACAATATGAACTAAAAACATGAATGGAAGGGTGCTAATAATTTATTTACTCTTATCATTTAAGATCTTGCCATTGTTCAAGGTGAGACACTGACTGGCATTTTTCGCACTCTCCTATTGGTCAGCTGGAGGGAGCATTAAATGGTTCATAATGTTTGCTGGCTGCTTTCAGTACTTTCAAGTTGGCAGAAGTTAGAACAAATGTCCCCCCCCCCCAGGGGCTTTCCTAGAATTGGCATAACGCAGAAGTGTTATGCTACATAGTGTTTAGCTACATAGATGTGGAAAACTGGATGTTTTGCAATATACAATGATTGATCTTTAAGAGCTGAGCAAGGGGCAGCTGCTGGATTGTAGGCTTACAAGAATCCACTTGGTCTCTGAAAATGGCTTATTCGCAAACTTACAAGCACAATTTTACTAAATTATATCTTGTCTTCTATACCACTTCAGTTCAAAGAAATAAGTCCTATAAAACCTCCCAGAGTCAGAGAGTCGGGCAGTATACAAGTTTAATAAATTATTACTGTTATTATTATGTATTGTCCTGTTACTGCTGCTGCTGCTATTATATTATTGGTCACACAATCAGCCAGATGTTTAGACTGGATTTGGCATTTTTATCCACCTATTGAGTCCTTCCCAAGGACCTGGGATAGGCAGATGTTGTTTTTTCATGTGTTAAAGGTATTGCTGCACGATGTAAGCAGTTCCAAGTAAAGCTGCTTTTTGCAACTGACTGATGGTGATTTTGTCAATGCTGATGGTCTTCAAGTAGTACTTCAGATGTTTTGGGATTGCACTCAAGGCACCTATTACTATTGGTACTATGTTTGCTTTCTTTCGCCACAGTTGTTCTATTTCTATTTGTAGGTCATTGTATTTTGTGATTTTCTCCAGTTCTTTCTCTTCTCTTCTGCTGTCTCCAGGTATTGCAATGTCCATAATCCAGACTTTTTTGTCTTTCTTATCAACAATGGTTAAGTATGGGGTGTTGTGTGGCAGGTGTTTGTCTGTTTGAATTCTAAAGTCCCAGAGCACTTTAGCGTCTTCATTTTCTATTACTTTGTTTTGTGGTCCCACCAGTTCTGGCAGGCAAATGGTATTTCTTGCAGATAATCCAATGCACCATTGTTGCTACTTTGTCATGTCATTGTTTGTAGTCAGTCTGTGTGATCTTCTTGCAGCAACTAGGTGGTCCACTGTTTCTTCAGCTTCTTTGCCGAGGAGGCATTTGCTGTCCATTGCTAACTTGTCAATTCTGCCTTTGTATGCATTTGTTCTTAAAGCTTGATCTTGGGCAGCCAGAATTAGCCCCCTGTCTCTTTCTTCAACTTTCCTGCTCTTAGCCATTGCCAAGTGTTGTTGTTAATTGCTTTGCCTGCTAGTTGTGTGTGTGTGTGTGTGTGTGTGTGTGTGTATTCCTGTACTGGCCATGTAATACTTTGCCTTGCCATGTCTCTTTTCTATTCTTCAGTTGGTCTTTCTTGTAGGCCAGTCTGGTTTCTTTGGTATTCAGTAAGCCTTCATGGTGTCCTAGCTTCAGTGCATCTTCTTCACTGTCCTTCAGATATTCTTCCAATGCCCTTTTTTTCTTCTTCAACTGTCTGGGGTACTTGCAGCATTCCACACCCATCTATGCTCCTTGGTAAGTAGAGACTGTCAACATCACTGCATGGATGAAGGGCATGATTCATTGTCATTATTTTTCTGGTGTTCCTATCCATGGCTTCTAGTTCTGCTTGAGTTCACTATTCCAGCTATGTATCTAATGACTGGAATTGACTAGGAGCTAATTGCCTTGATGGTATTTCCTCTCCTGAGTTTGGACTTTAAGATTTTCTTCACTCTCATGATGTATTCACTACTAACCTTCTTCTCAACTTCAATGTGCTTGATGTTGTCATTATTATTATATTATTATTTAAAGTGCTGGTATGTCCAATAGAACAATAGTCAGTACTAAATATGTCACCAACCGTCAGCTTATTTTTGGATTACTATTGCCTGTTTAAAAAAATCTACATCTACCTACTCTGAGATCCCATTCGGGCTGCCCATCATAAAGCCTGAGAAGAAGAAAATTCCACCAATCTTTAAGCAAATGTAGACATAAGTGGTATTGAAGAGAGAACAAAATTTCATTGCCATGGAGAGTTGCCCAATTCTGGCAAACCTCCCCATACCATAATCTTAAAGCATATTATTCTGTTTCTTAAATATGATCCCATACCCCATTAAAATATAACAAAATGAGATACTGTATTCTCAGTCATGGGAAATGATGTTAAAGAATATAATACATGTGCTTTAAATTTTAAGTTTTAATTTGTTACTGTTATTAAAATGGCACTTTACCACAAAATTTCTGTGGTGTGCTGAACAGAGAATTCTGGAGCCCACTGCAAGGGCCGCTTAAAGGTTTTAGGTTACCCAACCTCTTTCAATGTGACTCAACCCTGTTTCAAAGTACATTATTGGTTTTTATGAAATAGTTTAAGAAAAGAGCATTAAAGATGAGGAAACGTGAGCCACATTTATGCATATAGATCCAAAAAGTTACCCCAGAATGATGGAGCATCACATGCGCTTCTCCAGATAGCAGAAATTTCCACACTACTGGATGCATGAGAGCACAGTGTGATTCCAAGAAGCAAATTAACACAAATAAAGGTGAAAAAGTTCCTTGGTCTTTTTCAACTCTCCCACTCACCTTTCGTTAGTTTAATATAGCCCATTCTTCTGCTAAGAGGGTTCTCAAACTCTTTTATCATTGGGTAACAACAACATAGTACAAAGATGTCATAAATGATTAGCAATAATATCACTTAATAGACAGATAAAATATGCATAAAGCGCTTGGATAATTTATTAAAGGGTCTCTGTAAATTCAAAAATAAACTTTTACCTATGCTGCTTCTCTGGTGAACCTCTGCAGAAAAAGAGCTTCCGTGATTATTCTGGATAATCATTCTTTTTGCCATTATCCTTTTGAGAAGGTCATAGCTCAATGGAAGAGCACATGCTTTGCACGCAAGTAGTCTCAGAATCAATCCACTGCACCTCTAAGACAGGTCAAAAAAAAGAAAAGTACTGCTGGAAGACTGGAAAGCTAATCACTGACAACTACGTATGTACAAAACCTACATTTCTCAGAATTGAGCATTACAAAGAATTTTGGGATGTTCCATCAACCTAGCTATTCCGGGGTGTCCAGCAGTTTTCAGGAAATGACTCTTCCAAACAGGAAGTAGTTTGTAGTACTCAGTTGAAACAGAGCAGGACCATGTCCTGAACATCATTTCTAGTTTGGAATTTTCAGAAAATCACTGCAGAATAGCCAGAACAGCATGTTCGAGGAAAAAAAATCTGTTTTGCACATACTGACTGGCAATAATAATAAACTAGACATTCTCAGATCACGTGTTCTGAACAAGGTATCCTAAATAATTACCAAAATAAATGCCAAATAATCTTAGGTAACTATCAGGGAAGCTTTGCTGACAAATACATTCCTCTGCTTTCATTTCATACCGAAGTTTAAAAAGACCCAGGTGTAAAAACAAAAACAAAAAAAACCTACACATGATAAATGATAAAATTGAATGGAAATTGAGTTTAATTTTAAAAAAATTAATTTCTTCCAGAAAGCACTGAAATTTTGTTGCAAAAAAGGGCTGAAACCTATTTAATGAAAACTGTGGGGGAAAACTGTACAGCAGAATTACCTTTGATTATATCTTCTTTCACTCTTGCTGCAATCACAATAATGATCAGAGCAGGTCTCCTTTTGACCCAGAATGTGCTGTACTTTTTATAATGAGACCAAATTTAATAATAATATTTAAAAGTTATACTATATAGCCTAATTCACATAGGTCAACTTGAAAGCACTGAATTGCTTGTAAAGAAGTGTTAACCCACTTAAAAACATGTATTTACGATACTACAGTCTTATAAAGTCAGCCCATAAGAATTATTAGGCTACAAAAAAGCATTTTAACTAGCACATTTGTCACACTTCCTTTTAGTCTTTTATGGCATGTCTGAGCTCTAAAGATGTGTCCAGATGAGAAGTTTAACCTGCTCCCAGATCATCTCCACGCTCCTGTAATGTCATACTGTTGTATATCTTTGGCAGCTGAGACAATTTACTTCCAGTTCTGCTGAAGAATTAATTTTCAGTTGGAAATGGTGAAGAGCCTGGAGCAAAGCTTTGCCCCATTGGAGGTTTGAAGGGATTTTCTGCCTCATTCCTTCTCCTGATTCCTGAGCTTCAGCCATCGTAGCAGGTCCTTTAAGGAGAATGTTGGTTTGATTCCTTCACATCGACCCCTTGGTTGCCAGGTGAAGCAAAAGTGTGAAACTGACTGAATTTGGTCATCTTTCCCACTTTTCTCAGGGTACCTGCTGCTTATCCTTCCTTTCTTCCTCCTTTGTATGGACTAGGGTTGAAAATTTTGTTGTTGTTGAAGGAACTGTGGCCGCACCTTACTCTCAGCGTTTTTAAGTCAGCCAAAATGAAAATGATCAAGAGTAATTTTAAATCTGCTTTGGACAGGTTTGGCAGTAAAAATAGTGGGCATTTAAGAAATAAAAAGGCAATTCTTCCCAATTTTAAAAGACAGTGTGGAACCAATTGAAGTGATGGGCAGCCATGTTGTAAGCTACCATACTTTGCATTCAATCTGCAGTTAAGGTGGAAAGACTGAGGCGTCCTGATCCCAAACAAGGTTCATCTTCATATTTCAAATACAGTATTAGTGGAAACACATACTTCTGCACATGTATTTTAGACATCTAAGACACATACAAGCATAATAAAAATAAAAGCATATGCTCTTCGCCTAAGAACTGAGTCACAACTAGTGTAGCAGTGTCAGGGGGAAAGGACATAGGTGCACAGATTTTTTCCTGTAGAAATGCAATGAAATTCTCAAAACTGAGTGATGTTGCTTGAGTCAGATTCCCATACCTTCATTGCCTCTGACTGTTTTTTTTCTATGTGGGTTTATCCATATGTTTGGGAATACACAAATTATTCCAAGTCATTCCTCTCCCCCTCACTCCTCTGGAGTATAACTTTAACCAACATTAAATCATTTCAATTTAAGAGTCTAATTGTGGCTGACCGTGTCTGGATCAGCTTTGTTTAAAGGTCCAGACATAAGCTAGTGTGCAAGCAAAATAGGTTTTCCTACTGTTACAACAAGCAATTATGTAAACGCTGGGAAAAGATTAGCCTGTCAAGTGTAGTATCAACTGAGATGACCTAACCTAAATTACAAGAATTCTTTCTTTTTTAGCATAATCGCTTTATCTAATTTTATCACATTAAGAACTGTTAACCAAGCTAAGAAACAACATATGGATTCTAAAACATATTTCTAAAATGCAGAAGATTGGGACCCTTAAAAAAACAATCTGTCAAATGGTTAGACAGCTACATCAAGGAACTTAATAACCTAAGCAGAATCCCATTCAGAAAGTAATTTCCACCATCGTGAAGAAGGAACAAAAAGTTTTCAGAGTGGTAACTAAGGCCAGAACATTGGTGATTAAGATAGGGTACCTGAACCATCATAGCTGTAGGCAATGGTTATAGTGTGGCTTTGCTTTCTTTTCTTTAAAAACATTTTTTTTTAAATGGGCCATGAAATCCAACTTCTGGTTGCAGAAAAAAATATTTTTCTACCCATTTCACAAGTTGGAGACTAAAAGCAAATAGGTTTTAAAGACTATTAGCAGATGGAAAGAAGATTGGATTTAACAGAACATATTCCTAAGGAACTGAATCTGGAATAATGCTTAACAACTCCATCTCCTATAATATGAAAAAGCAAGCAATAAACAATTTCATCAAATTCAGATCCCTTTGTCCAAAAAAAGAGGGAGGGAGGGAGGGAGGGAGGGAGGAAGATTGTTGTTGTTGTTATTATTAACTTATTATTAACTTATTATTAACGTTTATCTTATTTAGACAGCTGAATCTTAGAAGTGGCTGGATCAAGAGTGAAGGAAAAATATCACTCTTCGTTTTAATGGAGTATAATGCAGATTTTTATCACAAAGAGATTCGTATCTGTACTTTCTTCTATTTGATTAACATAGTCACAAAATAAAACCTGAATACAAATTTTAAAATGCAAATTATATTAGATTTCCACTCCCCCCGAACTTTTACAGTTTTCCCATCCATCAACCTTGAAAAAGTATTAATACAATGGCTGATCCCTATGTCTCCTACTGAGTTAGCCTGTCTGAAGTTCTTTGCCAAAGTCATTCAAAATCCCTGTAAGTAGCAAAGAAAGTACTAAAATCTCAGCTTCAAAAGTTTGTTTTGCAAAACTAATACAGTATGGCATGTATATGAATATGGTATATAAATCCAATGTATATTATATGGAATTGTGACCATCAATAACTGATTCCAGAAAAATTCAAATCCAGACTGCAGTTTTATCCTCCTGTCACCTTTTCCAAATTACTGTTTTATTTGAACAAAACCACAAATTCCAAAATATCACTACTACATAAACTGTGCTTCTAGAAAGTTGTATAATAGTAGTATGTTTTTACAAATCATGCTCCTAATTTGGTCAGGGTAAACAAATACAAATCTTGAAATTAGATAAATTCACATAGGACTATATTTTTCAGGCAAAATCTTAAATTTGTTTACTCAGAAGTAAGCAACTGAATTCAACTGGTTGTGTTCACACACCATGCTGAGAAACAGAATAGTTTAATCATAGTTCATTGAATAAACCAAAAACAAGCCAGAGTCAGACTAACAGATATGCAATATAATTGTGGATTTTCTTGGACAATTCCTGATTTGCTTTCTTGCTTTTTTAGCTGCTCTTGCCCCTGTCTCTATGAAATGGTTAAAAGCCTAGGTAGGACACAAAAACAAATGAAGAATGAACCAAACCCTACAAATAAAGCATGTGTAGTCATTCATACATAATCCTAAGCCACAGTTGCAATCAATTAACCAAAAAACACTCTTGGATATAAATTGCGGTTTGGAGATCTAAAGCAACCCATGGTTTACTCACTAACCCTTACTGCATATCATGGTAAGCCAAAATAAAGGATCTATTGTGTCATAGCACAACGATCTTCTCCCTAGTAACCATACATATTTAGTCAAGATTGAAATCAATAAGCCAAGAAAGGTGAAATTAAAGTCTTCCTTGCAAATATAGGTAGAATACAAGCATGATTAACTTTCTTTAGACTGGAATATGTATTTTATTATGCTTTTCTTAAGTGATGATATCTATCTTAACATATTCTGAGCAGTCTTTGCAGGATAGATAACATGTAGTGTTGAAAACAGTTGAACTAGATCAACGAAAATTTTTGTTTAAATTGAAGAAACCAAATATAAATAAACAGATTACTTTCTCATACTATTTTAGTCCTGATGGGGAGTGATAAAACATCCCTAGTAACATTACAGAGTGACCTTTGTTTATACAGTGTATTACATTGTAAATTCTGACAACTTCACTCAGAAAGGCAGCTACAGATATGTTTTGGTAATAAACAAATACATTTATATTTAATCACCTAATTTATCACTGATTAACCAACCAGACTGAAGCAGATTAGTCGTTAATTAAGATTTTGTAGCAGCCTAGTCCCAAATGATTCAAACTCTGGGAAACGAAAAGCCTGCCCAACAGATTCAAAATTTGAAGTTGAAATGAACACCGTTGGCAGATAACTCAATTCAACAACTGGTCACCTCCAGAGAATCATCACCTAGCTTTCCCCAGATACCAGGTTAGAAGTAACTGCATCTGCAGTCACAGAACTTGACTTGCAGACATCTTTGTGGAACAGAGTCCAGTGTGTTGGCCTACCTCCCATCACCCTCTTCCTAATATTCTATTACTGTACCAAAAAAACCTCATCGTACGTTGTGCATTTTTTCCACAAAATAAGCGCCTTGGAAAATAAATACCCTTAGAATGTTGACTGTATTAATTTATTTTGGGGTTTCAAATCTGAATAGCCCATTGCCAATCAAGTAAGATGCAACATATAAGAGCATCTTTTAAAACTCCTTTATTTGCTTATAAAGAGATTTTCTTCAGAAACATATAAACATTGTTTGGTGTTCAGTATAATCTTGAAAAAGTTTAAGAAATGCCGGTTTAGATCCTTAAGTGAGAAAGCCAAGAAAGACCCATAAGTTTGTGGGTCACAACAGACTGGAAGAAGGCAATGGCAAGTCCCTTTTGTACTGATCTTAAATAAGCTGTACAAATCCCTTTTGTACTGATCTCCAATAAGAGAGGACTCTTTGGAAAAGACCCTGATGCTGGGAAAGATTGAAGGCAAAAGGAGGAGGGGACAGCAGAGGATGAGATGGTTAGATAGCATCACTGAAGCAATGAGCATGAAACTGAGCAAACTCAGGGAGGCAGTGAAGGACAGGAAGGCCTGGCGCGATATGGTTCATGGGGTCACGAAGAGTCGGACACGACTTAACGACTGAACAACAACAACAAATGAGCTATATGAACCCTATCATATAGTAACCAAATGCCCAACTCAAGGGAATCCTTACCTTTGAAAAGTGATATTTTCTGTGCACCTATAATTATTGAGCATAATTAAGGATACAGAATGTCTTGTATTGCTTTGACACACCTTAGGAGAGAGCAGGGAAAAAAATCGGGCCTTTCCTAACAATCATCTGCATCTTTAAAAACTCACCTCTCACTCTGAGAAACTACACTGGATTTTAAAAGTACATTAAAGTTGTCTTTGAGTCCTGGTGATTTCTGTGGACATATCCATTCAGTTTTCTTGGTGACAGGGTAGAAGTGGTTTGCCATTGCCTTTTCCCAGAATATGTGGGTAACTACAGCACAGCTCCTCTGAGGTGGTCGTTTATCCAAGAACTAACCAAGCCTGACCCTACTTGGTTTTCTAGATCAGCCGAGGTCGGCAGATGCGGCTATCAGTTGAGGCAGGCTTTAAATAACTGTGACCCAAATGACCATGATGAATTTGGTAGAGAAACTGAAGTTACAGTATCTAGATCTCCACGGTGCCCAAAAAGGAAAAGTCATTTTCCACATTCCAGAAGTAAAGGAAATGGACTCCCACTGGGTGCAAAAATCTATTATTGAAAAAATCTGCATATTGTTTGGTAAGCTTCAGGTGGCAATAGAAGCACTGCTTTTTTCTTAAAGACAACTGAAGGTCTGCAAAAAAGCATCCCAGAGTAAAGTACTGTAGTTCATTAATATGCATTTTGAACTATGGACAACAGAACTGCTTTTGCTTATCTGAATGCCTAAGGAACTCTTTCATTTTTAGCTAACTGTAGCTTTACACTTTCAAGCAAGGTTTCCTTTGGATCAAACTAGATTACTGGTGACTTCATAAAAATGTCCATGCAGGTTTTCTGGCAATGGTTTAGAAACGGTTTGCCACTGCCTTCTTCATTTTCAACTTCCCAATCTAGCCTACAAGCCTAACATTTCCAGAAATGTTCCTACCTATGCGAACCAGTCCTGACTCCACGTATCTTCCAAGCCCAGAGAAGGTGCTGGTGCCTGCTGAAGCAATTTACTTTTTATTTACTCCTTTTCATTTACTTATTGGAAATGGGGACACAAACAAGAAGGTCCATTTAAGTTTTCTGCAAAATGGAAATTCTGGAGGAATAACATGGGTAAAGAATTTTATTTTTTTATCCCTAGACGCAGTCATTTATGAAACAATATATTGGCTCCAATGAAAAAGAAACAAAAGAATACCCAGTTCTCTGGGATTTAAAAACATTATTTATACATTGCTAGAGTGGAAATAGGGAAGTTGTACAGCAGTGCTGCTCAACCTCAGCAACTTTAAGATGAGTGGTCTTCAACTCCCAGAATTCCCCAGCCAACATGCTGGTTGGGGAATTTTGGGAGTTGAAGTCCACTCATCTTAAAGTTGCTGAGGTTGAACAACATTGTTGTAGCGAAATATAGCCTCCTGTTTATTCTAGCCTGTTTCTGTAGCTCAAACTCTTCTTCAAAATAACTTCCAAGTAGGTTTTATAAAAATCTTTCTTGAACTTGAAAGGTGATTATCTCCTTATAATTATACCAATTTGACTCAATAAAAATATGTCATTATGGAACTGATACAAATGACTTGGAAAAAAGACAACACCAGGAAAGAATAGATCAGGGAATTGGAACTATACTATTTTAAATAAATTAAAGTAAAATACTACACTACTGTACACACAATACATATAAATAATTGCCTCAGAGTGCAAAATGTAATGCTGCCTTGCAAGATTGAGAAAAAAAGAGAGAAAGTAGACATTTGTACTACCTGGATCTTCTCAAAATTAAAATAAATATATAAAATAGTATGAGTCTTAAGTGCAGGAAGAATTGAGTAAAGGAAGTAGGTGCGGTCACGTTAAGCCATCCAGAAGCGGAAGCTCAGCAAAGCAGGCTTCCTTGCCCCCAGAAATAAGCTCTCCAACAGTACCCAGCTGCAGCATGAGCTAAAGACTATGCCAGATTGATACACAAGAATCTTTGACTGTATACGGATGGTGAGAGACACCAGCGTTTATCCATTTACTTAGGCAGCAGGATGCCCCTAAGCCAGGGGTGGGGATCCAGATGTTTTCAGAATTCCTTCAGTCCTAGCCAGTACACCCTATATGTAACATCTAGAAAACTATAACAAGTGGAATAGCAGTATAAACCAGCTTCTGCTGAACAGGCCAAGGATGATTTAACTTTGGATAGTAGAATGGAGAACAGACAAAATTCCCATTCTGTTCCACCCAAAGTGAAAGTTCTCTCAGACCTACAAAGGGACATGTTGTAGTAGGAAGAGAGAGTTAATACTGCAAGATTCATGTACTTATGGATTACACTGCAAGCATTACGGTGTGTTTGTGTGTGCATATACAGCATATATATACATATACATATACATATACATATACATATACACATACACATACACACATACATACATACATACATAGTTAAAGTAGATTGGCTGCTTTAATTAGGTTCTCATTAGCACCAAGCTCAACAAACTAAACAAATTTCAAACTGTAAGCTACAAAAAAGTCTACAGGTTCTGGCTAGTTCTTCGTATTAATTTTCATTACACATTTCTCAGCTTTTCAAAGCAAATTAATTGCTGGGCCAAGGGATTTGGGAGAGTTGTCAATAGGAGCATTTATGTTAACTCTACTGCCATTACTAACTTAGCTAAAAAACTCAGTTTTTAGTTGTTAGGGATAGGAGGTGAAGGCATTGAGGCACTTGGATACTGACTGAATTGTACCATATGTGACATTTTTGAGATGCTGTTTGCATGTGTTCAAACTATGTCAACCACTATTAGTGTAACTGCCATTAATAATATGCCATATATTTGTGTGAATGGATATCAGTGAAAGTTGGAGAAGCTGAGACTCTATACAGACCAAAAGGGCAGGATTGAATCAGGAAAATGTGAGCTTACACAGCATGTAGATGACTTCAAAGAAGGCACAGCAAAATATGGGAAGACACAGTTTTTCACAATAAAGATGGTTCCCCAAAAATCAGATAACTCCCATAAAAACAGAATGAGGCAACAATTGTCTATGGAACAGTACCAGGATGTGTGAGAAAGACTGCCAAGATGGGATAGGCCAAACTTTGATTGGTATGTATATAAATGTATGGAAACTGTAGGCCATCACACAGAACAAGACACCATGCATGGAGGGTCTTCCAAACATAACCTGGCCAACTAGCCTTTGAGATAGTAGTTATGCATAGGTGCATGAATGAGTGGTGCTTTTAGTTCCAAAAGTGAACAATAAAGGTTGAAAATCTGCATTTGTTTATACATATTTTAAAAACTAACAAGGTTATTGCATGGATAAAAAATTAACAAGTTGCACTGGAGTTACTTTCTAGTCCTCAGTATGACAATACAAGGCCATTACTGCCCAGAATTCTGCCCAAGTTACCCACTGGATTATTCATTAGAAATACAGGTTGTGAGTAATAAATAAACCAATTCTACAGAATACAGTGGTTAACACCAGCGTGATCAAACTCCTTGCCACCCCACATTAACTTCAAAAAATGAAAACTATTTGGACTCTATACCTAGAAGAGCTGGAAAAGATAAAGAACAGCTCACAAATGATTAGAGAGATTGAACACCTTTGTTACAAAAAAAAGAAGTCTAGAATATTTGGGCCTATTCAACTTGGGAGGAGGGCTGGTAAGGAGAGATGTGATCAAGGTGTGTAAAATTATGCATGTCATGGAGAAAGTAGGCAGGATAAAAAGTTAAATCTTCTGACTGTAAAATTTAAAATAGAAAAAGAAACCCTTTTGTATCCAGTACACCCTGTGGCATTTACTGCCATAAGACATGGTGATGGCCTCTAACTTGAATGGCTTTAAAAGAGGGTTGAATAAATTCATGTAGGACAAGTCTATCAAGGGCTATTAATACTGAAGAATCAATATTACTTCCAGCTTGGGGGTGGCATGCCTCCAAATATCAGTTGCAAAGCAACAATGGGGAGAGAGGAGTATGTCTCCATCTCATGCTTGTGAGGCAATTTGTTGGCCACTATGATAAGCAAAATGCTGGAGCAAGGTGGGCACTGACATGATTCCAAAGCAATGTTATTCTTCTGTTAGATATTATTTTACCTTTGATTGACTAGAGGTATGGGAAATCTGCATCCTTCCAGATACTACTGAGCTATTACTTCCCACCTCCATCACTATGCGTGGCCCACCATGTTTTGTGAAGCCAGGTATAGTCGTCTGTAACCAGGTTTTACAGTTAGTGAAAGTAGTCACTGTCTCTTACTCAGCAAATGATGCTTAGAGCAAATCATGGTTTAGCTCAATATGTGAATCTAGCCAGTGCATCTTCTCTAAGAAAGAATAAAATTGTTTTCACTGAATATTTTAAAGCTCAGTTGTTGTTCTCCAACCAAAATATCCCACAGTCTTCTGTGGGTTCCTTATGCATGCAACAGATTCAGAAATCTTGCAAAAACTAGCCCACCCCCTAAAAAGTGACCATCATACAAAACAATTTTTCTGCCTTCCTATATTTACATCAATCACCCCAACCAGCTGGAAAAAGAACAACTATTTAGTTTAAAAGAACTTCTGTTCTTGATCTTCACAAGCATGCTACTGATAGCTAACCATTTGCCAACACCATCCTCCTCAAAGTCTACTTCCATTTTCTCCTCTTTCCAAACCAGTTTTCCATTCTCCTAGTTAACATTCATCACCTATCCCTGTGCCTAGTCTTCACTGAGTTGTTTTATCTACACCCACTCACACACCTACTGGTACCTCCCTCTTGTTCATGAATTGTGCCTTTTCATATATAAACAAGGGCACGCTCCTCCAAATATTGGAAATAAAGAAAAATATTTACTCTTTACTTGCAGTAAAGAGAACTTACTGTAAAAACTGTGATCAAAAATAAATGAAAATATTTCCCACTGAGTTGTCTCTAGCATGTTTCCACTTCATTCAAGTACTATGAATTTTTATCTTAAAACATTCATTCCTAACAGAACTTAAACCTCCTGAAATGAATCAACATTCACAGAGTTGTTCCTAAAAATGGAGTACGGAATATGTGCAGAAGCTGCAAAACAAATCATTACTACTAGTAACCTAAACATTTGATAAAAGGGCATTCCTGTCGCAGAAAACTCAAAATCTTTGCTTGCATTCCAGGTTGCATCAATTGGTCAGAAATCTGAACCATGATAGAAAAAAAAGAATCCAAGAATTTTAAATTTAAAAAATGTCCTTTGTCCTTAAAATAAGATTAATGTAAAAATAATATCATCCTGGCTCTAAATTAAAACTGATTTAATGCAAACTTAGTCAAGAAATATGCATAGTATTCAAAACTAAGAGCACCTCCACAATATCTGTACCCCATTCCATCACCGATTAGATTTCATTGTACTCAGGACTGCCAGGCTCAAAACACTGAGGATGTAGAATCATCATGACCCAATCATGGCTATCTCAATCTTTCTGCCCCCTGAGTTGCTGCAGGCCCCAGAGGAAGAAAAATTCCCTCATCCTCCACTTTGTGCAAAAAAAGGTCAGTTGCGAATATCCCTTCTTCATCCACGTTTTCCATATCATTTTGTACAAATCTGCTTGGTTGTTTGCAAAAAAATAAACTGAGCAGTTGCTGGAAAGAGGTAGCTACAAAAATACCAAGTCATCATTCCTCTGTTGCACCAAAAAATGTTCTCCTACATGATAGGAGAGCATGCCAATAATTTTGCAACCATGTATTTTTTTTCTGGCGGCTGCAATCAGCTAAGAAAACCAGCAGAGTGAAAGAGGCAGTCCGGTAGCAAAAAACCACACCAACCAACCAACCCTCCAAGGCTACCCCACAAAGCTTTGCTCCTTACAGAAGAGAAGGAAGAAGCAGACAGGATTCTTATTATTGTCCAACTACTTAGCCTAGGATACTGGGCAACTGCAAACAGTCAAAGCTACCAAGATCAATCCATCATGCATTTTAAGGTGGATTCTGCAGAACAGTGAACATTTGCTCAGTCATATTCCACACATTCAGAGCAATTATTATGAGCTGTTGTGCCACCTTTCCCCTTTAAGGACCTGTGAACAGCATGAAACTTGGCTGGAGCCCAGAAGCCAGAAGGCGGGCTGAGGCAAGAATTCCTGCCAATTGGAAAACAGATCTCAAAAGCTCTGCAAAGCTTCAGTATTAAATTGCTGTTCTCTCCTTTAGCTTATGCTATAGCAGAGCCAGAAAGAAAGCAGTTGAGACACACAGTGCCATGAGAACCCAGGGGACTAGAGCTTTTTCTCGAGGGATGCAAAGACCTCAGGCTGCCCTGAATCAAGCTTTAGCTCCAGTGACTCTTCACCCAGCAAAAGCAGCATTTAACTCAATTGCAATTTTGCAGCCTAATGCAAACCTATGTACAGTAACTGGGCACAGAAACTGTTCCAAAGATATGATTGAAATTGACTTGCTTTAAAAATCTGCACAACTAGCAGGTTTGGAGTCCTCAAACTGGCCAAGCGTGCCACAAAAATGTCATATAGCAATTGCTTTTTTTTATCATTGTAATTTTATCCCTTTCTTCATAGACATCAGGGGGCAGCAGCAACTGTTCCTTTGACCCATATAGGAATGGCTTGTAACAAGGCTCATCACAGACTAAGGACTCACATGTTGTATTCGCACAGAGACTGTTCCCCAAACCTCCCCTTTGTTTCTCTGCTTTCTTACTGCTCCTAAGGAATAAACTTTCCGCTTTTTCACAGCTCTTTCCTCCTCACCTCAATGCCTGCTGGTTGCTGCATCTGGCCATTAGAAGTATGCCGGTCAAATAACTCCTCAAAATTCCTAAACAGATGTTTTCCTAAACCGGAAATTCTGTCCGGTTCCAACTTGTTCATTCCTCCACACTTATTAGCGCTATATAAAATGTCATCCTGACTGCAGTCCTGGGGATAGTTGTCACTCCAGAAAATTAGTGCATTATGTACCCAGCTCGACATCAAGAGAGATTATTTGAAAGAAAGCAGTTCTGCAGCAGAGTCATAGCAGCTAATACTTGGACAACATCATTCATCTCTTAAAATCACTTTTACATAATTCAGAAGCTTTTATCAGAAAGGTGTGGGCATTCTGTTTTATACTGTAACCCTTGGGCATAGACTGTCAGAGTAAACAAAGTCCCCCCCCAATAATATTCACAGAAAATTGACATCAATGCAGCAATTCCAGTGCTGGAACAAAACGGATCTCAGACTGGAGGGGTTTTTTTGTAGTCTGAGGAGATGCTTCTGCACTAAACTAACAGACAAACAAAAAGCTCCAAGCTCACATCTAGCTTTCCAGTAATTGAAATAGCCTGAGGTAGACTTTCACACAGAAACTAAACTAATTTGACGCCATAGCAATGGCTAAATGAAGTGTGGTAGGTTTTAGAGCACAAGCAGTCATAGGTGTTGTGACAAAATTGGCCAAAATTGGACCCTGGAAATCTTCCAGGTTGTTATATGCCTCAATACCTTGCAAGCACATCACTTTATTTCCACAGCTAGAGTATCACGCTCCTCTTAACTAGGGAAGGGCTGAGAAATTGCTGGAAGAATACTAGTGTGTCATCACAGAAATACCAAAGCGCAAAGCTCAGTACATTTTGGGCTAGTGATCTTAATTATTTAAAATCACAATCCTCTAAAATACAGTAAAATATAAGACAGACACAAATGCTGGTAAACTCTTAATCATTACATAAAACAACGTATGCTTAACAGGCAAAGTTCTAACAGAATAAAAAACAGTCAGTGACTGAAAGCTAAATACAACAGCTTTCAAGCTCTACAAGGAAAAGTTCTAGAATGCTGGTGCAGCCACTGAGGAGGCCTTTTCTCTTGTTGTAAACTATTCCTTTTTATTTATAAGGTGCCTCAAACTGTAAGGATTCTGGGCAGTGGACCCCAATTACAACATACAATAAACTGAAAAAGTCAGTAGAAATAATAAGCTACCAGTTGATGGCCACCCAAACTAAAGAAAGAGCTGATTTAACTTGCTTCTAAAAACTGAGGAAGGTTGGCTGTAACTTCTGGGACCAATGTTAATACACTGCTCAGATGATTACTGACAAATAGCAACTCTGCCTTGATACCATTTAACTCTTATAGTCTCTATGTACTGATTCAGAACTTCCACAGCATCTCTGGTCTGGTCCTAGTGGCAATGTATAACTAGGAGTCATCCATATATGGATGACACCTCATCCTGAACAGACCAACGATCTCCCCCAGCAGTTTCATGTTGATGCTAAATAACAGGGGGGAAAGTACCAAGCTCTGGGGAATACCATACTGGAGCTCCCAAGAGCTCAATCACTCCCCTCCAAACACCAACTAGATCAACTGCTTAGGTAGAAACTAAACCACCACAGAATGATGTCCCCAATTCCCAACCACTATAGGCCATCCAGAAAAATACTATGGAAAATGATATCAAATGCTGCAAAGAGGTCTAATCAGATCAAGATGGACACACTCTCTATATCTACTTCATCTACCAGAACTGAAGCTGTTTCCATCTCCTGACTGGGTCTGAATTCTAACTGAAAGAGAAGCAACATAGCCATTAAAATAAAGAACACACAGAACTAATCAAATAACTGGCTACTTTTATTCCATAAGAACTTGTCAGGCCCTAGGCATATTTAACGTGCTTTCATCCAGTTCGTGAGGAATTATGAAAGTATGGTAGTAGGACAAGTTAAAGAAAGTAATTGATGGCTTTCCTGCTAGTGGGAAAGACACCACTAATTGCACTCCGTAATAAGGAGTGGGGTTGGGGCTGGCGAGAGGCATGTTTTGACTGGTGGGTTTATCAATCTGTCAAAACCAGATCCATGGAGTAGGTATAAGTTTTCCACTTCTCCTCTGGGATGAGAGAGATTTTCCAGGGATCATGTACCGGAGCCCCCAAACAATTTCACTCACTCATAATTTCACTCACTTTCTTGCTTGTGTTGTCACTTATCAAATTTGCTTGGTCTACCCTGTTCACTCATCTTTCCCTTTTATTCTCTCTTGCTCTCTTTCCCTCTCACTTGCTCATATTTCTCTCACTCACTCACTCACTCACCCACCCATTCTTGCTCTATTGCCTGACCCATTGCTCTCTTAGCCTGTCACCTGACCCATTGATGTCACTTGCTCTACTGCCCAGTCCACTACCTATCACACACTATTATTCTATTTTCCATCACTCTTCTCCCATTATTCTCATCCTGTCTCTCTTGCACACTTGCTCCATCACTTTTGCTTGGCTGCCTTTCGCTTGCCTTTCTCTCCCTCACTCATCCCCTTTTCTTTCCCTTGCTCTAGCACTCTCTCTTGATCTTGCTTTCTAAAAACAGCTGCCCAGGTATGACAGGCATTAGCAGGTAGATTCTCATATCAGCCAATGGTTCCCAACCATACAAATTATCTGGCCAGTGGAGCATTTATTCACCTGTGTAAAAACAAGGTCACATAATGCCTGAACAGCACTTCAAATCAGATGCCCCATGTCTGATCATGACTCCTTCTAAGCCAAAATGACCACGGAGGGAAGTCACCAGCAATTGGAAAGGAAGGACATGCCCACAGCAGTTGAAAGCAGCCAACAGATTCCAGTTTCTGCCTCTTGGGCCCCACAGCTACCATTAAAGCATCACAAATCATGTGTATAGCAAGGCTCGTGTCAAGAGAAGATTGAAGACACACTTTAGCATCAGAACAGCTGAATATGAAGTTAGGTGGTCTTAGATATGGATGAGGATAAAAGGAGGATGAGATGAATGCAGAATCAAGATAATATGTTCTTAAAGAATGGTGAGTAAGGTGTCTTCAGGTACAATTAGGGGAGTGTATGGATAAGCCTTCTAAATAGGGTCTAAAGAGTCATAAAATATTACACACACACACACACACACACACACACAGAATAACCCAGGACATTTTGCTTCCTCAGACAGTGAAAATGATGGCAAGCATGCACACCTGCATACACCCCACATACAGAAGCAAATGAGACTAGCAACTGATTTTTGTTCAATTCTCAGAACAGAACAGTGTCTTCCCCTGTACTTGAGAACATCGAGCTACCGTAAGGGTATGCAGAATAGAACATATGGTCTCTTCCAACAATGGGGACTGCTAGGGAGCTCAGAAATTAATTGTTGCTCCCCTAAGGCAGAAGCCTCATTCCACTCAACAGCAGCTTTGAACCTGCACTTCCAAAAACCTCTCTAATGGACCATTATCCATTCAAGTTAGGTGTTGGCTCACAAGGAACATTGCTACAGGATAGATTATTACTACTGTATTCTTAGAAACTGCTAACCATGGACTAGGAACACATTTTATTATATGAGATGACCTTGACACCTCACTGCCCTCCTACCCCTTCCATGCTAGCTAGCTCATGCCATCTAGCTTAAGATCTTCACAGTTATGGAACAAAAGCCTTGTTTTACATCTAACTCCAAAAAAAAGATGCAGCTTAAAGTATGCAATCTCCCTGTTGCTTAAAATGTGAAAGTGTTTTCTTCTTTTACTTTTTCCTGACAAGAGAAATCATGTTAAATTTCCCCCTCACATCATAACTGCAGTTTCGTAGTGCTCTTTAGGCCAAATAGAACTGCTTGCAAGCCAAACTTGCCCCAAGGCCTATAAGTTAGCTACCCCAAATCTTGTTGTCAGCAAAGGGTTAGAAAATTGACTTAATTGCACACAAAGTTCAAAAGGGGTAAGAATTTAAACTCAACATAAGCAACTATTGTTCCCTCTGGGAGAAGATGGCAGCAGTTTAAAATAGGAGTAGGCAACCTGAGAACTTTACCTAATTTAATTTAATATGGCACTCAGCCTATTCTGACCCACTAAATCAAGCAAACCTGCAGGAGGGAGGGAGGGAGGGAATAAGAGAGCATCTTTACCTATCTTTGACTCTGGCCCCAATAACCATGGTTCCCTTCAACAGATTGTGCCTGAAGGAATATGGTCAAAAGAAACATAGTTTGTCTCTACCAAGTTTAAAAACATCTGAAGAGTTGCACTGGAGGATTCTGCTTGCCCAGTAGCCAACGAGACACTTATAGCCACAAGCAGGACATGAATGAAATAGCGCTACCCACTTCTGTCCTCCAGCAGCTGGAATCCAGGGGCATGTTTTCTCAGATAACGAATGTGATATTGACTCACCATGTATTAGTAAGCACTAATAGACAAATTAATGGAGGACGGGGCTAAGTCCTATTTTAAAGTTGATCATCTTGAGGTAACGAACCAATTACCTTCTGCCCCTCATGAGTTATCAGTTAGTTATCAATGAGCTTCACTGGATAACCCTAGATGGCAATGGTATTATAAGAGAGAAAGAAATGTATTTCTATCCAATTTCTCTATGCCATAAACAATGATTATGTCTTCCATTAATCACCTTTCTTACAAGCTTAAAAGTCCCGAATCCTGAAACCTTCCCCCTCAGGGAAGTTTATTTTGGCTATTATTTTCTGAATCTGTTCCTGCTCTATATCTTTTTCTGAAATGGAGCAATTTCAGAACTCAATTCAGTATTCCAAGTGTGGTTACACCACAGATTTTCTAATGATTCCTAACATGAAGCCTGTTTATTCTTTTTAGACTAATGCAGTCTGTCATAATATCTGCATCTAGACAAACTACAAATTACTGTTTAAGTTGGCTTGTTTTCACAAACTGTAATTTAATTAGTTCCTTTTTCATTTTAAATAACTTACATGTAGTTTAGAGTTACACATCTTAATTGCTTTCTGGCCACACCACAGGAGAGGGAAGAGTGACAAGGACATCCACATAAACTAAGCCATGGTTTAGCATTATGTGCAAAACTTTGTAGTTTTAACATGTTACAAGATGTCCTCACTAAATCTTGGACATACATATCTTTTTCCCAGGAAACTCCTGCACAAAGTTCCTCAGTGTTCTTTCTTCCCAGGCATCGACGAGAACCTAATCTGTATTAGCTTTAGTGAGTTTGCTGCATTATTTGTCTTGATACCCTTTAATCCTATTAGAGCTCATTTTAGTAACGTGAAATGGGAGAACCACACAAGACTTAAAGGCAAAATACAGACTACGTATTAACTGTATCAGAATCAGCAAACTGAAACATGAAAAAGTACTGTGGACCACCTCCGAATAAAGGAGTTTCCAGAAACACAGATACAACAAATCTAAATCAAATTGTTGACATTTGTTGATACATTTTAAAAAAAAATCTGTTTGCAGACATTCACAACATTCTAAGAATGTTAACACAAACAACATGACACAAACAACATTTTTTAATGACCAATCTTAACATGAATTTTCTCTAAATATGGGGCTCTTGTGCTAATGCCTCACACTGTTTTTTGAGAGTCCATAACAAATTATCTCTGTAATTTTCTCCCAACATTACCCAAATGTATTCCCATTTTAAGCCATTTTCCCATGAACCAAAAGAAATTCTTATGCAAGCCCCGTGTATTTTAATGCTAGCTGGGTAGGAGCAATGCTTGGCAGATTGTACCCAAAGTTTTCTCTCTCCCTGCTTTCCTTGACAGCTGTAGAAATGTCACCTTGGAAAAGCAGCAGCTGTTACAAATTATCCACTTAGCTGAGCAATCCCCTGAGTTTTTAAAAATTTTATCGCAAATAAAGGCACGAGATAGGAGAGGGGTTCCCCTCCCATTTTTTTTGTTGCTCTTTTGCTTCATGTCATTCTAGGTCCCAGAAGAGTCTTAAGAAAAATAGCCTTATAAATCAGTTGCAAGACATTCTCTTCCTAGAAAGGTTCTCATTGCACAACAATAGCTAAATAAACCAAAACAAAGTCACCATATACATATCCTCAACGACAAGCTCAGCGCTTAAAGGAAATCAGTGAGAGAAGATCTGGTCATAATCCCTCAAAGTAGTACGGTTTTTTTTCATTCTCTCTAGGTTCTTCAGGCAGGCCTATTACCTCAGCCTGAGTTAAAGGTTGAAAAAGAAGACTCGTGCATAGTGGAGACACTTGAAGAAGAAAAAAATCCAAATTTCATGGAGTCACTTTGTTTTTTTAATGACCAAAATTCCAACACACAGGAGTGTCAAGATGGAAGAGGACAGAGACAAAATAAAAGGCCCTGGTTTGCAGACACAATAATAACACAAACTTGTGAGTGAAAAAACTGAACAGCTTAATTAAACAATGAAAAGCCCCCCCTCCTTTGCCACAAATTAAACACACCCCTTACGTTCCCCACCTCCTCAACCTCAACAACTCTGAACTACTGCATTTGGATCTTTTACCAGTTTTCAAACATTTTCCAAATGCCGAATAGCTTCCAAAGTCATTGAATTGCATATTAGATCAAAATACTGCAGCTACTGTGAACAGTTTGCATTTTTAACCCTACTTGTTTTCCTAACAACTGGTTTTTAAAAAAACACTCTTTTCCTCAAGCATTAACCAATCAACATCAGTTGTTACAAACAGATGAATCATGATACAAGAGGTGCTTTTTCTTGGTTATCATCAAAAAATAATACGGTCTTTAAAAATGATAGCAGTCCAAATTGTCCTTCAAATTACTGAACGTCTACCTCCTTCGGCAAGGATTAGGCTAGAACAACCAACTAGTTTCTACTTCAGTTTCATTTGTGTTTGTATGTGTGTGCTAATAAACTCCAGGGCTCAGCACCACCCGCTTAAAAAAAACAAAGGTGATGCATCTACAGACAGAAAACAGGGTTCAACAAGGTGGCCATGCACAGACAATGCTCCAGCGACAGCAGCATTAACGCAGCAACAGATATCAAACACATTTTTGGTGGCCTTACCTGAATCTCTCATTGTGTCTCAGCCATTCCTTTCTGCCTGATGATATGGAGCGGGAAACATTCAGCTGCTTGCAGGCAGGAGGCGACAAGCATGAAGCAGAGTTGTGACAGAGCTTTGTTCTGCCTGCAGTGTATTACAGGAAGCCAGGGTTAGGCAGCGGCAGCAACCAGCAAATTAGGCAATCAAAGTGGCCCTTTCAGCCAGGATATGCCCATATTTGGGAGACGGAGGGGCACAGGCACGGGGGCTATTCTTTGACTTGCTTACCAGTACCTCAGTCCTTGGGAAACAGCTTCCCCTTTGGCAATCTCCCTCGCCAGCCGCCACAGATGCAGGCATGCTGTGGCTATTACAGATTAGAGTGGATGTGGCCAGAATGTAGTTGCTTGTCTACACGCAGCTGTCTATATATATAGTCACCGGCCAACTTGCATAATCAGGTGTTCTGCCATCGTCACCTCTCTCTACTCCCTAGCAACCTAACCACCGCCGTTTCCCCTTTTTCAAAAAAGGAAGATGCACCCAGGGTGTGGGGTTTCTGAAACAAAAGCCCCGTCCCTCCCTCCCAAGTGCAAGGGACACACACGCAACACCCCTCTTTTGGGGTGGCCTGCAGTGCTCGGCTACCCCGGGCTCCCGTTCTTCTGCCTTGCCCTTGCAGCGATCCCTCCAGCCGCTCCAGCAGGATCGGCCAAATGAAAAGACCTAAACATCTGTCTCTTCTCTTCCTATCTCCTCCTCCAGGAGAAAGCGGTGGGGGGGGGGAGAAATTCTGGCTGGAGATAGAAAAGAGAAACAGACAGTCTCCCCATCCCCCCAAAGCTGCAGCTGGGTCTTTTATAGGCAGCTTGCTTGCTTTTCTTTCCTTTTTAAAAAAACAAAAAAAAGCAGAGAAAGGTTTCTCAAAAGGGGGACAGATGCTTCGTATCTTTCCCGCGGCTAGAGACTAAGTGAAGGGAAAGGTTATCTTTTCACAGCTCCTGGCTGCAACCAAGGCTTACGCAGAAATATAAAGCTGCTCTCCGCACCAAGTCCCTTCTCTCTGACACACACGAATATACATGCTGGGTAGTATGCAAACCCTCCTGCCCACCCTAGTTTACGGACTCCGTGCAAGCCTTTTCTTTATTTCAGCATCCCTTTATTTAACTGGCTGCGTTTTAGCTCTTTTCTTCCCTCCTCTCCAGCCTATGAAACATTAAAAAACTGAGCTACGCAAATCAGGTTAAAAAACTGAGCTACACAAACCTCTCCCCTCTGTTAAAAAACCTTAATATTCGACGATGACAGATTCCCCCCCCCACATAATATTACAAACCCTCCAGGGCATTCCCTCTCTATCCGGAGTGACTCCTCTGAACTTAAAACCTTCCAGACAGCTTCCTCGAAGCGCGTGCAACAGTTTGAATGCAGGGACGAACGGGTTAAACGGGGGTGCAGAGAGAGTTCAACACGCCACACGCTCTTGTCCGAGCATACACAATATATTACACAAACAGATTCGGCGCGTGTGCGCAGACAGACGCCTAGCCGCGTGCATCTGTATGGGAAAACACGCGAACGCAGAGGCGCCCTCCATCCCAGGTAACCTTCTTCGCGTCCAGCACAGAGCGGGTGACCCCTGCCATCCCGCAAGCTGGGGCAGAAATAAGCTCGGAGGGAGAAGCGGCTTGCACTATTTTTTTTTTAATATCAAAAATGAATAAATAGACCCGCACATTTTGCTTACATTGCTCCTCCCCGTCCTCGTAGCCTGCAGCCTCCGCGCCTTGCCTGCTCCACCGTCGGCGGCTAATCGAAGACGAAGCGGTGGGTGGCGGGCGGGCGGCCGCGCGGGGGGAGAGAAAGAGCTTGAAATGTTGGACGAGCCACGGGAGGCGTGGCGGAAAAGCCCCGCCCCTTGGCGTCCAGCCCCGCCCCCTTGAGAGGGGCTTTGCATTTCTGCCCCTCTCGCGCTACCCCTCCCCCTCCCCCTCCCCCTCCGAAGCCCCTTTGCGCCTAGGTGCTCAATGTGCTGCAAAAGCGAGGGCGACGACGCGGCGGTAAATGGCAGGGTTAACTGAGCGGGGCTGGCGGAAATCTCAGAGCGTCTTGGGGAGCGCCAGCTTCAGACGACGAGATGCCCGCGAGCAGAAGCCTTCGCGGGCTGGAGCCCTCTTCTCGAGACACGCGGGGTTATTCTGGGTTGTCCTCAGTGCGCGCGCGCGCACAGGTAGGGGTGGGAGGGAAGAGACTGATACGGGGAAAACACAGGCTCCCGTACTAAAAAAACAAAAACAAAAAACCACTGTATTTTTCCAAGGAATACAGTACATAAGATTCGATCCAGGATTAAGAGCAGACCCCGTGAGATCCACGGGAAATATTGTCGTGATTCAGTTGGATTCCACCTCCCGAATGCATAGGAAGGGTTGCTGTTTTTTCTGTCCGGTGCAACATGCCTTTTACTGCTCGGCTGTCTGACAGTCAGAAATTCAACAGGTGATGTTTCTTTTACTGCAGAAGCGGGGTGTAAAGCTGCATTCGGCGCTGGGACACGAAGAATAAAAAATACTACCGGGCATGTCGACCGTGTATTTATCTGAGTATTTTTCAGCATTGCCTGAGCTGCAAACAGGCAGCAGGAAACTGCCTATCTCTGTTTATTGTTGTGCCAGCGTCCTTGCTCACCCTTCACAGAGTTCTCCTCTGGAAGTCACAGACTTCTGATTTCCGGCTGGTTCAGGCTTGAACTGATTTCTTGCTATCTGTTCACCTTTTAATCCCTAATTAGCTGTATTTACAACAATAAATGCAACCAAAGCCATCAATCTTCATTATTTCCATTTGAAAGAAGCGGCTTCCTTTTGAATTTCAGGTAGCTTCACACCATTACTATATATAAAGGATCTCCTTGGCTCTGCCAGAACTATTCCAGTGGCCTGGAAATTCTCAGTAATTGGCACATCATTTAATTTTAAACATCATAACTGTGTCCCTGAAAACCTCCTCTGTAGTATCTTAGCCTTAAATTAAGCAAAGCACGATAATCCAGAAATATACATCCATACTTAATATCCAGAAAAATACATCCATTATTGAGCTGTTTCAAATAACTTTATTTATTGCTGTTTCAAAGTATCCGCCTGCACAAGTATATTAAAAATAATCGTTGGGATTGCTAAATTTGCAATCACTTCTGATGCTAGCAAAAGAAAGTAATACTATGCACATCTGTGTGGGAAGCAAGGCCCACTATCTTTAGTGGGATTTATTTTTTATATATATACACACACACACACAGTATATATATATATACACACACACACACACACACGTACATACATACATACATACATACAGGTTCAGAGGTGAAAGACCAAGCAGACATAGGAGGGGAACAAAAGCCCACAGTGAGTTTATCCTGGATTTGATTACATGGATGAGAAAAAAAAACCAGAACATCTGGAAAGTTAACAGTTGCATCAGCATAACACATGAAAGAGGCCACAGATATTGACACATGTGGACTGCGAATTAAGAAAAAAGGTACAGAGTTTGAAACAGTTGCATAAGTGCCGTAATATTACCCATGCTGTGGAAATACATTTGTTAAAATAAACCTATTTCAGAAAACAATATGAGATACGGTTCATTTGACATAATGGGTTTTGCTTGCATCATTCCATACTGATGTAATTCATGCTTGCAGCGTCTTCCACAGGCCTGTTTGAATCGTTTATCATAGTTCACTCTGAGCATATCTGATTTGTGTACTTGTCTAATCCACGTGACAAATTGCCCTTAAGTTTATAACCCCCTTGTTTCTGTACAGAAGAGTTTCCAGAAATTTTCATGTACAGGCCATAGTAAAAAAAATAACCTTGGACTATATTTGCCATTTTCTTCATAAGGATAGGAATAGGCAACATTTTAATCCCCAAGATTAGCATGGACCAGGGATGGTGTGCTGGGTTGGTAAATGACAGGATGTGAAGACCCTTACGGCTAACTCCCTCATCAACCTTTACAACCCTTCACACGCTTACATAGACAACAGTCAGTGACCACTATGTAAACTCCTGATTAAATTGTTTTAGTCTTCCCACAACCACACAAATCTCTTGCTATCACTCACTTCTTCATGGATAGTGTGCTAGGATTACATTACCACCAGCCCCATCTTTGTATATCAGAAATATTGAGTCAGGGTACAAGCATAGTGTCATGATGCTTTTCCTCTGTAGAGTTTCATTACCTAAAAGATTGAAGAATTAATTTAATCTAAAGTTTGGATGGTTCTTTAGGGATTCAGCAATTCAGATTCTCATCTCAGCAATATTCCCTCATCTGATGACCTCCAGATGTGAACTACAGCCCCCATAATGTATTGAGCTTCAGCTTACAGAAGTTGAAGTATGACACATCTGGAAGGTACTGGATTGGGGGTGTGGACTTATAAACTAAGAAATGTAGATGGCAAAAGCCTTCCTGGATTGCTTTATCAAGCAAGAATAGGAGGCAGTTGGAGACCGAATTTATTTTTGTTTTCACATTTCAGACAGAAGTGCTGCAAATAAATATTAGATGAGTGATTTGTGCAGGATTCTCATTTTAGAAAGATAAGGAAAAGATTTTGATATACAGTATTTGATTAGCCCTCAAAATCCACAAACCTTCAAATAAAAGTCACTCACGTACATAATAGAGAGCTGATACTACTGAAAATACTGTGTTTGTCTTTTGGGTAATACAAAAATCCCTCTGAGGTTATGAGATCTGAGATGAGTCATTCACATATCTGAAGTCCTCCATTGATGTTATAGGCAAATAGTGATAAACACGTATTTGTGAATCAGCTCAGCATTATACTAAAATTGTACTAAAAGCTACACATCTAAATAACAGTGATGAGTTTCATTTAGTCACTTTTTTAACTCTAAGATTGCCTTCTCTTTCAGGTTCCTCAAATTTATCCATAAGCTTCATCCTGATATGATAAAAGGAATATTGTGTTTGACAAGTATTCAGTATTCAGTAAACCTCATTTCAAGGCTATTAGTAACTGTTAAGATATAGGAAAGGCAGATTCTAGATTTCAGATATATCAATACATGTGACTAAAGAATCAATATTTTAAAATCTTTGGTACATAATTGTCTTTTAGGATGGGCTGATTTTTTTCCCACTTGTTTGATGCTACTTTTTGAAAGGGGGTGATACTATCTTGTAAGACTTATCCATTAATTATTTAGAATACAAGACCCCCTGATACATTAATTTGTATGATTCCTCCTCCTTGAATGAAATAAATTATATTGATGTTAGGGCTGTGCAGGAAATAAATACTTTACTTACTTTTAATAATCACATTTTAATCTTTGTATCACAGAGTTCTTAATTTTTTTTTTGTATGACTGTTTTTATTATGATGATGATGATGTTGTAAATATTAATACATTATATTGTTTTCATACAGTGATATTTGTACAGTATTGAGTGAAGATTATTAACACTCAAATGTTTAAATAACTTAGACTATTGAGGATAAAAAAATAAAGAGGTATTATATCAATGTTAATTGCAATTTAGGATGTAAATGTTAATTAGCATAAGACTATTTGGCTTTTTCATCCAGAATTGAATACAACATTTAAAAACCGGTGCAGACTGTGTCAAAGTATTTGTTGTACAGTAAAGGTTTTGGTCTTCAGCTGATTACTTAGTGTTAAGGTCTCCACTGTATTGTAATTTAATATTTTTTGTTGATAAAGCATGTTGATAAAGTAAAAAAGTAGATAAACAAAGCAAATTTAACAACAATTAAAATCACAAAAAATAAAGAGAAAAGAGAAAGACTCTTAGGTTTATAATTTTTCCCTTTTTGTTCACCTGCTAATTTACAATGTTTATAAACATTTGGGCCCCCTTAGACACCAGGCTGTAAATGATTATATTTGCCATGTTGCATGATGTATTGTATGGATGGGATCCATTCTTGCTTAAATTTGGTTAAACTTCTATTGTGAATATACACTATACTGTTTTGAAAAGCATCAGTGGAGCTGGGCTTATGTGTTTTAATAGCGTTTATGAAAATACTTTGTTCAAATTATAATGGAGCCAGGGTTTTATTTTTATGTCTGATGTGAGAAAAGTATCATCAGAAAGAGAGCCTATATTTTTAAAGATGCCCATAAACTAATGTGCCAATTTCTTAAAATTTTTACAGAACTTAAGAAAAACCCTATTGGTCCTAACTATCTGTCATTACAATTCAATATATTTCTCATGGACATGAACTCCAGTAGTTACTTCATGTTTTGCTGCTATATGTTGGAATGAGGGAGTAACAATCCAGAAATAACGGGCAACAACCTTTTTCTTATAGTAACGATCTTTGGAACAGACACACACATAAAGATAGTGGTTTTTCTTTTAAAAGATAAGAGTTTCTAAAGTCATATCAGTTGCACTGATCAGATATGATTGCATGTCATAAAATATGCTGAAGAAATCAACATGAATAGCCTCTTATTGACTTACTGGCTACGTCAGCAAAATGTTGTTAATTTCTTTCTGCTTTCCCCTTGTCAAGAAGCAGTCAGAGCTCAAGTTGGACGTGTATCTGTGGAAAAGGGAAATCTTTTCTCCTACAGGCTTCCCACAGGTTGAGAAATAATTTGGTCCTTCTAGTTAGGGGTCCCCCTACTTAATAGGTGCCAGTTGCTGTATGCCTGATCTCTCATTATAGCTACAGTACCCCTCATGATAACTTCTTGGTTGACAGTGAATCCAGACAGGAGCTACACATGGTAACATAAGTCCTCCTACCAAGCTGTGCTTCTGCCCCAAATGAAGCACCAGGCAGCCTAAGATTGCATGGTATGTTATACAAGTCTTTAATTGCTTCCAGGTTGGTGTCTGAGGGTCAAATGGAGGACTTTGCATGGTTGCCATCGCCATTGTGCAATTGCATCCACATCCGTTTATGCCCTCGGTTGCAGCTTGTACAGCATCTATCCTGGCCAGCTGCTTGCAACCTTGATTGCCTTGTAGACTACTCTTCTGCTCTTTTAGAAATAACATCCAGAATACTGACTGACTCCAGTCTAGAGTCTCAGATCCCTAACCATCTGGTTCTCTTGACTGTTCCCCCATCTTTTTTCCCATCCCAGAACTCTAGGCCCACTAGCTGCTATGAGAGTAGCAACGGGGTGTCGATTTTCCAAGACTGTTTTACAACTTGTTCTCATTGCACTGGTACCTCCTGTGTTTTTGTATGATGAAGGGCTTACCGAGGGGGGTGGGGAATCATATTTTAAAAAATCAAAGAAAGCAAAATTGTAGTTAAAATTAAGAAACCAAAACGCTAACCAATCTAATCTGCAACCCAGTGGAGGACTTTTTCAAAAAAGGTTCCAAGATGCAGGGTCAGTGTAGCTCATAACCAAGATCCACAGCCCTGTGGGTGGCAAAAGGGAGCTGAAGGTGAGATATTTAAAGGAATTTGCTCTTACAAATTAACATTTCTCAGGCAGAGCAGCAAGTGCACTTTCCCCCATGATCAAGGAGCCAAGGTCAGCCAACCTATTATGGCACCTGGAGGCCAATGTTCGAAAAGCATCTTCCCCTTTCCAGTAGCAAAATCCAATTATCATATAAAATAATGACCAGTTTACTTCCCTTTCAGACTACTAAAACCGGCTGCCTGTGGAAGCTCACTCAGTCTGTCAAGCAGCAAGAGACTGCTTAGACGGGTCACCTTCCTTGTAGATGATACAAGCAGCCTCTTTCCCTCAGGAATATTATTTCGAGTTTCTTCAAATTCCACATGGGTGAATCAAAAATACATGCACAACTATGTGTTAAGCAAACTTAAGAGACCATATTTGGGGAGTGTAGCTGTGCTTAGCACAACAGCAAGAATTTGCTAAGCTTTAACTAGGGAAAATATGGGTCCCAAGACCACTGAAAATGATAAGAAAGCAAAAGACATCTCAGCCCACGACTTGTATTAAAAGCCATCCCAGTGCTGCCTAAATATATTATTTCCACATCGCATTTTAGCATTCTAAATACTGTAGGAGACAGACTGCGTGGGTAAAGATCTTGGCCAACTTCCGAAGTTTTAAAAGGCTAGGCACCACACTGCAGCCCGACAGGGAGAATAAACATTTTAAGATAGTAAAGAAGCTATGCCAAGAATGTTCCTCCAGGCCATTTCCTTGACTTGTGTATGTTGCATATTCAAGGCTCTGAACAGTATGGGATGGCCATGTGTCGTGCTACGCTACACATTACAGTCCTATATTTGAGACGTCCAGAACTAGAAGTAAGGGAAGCAGGGGCCTTAAAGGCATTTTGTATGTTTTTCTCCAAACTAATCGCCAAGGAGGTGGTGAGTGAGGGACAAGAATGCAACAATAAACAACGTCCCCTCACCACCACAATAGGTCGTGCTATTCCCAAAGCTGCTATTAGCTCCAGGGAAGGAGGGGGAAGCTTCTGTTGGTGCTAACAGATATTCCCCTTCAAGGAGTCTCAGGGAGGATTTTCGCAGGGGAGACAAACTATAGGACATCTTAATTTGATCCTCCCTCTGCAAGCTAATAAAAGAGGACCATGATCTGTTCAGAGAAGAAAAACAGCAGATGAGCCATCCGATAACCACTTCTAGTAAAAGAGGACTAGATAGCCTTTTTTGCCTGCAAAAAAAAGGGGAAAAAAGGAATTTTCCAGAAGGCTGGGATAGTACTTCAAAATACAAGCAGATTATAAACCTAAGGAAAACGGGGAATCATCTTTAGATTTCTCACTCCTGTTGTTTTAACTCCTGGCACAGTCTTCTCCTCCTTTTCTATTAGATTATTTTTATGTTCCAGAAACAGCTGCCCTTGCAAGTTGCTGCTTGCTAGAGACCAATATTTCTCAGGCGTGTTCAGCCATACCAATCACCAGAAAGATTGCTGAGGGTAAGTCACCTCCTGCTTTCCTCTTGTTGCAGAGATAAATTCACAGTTGAGGCACCTCTTTGTGCTTCAAGTGATCATTCTGTCACTGAAGCTTTAGCTCAGTGTTTCTCAAACTTGGCCACTTTAAGATGTGTGGACTTCAGCTCCCAGAATTCCCCAGCCAGCATGCTGGCTGGGGAATACTGGGAGCTGAAGTCCACACATCTTAAAGTGGCCAAGTTTGAGAAACACTGCTTTAGCTATACTGTACAGGGTTGCCTTTGCTCCTGAAAGTAAGCTGACAATCAAGTTTCACAACTAAAACTTGGTCAGATTCTAATGCTTAAAAAATAACATAACCTAACGTGTACTTCATGGTTTGGATCACTGTTGCATTTCTGACTGATATTAAAAAAAATAAGCACATTGCCAAAATCAACTTCCGTCTGTTCACCCTATTGCCCCAAGTAGGCAGCCAACAATAGTCATGGTAGATTCAGATGTAATCTGCTCCCAAATTTCCTGCAATCTACAGTTTGCTTTGTTGACAGGAGGGAATACAAGAAGACAATTTTTCCCAGCCTTCTGTGGTAAAGAGCCATCAGATATCCTAATCCCCTCATGTTTCCATAACCATGAACAATAATCGACAAACAGACCCAAAGTTTCTTTTGTCTTCCAATTTTCTCATCCGTTATGCCAGATAATAATAATCTGTGTGTGATGAGATTCAACAATTCTCTGCAAAACAGACTGATGCTCAATCTCTTCTATTCCCATAATCTCAGGATGCCTTGCGTAGAGTTGTTTACTACTTTATTTTAAACCCATGTGTTTCTTTTGTTTCTTAATTGGAAGAAACAGAAAAATTAAATATCCATAAAATAATGACCATCATCAGTCATTAAACCAGAAGTCTAGTAAAAATAAGAAAAAAAATTGAATAACCAAAAACTACTTCCTTTGAGGCTATCTATGCTAATTTCTGCAGCAGTAGAAATAACGTTGGATATAACATCCCTGTCCACCAAATTGTTTCTTTAATGGTGCAGAATAGAAGAAAGCTCACCTGGTGTCCTGCTTTAATCTCTATTGCCCTGCGATTATGTACATAAAAGGGTTAAAAGTGGAGTAACAAAAGGCCATGCTAATTATCCACAGTATTGTTTTCAGTGGCCCTGAAAAGTTCTGTGCCTTTTGATAGTAGATAGCTATATAGATAATGTAAATTCTTGCCTGTTCCTCATATCTCTCCCTGCTTTTGTCTGCTTTTTATCTCATTATGCTAGCTAATTGTTTTTGATGTTTGCTGATGTTTAATAAATAAATCAAACTTTTGTCTTTTTTGGTCTTTTTTTTTTTTTTGCTAGCTGAACTGAGTGATGTATGTGTGTGCTCTGATTTGGATATAAGGATTGTCTGGGAGTATACTGAGTACAAACTAACCTGGAAACTAACCACAGTAATTTTCCAACAAATAAGAGTGCAGACTTTCCTCCTGTTCATCCTAACAATCACTGTTGAACAAACACATTGCCTTTGCATTTAAAACAAAAAACAGGACAACAATAAAAAAATCTTCTGGAAGCCCCTGTGAAGCATTGGGTCTGTAACTGAGAAGACCCTCCTACAGTAATTAGTCCTAATCTTTCTTTTATCAAGGTCGCCTATAATCAGAAGGTTCTGGGTGTATCTGACCTCTTTCCAGATGCCCCACAGAGTATTGTATGAGGTTTTAAACAGAACTAGGCAACTTATGCCCAGTAAGCCATACATGTCCCTGAGCTTCATCCACTTGTTGTCTGCTACTAGTTAACCCATCAGAGTTTATTTTTTTAGGTATCTGGTTCATGTTATTTGTCTAGATTTCAGTCGATAGCAACTCCAGGATTAGCCGAAGCTTGGTCAGACACAGCAGAAAGTTTGTTTTGAAGATACTAATTTTATTCTATCTATTTATGCCTTCATTATTGCTACATTGCTAAATACTAGGATAAAGTGAAAGCACATTTTTGCATGAATAAAAGCCAAACTCATCCACCTATATAATCAACAGAAGAAAAATTACTGTTTCCCTTCTTTTCTATTGCTCAGGTATCAAGACCAATGAAAAGAATATGTCATTTTTTTTTCACTAATAGCAAAAAACCCTCCTCCACTTCAACCATAATATTGGATGGATGGATGGATGGATGGATGGATGGATGGATGGATGGATGGATGGAAATTCAGTAATGTAAATATCTATTGGGAAGCTTGAGAGATTCAATGGCTTAATTTTGGCTTTTGTTCGAAGCAGCTACAGGGCATTGGCATTCCCATTCTGCGAAGCAGTACTTAATTTCACAGTTTACAGCAGCACTGTCTCATTTATGAAATATGCACAGCAGTTATGCATATGGCTTTATTATTTTCTGTACTGAGATTGCAATGAGTTACATCATCAAGCTCACATTGCTAAAGCAAATAAGGCTTTTATTTCTTATATGTTATGTTCAATGACTGCAAGTGCAAGCTATAGCTAATAACTATAGGCCAATTGATAGTTTGATCAGTTGGAGGCATTAAATGTCCCAGAAACTATAGATAGATAAAAACTCATTGTATGACCTCACTTTGTAATCAAAGCCCCTTCTTAAAATTATCTTCAATCTCAAGGGTGGGGGTTGTGTAGTGTTTATAATACATCTGCTGGTAAAATCAGTATGTATCTTTATGGCAGAACCTCAGATGTATTAATAACTTCATTTGCGGGCAGAGAGAACCTGTTTCAGCCATATTAATTTTGTGTACAGTTAGTTCTACATTTTCATACTGTTCCATTTTTCATTGTTCCACCTCTGATTGTACCAAGCCCTAAACGTAGCTTCCAGGATGCCTCTTCTATAAGGTTCAAGCGCGCTGGAAAATTATAGGAGAAAGCCAGGAAGGGAGTTCAGAGACCTATCCCATCAGCACTGTTGCCACTCTAGGCTAGATAAAATAGCCCACAGTTTGGAGAGAAGATATCTTCAGATCAGACATGCTTCTGAAGACAACACCAGGAATAGGATGGGCTGTGTATTCAGTTTAGAATAAGCCAGTCTCTTTTCTGCGGAGTGGGGAGATTGGGTTACTCCCTTTGCCCAGCCAATACAAAATTAAGAAAGGAGAGAGGCTACTCCTTATTACATGTAATTATTTGGACCCATTTGATTTCAATCCCTGGATTGCCCATTTAATCATTCCTTCTACTCCTTTCTTCCTTTTTTCCTAGCAACAGTTCATTGGTCAACCTATAGATAATGCTTGCCAAAGAAAGAAGACAAAAAAGAGCAGATTTGTATAGAATTTTCATAATGAAGTTATTTGGATAGATATACATTCAGAAACAGTTACTGTAATTTCCACAGAAATAAAAGTGGAGATAAAGTGGGACTATCTACTTAGTCTGTTTTCTGGTAACAAAACATTAATGGCAAATGCCCTTGTAGAATTGTTCTTTTGTACTGTCAGTTTTACAGAGACATTCACCACCAGTTGATTACCCCCTTTTATTTAAATTTCCAGGGCACTCTGATAGTTTTTATTTGCATTATCTGTTAAACAACCAAGATAAATTCAACCAAGCTCAGAGAACCTCAAGGACTCCATAAATTCATTCCTCTAAAAGTAGCAAAATTCTGCTACGTTATGTGTAAGCTTCACCCACAAATGGTTGCCAACAGTTATTGATGTTAGGGATAATTTTGCTTTGTTTTATAAAATGTATGTGTATTGGTCAATGATTGAAATAAAGTTTCTGTCTGTCTGCCTGTCATCAATGGAGAGTTTCAAGGATTCTAGTTTCCCTTTATAGGATTATTTATGTTTAAGTAGGACTCGGGCAGTCTGGTTTAAAGTCCTCCAACAGAAGATGTCTTCAGACAGATAGCTGGACAGAATTCCCTGTGATAAATTTGTTTCCAGAGTTCTCTATAGTTGTAAATAAGGAGATATCCCAGAGACATTTAAAATCTCTCCAAAGAGAACAATACCTTCCAGCCCTATCAGTGAACTTCAGAGAAGAGGGGATTGCATAACAGTATTTTGAATGCCTGCGGAGGTCTATTTTTATGAAAGGAAAAGTAGCATGAAGTGTAAACTTGTTGTCTTAATGCAATATGAAACTTTGAGAGTTGTGATTATAAATTCTAACTCTAACGCTCTCTATGGCCTTGGGTAAGTCATTAATCTACTCTGGTTCTGTTTTCTCATCCATGAACAAGATAACTTAATGCCTGCCTTACTTACAGGTGTAGTGTGGATTCATTAATGTGCTGATTCTTCCCCTTCCAAACACTGCTGTCTCATTCATATTACACACTCACATGGGAATCACAGTGTGACCCTACAGTCATATGGGAACCACAATGAGGAGGCAAGGAAGACAGCAACATCCAAGTACCACCCAAGGATAAGACAGGTTCTGAAGAGCCAGCTCAATGGGAAGAACAAGGACCATGCCATTAATACATATGCCCTCCCACTCATCAGATACCCTGCCAGTGTAGTGAGCTCACCAAAGAAGGACATGGAGGCTGCCAATGTGAAGACCCAGAAGCTCCTTACAATGAATGGAGGTTTCCACCCCAAGTCCAATACCCAGAGACTATACGGCAACCAGAAAGAGGGAGGGCAGGGTCTGGTGAATGTCAAAGCCACTGTCCTGGATGAAACCCAGAGCATCCAGGAGTACATCAGTAAAATGGCACCCAAAGATGAGCTGTTGAGAGAATGCCTGAGGCAGCAGCAACAGACATGGAAGGAAGTTCAAGCAGAGGAAGTGCCATGGCAAGACAAGACCCTGCATGGGATGTACCTTTGACAGATAGCTGAGGTGGCTGATGTTGGGAAATCCTACCAGTGGCTGGAAAGGGCTGGACTAAGAGACAGCACTGAGGCACTGATCATAGCAGCACAAGAACAGGCATAAGCACCAGATCCATAGAAGCAGGGGTCTGTGACATGATCCAAGGTGCAGACTGTGCAGAGAGTCCTCAGAGACACATAGTGGCAGGGGGTAATATGTAGGCAGGAACAGCATACACTGAACAGCACAGCCAAGTAGCTGGCATTGTGTACAGGAACATCTGCACAGTGTATGGGCTAGACCCTTCCAAGTCCAGATGGGAGATTCCACAGAAGGTCATGGAGAATAACAGGGCTAAGATCCTGTGGGACTTCCAGATCCAGACGGACAGGCAGGTACTGACTTATCAACCAGACATTGTGGTAGTGGCCAGGACCAGAAGGCAGTGGTGGTGATAGATGTAGCGGTGCCAAGTGACAGCAACATCAGGAAGAAGGAGTATGAGAAGCTGGAGAAGTACCAGGGTTTGAAGAAGGAACTAGAGGATGTGGAAAGTAAAGGCCAAAGTGGAAGAACATCAGAGCTCTCTGTGCAGAAGAGTGCAGTGCTAGGAACAGCTAAGATACTGTGCAGAATTCTCAAATTCCCAGGCCTCTGGTAAAGGACCTAAGATTGAGGAAGACACATACCACCCATGGGGGTGAGAGAGGATTTTTTTTTTTAATTCATTCCCCAGGATGAGCCAGTTTAGAAGGTGTTTTTCTCTCTTTAGTATGTTTATTGTTATAAATGTATCTGTAAGAAATTAGGGCAACAGCACCAATTAGATTAATCAGATTTTAAAATGTTTTTACAGCACAAACCTATGCTGCTTAACTCAATGTCAAACCACATGGTACATTACATACCTTGCATGAACTTTATCTGTTTGACATTGCTTTTACTGAAAGCAAAGGGAGTGATCTGGAGCATAACATACATGAGGAAAAACTTTTTTTCTAGCTAGAAAAGGATACATTAAGCCCCTCCCTGCACATGCTGGTTCTGATTTAAATTCTTAAGAATAAGGCTGCTGTATTCACGAGAGCTGTCTCCTTAGCGAATGAACTAGGAGTGCAGTTTTAATCTACTAAATCCACTGGAAAGTGTTACTGGTTCATCAGCGAGCACCTGATATCATTTTAAATGTAGATGCCCACTAACCTTTATTTGACAAATGCTATGATATATGAAAAAAAAAAGAAAAACATACAGTTCCTCTGGTAAGTGGTTGCCACTGTGACACATTTTAAGCATTATTTTTCCTTTAGAGCTCTTTTCCGCACTTGCAGAAGATGTGTGCAGATTTCATGTATTGATTATTAATGCTTATACTATTAATCAACTAAGCAGGAGATGAGAGACTGGGGTCCTGAAGAACTGAGGGGATGGAACGGCTACATGCACGAGGACAAATAGAGAAGTTGTAGTATTTGATGATGACACAAACGAATATTTGCCAGATCTGCTGGTCATAAAATGTGCCATCTTCCGAGAGCAGTTTTTCCAATATGTGGAAGGTTGCTGGAAAAGGAAAGAATATTGCCTGCTTATGAAAATAATATTAGAAGATGAGATCTGGGATCATAGTCTATATTACTTACTGTAGATGATGGATTGCTGGCACAAGACTCGTTGCACTTAAAGACTGGGAATGATGTGTTTGGCTGAAGTATGTTGAACTTAAGATTTTACTCTTGACCACAGCTGCAAGACTGTTGTACATGCAAAGATGGAAAGACTCACAAATACCTACAGTGGAAGAATGGATTGTCAAACTAATGGGCTCAAATGGCGAAGGTAACAGCTTTAATAAGAGATAATACTATTTCTAAATTTGTCTCCTCATGGCAACCCTTCCTAGATTACGTGCTTGGGTTGGGAAAAAATGAAGCTTTGATTGTGGGATTTAATGATTAGATGGTTTGTGTTGATAGAAATAATGTGAACTTGGATTAATTAGTGGTAAGAGATTCATCTTTTTTTAATTTGTACTCATATCTGTATTGGAGATAGTTGGAAGTCACTTTCCGTTTCATCTATCTGTTCTCACTATTTTAGTTTTTGTCTTTTCCTTTCTTTTCTATACTTTCTGATTTGTATTGTAACTGTACTTTTTATGTATTTTAATAAAAGCTTTAATAAAAAGAAAAGAAAGAAAATTTTACTCTGAAGCCTATGGAGGTCAAGAGATGAAAAGCCAGAACTAAGAACTTTAGATAAGAACTTATGCACTGCATGAATAAATAAGGCACTATTAACGATAGTGGGATCTGTTAAACAACTCACTGATGAAGTTCTTGGCCTTCATTGTCTCTATTAGAATGCTCAGAATACGGGAAATAGACAAGTTGGAGCCTGACCTCTTAATACAAGACAGCAAATTTTATATAATAGACACAGCTAAAATTTGGGATGATTCTCATTACTGGTATGCAGCAACTGAAGGACATAGTTTGGCCAAGAAGCAACAGAAAGAAAAGATGAACTGCATTTATGTTCAATACCCATGTCTACCCAGAAGTCCAAGAGAATAAATTTAGTGGTAAGAGCAATTGTATTACAAAAAAATGGAAAGAAGTAATAGAAGGATTATTGTTATTATCTGCTGAACCAAGGAGAAATGTGGAGGACACTTTCTAAAAGCAAACTGAAGATCTTTCAAACTAGCATGCAGTAGTAGTGATGGGAAATGTAATTACTCCAATACCTGTTGAGAGACAAACTCTGCCAAGCATAGTCTTTCTAGAAAATTACTGGCTTGTTTAGCTGATAATGTTCTTCTTCAAATGGCAGAAGAAGGCACAAGAGAATTATCCATCCTTGATTTGATCTTAACCAGTAGGGATGATCCTGTAGAGCAAGTAGCAGGAAGTTTCAAGGACAGTGGCCATGTAATAGTAGGATGTGAAGGCAAAATTACTCAGCTGTTGTACTTGTCTTTTCAGAGAAGGAATGCATTCTACCAAGTAATTGTGAACTGCTAGTTGAAGGAGCAGGATTCTAGCTCAAGCTTTTTTGCATCTTGGAAGTCCAAGCTGATTAATTCCACAAGTTAATTGGCATGGCACCTGCTTTAGAGAAAAACTGTGGTGACAATTTTGCAACATTTTCTCTGCAGCTGCAGGGCAAAGTAAATTCCCAGTGGCAGAAGTTCACATTCCATCCTGCCTCCCACTTCCAGAATTCCTCCTTCTTTCAGAAGACAAGACCATGTGTTGCCTCAGCTTCTTTCACTCATCCCTCCATGCTTTGATGCTCATCTGACAGCAGTTGGCTTTTTGTCTTTTCTTCCCACACTGTGAAAAGGGAACAAAGAGGAAGATGCAGCTTCCTTCTGTTTTTGCACATCCCCAGTTGGCTGAAAAGAGACAGTCTAGGGAGGGGACAATGGGGACTGCTGTTGTATATTGTATAGTGCATTGTTGTACAATGGCAAAATATGAGTATAATGAAGGGGATGAACTAGTGTCCATGTGCAATGAGCCATAGTTAGATAATAGTTACTGATTTAGAATAAGTACAGATCTTCAGGGCCAGATGAATTGTATCCTAGAGTACTAGAGGAGTTTGTTGATGGTCTGGCTAAATCTCTATTTGTTGTCTTTAAGAACTCTGCACAATGGGTAAAATACTGAATGAGTGGAGAACAGATATTGTCCCTGACATCATTAAAAAGGGGAAAAGAGAATCCAGGCAGCTATAGAGCATAGAGTCCGACATTAATACCTGAAAAGATTCCACAGTTCATAAAGGGATTGATCAGTAAGCAATTTGGAAATGATGCTGTGATTATTAGAAGTCAGCATGGGTTGTCATATTTCATTTTTATCAAGGAAATCCTTAGAATATTGTGGAAATGCCCTGGACATAATGCATCTTAACCGCAGCAAAGCATTTGACAAAGTGTCCATGACATTTTGATTAGTAAGCTATTTAAATTTTGGTTTGATGACATCACAGTTAAGTGAATTCACAGCTGGTCTGAAACTGGTACTCCAAGAATGCTCATCACCATTTCCTCATCAAAGTGGAGTGAGGTATCAAGCGGGCTACCACAGAGTTCAGTCTTAGACCCAATACTCCTCTTTAAAACAGAATCATAGAGTTGGAAGAGGCCATTTAGGTGATTGAGTCTGAACACCTACTCAGTGCAGGCATCTAAACTAAATTATTCCCCACAGCAAGTTGTCCAACTGCTTCTTAAACACACTTTTTCATTAATGACCTGGATAAAGCAATGGCAGGAATGTTTATCAAGTTTCTAGGGGGCACAAAACGTGACAGGATAAGTAATATTCTAGGAGTGAAACAAAATGGCACTGAAAAGTCAAAAAGACTGTTAGCTCCATCAACAGAACCACAGTTTCCAAAGCACAGGTAGTAAGAGTTTCCATCTATACTGCTTTGGTCAGACCCTACCTTCATTTACTGTGTCCAGTGCTGGGCACCTTGCTTTCAGTTTAGCTGGAACAGGTACAAATGAGAAAAGCAAAAGGTTATCAGGGGACTGGAAATTAATCTTATTAGGAAAAACTGAGATATTTTTAGCTTTGAGAAAATATGACTAAGGAGGGATCTAATAGTACTTTCCAAGTACCTGAAAAAATGTCAGGCCAAAGGTCAAGACCTGTCATCCTGGACTGCAGAACACAAAATCATGATCTTAAGGCAGATTTCAGTTAAATATTAGGAAAAGAGCAGGTTAGTGGTAGGATCAACTAGGAAGGACAACGGTAAATTCCTTTCCTTTCCTTTTCAAGCAGAAACCAGACAGCCATTTCTTAGGGACATTTTAATTGGAATTCCAGCACTGAACACCTAATCGGACTTCATAAACTAAATGATCCTTTCTAATCCAATTAGATGCTGTAATCTAATTGTGTAGCAGCCCTAATTTATTTCTATCAAACATGCAATAGTCTGGAGTGATCATATGAAAATGGGCTATTGGGTTTCATGTTTCTGTCATCTGAATCTGCCATCAAGGAAAAAAAGGAGGATCATTCCTCCTTGTGATTGCTGTTCAATGTAATATTGACAAAGTTACATGCCGACAAACCTCATAGACCAATACTTGGTCTGTATTTGTGAACTTCTGAGTAAGTAGGGCCTCTATATCATGGATAGAATTAATATGCACCCAATTTATAAATACATTGGTTCTTTCAGCACTACCACAAAATTATATAAACGTCAGGAGTAGTAATTATGATCTCATTCCTTTGATATTGTATATGCAATCTGAATATGCAAATTTATATGCAATTTGACAAATGTGGCAGGAACAGAACACTTCTAGTTTGGTGTTTTGTTTTGTTTTGTTTAGCTATTGAAAGAATACCCCCAGATAACTTTTCATGGCCCCACCAGAATTGCCATCCCATTCCATCCCAAATTTCAGAAAGGTTTTCACTTCGAAGTTCTGTATTCTACTTAGTATTTTATTGGCATAAGCTGTCTTAAGCATTGCTTCATAACAACGGAGATGACAAATTTAGCAAATAAATACTATGATTTCATGCACAGGAAATGCAAAGTATAGTTTTTAGGAGAGATGTTCAACTTTCCATCAATGTTAAAATGTAACAAAATTAATTTTGAGTTGGCTTGGACACTAATACAATTTTCAATCATAATGTTCCTGGCAGGTCTCCAGTATCAGCTTTGCCTCAGCTTCTTCCTAGAGTTACTGTCCTCACTTCCACAATATTCTGCTTGATTCTTCTCCTAATTTAAGATATGTGGCTTAAAAACATGGGGATTTATTTGTTTTGTGCAGTCTGCTTCATGCTCTTACCATATTCATTGGGTTGACCTCTGTCAGAAGAAAAATGTTGAATTTTATGATCTAACCCAGCAAAATTCCTTGAATGATCTTATACTGTGGTGGCAATTTAAGGCTCTTTCTGATAAGGCACTGGCATTTTAATGTTGACTTTTGCCACTGGCATAGAACCTGTCTTACAAAAATCCCTGTGTCCTTGATTTGCAATCAGAGAATGCAGTATAGCTTTCACAATCAGTTAAAAACTACAACATTGCTTCATGAGCTAAGATAAGCTGATCTTTATAGCAATTTATAACATACAAAGTAGACAAACATTTTATGCGCATAAACCAAAGATAATGTGTTTTATTACATTTACAATAAACATAGGCCTTAAAGGGAGAAAACATATTTTATTTTTAGAAAATGAAGGATGACACACCTATAATACTGTTCCTAAGTCTATAAACATCCTCAGTATGCCTCTTGCCAAAAGCCTATTTGTGATATATAAAGGATGAACAGACTCTGCTTTTGTTTTTTTGTTTTAAGGCGAAAAGCTGCTGAATTTCTCAGCTATTGTCTGGTGAATTTATGTCTCACTCATATGTTGGACTGTAAACCCTTCAGGATCCAGATCTGGTAGGCATCTGTAGATGGGATTTTCTCACTTTGCCTTGAAGTTCATTGACTTGAAATTGCGCTGGAGAAGTTGCACCTGAAATGGCTCTCTTTTTTATAAATAGAACTTCTGTCACTTTTTAAAACATCCATTGAGAAAGGGATTTTGCATCAGAGCAACTAGCAGGGTGGTTTAATCCTTCCCAAGGATCTGGAACTCACGCAGGTAGTATACAAAATGTGGAGAGTTCAATGCCAAAATACTGTTTACTCACTGTGGAGCTGATATTCAGTCTGTTAAAAACTAGGGCAGGCCTAAGGCTTCATTTCTGAAATGAGCAGAATACTAGATAAAACAGATTCATACTGGTTTTTAAAGCAGAAATTTGTGTTTAAATAGCTAGATTTGCAAACACCGAATTTTAAGCGGAAATGTTGCATCACAATATAACAAAGTAATTAACAAGGATGCTCAAACAAAAAAACTGAAGTTTGTGCACATTTATTTGATTAACGGATTATCGGCGTACCATCACAATACTAAAACCTAAACTACTACATTTCAGTAAGCTACACAAATACTCCAGTCATCTTTTTTTTTTCTACTGAATATTTATTTTATATTATTAACAATTAAAACAGTACTTCCATTAGCTAAAAGTTTTCAGTGTACACATGAAATATTAAGAGAAAATATTCCATTTTTCAATAAACTTGTAGCAGAATCTCGCTAATCTATAATAACAATTCAGCTATTGACGATACATGACCTCACTCATTATGCCTTTCAGCTTAATCAATATACACATTCCGCTACAATCCATCATCATTCTGAATTAGTCCTTTGCATTATGAATTAATGAACATCTGTTATGTTCTGTATAAATCTGGGTATAAAATGATGCCATGAGGGTAAAGCTGACCCAGCAGAAGAAACCACAAGCTTGGAAATGGAATTGAAACGAATGGTTTTAGGAAATACAATGCTCAGTGCAGAGCAAAAATAAATAATAATGTAATTTGAAATGACTGAATAATAACATAAAGAAAAGCCTGTCAAGGCATAAGAGGGAGATGATACATGTGTAGGAGAATAGGGGGTAAAATAATAAAGTACTGAACATACACACACACACACAAAATCTGCTGCACTCTTGAACAATTGTGCTAAGGACACCTATCCTATGAAGGTGATGGAGACAGAATTGGTTGCACCAATAGATTACCTTTGTCAGGACCTTGATGAAGGAAATGTGCCCATCCTGCTCCTTTTAGTACCATCAACCATGGTATCCTTCTGTATTATCATGGAGATTAGGGGAACTTGGTTGTAGTGGTTCTGCTCCCTCCCTGGCAGATAGTTCTGGGGAGGGTGGAGATTGACCCAGAGATTACTCTTTGTGTGTTGTTGCAAGCATCAGTTCTCCCCCGCCCCCCAGTTTAACAATTACATGAAACCACTTAGGAAGTTCATCTAAAAGTCTGTAGTTCAGTATCATTAATATACTGATAATATCCAGTTTTACATCTCTACCCCAGGCCAGACTAACGATGCCACTGAAGTCCTGTCCTGGCACCTGGAGGCTGTAAAGGTCTAGATAGGACAGAACAGGCTTAAACTGAATTCTAGTAAGATAAAGTTAGTTTGCCCATTGAGGTTCTCTGTCTGTTCCAGTCGTGGCGCTACCCTGAAGGAACAGGTCCTTGACTTGCTGTTTCTTCTGGATTCGTGGCTTTGGCTAGAACAGAGTTGGAGGCTGTAGTCACAGGGTCCTTTTTCCACTTTCATCTGGTGTGCCAGTTGCAGCCCTACCTAGGGCAGGAGGATCTTATTACAGTGACTCGTACCCTTGTCATCATCTTAGACTACTGCAATATGCTTTACCTGGGGTTGCCTTTGAAGATCATTCAGAATCTGCAGCTGGTTCAAAATGCAGCAGCTCAGGTGCTGACTGGAATTCACTGGTGGAAGCATATTACATTAGTGCTGTGAGCCCTGCGTTTGATGCCAACAAGCTTCCAGGTGCAATTTAAAGTGCTGGTACTAGTATATAAAGCCCTACATGGTGCTTTTTCCCACTGGAATTGGCCTGGTCAGTTAGATTGAACCAGAAGAAGCTATTAGTGATGCCCCAATTTAGAGAGGTGAGAGTGGGCAAAGATCAGCGGTGCTGCTTTTCAGTGACTGTGTTGGTCCTTTGGAACGGCCTCCCAGCTGACATCTGATTGGGTTCTACACTGATTGCCTTCCAGAAGCTGCTCAGAGCACAGCTCTTTTGGAGGGCATTTGGGCCTTGATTCCACCTTGATTGGATTATGGTTTGGTTCAGTAAATTAAAGTTTATTCTAAGTTTATGCACCTTTTATCAGTATACTTTTATTTATTGTATATTGTTTCTTGGATATCTTTCTGGTAAACCGCTAAGCCCTTCAGGGTTTGGTGGTCTATAAATAAATTGTAACCAATAACATACACACCCATATACAAACCCCACTGCACTATTGAACAGACATGCTAAGGACACCTATACTGTGCAGATTGCATTATACTTTTCACTCTGCTGAAAAAAAATGAAACTTTCTGTGATTTGATAAAAGACCGAAGGACCACAAAGAAAAAAAAAAGGAAATCCAACAATTGTTGGATTTTCTTTTTTTCTTGGTTACTTCGTAAAAATTCAGTGAATGCGGTAGGTCAGTTGTACACTAAATGCCTGCGTTAAAAACACTCTAGCTTTCAAAGCCATTCAGAAGGATGTGTGAGGTGCTTTCTCAGTCACCAGTCCCCACAAATGAAAGGTCGGGAATGTGTCCAACTCTCCCATTCTGACTTCTATTGATCAGACTGGAGTCAGTAAAGCGGAGAGACAGGTGAGCATAGAATTTCCACTATTTCTATTTAAAGAAATTTTAAAACAGGTAAACATGAATTTGGTGTAGTAGTTAAGGCCCCAGGCTAGAAAATGGGAGACTCTGAGTTCTAGTCCTGCCTTAGGCACAAAGCCAGCTGGGTGACCTTGGGCCAGTTGCTCTCTCTCAGCCCTAGGAAGAAGGCAAGGGCAAACCCCTTCTGAAAACTGCAGAGATGCACCCAGTCAGTTGCCAGGAGTTAACACTAGCTTAAAGGCACAAAAAAACCCCAAACCCATGACTATTATCCCTGTAAGTTTTCTGATGTTTTTCAATAATCCTATAAACACATTTCACCTCAGTATTGTGTAGAAATGCATAAGTGGGAACCCAAATGAGGTGTTTTTTTTCTATTCTCTTTATCAAATAAGATCCTTTCCTTCCTTTGTAGAAACTAACAAGGCCTATCTTACTTATACACATCTCTGGTCTCATACATGTAGCTTCTATGTCTCAGGAAAATACATAGTAACACACAGCTGGCCTTTCATGTGGATAAAGATTACACAAAAGCAAATATTTCCTTCCCTGTTCTCCAGCTTGGCTTATCACGTGGCTTTGATGTTTGCTGAATCCAACGATTCTTTGGACCAGGCAAGGCAGGGTAGGGTTAGTTCAAATAAAATTAAAATAAAGGAGCACAGCCCTTTCAAGACTGAGGTCCATATTTGACCTCAGTGTTATAAGTCAGAGACCATACTCTGAAAATTAGGCAGAATCAGGACAAAATTTAATTTAGATGTAATCTAATTTCAGTTGAAAAATGCATGAAATGTGCTTAAATGCAAATGAAAATTATTAAATTACATGTGTCTAATAATTTTCTCTTTCCCAGTAAAAATCATAATTCCATGTCAATTTTTAGATGGACTCTGGAGAGACTGCATCCAAGGCTGGAATACTATGACAGTATATGACAGTAGAGCTGTCAATAAGGGATGTAGTGTTATAGAATTTCTTTTTTAAATTAAACTAGTATACTGATTTTTTTCCCCTTCTTATACACTGCCTTGAAATCATTGAGAAAAAGTTATATGTGTTTTAAATACACCAAATATATTGTATGTTATCACAGATGCCCCCTCCTGCTTGATCTGTTCCTAAGGCAGAGGTACACAAGGTACGTCCCTCTGTCTGGGATGTCAACTTCCAGCTACCATGATGGATTGTGGGCATTGTAATCAAAAACATCTGGAAGGCTCCAGATTGCCAACGTCATCTCTAAGTCCCCAGTCTAGAATACCCTGATTAGAAAGTGAGAATACTAAATTGAGTGGGATTTGCATTTGGGTAAACATGGTTCGGATTGCACTCTAAGCCATCTGATTTTCTTTCTGTTTCATTTGCAGTAGATTTAGGCTGTTGACACCACCAAGTTTTGCAAAATGAAACAGTGGCCTTTGCAGTATCTTGACATTAGCCCTTGGGTTCAAATTGGCCACCACTCTCTACTGGCAATCTTCAACAGCCTTTTGCCTACCTTAGTATCAAAGCCATCAAACAAAATAGCAGGAAGTAGAATCTTCATCTCCACTTGCACTCAGCAGCCAAGTACAAGTCTGCAGAAAGCTGCAGGTGAGATCTTTTCTTTCCTTTTTGGCGGGTTGAGGCAGCTACATGACAATGCTGCTAACTCCCTGGGTGCAGTTTCCATTCCAAAGGATTCCCATCTTGCCATTAGTCTCTGATTAATTTGCCCCATTTGTTATTAATGCGCCAGCAAGCATCGTCTCACACAGAGAGAATTGGATTGTCATCATAATAAAAGCTGCCTTCTCCAAAAGCATATCATGCTTGGGAAATGTCCTGTCCGAAAGAAAAGCTCCAGTGAAACGGGCCCTTCTTACCACTGGCAAGGGAGGAAGAGCATCTGTCCATAGTCTGCCTCAGTGATTCTGATCATCCTTAGTCTTTCTAACTAGCAGGTGCGCTGTCAGAGGAGCGTAAGGATGTGAGATACTAAGCAATCCCAGAAGTGCTGCTTTATATACCTTACATGTCACCAACATACCAACTTTTCCCAGTAATGTGAGGTTTTCAGTCATCATAACTGCATGGCATCAGCACATCTGTTATCTGACTTGGTATCTTTAGAAATAAGCCTGCTGTACCCCCAAGCATTCAGCTGTTTTCTTTCTTGTTCTAGCTCTATTTCAGGTTTTTCCTCCTGACAGAGGAGGTTAATATACAGTGCTAAGACAGAATGTATTTTCTTTGCTTTGTGCCCATGATGTGTGAATCTACAGCAGTGTGCTTTATTTATAAGCCATGGTTTATAATTTAACATTGTGATTGATCCCAGCCATTGTGGCTTATTTAATAAGCCATGGTTTAAACAATCCATTATTCAGTGTGATGCATGAACCCAATCATATTCCAAGAGACACATGCGTATATGAGAGAGATGTACTCTCTCTCATAGGAGGCCTTGAATTCATACCCTTTCCCAAATTCTGTCTTTCCTATTCCAAATCTAGAGATCATTGTAGGAAAACAAAGTAGGGAATGCATACCAATATGGCTTCTGAATTTCTTTCCAGCCCCTTTACCAGCAGCGGTGATAAGAAGTGTCTATCCTTTCTTCTGTGTAATAAAGTAGCTTGGTGCATGTATCCGTCTGTGTGTTTTTGTGTGTATGTGTACATTGGGCACCACAGGGAGGGCTGCATATGCTCTGCTCTGGATCACGTGACCAGGAGGGAGGAGGCTTAGAATGGAGGAATCCTCAACATTCTGGGTCACTATCCAACTGTGTCTTCCATAGAGATTCATTGGGGAATTTTTTTCTGGATTTTTTTTCTCTGCAGCCCAACCAGCAGATCTGGCCCATTTTCAACCTTGATTTTTCTTTTATTTTCTTCATACACACACACACAACCCCAAATTTGGTTTTCAGTCAGTTATTATGCTGATTGATAGAGACTTGAGCCCCTTTATATCATTTCTTGTCAACATTTGGTTGGATTGGAAAGAATACAGAAAGCATGTGGAACGTAGCTTCTAAAATTCTTTCCAATCCTTTTACCAGCAGTAGCCATGGGAGGCACCTATATAATTAAATGATCTGTTGCATCTGTGTGTGTCTATGTGTTTGTGTGCACTGGGAAGTACAGGGTGGGCTGTCTATGGGTCACTCTGGGTCATGTGACCAGGAGAGAATGGGCTTAGAATGGATGAGATGACAATATTCTAAGCCACTGCTTGGAACTCTTCCCCATAGGAATACACTGAGAGGTTGTTTTTTCTCCGCAATCCCTGGCTGAATGTGGGTCATTTTCAAAGTGAATCATTATTTTGCTATCTTCACCCACCACCACCACCACTGCCATCCTTCTGCTCATCAAATTTGGTCCTGTTTTCTTCAGTTTTTGGAGAGTTCTCCTGCCAACAGACAGGTGGGCAGGCAGGCAGGATTCCAGGATCCTTTACATAATTTCCATAATGATCTGGATATACTACAAGGCTGTGGGATGAACTATCTGAAGAAAGTTTGTGCAAACCACAATATTGTGACAGCTGTGAATTATTTTGAAATGTTTTTATGGGAAACATGTATCCCATAAACCTTAGCCAGCATAGCCATAAGTTAGGAATTCTAGGCATTGCAATGTAAACCATCTGGAAAGAACCAGATAGCCTACCTCTGTGTTAGACTTCTGGTCACAGGAAAGGAATGTTAAGCATTTTCTGAATCAAGTTCCTCAAGGAAGAGGAGAGAGAGAGGGAGAGGGAGAGGGAGAGGGAGAGAGGGAGAGAGAGAGAGAGGACAATGATGATAAATAGATAAGATATAGTTATAGATGATAGATGGAGGAGAAGGAGAAGGAGAAGGAGAAGGAGAAGGAGAAGGAGAAGGAGAAGGAGAAGGAGAAGGAGAAGGAGAAGGAGAAGGAGAAGGAGGGATAGACAGACTCCAGCAAACCATGGATGGGAAGGGATAAGGGGTTTTGCTTAGTCACTTGGCACATGTGTTCTATATAGCTTACTAGTGTACATTGAAATGTACCATATTTACTGGTACATTAGAATTGATCTTACTGATGTTTTATATTGTTTTTAGCACCACCAATAAATCTTATTAGATTGGCTACACTTTTTAAGGTAATATATACATACAGTATACGTTACAATGCTATACTTAGCATATCCCCATAGTACTTCAGCTTATATAGCTGATCATTCAGGAGATGGAATTATAATTCAGAGCATCCCTTACTGTTGGCTGTGGGGGCAGTGCGTCCTCTAAAGGACAGAGGTCCCCACCCTGCTGCCATAGGGATTTTTAACTAGGACAGAGGAATTCCCAGCAACCTTCTTTAGCAATCCTGCTTAAGAGTCATATATTTTAACTATGACAGATTTCCCTAACTCGTTAAAGAGCATTAGCATGTCCTTTCTGAACTTCCCTATGTATGCTTACAACTTGAGTTATTTCCTTGCATATTTGTACAACAAATTAACTGCTACAACATGACCAAGCCAGCGTGCAGGATTATCAGTAACAAACGAATCAGCCTGGCTTGTTCAGATTTCAGACCAGTGAAGTGGGATGATCAGCCCCAAAAGACAGGATTGAAGTAATCAGACTCTTGGAAAGGATGCAGGAAGTGCTGGGAAAACTGTAACATCAAAGAGTGGAAATGTTCTGCGCATTGAGAAAATTCCAGTGGCTGTTCCCATTATTTTATCCTAAGGGATTTCTGTTGTTCTAATCACATTGGCTTTTAGCCAAGAAAAGGAGCACAAGAAGGCAGGCATTTCTGTTTTGGCTTGGGCTTTTCACAGCATCTGTGTGCATTTAGGCAGAGTCATTCCAAAAAAGTCACAAACACATTTTTGTAAATAGGGAAGCAAACTGGTAACTATGTCCAAATAATGGGAGCTTGGCAATCTGGTATCCTAACATTTTGGATGCCAACTTTCATCAGACCGAGCCAGCATGGCCAAAAGAAAGGGATTAGGGGAACTGCACTTTATTTATTAATAAATAAATAAATAAATTATTAATTAACTATGTATTTACGAAACTTGTTATATGCTTCTAATTACTACGAATCTCAAACTGGTTTACCATCCACAGTTAAAAGTACAGGATACAAGCAATAGATTAAAACAGTACGAAACTAACATTCAGTGTAAACACTGAAGGGAAGAAGAATAAAATGAACCCAAAACCTTAAATGGGTGCAAAAGCAATGTAACTGCAGGTGCCTCACGAAGTCCCTTGTTGAGCTGGGCGGCTATAGAAATCAAATAAATCAATCATTCAAATAAAGAAGGACATTCTATAGGGTGACAGTGTCACTGTTGGGAAGGGCTATCCCCAAAAAGCCATCAGATGGTCCTGAAGGGATTCTGACTCTTACTTTCTGCTCTTTTATTTTCAGCTGAAAACAATTAGACATATTTTCAAGGGCAAGAGAAAAAAAGGAGGCCAGGGGAGTAGCCTATCATCCCTGTTTACCCTACCTGCTGTTGCTTCCCGCTTCTTTTATTCCTTCCCCTATATTGAATTCAAGAGCCAGTTTGGTGTAGAGGTTAAGTACCAGGCAAGAAATGGGTAGACTGAGTTCTAGTCTTGCCTTAGGCATGAAACCATCTGGGTGACCTTGGGCCCGTCACTCTCTCTCAGCCCTAGGAAGGAAACCACTTCTGAAATCTTGCCAAGAAAACTGCAGGGACTAGTCCAGGCAGTTGCCAGGAGCCAACACTGACTCGAAGATATGCACGCACGTACACACACACACACACAAAATCTAATTCTAGATTGTCAGTTGCTTGCAGCAAAGGCCGAAAGCAGGGCCCATCCAAACAGTCAAGAGGGCAGTTGTGGTACTGCAATCAAAGCCGTGCACAAAAAGCAGGGCTTTGATTGCAGTACCACAACTGCCCTCTTGCCTGTTTGGATGGGCCCTGCTTTCGGCCTTTGCTGCAAGCAACTGACAATCTCAGTGTCACACACAAAGAAGCAGGCCTTCAACTGCAGTGCTGCAATTGCCATCTTGCCTGTTTTAACCCCCCCCCCTTCTGCAGTCGCCACTGCAGTAAAGTGCTGTGCACTATATTACTGCTTTGCACTGTATACAGTAATATTTTTGAAAGAGCCTAGTAGCTGTTTGTGGCAGTCCCGTCTTGTACACTGAGTCAAACAACAATCTTTTAGACAACCATCCCAAGCTTGGCCAGCTTGTGGATTATGCATATAGTTGTGTATACCACACATCTATTCACAAGCACTGTCTGCACAGATATGCATTTACACCCCTCATCATCACGCCCATCGCCAGGCTGCAATCTTAATTTGAATGTTTTCGTCAGCACCATCTCAACAAGATCTAAGTCAAAAGAGCCCCGGTGGATCAGAGCAATAATTAATTCCCTCCCAATATGACAGCCAAGGAATGCGGTTTGCTATGGACTGGTGGGTGGGTGCTTCACTCAGTGAAGGTCTTCAGCGTCTCCAAATAAGGCAGGGAAAACTTCTGCTTTCAACCCTGGAAAACTACTGCTAGTCCGCTTTGACAATAATGTGACAGGTAGACCAATGATAAACAGAGGGATATGTTCTATATTCACCCTCTTTTCCTGACCTGTTTTTTTTTCCAGCTACATTGCAGCCTCTCGTGTCAGTGAACCTAGCCCATGCCACTGCTTATTCTGGGCACAGATTTATAAAACTTTCACAAAATTCAGTGGGTTGTTGTCACATTTAGCAACAATCTGAGATTGTTACAGTTACAGCTGAGTGAACTATGCACCAGGGCTTTCAACCCCCCCCCCCACACACACACACACACCTGACTTTGGCCCTGGGACTTGAAACACTGCAATATCAGAGATAAAAACTCAATATTGTAGGTTTCTCAGTGTATATATTATATGCTATATACCATCTACTGAATAGTACTTAACTCTGGCCCATATGACTTGCTAGCTACTTTTTTTATAACAAAACTTTATTTGTTCAATAGGGACAAGTATTGTGTTAAGGGAGAATTTTCAACCAGAATCTGTACTCTACTGCCACGCCCCAACAACCAAATTAACTGTTTTGAGATCTGCCCAACATGTAGAACAAAACCACTGGAATACCGAAATGTAAATTATTCCTTCTGCCTAGCAGATATATATTTTCTTAGCTGATATTTTCATTTAGCAGCTGGATGTATGACATACTTTCAGTTTTAACATCAAAGACACATATTGCACTGTCCACACTTATCTCAGTGTAGCATTTTTCTTCTTTCACGTTAGTATTTACTAAATTATCTTCTAAATGAGATGTCCTTTTGGAATTTAAGACAGAAAGTGATTCACAATTAGGTAGATGAGATTCCAGATGCCAATGTCTTGGTACTATCTTTTGATCAAAAAGGACAGCTGTGTATACTCTGTTAGTCAAAACAATTGGTCGATAGACCTGCATTTCTTCTGAAGATTAAGTCTAAGCCTACAAAGAGTAGGTCTTTATAGAGCTATATCCAAGCATTTGATGGAATATCCATATTGTTGTAAATGCACAATCAAATGTCAGTGAAACATATATACAGTATAATAGCTGGACAATTGGGTGTTTTGTACTTTCATAATTAGATTCAGTTTATGCTATTACAGCAGATCATTGATATGGGCAGGAGGTAGTCTTCAGTGTGCAAAATCAGTCTACAGAGGCACATCACTTTCCAAACCAATTAGTGATATACATAATGACTTTGGAGGAATCAGAAAGAAACTTGCACATGCTCTCATAACTGACGTTCCATTGTCTTCATTGCAATTACTCCTGTGTGTATAGTTGAAAAGAGAAAAAAAAATAACCTCATCAAAATAATAATGATACATTTTCCCTTCTTTCTAACCATGATTACATGTGAAAACACATAGTAAATAAATCTGCTTGCACACTCCTCTGCATCCCCCAACCATTAGCACATAAAAGAAGCCATGGGCATCTGGAAAATTTTACAGTCTAACATTATATGTGTGCTTGTGAGTGCAAATGCATAATATATTACTGTAGTATTTTCAACACCATTTTTAATAGATTTGCCTTTTATGCATTTTTTCAGTTCATGTCACAGATTTAGGAAATTAATTACTTTTTAGATTTTGATTCCCAGAGAGAAGCTTTCCAAAGAGAGATTAAACACCCAAAGGTAGTGGTAGGATTTTCTTCCACTTGGTAGCATCTAAATATGTTGGAATTCCCAGAATTCCAAGCAAGTAAGTAGGTGTTTCTAGCACATCTGGAATGTGACAGGCTATGTTGCTATGGAACTTGCAGGGCAGCTACTCCATGTCTGCCTAAAATATTTTGCTTTCTGAATCAGAACCCAAGTTGCTCCCTGCTAAACCCAGTTCAGACATTCATTCATGCCTTCGTCTATCTCATCTCAAGGTGCCTCCTGAAAATGTTATACATTTTCTAATTAAAGGAGATAATAATGAAATTAAGTTTTCTCCTGCCTATTTTCTCCTCAGTATTATTACCTAATTTTAAAAACAGAAGAACAGAACAATAGGAATAGAACAATAGTCTTAAGGTGCCACTCAACAGGAGAGAAAAGGAGTGGATAATGGACTAGGCAGGAAAAGGATGGATTTTGGCATACAATTTGAAAGTAAAAGGGTGTTGCCATTTTATTCACAATTTGTTACTAGAAATTAAAGCATCTCTATGCACGCTGCCAGCTATGTACCAAAATTTGTCAACAAGAGATCCAATGCTTAATACTTTCCAACCACAACAACATTCAGATATCTATAAAATTGAATAAACTTCTCTATCATTTACAAAAATTACTCATGTCCTCACTGATGGATGGATGGATTATGTATCATCAAGTCAGTGTTGACTGTTAATGGCCACATAGATAGACTTTCTCTAGATTGATCTCTCCCTGACCTGGCCCTTCAGATCTCCTAATGGTGCACTCATTGCCGCTGTAATTGAGTCGATCCACCTTCTCTTGAAGTTGTCCTTCTCTTTCCTTCTATCATTCCCAGCTTTATAGACTTCTTAAGAGAGCAAGGTCTTCTCATTATATGTCTAAAATATGATCATTTAAGCCTGGTTATTTGTATCTCAAGTGAGAACTCTGGATTGATTTGTTCTATGATTCATTTGTTTTCTTGACTGTCCATGGTATTCTTGAAGACTAATGTCCTACCTCTGTAATAATGTCACTATGAAATTCCATATCTGAACATTACTCTTACATCAGATTTTGCTAACTGTTGTTGGAAAAGGTGTTTATTTTTGTAACATTCCCAGCCATAAGGAGAAAACAGAAGCATATGACACCATCCTTAATGCACAAGGCTCAAGTTTGGAGGTAATGTCTGAAGGTCAAAATGAGGGAAACATTGTTTTTGCTTTTTATCAATGTTCTGTGAAAATTCATTGATTCATCTCACCTAGAGCTTAAGGCAGTGACAGTCAATGAATTTAAAGTGTAGTGATATGCTACATCTTAATTTCTATATCAAGAGCCAGTTTGATGTAGTGGTTAAGGCATCAGGCTATAAACTGAGAGACTGTGAGTTCCAGTCCCACCTTAGGCACAAAGCCAGATGGGTGACCTTGGGCCAGTCACTCTCTCTTAGCCCTAGGAAGCAGACAATGGCAAACCACTTCCGAAATCTTGCCAAGAAAACTGCAGGGACCTATCCAGGCCAGGAGTCAACACTGACAAAGACACTAAAAAAAATCAATATCAGTTTTATTCTTATACAAAACTCACTATTTTAGTAATGTTATGATTATATTGATTACAATGCCATCTAGATGAAGCTCTTTTGTTTTATCTAAGGTTACCTTAATCTCAGGGAATATGGTTTCTTGATAATTGCTAAAACAGTGAGTTTTGTATAAGAATTTTGCTTGGAGGGACTCACTACAGCCCTTCATCCCCTCAGTTCTTCTAGACCAGTGTTTCTCAACCTTGGCAACTTTAAGATGTGTGGATTTCAACTCCCAGGATTCCCCAGCCAGCCATGCTGACTGGGGAATCCTGGAAGTTGAAGTCCACACATCTTAAAGTTGCTAAGGTTGAGAAACACTGGTCTAGACAATTACTACTGTACCTGAGCCATTATTGTGCTCCTCAACTCAAACAATTTTTCTGCTCCTTGACTCAAACTATCAGAGCACCCTTCACAGAACAAGTGCAGATTAGGAATGGAATGCTAAAATTGTGAAAATTATTATATATCAGTTTTCCTCTAAGGCAGGAATCAGCCCTTGTGCACCAGTATGCTTTTGGATATCTCCATAAGCACTCATCAGGATCCTTAGCTCCACTAGTTTAGATTCTATTCATAAAAATGCATACATTGGAAGTGTCATTCTGTAAAGCAAAACATCAGCCTTGGCCATAATCTGTATTACCAACAATGCTTCTGGGTCACACATAGTGCTCCTGAGCATATTTAGAAAATATTCAAGATTCTATTTTTATCCTCAACTAGTATTACAATTGAGGATAAACTTCCTGAAATCTGTGTTATTACTGTATTGCTTTCTTGGTTTGCCAGCTACATGAGACTTGAAAACTGTAGAAGTAAATTCCCAGCCAGAGTTATACTGCATTAATTAAGGAAGAATCTCTTTGAACACTTTCTTCCTGCACCTCTCACATCTTGTTAATGGAGAAGTCACCAGCATTTTAAAAACCAGGATAAAAACATATGGATAGTGGAAGGCTTCAGGAGAGAAGACCCCAATAGAAATTGTCTCACATGGGGATGAACCTTAACCACTGGCAGAAGTGAAGGCATGTTGGAAACATGTTATTCAGAGGCAACCATAGGATCTGATACTTTCATCAATATGACGAAAGCGGTATCACAACATCATGACACAAGTTCCATCCCTTTCATATGTGAGTGTAGCAATACAACACATCTACAAAATGGGCAGAATTTACAGCACAACACTGCTTTTGTTGTCCCACTCACCCCCATTCCTCCTGTGGATGCCTCTATTTTACTTTAATGTATTGGCCCCAAAACCTGGCCTAAATTCTGCCTGGAGAAATGCCAAACTTTGATGGTCTTCCAGCACCAGTGACAGAATGACCACCAGGTGACTGATGTGAACAGTAGATAATGGATAAGATGCTAGCCAGAGGTTGAATGAAGATGGATGCCCTCTTCAAAAGTCTAGGTCAGGCAGCAGAGGCCATGGCAGATTTAATGACAGTCATGTTTGGGATATCATAGAGAATGGAGGAAATGCCATGTCTGAGACTGTCACTCCTGTGAATAATTGAGAGATGAACCGACTCAGTTTTTAATTGGCAAATTATGCAAAGAGGTGTACTGTGTTAGCCCTTCAAGACTGGCCAAGTCAAGAAACAGACACCATGGGGATTTCAGGAATGCTACCTTTTTTGTTTCAAGGTGAGATAACAGAAGCTTGAAAGCTTGTCCAAGTTTCTCTCTGTCCCATCTATTACCAAAGAAAATCAAGGTGGGGCTATTTTGAGTTTCTTTCTCATGCTTGCTTTAACCTTTGGATTCTGTAATCTCTTCTCCAAGTCCCTTGTTAACAGCTCTTTCATGCCTTCCTTGAAATAGTGAAGCAGGAAGTGATACTGCTGAGGTTCTGAGGACTGAAACTTAATTCTCGCAGAGATGAAGTGGCCCAGAATGTGCTATGTTAAAAAGAAACTGTGACCTTGCCCAGACAAGTATACTGGAGGCTTCCTCGTCATATAAATTGGGCTTGACCTTTCCTTCCATCCTATTTTGGCTGTATCAGCCCTCCAAGGTAGACCAGACTAGGAAACCAAAGTTATGCAAGTAACAGAATCTTGCAATCTGAATGTGCCCACCACCACCACTATCTTCTTGAGAACTAGGGAGAGTCTTATCTGAGATGCTCTCTTAAGTTACAGATCTGGCCTGAACTCAAATTTCTTTTATCTGACTGTTGTCTTGGTTGCAGCTCTTCCTAATGTTTCTCAAGGTTGTTCCTTTTACCCATTATAGACTGTGATGGAATAGCCAAACAGAAAGAACTGAAATAGCACAGTAAAGAGACTTGAATAATAAGAGGATAGCTAGGTGGATGGCCTTAAGCTCCATGAAACTGATGCTGCCTTTAGCAGATAGCATTATGCTAAATGGTGCTAGTGAACTTGAAACATGCAACCCAGAGAATGGGCATCCCAGTCCAAAGGTTGGCATTGGTAGTGGTTCTCGTTGGAATAGAATATGCTCAACAGAGCTTCCATTGTTTCAGAGCTTGAGATGTCCATCAGAGGAAGGACCATCTCAGGCAAGGGAGAAGGGACATTTGGAAATGGGTCCTTCAAAAGCTATTGCTTTTTGAAAGGTGATAAGCACTGAAGGGAACGAAGTTGGGCCCAAGATTTCATTAAATCCTGAAAGAGAACTTATGTTAGCATATCCCTACAAGAAAGTGACTTGATGATGTTCCTCTCTCCTGGTCTCTGGAAGAAAGGCCGTACCTGTGATAATATTAAGGCTCACATCCAGTTGTAGTAAGCTTTGGGACATGGTAATTGACTATCCTCTAGACTGATAGCAATCACAGACTGGAAAGGCACTGGATTATTATGTATACATTGTGTCTGCCCTATGAAAATGACATTATGAGAAAGTTATCCAAGAAGTAAGCATTCCCTGTTTGTGTCATATTTCCCTCTTTCCAGGCTAGTCTAGAAAAAATTAATCCAAAGAACAAGAATCTAAGAGCACTGATTTTAAAGTGTGTTTGAAGGAAGATTAAGGTTACAACATAAGGAATCCAGTGAGTACTGTGTTTTCAAATAAGAAACCTACATATAGGCAATTTAAGGTAGCAAAACTCTTGATCATTTCCTTGCACTTTTTCAGTGCAGAGCAGAAGAGGCACTTGTTGATTGTTTTGATATTGGTTATTCCTTTTTTTCAATATGAGAAATAATACTCACACTATTTCCCCCTTCAAATCTCCTCCTCTCCTTCCCCCATTTCCAAACAAGCCTAGAATTTCTCTTCTTCTACCCTTTCTTCTAGTAGGGGCAATTTCACCTTTTACCTTTCTTGCAACTAAGTCAGAAGAGAGAGAGTATACCATAATGCTTCTCCATCAGACATCTTCTAACCTTCCATCTCTAAGTATGCAGTGTTGGATTAATTCATTCAGAGTATATGGGTGATTATCAAAACATCTAATCTTGCAGTCCTCTTTAAATTGGTCAGCTAAAGCCAATTCTTTCTGAGCCACATCCCAGACAAAGAGATGGAAGTCAACTATGGATGCCTGAATTTACTCTGGTGCAATCTGTGAATTTCATGATTAGCTGTTGTTCTTCTGGCAGAATCATCAATGGCAGATTTCAATTCAGTCATAAAACTGGCATAATTGTCTAGAACAGGGTCATTATTCTCTAGAATTGTAATTTGTGAATAAATGCTACCAAGAGCTATCCATTGAAAACTCAGCCCATATCAGGGATCTATGATGACTAAAAAATATATGTTTCTGGACTTCCATTGTATTTATCAGGCAAGGAGCTAGGAGATCAAAGTAGAATAGTCAGAAATTGTGTTAGAATTATCCCATCTGTTATGTCATCTGGGTGACTGCATGAGTCAGTTGTATCTTCCTTGTTCTGCTGCCGGTCTGCTTGGTCCTTATACAGAAGTAAGGCATTGGTGATCTACTCAGCAGTCAATGGTGTAGCAATAGGATCAGTCATCCCAGTCTGAATTTAAAACTCAAGCAAGGCTGCCTCCCTTGTAGTGGGAGTAACAAATTACTGGAATTAACATCAGACTTCCCTCCTTATGTTTTAGGCTGGAAACAGAGTCCAAACAAGAATCCAGAATCTCTGATTAAGAGTATTTATTAGTAGGTAGCAACACCTGAATTCCAGTGAGTACTCTATTTTCAAATTAGAATCTATATACAATCAAATGCAGCAAAAATCTTTAGCATTTCCTTGCACTTTCTTTTTTTTTAATACAGAGGTGAAGTCACTTGCCTCTTCTGTAAAGGTCTACATCTGTTCATTGTTCTGGTAATCATTATTTCTTTTATCAGAATGAGAAATAGTTCTACAGTACATACAGGAATGCTGATGGCGTTATCAGGTTTTAGGACATGATACTAGGCCAAAAGAAAAACATGTGATGAGCTGGGTGAATAGGTATGTGTAATTGGCTTCCTAAATGCCTAAGTACAACAGCCAATTTAAAGTTCAGAGGAACCCCAGTAATAATGGTAGTACTTTTATTTAATATGCGCTTATACCCAAGCAGAATACAATACAAATCACAATACAGCCCTGGATAACTCCTAATTGTCACAATACAATAAAAACAAATGACTTATACAACAATCAAATATTACAGCCATCACCTAACCAGAGCACTATCATATTTTCAGCAGGAATATTTAGCAAACCTCCTGAAGATCCTGCATAAAGGAGCCCTTTAAGTACATTTTTTTTAACTTCAGAAGATGAGGTTCCAGCCATAATTCCAGGAGACGTCAGTTCCAGAGAATAAGGCTAGGTAGGAGAAGGCTTTGAAACTTGAAGTAGCCATCCTACTTCATAGAAAAATATTGACCCTGTTTGCATGATTGAACTGAATGCATAGAGACATGAAGTGGGATCACACTATTCAAATCACCAGGTGTTCTTGTGAGTAGTGCTCAAAAAGTCAGCACTAGCAGTTTCAAGCTGCCAGAGACCCATGTGGCAGGGTGGGTTGTCCTGATGGACTTGGGATGACGCCATGGTTTCAAAGCTAAAGACTATTTTTCCTATGCATCAAAATCAGGCTCACTGTCATGGAGATACGGGGACATTTCATGCCTAATTAAAACACTGTCTTCTAGCTATAAAGATGTAAAAGGGAGAAGTCTTAAGAAATGGAGGAGGAGGTTGCTGGGCGTTCCTAGAGTAGTTTTTGTATGGCATGGACTGGGGATATTAGGTACTGTATATCAAGGAGACATAATCTGCCATTGGAGACCAAGCAGGAGCAAGCAAAGCCAAGACAGGGATCTGTTGAGCAAACTGGCTGGTAGAACAGACTATGGTTTTCAGAGAACAGATCAGAGGTCAGCAAAGATAGCTTGAGAAAAGTGCTGGAATCCAGAAAGCCCAGAGTTATTTTTCTTTCTTCCTGTTCTCCTCCCTAGGATAGAAGTAAGCCCAGAAGTGAAAAAAGGGAGTGAAACCAATGAAACACTGTAAAAAATTAAGGCCATTGTAAAACATCACTGTAAGTAGGCAACTGGGTACACGTATCTGGAAAGTTCCTGTCCCTTTCTCCCATGTTCTCACAACCCAGCTAATGCAGTGGACTGTGCAGGAATCTGCTACTTTGGTCAAAATGACGAAAGCAGCATTGTGGCACTGTGCTGCAAGCTCTCCCTTGTGGGGCTGTGTGTGTGATGTCACTATTCATGTAGAAAAGGGCAGGACTTGCATCACAGTGCAGCTATCCTGTCTTTGCCAGTTTGACTCCCCCCTCCCCGCTCCTCTACTGCAGACACTGCTGAGCCAATGTAAAGGTTTGCAAAAAGATGATGAAAGGATGAATTGGAAGAAATCCAAAATCACACAAACAGTGCAATTCTGAACCCAAGCCAAAGGATGAACAGCAATCTCAGGAATGCTACTACAATAATCCAGGTGGGACACCGATAGAGCATGAACTAACTGCTTAGCCATCCCAACAGTAAGAAATGATCAAATAGCAATTAGTAGTTAAAAATGCTTATTATATTATTGAAGAAAGGCTTTAAAGGACATTTCTTATCAAGAACTTCCAGATCTCACCCTACATGAGAAATCAGTTAGAAAGGGGCCTGAAAACTACAAGAAATGACAGAAAAGAGGAAGGATGATCGGGATGGGAAACAATGAGTTCAGTCTCATCCATATTTAATTTAAGGGGAACATATCCAGCTGGAAACCCTAACAAGACAGAGTGGGAAGTTCACACTGCAGCATCCAAGACAGGAGCAGAATAATATATCCAGATGCTGTCAAGATAAATATGATAGTTAAACTGAAAACAAAAAGAACCCAAAGACAAAAGTATACAGAATGAATAGAAGTAGGTAAGAATGAATAGGAAGAAATAAGAGCCAGCCCTGGGGAATGCCCACAGATAACAAGAAGGGTTGAGAACAGAAACACTTCCACATAACTGAAAATGTATGATAGAAGAGGTAAGACTGAAACCAATGAAAAATGTTATCAGCAACACTTCAAGAACTCAAGGAAGAAAGCAGAATTTGATAATGAAGGGCATCATGCCAGAGACAAGACCAGCTATGCCGAAGAAAGATGGTTAGACTTGGCCACCAGCAAATCATTAATAACCGAAGTGAGTGTCATCTCTGTCAAATGAACTACACAGAACCCTGATTTAAATGTGTTAGTGAAAGTGAGCAGACATTGGATGAAATTAGAACAAACTAATACATCCCATGAAGTTTTTTGAAAAAGAGGAAGACTTTCAGTGTCTGGGAGAACAGCTACTGTAGGAGAAAAATTAATCAATCTAGTTAAGAATTACAGAAAAGAAGGAAGAAGAGATACATAAGGAAGAGAAGGAAAAGATGCTGAAAGACACATTGTTTAAGGAGCTTCTGAAACTATTTTAGCTACTCATGCTTCCTTAAGTGGAAAAATAAATAACTAGATGAAGAATGACTAGAAATAACAAAGACAATATTAGTGACTTGCATAGAAATTGAAGCCTAGAAGGATCATTTCAATTTTAGATAAGAAGTATCTTCCAAAGTCCTCAGGTGTAAGGGAGGAAGAACTTTCTATTTGCCAGATAGGAAAGGAATGTACAGATATTCCTAACCTGCAAGTCCTTCTTATCACTGTTGACTTTAAGGAGTCTGTATGAAACTTGCAGTTCCACACATGTCAATTCATTCATTTAAAGTGCATGATGGCTCTTCAATTCTTTCTGGGAATAGCAAATAGCATTCTGAGAACTTTCTGACATATTGAACCAGTGCTATCACCAGGAAGTGATTTATGGTTTGGAGCATTTAATGGTTTTTCATGATGCTGAGACCTGGGGGAAAAGACGAAAAAATGAAAAGAGGAATGCTCTGAAATTCAGTGACATAACTATGCTTCACAGTAGGCAATGAATGTGTTACACACTTCATTTTGTCAACTATCTTTTCTTTAATTGTTACCACTGAACACAAAACCACAATGATCTTATGCCTAGAACCCAGTTACACCAATCTCCAGCTTTTGTCTCCAACTTTTCTTTTTTTAAAATTAATTTGTATTGAAGAGATTTTTACAGAGTAAAACCAATACAAATTTAAAGAAAAAAATAAGAAAAGTGATAAGTGAATAAGTAAGAAAGAAAAAAGAAAAGAAAGAAAAAGGAAAGAAAAAGGAAATATAAAGAAATGGCTTCCAATCTTCTTTACAGCAGTTATAAATGCATTTATATTTTATCCTCTCTCTCTATATAGTTATATCATGGCTTCATTCTTTCCGTATTCTACCCTTTCTAATCATCAAACCCATAAATCACAAGTTCATTTTTTTCCACTTTCAGCAAAAAGTCCATAAAGGGTTTCCAATCACTGACAAATGTAGTTGTTGTCCTTTCCCTAATCAAGCAAGTCAGTTGAGCCCATCTTTGCAAATTCAGTCATCTTCACCAACCATTCCTCCACTATGGGTATTTCAGAGTTTTTCCATCTTTGTGCATATAGTAATATCACTGCAGTTACCATGTACAAAAACAATCTTCCATAGGTCTTTTCTAGTTGTCTATCCATTAGTCCCAACAAGAAAAATTCTGGTTTCAATTGAGTATTAATCTTTAAAATTCTTTGTATCACTGTGTGTATTGGAACCCAAAATTTTCTGGCTTTTTTACAAGTCCACTAGGCATGATAAAATGACCCTTCTTGTTTTCCACATTTCCAACATAAGTTTATACATTCTAGAAAGTTTTTCTGGTGTCATATACCAATGGTACATCATCTTATAAAATTTTCTTTTAAATTGTAATGTGAACTTCAGTTCTTTCAACCACATATTTTCCCATTGATCCATCTGTATATTATAACCAAAGTTCTTAGCCCATTTTATTATACACTCTTTAACTTGTTCCTCTTCCATTTCAAATTTCAATGAAAGCTTATACATTTTAGCAATTATATATTCATCATATGCACATAATTCAGTTTCAAATTCTGTCTTACGTTGTTCAATTCCAAATGCCCTGTCTACTTTAAATCTTTCTCTTAACTGCACATATGAAATGATTGGAAACTAAATCCCTCTGCAGTCAATTGCTCTTTTGACTTCATCTTATATTCTCCATGTTCTTGTTCTAACAACTCTCAATATGTTAACCATTTCTCTTTGCCTGCTATTTCTTTTCTATAAAATGCTTCTTGTCCTGAGATCCACAAAGGCGTTTTCGGGCACAGCCTGGGTTTGTATCTATTCCATACTCTCAATACAGCACTTCTAACATAATGATTTTTAAAATCTACATTAACTTTAACTGTTTTATATACATTTTATTGCTTTTTAATTTACATTAACAAACTTTATTATACCATAAAAAAACATGCCATCCAAATCTCAAGTCATGCACTTCTAATTCTAAAATTCTCTTATTTCTCAGTAACTGGTCTCCAAATTTTCCAGTCATTGTCCTAGAAACCTATGTTCATATTTTGTGCTAAATGATCCTGAAGTCTATTTGATTTTTTATCTTAGCTCTGTGTGTTTTTGAAACCCAGTTGTAGCAGTTTGTAATACATGCTTAAAATAAGCCTAGGTTAGCATGATATGGGAACTCTATAGTTAACACTTAGTTGTGGTAACCCTAGAAGATTTGGCAAATAATTGTATGAAAACTCTTAATCCAGGAGCTAATTCACAAAGTAAATAATGCTGCATAATCTGTCTGCAGCGTGGGTACCAGCTCTTTTGATCAGTAATTTGTAGATTATCCTATAGGTCAATTTCCTCACTTGCTGTGCTAATGATGAACTCAATGTATTGACTGTGCCTTAGGTAAATAAATTATTTCTTTCTCCTCTCCTCCTCCTCCTCCTCGATCCTTTCCCACATGTGGAATTGATTAAACTGGACTGCAAACAGTTCTTATTTCTTAAATGCTAACCCAACAGTCTAATGTGTTTTAATTTATAAGCTTAAAAACAATCAGTACATCCCGTTTAAGGCTTATGTGGAACATGTTTTTAAAAAGAGCTTGTTAGCTAATTGGACAGTATAAGGGGATTTTTTTTTTTGCCATTTTTTTCTCTTTGCATTTTGCAAATGGCATGGCAGATAGGTAAGCAAAATACATCCGTTAGTCACCATTACTGCTGTTTCCAAAGTTGATTTTCTTGGCTTTGAATGATTTCTTTTCAAAGACTCATCACAATTCTAACAATATATTTATTTTTTCTTCCTTAGCCTACAATGACAAGAGGATGGAGTGCGGTAATTAACTGTTAATAATTTGCTATGCATATAGGTTAGTAGATATTTAGTAGGTATTTAAAAATAAGATTTAACTACTTTAATGGGTATTTAAAAATAAGACCTAAATAATCTACTATGATGATAGTAGATCTTTAAAATCTAACATTTTAAGTGTAAATGTTTTATTTTTTATTTATTCTTATTTATTTCAATTTGGACACCACCTGACCCTAGCTGATTCTGGAATTATGTTGCTTATCATTCCAAAACGGTGTAGAAGCATTTCCACCCTTCTGAGGAGATCCCCAGGAGGCAAGATAGCCCTTTTATTGTCCTTTGCAACATTGACAGCTAGTCTTCTTACAGACTCAAAGGGCAATTGCAAACCAAAAAAGCCATTTAAAAATCCCACTGAATACTGTGCGAGCCTTTGAGTGTGGTTTTTAAAGTATTCCCATGAAAATCAAGAGGATCTAAAAATATGTAACTTTGGGCGGATTCTGTACAACAAAACTGAAAACACATTAATTAGAAAAAAATGTGCCGAGAGTATAATGGGAGGACAAATGTGCCGAGAGTATAATAGGGAGGACAAATAAGAAGCCTGAAAATTGTGGGTGGAGAAATGTCATATGAGCATTTAGGACACAAGCGAGAAAAACACTGTTAATTCTTACCCACTGATCTCCATCAAGTCCCTTCCAATGGAATCAGTAGAAAGGAAGGATCACTTGAAAATCATGAGAACAAATTCCAGCATACTTTCCCACTTTCTATGTGTTATTTTTGACTGATGCCTTAGCTAATTATTCAGCCATAATTATTACTGGGCTGAAATTTTTAAAACAGTTTTTTATATTTTATATGTACAGTGGTGCCTCTAGTTACGAACTTAATCCGTTCCGTGACTCTGGTTGCAACTCGAGTTGGTTGCAAGTCGAGGTAAAGTTTCCCATAAGGTTCAATGTAAATACGGTTAATCTGTTCCGCCCTCCGAATTTGGTCACACCACGAGGCAAATTTCCCCATAAGGTTCAATGTAAATACGGCTAATCCACCCTCCGAATTTGGTCGCACCCCGAGGTAAATTTCCCCCATAAGGTTCAATGTAAATACGGCTAAACAGTTCTGAAACATATGCATTTTATTTTAAACCTCAAAAACCTTCCAAATGCCACAAAAACCTTCCAAACGCCACAAAACACACCACAAGCCTCACCGAACGTCTTGCCCACAGGAAGCCGCAACCGCGTGGCAGCAGGGAAAATGGCCGCGGATCCGGTTCGTAAGTAGAGGCAGAGTTCGCAGAGTTTGTCGAGGTAAATTTTTGGGGCCGGAGCTGGTCGTATTTTGAAAAATTCGTAAAGAGGGGCATTCGTAACTAGAGGTACCACTGTATATGCATTTTGTTCATGTATGGTTGATGACTGTTACATGGCTTTTGTAAGCCACTTAGCTTTACTTGAGTGAAGTGGCATAAAGGCACTTGGAATAAATAAAGAATAAGCACATTAGACTGCATCCCAGAATGCCTTTCTTCCCCCAGTAAAAACCCATCTCAGGAGAGATAAATATTTGGAATAGCCTTTAATTAGTCTTATTTATTTCAAGGGGAGAGGGTTAAGTATGTGCTTAATTCTTTCCTTGCCATCCCTGGGACTTGAAAGCGTGGCTGAATTCTAGCTGTGCATAATTTGCCATGGCACTCTCCAGTAGCATTAGGAAGATGCAGGACCCGTTTGCACACACACGTGCATGAACTCGCAATTTGCAGTTGAAATGCAGCAACATAATCCATTGGAAAATGTTAGATTTAAGTAAAGCCCTATGGTTCATTCCTATGTGCAGATCATTCCTCAGGGGTGTCCTTGTGAGGCCAGAAATGGGCTTGCCACCTCTACATTTAATCAATGCTACCTAAATAAGCTTATTTGGCAGGAAAGAGCCACGTCTGATTCAACCTCAGTGTGATTTAAACCTACATACAGAGAAGTCCAATTATCAACAAGATAGATTTTAAAACAAGATTTATGTTTAGTTACTTTCACTTTTTGAGATGCTTGCTTCTATTGAGCCCCACTTCAGGGACATCTGCAGCAGCAGAGATTTCATCAAAATGACAAAACATGCGTTGGACACCACAACACTGTGACAAAATGTAAAAGAAGGCTACAAGAGAGTTAAAGCCAACATCAGTGAAAGGGAGCTCAAGAAGCCATAATATCTGGAGGTGCGAAAGGCATAGCCACATCTGATCAGATAGTTGATATTCCAAATTCCTGGGGTTAATAAAAAGAGCCCAGAAAGAGTGAGGATGCATCTGGAGAGATAAACACTTAAAGAGACAGTGTGTAAATCTGTGTTGTGCAAGGCAATTTAGCCCAGACATTGGCAAGACTATAAAAGACCTCAAACAAAGGATTCCAGCAGGACTTCTCTATCCAGATAGCAGGCCCCCATATTCTTCAGCCAGATGTTTGACCCTCTTTGGTTGCAAGTGTGCTAAAAGAAGAGAGAGAAAGGAGAGGGATGGGACTCATAAAACCATAGGGCTACTTGGAATTCCAAGAGAAACTTGGCTAACAACACAAGGTCTGCTCTGTAAGGACTTGTGTGCCATGTTGCGATACAAATATAAAAGAAGCTGATATCATACTGTCATGGAACATCTTCCCCCACAGATACTCATGCTATAATTCCAAGTCATAGCTATTCACCCCCTCCCTACCCAAAAAATAAGCCCACAGGAAGATTAAAAAAAAAAAAATACAGCATCTAATGCTTTATCAAAGAAGCTCCCAGTCTTTGAAATAATTAATAAAATAAGTCTTGTTAGTGGGTTTTCTAAGACAAAGGGAAAAAAAGAAAACTGAGCCTGAGGATTTAGATCAGTGTTTCTCAACCTCAGCCACTTTAAGGTGTGCAGAGTTCAACCAACATGCTAGCTCGGGAACTCTGGGAGTTGAAGTCCACACACCTTAAAGTGGCTGAGGTTGAGGAACACTGATTTAGATCTTCATGAAACTTCTCCAAATCACAAATCACTGTCTCTGCAAATGACACCCAAAGAAGCTCAGAACAATCATCCACTTCATTGGTGATTAACACGAAAATTCAGGGAAGACTGCCCAGAATGAGAACTGCAAAGTGAGAGAGAGCGTATGTGAGGCATGGTTTCCAAATCCCACAAAATTAAAATGTCAGACAGCCCTGAAGGTGATGAAGTATTAATAATCTTTTTAAGAATGTCTTGGATAATGTTATGTAAAGCTTGGTGGCTGTGATTATCTCAGCCTTTGCCACACAGGCTGTCCTTCTGCTGATCATCTAACAGCTTTCATAGCTCTCGGTCAAGAACTGCTACTCCTGTCAAAAGACATTTCCTAATGAACTTGCTGTAGGCAGCTGAATGATGTGGAAATGCCTGGAGAAATAAAGGGAGGTGATATTAACAGGACAAAAAGGGTGAACAAATGTCACAAATGTGAAAAAGTGACAATCAGGAATGTGTGTGTTGCTTCTGTGCCTTTAGCCTTAAATGCATACCCACATATCTCAATAACATCCTACCATGAGAGTTTTCTAACTTTTATCAACATTAGGCCAAATTCAACATTTATCTTTAATCTCTACATTCAGGAAGGATTGGGTATTTCAAGCTTTCTCCAGGAAGGAACATTGGAAATCAAAGAGTCTCAGTTGCTCTGGGATATACACAATACAGCAACAGAAAGATGTGAAATGTTGTCACGTATACCTAAAATACCAAATTGGCTTATTGCTGCATTTTTACACTGACTTTATTCATGTTTATATACATGTATACACAGGAGAGAATTCATAAAAGAGAAAGCACAATAGCTTTAGTATGTCTGCTGAGAATTCCCATAAGATTGAAATCTGATCTTCTTGGATGTTCTGGGTTATATAGTATGGCATCCTGACAAATATCCAATCATTCATTCATTCATTCATTCATTCATTCATTCATTCATTCATTCATTCATTCATTCATTCATTCATTCATACATACATACATACATACATACATACAATTAGGCTGACTCCCAATGACTCTGGGCAGTTTAGAATTAAAAATGTAAATGTACAAAACAAAACAAAAAGAAATCATGAGTGTCCTGAAGAGAACATCTAAACCAAAAAAAAACCCCCAATCCAACAGGGCTCAAAACTGTTGATCCCCTTGGAGAATTGTCAGGTCTCTAATAGCTTCTGAATGTCATCATGGTGGGACTTATCCAGATTTCCCCATAGCAACAGTTAGTGAACTATGTGGATGCATTGAGATTGGAACCTAGGTGTCTTGACCAAAGTCTGCTGTTGCAAAAAGAATATGGAACCTCCAGTTATATAACCCTATTCTCCCTTGCTGTCTCACCATTTTTTCCACCCACAATATTTTTCCATCCAGTTTATGACTAGGAAGACAGAGATAAATACTTTGCATTGTAAGGTTTCTTTAAGTCCATCCAGAAGCCAATGGATTGCACCAAATAGGTAAATGATCAGAGTAGAAAAATTAGACTTTCTGCAAAATATTATTACATATTAGACTAGAATTTATTACAGGGAAATTATGGATTACTTGCTCTAAAAACGTAAGAGATGGATTTATTTAATGTTAAAGCTGTTAATAAAGCTTGACTGTCAATACAGTTATTTTTCCTGATTTTTAAAATCGTAATGGTTATTACTAATTTCACGCCTACTGACTTCCCAAATGCAGAGGGATAAACAGGAATGACTAGAACACAGTTTACTTTCTTTAACGTTTTGCCTCAATGTGTAAGTATGAAAGAGTACATACATGTATGTAGGAATTGATGATTGATGCTAAATTTCTGATTTTTAAACTTTTTAGGTTAATGGTTACAATCCTGGGAATGAATAAGTCTATCCTAAATATACTTAGTCTGGATCCAATCCATACTATTCAAGCCATGATCATCACAGGGTTTCCCCCCTTCTTTTTACACACAAATTAAGAGAAACACTTGGTGGTCCTAGTGGATTCTATAAATGAGAATCAACTTCATCACAGTTTTCCTCTCTTTAGCTAAACCCAGTGTCATTGTCATTTCTCCATAAAACATTTCTAACATCTAGGCCAGGGGTGTCAAACTCAATTGCACAGGGGGCCAAAATCCAAAACACACTTTAGGTCGCGGGCCGAACAGGATAAACATTTATTGAACACACTAAAACTAAACTTTTAAAACTTTAAAACTTTTAAAACTTAACTTTTTTTAACATAAATATGAATAAAAACAGACAGGAATATTATTCCGGAATAAATCAACTCAAACCTTAAATAACTTATGATATTTTGCTCTCCAAAATATATCCTGTCTAAATTATACAAGTTAGAAATAAAGTAAACGTTAAAAGAACAAACATTCAAATTTCTTTACTCTTATGTCATTTTATATAAAAAATAAACTTAAATTTTAAATATCCCAAAAGATTTTGCTCTCCATAAAAATATATCCTGTTAAAATTATACAAATTCAAAATATGAACATGCTGCATAACAAAACCTGGAAATATAAATAAAATTTGTGCTTTTCAGCAATAACAAATCAAATCATTCAGTTGTCTTTGCTCTTATGTCATTTTATCAGAGCTGGACGCCTGGCATCTTTTTTTGGCAACAAGTTCGTTTATATTTGGTGTGAGGTTCTGTGTTGTGGAGATTCTCAGGATGGACTGCAGGTGCTCATCAGTGAGACGACTCCTGTGTGCTGTTTTGTTAGTCTTCATCACTGAGAAGAGCTTCTCACACAGATATGTGCTACCAAACATGCACAAGGTTTGAGCCGCATGTAGACGGAGCTGGGGCATTTCTGCGGGAATGGAGTGAATAAACCGTGCGGGCCATGCAGTGTCGTACTTTGCCTTCAGTGTACCATTACACTGCAGCTCAATTAGCTCCATCTGAATCTGCACAGGTGCGGTTTCCACATCGACAGCAAATGGGTTGCGAAGCAACTCAAAATTCTTTTTTTGTTCTTCAAAGTCACCAAAGTGCCGTGCGAACTCAGTGCGCAGTGCGTTCAGTTTATCAGCAAAGTGCGTATTTGGGAACACCGTTGTGCCGACTTGGTTCAACGTTACTTGGCAACAGGGAAAGTGGGGCAAGTTGCACTGGTGCATTTGTGTCTCCCATAAAAGCAGCTTCACTTGAAATGCCTTCACTGTGTCATACATGTCAGTGATCATGCGGTCACGTCCCTGGAGCTGGAGCTTTAAGGTGTTGAGATGAGCTGTTATGTCAACCAGAAATGCCAACTCGCATTTCCACTTTTCATCCCTAAAATTAGTGGAGTCTTTTCCTTTACTGTCCATGAACTGACAGATTTCGTTGCTGAGCTCAAAAACTCTGTTGAGAACTTTTCCCCGACTTAGCCAACGCACCTCTGTATGATAAGGAATGTCAGCAAACTCTGAATCTATCTCCCGCATAAAGGACTGAAATTGCCGGTGATTTAAACCTTTAGCTCGGATAAAGTTTACGGTTTGTGTTACAGTGCTCATTACATTGTCCATCTTCAGGACTTTGCCACATAGTGCTTCCTGGTGTATGATGCAGTGATATGCCGTTAACTCACCAGTACAGTTCTCCTCCTGCATCTTTACTCGCATCCTTCCCACTAGTCCACTTTTTTCACCACACATAGATGGTGCTCCATCAGTTGTAAGTGCAATAAGTTTGTTCCGGGGCAGTTTCATGTCGGTTATACTTTGACATACATTTTCAAAAATGTCTTTTCCAGTCGTTGTCCCGTGCATCGATTTAATGTCCATTATTTCCTCTGTAACGCGCAAATTGGAGACCACTCCACGGATGAAGATGGCCAGCTGTGCAGTATCAGTCATGTCAGTACTTTCATCCACAGCAAGAGAGTATGCAATAAAGTCTTTGCTTCTTTCACTCAACTGTGTTCTTAAATCAGTGGCCATCTCACAAACTCGATCAGCAATCGTATTTCTACTCAGGCTTACATTTGCCAGCATCTGCTTTTTGTCTGGACATAAGACGTCAAACACCTTGATCATGCAGCTCTTCAGAAATTCTCCCTCGGTAAATGGCCTGGCTGATTTGGTGATCTCCTCTGCCACGATAAAACTTGCTTTCACAGCAGCTTCACTTTGTGATTTTGCACGGGTAAAAAACGTCTGCTGAAGTGTCAGATTCTTCTTTAACTCTTCTGCTTTCTGTATCTTCTGCTCTGCATTCAGGTCTTTCAGGTTATCCTGATGTTTTGTCTCATAGTGCCGTCTTAGATTAAATTCTTTAATTACAGCCACATTAGCTCCACAAATGAGACACACGGGTTTACCGGCAATGTCAGTAAACATATACTCAGCCTCCCATCGGTTTTTAAAGGCTCTGTTTTCAGAATCAACTTTTCTCTTCGGCATTGTGAGGGCTAGCTACGCAATAACTTGCAGCATCATAAGTTAGACTTGATTAACACGGGAAGCGTTCGGCAAGGCAGCTGAAGCGCTGCATTATGGGATCTGTAGTTTACTGTGTTACCAGCGCTTCATATCGCCGGGCCGTTAATAACAATAATATATAAAATGATCTTGTGGGCCGGATATAATTACACGCCGGGCCGGATGTGGCCCGCGGGCCTTGAGTTTGACACATATGATCTAGGCAAATATTCTTATTTGCATAGACTGCTTCTTTATATTTTTTTCATAAAAAATCAAAACTACAATAAAAATAAGAAACAGCAAATAACTAAAAACAGTACTATAAAATCTTACAGCATTCACTAGCCAAATTAACCAATAACCACACATCCAATAGAACCAAAGCCAAGATACAGTGATTTTTCTTAAGCAATTTATTAAATTAAGGATAGAGTTCATTAAGTGACTGTGACCAATCATTTCCTCTTAGTGCAAAATACTCACAGGGATGTTGACATGAATATAAAATAAGGGGAGATCTTACGTATGCCTTTCTGAACTTCTCAACAGAGGTCAGACAGAGATGAGACACATAAATAAGATATATATTGTACTGAGTTAGTCATCACTTCAAGATGTCATCTGCATATAATAAAAAAGAATCAACTGTCAGTTTCATCCAAAAGCTCTATTTGTGTTCCATGTCTTCATCACAGAAATGGAAAATTGGGAGCAGCATATTCTTTAAACAAAATATATCAGAAACGTCCCTGAACATCCAATCTAGGCCAGTCTTGCCTGTAACCAAATCACAAATGCAGACCTCAGTAACATACAGTAGAATCAGTTGGCAATGCAATATTCACATGATATTTAAGTGGATGGATAAATCATAGGTAAAGTCTGTTAGGATCTGAAACAAAGTCCAGTTCAGGCTATCAGCAGTAAGGGTAAATCAGGCTCAGTGGAACTGAGCACACACATTACTGGAAACTATAATTTGTGGCTAGATTCACACATAATTCTGAGTTATTGATAATGGGTTTACAGCCCATCCTAGGCCAAAATCAAACAAATCACACTATGGCTTTGTGAAATGTATAAGGCTAGCCATTGTTTCCAGCACTGAATGTTTAGAACTAAGGGTCTAAAAAGCTAATATTTCTGGAATTCCACAATATTCCAGCTAAGCCATTAAATTCTTCAGGAAATTCCTCCTTAAGCCCTGATTTACATGTCCATTCATCCTTCAGATAAGCATTGCACCCTTGGTCTTGAATAATTTTTTAAGCCTATGTTTCCTCCATTCAACTTGGATCAAGGCTTCTCAATCTTGCTGAGAACCAACCTTGATCTGAAGCTGAATCCACTAGACTTAACTGTAAAATATATAGGGATTGCAGTATATCTAAAGGTTCAACTTTGTCCTCTGATAAGGATTTCTCCAAATAGACACCAAACTAAATAATCTCCCTCCGTTTATTCACGTCATTCCATGAATGCTGTTCCTCAATGTTTTCCTCACTTTTCAGATGTTTCCTACATTTTGCTCCTCACTTTCAAGGCTGTCTGAAGTTCTAAACTGTTGTCATTTCCTCCCATTTTTCTAGCTCACACTGCTTCCTGATTTAAGTTCACCCATCTATCTTTCACCCACTTTCAACTTCATGTTTTCAGCCATGTTTTGGCCTTTCTCCTGTCTCACATCTCTGGCTGGCACTTCAAAATGTTTTATAGTGAGATTTAGAAATATAAGCAAGTCTAATATTGATCATAACTTAGCCCAAATTAAGCACATTTTAAGGATGATTGCTTAATGTTCTCCACTTGAAATCAATGGCCATATTTGAAATTGCAGCATGTAGACTATACCCAAGTCAAAAGGATTTGATTTAATTTCCAAAGTCTTTTTGGCTTAGCAACTGTGACATTATTCTATGCTTGTGATGAACTTCCTGATAAGATTAATGTGACTGTGTGTAGGATACATACCTTGTTTCATTAGTTATCTAATGCAAACGTGTGAATCATCAAAACTATATATTGTTGAAACACTCAAGATATTTGTTGTCAAACAAGGAAGGACAAGTAGAGATCAAAGCTCCAGAGCATCAGTTACTATTTGACTCATTTTTAACACAAAATGTTTTAATTTGAACATTTGAAAGGTACTTTAGACTCTGGTGAGACATAATGGTTTTATTTGTGAGAGAAATCTTTAAACATGAATGAGCATTACTTCTGGATATCTTAGATAGTAGTATGCATTTCTTCCAAATATGGCAAGCACCCTTGTTTTGTTTGGGCCTTCCTTGTTTATTCTTCTAGTTTTTGGATATATACAACCTAATGTTAGGCAAAGGGAGTGAAGTGATGGTTTCTGGACTTGTGCCTCAAAGTAGTAACTTCTCAGTGTTTCTGTTGTCTGTCATTGGGCTGCTTTTGGATAACCATTTTACCACACCAGCCTTGTGCCTGACAGTAGAAGACATAAAAAGTTGGAATAGGGTGAAGGATTACCTGCTGTATTTCCATATTCTCTACCCAGACATTTGCATACTTAGTATAAAGACCTGAAGGGGTTCAATGCATGCAGAAGCCTTGTGATTGGAAGCCCAGTTTGATGAAGGCTCTCAATCACACGGAGGCTTCAAAACAAGTTCAGCTAAACATATGAATAAAGGCTTCTTTCAAGCATTATTCCAGGGAATAATGAGCAGATCAGGGCTAAATTGGTACGTTCCAGATGTGGTGAGACTACAGTTCTTAGAATTCAGTCAGTGGCCATGCTGGGAGTTTAGTTTCAATACCTTGGAGCAGCATGAGTCTGGGGAACATGGTATACTACTTAATAAAATACAAACACAATTAGGGTCAGCCTGGATCTGGTTCCATCAATGAAATGTTTGTGCTCACCGTCCACATTAGAACACCTGTAGCAGTAAGTGTTGCACTTTCCTTCCACTTGCCTGCATTTCTAGCCATGCAGTCCAAAACATGCATGTTTGGAAATTGCTTCACTGAATTAAATTAACCACAGGCATGAAATGGAAGGTATAAGGCTCTGCCTACCTAACCACATAATTCAGCAGCGTGAGAGTTTTAGGGCCATGAAAACACTTTTTCTTTATGGATATACCGATAATAACTACTACATTAGATTAATAAAAGCTAATTACACCAAACACACTATTATCAATCTCAACTGGTAAGGATGCAGCATCCCAGTTATGAGGGTATTAAAATGAGACACCTTAATCTAAGATCTCTAAATCTGTTCCCATGTACTAATTGAGACAAATCTTTTTCCATTTTTTTATTTTTCTGATCTGTTTGAGAATACTGTCTGTACAGCACTCCCTAACTTTTCCCATGCATTTACTTGCTGTGTAAACATAACCGGTCTTCAGCAGTTCTAATAAAAATGGAACAACAATAACAAAACAAAACAGAAAAAACCTGCTTGATAATTCCAAGAACTCCTTGTACTTTATTTAGAATGTAGCCTACCAGCTTAGACTTGGCTATTACTGGGCTAGGTTGATCTTGATGTTTCTTTTTCTTTTTAAGGATCTTGTTCTAAAATTAAAGGCTCTGATCCAATTGAGTTCCACTAAAACCAAGGGAACAAATAAACCATTCACAAATATTCACTTTTCAACTCTTTACCAGTGGTACCACATTCCAGATGTTGTCATCTGCTTGGAATTACGGGATTACAACTAGTCCATTCTCTACTTATCTCCAATTTAAAGGTTTGAATCAACCTGGAAACAAATGGGGCTGGAAAGAGACTGATAATCAATCATAACTATGCCTCATAAGTTTCTTCCAGTTAGCAGCTTAGTGGATGCATTCTAAAGCATTTAAACTTTCCAAACTGCCTTTAAAAGGAAGCCCAAAGGACAGCACATTATTGTAATCTAACCTGGAAGTAACTCAGGCCTGAATGACCAAGGCCATTTTTTTCAGAAAAAGAAGATCACAACCTGCATAGCAAACTAACCCAGGAAAAGCCTCTTTCCAGATACTTCTTCCATCCAACAATCCAACAACAGAACTGCAACCCCATCTGAAGCAGGATGAATAATTACTGTACTTTCAGACAACCAAGAGTTCTTCTGGATTAAACTGACATTTGTCCTTCCTATCATCCAAACTACAAAAGACTCACTTCCACATTCTTTTTGGTGGAGATGAGTCAATTATATTCTGAATAGTACTCTAATTCCAATCTCCTGATGACTTTCTCCAACATCATGTAGATGCTAACTAATATGGGAGACAAGATAGATCCAGAGGTCAGCAGGTAGAAGAACCATTCCTTAGCATCTAGAACCAAAGTAACTAGGAATGTGGTACCACCAAGTCCTGACGTAACCAGAAGGATATTGAAGAATAAGTGATAGTATTGAAGCTGCCAAAAGTTCGATGACAGGTGGCAAGCATGCATTTTCTGTGCACATTTCCCAGTGAAGATTTTTCATCCAGTTTGTTTGTTAGGCAGCTGGACCTCCCAAACAGGCAGCTTACAGCTAATTACCAGAGTGTTTCAAAAACCATCTCCAAAGCCAAATTAATTTTATTTTTAAATGCTGGGAGAGTGAAATACCTACAAATTCCACAACGATACCAGGCAGGTTCAACATAACTAAAAGGTTTAACATGTGCATCCAATATATCTGATGCTGTGTGAAGACATAATATGGCTATAACTCTTAAAAGATATACTCTAGTAATAACACTGCAGGTTACATTCTTGGAGAATTATGACCAGTTGAGAACTTGTGTTTTGGAATAAGGCAATTACAGATAATCAGTGGAGCACCAGTGCAGCTAATTTTAAGTAACCTGTTAAATTGCAACTTTCAAGAGCCATGGGTGAAGGTGTGCAGCTTGCCTGTATAAGTTTTTGATTTTATGGCTATGCATTTTTATTTTATTGCCAAATACTGCCCAGAATCTATGGGACTGGGGCGGGTTAGAAGCACTATAAAATAAATAACAAATAATACACAATTATTTAACAGAATTTCCAAAACACTTTGCTCAGGCACAGTATAAACAGGCTATTTCCATGTAATCTTAATTACTGGAAACCAAAAACTTGCAGGTTATGGATGGCCTCTAAATTATAACAATCATCCTATTGGAGAACAAAAAAACAAGAGGGAAAGCAGCTGTCCTACTGCACCACCGCTACTGCAAATGACCTTGAAAGCCTATCAGGATTGCCCCAATAAGTTCAATAACTTTGGGTTGACTTTGCTGACACGTAGCTTGCTAATCATTATTGTTTTTCTCTGAAGGGTACACCAAATGAAGCGTGGTGGTTATGTGCTAGGTAGACACTCAGTTCAGCAGGAGAACGATCAACCTCAATTGCCATTGCCAGAAGTCCACACAAACTGATTGCGTGCTCTAGGCTATATTACTCAGGTATTCTACTGCTGACAAGGTAGTGGAGAAAGATTCTCTGAAGGACAATTTGGAAAACACTCAACTAACGTCCTTCTAAACAGCTCAAGGAATTCTGTTGGCCAAACTACTGGTCTAGGATGAATTTACTAAATGATGGAAATTGGCACAACTTTTTGTATGATTCCATTTTGAGAAGCTTCCATACACATATTCACAAATAAATTGGTGCTTTTCTGAACTAGTCTACAATTGTGATGGCTAGATCATTCCTAATGATCTAATGTAAGCAAAGGAATTGGCTTTTCTGTCTTTCACCTTCTCCCGTAATATTTTTGGCTCTGAATTAAAACCACTGAATCTAGGACTTATGTGTGTTCAAAAGATAGGGGAATGTCATTTCAAAATGCAATCAACTGTTTGAGGTAAGACTGCTTAATTGGTAGAATTATGTAACTCTCCAGTGCTAGAAAAATTTCAGATGGCAAAGATGAACACGCCTGACTTTTCGCCCAGAGAAAATCTAGGAATAACATAGCCAGATTTTCCATTAGGGATGTATAAAATAGCCCTGAAAGGTGTTCACCCATAATAGGATTAACAACATGATCAGAGGAAGTCAACTAAGGTCAGTAGCACTGTAACTCAACCAAAACAATACTAATTGAATTAGCAAATCAACCTTTCTACTGCACAGTTGGAGTAGAAAAAAGCCAGAGAAGACACAGATCTGATCTTTTTCACTCTGTGTGTTTATATATGTGAAAGCTGCATTAATGCGCTTTTGTTTATCACATCACTCCAACAAAGCTCTTCTTCTATTTTGGAGTGGTTCCCCCCCACCCCCCAGTGCATACATGACACAGTTCTACCCTTTGTTTTTTTTTAAATCCAAATTATTTATTTTGGCAAAAAACATTGGCATGGTATTTATTTGCATTGTGTTTTTTAAGCTGTGACTTTTTTTCCTTTTTTTGAAATGACATTTTTGTTCCATTAGGGCAGTTTCTCCAGCTCTTAATCAAAGTAGCAGTAACAAGTCAATGCTTATGTCTACTATCACACGGATATTCCTACTGGGATGGCTGGATTCTAGTTTTACTGACATAGAGCCAAGGGGCTGGAGAGCTACAGCAATTTTCAGGATGAACAGGTTGCTGATACATTCCAGTTCTGACAGCCACCATGGTATGCATGTTTCATGGATTCGCTACAATTCCTTATAATTCTGGCAGGCTCCTATGCCACAGAGCAATTTCTAATGAACACCATTATTTGCAATGACTAATTAGAAGACTGCATAATGATGGCTTTCATGGGCGATATGCACTTGCAAGTCCATTCTTCCAGCATTTGTGTTGTATTGCCCTGGAGCTTTTAGCTCAGATGTATAATTGTAGAGAATGGTCGATTTCAGACTGAACAAACTGTAGCTCAATGGTATACTGCATGCTTTCCCTGCAGAAGACCCGCAATTCAAGAAGACCCTTAATTCAAGGTATGTAATTCGATACCTTGAATTAAAAGAATCAGGACAACTATGATTGGAAAGACCATGACAAAGCCTCTGTCAGAGAGCATAGAAAGCATCTTCCAGTCAGAATTGTGAGTATTCTTGAAGAATGCTTCAAATTATTCAAGAAGGCACCACACTGGCAAAGGCTAAGCTATACTGAAAGAGAAACAAATTCAGCTCGAGTTCAGGAATGTTGGATGTAAGATACCTCACACAGCTCTTCTCCAACTGACCTTTGTATGAGAGCTGAGGTTTTAACTGAGCAGCTACTATTGAAAACATTTGTTATAAAAGATAACTCCTTGCCCTAGTGATCAACTACACAGCTTGAGCAACCAACTGGTATATTAAATACTTGGTTTAGCTGGTTTTCGTCCTCTGTAGCTGTACAGCTTGTTTGATGGTAACAAATAGAGTCTGAACAGGTAGGGCTGGTTTTCAATATTTGCTCAGACAGTTCCTTACAGTGGCCTTGAGTAAATCAGGGCAATTGTGAGATGCAAATAGGACAGACTTTGTTGCCTCAGTGTGTGATGAGAACTGTTTTTGTATGTCATATAAAAGAGAAACAAACAGCAGCAGCAAACAGATATAATTAATCTGCATTTTTAAATGGAAATTCCATTCACACACACTAAGTACTATTAAAGTTCTAATCTCATTCCAATATATGTACATCTCTAAACTTGATCTGAATCTCAGAAGTGAAAAATAGTCTGCCACATATCACAGCACAGACTTATCTTTTCTACTGTATATATTGCTTGCTCCAAAACATGGCTTGGGAGTGAGAGTGGACACAATGTTTAGCTTGTTAGCAGGTCTTGAAACTGATTCCTTGTCTTCTAAAGAAACGTATAAAACAAAGTTTCTCTCCCCAGCATCCTTTTGAATCCTATTTGCAAACACAAGCACAGCATTTATCCTTAACAATAAGGCAGATAGTATGCAGTAGTTGTTCAGTTTGAGGCAGGAATTTCCTTTGAAGGAAAATAAGGAAACAAAATTTAATTCCATAAAAAAAAGATCACAAGTTGCTTCACATTCTTCAGGAGTCTTTAGCAGCCAATTTCATAATTCTGTCTGTCCCTTGGAAGAATGAAGGCTCTATCAATATGAGCCCTTCAGTAATTTGTCACAATGAATGGCGCTTAGTTGTTTCCCAAAGCTCCAGTCTCTTTGTAGTGAGCAGCTGGGCCACTCCACTTAAAAGCATCAGGAAAATAGTGAAGGACATCACAATGACATAATGGCTAATACTGCAATGAAGAGAAAATGGGTTAGAAAGAAGCAGATTGCAAATCAAATAGTCTAGAGGAAACAAGGTTTACTGGTAAAATTACACACACACACACACACAATCTTAGACTAGTACATTCAAAGTTTGTGATCTATCAGCTACTGGTTATAACTGGACATCTTACTGCAGCATTGGAAAGATAAATGTACGGCCCCATTTATTCAATGGATTGAAGACTTGATTGCATTTGCTACTTATGAGCAGATTGCCTATAGACATAGACTTTGTACGGACAAGTATAATGAAATATGGGACTCATTTATACAAAATACAATGGGTTAAAAAAAACGATAGTCATGTAACTCTATTAGAAATATATATGTACTTGAATAATATTTGTATTAGATAAGTATATATAGAATTGTTAACTTTTTACTGTTATAATGATATATTAATTTTCTTTTTGTATTTTTTTCACTTCTATGTTAAACCACAGTGATGCATCTCTTTCCATCATTTTGTAATTAAAAAAAATTAAAAAATATATATAACATTTTAATTTTTAAATTTTTAAAAAAATAAATAAATATAAATAAAAATTCCCCTCTCACCCCTATGGGTGGTAAGTGTCTTCCTCAATCTCAGGTCCTCTACCAGAGGCCTGGGAGTTTGAGGGTTCTGCACAGTATCTTAGCTGTTCCTAGCACTGCACTCTTCTGGACAGAGAGCTCTGATGTTGTTCCTGGGATCTGTTGGAGCCACTCTCCCAGCTTAGGAGTCACGGCCCTGAGTGCTCCTACCATCACTGGGACCACTATATATAAAAAAATCTGGACATCTGCAGAAAGAATGCCAAAGTTATAGATGGATTTATTTCCTGGACATTAGAGCATAATGTGTCAGAATGGCTGACAGTCTCCCGGAACTGTGTGGAATATTATGGTTAACCAAGTTATTATGGCCAGTATGACATGATATCTACTGGAACTACCATTTGAAGAACTGGAGCACAGAACTGCAAACGTCGTAAATTTGGAGGAATTATTCTACTGATTGCATCTACCATGGCCAAAGACAAAGAACTGTAAGAGTTGCAGTGCAAAAGAGACACCAAGTTGCCTACCACTTCCTAAGCGGCCTGTGGAGGTTTTGATGCCAATCACCTTACTTGGGAGCTTCAATAACAAATGAGAAAATGTTAGATAAAACTTAATTTTAAAAAATATCCATCATTCAATCAGGGCCTAAAAGCTAATCCCCAAAATTAACCATGCTTTATATCAATGAATTTTAGTTATAACTAGCTTTTTAATGGGGTTTTGAGAGTTCTAAAGAGAGGCATTTTGAGGAAGATCTCCTATATGCTTATTAAAGCCACTCGACTTTAAAAGTAGCCACAGAGTTTACCTTCAATCCCTTAACATTTATGAGAACCACCCAACAATATTACTCAGTTTCTATAAAGAAGTCAACAATATTCTTACCAAAACCAAGTCTAAACTAATTTCAATAGCTAAATTAAATTCATATTCTTCCCTATTACCTGCAAAACCCACCATTCTTTTATGTCTTCCTTGTGTCAATTTTTAGACTGTAAGAACCTTGAAACAGAGACAGTCTTTTTAGTGATATTTAGTTAAACATCATAAGATGCTACTAAATGAATGGCTGAAATGAGGAAAGCAGGTTTATTTGCACAGTGCAGATCTTGCTGTGCTGAAAATAAACTGCCATGGGGAACTTCGTTCTGAAAAGTTATATATTACTGAAGTAGTCAGGAAGGCAGGAAGCTTAGGATAAAATCCTGCCAGAGTCGACAATTTAGAAAGAGTAGAAGGTTAAAATGACCTGACATATATATTTAATTTGTTCCATGTAGAACAAATGAAACACACACGCACACACTTGAAAGAATGTATATCTACTGTATATAGCAGTTGCCCAATAAAGATGATCCATAGGAACAGGAGAGTTTAATGTCCTATTTGAACACGACTGTATCCTTTTTCCTTCTTCCCAATGGAGAATTAAAGGCAGCAATTCCCCACAGGTTTTAATTGGATGCCTATCACAACTCTGCTACCAGAAATCCATAACCAGGCATAGCACGGATTAGGAACAACAACTACTCACTTGCGTTTGTTTTCTGCATAAACTAGAGTTCTATGCCTGATGGCCTAAGGACTACAGTGGGTAAGTATCAGATTGCACATTCAAGCAATGAAGCGTAATCATCTGAGGCAAGGCAATTGTATTTAGAAAATGCAATATGGTTTGGGTAGGGTGTGCATGTGTGTGCATTTTTTAGCAATAAACATTGAGCTAGTGGGTATATCATGCTAAGCCAGGCTAATGGTTTTACAAGGAATGGGACCTGCTCACACTCACTGGCTCCATTCCCTGAGCAATGCAACTAGCAAACAGATGTCACTGTTTAGTTAGAACATAGCATGTACTCCAAATACAGGTTACATGCTCCTCCTGGTCACAATTACCTAGAGAATATAACCATAAACAAATCTTGGCTACATTCTCTAGTTAGCAGAGGCTGGATATAAAGTGCATCCTACATTCAGACAACACTCTTAAGTACAGACAGTTGTTTGGATACCAAATTACCTAAAGAGTATGGAAAACTAGGGGGACTATTCTATGCTTAGCCTGATTTAATGTGACGTTTAAGCATTTCTTGAACACATTTTACAAAAACAGAGGGTAGTAAGTGCAGAGGTGACATGCCTGTAAACTTCATGCAAGTTTCTCTCTTACCTATAGACATCAATAGCATTAGCAATCTAAAACACTTTAGACTATCCAAATGATTGAGAGGAGCTGTCTTTTTCCATTAGAAGTAATTTAAATAGTTACAATCTATTTCTGTTACTTTGTCTTTAAGATGGAATAACAATCCTGGATCTCAAATGAAGAGAGACCATTTGGACTGGCATAGAATCGTGTTCCAAACTTGGTTGTGTATATGCGTGAGGCGTATGTTCTACTGCTGAGCTATCATTGCCTAACAGAGCCTGAACAAAGCACTCTCATCATGCCAGTCAAAGTTTACAGAGAGTGCTGCTAATCAGGACAAGGACACAGCATGATTTGGAAGCTGCTCATATTTAGTCATGCTTAGAGTAGGAACATCGGTGTGGGGGGGGGCGATGAGCTGTGATCTGAAGAGGTTGGTTGATATACCAGGAAGTAACTTCTTTTAGAAGTTTAAATGCCTTCTGTGCTGATTCTTTCCACTCTCTCCTGATCATGCCAAGACAGACATGAAAAGCAAACCTGGAGGCATTTCTTTTTCTTTTTAAATAAAGATCTTAGATTTTATGCCTCCAGGGCTACACATTCATATGCAGCTAGAAATTAAGTTGCTGGTCAGGACATTTTAAAAACAAAGTTGGCTCTCTTGGTCCATGAGAAGAGTAAATGCCATTTCATTTTGTAGAATTCTATAAAGAAAACCAGGAACCATGTTAGCCTCAATACTGAGTCAAAGGAAGAATGGGAACTATCTATTCACAATTCACAAGACTCCCATTAAAGGGGCATTTTGTCAGGTATGATTTAAACAAACAATGCAACTGTGAGCTCTGTGCATTGTTAGAAAATGTCCAGTGATTTGTTTGGAAATGTGTCCACTTGCTCAGAAAAAAAAATTAAAGCAAGCTTAGGGTGGAGGTGGCTGGGGAAAATGCCAATAGACAGCATCCTCATTGGTTTACCTCCTGAAAAATTGGTTTACCTTCTGACCATTGGTTTATCTTCTGAAAATACAATTGTTTGCTGATTGGCCATGCCAACCATGGTAGTCATTTTGAGAAGGAGAAAATGTTCACGGGGGAAAGCCACTTGTGAGAATCACAGGATATGCTTCTCAAATTCCAAATGTGCTCATCAACAATTCACAGAGGCTGGTTTCCCAGAGGAAAACTTATAGATACTCTGCACAGAGTGCCAGAGAACTTGGAAAAATGGTGTAAGAGCATTTCAGATATATGAAAACTAAACAAATATTTTAGAGATGAAGACAGTGCAAGGCTCTACTAGAAGAAAATAACAAGAAGATCCAATAGAGAAATCTGTAATGCAGAGATCCAAAATGATAGATTCATACAATCTGGCCCTTTCTGCATTGCCCAACAGTCTTCCCCAACCTGGGATCTTCCAGATGTGTTAGATGATGTTCCAGCTGAAGATCAACACATCTAGAGTGTATCATGATGGGGAAGGATGATCAAGAATATAGGAAAATGTTAAATACAGAGAGAGACTAGATGAAAAATTAATGAGTGATACTGTTAAAAACATAACAAGGACACAGATATTGCACTAATATTTAAAACTAAAAGTGAGATGGACATTTATACTGGTGTAGCAGTGAAACCAAAGCAGCTTTTGTTATGGATTTGTACCATGAAATGGCTATGTAAAACCAGGATTGTGTATATCATTTAATGAACCAACTTCTTTGAAAAGCCTTGAATTAGAAGAAATGTTCTACTGGCAGTTCAATCTGCAATGGCTTGTTCACCCAAGTGATTTACTACTTGATTCCAAAGTTGTCAGAGAATAGCAAGGATATGGTAACCTTCTAAGGTTTCTAGAAAGAACTGGAGTGGAGGGAGTCATAATGTGTTTTATGCATTCTTCCCTTATATATTGAATTATATTAGCTATGCAAAAGAATGTTCAGCAAAAATGCTGGGGTAGAAAAAAAATGCTATAAGCAGAATGCAATTAAAAGCAATTCCTAATCAATTTTTTATCATATAATGGCAGTCTGCAAATATATATGAAGTTATCAGCAACCAGTAGTGCATATTGTGCCGGCAGCTCTATTTGGAAGATTAGTTTTGTGGAGAAGTAGGATAGTAATTTTAGAAGGGAACAAAAAAACATGTTTCCTGAACAACAACAAAAAAAGTATCTAGTTATTACTGCATGGCAGGATTTGATGTCCTACACAGCAGACACAGCTTATGTTTACAATAATATCGAATATACAAATTCTTCATCTTGCTTGAAGGTAAATGAAAAAGCTATAGATCAGTAGAAATGGCATATATGGACATATGAATATGAGAAGAGGAGAAAAAGAATACAGGTAGTCCTCAGTTTAAGAACGAGTTCTGTTTCCAAGGTCTGTCCTTAAGTCGAATTTGTATGTAAGCCAGAACAATATTATTGTATAATACTGTATAAATAGTATTGTGTAATTAACTTGAACCATTGTGTATTTAACTCAAATCACTGTGTATTTAACTCAAATTTTGCTACAATAGGCTCCGTTTTTAACTATGGGTCACTCTTAAACCGGGCGTTCTTTACCCAGGGACTACCTATAGATGTATCAAAGAATTTAGAAAACATATGTATATTGAAGGGCATTTTCCAAGTTCAAAAAAATCATTCAGCAAAGCTCTCCCAGGAATATGATACTTTTGATGCTAGTATGTGATTGTACATCTGAACACTTCTCCATAAATAACCTGTACCCTGCTAAAAAAAACAAAACAAACCTGAAAATAGCCAGAAAGAAAAGTAAATTAGCCCAAAGCACTAGTTTTTCATAGGCAGGAATTAATTTATAAGGGGAAGCTTTCAAATATACAACTGTCTTCCCATATTCTGGAGTTCCACCTTAGGAAGAGCGCAGAATATATGTCTTTTAAGCAGTTGTAGATTCACCTCAAAATGTACAATTTCAGAATAAGGTTAAAAACATCCAGAAAGAAAAGGAAGTGAGGTCAGAAGCAGTAAACACAGAAATAAATTAGGAATGTAAATATACAGCCTTTCAAGATTCCTTTACGCTACTCTACTACAATAAAGAACATTCCTGGAATCCCAGCCATGCCTATTTTTTTTGACCTGGCCTACCTCGAAGAGCTGAAATCAATCTTGAAAGCTTCTCTAAGCTTCTCTTTGCCCCATCTTATAGCAAACAAAATCAGGATTATTTTGAATTGATCATGCTTTCCTCTTTCTCAGGACTACATAATCCTTTCTGCAAGTCCCCCTTAACGGCTCAGCTCACTCGTTACTTCCCCTACTCTCAATGTCAGATCTACATTCCTTTGCACAGGAGATCTTGGCCCACAGTTTGAGAATCCCTGATCAATCAACATACTATTACCCAATTTAATAAGGCAACCCCCCCCCAAAAAAAGAAAAAAATAGGGATAAGAAAGTAAAAAGTCATTAATCCATTTTCTTTAACTAGAGCAACAAGCAGCATTTTACAGAACCACATTTTAAGAAACATTCTTAGCCAAACTGTTGGACTGGTAAACCACACATATTTTACAAGCAACATTAGAGCAGAAGCGGAAGGCATGGGAGGAAGTAACCATTGATCTGTACCTTGTTCCAATGTCTAGCCAGCTTCCATAATCTTTAACCAGAAAGAAGAAGTGCTAGAAAAAAACAAAAAACAAAAAGAACACAACTATATTCAGTACATAAGCATTGCACAATAAAAGTGACAAAACTGAAATGCATGTTTGAAGCAGATTGTCAGGAAAAGAAAGAACGAAAGAAGGAAAGAAAGAAAGAAAGAGGGAGGCAGGCCGGCCAGACTCCATCAGATGATATTTAAATAAAAACAAGTACATATGTCTGCTAAAAAGTCACTAAGAAGGTAAATGAGAGCCAGTCTGGTGTAGTGGTTAAGGCACCGGGCTAGAAACCAGGAGATTGTGAATTCTAGTCCCGCCTTAGGCACAAAGCCAGCTGGGTGACCTTGGGCCAGTCACTCTCTCTTAGCCCTAGGAAACAGGTAATGGCAAACCACTTCCGAAATTTTGCCAAGAAAACTGCAGTGACTAGTCCAGACAGTTGCTAGGAATCAAGACTGACTTGAACAACCTCCCCCCTACTCCCCACAAAAAGGAAGCTGGATACATTACTCTAAATTTCTATATAGTTATGAATACCCTGAACCCTGCTGGATATTGCCACAAATAAATAGCTGCTGCTAAGAGCAACCAACCTACATCTTCCTTATAATGTTTGCTAAAAATGCCCCAAAGCATAATTGTGTCTGGCTTCCCCTTTCTACTCTGCTGGCTACTGCTTGCAGAGATGGGATGGTTCTTATTGGAACAATCCTGCTTCTCTCAACATCTGCTTCAGCCTTGTGAATAGTCTTTGGCTAACCATTTCTCTTTCAGCTTTAATTCCCTATAGTTGCATTAATGATCAACCTAAATGATAACATTACTGAAAAGCAGGCATGCTGAAGAAGCCTTAGAGATAGTGATTACAGTTTATTGTCTAAAAATTACTGCATAATTTTCGCCATCTCATGAATATGGCAAAGCAGCCTCCTCTTCACCATAAGCAGCCGTACTAGGAGAGGAGAAAGCAACGAAGATAAAAAGAATTCTATAAAGTCATTCCATTGTTTGGCCAGATGGACAAAAGTTCTGATTCAGTCTAAGACAGCTTGCTATGCTGCTATCTAGCTATCACATGTTTATCCACAGCACTTTGCTCTTTAAAACACTGACAATTAACATTTAGAAGATGGTATTTAAAAGATAATTTTGAATTCCACACATTAGATAGGAGCACCTAGTCAATCGTGGTTGCTCCCAAAATGAAGCAGGGTCAGAGCAGGTTAATATTTGCATGGGATAACATCAGAAAATCCCAAATCTGTATGCTAGATTGAGAATTTGAAAAAAAACCACACACACAGAAGAAGAAATGGCAAGATCCTTCCATATTGCTGTCAAGAACACTATACAAATGTAGCTGCCAGGAGTTAAGCTGTAGAAGTCTTCACCTTTATTTTGGACTCAGCAATAGGTAGCCTGGGATTTGTAAATATTTCCTCCTATTTATAAGATTTCCTGGACCAATTCAATCAAAACAATTTAGTTATGATGTGATAGAACAAAAGCAGGCGTGGCCATATTTTAAATAATTCCCCTGGGAAGAATAAGGGAACATGGATTTGAAAGCATAAATCTCTTCAATTACTGTTCTGAAGACACATCCCTTCTAGGCAAGTTGTGATATCTGAATACACTACAAGCTTTGTATATACTTTAGAGTGAACATAGTTTTTTAAATTTTTAGATGCTATTTTTATTTTAATTGTTTAATCTATTGGATGGATCTTGATCCACCTACCCAAATCTCCCACTATCTACATGTACAGGCTTATTTATCCCTCCCTGGGCTGTATTTCTCATTACATCTTGCTTGATAATTTGGTTTCTTTGAAAAATTAAAGGAGACCAAGACATTTTTTTTGTTTTGAAAGCAGGGAAGAAATGGTTAAAAAATTAAACTAGGCACACAGGTGCATCTGGTATTTTCTTTTACTCAGATTCAAGATTCAGTATGAAGTAGATGAAACCTTAGTATGCTAACTTAATGGCCCCATAAAAGAGTTGAAGTAATAATACAGACTTACAACTTTTTTTGATGCATTCATTAGGTTATTTATAAAGGATTATAGTGGGGAGAAGGGGACCTATATGCAATTTATGCAGGGTTTAAAATTCAACTCAATGACCCAGTTCTAGGAACTTTGAAGTCTGAAGCTAATTCAGATATCCCTTGATTGAATTAGCAGAGCTCTCTGGGTTTTGATCTTATTTGTACAAAATGTCCAATAGTAGCTTACCAGAGCCATAATGTCTGAAATCACAAGAACAATAAGAAAAAGCCTGAGGGAGAAAAAAATAGTATGTCAGAGAAAGACTATAATTCACAGTTCAACAAAGCTTCCAAGAATATGACAAGATGTATTTTGGAGGTACAATGCAGTTCTCCTTTGATCTATATTCTCAGTATTGCATGTTTTAAGAGTTTCAGGGCAGCCATACTGTAAACTATCAAACATGGAGAAGACAGGGAAATGAGCAGAATTAAGGCAGGATGATTGCTATGACCTGCCTAAATTAGGCCTGTCTCTTTACAGTTAATGACTCTTTTACATAATTTATTATGTCACTGTTATCTACTAGGCAAGGAAAAATTTTCCAGGGACCTGACATTCTCTTGATTGATGGAACCCTACTTAACTGTACAATTCAAGCTTCCAAAGTTTCACATAGGACTGCCCAGATTTTGAAGATTTATGACATTTATATTGTCATAAGGAACACAAAGAAGTATACCTGTCTCTTCTCCTTCTCTTGTTCCATTTAATACCCTTGACAGCCGTGTTTCCTTAGTCCTAATCCAGAGTTATAACCAGTTTATCATGTTTACTTAACATTATCTCCTCAGCCTTACAGACTAGAAATTTGCTTTATAAGAGAGAGCTGTTTCTCAGGATGCTGGGTTCACTGCCCCTTTGCACTTTTACACAACTTTGACTGTCAAATGTAGAACTGAGTATAGCTTAGAAGCACAGAATGTCTGTTGCTACTATAAATGTGATCTCAAGCCTGTCAGGAAGCCACACTATATAGTTCTAGGAAAACAGAGGTGAAAGGAGGTTATGCTTAGTTGGCAATAGTGTTAAGGGCCCCATTACCTGGATACACTGCTGATTTTTATGTAATTTTTATGATGATTGTTGGCTGCCTGTATGTATAATTTATAATGGTTTTAATGATTTTAATTATTGAAATTGTTCACCACCCAGGGTCACTTGGACTGAGATGGGCGGCTATAGAAATTACATAAATAAATAAATAAATAAAATACAGAAAACAAACAACAGAATGGTTTTCAAAATGGGGATTTGGTTCAAATCCATTCAACCATGAAATTCATTGAATGATTTGAGGACATTCACTTGGATTGTGGGTAGATTAGCATGAGTTCTATGTGCAGCTGAATTCCTTGAAAAATGATACATACAAATCTAAATAATGAGTTAACCAAACATCATGATTATTCATAGCAATGCTTATTTTATAGCAATATTTATTATTCTGCATAATTTTCACAACTATTACAGCTGGGAGCTGACTATTTTAGTTCAACCTACATCAGGAAAGGAGAACCTCTAACTACAATTTCTAGGCCTAAGCTTTGACAACTCCTTACTTAAATAAACCTTTTTCTGTAGCATCCTTTCAGCCTTTACCCCTGTTCAGGCATAAAGTCAAATGCAAGTTTGTTAAAAACACATAATTGCTGTATGTACAAGGCATACAGATACAGAGAGGTGTTTAGTTGAAGTTGTTTGGAAAATACTTTTCAGACAATGCACAAATCTGAGTTGGTGCATCCCTGGGACAGGAGTTGCATGCGTACCCTTGCTCCCTAAGTGATTCAGGCTATTCCTTGTTTAGATGAACACCAAAACAGAGTTTTTTATGGAATAAAGGAGTAGTAAAGCTATTTGGGTTGCACCAGAACTTTTACTAGTATTTGTTGCTGTGTCTCTGTCATAAAGGCCTAAAATGATGTCCACCAGGTTCATTAATGGTTGAGTATTGATTTCCATGTAGCCTTAAGGCCTAAGAAACTAGTTACTTATGTCTGAGGTACCCAAGACCACTTTTGTTTGGGAAAGCCCATTTTAATGGGAAAAAAAAAAGACCAGGAGCAAGTAAACTCAAATACCACTAAAGACCTCTGCATTATCATTATTTTTTCATTAAGTAATTGAAATATTTGGCAATGTGGATACAGTACTGTTCTAAATCACTAATGACTGGTTTTACCACAGAAATGTGCTAAAACGCTACATACAGCTGACCTAGTAGCTGGAAAAAGAGATGGGTCATTAAGTATAATAATTTAATTTGTAAGAATTATAAAAAGTGCTATCAGTTAGAGTGTGAAATCTCATTAAAATGTGCTATATTATGGCATTAAAGCAAGATTATCACAATGGCCTCTAACAAATTATATCCAGTCATATTATCAAGATCAGTTTTGTAAATTAACTTTACCTTAGAATGCCATTAAAACAGGACAAAAAACAGTTCATGCAAATTTGCTTACAAGCTTATTTTTCTTTGCAAAACAGATAACTCAGTTGGATACCATCAAATCACCAAACACTGTCAAAACAGGCAGTGTTGATCTATGCCTCTCCTTTGCATAGATTTGATAGATTTGCATCAAGATCAAAATCAATTTGTATTGACAGCACTAATAATGGCGCTGAGATTTCTTGATTTGGGACACAGTAAGTACTGGTTTTACAACTAGGTTCAAATATTTACCTACTCAGCAGTAACAGCCATTGCGCAGAGGGAGAGCTGATCTGCATTTCTCTTTAAGACATAACTTAAATCATTGATGCAATCTCTCCACATGGAGGTATACATATGCCAAACTTTCCTCAATCATCCAATCTACTCCTCTCTCTCTGGAGGGGAGAAAAGAGAAGAATCCTATTAACTGGACAGTGATATTCAGCTATTGTCCTCTGTATGAAATGCCTGCATAATACCTTACTTCATCAGTGCAGAAGAGGGAAGGGCATGCTTCTTTGCATTCAAACACTCATGATTTTTTTCAAAAACCCTGATCACAAAAAGCGTTTCATCCAATAATCTGTTATGTGTGAATTTTCAGCATTTGAGTGGAACTAAAAATATATCAATCCCTGTTCATTATACAGAGAGATTGCAATCTTAAAGCAGTTTCTAGAATACAGCAACCATGGAAAATTAATACTTGTAAAAATGTAGTCACTATTATGCCAAAGGCAATCTTGTACTATACATATCCATTGGCACACACAAAGAGAGAAATCTGGTAAAAACTGAACCCTTTCTGTAGGGGAAAAAAACTGGGAATTGTATCTAATGCTGGAATGTACAAAGTAGTAGCAGCACAAAGTTTAATTTGTTCCCCATGATCAACCCCAAAGCAACTCCTGATTCAGTAAAAGCATTTATTGAAAAACTTTACCTTTTAGACGATAACTGGGTTGTGACTTGAATAGCTTCAAAAGCACATGACACGAGAACAAAGGGGATTGCAATCTGTTCAATAAACACAATTCTGTTAAGCTAATGGCAGGCTCTTACAAAATAAAAAAGGATGCCAAATTAACATTGCTAATATTTAGAAAGCCATTTATGCACATCCCAAAGTTCAACAGGTTGAATGCAGAGAGTGCAATACATTCTTTTTAAACAGTTCAGGGATTTCATTTAACATAAACATTGTTTTCAGTCATGGCAAATATGGGCTTGTACTTTATGTTACACCTTTTTAAAAGATTATTAAAATACACACTACAAAATGACATCTTTTAAAAAAAATATCTACTTTCAAGGAACATTTTCCATATAAATGCTGAGATCTCTGAAGCATAAACCGGGCAACTTACTGGTATGGAAAATCATTACTGGTAAACGCACTCCCTTGTCCCAGAACAGCCACTAGTGCTATTTTCATTTCAAACTTTGGTAGTTTCTGCTACAACAAATTCCCAGAACACAATTTAGGATTGACCATGTCCGTTTTCTATTATATTGATACCATTCACTCACTTGTTTATTCGTAAATATCTAGACCAGTCTTTTTCAAACTTGGCAACTTTAAGATGTGTGGACTTCAACTCCCAGAATTCCCCAGTCAGCATGGAATTCTGGGAGTTGAAATCCACACATCTTAAAGTTGCCAAATTTGAAAAACACTGGTCTAGACCATATTTTTGCAAAATGCTGTATTCCTAATTTGTATGTGCTTTTTTTTCCTGCTGTCCCAGTTGTAATCTTTCAAATTCAGATTCTAGTGCAAGTACAACACAGCGATCTCAGCTCTGAAATGACACAATGCTCTTGTTCCATACAGTTTTGGAGGTGTGGCTTGTGGCATATTCAACCTCATCCTTCTGCTATAAGATTTAAAACACTGTATTCCTGAGTTCCATGCAATTTGTTCTCCTTTTCTCAGGCAAAATAAAGGATGGTCCCATCTTATTTACTCTGGAAACTATGGTAAGTTTCCTGAAGAGGTAGAGAAAAATTTGAAGCTTTTGACATTAATGTAGCACAGCTTCAAGTCCACTATTTTGGTATAAATCCCCTCAAAAGTCTTTCTTAACAGGATTCGTGTTTTTTAAAGATTTTCTTGTGAATTACCACAACAAGTAATAGTAGTAAATACAGATTGGTATGAAGTATTGTGTATTTCTTTAGTAGCATTTGTTTTATTTAGTTTGAAGTGCAGATCTGAACAGATCATCATCATAAATGCAGGAGAAGGCAGAGAGACATCACTCCCTGCCTCCTCCTGACAGAGAATTGCTCCTTTCTCTGTGAAGAAGGAACGCAGAAGGAAATGACTATCTGCCAGAGATCAGAGTTTTAGCAATGTGGCTTCCCCTGCCCAAAGATTGCAGGAATCCACAGGAGAAGTCAAAACTTGCAAGATGACGGGCGCAGTGCTGGGCTCCAAGCCCTGCTCCTTTTGTACAAGTGTCAAGCGTCTACAAAAAGGGGTGGGTTTGGATTGCATTGCCACGACTGCCAAATTGCAGGTCCCTTGCAGATGCCTCTGCCAAAGCCCCACGTTCCCTGGCGACATCAAGTCTGGAGAAGAGGAGGATCAGGTTTTTGGGATTTATTCAGTTCACCCTTTGGCCATAAGTGGTCATAAAGTGAAGACCATGTATGTGAAAATCAGACAATGTTAAAACAGAGCCACACTAAAAGCCTAGTATTTTAAATTTGAAAATGTAATACAAAAACCATATACAGCACAATCCTATCTATATTTATTAGAAAGTGAACCCCACTGACTTTAATAAGGTGTACTGACAAGTGAGCATGCCCAGAACTGCAATCTATCCCAGGGGTTTTCATCTCACCACACACATCTCATAGGTAGGACTTCCAGGTCACGAAACTGGAAGTCCTGTGACATCACAGGTTTCTGAGACTCAGGAGAAGAAAGGGAGCCGGTCTGCCCTTGGCGATGTCACGGAGGTGGGGTTTTGGCTACACAGCTGGGCGGCACTTCCTATCATTTACTGTGGCTCGCTGATGTGGCACACCTGTGGACCTTTGGCAGCACGCATATCTGTGCTGCACAGCGGTTGAAAACTGCTGGCCTGTCTAGTCTAACAACAGTGTTTCCTAAAGAGGCAATTACTGACCTTCCATAATAGCAAGCCGCCCATCAGGAAAGGGCTGAACACAGTCAAGAAGCAATAAACCGAGGTTGGATCAAAGCTAGAGTTTAAGAATGAGAACAGAACAAACATTATTAACATGCATTTTGTAGCCAATACTTTCCAGGAGGAAACAGCAGATAACGTGTGTCCTTTTTCTCGACTACAAAAACGTGGCACTGTTAGGCAGCAAATGAGATACACTGCTGGTTTACACTGCTTCTACTTTTACAGCTGAACTTTAGTTTTTTTTAATCTACAAGTGACAGCCTTCTGCCTGTTAAATATTTTTAAAGCCCCTTTGTTCTTACAAAATATTTCCCTATATTATTTCCTTTTCCTTTTATAACTGTCAGTCAAGATCTGTAAGTAAGCAAGCTGACCTACACAACAGCAGCTGGCACATTACCCACTCCTCCTAGTGATCAGCTGCTACTTGTGTGCCAGCTTCCTGTTTTTGCCTTTTTTTTTCACATGGAAAGTATTATATTTAGGATCATCAGCATAATCTCCATGAGCAGCAATGTGGCACTGAGAACACCTTATTTGGTGTCCCCCAAGCTTCGGCCCCCACTTGAATTTATACACCCACGTACATGTCTTTTCATTAAAACAAGGAAGTTGGCATGCTGCAAGGCATAACATAAACTTTTATTTCCAAGAATAACACACTAGAAAAAAAATTTTTAGAATAAATAATCAGAAAACACAAGTAGCAGATGGTTGTACCCTAGTGCTCTGTTAACCCTCAAGAAGACTAACCAAGGTGGGAGAGTGGCAGAAAGGAGTATTTTGTGGAATAAGCATCACAAAGAACTTTCCAGCTAGCTCAGTGTTGTCCAAATTCGGCCACTTTAAGATGAGTGGACTTCAACTCCCAGAATTCCCCAGCCAGCCATGGGGAATTCTGGGAGTTGAAGTCCACTCATCTTAAAGTGGCCAAGTTTGGACAACACTGAGCTAGATTTTCCTGTGTGGGACTGGGTGTCTATGATTGCCACACTGTGCATAAGCAATCATTCTGTGAACAGATAAGGCCCCTAATAAGCAGACGTATTTATTTATTTGCTGAGAGCGTGGATGACATGTTCTCAAAATTACAAATATGTCCGCCAGCTACAAAAGATTAGGGATTTTGGTTTCACAGAACTGTTCTGGGACAGGTTTCCTAGCGTTCTTTTTCCAGCCACAGTTCCTCTTCCTGTAATAAATATATATTTGTGTCCAACTGGAAAAGAAATACTTGGATGTAGTACGGATACACTGAAGTTGTAGCACTCCATACCCACTTCTCCATGCATTTGTTATGAGCACAATATGTCAGAGTGAACCTATATATAATCCTCAGCCTGGGGCAACAGGCCTGTTGCTGAATTGTGTCCTTTCCTTTCACCTAATATTTTCGGAGAACTTTATGTTATTAAATAAGCATCTCTTGCAGAGACATCATTCAGATTTTCACTAACTTACAGTTGCATGTTGGGAAAGGTGGATTTACAGTGGTACCTCAGGTTACGAACACCTCTGTTAATGAACTTTTCGGGTTACGACCAGCTCCGGCTGCAAAAATTTACCTCGGTTTGCGAACTCCACCTCGGGTTATGAATCGGATCCGCGGCCATTTTCCCTGCTGCCACGCGGTCGCGGCTTCCTGTGGGCGAGATCGCGGTAGCAAGGAAACGTTCGGTGAGGCTTGTGGTGTGTTTTGTGGCGTTTTGTAAGGTTTTTGGTGTGCTTGTCAGCATGGCTCCAAAGAAAATGCAGAGCTTCGGGTTGTGACCAATTCGGGTTGCGACCAGAGTCACGGAACGGATTAAGTTCGTAACCCGAGGTACCACTGTATTTTACATATGGGGTGATTACAATGCTGCACAAAGATCATTTAAATGTGATGGGCATACAGATGCACTGTTTTGTGCTTCTATTTGTTAGGCAAAAGGGAAAACCGAACTGTTGACTAAGCTGTGCTAGAGAGAAGAATGTGCTTAGGAACAGCAGTGTTAGCTGCCTGGGCCATCTCCATATTCCACAGATCAGCCAAGGCTCTGACAGAATCACTGTAAGCTGAGGGGGAAAGTCCCCATTCAGAAAACCACCTGGATCCATAAGATGCTAGGCTCGAGTCATTTTAACCAGTCCACCACCCCAAAGAGGTTTATTGCAGCTGCCAGTCGAAAACATACCAGAGTTTTCTGTCCGTGACAATGTATTTAGAAACTCCACTTTCAGCTAAATAGCACCAGCTGAACAGAATACCAAATTTAGCATGTGCTGTGCTGAACGCATGGGGCCAGGTGCAAATTCTCATTTGGGAAATGTCCACAGTCATTATGATAGATGTTGAGATCCTGAGTCATTCCTGATTGGGCAACCTACACTGAAACTCAGCAAGAGAAGAAATCTAGGGTAATTCAGTACAACACCAGAGATCACCCCAGCTAGCTCAGGAACAGAGACTGTTACATAGTACACTACTCTGTCCTGGGTATTTAAACACAGCAGAAAACATAGCAGAAAATACCTAAAACTGTCAGATAGAGCTTCAGATTAGTGAGATGGAGTTCCTACAGCACACGCTCACACCACTTTCCCACCCTCTACCCTAGACTGCTGGAACACAGAGTATCCTGGTGAACAAAGATGTGAAAGGTTGATTCTCCACTCCACCCTCTGTAAAGTAATACATGCCAGGACAGTGCTTTCATCCAGGATTAAATCCTGGATAATAGATATCTTACCAGCACTAACCTAGCATTAAAAACTAGGACCTTTTAATTGAAAGCTCTACCATCTGTCACCTAAACACACCTTCCTACTGTGAAAGGAAGACCAGCTACCATATCTTCCCCTTTATAAATAGACGAGAATATCCGGTGAAATTCCCTAAAGACAGAGAAAATTTATGATCCTGCATATTCTTTTCCTCTCATCATGATTAACACAAACAATGTAAAATATAAAACATTCCAGACTATGCAATATTGTATGCAATTATAAAGGCATTTGCTTAAACTGTATAGCGTAGAAACAGAATGGAGGCATTGCAATGGCTGCTCTTGACCAACATCAGCTTATATCAGTTACCTGTTAATAGAAGCTATATTTCCAGTGCCAAAAAAGGCTGTCACTATGAAGAAAACCTGCAACAAGTTGAGGAAAATGTGATATTGCCAACAAGGTAACAAAACCATAATTATTTACTACAATATTTTTTTTACAAAGGTAAATATCTCCTGGCTGCCCCAGGAACTAACAAGTATATACACTGCAATTCTCTGAATATCTACTCAGAATTACAACTCATAATATTGATCTGAGAACAGCACCCAGAATTGCAACTACTAGTGAGATTAACATGCCAGCCAGCTCTCCCACAAGTACTCAACCCATATACATATATATACAAACTGCAAATCACTGCTGGTCCTCTTTTTAACTTTGCATGCATATTACATTCTTCAATTCCCTACGATGAAATAGATATTGAGACATTAGTTTATATGTGTGTCAAGAAGAAAGAGGAGGGAAGAAGAATTCACATTTCCTGTACATGGAGGTAAGAAGAGAAGATCCTTGCCTATCCATCTAAATAAAGACATTTGTCTCAATGTTAAATTACTGATAATTTAAAAAATATTCTCGCCAGCCCATCTCTCAGGATGACTCAGATTACACTCCATGGCAAATCTGGTGTACCAATTTCAGCTCACTTGTTTATAAATTCTAACACTGTATTAGGTCCACATGATTTGAGGCAAGTTCAATGGAATTAACAGCAGCTGCACTATGCAAAGTTTCTTAAACAAGTGACTATGCCAGTCAATCAGCTTGCAATGTCAAACAGGAAAAGCAAGTCCAAGGGACCATCAGGTAGGTTCAGAAGAGGAGAACAAGTCATGTTCAGAACCAGGTTTTCAAGACCAGCGAGGTTGGGACCAGATGACCAGATGAAATCTTTTGGAAACTTAACAGCTTGCTGTTCCATGAGCAATAAGGTCTAAGCTATTAACTACGTGAAAGCTTAATATATAGACATCTAGAATAATGTATATGTAGCTTTATTTTATTTCTTTTTTTGTTGCTTGTTTTTTTAACTTTTTTTTTTTTTTTTGCACCTTCAAGTCAGTGTTGACTCCTAGTGACTGCCTGGACAAGTCCCTGCAGTTTTATTGGCAAGATTTTCAGAAGCCATTGCCTGCTTCCTAGGGCTGAAAGAGAGTGACTGGCCTAAGGTCACCCAACTGGCTTTGTGCCTAAGGGAGGACTAGAACTCACGGCCTCCCAGTTTCTAGCCCAGTGCCTTAACCACTGCACCAAACTGGCTCCCTGTCATGTATACTTCATATTTTATCTTACAATTTTGATTAGTAATTGCATAAGATCAATATTTTATTGATCTTAAAATGTATGAAATTTTGAATATGTGCTCATTTGTACGTGTAGAGAAAGGAACTACAGAATAATCTTCTAAATAAAAGTTCTTTAGCCCCCACCAAAATTCTTTACCTAAATTTATAGGGAAACGCCAATATTAACAATGTAATATTTCTTCAGAAATAAAATAACAGAAATTGATTTGTGAATTAAATAGCTTTTGTAATCTGTAAATTTACCAAGCTTGTGTGCCTATCAGTTATATAGTTTATTCAAAACTTGGGTAAAACACTTCAAGCATAGATGAGAAACCCTGAATTTTGTTTGAAACCAAATTCTGTAAAAACAGTGTTGTGATATTCTATTTCGTTAATCTATTTTGTTATCGCAAGATCTTACAATATTCTATGTTCGTTATGCCCCAAAAACTCTGTATTAGCCTAAATATTATATGTCCAAGAATGTTTATTGACGATTAACAATGGAGATGAATTTTTCTTATCAATTCTTATTAATACAAAACCTAAACGTATGGAAAATAAAATTTTGTGCCCTTACGTTGGAAGTGTATTAAAGAAGCTATACTAAGTTAATTGGTAGCCAACACTTTCTGAGTGACAAATCTGTAGATTGATAACGCTTAGCAAAGGTCAAAATACCACTGTTATCAGGTTGCTTTGTGGTGGTAATTCAACCATAATCCCAAAATAAGTCTATCCCAATATAACCTTTAAAATAGCAAATCGTTTGGGCAGCAACTCCCTAAAAGCAACTGTTTTTATCATCTTCGCCGTGCCACAGCTGAAGTTCAGTCGTCTCTTTTCTCCTAAGTCAAAGGATACAAAGAAAAAAGCTCTTCTGATATCATCCGCGTGAAGTGGCCGAAACTGGGTCATATCCGTAGTGCATGAAAAGTTGAGAACAGCAAGCTATAAAGACAATAAAACAGAAATCAGCAGAATAGCATCAGATGGAACTATGTTCATATTAAAAGTATATATCCCAGAGAATAAATAAGAAATTAAAGAGTGACTCCTTCAGAGAATCCAGCCTGTCCTACAACAGAAGTCTTTTCTCCTACAACTTTCTTTCAAGAAAATGACCTTTTAAGGTGGACTATCAAATCCTTCTGTGGCCTTAAGTAAGGAAATAATACTCTGACCTTTCTATTGCTTCTCTTATTTCTTTTTTTCCTTTTCCCTGATGTCCTACAAAGTGGCATATTTTCCTAATCCAGAAAAGTTGATTTTGCTTTCTAGCAGTATCCTCTAGTGAGCTACGGAGCAAAGATATTACAGAGCCAAATCAGTACTGAAAGTTAACTTGTTTTCTTCTGATTGGTTTAAATGCTCAGCATCTCCAACAACATGTTCTTTCCACTACTCCCACATAAGAACATACCCTGGATTCAGAGGCTTCAATAAACAGAGTTAAAGAAAGGATCTTTAAAAGAGTATGGAGTCCTTGGGGTTCTCTGAGCTTGGTTGTTTTCTTGCAAACGTTTTGTTACCTGGCTAAGTAACATCTTCAGTGCCAGAATGGAATGGGGTTTGCCCTCTGTTGACATACAGTGGCCTGCCCTGCCAGTGTTGGTGGGGGTGGGGGGGTGGGTTTTGTTTTGTTTTATTTTTTCCCTCTGATAGTTCCTTGATTAGGGTATTGTTGACTGCTGATTGTATGTCTGGTGATAATCTTGGTGTTAATCTCTGCTTATCTGGGTGATGACTGCTAGTGAGAAGATGTTCTGGTCTTTCGTTTTCGTTTTTACTGTCTCTTTTGAATAGTGTGTAGATGTTGTTTATCTCTATGTTCCTGTCAATGGCTGCCTTGTCTGAATACCAAGCTTCCAGGAATTCCCTCACATTTTTGAATTTGCTTAAGATGTTATGGAGGGCTTTAGTTGGTTTGTGCGCTGTGGAGATGCCATGTGGTTGTAATGATGTATGGCAGTGTTATCATTTTCATAGCTTGTGCTGGTTGTGTTGTAGTAGGTTGAGTGGTCAGGCACTTTCTGATAAAGTTGCATGGATATCCATTTTGCTGGAATATGTTCTATAGGTGGTCTGTTTCCTTCTTCTGTTGTTCTTCAATGTCGAGTGCAATGTACAGTGTGCTAATACATGGCTGTCTCCCCTCTGCTTTAATAACTTCAGTCAAAGAGGATATCACCTCCCAAGGCAGACTAGTTCACTATTCTAGTCCTATACAACCCAGTCACACACACACAAAAAAGCCTGTTCAATCTTCGATATGATGTCTCTCTAGATATTTGAAGTCGTCTATCATAGTTTCTCTTCTAAACATATCCAGCATTTCCAACCATTCCTTGGACTTTTAAACCCCTCAAAGTCTTGGTTTCTCTCTTTTGAATGTCTCCAGATCTATTGATGTCCTTCTTAAAATGTGATGTGCAGCACTCAGCAGAGTACCCCAGATGGGATTTATGCATAGCAGCATACTAAAATAACCTCTTATTTTCTTATGTTTCAATTTATTTTTTTAATAGTGAAATATAGACAACTTCACCAACAGAAAAATGTGTATGACATATGTGATCAAGTGTTTAATATATATGTTATAGAGAAAGAAAAAAATTATAGTAATCCTATAATTACTATACCAGACCACCTATACAACATCTTCCAACAAAATGGATATCCACGCAATTTTATCAAAAAGTGCCTGACCACTCAACCTACTACAACACAACCAACACAAGCTATGAAAACGATAACACTGCCATACATCATTACAACCACATGGCATCTCCATAGCACACAAACCAACTAAAGCCCTTATATTACTATAAAATTACAGTAATCAAAATAAATTAAAAAAAGGAAAACAAACTGGTAAAAAAGATCCATATAATGTCCATTTAGTAACAATATAAAATTAATTCAATCCTTAAGCTTATAATTAAATATCAACCACATAGACACATACTGGTTCATCAATAATATCACCTTTTGTGACTTGGATGGTACAGTTCCATCAATGTAGCTTAAGCTTGCATTTGCTTACTCAGTAGCCACATCACATGGAAGGACTTGAGAGGTGAGAGGAATGCTTTGATTTCTATCATACTATGAGACTAAAGAAAGGAAACAGAGACCTGCATGTGGTACTCTAGCACTCATTTGTGACTTCCAGAATAGGTCGCTGGGGGAGGTGGGGAGGAAATAAGGGGCAAATAGATATCATAAGTGATTGCAAGAGCTAGGGCACTCACTCTATCCATTAAACCCTAAGAATGGGCCAAAAAATGCCAGCTTCCCTCAATCTGGTGAATATAATTGCGCCAACAACAATGCCCTGCAATCATCAGTGTTCATAAATAAAAATGAAACCTGACTGCAAAAATACTGCCCAGAGGTGGGCAATCTGAAGGTGGCCTTCAGATGTTTTTCAAAAGGATTCCCAGAAGCCCATGAAGACTAGGCTTATGGCCTGGGACTGTCAGTGTTGTATTTCAAAACATTCTAAAATTGCCAGATCACTTAGCTCTGGCTTAGACTATGTTTTTTCTGACTATAGCTAGTCAGATTTGCACTAGTGGAGTACGCTGGCTTCTGGGAAATCTGGCCACCTCTTTGGCCACAGCTAATGAGTGTCTGTGAAACCACTGGACCTTTCCTGTTTGTACATTCTATTTTAAAAATATGAGCACTGAAGTGGTTGGGATTCTGTGCCTGCACTCCCAGACTCATGAGTCAGCTGGGATTTTTGTTGCTGGAGGGAAAGGGAGGTAGCATTTTTTCCTGAGGTGTGTACTGAATCATTACCTTAGATTTATATGAAATGCCATACTGTTGGATTGCTTCTTGCTCCATGTCTATCCACACAAACATCAACAATGCCAACGCCAGAGGGAAAAGAGCTTCATACCTACATCAGAATGTATTTTGAAAGCAAGTGAATATAAAGGAAAGGATCCAAAGTATTGGCATTATTTCTATATACGCACAATCATGCCATTTTATAAGAAATAATAACTAAGGGAGCATGGAGACAACTAGTAGCCATGCTGAAGAAAAAATTACCACATCCAAGTAAAGATACTTCATATCATTTGCATATTTAAATAACTGGAAGACATGGTGCACCATTCCCGTTAATATGAAGCACAATTTATTTTCAAGTGTGAAAATGAAAATGCACCACACTTTGAACTTTTTATCTTATACGATAAATGATGTATTTGCACAAACATGGAAATATTAAATAAATTCTCAGAACTGCATAACCTTCACAAAACCCCAAACCAATCTCACATATACCAGAATACAAGTGAAGATTCTCTCGAGTCCAACTTGAATCCCAACCACTATATGGACATATGCATGTAGTTTCTTTCCCAACACTATGGAAGCAGTTTGCCACTGCCTTCTTCCATGATATTCTTCCAATTTCCCAGTCTACCCGAGAGCCCTGGAATTCCTTGGGGGTCTTCCATCCAGGTGTTAACCAGGCCTGAACTACCTTAGCTTCCAGGTCCAAACAAGGTGCTGCCACCTGTTGCATATAATCATCAAGGCTCAAATTCAATTCAAGGGCATCTCTACCTTTTATAAAAGGAAAAAAAATTACCCAGTGCTAAGGAGAAGGTAAGTTGACATCAAAGAAAGAAGTATGCTCAGCAGCCTCAGGAACAGAAAAGTGGGACTCAGGAGTGGCACTATCAAGGATGAAACTGTAAGAAATAGAATATTATCTATCAAAAGAAAAATAATTTAAGCTAGTTTGCATTTGCATTCCTGGAAAGTAAGAAGGAAGTCCCCTTTCTACCTTTTTGATGAAACTGCATTGCAAACAGTTCATGCTGGACACAAACGAAACAAAAAAGTGCACAGTGAATACAGCCACTCTGAATTTCAATCGTGGAAGAAGATGCTAATTTGTGTTCAACGTGTTTTTCCTTTTTAAGCTTAATTTGTGCTAGGCAATTTGGAAGCGAAAAGTACAGAGAGGCCTGGAATGCTTCCTTCAAACAAGTACTCTGATGTGGAATGAAGCACATGAAGGGAGCCAACTTGGAAGGTAGAAAAGAGGATGTGTGAGTGATCTAGGTGTCATAAGAAACCTGCCTCTTTTAAGCAGCATGGCAAGAAAACAAAGAGAAGGGGTAGCCCAGTGGATTGGAAAGCCCTTTTCTAGCATTTGGAGCTTACGGGGCTTTCTCACACATCAGCTGGTAAGTAAGAGGGGAGAACAGAAGCAAAACATTCAAGATCCTTATTCATCTTGGCATACAACACACAGGTTTCCACCAAGCCTCATATGCAAGATCAGCATTTGAAGGGAGATGGGACAGAACCCAGATCAAAGCAGTCAGGTGATGGGAGGCTCCTTCCTACAAAACACTAGATTATGCAACTGGAAAGAACCAGGTGCCAAACAATTCATTCCACTGCTGCTTAATTATTTCTCTAGCTTCAGATAGATAGAGTGAATATTTATGCTTTGTTAGAATTATATCCTACTTTCTCCAGGAGCTTACAACAGTATACGTAGCATTCCCTCCTCCAATTTTCCTCACAAAAACCACCCAGTGAGATAAACCAGGCTGAGGGAGAATGACTGGCCTAAAGTTTTTATTAAAAAAAAAAATACTTCCTTTAATATGCAGAAATAAAGAAAAACAGAATATAGAAATCAAACAGAAAAAGGAAGAAAACACAAAGAATAAAACATATCACAGATATAGGAAACAATTCAGTTTTTTAAACACAGCATTAAGCTTGATCACAAGGAGTAATACTAATCAGTCCTTCTACTACACTGATAGAGAATCAATTAATAAGCAGAAAGCGTAACTCAAAACTCTGGGGTGGCACCGTACCCAGTGAGTTTCTATGGCTAAGGATAGATTGGAACTGAAATCTGCCCAGTTCTAGTCCATCACCCTAGCCACCACATTTAAGCCAAGACTCTGTAATCATAAGGCTTGGAATTTGTATTAATTGTCTTAATTCATATGGATTAGTGACAAAGAAACCAGACTTCTGAAAATGAGGATCAGATAAGAAACCACAGCCAGTCTTCCTATCACTAACGGAAGAAAAGCCAAGCCACTAACATTATTTCAAGGTAGATTTCAAAAAGCGCTGCTGATAGCTATGCCATGATCAGATTGTGCTGCAGCAAACACCTAAAACATGCAACACAAAAGATAACCTTAAAAACAATTAGCAACAGTCATCTTTTACTGCCCACTATACTAAATAGCTTGCATGCTCATTTTGACTAATTTTCTTTCAGCAAGTGTTCAAACCCAGCAAAACATTCTGGAAACAAAATACAAGAAGGAACATTTATGCTACTTAAATTGGTGGGCTTTTGTTTTCGGCTGCAACTTAGAGAAGCAGTGGTACCTCAGGTTATGAACGCCTCTGCCAATGAACTTTTCGGGTTGCGACCAGCTCCGGCCGCAAAAATTTACCTCAGGTTACGAACCGGATCCGCGGCCATTTTCCGCCGTGACACATGGTCCGCGGCCATTTTCCGCCCGTTCCACATGGTCCGCAGCCGTTTTTCCGCCCCTGCCGCGTGGTCCGCGGCCGTTTTTCCGCCCCTGCCGCGTGGTCCGCGGCCGTTTTTCCGCCCCTGATGTGTGGTCCGCGGACGCCGGAATGGATTAACGGTAATTACATTGAACCTTATGGGAAAATTTGCTTCGGGGTGCGACCAATTCGGGGTGCGACCAGAGTCACAGAACGAATTAAATTCATAACCCGAGGTACCACTGTACATTAAAATGTCAGGCTTGGCTCCTTGTCAAATTGTAGGGCTGAGATGAGGAAAAGCTGAAGTTACAGGTAGAACAAGGAAAAGGGAAAAAAATTGCAACCCCAACAATAAGAATCTTGTACTTAAGATGAGATTCAGAATGTATTTGGATAAGTGTGAGAACAATTCTGGCTTATAGCTATTATGAAACTTCTTATGCTTAATGCGTCTCTTCTGTCTCTGATCACTCTCGAAATGTCAGATCTGACTCCTAGGGAACTGACGGACAAAAGGCAAACGTTGGGAAGGGCAGAGAGAACAGCAGCCAGCTTGGAGTGGCAAGAGTGAGCTTTCAAAACAAACAAGCCTGACCTGCAGAGCCTTTATGAAGATCAGGATGCCTGCCTTTAACTGGCAGCAGGAGCCAAGAGCAGAAACATCACGCATCACAATTACATATAAGAACAAGTATCAGCAAGTGCTGGCTTACAAAAACGTGGAAAATCCCTAGCTCAAATTCACATTACAGTTGGGGGGGGGGGCAGGTAGGAATTGTTAGACACAGCCTTACATTTAAGAATGAATGCTTTATGTCTGTTAGTGACGGTCTTTTGTTGAAGACTGAGTGATAGCTCATAAGCTATCAGCATCTGCCTGAACCTACCACTATGTACAGCATGTAGCACTGCCCAATCCCGGAGCACCTTTATAGCATGGTGCACTTGGCTCTCCTCAATCCTGTTACGCTTCTAACAACCTTACCTTGAAGATTAGGTGAGAGATTGTGAACTTCATAGCTGAGAAGGGATTCAACACTAATCTACGATGTGTCCAGCTAGCCCATATTTAGAGCAATTCTTTGGAGTTTCATGCAGAGCCTTTTTTTTCTTAAACTGCCATTTCTTTCCAATTACGGGATTAAACTGAGTAACCTACACCCCCAATAAACTTCTTTAGCTGCTCTCTCAATTCTTTCCAACTACTCTGTAATTCCAGATCAAGACCTGTAGCAGACTTAGCCCCTTAACCACTGCTCCTTGTGGTGAACCCCTTCAACATTTAACAAGACCTCTAATTAATGCCATCTCTAGTCTACTTCCAAATAAATATTCATCATAATGTGTTGAATCTGTTTATCTTATCAGGGGATGCTTATGGATTCCTGTATTTATGTAATTATAAAACATTATTTTTCTGGCTTTAGGTACTGTCCATTAAGGGCATGATCCTTCAGGCCACATTTCTCAATGACAGAACATATGCAACAATAGCAGAAAGACCAGCAAACCAATGTTCCTATATTTACCTGACAGATCTTTATCCAAGATAATCTCAGTCAAGATAGGTAGGCTTACCTAATGTCATCCAGCTGATAACCTGATTTATTATAGGCAATCCTTGTTTGCTGTGAAGACTGCTATGAGTACTGTTCACAATGTATGTCGAGGCCACCAGACTCAGCAACTAATAAAAAATAAAATAAAATAATGGATTGCTTACCTGAGTGATTCTACTTTATTGCAGTGATTCAGGAATACTAGCAAGATTATAAGTGACTTTCTAGATTTTTTCCACAAAGCCCAATTTTTTTAAAAAACTAGAGTTTTTAGACTCTTGTAAGAACTACGCCCAAGTTCAACTGGCAATTTCAATAAAAAGAAGTTGGCTGTGGAAGGGGAGGGAGAAAAAAGAGAAGATTTCAAAACCGCCCACTGCTTAACATTTCATTTGATCATATATTCTTTAAGTTATCGTATAACCCTATTGTATTTTGGATAACACCATAAATGTATTCAGAAACTGCCAGAGCAAACTGTTGGTTCATACTTGCATAACTGTATTTCATGCTTGATTTCCTCCAGACTGAATAAATAAGAGAAAAAGCACTCAGGAGGAAGGCTTTCAACAGAGTTTATTTAAATGGGAGATTTGTCAATAGGAGTCCATTTCCTAGCATTCAGAGTTACAGATTAGAGAGGTAATTAGAGGAGGTCATCAAAGAACAGCTATTTGGCATCAGGTTTTATGCTGGTTTAATGAACTTTGCCTGATGTGTCATCATGTGACAGTTCATAGAAGCCATAATAGTTGTCAGGCTGCCTGATTTTTGTTCCCCTGTACCCTATATAACATAATTTAGACTTTGGACTTAAATATAAATAAATTGCTATAACGTTCATATTTTAACTCTATTAAAACAGAATATACACTAGCCAAAATCAGCCCATATATATTAAAGCGTCAAAATAAGAAATCCAGCATTAAAATGAAAGATTCATTGTTATAAAGCAGTTTCCTCACATAGAAGCAGGTGGTGGGAGAAGGAATTCAATGAAGAGAGGAATGAGCCAAACAGGCACAATAAATCGGCACCAGTTACTCCAACCCCAGTAAGAAAGTGAAGCCAGTTTCCCAATGTGTTTGTTCAGCAAGGGCCATAGAATAATGTTACAGAAAGAGTTATGTTTCATCTGTGATCACAAAAAACCTTAGTGATCTCTCCTCCTAACAGTCACGTTTTACATACAACCTAAGGGGTTTTTTGGGGAGATAAGGAAAATTTCACATAGGACTGTTTTGAGCTAATCCAAGGCTCTAATAAAGATGGTGAAATTGCATCATTTCTAACAAAGGGATACAAAAAACTTAGTACATTTTGTAATGTTCCAAACCTTCACACAGTGATACAAAAAATGAAACCATGTGGAAATAAAATCCAAAATCTAATTTCAATGGTATAGCAAAAATACACAAGGACAATTCTTTATATATTTTAATCTGGATTAGTTTATTCTCTTAACTCCTTCATTTGATTTAAATTTACAGTGACATCTACTGGTCACAAAGTATGTTTTAATCTTTAAAACAGTGCCAAGACCAACTCTTAACATTTCTTTTTCCTCGGAAACTTTATCTTCTAACATAAGATAATCAACTGTGAGTCCTGTCATTTTTCAGCCACTCAACTCTGTACACTCCACATGAATTGGAATACACAAATTATTTATCAAACACAAATTATGTATGCTAAACTAGAACGACCCTATCTGGAAAAGCTCAATAAAAAGTCCCATTTTTCTTGGTGTAACTGAGTTATTGTCTTCTTTTAAAATACAACAATTGCTGTGGAACATTACATATTCTTTACTACCGTAATAGCAAAACGTTATCTCTGGAAAATATAATTGCTTCCCAGTATCAGTACTCCAGCATTTTTGCACGTTTTGCAGATTCCCACTGGACAATTTCTGTAACATCATCATCATAACAATTTCTATCCTACTAAACCACCACTGAATTAAGAATTTGTTGTTCTATTAAGCATTCCCCACATGGGACTCAGGAAAAGATGCATTCATCTTGACCTTTCAGAAATAAACATCCTCTTAATATACAAGTGGGAAAATATATAATAGGGCTGTATGAAGCTTCAGTTTGGACATGTGATTCAAAGGAAATTCAATACAATCACTGAATCAAATTACCTTTCTGAATCACATCATATTGGATGTTCTGAATCAGTTAAACAATTTGGAAGTGTTTTTGCACATATGCAAAAGCCCTTTATTTCAACAGAAGCAATTTTCTAAATCAAACCGACCCCATGCAACTAGTCAGTGGCTGTGAAACCATCTGATTATTTCAAGCTGAAGAAGTGGAGCCAGTTTACACCCTTCTGATATATAATTTCTTTGACATCCTTTCTCAAGGTTGTATCTTCTGGATCTGGATGTCAAATTTCAATGGGATGTTTGCTGGAAGATTATAGGAACTGAATTCCAAGACATCTGGAGGGTGATAGATTTGGGAGGGTTGCTATATGATGGCATCTTATGTTGCAACAACAACTTGAGTTTACATTCTGAAACAACTTGGTTTCATAATAAATAAAAGATACCTAGAATATTTACTCCATAGAACTATCAAGTGCAACCTATTTTGATAAAGTGTTTTGGAAATGACTTTTTAAATGATTTTTTCCCCATAGCAGTAACCCTGCATGGCCATTTTTAAACATCATAGTGAAAATTCAGGGCAAAGAGGAATTTATTTAAACTAAAAATGAACAGTAAGAAAACATTCAAGAAATTGATCAGGTAATTTTAAACACTTTTATTTGTACTTCCTTCCTGAAAGTCCTTTCTATACAATCCTATCTTTTTCCTCACACAGTCAAAAAGTAGTAAAAAGAAAGCAGAAACTACCCACCCCCACCCCCCCCCAAAAAAGAAGCAGGAGTAGTTGCAGGAGGAAACAGCAAAAAACAGTGAGACAATTTTTTCTGGGACTCTACATCTATTCCACCTAGATGGCTACTTAGATGGAAGCCTCCTTGCTTGCCAGCTTAGCAACACCTGAGGATCGTTTCCTAGGATTGTTTGACATCAAGTCATAGACTGTTTCATGGGGAAACCTGCTTATACACCTGGCTGTCCAGGTTGGTGATACCCCTTTGGGAGAGCCATTTTGGAGGTGACACGTGAGTGAAGACCACAACCCCAGCGATGTTGTGTGAGGCTGTCCGCATGAGTAGGTGATGGCGCTACTCCTAGATGAGAGCCAGGAGGAGCTGGGGGCTAGTTTCCCCACTGATTTTGTTGATGCCTTGCTTAGTATCTTGAACAGTGAGTTTGTTAAATGGGTCAACATAATTTCTCCTAAGCACTCACTCCAACCTGTTTCAAAAGTAGTTCTGTGGTGAATGCATGAACTGCAGAAGATCAGTGTGAGAAATTGTGGGGAGGCTGGGAGAGTAATGGAAATAATGTTAAACATGAGCAATCAAGACACAGGAGAGAATCCACTGGCAGCTTATCAGTGATACTAAGTCCAGATGGCAGATACCTGGGAGGAAACCATTCAGAATGTTCTGAGAGTCTCCATCTTAATAAAGTCACTAATAAATGAGGGTTGGAAAATCCTCTGGAAGTTTCTAAGATTCTGTATTTACCCCTAATTCTAGCACTAAAGACTTGTAGTACCACATTTTGGTGAAGGGTTCTCCACTTGCACAGAACAATAATACCTATGAAGCATTCCAGGTCTTCAAAATAGATAGAAAAGTATAGGTAGGACTCAGTTTGTTCTTTGGAGTTGCTGGAGTATAGCTAGTGAGTAGAATTTTTTTTCAAAAATAACAAACAACTGAAAAGCAGTTGGTTAAAACCCAAAAATATGAAAAAGAAATTTCAAAGCAACAAAAATTATACTTCTCAACAGTACATATTTATAGAACTTACTCACCTGAAATAGATATATTTTGAGATCTTTATGATGCAAATATTTTTTTTTGCTCTTCCAAAAAAATGTCACTAGGTAGGACAAAGCTATCAATAGAATAAGCAAGCCAGCTGTTGTTCTGTAAAAAATAAACTATTTGTGAGTGCTTTTCAAAGGTATTTCTATAGGAATAATTTCATGAAGATTAAATTAATCACAAAAGTGCAAATATGCAACATGAATAAGGCATTAATCTAAGTTCCAGGGACACAAACAGAAAGTTCAGAGTGAGAAATATATTAAGGGTGACCTTCTTTCCTATCAGGATTAAACATTTTCTGAAATACACCAAGCTTTCAAACTGGCATTTGGTTTATTGCCAATAACTGCCTTTAAATGATCAGTTAATTATTTTTTGGTGAAAAGATTGATTCTGTCCCACTTTCAGAGAAAAAAGCCTTCATCCTGGCCAAACATCAGAGCCCAAAGAGACTGTCATATGTGTATGATTTCTTAATATCTTTGCAATGAATTTCTTTTAATGAAAGCCAATCTTGGATGAAAACAAAAATTGGATATATCCTTCCAAGTTACAATACAGATACCTTTCACACACATGGTCGCAGCTGAGTTCACATTGCTCTGAATCATGATTGTTTCTAACCACAGTTCAAATAAGCCACAGTGGCCTGGTTCACACATCACATTAAGTCATAATATAGTATGTTTAGTTATGATTTAATGCAACAGGTGGTTCCAAACCACTATGTTTGCAAACCATGATTTATCGCTTTGTGTGAACTATGAACCAGGGCAGATAAAGTGGTAGGAGTGTGAATGTAACCAAATAAATAGTGCCAGTTATTTGGGGAAAGATAGTGGCTCTGCTTTCACATACATGGATAATGCATATTTGCTAGATAAAGAACACAACTGCAGCACAAATCCCACAATTCGTAGACCTGTACATTCCACTGGACATCACACAACATTTTTGCTGATGCGTATTTCTTTTCAGATATGGTGCTGGTGCCTCTGGATACACTGACCAACACTTTTCTAACCCACTGAGTTTAGAAAACATTAAGAACGTTGTATTTACTTTAGAATGGACTCTTGCTGCTCTTTAAAGTACTTGTCACCAAGATCCATTATGAAACATCCCTAAAAAGACTTCCATGATATTTGGAGTTTTAAGTTTCCTGCATCTATTTTACAGGATAGAACACCCTATTCATTTGAGAATGATACCAGCTTTTTTTCCCCGCTGCTTCAGACTTCATGGTTTTTTCCCCATTTTTCCCCAATTTCTATCTGATCCTATTACACAGTGTCCTGCTGAAAGAGGACCAAATAAACTGCTTTATGGATCAGCATTGTGCATGTGTCTGAAGACTACCACTTCTTCTTTACATCTGTTCTGATAATGTAACAGAGCGCTAGTGTGTGAACTTCTAGATCCATTTCTGTTCCAACATTTTTTATCTTTTTTCACTGATTAAAGGGAAGCTTGAAAAATGAGGTAAAAGGTCTACACTGTAACTTTGTAGCCTACATAAAGTAGAAGCCATTTGAAAATTATAATCTCCAATTTGAAACAAGAATAAGAATGGACAAAACTTTTGTGCCAGAAAGAATAAGTTTACAAATCAGCTATTTTAGGATATCCTTCTTTGAAGAAGAGAATGTTAACATTCTGATAATGAAGTTCTCATCTGAGAACTTCAACTCAATAAATACATCCCTGCCCACCCCCATAATTATATGACTTTAATTTTCAGTTTCAACAATAAATTACTTGAGTTCCAGTAACATAATTCCCTTCTAGGGGCAAGAATTAGATGAAACTAGCACATGATTAAATGAAAGTGGTAACATGAAAAAAGCTGATTCATACTTACACTAAAGAGATATTTGATTCTCTTCCTACCACAGGCATCAAGGGGAAGATTGCCAGGAGCAAACACAAAAGAATCCAACTTAGCACCATTGCCTATGACAAAAGACAAATAAGTTATACATACAAATAGAACTAAATATAGGAATTTAAATATTACTGTATGTATAAAAAAGACTTCAAGTAAAGTTATGTAAATTTTTACCTGAAATTGTATGAATTCTAAAGATACATAGGTAATGAAGGTAACTTTCTGGTTCAGGCTACATTTCAAATTTAACCTAGGAAGCTTAATGGAAAGATTGCATTCCTTGCTCAGGTTATATACAATAGCTTATTTCAATATTGCTTGAAGGTATCACTCCAGGATACTGTAGTATAAAGTGTGGGGCAAGATATTCAGCAGCCCAGATAACAAGAGTGACTAAATGCTCACCCATACTATAAGGTGGTCAAAATGTGATAAAAACTACCACTAATACCTGTGTGATATAGCTAAGTGCAATAAAAAGGTAGAATCGTCTACAAAAATATGCTAAACCCTTCCCTATTGACCTAACATACATAGTTATTTCAGAATATTTCCAAGTTGTACTACATTGTTGATGACATCACTGATTTTAAATGGTTGTCTCAGACTGGATAGTGATCCATCCTCCTCTTCACTACGCTTTTCATTTCACTGTCTTGCAGTTCAGATAAACAGTTAACTTTGGCTGATCTCAAAACAAAAAACAAAAAGGTATCCAGTATCAGACCATATTAGTACTTGAATAAGAGATTGCAAATAGGAGGACAGGCTAAACTTGGAAATCAAAATAAACATCTGAGGTGACACTTCTGTCTGTTGCTAAGAAAATTAACATAGCCGCTAGGAGTTGACTCCTTACTTTTCCTTCAAATAGCTTAGACTGATGTATGTCAATGCTATATTGTAGCATTATATCATCCCCAAACAGAGGGGCACTGAGTGGCCCAAGATCACTGAGTAAGGATAATTACTAAGCAGGAATTTGCACCCAAACTGCTATGCTACACCAAGCTTATTTTCTATTCTTAATCTGGCCCCAGGTAGTAGAAGAGTCCACCCATTACTACCTTAAACTTATCTTCAGCATTTGGATTCCTTTAAGAAGATTGTGTCAATAAAGCATAGAATATTTCACAACTACTCTCATTTGAAACTAGGATTGAGCATAAGGGTTTCCAAAATAGTATACATGGCTTGCAAGAAGGTAATTATGGCTAGCAAACTCCCAAAAGGCAGATAACTGTTTACTCTTCCAGATGCCTCTTGTGCATACACATACAGCTGCTTTGTTAATTTAAATAAAGCGTTCATGAAGTTTAAATGGAAGGGTGCGTTTCTGCGGGGCTGTGACCAGAACCCTTCTACCAAACTAGTCAGAATCTCCCTCTGCAGAAAATACCTTTGCTTGGATCCACAGCTGAAGGACCACAGGCCACATAGAAAAGGCAATCAGGCCAAAGGTGAGAGTGGAACGATAGAAGAAGGAGAAAACCTAATTCACGCAAACATATACAAATGGAGAAAAAAGTAGATATAATAATCTGATATTCTCCTCAGATACAAAATTTCATAATCATGTTTTAATTTCTCGAAAAAGATTTTCTGTTCAATTCTTTTGTTATTTCATTATGTGTTTTTATTTTAATAATCATCTTTAAATATTGTATACAGATAATATTACAAGGCTACTAACCGTGAATTACTTACTAATATTTCAATCGCCACGGCATATATTACTAAGAATCCAGCAAGTTGAGTCCGCTGAACATTCAAGAGAAATCTGATCAACACATGGATAACAGGGTATCTACAGGAAAACATTATGCTAAATAAATATTCTTTCTTATTAGGCCAAAAGGTACATAAAAATCAGAAATGAAAGCAAAGCAAGCTTTCTCAATTGGGGGGGGTGTATTCTCAAATAACAAGAGGGCACCAGGTTGGGGAAGACTGAACTAAAAACAAACATGAACAAATTCCTCCAAGGTAGTTAAATTCAAGGTATATGGCAGGAATATCTGCTTTATCTCTTCTAGAGATTCCCAAACTTTCCTGGTTCATGGTGCCCCCTAGTGGCTCAGTATTTTTTCCATGGTGCCTCTAGTGGTTCTCAAACCTTGCACTATGGCACCCAAGGGCACCACTGTGAACTCATTAACAGTTCCTTTTCTTAAATAGTAAAATATCTTGCAGCGCCCCTGTGAGTTACAGGGCACTGCAATGTCCAGTTTGGGAACCGCAGATCTGTTCCATCAGTAAATTTAATAAAATAGAAACGCAACTTAGTAAGTCTGCTTTTCACAGAATGCACAAAAAGACATTATCTCCAAAATGGGTCAGAATAACACCTCCAGTAGTTAGATAGCAAAATTATATTGCTAACCTACAGAAGGTGCAATTACTCTTAGTTTGCTGCACATTCTGAGCCAAAATAAGTAATGTCAGCACCTCTGACTTTTGAATGGTATAAAGTGAGACTCTAAAGATCAGATGTTATTGATCTACCAGTATAGGAAGTCCTGTTGCTTCAGATGTTAACCGTTCCCTTTCTCTCATTCTCTTGCTAGTAAACGTCTATCTAAATCCACTATGAATATACAATTTTTAAAAACGCACACAGAAACCTTTCTGTGACCTAATAGCACCCATCACTTCACAGGCTAAGCTGGCATTTTGAAACCAGCATATACTGAATGTGAACGGTTTTAGAAAACCATTAACTGAAATGAGAAAACCCACGGCTTCAAACCCGGCAGCATATATATTTATTTATTTTTAAAACCTTACTCTTTTAAAACTGCATACCATACAGGGACTGGTAATAGGCAATATATGTAGTGGGTCCAAGGTAAGCTTTGAATGAAGAGAAAAATGGCTATCAAAATCCCAATAGCTGAAAACACATACTGGATAAGCCTGTCAGGTACCTGAAAATAGAATTGTTAATGTTACTTTTTCTTTAAAATATCCACTAAAACATTCCCAAATATTCACCAAATTTTGCAACAGACAGCAAATATGAAAAGGAACCTTCTCCAACTCAGTGCCTTCCATGCAGGCTGGGACCAACGTCCTCAGATAGCATGGCCAGAGGTGCCATTAATCTACCTGCTCTTAGGTGCAAATCAGAAGATTCACCAAGATTATTTTCCCTGCAAAGTCAGGGGAAATCATGGTGCGTGGCTTAGCCATAAACATGAATCAAACCTATACAGGATATTTAACAGACGGATTTAAAACAAAACAAAGCTTAATGCAATATGTGAACCTGGCCAGTGTAATGGCAATGGGACAGTATCAAGTTTTCCTATTAAAAAAAGCAATGATAATGCTGCCCTTTTCCACAGCAAACTCTGTTTGGTTCCACCATACAAAACTAAGAGTAAACCTCTTTTGATAATTTGAACAGAAATCTATCTATAAATTCTTCAGATAAAAGGGACTACCAAAATACACACTCGCCTACAAAACATACACTTTCATCAGCTTTATATCATCTTTGTCTGAGTTAACTGTAATTTTAAAAATTCATCTGAAAAGAAATTCGTTATGTACCTAAAGCAATGGCGGGGACCCTATAGCCATCCAAATGTTGAACTATGAGCAATACTGGCCAAGATTGCTGAGAGTTGTAATTCAGCAATATCTAGAGAATTCCCCACCTCTATGTAAATATTCAACAGGTTACAAAATGTAATCCAATTCTCAATATATTTTAAGGAAACCTAAAAAGGAGCTTCTTTTAAGACAGGTTTACATCTCCAAAGGTTTTTAGAAAATATTTTATAGGTTTTTCTAAGATGAAGGTATATGCCAATACTGCCAAAAATTCCAGTGCTAAATTTCTGTAGGACAAATAGGCACAGTACTGTCAGGTTCACATATGGAGTTAAACTATCACACATGCCAAGCCAAAAACAAGCCAACCACATTATATAGTAGCACAGCAAGATGTATCTTATTCAGTGTATAAGCCACCTCAGTTGTCCAAGTAACTCTAAGTTAAAGGTGTTTCTAGATTGCCTAAAATGATGTACAAACTAACTGCCTTTAAGAAAAGCTATATAAACATTCCAGTAAGTTTTTGCCCTCCTATCTATATAGTAAGTGTACTCAGTGATCCTACACTGCATCTCTGAGTTCTGACAAATATGATTGCTTCTTAAGGAATCTGACAGTTGCAATTAAAATCTACATTCATATATTTATATTGCATTTTGTACATATATAAATTTGCTTATTGTTTTTCTACTCTAAATAACTTGCTCTCAGAAACTTAAAATACTTTCATAGTATTTTGGAGAAATGGTTGAGAAGTATATTATAGGTTTTCATACAAGATAGAAAAAGTAGCCAAATATATTTAAAAACCAATCAATAAATAGCATGTTTCAGGCTGCTATTCTACAACCACTCACTTAAGGATAAACCTTATTCATCTCAACAAGGCTTACTTTTGAGTAGACGTTCCTAGGATTGCTTAAAAAAACTGGAAGGTTTTCCAAAGTGATTTTATCTTATTTTACAGTCCAGCTTGCAAACATCCACAGTCTCCTTACATAATCTTAACTGGGGAAAAAGTATTGATTCCAAGAGAAATTTATTTTATATTGTATCAGCAAATGAGCAAAGTCTCTCTATTATTAGGAATTCTAAGGGCTATAATTTTTAAAAGCATTCATTTTATTTATCTTTTCCGATTCAATTTCTTTAAATTTCCTAAGTGTGGAAAGATAGCTTAGTTTAAAATGTGAGCCTGGAATATTTGAAGTAACTTTGGAAAAAAAATGTTTCACTATTCCTTTGAGGAATTGTAATGCCATTTTGGAAATCAGGAAGCCCAAGGGCAAGAAATCCTCAAAACCCACAGAGCTGCTGATATACATGCTTATTCATGATACAGTAGTATCCCGACTGGCCTACCACAAGGTGGATTGACTTTAAAGAGAGTTTGGAAATTTCATTACATCATAATGGCTGTTGGGCAACCAGCATTCTGTGGCATAAATATCGCACCAACCACCTTGGTATCATTAATGGTTTCAACCATTCAGATCTTCAGTAGTTTGGAACAAATTTGCTTGAAGGACCCCTTTCATCTATCTGCCTGCCTGCCTGCCTGCCTTCTGAGGTCATCCAAAGAGTTCTTCTTTCTTATCCATCATTAAGGATAATGAAGGTACAAAGGAGTGTGCTTTTTTCAGAGGGCTTCCACACATCTTAAATGTGATTCCTCAAACCTTTAATGACCTGAATCAAAATTCTGGACTACTACCTTTCCTTGCAATTAAAAGAAGTATTCTGAGCTGTCATTTCTAAGGTACTGTATAATCAGCACAGCAAACACACAAAAAATTAAAATCCATTGTCTATCAAGATAAAGACATCACACAGTAACCAGCTTTGTCTATAAAGATGCCATGTGTTCAGCAAATAGAAATTACATTCCCAGACCTTTTTAACTTACCTTATTCTTTGATATACTCCTGGTCATGTTTGTATCTGACTTTATTATAATCAGAATCACATAAAGTGTCCAGCCTACAAAACCCATGGTGATACTTATGCCAAGGAAAAATCTGTCGTATGTATGGTAATAAGAGAGGCCATCTAAAGCAAAGTTAATCAGCTTTCTACAAAGGGATACCTGAAAAAGAAAAAACAAGCAAGAGAACAAACATTTCAATGAGGTTTTAGCTCCAGCTGACTGGTACATGGGCATTCCTTTCTATGTGTATACTTTTGCTGGATCTTTACTACCTTTATTACCTGTACTGATTTGTTTTTATACACTGCAAGAGTTGTAAAATTAGACAGTTAAGAAATCAGTTAATTAATTAATTGAATGAGTCACTTCACAAGAGCTAGATCCTTGGATCATAGAATCTTAGAATATGAAGAGAAGTGGCCAAAATACCTGATTGCTCTTTATTATTTTTCCCTAGCAGCTATTTTTAACTAAAAAGCAGCCTCAGAAGCTGCAATCAAGAGTGGGAAGAGTAGAGACGAAACTGCTTAGCACTTTCTTTTCTTCCCTGACAGTTGTCCAAATCCCTTACGCCCAAGCCACTTCTATCACTTTTTCTTCTTCTCTGTCTTTTGGAAAAAATGCAAACACCCTATCATTTTTCTGTTGAGAGAAGAGAGAACAGACACACAAGTAAGAGTCAGTTGTAGAAAACTAAGACTGCATGAAAGTCCTTATTTAGCAATTGTCTCATTAAGTGACTGTTTGCAGTTACAATGGTGATGAAAAAGTAACTTTACAACCAACCCTTGCAGTTACAACCTTCACAGGTCTGTAAAGCAAAGAAAAGCTGAAGTAAGGTCATAAGCACAGTCATGGTTTCATTTAGCAACTGCTTCGCTTAATGACTGAGTTGCCCAATTGTGATCACTAAATGAGGACTATATGTACCAAGTTTCAAAGGAAATTCTTTTAAGTGTATTTCTCAGTTAAATAAGACCCAGTATGACAGATTCAGAGAACAGCCAATTAAATTCTATTGCTCTCAACACAGAATTATAACAAGGGCAAAGCTTTTCTTAACAGAAGACAGAAAGAGACTTTTGTAAAATCTGTCTGAGATCAGATGTGATCCTCACACATTATAAAAGTAATTAGGGTTAGGGTTCCATGAGATAATGGAAGCAAAGAGAAAAACAGTAGCATCAGATAAGCTATAAATATAACAAATACATTTTTAAATTATCACACACAAAACTAAAGGAAGATGAAATAGGCTCCTTGGATGGTTTTACTTACAGCTTCCTCATATTTCTCGTGTTGAATGGATAACCTTGTTTTTCTCAGAATATCAATTTGCTCTGATTCAGAGAGACGCCTGTGCAAGACAAAACATTTTAACATCTCAGTTTTATTACTCTTTTGGGAAAGATGGAATAAACAGCATGCCTTTAAAGATTTTTTTAAGCAATCAATTGTACCATCAGGCAGTATTCTTACTGATAAATTGGTGCTTAATAAAAACATATTTATCAATAATTTCTGCATTTTTTAAAGAAAATGCTATCTTATCTCCAAAGAACTTTTAGCAAAGAAATTTGGTACTGCCCAAACAAAAGCTTCTGGAGAAATCTAAGGAGCCTGAGGGGACTGTTGAAAAGAATCAAATTTTTAAAAAAGGATATAAAATGAGGATATAAAACGGAATATTAGTCATCAATGGCATTTACATTCATATTATGAATATGATTAATCTGGATCATTGGGACTAATGCTAACCAGATCTTACAGATCACTGCACTTATGTGCAATGGTGAGAAGATACCAAATGTTCAGGTGGGGTCATAGCCTTTAAAACTAGCTTAACAACTCTGCTGAGCAGAAGCTGCCTTAGTTTCCAAAATATAAATGACAATGTGCAGGCAATTAATTATGAGACTAAACAACAGTGTTCATTATGCAACAGTTTATAATTGTCCCTTATGAGATGTAATTTACTCCCATGGGGAGCATACCTGACAAAATTATTATTTCTACTACATAATTCTTGTCTTCCATTAGAAAAAAAGTTTGACAGCCCAGAACTCAAGTCTGCAATAAGAATAGGTCAGTATGGCAAGCTCAAGAAACTTCAGTCTGATCAATGTTTGCTATCACTATTTTTTAAATGCACCATTTCTACAGGGGTCATTTTCATGCCCATAGTTGCCAAATATTTGTTAACACAATGAATTTGAAGGCAGAGGACCTCAGAATTTCATTGCTTGCTAGTTTTAGACTAATTTTCTGGATTAAGCCACATTGTTCCATGCTGTTTCAGGCCACAATATTATAAGACTCTATTTTGTTTTATCTGTACTATTCACAAAGTCTGCTAAATGAGAAGCTGTATATTAATGTTTTAAATAAATAGATCTTTTTAGACATCAAAGTGGATTCTATTGCATTTAATTTTCAGCCACAATTTAACATTTAGGTAGCAAAATGAATAGGTGGTACATGTGTATACATATTCACAAATTATAACAAATAAGCAGAAAATAAAATTGAACATGTAATATCAAAGAAAAGGGCAGATGCCTAAGCTTAAAGATAAAAATTATTTCTTTTCTTCAGACAGAAAATTAAGTTCTCAGTGTCATAAATCACTGACCTAAATAAACTCTGAAAGTTCCTCATGATAATAAAGCATATTAAAAAAAGCTGTAGAAGAAAAACAGTAGGCCTGCTTGCATATTTATCCATTTTGCATTTAAATTAAATTTATTTGGGGATCAATTAAAGATTAGAGGGGGGGGAAATGTGATCTGTAACATCTTTAGCCAATGCTGCAGCAGTCAGGAGATTTTCACAAGAATAGAAATAGCAGTTACCCCAAACAAATGGAAGACATGATGTGAAACACATGGGCTGAAAGGAACTTAATGGGAAAGCATAGGGGAAAAAAATGCATATATCATTTAGAGCAAATATTCTCCTGGTCATGGGGCAAAGGTGAAGTATGCAGAAAAATGAATTAATCCATTCGTTGCTCCAAATAAAAATAATGAATGGCTATTTAAGGGTTTAGCTTTTTATCTAAATATCAAGGGGAAGACATAATTAAGATTTATTTCCCATTCCTACAAGAACACAGCCAAGAGAACTAGTGTTGTTAAAAGACAGTAAGAGTTAGCAAAGTTCAATTCTCAGTTCAATTCTCATTTCTATCAAGGGTCCATCAAATAACATGCTATTGTCTCTGAAACACCACAGGGAACTATTGATATCCGTTATAACAACCTGGCATGTCAGACATTGCTAAGCTACAAATACCACTATCCCTGATTTATGAGATTTTTTGTCAAGGTTATTAAGATACGGTACAAGCTCTGATACTTTTGATCGGTGTATAAATCCTTAGCAATCATATTAATGGTAACAAAATCCTATATGTACTTATTTTTATTCAAATACTGGTTTATAAAATCCCCAAACTTGTTGCTCTTCTCTGAACATTAAAGACTGGAAAGGATCTAATTCAATGGGCAAATTAATTAGCAGTCAAGCAGAATCTTTCTAGCATTTAAATTGTATCATAGCTTTACTTTCCCTATCAATTATGTCTAGAAAGAAATTCAGGCAGGGCTCTGATTTGAAGTATGTGGGTTCCATTTTTTAATCCCCCGAACACCAATCTTGTCCAAGTTTCATTTATTTGAATAAATTGGTCTCAGAATAACACTCAGAAGATACTGCCTTTTCATTCCTTCATGACTGGGTTGCAGTAGAAGGCAAAAACAAAGATTTATTCTAAGAATGGAACATGTACTTACTTGAATGGTGAAAATAAGAATGATAACGTGGTTTTCTTCTTCTGAGCCATCTTAACCTAAACACAACAAGCCAACATTTGTATGAAATAAATGACTGAAACAAACAATACAGTCTTTATTCTGTTCTTCCCAGCAGGTCTCTCTCATAATTTGATTATAAATCCAATTTTCTCCCCCACAGATTGTCTTACTTGAGGCTGCAATGATATGTATACTGTTTTGGCTTCAGACTATAAATTGAAAAAATAATTAGTAAATAAACACATGCTGTTAAAAGAAATAGCAATCTTGTGCAAGTATCAGATTCAGCATCACTTTTATAAATCTATAATTTTCACAATTTTCTAGACCTAAGCTAGAGTCTCACAACTCCAGGCATTTTACATACTAAAAAAAGAAAGCTTGAAGAGTAAAATAAAAGAACAAAATAGATGTGCATCCAGAATTATATAAGTTCTCCATAACTTTCTGGAAACTGCCTGATCTATCCGAATAAGCCAAATGTAATAGAAGTTGCAGGCCCTACACTTAAAATTGGAAATTACCTGTGCTTTTTAAAATTTTTAAATGATATGCTTTCTCTCTTAAAAGATTAGAGGCAGCTACTAATCACAGATAAGATAAAGAACAATACCATTTATGTGTAAAAATAATTGAAAATTAATACATTAGTAACATAAATCTTAAACATCAAGGATAGCAGTAGTAAAAGTAGTTCACAGAGAACATTTTATACTCCAAAATTCTTCTGAAAATTAAGGTCTTTGCAATGTGGATATAAAATAATTAAAAGAGAGCAAAGCAACCGTCTTTCGGGAGTGATATCCAAAATTGAAGCACTGCTTAGGGTTTATTTCCTTATTTCAGGCAGGGCCTGCATGATAACAGTAATCAGTAGACCTTCATGCCGGAGCCTACTATCCTTGAAGTATCCTGCTGTCAAGCAGTTTAAAGATCTGAAGTCCATCTTGTGTTTTATCTGCCACCAGTAAATAGTGCCAAGAGAAATTTAAACCTCAACTCCTGAATCGTCTTCTAGTGGCTGGAACAGGATGTATGCCAATCTTAATAACATCAGAATTGAATTACAGGAGCAATTCTGCACCTTGATTAGAATGCACTGCTTTCAGTGACATCAATTCACATCAGTTAGTGTGAGTTTGACCCATAGAAATTAGATTCCCTAACTTAATACACAAGTTCCATGAAACATTTAGATGTGTTTTTAAGACAATGGAAAGTATGGGCTATCACAGTAAAAAAGAGTTTTAAGGATTTTGAGCTACTTTTCCATAATACCACTGCTTTTGATTTAGCAATCATTCTACTATCATACTAAATTACTTTAAATTAAATATATTAAACTAAATAACTTATTATGTTGTTTCTATTTCTACTATGACAATCTGTAGTTTCCACTGGAAATATTCATCTAAATGTGCAGTTTATACCTTTTGGCAATAGCTTATATACCTTAAATTGTTCAAGAATCTGAACAGCATTGGTAAACATGCTCTCTGCCTTAAAATGGGCAGAATTATTCAAGTATTCAAGAGGTAAAACACCCTGGAAAAAAAGACGAAAATTAATATTTAGCAGCATAGTCTAAGGCTAGAAAAACAAGCATTTTTACTAAGGACTAGAACCTGTCACAGTACATAAAGTTAAATAATGTCTTCAGAATTAGAGAACCATATAATTCACCGCGAGCCCATATGCACTGTCTTCTAGCAGCAATGCACATGCCAGTTTTGAAAAGGGATCCTCCATGCACACTGAAGTACTGTAAGACAAACACTCTAACTGCCTCCCCACACAGCTTTATGCACGACTAGCCCCTTTAGACAACTTCCAAAAAATAAATGGGTATGGCTAGCCCATTGTTTAGTAGAGGGGATGGCCCTCTTGCATGTCAGGTAGAAGCATGATGGTTTACAAATGAAGCTCCCTTCTCCCAGAGGTTGTTTACCGATTCACAATATTTTAACCTGACCTTTCCTTACAAAAGTTGGTTGGTAGATGTGACCCTTTCCACAATTATTTAGGCAAGTGCTTTGCTTATTAAAGATTGAAGAGACAACTTCAAGGCTCCATTCCATAAACTGGAACATTAGAAATTTCAATTCACTGCATGTGGAGCTCTCATTTCATGAGAGCCAGCTGCTATGAGGTCATAAAGAGAGTGCCTGTCTAGTCTAAGATTTGCAGAAGTGATTCAGTTATCAAATGAACTGATTATTACTCTCCATCTCTCTCTCTCTCACACACACACACACACACAAAGTAATAATTATCTGAGCTCCCAATAAAGATACATTTTTCCAAGCACACATAGATTATTAAAGCATGAGAGTGACTAAGGTTTATTCCCCAAAGGCAATAAAAACCTACTTTTCAAATGTACAATTTCTCCAAAAAGTATGGGTTATTTTTTATATATGTTAGATTTATAGTCTGCTCTTCCTCTTGGAGTTCAAGTCAATATACGTAATGTTTCCTTCTCTAAAGTCTTCCCTTCCCCACAATATCAAGCCCATAAAGTAGGTTATAAAGATAATGATTGGCCAAACCACCCAGTGAGCTTCTATGGCCAAGAGAAGACTTGAACTTGGTTCTTCCCAGTCTGGTTCAATACCTTCCCCACTACACCATAGAATGTTTCTTCTCAATCCCTTGTTCCCAAAAACAGCATTCAGGTTAGCAAATAACTAAAAGACCCAAAGATTAGGTAATGCAGATGAAGAAGCAAGACTGGAGCAGACTTGATTTAAAATTGTCAGGGTTACCATGAGCAGGGAAACCTGTTTATCCCAGAGCTTCCCAAATAAATAGCTGACAATCCGTCTTATGAGGAAACAGCTTAAACTATATTCAGTGGAAGGAGGTAAAATTTGACTGCAGTTAATAAAACAGTTAGGAGAGCAGGACAACTTGCTCTACCTAAAAAAATTGAGGTCTCTCCCTCTCACTTTCTTCTGAAATATTTAATGATTAACATTCACTTCTACAGGAGAAAGAAAAACACTGTAAAACATATCCAGGTTGCCTAGTCTCATAGAAAAATACTTTAGAAGCTAAAAAAAGGCATCGTTCCACGATGCACAGATTCCACAACTGACACAAAAATTATCCTTCAAAAAACATACTTTTTTTGGTAAGCATTTGGAGTGTATAAAGAGCTAGAGATGGTTTCTCTGTTCTGCTGTCTAGTGATGACATTCTGTTTTGAAGCTGATATTTGTACTTATCTTTTTTTTCTTTCTTCTGATGTAAGTTTAATTAAGGAAGAATCTAAGGGGGGATGGGGGGAGAGAAATGACCAAGGTGGGAAGGACACAATAGTGCTCAACCAATCTGTCCATGCTGGGCCCAGAGTGACATAATGAGCATAAGGCAGATGTTTGTTGTATAGCAATTACCCTAACAGGATACAGGATATTGCTCTTCATCCACTGAACTAAGCATGGTTAAGAACGAAAGCACCATGGAAGTTGATTCTGTGATTAGCAATAGCTCCAGCTAATTGTCAATGCTGCTGAGGAGAAAAAGGGCTAGATCTCAACTCTCAGCCTAAAAGGCAAGATGGAGCTTCAGAAGGACAAGCAAAGTCCACCTAATGAAGACAGCAGATAGTTCTGGAATCTCTCATTAATTGATTTGCTAGGGATTTAGCCTGCACAAAATGTGTACTTGAGAATGACATTAAATCATAATGTGATTTGTGTGCTTTTGGATTAGCTTGATATAGGAATCCAGACACTGTGAACTGTAAAAAAAAAAAAAAAAAGAATTACGGTTTAGCGTGTTGTACATATTTGTGGGTTATTCAGTAAAGTGTGATTAAACAAGCCATGGCTTAGTGTAAAATATGAACACAGTCCATTTTACACCAAAGAAAAATCCCAGTACTAGCCATTTTACACTAAAAGGAAAAAATAGCATATTATCTTACCACTGAGTTCAGAGGGAAAGGAACTCCAATAAGAGAAGCCATCAGTGGTGCAATGTCAGCCTACAAACAAAAAAAAGTCTCCCTTTGAATGCATGCTTCAGTAGAATTAAAAGCTTAAGTCTCTTTTATGGTACATAATCACAACACACTTTTATGTGTGTGACATCATTTAGGAGAGGTAGTTAAAAAACCTGATTCCATGTTTAATGGAATGGGATGACAGGGATTCAAGCCTGGGCCAACGTAGCATGGGGAAAATGGCCAACAAAACCGTCTCTGCATTGTTGGCAGTGAATGAGCCAGCAACGCTGCTTTGGAAACCAGGAAGGGCGTTACAGATATAACATTCCCACTCTAGTGCCATTCTTGTGCTGAGAGCACCACCCAAATTTACACTATTAGCAGGTAAACCCATTTCAAATCCTGGCTATTAACAATCAATATATCGTACTTTTCCAACTATAAGACAATACTTTTTTCTAAAATCCTTACCCTAAAAACTGAAGGGCGCCTTATTCAAGGAAGTCAGCCGAGAATCGCACGGTTCCAAACTGCCCATACTTTGTTTCTGCAGACAGGCTTCCTCCTGTTGCTAGCCTCCAATCACGAGTGAAATAGCTTGTCTCCCAAACAGACTTCCTCCAATCACGAGCCTGATGTAACTGACGTCAGCTGATGCTGAACAAACCAATTAGAGGAAGGCTGTTTGCAGAGACAAGCTATCTGCAGTTTCACTCGTGCTTGAATGTAATCAGTTACGCAAAAGAGCCTGGAAATAGAGCTGCAGAGAGACGGTTTGGACCTCCTCCCACCGAGTGTATCAGGTCAATGTTAACTAATTACTAAATAAAAATGTGTTCTGCACTATCTTTAAAATATTGATTTCTTAATTTTGGGTTGGAAAAGTGGGGGTCGTCTTGTACATGGGGGCGTCTTATTGTCGGAAAAATACAGTAACAGCAATCAGAGAGCATGAACAAACACACAATAGAGATAAAAGAAATAACGGAAGGCAGAGGGACATTTGCTTAAGAGGAGAGAACGCCCAGGTCCCCACCCCAATATTCCCAACTTGTACACCACAGCAAGGTCACACTTGAATGAGTTCTTGTCAATGGGTCAGTGTTTGGCTGTTAGTCCACAGTTAAAATAAAAGAAGAAAGAAGAAAGCCCCTGTTAATATGATAACTTATTATCATAATTATGTTTCTTTGTAGCATCTATAAAAAAACAAGTTAAAAAACAGCGGGTTTGAAGCAACTAGATACCTGGTTCACATCTTGCCGCATCCACGTCTCCAGCTTCCATTCTGTAAAAGGTGAGGAAAAAGGAATGATAGTTTATGAGGGGAAAAAATAAGTCATTTGATACTTAGCAGTTGTTATTTGTATCTTATCTTATTCTCCTGATAACTTTTTTCTTCACATTCAAATATATTTATACTTCAGCCGCAGAATATAGTATTAAGAAATTTACTCAGAGCAACCCAAATCACATTAAGCTGACTTTTAAAGAATCACAAAGGCAAAGTTATATATTGGAACATCCAAGACTCTCTCTTGGATGGACAGCTATATCTCTATAAATCACTGATTAGGCTTAGCATTACATATAAATAGGGAAATGATTCCAGAAACAGTTAAGGCAAAGAGCTTCAACACATTCTGGAACCATACCTTTTTCTTTAACCAGTCTGGTCATGGTTCTGTGTCTTATTGTCCAAAATCAGATTACTGGCTAATTTACAATTAAATAGCCAATAGTCTCTGTAGCAAACATTACATTTCCTCGACCCCAGAAATAGCGGGTCAAATTCTGTTTAGACCTATATGCCTACTATGTTCATTTTTATTATTTTTTTAATACATCCAAAAGCACTGGCTAGCATTACAAAGGTGACCTGAATACTTGGCTGGACATGAGGTGATCAGCTCTGTTAATGAGTACAGCATCCATGAGTTATTTCTTACACTTGGTTAATGCTAAGCCCAGCTTAGCATTTCATTTAATGTGCCCTTTTAAGTGCTGGAGGATATGCCTATTTTTATCTTGGAATATTACATTATACGGTTAATTTTAAGCTTAATTAACCCTCATGGTTCCAGTCTACAAAATCAGCCTTGGAAACAAGGAGGATTCCTACTCACAGGGGGTACGATGTTGAAGAATGTGAGTAAAGTGAACATTAAATATGGGAAACAAAATACTCAGCCAAGCAAGAAGAATGCTGAGGATTTCAGCCATCATGAAGAGAAATTAAAGCTATCTGAAAATCTGGTAACTTACAACAACTAATTTAAATCCATTAATCTATTTCTTAATTAGGTCTGATTAAATATGACAAGGGAGAAAACTAGCCTAGTTTAGATTTATATCCATCTCATAAAATATAAGAGGCACTTCAATCAGAACCACGCACCAAAAGTTTCAAGTCAAATTTATTTTCTGCAAAGGGGGATTTGCATTATGAATAATATGAGAAACAAATGCTAGAGCCACTGCTTTTAAGAGACAGTTCATATTGTTCAGAAGCCATGAAAAAACTTAATGGCCTCTAGTAAACTTTTGTTCCCCATTCATTCTATCAGCATTAACAGCAGCAGTTAGTAATACTGAAAGCCATCTTTTTGTAATGTATGTATGAAAAACTATTTTTTTATTTATTTATTTAGTGGACTTGTCCCCGCCCATCTCCCCACAATGGAGGACTCTGGACGGTTTACATCAAATTAAAATCATAAATACATAATTAAAAATTATAAAAAGAGAACCACTTACACAGATAGAAAAAAGAAAAAACTATAATTACAGATGCTACCCAAATAGTTGCATTTACCTTTTAAAAATGTATCTTCATATTGCTGTGAGGTAACTGCCTGAGGATATTTGATTCCTGCTCCCCAAGCAATTAGGGGCGTTAATGTTTCTGATGGATGACTTGCCCCATGAGTCCCTACACACACACAGAAAACCAAGTCAAAGTCATTTTAATTTTTTTTTTTTAAAAGCTGGCTTTTGAATATCATTTCTCTGCTCCTGATCATCTCTGCAGCTTCACTACCATTTGAGCTACTTTTTCATGCAACTCCCCTTTTTGCATCCACCCACAATGGCCCTTGGGCTTCTGAAGGGTTGCTTCAATCCGGATTTTCAATTATATACTTTAAACTCATTTCCATGTGTCTAGTGCTACCCAGTCAAAAACCTAAAACTGAGGTTTACTCAAATTCCTACAGAGGCCTCAAGCACTGCATTTCCTTATACAGTGGTACCTCGGGTCACGAACGCTTCTGTTCACGACCAATTCGGGTCACGAACAGCTCCGTTCGCAAAATTTTGCTTCCGTTCGCGAACGCCGGATCGGGTGACAAACAGGATCTGCGGCCATTTTCCCTCCCGTGACACGTGGTCGTGGCTTCCTGTAGGGAGGGGGACTCTCCCTCCAAGCAATAACCGCCTCCCCACCCGCCTTCCTGTCCTCCACACCAGAAGTCGCGTCGAGCAAGGTTAGCGTTCTCTCTCTTCGTACTGTACTTTGTGTCATATTTTTGTGGTTTAAAAAAAAAAAATACATATGGTTCAGAACGGATTAACTGTAATTACATTGAACCTTATGGGAAAATTTGATTTGGGTCGCAACCAAAATCGGTTGGCGACCAAATTCGGAGGGGTCAGAACGGATTAACCGTATTTACATTGAACCTTATGGGAAAATTTTATTCGGGTCCCGACCAATTCGGGTCGCGACCAGAGTCGCGGAACGAATTAAGTTCGTGAACCGAGGTACCACTGTATAGTAAAAGCTTAGACAACTCTTCTACAACATACTATTTGCTCATTTATCTCATCAGGCATAACTGACACTCCAAGGTCTCTCATTTTCTTAAAATGACTCTGCTAGTTTTCTCTTGCCATTTCTTAGTGGGAACACCATCCCCAAATCCCTTTATGTTTTCCCCCTGCATTTCTCACCATTACCCATGTGGGCTAGGGCAGCAGGGAGTTGGCTACACATTCCCCAACCCATCCTATATGATCTTGATGTTTTCCTTCACCTTTTAAACCACCTACTAAAATCTATGCATTAGTTAACTCGTTTGTTCCTGTCCCCAGCTAAATTTGCTTTCATTTATCATCTGTAGCTTCTTATCTACATCTAAATTTAAACTATAAGGTTCTTGATGCATAGACCCTTATTTTGCTTTTGAAAAACCAGTAAGTAACATATTCACTGTGTGAAATTATAATGAGCAATAAGCAATTTTCACACTTTCCCCTAGGCAAAACCTCCTTCTTTCTAGGAAATGTGCAACATTTCAAACAGCCCTTAATTTGTTGTGAACTTGAGGCAAAAAAGAAAATGTCCTTCTCTGACATAAATGCTTTAAAGTTATAAAAGAGCTCTACTTTGTTCTAGAGAAATGGGCAGCAAGCCTACCAATACTTTGAAGAAATATGAAGTCAGCTAGACTCCAAGCTCAATATGAAGGCTAATAAATAACAAGAGACCTAAGGCTTGACGAATAAATGATCAGGAAATATCTGCAGAAAATCCAGAACCAGATCCTGAGAGTCCCCAATATCAGAATGAGACCTTGGCATAAAACAAGATCAATCTTTTGATAGGATTATCATCTTATGTAAGAAATTACCTACACTGGTCCACTGGCCCACTATTAGTCTAGGCAATTAGCCATTCAGCCTTCTTTAGTCGCAGGCAGAAGATCTCAGGTGCTATTACTGAAATCTCTGTAACTCAGTGATGGGCAACCTTTTTTTGGTCAAAGACTGCATTTCTAACAATGTAATCTATTGGGGCCTCATAACATGCTCATGATACATGGAGAAAGTGATGGGTGTGGCTACTTAAGAATAAAATAATAGCTTCCCCTTTTTCCCTGATACTGACTTTTTTTCCTTATGATACCTTTATGTTCCTCTCTCTCTTCTATTTTCCACAACAGGCTCCAGAGAACCAACTGATCACTTTTGCCTGACATCTGAATTAATTGCTTGAAATTAGGCTGAGAGATATGAATATAGACCAAAGATCAAATCTGTAATGATACATGTGGCTTGTCCATTGTAAACACTGAGATACCTTGAAAGACTCTATTGATATTTTTTATCCAAGTTTAACAACAGCTGGAATATTTGTGAAAGGATTCCCTGAGAAGTATCTCTGATGTTGTTAGGGTACTTCTAGTGTAAGACTGATATTGCTCAGAATGTAGCTCTGCTGGCTTGCATTTCTACTTTTCTGCATCTGTAATATTTATTCTGTTTATAAATGGCTTGTACATGAGACACTACTGTGATTATAAACATAGTACATTTCTAGTGTTTTTGACTCCAAAATATAATTAACCATATGCAAAGAAAATACTGGACTGTGTTATGAACAAAGAAAGGGGAACATGGAACACAATGGACAAAGATTTTCTGAGCTGAACTTTCAGTGTTCTGAAAAATCTCACCCCAGTCTGTCATCCCATGGTCAGAAGTTAAGATAAATGCTGTGTTGCCATCATTTCCATAGAAGTCCTCAACCAATGAAACAATTTCTTGTACACCTTTATCAACTTTCCTGATATTGTTCTTATATTCACTACAGAAAAGTAAAAGATTGTAATTGTGAATCCAGAAGTACATTTGCATAACATTTAAAAATTAGACCAACCATAGCAATAAAAGCATAAAAACATTTAAGTTTTCTATTTAGCTTAATTTTTACAATATCCATTCTTCACATATTACATTAGCAATCTGAATTTAAAGCACTCCAAGCATTTAATTTTCAAACATGATATTGTATAATAAATTATCAAGAAAGTAAAAATGCAGTAGTTTATTTAGATGAAAGTCTGCTTGAAAGATTTTATTATTAGGAGTTGCCCTTTTTTCACTGGCACATTCACAATGTAATAGTGTTAACCTGTATTATCTTTCTCCAAAATACTCTTAGGAGGGACTTCTAGTTCTCAGAAGAAACTAAGGATTTTTAAAGAAATCATCAAACCAACATTCCATAGCTTCATGGGAATTGCCATGGCAGAGCTGTGATTAAGGAATGCCTTCTGCAAAACATTCTAGCTGTCCACATAGTCCAGTTTAACACCTTTTTTCTTCTAAAATGGCAGCATACAGAAGTCTCTTGTTTACTGTGTACTGCTTTTGAAAAGTTACTACTGTATGATTGTTTAATTTTTATACAAGGGATTAACAGTGATTGGAAACACAGAATGCCCAGTCCTTACATCAACCAGATGAACAAGAACTATTTATTATTAATGCAGAGGGAACTGCGCTTGTAAAACAGGTTTTTTCCTGAACAGCAATTTTTGTCCCATTCCCTTTCATGTTCTGTCATAAGATGTTTGGAACCCCTCCCTTGTCTAATTCATAAAGTTTCTTGATTTGGGAATTATTAAGAAGCATAAAGCTTTCCCACAATCTTTGGAAAGATTATAGTAAAAGATGTTAACAAAATGTCTAAACCACAGCTTTTGCATAAATGAGAGTTAACCCATTTTCCCAGAGTCACAATTTTATCTCTCACTTGGCATAGATATAATCATTACAAGAAATTAAACTAGCTGAAATAAAACTGAAACTTAAATCACACAAAAGAAATTATCCAAATATAATTATGCACTATAATTTCAATGGAGGATTTAGGCACATTCTTAACTCTCTCACTTATATCAAATGTACTCTGTAAAAAAAAAAAGGCCTTTATTTAATTGAACAGAATAGGAAAAAGAAAAAAAAAAGAAAAGGGAAAGAAAAAAGAAAGCAAAACAGCAAACAATTATATAAAGACTCCTCATACACGTTTATACATATTTTACACAGCATTTTCAATAAAGGATCAGCACAATTCATAATCATCCATACATAACCAACATCCATAAACATTTTGATCATAAGTTGCAAGTAACATCAAGTCTTGAATCCACTGAATAATTGGTGCCATAAATCAAAGGTATTTAACATTGTTCAGCTTTGGTTGTACTCGTATTGTATTTCAAAAGATATAAATCATACATTTTTACCTTGAATGAGGCCGATGAGCATGACCATTTGTATCTAATCCTAATAAGTGCAGGAAGAAAATGATTTTTTGCTCATGCAGTTTAGAAAACAGTGTTTCATTGTTTCTAGCCAAGCTGAAGAAATCCTAGATGAGAAAACCAAATAAATTATTCTGAGCACCAGGAACTGTTCTAACAAGAAAGGTATATCATTTGCTACGTATCATCAGCCACCATGCAGAAGAACCTGGAAGAGGCTTAGATAAATTCCTCTACTGAAAGTGGTCCTTATTCATTTCTACAGAGAAGGGGGTCAATAGCATAACTTAAGTCTAAACAACTTACAACTCCTTGAAACACCTTTCAGAGGGATGAGAGCCAACATTCTCATCTTCACCATTTTTCCTCAATTAGACTCTTTTCCCATTGACTTTTATAATGAAAAGAAATGCCAAGTAAGAATACTGAAGGAGTACTTAGGAAGCAGAAGGTATGAATATTCATAATTTGTACCCCATATTTGGTAATAGCTATTATACATATGCTGAAATATATGCTGTTGAAGTCATGCTCTGATACTGGCATTTGTTTGTCCGCTGTGGAAACAGAACGAGCCTCGATCTGATCCAGCACATCTTATACACTAATGTTAAATAAAGAAAAGGTATCAGGTCTGTTTGTATTCTGCACACAGAAATCTCTAATTCCCCCTTCAGATGAAAATATGGACTCATTATACTGTAAACTTTAGAGCACATGACAGGAAAATCCAACACAAAATTGTTATATATAGTTGAAGATTATCTAAAAACCCATTTAAGATTTTTTTTTAATCCTGCCTTTATTATTTTTATAAATAGCTCAAGATGGCTAAGATACTAATACTCCTTCCTCCTCCTATTTTCCCTACAACAACAACTCTGTGAGGCGAGTTGGGCTAGGAGAGAATGACTGGCTCAAAGTCACCCAACCGGCTTTCATGCCCACAGCAGGACTAGAACTCAGTCACCTGCTTTCTAGTCTGGAGCCTGAACCACTAGACCAAACTGGCTCTTTCATTTCACTTCCATTTCATTTAAAATGTACCTCACTGTTAAAAAAAAAAATGACAACAACAAGGAATGAGACATTAGCACAAATTTGTCAACTATACCAGTCATATAATAGTAATACAAAAGAAAAAATTTTGTTCACCTTAACATGGTCAAAAACCCAAGTGTCCAGTACGGTGGCATCTTCAGCTCCAAAGTCCTCTCTTTCAGCTTTATAGCAATTGGTATAAACATGATCTCCAGTAGCACCTGCAACCAAGCATTCCAGATGAAGAGAAAAGGACAACTATACTTTGAAAAAACGTATTTTAACTTCACTTAAATGTACTTTAAAGTACATAATATGGAGTTATTTTTACACAAAACTTAATGGAAAAGAAACAATTCATATTAAAAAAAATATTTGAAATCTTCAATAACTTTTGTCTATGTATTAATAGACCAAACTTGAACAACATTCCATCATTCTGCCACTTCAAGATCTGAACTAGCATTAACAAAATTATGAATTATACATTCCATTGAAAATGTACTTTTAATATTTTTTAAAAGCTTCTACATATAGTATCAAAATATAGGAATATGTCTCAATGTTGAGCTGAAATCTACAAGACAAATTGCAATTAATAGCACGCTTTTTTCCTTTTTGATATATGTATCTCTTACTATATCTATCTATATAATGAATTTGATATAGCCATCCAAGGGATCCTCTGTTAGCTAGAAATATCTGAGCTATAAGAAGGAGGTGTCTGAGCCATTTCAGAATGTTATCTGAACATTCTGGACCTTAAAAATGTTTTATCCTCTCTTGCCTTGGCAACAGTCTGCATATCTCCATCAAGGTCATCTTTCTTACTCTCTACACCATCTCAATGTGGAAAATCAAGATGTAGGAGATTAGTTCTTGCAAGAATCTGTTATTATAGCCTATCCCAATAAAGGCAGTTGATTTTATGGTCTGGCCTACCTAGTGGGGCTCATGTATAGTGTGATAACTACCTCATCCATGCTACTGACATAGAACTGTTTTGTAGAAGAGGTGGTAAATAAATCAAATGATCCTATCACTTTAAAAACTTTAAGAAAACTATTGAATCATATTCTTAAAGGGACTACATTGGGTTTATCTTCCCCAGTGTTCTGCAAAGATCCTGAAGAAATAAATCGTATCGTATCAAAGGAGGATATTCTGAACCAAAATAACAGAAGAGCGTTTTCAAAAGACACAACGCAGATGTAACACAGCTTCTGAAGGAAGGGGAAATTTCAGTTACTGCAATCTTTTAAATCCCTCCTGACAATTCTTAATGATACAGCACAGACAAGGCAAGTGGTGTTTATCACACTATTACATTATTCTATAAATCTATAAATTTTCACTATGTTATTTAAACAGTGCAAGGATACTTTACTTGTCACTCTCATCTCCTGCCAACATATGTGTAGAGAAATTTAGTTCCAGAGAGGGGAAATAAAAAACAACTGCTCGGCCCTCAGAAAGCAGAAAGCGTGAGAAAAAGACTCAGACCTTGCCTTGACTGTATTGTCCTTACAAAGAGGCAAATAAGGTTTTGGACAAGATTTCAAGATTCTGTTAACACACCCTGCAACAATCAAGTTGCATTTCTGGAATTCCCGCCAAGTCTGTCCTTTGACCTTGCCAACCTCAAAGGGTGGACAACGTAGTACTTGTCTTGTGGGGCAGATACTCTCCTTCTGAAAGCCAAGTTGATGAGGCTTTTTTCCAGATGCTTCTAGAATTAGCTCATATGCATCCATTTTGCTTTAAAAATTGAGGAATATTTATATTCTGAGTCTTGATAGTAGCACAATATTTTTACAAGAAGAAGTAACCCATGGCCAATAGACTACCACCACTATCACCACACTATGGTATGATTTGGTGTCATGATTTCTCCTTGTTTTCCCCCAAATAAAGGTGGAAATGAAACTTGCTTTCATTTCCACCCTGAAAGCCCACATCAAGCCCCCCCAGGCCAATGCCATACCAACTCTTAGACACTATCCACTCACTTTACATGGATAATATAGCAAACATAACTCTTCCTTCCATTTTATATGTTAACAACTACAGAAGTGCTAGGAAGCTAGCATCAGGAGTCTTTAACTTGTAACAAAGATCTTACTGTGCCAAGCAGAAGAGAACCATGCTCTTGCATGGGGAGTCTGTCAAGCTTTTCTATAAATCCACCAACCCCCAGAAACCTAAAGAGACTGTAGAAAATTTGCAAACCTATACACAAGCCAATCTAATTCTTCATCTGTTAGGGTATATATTTTTAAAGAATTGTTGAATTTTTAAGGAAAAAAAATCTATCAAGGAGCGAGGCAGTGTTTTTTAAAAAAAACAGCTGGACTAAAATAGTCAGAAAACAGATTCATGAAAATCCAAAATAGTCTGAGCAATAGCAGTTCTTCAGCAGAACATTTAGTACAGAGGTGCATGTTGTCATCAATCAAGGGTGACCGTCACATTTGCATGTCCTAGAAAGGGTTTGTTTTTCTGGGAAATGAACATTCAAAACACTTCTGGTTATTGCAATTAATCATAACCCTTTAATACTTTATAAATGAAGAATCTATAACACTAAGACAAGCTCACCTTTAGCAAACATAGGTAGAATATCTGGACTTCCCCAGCTCCAAGTATATTTACTTTCATTGAACATGGAATCAAATTCCACTGGATTTTCTTTCCAACCTGTAAGTCAAGAGATGCATCGCTGAGGTTATGTGGTTTTTGAGGGGGAAAAGCCAGATTTGATTCCAGTGTTAAAAAATACAAAGGCAGTATATACATTTAGGGAAAGTGAATCCACATAATCACATTTAATTAGCAACTTACATACATATTGTTAACTGGAAAAAATTGTAATTTTTAAAATGTGAAAAATACTTCCAAATTCCCTACATAGAAGTAATAGATTTTCAACAAACCTTCATGCCAATGTTTACTAAAAAGTGACTGGAAAATCTATCTGACCAGCTCAATGCTATCAGAAATTTCAAGGAAAAGTCACCAACCTTATACATATACAGTATCATGGAAAGCTGTAGCTTGTTTTAATTGTGGCTTATTAAAATTCAGTCTTGCAAACAAATCAAACAATAATGCCTTGTTTTGACTATTCCTGGTTTGTTTTCCATTTGTTTTCCCAACTTTCTCCTTGCATTTTCAGGAATTGGTTTAAGGTTTAAGACAGGCATAAAAATAAGTCAGGAATAAGCTCAGAAACCAGAAGCAAATCATAGTTATTTTACTTAATTCTATACATTCCCATTCACGCATCATATTAAAACATAGCTGTAAGCAGGAAGTCAGCAAGCCATTGTTTCAAACTGTGTTTACTTCCCTAAGCCAAAAAACATGTTACCATATACTGTAACTTAACATGCTATACAATCAGTATGATCATGCAATACATTATGTATCTTTGAGCCACAGATGAGAGACTTAAGACTCTAAATATATATCAATACACACATATATACGCAGAGGGAGATAGAATGAGTTAGGACAGTAGTCCTGTTCACACTTAACTGAGAACAGACCCCACTAAACCTAATGACTAATCTCAGTAGTCATATACAGAATTGGGCTGCAGATATCATTCAGATAATGTAAGTTGAAGACTAGTTTCAAAGATAATATCCATAATAGCTTAAGCTCTGCAAAACTAGCATATTCAAAAGCTTGCATAACTTTCAATATTATTTAGAAAACAGTAGAATTATGGCAGAATGTCAGCTTTCCAGTATGCACAACACAACTTAAATGCCCTCAGCATATATTAAAGCTGTTTGTTCAAAATGAATGGATTTCAAAGACATAGATTGAGTTCTATAATATACTAAACCAAAACAAATTAAATCACATTATGGTTTATGATGAAGTGTGAGCTTAACCAATTATGGTTATAATAATTCAATAAACCATAACTAACCAAACTACAACTTAACACAGCAATCTCATTTCCCAGAAAGGCTCCCTTATATCAGAGGTCCTACAGAATAATAAGGTAGGACAGGGGTTCTCAAACTATGGCCCGCGGGCCGGATACGGCCCGCTAGGGTCATTTATCTGGCCTGCCCGCCCGATTGGCCGCCGCTGCTGTCTCTCAGAAGCGGAAGTGTCGGGGCTGTATCGGGAGTTGCAGGCGAGGCACGAGGAGGGAGATCGCAGAGCTGGACTCTTCTACATTACAGGTATACCGGGTCATCCGCGGGAGGGATCCTCCATGCAGGGTGATTGGTGTGTTGTTCTCCAAGCTGCTTGTCTCATTCTTTCTCCCAATTGCCCACCCCGTTCTTGCAATCCCTCCGAAACCATCTGGGCTTCCCCAGCTCTGATGAGTACAGGCGCCCTATTTGGAGAACGGCAGGAGCCCCGTTCTCATGGGGCTTCACGTTTGCATTTTATGTTCCTTCCTCTTTTACCCACACAATGGATTTCATTGGGAATGTCATTAAAATATTACCAATAACCTGGTGCCAGGACTAGGGTTTAGTCAACAGAAGGCACTTGTTGTTGTTTAGTCGTTAAGTCGTGTCCGACTCTTCGTGACCCCATGAACCATATTGCGCCAGGCCTTCCTGTCCTAACAGAAGGCACTAGCAGTGCCTGAAACTTATTCCCAAGATTCAATTCCAGTTTTACAGGGACAGTCCTGATTTTGGGGAAGGCATCCTCGAACTAATGGGAGGGCTCAAGGTAGAGCAGGCAGAACAGTATGGCACAAGTAGCCAAAGAAATGATGTCTTTCCATTACTCATCAAGTCTTGGGGTACCTTTTGGTGGAAGGGAACATGGGAATGAAGCTATTCCATTATCCATTTTACTGGCTGATTGATTAGTACTAGTCTGCAGAAATCCAGAAGAAGAAGCAAAGTTAGTGTTTCCTGGATCTCTTTGCTGACAACTAATGGATTTTTGCAGATCAGGTCTGATAGCCTTATGATGGAGAGAGTGGTCAATTGATTGTTAGTCATTTATTAAATTAATTTGGCCTGGAAATAATGTTTCACAGAGTGTAAAAGCACAACAGGGAACAGGAATGTTTGGAACTACTTAAAGTTGCTTCATTCCAGAGAAGCTCTTCTAAACATCCTTGTCTCTTTTTTTTTTCTGGTAATTTTTGCCTGTGACTTTGGGGAAATTGACTTGTAGATTTGTATACATGTATGCATTTTTTAATATTCGTATATCCAAGTTTTTATTTTTGGAAATCAGGTCAGCCTACTTCTTTGCAAATTATCAGGACTGCAGAAAGCATTGTACTCAGTTTCTGTTTCACTTTCTCTTCTCTTCTGTTCCTTGCATTTATAGTATATCGAAACTCCTCTTCCTTGCCCAGACCTGTTTCATCATCTCAAATTCTTTGTACAGGCAGTCATCGCTTAACAACCATTCATTTAGTAGTTATGCTCAGTCCCCAAAGTTACAGCTGTTGCAGCACCCCTGCAGTCACATGATCAAAATTTGGGCACTTGGCAGCCCGTCCACACTTACAACCACAGCGGCACTTCAACTCATACTTCCTCATACTCCACGGGAGGGATCCTCTGTGCAGGGTGATTGGTGGGGTCCAGGGCGCCCTATTACTTTCTCCATTTGAGCTATGTGGTTGCCCCTCAAGTAGGAGAATGGCCACTGGCACTGACCAATAATGGGGGGGCGGGGGGGATGGGATGAGGGGAGGATAACATTTACTGACACTGACCACCAATGCAGGGTGGGGTTTATGTTGGTTAAAATTGTTCTTTATTTTAATTATTGTATTGTTTTTTTCCTGTTTTTTTTTTGTACTACAAATAAAATATGTGCAGTGTGCATAAGAATTCATTCATGTTTTTTTCAAACTATTATTGTGAGCCGTCCAGAGTCACCCATTGGGGGAGACAGGCAGCATACAAGCTTAATAATAAACAAATAAATAAATAAACAAACAAATAAATAAATAAATAGTCCGACCCTCCAACATTCTGAGGGACTGTGAACTGGCCCCCTGTTTAAAAAGTTTGAGGGCCCCTGAGGTAGGCTATGATGCAGAGAAAATTGCCTCAAATTGACAATCTAACTTGCGCAGAGCAGCTCCCATATTCATCATGCAGTGAAAGGAGCTGCAGAAGACAGAGAAAGCCTTTCTTCCACAGACTTACTTAGAATCCAAGCCATTACTTTCTATAGTTAGTGGAAGATTATTCCACCATTCTATTTTATTGTAATGAACAGGATATTACATACCTCTAGCAACAGCACTGACATCCTCATAAAATCCAGCTATTAGAGCAACATGCCCAGGTCTAGATTCTGTCGGGACCCGAGTATGAGATACTCCCCAACTCCCTTTTGAAGTTATGATATTCCTGAAAGAAAGAAAGAAAGAAAGAAAGAAAGAAAGAAAGAAAGAAAGAAAGAAAGAAAGAAAGAAAGAAAGAAAGAAAGATTGATTCTAAATTAAAAAGCTGATGGCGTAGCTCAATTCCAACTCAAGTTACCTACTGAATCTACTTTTAGGCTGCCCTGAACAAAGGGAATGATATCTTGGACTGAGTTAATGAAAACAAGAATGCCCATATCTCAGAGTTAGACAAGTAAGCTAGTAGCTGAATATGAGCATAATGTGAAATTTAAAGCACTTTTGCATGACATGCACAGCTTATTCTAATACAGTATTTCTCAAACTTGCAACTTTAAGATGTGTGGACTTCAACTCCCAGAATTCCCCTGGCTGGGGAATTCTGGGAGTTGAAGTCCACACATTTTAAATTTGCCAAGTTTGAGAAACACTGTTCTAATAGGAACAATGAGTAAAATACTTATCAAATGCTCTAACATTAGAATCAGCAAATGAAGAACAGAAATCTTTGATGGTAATCTTATTTCTTCGTTGGCTCGTTAGCTGCCACTCGTTGGGATTTTGGTGTTATGTGTCTTTTTTAAAAAATTAAATCTACAGCTATTCTGACCCCCACACCGTGATTATATCTTCATTATTATGAACCCATGAAGAGGAAGTGGGTTTAAAGGGGAAAAGAAATGGTGTAGCTGAAATAGTTCCATTTTGCAGCCACTCTAGCCTCCAGTTTTTATGTTCAGAGGCCAGTAAGGAAGATTAACTTCAAAGTAATTTCTCACTTTAGAACCCAACAACAAACCTTGTGCACAAAGTGTGGTTACCCAAGATCCAGGTTCAAATCATACATTAAGTTTTTAAATAACATGATTTTTTACATCTGATGTTCATGAGCATAGTTTAGAGCAGGGATAGACAACCTGATGTCTTCTAGATGTATGGTACTCCAGATTCAACTCATCACTACAGCTGGCTGGAGCTGACAGCAGTTGAAGTCGAAAACATCTGGAGGGCACTAAATTGCCTTCCCCTAACTTGAGTTGTAAGAACAAGCCTCTGAATCAGAAACTCCCTCTCCTTTACTTCTTCAATATGGCACTTCCATTTTTAAATTAAACGCAGCGTGCCACTACATTTAAGACTAACAATCTGTAATTACTCTTAAGCTGGATGGGTTCATTGATCACATTAAAAATAAATGCATCACATTATAGCTTAGCATTATATATGAACTGAGCCTTGAAAAAGGCATGTTCAAAATGTGAGTTTTTATTCTGTCTTGATTGCAAAATCATGGTTTAAATTAAATAAGGTTATCCATTTCTGAGTTTTCCAGCACAGGAAACAGATGTGTCCCATCTCCTCATCATGCCATACTGAAGAAGGAGACAGGGAAATATGCAAAGCCATGACTAGACTGGGAGGAGAACAAACCTATGCCAAAATGGAACCCCTGTCATAGTTATCTACTTGTGGTTTTTCCCCCTAAAGATAAGAACCAAATCATCTAATCTGAACATCCAGACTTGAATAACAAACTTCTTTCCCTCAACAACCAGTACATATAACAAATATTGGAAGAAAAACTAAGTTACCTAAGGTAAGGAGCATTAGAATTGCCACTGTCATCCAATCCATATAGCGAATCTGCACGTAGACCATCTGCAACAAACAGTACTAAGCGTTGGGCAGGGGGTGGCAGCAGAATCTGATGAGGAGTCATTCCATGGACCAAAGGAGAGGTGAAGTAAATGTCAAAAATGGAGATCAGGAACACACAATGTACCAGAACACCAGCAGTTATAAACATTTGCATATTCATGGTGATTAGTTGTCATCGAGGATGTCAACAAGGAATCCAACGCTAAAAAAATCAAAGTAATTATAGGTCAGTCAAGCAGGAAATCATTGTATCCTAAGTTGACAAATGCTATTGATTCACAAATAGCTAACAATATCTGACTCAAATTAGAGCATACAGGGCAAGGCTGCCTCTCCATGCAAAATGGCTGTGCAATCACAAGCATGCAATGACAGTCAAGAAGCGTAGGAAGCTTGCAAACATGTCTGCTTTAACCATTCAAAAAGAGTTTTTTATGCATTCCCTCACATTGCCAAGTACATCTTTCAAAAGACTTACACAGCCTTAACACCAACACATATGCAGAGTCACCTACATGTATTAAGCCAGTGTTTCTCAAACTTTTTTCTCTCAGGACCCCTTCTCATGTTTAAAAATTATCAAGGGCCCCAAAGAAGCATTTGTTTTTATGGGTTATATTTATCAATATTTACCATATTAAAAATTAAAATTGGTGCATTTGCTGCCACTACTGCTTCTCAGAATTGTTTCAGGGGATCTTAATACTGTATTATTTTTCAACATAGGCTGGCAAATAATTCTGATTTTGTGGACCCCTGAGAGGGACTTGGGGGACCCCCAGGGGTCCTAAGAACACACTTTAAGAAATATTTTATTAAGCAATGAAGTAACTAATTAATTTTAAAACTTGAGCTTAATTGCCTTATTTAGTTTTTATTATTAAATAATAATAGGCACCCAAAGCAATTAACATCTAAAATAAAACATAAACATTATAAAACTAATAAAACACAATTAACGTAATCAGAAGAAGCAGCGTTTAACTTCTTTCCTGAAAGCATAAAAAGTAGGAGCTAACAAAACTCCTGGGGAAACACATTTGGGAGCAACTACACAGCTTTTCCCGCACAACCAATTGATGGATCACTAAAAGCACATGTTTCTTTATGAGGATTTCTCTTACCCATCTTAGTGCCTGGGCAGATTCATATCAAGATGAGCAATCCATCCAACAGCCAAGCCCTAAATTATTTAAGGCTATAAAAGTAACCGTGATGGAATGGACTTATGAAGGCCATGCTCAGGGAGATAAGCATGTTCTTAGCCCCCAACAGGAGCGTGGGAAGTTCAAGAAGATGAGGCTGGCACCTCCCTAAGGAATTCACGGTGTTGTGGCTGGCTGGCTTGGGAACTAGGGTTCAGTCTGGTGAGATTCTGTCTTGAGGTGGAAACTAATAAACGCAACAGAACTGTATTTGCATTGTCTCGTGGAGTTCTTTGGGCTGAACCTGACAGTAACAGATGAAATGTATAATGAAGGAAGCCATATCAGAAACATTTATTTTTGCTTTGCTGTGCTTTGATGTAATTTTGCAGGAGTGCATACAATCTCCAGATCTTTTCTTTCCTTTAATTTTTCAGGTTGCCAGATGCTGAGTTGCCGGAAGAAGGAAGAAACAGGAAGTTGATATCTAACAATAAGCTAAAATAGCTAATGCAGGCTGACCATAGATTGTCATAAGGGGCAAGAAGAACTAAAATGCCCACACAGGCAGACAGCTGTAGCCATATCAGTAGAAAAAGAAGGCAAAAGGAGAACATCAGAACTTCTGTATACTGTACAAAGAAAAATGGTGAAGTATTAATGGGAAAGATGTGTTGAAGTAAAAGAGATGATGCTGCATCCTAAAGATTTGAAGGAGAGAGCCAGTCAAAGAGGGAGAAGACTCATAGCCTTTCTGGAAGCAAATAGCCTGTGGCTTCCTTTTTTGTTCAACACCCTTTCTCTACGCAGCACTGCCCTGAATAGATCAATGAAGCACCAAATGGTGAAACAAATAACAAACTGATGAAGTTTCAGGAGAAGATTCTAAGAACTTTTCCTCGTTGCTGCTTCTCCCCTTTTCCCATCTCCCTCTCTTTCTCTCCTTGTCCTTCCTTAGATAAGGAGGCTGAATCTTTTAACTCTATCCCAATTTTAAATGCTTAATTTTGTAACCTTACTGAACTATGCAAAAAAACAAAAGAACTCAATCTGGTCTGATTATTAAGCTGCAGGCATATAGTTTATTCAAATAACATAAAAGGGGCATAATCTAGGCATGCAAGCAGCATGGCCACGCTGACAGTATGGAGACAGTGTGTGTGTGTGAGTAGGAACTAATCCATGTGGGTAGGAAACTGGTGGGCCCCATTCAGAGGCTACTGGTCCTTCAGGGGCAGCAATATTTCAGTGAGACGTGAGCAGTCCCCAGTTAATGACAGAAGACCAGCAGTCTCTTGGCGCAAATGATAAATCCCAAGGGCATGAAATCCATGGTTCCCAGTAAGATGGCAAATCCACAGTCCTTATGTGATTAGAGATGTGTAGAGAACAATTGGTAGTCCTTAGCAGGCAGAAGATTTTCAGACCCTTAGGAAATGATATGAAAGAAAATGGACAAAAATGCAATTACAACCTGAGTCTAAGTTAGGCATAACACTGTACTCATGAAACAACTGGCAATCAATATATGTCTTTCAATACAGGCATACAGTAACATGATTCTGAATTCATGTACCAATTGCATTTTCCACCAACTGAAACTCTCAAAGCATCTTCAAGATATCAAACTAATAGGTAACAACGTACACACTGAGTCATCCATCCCTGAACTACGAAGGCCAGGTCTCCATTAGCTTACTCTCCAAAATGCCATTTGGGGCTTCTGTAGTTCAGATTCTGGGCTGCATCCCTGAGGCACAGTCCTGACCTCTACAAAAGCTGACAAGCCACTTTGGATCAGAGCTAAATGCTGACCCTACTTCCCTCAAGCCGCCAATTCAAGACACAGGTTGCAGCTTTTTGGGCTGTGAATCAAGTGCCAGAGGTGGCAACAGAATGAAAAACAAGCAGCGGGTCAGGCAGCTCTCCCGAGGCAACTCCATTATTGCTTGACAAAGAGGCATCTATTTCTCCCCGTAAAGCTACAGGCTAATAAACTGGTGGGAAAATATTTGGCTGCAGCCTTCCGTTGAATCAGGTCCCTTTAAATTGAATAAAAATGTCAACATAATTAGCCAAAATGCATGCCTAGTTTTCCCCAAAGCCACTCCATTTAATGCTGCATCTCTTTAGAAATGTTTAGCTCACAAAGCTAAGGTGCTGAGGCTGCCTTTTTTTTAAAGGTCAAAATATAAATCTTTATAAAATATGCCACCATTCACTATCCATTTCTATTTATGTTTTCAATAAGGAAGAAACATCTACAAAGCATTTGTCAGATAAGCAGGATAAACTGATGAAAGGGTATATATAAAGCATCCAAACAAGTCACTAAAAGTATTTTAGTCATCTTTTTCAAAAAGCCATGCTCCAATGAGCATGTTAGGCCTGCTATATATAATTTAAAAGAATCAATTGAAAATGTATTTTCAAGAAACAGAAAATACCATAGTATGCATATTGCTAAGAACCGTGATTAGCAGCTATTTCTCTAGGTGGCAGGTTTAAAAAATATCACGTATTATTTAATCCATATTGTCAGGGAGATATGAAACAATTCATTTATAAATAAACAGAAACCAGGCAGGAATGTCGCCTCAGAATTTTGTGTTGAAATACTAAATTGATACTACTATATTGTTCAATCTCCCTTGCATGTTAACCACATTCTAACGCTCCACACATTTTGCTGGAATGACCTTCTAAATTATATATAAACACACATTAGGATCTGATACCTTGAATGTTAAAAAATAATTGCAGAATATTCAAGACTCATGCACTCTGCTCACATCCTCAATAAGATAAATGAACATGAATACATTTGCATGATATATGTGATCTGTCATAATATATTTGATAAGATAAATTTTGGATGCCTTTTCATTTAAATGTGTTTGGGTAACTCATATAATCTGCTCAAAATAGCTTCCAGTTAAGACTTTCACTGATTATTTTGCATTAGAATAATAAATGTCGTCTGCTTTAAATTGTAAATGCAGTTAAGTAATTCAGAAAACCCAAGGCAAAAAGCTTCTTGAGAATTAAATATTCCATTAATATCACTTGACTTATCAAGACAAGTCTCTGCATCAGCAATCCCCCTGCAAAATCTCCAGGAGAAGAATATGATTTATTGGCTTGTAGGTCATGAAGCATCAGTGCCATCTTTAAGATCTACTCTTCTGAACTTCTTGTTAAGCTTTCCAGATGTCAGCTTAGGAAACTCTGAGGAAACAGGGTACCCTACCTAGCAAGACCTGCAATACTCTCAAAAGCCATTGACTCAAAATATGATTTAGATCACCACATCATTCATTTCAGTAGATCTGAATCCCTATTTCAGACATTCCAAAGCAGGTATATCCTCCACATGTATTCAACCTACCATTCCAATGGTCCTACCTACTATCCAACTGGGACTGAGATTAGAAGAGTAGGAGGGCACCTGGCTGGGCGAGGCTACTGTCTAACATAAGGTTATTTTGTTTTGTCTACTTACTACTCAGAACAGGAATTCAGATCAAAATAGTTTTATATGAAGTAGTACAGTTCACATTTTAGAAGCAACATTTTAACACATTTTATTGAACTGAACAAAGATGATATCTAAATATAAAGTTCAACAAAAATATAAAATAAATAAGAAAAAAAATATACAAGAGCCCATTAATTGTTGCACCTTGGAATTACAAAATAATTATGTGCCATCAAGTTAGCATTGACTGCTAGCAACAGCTTAAGTAGACTTTTCCAGGATGGTTTGACCCCAGCCTGACCCTTCAGATCCCCCATAAGTCCCTTTTCACACATCCTTAACAATGTCTCTGATTCCATTGCACAATTCCTCTGGTTCTCTATCAAGGAGATTCAAGATTTAAAAGCAACTTGTGATGTGCTTCCTGAAAATGGTGGGTATATGCTCAAGATAATATTGTGGATGCTGGTTGACTTTGTTCTCCTTTAGCGTAACTTAGAACTTGTACATGAACAGTTCATCATCTGTTCCACAGTCATCCCCTAACCACCTCTTTGCTCTTATAACTTAGCTCTTCCACCTCCTTCTACCAATAATACAGTCAACCTTATCTGTGTGGTCCATTTGGAGATGTCTATGTATATAGCTGTCATTTTGTGGAGTCCTTGGGGTTCTCTGAGCTTGGTTCTTTTCTTGCAAACGTTTCATTATCTGGCTAGGAAACATCTTCAGTGCTAAAATGGGATGGGGTTTGCTCTCTATTTATGTGCTGTGGCCTGCCTTGCCAGTGCTGGTAAGGGTAGGGATTTGTTTTGCTCCTCTGGTAGTTCTTTGATTAGTTCTTTAACATGTTTGCAGGAAAAGAACCAAGCTCAGATAACCCCAAGGACTCCACAGTTCAACCCTGAGCTACACATATTCACCTCTATTGGTGCTGCCATTTTGTTTAAAGAATATATTTGTAGCTCCTCAATATAGCTGCCTGTTTGCTTTAGCTGGGAAGCTGTGATGGCCTTCACATCTCAAGTGACTGCTGGGAGTGTATACTCTTGGCATACATTCTTGGAGTTTTTTCCTCATCTCTCCCAGGAACAGCCCTCAACACAATGAGGCAGCATTGCAGGAATTGGGGAGGGATAGACATAATTTTTAGTACATACGAAACAGATTTAAAACATTTATTAAGCTGCAAACAAATGTCTTGACTCCAAGTGACTATATGGTCAGGTCCATGCAGTTTTCTTGGCAACATTTCAGAACTGGCTGAGAGAGAGGGACTGCCCAAAGTTACTCAGTTGTCTTTCGTGACTAAGGGAGGACTAGAACTTGGATCTCCCTCCTCCCAGCCTAAACCCCCTAAGCAAACTGCTCTCCTTTTGGACCTAGATCCTCTAATATTGGAAGGCAGATACCAATCAATATTTAAACAGTCACTCCTAAAGAAATTACCCTCTATATGTTTTTCTCCCTTACATTTACTCTCTTTGGGATACGAACAAGCTAATTCAGTTTTTCAAGAGCAGATACTGGACAAGGAGTGATAGGCTGATTTAAGGAGGGTGCCAAATCTCTGTTCTGTTACCAATCATAGATACGCTGCAGGATAGCAACAGGAAATTAATAAATAGTAACAGTAACAGTGCCCCAGTAAAATTACTTTTCCAAAGGGAGAAGCCACTGTCCAGTACATATCAGGTCATATAGTATTTAACAGAGCAATGGCACAAGGGAAAAAACTATTCCAATGTCTAGATGTTTTAACATATGGTGCTCTGTAGCACCGTCCTGAAGGAAGAAGTTGGAACAGATTATATCCAGGATGAGAAGAGTCTGCAGATATCCTCTCTGCCCTCCTTTTGACCCTCACAGCATATAGTTCTTCTATAGAAGGCAGGCAGGTTGCACTCACAAGGTCAAGCCTATCTTCATTCATTACTCTCAGATTATAATCCTTCCTTAACGTATAAAGTCACTATGCTCTGTGCGGCAATGTATAAAATCCATCAGATATTGATTGCTTGCAAGAGCCAGGAGATCATTCCTATATTTTTATATACCCCATATTGAATTTTTACTTCACAGTTGTACAACTTTGTGTTAAATTAATAAGAATTTCTATCCATAGATCCTTGTGTTATAATGTTATAGCACTGTATTAGTAATGTGAGCTTTTAGGTGTTTTTAATATTGTACATCTTTTAGGTTTGATTGCTATTATGAGAACAGCTGTAATTCTTAACTACTTTTATGCTATCTTATACTAGTCTATGACTGAAATAAAGATCTGATTTGGAATTCTTTCCAAGTCTTTACCAGACATAGGCATGCAAGGCACCAGTATTTTCTTCTAAAAAAATACTGAATTGGGTGTTTGTGGAAAGTTGTGTGTGCTTCCATCCTACCCTCATGTTATGTTTGTGGGTATATGGGCACAGGAAGCCTGGAGTGGGCTGCATACAGGTAGACCTCACTTACTGACTGCCTCGTTCAGCAACCATTTCAAGTTACAATGGAGCTGAAAAAATAACTTTATGACCAATGGCCACATTTATGACCTTCACAGCATCCCTCAGTCACATGAACACCATTACAATCAGTACGGGTTGACCTGTGCCTGACCTGTGGTCTTTCTCTCCCCCTCCCCCCACAGAGAGGAGAGATTGAAGAGGAAGGTTTTACAAGAGAATAAACAGGCACACAATAGGGAATACACATTGAAAGGAATGCAGTGTCACGTGATTTCCCATTTAGTGACCATTTCACTTAACAACAGAGTTGCTGGTCCATTTAGAAATTGTAGTTGCTAAACGAGGACTTCCTGTATTTTCTGATCTAAGTCATGTGACCAGATGGGAGCTTAAAAGAGGTCTGTTCTGATAAAAGACTGTTCTGTTGATTTTCAGTGAGTTCATATGGTTGTTCCAACCCTGTTGGGCTGAAAAAAATAACAACAGCATGTTCAATGAGCTTTCTTAGAAAGTATGTTTTAGGGACTTCCAGGGGAGTAAAGGCAGATTGAAGACAGCTCCATTTTTGCAGAGCTGATAGCTGCAGCAGATAAGAGGAGCCAGCAAAGGAGCCAGCTCTTCGGAACCACCTCCAGACAAAGGAGATGACTGGATCACTCACAAGTACTCCTTACAGAGGCTCCCTGTGAAGAGATCGCAAATTAGCAATCCCCAGCAGGTTAGCACTCTGGGAGTCATGGGAAACATTGAGCCGAAGCTGCAGTTTGGAGCCTTCAAAAGGAAACTAGATTCACATATACTTCCTCTTTTAATTGACAAAGGAAACTACTTATAATCAATTTATTTGAAAATTTAAAACTTTCTGAAGGGCAAATTGCTGCACATCAGGAGAATTTCCTTCTATCCTTGAAGAAAGAAGATTCAAGTAAGTTTAAAGATTAAAAAGATCAAAATTAATTTTTGAAACAGCAAAAGACAGTTTATAATGTTGAATGTGGACAATTATGGGGCCAAACGGATTTGAAAGAATAGTTTTTATGGACTGTTTTAAATTTTATAAAAATACAGCTGATGATTTTGGAATTAACTGTAAGAATCCTTGCTGTGGGAAAGTTTTAACTTTGAAAATAAACAAAAGATAAGATTGGGCTTTGAAGGTTAACTAGAGTGAACCAGAGAGAAGGAGAAGATTCTTACTAACATAATTATTTTACTATGGAAGAATTTAAGTCAGCTTGGAAACAATGTGTTCAGGATTTATTTTCCAAAATTTTTGACACTTTCAAAGTGGAGCTAACAGAGGTTATAGAAGAAGAAAAGATTCTATTGGGTAAAACAGAGGCTGAGGATGATTTGAATAAGGATCTTAAAATGGACTTTAAAAAAGTGCCAGACTATAAAAAAGATATGGAAGACATGGAAAAAGATGTTGTGGATTTGAAAAGGGACTTATAAATAATTGACTATAAGAGTGACATGGAGAAAGAAGCTGCACTGGACCTACAAATTATGCTGGTTGATGTTTTAATAATTAAAGGAGCCATCCAGATTATAAATCAGAAGAGTGACTCTGAGAGTTATCTTATTTTGGATTCACAGAAGAGAAGTATTAAATTTCTGAAGTTGTTCCTGAAAACAGGGAGAAAATGATAAGAGATCATCATGTGGGACTTTATTTGAAGAAACAACTGAAGATCAAGCCTCTTAAAAAGAAGAAAAAGGAATTCAAAGTGGACTTATTTGATCAGGGTTAAATTGTATAAGTTGTGATTTTGGGCTGTTATTATTGGAATCTTTTTATCAGGACTGTAAGATGAGAATTTAAATATTTTTTTCATATGGGGATAAACTTTCTATGTCCTATTTGTTAGAGAAAGTTATAAGTTAGAATCTAAAAGGGACCTACTTGATTTAATTTGATATATATGTTGTTATTATTATTGGTATTTTTATGTCTATGGGGATAAATATTTTATGTTTTACTTATAAGAGAAAGTTGTAAGTCAAAATGCATAATGGATTTATTTTTCTAAGGTTATATAGGTTATTATTACTGGTATGCTTAATGCTTTTGCTGAGTGAGTGTGAGGCCCAGCCCAAGAACAACGGTGAAACAGTCAAGTAAAGTTCCTTTATTTGCTTACACCTTATAGACAGAATCTTGCCAGACTAAATCTATACTACTGCAACAAGTGGATCTACCCTGGGAGATTCTAGGGAGTGGCTATCCTGAATCTCTTTCGTTTCCCACGCTCCTGCTAAGGACTGTATTGTCTTTTGACTCGTTTCCCCTCCTGGTACGCACCCCCCCTTCCTGATAGCCATGATCTCTCACATCACCCTCCTCTTCGTAGATACATTCCATCATAGTGAGATTAATTGATGAATTTTTTATAATTTGGCTATTGTTAAGGGATGAGAAATAGGAAGAAGAGGGTTTTTTTCCTGTAATACTAGAGAAGGTGTTAAGTTACTGCAAATGTTTATACTTGTTTGGAGAGAGGGGGGAATCACTTTTTATATGTCTTTTCTTTTCTCTCTTTATTTCTCTTTTTCTTTTTTGTTTGTAAATCTTTTTTAGTTCTGTATTAGCTTTGATCTATGTAAAACTTTAATAAAATATTATTTTAAAAAAAGAAAGCATGTTTTAGAAGTATAGCTTGAAAGTGTGTTTAATGACTGAACAGACAATGGCCAATAGGTAATGACAGGCACAGAATTACCTAGTTCTCAAACTATGGGTCGTGACCCCATGAGAGATTGCATCCCGCTCTCAGAATCAGTGCATATGGCTGATAGGGAACAGAGGTGCAGCCTGGTTGCCATTTGTCCTACAGATTTTTTTCATGGTGGGAAACAGATATGGGGATCAACTGACACATGAAGCACAAAGCAACCATCTCCAGGAGGGTTTGATGTTTTGTGTGAATGGAACCAAGATACAAAACCAGCACTTTAGCCCTATCTAAGAGGACTGAAAGATGGGTGGATAGCGTAGTGTGCTTCCTGCCTACTCAACTTTTACAGCTCCCTAAATTTCAAGAATCTCTGATCTTGCTAAATACAGGTAGTCCTCACTTAACGATGGCAACTGGGACCAGAATTTCTGTCACTAAGCGACAGAATCATAAAGCATGATATCACATGACTGCATTGCTTAGCAACGGCAGTTCCAGCAATTCTCGCACTTCAAGTTGCCATCATTAAGTGAATCCTGCACTGTCATTAAGAGTGACGTCACATGGTTACCATTTGTGACTTCCTGACAGCTTCCCCATAGACATTGCTTGTTGGAAGCCGGCAATGAAGATTGCAAGTGGTGATCATGCACCATGGGGACGCTGCGACAGCCAGAACTTCAAAGACTTCATAAGTTCGGATGTTCACTGAAGGAGTGGTAGTTAAGTGAGGACCATCTGTAATAATATGTCTAAGTTAAACAATCATTAAGGAGGCATATTTTAACCATAATTTGAAATCATGATTGCTCAGAGGCTTACTCTACATGCCACAATCCAGCATTACATTTGAGCTAGGTGAGTGGATAGGGAGAGTCAATCCATATTTATTTTCCTCTGACTTCCAGATAAGAGATGGGAAGTTGAAGCAGCTGCAAATATAGCTTACTTTACTGCTGCTGTTCCATTTCTATCAGTCTTAAATGTGAAAGGGGGCCTAAGCTTTCCCTCACTCCAACTCTGGTGGCACCATACCATTTTTAAAAAAATAGAGTTGACTGGCCAGCCACAATAAAAATGACTGCAATAACAACCAAAATGGAGGTTAATTAGATTATATCTGACTACAACTTGTTGTATCTCCTATTGCTAAATCATAGTGCCAGATTTGGTTTCCTATGTAATGCAGACAATCATAGCATGAAATAATCCAGTATTGAAACACCAAGAGATAATCGAAAATGGCATAATAACATGGCCGAATATGTTGGAACATGTAGTTCAATATTTTTTATTTTCTTTATATAAGCAAGTGTCTCAAATAACTCTGTTGTTTGTGTTGAACACCACTAGAGGATAGAACTGACATTTTTTAAAAAAATTTAGCTGCAGAACATAGACAAACACTGGAACTCTAAAGTTGCATGAAATACTATAATTTAGAAATGAGAAAAATTTCTATTACTCATTTGGTCGTTAATGTCTGCTATGGTTAATGTCTGCTGTGATTAGCAAACAAGTTAGTGTAATTTAACCCCAATGACATCCACCCTACCACTTCAACTCCATGTTCCAGTGTTCCCCAATTAATTAGAAAACCTCTGTTTTTAAAGTGTTTATGGAAGCTCTGGCAGCGTTCTCACATCATACTCAGCCAAGAGTCAGCCTTCCAGCATTTCTTTTGTGGCTTCTACAGCCACTCCAGATTAAGTGAGGTCAAAAAGTTTAACCCTTCTCCTCAAGGCTCAACTACAACTCTGCTGATTGAAGTATTGGCTGAAACAAACTTGGGGAGGTGAATCTCTAGCCCAGATAGTTATGACAGACTGATAACAATCTTCTTAGAAGAAACAAATAATGGATGATCTGGATCATTGTGGCCTCAACCTCCAGTTGGTATCCATACTAGGCATGGATGAAGTCTGGAGAGAGCTCAAGCAGAGAATTTTAAATCTTGATTTACAAAGAAACAGAACGAACACTTCTCATCTTTGCTACAATGAGCTCACACTCTCTCCTTTTACAATTCCCCATTATCTATATCATTTATTAGTCCCCTCTCACAGGATGCCTTTCACACTGGCAGCTGTCTCTTCAATGATACTGTTGAGTAGATACAATGGTATTCCTGACCAAGAGCATCTGTATATTTGCTCAGACTTTGAAATGGAGAGAGTAGCACAAGTGCTTCTGAAATGTCCTATCTACTACTTTTGGAGGACACAGTTAACCTGCCCTCTAATTACAAACTGTTCAGATTGCTCTGATATAATTGTATGCTGCCTATTGGATGGCCAGGATCAGGAAGTCTTTAGAATGGTAGCCAAATTTTGTACCATCCCTATGATAATTAGACATTTTTGAACCTGATTGCTTCCCCAAGTTATCTACTGGAGGCATGAATGAGCTTTTATTGGAGTCTGATTAATACATTTTTAACTTCTGTGTGTTGGGTTTATGACTGTTTATTTCAATAAACTTCAAACTGGGGGCAGAGATGTTAAAAGACAAAACGTATAAATTTCACATTTTAAATTCTCAACCCTTCCCAAAAGTATCTCAGCCCTGTAGGGCAGCTTTTGAGCTGCCAGAAATTGCATGCTAAACTATGCATTACTAAACTATTCTCCAAGCTATAATTTGCTTGACTACAGTTTAGATAAACCGTAATGAACTAGGTTCATACAGCATGCTAAACCTAAACCACAGTAAACACAACCACAAAGGCCGAGATCATGCAACTTCCTAAGCCCAAACCAAACATGTTTTTGAAGTATGTGCTTTAATTTTTTTATTAGCACTCTGAGATATACCAATTGGATTCTCATTTAAAAAAGGCTGCGTTCATACAAGTTCAGCCATGTTTGTTAACCATAGTTTGCAAAATAAACTACAGTAGGCTTGATTTACAAAACACAATAAACATAAACCACAGTGACAACAGTCTCATTATATCCTAGGCCACAAGCAAGCAAATCCTATTTTGGCTTTGCTTCTGCAACCCAGCCATAGAAAGAAATTGCTTGGTTGCAGTACCTAGCTAAGCTCGGATGAACTTAAAACAACAACAACAACAAAGTAGGCAGAATTGGATCCAGAGGGTACTTGGACAGGAGACCATGGGAAATCCCATGCTGTATAATAGGCTGGGGAATCAAGAAAACGTTATGGCAAGAGGCAGTGGCACACTACTTCCATATTGTTACCAAGAAAAATGGCACCAAACACCAAGCTTTATTAGAGACGTGAGTCCATGCACACACACACAAATGATTGCTTCAAATTTTCTTAACACTAGCGATCTGATATAGTGACAATACATTAGGGTCTGTCTACAGTAGGGTATGGCTTATCATGTGGTTGGCATGCTTAAACACACAGGTACCACAATGGTTGCAAGCCACTGACATGGGCATACCCAGCCCTGCTTTCTACCCAGATCAAAACCTAGCTGAGCCCGAACGCCCACTGCAGAGAACGGAAGCATCAGGAAACAGGACATCCGACATCCCTTCAAGAAGCCACCCCTTATTTATGTTGCTTACCTCGCTCATTCCACCGGGTACTGCGAGGAGGGTCGTTTCCCTGGAAACTTCTGCTGACCGAGAAAAAATGACCTCCGCCACACTCGGCAGACACGACGTGGGCGGGAAAAGTGCAGAAACCAACGCGCGCGCCAACTTCTTGCAAATTATCCCCTCTCAGTCAAAACCACGTACGCCTTCAGCAACGTCACAGCTCCCATATCGCGAGAACTGTCAGAGTATCGCGATATCTTTGGTAGCAGTGGTAAACTCGGGAAATTCCGAGCCGAATCGCTCTCCCGTGCGGTGCTTTTCTCCTACGCTAAGCGCCGCTTACACCTGAGCAGATTCCAACGGTGCTTAAACTACAACTTCCAAAGTTCCCGGCCAGCATGCCATCAGATGGGAATTCTGAGAGTTCAAAACTCAAGTAAGGCATCAGATAGTGGGAAGTAATCGATCTAGAGCAGGGTTCCTCAACCCTGGCAACTTTAAGACGGGTGGACTTCAACTCCCAGAATTCCCCAACCAGCAAGGCTGGCTGGGGAATTCTGGGAGTTGAAGTCCACGCATCTTAAAGTTGCCAACGTTGAGAAACACTGCTCTAGAGTAAAGGCAGGAAACCTTAGAATATGTTTGGACTGCAGTTCCCATCAGTCCTGGTAGCATGTTTAATAGCACAAGTTCCTCATCCCTCCTTTCACGGGATATGATCTGTGTACTGGGCTGTTATAGAATAAAAAAACCGCACACGTTTGCCTTCTGACCCGTTTGAGGTGGAGAGGGAGGAAGTTTCAAGGTCGAAAGAGGTTATAACTTAACTAGAATCACCCTTTGGCTTGAGTATATTTCCTTCTCATTAGAAAATTCAGTATCGAAATGTCACGATAGGGAAGAGAAGATCATTTTATTTATTTTTTTATTGCAAGGCACCCAACTCTATATTCTTTTAAGAATTCTGAGCACTGTATTTGCTGCTAATGGTTTTTTTTATTTTTGCAGCAACACAAAACTAGACCTAGAGCTTTCATAAACTGCTCTTTAATTCTGCTTCACCAATAGGTTCACAACCACATGACATATATTGTTATAAGCTATTCATTTTCATCCTGCTGTACTAAGAGTGGGCTCCATTATAGGGTTGTTTAAACCTCTGGTCCTGAATTGTAAGGGAATGTTATAAAGTATGTTGTCTGAGCTATAATCTCTAGCCCATGGAAAAAAATAAATAAATAAGGATTATATTTCTGCAGGACAATTTTGAAATGTTTAAAGCTTTTTTTAACAAAAGGAAAACACCGATCCTGTGTCATTCAAATCGTTTTCCACTCCTAGCGACCACACAGATAGAGCGTCATAGAGAAAATCTATCCCTAACCTGGTCTTTCGGGTCTTAAAGGAAAACTGACTTATTAAGAATAGGGATTTCTGCAGTAATTTTCATCTTCATTCATTGCGGGAGGGAGATTACACTATTTCCTAATCTGCTGCCATAACAGACTTCTGCAGTTTTCTACAATCGCTTGGAGGCAGCCGTCCATTTAGCAGCACAAACCGGGGTGTGGGTGGGAATGGCGCCATAAGGGCCCAAAGACCCTCATCTTCGAACATCCATCTACAACTGCCGGAGTCCAGCAGTCCCGAAGCCCGCCCGTTTCTTCAGGAACCGGAAACGCGCTGCAGAGGATCTCGCGAGAGTTCGTACGCGGAAATCGAGTTCCGAAAGACAGGAGGCGCACGGGCGAGCGCGGGGGATTGGTGGGTCGCTGCTCGCTGCTGTGGTAACAGGGTTCGGCTGGGGCGCTTGCTCGTAAGAGCGCGGCTCTGGGGGAATTCCTCTTCTCCCAAGATGGCGGTGGCGGGGGGCGGGGGAGTGAACCCCTTCCTCAGTGACTCTGAAGAGTCCGAGCCGGAGGAGACCAGGCCGGGGGGCAGCAGCAGCAGCGACCCCGGCGGCTCGGGCGCCCCGCTCCCCGTCTCTTCCTCCACCTCCTCTTCGCCACCCCTTCAGCAGCAACTGTTGCCGCCGCCCGTGCAGGCCGAGGAACCGCCCCGGGTGCCTGTGGATGCTTTAGCGGCTCAGCTGCTGCGCGACCAGTTCGTGTTGACGGCGCTGGAATTGCACACGGAGCTTCTGGAGAGCGGCCGGGAGCTGCCTCGCCTGCGTGACTATTTTTCCAATCCTGGCAACTTCGAGCGACAAAGTGGGGGCGGCACCGGAGCCCTGGCACCGACTCCTTCCGCCTCAGTAGCCCCAGGGATAATATCGATGGTCGGAGGCGGTAAGGAGCCTGGCGCCGGACAGCTCCGTAAGTGGATAGCCGTGCTTAACAAAGGGAGGATTAGAAGGATTCTCTTTCCGCTTGCCAGGCTTCAGCCCTTGGTTGACCTTGGCTTGGGTGTATTTTCAGTGAATTCCCTTATTTGGGGTCGGAGCATTTGTAAATCTTCATAGAAAAGAGGCAGGGATCTCCCGTGTTCTATCGTGGCGTTCACGAAGAAACGCCCAGATGGTTCGCTTGATTGCATTACTAGCACCAGTACCCGTTCTTGAAAAAGATGGTGTGACTTAGCTCAAAGCATTTAATGGGAAGACAGGCCTTTTTTTTTTTTTTACGTGATTGTGCTGAATGGTTTTGAGACTGCAGTCACTTACCTAGAGAGAAGTAAATCACATTGAGTTAAGTACCAAGTATGAACTTACAATATTGATCACTTAGATGACAGAGTTTGTAAGTGCTGTCTATTGGGTATCTGTGTGGCCTTTTCTATTGTCTTATGGCATGACTTTTTAGGGCCACAATGGATTGAATAGTACAGTATAAGTTTAAGGGTTTTTGGTAATTCACACATCACCATAGAAAGGTATAGTAGTCACTTCTGTGGTGTCTGATGATTTGATAAGCGAAATTAATTATTGCTGTCTCATATAGTTATTGTATATATGTATATACAATAACTTTCACCTTTGTCACAAACATTTCAATTCAGAGACATGTTTGGGAGAGACTCTGGGAACTACTTCTAAGAAGTCATTGCATGAACTTGTTATGCATGCTTGTACTAAGCCATAATGAGTCCAGCCAGTTGTGACTTAGTGAACAAACTGGGACTAACAATGTGATTGATGGTGATGATATGCCATCAAGTCAGTATTGACTCTTAGCAAGCACATAAATAGATTTTTCTCCATGATGATCTGTCCTCAGTCTAGTCCTTCAGGTCTTCTGGTGGTGGACCCATTGCCACTGTAAACATGTCCATCCATCTTGCTGCTGGTTGTTCTCTTTTTCTCTTCCTTTGGATTGTTCTCAGCATTATAGACTTCTCGAGAGAGCTTGGTCATGTATAGTGTGCCCAATATGTGATAATTTGAACCTGGTCATTTGTGCCACAAGTGAGAACTCTGGACTGATTGGATCAGTTGTTCATTTGTTTGTTTTCTTGTCTATCCCTGATATTTTCAGGATCTTTGCTAACACCAAAGTTCAAAAGTGTCAGTAGTATAGTGCAGTATGTAAAAATAGCTGAGTTTTGAATCAGCTGGTGTTTTTCTGATTCTTCTTGCCATTTGCAATTTAATAGAAACTATAAAGGCGTAACTAAAGAAGCAGCAGTTTTAAAAATCTGTACTAAACAGTTGGCCAAATAAAAATATTATGTTGATACACTGCATTAATTTTACCTCTTGTTCCTTCAGAGGCAACATCCTGAAATATCAATGAGCGTACATGTTTTGTTTTACAATAATGGTATAGCTAATGCTAAGATACTGGATTGGATCATGGAAGTTTCACTGAAAATGTGTGTCTTGTATATATTGCTTTTAGCTTCAGATTGTGGGAGGATGTTTGGACATTTTTCAATAAATCCTGCTCAACTACAATATAAGAGTAGTAAGAAATGGTTCCACGTAAGCTCCCTCTGCATCTTTTCAAGTTTCAGTACCATGATATTTAATTCAGCTACATTGGTAAGACCACACCCAGTCAATCCTGAGTGATTAAAAAAAACCCAAACTAAGCAAGGTCATTTCTAGTTTGTATTGGAAGGGAGATTATGAAGAAATCTACACTGGGAAGTCAACAGCATATTCCATTAGATGACAAATGTCTGTAATAACATCAAGTCAGGGAAGACTTTATATAAGTGATGCCATATAAATGCTTTTAAGAAACATGAACTACCAAGAAATCATCATTGTACAGCAAGACACGTAGAATATTTAAGCATTTCTGCAGTTTAAAAGTAGTGAGTTGAGAGAGAGGACAGTGTTTTGTGATTCTATTGAGAAGATTCCATAAATCCACATGTACATGCCCAAACATCTGTAACAGCCAGGATTACTCCCTTGCTAGAATTTTTGCAAAATGTCTCTATGAAGAATAATTTTGGTTCTTCTTTACTTCAATCACATTAGTAAAAATAAAGAGCATTTCAGTGTTCACAAATCACATGAAACCATAATGTAGTTTCATTTAATTTTGATTTAGACATTTTATTTTCTGAGCCATAATATATGGATTACCATATGTTGTGACTTATTTAGCAAACTAGGTCAGCCCAATGTCTGATACTGAAAAGATACTGGGATCACATTTTTACAAGAATACTGTACATGTGACTAGTCTATTTGCACAGGCAATGTAAGGCCAGCCAACTCACCTTCTCCCTTCTGTGAATTGAAAAACTGCAGCCTAAAATCTCCTAGTTAGCAAAACATAGGCTTTAAATATACTGCTTACTGGCACTGCTTATATGAGCATTTCTTAGCTCATAGAGCTGGTAGTAAATTTTCAAAGCTAATTTTAATATTGTATGAGGAGAATTGTATAAGAAGAACCTAATCTAGTATTGTATTAGAAAAAGGCATTTTTCTTAAGGCAGGGCTACAGAGCATGTGGTGTATGTTGTACTTGTGATATTTACTTTTGTGGGGTTTTTTTAGTATCTAAAGATGTGTGATTTGATGCCCTGTGATTTTTCAATAGCATATAATTATCAATTATTTTGTGAAGCAGTTATGTGACAGAACTCATGAGATGGCCAACTGTGGTATTGTGATACATTTTTAGTTTAATTTTATAGTTTCTTAAGCTTTTTGTTAGCTTAATATTGGTGTTAGTGAAAATTGGTAAGATTTTATTCTTAAGTACTTGCTATTACCATAAATACCAAGGACTTTGATTATTGCTTAATAATTTGGGTAATATAAATTAGGGATGCCATCAAGCATATTCACTGTACAGTTTGTTTTATAGCTTGTAATAATGTATGAACACAGTGACCATTAACATGTCACCAAAGAATCCTGGAGCTCTCAGCCCTAGCCAGCCACTTTCCGTATATAGAACTTATGCGTGGAGTAAAAGACTCCAGAATTGCTTGCTGGTCCTTCCCTGTTGTTCTGCATAGCAGAACTATATCCGATCACTATATCCCTTAGATATCTTTGCATTGATGTGGACATCTACATAGCAAATATTTATATGAAGGCTCACCTAATTGCTCCCCTGCTCTTCCATCAGATTTCTAATAACATTTGGTAAAACCCTTCTGACAAATGTTATCTTTAGGTATTAGCCAAAATTATATTTATCATACCTTTTTAACCTGTGTATTCTATTGTTATTTGCTAAGGCTATTAAGAAATAAAGTAGCAAGAAAGCTGAAGGAAAAAGAGTTAGAAAAATTGGCCAAATTTCCTTGTTTCTCCTGCTGTGCAAGCTTGTGCTTAACTGAACAATGGTTCACTAAATTAACACAATTGACCAAGTTTAGATAACATGCTAATCCATAGATTTAACTACATGGGCTAAAGTGTTTGGCTAATTTGGGGGTTCAGAAAGTTGTGTTTACACAGCCCATTCTTTAGGCTGCTTCCCTCTGCTGTCTCTTCACTGGTGATTGTGTAAATTGTTTAGCTATTGGTCATAATTAACTGATCTTGTTAATGGTTCACCACTAATTTCAGTTGAAGGACTCAGAAAATGTATTTCAGAGTGGAAACTCCAAAGCCTGGATTTCTCCTCTGAAGAAATCCAAAAAACTTCATTTGTCATCTTAGTAAAATAGAGTATATTTATATTCATTAGACATGCTTCATATTTTCATTTCCAGCATGTAATAAAAAAATTACATTGTAAGTGAGGAAATGATTGCAGCTCATAAAACAGAAATGAAATGGAAACCAGAGGATTTGATGTAATTACTCAAAGAGCTGGAGCAGTTATCCTATGTAATTTGGTCATTCAAGAGTGCTTGTCAATGTACTAGTACTTCAGAACTGTGATTAGGTAAAGCTGTAAACATATTGGCACTTAAATGACTTTAATCTTGAACAAAATTTATGTCAGATGCAAATACTTTTAGCAGCATACACCAAGGTTTTAATATTAAGTTAGCACAGTTAAAATTTTATTTTGTAATTGTATTCTTTAACTCTTCCTTCCAAAGAACAATAAGAAGGCTGATATTAGACTACATTTCTTAAGGTTGCATAATTCAAAGACAGGCCTTTATTTAAATGCATTACAACATAGTATTTCAAAAGTGATTTTAGACAAAATAGCTACCACACCCATGTAAGCCTGAATGTTTTTGTTATTACATATTCATCTTCTGTAGCTAGTTTTAATTTTATAATCCCCTTGAGTCTTTACTGCAAAATAGCATCAGGAAAAGCATGCTACTGGAATTCTTTCCAACATTTGAATAATAACTCTGCTATAAGTCACGTGATCAGGAAAGAGGAGAGAGTTTAGAGTGGAGGAGTCTGCAACATGCTGAACTTCTAAGTGTTTGATAATTAAGGAATTCATCTTTTTCGTTATACCTTAACCTTTATACAAACATTAAATTTGCAGATTTTTTTGCCAAGACACTTATCATAAAGTCACATGTAAATCAGCCTGTAGTGAGCAGTAACTAATCCAGCTGACAAGTTGTTACTCATCTTGTGATGATAGAGGTAAATAATAGTCATAGCACAAGTCTAGCAGTTAGTAGAGTACTGTATTGTTTCCATTCAGGAAAAAATAGAGTACTGCAACTGCCCTCTGCTGATTTTTTTGAAGTGGGGACTGGCAGAATACTTGTGTGTTCATTCTTAGGGAAATAGCAACCCTTAGCAATTTTGTCCTCTGCGCACAGATAGGTGAAAAACAGAGTGTACAGTAATGACAGTTGAATGCTCTCTCTGATGGATGTCTACTACAGTGTACATGTTCCCATATTTCTGGTGAGGGATAAACTGCTCAAATTTAGTCACTTAGTGCTTTTTTATAAGTCTTAATTATAATATTGGAGGTAGGTCCGTTCAGTCTTGTATTTTTTTTGTCTGGGACAAATTCTTAAATAAAAGTATTTTGAATTCAGTTATTATAAATTGGTTGTGTTCCCCACAACAGTGGTTTATGTTTTTTGTTTGGAAGGCTTTACCACAGCCAGGGGCCATATGGCCCCCTGGTGGCCACAGGATATTTCAAGGGGGCCACGGATGAAAAACATGTAACAAGGGGGCACTGCACATGCTGAGGGCTACAGAAAAGCAGTGTATTATAATGTAAATACTGTCTTTTTGAAGCCAGAAAATGCAGCAGTTACTGTCCCACGTCCGTATCTGGTGTTGGGATCTGGGCAGGGGACCACAGGGGAAAAACAAAGTCAGAAAGGGGCCACGGATGAAAAAAGACTGAGAAACACTGGGGTATACCAACTAAATACTTGCACATGTATTACTTCCGTTTGTACTGGCAATGTTGAGTAGAATTTCAGTATGATAAAATGGAAATATTCTGTATAAAAATAGGCTAGAGGGGAAAATATACTACAGACATGGATTGCATTCTTGGAATATTAAACTTTTGTTTATATTTTACTTAATGTTACAGTCATGAACAATTTGCTTCTGCTAACTAGCATATTATTTTTCAGAACTGAAATTATTTCTAGAATATGTAAAGCAACAGGTATGTTGCTGTAGGTGTGTAGAATTACAAAAGTTCAGGATGGATTGCCAAAATAACCTGTTCTACCTGTAGACCAAGAAGATGAAAGCTGGAATACTGTCCATATTTCCCAACACCTGTTAAGGAGCCATAATGCTAATATCAGAGAACCACTGGATAGAAACTATTACCAGAAGTAGGTTAGATGAATGTCTACCATGCCTATATCTGGTTATTCCCTGGCATATCCTGCTTTTTAACTCTCAAATCAGTCCGACCAGTTCTTGAATGCCCAAGAGCTTGCCATGCTGAGGTGGCAGATCCACAAAGGGGGAGGAGGCTTCCAAGAGAGGAGTAATTCACATGTGTGCTCCTCATTAAGTCTCAGACTTACACTTGCAACCTGTGATTGTTGCCCATTCCCTCTGGCCATGGCTGCAGCCATGCCAACTCTGTGATCAAAATGAAGCATCATGTCTATGAGTTTGACAGCAACTGTCTGTCTTCTCAAAGCCTCGCTTTAACCCCCGCAATCATGACCACTCCCTCTGTGAAAGTCATGTTTTGGGCATCTTTCTGCAGAAAGAAAGAGCAAGTCAGTGGAGAATAGATCAGTAGTGGCCTTAAAGGACAGCGTTGCAGGGTAATAACCTAGCATTTCCTGATCCAGGGAGGCTTCCACTGGAGAAGTGCATCTTCAGTGCCAGAGTACAATGCTAGAGAAATCCAGTAAGTATAGAACATGTTCCTGATTTTAGGAGTTCTTAGAAAAGCCCTATGGGTGGATCAGGCCCTGATATTACGTCCTTTGCCCACTAGGTACACAGCCTCCAATCACAGGGATGGCATTTAACCAGTTCATAAGTTTAAAAAAGTAAGAAATCAAGATCTATAGAGGCTACATAGAAGCATAGTCTACAAAGACAGGAAATTTAGTATATAAGACTATTCCAATAGGGAATCATGGTGTAAGCACAGAGAGCAGAAGTGTCTGAAAAAATGTCTTCTGTTGCCTTTTCATGGCCTTTCCTGGCCCAGTTGCTATTGCAGGAACAGGAGCCTGAGACCCCACTAGTCCATTATAACAATGAGCAGGTATAATCCTCTCCTTCCCTCCAGAAGCAAGAGGTTCTCAGCCTATTGCCATGGAAGTGGAAGAAAGAGAAGTAAGACTTGAACCATATTTCTGTGTTTTTTTTTAATGTATGTATGTATGTATATATATGGCTTGCATCTTACACTTTTCTTTTGCTGGATTTCCTCATTAACAGTTTTTGCATTGTCTGCAATAAAACAGGAGCTGCATTGGAAATAGAAATAAGCCTGACAACACCTATCCCTCCCATGGGGCTTGCCTTGTTACCCTCATGCTGTGCTGCCTTTCCAGCCTTTGCTCATCTATACTGCAGAGTTGTCTAGGGCTCAGAAGGCTGTGGCTTAGAATTAAGGGTCAGAGCTGATGCATTCAAAGTAGATTGAGGGTTTACTATTGTGTTTGTCTCCACTCTCTCTGAACACAATAGTTCCACAGGATCTATGTCTTTGTCTTCAAACATCTCCTCTTGTGGGGAGGGGAAGGAGGAGATACCCAGTGCAACCATGACATAAAGTAGTAGCTCTGGGTAGCCAGCTAAAAGCCTCCAGGAAACCTCTGAGCAGGGCACCGTACCAGAAGCCTTGATGCGTTGCCTTCAGCATCTGGCGACAAGAGGTAGACTTCACTTCAAGATTTAATCTCTCTGCCATGTCTAATAGCTTTCTTGTACTAGCAAGGAAAAGGGCTTCACATGACTTTTTATACAAGACTGGGGTTGGGAACTTTGTGCATTAGTGAATCAAAAGAAAATGTGTTCCTAAGCTATGTATTCTATATTCTATAAGGGTTTATGTTGCTGTCTTATTGCCTGAACTTACAGTGCTTTCAGTGTTACCATGATGTGTTGTAATCTACTTGTTTGCTTACCAACTTAGACCCAGAGAGATATGTATATAAAAAAATAGCTAAAGTTTATGCAGTGAAATGTTGGATTAAAGAAGAAAAATGTATCCCAGTCCTTGATTGGAACAAGGGAATTTCTTGTGCTCCTTTTAATTTTATATATTGTAAAAATCATTTTGTAATTCTTAACAAATGTGGGACCAGGGACAAATCCAATTTAATAATATATCTGGTACTCTTAATGCGAAGAATACTCTTGGAGAGAAGCTATACATTTGAATCTAGGGATGTGCAGCTATTTGGAAATGAGAAAAGGTGCTTTTAGAGGGGGCAAGGGCATACTTGCTACATCTGTCTCAGCCTTCTTAAAGAACCCATGCCTTTTTCTTTTTCTAAGATGCAATAGCTGTGTATCTTATGGAAATATACATTTGAATTAAGGATATGGTAACTGACCACTATAACATGCTGTCAGTGCCTTTGCAATTCAAACAGTGTATTTTCCTGAAGTTGCGTGGCTACTAAGCAAGCTCAAGAAAATGACATTGGTTCTTTCAGTAGGCACAAATAGATAAAATAAGTGTGGGCATGCCCCCTCGGAAACAGGTTTTCTGATTCCCGTAGTTGCACATCACTAATTGAATCATAGCCTCCTGAAGATGATTTCAAAGAGATTGACAAGTGTTTGTCAGTATATGGCAGGGGCAAACCAAAGTGTGCTAAATTTAATTTTAACCAGCAGTTACAAGTTGTGATCCTCATCTATGCTTATTTTTTTATTAGCTCTAGCCTCAAATTGGGAATACAGTATCAAGAAGATACCAGAAATACACTCAGGAACCTGAAAGGTTATCCTTAAGAATTTTGATTGAATTAATTCCTAACAGTGTAAGTTGGGATATGATCCAATTTGAGTTCCTTATAGTATATGTACCTGAGCTTACCTCAGAAAGCTTTAAGGCTGCTGCAATAAAATAAACGCCTTATGGAGCAAAAGAAAAAAAGCCCTTTCCAGTATTACAGTAGCACTGTGCTGGATCTTTTGGGCTATGAATTCAGCATGCTGTGGGACCTAGTGTAATGAAAATAATCCCCAGATGTTAGAAGTTGTGAATTCATTCCAATAACCATGTTTTTAATAGGCCAACAACAATTTAAATATTTTTTTGCAAAATCCAATACTTCCATTTGATCGTTTTCTTAGATAAAATGCTCTACTGGGCAATGGCCTAGAGCACTCATCTCAGACCTTTATCTAATCTGTAGCATGTTGGCACATCATCCATGTCCAATAAGTCTGCTAGATGCTTGTCTGAAGTTTTGGTTGTATAGAAGTCTGAACTGGTAATTTGTCTGAGTAAAAGAGTTAATATAGAGATTAAAAATAGCGGGGCCAAAATGCTAATGCTGTGCAGCAGTTCATATTAAAAGGCAAAAAAAGTGTTTTGGAGCGCACATCAGTGTACACATACCTGTTATTTGCAATTCCTAAACCCGAAATACATTTTTCCTAGGATCTTGTGGCAGTATAACAGAGGCTAGGTCAGCATGTCTTCATGCATTCTGAAACACCTTTTTGACTCTGAATCCAAAGTACTGCACTCACATATAAAATATATCCATTTTACTTTTCTTGATGTTGGAATAAGAGATAGAAGAAGTACCCACTAATTCTATATCTTACTCTGAAAGTGTTATCATGATAGGATCTGCTAATAAGTGGTAATAGACAATGGTCCATTGCAGAGTCTTTCAGAGTTTTGATCTTGGGATTGAATCAAAGCTTTAAAATCAGAAAATGCCACATAAAGGATATCTGTGGGATGCTGCTTTATTTTTAAGCATATGTTGGGGGATTCTCCAGTTGATCTCCCTTCTCAAATCCTGTCTGTTGTTTAGCAATTAGCTTTTCTTTTACAATCCATTCCTGTAATTTCCAGAACAGATTTTTGTACATATTTTGGCATCATATTCATTGGATATGTTCACTACCCAAAGTGAAGATACCAAAACTTGTTTTTATTGCATACAGTGCGATGCTATAGTGTTTCAGCTGGGACAAAGTTTTTCTGTTTTGCCTCTCTGTCTCATAGGTGGTCAACATAGGCATACAAAATTACAGAGCTACCAGTGTGTTGCCTTTCAGGCCCTTGTTGCTATGCATACATATGTGTTCTGGTTATTGATAGTTTTTGTGCTACTTTGATGACATCTTAAAAATTGATTCTGCCATAAATTTCTGCATTCCAGATTCGGTCTCTGAGCAACATCTCTTTAGTACTTGCCTCTTCATTGCACACTGCATTTCTAGAAGCTTCTTTGCTTCTGATTTTTTTAGGTTCTGCTCTCTCTTCACAGCAGTACATCATCACTAGTTGAAGGTATCTGATCTTGCTTTGATGTTTCCCATCTGTTATAGGATTCATTTTTTGAAAAGGATATTCAACCATCAATCACTTTTCCTGATTTTAACTTGTCAAATTACATGAAGAATCACATCTGATTAATTTTTGGTACCATTAGATATGGTCAGTGTTTTGTGATGGCTATTTTCAAGGCAAAGAGGTCAGAGTAAAAATGCTGGCTTTTTTCTTCAGTTTCTTGTCAGTCAGATGTGGTTGTCCTTCTTGACTGCCTTCAAAAACTCTCTCATTTTCTGCGTTTCCTTCCAGCCCTTTATGATACTGCTTCTCTGTTGCTTTCACAAGTGGTTGTGTCAGGTAGTTTTTATAGTCTTCTTTTAGTTGTTGCCTTATCTTGCAGTTCAGCTCACAGAGCACAGTCATATCAAATTTATTTTCTCCTTTGCGCTCCTTCCTCTGCTAAGAGTTCTCTAATTTTATTGCTAGAAAGTGCTTCTTCCAGTCATTTTCTGAATTTTTGCTGCTACAACACATTTTTAAATTTTTTTTGATAAGTTATTCATATTGTCTCATTATAATATCAATTTTGTTTTAGAATTTGTTTTTCAAGTAGAATTGTACCTACTGTCATATTTCTTAAGAATTAACATTGAGAAGGGATGTTCAGGTTAGGCATTCAGATTGGCTTATGGGTACTGCCGATATTGCGTTAGTGCTGTACTTCAACACTTGTGACCAATTTTGCATCTTTGCATAGTATGTAGTTGATCTCTGCTTTCATTTCCTTGTTAGGGGAGTGCCAAGTCCAGTGCTTCCCTGCTGGTTTCTCAAAGTAGGTGTTTATCACCTACATCTTTACAACAAAAGTTGCTAATTGTTCACCATTTTCATTTTGCTTGTCATTGAGAATATGCCCATAAAGTTTTCATCCACTCTACCTGAGCCTAGTCAAGCATTTAGATCTCCTTTGATGATCTTTTTGTAAGCCAGTTGAGCTAGTTGTTGTTCAAGTTCTTCATAAAAGCATTTGGTTTCATCGTTGTTCAAATTTCTGTAGGAAACATAACATGGGATTATGAGTAGTTGGTCTTTTTTGCCTTTTATCTTTAAATTGAGGGTTGTAAGACATTTGCAGATTTGTAGTGACTGTATGTTTTGTACATATGGGTTGGCAATAATGAAGCCAATTCCACCAATGTAGTGTGGGTGTGGCTATGTGTACTTCATCACCATTATTCCATTTGTTTTGTGTTTGAATTGATGCTCTTGTTTTGGTCAAATATCATAGTTCAATTTTGTGACATCCTCCAAGAGGTGGTTTTGGTATACAGCCCGAATCCACTCTTAACAGTGTAGGAGGGAATTTGGAATTTGATCTGGGCTGGTCCATTGAATCCATCTTTTTGTTCTACAAGTGCACTAGAACTTGTAGAAGTTAGTCTCCTCCAAATATATCACACTTTGTCTCCTCTGGCTCACCCTTCAGATTATCTTGTTTTTTTCTAGCAGTGAAGGTGGATGGTTTCCTCCTTGTAGCTTGCTAGTCCTGGGGGAGATGCAACTCTGAAATTTCCAGTTGTAGAATGTTTCCTACTGCCACATGGCAGAGTTGACATCAACATTTTTGCATATAGTTTATTGATTACGTTTAAAAGACTAATGGAATATGTAATGAAACTATCTCACACATTGACATAAAATACAGTCAGGTCCAGAAATATTGGGACATTGACACAATTCTAACATCTTTGGCTCTATACACCACCACAATGGATTTGGAATGAAACAAACACAATGTGCCTTAACTGCAGACTGTCAGCTTTAATTTGAGGGTATGTACATCCAACTCAGGTGAACGGTGTAGGAATTACAACAGTTTACATATGTGCCTCCCACTTGTTAAGGGACCAAAAGTAATGGGACAATTGGCTTCTCAGCTGTTCCATGGCCAGGTGTGTGATATTCCCTCAGTACCCCAATTACAATGTGCAGATAAAAGGCCCAGAGTTCATTTCAAGTGTGCTATTTGCATTTGGAATTTGTTGCTGTCAACTCTCAAGATGAGATCCAAAGAGCTGTCACTATCAGTGAAGCAAGCCATCATTAGGCTGAAGAAACAAAACAAACCCATCAGAGAGATAGCAAGAACATTAGGCGTGGCCAAAACAACTGTTTGGAACATTCTCAAAAAGAAGGAACGGACCGGTGAGCTCAGCAACACCAAAAGACCCGGGAGACAACGGAAAACAACTGTGGTGGATGACCGAAGAATCCTTTCCCTGGTGAAGAAAACACCCTTCACAACAGTTGGCCAGATCAAGAACACTCTCCAGGAGGTAGGTGTATGTGTGTCAAAGTCAACAATCAAAAGAAGATTTCACCAGAGTGAATACAGAGGGTTCACCACAAGATGTAAACCATTGGTGAGCCTCAAAAACAGGAAGGCCAGATTAGAGGCTGCCAAACGACATCTAAAAAAGCCTTCACAGTTCTGGAACAACATCCTATGGACAGATGAGACCAAGATCAACTTGTACCAGAGTGATGGGAAGAGAAGAGTATGGAGAAGGAAAGGAACTGCTCATGATCCTAAGCATACCACCTCATCAGTGAAGCATGGTGGTGGTAGTGTCATGGCGTGGGCATGTATGGCTGCTAATGGAACTGGTTCTCTTGTATTTATTGATGATGTGACTGCTGACAAAAGCAGCAGGATGAATTCTGCAGTGTTTCGGGCAATATTATCTGCTCACATTCAGCCAAATGCTGCAGAACTCATTGGACGGCGCTTCACAGAACAGATGGACAATGACCCAAAGCATACTACAAAAGCAACCAAAGAGTTTTTGAAGGGACAGAAGTGGAATGTTATGCAATGGCCAAGTCAATCACCTGACCTGAATCCCATTGAGCATGCATTTCACTTGCTGAAGACAAAACTGAAGGGAAAATGCCCCAAGAACAAGCAGGAACTGAAGACAGTTGCAGTAGAGGCCTGGCAGAGCATCACCAGGGATGAAACCCAGCGTCTGGTGATGTCTATGCATTCCAGGCTTCAGCCTGTGATTGACTGCAACGGATTTGCAACCAAGTATTAAAAAGGGAAAGTTTGATTTATGATTATTATTCTGTCCCATTACTTTTGGTCCCTTAACAAGTGGGAGGCACATATGCAAACTGTTGTAATTCCTACACCGTTCACCAGAGTTGGATGTACATACCCTCAAATTAAAGCTGACAGTCTGCAGTTAAAGCACATTGTGTTTGTTTCATTCCAAATCCATTGTGGTGGTGTATAGAGCCAAAGATGTTAGAATTGTGTCAATGTCCCAATATTTCTGGACCTGACTGTATGTGTATTTGGAAAAAAACAGTTCAAAGTACAATGTGGCTCTTGGAATGGACCCAAAGATTTGGGTATGTTGGGAAAAAGGGAGTTGATCTTTAACTAAATCATCACAGTAAATCCAGCAATGCTTAGATAGAATTACTAATCAGACAAAAGTCACATAAGTCAAACAGTACCCATCTCAAGGAAATGGCCAGTTAATCAAAAATGAAGAGAAACCTATTTCCTTATAGCAGAATTCTACCAGGAAGGAACTGTTCAAAAAGATCAAGGTAACATCTGACCATAACCAGAAAGATGTGACCTCTGTTATTAAATTGTTAAGTAAATTGAAATATGAGATCATATGATAGTTCTACTGTAAAAGTTCTTGATAAGTTTCCAAATTTTTAAATTGATTAAAATATTTGTTTATTATGTCAATATATGGTTATAGACCAAAAAAGACAAAAGGTTGAGAAAAGAATACAGAGTACAAATATCTAGTAAAAAAACTATTTGTACCTGAAACTAAACATACCTAGACTACAGTCAGATCCAGTAACTTCTGACTATCAATTCAGTGGCATAAAATTTGGCCACCATTCTGGAAACTTCTTGGTGCTGGTCCTTTAGAAGGTAGTGCACAATTGCTTTGTGAGATTGATCTGGGTAGTTTCTGATAAGGGAGATTAGCTCTACCCTCCATTGATGATAAATAAGGCATTTCAGAAGTATGCACACTACTGTCTTGACTTAAGAATCTGAATAGATATATAGGTGGTCTTGATAAGGAATACCATTAAATTTTCCCAGCAGTACTGTTGTTGGAAATACATCCAAGTCTGCCAGTGTGAAAGCCCTCCTATATGATGGGACAAGTAGATAATAAAAGTACTTAGTGATGGCAAAGAGAGGATGCAAATTTTATTATAGCAGAAATGTGAAATGTTAATTCTGTCTCTGTATATGGAAGTCAAACATTTTGTCCTTATGCTGTCTCCCGGCTTCATCCAGGCCCAGCACAGATACAAATTGGAGGGTGACTCCACAATAAACCAAGCCAGCTGTTGTTTCTTTGTCCCAAAGACACTGGTGTCTGTCAATAATAATTGGACTAAAGATTCACCTCTAAAGATCTTCTTAAATTAGTACTTCAACCAGCAGAGTTGTAAGCAGACCTTGACTTTCTGATCACCAATAGTTTTTTCAAGTAAAGGAAATTTCCAAGTATAGTAAGCGGCCAAGAAAATCCCGGCATCCTTGAGAATTCCAGGTGGGACTAAAGAGGTTGGGAAGGAAGCAGCTGGTTTTGATACAAGATAATAAAACCCATTGTCCCATAAAGTGCTTACCCTCCTGCTATTCTGTTGTTTCTGTGCTTTCTGCTTTGCTTTCTACCTGGCATCTCTATTATTCTTGTCTCCCCACAAGCATCATTTTGTGTCCTGTGTGATCACTTTTGTAGAGGACTACTTCTATACTCTGTTTTTCAGTTTTCAGTTTTTCAGTTTTCAGTAAAGATTTTCACCTCAAATACAAATTAATTTCTAAATTCTAAATGTCTAGGCTATATTTTAAGCCTTCTAAGTGCCATGCTTTTGTGTTTCCGTGTTTAAATGTTATTGTTGAACCTTTATAAAATATTTAACCACATGCTTGCCCAAAGTATGCCCATACCTCAATAAATTGTAAATATGTAACTTCAACAACTTTTTGAGTTTCTTTTTCTTTATTTTGCTCACTTGTATAGATGTGAACCCAGCCTATATCACAAACGTGCTTTAATATGTGTTTTCCCAATAAATGGTTACAAATGACAATTAGAAACACCTCCAGTATTATATTTATTAAACATTGGTATGATAATGCCCACACCCACAAACTGACAGCCACCATTCTAGGTTTGACTTAACTCCAGTGGGATAAACTTCCATTTTTAGTTGGTATAACTGCTCTTATCCACATTCTTAAACTCCACCAAACCTTGAAAAACAACCTAAAATGGGCATGGAAGATGATTTTTTCCCATTCTTAAGAGTTTGGGGGAGAGCTCTAAGGGCAGGCTAGGAGTAGTTTACCCCCTAGAAACCTCCTGCTCTCAACTTTTTTTGTTGTGGTTCATTTAGTTACTTCCAACTCTTCACAATCTGATGGGCATCATTTTGCCAGGAATGTTTGTCAGTAACTGCTTGGAGTACTTGTAAACATCTACTTGTGTCACCAGTGTTAGTGTCTAGCCACCTTGTCTTCTATCAGCCTCTGTTTTGATTATCTTCAATTTTTCCAAGCATCCGGGTATGAAAAAGCAATGTTTCTGGACAACTTGTACACATGAAAACAGACTAATTTTCCAAAAGCGTACTGTCTAATAAAAAATCAGAACTAACAAAAGAGGTGTTACACAAATTGAAAGTTGATGAAATATACCATTGTGGATTTTTAATCACCAGCTATGATGAGTTAACCATGGAACAAATTGCAACCAAGACAGTATTTCTAATCTACAGTATTTTAAATTATAAGTTAGTAGATTTTTTAAAAATTGTCCTTTGTTTTTATTGCCTTAGTATCCAGAATAAATAAATAAACAGAAACAGAAAAGACGGCATATACACATTTTTAAAAGTTCAATTCTTAAACAAAGCATTTAAACTTTGACCACATGGTTGAGGTAGAAATAGCATTACAGAAATACTTTCTTTATAAAATAAACTCCCACATTATGAGGGAAAGCAGAACTCAGCCAGTCTTGGATCTACTGTACTTGGCAAACAAGGAAGTTAAAGTCATGTTTATCTATAACATGGTCTCCTCAGTTTTGGCTTTGCACAATTGTGAATCTAAATGTAGTGGTTTATAAATCATGGTACCACAGCCCCTTAAGAGAGCTAATTATGCTAGGGGTCCACTATCTTTTTCAACAAAAACAGTGAATGTTGGCTCAGTGTGTTCCATAAAGACATAACACAGTGCACTGTTTTGGGTGGGGTTTGCTTAATCAGAATCTCTTAATCTATCAATAGAACTTTGGTGACATTCATATCACAATATACATCACGCTACTTCAGGATTAGAGAAAGTTCACATTCTTTCTCTCACCACTGTAGGTTAATGTTTGCATCATATGCTTTCAGAAACTTGTCTCTAAAGGAACATATTTGTGGGAAAAGGCAGGAGAAAGGAAGAGGTACAGGATAAGTTGATAGCCACAAAACTTAAAGTGTAACTTTAAAAATGAGCACTGTATTCTCAATAGTCCTAGTGAAGCCAGTCATAAAGCTTAATTTTTGGCAAATCATTTTTTTTAGAATGAAATTTCTGTTGTAGATTGTGGAAAAAAATAATATATAAGTCTCATGAAAACTGTCCTTTGCAATGCAGTTTTATCCTTTTTTAAAACAAAAGATATTTCCCTTTACTTTTTTCTTTAGATCGAGCTGGAAGCATTAGCACTCTTGATTCCTTGGATTTTGCAAGATATTCAGATGATGGAAACAGGGAGACTGATGAGCGACTGGCTGGTGAGTAAAATTTCAGATAAGATGACAAGTAAGCTTTATACAAATCATGCTCCCTGGTGAATTTTTGTTGGTATCAATGTTTGCAAATCACACACTTTCTAATATTAAGTTATAAATTTAATTTATAGAGTATTGTCTAGAAACAAATTATTGAGTGAATGATTAAATTGTTAACATCTCATCTTCGTTTCTTCACATTAAAACAGGGTGCATTATAGAAATTACTGTTTTTGTTTTTCATGGCTTTTCTATCACTGTAATTTGTAGCTTGTACTACCAGTGGTATTACAAGCTCAAGTTCTTTTAAATAAAGAAACTTTTCAACTTATTTTAATACAAATGGTTTCTTAACTGTTGGGAAAGCATTGTGAAAATGTACTGAAGTGTATTTTCTGAATTATAAATTAAATTCATTGTGGTAAGATTAAGAAAACTGGAAAATATTTAAAAATCAATTCTTTAGTACAAATATCAGCAACTCCAGTACAACAATACAATACAAACCTGAATCTGATACTTTCTTGCATTTTTGTATTGAATGACCAGATTTGGAATGATAAGGAAATAAATTTGATCCTATAATATATTAGTGGTTATAAACATGATGGAACACTCCATTCATGCAAATCTCCCACCTTCCTTCATACCCAGCAGTAGTACATACCAAGACAGCTAAAAGCAGTTTCCAGAGTAGAGACATAAACCCAGACATGGCTGCTTTAACTGTTTGTAAAAATATTCTCCATACATAGTCCCACACATTCTGAAGCTTCCTTTTCAAAGGAATTGCACAGCCCTAGTACCTAGAGATGAGAAAGGAAATGTGAAGAACCTTTTTTTTTTCATTTCCTTTCTTTAACAGTAATCTTCAGGTTGAGATTGGTACTCAGGATGTTGATACTGCCTAAAAAAGAGTGTTTTGGTAAAAGGAAGAATTGAAAGAGCAATTTCCCATCAATTTCAAATCCAGGCTGAGATGAGCAGTTAATAGCAAAGAAAACAATCAATGGATGGATGGATAACCTGATTTTGGGGAAGGCAGAAAGGTGTATCTTTGTTATCTTTTTCTTTTGCTAGATTTGTGTTCCTTTCTCTCCAGGTCTGTATGCATAGATGCATTTTCTTTCTTTCTATTTCTCTCTCTCAATCTCTTTCTCTCTTCTGTTGCCTGTTTATCCTCATCCACTTCCCTCTTTGGATTTATCTTTTCTTTTTCTGTCCCCCTCCACCAGATCTACACATGATGTGGTACCATTTTGTGATGGTGCACATAGCACTCTCAAAATTCCATCAGCCCCAAAAGTTTGGATATCCTTATGTGAATATGATGTTTGAATGTAACCACTGCAAATTAACCATCTTGGAAGCCTTTAGTAATTTATTTTCTACAAATCATGTTTGAAGACTGTAACAGTTTTCAAACATAACATTGAATTTCTTAAATTTGCATAATAAAAATATGCATTGATTATACAGTTACTTCCAGAGCTAGTGAACCTTCAGATGTTCAATGCAAATGATAGCTGCTGCAAATACTGCTACAGACATAGGTAGCACCTCTGAAAATCTAATTCTTGTTTGAACTCTGGATAGGTAGCTGTGTTTGTCTATTTTAGTAAATGCAGTTTAATTCTGTAGTTTCTTGAAAGAAAAGGATAACAAGTGAAAGTCTCCTGCATATTTATGTACCATGGAAATCTCTGTAACAGTTATGAAATATGGCATGGGGTGGGGTCTACAAAAGAGGGAACTGGAGAAAGGGCAGGATCTTAGGATAGTAAATTATAGTGCGGTTACACAAAAGGCCACCTAGATCCCAGTCTAACACATTTATTACTACATAAACATTTTAGGGTAGGTATGCTTCATTATATCATTTTCCAAAAGCAAATGTGGGAATAAAATAATTAAGTATTTCTTTAGTTCCATATTAACTTGAACTCTGTTCTTCTGATTTAATTTGGGCCAAATATAGATACTTTATTCTGGATCAGCAGTGTGTTTTGTTACAGCCATGAGTCATTGTGGATATACTATTGAATCAACTAGCTGTTTCAAAATATTAAGGTATCTGAAGAGAAACCATGCAGCAGAGTAAACTGTTTTAATAAAACAAATAGGCATAATTATAAAGCCTGCTCCCTGTGTTGCAGAGCGTCATGATTAGGTAATGGAAATACTTTGCCGTCTGACATAGGTTCATGTGATATGGGTTTTCTGGCTTTCTGTGCCCTCAGTGATTTGTCTTGCTGCTGAACTTCAGTTTCCTTATTGGAATTCCTGAGCTTCTCTACAATTTGTGTTTTTGCTATTTTTCTTTAAAAAAACATTTTTATCATCCTGTTGCAGGGCATTTCTGATCTGCAATTGTTCTGTAACCATGCATTTTCTGTATTTTTAAGGAAGAAATCTTGCCCACTATAAATTCTTTTACACTAAATTAAACTTTCAAAAGCTAAGCTTAGCCAGATGCTGAAAACACTGGCAATTTCTAAGATATTACTTTATATACAAAATATCAACATTGTTTTCAGACTTTGTTGCACAGAAATATTTGCAGATCAGCATTGCTGACTACTACAGATTTTTTCATACTTTTTCATCAGATCCTCAGTTGTGCTTTTGTATTTCTGCATTAAAATTCTGTGCATCAAACAGGTTATTTCCATGTAGTAGTTGTGATGAACTCTAATTACGCCTTCTGTTTTAAAAGAAGAAAAATGCAAACTGAGTGAATATTTTTTCCATACACCCCTATTACTAATATATCAACATTTACCAGTAAATAGAACATTTGTAGAAAAATGTTCTAAAAAACATCTGTAGAACATTTCTAAAGGTAAAGGAATCCATGTAAAGAAGCTAGTTAGTAATTGCCTGCCAGTATACCTTGCTGCCTTAACTGCAGTTAATATAGGAAATGTTTGATAAATTAGATAATCTTTTATGAATCACTTTGTGGCAGAAAGCAATTCATAAAATTATCTCATGTAACCTAAATCATGAAATCAGTGACTTCTTTATAAGAAGAAATATTAAATATGTATTGTTTGCAGATATTTAAGAATCCAGCTGACATGATAAGCTGCTCTACCCCACTGGCATGTCATGTAACATGTGCCACAAAGTGGGATTTAAAACATCCTTTGTAAAGTGGCATTAACATGAGTTCTTTCATTTTTGTAATTACAAGTTATTCGGTGCCTTTTTACAGAGCTATAGTTTTAATCATATTCTCCTTAGTCACTCAAAGCAAGATGGTCTCATACTTCCATATGTCTAATGTAAAACTTTAAAATATTAATGTATAATAATACTTTGTAATGTGAAATCTTCAAGATTTTCCAAAAGTGGTACAGTGTTTTTTTTTTAAAGCCTGTAGCATTCCTTGTCAGACAGCTTAGAATTTTAATGAAGATTAGATTTCAATCATGGAAAATTTTCACCAGTTTGCTGCAGTCTAACTCTGCTGCATGCGTTCATGAGTTCCATAAAGATTGCATGCTTTGTCTTTAATACAAATTGTATTTTATTTTCACACCCATCCTTGCTTTTTTATATTTCATTTTTGTTTCCCTATTCTTGATTGGATGCCTGTGTATGTTTAATCCAAATCCTTGTCCAGTCCTGGAGTTTGAACTACGGAAAGCAAAAGAGACCATTCAGGCCCTCCGAGCCAACCTGACTCAGGCTGCAGGTGGTGTACACAAACCTTTTCCTCAGTTTTTGTATTTTGATAAAATAGAAACAGGTGATGCGTGACAGCCTGGAGAATAATATTTTTTATGTATTGCTGTTTGCAGAAAATGAAGTTCCTTTGCAGGAACGGAGAAATTACAAATCAAGTCCTGAAATTCAGGTGAGTAATCAGAAGTGCTGCATCTGCTGTTACTGTAGAACAGTGTTATGTTCACAGCATTCCTACCTCTATCCAAATAACATGCTTAGGCGCACAGTTCAGGCTTGTAGGTTTTGCTTTGAAATGGATAATTGACCTGTTTAATATCTGCCAATCGTAATAGAAAAATATTTTAATGAAATCAAGATTTAAACGTTATATGTGTCTGTTTTTCCTAGGAACCAATTAAACCTCTTGAAAAAAGAGCCCTAAACTTCTTAGTCAATGAATTTTTGTTAAAGAATGGATACAAGCTTACTTCAATAACTTTTTCAGATGAAAATGATGATCAGGTAAGTTGGAATAGTACCTTTATAGCATTCTGAGCTTGTGCCTTTCCCTTTTGTTCCTAACATGTTCTAGTGTTTTTAACATATTCTCCAGAAAATGTGGATTTTTTCCTCAGTTTATAGTATATCTCTCGCATGAGATATTGAAGTACAATTATTGCTTTGTTCATAGTAAGAAATAGTAAGCTAATTCCTGACAGTAATGCTCTTGTTTGGGACTCCAGGCAACGTGGTACAAGAGCTTTCTGTAGCACTAGAAGAAAATATATTTCTTTCTCACCTTCCTGAAATGTTCTCTTTCTGTGTTATAAAGCACGAGACATATAAAGTGTTAGGCTGGCTACCAGGCCTGAATCTGAATGTATCATTACTGTAGAACAAATAAACAACAACAAAAAAGATGTAAATTCAGTTCCATCTGCCACAAACAGCTAGGAACATTTTTTTTTAATGTACTCTGTTGCTTCCCACCCATCTCATCTTAAATCCTTCTCCGTGCCCTAGGTTTGGGATACATAAGGGAGGAGAGAAGAGTTTCATAAAAAGGGAAGGGAAGAATATAATTTTATTTATTTTTGAAACATAATTTACAAGGAATCTGTTGCAAACGACTGCAGATAAGGAGGTCCCATATAATGAAACAATGAAAAAATATTTTATGCCTGCCCAAACAATTCCACCAAAATCCACAGATACATGAGATGGTTTAATATGGATACTGAGATCTGGTGTGTATAATAGGTAATGAGGGCCATCTTTTTATTACAAGGAGAAATACTTTTTTTATCTCTTGATATAGATCATAAATTGACATGCTTCATCTATTCTATATTGTTAATTCTGTTTATCTCTTTGAAAAACTGGTTTTCATTGTATGTATGCTCAAAAGCTGATGACCTACTGTGAAGCAATATTATTGATGCTTCAGTTTTGATGGAACATACTGAGCCCATGTGTATTTAGGAAGTTTTCCAGAATCTTGTATTAGTGAAGCAAATGTAGGCAGTCATAAAATAAAGCAGTACAGACTGTTCCTGATCAGAAAGACAGCTATCCTTTTTTTCTCACTTCCTGATAATCATTTAGTACTTGTAGCCCTTAAGTGTGGTGTATCCTCATTATCCTATGTTTATTCCATTTGTGTCTCATTGCAATCTAGCAACTCTTGGTCGCTTATATGATATTTTGGGGGTTTATCCTTGATTTTTTTTAATTCTGCAAAGTTTGTAGTTTCCCCTAGCTTGCTTAAATATTCTTATTTCCAGCAGTAAATAAATACCTATTTATATGTGTTAGAGGGGTGCTCTATATTTTCCAGGCCAAGTGCTACATTTCGATTTTGGGTAGGATGCTAGAGAATGTGCTCTCCAAACTAATGGGTAGGACCAGGATTAAAAATCTATTTCAATACATTTATATTGGTGAAGCCCAGAATGAATGTCTTATTTCATGTTGTAGTGGGGTGCCCTAATCATTTTTAAAATGGTAGTGATTCATGACTTTTTTCATGTATATTGTATTTTTATTTATATTTTTGTGAGCCATCTAGAATTATTTGGATGGTCATATACATTTGCTAAATAAATAAACATTCAAATAGCTTAGAAAGATGCTTGTGGCTAGAGATTTTTGCAGTGCTGAATGAATGATGTTATTTGGTTACATCAAAGTTCACACTGAGATAATTAATTTAAATACATTTTCATTTCTTAACATTTAAGTGACCATCATGACATTTTTTGTTCAGCATATGAAGACTTCATTTACCATATGATAAGTGAAGTCTTCATATGCTGAACAAAAAATGTCATAATGGTCACTTAAATGTTAAGAAATGAAATTTTATTTAAATATATCATACTTTTTAAGCTAAAACTGACTTCTTCGACAGTTTATGATTATGTAGAAGTGTGAAATTTATTTTTATTATTGTTACCTGTCCAATAACTAAAGTTCTCTGTCTGGAAATTTTATCACTTGATGTGATAACTTACATGCTTATTTATAGAAACCTAGAAAACACCTCATAAATATTTTAATTTTGCATATATAAAGGATTTTGAACTATGGGATGATGTAGGACTGAACATTCCAAAGCCTCCAGACTTGCTACAACTCTACCGTGATTTTGGAAATCACCAAGTTATTGCAAAAGATATTGTAGATGTAGCAGTTGGCCCAGAAGAGGATGAACTAGAGGCAACCACTCCTATCCTGGAAAACATGCCTGTATTTGGAACATCAGAATCAATAGAGGTACACTTCAGCTTGCAAATTTAAAACATAGAATCAAAATGCAGTATGGCAAATTACATTTCTTCTGTCATATTCCTTTCATTCAGCAATGTGTGTTGGTGCAGAAATTAGAAGATCAAATTAATGTATTAAGCACAGAAAAATGGTCTCTCCTGGAACAAATACAAAGACTTGAAAGGTATGTAGTTTGCAGGCTTTTTAGAAAATGAAAGATTTTGTTTCACAAGATAAAAAATTTGCTGTACATGAACCAGTGTGTCAATCTCAGTTTATTATGCCTTTAAATGAATATGTCATCGAGTTAAACTGCTTATAAAGCCTTGTTTCTCTGTGTTTCAGTTTAATAGCTTTCAGTACTAAAACCTATTATATGCCTCAGGGTATCTTTGTCAGGATTATTTTCATGCACCAAAAGAGCAATCTTAAGGAAGAAAATAGATTTTGGAGGGATGCTGGATATGAATATTCCAGCACCACAATGACTTATCTTTAGAATTCAGACTTATTTTGTTATTTTAACTTTATTTTGACACAGATGGCAGCCATAGCAGTTCTCTTGCACTGTGCCTGGCATTTTCTTTTTCCCAAAAGATACAGACTGTAGAGATTAGGACCCTCTGCTTTTTGCACAGTGTGACAGAGTATATGGATGCAGGGGAGAGAGTGAAACTGACACTATCAGACAATACATAAGTGCTGTTGGCTGGTAGCGGTTATTGGTATTGGCTATCAGTATGACTTTTAGAGTATATGTGTGTGTTGTTTTTATGACAAAAAGCATAATACAAAAAGCATTTTTTTTAAAAAAAATCTTTCCCAGTGTTATCTTTCTTAGGTTTCTATATTTCTAAAGTGGGTGGTAATCAGGTCCCAATAACACATTTTAAAAAAATATTCATTCATGCACTTCATGGGTTACTAAAAGTGGTTTATTACCTATGAAATATTTTTGCTTCCAAAGCTTTTTCTTTTCTCTTTTTCAGTGAAATAGACTACTTGAAAAGTGAAAAAACATCTATTCCAGCGATATGTGACACTGGACCCTCCCAGATGTTGTCTTCAGCCCAAGTGCCTCCCATGCTCCCGGATGATAATGGGAGATATTTAGATATCAAGAGTTCAACTAATGACGATAAACCTGGGAAAACTGAAGAAGAAAGAACTTTCATGGAATCTGAATTTAGGACTTCTAAAGAGGATATTGGAATTCCTTTTCCTTATAAAGAAAGAGAGAAACTTCCACCATGTTCCCCATCAAATAAAGCTGCCATACATTTTGATAAACCTAATAGGTTAGTTAAATTCATCTGTATTTTGTTTTTAGAGTAAAACATTGTTTTGCATATTGAATAGATTTAACAACTGCATTCAGGTTCTGAATTTATACTATCACCCATACAAAAGTGTTTGTGATATTCCTTCTTTTTTGAAGTAGGAGCTTTGTCCCCCCCACCTTTAACTTAGTAGCTGCCCTACAGGGTTTGATGTAGTACATTAAGGTCATGGCATTCCATGTGAACATTCTTAGCTCAAGGTCCCTCTTTAAATACTGGTCACCAATTATCCACGTTTTCTTAACCCATCTGGCAGCCACTTATCTGAAGTAAAATCAAGAAATGCACAGGATGATGATGTTAACAACGAGGAACTATAGCATGTAATGGAAGGAACATGCTGATTATTTTTCAGTTGCCTCTCTGTTTCAGTTGCAGCATGTTTTCAGAAGTTAATAGATTATATTTCTCTAAGTACAGACTAGGTTTACACATTTTGCCAAGGCATAATGTCGTTTGTTCATTTTTGGCTTAGCATGTTGTATAAATGATAAATCGTAGTTTAAGGTTTAGGATGTTGTACAAGCCCAGTCGGCTGTGCTTTATTCAGTAACTTATGATTAGACAAAATATATCATAGCACACTCTGTGAATCCTGTCAAAGATCAGTTATATCCCTGAAGATTGTTCAGGCTCCAGTATAGAATTCTTAACTAATCTTTTAAACTGAAGAGTTGGCAGCTGCTTTTTTTTTTTTAACTATTAATTGTGAAACAGACAGATGTGTTATATTTCCTTTCCATCCTACTATTTCAGGAAGTTATCACCTGCATTCCATCAAGCATTGCTGTCATTTTGTCAAATGTCAGCAGAGAGCCGTTTGGGATCAGAGGTATGTTTACTTTTGTAAATTAGTAATTCCTACTGAGTCACAAAAATTAAGCAAAGGAGCCTATTTCAACTTTGATTGTTAGTCTTTCATTGTACGTTTATTGTACTTCTGGCCATTTGCTTATAAAATTACCTTTGCATTGCTTTAGATGTGGGCTGGTAATATATTTGACCACCTTACCCAGTTGTCTCATGAGTGAGCTGGACAAGGTAACATTTTTTGAAATCTAGGTGGGTGCTAGTCTAATATCCTTTGGACAGCAGTTCATACAATGGTGCTTTCTCATTATCCCAGTGTGTTCTTTGAACCAATTACATAATGAATACGACACAGATAGTTTTTATTTTTCCCCAATATGTTTAAGGGGTGCATTTCATTTTAGACTTGTATTGTGTGCTAATTTCTGGAACAGATTCAAACCATTTTACTTTAGGCATATAATGCAATTACTGCATATGATTTTACCAAAAATTTGCACTTTTAGGTGTCTCGAATTGCTGATAGTGAAAAAAGTGTCATGCTGATGCTTGGACGTTGTTTACCACATATTGTTCCTAATGTCCTGCTTGCAAAACGAGAGGTAAGAAATCTAGGAATATTTCTTCAGTTTCATACAATATTTCTACTCATTTAGAATTGTGTATTGTTTATTATATTGAAGTCTGTTACTTCCAATCATCTTCTCACTTTTGTGCATGCATCTCTACTCCTAGAGAATGGTTGTACACCTATGTCAGGTGAGTTTTAAGCAAAACAGCATGGTATCCTGCTATTTATCCTTTTGCTTAAGATCCTTAATGGCACTCTGCAGGGCTGTTATTGTGAGTCCATCTGTTTTGCCCTTAAGTTTGCTTACTTATATTAGCTAAACTCAGTTCTAGTGTTGTTGTATTTGAATAGAATTTAAATCTTAAATTGGAGTGAATTTGCCTGTTACATTATTTCTGAAAATGACATGTATTTAAGATATTTATCCTTCTTATTAACAGCCATGTTCAGACAGACAGCATGGCTAGACTGAACTGTCAGTAGTTTGCACCAGTAATTGGGAGTGATTAGAGCAAGATCTATACGTTGCTCACTCATTGGCAGGCCGGAACTCAGAAGTCTGGCTTACTATGTTATCTCATGGGCTTTAGTGTAATTTTAACTGAGAATTTGGCTCTTAGTGATAAATTTCTAATAATATAATGAAGTCTGAGCTGAAGATGAGTTGGTTCTATATGTGTTTTCTTTGTTTTAATTCAAAATTGCTTTTCCAGCCAGCTTAGCTTTACCTATTAATCTAGATACCTAGTAATGCATTTGGCATTTAACCTTGTTGAGCTTTATGAAAAGGTAACTAAGTCAAGAAATATGTACTGATCCTTCAGGTACAGTCACTAACTACATTTTCCAGTAGTTAATGCTTTATCATGAGATTCAATTTTTGATTATATATGCTGCATACCTAATTGTATGAAATGATACATGTGTTTAAGTTGTAGTAGAATATATTATATGAGCTACATTAAATTGTCAGGATCAGTTACCAATTTCTGGCTGTTGCCAATCAGCTTGCCAGGATGCTGCTTTAGTTCTTCTTTGCAGTTCCTAGTTATATTTCAACATTATATATTTCTGCAGTCCTAATTTTTGCTTATTTTACCCTTGCAAATGTGTGGAAATAGATAATCATAACTTTGAGTGGATGTGCAGTTAATAAAAGTCAGCAAATATATATTAGAACCTTGTTTTTGCATATAAAATTTCCATAACCAAGTAATCAATAATTGCTAATAACTTCCAATTACCAAGTTATTAGCATCCTTAGAATCTAATAGAGTTCTGAATTCAGAAGAAAAGAAATATTAGTGGTTAACAGAGGTTCCTATTTATGCACAAGCATAAAACCCATGCTTCTGTTCCAGTCATCCCCATTGGATTAATTTCATCCAGGAATGTCCTTTTTTATGTTGTATAACTCCCAATACTAGTTAATCTGGTCCTGTACACTCTTTCTGTTAAAACAAAAAACAAAACAAAAATGGATGGCTAGGTTTATACCTTATTTTTTCTGAAGACTAGTTACATTTCTGAAACAATCCAAAATCAGTAGCACGTATTACTTGAGCCCATTCCAATTTTGGTATAGTACAGTGTTAATTTAAAAGCCTAGAATTTGGAGAACATAGTATTCAGAGTTTAGTTATGTTAGTTATCCAAACCTAAGTAATTACTTTCAGGAAAAACAAATGACATCATAGAAGTTACTTAGGGGCATATATATGTACAGGCTTTTACTCAGTTGCAGTATCTCTATGGTCAAGATCCAAACTAATATGAGATTAGTTCTGTGAAATTAAAAGGCTTTAGGCTTAATAGTTTTCCATGGTGCTTGACAAACCATTTCTTGAGTTGAATAAAATTTCAGAATCAGTTTTGGTATGTCATGGAGGTCAGCTGTTAGAGAAAAGTCAAAATCTCCAATTAACTTCCAGAAGCTCTAAGTAGTTGCCTAGGCAACAGTTTGCATTCTTGGAAATTTCTTTCAATAATTTTAATAAGAGCTCTAGCAAAAAATTTAATATGTTCTATACAAAGCTGTAATAAACAGCTTCTTGAAATACTGGGTTATTATAACCATTTTTAATCCTTGCTTCCCTTAAGTGCAAAAAAGAGCTGGCCTTTGCAAATCCTGTGAAGTTTGTTAACAATTTCTGTGTTCATTTGAAGGTTCATTTATTGGAAAATTATGCAGTTACATAGCTAATTTGCTTAGTCAATTACTATATTTATATGTTACAATTGTGGTATAATAATTCTCTGAAGCTTGACAGCTAATGCGGTTGTCTACAGGATTCTTTGTAACAGATTGATAAATGATTCTATATGCAGCAACTGAATATAATATGCTGATATTTTTCATGGAGCAAGAGTAGGGATCCTTTTTTCTTTTGAAGGCTGCATGGCAGTGCTGGAAAGGTAAGGTTGGAGCCAGAAATGTGTGAAGCCACCTTTTCTTTCCATCTTTATTCCCCTCCAGAACATTACTAGAGATGAACATTTTGAACTAATTACTTCTAGAGGGTTCCATCATGAAATTAGTCCAAGAACTGCAGTTTGTTCAGCTTGGCCATAAGGCACAGTTTATATTTTTTCCTGTCATCTGCAGCTTCATGGATCTTTAGTTGCTTTCAGGTTCCCATGATTTTCCTATAACCTGCTTTTAAAGCCCTCTTCAGTTTCATAATCTATTTGTCATGCAACAACTAAGGGGAGTATCTTCAGGAAACAAAAGTTTAAAGTCCCATTGGATGTGCAGAAATAGTTGTACAATTCTTTGGATCTTAGCCAAAGCATTGTAATAGAAATATAACCAAATTGTACAGTCAATTTTTTTGTAGAAATCCTAAATTCATTGGAAAACAAAGTTGCTTGGCCAACTGTTAATCTACTGGCATTGGGGCAGCATTGTGGGAAGAAAAGAGAATATCATTTGATGGCACCAAATGTTTTTAAAAGAGAATGACTTACCTATCCCCTAAAATGATCAATGAATTTATGTGACCCTATCAAGATTAAATCTAATGATTTCATTGAGATTAGGGTTGGATAAGAAATCATCCACTTACTAAAATACATTTTCTTTGTACATTCTTGGTTTAGGTTAACTTTTTTCAGCACTACTGATAGATCAGCCATCTTTTTTTTCCTTTTACTATTCAAAAAAATTTCCATTTTGAAATGCTAGAAATTTAAAATAGTCGATAAATATACTGAAATTCACTAATGCATATAATTCTTCAAACTTTCCAAAAACAATGGATGTATACATATATGGATATATACATATATGGATACATATACCATGCTGGAAGTCATCAATCAGTAGGAAACCATATGCCAATTACAGTGATGCAGTTTGATGGATTGTTTTAATGTATTGCAGTACCTATAGTTTAAACTAACTCTCAGAAATCATTCTGGGCTTTGCTTAAATAAAGTAGAAACACTGTCAAAACTTGTTCTGGGCTTTGCTTGCTCTTTTGATTTTGTAAGCCTCCTGCGGGTATGGCCAGGCAAAGCACTTTGCCTGGGCAAGCCTGTCTAGGTTTGAAAAATACTGTCTCCCCACCCCCACAGATACTTATGACATCCTATGGAGTCATGACCCACAGTCTGAGAACTTTTGGGTTATGGTTTCATCACTTCTGGCAAGAAATGTTAAGTAACATGTTGTAGCTAAAAGGTATGGCAAAATAGAAATAAATGATCAGAGTATGTCTATGGAAGATTCCATGATAGGCAAGTTCTTTCATATAAAGCTTTAAAAATATATCTGTATTTCATTATTTTGGCACACATGGTATAACTTCCCAACATAGGCAAGAATCACTTTATTTATAAAAGTGGAAGCCTCTTTCCTTGACAGTTGGTCACACGCTACAGTTTTCATGGTCAGATTATTTTCCATTCTTTTTCTTCTGGAAGTAAATTAAACTAGCACTGTGTCCTTTTTATGGAAACTCTGTTGAAATAGTAATTGTGCATATGCACAGAAAACATTTACCTTGAACATTATTAAATGACCTCAAACCAAATCCTTAAGTTCAGAAGGACTTGATCTGTATCCTTCCTATAAGACCTGACATTCTTGCACTTCCTGGTTCACTAAGAAATAAGGCAGTGGGAATCAATTCAGGTAAGTGTGCCTAAGAGTTCAGCACACTTAAGACAGCTATATTCTCTCTTTTACTGGAAGAGTTATCAATTTAAAAAATCTGAGAGATCTTCAAGTATAGGGAGACCATATATAGCATTTGAGCTCTTTCTGCATTACTTCCCCACTCAGTAAACCCCCTTATCCTCCTGCTTCTGTCCTCCCTCTTCTCTCCCTTTCATTGACTAAACATGGAACATGCATTAGGACATTCAAGAAGGTTTCTCATTGTTTCTCCACTCCCATTGATAGAAGGAAGTTTAGAAGCACTGATGCAGCGATGCAGAGAACGCTCCAATCCTATAGTATGCATGAAAGAATATGACCAATGGACGTGGACATACAACTAATTCCAACTGAGTCAGTATCCAGCTTTCTGCAAGGTAAAAGCATCAGCCTTGTATCTGCCCCATATCAACCAATCTGGATAGCATGAAACAACCTTGCAAAAGATAATAAACTGATACCTTGGTATGTTACTGATCTCATCCCATAATATTTTTCAGTTCAAGGGGAAATGGAATCTCAAAACTATTTTCAAAAGATTTAATATTTTTAATTAAAAAGTGTGCCTAATTCTGCATGCCTAAATAGACTAATGAGTTTTAAAAGAAAGTTTCAGAATCAGTTTGTAGAATGGAGTTTTGCTGTTTATGACCATAAAATTCCACTTAATAAAAGCTAGGTAGCACCTCCAAATTAATAATTCAACAAATATTTCAGCTATTATTGTGCTGGATATTGTTTTTAACCCTCAAAATAGAAATTTCCTTCAACTCTTTATAATTTGTTTTTATTTTCAAACTACAATAAACTCCATATTTAAATCTCCATTCTCATTTCTAGAAAATAATAATAAATGTACTTCCACAATCATCTTGGTAGCCAGATGGCTTAAACAAATGGTTTATTAGAAGTCTGACTACTGATTTATCACAAAATATAATAAACACCTAACCACTGGCTAGGATCTAATAACCTTCCTTAGACTTGCTGAGGGATTATCATGCCATTTAATACATACCACTTTTTGAATGTGCCTCTTCATATAGAATTCTTTCCAAACTGTTTCTGCTTTCTAAGACTAATAAGAATTGCACGCAGTTTAATATTTTAATTAAATGCATTTCTCAGTATCATGTATTCATGCTCCTTACTTAATTAATACTCCAGATTTTTCCTCTCTAAATCTTACATGCAAAGACTATTTTAGTAATACTGTGTACTAAATCTTGGATAACTAATTATAACAGGTATTATGTTGGTGTTTTAATATAGGATAACTAGTTGTTTGTACAAATTAAGATTAAAAATCCTATGTAACTTGAGTTTTTCTTCCAGTCCCCTTTAACCCAATAAAAGTTTCCATTCACTGGCCCCCATTCTAGTTACATAAATATCCCTGCCATCTTCCGCCCCCCAATTTTTAATTTTTTAAAATGTCATTATTTATTTTTTTATTTAGAGATCTAGAAGACTTAATACATGTGTCATAGACTTTTATTGTCTTTAGTCCACTTCATCAAATTCAGAGTACGGTCCTGTTGAAGGAATACATATAAAACTATGCTCGCAGTGATGGGAACAGGAATATTTAATCAGAGATATGAAATATAGGAAGTGCAAGTAATGATTATTACCTGTTTGCAAGTAGTCATTTAAAAATCAGTTTCTATTATCTGACTCTTCTGCACTTCATTTTTCTGTCAGCATGCTGCTTCTTTCTGCAAAGACATCAAAATAAAAACCCCATTCTGTGCGTGTATGTCTGTCTATAGTATATAGATATTTATTAATTCACTCAGGATAATCCTCCATACATCCTGGGGAACCAACCTTTATCCCACAAAAGTGTATGCCATTATACATTTCTTGTTTTTTAAGATACAGTACCTGAATGCTTTTTCTTTCTTTTTTGTTAAAATGTACTACTTTGCTGTAGAATATTGAAAAAGAACTTCATCATGACAACACAAGTTTTGATAGGCATTAAAACCTCCTGATTAATACAGTGTTGAATAAAATATAGAATAAATATCTGTCCTGATTTTTTCTGTATGGTCAGAATGCATGGAATGTATTCATGCTGACGTTAATATATAGCTGCATGTCAGCAATACTTATTTATGACACTTACAGCGCAGGTTGGCATTTTTACTAAGAATTGAATAGCACTGACTCTGTTTGCAGGCAGTGCAAGGTCATGACAGTATTAAGTGGATCAACAAGGAAGTGCCTGTTAAATGAAACTAAATTTTTCATTTTTCCCCCATCATACACTAAGAAAAGACAATCCAAAATTTAATTTCACTTCATCATTTTTCTGCTTGATGTACAAACTAGGAATTATGATTTTTAAAAAATCCTAGCCAATTGCTGTACAAATTAGAAAAAAACCTCAAGGTTTGATGTTGATTTATCAATTGAAACCACAACTCCTAAATTGTATGTAAAGAGAAGGGAATATTGTTTTCTTTCTCATTTATTTAATGTTACGTAATTGTTTACTGTTGTAAGCAAACTGTTTAAAAAGGATTAATACTACTGCATATGTGTTCAGGATTGCTTCTTCTCTGAAATTTCAAAATTTAAATAAATATTTGAACATACAGAGTGTGTGTGTGTTTAAAAAAACAATGCTTTGGCTGGTACTGTACCCCACATCAGTGGATGTTCAAAATTCCATAATCAAATAGAGTTCTTGGATTAACTAATTTAAATGTCAGTTAAAACTAAAATTCTCCTCAGCTATACATTGTGAGATCAGTATTTCATACTTACTTGTGCAATTGCCATGTCAACTTTCTTGCATCAAGATGTGACTCCACTTAGCAAAACAGATATTTCCTGACACTGTTTTGTCATATTTAGAATCTAATTTGTAAATGTATTCTCATCTTTTTCTCTTGTGAAACTAGGGAAATTCTCTCAATTCATTAAAAGTCAGTTTTAAGGAGACTTCCAAAAATACTAAATGTCTTTCTCATACTTACATTATGCTTATATTACCTTTATAGATCTTTCTTTATGTATATTCTCATAATTTATTTGTAAAATAATTACATGTTTTCCTAGAGACATGGAAATAGTTTAGTGTGTTTCCTTTATTTTAGTTAGGTAGTTATTCTGTTCAGAAAACTCTTAATCCCTTTCCAAGGCATTCTCTTTCTGCCAAGACATTATCCATTCTTTGATCGTTATTTCTATTCCATGTGTTAATAGTTGTTTCATTTTGGATTTCTCCTTTTGGAACCTAGAGCTTCTTGGGAAGACTTTTATAGCCATACTGTTTTTCATTGCATTCCTTGGAATAAGATTTCATAAAAATACTAATCTCGTTAGACTTGATCCAAACAATATATTATACTGATTTAAACTTTTAAAATGGGGCAGTCTTTTGCCTGTGATCTCTTTCAGTAGTTGGGGCCACTTAAATGCAAGATTTATTGAAGCTGAGAAAAGACATGAATTCTGAAGCAAGCAAAAATGTAGTCCTTGGCAAGATTTGCTTTTTCATACTATCAGCATCGTCTGAGATTACGTTATATAGCTGGATTGGAATGGAAGAAGAAATGTCATGGTAATAGAAACTGCAATAAGCATAGAGAAGCTCAAACCCTGACTTACAGCCTTTCCTTTAATAAAGTTTGCCTCAAAATCTTTCAAGTAGATAATCTTCCAAACTTCATTGTTGTCTTTCAAAATCATTCTACATTTTTTGTAATTAAAAGGCAATGTAGTGGGGTTCAGCTCTAGTCAGCTGAGAGAATAGCCAGCCAATTTGTAAAACCTTTAAGGACTGACTCTTTTGACATTGTATCTTCCTACCATTCATGAGAACATATACCTTGACGGTGATAGAATCAAAAACATGATCTTAGAATTACCTGTTAAAGAGATAAGCCACCTGATATCCTCCAAATGAGTTTGGACTTTAACTACTATTACTATTTTGTCTCATAACATATCCAACATTAGGAATTACTATATATAATTCACAGCATAGGTCTTCAACTTTGTATTCCCAAAATTAGATACTAGCCATAGATCTTCAAATGGCTCCTAAGCTATAAAGCAAAGAAATGAATGAATGTATGAATTCATAATACTTTTTTCTGGAGGAGAAGCTTGGGCATCCAGTTTGACCATAATATTGTTATAAAACATGCACTCTCCAGACTTGGAATCAATTGAAATATTTCAGTTCCTTCATATTCTGAAATCTGAGTTTTATATTTGCTTTGCTTGCTTGCTTGCTTTTGTTAATAAAGTGCAGAGAATATGTGGATTTTAAAGTAGGTTTATATTCAGATCATCTTTCATTGTGAAAAAATTAAAGGAGCACCATTTTTTAATTTATCTTGGTATTAAAATCTTCCTAACCTGGGGGATACTGTTGGAAATGGCTAGCTTGGGCTTAAAGGTCAAGGAAAGAGGTTTTTTAAAAGTCACAGCTGCCTTTGGGAATCTGTACCATCTGATTTAGAGATTATACTGAAAAGTTACATGTATAAAAACAACTTTTTGCTTTTAGCTATACAGACCTGACCACAGCTTGGTGAAGTGTAACTACTTCCATGTAGACAAATGTATTTCCTTTAACTGCAGTAGAATGGTCTTTAGTATACCTGAATGATAGTGATATTGCAGAAAAAAATCAGGAACTAGTAAAAGCCAGGCATTTCTGAATTATACCCATTTTCTTTTAAATTTCTCCTGCTTTGGAAGGCACATTGTGTAGTAGCATAAACATATGAACTAGCTAAAACAACAAACTTCTAATATAAGTTGCTTGCAAATCAGTTTGAACTTCTGTAAATAGGTATAAAGTACTTTTTGCTATAAAGGTATTCCCCACCAATGCACAGTACATAAAATTTGTAATATGCCATTTTTGGGGGAAAGTCTCTTTCTAATAATGAATATTGCCAGTCTAGGGGAGTTCGTTTTGAGATGATGCTATCTCAATCATATAATGGATATATAGTGGACATTAATAGAACTGCCTTTCTTCACATGATATCTCTATGAATATATCAAAATAAAAATGAATTAAGTTTATTTTGTGGTAATCAGCATAATGAGAATCTAACATTATGCTCACTTAATCTCATCTTCAGTAGTTTTAAATTTAAAACCCTTTCTTTTCTTCAGTTTCAGTAAGGAAACATGGATTAAAACAATTTTCCTGCATGATTTTATAGTTACTAGACTTACAGCTAAAATGTTTATGGTTAATGTTTTCTGAGTTCATAAGATGTTTGTGTGCAGATAAATTGTGTTGATAGTAAATTGAATATATAAAATAATTTTATTTCTCTTTAGAGTTTTAAATGTTTTTTCTCTGTTCTGTAATATTACTTGATATCTTTTTGCTTTCCCTCCTACTCACACTCTTTTAGGAGTTGATACCACTCATATTGTGTACAGCTTGCCTCCATCCTGAACCTAAAGAAAGAGATCAGCTCCTACACATACTGTTCAACTTGATCAAAAGGCCAGATGATGAGCAAAGGTATGTGCTTTACGTTAGCAGAAGGGTTTTTCTTCCTGATTTTTTTTTTAAAGTTGGAGTTACTTATTTACTGAAGACTTTCTTTCAGTAGGTTTCTAGTCTGATATGAACATAGCTGTACAAGTTGCCAAAAGTCACATATACATTTATCAGCATGCTCCTAAGTGGCAACATAATTTTCATAATATCACTATAGTCCAACAGATTAAGAAAACTCTGTAAATCCCCAATAATCTCTACTCCTTTGATATATTTGGTATTTAGGACTGAAGAAAAGGTGCATGTTATTTCCAAACTGACAGGATTATTTTGATATCTGAGAGAGAAATTCTAGAAGTACCTATCCCTGACTATAAAAACAAAAAACTAAGTTCCTGCACTTCATCAGATCAGCCACCTAACTCTGCCTAATGACAAAGTTACCCTTATGTGTGTCCACTTTCAAAAGTATAAAGTCTTATTTCATAATATTAACATTCTCATTGATTTATAATAAAAGTATATGTTTGCCCTGTTTGGTACCACATGAGCATATAAATAGGCCAGTTTTCATTCAGTTCCCTTGAAATCTAATAAGTTTATTTCAAAATAGTTTAATTGATTTTTTAAACCCTTATTGATTTCTTCAAATTATGTCTCTTGTATAAAACTCTTGAGTATATATTTTTAAAAATGTTAGATATCTTCCATCTATTTTGCCTCAGAGATTCTAGCTCCTGATTTTATATTTATAATTTATTTTCAAAATTCAAATAGTTCACAGTAATATGAACAGTCATAAACCAGTCATGGATTGGTTTGAAATAAATACTACATATCCATTCCCTGTTCTGAAAAATGACAGAATTAACTGGTGGTCCTCAGACTCTGATGATTTACACAAAGATTTCATTTTTTAAAAATAGGCACAAATTTGTCTTAAAGGTAGTCCTTAATGACTGCCCTATTTAGTGACTGTTCAAATGGTGCTGAAAAAGTAGGTTTATGACCGGTCCTCAAACTTGCAATGGTTGCAGTGTCCCCCAGTCACGTGATCATGATTCAAGCATTTGGCAACTGGTGTGCATTTACAACAGTCACAGCATCCCATGGTCACTTGATCACCATTTGCAACTTCACAGCTGGCTTCCAACAAGCAAAGTCAATGGGGAAGCTGGCAGTAAGTCACAAGTCATGGTCACATGACATTGCGCTTAATGCCAAGTGTATTCGCTTAATGACCATAGTGGAACTGACATAAATCAAGCATGGTCATGTGATGTTTCACTTAATGACTGGTTGCTTAGCAATGGAGTTGCCAGTCTCAATTGCAGTCTTTAAGTGAAGACTATCTGTATATTTTAATCTTAAAATTATCAGCAATACTATTATTTTACTAATGCTGTTCCCTTTGGGATAATAATTAGGTGACAGATTATTTGTTAGGTTAGGATAGATCAATGTGTTTTCTACATCTCAAGAGAATTCAAAAGACAAGAAACGTATGTTAATGAATCCACATTAACTTTGATTCCAAGAGATTATACAGGATTTGTGCTCAGTCTGTCAACTAAATATGTTTGGAAAGACACTCTGCTAAGTGTAGTAAATTCACCTTCTTGTGTGGTTTGATGATAGTTGCATTTCATTTCAACTTCTTCCCTCTCTCTGTATGAATTGTTCCAGCTGAAAGCCAATTTAGAATCCCACTCAACATGCTACATCCTAGGATTTTTCTATGAGTCTGTTAAATTAGTAAGGTTTTTTAGAGACCCAGGAGACTGCAGGGCAAGGATAAAGGACAGGAAAGCCCACATCTGCGAGTAATATTCTACTTGAGAAACTTTGAATATACTCCTTGATGTTGATTTAGTAATAGAAGAAAAAAGTCATTGTCAAGTTTTTAATCAGCAGGCTGTGCCTCATGAGACTGACTGTCTCTTTAGTAATATTAAAAACTATCTTTAGTTTTGCTTAATTTAAATTATCTAGCCTTTAGTTTGCTACAATATATATTCAAATTCTGGCTCATTTTGTCTACCGCATTTTTCTTACAGTGTATATATAATCACTTATGAAAAATCATGACTGCATTAATTTTGCTTTCAAAAATGAGTGGCAGTTTTATACAGGTAGTCCCTGTTTAGCTATCACAATTGGGACTGGCAACTCAATCATTAAGTGAAGCAGTCACTAAGTGAAACTGTGACTGTGATTATGATCTTACTTCAGCTTTGCCTTACTGGTCTGCAAACGTCATAAATGCGATGACTGGTCATAAAGTTACTTTTTCATCACCATTGTAACTGCAAACAGTTGCTAAACAAGGCAGTTGCTAAAGGAGGACTACTTGTAAAGTCAGTTCCATTGTATACCAAAAGCAAGAGAAATGTGTGCATTTCCCACAGAAATATAGGAAAATGTACTTTTTAAAAGAGCTTTAAAAAATATTACTTGCGCTATCAATTGTTGGCTGGCTATGAGTAAATGAGCATCTGGCTCAATTGTTTTAATTATTCTTTCAGATGATAATGTCATTTTTTGCTAAATGTTTGCAGGTTACACTAGCATGTTTCTTCATAATAAACTTGTTTCTTTTTTTTAATAGGCAAATGATTTTGACTGGATGTGTAGCATTTGCACAACATGTTGGACCAACACGTGTAGAAGCAGAACTCTTGCCACAGTGTTGGGAGCAGGTATAATTTCTGTTTTGCATTTAATTAGCTATGATATATTTTTCGGGCCATAGTAATTTGATCAGTAACAAATCTTCATTTTTAATCATGTATGTTGGTATATGAATCTGCCAGAATGAATTCCAGGCAAACAAAAATCAAGAAGAATTTGAATCAGAATAGGTCATAACTCAATAGGTCATAACTCAAGTCAAACTTCAGTGGTTTAGCTTTTCTCTGAAAACTAAAAAATCTTATGCTCAGTCTACAAATGGAAGATAATAGTAAAATACTGAAATGCAACTTGTTGTTCTCTTTTTAGCATGGGATTTAAACAAATATTATTCTAAGAAAAAATAAAGGAATAAATGTTAACAAATGTTAATGAAAGGATTTTGCTTCCCACAGATCAATCACAAGTATCCAGAAAGGCGGCTATTAGTAGCAGAGTCTTGTGGAGCACTGGCACCATATCTTCCTGTAAGTATTATATATGCAGTTATTATTCTCATTTTAAACTGAAGATACACTGTCAAGAGATTAAAGCTATGGCCTACTTCCCAAGATCCAATGACTCTCAAGGTTTGTACTAGTGTCGTCATATTTCATGACTTATTGTTACGTACAAGTAAAACAACATGTTGTATTATAGGAGTAGGTATCTACAGGCTTCTTGTGCCTAGTCCCACTGTTTCATTTTTATACCATCCCCAAAATTGCACTGCCAGAACTGGAGTGAATTCAGAAAGTTTGGAGTACAGGCCAGTTACATCAGTTATATTTTGTTAGCAATTATATCTTTTTACATTTGGCCAAGAGTTCATGGCCAAGTCGGGTTCATTTTCCATGTACACTTTATTTTATTTTAAAACTTTTAAGTGTTTCATTCTCAAAAAAGGTTCTCAAGCTATTTAACAGATTTTTTAAAATCATGCATTACTTTTAAAGTACCCTTTCCTAAAATCAAAGCTAAAATGTAATATAATAAATCAAGATGTAAGTAGTTTTGGGGAGGTTCAAAAACAAAAAAAAAAGCAAACTTGGGCTATCCTTAAGGAAAGTAAAACTAAATAAAGAGTATTGAGTCAGAGGGTTCTTTAAGTAGCATGCTTTTATTCTACCAACGATCTGAAACAACAGTGTATTGGGCATATGATAAATTTAATCATCATCCACTTGAAGTCTTTCAGAAATCAAGTGGATTATTTTTGTCAAATCATTCATCAGGATATTATGTTCAGTTGCCATTTCTCTGTAGCTAATTCATTGCCTAAAAGATAGGCATTGCCTATAGATATCTTACTGCTGTTTTGCCTTTCCAATTCTGAATTATGTAATGCTGGCTAATACCAATTTGCTATTTATTTTCAGAAAGAAATTCGTAGTTCATTGGTTCTTTCCATGCTACAGCAGATGCTAATGGAAGATAAAGCAGATTTGGTACGAGAAGCTGTAATCAAAAGCCTTGGTATCATCATGGGATACATTGATGATCCAGACAAATACCAACAGGTATTGTATCTGATCATATGCATGTGAGTACAAGAATATGAAATATATTGTTTATAGAAATCCAGGATAAAATATTCTATATGATTACTGAATAACCTTGATTATTTAAATTATCGAGGGTCATCGATCAGTTTTTTACCATAGTATTATATCTAGAATGCTTGTACAGTTATTATATGAATGTTATTCATTTTTCTATTGTTATGAATCATATTTATTCTGTAACTTTACAAATTTAAAACAAGTACAGTGGAACATCGGTTTACGAACTTAATTCGTTCCGTGACTCTGGCCACAACCCGAATTGGTCGCAACCCGAAGGAAATTTCCCCATAAGGTTCAATGTAATTACTGTTAATCCATTCTGGCGTGGAGGACAGGGAGGCGGCTATTGCTTGGAGGGAGAGTCCCCCTCCCTACGACCGCGTGTCAGGGGCGGAAAATGGCCGCGGACCACGTGTCAGGGGCGGAAAAATGGCCGCGGACCACGTGTCAGGGGCGGAAAAATGGCTGCGGACCACGTGTCAGGGGCAGAAAATGACCGCGGACCACATGTCAGGGGCGGAAAAATGGCCGCGGACCGTGTCACGGGAGGGAAAATGGCCGCGTATCCTGCTCATACCCCGAGGCGGAGTTCGCAAACCGAGGTAAATTTTTGCGGCCAGAGCTGGTCATAACCCGAAAAGTTCATTAACAGAGGCGTTCGTAACCCGAGGTACCACTGTATTTACTTTTCCTGTTTTGCTGTTTTTTCTGAAGGCTTAAAATAGAACTACAGTGGTACCTCGGGATACGAACTTAATCCGTTCCGTGACTCTGGGCGTATCCCGAGTTGGTCGTAACCCGAAGGAAATTTCCCCATAGGGTTCAATGTAAATCCGGTTAATCCGTTCCGCCCTCCGCCCGAATTTGGTTGCAACCCGAGGCAATTTCCCATAAGGTTCAATGTAATTACCGTTAATCCGTTCTGGCGTCCACGGACCATGCGCCGGGCGGGAAAGCGGCTGGGCGCGGCGTGGTGTGGCGCGAAAACAGCCAGGTGCGGTGCAGCGTGGCGCGAAAACGGCGCAGCGCGAAAACGGCCCAGCGCGGTGCGGTGCGAAAACAGCCCGGCGCGGCGCGAAAACGGCCGCGGACCACGCGGCAGGGCCGGAAAAACAGCCGCGGACCACGTGGCACGGGCAGAAAAATGGCCGCGGACCACATGGCACGGGCAGAAAATGGCCGCGGACCACGTGGCACGGGCAGAAAATGGCCACGGACCACGTGTCACGATGGAAAATGGCCGCCGATCCGGTTCGTACCCCGAGGCGGAGTTCGCAAACCGAGGTAAATTTTTGGGGCCGGAGCTGGTCGTAACCCGAAAAATTCTCAAGCAGAGGCGTTCGTATCCCGAGGTATCACTGTACATTTTTAATGTTTAAAAGCAGTTTTTTCAACATAAAATCCTAAATCAAAACATTTCCTACAGACTCCTATTCTGTTTTGTATCAAAGAATCCAGTTGTGATTGTGAAGGTGCAAAGTGATCAGAGTTCTTATTTCTGCTTCTTATATCCTCCTGCTTCTCCATTCGGAAAGGCCACAGCATAGAATTGCAGATGTAACTACAACTAAACCCCCTAAAATGTCCATAAAATTTTACTGGTATTTGGTTATGTAGTATATACAGTATAAGCTAAATTTCTGTGTGGTTTTTTTTCCTTGTATTGCCAGGGATTTGAACTGCTACTTTCAGCATTGGGTGATCCCTCAGAACGAGTGGTTGGTGCAACTCATCAAGTATTTTTACCAGCTTATGCTGCTTGGACTACAGAATTAGGAAATTTACAGTTGCATCTTATACCTACTTTGCTTAGTAAAATTGAAAGACTACTCAAGGTAAACATATAATGAGTCAGATATTTTTGTTCATTTGTGACAAACAAGTTTTAATTAATATAAGTCATATAGCTTTGTGGGGCTTTTACGTCAAGACACAGATGTATTGACATAATTGTTCATGGGCAGTGTCATCATCCTTTTGTTTGTTATTTTGCTAAACATTTTTCTTAAGGTGTTTGAGTTGCCTACTGAAGTTTGTACCATAATTTGTGATGCATGTAGAAATAGTGGAAAGACAGATAAGAGAAATGAAGGCTTGATATTTGTAGTAGACTAAGATGCTTGAACTCTGATAACTCAGACATGTAAAGAAAGAAAGGCAGAATGTTGAATTCTGCATGATATATAGAAATAAGAATAGCCACGATCCAAGCAGAGGTGAATATTTTTAAAGTGATGAGAATACATATTTCTCTTACTCATATTGATATTGAGGAGATTTGAAGTGCCAAGTTTATTTTTCAGTAGAATCTAAAGTTTTATTATATTTAGTCCGTCATGATCTGAACTTTAAATCACATGACCCAGCAGCCTTGTGGAAGATAAACATGCCTGTGATAGGCTACATTGGAACTCTTAATCCATCAAGATCACAAAATGGTTTGTAAAATAAGTTATAATAATAAAGTTGAAATGTTCAAAAAGGCAAAAAAAAAACCCAATTGTGCAGCTTCTAATTAATAGTTGGTGTTGTGAGAGAGAACATTATGCAAAATCTTTTGGTTCAACTATATGTATACATTCTTAAAGTATTTGCAACAAAAGTTTACACACAACTTATTTGATGCCCATTTAAGGCCATGTAGCTCTTTTGCCCTGTTAGAGTAGTCTAAATTTCTAAGGGTTATTTTCCAAATGGTGCAAAATGTGCCTAAAGTACTCCTTTGTCATAAAGCTGGTGTGATTAGAATGGAGATCAGCATATGACTATGTATATTTTCATTTTGGTTGAAGCTACTGTTCTTTCCTGTGGAACTATGACCATTTATCCTGGCTGATAACTTTGAATCAACCTGGAGAAGATTAATTTATCACAAGTTGCAGGCTTATGGCTTTTCACAGGTCATATTATTGACGTACTATAAGCAGGTGGTGTCAAGCCTTAATGGGGTATACATGTAGAAAGGCAGCTGGATTTGTTGGCCCTCTCCAGAGGTTTGGGATTTGGGGGGGGGGTAGTAACTGGTCTACCTTTTTAAAGCAACAAGCTATTTAAATCAAATATTGATCGCTAGATTTAGGACAGCAGTACCCTATTATGTTTAACACACTTCCAAAAGCTGTCCTGGAAGGACATTCTGGAAAATCTGTCACTATTTAAGACTCTGTCCTTATGGTGAAGGGGTAGTTGAAAATATGATCCATATATTGTTGTACTGCCCATTTTATAAAAATACACAGCTACATTTTATATTCCCCTTAGTGACTAAATTTCCAGGTCATTCAGGTTTTTTTATGTACAGTTGTCAGCAAGCCAATATACTTGAGTTTCTTTGAATGTAGCCAAATTTTCTTTTATTGTTTGTAAAACCTACTATAATCAATCATATTGTTTTTTTAATATTTTATTTTGTTAGTTTTAATTTTTACCTTCTTTAAGTGGAATTCTGGCCATTAACCATAATAAAGGACTGACTGATCCACTGACTATATTTTTTTTCTAATAGTTTTTAGGAAATGTTTTTGAGTGGCTATGTAGACCCAAGTTTTAACTTTGATTTCTGGCATATGTTTCAGGAAGGTGAACATGGACTGGATGAACATAAACTCCACATGTATCTTTCTGCTTTACAATCCTTGATTCCATCTCTTTTTGCACTGGTGTTGCAAAATGCCCCCTTTACAAACAAAGCTAAGCTTCAGGGAGAAGTCCCACAGATAGAAGGTACCTGCTTCAATATTTTCTGTAAAGCTTTATTTAGAAATAAGATACCATAAAAATGCTGGTGTCTTTTGAAGCTGTTCAACCATCTTTCACTCTGTTTAGTTTAGAAATTCTAGTGTTTCTTTGTGAAATAAGAATGTATATTTTTCCAATGTTACCAGAAGATAAAATCTTCTTTGAGTTGAGCTCAACATCTAGTGATTGCATGGACACATCCATGTGATTTTCTGAGTTACAATATAAATATTGTTTCTCATTGTCTCCTTCTGGAATTTTTTTAAAATTATCAGTTTAACTGAAACCTGGTATTTTTTTTTTCCTATGCAATCCTCTTGAGCTTTTTGAGAACAGCCAAGGTTGATGTATTGACATTGAATTGAGTAGTTCTGAAATATTTGTTATCTCTGATTCTTTTTTAAATTCTTGCTTGTTTGCCTGGTGCAAAAACCATGCAGAGGTCCAGTTGTTTTCTTAATGTTATAAAAGGACACTAGTCCTCTTGATTTGGCAACAGGTGATTGCAATTAGTAATTTAAAACCCTCTAGATTTTTGTTATGTGTGATTGCAGTCAGTGTATTTCAGATATACTTTTCCTAGTACTATATTGATAAGGATCTCAGCAATTTAGTATACTTTAATGGTAAATATCCAAAAGGATTTCATATCAGTGTTGCCTTCTAGATATTGTTGAACTCAACTCCTGTCAGCCCTAATCAGTATGGCCAGTGATGAAAAATAAGAGTTTTAGTTCAACAATATCTGAAAGCTATATGTTGTTGGGTTTGCTTTAAAAAAATCAGACCCTAGAGATAAGATATACAGGTAGTCTTTGGTTAATGACCACTCAGCAACCATTCATAGTTACAACAGCCTGAATGAGTGGTACTTACAACTGGTTCTTGAAGTTCTGGCTGTCCCAGCACCCCCACAGTCATGTGACAATGATCTGGGCACCTGACAACAGGCTCGTACTTATGATGGTTGCAGCAGCACATGGTCACCATTTGTGACCTTCTCTGCCGGCTTCCCACAAGTCAGTGGGGAAGCTGGCAGGGAAGGTCACAAGTTGCTCAAGTAAGTCTCCCCCACCCAGCATCAGCCTCCCCAAGCCCCACCATGCTCATACTGCCCCAGCTACCCACGTACCCTCCCCCACTCAGCAGCATCCACTTACCCGCCTGCCAGCCTGCTTGCAGGCCGCCTGGGACTTGCAACTTCCTGCTGGCTGCCCCACTGACTTTGGTTGTTGGAAGCTGGCAGGAAGTAGAGAGGAGGTCCTCACTTAATGACTTGCAAACCTCACTTAACGGTGGCAACAGGGACTGCCAGGATTGCCATCGCTAAGCGGTGCAGTTACATGACATCACACTTTATGACCACATCATTTAGCAATGGAAATTCCAGTCCCAATTACTGTTGTTAACCAAGGACTACCTGTAATTATCTTTTTACACTTGAGATAGGTGTAAAACTTGAAGTAGAGAATGATTTAGCACTTGGTTACTAGGTGCAGCCTGGTAAATGTTCTTCACAGGAAAATCCACATAGATCACACTACAGTATCTAAATCTTCAAGGCAACAGTATACAAAAGCTAGTAGAAATGAAGTGAAATTTAACTAAATATTTGGATTTAAATCTAGATATTTCTTTTGAAATTTGATACTAAAACCACAGGTCCCTAGGAAACAACAATATTAAATACAATTTATAATATCTTTGATTCAAGGGATAGGGAACTATGTATTTCTCTAGATGTTGTTACTTAAATCTGTTCATTCTTCATCATTAATCATGCTGGCTAGGACTAATAAAAGTCCTAGCCAGCAAGAAACACAAATAACCCATCCTTTCTTTATTGGTGCTGCTTGGGATACATATTGAATAAATATGGATGATTAAAAATTAATCATACCCATTATTTCTCTTCCTAATACTTATTGGATCCATCGAAGATAAATCTTTTGGTTGTTTGCTTTCAGTAACAAGGTTCCCAAGACCTATATCACCTCTGCAGGATGTGGCCACTATAATCGGAAGTCGTGAACAACTAGCTGTATTGTTGCAGCTTTATGATTACCAGTTAGAACATGAGGGTACCACAGGATGGGATACCTTACTATGGGTTGTCAATCAACTGTGAGTTCCCCCTGTTTTGTCCCATTTGATAATTATGTTTCTTAAATAATATTTTTAATGTCTGTCTTTGACAACCTATATTATAACATGTTTTACCATTTTTCAAATTACTACTGGTGGTGTGCAAAACTTTTCATATTTAAAACTTCTTAATTCAAAACCATTGCTTTTAGATTCAGATAATGTATTCCAACATTGGCAGACATTTTCCAACACTGTTCTAACCATTCCAGAAATGCTCCAATCTAAATTTTAAACTGATGTTTCAAACTCTAGATATTTCTGGAATGGTTGTATCATAACTTATGATACCCAAATTCAATTTCAAACTCAACTGTTCTGAACTCAGGCTGTTTCAAATTTGAAATTTTCTGCATAGACCTACTTAATACTGACCACATTGTCATGGTTGGCTCCTGGTGACTTCATGGACACTACCATGTAATTTTATCAGGTACTATACAAGTGGAACTATTGCCATTTATAAATAACAGTTGTAATATATCTCAATTAATTTTTAGCAAGTTTGAATAAGTTTATATTTGTAATCAAGTCAAAATTATAAATAAAGGATTTAAGGTAGCATTATTGTGCCTGAAGACCAAGAACAGTGGAATCTTCCTGGAAAAGAATCAGCTTGCTTACATATTGCAAATCTGTTAAGTGCAAATCAAATTAATCTCAACCTTGATTTTTCAGGTTGCCTCAACTTATTGAAATAGTTGGCAAAATCAATGTAGCTTCAACAGCATGTGTTCATGAATTCTCAAGGTTTTTCTGGCGACTTTGCCGAACATTTGGAAAAATCTTCACCAATACAAAGGTATAATGAAATGTAACAATTCTCTTTGTATAGATAGTGGAATGATAACATGGAATTACAGATTTAGAAAGGACTTAAGAGACAATTAGCTTTCCTTCTTTCAGGCAGTTTTTTCGGTTAATAAGGATACCACAGAGAATTTTATCATGATTTTGCTTAATGTTTGCTTATCTTTTCCTGTTAATTATTTTCTTTTCTATGCTAGCATATAGACCTTAAATGCTTTTATTTCACCACCATTAGAAAATGTGTCTGCTAACATTTTTAATGGTTTTTCACTTTACCCTGCAATTATCTATTTAATGCGAAGTATATAATTAAAATCCAATAGATGCAACATGACTTGCCAGAAACTCAGACTAGCTTGCACTTACTGGTACACATGCTAACATTGACAGAAAGCATCAATATTCTACCTGCTAACAACCTTGGTGAAAGATGTTCGCGTATCTGCAGCCATTTATATAAGAATAGGGAATTCTTCCATGGTTTCCATTCTTATCCAGATCTTTGAGGAAAGGCAGGATATTCTCCCTTGCAAGGATAGCTTTTCAATAACAACGCTTACCAAATATTTCAGTGGATAGTACTAGAACAGCAACAGATCCGCAACCGACCAAATGTTCTTAAAACATTCTGAATGTGATTGCCTATTATTTCATGTTACTGTCATTCTTCACTTCTAAAATCAATAATCAGTTACAGAAAATATTTTTTCTATTTTCCTTTTGTTAGTATTGAATCAGATTGCAGAGAAAACTAATAGTTTTAAATAAGATTATTTAAAGCTAAATAATCTTCTTTATAAACAAGATTGGGGACATAATATTTTGGAGATAAAATTCCAATAGAAGAGAATATCTGTAGCTCACGGTTGAACTGTGGAATCCTTGGTGCTCTCTGAGCTTGTCTGTTTGCTTGCAGACGCTCCATTACCCAACTAGGTAACATCAGTGTGAATGAATGTGGAGTTTGCTCCCTGTTTATATACAGTAGCTTGTCCTGCCAGTTTTGGTGGGGGTGTGGTTTTCTCCTTGGTAGTCCCTTGATTAGGGTATTGTTTTCTGCTTGATTGTTGCCTGGTGTTAATCCCTGCTTATCTGAGTGTTAGCTGCTGGAGAGGATGTGTTCTGGTCTTTTTTTTTTTTTAAAGATTTTTTAATCCCACCTTTATTATTTTTATAAATAACTCAAGGCGGTGAACATGCCTAGTACTCCTTCCTCCTCCTATTTTCTATGCAACAACAACCCTCTGAGATGAGTTGGGCTGAGAGAGAGTGACTGGCCCAGAGTCAGTTTCTCTTTTTGTTTCCTTCTTAGCTTTTTTAATGTCTCTTTTGAATGGTGTGTAAATATGGTTTATTTCTATGTGTCTACTGATGGTTGATTTACCAAAACTGTCAGGGCAAGCTACTGTATATAAACAGGAAGCAAACCCCACACTCACTCACACTGATGATGTTACCTAGTTGGGAAATGAAACATCTGCAAGCAAACAACCAATCTCAGAGAGCACTAAGGACTCCATGGAGATAAAATTTTTAGTGTAATGTGACATCACCAAAGCTACACTTAGGTGATAAAAACAAGCACAGAATTCCACCAAGGCCTTCTCCTGCATAAGTTGCACTGTGATATCAGTGAAGATTCAGTCCAACTTCCTCCTTGTCTGCAACAAGGAAGTCTTCACATGTAGAGTTATACACATGAAGCCTTCCAGGCAACCCCAAATGCTGCACTGAGTTGAAGCTCTCATGGAAGCTTCTAGTTATGCAACTCAAGGCCTTCCTGCAAACTGAGCACGTTTTTGGCTAGGTTACACATGATTTATGAAGAGGAGAGGCTGTTGACTCTGATCACATGGTGAGTTCTGCAATTGTTTGCATCACCTGGATGTCTAAAACTGATTCTTTCTATTTTAAACAACTTGGTGAGAGTGATTGCGTTTTTTATAACCTTAAATTTACTAATGGTGCTGTATTTACAAATTAGCTTTTTCAGTTAATATTTTACCTGTACATATCAGCCTTGGTTTTCCAAGATTTAATAAATAGCAATGGTTCAGGTAAAATAGCAAATGATTTATTAAAAAGCCATTGATTTCCAGGTCAAAAAGTGGAAAAGTCAAATACTGTAATATAAAATAAAATTTGTTTCTTTTTTCTAGACATTTTCTTTCTACTTTCCTTAAATTAATGTTCATTTAATGTATGAGGGGAAATATAGATAGAAATATTTTACAGGATTCTTAAAGCAGTATTATTTAATGTCCAATAATCACATCATGCCTTACAATTTTAAAGAAAAGTAAAATGGTGGCTTTGATTTCTGTTCCATGCTTTAGGTAAAACCACAGTTCCAGGAAATTTTACGGCTCTCTGAAGAGAACATCGGTAGGTATTTGTTTTCCTATAAACTTGTTCTTATATGCTTAATTGTAAGGAAATGTCAGGACCATCCCTTTTATAAATAAGATTTTGGAACACGATTTAATTGATTTTTTTTTTCAATAAAGGACAACAGAGTACCTGGATGAATACTTTTTTGAAAAAAGTTATTGTTTTAATATATAAAACACTCCCCCGCCCCATGCTTAATAAATCCTGGAAGATGAGGTATTAGTCTAAGAAATAAAGAAATAAATATTTGTACAGTGATGAGTTCCATGTTTTTGATACTTAATTCAAAAGTACACCTTGAAACTATATTGAACATTATAACACCTTATTAACAAATTTAGTTGAACATTAGATGAATTAAAATGGGGCGATATTGGGACAAGCCCATATCATATTAATAAGTGCGCCCTCACCTATTCCAAGAGGATGCGGTTGGCAGTCAATCATTTTTAAACATTCTCTGGAGTATCCGGTAAACCTGAAGAAGAATCTTTTCTTGAATTATTTCAGTTTAAGATTATAAGGAACTTTTTATGTTGTATTTTAATGAAAGTTTATCTAGTTGTAAACTGCCCAGAGTCATTTCACGAGATGGGCGGTGACAAATTTGATGAATAAATAAATAAATATTACTTAAGATTTTTAGCTATTGATTTCTTAATAGAAATCCAACACTTGGTTAGCGAGTTCTAGCAAGTAACTAATATGCTACTTAACAATACTTCTTAATTGTTTATTTAAAGTTAATGTAGACTTGGGATTGTCCAAGACACTTTCCAATACCAATAATAATTTGGGAGTTCAGACATTCCTCATGCATCTGACCCAAGTTACAAAATCAAGAGATATTTTAATTGTATATGCTACTATTTTACAATAAATAATAATTTATTAAATTTGCATGCTGTCTGACTCTCAATGACTTGGGCATCTCACAACAATCAAAGACATTGCAATCATATCAATAAAAGATAAAGACAAAAGATGGCAAGCATGATGAAGCGAGCGGTCTCTCTTTCTCTCACCAAGACCTGGGTGAAGAGCCAGGTCTTCATGGCTCTTCTAAACAACAGCATAGTGGGGGCCATCTGGATCTCAAGGGGAACCTTGTTCCAGAGCCCAGACGCTGCTACGGAAAAGGTGTGTTTCCGAAGTCCCAATAGATGACATTGTTTAATTGAAGAAACCTGGAGCATATGATCCTTGCAGGATCAAATCAGCTGGGCAGATGTTATGGGAGATAGGCAATTTTAGGCAGTCCAAATTCCTCTTGTAATAACTCAAAAAAAAAAAACTTAAAAACCTGATAAGTTGATCTAAATATAAAAGTGCGGATATGCTTTTCATGTGATTAGGAGGCTGACTCTTTCATTGTTAGCTTGTTTCCCAAAGTAATGGGAATTTACTACTGCATAAATTATGAGTCATTTGTGTTTTTGGCATATTTTAATATTGTGAATGGTAAAACCATCATATTTTCAATGTAAGAATACGCAGGGAACCCAAAGTAGCATGTGTACACAGGGAACCCAGAATACATACAGGATGCCCTCAAATTCAGTGTTTGGATTTTAGGTTTCTGTTTTTTTAAGGGAGTAAATGTACTTAGTGAAGAAGAGCACACTTTAAGCAAATAAAATAGAGAATACTATCTGTTTTCTAGACCTGTATCTGTGTAACTGTTTCTTGTGCAAAAAGCTAGATGACAAAAATACAATTACTGTTACACCACTTTATCTAACTGAGAGAATTAGTATTGCTAACTTTTTTCTCACAGCACTTTTGATCAAACTTTTCATTCTTGCTTAGATCTGTAGCAGTAGAAACTGGGTCAGTAGAAAGACAGCCCATGATTTGACTGGGCATTTTTAATAATATTAGGTAATAATATTATGTAAATGTGCATCAACCTGAAAACCATATTTTCTATGCCTTTATTTCTTAATTTCAGATGCTGCAGCAGGGAACGGAGTGCTAACAAAAGCCACAGTTCCTATCTACGCAACAGGTGTACTTACCTGTTATATCCAGGTAAAACATGTTCTTCAATTCCGAATTTAAAAAGAGAATAATTATCTTTACTTAAAACTTCTAAATAAAATTTAAGTGTAGGAATATTTTTGCATTGCCTTAGATCCTAAAGTATATTACTTTCAAAAGTATACAGAAAGAGATTTCTCCATCCTTTTATAGCTACCGCTAAATATACTTTTGCCTGATTAGCCTATTTTTTTCACAGCTTCATTAACCCTGCACGCTCCATCTTACCATATTAAAGAGGTCATGTTCAGACGTGACTGTCAAGATTTTTTTTTTTGGGGGGGTGGTGGCTTCAGATCACTGCAAGGAATAGAAAACTTTATTTCCATGAGCTTTCTTAACAAGGTTACATATTTCTACTCTGAATTCAGTGGGACTTGTTCCTTCTATATTAGCTTATAAGCTAAATTAACTTACATTAGGATCTATCCAGAGTCACTATGGAGTTGGATGGCCTTATGTATTAAGTGTATTTTTCTTTTATATAAAAAGATAATATTTTCTGATATGGATGTCATTCCTTTAACAAATACAATATAATGTTGTTATCAAAGTCCTTTCCCCTCTATTTCAAGTGGGGGGAAAGCCTTGATGTTGTATTATACTTTTTTCTCTTGAAAAGCTGGATTCACCAATATTTGCTATACTTCAACAAAGTGTCAGTACTTACAGTATTACAAAGCAAAAGCATTTGTATTTGCAGTATCCCTTTTAGTAATAGGAACAGGCTTAGATCAAGCCATTAGTTATATAAACTGATACAAACAATAATCTCTATTCATTTAACTGTGGACTTTGGTATTTGATGTAAGCTGCAGGGAGGGTTTGATCATTTTTATGTACTTTCAGTTTAACAGAGGAAAGGGAACAGGGAAGTGAAGTGACCAAATCAATATACAACTTCAAAACTTAACTTCTGTAAATATCAAGGTTGGCTGGAAAGACAAATGTGGCAAAAGAATCTAAGTCAAAGTGAAACATTCAGTATTTCAGAAACATGACATGAGAATAAATATGGAAATAACAATAGATGCATAATTACTGTTATTCAAGACATGTAGTAGCTGCTAGTTTGCAAGCATTCTATGTGTGTATGTTTTATGAGTTTTTACATACAGCTGATTTCACACTTTAAGGATATAATGACTGCAACCTATATTAATTTGACTGATGATTCAGTGAAAATAACAATATCATTTATTACTATTCCCTGACTAATTGTTTGGTATTTTGTGGCAGGGGGCGGGGGTCATGATACAGTATAGAGCGAAGATGTGAGAGCCGGCATAGTATCTCCTGATCAAAGGGCATGGTTGACACATGGGTCCCAAAATATTACTAGATTTCCTTTAGTTAAAAACTTAGAATGTGGTCCACTTCCTGATACAGGATGGGAAATTTAAATTTATGTTTTTAAACCTCTACTTTCAGGAAGAAGACCGCAAGCTGTTAGTAGGATTTTTAGAAGATGTAATGACTATGCTTTCATTATCTCATGCTCCCCTTGATAGCCTAAAAGCATCTTTTGTGGAATTAGGGTAAGGTATATTATAAGATTAAAACTGGTATAAAGGGGTTATCCATTACATATGGCTTCCGATGTAAGAATTTAGTATCAAAATTTTTGAATTCTGCTCCTAAATATTTGCATCAAATGATTTCTGTATAATCTCTCTGCAGGGCAGAAATACTGTTAGGTTTTGTGACATTTCTCCAGCAAAAAATGCTGGAGTGCCTTATAGTCTTTAGTACACTGACATACAGTAGCAGTATGTACTTAATTGGAAGAAAAAGTTATATGTTAGCTTCAGAATAATAATAAACTAGTTTGATAAGTAGTACAAATGAATATATTAATTTAAAAATATATTGAAAAATAGTTAGAAATTTGCAATATCAGATCAACCTGCTACACGAGACTCATATCTGCTTGTTCATGTAGTGCCTGCATGATAACATTTAGGAAAGTTAAAAGTTTGCTCCAAAAATCTCCTACTCAAAATACACTTTCGGTGATAAATGGGGTTGAATGTGAACAATATGTAACTGCAGGCACTTTGTGTTTGTTTAGACTGAGGATTCAGGCTAGTTAAGGACTTCACCGAGAAAGAAAATTTGAGAAAATATTTGAAGAGAAAGGGAAAGTGCAAAATAAGTGGAGTTGTTTGAAAGCAAATTACTATTTATAGCTCAGCCCTGATTGTTTTGTGTTCTTAGTGCAAACCCGGCATACCATGAATTGCTGTTAACTGTATTATGGTACGGAGTTGTCCATACCTCAGCACTTGTTCGGTGTACAGCTGCCAGAATGTTTGAGGTAAGTGTTTATTGAACATACTTTAGATATTAATAATTCTACTCCCTCAAGAAATACCAGTTGCCCTTCCCTGGGTATCTCCTGTGCTTATGACCATTTAATTCCTCTCTTCTCAAAGACCCTGGATGTGGGACAGGAGAAGCCTTACAGTCAAGAGGATATAGTGTGGGGCTCCAGGGTACATCCTTTTTTACATGGAGGCACCAGTTATGTTAAAAATGCTATCAAAAGGGAAGTATTTGGGCATAAGGAAAAATAGTCATTTATCTCAGCTAATATATTTAGATTCCTAAAAGTACATTTTAATGTTGTATTCTGTTTTAAAACATTTTAAAGTAGTTGTGCACTGTGTGATGGAGCAGGATGTTAACCCTATAGTTTGAAATTAATTTTTCAGTATTCATTTCTTTCTTTCTTTTTTTAAGTATTGTTGTGTCATATGTCCTTGTGAGACATTTCAGGGGAACAAGCAAAATTAGACTGTTTTATTTCTGACTTGAATTGGTGCACTGCATGCTTAGAAACTTCCATTAGCTATGAGAAATCATTTCAGTGCTGAATTCAGTGTTCAAACCAGCCATCAACTGTAAATACCTTGCGAATTGGACGTTGTCTATTAAAAACAGGGAATTGTTTCCAGTAATAACATCTGAAATTGCCTATATTGTGATTAAAAATAAATATTAAGTAAGGAAAAGAACAGCATGTTTTTCTTGTTTTACTTGACATTGCTACTGGTGGTACATAGAACTGAAACAAAAGGGGTACATAAACTGTTTATGATCCCTGATTTGACCATGCAACAAAATGTACAAGCAATAAGATGGAGATACTTGTTTTTAGCTTTGTATCAGATTATCCGCTTGTTTTAAGTTACTGCTCAGATTTTAACAATGTCACCTTAGTAGCACCTTGAAAATTCTAGTGGGAAGGTAGACTTTAATGAACAGATTTGAATGTTCTTTGAAGCATTATCATGCCCTAAAATAAATCATTTGATCATGACCAATACATAAGTGACTTCTTGCCATTTTTCCTGCAAGCACAGTGATATTGCTTTAATTTTAAGCTTTCACCGCAGTGGAATTCAAGATAAGAAATTAAGTAGAAATATTAGCAATATATTATTGCACATAAGTGGCTTGTAAGGCCATTTAGGTTTGAAAAGACTTGCAGGTGACAAAGAACTGAGGTAAATATAGCATATAAGGTTAGAAACAGGGTTTTATTTTGTTATGCCACATATTTTTTTCTGATAATAAGATGACCTGGTTTGGGAGTATTGGAAACTGAATCTTTACTTGAATTGTGCTTATGTTTTCAAACATACCCAGAGGCTAGCCTGTGTTGTTATCCTGTGAGTCTCTTTCCTCATCTAAGCTGTTTTTCTATGAGAATTGTAATGGCTAAATGAATCTGCGCAGAATCAATTTTTTCTAGTTAATTTTTTAAAGTTGTATAAATGCTATTTCATATGCCATATGTATTTCCTTTTTATAATTCAGCCGAAATAGCAACAATATACATCTGTAATTAACTCTAATATAATTATATAAAGGGTTAATTAGGTAGTGAATAAATGCAAGTATCTGATGCTGGTATAAACTAACATGCTGTTTTTTTACCTAGCTTTCCCTTTTGTTTTTGGTTTGTGAATTTGTGTGTGCATGCATTTATATTAAATTGAACATAATCTTGAGTATTCTGTGTTGATCCAGATTTGATCCTGGTTTGAACACTATCCATGCACAGTAAGAACATCAACTTGAATCTCAGTTATAGTGCATGAGTTAAAACCATGGGTGGGCAATGGTTCTGTAGGATACTACCTGTTACCTGCTGAGTGTTTAGATTTTTACGTAGATTGCAGGACTAGGTGGCTCATTGTCTGGTATAGCCAGGCATTTATGATGCAAGAGTATGGATTCAAGTTCTGTTAATATGAATTAATTATACTTTTAGTCGCTAGAGATCCTGAAATTGTACTCTTGCTGTTTAAATTAAACACATTAATGATCTACACAATGCTATAGTATAAAAGCAAAAACTATACAAGACTGAAGTGTGCCCACCCCTGGTTTATAACAAGACAAGTAATCATTATGGCTTTCTGTCAATATGTCTTACTATTACATCTTAAAATCAAAATACATTCTAAAATGAGAATTCAGGTTCTCATGATTATCTGATATGTAAGTCTTCTTGCTATTTCAAGCTTGAACTTTAAGTTCTTTTTATCCTAGGAATACATTTACTAAGTAATTAAAAGCTATAGTTAGGGTTAAAGAAATTTTATTTTTTAAAAAGCTAATGGAAACACTCTTAATGATAGTAAATAGGAATCATGTCAGAATCGTGCCTTTGGGTTTCCAGTAAAGTCTTTCCCAACTTGCTGCTCTCTACAATTATACCTTACAGAATCCCAGCCGGTATAGACATCCTTACTACAAAAACACAGATAATTAAAATCAAGTTTATGCCCTTTTTCAGACAGAAAGGATGGTTTGTTTCTAGGATTAAAATATTCCAACACACGAGTTTGATGAGTCAGGTTTTAACACTCAAATGCCAGCCCTGTACTAATGGGAGTCTTACAAGAGCTTAACTCTAATAGAATTTGTTGCCATTTTCTACATTTTTTAGCCCACCCTTCAAATTATTATCTTTTAGTAGTGGCAGTAGAGCCCAGTTTATGCTCACAAATCACAAGAATTGTTTTGGAGTCCTTGGTGTATCTGTTCTTCATATGGAATCAGTTACATAACTCTCCAGTGAACATGACAACACTCCTACATTTGAGAATAACTGTTTCTTGTGCAGAACTATAACAAGACAGCCAGAATGAGCTTTATAAACTTCATTCCATTAATTTGAAACTGAAACACTAACATTGAGGATACTGTCAGGATCTTTTGTTGTTTTGTCACCTAACAGTTCTACAGTTCGTCTGTGTTGCCTGCTTGGGCCACTTACGCTTTCATCATGCCTTCTGCATAGTTATATTAAAAGAGCACTTTAGTGTAGCGATATTTGCTTCTAATTTTGGTTTGCTTTTTGTGTTTCTCTTCCTCTTGGTTATGCTGTTCTTCCCATGATACTATGCTCGCTCTTTCCGTGCATCACCTGTGATACCCTTCTGCTCTGCCCACTCAGCTGTTGGTGAAGGGGGTACATGAAACTCTGGTAGCTCAGAGAGTTGTTCCTGCTCTCATTACTCTCTCCAGTGACCCTGAAATGTAAGTTTCCCAACTGTCTTCTATAACTAGCTCCCTCTTACAACTTGTCAAGAAATAAACCATCAGAATGCATATATATTTAAAAAATATATTAAGTATTAAATATACTCAATATCTTTAGCAACTAAAGAATATTTTTACAAGCAGCTCAAGCTCATTCAAAACACTACTAACTAGTAAAATAGTTGGAAAAAACAATGCAACATTAAAGTTAATTCTTTCTGAAACAAAACTATAATAACTTTTTCAGTGTCTGAACAAGTTTCAGATGCCATCATACTGCTGTTTGTTTCTTCCATGCTGAAGAGGGATGCTAATTTCACTAATATATTACTGCCAGTAAATGCTAAAGCATGAAGAGAGTCCTTACCTATTTTAATGCCTTGTGTGGGTGACTAAACTTAGAAAGACTGGTGATTCTGCCTGCCCATCCTCAGTCACAGCTAACTTAGTTATCCTTCCAGTTTAAAACCATTTTTATTGCATGTTGACTGGTTTACAGCTGACTCTTCGAGGCATGCGTGAAGCCTTAGTTGACAAGCGGGTTGCTCCGGCCCTTGTTACCTTGTCCAGTGATCCTGAATTGTGAGTTTCTGATTGTGACCTTGAGTTAATCTTTCTGTGTGTCTCTCTGTTTTTTTTAATTTTGATGCTACTTCCTGGTCTAATTCCTGTCACTGCTAGAAATTATTAACTTAATGGAGTTTCAAAATTAGTATTTTATTTTTAATTAAAATTTATTTTACTTTTAAGAGCTGAGTATTTGTTTTGTTTTGTTTTGTTTTACTCCTAGCTCTGTAAGGATAGCTACAATTCCTGCTTTTGGGACCATCATGGAAACAGTCACTCAGAGAGAGGTAGGATTTCTGCGTACTGTATTAGGATAATCCCAGTTTACAGTCAATAACAACTGAACTCTATTTAAAAAAAAAAGAGTTTTCAGTATGTCTGTATTTGTCAGAGTTTCTAATTAAAATGAGCAACTTTTTCATTCCAGAGGGCTATTTACAGCAGTGTGCAATACAGGTAGTCCTCATTTAGCAACTACAATTGGGACCAGCGAAGCTGTCACTAAGTGAAACCGTGACTGTACTTATTATCTTACTTCAGCTTTCCTTCGCTTTACAGACCTGCAAAGGTCGTAAATGTGAGGGTTGGTCATAAAGTTACTTTTTCATCACTGTTGTAACTGCAAATGGTCGCTGTGTGAGGCAGTCGCTAAGGAGGACTACATGTACACTTCCAGTTGTATCCCACTGATGGCTAGGGTACACAACCAAGATGGCAAGGTCCTTGCCTCCATTTTGTCATACACCAGACAGACTTAGTCTTGGTCTTCTTTTATCTGTACTGAGTGCCCATCACATAAGTTTGCTCCTCACAACTCAGCCCTTGATAGAGTCCCACTTAGTTGTGAGTGGGGTACATGATTGAAATAGGAGAAACGATATATGAGGATGATTTCATCATGTGCTTTAATCTTCATCCCAGTTACTCTCTGGGCTGTTCACAAACTGTTTGGTGGGCTGCCTAGAACAGTAAGTATTCATTTATTTAATTGATTTCTATAGCCGCCCATCTTGCAAATGCAACTCCTGACAGCTACCAACACATTAAAAGCAATAAAAAGACAATAAGAGTAAAAGCATAAAAATCTCTAATGATCACTGAGAACAAACCCAATAACACGTAACAGTAACAATAATATCTCATGGGCCATCTAATCTCCCAACCACCATGCCCTAAAGCACATCCAGGTCTTGAGTGCTTTCTGAAAGGCCTGCAGGGGAATGGTTCCAGAGGACAGCTATGACAGAAAAGGCCTGCTTCCTAGGTACCATTAGATGGCATTCTTTAATTGAGGAGACCTGGAGCATGCCCACCTGTTAGACTTAGTGGGATGGTTAGAAATAACAAGAGACGGGTGGTCCTGCAAATAATCCAAACCCTTGCCATGAAGGGTTTTCTAGGTGGCAACCAGCACTTTGAATTCCAACCATAAACACAGATAACATGGGCATATCAAAGTGTGCCCATAGCTCCCTGAGCTGCCACATTCTGGACCAGTTGCAGCTTCTGGATAATCTTCAAGGGCTACCCCATATAGAGAACATCCACACAGGAGGTGTCTAGGGCATGAGTGACCATGAGCAGTGCCTCACAGTCCAGGAAAGGGTGCAACTGTGCGCAAAGCTATGCAAAAGCCATCCCGGCCATGGCTGGCACCTGCTCTTCAAAGGAGTCCTGAGTACTTGAGGACCCCAATTGCACACTGTTTCTGTTTGGTGTTGTGCAACTATATCCAGAACAAAAGATGGAAAAACACTGGATCCATGGGGCCCTAAAACCCAAAGCCACTTAGTCTTGCTAGGATTGAGCTGAAGCTTGTTCTTCTCATCCAGACCTTCACAGCTGCCAAACTCTAAAACAGAAACTCCACAGCATCACTTGGCCTGGGGCAGAGGTATAATGCTGGGTATCATCATCATTAGGATGACCTCACCCAGCAGCTTCATGTAGATGTTAAATAGAATTGGGGAGAATGGTGAGCCCTGAGGGAACCACAGAGAAGGGGCAATGGGCTAGATCTCTCCCACCCCTTAACACAAACTGGAACTAACCCCGGAGGAAGGAGGAGAACCAGCACAGAACTGTGCCTTTCACTCCTAACTCCCAAAGCTAGTCCAGAAGGATACCATGATTGATGGTATCAAAAGCACACCACCCCCATCCTGCTCCCACCTGAGGTCATCCACAAATGTGATCAATGCTGTTTCGATCCCATGCCCAGGTCTGAAAGCTGATTTTAAAAAATTCAGGATAGTATATGGCCAGGACTGTATGTAATCCCCACACATTCGCCCTTAAAGAACTTCCTGAACAGATTTTTCAGGGATGTTATAGGTTTTACTTGACTCATGCCGTGCAGCAAATCATACCTTTATGAAAAGCTTCATATGCATTCTGAATCAACTTGAGCTTTCAAAGAGGGCATCATAGTTATCAGGATGGGGCAAACTCCTTGCCAACTGGTCATTTTTTCCCCATGTCATTTTCACTATATGAAGATTAGTCTATATATAATACGAGAGTTATTAAAATTTTGAAATGATAAAGGTCACCAAATTATGACATTGCAAATAACTGAAAATAAAAGTTTTGTAACATATTACTGTATGTGTCTAGAGTTTCTGATGTGCTTTTTCAAAGTGAATCTTTATCTTCAGGCTTACAGGCTAATATACATAATATAGAAAGGAGAAATGTCCCATGTCCAAGGAATGTGAACTTCCATGCCTTACAGCCTATTTTTAATGAAGCTAACCTGGGATAGATAGGCTTCTTTCAAATGCACTGCAGTATTATGCAGATCAAGGAACATAGTACAGAGCAAGGTTATGTAGGCCAAGTCTCAGTTTACTTTTCTGGTTTGGATGTATGAAGCCTAATGTGGAAGTATTTTAGTATAAAGCCATACTAAACAAGGAATTTGTTAACTTTTTCATTCTTAAAGTTTATTTCCTAAAATATTCAATAAAAAAAAAAAATCACTGAATGGGCAGTTCATATTTTTCAAAACCTTGCAAGTTAATGAATAAAGCTGTTTCTAATGGTGAAAAAAAAATAGCAGAGTTTGCATTTGTATAATTTCAGCCTCTTCCTTATTTTCTAAAATAACATAGTAGGGGAAATGGAACTGAACATTTGTACTGACTCATACTTGTATGCTGAATAAGTAGTAATAGGTTAGATTAAATTCATAAATATACATTTGTACTGTGGAGTTAATTACATATTGATGTTTTGTTGGGGTTAGTTGAATCTAGAAATTTGAAAACGGGTATTCAAGGGACATTAGTCAGGATCATTTTTTAAAGCGCATACATTTTGGAGCAGGATTTTCTACAAAGATGTTTAGAGGGTTTTTTTGCTTATGATAAAAGTATTAATGCTAGGATTTTTCAACAATAAAAACCTGATAATGTTAAGGTCAAAATAGGTAAATATTAAAAGCTATTTTCTTTTGGTGTTATTAATTTTGTTTATTTCCTACAATAGTTTTCATATCTTATAATATGCTCCTTTTTAAGCTTTTGGAAAGAGTAAAAATGCAGTTGGCCTCTTTTCTGGAAGATCCCCAGTACCAAGACCAACACTCTCTACACACCGAAATAATAAAAACCTTTGGAAGAGTCGGGCCAAATGCTGAGCCAAGATTTAGAGATGAATGTGAGTTCTAATAACAAAATATAAAGACATCTGTTTTTCATTGTTGCAGCTCAACTATTATAGCTCATTCTTGCATACTTCCTGGTGACATTATTGATTATCATGTTTTTTTTCCAAATATTCCTCTTTCCAGTTGTTCTTCCACATTTGCATAAACTTGCCTTGGTTAATAACCAGCAATCTGCAGACTCAAAACGACTGGACATAGCTACTCATCTCTTTGAAGCCTATAGTGCACTCTCCTGTTGTTGTATCCTTGTTTGATTTTGAATTGTAATTTGGTATTTGTACAAATCATTGAAAAATATTCCATCTCTTCACAAATTGTGATATTGAGTGACATGTAATATTGCCATCAGGTTTTGCTGAGAATATTAAAGGCAGGTGTTAATAAATTGAACAGCTTTTAATAATTGCACAAAGGAACCTACATTGCAGTGGCCACAACAAGTTCTGCTCTTCAGAGTCAGCAGATGTACAAGGGCTCTTCCGGATGAAGATACTTTTCCACTTTCTGAAACTGATCCATTCTTAAAAGCTAAGGACATTCTTAATTGTCCTACCCAACAGTTCAAATCTTAAGGAAGGCAAGAATTCCCATCCATAGGCTCCATGGTTCTTAAACTTGTGACATCAAAAAAGATAGTGTCCCTTTCTTCAAGGCAGGCAGGATTTTGCAGTTGTAAACTTCAGCCAATTACAAAGTGTGACCAGCGTTTTGTGGACATTGATTTTGAATACGCACTGTCATTGGGGTCCTTTCACACACATAGATCAAAGATCAGTGACTCCTCTGAATCTCCCCATGATACAATGGAGTTTTAAGAGTTCAGTGAAAGTAAGCTAAAGTTAATCAGCTCAGCTCAGTTTCACCTCTTCCTCTGGAGCTGGAGAAAGAGGCAGGTTGCTGTTGGTGGGAATCTCCCACTTCATCCTCTTCCTGCCACTAGGATTCCTCCCTCCCTCCAGGAGACCAAGCCCCTATGATATTTCTGCCAAACAGAGGAACATTTTTCTGCTCCTCACACAGTGGCTCTTTCTCCTCACAATAAAAAGCTAATGCCATGAGATGAAGGGCAAAGCTAGAACATTGGTTGCCTCCTGTTTTTGCTGCTTCCTCATTGGCTGGCTGGAAGGAGCTCTGGGTAGCTGAGAAGTAGCCTTCATAGACATTCAGTGGTGACTGAAGAATCCTGCTTTGCATGGAGAGGAAGGCTAGTGGCATAGTGTAGAAGTGCCCTACTGTAAAAGCCCTCGACTATAGTAACAATCAATTAAAAAAGAAAGAATAAATTATGTTAAAAATAAATTACACCATATCGGTATTGTTCAAACTATGGCATGTGAACTCTTTGCAGTTTCAGAAAGTAGCAGAACCAGCAAGCCACCTCTTTTCAGCCGGCTCTTAACAGTAAGTGATACACCTTCTCCCTCCTTCCCTACTGTGGTCACAGTGTGCTCTGGATAAGAGAAGAGGAAGCACAAGTGACAGAAGTTTGAGCTACACTCCAAATAGTAGAGGAAGAGAAAGAAATTATAAACCTTGTGGCAAATAGACTAGCAATATTGTCTAAGATCTGAGGTAAAGAAACAATAGTTAGTTGAACTACAGATTGGTTGCAAACTTTTTAATTTTTCTTTAATTGCAGTGTTTTTAATTCATATTTTTAAAACATGCACAAGAAGTAACATCTTACAACGATGTTCATCACCTCAATATTTGATTACTGCTGCACATTCTATATGGGATTGTTTTTGAAGACTGCTAAGAAACTTCATTCAGTGCAGAATGCTGCAGGCGGGTGCTGGTGGGTGAGAGATGCTTCAGCAAAATACCCTTGTATTCTGGGTATTGCATTAGCCACCAGCTTGTTTCCCTGTAAAATTCCAAATGTTGGTTAATGCTCTTTGAGTTTGGGTCCTGGTTATCTGTGGGACTGTTCTCTGAGTAGAATCTGCCTGTCCTGTGCATTCTGGCCAAGACAGAATTCTTCCAGTCCCTTCCTTCAGGAAAGATGAGAGTTCAAAGGCAGGTATTCTTAGTGTTGAACCTAGCTTGCGTGAGGTGATTACAGCCTTACCCAGTCCTGGGGGTGGCTAGCACCTTGATGACGCTCCCTGAGTGACTGCAATTATTTTTGGATCTATTTATTTTCTATTTATTATTGAATTTTGTAATTTTAATTAATTTTAATTGTATTATAAACTGCCCAGAGTCATTCAACGAGATCGGCGGTGACAATTTTATACACACACACACACACATACATATATACATACTCTGTGGAATACCTTGTCCCCCAAGGTTAGAATGGTCCCCACCTGTTTGTATTTAGAAAGAGAGTTCTTTTCAAGGTCTGAAGTATTATTCATAGGGCTGCTGGTTATTTCAATTTAATTTATGATTTTATGTTACTTTGATTTCTTATGTATTTTGATTTCTTATGTATTATGGTGGTTTTCACGGATTGTGTCATTTTTTATTGGATATAAGCCAGAGTCATTGGATAGGGATGAAGTATTTTTTTTCTAAATAAATAAAGTCTTAATCATAGCTAAATTCAATACCTAGAACTGGTTTATTTCTTTTATGTTATTTGAAAAAAAAATGCTTTCTTTTTTCTGTCCTATTAAGACTGTATTGTGGCAAATGTATTGCATTTCTCAATAACTCAATAACTATTTCAGATGCTTTCTTTATATTTTTACTAAGGAAATAAAATTGTAATGTATTGTCGAAGGCTTTCACGACTGGAAAATTGTAATATTTACAGTTAATCTTCTGAAGGGAAAGCTTAATAACTAAACATGCCATGGTTTTTGCATGTTATTTTCCAGTTTTGACTTGAGATGAAGGAGATGGCAAGCCAGAAATTGTTTTACTTGTCAGACCTTAACTGCTTATCTTTTAGTTATTTCAGAAGAGTTAATGATCAGTCACTTCTTACCTGGACTCAGGTGTTTACGAAATGACATGGAAAGTCTCTCACCAGAACATGAGGTGAATATAGAAGCTGCCATTTTATCTTTAGTGTTTATAATGGCATCAGAAATTTATATTTTCTGCATAAAATTGCCAACATTAGAAGTAATTTTTTAAGTTTAAGAATGCAAGTATTAAATTAGTGATAAAAGAAAATATAGTAAGCATAAGAAAATATGCTTAAATTATTAGATAAAATAAATCACTATTTGTTCTCATTAGTAATGAAAGTATGTCACAATTTCAGTTTTCATTAATTTTAACCATTGCGGTCATCAATGTTGCATTCTTAAGATGTTAGCAAAATGTTGAAGTGTAATGTGTCTCTCAAGTTTGATTGTGTTCCTTTGAATGACATGTGTTGTCATAAATCTTGTCTTTGGTCTGAACATTTTTCCTGTCCTATGTTTTAGGTAATTTTAAGTTCCATGATAAAGGAGTGTGAACAGAAAGTGGAAAATAGGAGTGTTCAAGAACCACAAGGGTAAGGCATTTTTTTTTTACAGATTGTCTGCATTATATGGGCAACATTATTGATGAAGCATGACGTGATCAAAGTAGAACATTTATCACCTAGGCAGATTCACTTAATAATTTTTTATAGCATTATTTTGTGAGAGATCGTAGGCTGCTGTAGGGGAAGAAAATTGGAAAGCAATTGTTGTAAAAGAAAATCAGTAATCTATAGCACTTTATTAAAATGTTGTGCAAATCCCAGTGTAATGAAAGAATCATGAAGTAGTCCTTTTGCCTTTTGGTTTGGTTTTTAACGGAGGTAATGGAAAATCCAAATTTGTTGGGAAAAATCATTTGTTTCTTGGTACCCGTAATTGGAGCAATTGATTTTAAGAGATACACTGATTTGAGAATTAATCTGTCATCCCTACACATAATATTCCCCTTCCCTCTTCAGATCTTACTCTGAGCATCCAACTACATGCCAGAGGTGCAGTTCTATGGAGAATTTTAACTAAGAAACAGGTTGAGTTACAGATCTTCATCCTGTCTTGAGTGAATTAAAAATTACCCAATGGGGTCATTCTGCAGAGGGCTTGGATTTCCTACTGAGGCAGTGTATAGCCCTAATTAGCAGTGACGTTTTGCATCTTGGAAAATCTCATTCAAATTTGGAAATCATTATTCTATTGTTTTTAATGGCAAATTGTTTTAATTACAATTTTTTAAAAAAAACTTATTTGGGGTAAATAAGCCAGTTTATACTAAATCAGATCTGCTAACTGTTTAGCCTAACACTGCTGTCTTTGGGAGCAGTTTTTCAGAGTCTCACATCAGATGTCTTTTGCCCAACTACATCAGATCATTGTAACTGGTGATGTTATAGATTAACTTATTTTTCCTTCCCCCTAGTTCTATGTCAATTGCAGCAAGCCTTGTGAGTGAAGATACAAAGACCAAGTTTCTGAATAAAATGGGCCAGTTAACCACTTCAGGTGCCATGCTGGCTAATGTATTCCAGAGGAAGAAGTAAATTGGAGTTAAGAAGTAAAGAACATTAACACTGAGAGACCTCATGAAGACTTGTTCCTTGTACTTGAAGTACTTGTCTTTTTATTTTCCGTCTTACGTTCTTGTAGTATAATTTTACTCTAATCTACAAAGATATTTGCACTGCTCTTGAATATTGCTACATATCTCTTAATTTGGGGCTAAATGTGGTTGATTATAAAACTAAATTAAGTCTGTATCAAGTCCCTGTCCTGTGTTCTTGTCTTTCCATCATATTTTTTTATATATAGTGGGTTTTTTTTAATTTCCTGATGGGTTCTTGGCTGATATCTGTATTATACATGGAACTGTTATGATGGTACTTAAAATAATGTAAATTTGAAGTCACAGTTATAAAGTAATAAAAGTGGAGATTACTTATGTATTTAAGTTATAAGAGGGGTAATGAAGAGCTTTTTTAATGTTTCTAAAATGAAAGGTAAGAGCCACCAGCACTGGGTTGTTTTTGTAAGTTATTATATATTTGAATTACAGAAGTGATGGAGGATATAATGTATCACGGAATTCCTTGCACTACTAGTACTACAGTTTATTCCAGAACAGATGAATACAACAGATTTTTTAAAATGTCTCTCATACATGTATTGGCATTTTCAGTGTGTATAAAACAGCTTAGTATTAACCTTTCTGCAAGACAGTTTATCCCAGTGAGGGGAGGAGGAATTATAGTACAAACCTAATCATATGTACCTAGATGAAAGCCATACTGATTTCAATGAAGCTTTCTTTCATATGAGTGAGTCTAATATTGCCTTCTTAGAATAAGCAGTGATACTGCTCCACATAAATGTTTCAAGCCAACATCATGTTTCTCCATATAACAACCCAAAAGTTTGTAGTGTTTCCATGCTAGAGCAACATCTACTTAGCTACCAATTAAAAATTCATTGACATAGTACATTCTGGGAAGTACATAGCATAAGCATATTTATAGGATGCCAGGCAAGTGGGATGGTTGCAAGGGTAAGAGGTTGGCTAGCATTTTGTTTAATTTGGGTTTAGGTCTTGCAGAGCAAGGATGAAAGAAAATATGGCATCTGACGCCCCACATAGCACACCAGTGACTGAAAGCAATAATTTATTAAATTTTAAATGTAATGCCATAAAATATCCTCTTAACATCCTGATTTTTTAAAATTACAAGTGTATTGACCTTCTTCTATCCCTGTAGCATTTTTTAGAGGTGAATTAAGCTAAGCCCACCCAGTGTTTCATAACTCTATAAGAATCCAGATGCAAACTCTGTCCACTACATCTTTTATCAATTCTAAGTTTTCCACATACTAATGCTTTTTATAAATATACATGCACATACACATTCTTTAAAAAATAAAAGAAGACATTACATAATGCTGTGCCTATTTTAATGAAATTGTTACTTTTGTGTTAGAGTTTGTCTCTAGGGTAGAGACAAAAAGATAGACTTGAGGCACTTGTGGAATCCTGGTCTGGGTATCAGCAGATCTGTTACACTTATGATCAAGCTCAACCCCACTGTTATTTCAAGGCAAAGGAATAGCTTTTCTGCTGTTACTCTCTTTAGGAACTTGTGGTCAACACACTTTCAATAATTCATTTTGGAAAACCAATATCACAAATATCCCATTTAATCTAGCCCATTGCTAGATTAAAATTCCCATCATTTCCATCCACCAGTGACCAAAGCTGATAGAGGTTGCGTTCCAGTACCTCTGGAAGGTACCAGGTTGGGAAAAGTTTGCCTTATCATATACTTTGGGATTTCTTTGGTGAGAAGTAGGAAAATATTAATTAAAATTTGTCTAAAAGAAGTGCAGTAATTGCTGCAATACATATACATCATGTAGGCCATCTATTTTTCACTGTACTAGGCCTGAATTGCATCTGGAGTATTCCTAGGTTCCCACCATATCTTCATCAGAAGAGAGGGTATGTTTGGAAAAGACTACATCTTGCATTTAAAGTGCAAATGTACACATTTTGACCTCCGTTGATGAATGGGTCTTCTCCTTCACTTCACTACCTGCCGGTTGTACTAATTGTATTGCAAATGCTGTCTTAGTAGAACATCTGATAATGAAATGCTGGGGCATTCCAGAAGAAGTAGAAGTGGCTAATTCTCTTGTTCTTTCTTGAATTAAATAAAATGTTTTGCATATCTGTTTTGTATGTTTATTTAAGGAATTTTAAGTGATCTTGCATTTGTTTGGGGGGTTTTGCCATTTACAATTTGAGCATTTAATGTTCATGCAAGATGGTATTTTTTTTATCAAATACATCCCATTTCATTTTTTATATAATGTAGCCCATTATATAAAATAGTTATATATTTTAAAAATATAAATAATTGCTGCAATTTCCCCTTGTAGCTACTGCTCAGTCCCATTTAACTATAGCTTTTCATTCATAGCACTGCAGTAACAACCATATATGTCACTACTCTGCCCCATGAGGGACATAATTATTGTTGTGTTCATCAAGTTGATTAGCTAAGACTTCTCTTGCATATTTCAGATGTCAGGATTTCCAACCTGGAGAATCCTATATTTTTATGGGTTGCTGGGAGTCGGATGGCATATAAATTTAATATATTGTTATTGTTTTTATTTATTTATTTATTTATCAAATTTGTATGGCCGCCCATCTCACAAGAAGCGACTCTGGGCAGTGTACAGCAAAAAAATATAAAACAAACATATTCAGATTTTTCAGATAATAGCACAGTTATGAGATGCTTCCATATCATAAACTGACAAATCTGTATACTACTAAAACTCTCAATGTGTTCATCTGTTTGGACCTTCAAGTTAGCCCAAATGATGCATTATACCGCAACAATTTCTGAATCAAGGTACCTAAAATCTATTACCTTAAAGAATGCATAAAAAATCTGGGACCCATTACTCCTGTGGAATTTAAATTTCCCTGATGTTCGTACCAGTTTTATTCACAAAGTTGTGGCCACTGCAGTGTTCCTGCAGTCATGTCATCGTGATTTCTGACATTCCCTGCTAGCTTCCCAAAGCGATGTCATTGGGGAAGCCAGCAGGAAGTCAGAAGTTGCTCCCACTCCTGCTTTTTTGCCTGCCCATGGTCATTCTGTTCATCTGTTTAGGTAAGTAAATATTGACTTATTATTGAAGTTCATTTGCCACTACAGTTATTTTTCTATTTTTGATATATACTCTTCTTAGATGATCATGGGACTGTCCAGCATTGGGATAAAAAAATATGGTCAGCCTAAAATTTAATGTTCATTCCAGCACATCAGACTGCACTATCTTTCTCTCCAAAGATGACCAATGGGTCACATATTATTTGCAAACAGCTTCAGTCTGAGAGGTAAGTCAAAATTGGGCAGGATTATTGCAAATACAATTTTATAGGTGTATCAAAAGCTGCCTGGTCTTGAAGCAGCTATTATCTTAAATATGCTTGGGCATTTCATAAGTTGTGATCCAAAAGAATGCAATATGTAGATGCCAACTATACTTACTGTTGGCCAAACAAGTATCACTTTGGAAGATGCAGGGTAATGTGATTTTTTTTAGTCCTTTAGTACCAAGCGATCTAGGGCTTTACACTAGAATCAACAGCTTAAATTGGCCCTGGTACCTTACAAGCAGCCATTGCAGCACAATGAAGACTAATGTTACAAGGTATGATTGCATTTAGCTACTCCATTTAAAAATCTGACCAATGTTTTCTGCACCAGTTGCACCTTCTACCCCATGCATGATACTGTAGTAATCAAATCCTGAGGTTATTAGGGCATAGATTAGTGAGGTGGAGCATCCCAGTCCAGGTAGGATTATAACTGGTGCACCAGGAAAATCTAGGCACAGAACCTCTCTGCCAGTGAGACCATCTATACTAGTGACTCTGCCTTTAAGTAAAGCCAAACTGTGTGCCTGCTCAAAAGGAACACTAATATGTCATCTTCTTAATTCCCAAGTTTGAAATGATCTGGTCACACTTCTATTAGGTTAAGTTTTGCCTGTGGGCCCCTATCCAATCCAGCACAGCCACTCCTAATTAAGATGGGAAGGAGAGATAAAAGTTGATTGTCATTAGCATACTGATAACAAATCTGTAGCAGCTTCATATAGGCACTGAAGAAGAGCCATGTTAGTCTACTCTATGGTAACCAAACAACAGAAGCAATCTGAAAACACTTTTTCCAACTAACAAATTTTATTAAAAGGCATAAGCTTTCATGAGCTGCAGCTCATGGTGCATGGAGTGGCTAAACTGATACAGGGTTTAAATTAGGATAAGTGGGGAAGGGAGGAAAGACAATTTGGTTACACAGATGCAAGTTGCATGTGAGTCAGATTACAGCTACCTTATTAATTAACAGCTGTAATTGTTAAAAACCCATTGTGTTTATTGAAATCTTTTGAGATAGCCTGAACCTTTTGATTTGAATTCAGCAATCAGTCTCTCCTGTTGTTTTACATCATCTGTGCTCTAGCTGTGAACCAGATCATTTCCTCAAATTCCTTAGGAAGCCAAGAGGATTCTAGATTCCCATCACTGGAGATGGCATTCAAGAGTAAGAGTATAATTCTCATCTCCCAGTTCTATACTGCAGTGAGACTAGGGCCTTGTCAGACTTACCCATTGCTGCATCCAGAAAATCTTCCAAAGCATTCAGAAAACTCTCAGATTCCATAAGTTTGCAAGATGTCATCTTAATTGATACCCTCCCCTTTCAAGGGAGGGAAACCACAGCCAACTCAAATCTTAGCAGGAAATTATCCATACATCAGAGTAAGGCAATGCTCTCTTTAATAACTTGTACACAGCCATGTTTTTAGAATCCTGCTAAATGTTGCTCTAAAGTTAGTACTCTGTGCAATCCTTCTAAATCAGCAACAAGACCTCTTAATGGGAATATTATTCTGAACTGCAGTACAATCTCAGGACAGTGAACTCAGCTGGCAGAAACTTTAACCCCATTTCTGATCTAAAACGGCTGCCAGGAAACTCTGCTTATTACATGGCCACTACAGCAAAGCGAGTCCACAATCCACAATTTATTATGTTCCGCTTACCCCAGAATATGCTCTGCAGTGTATGTATTCTGAGGTAGTCCCATAACTAACTTCATGAGAAGTCCACTGCAAAGACAGTGGTGGGTTACATTTTTAAGCAGACTCAAATGTTGTCAGGTAATAGTGATTGTCTTCCCCTTACTACATGAATTTTACAGTTTGGGCTGCGTTAGGAGAAGGCATAGGTAAAAGTACCATATAGTTAATGTATTATGCAGAAGGGAAAACATTTTTTTCTGTAAATCCTTACAATATGTACCTTAGCCTTATATTTTATCTGGTCACTCTAAATCACAAAGAAAAGGTTATACATTTTTCCCCTCCAAAGTAATAAAAAAAAAAAAAGTCTCCAATTTGCATTAGTTTTACATCTAAAATAGTTGAAGATTATTTTTTTACCAGTCCTCCAGTGGCACATAGCTTCATGGCACCTAGCTGGAAAAATGGGAAGCAGTTTTTTGGAGTTCCACAACTGACCTTTTGGGAGAAGTCAGGTCAATTATGTATATCGAAAAGAATAAAATGAAAAGAAAAAAAATAAAATAAAATACAGGCCTTTCCCCAAACCAAGTTCAAGTGCTATCCACCACTCTATGAGTGGTGTTTGTTTACTTTTCCTCCCACCAAAAGTAGCCAGCTAGTGAGAAAACATCCATCAATTCTCTCTTCAATGTGGGCTAGAGCTGTGGCTAGAGTGGGAGCAAGTTTTGACAGGTAGCTAGAGGGGGTGGGTTTAGACATCAGTCACAACTCATTCTGGTTTTGCACAAGTGTTTTGCATAGATACTTCAAAAAGATCCTAATTATCATTTTATCAGTTGAAGACACATAGAAAATTGTGCTGTGAAGCAGACAGAAGAAAGAGAGACATCTTTCTCCTACTTCAATTTATAGCTCTGCCCGCCACTGTTCAGGCTGATCTAGGTCTCCAAGTGAGAGATTGGCTCAGAGATCTGGTAGGCACAAGAGGAGGAAGTTTTAAAGAACTGGATACCTCCCATGCCCAAAGCAGAATGGCCCTGGAAGATCATGCCCAGAGACCAGAGGGGAGGGGATGTGGTTGCCCCAGCCTAAAGTGGTCAATAGGTGCCAACCATATCCCCACCCTCCTCCTCAGAGGTCATCTGACTGTATCACTAACAGGATGGTTGGTGAATTGTGTTAATTATATCTAAGGTAAACCTTGTTGGGATAAGGGGTAAAACTTTACTTTTACAGTTAAGAACAACTTAAGTCTGCCCGAAGTATAAGCAGGGGATCAGATGAAGGCAACAACATGAGGACACAGAAGAAAACAAAGACTGTTGGGACATGTTAGAGGTGAGGCAGCCACAATTTCTATGACCATGACGAGGTTTCTATAACTCAGTAACATCTGCTAGTCCAAAGAATCACTGCTGTAGGTAGAATACTGTGAGAAGACGAAAATATGAATGTGTAAACAGTACTGCATAAAATTAAAGCACTGTCTTTCAAGCAGAGTATATTCTACCTAGGCAGCATTTTCTTTCTGGATGTCAAAGCCACTTTTTTTCTGCCAAAAGTCAAAGTTACTGAAGTTCTATATGCCTATTGAGCAAAGTCTGAACAAACATTCATTCTAGTTAATGTTTAATACCTCAGTGTTTCTGTTCAAATTAAAGTTACAGTATATGTGTTCTAAGTAGTATGGTGTCTGTTATGTGATATCGAGCCGTTTTTACAGCAAATATTCAAAAGTAGAATGCAAAAATATTTCTTAAGTCTCTAAGGAGCACTTAACATTTCATTTCACAGGTCAGTTATCCGCAGCTGGAGGAGAAATTAAATAGTATTTTGCATTTTTAAAATGGATGAGAATTTTTTTTAGTACTGTAGTATGTAATTGGCAATGGCAAAACTTGTACACAGGCCAGGAAGCCACAGTACAGACAGAATACGGCAGAATAAACTGGCTCCAGCTTGGCAAAGGAGTGAGGTGAGGTTGTATACTCTCTCCATATTTGTTCAACCTACAGGACTGTGCAAAAGTTTTAGGCAGGGGTGAAAAAATGCTATAAAGTAAGAATGCTTTCAGAAATATATATTGTAATTATGTTTATCAATTTACAAAATGCAAAGTGAGCAAACAGAAGAAAAACCCAAATCAAATCAATATTTGGTGTGATCACCCTTTGTCTTCAAAACAGCATCAATTCTTCTAGGTACACTTGCACACAGTTTTTGAAGGAACTCGGCAGGTAGGTTGTTCCAAACATCTTGGAGAACTAACCACAGATCTCCTGTGGATGTCAGCTGCCTCAAATCCTTCTGTCTCTTCATGTAATCCCAGACAGACTCAATGATGTTGAGATCAGGGCTCTGTGGGGGCCAAACCATCACTTCCAGGACTCCTTGTTCTTCTTTACGCTGAAGGTAGTTCTTAATGACATTGGCTGTATGTTTGGGGTTGCTGTCCTGCTGCAGAATGAATTTGGGGCAAATCACACACCTCCCTGATAATATGGCATGATGGATAAGTATGTGCCTGTATTTCTCAGCACTGAGGACACCATTGATCCTGACCAAATCTCCAACTCCATTTGCAGAAATGCAGCCCCAAACTTGCAAAGAACCTCCACCATGCTTCAATGTTGCCTGCAGACACTCATTATTGTACTGCTCTCCAGCCCTTCGGCAAACAAACCGCCTCCTGCTACAGCCAAATATTTCAGATTTGGACTCATCAGTCCAGAGCACCTGCTGCCATTTTTCTGCACCCCAGTTCCTATGTTTCATGCATAGTTGAGTCGCTTAGCCTTGTTTCCACGTCAGAGGTATGGCTTTTTGGCTGCAATTCTTCCATGAAGACCACTTCTGTCCAGACTTCTCCAGACAGTAGATGGGTGTACCTGGGTCCCACTGGTTTCCACCAGTTCTGTGCCGATGGCACTGCTGGACATCTTCTGATGCCAAAAGGAAGTAAGCATGATGTGTCTTTCACCTGCTACATTAAGTTTCCTTGGCCAACCACTGCATCTATGGTCCTCAGTGTTGCCCGTTTCTTGGTGCTTCTTCAAAAGACCTTGAACAGCACATCTTGAAACCCCAGTCTGCTTTGAAATGTTTGCCTGAGAGAGACCTTGCTGATGCAGTCTGTCTACCTGGTGTCTTGGTGCTATGCTCAGTCTTACCATGGTGTATTACCTGTGACATGAAACTGTCTTCCCCAAGCTCACCTTAGTAGCAGAGTTTGGCTGTTCCTCATCCAGTTTTAAACCTCCTACACAGCTGTTTCTGTTTCAGTTAATGACTGTGTTTCAACCTACATATGAAATTGATGATCATTAGCACCTGCTTGGTATAATTGATTAATCATACACCTGACTTTAATCTTACAAGATCTCTGACTTTGTGCAAGTGTACAAAGTGTGCAAGTGTAACAATTGATGTTGGTTTGAAGCCAAGGGGTAGTCACACCAAATATTGATTTGACTTAGATTTTTCTTCCGTTCGCTCACTTTGCATTTTGCAAATTGATAAACATAAACAATTATAATATATATTTTTGAAAACATTCTTTCTTTACAGATTTTTTTCACACCTGCCTAAAACTTTTGCACGGTACTGTTTATGGAGAATACTGTATACAGGTAGTCCTCGGGTCATGAACACCCGGTTTACAGACAATCAATAGTTAAGAACGTAGCCTATTGGAGCAAAATACAAGTTAAATACACTATAGTTCAAGTTAATTACACAATACTGCTCATACAGTATTATACAATAATACTGTTCCAGCTTACATACAAATTTGACTTAAGGGCAGACTTTGGGAACAGAACTTGTTCTTAAACTGGGGACTACCTGTATATTGAGAGAAGAAGGATTGGAAGAAGATGAGTGTGGTTTTAAAATTGAAGGAAGAAACATCAATAACGTGCACTATGCTGATGACACTACTCTGACAGCCAAAAATGCAAAGGATTTGCAAGCTCTAGTAAGGAGCACAGTGAAAAAATAGACCAAGATTAAATATAAAGAAGACAAACAAATGACAACTGGTATAGTAACCAGACTTAGAATTCATGGTTTTCCCTTGTACCACTTTAAAGAACAAAAATTGGACCTTGAAGAAGCAGGTTAGAAAGAGGACTGACACTTTTGAACTTAGGTGTTGAAGGAGTCTCCTTAGAATACTATGGATAGACAAAACAAACAAACAAACAAACAAATGGATCAGCAAACAAATCAATTCAGAGTTCTCACTTGAGGCACAAATGACCAGGCTCAAATAATCATACTTTGGACACATTAAGTGAATACCTACCTCTCTGGAGAAGTCTATTATGCAGGGAAAAGTGGAAGGAAAGAGAAGAAGAGGATAATCAGCAAGTTGGATGGACTCAATTACAGGAGCAATGGGTGCACTATTAGAAGACCTGAAGGAACAAGTTCAGGACAGATCTTCCTGGAGAAAACGTATCTATATGGTTGCTGAGTCGACACCAATTTGACTGTACATAATCAATCAAACAACTGGCAATGAGGTAAAATATTTTTAATAAAACCAGCACTGTTTTCATGCAAATGTTTTCTTAAAAATTGTATCAAATACTCTCACATGATTTTGCCTTTGAAAAATCAGATTAATGTCAACAAGCTCAGCAAGTATTTTGCAGGCAAGATAGTTTATATTTAAATTTATAATACCAATAATATATCTGAAAGTTGGGGGAAGGAATCACAGTTCAAATATCAAGAGAATTGGAGTCTCTGCCACCCATATTTTATAGCCATAGTCAACTTAGCACTGGGTAGTATTTTAAATAACTAGTTATGATTTCTCTAAAAGTAGGAAGAATTAGCAGATGGTACATTTAAGCTTTTGAAAAACTTCCTTCTTTTCCCCACAATTTGAAAACTGATGAGTGAAGGAAAATCTAACTGCAAAGAGGCAGTAAAAATTATTTTTCTATGAAAGCTGTCAAGATACAAACAAGATACTGTTATTTCACAATTTTCCAGAAGTGCAGAAAGTTTATAGAATATAGTTCTAGCCATAGAATTCTGTTTCCAAAGAATATGCTTAATAATAAACAAAAGCTTAATGGCGCTTCATTCTGAATATTATCACATTGTTTGTCCTCAATGGTTTGAATAATTTTCACATTTATCTCAGAAAAAGATATGTTTAATACTATGAAGCTGCTGAATAGAAGTGCACTGATTTAAGAGAAACAAAATGTATTATGCAAGGTAGAATCAATTGGACAAAATAAGGAAATAATGCAAATTGTAGCCAGATCTCATAATTCAGCAGTTTTTGGGAATTAAATGACTTCCCTTGGATCAGAATTTATTTTTATCTTTAAAACAATGTATTAGTGTTTGTTATAATGCCAAGTTTATGCTTAAGCCAAGGACCGTTTACATATGGTACCTCAGTTGTATACTTTCTAGGTTCTGCTCAGAGTTGTGAGAAGGCAGGGAGAAGTGAGGGCCTCAAACGAACCATGTTTGCTAGGGGAGAGCGCTGTGCACCATGGGGCAGCCTTGGGGGGACGGCAGGAGGGAGGATGGGCAGAAGGCACACTCGCACCAGAGTGGAGAGAAACGGCAGGGGGCGGCTGTCGGGTCAAGTGGGGATTGGAATGTGTATTGCGCTGATTGGATTCGGAAAGTGGAATGTCTGCGGTTTTGCGGTTAATTAGCGGCGCTCCGGGGCGGTAAAAAAGGTGAGATTGTGAGCCAAGCCCTCGTAGGAGCGGGAGGACAGATAGGGGGTATAAAAACCTGTCAGACCTTGCTTCGGGGTTCCTCCATTGCTGCGGGAGGGACCCACCTTTGCAAACGTGCCCAATAAAAACTTCTGTCTACTGGATAACCGAACCCGTGTCTGTCGTTTTCTGACAGAGTCACTTCCTTAACAATATCATGTTTATCGTACTACTCTCTGTGGGAATATTGAGAAGTACACTTATAATTGTACAATTAATATTATATAATCATTACTGATATGGAGAAGATGACTCAGAGACCATTCACATTAATCATGACATAGAGGTCCATGTAAGGACAGTGGGCCTGGAACACTAGCCCACCTCCAAGACTGCATGGCTTCCCTGTCCCAGCGTCCTCATATGTGGACATTTGTGAGGCAAACACTGTAAAAACTGGAACTCAATCACGCCTCATTCCACCTCCCATAGAAGCCTCTTGATATAGATTTACTCCAACAGGTAACCATGCTCCATGCATGGATTCTGTAATCAGAACTGAGAAAATGATGAGGTTTTCATTGACATTTTAATTGCAATTAATATGTAAAGCGAAATGTAAAAAGCTTGTGTACACCTATTTTTTTAGAATACTGAAATTAGACATGTAAGATATTAAAATGTCTAGTGTGAGTAACTTAGGTGTATACAGCTTTAGTTCAAAATAAGTATCACAGGCTGAATCAGGGTTAAATTGCAGAATCATCTGAGTATGTAAAAAAGAGGAAGACGCTGACATTATTTGAACTACAGCATCTTTTCTGGTAACTGCATTGGAGGAACAGATGTTGCCTGAGTCAGAAACTGCCCAAACTCTATCCAAAGTACCAGATAAATTAATATGCCTGTAAAAGAGGCATCTAACCTAAACAAATTTTTATGACTGACTGAATGTGTATCTCCTGTGTGCATGCACAGATAGAACATGCCTGTGTTGGACATGTCTGAAACAGTAGCAGTCCACAACAGTAGCAATCCAGCAGACTAATTAGTAAATGAGGAAACAATTGCCTCAACTTGAGCTGCAAATTCTCCCTCTCAGAAGCTTGACCCACTCACTCAGTCAGGGATATAGTCAGCAACTGCCTTATATCACTCCCGACTCTTAATTATCTAATAAAATGCATTCAGGCCAGCAGTGCCCTTCATACGGAATATTTCAGATGACGATCTTCCCTCTCCTTTAACCAGCAGTGTTCGTGATTAAGCAAAATCTATCTTTCCATCAAAATATGGTCCTAACTGGAAGGCAACACTCACAGATCTTTCAAAGGTCCAGAACAGTAAAGAAAATCACATTTTATTTATTTATTTATTTATTTATTTATTCAGTCAGTCAGTCAGTCAGTCAGTCAGTACCCCACCCATCTCCCCCCAATGGGGGACTCTTTATATTATATTACAGGTCAGGGGACAATGTAGAGATGGCTTACTATTAGAGACCACTTAATTCTTGCGTTTGAGGGGAAAAATCCAAAAAACATCAACTAGTCGGAACTCACCAACGAATGGATGGATGTCGCCCCTTAACAATGGGCTGGTATCTGCCATTTTATTGGCAGAGGCGGCCCTGAATTGGATGGCAGGCGTGGAAATAGTGGAAAGGGCAAAGTGCAGTAACAGAACTGCGGGAAGTATGGTAGCCATATTCTTTATTTTACTTTGAAAGAAGAAAGGAAAGATCAGTTTCAGCTGGCATTTACCGGAGCAAAGCCTGCTTTAAACGAAGCGACCTTGCTACCTCCCTGCGGTGGTGGCATGAGGTGTATTCTTCTTTACAGGGCGGAGCGGTAAATAAGTATATACCGTAGGGCACCTGACACAGAGAGCCCGCCCTCGCCCTCCAACAGGAGCGCTGCCAGCGGAGCCCTCAGGAAACCCGCGCGGGGGCCGCTGCAGCCCGAGGGGGCGGGTTCTCCCTCCCGCCTTCTGCTCCTCACTCGGGGCTGGCGCTGGCGGCGGGGAAGAAGCCGCTTAGCGCCTCGGCTTGGGGGAATTTCTCTCTGCTCAGCCCTGGTGAGAGCGAGGACGACTCCGCCGACATGGCAGCTCCGCGGGGCTGCTGGCTAGTGGTCGTTCTCGCCACTGTCGTACCTGACGTGCAGGTAAGGCTGCGCGGGGTCTTTCCATATCCCCGATCGCGCTCCCGCTCGGTGGCTTCTACTTGGTGGCGGCCAGTTTCGAAAGCTTCTGCAAACAGCTAACCAGACGTGTACAAATCAGTCCAACTTCTGACATCTTTGTGCGAAATGGCGTGCGTGTGTATTGTGAGTGTGTGTCTTTCTGCACATTAACTGATTATGTGTCGTCAAGTCGTTTTCGGCTCCTTAGCGACCACATAGATAGATTTTCTCCATGATTCTTTCCCTCCCAGGAGCACCCCTCCCCCGTATCGATGAGGCAGCACGGCAGAACTTGGGGGGGAGGTGTCTTTACATTGGCACTACTGCATATTGTGCAAATAACAGCGACCTTAACTGCTAAATCTGCATTTCTGCGCTCACTTATCTGGGAATGCCCCCACTGAACTCTTGTCTTCCTTGCATAGATCCTCATAGGGTAGGGTGGAGGATTAATTGCACTTAATTCCTATTGACATTAATGGGGCTTAAAATAGTCATTGTTAGCCTTTCCCATTGATTTCAGTGGATCTCAACTGACCTAATCTGCAATCAGTTCACTGTTGTTTCGTATTCATGCTGGGATCCTAAACAAATATTCTCTGAAACAAGCTCTGCTGGATAGTTGCACACACTGTACTAAATCATAATTTTGACTTGTTGATTTCAGCATAATGTGTTGTACAAACCTTGCCATGTATGGTTTGCAGCCCATCATTTATGGTTGAGTGTATTGTGTAAATGAAAGCAACTGATTATGGATTATTTAATGAACAGTAGTTTAGCAACTATGGATTAGTGTGATAAATGAACTAGGCAACTAAGTTTAATGGAATTAACTTGAATGCTCAAGTTGGCCTTTCTTCCAGTAATTGTAAAGATAGAACAGTGATTTGCAAGTGGGAGGGAATCATTTGTTTCATCATAAGTGCTGTAGCACACATGGAGACACAAACAGTATAAACCATTTAGAAAAAAAACAGAAGGATTGGGACTGAAAGAAGTAAATAAGCATTGATTTATTCCAGCAAATCAAAAGCCCTCCTCAGAAGGAACATACATTCTGGAAAGAGTAGCAAAATCAGTTTCAGAGAATTAAAAAGGAGTCATTCTTTTTAATGCTTCCAATTTCCTTCAGCTCTGTCTTACCTAAAACAAACCTCATGTTAGTGTTTTTACTTCAGTAAGTTTTGAAGTGAGAAGGAAAACAGGCCATTCCTAGCCAACTTTTTCAGGATATGTGCACCCAGTAAGGCTTTATAGAGGAAGATTGTTACAGCATATAGTTTGCATGTGCTGAAAAACACAGTGTTAGAATACATACAAAGCACAGCTATCCATTTACTCATGTTTGTGTTTTCAAATCTTCATTGGGAACAGACTGTGGTGGTTTTCACTGCTCTTGGTCTTTGGTAGTATACTTCCAGCTGGAAAAGTCTCCGGTGATGTGGCTTTCACCACTTCCCTTGGGAAGCTACCCTATAAACTAAACTCTGTATTTAAACATTAAGATGTTTGTATACGTGTATATATATATATATGTATGTATATGTATATATATATATATATTATATATAAGTGTGTGTGTGTGAGAGAGTCTCTTGTTTCACTCCCTCTGATGTTTGACTCTATTATTATTAGTTACATCTCAATCTTTAAAAAAAAATCCTTACAGAATTATTTTAAAATATTCAAGAAGTAATTTGAGCAACCCTGGATAAAATGTGATAAATCTGCAAGAAATTAGGAAGAAATCAATGTTGTTCTTCTATGAAGGTCAAGTATATATATTATTAAACAATTTTGTGCTTTTTAAGTGTAGTATAAGTCAACTAGCTTGCAACAGTATATGGTAGTGCTATATCGCTAGTTTAGAATTGTGCTGTGAATCAGGAAGTAATTGTGTTGAATTTTACCTCTCCTGTTAGCATAATCGATAACCATAAATCATATTCAGCCACCTGTCTGTAATATTTCTCAGCAATATTTCTTAGCTTCTCAAGAGTCAATATTGGACCAAGATATATATTGTTATGGGAAGACCATATAATGTGTATGAAGCGCTTTGAAGACTCAGAGATATGCCGATGTTGGTGTTCATTGCTCTTGGTACTTTTCTTGCAGACATTTCCTTACCAATCTGTCTAACATTGTCAGTACTTTGACGAAGTTACAGTGATGTTTGGTGTTAAAGCACTGACAGTGTTACCTAAATTGGTAATGATATATTTACAAGAAGAAAACCAAATTCAGTGAATACCAAGATCTCAACACTTCATCTCAGAACATTTAAAAGTTCACTATAATTACTATAGTGTAATTGCACTATTTTTTACAGCTATGTATAGTTCCAGATTCAAAAGGCAAAGTATGATTTGGAGCATGTGTGAATGTGTTGGGAACATCATAAACCCAACACATTTTTTCCTGGAATTGTGTATCACCAGCAGAGGGCATATGCATGAGCCCAGGAAAAGATATAGCCACTTTAAATTGTTCCCAGCACATGCCACATGTGTGCCCAGGTGCATTCTGAATCGCATTTTGCCTTTTGAATCTGGATCTCTGCACAGATCTATTATTTTTACACTTGTGACTCTCCTGTTATGTCCAAGACCACCATCTTAAACTAGGCCTGATGTTTTTTTTTTTTTATTCATATATGAACAGAAAGCCACAACTGCATTATTTTTATTCGGTATACATTGGTACATATTTTACTATCATCTGTTTTCCATTTTACCTTATTAGTGATTTATATTTAGTCTTGCCATATGTATAAAAAACAAAACTATATTAAGCATTTTATAGAGAGAGAGTGCGCAACAAAGTAATGATACAGTAAATATTAATATTTTAAGAATTATGAAGGTTAATAAGGAAAAAAATTAAAAGTTAACAGAAATAAGTCTAACTCATTAATACTTTTATAATGCTCAATAGTTTGAAAGTGTTCTCCAGATTCAAAGTTGAGTGAAGTACTAAATTGTACAAGAATTCTGTAAATATTAAGAGAAGACTAACATCCAGACCTAAAATTATGAATCTGACACCTCCCACGTTATTTCTGAAACTTTTGATTGAACCCATGATGTATAGTTAAAATGCAGCTTATACAGTGGTGCTAGCCCTCTTGGTAAAGCTTTGACATCCCCCCTCCCCCCAAGATCAATGTGCTATATAGAATGGAAGGATCCTCAACAGGAAAAGCATCAACATTAATCTATGGGACTTTATAGAGACAGAAAATGATTCCAGCCTTTTAAATTCCTCCCATATTAGTCAAGTCTTATAATGTGCAGTTATTGATGCACTAGATATAATTGTTGCAGTTGGGGTGCACCAAATAGGGAAAAACATGCAGCAGCAGCTGTAGTATCTATGAGAGAAAGGATAAATAATGCCTGACAGAATATTTCACTAAGCACCATATCGTGTTCTCTTATATATTAGGTCCTGGGCCAGTGAGTGTCAGTCGCTTTGGCTTTACAGTTAACTGAGAGAAGAAGTCACAAGCAGAAAACTCTTCTTGACTATCTCCACATTACTCCTTTGATTTCAAGGTCAAGGATGAAACACATGACATACAGTTTGCTTTTTTTTTTGCACTGGAATAAGAAGAGGGAATGACTGGAAACCCTCATCTTTCTGTTCTTTCCACCAATCATACCAGGGTTTTTTGTGTGTGCGTGTGTGGATACACTCTGAATTTGCTTTATGGATGTTTAAGTTGGCATTTTTATTTTATTTTTGCATAATGCATTGTCTTCTCTTAGTTAAGAATGGAATGCATGGAGCAGGATTTATTTCCTTATATTTGTTTGATGTTGAGTATATAAGGATACCAAAATTTATCCCTTCCCAAAATTTCTTTGGATTAATCATTACAGTTGTATGTACTGTCAGCAATTCAAGTCACTACTTCCTCCCTGAGTCTTACTAAATCTTTGGATTCAACCCACATCCTGGCAACAAGTTCCTCATTCTAATTTTATAGATAGTGTGAAGAACAATATTGTTTTTCATTCCATGTATTTCAATTGTGCTTTTAGAAAAGGGAAAGGAGAAAAAGTACACAAGTTCAAAAGGTGTAAGTAGAGCCACAGATTTGTTTTTTTAATTGTGTTGCAGAAATGAAGTAACCAGTAAGGCAAAAGCATGTGAAGAAATCTTTCACATTAATAATAACCATGGTACAGAATTATGCAAAGATTGTTTTTCTCTGGATTGGCAATTCTTAAAATGTGGGCTAGATCCCTGTTGCTGATGCTCTGGGCACAGTTTTAATTGAATGATGTACAAATGTATAACATAACAACTGTGAAGGCAGTTGCTGCTACTACTATTAGCAGTATACTAGTGATTAGCTGTTTTTTTAGAATTGGGAAGCTTTTTAAAAATATTTTTTCATGCTGCCTATAATAGTACAGAGAGCCAATTTGGTGTAGCGGTTAAGGCACCAGGCTAGAAACTGGGAGACTGTGAGTTCTAGTCCTGCCTTAGGCACAAAGCCAGCTGGGTGACCTTGGGCCAGGCATGCTCTCTTAGTCGTAGGAAGGAGGCAATGGCAAACCACTTCTAAAATCTTGCCAAGAAAACTGAAGGGACTTGTCCAGGCAGTCGCCAGGAGTCAACACTGACTTGAAAGCATACACACACAAAAAAAAGTGGTTGTCTGGATTTCTGCAGCCTGAATCTTGTTGGCCTATTATTAATGTGTTTTTTAAATCCTGCATTTTACCTTTTTCTTTAAGTTCATGTCCATTTCATATATTTCATCTTTAAAAGTTGCATACAATTTAGAAATAAATTAATGGGTTTTGGTGGGTTTTCATATTTCCAAACAAATATTTTTAAGTCACTGTAGCCAAAAAAATCTACCAAATATATCTGAAGATTAGAGGAGTTAAAATATATACAATAATACTTTCTATGGCTATCATAGTTTAATATGCATTTTAGGGAAGATTTTATAATATCATTTATGGGAAGAACATCCCCTAAAGGCATAATGAATTCTTTCAGATGTCTCAATGCTAACTAAACAACAAAGATATAACAATATAGAGTACTCAAACACTGAGGAACAGCCATAATGCATATCCCTTCATATGCATTCTAGGAAGGACAAAAACATCTCTCCAAACCCTGAAATCCTGCTGAAACAACCACATGTTACTTGCTTTACAGAAAGCTAACAGGGTTGGGACATATTGGGGGAATCTGTTCCTGAGAATTGGTGCAGCAACTCTTAAGGTCTGACCCTGGGATCCTTGAAGATGGTATTCCCAAAGAGTCAGAATTGAAAGGGAGCTTTCTCTTCCAGATCTTAGTTGATGGCAAAGATATCTAAGAGAAGGTGGTCCCACAGATATCCAGATTCTGAAACATGAAGGTCTTTAAAGATGGCAGCCAATATTTTGAATTGCATCTAGAAATAAACTGGTACCAATGCAGCTTTTGAAGCAGAAGTGTTCAATGGGCAAACCACCTGGCTTCCATAACTGTTTGAACCATCACATTCTGGACCATCTGAAGTTTCTTGGTGGTTTTCAAGGGCAACCCATATAGAGTGCAAGTGCAGTAACCATTGACAAAGTTTCTTGATCCAGAAAAGGCAAAAACTAGTGCACAACATGGATCTGTGCAAAACACCTCCTACTCACAGCTATCACCTGCTCTTCAAGCAAGTATGTGAGTCCAAGAGGCCCCGAGATTACAAACAAGCTCTGCACAGGGAAGTGCAACCCTATTTAAGGCCAAAGATAGAGTATCTCTGGAATTGGGGAGCTTCTTCACACAAAGCTACTCTGCCTTTCTGGGATTGAGTTAAGTGAGACATCACATGACTGTGACAGACTTACTTACCTCACATCTGCTGTGATCGTTAAGTGGATCACCCAAGGTCATTAAGCGAGACATCACGTGACCGCAGTTTGCAGTTTTACTGCTGGCTTCTCCATTGACTTTGCTTGTCAGAAACCGGCTGCAAAACATGCAAATAGCAGTTACATGACTGTGGGATGCTGCAATGGTCATAAATGCCTGCTGGTTGCAAAGTGCCTGAATCATGACTGTGGGGATGCCGTGACAGTTGTAAGCATGAGGACCAGTTATAAAGTTCCTTTTTCAGCAACGTCGTAACTTTGAACAGTCACTAAACAGGGCAGTCATTAAACGAGGAGTACCTGTAATTTTAAATAGGACAGTTGGCCAGAACTCTTAAGTATGTGAAAAAGAGAGACAAATACTGCCATTATGTTGCTCTTATCACCACAATAGGCTCAGACCTGACTCTCTCATGTTTGGTCAGACTCATTTCTCATCTTTCACCAGTGGTCTCCAGGCATCTCCTCTGTCACTTCATCTCATGGCGCAGTTTGGTAAATAAGGAGCTCCTCTGGATTGGAAGTCAAGAAGAAGCTGCTTGGGTGCAATCCCATCCAAGGCCACCAAAGCCTCAGCAGGACTCCCCACCTTTGGTCTTGGCAAAAACCTTGTGTGACCTTTGGAAACCAAGAGGATCCATTAGGCACCTGGGACACTGGACCTATATATGTGGGACACATACAGGTCCATCTTCCCTGTGGAGATCAGTAGCCCCAGTCAACTCTTTGGCAGTCAGAAAGTGATATAATGGAAGGCCTATCTGCACTTACAGTTTAACCTGCTCCTGACTTGTGCTCATGCTGGCTTGACTCTAAGCCAGTTTAAAAAAATCCTGTCCAGACTGAGTCAATTTGGTAACGCTTGCAAGTGTTCAGTCCAGACTGTAGAGTATCACATCTGCCACTGGACACTTCCCCTTCTGCTGCTGGGCCTCCCCACCTTTCTGTTCCAGAAAAAGCAATCGCCAATAATTTTCTTTCCTCTGCGTGGGTCTTTGTGGACATACATACTTTTATATGTGTCTGTACATTTTACACACACACACACACACACACAGAGTTAAATGAAATTTATGTTTACAGGGTTAAAGCATCAAAGGTAGAAGGTTTTCACTCCAGCTCCCAAACAGCCCATAGGTTATGTGAAAGTTCAGGTGACTGGAAATATGATTAGGAAAAAAAGATAAAGGAACTGAAAAACTCAGAAAGAAAATCAGTAATTAAAAACAAAAGTTCCTGCTAGGTTTGAAACCAGCAACATTTGGGGTACAAGGTGAAAGTTTTACTAGTTCTGCTGCTGTAACAGCCAGGATGACAGGAAGGTCCCAAGGTAGCAGAGCTAATGCTAAGCAGGGGCTCATCTGAAGAGGTGGTCCTTCCCCTGCAAGGCAGCCAATCAGCTGCTGAGGTGTGGGCTGCGGCCAAATGCCAGGGCTCGAGCCCAAGTGGGTAGGAGTGCTGGAGCTGACATGGGGAGGAAAAAGGTACTACTGTTCAAGGGGAACAGGAAACATGAAACCTGGTTGGGCACACTTCCAAGAGGGATTCACGTACATATCCCCACTCACCTATCCAAGTGTCAGTAATATAAGCCAGATCTACCCTCATCCACACTGGGGAGAGATTTATTATAGGCAAACCTAGTATGAAACAGTTGAAGCCAGATCCTAGAGCCTCTAAGAACACAGCACCCAGAAGTAGGACTGCTCTCAAGTGCCCAGTCCCCCTTCCCCGAGAGTGGCCTGCTCAATCCTCCTGCAATTTCTCCCTCTGCCCATCACTGTCCTGGTCCCAATCCCTTCTTCTTTACCTCTTCTAATTCAGCATTCTCCAACCTCTGGGCATGCCTATCAGGGTCTCTCCATACCACCTCTTTCATTCCTTTCCAACCACTCCTCTTATATTTCACTTCACCTCATCCAAACGAAATCACATTGTCATGGGTACACTTGACAAAACCAGCAAGTCACTTGGCAACCCTACCAGTCAACTTCTACCCCACCCCAGCTCTAGATTGCACCCATTCCCCCTCCCCAGATCCTGGCTCTTACCCAAATCAGGGGGAGGAATTAATTGAAGTTTATTCCTGGACTCTTATTCTGGGAGCCCTCCTTCTGAACCTCTCTACCTCTTGCACGGAGAGGCATGATCAATAAAACTTTCTGTGATACATCTGCAATCCTGTTTCTTTACTTTGATTAACACAAGGTTCTTTGAGCGCTTCTGTGTCTCCCTTATTTCAGTGTCCTTATTTAAAGCATTGTGCAAACATAAATTATTGTTTAGATCCATGGTAAATAAAATGTCTTTATATCAGGTTATCTGTAAAACTTATTTTTCTAATTACAGTATTATTATTCCTGAATTATCTGATACGTTCATACAACTGAATGAAATATCAAACTGCTTATTTAATCATTAAAAATTAACAATGCTGTTGCCAAAATAATAAAAAAAAAGATTCTTTTTAAATTGCCAGTACCTTTGCTTCTACAACTTAAAATTTCTACAAAATAACATGAACCGGAGCAGTCATTTCTATAATTCTAGAATAAATATTAATAACTTCCTAACATCCACTACTACCTCTTGTACAAGTGAGATCTACCTGTTCTAAAAGAAGTTACCCTAATCACCACTTAACATTTATAATTTAGTCAGAGTTAAGACATTCTATCCATGCTTGCTTATTAACAAATCCCACTGCAAAGAGTGGGCCTCACTCCTTAATCAAAAGCTGGGTTCACATGGCACATTGAGTTGTAGTCTTTGTATTTGGCTTAGCAAAATATGTGAGCTCAGCTTGTAAACATGGATTATTCTTAATGCTTTATGTGAATTATGATCACTGAGATTTAAAAAAAAATGAGTTTTTTGCTATATACAGTATGAATCTAGCAGTTTCTTTAGCATTACAACATTTAACCCTGTATATTCATATAGTGTTGAAATGGATTCATTCCACTTAATTCAGTAAGCACATGCTTAATTTTCCTAAAGAAATGGAACTTGAAACTTCTTAATTTTTTTAACATTACAGTTAAGCTACAGATATTTAGATGATTTAATTATGAGTTTCTTTATAATCTGTATTGGGTATTATACAGAGTCATTTCCTAGTGAGTCGGTTCCCTTCTACTTTATTAAAGTTTTCACATCCTTCATCTTTTTAAAAGAGGAGAAGTGGTCTTTTTTCAGTTTGCTTTAGCTTGTTGCATTTCCTGACTATATTTGCTTTATGGGATGGAAATTTTGTGATGTGGTTTAAGAGCCTCATTGGAAAGTTGACATCATGAAAACCATTTCCTTCATGGTTTAGGAATTGTTTTGAATTACAGACCTGGAAGTGAATGTCTGGAGCAACAGAGATTCTTCTAGGTCATATCTGAGAACATGAAAGGTTTTGTTTAGACTAAGCAGCTCCTGAATTTTTAAGTATTCATGGGCATCTGGATTTTGGATGAAATAGACAGAACACAGCTTCTACTCTTAGGTCTTTAAATTAGGCAAATGCTTAATTACAATTAATGTTGATTACAATGGTGATATAATTAATATTCTATATTTCAGGTTCTTTTTCATAAGTAATAGGCAATTCTTACTTGCTAGTGCTACATTTTTTTCAGTCTTATTAAATGAATATAACTCATAAATGTAAGATATATGAAGGTAAAATCTATAGGGGTAAGGATATGAAACATTTATATAAGGAAGAAAGTGGGCTTTTCTTTAATCTGTGATCCCAGCTTTACTATTATATTGTGACAAGAATGCTCATTCAGTTACTATGCTAGCAATGTGCTTTTCAGGCAGACTGCCTACAGTGACATGACTTTATTTGTTCTTCTTCTACTTTAAGTTAAATAAAAAGTAAAATGCCCACATAACTATTCTCAAGATTGAAGAAAAGTTCTTTAGTGATATCATAAGTAATTAGAAGATATTACATCTAGACTGCAACAATCCAAATGGCTACTAGATGGTAGGAAAAAGTTGAGGTTTTCCCTGTCTTTTTGCTATAATATAGTAGTCATCCAGACTGGAACTTTGGAGATTTGTTTACAAGAAAGTTTAAGCATAACCTGTTGTTTTGTAGCCTCTGTGAGATATCCTATATACTCGCAGATAAGCCAAGAATGTTAGGTGCCAAAATACACCCAAAAAATTGTGTTTGGCTTATCTGTGGATGGGCTTCTTATGAAAACATGCAAAAATTTTGAGGGTCAGCTTATGGCACATTTTTCATGGTATTTTGGTTAAAAATTTGAGGGTTGGCTTATATGCAAATATATGGTAGTTGTGCATGTCTCATCAATTCTTTAATAGAGCATGGTACTGAATCCAAATATTATGTGGAATGAATGGCTGTTCTTCTGTTCCCAGCAATTACTGTCCTTTAAAAAAAGAGAGAGCTGTAGTTCCAGTGAACAGAAGGGAAGTCCTCTTCTGGTTGTAAAGTGGAGCCTCTTACCAAAACTAAAATTATCTTCCAAAGATTAGCCCTACCCTTTTCACTTCCATTTTGGATATACATACACTAAAGATTAAAAAGTTACTGATGGTGCAGGGGTGGGGAAAACTGTCATTCTGCTTATCCTTTTGAGCCAGATGAGTTCCTTCTTTGCAAATGGAGTTTTGGTAGCATCATAATAGCATGTCACAGTTTGAGCAAAACCATTGCTTTGCATGTCACCTGTAATCGAAAGAGTACTGATACTCTTGCTATTGCTACCATTCTCATTCTGATAGATGGGAAGAGGGTTATATTTCCCCAGCAGTGTACTGCTCTTTAAATAAATGTTTAAATGTTAAAAATATTTTGAGAAGACCAATGAATAACAAAAGTAGTTTTTCATTCTATAATCTAGCCACCTGGGCTGGAAATTAGGGTCCATTGGCTAATAGCTGATTTCCAATGTAACTAAGAAACTAAGAGTGTTCCACCAGCATCTCATTTAAAAAAAAAAAAACACCAAAACTAATGGGCCTTTACTAAAAACACTGCTCCATCCTGCACAACATCTAATTATTTGTATGCTTTAAAGATGCCAGGTTTTTAAACTCCATCTGGAACTTACAGCTGCTTATCACAGCAGGCTGTGTCTTGCTAAATTCAAATTGTTATGGTTACCTTCACACAACAGGTGGAGTTTAAACAAACAACTTTTAAAATGATCTTACTACTATAAAAAATAATCTACAAAATTATTGGCTCAAATGGATCTATCAAAAGACTCATGGAAACTCCCTAGATTGCTCTGTCAGGTTTTATTTTCCTCAGAAAAGGAGGAATAGTGCAACTCTATCCTCTATCAATAATGTATCTTGCTCACAGTCAACTGAGCGAAAAGTAAGTTTAGTGGCCTGTGATACACAATTTTTTATGCAGAGAGATTGCTTAATAATTTTAAAATATTTCTCAAAAATTCTTTTAAAGGTAGCTAGTTGGATTCTGCTGATGCTGTAGTTTTCTGTTGTATGTACTGACTTCTTTAAGTTTGGTATGTATTTTTATGCTGCTGGGACAGAGGGGGAGGATAAGATTAGCAGTATAAAGTTAGGGTTTTTCTAGCTGTGATTTGTGCTAGCCAGGATTCTTAGCTCCAGATCTTGTAAACAGGTGTGTCCCACGTGGAAGCATGAGTGTAATCAATTTGAAAGTAGCATTTTACAAGAGCATATTCTTTTTGGCAGTTTCTTCTATGGCAGTAAAATATTTTATTTGTTAGCATGATTAATCAATGCATGTTTTATACATTTTATTTAATGTCTTCTTCTTGTGTACTAATTTGTTAATTGATGCATTTTACCTTTTGTTATTTTATTAATTTGAATCATTTTGTACTACGTCCAGGGGACTGTTACTGGATGCATGTCCACAAGTGGTTAAGGTTTAAAAAAAAAGTTTTTTTTTTAAAATAGTAAATTAGCGTGAGGGGAGAAGGGATGCCAGACTGCACAGGTAAAGGGAATTCTAGTAGTCCCTGTCTGATACAGAAGAACCATTTTATTATTCTACTAACATTGCTAAAATGTTTCTGATTTGTCCATCACAAAGTATACTCATTACTAAATATAGTTGAACTGAAGCATTCCTTGCAAAGGGAAAAACACATCTGGTTTAGAAGTTAAGACTGCCATTTTCTACATGCTTAAGCTGGAAATAAGTCCCATTGAATTAAATGGGGCTTTATTCTGGGTATAAATACTTATACTGCAACGTATTACTGTATTTATGTACTGTATTGTACTATAAAGCATTGAAAGTCCAGTAATAAACTCAGTCAAGATAAGTAATAGACAAATACTCATTTTATTGTCCAGTCCTAGTATAGAAAGTGAAAACAGTCTTTTATTGCTTACTGGGGACTGCCTATCGAGGAGGTAAATGATTTTGTTATACAAAATACTCATATTGTCTTCAAACAAGGTGGAGGTTGGTTTAAACATGTAGCAACAAGAGTTCCTTTTGTTATAAAGTTACGAGAATAGGTTTATGAGTTACTTCAGTACTACGAAAAGAAAAAGGGAACTTTCTTTAGTATCCTTAGATTCCCTGCTATTTTTTACAGTTTGACGTTGTATTCTTTGGAGTTTTGCATATTGTTCCTTAAAGTAGAGGACTTTGCCCCTGCTTAACTATAAGTCATTGTTAAAGTCCCTCAGATAAAGAGGAACTTTCATGCTGAACAAAGCATGATTTTTTTCAAACCACATTTTATGAATGTGAACTTTGTATGTAGCCGCTTCTTGAGTAGATAGCGCATATTGCAGGACTGCCTCTCCCTGAGGGTATCCGCCCATCCCATAGGTTGGATAGGTTGGGCACGCTCCAGATCCCTTCTTTTAAAGGGTGAGAATTTGGAGGCATGCTTTCTCTGTGGCTGCCCCAGTCCTTTGGAACAGCCTCCCACCTGAGATCCAGAGGGCCCCTACCCTTTTAGTCTTCCAGAAGGCAATGAAGACCTGGCTCTTCCCCAAGCACTGGGCTAGGATAGAGATGAGCCAGCATATGTAGAGTGATGGATGTTATGGCAACAAGGTATGAAGTGTGATGCTCCTTTGTACTGGCAATATGATTGTTTTATTGCTATTTTATTTATTTTGTTGTAATAATTCCCCTAGGATTATTGTGTATAAGATAGGCAGCATATAAGTTTAATTAATTAACATTAACAGTGCTATTCACTACATGACAGATCAACAGAGATACCCAAATTAATAAGGCTCAACGTGGTGTACCGCCACTTTGTAATGCGTCTCATCCATTGTCCCACTGATATAACTTTAATAGATTTCTGTTGGATCCAATATCCATATCAGCATACGCTCTCTTAGCCCTTTTTGCTACTGAATTGTTGCACTGAAGTTATTATTTTTTTTAAAAATCAGTGTGATTTCAATAGGTGAGCTTGAACATTATTAACAAGAGTCCAGACAATAACATTTTTGTATTAAATTATCTCCATTGTTACCCTTAGAGCTGCTTGGCTTTCCACTGTAATTCCATGTTCCTCACATAGTTAAGGTGTCAGTTGGGTCAGGTTCATTCTAAGACATAAGCTATTATTTACAAATGAACAAATAAATGACAAAGACAACAAACCATATTATAGTTTTGTCCATCATGTGATCCCATTGCTGTGGGTTTGTACAGTAGTTTCTTCCTAGCATAGTCAGTTAGATAGAAAGTACTGATTTCCATAAAATCATTCTGTCATTTATTAGGGAAAGGCATAGAGGAGAAACTATAAAATCCTACATCAACTATAGTTCCTCCATGTTCTGAAGAGTTGGGCTAAAAATTAGAGATACTTTCTTTTGTGAGTTTTCAGTAGTAGCTAGCAGATGGTGATGAAAGCATAGCATTAAACTAGTTGGACTTTGCAAGGCATTCTTCTCATACAATTAAGTAGTAGGAAAGTGTCTTTACTACATTCATGATTTGTTGCTTGTGCTTTTACTTGTTTTTGCTTCTTACTTCTACATTTATGATACACCAGACCATCTGGTCACCTTCTGGAGAAGATGGTAACATTATTAGCTTTTATGACTAAGATAAACATTCATATTCACTTTTCTGTTTTCCTAGTATTTCAGTTATTCCTTCCCCTTAGTTAAGGGCAAAGGTAAACATCTAACAATGTGATTCTACCATTTCTTCTCAGAAGTAATCCTGTTGTATTTAGTGGGCCATCATCCTGGGTAGGTGAATGTAGGTTTGCAATTTACATTGATACCACTCTGTTGTAGCTCCCATAAGAAACCTAATATTAAGCACCTCCTCTTGCACTGGCATAATGATGATTTACAGTGGTATGTATCTTATATTTTTAGTCTAAGAAGCATTCATGGTCTGGATAATAACATGGCTTGCAGTAGCATGCTCTTTGGGACAAGCTAGAAGTCTTAACATGGTGTCAAGCATCTAACAAGGAACACACAACCAAGGAAACTAGATTAACGCTTCATGCTGAGCCTGATTAATTAGATTTAATGTTAGGAAAAGTGGCTTAGGTTATAGCATCTTGGAAGCTACATAAATATAGTCTAGCCCTCATTTATTAGTGAGTACATCAAGGGAAAATCTTTGTGAGCTCTTTGATTCTCCTTTTCACAGAATCCCTAAAGTATGCATTGCTTAAGGCTGACATGTCCATCTGGCCCTTGTTTGCCGTGTTTGAAAACTCAATTTTTCCTTCCCCAACTCTGAGAATGTCCTTACACATTGGAATGAGGAGGCTGAAGCTCAGTTTCCTAGTCTTTCAAAGTTCTACCTGTCCCTAATTGTCAACATTATTGAATAAATCACAATGGCTAAGCTATGCCAAAACCAAATAGCCATTTTATGTGTTAGAGTGATGTCAACAAAGCCAGAACATATTAGGTGACTTAACAGAAGGTGCTATAATATTGCTATGATTACTCATACAAAGTTGATTCCAATTGAACAGGACTTATAGTATATTTCAGTTACTCACAAATAAATATCATGCAGGAGATTATGTAGGTGTGGTTGTGATGGGCAGCATCAGAAAGGGATCTGAATCAGATCCCCTCCATTTGTTCTTTAGAAATTGGCCTAGGTTTAGTTACAGGTAGTCCCCAGTTTAAGAACAGGTTCTGTTCCCAAAGTCTGTCCTTAAGTCAAATTTGTATGTAAGCTGGAATAGTATTATTGTATAATACTGTATAAGTAGTATTGTGTAATTAACTTGAACCATTGTGAATGTAACTAAAATCATTGTATATTTAACTCAAATTTTGCTACAATAGGCTCTGTTCTTAACTATGGGTGGTCCTTAAACCAGGCTTTCTTAACCCAGGGACTACCTGTATAAATAACAAAATATATCAACTGCTCTCAGTCCTTTGTCTACTTTTCTTAGTAGAAACTCCTTTCTCTAGCTAACCCTTGGGGAAATTATATAGTTGCAATATGATATCATGGCATGGTTATATTATTTCATCATTTGTTATTGTCCATGTGTTGTCATTTTGATGTCATCATGGCTTGTAACAAACACCTGTGACATAAGGTCTCCTGTTCACTGACTAGAATCGCATTTCACTATGCCCCAAATCTTTACAGCATCCCAGGCAAATGGCTGTCCAACTTTTGCTGGACAACCTCCGGTAATGGAGCATTGACATGCATGAGAAAGAGGATCAGGGATGAGTACACTAACTCCTCAATTCTTTTCCTTGAATTGATATCCAGAGTTATATTTCTTTTGTGACAGCCTCCTGAGATTGAGGAGGTTCTCCCATGCATCCTCTATGTGTAAGGTAATGAAAAACTGCAGAGGGGCTCAGTTAGTGCACCTCTCCCTTTCCTCGCATAAAGAGTTTATGTAAAAGAATGCCTATCAAAGGCTCCTGTGAAGTTAGATCAATTTTATCATGTTAAAATTTTGCTAAGGAGGTGCCTTAATTGTTGACTAAATTTGTATATTACTTATTAACCAAGTCCAGGTACATTGGTGGTGTAACCATTTGAGTAAATCTTTCAAACAGTTCCAAACAATTACCACAAGGTATCACAAAAGTATAGTTCATTATTTATCACAGTTAGAAGGGAGTGGATTGTAACTTCTGAAAGTTGGGAATTTCCCCATCTCACTTGGATTATTTTCTGCTGAAATGAAACTCCATGAAGCATGTGTAAATAGTTATTTTGTCCATTTAAAAGAATTGTATATGTTGGAAGTTACTCAATTTTCAAACATTAAAAAAGGAACTGTCAGAAAAGCTTTTTGTGTATTTTTCCCCCAGTTTGAAGATAGTTTGGATCAAAAGATGGATGCCTGTAATAGAATCAGTATGCCATATGTCTGAGAAAGTGGTAATTCAAGTTTTTGTTTTGTTTTAATTAAACAACTTTTTGTTGTTTAATTAAAATCTAATTAACTAAAGACAGTACAAAGATAAAGCAAATATGTATGTATATTGTGGAAAATGCTGTTTTTTAAAAACCCTTCTAGGTTTTAAAGTCTTTAACCAATCTATCTTGGGCTGCTATAGTTAGATGTGACACAACATTATGATGCATGTCTTCTCACTTGCCCCTTTTGGTCCCCATTCTTCATATGCCTGTGACTCTTAGTTTAACCTATCCATATTCACTATGCAGTTATATTGCCTTTCTTTTCTTAATGCAAGCAGATTGCCTTAATATTAGCACCCTTTACCGAGCTACCTAATGTAGCAGCCCAGAAACAATAGGAGCCAAAGAGAGATATATCCAGCTGTCCAAAAAATTTGGATGACCTGTAAATGGCAGCAAAGAGTTATAGTTTACTGTTTCTCTTTGCTGCTATCTAGCGTTTACCTGGATCTTAGCCACCCAGATATGGTAGACCTAAGTACAAAGACAGAAAATATGTCCGAAAGTAGTTACAAGCCATCAGTTATATATTAATAATATACAGGTGGTCCTTGTTTAGCAACTGCAATTGGGACTGACAACTCAGTCGTTAAGTGAAGTGGTTGCTAAGTGAAAAATCACATGACTACAACTGTGCTTACAATTTTTTACTTCAGCTTTCCTTTGCTTTACAGCATCAGGATATGACCCCAAACAGCCAGTGAGCCTAAATGGCAGGGAAAGTTTCTGGAACTTGACTCACAAGGAAGCTGGGTAAAAGGGCAAATTGTATAGCCCTTTTTCTCCACTCCCTTTGGAATGCTCACCCCAGCATTGGGATAATTAGCAAGAAGATAATTGATGTTTGTATTTACATTCATTGGAGAGGAAGGGATTACAAGAGAGTAAGCAGCCACACAATGGGGAATACACATGGAAAGGAATGCACTAGCACTGGCTGTTTGCCTAGTACGCTGGCAGCTGGTGACTTAGGAGGCAAACAAAAGCTTTTAGTGTGAAACTGATTAGTGACACTCAATTTCAGGCAGCAGCTACAAGCCAGCTGGAGGGTTCTAATCAACTAATTAAGGTCACAGAGCTGAGCTGGTTAACTTGTGGTTAGGACTTTTTAGGGAAGGGCTGTGCTGCTGAGAAAAGAAGCTCAGCAAGAGATAACTTGTTTAGGCAATCTCTCCATTTCCTGGGGGGGGAGGAGAAAAAAATGGTCAGGCGCAAGACAACACATACTGACTGTAATGGTGAACATGTGGCTGAGAGAGATGCTGGGAAGGTCATAAATGTGGGCATTGGTCGCAAAGTTACTTTTTCATCACTGTCGTAACTGCGAACATTCACTGTCCAAGGCAGTTGCTAAATGAGGACTATCTGTAATGCAGCTGTGTCTAAATTCATGCTCTTCTGAAAGTTTGATTTATAATATCTATTTTCCTGGTTGGGATATGGTGGAAGTCATTATACAACATACCCAAAGAGTACCAAATTAATGAAAGCAAATACCAAGTTGCAGTGATACAAATTTAAACACAATCAGAAATAAAACTTGGATATCCTTGAAAGATGTCTTAAACTAACAGCAACCTCACTAAGGTGTTATTACTGTTCCCTTCTGTCCTTCAGTTGTACTTACAAATCAGGCCCTCGTGTAGCAGTGAGCAACATTATGAATATTCTGGACGATGCTGCACCAAATGTGAACCAGGTAATAAGCTAAAAACATTCTTCTCATTCATAAGTCAGAATGGATTTTTAAATAAAAGAATAATCTCATTCCTTTTTTAAAAATCTAATGTTTCATTGGGGGGGTTGAATTGCATTCTTATTATGTAGAACGCTTTTTTATGTCTCTCAGGAGCAGAACTGTGCAAACATTTTGGGGTCAAATGCTAAGCTATGGAGCACAGAATTGAAAGAGTGGGTATGGCAAAGATTACATATACATTTAAAATTAATTGAATGCAGTTAGTATGAGTATTATCTAAGTATGTAATCCCTTCTATTCCAGTACAGTAAAGTGGCAACTCTGAAGGAATTTAAGTGTGGGGAGGGCTCCACTTGAGGAATGCTAAACAGAGTCCTGAGTTCACAAGTTGTGCACCCTCATCCAGAGAACCTTTCGTCATAAAATGAAGAATCTGCATAGTAATTTCAGCTCAGCATCATCTTATTATTTGCAAGTTGAATCTGGCAGGCTGATTTGAAAAGGGAAATGATAGAATGTTAACTATTGAGATAAAGATCAGAGATTTGTGTTCCTGGTCAAAAAAATCAATTTTAAAGATAGCTTTTATTATTAGAATGTAGATATAGAAGATACTTAAAATTGCATGTTACCAGTTATATCATAACCCCATACTGTGTATTCTGCGTTGGTTGATTTATCAGTGCAGTGTATTCTGCACTGATATTTGGAAATATAGGTTCTATGCAGCAGTTGGGAAAACCTTGAATCTCAAAGGGTAAATCAGTTTAGAAAGAAGTTTTCTGAACTCAATTCATAGAATATGGACAATTTCCTCTTAGTTGGTCATGCTTAGAGCAGACAGTGTTTCTGAATCACTTAAGCTAATTAAAGAGAATGAATCATAGCTGCAGCCATTAAAACCAATCAGGAGATGCCTCCAAGAAAGGACCTGAAAGACTTGTGGTGCTTCCAGACAGATTCTGTTATTATGTCAAAAGCCATTGCGTGCTTATCTCTTCCTGTTCTATGAATTTTTGAAATACAGAAATCATGGGAAAATGTGGGAACATTACAAATGGAAGACAATAATATCTGAGCACTCTGTGGGTTTTCATGAATAAGGCAGGGCAATTATACATTAAAAACATCTTGAAATCTCATGTTCTACAAAGGCAATGATTGTTTAGTGCCTCATATCCAGGCCAACTATACACTTCATTTTGGGTTGTCCAATTCTATTGTTAAATTAATTTAATCAAACAAGTGTTTGATTCTGATAAGATAATAAACATCTAAAGTGATATCATTATAATGTGTTTTGGTTATTCAGCTCACTTACTCAGTCACAATTGGCTACATTCTGCCAAGTGCTGACCCACTAAAGTGACCATTGTTGTAGGTCTGAGAGAGCCAATATTGCTAAGTCTGAAGAGTCAGATATTTAACCAAGTCTTTTCTGTTATTCTTCTCAGGAAAGTATATGGCCATAAAATGCACTACCTTTGCAGAGACCGTATGCAAACCCTGTGGCTCAAATGAGTATATGGACATCTGGAATGAAGAGGAAAAGTGCTTTCTTCATAAAATATGTGATAGAGGTAAAGGAAATACATTTATTGTTATATTACTTCTCATTTGCCAGGGAGCTGACTTTTAGGAGAGCAGATGAGGACTTGTATTTTGGGTTGGTGGGGGTGGCAGGATAGGAACAGTTGGAAAAGAGGGAAATGCAGTAGGACAGTGGTCCTTAACTCTCTTTGAACTGCTTTGGAATGTTAGAATGTCAGGGCTCTCTCACAAAATGACTGCTTAGATGTCATGAATTTTGCCATAAGCGTGGCCCGTCCCAAGACACTAATATCCCAGAAGACAAATTGATGAGTCCAGAGACAAATAATTTAGCCAAGATATTGTGTGGAAGAGATGAGGTCCAAGCACCAAAGTTTAGATCCTATCTTTGGCTCCAGGTTCTAGTCCTCCCTTAGGTATGGAAGCCAGCTGAATAAGTTTGGGCCAGTTACATTCTCTTAACCCTAGACTGGAAAGTTGAAAAGTATCTGTCAACTTGTACTGGACCAGCATGGTAAATTACAGTACATAACCTTCAGTGAAGAGGAGGTCCTGAAGTGGATTGATTTGGGCTGATAGTGAAGTACACAAACACACATACACAAGCATGCCACAAGGACAGACACATATATTTCATGAAAGAGAAACATACAGCAAAACAGATTTATACCAGAAAGAAAGAATACCCTTGGCTCTCTGCCTTACCCTTTAGCTCTCTAGGATGTTTTTCATCAACCCTTAATTCAAGGGTATTTATCACCAACCCCAGCTTCAAAATAAAACATTGGACTGTAACCATCTGTTATTGTTGTTGTTTTTTTTAGTTAGGTAAGGATACCTTTCTTAGAAAGGCAAGCAAGAGGTGGGTGTTACTTGGTAGCAAGAGAGAGGTTCATATAGGTAACATGTTGGAAATCGTGCAGTATTAGAAAAGGGATATCTCTGTTTAAATCATCCCTTTAGCCTGCTTAAGAAATTTCATGTGTGACCCGTATAACCTTCTACAACATTGAGCAACATCATACTCAACTGTGACACTCACTTCTAGACCTTTTTTCTGCAATAAACCATGAACACGCTGCATTCTGCAGCACCTCCACAATATTCCCTTCCATTCTCACCACTTACCAAATATTTACTTGTTTCCCTGTAGTTTCATTTGTGATACCATTGATTGACAACTTGAGTTTTTATTATTGCTTATCCGTAGAGGTAACAGCTAATTGTTGTTCCTTGTGTATCAGTTTGAACTGCAACAGACAGCTTTCAGAATCAATCATGAATCAGGAATCTGCTCATTATGCAAGCAGTAACATTGCATCACTTGAGAAGAATGCTCAGTTACTTTATGTCAGGGTAGGTATTCCAAAGGAAGTTGTGAATGCATGACTTGAACTTTAATTTCCATCTGCTTTTCCTTTTTTGTATTTAAAGGAAAAGCTTTAATAGAAGTGACTCCAGGAAACAGCACATTCCAAAGACAATGTGCCTGTATTGGTGGCTACCATTGGAACAGAGACTGTGATTGCTGTCGGCGAAACACAAAATGCCCCCCTGGCTCTGGAGTGAAATTTCCCAGTAAGATTTAAATTAACATATCTGTTTTATTTGTGTTATTTATTTTTAAGTTATCAGGTTTTCACATCCCCTTTTTAAAAATAAGAGGAATATTACTTATGTGTATCAAGCCAGCATTTCACATTCCATGGTGATTGTCCCATTCCGTCTTTATCACACGCTTAATGTAACATGTAGAATATTACATGAAGAGGCCAACCTTGTATGACCTAACCTTTGCTTTGTGAGGTACAGGGGAAACCCTGGTGAATGTACCACTGATAAATTGGCTTCTCGGTGGAGGTATATTGATAATGAAACTCCCTTCTTGAAGAGATGTAGTTTTCTCCTGCATTGCTGAATATTAGATACCTAAAATTACATCATTGAAATTGGGCTAAATTTCAGTCCTGAGTGATATGCCTCAATTAATCTTAGTTTCATGTTTTATGTTGTTGTTTTTATTATTTTGTATGATTGTTTCATTACAGTTTTATTATGGGAGGAATAGTGTGTAGAAATAATATTTAAAGATCATGTTGGACACCTAGCGCATTCTTGGTATTATGTGTACCATGGAAGTGTAGGTGAATATATGTATGTATATGAGCATGCCTATATACAAAGATAATCAGTCTGCTTGTTTCCAATGCCTTGAAGCATTTGAAGACTACTGTTCTGTTTTATCCTCTAGATAAAATGTTCCAAAAGCAAAATTGTCCAAATAGTGACACTTCACTATGTACAGAAATGTATCCTAAATTTTTGGTTACCAGAAGATTGTTTTCAAGTGATGCTTTTCAGAGAAGTGATACTCTGCTCTGCTCAGTGTGTTTGCTTGTTATATTTTCACAGTACAACAAGATAAGAATACAGTGTGCGTACCATGTCCCACTGGTTATTTTTCTAATGTCTCCTCTGCAACTGATGAATGCAGAGCCTGGACAAAGTAAGCATTATGCATTCTAACAGTACACTAACAAAGGCACAAAGGAAATCTTAGGATGTCTTTGCTGTGTTGTATTTAGAAACACTGATGTTGGTTGTAGAAAATGGAATAATTTGCTGTTAGTTATTAATCTTTGAAAATTAGAATCTAGAAACCCTCATTTGCTTGATCATGCATATTTAGTGACATGAATATATGTAAATTAAAATTGCTTTAATTTTGTAATAATGGATGAGTATGCTTTTTTTCTGAGCACTAGTCTTCTGTTTTATCTAACACTGAGGCTTGCAGTAGGACGGTATTCCTCAATCTCAGCAACTTTAAGATGTACGGACTTCATCCCCCACAATTCTCTAACTAGCATGCTGGCTAGGGAATTCTGGGAGATAAAGCTCACACATCTTAAAGTTGCTGGGGTTGAGAAGCACTGCAGTAGGGGAATGAAAAATAGACCCTGAGACAAAAAGAAAGAGGGAATTTCTCTTCTATTGTTTTCTCCTCTTTAGTTAAAATTAATAGAATAAACTGAAAAACTAATTGATTTGATCATTTAATTATGAAAAGACCATTTAAAGTAATATGAGTAAGAACTACCCTAAAAAAAATTGAAGTATTCTTTTTTTAACTTCAAATCACTGAATAGTGATTAGGGATGACCATAATGCAACTTAGCATTATTTGTAAACCAGTCTGTTATGGTATAATGTTAATGTGTGAACATGCCATTATATTTTGTTCAACAAGACTTTCTTTAAAAATCCTGGCATAGGGTTAGCTCTATGTATGCAAATGCAGCCATTGGCTTGTTGTAGATAACTAAGAGGCCTCCTTACTGAAGTTTCACTGATCCCATTTCTCAGAATCCCATAAAGTATATGAGACTGACAAGGCCAAACAGTGTACGAATGAATATTTGCAAATTTGGTTTTGAACTTTATTACATGTTAGACATGGAATTGCAGTTTCTCTTTTCTCCTTTCTTACAATACCAAAGTCAGCCTTCCACAGCCCATTTCTCTCCAGATCAAGAGAACTTGTAGAGAGTCAGGGAGATGTCCTTGGGGAAAATAGGCAAGAACTATCATATAAGCAAAGAGGGCTGAAACATTCCTTAAGTCCTGGGAAACAAGATAGTATTCAGAAGAGATCAGGCAGGATCCTCCCTGGTTCACTGGGATATAAAAGGGAGGGGAGGTAAAGCACAATCAGGCTTGCAAGATTCTGTTATTATAGCCTATCTTAATTAAATATAGATCTGGACTTCCTGTGGAATCAGTTTCCTGATCTGGTCTACCTTGTAGGGCTGACAGAAGTCCATCACATCTAAAAAACACCAAGATTTACTGAGGGAAATACAGTATGCAATATGGATGTCATTGCATTAAGCATTGCCTCACTACCTCTTTACACTATTAGTATGTTTTCCAAAACATATGTTACTTTATTATCATATTGTTTTCTTTCCATTTTTTTTCTTTAGTTGCACAGCTTTGGGAACTGAAGAAAAGATTCCTGGGAATAATTGGTCTGATGCAGTTTGTAAGACAGAAGGGGAAACACATTCAGAAGATGGTAAATACACAAGCACCAACTGAACAGTAATATATGATTTTAAGATCTTCTGGGATTTCTGTAATTAAATTTACCCTTTATTTTGACTTCATTCCATAATATGGTACAACTGCTCAGTAGCTTCAGTGATGCTAAGAGTGATGCTGGCAGGAGCAGGAGCTCCTGATAGGGCTTCCTTGCTGATAAGAGTCCATTGGAGTTGGGCAGCTAAAAAATTCAAATAAATAAAGTTCCAAAAGGGAACGGTGATGCTAATGGCAGTCTACAACAGGACTAAGGACAGGTAGGGCTCTGCAGGTGTAAGGAAAGCCAATCTACCTATTAAGTAGGAACTCCACAATCCACAATGGCAAATTGCTTTGGTAGTTTGACAAGAAATTTATATGAGCCAGGCTGAAACATGTAGTGAGGTTTATGTGGCAGATGATGAGAATGTGAGACTGGAAAGCACTCCTCCAGTTATTGGGGAAGAATCTTGAACTGGAGGTGATGACATGACTAGGCCAAAGGAAAACTAATCACTGATGGTGTCAGTATTCAAAGCAGTTCCTTGTTTTCAAGGACATGTGCAACTGGAACATGAGAAGCATGAACCAAGGGCAATTTGAAATTGTAAAAGCATAAATGACGTGTATGAAATTGAGCACTTTTAGAATAAGTGAATTTTGGTGGACCTGAATGGGCCACTTTAAATGATTACATGAGAATGGTCTTAGACAAAATAAAGATGAGACAAAATAAAGGAATAGAGGGCAGTCGGGCCTTTATGAAGTGATGGAGATTTGGGCTGTTGAGAGGAGGTGATTGCATTGTTAAGGCAAACAGGCCATCCAGTTGTCTCAGTAAAGAAATTTGGGTAGCCTGAAGCCACTTCGCACTAGTACTGTGGGAGCAGGCTGAAGTGCTTCCAGGCTGGAGGGCTTTGGGATTGCCTAAAATACACATCTCAGCCTGAACAACCTTCAGAATATGCCTAGGATGCTCTGGGCTGGGCAACTTTGATATTGCAGGACTGAGTACAGCATGATAGAACTTTGCAGCCAGGAAGATTCTCTGAGTGCACAAGATTGCCTGTAATGTGCTTCAGAACTGGCCAGCATGGACAATCCTCGGTAGCTGCAGGATTGCCTGGCACACGTGCTGGAGACACCCAGCTTGGAAAACTAAGCAAACAAAACTCGGATAGTTTGGGCACGGGATGTCAATGAACAGTGGACTAAAAAAAAATAAATGACTGTGCTTGGCAAGGTTGAGGGAAGTTGAAGAAGGGGAATAAAATGGATAAACTAGATGGAGAGGAATGGGTAAAGCTGATCACAGGAAAGTCCTTGGAACAGCTACATATTATTGCTGGGGACAGGTTGAGATGGTGGATATTTGTCCATATAGCTGCCCAGGTTTCAGCCTGATGCACCTAACTAACTCATTCTGACTTTGCTGGCAGCCGAGATAGGTACCCCAATTTTGCATGTTTACCACATAGTACATTTCTCTTTCCAGTCCCTTAACACCAACTTTTTCAGGTTTGCAAAGATTTAAAGATGCAAAATAAAGAAACCTTGCTGTCAGAAATCAATGTTTTTTGCTGCCAGTTTTTGGCAACATAATCCAAGGTGCTCTGAGGTAACAAAATTGGGGCTGGCTCCATGGGCTGCCCAGCTCTAGTTTAGCCAGAATACAAGTAGCCTAGAAAGGGAAAGACTTAACCAAGATATTGAAATTGGACAGAAATAAGCCACGTCTTTATTAGATAATATAGTGGTTCTCAGCATTTATATCTTAAATGCCATCTAACTCTGATCAGGAAATCTGGGTCCCACTGTGACAGAAACAAAAACTTCAGTTTTTTTTGAAGAAATACATTTATATGTTAATATCCATTCTGTTCTTGTTTTTATCATTTATACGTTTTAAAGATGCAATTACAGGTAGTCCTCGGTGACCCCATGACAGTGTGCTTAATGATAGCATGGGATTTGCTTAACGATGACAACCAGAAAATGCTGGAACTGTTGTCACTAAGCAGCGCAATCATGTGATGTTGCACTTTACGACCACGTTGCTTAATGATGGAAATTCTCGTCCCAATTGCCATCATCAAGCAAGGACTACCTGTAAAAGTTCAGTGTCTTACCTTTGGCCCATCTAGGCTACTTCACAGTCCCAGCTATGTAAGCATACAATTGATTGAAAACCACCAGGATAACATATCTGCACATGAGATACGGACCATTCTTGTTCTGCTGCCCCTCATGCTCTCAGATATGTTTGATCCTAGACAAACAATCATCAAGAACTTGAACCATTTCTGTGACTATAGCTCAGTTGTTTGGGACAGGACCATAGTATAGAGTCACTCCAAAGTGAGGTGGGCCATGCATAATACCTCCAAAATATTTTAATGTTATGTCTGCTTTTCCCAGCATGACAATTCAGGGCCAAAAATTAATCTCAGATGTGGGCAAAGTATGTGTGTCATCTTGCAGGACAGAAATTGTACAAGCATAGATTGCAAATTGCATGTGCCCTGAACCAGCTTTTAGTTTGTCCTATGATATTTCTACTTCACTAATGAAAGACAGTGAAATTTAACAGATTCACCCGCTACAATGTTTCCCTATGCTACTGAATTTTGATTATAAAGCAATGACTTTTTAAAAAAAGGTTATAATCAGATCCAAAATGATATTATCTGAATCTAAGCTTTTATAATTCATTGTCAGTTTTTCATTTTTCAGAAAACAAGAAGTTATTTTATGTGTTGATTGTTCCATTCCTCCTCATTGCCTTGGCTGGTATAATTATCCTTACTATATATTATCGAAGTAAGGGAAAACTACTGACAGGTACGTAACACCTAAAGATTTATTATATTATTACAAAACTACATTTATCTGACATTTTTATTTAAATTTCCTAATTTGCTTTTTATAAAAGCCAAATTATTTTTTTATGTTTCTCTTCTTATGTATTGTTTAAATTCTAAATTTTTGCAAGTCCATCACGGTTTTCACAAATATATCCTTGTGAACTAAAGCAGGAGCATGCAACATTTTCTAGGCTGAAGACTGCCCTTGGCTCTTGAGTGGTATCTCGGCAGCTACAGCTTAAAAAGTGAGGCCAGAGCAAAGAAGCTGGTGCAGCCAGGACAAAATCTAAGTTTGACTTATTTAAATTAGAATTGAAATTAAATAGATTTGATTGTGATTACTGCCTATGTATTTAATAATTTCTATGTTCCATGAAAAATTGGGGGGAAGGCACGTAAGGCCGCCAATAAAGCTGTAGATCAAGCTGTAGCTTGATCTACAGCTAAGAACTCTATCCCTCTTACAGTTTTCACACATGAAATACCTCTCTCAAGCTATCTCTTGGGTGAAAATTAAATGAAAAGTGTTACACCCATAGGTGCCTTATTAGTTCTATGTTACATAGAAAGGAATGGTTTTTATGGCAGTGTACAATTATGGAAGCATTGTTCAGTTCTTTGCTCTTCACATTTTCATCATCTTCTGTGCCAGACTCTGTAGAAGGGTGGCTGACATGCACAAAAACTTCTTCATCTGTTTCAAAGGAGGAAAGGCACCTGCAAGTGAATGTTTTTGTACACGCCAATCTGCTTCCTCCACTGAAATGATACGACTCCTTATAAGAAGTTGCTGGATCAGGGCCATTGGTTTCCATAGCACTCATGCATTAATAGATTTTGTTAAGCTGAAAATAGGTCTTTGAGACTTGATTCAGCAAAATGGTTTGATTCAGCTGAATACAGTTGGACAAAATAGTTTTAAATCTGAATTTTTTTCTCCATTGAGTGCTGACTTAAGGGTCAACTTGAAATAATTCAATTTCAGAATTGGATATCAGTCAAGGTTAAGTGGTTTCTGCTGTCTGGGAAGAATCCTCTAAATGAACTGGAGGACAGTAATAGCTCCTATAGCAAATCAAGACATAATAGCTTCTGAATTTGATGTCTGCGTATATGTCATCTAGAATTTTAGGTCAAGACAAAGATATTTTACCATTTTTATTTGCAGACAGTGGACATACTGATTTTTTAGTCTAATAATTAAATCTGTATATGGCATCCCCTCAGCAATATGTATAAACAAATGCATTCTTCCACACAAAGAGCAAGTAGTTTGCTGATCTAGTAATGTATTTTAATATTTTTACTGGATCCATAGAATACATTTCCCAGTAAACCCATGGAAACCCATTTCCTTAGCTCAGCTAATGACAACACTTCAGTTGATTTTTTTTTTCTTTTCAGCTCTTCCCAGTACTATATATATAATTGTTCTTTTGGTAATTCATGTGATATTCCTTGCAACAGACTACCCAACCAATCACCCACATACAGCTAGGTCATTAGCAAGTCAGTCATAGACTGATGGCACATGACATGGAACAAAGACCCAGGTGATATGGAACGTTCTGTTTTAGTCATGGATGGATAGTTGAGATAGACACATCTTCCATTTATAAGAATAAAGGGGGGCAGGGGGAATCACTTTGCCATTCACATTTTAGCAGAAACTCTTCAAAAAATGAACTTTTTGTAGCAAAGCAGATTTAAAAATAAATTCACACCAACATTATTTAAGAATAAAATATTATGCAGGTTTTATTATTTTGTGTGTGTGTGTCATCTGGCTTGCTTACTGATCTTTCTTAAAGTGTGCAAGTCTATTGAAATTAATGGTTTAAGTGTGCTTAACTCTGTGATAAGATTTAGTGTTGTTATATGTGTATTATGATAATATGTAATATATCTACTAAGATGGTTCACTATGAATAAATTGCTCAATCCTATTATTTAAAATTGAATATTTATTATAATCTAAATGTTTTTGTAGAAATTTTTTATACAGCTAACCATATTATATATGGTTGCATTTGTGATTCCCTAATATTCTGCTAAAACGCTAGAATCTAACTGATTCCTATTTCTGTATCTCCTTCCAGCAGATTTGCAATACTGGGCTCAGGAAATATGCCACCAAATAAAAGGGAAAAAGGTGAATTCTAAGGCTTTATGGATTTCCATACTGTTTCATGTTTTTTCCTAGTAGCAATCTTCTGATATCCTTGTTTTCTGGAGAACTCTTGAGTGGTGAAATAAAGTTGTAGATTTGTAAAATTGTTTGGTCGGTGCCATACCACATAAGGTCAAAAGGAAATGGTGAGAGCATAAGAAACAAAGAACCACAAAGACTCCCTTGGCTTTAAGTCATAGGAATTTTAAAAAATTGTTTTGAGTAATTTGTCTGCAGTTTGCTGAAATCCATTAGATTTTCCCATAACAGATTATCACTATTACTACTGAAAACAGTATAATTACTTTGCATTTCTCATTAGCTTTCCCGTGCAGAGAATTGGGCATATTTAAAGCTCCATATAATCCATTCTGCATACCAATTATTTTGCTTTTCTCTAATGATACAGTGTTTAAGTTAGTTCTTATTTAAATGTAGTCACTCTTTTTAGTCATGCTCTAATTATTGCTTTACATCATGTTAATATGTTGGTTTGTATACATTTTCAGAACCCTCAGGTAGACCCCTATAACTATGGAAAACAGATAATAGATGTCAGAACGCTTTAACCCTGGTAAAAATTCTAAGAATTACTGAAAAAGTTGATCATTCCGGATATAGCTAACACTGATAGTATCTGAATCTCTGTATATCCTGACTGCTTTTCAACACTTCACATACATTGCTTTGTAATTATTGTACTAGTTCTGCAAGGTAACTGCATATCACTGAAAAGGTTAGTCATTCAGGTTTTTTAATCTAGAGAAAGGATAGCTAAGGAGATTTCTGAAAGTAAACCCTATCTCATCAGTTTTGAAATACTAGGCCCCACAGTTATCAAGCACAATTAACTGGCAACAAATTCAGAACAATAGAAATAAGGGTTTAATTTAGATCTGGATTAAGTAACCTGGTACCTGGTGTGCACCAGTTTGACTATAGAGAGGTTCTTTGGGATTTCCACCTTTCCTGGCCTCCTAACTTTATTTTAATTAATAATTAATTAATTAAAACAAATGAAAAGCTGGTATGTTGCAAAGCCCCAGCACCATTTCTATTTAAAAATGCCTCTGGATCCCAAAAATCTTCTGAAGTACTAGAACATTTTTAAAAAGCTGTTTGCTATGTTTTGAAATGTGATAACATGACCAGAAAGGGACAAAAAGCTGGGAGGCTAGAAGGGGTAGCAGAGAGCAGACTAATGTTTAGGCTAGTAAATATGCCCATGATGGCAGCTGTTTTGTGAATAGAGAAGCCTCTCCATAGCAGCAGTTTATGACCAAATTCAGATGCCCCACCCTGTAAAAGAGATGTTTGCACTTCAGTTTTGGTGATTTTTTTTTAAAAAGAATTAGGCAGATTCACGGAGGAATCAAGGCAACTAGTTGGTTCTTCCCTGTTCTGAAGCAGTTTGATATAGTTGCTTAAGAATAATAGCCAGAGAGATATTATGGCCTTCAGATCTTAAAGCTTCCCCAGGGCTTCTGGTTGGTCACTTTGGAAAGTGGATGCTGGACTAGATGGATTTTGGTTTGATTCAGCAAGTTTGTCTTATGTCCCTGTCTTATAAGGGACATAAGTGGTAAACTCTTTGCCATTACAGTGAACCCATTTACATTATCTATTATTGATTGATTGATCATGTGTCATGAAGTTGATGTCGACTCGTAGGGACCACATAGATAGATTTTCTCCATGATTATCTCTAATCTGGTCCTTCCAATGGTGCGCCCATCGCCACTGTAACTGAGTCTATCCATCTTGCTGCTGGTTGCCCTTTTCTTCTTTTTTGTTCCACCTTTCTCAGCACTGGAGACTTCTCCAAAGAGCTAGGTCTTCAATAATGTGTACAAATTATGATTATTTGAGCCTGGTCATTTATGCCTCAGGCAAGAACTCTGGGTTGAAACTTAGTTTTTTTTTCCTGAAGTGTTTTCTTTTCTTGCAGGATTCTTCTTGTGATACATTTGTAAACACAAATGTAGCACATCCTCCTGGCCTTCAACTTTTGGGAGAGACTTATTTGTTGGATCTTGACAAATGCTGCTTTCCGGATGACATACATTACCCACATGAGCACCTCCTGAGTGAAAAAGATGGCCCTGATAAAATCCTTTATGGATCAAGAGAGGATTTCCCAGTGTTGTTTCTAACTACCATGTCTGAAGATGACCACTTTAAACAGATTCCTATGGAAGATGAGTACATGGACAAAGGATCCCATGGGCCATGCTATTTACCTTTAGTGAGCCAATCTGAAAGCAAACCTGAGTCACCCTTCTCTGAACCGCTAGAAGTGGGAGAGAATGATAGTTTGAATTACCTCTTCACAGGAACGGAAAATCTGGTGGAATTAGTAAACTGCTGTTGCTTGGACCCATCATGTGGGATGGATCCTATTCATGCTTCCTCACACAAATACCTGCAGAGTTCTTGTAATCAGTTCACTTGTAGCAAGATGAGGGATGTTGATAATGAAGATATAGGCATCTCCCTACTAATGTCTGAAGAAACACATAGCTTCGCTAGCTCATCTTGTAGACAACCTCCTAACAAACTGGACAATGCTGCAGGTTCCTTAAAAGAAAATGGATCTTCTCTGCTGGGCACCTGTGGTTTGGAATCTTCTTCTGTGGACCAAAATGGGTCAGCCAACAATATTGGGAACAGAAGTGACTCATCTGATGGAAAGGGCACAAAGGACCAGAATACAAAAAGAACATCTGAGTCAAGCTACAATGCTTCAGATCCCCCAGCAGCATCTGGTAAGCCCACTACACGTAGCTTACTTTATTGTTAGAGGTGGGTGGATATCATTAAGCATCTATAGAGAGATTGCAGCACGTATCCTATCTTGAAAAAGCTAAGTAGGGACAGATTTGGTTAGTACTTAGTTGGGAAACTAAGAGCCAGTTTGGGCTACTGATTAAGGTACCAGGCTAGAAACCAAGAAACTCTGAGTTCTAGTCCTGCTTTAGGCATGAAAGCCGGCTCGGTGACTTTGGGCCAGTCATTCTCTCTCAGCCCAGCTCACCTCACAGGATTGTTGTTGGAAAAAAAGAAGGAGGAAGGAGGATTAGTGTGTTCACCACCTTGAGTTATTTATAAAAATAATAAAGATGGGATAAGAAATCTAAAAAAAAAAAAAAAATCAGCTCTGTAGACTACGTTGGGAAATTAAAGCAATAGCAAACAATTTCTGTATTGAGGTCAAAACAATATGGATGTGTCCATTTGGTCTTCAGGGGTTGAGATCAGCTTGGAACACTTTTATACTGTTATCTTTACATTAAATAACAACATTTCAGCTCTTTATCTGTGCAATAGATGTAGCAGTACAGTACATATAACTCTGAAGTTCAATGCAGAAGGTGAGGAATAAAGGCAAGTCAAATGAAGGCATTGTAGATCTTAGATCTATACAGATCCGAACATCAAAATTATACCTGTTCCTTGCTCAGTTTTCAGAATACACTATTGTATAAAAATGGAAGTTAGAGGCAGAAAAGTGGAAGAGAATGTTTAAAGCAATTGCTTCATATTGTTTCATATTGTTTCATAGTAAGGCTTGCTCTGCATGTTAATCTAGCAGTTAATTTTAAAGATCATTTAAATAAGGAAGGAACCTTTATTTTTCTCTGAGTTTTTGGAAACGAGCTAGACCCAATGTGATTTTATTCTGTTGCCAGCGGTTTTTCTCCACCCAGCAAAAAAGCTTACACTTTTTTGGCACTCTTTATCCTGGTTAAGCTAGTTGGTGAGCCAATGTTGTGGTGATGGTTAAAATGAAAAAAAAAAAAAAAGCATTCACAGTCAACCTCCAATTATAAACTGAGAGGTACAACTAAAGAAGATGAAAATATTAGTCATACTTTTTAAAGGCGTCCTTTATACAGTATGTCAGCCTTGTCTAACCTGCATTCTCCAAATGTGTTGGACTCAGTTGACAGGCAGTTAGCTATAGTGGTAGACACTATAGTATAATTGCATGTGGCTATTAGCTATAGTGGTAGAAATTGTAGTCTGAAGCGAGTGTAGAGAAGATTGTTGTATAGGAACACTTGAAAAAGTTTTCAGAATATTTTGATGCATAATTATTTTATGCCCCTTGACAGTTACCCTATTAAACAAAATATGAAGTATCCATAATAATCACCACCACCACCACCACCATTTATTAAACTTGTATGCTGCGTGACTCTCAACAACTCTGAGCAGCTCACATCAAAGTAATTACAATAAAATCAATACAACATAAAAGATGAAGATAAAAAATGGCAAGTGTAATGAAGCTAGGGGTCTCGCTCCCCCTCGCCAAAGGCCAAGTCTTTGTGGCTCTTCTAAACAACAGCATAGTGGGGGCAATCCATATCTTGGGGAGAATCTCATTGGATGACAGGTGCTTCTACAGAGAAGGTGTGCTTCCGAGGCCTCAATAAATGACATTGTTTAATTCAGTGTTGTCCAAACTTGGCCACTTTAAGATGAGTGGACTTCAACTCCCAGAATTCCCCAGCCATCCATGCTGGCTGGGGAATTCTGGGAGTTGAAGTCCACTCATCTTAAAGTGGCCAAGTTTGGACAACACTGGTTTAATCGAAGGAACCTGGAATGTGCGGGTTATGGGATGAAGATGGTCCCTCAAGTAACCAGAAGTAAAACAATGAGTTCTAAAAAACTGAATAATTGCTAATTATCAGCATATATACTTACAGGTAGTCCTCACTTAATGATGGAAATTGGGACCAGAATTTCCATTGCTAAAAGATGCAGTCATAAAGCGCGACATACGTGACTACACCTCTTAGCAATGGAAATTCTGGCACTTCTGGTTGCCATTGTTAAAGCAAATCACCGTGGATCATTGTGAGGACATCACGGGGTTGCCATTTGCGACCCCCTGCCGGCTGCTCCACTGACTTTGCTTGTAGGAAACCAGCAAAGAAGGCCACAAATGGCAATCACGTGACACTGGGACACTGCAGCGTTGAAACTGCAAGGCAGACACCAAGTACCTGGATCACAATCATATGACCACAGGGACACTGCAACGGACATAAATATGAGAACCACTCGTTCAGCGCCATTGTAAGTTCAAACAGTCACTGAACAAGTGGTCATTAAATGAGGACCACCTGTAGAATAAATCCCAATGCTTTCCAAGCATTGCATTCAGTTGCATCCATTGATGGAACAGAATACTCTTCCCTCTTTAATCCCTGCACATTCTCCAAATCTAATTCAAATATTTGGAGGAATCCCAGGAGCAGACGGCAAGAGAGACTCTCATGGGGTGAATATAAGTTCATTCACATAATGTTGAATGAGGCCTGGAGATTATGTTGCATTTTCAGAATTTTCCTCCTCTGGTGAATTATAATTCTTCTTTAGGATTATAACTCTTCACATCCTTGTCCCTCTACCTCAAACTCTAGGTATTGCACAGGAATACAATAACAGGAGTCCGTAACTGATCTGTTTTTGCGCCACTCTAAATTATTAATCAAAAGTTGATGAGAAAAATCACAGTGGCCCTATTTATCACATGAAAAGTAAATGTTTCTCTAAGAGATTGCCTTGGAAAATGTACATTGGAGAAGCTGGGTAATTTGACAGCTTTGGATGATCTTAATGCCTTTCCAGTTTCTCTGGTAAATGAAGAACGCAAAGGTGGTTGTAGCTTTCTGAAGCATCTTGGTCCAAGAAACTAGTAATGGTGTTAGGAGGCCCTTCAAGCCCTAGAGTCTGCTTAGCACAGGAATGGTCATCCACATGAGCTACAAAAGGCTCCCAACATCCCATTTAAAGCATCCAGCTTGGATAGGGCTAAACATTTTTGGGCAGTTTTTCATTTTGATTCTTTTAAGGGACAGCTCTAGGGCCTTAGGCCTCCATGAAGCTTGAGACTCCAATTTTTCTCCTTAATCTGTCCAATGAAAAAAATGGTCCAACATGTTTAGCACCATCCACTCTGATGAAATCACAACTTGACAGGCCATATCTGCTGTGCCCCCCAGGCAGAACAGAATGGGAAAGGAAAGGCGGGGGGACAGGCTGAAAATATTTATCTACCCCTGACTTAGCAGCACTAGAGCTGCTTTGACTAGGCTCATGCCAATTTTATAATCCATGACATAGTTTCCTTGTTTGTGGCTTAGTATGTTGGGCAAATCAAGCCATTACAATTTATTCCACAGTCCATAGTTTAGCTTGCTTGAACACAGGCAATGTGAATTTGGAGTTGTCTTTTTTTCCTCTTAATTCTCAGTCTGCTTTGTGGGAACTTCCCTTTCATAATTTATTTTATAATTGAAATTTAAATATACAATCTTATGGATCAGTAGTTTGTTTCTGCATGTATAAAATATGGCAGTCTTGATATTGATTGAAAGTCATTTCTTTTAAAAAAAATTGTGCATAGGCAGAACTATACTGTAAGCTAGTTCTGCTACCTTGATTCCATCAGCGTGTGTGTGTGTGTATATATATGCTATGACAGAATTTCTATATTCTTTAGATATGGGAATCACCTCCTTTTTTCTACAGCTAATGGAAATGTACACTTCAATAAGAAGCAGGGAACCAATTCTTCATAAGAGTTTTCTCCAACATAGGATCATTAGAGTCCAGTGCAGAAATGTAACACTGATTGATGTCTTAATAGCAGTTAGATGATCAGGGGGCTCAAGTGTTCCCCAACAACAGTTCTCTTTTCTGAGCTAAGCAAATGAGCGTGTTGATACATTTCACTAATCAACAGTGGCTGGTTTAATATAACACACTAAGCTAAAACAGAACAAAATACTACATGGCTTTGCATGTTGTGTCTGTCCTGTGTTCTCTGCTTTTAATGCTCATCATCATAAGAACAAAATGGAATCCAATTATATTATAAATTATCCAATCGAAATATAACACATTATATTAAGCCACAGATAATTAGTTAAACCACAATTGGCTTAATTCATACAACAAACCAAACCATAAACTATAATTTACTTGCTGGGTTCACACAGCATGCTGAATTAAAACTAAATTAAGCATATTATGACTTAAGTGTGATTTATGCAAACTTGGTGCCAAAATAATGCTAACTGGCAGAACATGCAAAGCTACAATATATTGCCAATATCCTAATTTTGATTAGGTGTTTCAGTAGTGTTACAGAAGCATTATACCCATTTACCTATAGCAGAAGTGCTTGCTTGTTTGGGTATAAGTTGAAAATATCTCATTTTGGCACTTATGAAGGCTATTCCCATTAATCTACTAGAGTAATCTGAACATGAAAATTTCCAGAAATGCACGCAAGATTTATAAAGACAATATTTTATCTCCAGTTTTATGTTTTATCTCCAGTTTTTACTTTTGCACAAACTACATCCTTCCTTGGAATATTGACTGGTTGTGATCCTCTTACTGTGATGTTTAAGCTCTCAAAGTGCAGACATGTTGTAATCTATTAATTGTGTATGTACCTCTTTCCCTCTGCTCTGACCCTTTTTAGGAAATGTGACGGGAAATGGGAACTCTACATTCATTTCAAGTGGACAAGTCATGAATTTTAAAGGTGAAATTATTTTTGTCTATGTTAGTCAGAACTCCCAAGAGGGGTCAATGTCTCCTGGAGCAAGTGACGACAGCCTGGGGAACCCAGTGCAAGAGGAAAACCTAAACCGCTGTGAGACATTTGCAGGCAATGCTCACCAGTATAAAGAAAAATGTGCTGAGATCAATACATATCATGGCATGGATCCTGGAGAGCCTCAAAGCACTCTGGGGGGATATAAGAGGACTTTTGGACCTATTAGTCAAGAAGAGAATTACGAAAGCCAGAAGAAGAAGCACCTCTCTCATGAGGCCTCACAGCCTATTCAAGAGGAAGGAAAGGCAGGATATTCTTAAGGAAGATGGGACATTGATGCAGACTAATGCTGGTTACTGGTATTCAGTTGAAAGAACACTACCATTCACTGAACATGATCTGGAAAACAGCATGCGGATAGCACTAATTAAGCAAAAGAAATCTTTTGTTGGTTGCTGAGATGTCAGACTGCTGTGACTGATGGTTTACAAGTGGGTTCTTTGCTCCACTATAAAAACGTAGAGGAGACTGTTGAATACTTTTATTGCTATGTGGAATATTCTGGTTTTCCAAGAAAAGGGTAATGCTTCGGAATTCAGAGATGAGATGCGTTGTGTCATTGCCGTTCTTCCAGATGCCAAGGATGATGTTCCTATGGAATTGACACATGCTGCTTAAGACTTTTGTCCACAGGCTTTGTGTTTTTAGAATGGTGGCTTCTGTTTATGTACAATGGTAACAGTAGCACAGCGCCCTTACTTTTGCTGTAGAAAAAATAGATGACAGTCCAGTGAAACAGATGTTAATTTTGTCTGTCCTCATGCTTCAGATAGGATTTCTGCCTTTTTTTTTTTTAATAGTTCATATACTGTACATTGTTTAAGTGTTTATCCATGAGCTTAAATTTTTTAAAAGGACACTGAAATTGCTCTGGGTCTGAGTAAGGGTAGCTTCATGTCACCCTACACTCCTGCTGGGCTGTGTTGCACTTTTTCCTGAGTTTGCCACTGGATGAGTAAATAGTGAGTTGTGCTTATAGAACAGCCCCATTACTCAGTTTTCAATTGCTACAAAGCCTATGATTCCAAATTAAAACAGTACAACTTACCCTTTGTGTGTACCTACAACCCCCACCCCCCCCCACACACATTCTCATTAATGGTGTGAAAGAAGACTGACTGCTAATAAGCACTTTTTCTCAAGACAGGCAGGACAGATGGGCTTGTGTATTTTAGGTAAATAACTTACAGTGATCAAGCATTAACGTTATTCCCAGTCATGGTCTGGCAGAGCAACTTCCAGTACAGTATGCACAGAAAGATGACTAGTGCATTTAATATCATCAAATGACATTAATCCATATCTGAGACAAGCTGCCTTTGGATTGTATTGAGACTGAATTCATTGTATTGTTCTGTATTGATACTGGCATACTAAGATTCCAAGGCCTTGAGGGCATCTCTTGACATTATTGACATGCTGTATACAGTATATATTTTAAAATGTCTAAAACTACAGTAATTATTTTATGAACTGAGGAAGTGGGTTTCTTAATGAATATTTATAATAGTTTTATTTGCTAAAATTCTGATTTTGTAAAAAAAATCTTACTAGTGATATTTTGCCAGCTGTCTCTTTAACATTGACAAACTCTGTATTGTCTCAATATTTCCAAAACTTGTTTGTGGCTAGTAATTACTCCACCAAGTTTAATGGATGGTGTACCAAAGAGTCAAGAGTTCAGCTTCCCCATTCTCCCCCATCTTTATTTGCAACCTTTCACCTTTCTCATCTACTGTATTAACCCCTATGGAAGTGATGTGAGAAAAATAAGTAACAGGATAGACTCATGCAAATAAGGCACAATGTCATCCTGCTACTTCTCTAATTTTGAGTGGAACGATTGCATCTTCTTTCCCGAGCATATAGAATCAAAGGAAATAAATGACATCTTGAATAAAGGGCACAGATTCACACACAGTTATGCATGTGTTTTGTACGTAGTTTGTAAGTTCTAAAATGGATTTGAGGGTACTGTCATTTACTGTACTACAAGTATATTGTGTTGGTGTGAGGACAGACCAAAGAATTTATTCCACGATACAGAATAAAATGATAAATATAATGGTTTTGATGCTAAATATACACAAAGAATGTAAGATGCATATACTGTCCCATTGGAATACAGCATGTGAAATTTCTTCAGCACAAGGTTAGTCACAGTTAGGAAAGAATTTTCTGCCAGGGTTAGGCTGACAGTTGCTGGCTGGCTGCACAGCCCTTTCTAGTGCATGGCATCCTCTGTCAGAAGCCCAGATGCTCAAAGATTAATCATGCTGCCTTCTGCTGGCCTTTTTTTCCCACTACAGTATTATGCACTCCTGAGTTCCCGATTAAGCAGCGTATTAGTGCGGAACGCCTGTCTCTCTCTATCCTGCAGCATTCAAGCGAACACACACAAACAGTGTTAGTGCTTTTGTTGTACTAACTAAAATATGTAATACGTCTTCATAATTATCAGAGAGAAACATTGGAATGTGCCTTTATATTAGGTCAGCTGGACTACCTACCTTAGAAATATCTGTTCCAAAAACCAGCTGTTCTTCAGGGTCTTCCTATTACTGCTCTTTTGGGGCAGTGTTCATTCGTGTTCTACATTAATCTTTGGGACACTATTCTGATCCATCAGAGGTTTTTTTTTAATGGATTTTCTTTCCAGTCTCAACAATCTCTTTCCATCTGTTGTCGGCTATTTTCCCTATCATATGAAGTTTTTGTACTCAAAATTAGTTACATATGTGGGCTTTAACATACATTTTCCCAATGTGTGTATTTAGTGAAATTTCTAGGGCATGTTTATTTAATGTACATTTCCTCAATGCATTTTTAAAGGAAAATTTCCTCTTTTATGTAACTTTCCCAAATATATGCTTGTTTTGTTCACAACTTTGACAAATATATGCTGTTTCATGGGCTCATCTTCTACAGATGCGTTGTACGGATTTTTGACTGGAGAATAATGGACAACAGCAGATTCTATTTGTTGCTACCAGGGATTTTTACGAATCACACTCATGCGAAACAAATGGTAGAAAGACTGAGGTCACACTGGCATTATAATACTGAAGTGATTATGTGGAACATTAGGAATAGGTAACTTACAAGAAATGTACTCCAGAAGAAATTAACTTCATAACTGACATAAAACATGCATTTGAACTTGAGGAGTAAAAGTCAGGATAAAGTTGTTCAGTGCCCTCAGAAAGAAAAGGATATTACAGAATTTAATGTTGCACTAAATTTGAGGCTAGGTTTGTATCAAAGATGACGTGTGTTTTGGTGCACTAAATAAATATTAAAAAATAGATGCGTATTTGTAGCTGAATCTCTTTCACTTGTTTGTTCACCATATTCCATTCTGAGTATATGTTCTTAAAATGTTTTGAGTGCATGTGTGTAAATCTTGATTTTATAGTAAAACAGAATTGGTCACCCTCAGTCAGGAGAAAAGCATGAGGAATATGAGTCTGATTCCAAAATTTTGTTCCAAGGGTCAATTTTTTTTCCTCCTCCAAGGAAGGAAAGAGAGGATGCTTTAGAGGGATAAATCTCTTTACAGAACCCACTAAGCCTGCTGTTTTTGAAGCTGTTCTCTAACACCAGTGTACAAGTAGTCCTCGGGTTACGACCACTTCTTCAGTGACCATTCAAAGTTACAATAGTGCTGAACGAGTGGCACTTATGAGTGGTCCTCAAAGTTCTGGCTGTCGCAGCACCCCTGCAGTCATGTGATCACGATTTGGGCGCTTGGCAACCAGCTTGCACTTATGACAGTTGCAGCATCCCGCAATCACATGATCACTATTTGCGACCTTCCCTGCCGGCTTCCCACAAGCAAAGTCAATGGGGAAGCCAGCAGGGAAGGTTGCAAGTCGCTTCTGTAATTAGCTTCCGCCACCTTTTCTCCTGGGGAGCCTGGATCTCATATTCCATAGCACCCCCCACCCACACTCTAGTGTGCACCCATCTGCAGCGCCCCTTCCCACCCACACTCCATAGCATGCACCTGCCCGCAACACCCCCTGCCTGTGGCCTCCACTGACCAGCCCCCGCTGGTCCACCTGCACTCTGTAGCACCCGCCCACAGCACCACCAACCCATTGCCATTGTAATCTGAGGATTACCTGGCAAAGGAAGATATACCAGTACAAGAATTATACTGGAAGAGACCATCCAACTATCATTGATTATGTGCTATCAAGTTGGTGTCAACTCTTAGCAGCCAAATAGATGGATTTTCTCCATGACAATTTGTCCATAATTTCGTCCTTCAGATCTTCTGATGGTGTGCCCATTGCCACTAACTGAGTCCATGCTTCTTGCTGCTGATTGTCCTCTTCTCTTTCCTTCCACCTCTCCCAGCATTATAGCCTTCTCCAGAGACCTAGGTCTTCAACTCTATCATTACTTGAGATTTAAATTATGCATCTTTTGATTCTTTGGAAGGACAACAGCCAACTCATCACCCTCACCTTTAATAGGTAGATTTTGCTATTCATATGTTTGTGCACACAGATTAAAAAAAGTGACAAGTAACTTTTCTGTAACTGGCTGAATGGACTTCTGTCCATTCACCCAATTCATTCACTTTCCCAAGCTGTGTGTATGTATACATTCAATGTGCTACTATATTAATTCAATAAACTGAGTAGGGACTTTACCTCTCTTTGGTTTGTACTTTACTGAATTGAAGCCTAAGAATTCAAGCATGCAGGTTTCCTCCCCGTTACCATATTCTAAGCATTATTATACATTGCCAACTATTTTCAGAAAAACTTTATTTAAAAAAGTACAGAAAGAAATACTGCAACCTGTTTCTAAAAAGCTGCAAGGCGCATCTACAATGTATGGACTGATTTTCATTTTAATGCATTTTCTTTGGATTTGTTCAGATGCAACGTACAGCACATAGCCTTCACAATGGAAACTTACTGGTAAGTATATTTGTCACATACATTTGTCACCTTGAATATGTTTTGTATTAACCTGAGGAAAGAACAATTGTTCCTTTGCTTTCCGTCTCAGTTTTGTAGCATGTTGCATCAGCCCTTCATGCTGTGTCTAGAGGACGTCAGACACAAACCACTCAAAATCCCTGCTGAGCAATTTCTGCAAGCCCAAAAGCACATTTTATAAACATGACTGAATTTAAACAGAAATACAAATCACAACTGAAATCTGTTTTCTGACATGGTGTTCTTCAGAGATGCCAACAAACCTGGTCAAGAACTGCTCCTGAGTTTATGTTTGCCTTTTCAGAATTGCAATCCACAATGAATCACAGTCCTAACTCTCAGCCATATTTTAGAGGCATCACAATGTTTTCTTCAATTTTTATCAACTAGAATTACAGTTCTTTGTGGGGAAATGATTTGATCTTTTTTAAACAATCCACACACATATACAATGGTGCCTATAGCCTCAGTATATGTCGTTCTTGTAAGATGTCCATAATTATCCAACAATGAAAAATGTGGAGAAGAAACTACAAGGTGTTATAGGAGATCAGATCTAGGCTATCTGTGATGAGGCTAATTTTTGGCAAGCATTTTCATCAACATACAAGCCTGGGGTGAAATGTGAAGCATGATTGGTCACCCCTGGTCAGAAAAAATAGATGAGTAAGTTGATTAAAAAATAGCTGAATCTGTTGATTCTTGACCTCTCATCAGCTTTTGGTACTATCGACAATAATATCCTTCTGCAGCAGCTACTTGGATTTGGAACATTCCTGGTGCGAGGATTGTTCTGTCAATTCCATTCAAAATTAGATGATAGTTCAGTTGGAAAAAACTTAATGGAACTATGTTTCTATACATGATAACAGCAGTGAGGCTTCTATATACACAAAGGTGGAAAGACTTGACATTACCTACAATGAAAGAATGGATGGTGAAGTTGATGGAGTTGGCTGAGATGGCAAAGCTGATGGCTTTGATTAGAGAAAAGACACTGAGTAATTTTAATGCTAATTGGAAGCCTTTTTTGGACTTTCTGTGTGAAACAGAAAAATGAAATTATGATGTATAGATTTAATGATTAGAAATAATATTGGATAATAGAAAAAAAGAAAGTTATGTTGTAAACTTAGAGTAAGAGTTTAATGTAAATTGATACTTATCCCTTGTGAGGAAAGTTGAAAAGTACTTCTTTTTTGTACTTTCTTTTTATACTTTTGACTGTTCTTTTTTATTTTTCATTCTTTCCTTATTCTTTATCTTCAATATTAGTTTTTGTTAGTTTTTATTCTTATCTTAAAATCTAATAAAGTTATTTGAAAAAAACATTTTTGACTTTTTCAGCATACAGATATTTGATCTTCATTTCAACAATATTGATGGATAATGGGGATATAACAAATATGCAACATTTACATTCTATAGTCCATTGTGTAATTTAAATAAACATAAATGCAAATTTTGCATGTAGAAAAACAAATCAAATATCTCTGTTGAAAAAGTCAGACATTTCAGTGGGGTGTATTTACTTTTTCACACACAAAAATGAACATAACAAAACTGGATGACAGTTCAGAAGATGGCATTGGTGATTTACACTTCAATTTCATAGCTTCTTCACTTGAGTGTTCCTACAGAGAAAGAGAGCTCCATCTTACCCCTCATTAATTAAGCTACATGAGGCCATTAAGTGAATCATTCAAGGTCTGATGTGTGGCATCAGAAGGCTGTTAACTCTATTTATCTTTTTCAAATAAGAGAGCCTGAGTCTCTCACATTGGTGCTGAGCTAAGGTAATTGGCTGAATGAAGGCTAGCAAACAAAATCTGTCCGAAACAAGACACAGTCATTATTGGTAAATTATTCTTCACTCTAAATTAAATCTACTGTATGTTGAGGGAGTTGCCCTCTTCCGAAAGGGTTAGACTTATATGTTGGAAATATATTTAGATCCATCGTCATTAGGGACTTGATGAAAGTAAATCCCACAAATGATGAGACCTCACTTAAAGTAACAATACAAAACTCAGTTGCTTTATTAATCTTTTTTAAAAAGTAAGTATAGTATTTAAGGCAGAGCTACTACATAAGAATTAGTTGAAAATGCATTAGAATACAGAGATAAGAATCTCCTTTTTAAATTTTGAGTCAATATTGTAGTATATTGCTTTCAGAACAGATACAAAATAACTAACAAATCAGTTCAAATAAAGTTTCTTTATAAAATGCTTTGCCCTCTACTTTTATATTACCTGGGATCTTTTTCCAATCTTCAGCTTGTTCCAGAAGCTGCACCTTTCTTTAGAATCTCTATGACAGCCTTCCTCAACTTTTTTACCCCAGAGGAACCCATGAAATAATCTTCAGGTCTCCAGGAACCCTTGCATAAAAAATATAGTATTACATAGTGCACAAAATCTTTTAAAAGAGTTTATTTTTTTCAATGACAATCTCTTGCAGAACCCCTACTGACTTCTTGTGGAACCCTAGGGTTCCCTAGAACCCCAGTTGAGAAATGCTGCTCTATGAGGTTGCACTCCCAATCATACTGATGATTTGTCACAGAAACTATCAATTATTTCCCTTGACAGCTGTACTGATTATAAACATTTCATGCCATCAGAGGATCCAGGCATATCTCACTAAGAAAATATGGAAAGAAACAGGAAAGGGTTACTACTTGGGTAAAGCCTCTGGGTCTATAGCTACATTAGAGCGCCTTAAATTTCCAGTGTACTGAACTCTATTGTTTGCTCCACAGCAATATCTGTAATGTTTATCTCTCTGTTGTGTGCCGGACACAAATGCCTAGTGCAATAACTACTGGAGAAGTAGGTGTTTGAAAGGCTACACGTGCTTTATTGCTCATGTTTATAGTGCAAGAATGTGTTACAGGCCAGTTATAGTACTGCTTTTGTGGGAGAAGTTAAATGTCATGTTTCAGTCTTTTGTTAAATGGAGTGTAGGCTGCAAAATAAAAAGGTTGTATGGTTATTTACTGCAGTACATTCACAATCAAATTCCTAATAAGTAATCGCTGGCCAGCTATTCTTCTTCCTAAAATATTTCCACAAGTGCAGGGTCCACTTTTCAGATCAACAAATGCCATTTCACATGATCCAATGCAGCCACCAGTCCAACTGGGTGATCTTCATGTCCACGTCAATTGTACCCTGCCACCTTTGCTTTTGTCTTCCACACGGGTGTTTGCCGTCAATGGTTGGCAATACAGGTGACAGTATGAGGTGCTGCTCATAGGATCTGGCCATACTACTGTATGTGTTTTTCCCACATTTTCTCTATTATTGGTGCAATGCCCATCTGCTGCTGGACTGTATCATTGCTGACATGGTCAAGAAGGGAGACGCCTAATGACCAACAGACCAATGCACATCTCCATGGCATGTAGAAGGTCAGCACTTTTGATGGTTGGCCAGAACTCAGCGCCGTACAGTGCTACTGGGCGAACCATCATTCTATACACTTTTGATTTTAAGTAAATTGGCATGCACCTATCACAGAGCACTCCAGTAATCTTCCACCACAGCCATGTTGCATTCACCCTCATGCACACTTCCCCATTAATGCCGTCACTTTGCAGATGGGCTCCTATGTAACAGAAGGGGTTTGTCTTCACTAGACCTTCAGTGCTGACCTGAATAGTGAAGGTGCTTGGGCTGGTCTCTAGATACTCAGTCATCTTGATATTGAGGCACAAACCAAATTGGCTAAGACCAATTTGTCTGTCCATTTGTCTGTCTGGACATAGCGCTGCAGTTCTTCCCTGGTGGTAACTGTGAGCAGCACATCGTTGGCACAGAGCAAGCCTCAGGAGACACTGTGATGCAGATCTTGTGTGATGGTATCCATAACAAGAATGAACAGCAATGGTGATAATGCCGAGCTTGGTGCACACCAACTTTCACAGGAAAGCTGTTGAAAAGCCCAGCGGTGCATCTCACTCAGCTGCTGGCATTAACTTAAAGCATCTGGACCCATTTTGTGAGTAGCTCAGGCACACCATGGTCATGCAGTACACACCATATCAGCTGATGTGGAACACGGTCAAAAGCTTTTTCTAGGTCAAGGAAAGCCAGGAGTAATGACTTCTTCTTTTCTCTATGCTTCTCCATGAGGATGCAAGCCACAAAATGGCATCGATGGTACTCAAGCCTTTGACAAAACTGCACTGGCTGATACTGATTTCAATGATGTCATGGAGGTGCTGATTGAGGATCCACTCAAAAATTTTCATTGTGTGCGACAGCAGCAGTCTGCTGGGTTGCCTTTATTCTTGAAGACTAGAACTGTGATGCTCATGACCCAGTCAGCAGATGTGTGGCCAGAGACCATAATAGCATTGAAGAAGTCAGCTGCTGTACAAAAAATCGCTGGCCAACTATTCCCATAGTTAAATGGAAGCAAATGAAAAACCACCACAAATGTATTCTACACACACACAGTTCAGGCATCAATAGGAACAATAATGAATGAGTGAAAAAGAAAGAACATCAAGATGATTTGGGGAATGTATCATGTGTCACACATCTGTATCAGATATTGAAACATGCCTGCAAAAATCCTTAATGTAACTGAACTCCACATGGAATATAACATGTACTGTAGCTTGCTTCACTAGTTATACAATCAGAGGAAAGTAGCTGAAAGAATAAAATATTTCATGTGCTATATTAAGAAGACAAGAATTAGCAGGTAGGAGTGATGTAATTATCTTTTCTGGTCTGGGTCACAGAAGATCTAAGCAGTCACATATTCATGGAGTACTATCTACTCCAAAACTCTGTTCCCTCCCATGGATACCCAATTGTTGGGAAGAACTAGGAGCTCCCAAACAAGAGAGTGCTTTTCCTCCCACCTTCTTCAACTGGTGAGCCTCTTAGATGTATAGGTTTCATGCAGAAATACTATCTATTCATTTTTAATATTGTTATTTTTTTTTCTTACATCTCAATTCTTAGTCCAGCACAATCAGGGAGGAACACACTGGTTGCCACTAATTCACAATGGACAGCCTATCTCATGTGGATTCCGCGGCCATAGAATGAACGAGAAGTTTACAGGTAGTCCTCACTTACTGACCACAATTGGGACCAGCAACCCATTGCTAAGCAACACAGTTGTTAAGCAAGACATCATGTGACTGCAACAAACTCACTTACCTCACTACTGCCATGGTTAAGCAAATCATCATGGGTCATTAAGTATGATGTCACATGACCACAACTTATAACTTTCTGCCAGCTTCCCCATTGACTTTACTTATTGGAAGCCAGCTATGAAGGTCACAAGTGGCGATCACATGACTGTGGGACACTGCAATCATTGTAAATACACACCAGTTGCCAAGCGCCCAAATCACAATCACATATCCATGGGGATGTTGCGATGGCTACAATTTCAAGGACTGGTCGTCTTATTATTCAGTGCCGTCCTAACTTCGAACGGTTGTTGAACAAGTGCTGGGTAAGCAAGGACTAACAATGGCAATCAACTGTACCTAAGCTGACCTACATCTTAACCATTACACCACACTGTCTCTGAAACAGAAAACATCATCCTAGAGTACATTAATAAAGGGGGGTACTGACATCCCAAAGAATGATTGTGTTTGTTTAATGCATTTATGTCCTATGTTTGTGCCATAAAAATAAATTATCGATAGGATGCTAAGATCAGATTTGTTTCTTCCCATCTGTTTCTGTCCTACTCAAGATGGGTGGTTTCCAGCTGTGAAAGCAGCAACTGTAACAGGATAACGGGGGGGGGGGAGATCAGGCTATCCTGTGACCTTGCCCACCTCTGCAGCACAAATGTGCAAGGATGTGTGCTGTGTGGAAATGTGTGTACATAGGCAGTATCCAATAGTAGTTCTCAGGATCAGAAAGTTTACCCCTTGTATCCACCAAAGGTATGTGTGCACACACACACACACACACACAAGATGTAACACACAACAGAAACAGAGATGCAACATGTTGCCTCATTACCCAGAATAAAATATAAATGCTACTTATTGGCAGCTGCTGTTAAAAGGGTTGGAAAAACTTTCAGAAGCTGTGCTCTGCATGCTTTTTCTACATTCTTAAATCTTTTAAATATTTATTTTTAATTATATCTACACACATTATTTATAATCTACCTATACCATGTGGAATCACTCAATTGCACCTGTTGCCTAAAAAGGGGAATTGACTTTGAAAACACACAAATGTTTTTTTGAAATTTGGAATTCACCAGCAATTGTTGACGAAATTAATGGCAAAGCAGATATAAGAAAGGAGGAATACAGTTGGAAAGTGAGCAATAGATAACTTTCTCTAATTAAGAATAGCTACAAATAGTAGATTGTATTTCCCTCCATCAGAATAGGTAGTGTTCTTCCACTGCTCATAATAGCAGGTTTGTTTATGTTCTGTTTTTTTCCCCCTCTTATGAGAAAACCCAAGTACTGTCTCTTTCGGTTATTTAAAAACAGGCCGACTGAATCAATTCTGACTGCAAGATGGAGCATTCCCCAATGGTCTACTTAAGAAACTCGTCCTATCAGAATGGTATATACAGTCCACCTTCCATTAAGGTCTCAGAGCAGAGAGATACAGATGTTGTATTATGTCATGCTCCCACGTACAGGTTTCTACATAACTTCCACCACTACTACCCCCCCTTGGTGGGGTGGATTTCTCTATTTATACACAGTATATATCCTGTGTGGTATTTTCAGCTACACTGACCACCAGGAGGCACCACATGACTGGTTTTTCCTTATTGGGACGAAAGTACTGCAATTTCAATTCTCTCTTTGAACCCAATAGAATAACATCTGGTTACCCACATCTAAGGAATCCTAATAACGATGTAGCTGGTCACAGGGTGCCTCCTTGTAGTCAATATAACTGAGGAACTTGCTATATTTTTGGGTAGACAACACAATTGACTTCACTACATACTTTAAAGCCAGCGCATGAAGTAACTTACGCTGAGTTTCACATCACAGCACAGGGAGTTAAAACTGTAAACCCACATTTACAGGACAGAACATCCAGAACATGAAGTCTTTTGATAAATAATGAGGTATATAATGTAATACCTTATTGTAATATCTGATATAATGGATGTTTAATATCTATACTTACCATAGGCCTTTTACTTCTTCTCCCTTGCCTTCTCTTCACTTAATTTTAAACCCTTTTCTATTTCCTCTCTCAAACCAGATGCTAAGACACAATTTAACCATGTTTTCTAAATAAACCACAATTGACTGACCTTGCACGTTTTGCAAAACCATATATTGTACTAAACTTTATAAGGCACAATACCTTTAGTTCACCTAATATACTTGGGGGTGGGGTGGCTTTAAGTCATTGTTGACTCCTGACAACTGCCTAGACTAGTCCCTGCAGTCTTCTTGGCAAGATTTCAGAATATAAAAGCTCTCTCCCATTTCCTAATGATGCTTTCTTCCAATTCAGTTCTTAGTTTCTTTATGTCACATTTAATCATTCCCAGGGTTCTGGTAGTTAAAATCTAATACAGTATCCCTGCAGGTTATCAGGGCTTACTGCAGTTATATTTGGCACCCTAGTCCTTTGCTGTCTAATTCTGGAATATTCTTCCAACTGGTTTACTCACTTTTTTCTGAATGAAAATCCTGCAGTGCTCAGTGGGGGCTGAATTTTACCTTGCAGCTTGATATGTTTCTCATTGATGTTTGCACATATTTTATTGCTTCCTCTGTCTCCTTTATTGTAATTGTTTGGTTCTGTTTTTGGTTTCTTAACAAAAGAGCACTGGGAGAAGCCATTCTGTGGACCGCAGCGCATGAGATGACAATGCAAAATGGGTGGGCCGTATCAAGCCAAGAGACATGGCCAGGATTTTCCATATTTTTTTCTTCTTTAGGGAAGAACTGATGGGAAGTATATGCTTGTTTGTTTTAACAGCATTGTCTATCTTGGGGCCTGTGTGACAGCTTTTGTATGTTTCTCCTCAGACAAAAGTGCTGCCAATTTTCAACATTCCTAGGCAAAGGGACTTGGGGAGTTTCAGAAAAGGAGCTTGGAGGTGCGCACCATCCTGAGTCCGCTGGCTGCCATTTTTGCTCTACTTAGCTGGATTCTTAGGGGGATTTAGGGCCACTCCCAGGCCTTCTGCAAGAGCATGATTTTCTGAACTGATCTGTACTAGATGCACAACAATATAGGCTAAGAGCTGCACAGCAGTGAACTCTAGGCTAAATACAGATCACAGATTGTGATAAAAAAAGGATGATGCTCATGAGAGCTAATGTCATAGTATTTCGAGTCCTTTAGATCAGTGTTTCTCAACCTCAGCAACTTTAAGACGTGTAGACTTCAATACCCAGAATTCCCCAGCCAGCATGATGGGCACTGAAGTCCACACATCTTAAAGCTGATAAGCTTGAGGAACAGTGTTTTAGATGGACAATTTTTTGAGCTAACAACCAAAAGGCATTTTGCAATTATTCCATCCCTCTCTTCAATGGAGTTTCTATGGGGTGAGTGGGCGGTGGGAAAGCATGTGTATTATAAAGATAAGATTTCAGCTGGATGCACACAGCACCTGTTTGGCTAGTTTGTAATTCAATGTGATGTGTGAACCCTGCTGGGATAATTACATCATGGTTCATTTAACCATAGGTAAGCATGTGTGTGCATGCCATCAAATGGCAAGTTTCAGACAACATATTGAGCCAAATTGTTATTTGCTTGTTTATGGTTTAGCATATTCTGAATTCAGTCATAGTTAGCTTAGCACATTATGAAAATACAGCAAGACTTGCTGAAGAGGTTTTACATGTGGGAGGCACAATTAGCATAATAAAAAGGAACAATCTCTTATTTTTGTTGTCTGATTGAGCAACTTTCTAGGAATAATGCTGGCTAAAAATTTAGGAAGTTGTCACCGAACTGATCTGCATGGCAGCAAGCAGGAAAAGGCTTCTCTAGCCTAATTGGCCCAATTAGAAATGGTTTGTTTAGTATGTTGTCTAAATGAGATATCCTGGCACCCAAAATGCAAACCAAAATTTGCTTTTTGCCTGTGGTAACCTAGTTTCTTTGGGAATAACTTTCCAGAATCCTGGCTGCTCTGTGTAAACATGGCTATTGCCATGTTTAAACTGACTGGTTTGTACACTCAGCTAACCCATGATTAACTTGAACCACGACTAGTTGAATTAGCCCAACTGCCTAGATTCACACAAGACATTAAGCCATAACAATACACTGAAAAAATGTACATGACATGCTGAGGTACAAACAAACCATATTTTATATAATGTGCTGTGTAAATCCAGCCATATTTTGCTAGTCATTGCATTACAGAACATTTGCTAACAAAATGGTTTTAAGTTGTGTTTGCAATGAAGAATAATTTCTACTTATGACATATATATTTCTTGTAAATCCATAATTGTATGAGCCATTTTTTTTGAAGTGAAACTTGGTTATTAAGCTTACCCATCCATAGGCTCAAAATTACAAGCTTATTGTATTGATAAAACCATAGAATCCATGTTTGGGTGTGTCACTCTCTCTCAGATCAACTTCCTAGGGATACTGTTGTGGGGGAAAAATGGGGAAAGTGACTGCTATATATACTATATTGAGAGTCTGGAGGAAAGGTATGATTTAAATTTAATAAATAAATCCGACCACCCCATCTCCCAGTAAGCAGGAACAGCACTGCAGCCTCTATAATACACCGATGAATTATGAAACATATTTCAGTTTTGCCCCCTAATCGTATGATGGTTACGAATATAGGCTGCACAGTAGCCACAGCCGATAACCAACATGAGATGACTAGACGGCGTAGTGCTTTGCTAGGGCCAGCGGGAAGCTCGCCGCCACGGCCGCGAAAACTCCCGAAGGCTCTCAGAACTACGCGAAGTGACGCAACTGGCGAACTTGCCCCCTGATTGGCTGGCGCGGAATGTTCCACTTCGATCGTCCCCTCTTGCCTATTTGACCGACCCCCCCCGTTCCACTCTCCCCGTGCCCCCTCCCTTCACGCTCTTCTTCGCCCGGGTCAAAAGGAGGATTGAAGCGGCGTTCGGGACCTGCGCAGTCCGGCCACCCTCCCTCTCGCTCGTTAGTCCCGCGCGCAAGGTCTCTACGCGCTGCTTCAGCGGCTGACAGGAACAGCGGCCGCCATTGTCGTCATCGTCTCCTCTCCGGCCAGCGCCGTTGCAAGGTTCCCCCCTCCCGCCGCCCTTCCTCAGCTCGAATCAGGGCTTCCTCTCTGAAGGGGGGCGGGGGGGGAGGCGATGAACGGCGGCGGCTGCGGCGGCTCTTGACCACCACGGTGGCGGCGCTGATCCCGCCCCATTCACGCCCTTTCCCGGCCTCCTCCGTCTCGAGGATGCTGAAGATGAAGCTGCCGGTAAAGCAGCCGCAGCAACGGCAAACGATGAGCCGTAAAAGGGCGGAGGAAGACGACGCGGGAGCGGCCGTGGCCGCCGGAGTCCCGCTGAGGGCCCACGGCAGCTGCGGGGGCGGAGGCCTACCCCATCACCCGCCTCGCAGCGAGGCTGGAGCCGGGGCGATGGTGGCCCCGGGGGCCGGCGGGTCTTCGCCGCCGCTGCTCCGCTGCCTTTGCGGCTGCTCGGCCGGAGGGGCCCGCGAAGCAGTCTACGAGTGGTTCGGCCTGGCCCTGGGCTCGGCTCAGCGGCTGGAGTTCGCGGTAGGGCTGCTCGACTTGCTCAACCCGTTGGAGCTGCGCTTCCTGGGCTCCTGCCTGGAAGAGCTGGCCCGAAAGGACTACCATTGCCTGCGAGACTCGGAGGCCAAAGCTAACGGCGGTGGCGTTGCGTCGGGAACCGCCGACGCCGCCCCGGCGGGGAGCAATTCCGCTGCGGCCGGGGGCAGCCGAGAGCAGCAGCAGCTTCTCACGGCGCCGCCGCCGCCGCCGTCTTCTCCTCCCGGGGCTGCGGCGGCTGGTTCCCCCCCTCCGGCGACTCCTCTCCTCGCGCTCGGCGGCAGCGACTTCCGCGACCCCGCGGTGCGCTCCAAGCTCATCGTTTATTTGGCGCTCCTGGGGTCCGAGAACCGCGAGGCTGCCAGCCGCTTGCATCGCCTGCTGCCCCATGTGGACTCCATCTTGCAGAGCTGCCGATCGCTCGGGCCCTTGCGCCCGGGGAGGAAAGGAGGCGAAGAGGAGGAGGCCGCCTTAGCTGGGCCTGAGGCGGCGGCGGCGGAGGGCCTGGGTCTGGTGGCGCAAGAAGAGCTGTTACTCCTGTTCACCATGGCGTCTCTGCACCCTGCCTTCTCTTTCCATCAGAGGGTCACACTCAGGGAGCACTTGGAGCGGTTGCGGAGAGCCCTCTGCCGGGATGAAGACGACGCGGAGGGGTTCACTTGCCATGGGTCTCGGGTAAGGGCATCCCTTCCGCATTCACACCTCTCTGTCTCTGATTTAATCAGTAGTCGAATGGAGTCTTTCAGGAAGTATCTGCTTCTACCTGCTCTAATAAACTCTTAGAAAACTTGCTCACGTGACATAATATGTCACACACACATATACACACACACATTTTTCTCAAGATACTTTGATATACAGCTCCCATCTTAGCAGCACTATCTAAGGGACCATGGGAGCTGTAATCCAGCATATCTAGAAGAAGCTAGTTTGAGGAAGGCTAGTATGTAGAGTAATATCATCAGCTAAAGGCTGTTTCTCATTCTTCTCCAACTAGCCCTTTGGTTACATTACCTGTTTGTAAGGTAATGTACAAACAGGATTAGATTGTTTAATAACCTAATTCATTGGTTGGAAGAAACTGGTTCTGTGGGCTGTTCCTCATGACCTGCAATCTGGAGTTGTCTCAGCATCTGTATATGGGGGTCATAAAATGAATAATGCTACCTTCAGCACCTCATACCACAATAAGCTTAGGGGTGGGGACCCATTCTGCTCCACTTGGTCACTTGAGGTTACTGTGGGCATGCCCCCTCACCTCCTGGTCCCTGACCACTCATTTTCAGTTCCATTTGCCTTTTGCATGACCTTGCCAGGCCTCTCCCAGTGTATAAAAACAGTAATCACTCTTACAAACCCTGCCAGACCTGACAGCAGATCTCTGGGCTGCCAAAGGTTAGAGTTATGGAAACAGAAGGGGGGGGGGGCTCTAATTGTCAGTTCTTCTGTCCTTTGGATGTGTTCTTTTTTATGTATATAATTTTATTTAAAATTATGATTTAAAAGATAAAAATATTCAAATTAAAAGAATAAAAAGAAAAAATAGAAAAATAGGAAAGAAAGCATAAGAGTATAGTAAAGAAAAAGAAAATAAATATATAAAGAAATGGCTTTCTCCTTCATCACAACAAGTATAAACAATTTTAGTAACTTATCACCTTCTCTTAAAATACAATAAATGATCTCTTCTTCCCATATCCCATCTCTTATCTATAAACAAATCCTTAAAAGGCTCGATGTTTCAGTCTTGATCAGCAAAAGTCCATTAAAGGTTACCAGAGATAACATCTATTTTAACCTTGATCAAATAAACCAACTTTATATTCTTTCCTTTTACTTTTAACAATCTTGATCTTTAGTCCTTTCAAATAATGTCCTAGAACTTGATTTCTTTTCATTTTTTCTTTGTCTTCTCACAAAATTCTTCAAAGCTTTAACAAGCCTCCTTTGTAAATCCAATATAGAAAAATAATCCAGGTCACTCTCTTGGTTTGTTATTTGTATATCCCTTCTAATTATTAAGACATCAGCCAGCTGCTTTTGTATGTCCAAAGTAGCATTTTTTTTTTCCATGTCATTCTTGTAGCCTATGATTTTTAAATCCACTTTAGATCAGTCTCAATCTTGCCAGATATAACTTGTTCTTCTTCCATAACATCTTTTAAATGCAGTCTAGCTATAGAGGCAGATACTCTTAAAATTAACTTCTGAGTCCATTGTTCAAAAATATCGTTCAGTATGTCAAATGTTAAAATATTTTGCTTCATTCTGTATGAGTGAGTCAAATTTAAGTGTTCTTCTACTTTAACTGTAATCTTTAATTCCTTCTGGTTCCCTCTAGTGTCCAGCCTTCCAGGTCTCATCCTATCAAATTTTTTAAAGATAATTTTAAAAAAGCAAAAGCATTTTCCCATGGGAGGGATTCTTACGGTTAATTCCAAACAATTAAATCTATCTGGACCCGTAGTCTGTCTGTAACTTTCCAAAATCAAAATTCTAACCACCCCTTTACTGTTTATTCCAAAAGAATAATTCCTTAAACTTGTATTTAAAACTTCTTTTGCTAAGAATTGGAGGAAACTCACCCAGTACTATAAAATTTGTCAATCCAGAGGTTCCTAATAGCTGAAAAGCAATTAACAAGCAATTTCCAAAAATGTTTAGAAAAGGAAGTATGCGAACCCAGTGCCTTCTTAAAGGCAACAACCGTGGTTTGAGCAAGATGGCTATTCCCTCGTCTCCTAGAGCTCTAAACCCGCCAGAGAGTGCTGGGTTGCGGTCTCCCCATGAGCAACTGTCTGAGCACTTGTGAGCGATCTCAAGTCCTCTCCTTGGCCATAGAGGAATTATGAAGAGCGGGTCTACTCGCTGGCTCTTCATTCCGCCATGGTTGTTAGCTCACTTTTAGTGGAGCCATCTTCAGTTCGTAATTTCTTTAGTTTCTTTTTAGATTTTTTTATCCCACCTTTATTATTTTTATTAACAAGTCAAGGCACCAAACATATCTAATATTCCTTCCTCCTCCTATTTTCCCCACAATAACAGCCTTGTAAGATGAATTGGGCTGAGGGAGAGTGACTGGCTGAAGATCACCCACTGGCTTTCATGCCTAAGGCAGGACGAGAACTTACAGTCTCCTGGTTTCTAGTTCTTCCTTGGGATGTGTTCTAAGGATTTGGAGTATTGCTAGGGAAGGGAAGTTGAGGGGAAGCAACTCTTTTAGCTGCCACCCATCAGGGCAAAGGTGCTCCTTCTGGACACATATTGAAAATGCATCCCTGCCCATAGATTAGCTGCTGCAGCACTTAACCTGCAATGGGTGGCAGTTTTACTGGAGGCGAATAAAGGAAGGCTTGTCCTCTGTCAGTTCTCCATTCCATTGAAGTTCACCTGCTTCTCTCTTCTGAAACTCCTGCCACTCATGTTGTGGTGCCTATTTACCCATTATCTGTTCTTTAGTCAGCACCCTTGCAGTAAAGTTTCCGTCTTCTCTTAGAATGTGCTACAGTGAAGTGTCCACCCAACTCTAGAAATTAGGTACTGGAGTGCCTAATCAGCAGGAAGGATGAGTTTTGGCTAAAGAGCCATTTAAACATTTCTCTTCCCCAGTGGGAACAAAAATGGCTGTTTAATCATTACCCCCTTAGGAAAAAGGTATCCTGCATGGATTAGCCACTACAGTATTTAATGGGTGATGAAAGAAATAATGGCAAAGGAAGTATTTTCCTCTCCTTGTTTTTCATGCAAGCAGAACCTCTATTTTGCTTTATTGTTGAGGGAGAATAGTGGTCAGAATATTTTTGTAGTCAAGATATCGTTAAGCTGGAATACCTTTCTTCTGGCTACTACACTGTAGAACATCACTTTAATCCTGTCATGCAGAAGAACCTAGTAATGGCTTTGTTGCTTATGTTTTTGATACTGTAGAGTAGTTAAAGTAAATATGGGAGCTTTCAATATCTGTTGATTACAAGTTGGGTGGATGTGTATTTGCTATTTCATATTTTTTAAAGAAAAAAAAGCTAAAAGTCAGCTTGATGTATTCCTACACATTTGGAAATAGGGGAAATTTTTATTGTTGCTTTTCAGAGCTTTCATAAATTACCATTGTCTTTTAAAGAAACATGTTCATTTCAGGGTAACATTTCCGATGAATAAATCTGGTGTCCTTTCATAAAAATAAAAAGTCGATACCCTTTTTCATTTATTTGATAAGTGTCTTAGAAGCTTGTTATTTATTTATTAGTTTTATATGGCTGCTCATCTCACATAATATGATTCTGGTTAGCTCATACATTGAAAACATCAATGCAATAAGAAAATAAATAGAAACACATAGGAAAGCAAAAAGAAAAAGAAAAATGGCCACCAAGTATAAAACCAGCCAAAAACAAATGCATATAACTCATGAGCAAAATCACCTCCTAACTCCAACACCTGAAAGAAAAGCCAGTCTTAAGGGGTTTATAGAAGGCCAGTAGGGTTGGTGCTAATCTAATCTCAAGAGGAATGATGTTCCAAAGGGCAGGTACTGCTATAGACAAGACATGTTCCTAGGCCTTGCCAGGTGACACCCTTCGGCCAGATCTACCCCTTTTGTAGATAGAGACAGAATGTCTCTCAAGTATCCCATTTCCATGGCATGATGATGTCAGGCTTATAAATACTTCAGATAGACATTTTTGGGCTTTTGATCATGAAATTAAGAAATTTGGTCAGTTATCATATGTAGACTGATCATAAAGTAAGAATATAAAAAAGAGCTCAGGCTTATTTTAGAAAATACCCTAAAGCAAAATTGTCATTACCACACCTTCTCTTTGGGAATAAATATGGAAAAGATGTTTATGGGAAAATACAGTAGAAATCTATTGCATTCTTGCAGACTTGTTATTCTTATTAATGCCCTGTTGATCTGTGTAAGTGGCTAGATGTTGATGGTTGACTTAATCTTTATCTCCCCTTTCCCTTCCTCCTCTTACTCTCCAAAAGTCACATTTTTTTTAAGGAAACGTAGTGACCACATTTCAGTTGTTGCAGGGTCATAGATGGAAAGACCCACAACTAGAAAGACCTTCATTTTGCCAACTCTAATTGCTTTGTGGTTACATTGGGCTGGGAATTTCTTACCCTTATTCTAATGCAGTGTTTTTTAAGGTATGGTCTGAGGACCCCTGGGAATCCCCCAAGACCCCCTCAGGTCTGTGAAATCAAAGTTATTTGCCAGCCTATGTTGAAAAATAATACAATATTAAAATCCCATCAAACAATCATGAGAAGAGTAGCAGTAGCAAATGCATAAATTTTAATATGTGTGATGGACTGGAATGGAGGAAGGGGGGTGAAAACGGTGCTCTTGTCTCCAGAGCAACGCTCTGGAGATAAGCGGAAGAAGCTGGCGCATCCCTAAACATTCCAGAAGATAGTGAATAGCTGTGACTGGGAACTAGTGGTCAGTCTGAGAAGATTCCTGTAAACAGGCGCTGGCTAATAAACGCTGCTGATTGAACCTGCATGGTCTCCAGGAGTTCTTTGGGCTAGGCCTGACAATATGGTAAATATTGCTAAATGTAACCCATACAAGCAAAAGCTCTTTTGGGGTTCTCCATAATTTTTAAAAGTGGGAAGGGGTCCTGAGGGAAAAAGGTTTATGAAACACTGTTCTAATGGATGAAATCTATGTCCAACTATCAGCTATTTTTCTTATTTTGTTATTGTTTTTCCATGTTCGTTTTTCTTTTTGTAGCTTGTGGAACTATAGTATTGCCTAGATGCAATTTGTTTTTATTTTTGTTAAGCATTTTAAAGAAATCCATATATTGTGTCAGTACCAGCTGGCTGATCTTATCAGATTTACTTGGATTCCTATACCTTTGATTTGGAAGTTGCAAAATTAAATTTAACATCTTTTAACAGATGTTAAAAGATCAAAACACCTGTGCACATGCTTACATGAACAAGAAGTGATAAGCATTGCTGCTGTCAAAGCTACCAACACCCACAAACCATCGAGATGAAGTAGTATGAAACACCACATATTTGGAGATCTGTAGTCCATATCATTCTCCCTAAACAAGCCATTCTCGTTAAGAGTAATAATTGAATGAAAGGAAAAATAAATATGGACTGATGACTAATGGATGACAACATGACGTACATGCCTTGTGAAGTTTCTACAGTAGACCATGAATGTTAAAAGCTTCTTCGGGAAAGATAGTTTTGTGTACCTTAAGTCAACCTCATAGGTGTTTTTTAGGAAGACAGGCAAAATGCTTAAAATATATGGGGTGTGTTGTCTGTATGTTTTATGTAGTACTGAAGATTAGCGCAGGAAAGCTTTCATTTTTTTTTCTATAAATGCTTTTTTAATATACTTCCAATATAGTAGAAAAGAAAGGTATTGAATTTGCCATGAACATGGTGTAAGCTGTAAACTTAGTTTAAAGCTTTTGGGTGACTTTGGCAACATTCCAACTTATTTCATCTTAACTTTGTGGAATGCAAGTAGGGAGAGAAAAATATCTGAAACTTTGAGATTACAGTATACTTTTATTTGAGTTAATGCATTTTGATTTTCTGTATCGCTAAAAGTGATCACATTTATATGTAACACTCTGATTTTTCTTTCCTTCAATTTAGAACTTTTCCCATAACTGCATGCCAACAAGTGAGAGCAGTTTACTTGAACAAAGGGCAGCAGTTCATGATAAACTTATGGGGGCCGCTCACAGATCACAGCAAGAAGGTATATAGATGGAATCTTATGTCTTGGGAAGCTTGACTTCTAGGAAAATTGTTTTTAATTTTGTATCATTGCAAACTAGCTGTGATAAGCATACTACCACTGCCTGGTAAGTTTGTAGGTGTCCAGGTTTCCTTCCATCTTTGTACCTGGAGAAATGAGTGGGAATGTTCAAGAATAACTATTGATTAGTAAAGCATTCCGTAACTCTTTTGGAGGACAGAAGTAGACGTAAAATTCATGTACTTTGTATTTGTTTGCATTGTACAATTTGTGCAAACTATATCAGGGACAATATACATTTAGTAACTGTATCTAGTAGCTGTATCTAGTCTTACATGAGAGAACTTTCATTCCACGTGCTCAAATTGGCTTCAAACACTTGGCGCGCTCAGAGCAATTATGGGGTGGATAACGATGGGGGGAAGACGATCAGTGCAGGGACACAATTGATTATAGTCCATTGGTTTGACTGTATAATGATGGTATTATAAAACTGAATGGCTAAAAGCAAACTGATGTGCCATTAATCTCTTGAAATTTTATTAAAAATCTAGATTTCCAGTAATAGTGACAAGATGGCCTTACAAGTGACAAACTTATATTAACTCTTAAACGGCACTGTGAATTACTGAACGCTGTCTTGTTTTGGTTATTTTCAGCTGTACACATTCAGAAAATAATGCTGAAGGGAATACCTAGGAAAAGATCTGATAAACATTTGGAGTATACTTTCAAAGTAAGTTATCTATCTGAAGGCTGTATATCTCTATAATGCTGTTTAAAGTTACATGGGATCTGAAATATTGGTATGTGCACTGCATTAGTCATAATGGTAAATCATACTTTAGCACCATGATTAAAAAGGAGCCTGTTCAAATGCTGGGCCTGCATGCTCCCCACTTTCCTTTCCACATAACTGGAAATAGAAATAAAACAATGTCCCTGAATAATGACATTAAATACAAATAATAGATGATACAATACATATTTTGTTTTTTAATAAGAACTTTATTAAGTTATAAAAAGCATAAAGATAAACGCAAACAATAACTAATAATCAAAGAGAGAAGTAGAGAACAAGAGAGTTAGAGATAAAGAAAGAATACAAAAGTGATGGAAAATAAAGGGAAGAAAGGAAAAATTACCAAAAGTATGACTTCCGACTTCTTTTACAACAGATATAGATAAATCATATAGTAACCTCTTACTCTAAAACTACATCTTAACATATTTTGTATAACCTATTATTTTAACTAATCAACAAAGCCATATATCATAATTTCATTTTTTTCCTGTCTCCTGCAAAAAGTCCAAAAGGGACTTCCAATTGGCATTAAAGTTAGTCAATGTTTTTTCTCTAAACAAAGCTGTCAATTTTGCCATCTCTAACTCCATCATCTTCACAATTCACTCTTCATTGTGGGTAATGTCAAATCTTTCCACCTTTGAGCATATAAAAGTCTAGCTGCAGTTATATATAAAAACAAAGATCCATGAGCTTTTTCCAGTTGTTTGTTCATCAGTTGCAGAAGGAAAGTCTCTGGTTTTAACTGTATATTAACTTTCAAAATCTTCTGAATTAATATATGAATTTGGATCCAAAATTTTTTAGCCTTATTACATGTCCACCAAAGATGATAAAAAGTCTCTTCTTGTTGTTCATATTTCCAACATATGTGGGAAACCCCTTTGTACATTTTTGATAATCTTTCTGGAGACAAATACCATCTATACATCATTTTATAAAAATTCTCCTTCAAATTATAACACAGTGTAAATTCTAACCCTTTCATCCACATATTTTCCCATTGTTCCATTTATATATTATGTCTTAAGTTTACCCATTAAAATTAAATGTGGGGAGATTTAGGACCAGTAAATAATGAATGGATAAGCTGTGGAATTTTTTATCATAAGATACAGTGATGATCACTAGTAGAAATAATTCTAAAAGGAGAATAGATAAACTCATGGGGGTTTTAAATGTAGTTCACTGCCTCTGCAAACATGGCCTAAGGTTAACAATAATCTCTGAAATTAGCATAGCTGCTTGAGATCAGCAGCAGAGAAAGGGTGTTGCACTCCTGTCCCTGTTTATGAGCTTCCTCAATGTATCTGGTTGGTCATTTTGTGTAATAGACTGCTGGACTAAACGAGCTACTGACCGGAATCAGAAGGGGTTTCTTAATTTCTCTTGCTTTTTCTTTCTAAAATCTGTCTTAGTTACTTAGTGTTTGAGTATGAAATATATTAGTTTTGTAGAAACTGAACTCTAATTTTTTTTTCTTTCTTATTCAGGTAATCTGGTCTGACCATTCTGTATCCTGTGTAACAAAAACACACCAGGAACTACAAGAATTTCTCTTAAAAGTAAGTATTCAAAAGACTGTGTAATAAAGCTACATAGCATGATGTTTTACTTCAAATTACAATGGTAGATTGCACTTTTGATATGTAAAGTTGACCTGAAAATCTGCTAATCTGTCAAGAATTATTCATGTATTCAGTTTCTAGATGAATATACACAGGTATTACTATTTCTTATGAAATACTAACCATGTTGTTATGATTGCTTAGGAAGCAATAAATTGTTTCTAGTGATATTATTCAAACAGTACAAATATTATTCTATTTGCAGAAATCCTTTTCTTCACCCTTGTGCAAGTACCAAATCTAATATTTTGATTCCACTTGAGCAAGTTATGCACACAACTCTATAATTTCATGAGGGTTGGTGTTTGTGCTGATTTTGAAGAGGTTTTTTTTTTTTAATAACCTGTCAGTGGCATGTTGGGCCAATTGGCAAATGAGTTAAATGTGCACTATTGAGACTCTACTTCTTACCTCCCTCCATTAATAAAATTGACCATTTAACTTCTTTTTGTTTTTCTAAAAAGTTAACAATCTGTAATTGGACAGGTCCTCTTATTCCATGGCTGCTAATTTACTTGAGCATCTTTGAAGAACAACGTTGTCAAATATGTTTTTTAAAAAATCAAGTATATATTAATACTTCCAGCCACTTGCCTCTTGGCACTCTTAAAGAATTCTTCAGTATAAGGCTAGTGAGGCAGGATTTACTTGGTCAGAATCCATGTTGATTTAACTTAACTCTTGTTCTATGTGTGTGTTTTTTAATTGGATTACCACATGTACTAATCTCCCTGGAACAGATGTTAAGATGACTGCCCTCTAATTTCCCCAGATCTTCTTTGGTGTCACATTGGCTGCATTCCAGTCCTTTTGTCACTTGAGCCCAGTTTGAGGGCCAAGATACTTATTTTTACTAGGAAGTCAGCACTTTTGAATTATTTAAGAATTCTTGGATGGACTCTGGATGTGCGGGTTTGTTATTTGTATTCTCTCAAGATGACTTAGAATTCAGGTAACTATGTTACCTTAGTTTGCTTTTGTTCTTCCAGTCTCCCCTCTCCTGAAATCCCTAACCCTCTCAGTATAGGCTTAGGGATCTGTCCAATATTTTTTGTAGTAAAGATGGATGCAAATAATTCAATAGAAAATATATGTAATATGTATATGTTATATGTAATATATGTAGTGTGTGTGTGTAATAGAAAAGAATAATAGAAGCTATGAGAAGGATACCACTGCCATACCTCAGAAACATCTCAGAAAAAACCAACAGACTAATACAATCACATGGCATCACCATAGCACACAAACCAACTAAAGCTTTCCAAAACATCTTAAGTAAAACAAAAGACCCAGTAGCCCAAAGGGGAAAAAAAACCCAGGAGTCATCTACAACATACAGTTGTAAGGACTGTAACAGCCACTATGTAGGACAGACAGGCAGAAGACTAGCAGAAGGCATCCAGGAACACCAACTAGCAGTCAGAAGACATGATGAAAACTCCTTAATCTCACAACACATGGACAGACTTAACCATAGTTTCAACTGGGAACCTGTCAGCACCCTAGACCAAACTAAATCCAAAAACAGGAGGGAATTCCCAGAAACTTGGTATACAGACAAGTCAGCCATCAACAGGCACATAGAGATAAACAAAATTTACACACCATTCAAAAGAGACGATAAAAAGGAAACAAAAAGACCAGAATACCTCCTCACCAGCAATCAGCACCCAGATAAGCAGGGATTAACACCAGACAAACAGTCAAGCAGTAAACAATACCCTAATCAAGGAACTACCAAGAAAAAAAACACACCCCCTCCAACACTGACAGGGCAAGCTGCTGTATATAAACAGAGAACAAACCCCACTCCCTTCTAGCACTGAAAGTGTTACCTAGTTGGGTAATGAAACGTCTGGAAGAAAACAACCAAGCTCAGAGAACTCCAAGGACTCTACAGATAATTCATTCAGTTTCTCTGCGGTCTTTGTACTGTCTTTGAGCATTCCGTTTACTCTCTCATCTAATGGCACAGCCACTTCCTTTGCTGGTTTTCTGTTTCAAATATATTTTTCAAAGTTCTTACTGATTCCCTTAATATTTTTTGTTGTATGGTCCTCAGATTCTTTGTGGGTGCATGTGTATGTGTACCCTGTTGTCATTTTACACTTCTTCTGACAGAATTTATGTTTTGTTCCTTTTTCTTTTTTCACTGGGACAGGCTTTCCATTTCTTCATATTAAGCCTTCTTAACAGTTAGAGTTTCCTGGACACTACTAGAAAGTCACTTTGGCCTCTTGCTGGAGCTTCAGTTACTGTATTTTGATATAATCTTCAAGTATTACAAAGAGATTTGGCCCCTTTGACTTTTCCTTTCAGCCTTTTTCTTTCACCAGTCCCTTTTTTAAAAACATTTACCCTTTTGTAGCAAATTGCAACTGTGTTGCACTGTGCTGCAGTTTTCCTACTTGCATGGATGCTAAATGCCTTAGCATTAAGGTTATTGTTTCCTGTTGGTTCCTCAACACTTGCATCTTGCACCAGATCATGGTCACAGTCTTGGGATTAAATCTGGTTTAATTTTAAGACCAACCATTCTAAGGAACAGTCATTTAGGGTATCTGAAGATATGCTTTCTTTGTCATGGTCTGAGGATGAATGTACCAACTCTTTGTAAAAATAATTGAAGTTCTCTATTACTACAACTTCTCCTTTGCATTCCTTCTCATTTTCTTACACCATGTTAGGAACATCCTTGGCATTTTGATTAGGTGGGCAATAATATATCCCTAGATTTAATTTACCATGTGAGCAAATATATGCCACCATGGTGATTCTGTGAAGGTATCCAGCTTCCCAATATTTTCTTGTATGTTAGATTCATGATATAAAGAGCAACACCTCCATCTGTGTCTTTCCATGTATTTTCTGTTAGGTTGGATCCAGGAATGACTCTACTCTGTTCTACCTAATTTCTGTTATACCCATTATAACTATGTTCTTGCTTACAATCAGTTACTTAGAATCATCTTGGCTCAGAGATTTACAGCATTGACATAGAAACATCTATATTGTCTTCAAATATTTTTGGTATTAGGTTCAGCTTGTCCTAGAATGTTCTGCTGTCTTAACAAATCTAAATCCATATTGCTGGCTCTAGCACATCACCCATGCAGATCCAAGAGCTTTGCCTGCCTAGCTGGCCCTGCACGTGGAATAAGTAGCATTTCTGAGAACGCTATTTAGCAGTCCTGGAATTCAGTCTGCTACCTAGCAGCCTGGATTTGGCTTCCAGAAGTGACTGACTATATTTTTCAATGTCAGTGGTGGGAAAAGGGAGCAGGTCTTCTGCTTACTATCTAGCAACTTATCTAGACAGTGCATGACATTCACTATATTTGCATCAGTCTGGTAAGTTAGCAAGTGAGGTCACAAATCTATTTATCTATTTTTCTAATGACTGAATTATCTTCAACCAAAACCTCTCCACCTTTCTAAAGAAGTTTCCTTGGTACAAGATGTAGGTTTATAATCCAAAAATTGGATTCCTCCTATAGAAATATCTCTCTTATCCTCAAATGACATCCTTCTCCCCAAGATTCTTGCTTTTCTTGGTAGAAAGGAGGCTGTCATCTTGAGAGTAAGTCAAAGCTACCATCTTGAAGGTGTTATTTACAATCTCTGTGGCACTTATAAATATTTTCAGTCATAAGAGTTGTAAACAGGAATGGACTTGTTTTATGAGAGTCAGGAGCTCATTGCATGATGGATAAAGCCATGACTTATGCCCCAAAGGCAGATAGTCATAAATTTGACATGAGATGTGTATATGTATATGTATATAAATAAAAAAGACCAGGAACCACCCTTTCCCCTGCTGGCTTTTTACCTTCATACTAGTTATTGTTAGTAACTTAGTTTTCTTTTTCTTTAGACAGACCCTGTATTACATTTTTAAAAGAGTTTAGACCCTGGCTTCTTAACATAATCATTAAATTCATCCAAATAAATATTTGGATATCAAATGTCAATGTGCTTTGCCTTGCTAAACTTCCTGTTTCTGTTTTTCCTTCTGTTTGCTTATTCTCATCATGACTTTTAACTGCATCTCCTCTTTTTAAAGAATGCTGGCTGGGTGGGTTTCATCTTTCACTGAATAAAGATTCCATATCCTACTATACAGAATAAAATTCAGTTGACTGTACTACTGGAAACTCTGCATATTGTGATGGCTTCTTCACCTGAAAGGAGTCATGCTGTGTTACTAGCATATACTGGTTAGTTTAAATGAAAATCATTCAAATCATTGTTGATCTGTGTATTTCTAGAATGAAGAAGGGAGTTCTCATTGTGCCAATTAAATTTACAATTAAAACTGCTGGTTCATCTACTCATTTACTTAAGATACATGTTACTTTTTTCTACCAATAATTAATACTGTGCCTTTCACCAGCTTCCAAAGGATCTTTCTTCTGAAGCATTTGACAAGACTATTTTAGCAGCATTAAATCAGGGATTACAGAAACAAGAAGAAAGGAGACATTCAGACTTTGAGCCTATGATAAGGTAAAACTTTTGAGCAACGAATATAGTTATCTTTACTGTAAGGCACAATTTGTCTTGAATTTATCACTTCCTATATTATGTATGTTGTTCAGTTAGAGATCTGAGAAATCAGCTGTCTTATATAGTGTCAGATTTAGTTCATTTACCTCAGGGAAAGGCAATCTACATTTTTCTCAATTCTGTCAGCTCCAACCAATGTGACTAATGACCAGGGATTATGGTAACTATTACTTAAAATACAGCGGGTGTCAGGGTATCTACTCCTGATATTGCCATGTGTATTGAACATAGGAATTTTTTAATGTTGAGCATATTTTGTACCGTTAAGCTATAATCCTTCTCCCTACTCTGCAACTAAGGACCTAAGCATCTTATAACACTTTCTGCACAAAAATCTACAAAATTCCCAATTGTGTGAGGCTATGTCTTCAAAATAATATGCTTATGTGTAGGATCATTCTTGTCCCTGTGTGTGCAGTATGCTGCTAGCATCATAGGTATGTTGGGTGCAACATCCAGATTATACATATGTAGGCATAGGCATTATAGAAAAACTATGGGCCTAAATGGCTCGAGTCATTTAACATCTGAGTAGCTACTATGTCTTTTGGATCATACTATGTTAGGTTTTGTTCACATGGTTTCTGTAATATTTTATTATATAGTGATGCTTAAAAGTTTGTGAACCCTTTTGAATGTTCAATATTTCTGCATAAATATGGCCTAAAATCTGATCTGTTCCCCACACAAGTCCTAAAACTAGATAAAGAAAACCCAATTAAATAAATGAGTAAAAAAACATTATACTTGTTTGTTTATTTGAGGAAAATGATCCAAAGCTACATATTTGTGTGTGGCAAAAGGATGTGAACCTCTAGGATTATCAATTCATTTGAAGGGGAAATTAGGGTCAGGTGTTTCAATCAATGGAATGATAATCAGGGGTGCGTGGGGGGAGGGGAGATCCTGCCTTATTTAAATAACAGAATTCTGGGTATTCACTATCAAAGTCTGATCTTCACGACACAGGTATGAGGAAGTGTGTCATGGCTTGAACAAAGCAGATTTGTGAGGACCTCCAAGAAACAGTTGTTGCTACTCACTAAACTGGAAAAGATTACAGAACTATTTCCAAAGCGTTTGGACTCCACCAGTCCACTGTCAGGCAGATCATGTACAGATGGAGGCAGTTCAACACCATTGTTACCCTCCCCAACCAAGATCACACAAAGAGCAAGGGTTGTAATCCTCTGGGAGGTTTCAAAGAACCCCAGGGTAATGTCTAAGGAACTAAAGGCCTCTCTTGCATTGGCAAATGTCAGTGTTCATGAGAATGCCATCAGGTAAACACTGAACAACAATGGTTTACATGGCAAGGTTGCAAGGAGAAAGCCACTATTCTCCAAAAAGAACATTGCTGCCCATTTAGTTTGTGAAAAACCACATGGATACGCCAGAAGGCTATTGGAAGAATGTTCTGTAGTAGATGAGACCAAAATAGAACTTTTTGTCTTGAATGAAAAGTGCTGTGTTTGGCAAAAGGCAAACACCGCATTCCAGCATGAGAATCTTGCCCCATCTATGAAACATGCTAGTAGCAGTATCATGGTTACTGATACTTTGCTGCCTCTGGACTATGATGGCTTGCCATCATTGATGGAAGTATGAATTCTGAATTGTACCAGCAAATTCTACAGGATAATGTCAGGGTATCTGTAAACTGAAGCTCAAGAGAAAATGGGTCATACAGCAAGACTACAGCCCAGAACACACAACTTGTACAACCAAATAATGGTTTTAGTAGAAGTTAATGTTTTGGAATGGGCAACTCAAAGTCCTGATCTTAATCCTATAGAAATGTGGAAGGACCTGAAGTGGGCAGTTCATGCAAGGAAGCCCACCAGCATCCCTTAGCTGAAGCTGTTCTGTAAGGAGGAATGGGCTAAAATTCCTTCAAGTCGATCAGCCTTCAAGGCCTGATCAACAGTTATCAGAAACATATAGTTGCAGTTATTGCTGGCCGGTGGGGGGGTGCACACTTGTTACTGAAAGCAAAGGTTCACATACTTTTGCCATACACAAATATGTAGCTTTGGGTCATTTTCCTCAATAAATAAATGAACCAAGTATATTTTGACTAGTTTGTTTAATTGGGTTCTTTTTATCTAGTTGTAGGACTTATGTGGACAATAGACCATGTTTTAGTTATGCAGGAACATTGAAAATTCAAAAAGGTTCACAAACTTTTAAGCACCAATGTATCTTTTAGAGTAAGCTTGCCAAGTCAGCTTACCATAAAAACATTAAAAGCTGTTCAATAGTAAGTGCTGAAGTGACACCATTTCAAGAATGTGAAACCATTTATCCCAACGGCCAGAAAGAGGACAAGTATGCCTAGTGAGTGAGCTTGCTTTTTTCCTCCCATCACATAAGGGCCAGTAACATCTTGAATGGGTATGTTGCACATATGTGTTCATCTTTTTAAAGACACACGCGCACACCAGATACTTGTTACTGTGCATATTCAGATGAAGAGTTGGTTTACAGAAGCAGAGTTTGCCTTCCTCCATGTCTTTGCCCAGAATAAGATCTCCTTTCTTTTATTCTCTGTGTATTCGTTTATTTGTGATAGAAATTTAATGAATAGTGTCAGTTCTCTAAGTTAAATTTTAGTCTTAAATGTGTTCCTTGATACAATTAATTTTTCTATATATGTTTTAGGCAACTTTTTGCAAATACTTCCCCAGCTTTCCTCCAGAATCAGAGAGTAAACAACTTCTTTCAGACTCTGTCTTCAGAAGATTTACATGCTCATAGTAAGAAACTCAATTTTTTTATTCTGTTAAGAACTTGTACAGAAGTTTCCTGTGTCTCAGCATACCTGATCCATGTGTCAGTTAAGATTATAGGGACTGAATGTTACATCAAGTTGTTGATCAGATCATTTTTATCAGGTGTTCTTAGTATATTAGTTTCAAGATAGTTACTGTTATGGGTGGCAACTTTTAGTTGTATGTGTTGAAATTAGCTCATGCAACTAATAATTTTCACCTTCTGCTACCCTCTGAACTTCAAAGCATCCTCCTAGCATCACACTTCTGTCAGGTGCAGCATTTGGATTATACATATCATAGGAAATAAAGATATATGTTGGATTATAACAGAAGGGAATTGTGTTGCCTGAAATGATACAGAGATCTGCAGTGAAGAGGAGTGGAAGAGAATGACTGGTTGCACAAACTATCTCCCATTTCCACAGCCATGAAATACAACCCTAAACTTTATACTATTGTAATTGAAGAAAACTGCATATAGACAAGATGCAGAAGTAGTTTAGGTAATTTACTGGATGGTGTGAATTATTTTTCCTAAACTGGATCCACTGTCAATTTAAGCTACAAACTAAGTATGGTACCAACTAATCATGGTATCCAAAATGTGTGTATATCAGCTTGAATGAAAGCGAAGTGAATTAGTAAATTAGGATATATGAAATGAACACTAACGTAATACTTATATAATAATATCTCAACTTCTTATTAGCTTTAGATGCTAATTTATTAGGAAGGCTCCACTCTGTAGCAGCACTTAACTGATATTGTCTGATCTCAAAACGCTAAGCAGGGTCAGCCCTGTTAGTACTTAAGTGGGATACTAGGGAGAAATAACAGTTCTGTAAGGTTGACTAGAAAGTTGGAAAAAATCCAGAAGACGGTGCTGCCAAACCACTTTTGTAGACGAGAAGACTAGGTAGACATGCCTATGAAGTTGACAGGAGATTGACAAAGACTTTTTCTTTCTTTTTATAAGGAACAATTCCACAATTATTGTTGCTGATATACACTGTTTTTTCATTGTAGCATTTTAGTATATATATTTCATTTGGGGAGTCTGTGGATGCTGTTTAGAAGTATGATAAATAGGGTTTTTCTGTGAGCATTGCATTGAATACTGCTAATAGCAGGCATTGATTACTGCTAACAAGAGCTGCTGGAATTCACTTGCCCTAACTTCTGATGTTCTGCGGGTTTTTGTAAGTCCAGTTTGTTGTTCTACTTAAAATTTTAAAATAATTACATTTTATTGTTCAATGGCTGTTACCTTTCAGATAACTTCCAGTCTTCCCTGAAGACATCTAAGATGCCAGAACACTTCAAGGAGGATAGTTCAGAAGCTTCAAGCCAGGAAGAAGGTCAGCATTTGTTCCAAGATGAATGAATGAGAATTTCTTTTTGAGATATATCTTGAGGTCTTTTAGTAATGTATTTTTGCTTTGGAGAGGTATAGTAAATGACACTGGTGTAAGTTAGTCTCTGTTAGATTTCTTTTTCTTTTTTCATATCTTTTATCACCTGCTTCCAATTCCTGTTGCTTGCTACTTCTTACTTTTTTTCTGTGCTTGTCATAGTGTTGCTTACACCACAAGGGAATAGTGTGATGAATATTTACAGGTAGTCCTCGACTTAACAACCACAATTGGCACTGGAATTTCCATTGCTAAGTGATGCAGTCATTAGGTGAAACGTGATCACACTGCTTAGCGACAGTTCCAGTACTCCTAGTTGCTGTCATTAGGCCAGGATAGCACTGTCATTAGTTGAGGACCTCACACTTCTGCCTTATACTCACCTTCGCTTCAACTCCCCCAACCCACCTATCTCCCCCCCATCTCTGCCCTTTTGGCTGCCCTTCACTCTGCTGTCTACCCCTGCCACCCCTTGCTGCCCGCAGCTGACCTTCGCCATCTTCCTCCTGCTGCTGGCCCAGGACCCAGGTGCTGGGCGAGGGTGCAGCCCTGGAATGTGTGTGGTGAGCATGGCAGGGCAATGGAGCCTTGTCTGCTAAAGGGAGCTTGCCAGGCCCAGCCAGGAAGGAGGCAGTGGGATGGCGAGGCATGGCGCTCTCCATTGCCAGGTGAGTTAGGAGAGCTGGTGGCAGCTCCCTGGGTGAAGGTGGAGACCTTGTGGGAGGTGGTTTGGGGTGGTGGCAGAACTGGAGGAAGTGGAGGGACATGGGCTTCCAAGGGCACGGGGGGACACCGCAGCTCATGTTGCAAGCATTCCTGAAAAGCCTCGCACCCGGAAGCATGTCCCGCAAAGCCTCACGAATGGCCAGCAGCTTCCAACGTGAACTGCAGAGTGTGTGCCAAAAGCACCTCTGGAAAGCCATGCTTCCTGTTTCACTGCCTGTTTCATCCCCTGGTGCATTAGATTTGGCCAGCTGGCCGTTAAACTTCTAAGGTCTTTTTCCTTATCAATTATAAATTTTATTATGTTTTTAAAAAAAAGTTAAAATACAGAAAAATCAAGAAAAAGGAAGGAAAAAAAGGGGGAAGGGGGGCATAAGAAAGAGTAGCTTCCAACTTTCCTTGGTACAGGTATAGATACTTTTAAGGTCTTTTTCCGATTGGCTGAGCCCTCCCCTCCAGCATGTGACTCACCTTTCCATTGGCCGAGGTGGTCATGGAGCGGGTAGCCTTGTAAAAACGAAGGAATCCCCTGGTGTGCATGGCAGAGGCAGCGCTAGCAACCATGAAGGAGGGCAGGGCATGGGCATAGGCTTTTAAGCCTTGATTGAGGCAGGTCACATGCTGCCTTGGCTGGCCATGCTTATGGCTCAGGGACCCACCAGCCACCACCAGGGTCCTGAAGGAGCACTGGCCCCCCCAGACGCCATGCAAGAGGAGCCTGGCTGCATAGGTATCCCAGTGCTTGCAGCACATGTGGCAGTGCCTGAGCGTCTTTCTGAATGGGCGTCCCCGCAGGCTGGTTTTCCAGGAGCTCTTGCAACACAGGCTGCACCTCTGGGAAGCCCACATCACTCTGCTTCCTCCCGTTCTGCCGCCACCCCAAACAGCACCTTCCACACAGTCTCAAGCTTGGCCCAAGGAGCCGCCACCAGCTCTCTTGCCTCTCCCGGCAACGGAGAGCTCTATGCCTTGCCATCCCACTGTCTCCTTCTCAGCCAGGCCTGGCAACCTCCCTTTGGCTGACAAGGCTCCACCGACCTGCCACACTCACTGTGTGCATCACAGGCCTGCACCCTCGCCCAGTGCCTGGAACCCAGGCCAGCAGCAGGAGGAAGAAGACAGTTAGGGTCAGCTGTGGGCAGCAGGGAACAGCAGAGGTAGGCATCAGAGTGCAGGGCAGCCAAAAGGGCAGAGATGGGGGAAGATAGGCGGGTGGGGAAGTTGAAGTGCCCCTGCAGTTGCAAGTGTGGGCAGGCTGCCAAGTGCCCAGATTTTGATCACTTGACTGCAGGGGTGCTGCAACGGCTGTAACTTCAGGGACCAGTCATAAGTCCATTTTTTCAGCACCATCATAACCTCAAGTGGTCACTGAATGAATGATTGTAAGTTGAGGATTACTTGTATGTATGTTTTAAACAGAAGATCCTCAGGTCTGAAAATAATTAGTAAAAAAAACCAAAGGATTATATAATTCATAGTTTTTGAACTGAATGTTGATTATACTGTGCCATCTGACTTGGATAGATCTATTACTTCATTTCAGCCATATTGCAATTCTGTGAGCAAGAAAGTTACAGTTGCCCGAATAAATATAGGTAATTATAAAGAGTGCTAGTTAGCAATTGGGTAGGTTACTAAGTTGCTAAATGCATTACTTTATAGTACTTCTTGGGGTATTCCAGTCATGACAAAATACTAAAAACATAATTCTGTAATATTTTATATGAAGGGATTTTTCTTGTACTGTATAATGAAACCAGTATAATGCAATATTTAACTAATATCATAACACTTTATTTTCTATCTAGACATGATACAGCACCCAGTGATTCATAAGAAACTTAATGGGAAATGTCCTGTTGCCAGGTATGTGTTAAATATATGCAGCATGTTTCCTTTTCATTTAAACTAATGTTTGGTACTTGATTCATAAGAGGAATTTAAAGTTACTTTCACAACCTGCTTAACCAGGATACGTTTGTGAGTTCTTAAAATGGGAATTGTTATTATATAAATGATCTGATATTGAAATTTTCTTGAGGGTATACAGATTAAAAAGTTAGTTATAATTGGAGAGTCCTGTTTTGAAGTTCAGTTCATAATGTAGTCCTGATAGTTGCCAAATAATAGTCCATTTGAGCCCACAACAGAACATACTTAGTTTGTTTTCAGTACAATAAGTTATTGAAGCTAAGAAATATTCCCAGTAGTATGCTTTAAAATCAAGGAAATTAAATCCATCATTTCATATCAGAGTTATAATTTTGATCCTAGGTATTTATTCCATAGAAATGTAAATTTTTATACCACTCTCTGGTTATTCTGTCTAGCCCAGAAACCTTTCTGGATTTCATAATTAATATCAAAAATTGTCTGCAGTGTTACAGATGCAGCTAAATTTCTTGAACGTATATCTGGTATTTCTGAAAGATTTATTTTGTTTTAAAAAAAACAAAACCTAACCCTAATCCTTTTCAACTGAGTACTTTGCATTTGCAGAATATAAACTTAGATTGACAATTAATTTCATTGTAATTGCTATGAATTATACCCAGAGAATCTCTTATTGGAAGTATTATGTTACTCTGCTTTAGTTTCAAACAAGAAACCAATACTTTGTCAGGTTCTCCTGCTTTTAGTACATTTGTTTGGTATACATAAATTATATAAATAATTAAATAAAATATCCAATAATGCTCTGGAACTGGGTGAAGCATATAAGGCCAATAATTCAGGCAATTGGCTATGGCAGCTATATTTGATATCAACAACAGTCAGCACAGGAACTTTTTCTCACCCAGCACATGCACTATAATACTAGTGCATATGGAACCAAACTTTTCATATTGTAGGCAAGCAGGAAAACTCTGGTAACCTTGTATTAAACATTTGATTTATACTACACCATTCTATTCTGATAATCAAGGCAGCTATCAAAATTTCAAAAGATGTAAAGTTAAAAACATAAATTAGAATCAAGACAAAGTACATTGAGGCCTAATTTGTCTCTTGAAGGTAGTTTCGAAAAGCCATCTTTCCAAAAAGGTTGAACTGCTGTTTATAGTCTCTGCATCACAGATGAGATAGGACAACTGCTGTAGTTGTGTTTCTTCAAATGGGCATCCGCATATATAGAATATCCCCCTTTCCTTGATATAGGTGTTTTCTTTTGAATGGTGTTTCCTGTGCTGATACTTCAGGGCTATCTGTATAGGTTAGTAGGAATGCAGTGAAGCAACTATTCACAAGAATGAGATAAGGATAGGCCTACCATCATAAATCCAGATGGCCTGGGGGCCTAACGGGGGCTTGCATTGTTGGAATTGGCTGGTGGGATAATCAATACTGCTCCCCCCCCATCATCTTGAATTGTATATAGTCTTTTTATATAGAATTGTTTTTGGTTAATTTTAATATGGATATTTATATTTTTATTGTTTTTACTGTTTTAGATTTTAATTGTGGGTTGCCCAGAGTCACCCTCTGGGGGAGATGGGCAGGGTATAAATTTAATAAATAAATAAATCTCAGTTCAAGATCATTCTGAAATAATGATTTGCACAGTCCAAACTTGTGTGTGTGCAGTTAATCACCCAAAGAACTATAGTTAAAGATAAGCAGCAGTCTCTTTTCTAGAGGAAAATGAAAATGTACTTTAGGTCAGTAGTTCTTAAACTGTTTGACCCAATTTTTCTCAGTCTCAAATAATGTCATTACCCCCACAAAAACTCAAAAAACAAGAGTCTTGGCAGCAGTAGTCCCATGCTCTATCCTTGACTCACAAAAAATTCCAAATAACTCTATCACCTCAGGGTATGCCCAAATTACCACTGGTTTGGGTGATTGAAAGGTCAGCAATGTGTTCAGTTACAATCTCTTGTTATTTTTTTTTATAACAGCACTATTAATACAAGATGTTCTTCACTGGATGGTTTTGACATAACACATTCTGAGTATAATGGTGTGGCAGACTGGAGAAGAAAAAGCTGGGCTCTTCAGCAGCACCCAGAGCATTGTACAATACTTGATCAGGTATTCTGTTTTTTATATCCCAGGAAACCTATGCAAGAACATGACAGCAAAACTTCATATAGAGACATAATGATTTCTGAGACTCATTGAATTGATTGGTTTCATTTTAAACATTAGCTTTTTGCAGCAGAAATTTGTCATTTCTTCTTTAAGGTGGGAAATTAATGCAGGTAATTTCCCACAAAATTTTATATCTGTAAGTTATAAAAAGTAGAAGATGTTTGCAGGTCATTTCATAAGGGGAAGAAAATAAAAGTAGGCTAGTTGGAATGAAAGTAGGGGTATTTCAGTCTTTCCTTTTTTGCTAGAAAGGAACAAGTTAACACATCTAAATTAATATGTGGATCTTTTTCTGTTTTTTTTTTTTTTTTAAACTTGGGCAGTGCTAATCCTTATCTGACACTGGGTGAGGAATAAGTATGCCCCCCGAAAAGCCAGCATATCTAACTCTCATGTGTGGTTTGTGGATTGGGTGCTGCTGCTTTCTGTATGAAATTAGATTGGTATGCCCATCCTCCAGTGTTCTAAGCTGAATGATTCCTACAATCTGCCGATTGAGTGGTAATTATTTGAAGCAATAAGCTTCAAGCAAGAAAGCATTTTTGTAGCTTTCTCTTGCAGGTTTACTATATATGGAAGTTGAATTCATGAATATCCAGTGGAGTTGAATTGTAAACAACCATCTTGCTCTGATAATATATGCCCAATTAATATAAATAAATGTCTTGGGACAGCTGGGGCAGTATTAAGCATATGGCCTTGTGATAATTCACATAGAAGCATATGATGGGAATTGCTATTTTCGTGAGAGTACTGATTACTGTTGAAATGTTCATAACTGTATTTACTCTCAGATGTTGCCATATTTATATTTCTGATGGAATTATTGAATTCATGATTTCAAAATTGTACCTGGGTTAGATATATTAAACAAATAAACATAGTCATTCTTCCATTCTTCTTACACGCACACACTATGGCTGAACTGCTTATCTCATATGGTATATAAGACATAAACAAACATATTACAAACCTCAGCCATGAAAAATGACACCCAACTTTGGTTACTGAAAAATAGAAGGGTGAATTTCAAAGACTACACAGAGGAGACAAGATATTATGTGCTTAAAGAGCTCATTGCTTCATGTTGTATCTAAACCACCTAATGCTGATAGAACAGGATGAAATCTTTTTCATTTATATAATATAAAGTAGAGAGTTAGGTTTGTTGTGCATATATATCAAAATAACAGTATTAAATTCTTGGAAGGCTTATAGCTGCCTCTAAAGTGATTGCCAATTGGCAACTATTATGCATTAGGGCAAGAAATACAACCAATATCATTACATTTTTAAGGGAAACTGTACACTGACAGAAAACTTCTGATCTTGTTTTTTATCATCTAGCATACAGGGGAGAAAAGGAACTTGCCTGTAATAAACAAAAAGAAAGGAAAGCAGCAACCTGAAAAGTAGGTGTTAATTTCATTTTTAAAAGAAACTGAGTATTGTTTAAATGTTTCCCCCAAATATGCCCATTTTATGTAGAATCAATTATATTGCTATCTATTACTGAAAAATGGAATCTTTATAATTCAGACAAGTGTGGTTGATAATCTTGATCATCAGCAATATTAGACAGATTAATGCATATAGTATATAATATTAAGAACAGCATGTACAAAATTGATAAATGTAACTTAGAATTAAAGTTGTAAGTAATAGGATATAATACGTTTCTGAATAAAGACAAGAGGGAGCTTGCTGCTGCTAGTTAGTTAATAGAAGTTTGACTGCAGAGCTAGTATTTTGTAATATATTACCAGTGGACAAATTGATGTCCCATTTCAGGAATAACTAAATGATCTTACATTGTTTTTCTTAATAATGAACAACTTGAATTTTATGGCTTTACAGTTTGACGAGAATTGCCTGAAGAATTTTGTTGAGTTTGTTTTGGGGTTTAAAAGATTGGCTTCATAGGAGAATTAACCATCACTGAACTCTTTTCAGACACTGATTATTACCAATGATTCATGACTAGCCCTCCAGTTTACATATCACATTATGCCATTAAGTTTGATTTAGCTGTAACTTACAAAGCAAACGATTATTGCCGAGTAGCTGGATTCACATATCACTCTGGGCTTGGGTAGGGAACTTTCTGTGGCTGGTGACTGCATTGTTTTTGGTCTGTGATAGTTACAAGAGACATGGTTGGTTGTCCCTAGAATGGGAGTAGCCAAACATTTTGGCCCAACTGGAGAAAGGCTAAGGGCAGAATGTAGCGCTTAGCCTTCTGTTTTCCTTTCACACTGTTGGAAAAATCAGTCCACTGATTTTTGGGATTTGTAATACCTTAAAGCTCCAAGTAGCATACACACCGATTTTTCTCTTAGTTCTACCAAATAGAACATTAAAAAGAAAACTGGAAAAATCATGCCAACAAAAATTACATACTGGCTTTTTTCTGTTTGGACACCAAGTTTCAGTGATGTGATCTGGAGGTTTGTGGCATTCATTTCCTCAGGATCTCATGCTGCTTGAATAACTCATGATACCATTACCACCATTTTTATCCAGATTCATAGACTTTTAGGCAGGAAAGTTTGTGTAAATGTTTAGGTTGCCTGAAAAGAAAACATTTTGGCATCGAGGTGCTAGGGAATGCTTAAATGGTGCAGAACCCAGCTATTTTTTATTACAGCAGTATGATTTTTGTATTATGATATAGAATTGCAACTATCCAGCATCAACAAGAAGAGAGAGGGCTAGGATGGATGGGGCATATATTTGTGATATTCTGAAGGCTCTGGGCAGATTTGCCATTGTTAAAAAGTGTTGGAGGGACATGTCTAGTCACAAACTAGGGATCGTGCAGTTTTAGACGTTTACAATTTGATAGTAGATGTTTGGAATTCACGGTACCATGAAGAGAAGTTTACCTATCCTCTTGATTAATGTTTTTATCCCTGCACAGAGATAAAATAAAGAGAATTGACTCCAGATTACCCATGAGAACTAACTGTGTAAGAGTTGCAGATGCTCATCACCTGCACCCAGGAACAGCAAAAGGTACAAAACACTCTTCAAGGACATTAGAGATTATTTTAATCTTTTATTTATATAGTGAGCAATATACTTAGCAAATATGCAGCACAATAGTATTATTTTGTAGAATAGTACGGTGAGGTAGCAGTATGTTTAGAAATGCTGTTAGTAGTTCAGTTCACATAGATGCTATTACAGTACAAGTCATCTTTGTGCAGTTCTCCATATGGATTCTGCACATTCATAGAGTCTACTTGGCATATACGCAGAGCTGTAATCAGGGAACTGCTGCCCACAATCCTTCATTCAAGCAGGGGTCTTATGGTATCTATATGGGCTTTGAAAGACAAGACAAGTGTCAATTTTCTTTCTGACTACTATGAGAACAGTAACTCAGAGAACTTAGAAGAGATCTTTTCCTATTGAACTCTTCAACTCTATCTTATTTATTCATTAGGAGGACTTTTCCTTTTCCTCTATTGTAGTTAAGAAGACAACCCTATTTTTTTATCAGTGATTTCAACTGGCTGTGTACCCGTGTCATAATGGGAACAGAGGTTGTTCAAAAAGTGCCATTAGTGTCAAGATGGTGGTAGATAGAGTGCTAATTTTGTATTATCATAACCTGTGCTTTAGTGAATATGACCAAGAAAAAACAAACAAACTGACATAACTATTGCTCTGTGTAGAGCCTTGTTCTGGAATAAGCCCTTGATAACCACTACCATTATGATTACCATCAAGCTCTGTTCACTATCTAGCTTTTCCTCCAGTCTCTAGCCCAACCACCTGTTTTCAAAGGAATAAGTAGAGATCCAAATTATTCTAACTTCATAAAGATCAGCACCCAAAACAGTAAACTGTATCAATCCTATACAAGAATCTTGAGAATCAGAGAATACTTATTTGAACTGCTATATAATTCCCTCTGCCAGTTTCTTTTCTTGTGAAAGAGAAAGTTGACATGGTTTTTTACAAGATTGATTTCCCGCTCATTAGTCTCAAGGCTTCTCCTAAAGAAAGACTTATTCTCTTGTGCTTTCTTTCTGGTCCCAAATTATCTTGAATGTTGGCAGCCATAGATCTGCCTAAAATTGAGGATTGTGCTACCTAAGGAATGTTTGTTTCCATGACCTGTTAGGACAGAAATGCTTCTTGAAAAAAAATCTGCCAGACTATGCTTCTCAAAGTACACATTTGAGGTATTTGCAAGAAATAATGTAGCATTTTGCAGAATTGTCATTTAAAACCTTTTGGCTAGCCAGTAGATGTAAGATGGCATATAGTCCATGAAAAAGTTTGCTTACCTGTAATATATGCTTTTCTCATGGTCATCTGCACAGTCACACAACTTGTCGTTCTTTCCTGCTGCAACTATTTCATGTACTTGATGAAAAGGATTGTGTCGTAACTGGAAAGGAATTGAGTATAAAGCTGTTTTCCTTTAAAAAAAAGCCATGTGCAGATAACATTTCCTTTCAAGGGGGGGGGCAAAAAGTGTCTGCTCCTGGACTAGAGTTCTAGAATTTGCAGACTCTGTGGATACATACAAATTGTGAGTTAAAAAGCAGTGATCTGAACTCTTACCAGGAACAGAATGTACCGTGGGGTTCAGAATTTATCTGCAAGACCGAATTAAAGACTGCATATTATCAGAATTTTTTTTTTCCTGAATAAAAGCCATCTATGTTACTTAAGAGTGCTTTTGAATTACGGGAATTGCAAAAGCATTTTTGTATGTTGAGTTTTGACTGTCTGGGGTGAGGAAGTTAAAAAAAAAATCTACTTGGCACATCTAGATTCCTTCAGTAAAAAGTAGGTTTTAGAATCTCACCCATATATTATATATTGTTACAGTAATTTTGTGCAGTCTAATGGCTTTTATCCTTTGATACTAGATTATATTTTTGTTTATCCGCTGCAACGTGCAGAGAGTTGGTGCTTGGGTAGCAAGTAAAAATGCAGAAAACCCCAAGTTAATTTGCATACTACTTAGTGGTGTTTAGCAGTAATCTTGCTGTTATGACATCTTTTCTAGATTCAAATTTAGACATTACAATTGGAAATGACACATGTGGAGAAACCTCTTCAGAGAGTTACAGTTCTCCTTCTAGTCCACGGCATGATGGAAGGGAAAGTTTTGAAAGTGAAGAAGAAAAAGACAGAGGTTGTATTTTTGTATTTAAAAATAAGAACATATAGAATCACTTTAGTATGCTGCTTCTTTAATTTGGTTTTGTGTCCCCAAGTAACAGTCACCAGGAATAGACTTTAACAATTTCATTGATAAAAGTTTACAGCATACAGTTATATACAGTAAATTATAGATGAGAATGCAAGAATCTGAATTATTCTATACATAAGGATGAGACTTACACATGAACCCTCCTTCCCTCTCCCTTGTCATTGGGAAAGCAATAATAGTTTTGATAAAACAACAAGACGTATTTAATTTAATCCTGACTTTATCCATGTGACCATGTTCGGGGTGGCTTCAAAACTTTTTGTCCACAGAGCAAGAGGTTGCCATTCTGTATAGCTGCATCCTTTACATCTGCTTCTTAAACCAACACATTTCTTCTCTTAATGTTGTTGAAAAAAGGGGGGGGGGTGAGGTAAACTTGAAGTGATCATAGTCTTTGTCAAAGGTAGGCTTTTAGGTTTCTTAGATATGCTTTATCTTTCCAGCATTATGTAATCATTTCTAAATTATTATTCAAAAACATGCTTGTTTTTTGTTTTAACCATACATAACTAATTTGTAGCTTTCCCACTGGGAAGTTAATAAATTAAAGGTAGATAAGGCTACTAATCAAGATGAGTAAATATTCCTTCTAGTAACAGCATCAGAATGGCTTTCAGCATCAGCTACTATGGAATGTGAGTGGAATGATGATGTACTCAAATCCTGCTTGTGCTCTACTGAGAAGCATGAGCTTTGCCGTAATGAGAACAGACAGGCTTTTGGTGTGATATAGCCTAATTATTTTTAATATTATTACAGATGAAATATGTCTATTCATGACTTTCAAATTTGCAAAGGCCATGCTTATTACACAAAAGCTGGATTTGTACATGAACTAAGCCATATCTTTGTAAATAGTTATTTTAAATTAGCAAAAATTTGTGGGTTTCTACATCATATTAAGCTGTAAGCTAGGGGCATGGAAAATGTTTCAGAATTGAAGTGCTCCATTTTAAGTTTGAAGAAGAACTTGAAAAGAAACAGTTTCAAGCCTGAAATGTTTCTAAACTTATTGAAACAGCCCATTGTGAATGCAAACCACCTGATTCACACCTTAAACAACTGTTTTGAACTCAAAATGGGAGCATTTTGAATTCAAAAATATTTAAGCTTGAAATAGTTTGCACATGATTGTTATACACTACCTCATATTAAACTCATTACCAAAAGAGAAATCAAGTAAGATGAATAGCGTGTTTTGGAATGCAGTTAGTAAACTTTTCTCAGCACTGAAAATGTGTCTCTTCCAAACCTCTTTTAAAAATGTTATTTCAAGTACACAATTTTCATATAGTTGTTCTCACACAATTGCTTTTCTATAACATACTGTTTTCCTTTAGACAGAAATAGTAATTTGAAATACTAGGCTTATTGGTCAGTGTAAATGACAACTTCTAATATATCAATGCAGGTTTTCACAACTTTATTTTTTATTATTATTAACAACTTCTAATGTTTTTGTTTTAATTACTATAGAATAGTTTTTGTAATTTTAAAAGTAATGTTTTTGCCTGGGGAAAATTGTTGTCTAGAAACTTGAATATCCTGTCTAATGCCTTTTTCACAGACACAGACAGCAATTCTGAAGATTCTGGGAACCAAAATGTGATGAGGTTTACTGAATATGGTGCTACGGACCTCAATAAGGCACCCACACAGATTTCAGTGACATCAAACAATAAAAATACTGTGGAGGACCCTTTGAGTTCACAATTTCAACACATTTCATTTATGCCTGCCCTGCACTGTGTTGTGCTCAATAGTGCACAGAAGCCTGAAACAGTAGTGCCACCACCTATATCTGCTGATGGAAAAACTTTGGGAATGGTAGTTGCAAATTCAGCTCCTGTTGGAATGGGATCTTCTGTTGAATCTGAGAAACACATTGAACTTCTGTCTTCCCCTTTGCCAGCCACATTTTTCCCTTCTACAGTCCAGCCTGGTAGCCCTGCATTGCAATTAGCAATACACAGAATGAAAATACCTTCACCACAGGCATCATCTGAAAATTGTGCAGTTAATGGACCACAACAACAAACTGGAAGCTTAAATATTGGATCACCAAATACTGCCTTTATTCCAGTCCACAGCCCAGGTAATTTTACAGGATCTACAGTTCCTACTACAGATCCAGTCTCAAAACCTGTGTCACATGTGATGGGCTTAAATCAAATGGTGCCTCATGTTGATGGAAACACAGGAGTGATCCCTCAGCCTCCTAACCTAAAAGTAGTTGTTCCTGCAGCTGGACTCTCCACAGCACTTCCACCAGCTCCTTTTACTGTACCAGTAACTCTTCATGCTACCAGCGTTTTGCCTAATCAAAGTACAACTGTGCTGAACACTGTGGCATCAACACCACCATCTCCAACAACAGGTCTTTGTGTTAGTCAAGTGCAGCCCACTATCCCTCCTGCAATACCTACCCACACTCCAGGTCCTGCACCTAGTCCAAGCCCTGCTTTAACACACAGCACTGCACAGAGTGACAGTACATCCTATATTAGTGCTGTTGGGAATACTAATGCAAATGGGACACTCTTGTCCCCACAGCAGTTGGGATCTGGGCCTTGTGGCTCTTGTGGTCGCCGGTGTAGCTGTGGCACCAATGGAAATCTTCAGATTAACAGTTACTTTTATCCTAATCCACTTCAAGGACAAGTCTACAGAGTTTCACCTTTCTTCCATCTGCCATTTTGCAATGGTAGCTACCTCAGCCAAGGACATCAGACCAATGGAACACAAATTCCTTATTTCTTCTCTCGGGGCCCATATTCAATGCATGATCCAGTAATGGGGAGCCAGATCAACTATGGTATGCAGCAAATGGCAGGATATCGGGGGTTTTATCCTGTGTATCAAGCTTCAAATGTAGTTGCCAATTCTAATGGATCAGGTCCCAAGAAGAATGGGAATGTGTCCTGTTATAATTGTGGTGTTAGTGGGCACTATGCACAGGATTGTAAGCAGTCATCTATGGAGGCCAGTCAACAAGGTAATCATAACACCCAACACAGTTGCTTCTGAGTCCACATAGTTTTGGTTATTGACCATGTCATTCTCATTCTGCTATCTATGGTTTGTATGTCTGTGTGTGCATGTACAATTGACTGTTACAGAGGTGGGCAGCCTGCAGCCTCCAACCACATTGCTGAAAATTCAAAGAAAAGGTTGACACATAGATCCACTTTCTGCTGTTTTAAGGGTTGTTTTGATGTTTTAAGCCTTAGAATAGGCATAAGACATTAAGATACCCAACTGTACCCCTCAAAAAAGTGAAAAATTGTCAAGAAGGGGAAACCAGGCAAATTGTGTCCCACCACCCGGCCCTTAGCACTGGAAATAAACAGTGTAATCCCTAGGCACAGAAAGTCTGGTGGCTGGAGTATAAAATCACTACATACTTTTATGTCTTGGGTCCAAGTAATTATTTGAAATAGGTTCAGTAGTTACATTGTCATAACAATAATATATTGGAATTCATGGAGAGCTAAGCACCATTAGAGTTAACCAATTCACTGATAACCATAATGGAAAGCAAACTAAAACTTAATGCATCTGCCTAGTTGCTAGATTTATGTTGCCAAAATTTCATAGGTACATTCAGAACAGTCAGGCAAAAATGTCCTAGCTTTTAAAAGTAAGTCACACATTCTTTATATGTTATAAGCTTATTTTTTTAAAAAAAAGAACACTATTTTTATATTAATGCATAGGTAGATTTTGTTTTTTCTTCCCTGCAAATGTGACTGATCAGAGATATTTTCAGAAAAAAAGTATCTTAGATGCATAAGTGTGAATAAAACCATTAAAAGCAAGAAATGTTACCAGTTTTATACCTTAATTCTTTACATTTGTAATTGTAAAGTATATCCATTTTCGTTTTTATTTCATCTTTATTATTATTATTTTGTATCTGTTGATACTTGACCACTAAAGACCAATTTTGTAAGCTCATACTTGGAAAGTATAGTTGCTAGAATAGTCCCCATTGCACAGTTAAATCTATCCAAGATTCTGAGGTTATTATAAGTTTGTTTGGATGTAATGGTGGGTCAAGCTAGCTTTCCCTCTGGCCACATTATGTCCACCATAATGTTGGCCTCAAGTAGTTCAGGAGTTTTTACTTGGTGAATCACCTGAACACAGATGCAAGTTAACGTTCACCTATAGTTGTGGGAATGCATATCTTTCAAACAATAGCTGATGAAACTGCCTGACTCTCATGATACATACAGGTAATCTCTGGGTTAAGAACGCCCGGTTTATGGATGATCCATAATTAAGAACGGAGCCTGCTGTATTGTAGCAAAATTCGAGTTAAATACACAATACTACTTATACAGTATTATACAATAATACTGTTCCGGCTTACATAGAAATTCAACTTAAGGACAGATCTTAGGAACGGAACTTGTTCCTAAATTGGGAACTACCTGTAATTAATCTTAACCATAACACAAAGATTAGGCAGCATTTTAAGAACTCTGAGTTTCAATCCTCTATGAAGCTACATGATAGGATGGGAAAGAAGCACGCAAGCCAGAGAACACTATATGCTAAGTTTATACTCAAAGCTAAACCATGGTTTGGTGTTATGTCTGAATGTAGCCATTGTGTGTTTATTTGTTCAGGAGAAACTTTTAAAGATTTTCCTTTAAAAATAAACTGATTTCTATATAGGTTATATACATTTGGAAGCTTCTTTGGGATAAGAGCACAGCATTTTTGGAAGAGGGTATTCACCTTGGGTTTTTGTAGTTTTTCTCATAACTTTATGAAGTGTAAGCAGTGACTTAGTAAGTTCTTTTTCCTATTCTAGGCACTTACAGATTGAGATATGCACCTCCCCCACCCCCTTCTAATGATACGTTGGATTCTGCTGACTGAAACCAAGTAAACATTGCCTACATACCAAAATGAAGTTTGAGAAATCTGGGAAATTCTTTGGATTTGAGAGATTCTTTGTGTGTGTTTACGTTCTGTTGCATTTTTTTCATTGCTTGTGAACATCTGTTCTAATAGAAAAGAAGAAAGCAATTTTGCTCCTGGTCTGACTTGCATAAAGCATGTTGCTATCTCCGCCAGTCATTCATTTGAATTAATTGACTTTTGCACTGAAGACTTGAGAGATGCAATGTTTACTGCATTTTTTAAAAGGTCATTTAATCTCCAACTACACTGGTGAACAGCCATATGGTTAAAAGGAGAAACTGGGTTATGCTCCCGTCATGTTTCCCTTCCCTTCTTTTGTCTTAATGCTGCTATTCTTCTCTCCCACTCTTTGCTGAGTGTACCTGTCCATGGGACTGGGTAGATAATCAGCTCGTTAATTCTAGTAAATCCTACATTTGTGAATTGATGGGGGTATTGCTTGCTCTTGAGAGATGACCATTCACAATATATTTATGTATACACACACATACAGTTCTTATGTGCCTGAATGCTAAAATTGGATGAGGAGGATTTAAAATGATATGAACTTTAAAATTTCTGAAATAGAAATACATTGAACAATTTCAGTTCTGTCTGCAGTTCTTTTTAAAACCCGTTAGATTCAGAGTAAAAAATTAAAATGAATGCCTTAGCTTATGTCTGCATTTGTAATGGAAATTGGCAGCAGGTACCTTTATTAAACATTCAACCTTGTCAATGTAAAAGACACACAAACAGTTTTTAACATTACCCCCTTGAAGTTACTACAGTGTTGTGCTTAGAATGTAAATGGTATAGCATTTTGGACAAAAACCTGCGTGTATTCTAAAAATCTGTTGAATATTTGTATACTAGAAAAAGTCTACCAAATAGCGATGTCACTTTCTTATGACAATTTACCACTGTGTGATCACAATATAATGTGAAAAATTCCAATGAGTGTGAAAATTGATCATGTTAGTGTCATATTGCTAAGTTTATTGCTGCTGTATTTTGTTTCTCAAAGCCAACTTGTACTAAATTGCACTGAGTTTATCTGGAAGAAAACTTTTGACTGTTGAAATCAACACTGAACTACCACCATATGTGTATCCCCATGTATCACAATTCATTAAAATGTAGATTTTACTTTTTTAAATTAGATATGCAGCAGATGGATACCAGTCAGAACATTTTGATTCATTCTAATTGCTAAACAAACTTGAAGAAACTTGATTTATTACATTTATTCATAGATAGCATTTATATTTATAGCACCAATATATTTTGAAAGTAAGGGATAAAGGGATAGAAGAGAGCTTTAATTTAAAAGAAATTAGTATAGGAAATTATTTTGGTTAAAAATTATTTGCGCTGGGTATGTTGGACCATATTTAAATAAAATAACTGCTTCTGAGTTCAATAAAGGTGTAAAGCACCAGAAGACTTGCATTCTCAATTATCTGCCAGTTTACTTTATGGAACTTATTTTGTGATTTAAGATACTGTACTGTAAATAGGAAGTATGTTACCTTCCTCTTTATTTGTATGTTTACCATATACTTTGATATTTGAAATGTTATGTACTGGAAAGGTCACTTATATTTCTAGAACAGATTGGATTTTATGCAGCATTTTTCCTTGAATTAACAGCAATAAAAACAGAAAAAAACCGTATTTTGAAAATAATGCTTTATTTATAACAATGAGAAATTGCATTGGTTTACCCATTTCATGGTTTGAAGTTTAGAGAGTTCATTTTAGCTTGCTCCAAAGATCTTTAACTTGGATGGAAGTCTCTTGAATGTTTTAGGGGTGCACAGGAAGAAATAACTTCATAACCAAATTTTCCACTGCCTCAGATTACTTCCAAAAAAAGAAAACAAGCAATGTTGGGTGACTTACAGGGTCTCATATCCCTATGTACAGGTTACAAAGGTTTGTGCAATAGCTGTCATCCCATTAATGTTCTTATACCACTCTTTCAATAATTTTGCTATTTAGAGTTGTTTAATAATAAATGAGTAGGTAATACAAATCTAATGTTAAAAACTTTTGTGAGTTTTAGATTGTGAAAAGGGTATCCTGGAAACATGAGTGCATCAAGGAGGGTTCGCCCATGTATCACAATATCATGTGTCGCCATATCATCTGATTTGCTGCTTTCGTATGTACTGTTTGCAATAAATATGACCAACGCTGACCCAGTATTTTGCAGGTGGGGAGCAATACCAGGATCAAAAAATTGATATCTATCATGAGAAAACATGAACCTCTGATAACATTCAGAGGCAATAATTCAGAACATGCAAAAAGGGCATATACACTTTTGCAGAACGCTGTAACAATATAAGGTTTTTTTCCCCCATAGATCAAGAATGCGCTGATTATCCTAATTTCTGTGGGTAATGGGGAATTCCTACAAAGTAGAGTTTATTACTGTATTATCAAGCTAAAGCATTTACCTGAACCCAAATTGAAGCCTGTAGACTGAGCAGACAATGCAGTTCTCTCACAACTGCCTAATTAGTGCAGACATCAAGGCAGGTGGATAATATTTTTAGAAACCTGAGTCTTGACCTATCCTCCCTCACAGGGAGAAAAGTCAGTGATAAACACAATGAAATTGTAGAGTGTATTTTGTTCTAGGACTCTTGCAATTTTGGATGAACGTACTAGGTGTTCATCTCAGGATAGTTTAAATAACTTTGTTATATGGCAGCAATACAGTGGTTGTGTTATGGCAGACAAGACTAAACCTATTTGTGTTCAGATGGCTACAGTATTAACTAAATTTGCTCGTAAACTGATATAGATTAAGTTGCAGATATACTCCATTTCAACTCCTTGTTTTGATAGCTTAAAGCGGTGTTTCTTAAACCATTTTCTCATAGGACCCCTTCCCATGTTTAAAAATTATGGAGGACCCCAAAAGAGCTTTTGTTTGTATGGGTTATATTTATTGGTATTTACCATATTAAAAATTAAAATGGATGAATTTGCCGCTAAGATAACTTATTAAATAAATTTATTAAGTAAATTTATTATTTATTAAAAGAAACAGACATGCTAGCTTAAAATTAATGTGTGTGTATACAGACACACTCCTAATGATTATTTGATAATGTACTGCAAAGGTCATAGTAGAAATTGAACTTGAAACATATTTGGGAAGAACTATAGCCTAGTGGAAAAAGTACACACTTTGCAAAAGAAAGGACCCTAGAGTTCCACCTCTGTCAATTTCAGATAGGGCTGGGGCATTCTCTGATGTGATTCCCTGGAGAGTTGCTGTCAATCATGTAGATAATTCAGTATAAGACACTGTCTTATAGTCCAGCAGGTTATGCCAACAAAGTGTTCCAGTTACGGGTCACAGTTCTTTAAAAGCACTGCAGCAATTATTGTTGTGCAATCTATTTCTTCATACCACAATTGGATATGCTTCAGTGTTGACTGCAACTAAAAAAATCTCTTCAGAAAGAAATCAATGATTAGTAGAAGAGAAACCAATGGTCCAGCACCTTATAAGGCAGTTTCCTATATTCCAGTTTGTTTCTGCATGGTAAGTCATTAACAAAATGATGTAGACTTGCATTACGGCTAATATCGCTAGAAGAAATTAGATGACCACTTTTATTTTCTAGATGTACTCTGAGCCTCTGATAACTCTAATCTGCAGAGGTCAAACTAGTTTTTACTGTCACCATCCTCAAGATGTACAAAGTTTCAACTGTTAAACCGTGTACTTTCATGGGCAATTATAAGCCACAGCGTGCATGGAAGCAGGGCTTGGGCCACAAGTTTGATCCTGTTAATAAAAGTATGCCCTGAGCACGTTTCCATTTACAGGTACTCCTAAAGAAGCAAAATTAACTCTCACCCATTCCATATTCATTCCCCTTGTGTTCCCTGATTATCTGCTCTAAGGTGAGGTTCCTCCTAATAACCCATCACACACACACACAGTCTGTTGAGTGGAAAGGACTAAAGCCACCTTGGAGCAATACCTTCACTGATACGTCATCTTTCAGCAAGACCACTGACTAGATATTTTTCCTACAATAGAGTCCATTTATGACAACTCTTATTCATGCTTTTACTCAGTTATCACCATCGGAGGCCACCTATGAATATCACCCTCGCTTTTTCCCAACCATCTCCCAAACCTTTCCCATCCCTGATGCTACTTGCTTTCTTTGGGAACTTCAAGCAACTCAGCACTCCTTCAGGAACAGGTTATAGGCCGCCTATTTCCATTCTACCGATCACCATTGCCAGGAGAGCTTTCCCATCTGACACTCCACCAAGTATCTCCCTTTCACTTGGCTGTCCAAGCAGCTTGTTCAAATTTACTGGCCCCTTCACTGTTTTGATCCTATTTAATTTGGTTACCTTCCACTTCCTGCTTCCTACCATCCTAAATATCCACCTGGCTTTTCATAATTTCATACTGATCTTCGAGCAACCACCCAGCCCCTTGTGTATCACTGTTCCACTACACTTCCCATCTCTGAGGATGGTTGGAGAAATTTAAAATAGACTGCATTCTGGACTCTCAGTGCAGGATGTGCAAGTTGAATATCCAATGCATTGAAAAGGCTAATGGGATGTTGATCATTCCTGGAATATTGCAATACATGTGTATGTACTCTGCTTCCTCTGTAATTTCCATCTGCAGTACCTCAATAATCCTCAGCCACCTGATCTGAGTGGTTACATGAGGAGGCCACTGACATTGCCAGTGATTTTGACACCGATGGTGGTGAGGAAAACCTTGGGCAAGCCAGCCAAATAAAGAAGTGAAGGATATGACTATATCAGTGTTGTCCAAACTTGGCCACTTTAAGATGAGTGGACTTCAACTCCCAGAATTCCCCAGCCAGCAAGGGAGTTGAAGTCCACTCATCTTAAAGTGGCCAAGTTTGCACAACACTGGACTACATGGTTGCTCTGAAGGTTCCATTCTCAGGAAGGCCTTAACTTTGAACAAGACGATTCCTCAGAAGTGTCTGGCCCACTGTGTGTCTCCTCTAAAGGAATTAGATTTATTAGGATATATTTATGGATTGTAAAGCCATTCTTCTATAGCACATTGTGGTGACAACTAAACCACAGGGTTAATATTTCTATCCACACAGAAATAATTGAAAGGAAAGCTCTTGCTTATTAAGCCCAAGGCCAGACAGCATCTTGAATTCACAGTGCTCTTTACAGAGATTGCAGATGACGACCTTGGTAAACTCTTGCAATCCATATTGTCCTTACTACACTTGCGCTTTTTCCCAGAATGCATTTGTCTTTAAATCAGATATACAGTTGGCTTACCACTTCCCCTTTAGGTGTGTTGGAACTACCATTCCTAGAGCTACCAACTTGCCTGTCCCTGTGTTTTGAGAATGTACTCTTTCATTTATTTATTTTTTTGAATCACAATTTCTCTGTCTGCAGTCATCCCCAGACAAGCAGGGAACAATTTATTAATTTAGGTCAGGTCAAAAGAGCTTATAGTCACATTGGATTTACAGCAAGATTTAGTGACAAAACACCAGGTTGACCACCAAGGGTTGCAGTTGCTCCAACGGAAATAAAGTCTTGTGAAGCCTTGCACAGTCTTTTGGGAAAATGTTAAACTCCCACAGGAATGGTGAAATCTTGTGAAGTCTCATTAAACTCTCAGGACGACCTCAGAACACCTACCGGAAGTTCTCATGAAAGACTCCAAAATTTTGAGAGAATTTCTGAAAGATTCATGACTTTATGGTGATTTTCTTTGGCCAGAGCCAGAAAAAGATGCTGATTTCAGAAGCTGCTGTAAAAGAAAAAGGAATGAGTGATCAAAGAGGAAAAGCAAAATGATTCTTGTAACAAGACTTCCTCCTGAGTACTGTAGGATCTTGCTCATTGAGCTAGTGTTGTCAGGTTTTCTATATTAAATATCATGAAGAATCTCCTTTTCAGTCCCAATTGTAGCTAATTGCATAAAAGCAACCACTTGACAGTGCTAAGAGTCCCAGAGTATGTAAGCATTCCAGGTCCAGAGATGTGGCAAGACTGATTAGTTCAGAAATTCAGAGATGCTAGAGAGTGAGAAGATAAGTTCCACCCAGAGGCACAACAGTAGTTATATGCCAACTATGCTAAACTGGCACTTGGTAAATGGCCAACAATAACACACCTAGGTTTCCTAATGGGACGTTAGTGAATGGATGTCTCTGTGATTCAAAGGAGGCGAACTCTGTAGTTTCTCAGGCATCAAACAAGCAGCTCTCATCTCAAACAACTGAAGTACAGAAATCAATACTTGTAATAAACTGGTGCAATTATGGTGGCTGGGTTCCACTAAAAACAAGTGCATCTAAAACATGATATTTAGATTTTTCTTACCTACATCTGAATGCTCTAGGCCAGTGTTGTCTAAACTTGGCCACTTTAAGATGAGTGGACTTCAACTCCCAGAATTCCCCAGCCAGCCTTGCTGGCTGGGGAATTCTGGGAGTTGAAGTCCACTCATCTTAAAGTGGCCAAGTTTGGACAACACTGCTCTAGGCTGTGGAGTAATGTAAGAAATCTTTTGCACAACTGGGAACTCCTCTTTTCAAATTATATATTTTGTTTGTCAGGGCTGGAGCATGTAGAGTAGTGGCATTTCAGATGCTTTCCCTCTTTCTAACATTTTTTGGGAAAAAGTCAGGAAAACTGGGTTACAATGCTTAGGCAATCTAATGCCAGATTTCAGCATTGTGATTGGGGGAGGGACACTGCCAACAACGCCCTTGGCTAAACAGCTTCTCTTTTAAATAATAATATTTTTCCCCAGAGAAGCAGTTACACTATTATCTCCAAATTGCCTTGGATCCAGATAGCTCAAGAGATACTTATTCTCACAGCTCCTTTATTATAATTGGCAAAGAAACTGCTTTGAGACCCTTGAAGTTAAACAAGCGGTTCCAAGGCCACTGTTTTTTTCCATAGTTGTTGTGAGCCCTGCTCAGGAAAGCAGCCTTCATTGAATTGCTGCATTTACTGCCACTGAATGATCTCTTTTTGCTATTCTGTTTAGGAGCGTGTTTTAATCATTTTACTTGGATTTTATTAAGCAAACGTTTAATTGACATAAAGCACTTTGAGAGCTTGTTTTTCTAAAGATAAAATAATTGCAAATGGAACAGAGCATCTTGAAGAGGTAAACAGCATTAATAAAATAGTAAATAAATTATGGTCACTGACCAGACTAGTATGCAATTTTAGAACAGGGTTTACAGAGCTCAGACAGAAGCACAATTAAATGAGGGAAAAATAAAATGGAGCAATAAAATGGAAGTACTAGAATGCTAAAAGGTTAAATACTTAACACTGCATCACTAAATTATAGAACTACTATATAAATTTAGCATGGAGGAAATTACTGGTTGCCTAAAATTCAGAACGTACTGGAACTAATGCACAAATTAGACACTATAGGATTTGGGTTAAACAGAGACTGAAAACAGTTAGCCCATTATAGATCATAATTAGATTCACACATTGTTTTAGGTCATTGTTTGTCTGACTGTGTGTCTTGCTGTGTAAGCCACAATCGGCCACGTTAATGTAATATGCAAAGCCATAAATCATGGTTTAGAAACTGCAATGGCTGAGTTCATAAAACATGCTAAGCCAAAATAAACAAGCCTCACTATATTTTAGCATGCTGGGTGAACCCAACCAGTAATTGTGCATTATTAGACATTCACTGAAATTATTCATCTTGCTTTCTCAGTTATCTTTAAAGTATGTCACATTAATACTCATTAATAACTGAATCATTAATATACCTGGATCTTAGGTAATCTATTCCTTCTGATCCTTTTTTTCTTTGGTTTATATTTTTACTTCACTTTGTAATGGCATTTCTCCTCACTGACTTCTTCTGACTATCTATGTGCAACACATAAGCAAGGATACAGGGCTTCAATTCTGCAGTAGCAACCACCATCTTGACTTTTTTTTAATCCCTCCTCACCTCTGTGGATGGCCGTGGACCCAGCCCTCAAAAGCTCATGTGATAAAATGTTAAACTTTAAGGTGTCAGAGGAATCTTCTTTGCTTTTACAAAATGATGATTGCTGAACCATACTGCTGAATCAAAGGCCTTGCTTTAGCTGGCCAGTACAGGTAGGCCTCCTTTAGTGACTGCAACTGATTCTAGCGACTCAGTCACTCAGCAAAATGGTCACTAAGTGAACACATGACAGAAGGAGACACTGCAACAATCACTGGTTGCTGCTGTCTCATTTAGATAAAATTCTCTGTACGGTGTCCTGTGTCTGACCCATTTTTTTTCCATTTTTTTTCCACCCTCGCAGGGCAGAGAGATTGTTTTAAAAAGCTGTCTCTTCCACAGTGGAAGTTAACAAGCTCAGCTCCTGACTTTAATTAGTTGATCAGAACCCTCCCCCTGCTCACAGGTGCTACCTGAAACTGACCAGACCTTAATCTGTTTCACACTGAAGGCTTTTGTTGTCATAAATGTGTGCACAGGTTAGAAAAAGAATTTTTTATTACCATTGTATTTGTGAACAGTTGCTATCTGAGGCCAATGTTAAACAAGGACTATTGTGCCTGTAATTTTCTTCACTGCTTAACATTCCAGATCTGAATTCCTTGCTTTTTTTTTTTTTTGATGTGTTCCTGATCTTATCTAGTGCTTTTAAAGCTGCAGATTTATTATGGGTTTTTGCAGTAGCCTATTTATAGCATAAATAATTGCTTTCTTCTTTAATATGCATTGTTTGCCTCTTGTCAGGAACTAGAAAGAGACTTATAGGCATCTTCCAATCCGTGCCTTAAGCTTCCTGTTTTCTTTGGAAGTAGAAAAAATATCAGTACATTGATTTGTCTAACTCAGAACCAACAGTTTTCTGTTTCCAGTGTCTCCAAAACAGTTGAGTACATTTTGAAAAACCCGGGGGGGGGGGGGGGCAGGGGCTGATACAGGGGTTATAAAAGGAAAGAAATTTTAGAACAAGCTTTCCTTAAAACAAGAGAAAGTCAAATGGATTAAACCTCCCAAAGGGTTTAATACATGTATTTTAGGGGGACAGGGAAGAGTGAGACCAGGAAAGGGAAGGAAAAAAAGATATACCCATACCAAATATCAAAAGTCGGGGGGGGGGGGAAGTGGCAAAGAAGTCAGATAATCTGGTGACAGATTATCTGGTGATGATACAAAAGCCTTTGGCTGCAACATGTTTGCTCATCCCTGCCTTAGATCAGAAATTTTCAAACATTTTCAAGCTGCAGAAACTATTAAAAAATAAATAAATCCCAAAATGCCTGATCAAGAAGCAAAGCTCTAGATCAGCTTCCCATGCTGACTGGGGAATTCTGGGAGTTGAAGTCCAGACATCTTAAAGTTGTCAAGCCTGAGAAACACTGCTCTAGAGCCAGAAAACTGGCTGTGTTTGAGTGAATATTTCCCCCCCTTGGTTCTCACAGAATCCCAGAATTCCACAAAATTCTGCTGGAAAAACCCTGCCTTAGGTAATCCCCGCACCGCCTCAGCTCTCCCTTTGGCACTATGGGAGAATAACAGTGGTTTAAAACCCTGCTGTTCTCTGCATAGGGCCCACGTTTGCTTTCTACCTCATTCAAAAGAATGTTGGAACTATGGCAAAGATCGGTTCCGATCAGATATAACAGGCAGTTTTATTTGTGTTTCCTCTGATGTCTCGTCAAAAAAAAAAGTACTTTGGGCTAAATGCACACATGGAATCGCCATTACACAGCAGTCCCTTTAAAAGGAAGAATTCGGATATTCAAAACAGCTTTAGAGGTGGGGCTTAACCCTTTTCCTCACCTGCAATTTCTCCATACCAAAATGTCCTCCTTTCCCTCTCCAGTGGGTTCTAAGATCCTGGTAACATGTGTGTGTTTTCAAGTCAGTTTTTTGACTCCCGGCGACTGCCTGGACAAGTCCTTGCAGTTTTCTTGGCAAGGTTTTTCAGAAGTGGTTTGCCCTGGCCTTCTTCCTAGGGCTGAGAGAGAGACTGGCTCAAGGTCACCCTGCTGACTTTGTGCCAAGGAGGGACCAGAACTCACAGTCTCCCAGTTTCTAGCTAGTGCCTTAACCAGTACACCAAACTGGGTCTTTCAGTAATATACGACCAAAGGCATATCCGTACTTATGATTTAAGCTGCTTCTATCCTGTGGTCAGGTGATAGCTTAACTTTAAAGCAGTTTAAGCAAAACAGGTCCAGACTAAAACGGATTGGCAACAGCTTGTTAAACAAGCTGACTGGAGAGCTTCTCCACTCCCGTTCCCGCCTACCCGCATCAGTTAACCTTGTCTCCCTCCCTGCGGATAACAGGGTATGCGTCTGTCTTTTGTTTTTCCTTTCCTTTGCTTACACCCCGCCCCCCCCCGCAAAAAAGTGTGCTCATTTCTGCATTTCATAAGGGATGGACTCCATTTTATATTTTAAATAGCTTTCTGAAAGAATTGCTGAAGCTGTTTTTGCATTCCACTGGACATCCCCAGAGGTGGGGAAAAACCACTTTAAGAGTTCAAGATTGTGCATTGATCGTCAAGAAAAATGGCGCTTCAATGCTGGGGCAACCTCGGTGGGAGATGAGCAGCAGTTCTTGGCAATGGAGTGGCAGCCGATCGTCTGCTGTGTTTAGCTTGCCACCGATAGGAGCGCCTACTGCAGTGTTGTCCGAACTTGGCCACTTTAAGATGAGTGGACTTCAATTCCCAGAATTCCCCAGCCAGCATGGGAGTTGAAGTCCACTCATCTTAAAGTGGCCAAGTTTGGACAACACTGGCCTGCTGGAAACGGATCAGAGCGCTCAAGGCAACACTGGGAGAAATATACGCTTTGGAAGTGGTGCAGAAAAACACGCATGGCGGTTGCTTTGAGGGTGAGTGGAAAGTCACTAGAGGATGATGTCAGGTGCTTCTGCCCTCCAGAAATGGTTGCTGCCTAGTTCTGATGATGGGATGAGCAATAAATCCAGATGTGTCCTTAGCGAGTAGAACACTTGCATGATGAAAAACTGAAGACTCTGTTTTAGCAACCGCTGTACAGTCCTTAATAGGTTTCTGCAATTGCACTGATAGAATAAACAGTAGGTGATTTAATGGGGTAGGTGAACAGAGGAATGTTTTTAAGATGGAAGTGGGGGTGATGAAATGTGCCTGTTGTTTAAGACAGTCGGCTTGCACAGCTTGAGCAGGATATGTGGCCTTTCTTTGCCAGAAGTTTCTCCCGAGTACCTGTATCAGTTTGTACAGAATCAGCACCATGTTTGTTGTCCAATCCGTAATAAGATACATACACAAAGTGTTTCACTAGATCTCTCTCTCTCTCTTAGGTTGTGTTCCTTCTCTGTGTGTATGCATGACTTTCTCTCTTTTTTCTCCCACCAAGGCACATTCAGAGAAACTGGTGAGTACCTACTCCATTGCACCTGTTCCCACAACACAGTTACTCAGTGGTTAACTTACCCTAGAACTACTCCATTAGCCTCATTTAATGTGTTCATACGACATACAGAACCACCAGCTAACCATGCAGGCTGAGTTCATAGAACATGGTAACCTCATAATCTGGTTGTGTTGGCTAGATAATGGGTCAGTGCATCATGTGAACACATCCAGTCTGTTAGTCCAACTCTGCAACAGGAGGAACTATAAACAATCATTTATTGTAGGAAAGCAGTGTGTATGGCAGCTGTGAAATAATGAAGCACTCTTCCAATGGCACTTCTCCAGTGTAAATTGTCTCTCCAGAAATATTTGTGCATTATTTTAATCTCTGTGTTATGTGAATCTGTGTATAAATCTAGTTTAGCCCTTCAGATGGCAGCAAAGTCTTCATCCAGCATGGACAGCATCTTTTGTAGCCTACAAAGGATTGCCAGGATAATAATTTGCATTTTTTCTGCAACTGTCTTAACCTAAGCCTTGATTTAATTATAAAACATTATAAAGGCTAGAGGTATGTCTCTTCAAATATTGCTGAACTACCTAGTGAAGGGTGCTGGCAGATCCTTTTGAGAATTGTAATTCAGCAACATACAAAGAGTCACAGGTTCCACATCCCTGACTACAAGTTCGATATGATGGGATAATATCCTGAAACATTTTAAACCGAGAATCACATTTTTAAAATGTTCCCTCCTGTAAAACAAAACAAAAACAAAAAAAGCCACGTTTCAAAACCCTGCCACATCGTGAAACTGCAGCAGTTTTCCACGCATAAAGAGATGTCTATTTTGTTCCTTCAGTGGAAAAAAGATTGTTAAAGTGTCATTTCTGTGTATTCTGGAACGGTCCATTCTTTTACCTAAGGTTTCCCACCATCTCTCTGCCGCTTTTCTAGATCTGAATGACAAGTGTGTGTATATATGTACGTGTGTGTGTTTATGCACAATAACATTTAAAGGAGTTAGTCCTATCATCAGACAGAATGGCGAAACTATTCTGAAAGGGCCAAAAAGAGTAAGAATTAATTATTCTTTTATTTTTATTACACTGCTGAGATTTTCTGACAATTATGCCAAAATCATTTGTCTAACTTTCACCCATGATACACCTTGTTTTAGAAGGACACTTTCCCCTTGTCCCTAAACTAAACCAGATCTATCTTGTTGCTCCAGGAACTAGGAGACAGCGGAATATATCTGGTCTTTTGATTTACTCAATGCCCTATACTGGTACTACATTGGAAAGGTAAAATAGAGGCAGTTCAAATTGTGCTGTGTAGTGTGTCACTTACCAGTTGTGTAAGGAACCCACCAGAGGGCATGTTGTTCATGGCTTCTTCAAATCTGGAGCCAGTAAGTCTGTGAGTGTGATTACTGTATAATCTATAAAGAAGAAAAAAAAAATCCCCTCCCAGTTATCAAAACACAGGTAGTCCCCAGTTTAAGAACAAGTTCCATTCCCAAAGTCTGTCTTTAAGTTGAATTTGTATGTAAGCTGGAACAGTATTATTATATAATACTGTATAAGTAGTATTGTGTAATTAACTTGAACCATTGTGTATTTAACTGGAATCATTATGTATTTAACTCAAATGTTTCTACAATAGGCTCTGTTCTTAACTACGGGTCGTCCTTAAAATGGGCATTCTTATCTCAGGGACTACCTGTACTCAAGGAAACTATTTGTTTCACTTTTTAAAAAATTCTAGCTAGCAGGTCATGCTAACTAACCCATAGTCTGAAATTGTTCTGTAACAATGTAAAAGCTGCTTGGGTTACAAAATATACGTTCAAATAGAAGATGCACCCCAATGGGGTTCCCAGACATATCCCAACCCAACTCCCAATGCAAGCTCCCAGATTTTGGGATGTTTACCAAAATCCTCTTAGATGTACACCTAACTATTTAATGTGAATCATTCAACAGTTTTACACAGTGATGCGTGCTGGATGGGCATTTAACATTTAAACTGTTTGCTTACTGCAAACAGTTATCCTGAGATACCCTGCTGACATTTTTCTCATTAAGGTAGTGACACAGCATGCTTGTTCCTGCAACAAGCAGGTTGCCTGCAAAGCTGCAGGAGCCCACGAGAACCTTCTGTGTAATGCTCAGAAGAGTTGTTATGTAGCTACAGACCGCGGACCCATAATCAGTGTTTGTATAACACATGAACTCAGAAACCAGCCAGCCACATCTCAGCTAAATCTATCATGTGTGCATAGCCTCTGGGGTTTATTTTTGATTCAGCAGAACCTGTGAACACCCTCCCCCCCCCCGACAAAAGCTCAGTTCATGGTTGAGTGTGTGTAGTGCAGACACAAAGCAAGCCACCATAGGAAATTGTTTTGAAGGGCATTCACTTTTTACAAATAAAAGAAATGTACTGTGGGTCTTGACCAAATAGTAGATCAAGATGTACAGGTAGAGTTCCAGGAGATCGGTAGTCTCATTCTTTAATGTGTAATACTTTAACAATAAGAAATTAAACATGAGGACACCCTCGAATGGAGCTCAACGTCTGGGAAAGCATCCGTCCATTCCAGACGTGATCTGTTGTTATTTTTTTCTGGGGTTTTGTTTTGTTTCTCTTTCCAGTCTAACCAACAGATGTAGAATTCTTAGGCAGTCCTTCATCTCATTAGTAACCACTGATACCACCTTGCTTAATTTTGTAGACCAACCAAGGTGGGTGAAAGCTTCCATTGCCTTTTCTCCACCACACCTGGGATAGTTATCCCAGTGTCAGGATGCCTAAGTTACTATCCATAGTATTTTGCTTACTTTACATAATTTAATCTTCCATCACATATTCCTTTTTTATATACTTATTTATCTGGTATTCCTTTTTTAAATACTTATTTATCTCTGATTCCCCCCCTGACAAAATTAACATATGTTCATGTACTTGCACATGCAAGTTATGTAGCACACATCTACCAACTGAAGATAATGTGAAGGTAAAGCCCAGGACTTGGACTCTGATGAAGCTGCTCCTGCTGAACCTGCGGAATGTCAGCCTCAGGAGACACAAAGCCAAGGATCACCTGAGGCTGATCAAACACAGGTACCCCCTGAACAGCTGGAACAGTCAGATGATAATGATGTCAGGCCTCCAAGCCCTCCCACCTGGCAAGTAGAGTGGTGAGCAGAGCAAAGACTTTCTATGTGGCTCCTTGCCAAGCAAGAGAGTAAATCTCTTGATTAAGGACAGCAGAGTTTGAGATCTGAAACGGGACAGATAATATCGTGATAGAGTGGATCCCAGATCACAAAAGATTATGTCTGAATAAATCGGCCATTTTTAAGGTCTTAATCTGTTGAAATCAAAACTAACACAATTCCAAGAAAAAGAAAATGGCAAAAAGCATCCTTCCAGTGTGCAACCTACACAATGCAAATTAGGTTGTTAAAAAGCATGGCCTCAAAGATATCCTGCGTTTTCTGTGCAAAGTCACTACCTCTTAAGTTTCACCCTCACCTTCCAGCTTCCAGATCCATACTTATTCCTGTAAATTCTCAAGTGCTTTTCATATTATATGCAGATATCCGGAATGCTTATGTAATTTATGATACTTGCTTTATTTATATTGATCTACCTCTTTTCTGCATCATGGGGAAAAGTTCTTTTATATTTTAGGGACTGCCCCTCCCTGGTTACTTCTACCATTCCCATCAGATCTGGCAGGAGAGGCGTGTTATGGGTCCCATCTAGTAAGAGGTGCCATCTGATGGTATCCAGGAAGAGAGCTTTTTCCACCATGGCACCCGCCCTCTAGAACAACATACTCCCAGAGGTTAGATTGGCTCCTACCCTTTTGACCTTTAGGCAGGGCTTGAAGACTTGGCTGTGCCATCGTACCTGGGGGTCCAGCAGTAGTGATTAGCCTTGGCAATGGCTACATTAAATGGGACGTATGGTTTGTATTCGCCTGCCGACTGTAACTATGTTTTGTGTTTTATTGAATTTTTAATTGTGGTTTAATATAGTTGTATTTATTTACATTTTTATTGTTTCTATTGTTTTAATTGTTGTGACCGACCCAGAGTCACACTTGTGAGTTGGACAGCTATACAAATGTGATTAAATAAATAAATTTAAACCTACATCATTTTAATAGTAAAAGACCTCCTCTGCTTAAAAAGAAAAAAAAAATCAATTAATTGGGGTGGTGGGGAGGGGGGGCAAAGTTTTAAAAAGAACAATCTAACTGAAAATATGCAGCAATGCTTTTGTCCTTATTGGGCTTCAACAGCCACACCCAGCCATTATATTTAGTATTAAATCTTATATAGTTCAAACCCCACTACTGGGATTTGAACTAGACTGTGGTCAAATAATGGGTAAAACCATGGGAATATATACTGAAATAGAGTCCTCTCTGTGTGGTGGAGTCATGGAACCTCTAGTATGGGGGCATGACATAGATCAGTGTTTCTCAACCTTGGCAACTTTAAGATGTGTGGACTGGGGAATTCTGGGAGTTGAAGTCCACACATCTTAAAGTTGCCAAGGTTGAGAAACACTGTCAGAGATAACAGCTCTATCCCTCTAGTCTGATAGCTAAATAGGAAACGTATGTACCACTCATAGATTTGCCAATACTGATAACAAACAGCTGGAAAAGAGAATAATGTTAAAAGTATGCAGAGTCAGGTTCACTATATGGGTGAATTTCTGTGTCTCATTTATTAACTTGTGTTAAATTGGCCCATCAAGCTTTCTGGCTTTATATTTATTGATATACAGCAAGGATTCCCTTTGGCAGGGTTGCAATGGAGTAATGCTTCAAAGAGAGCTGATAAGAACCTTACTGCCTTCCCCTTTCTTTTTGAGCCTGGAGATCTTCACTGCTGACTTTTTTCTCCAACTAATCCTGGGGCTGCTTTTTTGCAAAACTGCCCATAAGGTTTATTGCAGCTCTGTTCTTGTCTCCCTGCTGTATCATTGCCCAGAAGAGGGGTTGCATCTGTGTCCAGAAAATTCTGAACCAACCTGTTTAGCAGCCCAAGCTGACTATTTCTATAGGTGAAAACTATCTGCTTTGGACCAACCGTGCTAGATCAGAGGAAAGTCCTCTTTGGACCAGCCTTGTTTTGCCTACAGTTATATCTCTAGAAGACTTGCAAGAAGGACAAGAATGCAAAAGCAGCTTTCTAGATGTGACCCCATCAGCTGGTCATCAGATGCCTCCTGGTTCTTTACACAGATCACCATTGCTCCATTGGACCAGTAAACTTATAAGGAGGGGGGAGGGGTGCACCCATTGTAGCCACTCAGAATGAGACATGAGTGGAGTAGCAGATTAACCTGGTAAAATAAATTTAAGCTATAGTTCTTTTATGAATGAACTAGGTTTACTCTGTCACAAATCATGGATTGTAAGCCATTATGACTGACTTAAAGTAATCTTATGCAAAGGGAAAATATACACATTGCCTGTGTTCATACATTGCAGCAAGTTATAACTTGATTGTGTTTGATTTTGGCTAAAACAAATTAAAGGCCATGAATGTGGTTTACACAACACACCTGACTCAGGCTGGGTAACTTAGGTGATCTGTTGACACAACTGAATTAACCAAAGACTGTGTCAATTACACCAGACTTCTTTGATAGCACCCAGTCACTTCCTAATTTCTTTATAATAAATATTAATTATACCCAAAGTTTTCCCAATCAGTGTCAAAGCCACTTTGGATGAGGTGGGGAAAAGTTTGCTCTTCCTTATTTCTTTTCTGTCTGGGTTTCACTCTTCCCCATAGCTTGCATGGGGGAAAAAAAACTCTAAAAATGAAAATGGTGTAATTGTAATTAGCCCTATTTTTGCAGTTGCTCTATTCTTTTATCTCTGTGCTGGAGGATAGAATTTCAGTTTAACCCTCACTTATGAGTAAGGACAACACGATCAGCTATAGCTAGCAATCCATACCCAACAACTAATCTTGGGTTCCAGATGAGTAAAATGATCTTTCTCTTAATCTGGACTTGGCTGAGTTTTTTATTTCAGACAACATGCAGGCTTCACCTCTGATTCCCTTATGTTTATTGTGCAAATGCTACCATCTTTCTTGTGCTGATAGTACTTGTACTTTCTGGTACTGACATTAGCCTTTCCCAGTCAAATGTCCTGGGGATTATAGGAGTGAAAGATCAACATAGCCACTACTCCAATGCTGGTTTTTACTATTGGATCTGGCAGCACACAGTGCCACTGACTGAGTCAAGGACTGCCTTTTGGGAAGACAGAGTCTGTTCTTTTCTCTTCCAGTCCTTCTTGGTATTACATGAGAGATTGTGCCAAGAGAGAATTGATCTGACTTTATGATATCAACAACCCCTTCCCATTGGGTGAGCAGCAGTGGATATGAGGAGGAAGCCACAGCTAATAGATATCTGGCAGTCATGATCTATAGATGCATGCACACACTCTATCATTCTAACATATCTGTATTGGCCCTGCTAGTCTTCAACCCATCTCTTGCTGTGGACAAAACTATCTTTTCCAATGAGGCTGCTACAATATATAAACAAGATTCTGATTACTCTGCTGTGTGATCATAAACATGTATATATGTATGGGTGTACTGTATATATATAAAATTTGGAGTGGGGTGTATCTAAATGTATGTATGTCCATATGTGTACATATAATGGAACAGTAAGACTCTATGTTTATTGTCTGGTAATAGGTGTTCAGTTTGTGAACGCCTTCAGGACCAATTTTGGAGTATAGTATATTAACCTAAGAAATCATTCAACCTTCAAAGGATAGATTGGCTATCAGGGAGACAGTTCTAGTTCTTGAAAGTAACTCCTTCATCTGGCAGTAGATCTCCCGCAGCTGAGAGACTTGTTGTGTGTCCCAATGAAAAATCTTATCAGGAAGACTGAAACTAGGAAAATGACACTTTTGCTGGAATGAATACACACACGGTACTGTGCAAAAGTTTTAGGCAGCTGTGAAAAAATGCTGCTGTAAAGTAAGAATGCTTTCAAAAACATATTGTAATTGTTTATGTTTATCAATTTACAAAATGCAAAGTGAGCGAATGGAAGACCTGTGACATGTGACCATGGTGACCTGTGACATGAAACTGTCTTCTACAACCTCACCTTAGTAGCAGAGTTTGGCTCTGCTCCTAAGCCTCCTACACAGCTGTTTCTGTTTCAGTTAATGACTGTTTCAACATACATATGAAATTGATGATCATTAGCACCTTCCTGGTATAATTGGTTAATCATACACTTGACTCTAATCTTACAAGATCCCTAACTTTGTGCAAGTGTACAAAGTGTGCAAGTGTAAGAATTGATGCTGGTTTGAAGACAAAAGGGTAGCCACACCAAATATTGATTTGATTTAGATTTTTCTTCCGTTCGCTCACTTTGCATTTTGTAAATTGATAAACATAAACAATTACAATATATATTTTTGAAAGCATTCTTACTTTACAGCATTTGTTCAAACCTGCCTAAAATGTTTGCACAGTACTGTGTGTGTGTGTGTGTGTATATATATATATATATATATATATATATATATGACTACTTCACCTTAAGGCCAAAGAACGTGTTAGAACAATATAATAAACACATTTCTTTTAATGGAGGGTTTGGTACCTACTAAGCCAAGGGCAAATATTTTTCTTTATGAGATTTTTCTTTCTTTCTGTTTCAGTAATTCAATTAGAAGATTAGCAAGTTGGCAGAGACTTCTGTTCTAATTAGGAATAATTTTGCTCTTTTGTAGCCCTTGGAGAGTTTCAGTTTGAACTGTTGGAGTCTCTCTCAGGGCACATTTTTAGAATGCTTTGTACAGCATTAAAACTAAAACAGAGGAAACAGAGGGAGCTCGTTGGATCTGACTTCTTGTACTACACAACTTTCTACCAACACATTCCAAGACTGTCATCTTGTTCTTTATGTTTGCCAACTTTTTCAACAGGTAAACTACTTCCTGCCTTGGAGGTACAAGAATTGGGAAGATTCAGCTATGAAATTTGCTCACATGTACATTAACTCTAGTGCTATTAAAAGAGAAACATGCTAGGTATTTATAATAAAGGGAGGCTGTAGGACCTCTTTATTCAGGATTTAGCAAGAACTCTGTGTAAGCAATGCCACCCTTTCTTGTAATTTAAATGAGTACTACATAGAGTGTCTGACTCATTGCACTTTATTATATAATATATACAACTATAAAAACTATCATTGGTACACTATTCTTTCCAGACGTGTACACGCTAGAGAAAAACAAAATCTGCCATAGAAAAATTATATTGTAATTCATAGAAATAATTTTAGATTTAACATCCACATTCCAAGGCAGAACATCTTTGATCTGAATTCCTAAGCCTCAATGAGAAATACTTTCACAACACTTGCTTTCTACCCATGGTATCCGCTTGGCCATTTGAACCAAAAGGAAAAAAAAATCAGTAAGGCATTCTTCAAATGGATTTTTTACTTAATATGCTTCTGTTCACAGATTAAAGCTAGTGCATATCAAATGTAGGCTGTGCTTGCATCAATAGTTAATAACTGCTCATTGTATTAACAAATTTTCCAGGTTTACACAATACTTTGTGCTATAAACCAACAATTCAGGCTGAGATTGTGCAACTCAACCACATTAGCTAGTTCATGGGCCAGAGAATTGTGCAAACCCAACCATACTCTGGGTTGGTGTTGCAGTTCTGTACAAAATATAATCAGAATTGCAGTTCTCAGGTGAAATATTCTTATAGTCCAGTTTATAATTTAGAGCAAGTGAAAATAGGGACCAATTATGAGAGTTTGTGCTAACTGCTTATTTGTAATGATACTTTCCCTTTTTCATTCTGACTAGTGGAGCAGAACAAAAGAAGAGATTCCTGTCCCATTATTGTCAATGAAAATCAAGTCAATATTGAGCAAATGGACAGAGGAGAATATTGTCATCGGAAAGAGGCTGCTTACATGATATTTTCAGTACCAAGAAGGCTACTGAAGGTAATAGCACATTCTGAAACTAACATGCTCTGTGCCTGGTTCTACCACTATCAGAAAAAGACCTGCCAACTGTAGAAGTGGTGTCAATAATTAGGCCTAGTTCAAGGAGAGGGAGTTAGAGAATTGTTTTACCCCATGGATATCGTTATCACTTCTTAGTAGTTGCTGTGTCCTATATCAGTTGCTTAGTACAGTATCCTCACATATTTTGCTGATCAAGAGGGAAATGCTCTAGAAATTACAACCCATGTTTGTAACATCTGGATGATGCAGTTGTTTCTCCTACTGACTAAATAAGGCAGATAAGGAACAGTTAGGTTCATAACTGTGTTTTACTGTATTGGATATAATAGGGAATGAGAAGTGGATCTTCTGATTTCATCAAGACCAGTTTTAGCCAAATCCCTTCTTTCTTTTCACATTCCAAACAGTTATTAATGGGGACATCACCCCAACAAAAGTAAGTTAAAATAAAAACTTTGCATGGTTCTGACCTGCATATTCTGCCATTATCCCTTTATTGTGAACGTTAGGATTATGTAGATAACCCCCTCCCCAGTTTAACATTTTTTTATTAAATTGCTAAATTTATTTTCAGTGTAATAAATTATTAAGTTAATTGGTTTAACATTTTCTTTTCATGCTCCATGATGTTCATGAATTGGACATAACTGGTATTTTGGTGCTTTTCTTTGCTGTTAGGCTTTTGAGAAAAAGGCAAGTAGGAAACCAAATTTTTCAAGAGAGAAAGAAGAACTTTATGCAACTCTTAGAGAATCAGCTCATTGCTCTCCCTTGCTAGTGCAAAAGAGCAAGTGAGCTTGTCTTCTTTTCAGTAGTTAAGTAAAAGAGAAATTCAGCAGGTGTGGCTTATTACAGAAGAAATAATTTCCTCTTCTGTACAATTGTTAAATGTGCAGGAGCTCTTTGGGGCCTTTCATCTAATGTAAGAAGCCCTCAGACCTGTAACCTTTCATTATAGAAAATTGTTCCTGTCTTTTGATCATTTTGATAGCCTTTCCCCCCCATTTTTTTCTAGTTTTACAACATCTTTCTTGAATTGTATACAATATTCCCAAAGTGGTCACATTATAAAGATCATATAAAAGCATTATAATATTAGCACTTTTGTTTTCAAATCTTTTCCTAATGATCTCCAACATGGACTTCTCATTTTCAGCATTTGCACACTGCTTTGTTATTTCCTACCACCACAGCTAGCCCAGATTATATAGCCCTTATTTAAAAAAATAATAAACTTATAAATTGATCCAGATGACCCCAAATATAGCCCCAAACTGATCCTGTCTTCCATAGGGATATATTAACTCCTTCTGGTCAACTGTATCATGGGAACTCCAAAGCTCCAATTGCCCCAGTTTGCTTGCACTGCCATATTTATCTCCAAAAACCAGATGACCACTAGATGGCAGTAAAGAGAGTATTTTCTGTATCTCTCTGCTGCCAATAGTTATTGGATTATAGCAGCCCAGATATTGTAGTCCTAATGTACTTGAAATTCCTAGAAGTTTCCTCTGCTTGCCCTACCAGAGCTCACTCTAGGATAATAAAATGTAAGCAATAAAATGTAAGCCTATCCACCATTCTGACAACCAATTGGATGGAGTCTGATGCAGTATGTACATTTTTTTGTTTAATCAAGCCAGTCCAGTGGACTACCATTGATGAACTAACGACAAGAAAAGAAAGCTGTGGTAAATTTGCATTTACTAAGTCCTGTTCCTTCTCCTCCTGTTAAATTGTTTAGAACTTCACTTTCCATCATTCATCATTTTTTACCTGGGGAGGAAAAGGACAGAAAGAAAGGAAGGAAGCTTTGCAGGTCGTCATAATACGGTGGTTAGTTCCATTGTCTTCTATAAAGATCTGCCAAGAAGCCACTAATTTTCTCTCCCCACTGCAAATGAGGTATGTTTGCTGGCATCTTTTAGTTCTACCAGAACTAGGACTATTGGAACACTCTTCCTATTGCTTCTGGGAGTGAATATGAAAGTCATGTTTCTACCTAGTTAAATATATGAATCCTTAAGTTAGAAGAATAAGATGCATCGGGGAATGTTTAGCTAATGGATCCCAGAATAAACACGTTTTCTTCTCTGAAGTTTTAGCAAAATAGGTTTCTTAACAAGCAGGGCATGAGAGGAAGAGATGTCCTTTCCAAATGTGCTTTTTTAGCACAAACAAAAATTGTAACAACTGTGGCTCTCTTATGTGGAACAGCATTTCCCAGCACTCAAGTTACATTTTTATTGCTGTGAAATGTTTTGCACCCTGTATCCTTTCTCTCTCACATAAACACACATTATAGTACTGTGTCAATTATAGTTGTCTAAATGTAGTATTCATTTACAGTATCTTTCTGTGTGTATGTATACACATACACACACACACACAATAATGTCTGTGTTATTCTATAGTGAATGGCAAGAAATCCCATTCCAAGGGGTTCTGACACTGAAAGAGTTAAGAAAAAATAAGTTGACCTGTCAGGCCAGGTGGTGGGCAAAAATAATTGAATCCCAGGAAAATGAGACACCAAAGAGTCAATCAGATTGGTCTTTATCTAAAGGGAGGGCGGTTTTGTCCGTCTCTCTCTCAGAAGGAATGGAAGCATTTCTCCCTCATGCTAGCTGGAAGCCACATAAGGAAGGAAGCTTCAATCCATTGTGAGCTGGGTTGGAGATTGGGGAATTTAAACTAGGAACTGGCAGAGTTAGAATTCTGATTTCATTTTACAAACACATTTCAGTTCTTATTTTATTTTATGAACTGTGATTTGAGTGCAGAGACTTTGTTTTGTGTGTTTGTGTGTGATCTGGCTGAAGGAGCAGCAGCTTTCATCAAATTCTCCAGAAGTCATTGTTCATATGTTTTTCTTTCTTTCTTTCTCCTTTTGTGCCTTTTTAATCTCCTTCTCCTTCTTTAACTTGAATGTACATGATAAAGCCCTGAATTTTTTATGGGTCAGTGACACTCATTCTGATTTGGACTTTAGCCTTGGTAATGGAAGAGGCAGCTGCACCAAGTTAGATGGGCCCTTTTTCAGTGCTGTAGGAGAAGGCAGCTAGGTGAGCTATTCCATTAATCAACTCATGGCACCAAGCAAGCATCATCTATCTCAGTTCAGGAGGGCGAGGACAGCTGGGAGCTAAGCTTAGCAGCTATTCTGATGGCAGATGATGGGAATTACAGTTCAGAATATCTGGAAGACTTGCAGATGGGGAAGGAGTCTGTAGAAAAAAATCCCATTACTCTAAAGATCTGGCTGTGATGCTTGATTGCCTTTGTTATAGGAGTCACTTTGCCTCTATCCTTAGAATAGTGTAAGGAAGATACAAGGTACTAATGTAGTAAATCATTAATTCAATGGATGATGTCACCCTAGTGCTGAGTGAAGATTTGAACCTTAGCCTAACAGCCCAGTTAGGTATTAGCATCTAGCCAAGCCTGGCCAATATCAACTCGTTAGGGCGATTAAAACTTGGATAAGAGACCACCAAAAAATCCCAGAGCTATAGCCTAGTTAAAAAATAAATCCTAGAAAAAAACAATGGCAAACCACTTCTATATTATCGCTAAGAAGATTCATGAAGTATCCATGAAGTCATCAAGAGCTGAGGATGACCTTTACTGAAGTCCACATGTTATCCAATCTATCAAATCTTAAACACCATCTTTTGGGGTTGCTGGCCATCTTTGGGGGCAGCTATTCTTTGTGAAGAATGAGGAAATAAATGAAGAAAGACAAAATAGGAATGACATTTTCCAGCATAACAGCATCTACATCTCTGTAGAATTTATGTGTAGGGCAGGGTGGACGCATAAGACAAATCATCTGAAAACACCCAGAAGGAAAGAAGAGGCAATAAGTCTCAACAGAGACTAGAACTGAAATGGGTGCAACATGTTCCTGCTTTGGTTTCAAATTCCCCTTCCAGTAGAAATTTCCTTATTTAATACTTTAACTCAGGCTTCCTCAACCTTGGCAACTTTAAGACAGGTGGACTTCAACTCCCAGAATTGAAGTCCGCCTGTCTTAAAGTTGCCAAGGTTGAGGAATCCTGCTTAACTATATGTTGTGATGTGACTTCTCTTCTATTGGCCACATAATACACAAGAGAGAATTATGTGTTTTCTCTAGAATTTGTTTCTGAAATGTTCTCAATGCAGTTGAGAGCGTTTCTTTTCAGAAGGGGCTTACTGTTTTTCTCCTTTTCATGGTTCTCATTCTTTTTCATATCCTCTTTATTTTCTCTTCAAACTGAAGGTTGACATAGTTCTGTGGAATTTACACAGCTTCTAATCCTGCCAATTGGTGGTTGCCTCACAGGAGTATTTTATTGCTTACTTCCAGGAACATTTAAATTTTGCCTCTGCTGTTGTATTTTTGGCAATGGGTTAGATTCAGAGTCACAAAAAATTAGGGCCATTCCTCAGAGAGATCCCCTTGGAGTTCATGCTATGACTGTCTGCTCTTACTATATATATGTGTGGGTGGGTGTGCACTTAGCCATATAAATATAGCTTTAAACTATGATGCAGAAATAACATTCTTCCATAGCCTCTATTTGAAGAACACTCAACGTATTTCATATATTAGATGGATGAAGGCAAAATAAATAGGAAGGTCATACACACTTCAGACTGCACTGGTAGTCTGATACATGGTCAGACTAATAATAAACAATGTTGTTCTCAATGAAAATGGAGAACAAAATGCACATTTGACATTTTCTAAAAAAAAAAAAGAAATACAAATTTCAAACATGGAATTTTCCACGGAAGGCCTTGCAAAGCAAATGGAGTTGCACCTATTCAGCTAGAGACAATGAGCTCTAGAGTCTGCAAATATTTAAGAAGTACTTGATAATCTTCAGTGAAAGTAAAAGCTTACATGAATCCCCAAGGAAGTTTTGGAAAGCAATTTAGCACCCTCACTTCTAAGAACAAGAGGCCACGTTGCTTCACTTTACTCTGCTTATCTCCCTCTGCCAGACCATGGTTTTCTCCAAAGCATGAAACACTCGCAAAAAAATGTGGCAGTTGTACAGAAGCCTCTTCTTCTGACACTTTTGGTCAGGCAGAAGTGTCAGAAAAATCTGGGCAGAAGGCAGGTGAAGCAGAGCAGAGCGGAGAAAGAAGCCCTTCCAGCTTCTGCAAGGGTCAAAGGAGGCTGCTTGGAGGAAGGAAGAAACATGCAAATTGCAAGGCAACACAAGGTGTTTCATCAGCACCAGTTGCATTGCTTCTTTGCAACTTCTTGTTGTTCTTAGAGAACCGGGTGTAAGCATCTCTCTTTCTACAAAATATAAACTGTTATACCTTCCATGCTCTTGCCAAAATCAAAGAACCCAGAAGAGGCCAAGGATTAAATTCTTGAAAACTCAAGACAATCTCTAGCATTTCCTCTACTGCTGATTCCTTCATATCACCCTTCTTGTACCCTAGTATGAATCTTGTTCAAGTTTGCCAAGGGTAAAATAAGAGATCATATATTTTTCATCATTACTAAACATTGCTGTTTGACAACATTGCCAGCTGCTTCAAGATCCGGTTTTCAATTGAGAAGTAATGATGTTCTGGCATTGTTTTTTTCAAATATTGCCAAAACATTACCTGTCAGATATAGAAATGAAATCTTACTTGGATAACAAATACTGTTATCCCATCTACTTGGATGTTTGATGTGGTATTTTCATCTAAATAATCTAGAGCAGTGTTTCTCAACCTTGGCAACTTAAGCTGTATGGACTTCACCTCCCAGAATTCCCAGTTGAGAAACACTGCTCTAGAGAATATCTGGTGAATCTTTCACATCAAACATTCATAGTAGAAAACTTGGAGAAATGGTTAGGCACAAATGGGCTTGTAGCAGCTGGGAAGTCTGTCAGTCCCAGTAGAAACAAAATAATTCCTTCACTGGCCAGTCCATTTCTAGCTTGCTACAATTTCCTGCCCTTTCTCTTATTCTATTCTATTCTATTCTATTCTATTCTATTCTATTCTATTCTATTCTATTCTATTCTATTCTATTCTATTCTATTCTATTCTATTCTATTCTATTCTATTATTTTTGAGAGAAACAGCACATGCAGTTAGCTTTTGCTTTCAAAGAATTCCGTGAAGAGCTAAGAGTAGCAAAATGAACACCTTTCAGATTTTTGATATTTTAGAGATATTTTCCTCCATGATTGTGATGTTTGTTGGTGATCCTGTTTTTGCCGGACAGTAAGATAGAAATATAGGTTGCATTTTTCTTCATCTATGGCAGTGTTGTCCAAACTTGGCCACTTTAAGATGAGCGGACTTCAACTCCCAGAATGGCTGGCTTGGCTCATCTTAAAGTGGCCAAGTTTGGACAACACTGATCTATGGTAACGTCACCTGATAAGAACTTCATGTTGCATTGGCAGTAAGCTCATTATGCTGAGTGGCTCTTTCATAGTTTACACTAATGGCTTGAACCAAGTATTGTAGTTATATTTAATGCTTTAACATCTACGAGGAGTATTATATACTTGAGCTACAAATGAACCAATCCTGGCATTATTCTGGAATGGGTGTACATTTTCTGCATAATAGTAATAGGACTTTTATATATTTGCAAAGTAGACACTGAACTGGATTCTGTTTAGTTTGCCCTATATACTTTGCATTAAATGTTAGTTCCAGAGTAATAATTAGTAATGCTAACCTTTTAGCTTTTATGAATGGATGCCTATGGATACTCACGCTCTATCTCGGATGTGCGGATTTTCTTTTCCTCCTCTTGATAATCCAAAATTCTGGTAGAATGGAATGAGAAGTTTGATTTGCAGTCCCTGTCCTTCTCCCAATAAGTTGTTACAATTCTAGAAAACTACACAAAATCTGAAACTAGACATGGAATGAGTCTAGAAAACTCAGAATTATGAATACTGTTCATTAATAATTTTGTCATTAAGTTAATCACACTAGGTTGCATCCAAACTGTGGTTGCATATATATTTGTCTGACGGTTAGTCCTATTTAATTCAACAGGGTTTACATTTGAGTACACAAAGAACAGGATTAGTGATTTGACTGTACAGTATTTAAATGTGATTTTAATGGAAATAACTAAAACTGCAAATATATACTTGATTTATCTGAAATTATACTCTCTTGAATTTCTCACAACTAAGTTCTGAGGAGATAACCATAAGATCGTACAGCAAGTCTGGATCTAATTCAGGACTGTATGGTGCAAATTCTTCAAGAACAAAACAGGCTGATTCAAGGCATTTTGCTGCCTGAAACAAAAGTTATGACACCTCCCAGCTCCCATTGTATGCAGAAATCTCTGCAGTAGTTAAAACTTTAACATTGATGATAGGATTGTATCTTTTAAACATATCTACAGATGCTACTCTATCTTACAGAATGCAGAACAGGCCTTATATGATGCACAGCTCTGTTTAAAACAGAAGGAAACAGCTGGAAGATTTGGAAGGAAAATATGCTGTTAATTGCACCCCCACCCTAAAATTTGCTGCAAGGCTGCTTCATGTTTGGGTCAGTTCTGAGAGCAAAGAGCAGTTTTAAGTTCTGGGATAAGGAGGGATAATGTGCTCTTCCTTCCACCACAGCTGGTGTGCATTCTCCATATCTTTTGCTCCCCTCTTGTAAAGGAGCCATAATTCTAGCTGCAAAGAATCTTGAGAAAGATTACTGGAATTCCCTAGAAAATTTGAGTTATTTTGCCTGAGGTCTTAACAGCTGTTTCCATAATTCCTTCACAAACCGGCCCATCCTGGACATGCTTCTGGCACTGCAGAAGGAGGTTACACTGTCGGGGGTCCAAACCGTTCCCCCCCCTTTTGCACAGCTGCCGGCCACCTTTGAGGAAGAGAGCTAACAGTCAATTAAGATCTGAATCATATTGAATTCTGTGTATTTTCCTTCTATTTCTCCAGTTGGGTGAATTATTTTAGAAGGAACAGAGCAACTCTGAGGGGACTGGAATTTGGATTTGAACCAAATTCTTTTATTATTACTCATGTCATTTTAACTCCACAGATTGTTAATATCTGGGAGAAATTATGCCCATTATGAAACTGCAGTTGGGTCACCCAAGAACAATAATTCATTCAGATGGATGTTGCTTTTCTTTAAGGATTTTACTCTCTTTTCCAACCTTGTTTTAAAAAGTGGCCATAGCCAGTTTTAAGCCTTTGACAGTACTGGCATATTATTAAACTATTCTTCTACCTCATGGTTTCTGACGTACCACCTGGACCAATAATTGCATTAAAATGCTCTCAGACAAATAAAAGAAAAGAAAATTAGGAACTGGATTATGCAGAATTTTGTGCTGTATTCAGTTCTGTGCATCTCCCATTTATATCCAAGAATACTATACTTTTCCCTTTTCCCACAAGAAAGGTATCAGGGGTATAGTACATTTAAAGATCGTAAGGCTGACCATGGACTATATCAAAGAACTTTGGACTGTAAACTAGAGAGGTGTGGTTGTGTAAGTGAAAGTTCCATTATACCCAAACAAACAAACAAACAAATGAGCTCATCTCTTTTCACCTTAAAAACCAGATCGAGGCAGAGAATTCCAGCTTAAACTAGTATCTTCACCAACCTCAGGTTTTGTTATATACAATCCATCTCTCCCAGATGCATTTTTTTTAAATGGATGAACTTTTGATCAGTGACGTGAAACATGAGAAAATTGCTTTCAGTAGTCTGAGGACTGGCCCATGCAGCTGAGGGCTATCTATACTAATTGGCCAATGCTCTCCAGGACTTCAGACCAGAGTCTGATCTAGCTGGAAATTGAAACGGAAACCTCCTGCATGCTAAGGAAATACCCTACAGTTGAATACAGTTCTTGCAAAACAGTAGACTTTAGATAATGATTTTCTTCTTCAGGAGGTACTAGACTCGGGACAAAGTATTTTCAGATGCTCAAAAGGAAGAAAAAAGCAATAGACTTTTCTTTTTAGGCAGGAAGGGAGTAATTTATAGGAGAGCTTTACACTGAATGCTTACTTGTTAGATGAGTGTCTCAACCTTGGGAACTTTAAGATGGCTGGCTGGGGAATTCTGGGAGTTGAAGTCCACACATCTTAGTTCCCAAGGTTGAGAAACACTGTGTTAGACTGAACTTTGTCTGCTATCAGTTAGGTGCTGACTCCTGGTGGTGACATACATTCCTCTGCTTTTACCTGTCTTGGTGACACTTCAAGGGGCATTTCAGTGATATCCCTGATCCCATTCACCCACCTTATCCATTTTTTTCCCCCTTCTTGTATTTCCTCAACCTTGCCAAGCAGTCATTTCTTTGCCTGGATCATCCATTTGCAGGTCATGTCCAAAATATGCAAGTTTCTGCTTGCTAATCATTCCTCAAGGGAGCAGTCAGTGTTTATTTCTTCCAAGACTAATTGCTTGGTGGTTCATACAGTTCATGGTACTCTTAATAACCACCTCAGATAATAATTGAAGTCATCTATCTTCTTTCTCTTGTTCTTTTTCACTGTCCAGGCAGCTTTCTGTAAAGTCACAATTGAAAGAAAATGTTAAGAAGCAGCTATGTTGGGAACACTTTTCCTCAATTTTACCACCATATAATAACTGACAGTTTCTAACATAATAACTGACAGACAGCAGGTAAGAATAGCAATCAGATCAGAGATCTACTTATAAACAGAATGATTTAACTTTTGTCTCTCACCTTGCATGACAGAATATCTTATGTCTATTTCATGTTAGCCCATGTTTGGACAGGAGGCACCCCAGTCCAAGAGATTAAGCAAATTAAATGAAGGCAAATAGCAAGGAAATCTCACCTTTTGGGTTAAACCTTTTAGGTAAAAAAGGTGTTGATTATGAAGGATGTTGCCTTAACCCTGAGAAGCTTCAACAGACTTTCTGTTTGTGGACCTAAGAACATCCGAGGGAGGAATTATCTGGAACTGAGGAAGTTGTATTTCCAGGGGAAGAGCCTTGTTTGTCTGCTGCACTCCTCTTTGCCTTTTTCAAGAGATGGGAACCATGATGGCAAACTTGTGTGATTACCATTAAGGCAGCTGGCACAGGAGTTCTCAAACAAAATTGGTTTTAGCAGATAGTGAAAAGATCCATCTTGGATCTCAAGCCAAATGCAGGGTATCTGGTCAAAAATAGACTCAGCACTGGTAGAAAAGGAGCAGAGAGGCAACTGATAGAATATACCTCCATTTCTTTTCATCTTGTTTTGAGGGTGTTAAACAGAAGTATTATGTTTTTGTTTAAATAATGTTACCTTATGTTTTAGCCAAAAAGTCTTCCAGAGTGGCTTCAAACATCAATGGTACAACAATTCTTGCCTGCACAGTCTTAAACACAGCACAAAGGTTGTGTTTGTTTGAATCACAACTAGCCAACCACATTTTAGCCAACTGTCTGTGAGTTTTGGAAACTCAGGCTATGTGGTTATTTTATGGTTTGATGTGTCATACAGAGTTAACCATGAGGAGCATATCATGTGAATAAGCCAACAGGAACTGGGGTTTGAGAATGGTGGGGTAGTAAACTGACACCACTTTTCTTGAATTAGCTGTAAGTTAAGCTAACTGGAGTATCCCTTTACTAGAGACTGGATTGCTACCTTGTAACCTGAATGCCAGCATGACTACTTTTTAAAAACCCGTAGTGCAGTGAGACAGATAGTTGCTGTGGTCCTCCTGTAATTCTGGCATGTAGCGTCATCTCTCAGCTGGCAAGACAAGCAGAATTCAATGCAATGCAGCTCGTAAAGAAAAACATATATGATTGGACTAGGAGGAGATTCCTGGGAAGTTCTGCACTGCCTGGTCTCGTGCCCTGGAGTGCCTAGGTTTGTTTCCTGATTATGATGTAGCAACCCTTGGGTGCCTATCTGTTCTCCCAGGAATGCCTCCCACACATTACGATAAAGAACAACACTTTAGATTTCTGCCTGGAGACAATCACACCTTTTCTGAAAAGACTGGGGAAAAAAATGAATTTGAGAATGATAAAGAAAACATTCCCCTGGGGCCCTCCACCATTTGGAAGGCATTTATTGCATGTACATTTCAAAAGCTGTAAAGGATGGAAAATGCCATCCACCTACAATCATGAGCCTACTCCTCAGCTCCTAACTACTTTTGCTCCTCTGCTTATATTGCATTCTCAGCGTAAATTGGATTGTTCCCTTGCCTTTTGTTTTCTTTTCTTACCTCTGCTCTCTATAAACTCCAGCTGCTTTGCATGTCCAGAGCCACCACCATAGGGAATTCTTGGTAGTTCTACAAATGTTCTTGGACTCCATCTCTGACTAGCTGGGACCGATGGGATTTAGTTCCAATGTTTGGAGGGCCACAGGATTCTCCACCCTGCACTGTTGGAATTTAAGGCTGCAGCAGTGCCAAGTCCAAACTGATGTCTTAATAGGATATGGAAGGAATGAGAAACCAATGTAATGAAACGCTCTTGCTCCAGGAAATCTTATTTACACCATGAAGAAAATGGGCAAATTGGGATCTGCAACATAACCTGGAATGGTTTCAGAATCATGATCTATTTTATTAACCTGATTCAAAAGTTTCCATCCCTTTGCCAGAAGAAATGCCTGGCCTCTGATAAATGTATTATTGCTATAGAAGCAGTGGTTTAGCAGTTGGTACTTCAACACTTCATCTATTTTCTCTGGCTATATATCAACAGCATTGTCCTATATAACCTACAATGAGTAAATGGCTTCAGTGATATAAATGAACCAAGTCCAAGACATGGAAATAATAATACTAAGATTCTCTGCTGGTTGAAAGTATCTCTCTGTTTTCTTAAGGTAGGTTGCATAAGTATTGATTTCACCTCTGTATGATCCAAATTGATTTGCTCAGGCATTAATAAATATGTTTGAGAATGAAATCAATCTGTTTTCTTCCAAGCAAATATATTTTCAATGCTGAATGCACAACAAATTCTTTACAAGCGCTTGGCACTTGATTGTGTAACAAAAATATGTTATTTGTAGTTACCCAAAATTTAAAAAATATTTGCATTAGTTCTTATGGAAACAGTGTTAACTATATTCAGAATGTATTTCAGTTTATTATTCCCTGATTATAAAACAGTGGGGAGTGGAGGTTTTCTCTTAATGATCCTCTGCATTAATTTACCTTGTTTTATAGATAGCGCTGATCCTGCCGTAGGCAGAATGAGCTGATTGTCTGGGGCAGTAGATCTAGGAGATAGGATATGGTGCTCGGATGCTGGAGGATGGGGTTATCTATGCCATAATGCCCTGCCTTGCATGCCTTAGACTAACTTCTGATTTACAGATTCTATGGTGTATGTTGTCCCACCACCAACATTAAATAGGATTCACCCATCAGTTTGGTCATGTTCAGATATGGAATGAGACATGCCACCATGTTCTAAGACTGGTTCTGTGGAAAAATGATACTTGGGTGATTACCCATTGGGTGATGCTTGGATCAAACCCACACTCAAAAGATTTTAAACTGGTAAGTAGCCTTACCAAATTTTAATCAAGATGTAGAAAATATGCCTTCCTCAGCCTGCTGCTGTTCAAGGGTGTTGGAGTTCAATTTCCATAATCCATAGAAAAGGGAAGTAATTAAATGTCAGCTATTATTTTAAAATAATCTAAATCTTAATAGCTGTCTTTGAATTTGAATGTAACACTTCTAAAGCACATGTTCTCTGTAATGTCAAGGATTTTGCTGATTAATGGTGCCAACTTTTATTATATTGCCTGATTTTGCTTAAAGGGTCTACTCAGCAAATTATGTTTCTAAGGAGTGTCTGAAGGGAATCCTGATATTGCCTGTTGTAGACTTTGTAAGAGTCTTTACCAATCACCTCTTGTAGAAGAACAGAACATTCCTGACATTCTGAATTCACTCCTTCAACTATTTTGGTATCTCCCTTGAAGATATCTAATTGTTCCTCAAGAAGAATTCTTCCTTCTTTCTCAAAGAACCAAGCCAGCAATCCTTGTGAATGTATACTGTGTGTGTGCATGTATGTGTGTGTGAAATAACTTAATAGACTTTCATTCAATTAAGAAAACAATATTTGGCCAAAAAAGGGGCCTAGATTCACATACTGTAGTGTACTACTAAGCCAACATGTAGTTCATTGTGACCTATTCAATACTTATTGGTTAAAATATGGTTTAGTGTAATGTGTAATCCCAACCATCATTGCAGAATTAGTTTATAATTGTACTACAGTCTTACAAATCTATCTTATTTCACATTCTAAATTTTTTTTTAATTTTTTAGTGCTGTGGATGGTACAGTACTAGCACCATATACTGTATCTCTCAACAATCCCCATTGTCATTACTTCTCTCTCTCCTCAATTGTCTCTGGTAGAAGAACAGAATATTCCTGCCATGCCAATTAGATTTAAGAAAAAATACAAGAGCTATGGCAATGTTGTCATCTGAATAACGTTCATGAAATCAGGAGATGTAGTACTTGAGTGTGTGTGTGTGTGTGTATGTGTATGACATTTTGCTTGTCTGTATCCTCTTTTTCTGGAAGATCTTCCTTCCTTCATCAAAGGAAGGGAATGAAATAACATGGCAGTGTTCCAGCCCTCAAAGAGAAGAAAAGGCCTTGCTTTATTCTCTTCCTTTGTCTGTCTTCTGTATACCAAACATCTGTAGGGCACTAGATCACTTTGCCTGAGTTAGTTCTAAAAGTTGCACTGGAATTTCTACTCATAAAACAGAAGTAGCCCAGATATAGAAATTTTGGAGTGGGGGGAAGGCTTGGCACATTGCAACCTAGTGTTAGTTTCTAAAGCTATTTGGGCCACATTTTGCCCAAGGATGATGAAGATGATGATGATGATGATGATGATGATGATGATTTATTAAATTTATATGCTCCCCTTTGGGCAATTTACAAATGATTTATGCTTCTCTTTGCCCATACCTATCTCTGCACCTCAACTCCTGCCCCCTTTTAAATTTTAAAATCCTTTCTCCCCCAGTGCAAAGGGTGGGGTGTGTGGCCCTGTCTTTATGGGTCAGTGGCATAAGTCTCTGAAAACTGAAGAGAACAGGCCCAGGATTGGTAGGTGGGGAGATGCCGGCAAGAGAAAGCAAGTTCAAAAATAGGCCAGATCAAAATTCCCCAGACTGGGAGAGGCAGTTGGGCAGTGGCTAGGAATGTTCCCAACTTCCCTATGCTAAGCCCCATCCCTCCTGCTCATCTAACCCAGAGTGGAAGAATGATTAAGAGGTTGGAACGAAGTGGAGAACTGTGGCGTCCTTGGGGTTCTCTGAGCTTGGTTCTTTTCTGGCAAAGGTTTCATGACCTGGCTAGGGAACACTGCTCTGGGTGCTTTTCCTCCTCTGTTCCTTTCTACACTGCTTAGTCTCTCTGAGCGCTGTCCTTTATCTCTGCCTTTGCTTCTGTCTCAGGACGTTTTCATTTACTTTTCTGTAACCTCCTTCATAGCTGTCCTTTATTTTTCCTTCTGTTTCTTTCTTTTTTGCGCTGTTCTGCACTTTGGCTCTTCTTTACAGACTTTTGTGATACTGGGGCGGGGGGGCTTTCATTATCTCAGCAATTCACTCATATACCTGAGCCATGTCCTTTTTATCGCCAACAATAAACATTTGTGCAACTCAATAGAGAGATGGTCTGTCTGCACTCCCTCCGCACAAACAGTGGGTATATGTTTACTCTTCTCTCTGGAGAATGTTCCTTGTAGCTGAAATGGATCTGAGCTGACAAAGACTTATGCTGCAACAAATTTGGCAGTCACAAGACTTTTTCTTTTTTCTTTTTGCTAACTGGGTAAGAAAAAGTAAACATGCCCTCAAGTCAAGCTTGACTCCTGGAGGCTGCATTCATGCAGGTTTTTGGCAGCATTATGGAAGTGATGTGCCATTGTCTTCTGAGATTTTTTTTTCAGTTTCCCAATCTTCCTAACAGTCCTAGAATTCCCAGGTGTTTCCCTCATCCAACTGTTGAGCAGGGCCAATGCTGCTTAGCTTCTAAGATCAGCCAAGGTCAACTAGGTGCTTGCACCTGCTGGAAATTCTGTCTTCCAGAGACTTATGGAGACTCCCCTGTCTACCCCCACACTCCAGTAGGAATTGCAAATGTTCAAACAAAGAAGTGGGAACAGGTCATAAAGAAAAGGGTTTGGGAATTCCCCTCAGGGTTTGCAAATACTGTATATAGATGTAAATACAACTATTCCCAACAGTCTTTTTTTTCTTTCAGACAGTCAAGTAGGGAAGTCTTTGAGGAATTACACCTTAGAGCAGATAATCAGGAGTCTGGTAGCCCTTTTTCTTACTAACAAATTTTATTAAAAGGCATAAGGTTTTGTGAACCTCAGCCATTTTTGCCACCAAAGACTACCATGGCTCTCCTCCTACAATTCTACCATTAGAGCAGATACCTTCAGTAGCATAACAGCCATGCTTCATTTTCGCTTCATTTTCATTTATTCACAAGAAATAATATTCAAAGATAATGAAGTAAAAGTTGTCAGGAACATTTCCACAGGGGCGTTGGTATTTGGCTAGGGCTGGAGGAGGAACATGTATCTGGTCTTACCTACCACCACCACCCTCTCTTCCTCTCCCAGAATCCTCATTGACATCCCACTGGCAATGCATGGAATGATCCCATTGTGATCTGTAAAATAAACAAGAATTTGTTCTAGAATAGCATGGAAGCCAGCCCAAATAAATAAATAAGCCAGGGAGTATGACAAACTATTTAAAAGAGTGTAAATGTTTGTTTCCAAGATTGCTTTTCCTTTAAGAGTTTTGGATGCTATCACAAAGCTTCTCTTCTTGGCTGTCTTGAAGTCCTGTCCTAGGGTGGCCTCCTCATAGACAAGTTTTATTGAGTCATTGGGATTTAAATATGAATTGGGGTGGATCATAGATCTGATATACTGTACTCTATTGATATTTTCCTTGAACTGGCTTGGTGGAGGAAATCTCCCTTCTTAGTCATTTGCTCACCAAAAATTTCTTAATGTGGGTTGAGGCAATTTGAAATAAGCTTGGGGGAAACTCAGTTAACCATTTTCCCTAGGGTCATTTTAGAATTTCAGGTATCTTGAAATATTGGCATATTCCTTCAGCTTTTTAAAATTTTTTGCTTCAATTAGAGGTCAGTTATAGACTCATCTGGAAACAGTTGAGTCCCACACAGACAACTGAAATACTTTTTTTAAATTGCTGAAATTATATACACTTTTTACCAACAACAGACTACCATTGCTGTTAAACAATTCCTAACAAAGCTAAACATGACTTTTTGTAATAATGCATTTCCCAGGTATTAGCATTAATATAATTTAATACAGATACTTACTAAAAAAACTAAAATAAATCAGGAAAAAATAGTTTTATGCTTGCATAAGTTATTTTCCCATTACTAGATCATAAACATAGGACAGCCAGTTTTGTCTGGTTTTTTGAGGGGGAGCATTGATAAGCCTCTGCATTTTTTTTCACCCCTGCAGGCAAAAGATTATCAGTTTAACAATTAAGAGTCCTCTCTGCCAACTCATTTATTAAGAGAGCAGCGGGTGGGTTCAAGCAGTTCCAACTCTTAGAGTATAAATGAAAATGAAGCTAGCAAAGTGATCTCTAGAGAAGGGTTCTCCTTTTGATTAAATAGTCTAATAATTCAGCATTGTTCTTAATAATGGATTAGAATTTTGAGCTACATCATTGTGTAGCTTGGTTAGTTGTATATAGTGATGAAGATTTCTTTGTCTGGAAGAATGTGGAAATGTTTCCTTATATTCTGGAGAATTGGAATCCTAACTAACTAAAAATAAAATAAGATGTTTCTATTTAAATAAAATTTGCATATATGCATGATCAGGTTTAGTGTCTACAAGAGTGCTGTGGAACAAAATTTTGCAATTTGGAGTGTTTCTGTTCACAATTCCAGATATAAAGATTTACAAGAACATTATGTTAGAATATCTAACATAGCCAACAGAAAATAAGCTATGGTAGCCTTAGAAGATATTTTTTTATAGTTCTTATATTGCGGGTCAAACCAACGTAAGAACCAGCAACTTTGCCTCTGTTGGAACCAATGCAAAAAGAAGTTACAAAATATATCTGTGTTCCAAAATTATTTTAGGGTTGTGTTAAGTGTAAAACACGCACACACTTAAGTGTAACACACACACATGCACTGGTTTTTATTCCCACAGTTGTGGGACAGGTACTGTTGAAGAGACATTATGAAAACATCTTCTGTTTATGGACTTCTGGGTTTTGTTCCAGTCTGTATGAGTGTCTTTTTCTTTAATGGGATTATAAAATCACAAGTATTATGCCTATCTTGTTTTTGGAAATCATTTATATTTTGTAATATTTTGTTTTATAATTGTCCATTCAATTTCCCTGGGATATTATCTGCAGATATATACCGTATTCTTGCTTATTGTACTGCCAGGGAAGATTGATTAGGTCAGGTCTGAAGTATTTTAGGTATAAAAAATGTTCATGTTTACTCAATTGTTTGTGACTGTATTATTATGTACATATTACACTGTTGCATCAGTTAAATCTCTTTTGGACTGAGCTTGACACCTGATGTCTTCATGCACAGGCCATGTAATTTTCTTAGCAACAATATGGAAATGCTATGCTGTTGTCTTCTTCTGCGATATTTTTTCCATTTCTCACTTTAGCCTGGAGCCCTGGGATTTCCTTGGTGTTCTCCCACCCAAGTACTAGCTGGGCGTGACCCTGTTTAATTTCTTCTTTAGATCAATCAAGGTCAGCCAAGTGGTGTCACAGCTGGACAAAGGCAAATACTAGGAATATTACATAATTAGACTACTGTGAAGCATTTTTTCATCCTTTGTTGTGCTGATGAATGTTAAATATCTTCATTTTTTTGTTGCAATGTTTCCTATTTGTTTCCAAGTTTCCAGAAATGGAGTTCTGCTCCTACGCTCTTTTTAAAATTTTTCTTTGCAACACTCAGTCCATGCCCATTGAACATGATGGCATGTTTGGAGGTGTTCTTCCCCTCTTTATTTTTTCCCTCCAAGTTTACTTTGCATTTTTGCAAAACCTTACAGTCTACTGGTAATCTCTTTTTAGAAATGGATGAAACTATTTTAAAAAATATAGGGGTGATGACAATAATCACCTGAACGTCAGAAATGGAAGGGGAGATAAGAAGGAAGACACTCTGGTTGCATATAGTTTTCTTTCTTTGCAGTTTTAATGTCCTGAGTAGAGGTCTAACACCCCTAATTTAGGCCAAAATTTCTGACCTAGAGCACTCCTATAATCCCTGACCAACATGGCATCCGTATGAAAGAAGGCTGACTTGGTTTTGTTTAAAATTTCCCTTTATTTATAAATAACATTGTGCCTGAAGAAAAGCAGTCTACAAAGTATTATCTAACCATGGATATTTTTCATGGGCCACCCCATTTATGATTACTTTTTCTGTATCTTTCATCATTTTCTTTTTCCTTCTCACAATTCAGATTTCTCTTGGGCATAATAGTTCATTGATTTTGATTGATTATGTGTCACCAAGTTAGTGTTGACTCTTAGTGACCACATAGATAGATTTTCTCCATGATGATCTGTCCCCAACCTGGCCCTTCAGGTCTTCCAGTGGTGCACCCATCACTACTATAACTGAGTCTATCCACCTTGCTGCTGGTCATCCTCTTCTCTTTCTTTCTACCTTTTCCAGCATTAGAGTCTTCTCCAGAGAGCTAGGTCTTCACATAATGTGTCTGAAGTAGGATAATTTGGGCATCGTAATTTGTGCCTTGAGTGAGACATCTGGATTAATTTGTCTGATGATCCATTGTTTGTTTTCTTGGCTGCCCATGGTATTTCCAGGAGTCTTCAAAATAATGTTTTATTACCTTTTCTTAAAACAAGGAAATAGTCATCATTATTTGCAGCAACAGCAGCAAAGGCAAAATACTTGAACAATTGCTCTGCTTCAGATCAAATTGTCCAGGAGACTTGCTAAAATCAAAACCCAACAGGGAGGGCTTCAGGATGCAGATGGAAGTTCTCTTTAAAGGTAGGAATCTTCAAAAATGCAAGATGGCTCGACTACTGACACAACAGTTATTCTTTAGAAACTGGCTTGGAATGTTCCATTAAACAGCATGAACTTAGTTTATTTGCAATAGAGATTACAGTATTGTTTACTGTAATCCTTGAAGAAAATCACACTCCCTTGCTTCTTTTTGGGGAAAGTGGGTCATTCATAAGCTGTTCGGTACACCAGGAACCCTTTCTTTGTGTCCTAGAAGGTGGGAGATGTGTGAGTGCATGAACTATTTGCATGACAGAGCTAATTAGAAGGTGTTACTTTAGGCTGAAACTATCTCAATTTTAGTTGATTGTGTCAATTATTTGGATTAGAATATTTACATGACTGGCTATCCCTGCCGTAATTCAATTAAATGTGTTGTGTGAATGGGGTGAGTAAGATTTATTCTTCTAAGTCAGCATGGTCTTGCTTGTCTGATAAGCTAACAGCTACTAAGAACAGACTGTTCTTGACAGTGGTGCCACATATATAATATTCCCTCACTCCAGACATGTTTTCTGCACACAATCCACTGAGGTATTTTGGTTACGACTAACAGAACAATTCAGTGCATATCTGCTTTGCAATAAGCCTGACTGATTACAACATAATTTACTCCCAGATAAAGGAGATCTCTCTGGTGGGCTGTAGCTTAAAAGGTTTTTATTCCACCAAATGTTTTAAATGGAATTGCTTTAAACGTTGGAGCGAAAATTGACTGCAAGCATACTTCTTTCAACTTAAAGGGATTCATTGAAAAATATGCAGGTAGCCCAGAATTACTGAGCTGAAAGGTCACTTAATCTCAGCAGTGATCTTCTTCCTTATCCACAGAAAGTTTCTCAAGGCAAATTAAGTTGTGCACCTCATAGTTTTGTGCCCGAGGATTCATGCCGGTGTATGCAAAGCACCAGTGTTTTATATTTAGCTGCAGGCTGATTATCTAGGCATTTGGTACACCTAGACAGGAGTTTATATTTAGTGAAATCTGAAATGCATTTGCAAAACTGCACCATGGAATAGAATCCAAGCAAATGAATTTAAATGCTAGATTTGCTTACTGTGCGTAGTTTTCAAGCTCAGTTACTGTAAGAATAAGAATGGTATATTGCTAAAAAAAAAAAATAACAATGAGGTTTGTCAGAAAACGACAGACATGGGTTCGGTTGTCCAGTAGACAGAAGTTTTTTTATTGGGCACGTTTGCAAAGGTGGGTCCCTCCCGCAGCAATGGAGGAACCCCGAAGCAAGGTCTGACAGGTTTTTATACCCCCTATCTGTCCTCCCCCTCCTACGAGGGCTTGGCTCACAATCTCACCTTTTTTTACCACCCCGGAGCGCCGCTAATTAACCGCAAAACCGCAGACATTCCACTTTCCGAATCCAATCAGCGCAATACACATTGCAATACCCACTTGACCCGACAGCCGCCCCCTGCCGTTTCTCTTCACTCCGGTGTGAACGTGCCTCCTGCCCGCAGTATTTCCTCCCTCCTGCCGTCCCCCCCAAGGCTGCCCCATGGTGCACAGCACTCTCCCCTAGCAAACATGGTTCATTTGAGGCCCTCACTTCTCCCTGCCTTCTCACAATCCCCCCTTTTTCTTTTCACGCCTCTGTTGGGCCTCAAACCTGGCTAACAGGATTGCTCCCTCGTCCCGGACCCGGGGCTTCACACATTGGGACAGGTAATTCCCACAAGCAGGGAGGCATTGCATTAAGCAACATACTAGGACCAGTAAGGCAATGAAGCCAATAGCTAGCACAGAAAGTTGTTTTAACCAAGCAAACTTAGGTAACCAACTAGTGAGCCACGACCAATTCCATCCCTCTGGATCCTCGGATATGCGAGAGGCTAAGGTCTTCAACTTGGCTAGTTTTGCTTCAATATAATTCTCATTGTTGGTTAGGTTAAAGCAACAAAGACCTTGAAAAGATTCACAGCCTTGTCCTTAATAGGAGATAGTCTATAGCTATCCGATTTTGAATGACCGCCCTCCTGATCTCAGTGACTTCTTCAGTGAGAGCTGCAATGAGAGACGATGTAAGGTTGACACTTTTAGCCAGGAGGCAGGCCACCTTCCTTAGGTCCAGATAAGTTCTTCCGCTTAGTGCAGGAACCCCTACTAAGGAGAGGGCCAGAGCCATGGCTTCTGTTTCGGACAAGAGTGTCACGTCACTCTCACAATCAGATGGCAGCTCCCTTTTTCTTTTTTCTTTTGATGGGTGCGCTTGCATTGGAGGCAGGGCATATAGAGAGGTCAGGCGCCCTACAGCACAAGGGCCCCCTGAACTATAGGCTGGAACATAGGTTATGTGGAACATGTCCACATAACAAAAAGAAACCTTTAGGTAGTATAGAGGGGTTGAAGCGTAAGGGATATTATAGACCCCTCCACAAGTGAAAGCAGGACCTTTTGAGGGCAATGGGTGGGTATGGGTCTGGGTATTGTTGAAATATACACATTGAGTTGCATTGGTTATCCCCAAGAGATTTAGAGCCATTTGCCTTTGATTAGTCCAGGGTCTTGGTATGGGAGAAGACCCAAAATGATAGAACATCCCCCCCCACGGGGGATCATCCCCAGTGATATCAATATTCGCTATCTGAGTAACATTCTTCAATGCTTCCAAGCTGATGGGCATTCCAAAGAAACAGGTGGAAGTGACACCATTCACAGTCAAGAGTTGCCCCACACAAAAAGTTGTGCTGTTCAAAGCTGTCTGTGCCAATTCTACAAAAAAATTGTTGTTAGAGCTGTGCTATAGAGCATCTAAGCAGTGACATAACAGAATAACCTGGATGCAAGCCTTTATGTTGGTCATCTCCTCCCCTGCCTTAGTTCAGTTCCTTTTAAGTTTTACTTTGAGTCCGTCTCCCGGTTGGGCAGTCCACGGTCGGGGGTCGGGAGCTCGCTTAACCCGATGGTAGTGGGTCCAACCCCCGTGTCGGGTCCGAACCGCTGATTCAGTTGTCAGGAGAACTTGGTATGGTCCCTCCCAAGACGGTTTCAGCTTCTCATCCTTCCACGTCTTTATCAGGACCCAATCCCCTGGCTTGTGGGGGTGTTGGTCTTCCAGCAAGGGGGCCGTTGAGAGAGGAGTCCCTGTTTTCTTAAAGACAAGAGAGATTGTGACAGTACCAAGAGATACTTTCTTAGGAAGGCATCCTTTAGCTCGGGGATAGGCTCTCCCATTGGAGCCAGGAAAGGTCTTCCCATCATCAGCTCGAACGGGGAGACCCCCACATCCTTGCGAGGGGCTGTCCGCATTTGAAGCAGGGCAACCGGAAGTGTCTTTGTCCAAGGTAGCCCTGTTTCCAATCCCAGTTTGGTGAGATGTTGCTTCAATACCCCATTAGCCCTTTCCACTTTCCCACTGGATTCAGGATGCCAAGGGGTGTGGAGTTCCCATCGAACCCCCAGGCTTTGCATGACCTCCTGCAGCACCTTGTGGGTGAAGTGGGTCCCCCTGTCGGAATCCAGACTCTCTACTATCCCATACCGGGGGATGATCTGATCCAGGAGAACTTTTGCTACTACCTGTGCAGTTGCCCTCCGGCTGGGCACCGCTTCCACCCAGCCAGTGAGGTGATCTTTGAGTACCAACAGGTACTTCAACCCAGCCACAGGAGGGAGTTCCGTAAAGTCCACCTGGACTCGCTGAAAGGGCCACACTGCCAAGGGCCTTCCTCCCCTCTCCCTTCTCCTCATGGCTTTGCGATTGGTTTTCTGACAAATCAGGCATTTCCAGCACACAGCCTGCGCCTTTGTCCACATCCCCAGGCTCCAGTACCACGGCTTTACAGTGTCTACCAAAGCCTGCACCCCCCAGTGAGACCCTTCGTGCAGATTCTCCAACATCCCCCTCATGTCAGCATGGCTCACTACTGGGGTCCCCTCAATTGTAACCCAATGACCTGCTTCCTCCCTGCAACCTTCCCTTTCCAGCAGCACCTCGTCCAACTTCCCCGGCGCCCAAGCCAGAGGTTCTTCTATTTGGGGGATTGCAATCATGATGGCAATGGGGACACCCTCCGCTGCCTCCTTTGCTACTCGATCAGCAAGTCGGTTCCCTCTTGCCTCCATCGAGTCCCCCTTCTGATGTCCCATTACATGCACCACTGCAATCCTGTCGGGTTCTTGAAGAGCTTCCATCATCCCCTCTATCAGTTGCCGAGCTTTCACCTCCTTCCCAGCAGTTGTGAGTAAACCCGGTTCCAGCCAAATTTTCCCGAAAGTGTGCACTACTCCCCAGGCGTATCGCGAGTCTGTGTAAACTACATTGTGGAGTTCAAATTCCTGTCTGTTCCTACCACCACATCAGGACTTATCCGGAGAACTGTCTCATATTTCAACATCCTTCCTTCTGTCATCCAAGCAGCCGCCTGCTGACTAAGCACACTTAAGATCTAATGGGGCGAATGGACAATCACGGGGCTCCCAAAAGTGAGTTTTTTCCCTTCTGTCACTAGTACAGCAGCGGCAGCCACTGCCTGCACACAAGTCGGCCATCCCCTCACCACCGGTTCTAGGGCTTTGCTCAGGAAGGCCACTGGTTGATATTTCCCAGCCCGTCTCTGAGTCAGCACTCCAATGGCAGTTCCCCCATGGGCTGTAACGTACAGGTGAAAGGGGAGGGCCAGGTTCGGTAGAGCCAGAGCCGGGGCCGTCACCAGGCTCCTTCGTAATTCTCCCCACTTCTCTGTGTCCCCGTCTGTCCATTCTACCCTGTCAGATGATCCTTTCAACTTCTCATACAGAAATTGAGCCTTGCTCATGTACTCATCTATCCATAGCCGGCAATATCCTACTAGACCCAGAAACCGCCACACCTCCGTTTTAGTATGAGGGGGCTTCAACTGCATTATCCCCTGTATCCGAGAAGGATCAATCAACTTCTCGCCCTTCCGGAGTACATGTCCTAAATACTTGACCTCCCTTTCCACAAATTGGACCTTCCCTTTTGACACCTTCAATCCTTCCTCAGCCAACCAGTTCAATAAAGCCACTGAGTCTTCTCTCACCTTTACCTCCTTCTCTCCAGACACCAACAAATCATCCACATACTGCAGCACCTGAGAACCCCCGGGGGCCCAGAACCCCTGGAGTTTCTCTTCCAATGCCTGTCCAAACAAGAGGGGGCTCTCGGTGTACCCCTGGGGCAGCACCGTCCATCTCAGTTGTTGCTTCCTCCCAGTCTCCGGATCTTCCCACTCAAAGGCGAACAGATCCCTACTTTCCTCTGCCAGAGGGCATGACCAAAAAGCATCCTTCAAGTCTATCACCGTGAACCACCGATCCCCAGGAGGGATCTTCCCCATCAAAGTGTAGGGGTCAGGCACTACCGGGGTCCGGGCCAAGACCAAATCGTTGACCCTCCTCAGATCCTGCATCAGCCTGTAACTATTGTCCTTCTTCTTCACAGCTAAGATAGGGGAGTTGAAGGGGGACATAGCCAGTTCCAACAGCCCTTGCCGCCTCAGCCCATCTATGATGGGGTTCAGCCCGCGCCTCCCATCCCGGGACAGCGGGTATTAGGCTTGCCGCAAACCCGTCACCCCCGGTTTCAAGGGGATGCTAATTGGGGCGATGCGAAACCGACCCGCCCCCCCTCCCCTGCTCATACCTCAGGGTTCCCGCAACAAACACATCCTTTCTGCCTATTCCACATTCCACAACTCCACTCCTAGACTACCCATTAGATCCTTTCCCAGCAGGTTCACTCCTGCCTGTGGGATCAGTAACACATCTGCAGTTACCTCCTTCCCATTCCACTCCAATCTTACTCCCTCCAGTACATCTGCCTTGACCGGAGAACCTCCCACCCCCATCACTGATACTGACGCGTCCTGGGATTTCGCAATCCCTGGGATCGGTTGGCACAGCGATGTTCGAGAGGCTCCAGTGTCCACGAGGAACTGCCGTTCCTCGCTGGTGGGACCCACCGTGATGTTTACCAAGGGTTCCCCGTGGGTCCCGGTTGGGGAACCATGACCCCCCCTAGTCGTACAGGGGGAAACCCGTGGGGCGATCCACCTGACAGTCCCGAGCAAAGTGTCCTACCCGCCCGCAGCGGAAACAACCTTGCCTATCCCCAGTCCACCTCTCCCTTCTGGGGTCGACGCCACCTCTCCGGGGCCAAGGTCCCCGGACCAGATGGGGAGAAGGTTGCGCCTCCCTCAATCCCTCCCCCTTCATCTCATTCTTGGCCACCGCCTGAACAGCTGCCATCATCATTTGAGTTTTTTGCCTGGTCTTCGCCTCCTCCCTCCCCACATAGGTCTGTTGAGCAATCCTTAGGAGTTCCCCTATCCCCTGTTCGGTCCAACCCTCCTGTTTTTGTATCTTCTTCTGAATGTCTGGCCACGCTTTGGTGACGAACTGCATTTTTAACAAGGTCTCAAAGGCTGGGGTGTCCGGAGTCACGCCCAAGAATTTGGTCAGGCCAACCCGGATCCTCTCACAAAAATCTCCGGGCGATTCATCCTTCCCCTGGGTTACCTCAAAAGCCTTGGTCAAATTCTTCCCCTGGGGCACTGCTGTTTGGATGCCCTCCAAAATCATCTCTTTCATGTCTCTCATGTTCTGCCGATGTGCGGCATTATTGGGATCCCAATTTGGGTCTGCCAGAGGGAATTTAGTATCCGCGGCTAGGGCATTCGGGACGTTTGCATTCCTTCACTCCCAAGCCCCAAGCGCGGCTCGCCGAATCTGGCCCCTCTCTTCTGGCGTATAGAGGTGGGCTAAAATGTAATTCAGTTCCCCCCAGGAGTATTCCACCGGGCCGAGAAAAAGTTCCAATTGTTCAGCGGCGGTATGGGCGTTCTCTTGCATACGAGGGAGGGTCTTTTTTAATTCCCTCAACTCACTGGGTTTGATGGGAACCGTTACGTAACTGGTGACGGCCACCCCCTGTGCGTTCGTTCCGTTCGGGACCTCCCGGACGGGGAAGGCACTGGCCGACCTTAGAATAAAGGGCAAGTTCTGAATGTCTTGGTTCAGCTGGTCCAGCTCTTTCCGCAGCCCGGGATAGGGTGGGGGTGCCGGAGGGGGAGTGGTAGGAAGAGGAGGAGGAGGAGGAGGTGGCGGCCCCCATTGGGGTCCAGTCAGCCAGAGGTCCTCCTCATCCTCCTGTTCTTTTTGGACAAAAATTTTGGCTAACTTGGGTCGAGGCCCCTCCCAATGAACATGGAACCAGACTTCCACATAGGGTTCCTGTGTTAACAATTTATGCTCCACAATGTAGTTTTTTAGTTGGGTCACCCAGTAATTACTGGGGATTCCAAGAGTATCCCAATGGTAGGGGAATTCGGGGTCCACTAGTGGATATTTTGGCCATTCTTTAGTGCACAAAGTTATCACGGTCGGTTTTTCCAGACCCCTGGTGAATGGACACAACCAGGGTGTCTCCCATTGTTGCAACAATTGTCCTAATGGAGAATCCGTGGGGATTCCCCCTACTGCATTTTTCCCACTGGCCCCTGGCCTTACACTCTTACTCTGCGCCTTACCCATCCTTCCTGACTACGTTTCCCACCTTACAGAAGGTCCCGGACTCTTCTGTCCCCTTGCGGTGTCCAACGCCTCGTAACCATGCTAATCTCCCCGAGATTATGGGTAGGCTGTACTCACCAGACCTCCCGGAGGTCCCCTCGTCGGCCGACTTCCTCTTTACTGCTGTCTGACTGGTGATTGGAGTCCCGTCCTGGACCTGACTCCAGGGAAAACGGGAGACACCTCAACGGGGTGTTACGGCCGATTACTCACCGGTTCCCCACAGTCTGGTCCACGTCGAGGACTCCTGCCTGGCTCGCCAATTTTGTCAGAAAATGACAGACACGGGTTCGGTTGTCCAGTAGACAGAAGTTTTTTTATTGGGCACGTTTGCAAAGGTGGGTCCCTCCCGCAGCAATGGAGGAACCCCGAAACAAGGTCTGACAGGTTTTTATACCCCCTATCTGTCTTCCCCCTCCTAAGAGGGCTTGGCTCACAATCTCACCTTTTTTTACTGCCCCGGAGCGCCGCTAATTAACCGCAAAACCGCAGACATTCCACTTTCCGAATCCAATCAGCGCAATACACATTCCAATCCCCACTTGACCCAACAGCCGCCCCCTGCCGTTTCTCTTCACTCTGGTGCGAACGTGCCTCCTGCCCGCAGTATTTCCTCCCTCCTGCCGTCCCCCCCAAGGCTGCCCCATGGTGCACAGCGCTCTCCCCTAGCAAACATGGTTCATTTGAGGCCCTCACTTCTCCCTGCCTTCTCACAGGATCAAATATAACTAATAAGGCAGAGCGCAAAGCAATTTTTAAGCTCTGGAACATAAAATGTAAGCAAATCCATTTTCACAGTTTCAGGTCTGCCTCCCACCCTCCAAAATAGAGCCTATACTGAAATTTGGAATGATCAGTTGGCATAACTTTTCTGAAGATGACTCTAAGGGTAAAAAATTGGATCCAGGGCTCCACTAGACATGGAGTGTGGAGGAAGATGATGACAGACAGCAGGGTTTAACTGATACGATTCCATAATGCCATTTCAACTCAATTTGCAGATGTCAATTTCCTCTGTTTCTCAGTGAAGGAGAAGATCTCCTTCGGTTCTCCTTCACATAATGAGGAAATTTGCTTTATTTACTGTGTATCATTTCCAGACACAGATGACGTGGGCCAGGTATACCAGCTCCGTAAGGAATGGTCTGATACAAACTCCGGCCTGGGAGTCTGCTAGATATCTCCAGCAGGCTCAGTGAGGCTGAGAACTAGTGGGAGGTAGCTTATGTAGAAGGGTTGGGCTGTCACCTGAGGTCTCACGGGCCAGGTGTTTCAGCCCAGTAGACTGGCTTAGGCCTGCAAAACAAGGGAACTCCGTCACTGCTCTAAGAGGACAACCTGATATTTCAGTATGTTTAATATCCATCTGCTTATAACATAAATGTTTACTGGTGCACGCACAAATGCATTTTTTTGAAATACCTCATGGTTTTGTGACATCTCATGATAGCATCAGACGTGGTGTGTTCAAGCCAGTTTTGTCAGTGGAACCTTGTGAATACCTACATTATTAGATAGATTAATCCTGAGCGTGGGAAGAAGATGGAGGGTGGGTGAGTGGGTGGGTGGAGGGAACAATTTCACAAAGCAAGGCCACAAGACCAAGCAGTATAAAAGGTAGCAATAAATATGTACCATACAGAGCAGAAATGAATATAGGAACTATTGTAATAAGATTTCCTTCAGTCTCATAGTTGGGATGAATAGATGAGGATTCATATAACACTTTTCAGAAAAGTAGCCATGTAGATCATTTGGCTCAAAACTGATACCCTGAAAAACTAACAAATTATGTTGTGGCAGAAACAGTGGGATTTCAGCACATATTTTCTTAAATATACAAAGTGATTGTATTAGATTGCTGTAGACTGTCTATTTAGTCTTGTTTTTAGAAATAATTTTCTGTGTCCATTTAAAGATAATTATCTCATTAGGCCCAGAATCAATGAGCAAGTTTTATGTTCTCAAGAACTCTTCATCAGTCAAGGCGGTATATAATGGCAGTGGGAGAAAATGCTGGATGCTTTAGCCATACATTTACATTCACTGACAATGGCTGAGTTGACACATTGACTTGGGTCACACATCAGCCAAGGCTTATTTAGCCATAGTTTATTGAATAAACTACAATTTGCTAGGTCAGTAATCCTGGTTTAAAAACCAAACAGTCTGTCCATAGCAAATTAAAAATACTCCAAACTGATGTGGGAAATAGGTTGGAAGCTAGAGTTTTCCAGGGCAGGGATTCTGAAAGCATCAATAATCAGCAATGGAGTGTGGGAAGAATAAATCAGGGTTTCCAATAAGCTGAGGAAAGGGCAGGATGAAAAGGTGCCAGTTTTAAACTCAAGATGTACCAGGTTGAGTTTCTGGGAAGCTTCAGCCATATTCTAGCTAACCTAAAGAAAACCTGACACAAACCACATTTTGATATAGCATGATAGTGAATCCAGCCATTTTTAAGTCAAGTTTTATTGAACAGACCACAGTTGGCTGAGTTCAGACAGTTTATTAAATAATAAATTATGGTTTATACCCACAATGAGTAGAGTCAGATAGCAAGCCAAGCTAAATCCAGCCATCAGCAAATTCTAACTTAGCCCCATCTATAAACTATTCTTAGATGGAATGCAGGAATGGTATGCTGATATTCAAATTAATTTGATAATGTGCCATGATTGTTTTAATTGCATCCAAGACTATTTTCAGTGCTGCTTGGATGAAGACAAAATCTATGTCTGATTCCACCATTTTTTAAAAGTGGAATTGTAAGCCACTGTGGGCATGTATTTTATAGAAGTGTATATAAACAGTTTGAATTCAAAAATAATTAAAATTAAAAATATTTTACAGAGAGAATACAGTTAGAATTTTACAAAGGGGACTCAGAGCCAAGCAGTATATAAGACAGCCTGTTCCCCAGCCACATGCAGAATGGAGATTAATACAGATTCTGATTAAATAGGTGAAGAATCTCATCAACGTAGATGGGTGCACACATTTATATCATGGTGATTAACAGACAAAACTAACAGTGTCAGTAGGCACTGAAAGAATGAGAATTATTGTCTGTAGTGAGCTAGTGATTCTCCATATGAACAGTGGAAAGAAAAAGGTCATAAGAGATATACTTAATATTCTTTAAGACATGTAGCCATTTATATGTTAATGTGGTCATTCCAACTCTTCATCTCAGAGTTCTTGCAAATAACTAATAATCAGCTTAACAATGTTATTTGATTATCTATTAAATAATACTTTAGATTTTGAATCATCCAGAACATACAGTGGTACCTCGGGATACGAACTTAATCCGTTCCGTGACTCTGGGCGTATCCCGAGTTGGTCGTAACCCGAAGGAAATTTCCCCATAGGGTTCAATGTAAATCCGGTTAATCCGTTCCGCCCTCTGAATTTGGTCGCACCCCGAGGCAAATTTCCCCATAGGGTTCAATGTAAATCCGGTTAATCCGTTCCGCCCTCCGCCCGAATTTGGTCGCAACCCGAGGCAATTTCCCATAAGGTTCAATGTAATTACCGTTAATCTGTTCTGGCGTCCACGGACCACACGGAAAGCGGCCGGGCGCGGCGTGGTGCGGCGCGAAAATGGCCGGGTGCAGCGCGGCGCGGCGTGAAAACGGCCCGGCGCGGCGCGAAAACGGCCCGGCCCGGCGCAGCGCGAAAACAGCCCGGCGCGGCGCGAAAACGGCCGCGGACCACGCGGCAGGGCCGGAAAAACAGCCGCGGACCACGTGGCACGGGCGGAAAAATGGCCGCGGACCACGTGGCACGGGCAGAAAATGGCCGCGGACCACGTGGCACGGGCGGAAAATGGCTGGTACCCCGAGGCGGAGTTCGCAAACCGAGGTAAAATTTTGGGGCCAGAGCTGGTCGTAACCCGAAAAATTCGCAAGCAGAGGCGTTCGTATCCCGAGGTATCACTGTATTTCAGTGCTAATGACAACTCAGGTCAAGATGGTGCTAATATATCTGGACTATACTGTGAAATCAAGGGATGTTTTAAGTGAATATACTGCCATTTTGCAATTTTAGACAATCCAAATTCTTCTTGTAATTGATTAGCAATTACTGGATCTAAAGTGTTAATACTCAGGATGAGCTATGCTTTGGGTCTGAAGTCAAAACAGTGTTTCAAAGCAGGAATGGGTCACATTGCATACCAGTTAGCATTTCCTTAAAGGAGCTATGTCTTTACCTGGACTCATAGTTGTGCAATCCCAGGCAAATACTCAGTTTAGTTAAGGAGGTTCCAACAGGGTGCTTCAGATCAGGCATGAAGAGTAACCCTAGGTGGACTAAAGCATTGTTCTACTGTATGTACATCTGGTCCAGTCAGATGAACCAACTAGAGTTGACTTACTATACAGCTAAACTGTAACAGCTTTATACTTCTCATTGCCACTTTCTACACTCATCCTGTCTATGGTATCCTTTTCCAGAAGGTTGATAATTCCAGATGTGTCCAGATCTTATGATCTTAAAATGAGATTAATTCAATGTATTTTTCCACTTTTATTGGACACCACATATAATGATTTAAAGGCATGGTAGTCAGTTTCATTATGCTAGAAATTTAAAATGGAGGAAACACTTAGGCATATACAGGTAGTCCTTGTTTAGTGACTGACTCATTTAGCGACCATGCACAGTTACAGTGGTGATGAGAAAGTAACTTTGTGACCAATACTCACATTTATGACCTTCGCAGGTCTGTAAAACAAAGGAAAGCTGAAGATCATAAGCACACTTAGTGATTGCTTCACTTAATGACCAAGTTGCCAGTCCCAATTGTGGTCACTAAACAATAACTACCTGTAACTGTCACATTTTGGTTTCATATCCAAAAGTCTGTTAATATTGTTTTTGGAATATGTTTTAAAGATGTGAATATGATTTTGATTTATATACCAAAAATATGGAAGTTATCAGTATATGAAGAACTATGGAGTTACCAATTATGGGATATAGCAAACAAATCCTCTCTTATGATGGACAAATAGTGCTACTCTAAATTTACAATCTTAGACTGAGGAGATATATTCACTTTTTGCTTACGAACAGATTCTCTATCAGTGTAATGGAAAGGCTAATCAATATTACTCCATGTGGTCAAGATTTAATTCTATGCTTCAAAATTGAACTGGTTTATACATGTATTATATCTTTATGTCCTTTTTTTTCTTTTTCCTGTTTCTTTTTCTTTCATGTCCCCCCCTCCCCCCTTATACCCGTATATTAATATAAAGAAAAACACTAACAACACAAAAGTGGCCAAAAACATTCCTGGCTATGGCAACCACCTGGCCTACATCAGCAATGCATCCCCAGTCTGTAAGCCTGCTTCATCAGAGAGATGCAACCTCATTTTCCATAGATTGTACCTCAGATCCTTGGTTGGCTTTATCTATTGACCAAGAAAGTCTCTGCTAGTTTGACTGATACTGAATTTGGTTGCTTAGATGCAAGTCCTTCACAATCCAGACAATAGTTCAGGACTTCCATAGTTGCTGACATATGTTAAAAAAAAAAAAAGACATCAAATGCCTTGATGAGAGTCAGACCCTATACTCCACAGAACCTCTCCCATGCTTCATGTTGTATGGAAGGGGGACAGTATAAGCCCTGAGGAAACAAATACGCCATGAAGCCAAACAATCTACCAGCACCACATCCTGGAAATGTTCAGACAAATGAGGCTAGAATGTTTATTTACTTACACAAATTTTACAGCATCCCAGTCAATTGATTCTAGGGGGTTGAGAGTAAAACATAAAATAACAATCCCTCAGATGATAGCTAGCTAGCTGCCGGGTTCCCATCAGCTCAGATCAAATGCCCACTTGGAATGAAGAGCCTTCACAGTTTTCTGGAGAGCCAAGAGCAAAGGGACCATCTTTATCTCTGGGGCCAGCTTGCTCCCTAGGGCTGGTGTAACCACCAAGAAGATCTACCTGCTGGACCAAATTCCTTTCATTTCTCACAGTGACAGGACTTTAAGGAAACAGCATTCTCAGTGCTCTTACAGGGCAGGCAGAACCGTTTGGGGGAAGGGAGTCCTTAAGATAGCCTGGTATTGCACTTGTGTAGGGCTTGATAGCTAACACCCAGCACTTTCAATTGGGCCAATCATGGGTCCTACATTCTGAATTGTGTTTAAAATTCCAAACACATTAGAAGCATCATAATGATTTCCAGTTGTTTGCATTTACAGAGTTTAAAAAATACAATACACAGTATATTTTTGTAAGAATATGGAATGATATTGAGAGATCCAAGAGAGCCAAGAAGATGCATTTCCAAATTCAATAGACCAAAATTGTGCCTGCCCCAAATCCAAACTGAATCTAGATTAAAACAAGCACTGGCCTATTATGTTTAGATAAATTTTAATAAATCAGAAGAATGTTGTTTAAATGCTAGTCTAGCCATAGCTTTTGTTCCATCTATGGCCCCAGCTGGCTGGTGGTATTGGTGTTTTCTTAAAAGTTGGATGTGGATGAAGAAAACAGAAACAGAAACTGAGCAACCCCCCAAATGGCAAATGGCCAACTTTTGTTCTTTAGTTTCAAGTGGCATGGTGAACCATGACTAGTGGGGTATAACAACTAACCTTGGCTGTTGGGAGACAAAACTACCTCTCTTGTAACTTGGAAACTTGGAGTTTCTGGGTTAAGATGACATGCTAGGGCTGTTACTGATCTGACTGAGCACATTGTGCAAATACAGCTATAGACTCCACTGATCTCCTTCTAAAGGCCAACAAATCTAATTAAGTGATAGAACTGTTATCATACATGGAACTAAAAAACACATTACAAAATACATTATCTGAACAGGCATTTTTTAGGACTGACTAAAAACAGTAAATCTCAATTTAAATATCTTTCCAAGATAACCTTTATTTACAAAATAAATTACCATTCCTTGTGTGAAGGGAAAGTTGTTAATATGTTAATCTGAAACCCCATTTTGTGCTAAGAAATGTGAACCATATTATAAATAGTTGCTCTTAATTCTCAGCTTCATTGATTAAAACTGACTTGCACTGATTAATGGACTGTAGCTTTAGATGAGTAACTGTTGATTAAAGCTTTCAACTCTAATAGTTAAAATAGAAAACTGGAAGGGGTGATTGTAGAATCTTTTGCTTCTTGTTTTTGCCCTTGGCAGAAAAGCTGAGTTGCCTATGATTTGAATGGCATTGCTCCTGCTTATACAACTCAGTGCATTCAGACTGGCAGCCAGCCTTTGCATCAAGTCAGCCAGTCATGTTTTGCTGACTGAAAACATATTTAGAATGCTTGTTGGAGGAAAAGTTATTTTCTGTCTCCTTCAATGATGATGTTTCTAGCTTGTTGCCAACATCGCTCACTTTAGGACAGAATGTAGCATTTCTGAACAAGCATTTGGCACAAGGTTTCATTGCAGCCTTTACAGAATGAGAGCCTGTAGGAGGGAAGATGCACAGCCACAGGCAAAAGCTGCAGTTATTAATCAATCACTGAAGAGTAAGCTCTTTAGGCTTCCTCTGGAGGAAGAGATGAACAGTTCCCTTCTCCTTCAAGAGGCATTTTTGGCAAATTAATCAGCGCTACCTGGGTCAAAATAAAGACTAGGAATAAGGTATAGAACCAGTTCTGTACTCAGCGTGAATGTTATGCATACGCTGATATTTGCTGATGCTTTCTTATGTTTGTTTTCTCATGACCTGGCATCACATACATTGTTCAATGGAATCAATGTCAATATTCTATCTTTGGCTGTGGCTTTCTTATCCTACGTCTTTAATTATTACTTGGTTCATATATCTTTCTTGTCATTGTTGTTTAAACCATGGCCAATTCGATCCTGCAGGGTTGGCGTGCTCTGGGTTCCTTCAATTCAAACGATGTCATCTATCAGGACCCCGGACGTGTGCCTTCTCTGTAGAACACCTGCTTTGGAATGAAGTTCCTCCCAAGATCTGGATGGCCCACACTCTGCTGTTGTTTAGGAGAGCTGGAAAGACCCAGGCCTCAGTGAGGGAGAGTGAGATCCCTTGTGTCATTGTGCTTGCCATCTTTTATCTTTCTCTTTTATTGATTTCATGTAATTTGTTTGTTGTGAGCACCCAGAGTCATTGAGAGTCAGGCAGCATACAAGTTTAAATAATAATAATAATAAATAAACAAACAAACAAACCATAAGTGGTTAGGTTTATACAAGATGTTAACCTTATTTCTTGGTTCATGCAGCATGCTCAACCAATACCAAATGCATCATGTTATTGCTTAGTAGATTGTAATGAACTAGACTTCCATCTCTTCCTTTCAATGGAATCTTTTCATCTTCATGAAAACTATTTCAGGATGATGCAGTAGTTGTAAACTGTTGGGGGAGAATCTACCATGGAGGGAAGGTCTACCTGGAAAAGGTATTGTAAAATTTCAGAAAGGGATCTCTGAGGTAGTGTTTTTCTAACCTGCTAGACAAGACTTGGGTAGATGGAATATAGGTAATCCCCAGTTTAAGAACGAGTTCCATTCCCAAGGTCTGTTCTTAAGTCGAATTTGTATGTAAGCTGGACAGTATTATTGTACAATACTGTAAAAGTAGTATTGTGTAATTAACTCAAATCTTTGTGTATTTAACTTGAATTTTGCTACAATAGGCTCCATTCTTAACTATGGGTTGTCTGTAAACCAAGCGTTCTTAACCCGGGGACTACCTGTATCCATGGGCAGTGGGGAGGTCTGATACTCATACAATAGGATGAATGACCCAGATTCCACGGAGGGAAGTGATAGAAGATGTGTATGAAGAATTGCAACTTTAGTAGCTAACTTGTTGGCCTCTGCAGAAGAAGAGATTCTGGATCATACTTTAAGCAATCAGTTGTCTTGGACTGGATACTGCCAGGGGGCCATCAGCAGTTCACATTATATTTGGGCAACCAGTAGCATTATTCCAATTAACCCAGTATAATCTGGGGGACGTAGTAGGAGTCGCTGCTTGTTGCTCCATTTCTTTCTGCATTGCATTGTTGTTGTGTACTTTTAATTCATTCCAGTACTGAGATTTTATTTCAATTTATAGATCCCCAAATGTAATGAAGGTCTATGTACTTCAATCCATGAAGGGGGTAGCTGGCACTGAACGAAGGAATCATAGAGAGAAGGATCAATTTAAAGGGGACAGGTTGAGTTTTTAAAGTTCAAGAAATTAAGGGTTTTGCTCTTCTGAAACATTATCTAAAGACAAAAGAATAGTGTCACCCTAAGGAGAGATATAGGGACATTATATATTGATTGCACATCTCAGGCCAAGGGATATATGATGTTATTTCTTTGTGTTTTGCGCTTGGGAATAGGAAAAAAAAGTATCTGAAATGTTCTTGGACAAGATCAAAACCCCTAGTTAATTTTATATCCCCTTAAATAGTCGTGTTGAATTATTTATTTTTAAAATTATATTTAAATGCATTGTGATCAAGTAAGTATTGAAAATAAAAACAATGCCATTTTAAGGATATAAAGCCAACCGTGAACTATTTTATAGTTAACTTCTGACAACTTGCTGAAAACGTTATACCACAGAGACTTCCAAGTTGATTAGGTCTGAATCCAAAATCTTCCTGTACTTTTTAAATGATTTCAAGACAACCTGTTATATTTAATATCACTGCTTAGACATATTAGATCTGCACCAGAAGACCACTCAGAAGCTATAGCTAGTCAAGAATGCTGCAGCATGAGTAGTTATGGGTATACCTTGGTTTTTTTTTTTTTATATCTGCACTCAGTCGTTACCAATTCTGCAGTGACTGCTTTTGGACGAGTCCTTTTTGCAGTTTTCAAGGCAAGGTGTTTCGGAAGTGGTTTGCCAGTGCCTCCTTCCTAGAGCAAAGCCCAGCTGGTGAGCGCAGGAGGTGGGGTTTCCGTTGCTTCGCGCCTTTTTCAGGCGTGCGCGGCTTCTGCGCTACCGGCAACTGCTCCTGACTCCTTTTGCAAGGCACCGCCAGCATTTTTCCTCCCACCGGAGTGAGAGTACCCATTTATCTACTCACGTAAGTTTTCAAACTGTTGGGTTGACAGGAACTGGGGGAGGAAGCAGGAGCCCACTCTGCTACGTGAAGGCTGGGCTCGAACCACTGAAGTGTCGACCATTTCTGGCCAGCAACTTTCAGTGTCATTAAGCCGCTGCGCCACCGCGTCCCCCATACCTTGGTAGGTCTATGTAATACCACTACTGTGTGAGCTTTGCTGATTACCAGTGGGCTTCTGAATGCAATTCAAGGTGCTGGTAGTTACCTATAAAACCCTTCATGGCACGGGGCCTGGATATTTGTGGGATTGTCTCTGGGCCTCCTATAAGATCTGAGGTTCCAGGCATGCTCCAGGTCCTCTCAGTTAAAATAGTGTCACTTTATGAAGATAGGTCTTCTCTGTTGTAGCACCTGCCCTGTGGAACAGCCTCTCCCTTCCAAAATTCAGTTAATCCTGAGACTGCTGGCCTAATCCTGAGGGGCTGGGCAAGCATGGTATATGAGTCTATTGTAACTACAAAAGTGTCTGGTTTCTGAAACAGCCTCTTTTACTTAACTATATTTTATTATTTAAGCATTTTCCTTTGTATCTGATGTTTTTAACCCTTGTGAGCCACCCACAGTTGCTTGGCAAGTGGGGAGATCTATCTATCTATCTATCTATCTATCTATCTATCTATCTATCTATCTATCTATATCTATATATGAATAAATAAAAGTTTAAGTTTGTATAATATTGAACAATTCCTTCGGTTTTAAATTATTTGGATATACACATTCTTCAAACATTGTTACTGGGTGTTACATCTCATGAGCTTAAGAAGTTATTGCACTTACTTCATTTGAAGCTAAGTTGGTTTCAGCAAAACTAAAATTTCTCTTCCCTTCTCCATGTTATTCTATGCTTTACCATTTTTTCTACATTCCAGATTTACTAGAACAAAAACAATTGGTTACTGTCATCAGAATATCAATTGTTGCTGATCATTTACTTGGAAAAAAGCACTATTTTACTGTAAAAATAATAACACATTTTAAAAATTAAAATAATAAAATGAGCATCTGTAAGTATGGAAATGTTTGACCTATCACCTCTTGGCTGTAAATAATTTTTAAAATAAATAAAGATTATTACGGTCAGTGGTACTGATCTTGTATTGGCCCTAGATCTTCATCCCAGGGCCAATGATTCAGTTGTCTTACTGAATATATAAAATGCTTAACAAAACATATGATATTTGTTGGGAAATTTGTAGAGCTGCAGATATGGACAATAAAATTGCATAATTGGGAGCTGTAATGCCCCCCCCTCAAAAAAAAATCATGTGATCAAAACCAAAAAGACCATACATATTTCCTGTTATCAGTGGCGTAATTTGTGTAATCTTCTATCATCTAGTCTTTAAACAAGTATGCCAATACAATACTGAATAAAAGATTAACACATAACCAAAGCTAATACTGTAATTCAGTGTTTCTCAACCTCAGTAACTTTAAGATGTTTGGACTTCAACTCCCAGAATTCCCGAGCCAGCATGGTTGGCTGGGGAATTCTGGGAGTTGAAGTCCACATATCTTAACATTGCTAAGGTTGAGAAACACTGCTGTAATGGATCAAGCCTGCAAACTTGAAACTGGCCAAGGTGTTACTGAGGGCCCAAAACCATAGGTTCCCTATGTATGGTGTAAAAGTAGCTATTACCTTGAGCAGAGGTGATCACCACCTATGTACAGGTACAGTAAGATGCATATTTTGTGTCGTATGTAGAAGTTCTCAGCCATAAGCCCATCTCCTGGTAGGGAAAAAAAAATGTAGAAAGATCTAACGAACTGCTGCCAGCTTGTGTTGACAGTCTTGGGTAAGATGGGCCAGTGGTCTGATTCAGAATGGCAGCTTCCTATATTTCTATGAGTCACTGTTCTGGCTTGGGTAAACTTCCTGACTGAAGTAAATAAAGCCAGAGGAGTTAATCATAGAGAATCATGGAATACAGTGGGCTGAATCCTGCCTGCTCTTTTGCTTTGGACTCATGAATGCTTTTAATTTTTCCCCATAGCCTTCTAGTCTGACAATTTGGGAAATGACTAGCTCTCGAACACAGAAGTCACAAGCTGAGTACTATGAAAGCCACTCATTAAGACCACTGAGGGATTTGAAGCCTATTTTCTCAACAGAATTTTACAGTTCCAGATTTGGATTCATATTATTTGAAAATTAATTTTCACGTAGCATGCCTGAAACAGAACTGAATCAAAACTGAAATAAAATGTCCTCTGCTTGAACAGCGGATTCAACGTTTGCTGGTAAAGTAGCCCAAGTACCTGGACATTCAGCACAAATCTATTCAGCAGGTTATTGGCAGCCTCTTTGCAAATAGTAAGTGCAATAGTAAGTGCAAAGGTTTGAATCTGTGAAAACCCCAACAATTGTGGAATTGTATGTAAAGATCAAGGGCAAAAAAGGACGAGGAAAGATAAAGGACAACTGAAACAATCACACTCGACATGCGGGACACGAGAAGCTCAGGAAGAGAGTGAGTAGCTGAAGGGGGAAGGAAACCCGGGGAGTTACCTTTTCTCTCCCGCCCAATAGAGCGGGCGCGATGGCTTAAGGGACATGTAGTCTGCATTGGGAGGTCTCGCGAAGCAGAGCTGATGCTCGGAACTACGTTTCCCAGCAACCTTTTCACAGATTGATTTCTCCCACCGTTCATCTTGGGCGCAAATTATCACGTTTTGTTTATCACTGGAGCCCCGCCCTTTCCTAACTCACGAGGGTGTCGTCACTCCTCATGAATATTAAGAAGGCGGTCGAATGGCGTTGCTTATTAGGGCGAGCGAGCGAGGGAAACAGAAAATTACACCCTTCGTATGAGGCCTGCTTTAATTAATATTCATAAGGAGCCTCAGAAGGAGCGGAGAGGAGAGGCCACGCCGGGTGGGAGGGAGGAAGGAGGCGGTGGCTGCTGCCTGCTGCCGCTGATCCTATCTCTTCTCCAGTCCCTAATGGCGCTCGCGACAACGGCAGCAGCTGCGCGGCGGCGAGGCTGAGCCGAATGGAACGCTGAGACACCGACGGAATGTTCACTGTTGCTACATAATCCCGCGCCCCCTCCCCCCTTCGGAACGTGGCTCGCCCGGGCGTTCTACGATGGAACCTGCGCAGCAACCACAGCTTGGAAGCCGAGAAGCGCCGGCCCCGATGATCGGCCAGGGGGAGCGGCCGAGCGACTCGGTGCAGGCAGCCCCCGGCATCGAGAGCGGCGGCGGCGGCGGCACAGGAGGACCCAGCCCGCTGGAGGGTGGCAAAGGAACCGCCGCCGTCGCCGCGGCCGCGAGGGCAGGGGCGGTCGGCGGCCACCACCGGCGAAGGAAACGAGGGGCCGCGGCCGCCGGCTGCGGTGCTTCGCTCGCGCTGGCGGCCAACGGGACTCAGGCGGCGGCGGCGGCGGCTATTCCCGGCAGCGGCGCCAACTCCCTCCTGTTGCGGAGAGGCAGGCTGAAGAGGAATCTCTCGGCGGCTTCGTCCCCCGCCGCTCCGATCGCCGCAGCCGCCGCGCTGGGCACCCGCAGCCTGGATCGGAAGACCCTGCTTTTGCTGCCCAAGCCGCCTCGGCAGCTTCAGCCTCTCCAAGCGCCGGAACGAGACTGGGTGCGGCGGGACCTACAGCGAGGATGCGTCCATGTCTGCTACTACAATCCCCCGCAGCAGCAACAGCGGGGCAGCGGCGGAGGCGGCTGCTCGCTGCTCCCGGTGCTGTGCAACCTGGAGACCACCGCTGCCGAGGTCGCGCTCCGGCTGCTGCAGCTCGGGCACCGGGGGGGAGGGAGTAGCGCCGTCCGGGTCTGGGGGAAGGCGGCAGCCGCGGCCCCGCTGCCCCCGAAGGAAGAGGAGGCGGCGGCCGCCGCCGCCGCCGATGAAGTCCTACAACCATCAGCTTCTCTCGGCGGGAAAGAAGAGGCGCTGCCCGCGCCCGCAGAGCCTCCGGCTTCTCCAGCGGGAAGCTTAACCCCCACCCCCGTCGGGAGAAGGCCCCGGAGCCGTCGAGGGGCCCCCAACGGCTTGGGGGCTGGGGAGGCGGCCGCTGTCCGGCCCAGGCGCCTGGCCCTCAGCGGAGGGGAGGGCGGCCGGGCGAGCGGGCAGCCCAGCCTTTCCCCCTCCGACTGCAGCCCCGGGCGGGCCTTTCCGCCGCCCCGCGCCGAGCTCTACCTGTCCGGCCCGCCGCTCTCCTGCCCGTCCCTCTTGGGAGGGTCGGACACCGAGAGCTTCAGCCCCAGCGCCGAGAGCGCCTCCGACCGCCTGGATCCTTACAGCGGGGGCGGGGGCTCCTCGTCGTCTTCGGAAGAGTCGGAAGCGGAGCCCGCGCCGCCAGCCGCGGCGAAGGAAGAGGGCGCCGGCTCGGGTCCTGGAAGGAGCCAGGCACGCCGGCCGGGCGAGCCGCTTTCGGTGCACGGTCCGGAATCCCGGCTGGGGAGAGCGCCGGGGGAGTCCCCGGGCAAGGGCAAGGCTTTGCGGGGAAGCTCCTCGCCGGCTGGGGAAGCCGCCTCTGCGCAGCAGCCTCCGGCCTTGTACGTCCAGCTCCACGGAGAGACCGCCCGCAGGCTGGAACCGCACGAGAAGCCCCTGCAGATTCAAAACGACTACCTCTCGCAGCTGGGCTTCCGGGACCTGTGGCGGGTGCAGGAGGAGGGCATGGACTCGGAGACCGGTTGCCTCATCCGTTTCTATGCAGGTGGGTGCGAAATGAATGGGAGGCGTGTTTTGTGCTCCGGGGAGCGTGTGAATCATCCGTTGCCGCGCCGCTTCCTCGGTTTAACCAAGTGAGGGATCCCTCCTCCTCTTTGAGGTGCAGGGGCCGGGAAAATCCGCTCTCCTACTCTGGCGTGTCTGCAGCATGAATAGTTAACCCAGGAGTATTTTAACGGAGAAAACGTTACTACTAGTGGGTGAAGTGGGAAAGTCACGCTTCAGCGGGGTGGGGAGTTTAGGGGAAAGGGTGTGATCCCCTTCCCTGATCCAAGTGGTGGGTGCCTGTGGCTCTGTCTTTTTCCAGGTTACTTTTGTCAAGCTTTGGAAGATTTCCAAGAATGGATCAGAAATGTCCTGATCTCTTTTGTCTACATTTTCCAGTCTGTTTATAATTAGGTTGGAAACATGAGCAGGGAAAGGCTCTGAAGAAAAAGGGTCGGTACAGAAGATCTGTTAGAAAATAGTTCCTGATTGGCCTTTGGAATTTGGTTGCTGCTGAGTAATTTCTTCAGCTACTCATGGCCAAGGTGTGGAGGTTGTCTGCAGAGACTTTTCTTGTGTACCAACATCTGGAAGGGTTCTACTGTCTGCAAATATTATTTCTCTCACACCCACCCTCCAGATTTGCACTAGGAGAAGCAGGTGGTTTGTGGAAAAGTTATTTCTTGAACTTCTGAAGAGAAAGCACCAGCCACGACCTATTTATTGGGGCATTGAGGAAATGCTATTTCAAGGCACATGCATACATTTCGTCAGACAAAAAATCTTCTTTATAAAAATATGTGAAAGATTAAGTCTTTCTGTTTTTTAGATGGAACTGGTTCTCATTTACAAAAATGCTGTCTGTCTAATAATGTTCTGGGGCAAAATAAAAATACAAGTATAGGGATCTAAAAAAATCTGAGGGTTGTCAGAAACTGCTGAGACTTGCTTGTGTAACCTGTGGTTTATTTATCTGGACAGGCGTTACAATCTGAGGTCAAACTTTCCACCCAGTCCAGTTTAGATTCATTCAATCTGGGATTAAATTTGTGTTTCCTCATGGGTGAAAATCATTGCATATTAGAAGATGGAAGAAGCAAAACACAGTTTTTCAAATGTTCAGTGCTGAATGCACCTACCAGCTGACTTTTTCTGTTTTACCCTGCCAAGTCTTGATCATCTCCTCATCCTTTCTTTTTTTTTTTTTTCTTCAAAGTTCTAGGTAGAGAGCTAAGTATATCTGGATCTTGTTTTTATTTGGCCTGGATGTTCATCAACATACTGACTTAAGCTGTGCAGCGCTTTCTGGATATGAAAGCAGAAAGATACCTTAGGGTATGCTCCCACACCTTAGGCATGTCTGCATTTCTCTAAACCAAATGTGTCTTTTTGTTTTCCTGGATTCTTGCCTTTTTGCCTTGAAATCCAAAGCACTGCACACCTATAGCATTTACAAGTGGATTCACACAACAAGCTAATCTTGTGTTGCATGAATGCAGATGTTGTGGTTCGCTAATGGTTTATAGTTAGCAAGTTGCGTGAACTTAACTCTGGTTATTCCAAAAATGTTGGTCAAGCAAACCATAACTTTGTGTATTGTAGGAGCTTAGCCTTTTAGTTTGGTTGAGTAGAGCAAATGATGAAGAGATCTTTAGTTCCAGATTTAATCTTGGTTGTAGGAACTGCACACTGGTAGGATCTGTAAATTTGAAATCCAAGTAGCTTTTTCTTGTATATTGCTTGTTCCTTTTCTAAAAGCAGCTACAAGTAAAGCACTGGGGCAGTTTGGAATGTTTTGGTGATGAGACAGCCTTTCCCAACTGGGTGTCCTTCAGAAGTTTAATCATGGTAGTTGGAGATAATGGGGCCTGCTTGAAGACTGCTTGATTGTCAGAGTAAGACATTCTAGGTTCAAATACTTGAACAGTTGGTGATGGTCTTGCAGCTAATCTCCTCAACATAGTCATGATGAAGTTCTGTTTCAGAGAACTGTAACATATCCCCTTGGGCTACTTTGGTGGAAAACATCTGTTTATAAATGTTGTATATAATATTAATATTGAGGCCTGATATACAGACTGCTTCTGGAGGTATTTGGAATGTTCCAAATAATCTTTACCTAACTTTATTTGTTGTTGTATACAGTTAAGCTGCTACTTGTGCTTGCAGTTTTTTTCTCTGATGATTAGTTGCTGTTGCATGTTTGCACTGCATGTGTGTGGGATTTTTGTTCGATGCCTTTTTTGCTTGTTTAGAGGATAATAAATGAAGAGTCAGTTGGTAGGGGTGGAAACAAGACAGATGTGCAAAAAATTATAAATAGTATATTAGGATACAGATATACTTCAGGCATTCAGAATCACAGCAGAATTTGTAGAAGTTTGGCTGCAGGTGATTTCTCAGATGTGAATGATATTATCTTTGAAAGGTAAAAATCTTATTTCAGAAACTCTGCTCCCAACATTTATTTCTGTGTACAACTTAAAGCTTTAGAAGTCCTGTTCTCCTTTAAGTCTAGCTTCTTCCTATGTAATTGTGATGTTTCAAACTGGCCCATTTAAATCTTGCTTAAAATATCTGCCTCTCAGGAGCTTGAGCATACACTTATTTTTACACTTTGCTTGCCTTTTTGTAGCTGCAAGCATTGATTTTAAAGCTGTGGCAAGAGGTAATTCACTTGATTAAGTGAGATTCCTGAGGGTGTGTGGGGGAAGAAACAAGAATAATCTAGGCCTTGCAGTAGAAGGGAAATGTGTGCTTAAGCCTTAAAAGAGCAATTCTGTTTCAACCTGACCTGCTTCCTTTATTGAGTTATCTGTGGAATGCGGTGGAGAAATCTCTGGAATGCCCTAACAAAATGATGGGAAAGCAGGTTATTTCATTTGCAATGACTTTTGTTTGTTCTCTTAGCAGTGATGATCCTAAGAGGAAATAGAAGATTCAGACCTGAGGAATTAAGTGACGGTGCTTGGGAGAAACAATTGACACAAGCTGGCCCAGGAATGCTTATCTTTGATTAAATCCCATTGAATAAAGTGAGGGATACTTTGGCGGAAACACAAGGACTTTTATATGCAAGTGCAGGCAGGTGATGATGGACAGTTTTAGAGGACCATTTTAACAAGTTATGACTTCTGCTATGCTTCAGGTTCAATCTCCAAAAGATGCTTTGGTGCGTTTGGGAGTGTGAATGTAGCACCTGTTTGCAATATCTTAAAGAAGCCCTGTTTTTTCCCAGGATGTCATGGCAGTTGCTGCAACAGGTGCTTTGATGGGCTCTGAAGCACTTTTTGGAGATCGGATCTGAAATGCTGCACAGCCTGAATGTCTGTATAACTTCTTGGTAAGCTAATAATCAGTATTGCCCTGCAAAATGGCATGAACAAGCTTACTGCGTTCCTACTGTCTTAAATTTCTGCAGGGCAGAAATGTGAGTTAAGTGTGTGTGTTTGGCGGAGCGATACTGTTGATGGTCTTATTAAACAGCTATATGAAAACTGGAATGAATTACCTTGACAAATTGTCAGCTGTATTCACCTATTGTTTACCTCCCAGTTTTGAACACAGTTGCTGATTTTGTAGAGTAAGCTGCAGGACCAGAACACACTGTACTTTTGATGAATTGGTGCTCCCCTCCCCGCACTGCCACTGAAACCTTATCTAAGTTAAAAAAAAAAAAAAAACTTATCACCCCCCAAAAAAACCTGGCCGGTAAGGTTCTAGAAATTAAATTGATGCAGGGCCTCCCAGATGCTGCCAAACCAAAACTCCAGTAGACCCAGTGAGCATGAGCGACAGCTATCCATATGTTGCTGAATTGCACCTCTCTGTAGTTCCAGCCAGCAGAATTGCTTCCCTATTTCTACTCAAGAATTTCCTCCATCCTTCCCTAACATATTTTTGATGATGGGGTGACCTTTGAGAAACGTTAGCCTGTTTCAACTTTAGTTTGGGAAGTGGCTGTTAATACACCTTGTGATCGTACTCGTGCCCTGAGGTTTGCATATTTTGAACTTTTCTTATCCCATCTATGTGGATTAACTTCAAAGGATTTTCACTGAACTCATGTTGGCCTGCTTCTTAGGTGTTTGCTTAGGATTGCAGCCATATATTGATATAATACCCCGAGACACATACCGAAAAGCAGTTGAGTTCTGTTGTCTATAACCAGTCTTGTCCAGTTTCACTTTGCTTGGGCTATTAGTCCAATCTAGTAAGAACTAAAAGACCGCCTTCCTGCTGACTCTTTTGCCTTTCATTATTGGACATTGTTACTTAAATTTTGTAATAACTCTCCTCTTGGCGATGGTGGTGTTGATATACCTCGGAGCATTCTGTGCAATTAAACTATCCATCTGTTCAACTCGGAACACTCGACGTTTCATACAATCTGTCGGTGATATACAGCTACACGAAAGCCCTCAGAACAGTATAAAAAAGAACTCAAAGCTCTCATCCAAACACTTCCCACCAGCTTTGTGCTTGCTTTTGTTTACTGAATAGTGTTCTCTTACCAATTCAAAGGCTACCTAGAAAATCTTCCTTGCATTCTGTTTTTCCTGCTACAAGTAATATGGATGAAGTTTAGCTCTGCAGTAGCAACTGAGGCACAACTAACTGGAAGTGCTTTATTTTCAAGATGCTTTTCATATAACATTTGGAGAAATGCAGAGTGCTTGGACATAGCATGAAGGACATTTGTGGTCAGTGGAAGATGGACCTGACAGGAAAGGATTAAGAAGAGCTGTGAACTGTGTGAAGTCATTATTTGAGGGCTCACCCTCTTCCTGCTCTGAACCCATCAAGTAATGGAATGCAGGTTAATACCTTGCTACCTCTGCCCAAGGAAATAATGTGTCGTCTTAGGGCATCTGAGGTTGGAGACCCAAAATGTGCTGTTGCTTCTCCTTGTCCCTTCAGCCCCTCTCTTGGTGTATGAGTCAGCAGATGTGGGATGAATAGGACTGACCATTGAGCTTCTGGAAAGAGCAGTAGCTCTTTATCTCCTGCCATAGTTTAGGATTATATTTCTGCTTTGGAAAAGGCATTGGGGATGGGGGGTAAGGGGCTGGATCTTTTGTTCCTTGAGTGGGTAGGTAGAGGCCAATGATGTTAGTCCTTTCTCTGGTCTCTTAGCTCTGTGCTGGCTATCAGGAATCCAGTTCATGCATCCCTGGTCTTTCTCTTGGAGCTCAGATCCTTCCAACATGCTACTGTGTCTAATGACACTTGATTTCCCCACTGCCATCCTGCTGATGGAATATAAGACCTTGTCCTTGGTTCATACTTTGTGGCTTTCTTGGCTATAGCCTTCTGCCAACACACCGATTAGTTGGTGTGCAACTGCTGGTCATCTTTAACCTTTTTTTTTTTCCCCTTGGCTCCTCAAAATGGAGCCATCAGAAAGTCACTGTTTCTCCTAGAAGGCAGAGCGTAAGACTGAAGAAATCTTAAACCGTACTTGAAGAGTTTGAAGCAGTGGAGGTAACCCTTTCCTTTCAACTCCAGTTCTGATGGCTGAGAATGTGTGTCTTCCTATTTTTTTCATTCTGCATTACAGAGCCAGAAATACAATGGTTTAATGTTCTGGAATGTTTCACTGAGATTGTCAGTCTTTACTAGCTGTATATTCTCTGAAATTTTACCATGTCCTAAACAGAGCAGCATGTGTGTACAAGAGTGAGTAAGAGAGCAATGGCTTTATATTATGTGATCCAGTTCAGAATATTGTCCAAATCTTAGTCTCACTTTTCTCCCATCTATCGTCTCCAGATGTTAGGCACTGCAATTTGAATCATCTCTAACTGCTGGGTAGATTGCCCAGAGCTGATTAGAATCCAATAAAAATTAGAAGGCCAATGGTTTCATTCTTCAGTTAAGCAAAGACATGAACCAGGCATGCTGGTAAATCCCACAAAGAGTAGATTCCCAGCTTTTCTGCTGTGTCTTAACTCTGAATTTTGTGAAACCATAAGGAGATCTAACCTAGGCTTCCCAAGCATAGTTTGACTGTTCAGAAGTAGGCACACTTTCTGACCTTCATTTTCCCACTGACTTCAACTATGACTTTGTTTTGCTTCTCTGTCTAGATTCATTATTTGGTATTGTGTGATGACCCTCCCAACCACTTGCTATTGTAATCCTGCTAGAATAAAAGAATTGGCTGCATAGTGTGCATCATTTTTAGTTGGAAGGCTGGCAGACAATATGTATGAATGCCACTGCTAATCAGCACAAGAGCTTTTGGAGGAGCATAATGTGTTTGTATCTTGGTTAGCCATTTCATTATATATTGCTGGCATGGCTCCGTGTCAGGACCTTGCTGTTGAAATGAAAGGTTCTCTATCCTTATTGGTGAACAATTAAAAAGAATAACCTGTTATTTGTGAGCAGAAGCGGCAATCTTGAAGGTACAAAGGTGGTGCTTCAGTCATACTGCTTATATTACTGGAGATAATATGTAGTCAGCATGACTAGTAGCCATGTAGCTATGGATGGTCTTATCCTGTATGAGTAAGTGCCCCTTTAGAGTAGTAGAAGTGGTCAGCCATCACAATATATTATTGCAAATTCCATTATTTTAATGACATGCTATATAAAGAAGTACTTCCCTTTGTTCTGACTCTCCTACCATTCAACTTTGTTAATGACTCCAAGATCTAATATTATATGAGAAGAGAAAAACTTGTTTTATTTGCCTTCTTCAACCCATGTACCGTAATGTTAGCTGGGTTTCTAGTAGAAATAGGATTTCTTGATACTCTAGATCTTGAACTTCCTGAGGATGCTGAGAATTGAAGTTCAGCAACTTCTGGAGTGCTGTAGGTTGCATTCTCTGTTGTAGAAAGTGAGCAAGTCTCTGAGGACATAATCCAGTCTACTTTCAGTTGGATATTATGTGGTCCAAATTAGTTTTTTCGCATATATAATTTGATCTGGCTTTGCTGTTGTTGCTTGTAGGAAATCTCTAATATGTGGAAGTCATGAGTGTTCTCATACACATATAAATAATTATTGATTAAAACTTTGAAATGCTGTGGAACATTTGTGTGGAACCTTTTGGTGGTGATGGTGGTGGGACTGGGATTACATTTTTCCTGGGGGAGGGAGTGAAACTAGTGTTGGGAGTAGAATGATCACATACCAGATTGGCTTTTGAAATTTGGCCAAGCAGCTTACCTCTGTTTTAATTTATTTCCTGCTGGACCAATATAATTAGGCCAAACGTAGTTGCACTCAAATACAGTTGAATTACTATGTAGGCAGAACTACAGCTAGAATGTCATGATGCCACCTAGGCTGTGGAACTTTTTTGATTACTCTTTGGAGATCCTCTCTTTATGCTCCTCAAGATATAGAAAAGATCACTCATTTTATTCAGGATCTAGTTTCCCTAGGATGCCATAATTGTCCTATAACCTGCTGTAAGGCAGCAGCAATCTCTAAGTAGGAAGTGACTAATGACAGTACTGTGTTCATTTTGAAATTTCAGGCGGATGTTGGGTAGGTGGAAAATTCCAATTACCACTTCCTTTTCATGAACGCTTCTGTGATAAGTATAAATGCTGGAGGGTGGCTGTATTGTGCAAGCTAATCAGCTCTTCACTCCACATGTTTGAAAAATAATAGGAAATGAATTTATGACTGAAATCCAAAATGTGGCCAAAGGCTAATGCCATTAACCTATTTTAACCTGTTTAACCTATTGAGAGTTATCTATTTTTAATGAATGTCTAAAATGTTTCACATTATTATAATATTTTCAGTAGCCTTATAAGATAATAGATTAATGTTCTTCCTAAGTCACAGATGAGGAACAGAAAGACGCCAAATTTTATTTATTTATAACATAGGCCACCATAGTCACAACTCTGGGGAGCTAACAAAAACAATAAAATATAAAAAGGTACAAAACCCAAAAAGGGTCTGGAGAAACTATCAGCTAGAACCCAAAACACCACACCAGGCATCTGTCACGCACTCTTAACGCAAGGTCTGGGGGAACAGCCAGGTCTTGAGAGCTTATTTAAATAAGCTCAAGATGGGGGCCCATACAAATCTCAGGGGAAATGTTGCAGAGGGCAGGGGCCATTCCAGACAAGGCCTCCTTCCTGGGTCCCACCAGATGGCACTGTTTAATCGATGGGACCTACAGCATGCTAAGTCTGTCAGAATGTATGGGATGTATCACCTATAAAACCCTACGTGGCATAGGGCCTGGTTGATTTCTGCCCGCTCAGTGAAATTGAGCAGGGTGAGCCCGTTCCAGGTTCTCTCAGTCAAACAATGTCATCTGTGGGGAATTAGGCAGTGGGCCTTCTCTGTTGCATTTCCTGCCCTCTGGAACAGCATCCCCTGGAGATTGATATGGCTCCCACCCCACAGTTGTTCCAGCGGTCTTTAAAAATGTCACTCAGCTCCCTGGCCTGGGGCCAGGGGATCCTTTGCTAATTTATCACTAATTTGAGGTATGTTTGGGAGTTTTACTCTGCCAGATTTGCCTATTTCTTATTTGGGCTTTTTTCTTTGCGTGTATTGCGAGCTGCCCTGAGTCTTTTGGGTGTCAGGCAGTCTGCAAGCTGAATAAATAAATAAAATATTATTCCAGGGGGAACAGGATGAGTAGGTCAATACAAATGCAACACTCCTTACGGGGTTCATTTTACATATCACTTGTTTGTCGTGGGATAGTGAAATAGTAGAATTGTTTTTTCGCAAACTTTCTTTAGGTGGCAGCAAACATAGCTGAGGAGGATGGGCGGGGATCTTTCTGAGTCTCGATTCTCAACCTCGCCATTCTTCTGATCTCAGGCGTGTAAAAATCCATCTCTCTTCTTTTCTTGGCACTGTTCATTGTTATCAGTGAAAACAAATCTTATTAAATAAGAGGAAGTGGCTATGTTTAGTAAACAATGTTAATGCTGCAACGTAAGATGCATCTAAAGTAGAGTTCTCATGACGCATAGTTACCGCTAAGCTAACCTATGGCTTTCTGGCTAGCTTTTCATTATGCCATTTAAGATAATAATTATATTAACCAGCGCCACGTTACTCAAGTTGATTTGCATTTTGCCTTATGGAAGAAATGATGCTGTTGTGTACGATATGCTCAAGTGGTCTGCTCTTTCTTCTCTTTTGTTCAAAATTGGTGGTCTTCACTAGCACAGAATGAAAGATCAGTTGAGTTCTCCTCTATGTAAAGTTCATGCTGATAGCTACTCCTTTGTTGCCATAGTGTTTCTAAAATGTATAGGGAAGCTGTTAACACTGCAATGTTATCTTTTCTTCCATCTTTCTCCTTCTCTCAGTCTGCCTCATGGAGTCTAAAATCAGTGGGAGGGGTATATGTTTGGATTGATTGTCATGTTTTTACTGAGGACTGCTGTGGCAATAAAAGTTATGCGCAAAGTACTGTAGTACATGTTTTAGCAGCATGTGATCATGGTATTTGTGCTCAGACAGATGGCAAGAAATGATGTTTAACTGAACATCTTGCACTGTCCGCAATCTGCCTATTTTCAAATTTATGCAATTAAAAGATTTCGGTTATCCGAAGAGGAAAGGACAAAAGTAGGGGAGGGAATTGTTTGCAAATAGTGTAGATTATTAAAGGTCTGTGTCTTCTTCCTAATGTTAAGATTAAATAGGAACGATGAATATGTGTGAGATACAAAATTTTGGATGTATTATTTCACAGCACACTTTTTTTTAGTAATGTGATTTCTGGGCGTTGTTTCCCATTGAAGCATAGCTTTATTCCCCCTCCCCCCATGGGAGGAATAAATTATCTATTATTCCCTGCTGGCCTAGCTCTGCCACAGATTTCAATCCATATTTTTGGACAACGTATTAAGATTCATCTTGTGGTTGCTTAGTCTCACGAACTCAACTTCTGAAGCGGGGATGTTGCTGAGAGTCTCATTCCAAGGATTTCAGATGATTGATGCTTAAGACTGTGGTAAAATGAGGATACATCTTGTACTTAAAGTGGATTAACATTCATCTTCAAACTTAGTCCACTATAGAAATGAGAGATTAACATGATTTACTGTGGCTGCTGTGTGCCTCTGCATTTATTTATCATAACAGCAGAAAGTATTTTACGCATGAAGGTTTACTTGGCTAGAGAAATGTTTACCAGAAGGTCAGCTTTTCTAACAAAATTGAGAGTGTTGCTAGCTATGATTAATGAATTAAAACTTTGCCTATTAAACATCACATCAAAACACTTTTTCCCCCAAGTCTACATGCTTCTGATCATGAATGAATGATTAGCATCAGAGGGGACACATGCAAATATTTACTGATCTCTTATTCTTTAATGACCAATTAGGCTATAGAGATAGAGGTAGGAATATGATATCCTCTTGGATTTGATAGCAGTTGTTCACACGCTGATTCTTGGCAGTATGTTTTTATAAATTCCCCAGCAAATAGGGCAGCAACAAACCAAAGCTAGCAGAACAAGCAAAGATGAACTGTTCATTCAAATTTGTTTTGATGAACAGTAACCTTGATAAGTGGTTTTTAAGTTTCCATACCTCATTGATTCCCTGGAGTACTGTACAACCCTTATCCTGTTCTAGCCAGATGGCTACAGAATGTGTGCTTGGCTATATGGCAGCCAGCTGGATTAAAATTGTGGTTAACCCTATTTATGTATAGTGATCGCTCAGAGGCCAACCTGTAAAACCTGCATCCTTTTTTCCACCAAAGCTACATGTGCCATGTGAAATGTTCATACATAATAGTAAGTCATATTGTGGCTTGTAAGATGAGAATCCATCTTAATAAAATACCGTGGTTTATTTTGTGGCAGTAAACCACAGTCTGAACCAAGCATGATGAATCATGGCTTGATATTTCTGCATTTGGAATCCTACCTCATTTGTACTCTATTTTTGTCTTCCAGCTATTTCTCCTGGATACTGGGAGAAGTAAAGGATGCAACAAACCAGGAATCATCTGAACAGAACATTATGTTGTTAATTTGCAAGTCTAACTGGCTTGCTCCTGTCAACATACATAGTGCAGTTGATTCATTGATTGATGATGTGCCATCAAGTTATTTTTGACTCCTAGTGACCACATAGATTTTCTCCATAATGATCTATCCCTAACCTGTTCTTTCATGTCTCCCAAAGGTGCACTCTGTAACTGAGTCTGTCCAGCTTGCTGCTTGTCCTTCTCTTCTTTTCTTTCCTTCCACCTTTCCCAGCATTAGAGCCTTTTCCAGAGAGCTAGGTCTTTGCATAACGTGTCTGAAGTAGGATAATTTGAGCCTGGTCGATTGGGCCTTGAGTGAGAACTCTGGGTTGATTTGGTACAGTAGGAGTGGTTAAGACAATCTTGGCTTGATATTACAAACAAATGGAGCTAGAAGTGGTCTCATGAAACTAGGTGAGAAGATTGCAGACTCTGTCATGATCTGCTTTTGTGGATGTCCTTTGTGCTTGTCTTCCTATCTGGGTCAGAGTCTTGGTTCACTTTTGCTTGAGTAAAGGAGATAGTTGGGTTCTTGGGGCTCTCTAAGCTTGATTGTTTTCTTGTAGACATTTCATTACCAGGCTAGGTAACATCAGTGTGAGGGGGAGGGGTTTATTGGCTGTCTATATATAATAGCTTGTCCTGCCAATCTTGGAGGGGGTGTGGCTTGATGCTTCCTTGATTAGGATATTGTTTCCTCTCTGATTGTTTATCTGGTGCTGTTTCCTGCTTATCTGGGTGTTGGCTCCTGGGGGGTGGGTGGTTTCTTGGCTATTTGTTTCCCTCCTAGGTTTTTGAATGGTATGCAAATAGGGTTTATCTCTTATGTTGATGGCTGATTTGTCTGAATGCCAAGCTTCCAGGAATTCCTTAGCATTTCAGATTTGGCTTGATCTAAAATATTAATAGAGGAGATTCTTTGTAGCAAGCAGTGTCATTCGCACACCTGGGCAGTGAACAAAAGGTTGAGACTATCAGGCTTGGACCCCATGCCTCTCTTGTATTTTTCTGGGAGTATCAGGCTCCCCCAACCAGGATTTAGAGACTTCCTGACTTTAAATTAAATCACAGTAAATCACAGATTTTAATTTTATATGACTAAACTGGGACCCATCAGGAATCTTACAGAGACAGGTCAGCTAGATAAGAATCTTTATTGCAAGCAAGAATAAAGCTGAACAAAGCAGTTGATTGCCCAGTGGAAAAGTACAAGTGCCTCTTATACACACAGTGGTTGAAACCGGTAGCCTTTTCTTCTCGCCTTTCCCACAAATTCATGGATTCTGCATGGCATTTGGTGGCCTTGATGGGAGTAATTGCCAAGGGTAACTGCCAACTCTGGCCTGAGAACTGCTGGCTCTGAATTCACTTTCTATAGTTACAGGATTCAGACATCACACTTAGTCCTGGCTTGTATTAATCACTGTGGAATGAGCTGCCAGATTGACTGGATTCATACATCACAGTAAGTCAAAATCCATACAAACAATAATGGCTGTTTACACAGTATCCTCAGCCAAAGCCACATGAAAGCTTAGCATAGAGGGGGCAAGCCACAGCCTCCCTTTCAGCTCTCTGGGGGCCTCCAGAGCACCCTGATCATGCTGCCACTGCAGTCTTCTAAGCAAGAATGTAAGATTTAACATATTTTGTTTCTTAACTCTTTAAAACCTTAAAAGTGGTATTACACTGGCAATAGCATCACATTATTACCCATATCCCCAGTGGCTCTCAAAGCTAGTGGTTCAGTTTTTAAATTACAGTGCTTCACCCCTCTGCAAAAATACTGCTTACCCTGGCTTAGCATAATGTATGAACATAACCTTTTTGGAAAGTGCTCCTTTGGTTACAAGAGCAACAATGCTTGCCTCTGAAAGTTAGAATTGAAGACCACTGAACTGCAGAAAGGACTCTAGGAGTTTCTTTCTTTGACTTAAAAATGATATTTCTTGTATGTTTATTCACAAATGTGGATATTTGTAAGGATTGTTATCTTAAAGATGAGATGTAAAGAATTGTAATAAAAAATAAGTGCATTAATAATTTTATAAATTTATTAGATTTATATGGCTGTCCAATTCACCGAGTGACTCTGGGCAGCTTACCATTTATAGAAAAATGAAAACAAGGGATTAAAAAATAGAATAAAATGGAATACAGTATAATAAACATTTAGAACATTAAAAAAGCAATAAGGTAACATACTAACAGAAATAACAATAAGCCCAGAATTAACCATGGTCAACCCAGACATATCTCAATCAAGATCTTTCATTCTACATGGATTCATCCTTTATTCTGGCCCCATAGCCAGAGGAAGAACTAGGTTTTTAAGGCTTTATGGGAGGACAGAATGGTTAAGGCCATCTAAATCTCAACCCCCCAATCCAAAAATGGGCACAATTGGCAGAAAAGATGGATTTGTGCAAGGAGCCTTTTGGCCATGACTGCTAACTTATTTTTCCAGCAGAAGCTGAAAGTGCAAGATCCAGGGAAAGTGTTTTGAGTTCATGGTGTGATCAGTAACACAGTATGGAAGATTCAGCCTTTGGCAGAAGTGTTTAGCCAAATATTTCTTCAGGATAAGTGATTACAAATCAAATCCTACAACAACATGTACTGTCATTCAAACCACTTAGCCCAATTGCTCATTACTATTACTAGAGATCTTGTATTAGTGCTTAAATACAGAGTTCTTTGGGGGTTTTTTGAATGAGAACAGTGATAAAGAGAGATTGTGGTGGTTGCCTGCCCTTTCTTGAGAGAAAAAGAAATGGGAAATGTAAATATATGCAGAAATGTTCTTAATCTGCGGTTGTCATAGTAGCCATTACATTTGCAGCAATTCTGGGAAAGGAGGTCTCAATATAGATGTTGATGCCTGATAAGATAGCTATCTTGGGAATCCCCAACAGCAAACTTGATATGATCTCCATCAGTAGTTTTGGAACCTGGTAGGCATTATCTTTAAGTGATTCTGGGAGCCCACCACAAGATATAGGTTTGTTGAATTGTTTGGAAGAATGGAGACAACTTCCTATCAATCACAAGTAGTTTTTCTTCCTGATCTTCCAAAGAATGTTATTAAAACTCCACCCAGCAACTTTATCCAGGCGATAAGATAGTATTTCTTACTTTAGAAAAACAGGAGCAAATTTGAGATTGAAACTAAAAACCATTTACATGGTTCATAAATAAATAAAAGGAGTGTTTAGCTTGGAGTCAGATTCATCTTTTGTTAATGGAAGGGCTTCTTGCTTTCATTGAAGATACTGGATCTAAGGGAGGTTCCTCAGAGAGCTACTTTTGCTGCCTACCATGCAGTGCCAGGGTTTTGCCTTGACCCATGAGAATAGCTATTCAGGAGACTCCAGGGGGAATTGGCAAAGGTCCCCCCATATTCCCTTCCTCCAGTGCATATAGAAATGGAAGGGAAACATGTTTGTAAAGAAAAGCACAGAAAGTTAAATTCCTACAGTGTAAAGGAGTTGCAATAGGATTAACTGAAATAAGGTTGAATTCTAATTTTCTAAAAATACTATGCTAACTAAAAGTGCAAGATTATGTTTTCTTGGACTCAGGAGAACTTGTAACTAGCTTCTATGCAGGTTGACCTGGATAGAAGCATCCTGTCTTACTTTATGAACTGCTTTGACTTGTTGGTTTTTTAAAATTCTCCTCTGCCTTACTCTTTAATAATAAGATTGAACATATTAGCTCTTTTTGAATCTGAATTGGAGTCTAGCATCTGTCTCTGAACTCCCCCCCCCATCAAAATTACCAGCTTTAACACTTTAGGACTGAGGTGGTAGCAGCTAAATCCAACAATTTGTGGTAAGTCTAGGCTTTATGCAAACACTTCCTTAAATGCTGACCTATTTTGGATACAATTAGTATTAGAAACTAGTCCTGTTTTCTTTTTAATAACTTGGGTATTTCTTATGAATATCAAGGTTTGGAAACAAAATTAAATTGGATGCTGGTTAAATCCCTTTTAAGATGTTACCTTAAACATCTGCATTTAGACCAGCCTTCCCCAATATAGCCCCCCCATTGACCATGCTGAGTGGGAATTATATTAATTGTAGTTTGTCATATATACTACAATAGGGTGGGGAAGGCTGATGTAAAACATTTGTAAATCAGTTCTATGTAGATGATATTAAATGACACACAAAAAATAAGCTTTTTGTATAAAAGAGAGAGTGTTGGATAATTAAGTTGAATAATTTCAGCTTTCATAATTCTATTTATGGGTTTCCATAGGCATCTGGCGCCGCTGTGGAGACTCCAGTTCTGGACTCGAAAGTCTTTGATCTGATGCATCTTAATGATTTCTGTGTTCTTAAGAAAGATTTTCAAAGGGGTCAGGTTGTACTGCTTTGAAGAGGGCAGGTGTTGCCAGTTGATATACAGAAGTCTTTTAGAAGGATATTCATTCTACTTGACTATGACAGTTACAAGTTAGCCTTGTATAGCCTTGACTATGACAACGTAAGTTAGCCTTACGTTGACTTTTGGCTAAACTCAGTTGATGACTGTAAGAATATGAAATGCATTAACATGTAAGCAACAGTGTAATTTTACCTGTCTCTAAATTGTTAAAATGTATGAAAATCATGAATATACGTTGATGTCTGGCTGACTGTGCCCTACAAGCTGGTGCAACATAAGTGTGTCTTTGCCCTATTTTCCACTTTTTTGTTAATGACAACTCCTTGTTTCTGAGTCCTGTTATTGACCTTTGTTCCTTTGTCCAGGTTTCCACTGTAAAAAAATTAAACTATAATAAATATAGAACGATTTAAGAGGACTAACTGTTGGTATATGAAGCTAGCACAGATCCTGCAAGCAAACTTTTAAAAGTTGGATCTGAGAACTGGCAAGCACTGAATGTCTCTATTTAATTGCATTGTGTTTAAAAAGAGAGATTTTGTATCAGAGCAAGAATGTTCTTGTCCTATTTGCAATTTATGTTACACACTGAATCATTTTAGAGGTTGAGGCTGAGGCTTACTATCATATGTCAAACCCCAAAGTAGCTGAACTCTAAACTCAAGGGTAGGCATAAGGTTGAGGGGGCAGCTATATTATTAAAGTCTCCTTGAACTTTGATACATACTCAGTTCTGTACAGCGGAGTTCATGAAAACTTGATGGGGTTCCATGAGAAATTAGGGGGGAAGTTAACTTGAACACAGCCAATTGTCTATCACTAGAGCATTGCCTTTGATCAGGACTTTAAGGATTTTTTTTAACTAACAGGTTCCATAGCCTGAAAAAGCTGTGTAACCCCCTGCTGTACAGTACATGTGGGAGTTGCTGCTGGATTCTACTAAGGAAGATCAGATCGCTGGCTTTATGAATTAGTGTTGTTATGTTGTCTAATTACCCTATTCCATGAGCCTTCAAGGACGATCTGTTAAGGCGGTTACTCATCAATCCAAAGTCCTTTGGGGGTGTAATGCTGCTTCTTTGAAGCATGGTTTAAAGCTATTTTGTGTAATATGGTTACTACTTGCATAGAGACTTTTGGAAAGTTGTGGTGCTATATGTATATGTGTTGTCGGTGGGCCTGCATTGCCACACAGACCATGGCTGGCCTCCCTGTTGCTTTTGGAGAGATTGTGGAAGAGAAGCCATGTAATAGAAGCAGATCTTAACAAAAAACCATGGGGTTTTGCTGGGCGGGTGGGAGTAGGCTTGAACAAAGAGGCAGTTTGGGTTGACCCTGTATGGCAACCTCACATTAGCCGCTAATGTTTTGCTTCTGTTTTGGTTTTGAGGGCTGAAGAAACGGAGAGCTGTAGTTCCATTCGATGATTTGAGTTTAAAATCGAGTGTCAGAATCACATCTGTGGTATGTAGTAGTAGCTGCAGAAATGTATGTCCTGCTTAATTCTGAGTACAGAAGGTCTGTTTGACTTACAGGTGGGATCAGCGCTTATGTCGTTCTTCCTTTCTCTGGAAGCAAGAAGATCCTTTTGGCAGTCTCTCCCGGATATAGCAAATGTGCCAAGAATGGTTGATATCAGACTTCACAAGAAGGCACACTCATAACGTGTTGGGACTACAACTCCCAGAATTTCTAACCAGACTGGCCACATTGGCTAAAAGGTTTAGGAATTGCAGGCTTAATCTCCAGACAGGTTGGAAAAAACTGACCTAGATACATTTTCATAGGCTAGACATCATTTTAGCTAGCAAAACCAAACTAGAATAGAGTGTGTGGAAGATTTGGCAGCAAAAATAATGGGAGCATGTCCATCGTTTGGGGCAGGGAAAGGACACATTGCAGAGTCTAAAATAATTACAGCAAAAATCTGAATCTCTTGTGTAAGCTTTCACAAACCTATCTTTAAAAAAATTGCAGGAATGTGATAATGATGTCGTCTCAAGGGAAAGGAAAAGTGTCTGGATCTAAAGAAGTCACTGGGCATGCTTGTTCAGCACAGACACTTGGAAAAGGCCTTTTTTTCATTTGTAGGCTGCCTAATTATATTATCAAATAAAAGACTGAATCCATTAAATAGCCAAGCTTTTGTGAAGCCTTTGAATTGCTTTTAATTTAGCGGCTGCACAGAAGCTGAATTCGGGGCATTCATAGGCCTGTACTATCTCCTTGACTCAGTGCCAGGGCTATTCATGTTGTTCTGAGTGCAGGAAGTTCTCATATTCATTCAGGAGTGGACAAGGAGGAGGGTGGGTTGAGCTGGGAGCAAGTGAAGGCTCTTTTTAAAAAAATTTTTGTTTTCATTTGAATGGTGTGTGGGAGTAGTTAGGAAGAAGTGGGTTTTGAAGGAAAAAAAAATAGCGAGTCCTTTGGGTCTGTTTACCAACTGACTCTGTGATTAGATAATGAGAATTTTCACTGTTTGAAGAAGGAGGATGAGGCAGGTTGCCTGGAAAAGCAAAAGTTCAGGAAGCATATCTGGTTACAGAAGTTAGTTTGAAGCGGGGGAAGTCTGACATGGAAAAGATGGGGATTGGGTCTACTATATTTTAGAAGTATGGTCTTTTCATATGATAATTTTCTCTTCCGAGTTCTCATTTCCAGGAAAAAAATAAATACAGTTGAAGTGCTCCCGTTCAGTTGCATTTTAATCCATTTATATTTAATATGACTTGGGTTTCTGTGACAGCCAATGTTTGGGCTGAAGCCTGAGCAGTAGTATAGATGGCACACCTGCCTATTTGTCAGAAGCAAAAAGGAAGAACTGGAGAAAGTTAAAGATTACCCATATTTTAATAGAAATGCCTTTGTGACCTGTTGATGGTATTAACATCAAAGCAAGAAACCACAGTTTACTACACAAACACTGCCATTTCCTTTGGAGAATTGTCATCCATTTGCATGGTTTGCCTCTTAAAGCAACCTACCATACCTAAGTTGCAGTGAAACATTAAGCCAGCATGTCTTGAAATTACAGTTTGTCAACTGATTTAAGTTGATTGATCTAGCAAATTAGGCTTTCCTATCTTGATAAAATAATTTTACCATTTCACCTTCAACCAAGTTGCTGTGAGACATTGTACTTTGACTCTCCTAACATGTTGTTGTGTCTCAAATTGAAGTATGGCATATTTTGAGTAGCATGTTCTAAGTGATGTGGTTGGTTTAATAGTGTGAAAGCTTCTGATAGCTTACTTTTTGACACACTGTATGGAGTGTTAGATATGATATTGTCCTTCTGGATATTATGTCTGTTTTGTTACTTCTGAGGCTAAAGTGATGTTTTTATGCAAGATGATTCTGAAATGAAATCCTCAGCAGAGTTGCTGAAGTCTCTTATACTTTGATGCTTTCAACAGGTTCTTAGTTACAACCTGAGTTGTAATATGTAATATGTGTTATGCATACTTGTGATGAAACATTCTGCTGGGATGATTCCCAAAGGAAGAGATGAGAGATGTATTGCTTTGCAGAATGTATAAGGTAATGTCATTGTCGTCATGTCATGTTGATGGTGTAGATTGGGACAAACAATCTTTTTGTGACCAAGGACTGTACTTAGCATTCGATGGGGAGAAAGGGCTGCCGCGTGGATAGGGCCATGGATGTAATGGTATGTGGGAATGGCCTTGGGAGACAGAGGGAAGAGCCATAGCCAGGTCAGTAGTCAGATAAGAGGCAGCTTAGTCCGCCAGAAGGAATAGTGGGCATGGCAAATGTCTCAGAAGGGACCCTCCCTAGTTTCTTGGGCTGCAGAGGTGACGGGAGAAATGTACTTTCAGACTTCCAAAATTCTGTTAATGTAACCTGTAATGTAAAGTAGAGCTAGTACTGTAATATACTAGTATTATTAGCTAGTAATGTAAGGTAGAGCTAGTACTTCTGGGTGTGCTTCTTGTCTGGACTACCTCGCAAGGCTGACACTATCACGCATGTGGGCAAGATCTGGGGGAGATTCATTGTTTTAACTGTGAAATGCCTGTTTAAGGCTTGTATGGCAGTTAGTTTTTAGCAATCACAGCCAAGGGGGGTCTTCGGGGCCACAACAAGGAGAGATAAATGCTGAAAGTGGCCGTGGAGTTGCCAGTTGCCAACCTCTAGTATAGATTGTTAATGATGATTGCATTGTTGTTTGCTTCTAACATAGCTATCCCTCTTCCTTGGGGGCTGCTGAGTATAGGATGACAGAAGAGGAATGGTAAGAATCAGACATTTCAGTGAGTATTAATATGATACGTAGCAGATTAATGTAGCATTTAAGGGAGGGTTTTTCAAACAGTGTTCTGCAGAACCTGGGATTCTGCAAGAACTTGATGGATTCTGTGAGAGGCTGAGGGAGGGAGGGAGGGAGGAAGGAAGGAAGGGAGGAAGGAAGGAAGGAAGGAAGGAGGAGAAAAGAAAAAAAAGAAAAAAGAAAAGAAAAGAAAAAAGAAAAAAGATCACTCAAATGAAGCAAATTTTCTATCACTAGAGCTTTGCCTCTTGATCGTAAGTAGCGGGCTTTTTTTTTTTTAATTAACAGGCTCCGCAGCCTGAAAAACTTTGAAAACCCCTGAGTTAAGGAATGTCTAACTAAAAAAAAGAATCAACTTTGTTTTAAAAGAGCAACATTTAGAAATATATGGTCATAGGCATTACGCTCTATGTAATATAAGGACCATAGTACCAAATATTTAAATGTAAAATTTTGTGTGGAAAATGGACTATACCAAATTGCATTTGACTGATTTATTACCATTAAAAATCACAGCATTTTGGATTATTTTATTTTATTATTTATTTTTATTAGAATTTTTATTAGAACTAAGCGATGCAGTCATAAAGCATGATGCTATGTGATCATGCTGACTTACGACAGTTGTGGCAATTCCGGTTGCTGTCGTTAGATGAATCCTGCACGGTCTCAGTGGCTCACGGTCACGATTGCCATTTGCGACTTCCTGCCAGCTCCCCATTGACTTTGTTTGTTGGAAGCTGGCAGTAAAGATTGCAAATGGCGATCACCTGACAGCAGGATGCTGCGACCAATGTAATTGCAGGCTGTTTGCCAAGCGCCCAAATCGCTTATCACGTGACTGCAGGGTTGCTGCAACAACCACAACTATGAGATTGTAATTCCTTCATTCAGCGCCGTCGTAACTTCAAATGGTCAATGAATGAATGGTCACGGAATGAGGAGTACCTGTATAAGCAAAATTTGCATCCTATTTTACCATGCAAGTATTTTGGATTATTTTAGGACACTTCCATGCTACACAATGTCACCTATCTGAGGTACTGTGTAACATATGCTCTCAGAGATTTTTTGTAAGTAATAACAAAGGAATCAAATTTATAGGAAACTCATGCTGAATCGACCTGCCACAAGCCAGCATCAAGGAGGCAGGAAATGCAATATTTAACTCTGTTTTTCCACTTGTAAGCTTCCTTTTCTAAGAGCCAGTGCAAACCTCTTGTGTGTGTTATATCTCATGTCTTGTCTAAGCACCAGACCACTTCTGAGTGGTTGGCAATAGACATGAAAGGAAGCAGGAGGGCTGGGATGTTCTTGGGACCTGTTACAGCACTGGGCTAGAAACCAGGAGCTCTAGTCCTGCCGTATGAACAAAGCCAGCTGGGTGACTCTTGGCCAGTCACTTTCTCTCAGACTTAGGAATAAGCCATAGGTGTGTGTCTGTGGGCGTGCATGCGTACATGTATTTGTATGTACCAAAAGTCCGATTCCACAGGCCAATCACAATATATTTTATTAATTTTTTTTCAGAGAAAATATTACTGTAGTTAGGAATGTTCAAAGATCATGCATCAAATGAGTAAGGAAGTGTTTAGAAGAAAATGGCAACCGATTTGAACATTTAATGTAATTTATATAATTGTTTATGGGGCCTGACTTTTGGTGTGTGTATGTGCTCTTTATACATAGAAAGCATGTGCGGTGCATGTATTTAAACACATTGATAAAGTTTGACAGTATAGCATAATATTAATAAGCAAAGGACTTATTAATTACATCAGCAAAGGACCAGGAGTTAGTTCATGAGCAAAGATCAAACTCATATTACCACAGAATATTAAATCTGGAGTAGTGGGGTTTTTTTTCCATCATAGAAGATTAATCTTTTTGCTACATCCCATGGTCAATACATCCATAATCAGAAGACGTTTTAATTGAATATACTGCCATTCCACAGTTTTATACAATTCAAATACCTCTTCAATACCTCAAATGATTTAAGTTGATTAACAATATAGTAAATTGGTCTAAGATATAGTCCGTAATTTAATTTTTTTCTGCTGCTTTCACATTGGGATTATCCCACAGTGTAAATTGTGAATGAGTCAAAATTATATTTCCATCTCAATTTTGTCCAAATCTGTCTTGCATCCTTTAATGTGGAAGAACAATAGAATTGTGGCCAAAAAAGGAATCAGGTCTTCGCCATGGTACCAGTTAGTCAAATAATTTTCTAATTGAGCCCATCGTGTTTTTTTAATTATTCACTTCAGTTCTATCAAGAAATAGAAGTTATAGTATGTGCGTAGTTGTAAAGTTGAAAATCAGTTAAGTTAAGCCCCCATTATTGTATGATTGCTGTAAATTACAAAGGAACATCTAGGGGGTTGTCCTTCCCTTACAAAAAGTCTTAATTTATCAATCTGCTTAAAGCATGGGAATATCTCTTGGTACAGATCTAGGGTGACACCTAAAACAATTTGCAGCATCTTTATCAGCCTTCAAAATTGCAAATTATATAAGCCTCATTCAAGGAAGTTGGGGAAAAACATTACTATAAACTTCTAATAATATTGGAGCAAAAAAGAATATATTTCTTATACCATTCAATTGGATAGTCAACAGGACTGAAAACTTTTTCTGTTCTCATAGATTTGTGAAAATCTGATTTATTATACATCTATAGTTTCCAATTTCATAGCTCTACGAAAGTCTGTTCTCAGAGATTTACTTTGTGACAAAATAAAGATGTGGCTAAACAAATAGATTGGTTCTGCATAAGCTACAGTATTGCTATATTGTGCAGAAATGATTGATCCTTTCCTCAGTAACGTTTGACTCATTATTATTAAGTCAAGTAAAAGAATAAAAACATAGCTGATTTATAAGATCCAGGGCCATTGTACATTTCACCCTGCGCATCCTTGATAGTAGCAATATTTTCATTTTGTTGTACCTGCAATTTAATAAGCCCTTCCCCTCGCTCCCAGTATCTCTGCTTTATGTGATTCAGATTCAGTGAATATTCTGTTTTGAGTGCCTAGAGGGAATTAAGTATATATTCAAGACAACCTACACTGAAATTATATAAAGCCTTTATGTCTCCTGCCTACCGACGCTGCAGCCACTGCTGATTTTCTAAAGGATCCAATAAATACAGAATTCTCTAATTAGAGGAACTAGTGCATCTGGCTTCTGCATTGGGTGGGCTTCCCCTGCCCCCAACTTTATTCTTTATTTTAGAAGATTACAGGAATTTCTGTAACTGAGCTGTGAAAGGAACAGGACCTTCTTCTGCAGGACCAAAACCATCATGGCTTTTCATTGTTGGAGAGTTCTTGCTTGTGTTCTGAGAGAACATTATGATTGCTTGGCCTGGCAGAAACAATTGGCTAGAGTAATAACAGCTGCAGCATTGGTAAGAGGGCTCTTGGACAACTGAGGAGGGATGCATACAGCACAGTTCCTGTCCTTGATCTACACCAGGCCAGCACAACATATAGTCCATGGGTCGCATGCAGCCCATGGGCATTTTTTAAAAAGTCAATAAATTTGTCGCCACCCCAAAAGATGCAGTGCTGAGTGTCTCCCGCATCTCCAGGTCTCACCACAAGTTCCAGGGCCAGGTATTCCTTTGCAGCCCATGATGATTTTTAATTGATCAGTGTAGGCCTTTCCTCTTCATGAATTGGGCAGGCTTGATCTACACGGTTGTATTTTGGAGGATCATGAAAGCTTGGCCTGGGAATTGATCTTTGGCCAATTTGCATATATAGTAAATGAATGGATATGTGAAGTGGCTGACGTTTCAAAGACAGCTGGCAGTAGCAAGTTGTAGGCTTCTTGACTTAGTCGGGGGCACATCAAAGACTTGGATCTCTCAATTCAGTTTTTCTGCTTCATTGTCAAGCCGAATCTGTCTTACTTCAATAGGGACTGATGTAGTTTGTGGGTGCAGTTCTATGTATGCTAAGTGATCTAGATCTTACATCACACTATATGATTTACTTGCTATATCGAACCCATCTGTTATGGACACCAAAGCACTATGGCCTGTTTAATAAGACAGGGCTGCGTGTTGTCTGAATGCAGTCAGTGAGGCTGCCTTCTGATTAAGTGTGTATAGGATTAAATTTCACATTGGCTTCAGCCAGTGGTTGCGCTTTGAATTTTGGACATGAGATGTGATTACCACTCCTTGAAATGAAGTCTCAGTTTCCCCACTTAACAACATTTTTTTTTACTTTAAATCTCATCTTTCTGTAATAAGCTAATACTATTATTCTTATAGCTATTTTGCCCGAAGGCTGTGGTGTGACTTTTATGTGGTTGAAGAGCAGAGGCTGGTCAGTGGGAAAAAAAAGTTCTCAGGGTTATTAATAAAAAGCCAAGTCTTAACAATATCAGCTGTTTCCCAACTCACAAGGGGACAGGGGAGGGGAAATGTAGATTCAAGGAGAGATTACAAATGTAATAAACCCTGTTGCCAGGCAGCCCAGGAAATTAGATCTGGCGTTCCTTGAAAACAAGAATAAATTGGGTGTTTTTCTTTTTTTCTTTTTCCTTTTTTTCCCCTCTTTTTTTGGAATGGTGGAAGGAACACAGGAAAGCAGGGGCTGGATATGGTAGTAAAACCCTCACTTCCTACTTAATAGGAAAATACATTCTGGGCTTCCTGAAGAATAACTTTCCAAGTATCTAGAAAAATTTATAGAATTAAGATAAAATCTGATTAGCATGCATTTATTTTTTAAATTCTTTTAATGGAATTAACACATTTTTAATGTCCTGTTTCTGGTGCTCCCCCTCCCCCCAAGATCTGAAACATAGCTGTTGTGAAGGTCATAAAATGATGAGTTAACACAGCTGACACATATATGTTCTTAAACTTTGTTGTTTCTGTACAGTTAACTGAAAGCAGAGTCAGTGAATATGTTGTATGTGAACTGTTTTGTGCATCTGGGTTTAAGAGTTCCTTCCTAGTTATTCCTTCCCCTTTAATTAGGCTTAAATGCCATCATGAAATTGCATCAAGAATTAATGTCATTGGTATCTTATCCTAAGAGGCTAAATTTTCATAATGATACCGCCTACTCAGTATCTCAAATCCTCTTTTTCTGATATTGATCCTGCCCTATACTATCAGGACAATACTGAACTAAATCACTCAGCTGACTGGTAGTGGCTCTCCAAGAGTATACAGGTAGTCCTCACTTAGCAGTCACTCAAAGTTATGATGCCACTGAACAAGGAGACTTACAGCCAGTCCTTGAAGTTGTGGCCGTCGCAGCATTCCTGCAGTTGCATGGTTGTGATTCAGACATTTGGCAACCGGCACACGATTGTGATGGTCACAGCATTGTGCAGTCATGTGATCACCGTTTCTGACCTTCGCTGCTGGCTTCCAATAATCAAAGTCAGTGGGGAAGCCAGCAGGAAGTTGCAGGTTGCAGTCATGTGATGTCACACTTAATGACCACAGTTGATTCACTTAACAACTGCAACTGGAACTGCCATCATAAGTTGGCATGGTCTTGTGATTTGTTTGCTTTACAATTGCGTCACTTAGCGACAGAGTTCCCAGTCCCAATTACAGTTGTTAACTAAGGACTACCTGTACAGTGATGATCTCTATAGTCTTGTGCATGGAAAGCAAGAGTAGGCATCCTCCAGATCTCTTAGAGCAGTGTTCCTCAACCGTGGCAGCTTGAAGATGTGTGGACTTCAACTCCCAGCATAGCTGGCTGGGGAATTCTGGGAGTTGAAGTCCACACATCTTCAAGCTGCCAGAGTTGAGGAAAGCTGTCTTAGAGAATATCTGCTATAATTCCTGTCTGATGGTTATGTTGGCCATTGCTTAAGGGAGTTTTAATCAAACTGCCTGGGCAACAACTGGTTATGCTGGAAATGCTGATGAGGTCCTAACTAGAACCTCTAGTGGGGGAAAAGCAAGACTGTATTTCTAGTATTGTTTGCCAGTTTCACGATGGCAAGTTGATGAGATTCCTTACGTTTCTTTACATGTGTGAAAACAGGACTTGGTTAGTCTCTTGATTATCTGTCGCATCAGAAGTTGCCTTGTAGAAGAAGCATCCATGGATATTTTGAAACAAATTAGTTTTTGTTTCCCTGTCTGTTCCACACACATTGCAGATTAATATGCAAATTTTCCTAGGTGCAAGAGTAGTCTTGCCAAAACGATAGAGCTGTTTTTGAAATCTGCAGTTTAAACCATGGTGGACTCCTGGTTATTATCAGGAAGACTTCATTTAATGGTTTAAATTACTATTTATTCTGTAGACAGGAAGGTTTTGTAATAATTTCCATTAAAGATACATTCTTGTTTAATATAATGTGGACGTACAGATTTATTTATTTATTTATATTTAAAATTCAGCCACCGCCTATCTCACTCAGTGAGCAAACAATGAATGCAGTTCAGTGTTCAGAGATGAAAGATTCCATTTTTAGGAGGCATGTACCATAGGAAGCAATCATTTTGTCAGGATTTTTTCTGATAATATTCATAAAATAGTGGAAATAGTACTGAATAAACAGATACATACTTGTGAAGTCATCAGGTGCTGAAGCAGCTTCAGTTCAATTAATTCTTGTGGGTGTTTGAAGAATAGTTTTACTACTAAAACCATCACCAGCTTTTAAATTGTACTAATAATCTTTGTCTATTTATTAACCATCATTTCCTTTTCAGGAAGAGGCCAGTTAACAGCTCTGTTACCTTATCTCTCATCACTATATTAGCAAAAAACAGAGTATAATTAGTTACGTCCATAATTATTTTTTATATATATATATATATATATAACACACACACACACACACACACACACATATATATATATATATATATATATATAATATATATGCTTATTTTATATATATATGTGTGTGTGTGTGTATGTATGTGTGTATATATATATATGTGTGAGTGTGTGTGTTTATTTTTTTAATAAAACATTTAGCACTGCAATTCTATGGTTTTTTTCCTGAAAAGAATCTATGTTTTGGGGTTGCCTTTTAGAGCCAATTGGGTCTTTTTGCAGTCTGTGGTATTTTTAATTGGTGTAATTAGTATTGGCAAAATGGCCTTATGAACCACAGGCTAAAGAGGCGCATCTCGCATAATTGTGCCAATGTTAGGGCAAAGTTATAACCATGTCATCACCATCAAGGAATGTAAAACTGCTAGCATTAATTCCCTCCCCTCCCCTCCCCTCCCCTCCCCTCCCCTCCCCAGACTTTTACTAGAAAAAAAAGTTGAATTAAAAAAATTTCTATGAAGTTTAGATGGATAATACTTAAAGGGTACATCTTCATGGAAGGGAGTACATGGAGTACAGGCACTATGTGTGTGTGTGTGTGTGTGTGTGTGTATAAAATATGTACTCATACATATGTGCACACACACTTGCCCATGTGTGCAGTTTTGAGGACTAAGGCAGAGGGTTTTCAGTTATGTGAAACACTGTGGTATTTATCTGAACAACCTTATAGTTTCTTTTCTCTCCTTCTGTATTAGGAGCAAAGGCAGTTTCCTCCATCCTTTTTAGGCCTGTCTGGAGGGCAATTAATGTCAGTTCTTTGGAGTGCAGATTAAGAGTTGTGTCGTGTGTTGTAAAATCACAGTGATTCTGCGATTGATAGCTTGGCTGTGGTCCTCTTCAGATGCAGCTTTCCTTCTTCCTTATCACAATTAAATATCAGGAACATGCTGTGGGTTTTGACACACCCTCTCTCCGCCGTAATTTCCCTCTTTTTTTATTTTTTGTTATAACTCTCTGAAACCATAGCAAACACACGTAATCTAGTTTCTTCCAAATATTTTGGATAAGTACTCATAGTATGTTCCTGTTCTCCATACTAGCTGAGGCTGATGGAATTTAAAGTCCAAAATCTTTGGAGGATACCAGTTAGCCTAATTCTGAACTATAGTATGGGTTTGCTTTTGTATTAAACATAATTATTGTCAGCCAGGATTATTGAGTTTTGCAACCGTTTTGATTGATTCATACTTTGACTTTCTGTTCTGTTGAGAATTTAAGGCAGCTAACAAAATGTAAAGATAAAAAAACAATATAACCTGTTAAAAGACAGATTTAATTTTGCTATAAGAATAATTCCAGAAAATCATCTAAAAGTTTAATCCTGGTGAAAGTAATGCATCTTTGCAGATTTTCTAAATTCCAAGAGAACAGGGATCAGGTGTAATTCTGTCTTAATCTGGTGGTGTGTGTGTGTGTTTTAAATCCCTTTATACAGTTCCATTGTTTTAGTAGAAAAGCATCATAAAAATATTTTAATCAAACTTGCACTGGGTGCAATTAAAATTCTACAATGAGTTGTGAACATTGAACTTGGAAGAAGTCACAGTTAACTATTTTAAAGGCGTGTGATTATGCTGCAGATTTGAAATTTTTTTCATACTGGACAGATTGTCTCGGCAATTTTTCTACTGTTCAGTAATAGAGTATAAATAAATGGTGATACTAATCATATTTAACTTATGCATGTCAAACGTGCCATGCTTAAAGGAAAAAGGAAAGAAACTGCAAATCCCCATTTTATTTCCGATCTTCTGGTTACCATTTGGTATTGGTGATAGTACCAGAGGGCTTGGATGAAATGCTCTCTAAAGGCAGCTGTGAATATTCATGAATTTAACAGAAAAAGGCCCCAAGGGGAAAGGATTGAGAAACCCTTATCTTCTAAGTTACCTTCTGCTTTGTTTTTCCATATTCTACTTTTAATCATAGCTGTCATGACTGCTTTATATAGGAAACTGTGGAGCTATTAATAAAATATACTTCTGTCCTAAGCAGCAGAATTTATTTGACAATTAATCCAAAATATACTAATGCAAAAAATGAATTCTATCCACATTCCTTTTGCATCCCCCAGAACTGTCTGGGACTAAAATGTTGCTGTCCCTTTATGCATTTTTTGGAGTATGGGTCAAACTGGTTGCCTGGAGGAACTAGGAATGGCCCATTATTTCTTTATATTACCGTGGCTGGTACTGCAGGAAAATACTTTTAACCTTTCCCCTGCTGGACACACCTGTTTATGCAGAGCAGGCCTAAAGAATCAGTTGGGTGCACATTGTTACACTTCCAGTGTTATGGGGAACCCTGTTCTACTTACATTAGATTCTGATTAGCTTAAATGTCAGGTAGGGCAGAGGAAGCTCATGTTATTTGATTTGTTGAACCAAGAAGATCTGGTTTCTGACTCTGTTGCCATGTTCTGCCCAAGCACCATGCCAATTCACATTTTTACAAGTTGAGTTGAAAATTGTTGACGTTTTAATTTTAGGTCTATCCTGCGTTGATGTTGTGAATATTTTATATTCCAGGGTCCCTTATTTATGCCACATCCCCACCACATTATACATCTGGTGATGTGCTGTCTTTCTCTTTCCCTTTCTTTCTAAAAACCCTTTGGAAAGATGCTATTTTTGTCCTCTAGTAAGTTTTTTCTTTGTGCATAGTAGCCTCTCATACCTTCTTGTAGCCTTTCTCGTGTAGGTATTTTTATTGGCCCTCTCTTCATCGGCACGTGGCCTACTCTCAAAGGAAAATGTCTATAAGCAGGAATTATTTTCCTGTTTGGCATGTTCCCCCCAGAGCACAGGTGGATGCCGTGGCAGGCTGAATAATTTGTGTCTGGACATATCGGATAGAAGGAGAATCATGCAGAGAAGGTTTACTTTAGTTGAGGATCCTGGGAAGGGTTTTTATGACAGTTTATTGATAGTGTTTATTGCGTGTCTGAGCATCCATGTCTAAAGTTAATGGAATGTTTGAGTGGCTTCCAATAGCATCTCCATTTATGCTAGCAAGCTGGATTAGAACTAAGCACTCAGTGATCATATAATCTCAATTTATTTTAGTGACCAAAGATGCAAGACTGTTAATCTCTTAGGGGATTTCATTGAAAATAGTAATGTACATTCCTTTGAAACTTTTTCTAGGCCTACATTGGAAAGAACATTTTATGTTCCTTATAGTGGGTTTGCGCTGCAGTTCCCATTACCCCTGGGTGTATTAACAGGGGCAGATTTGTGTAGAAATGCAGCAACATTGAGAGTTTTACAAGTTTTTCACCTCTGGTATAAATGTGATCCTGGCTTTCTCCCTGCTCAAAGAATATTAAGCCAATGTTTCCTGGATTTGTGTGTGATGAAGAACTTTGACTTAATACAACCCAACATTTTTATACTTGATCTAACTTGAAAGTGAAGAGGGGAAAAGGGGATAAAGAAGAAATGCTTTACACTACCTCTCATTCTTAGCTTCATATGGTAAACTTGAAATGGCAATTATAATAGTCAAGTAGCCTTCCTAGATAGGTTGTATTATATTTTTCACCTTCCTTAGTCAGCATAGCCCTTTGGAAGAGATCAAGTTGGTAAAAGTTGTGTAACGTCTTCTTTCAATTTTATTTTTCAGGATGTAGTACACAGTGATCTTACTATTTTAAGAAGGGTAGCAGTATCACCTTGTCAACTCTTTTTCAGTGTCAGGTAGTTTGAACGGGGTACCATCCTCCCAGTCTTTTTAAACTGGGCATACACCTCATGCTAAGCCAAACTGTTGAGTGTGAACCTTCCTGTTGTAATTTATTCATCAGGCTAAGGCCCGGCTTGAAGTGTAAACTCTGTCTCACAGAGATGCACTACTTAGGTTCTAACTGGAAATCAGTTGAAAGAAAAATAGCAGTGGGTCTTGAAAAATCTGTATTTCCTTGATTAGATTGTGAATAAGTCACAAATATTGGAGCTTAATTTGTTTTCATATAAATGAGGATGAAGTATGAATGAAGAACCATATGTATTAGGTTGTGAATCAGATCTAATGCGTGCTCAGCCAATGCTCTTTGAAATCCAGATCTACTTTCCTAACATTTCTTTTGTAGAGAAACAGAAAACTGTTTGCCTAAATTCTCCTAAATCCATATTAGCTGTATGGTGTTTAACAGTTTAAGGCCTGCAAATTGTATAAATATTATAAACTTTATAATTTCAGTAATTCGGAATTCATTCAACTGCACAAAGGTTATATTGTATTTAGCTTTGCATTGTTAGCTTGGAATAGGGGAACTAGGTTTAAAGGAAGTTTTTCATTCAGTATGACAGTTCTCTTGAGTCTTGTTTATATATTTGCACATGGGATCTTAGACACATACATGGAAAAATAATTTGTATGTATTTCTGAATTGGGAAAGATAAAATCTTAAACTCAGCATGCCGTCTGTTAGACAATGTTAATAAGTGGAAATCCACACAATTTCTTTGAACATTATGCACATATCTTCCAATTTTTTCATCCAGCTAGCTGCTGACAGCCTATGCTCACATTTTAAAATTATGTCTTAGCAGATACAGGCTTATCTCAGAGATATTGCGAGTTCAGTTCCAGACCACCGCAATAAAGCGAATATCACACTAAAGCGAGCAACACACATTTTTTGGTTTCCCAGTGCATATAAAAGTTATGTTTACACTATACTGTAGTCTATTAACTGTGCAACAGCATTACGTCTAAAACAATGTGTATATCTTAATTTAAAAATTTCTTAAAAGACAAAGCTTGCCACATCAATTGACTCTTCCTTTCACAAAAGATTTCTCTGTAGCATGCAATGCTGTTTGATAAATGCAATAACTGTGAAGCACAATAAAGCGAAGCGTAATAAACAAGGTATATTGTATATGATTGTATTGGAGTTGTGGCTTGTATGCAGTCCTTTTTTCTAACTCCTTAATTCTCAACACAAACCAATAGAATCCAGGCTGAACAATGTATGGAAATCAAGGTTTACTTGATTATATAGAAGTGTAAGCCCAACCAATTACTAACTTAGTAAATTGTATTAGTTTGTTAATAGTTCTTTTACTTGTGTTTGCACGGCAGCAGTCCATGGCTAGCGTAAAAATGGAGGTTACTTGCCTCTTAATAGGCTGTTTGCTCAAATTTCTAGTTGCCAATGGTGAACAGGTTGTTGCAACCTTGAACAGAGTATTTTGGATGTGTCTGTAAGAATTCAAAAGCTTTTCCTAGAAGCTTAAGCATTTTGAAAAGTGGCAAGCATGGTTAAAGAGGAGTAATCCCTGTTGGTTGCCACTTCACTGGTGCAGTAGTTATGGGATCTTTTTGGCATTTCTGCATTTGTCCATGGTGAGAGGGTAGAGCCAAGGATAAAAGGCAACATTTGTGCATATCTTATGTCAGTTCCTTTGTAGCTATTTAAAAAGTATAGAATTGGCTTCATTCCATTAGCTTGAATAGTGCTAGCACATTGGACCAACGTGACCAGTATTGAGAAAAACTTATGGTAGAGTTTGTATTACAGTATTACCATTATAATTTTTATGCCATCCAATAGGATGGTGGTGATGCATCTTTTTAAAGCTACTTAAGCATTTAAAATGAATAAAGAATGGACTTCAAGTATTGATCAGCTTACCTGCAGTCTGAAGAATGGGGTAGCTTCTTAATAAGAAAAGAAAGTGGAGCTGTTAGATATGACATGCCATTGAATTTGGACAATATATCATTACTCATGAGTAAGCAAACATAGTCTTTTATGCCTTGTTTGAATCGCTAATTAGAACCTATATTTTTGTAATAAGCTGCTGGGACTTCTGTTTTATCATACCAACTTACCATCATCCCAACATAGCAAACCAACAGAAACACTCGTAAAAAGCAGGGTCTATCGCTGTTGGGTTCTTGGGATCACTTCCTCAATTACCTACCTGGATTTGTGGACATAGATAGCAAATAGCTTTGATATTAATACTTTAAGGATTGTTCTTTTAAAACTACAGTAGACATAATCCTACTCTGAATCAAACCATCTAATACCCTAAAGCAGCTTTGTTAGGATTTCTTAGAACTGCTGCAACCAAAGCCTGTTGTCATTAAAAAATATATATTTTGCATGTTACATTTCTATCCTGACATTTGTCCAAAGATTCCCGAGTCATATATACCGGGGTTCCTTAACCTCAGCAACTTTAAGATGGGTGGACTTCAACTCCCAGAATTCCCCAGCCAGGCTGGCTAGGGAATTCTGGGAGTTGAAGTCCACCCATCTTAAAGTTGCTGAGGTTGAGGAACCGTGATATATACAATACTTTACCATTTTATTATTGTAACAATTTATGGCATAGGTTTAAACTGAGGCAAGATGCTTGGGTTATGGTCTCCCAGTGGCTGAATATCTTCTCTTTTTCTTCACCCAAGCAGCACCTGTGGAGTGCTGAGTGCAACTTGAAAAATATTTCAGGAACCTGAGAGATCCTGATTGGAATTTCTTTCCTCTCTTCTCCCTTCTCTCTTCTCTCCTCTCTCTCTCTCTCTCTCTCATTATGACTAAATACAGATAGATGACTTGTTTCCTTTGTTTACCATCAAGTTTAATAAAGAGCCTCCCAGAACTTGAAAGCTTGCACTTTACTTTGTGATTGTGAATTGGCGTGAAAAAGTTGTTGGCTTAATATAGCTTTTGGAACTTTTGAGTGGTTTTCTAAGAAACTGTTAACTTTGGGCTGAAATGCAATAACATATTGTTGGCTAGAGTTTCCTGTGATGAAGCTTCCAGAACTGAACCCTGTTTGTTTCTACTATCTCGTTGCATAGATTTGATTTGAATGGAGGTATGCCTCTCCACTGCTCCTTTTGTGGGCTGAGTTTTCCTTGCCTTTTTCTCATGACATCCTAATTTTTGTTAGCACTGCTTGCTGTGCTCTAGATAAATGCTTCATTGTGCTGCATTCTTAGAATGAATGTCTACTGTGTTCTCTCAATAGTTATGGGTAAAAAGGGGACACTTTAGTCTGTAAGAGCGAGCCATTCTCTGCCTTTTCTTCCTGGGGTTTCTTTCATCTTATTTTTTTGTTTGTTTGTTTGCCCTTACCAGAATGTTACCTGCTAGCAATATTTAATGCATTCCATTTCTGTCCTTTTTTTACAATATAAAATGTGTGACACCTTGGAATGAAATCTCTCTCTGCAAACTAATTTGGAGATCTTGCTTCAGTGGCACACAGAGAACATCTTTGCTGTAGAGGAAATTGATTTGTTTTGCGCGATCCTCTTTCATCAACAGAATCACCCAAACACATTTATACCTGGACTTTTCTTAACAAAACAGTATGTGAGATATTTCTTGTCCTGATCCAATTTTGTTTCCTTACTAAAGGGAAGATGAAAATGAAAACTATAAGGGCAAAAAAAAAAAAAAAAAAAAAAAGGTAAAAGTTTCTAAAAGAAGTCTCTCACTTCTTATTAACTTAAAAAGATGTTCTCTGAGAATATATTGTTTCATGAAATTGGTAATACTGTATATTGAATTGCTGTAATGCTGCTCAAATACATTAATTTAAAAGTGTAACTTTGTTTTCAGATGATTCTCCACTAGTGTGTTTTATTTCTATCTAAATAAACTCTTTATAAATGGAATGTAGTCACTAAAAATTCAAGTAATCCAAGTCTAAATCAGGTGAATCTGCACTGGCAGGTTTTTCTCAGAAATCGCATCTTACTAATAATAGCTTAGGAATGCATTTTTGGGGTAGCAAAAATGGTTTTATTTCTGTTTGCTTCAAGTGTTCCACTTCAGATGTATAAAAACTGTTTGTGAGGGACAGAACTCTGGAGAACTGCGGCTGATTGACAGGGGTTCTGATTGCCAGCAGTTTTAACAATAAGCAATAACTGACTTTTCCACCTAAGTTTAAGTAATCAGGAGAGGACATTATGTGAAAGTTTTTAAATTCAGTTTTAGCACTGAAAACAAGGTTCTAAGCGCGTACATTTATAGGCACTCTTATTTTCAGATTATATGTATTTTACTCCTGGCTCTTATGGTCTTGAATTTTTAATTAAACAGAAGTAGATTCTATAAGGCTGAACTCTGTTCATCTGTTTCTGCCTTTTATAACTCAATCATTTCATTATTAAAGGTAATGAGTGTCAATTTCTTTTGTTCTGAGTTTATGGTATCTGGTGGCATGTTCCACCTGAGTGGCTAATATGACATGATCCTATCTTTTTTTAGGAGTGCCACTGGATTTGTGTTTCTAACGTGCCCCAGATATCCTATTGCTTTGGATGTATTTCCACTCTGATTTTGGAGAATGGAGCAGGGGGAAGGTAAAAACATTAGGAAAGCTAAAACCATCTAGTTGTAGAAGCTATTCTTTTAGCACATTCTTTTGTATAGTAGCTCTGCAGGGGTTGTGAGCTCTTGTTAGTGATGTGTCATAATAGCATATCCTTTTCATTTATTATTTGAAATTCAGTCTTCAGTAAATTTGGAGACTGAAAATATTTTATAGTTGAAAAGTCAACCTTCCCTAACTTACTGCTAAAGATAATAAGAATTGAAATTGCAACATTTGGAAGGCATCAGGTTGGGAAAAGTTAGCCTTAGATGCTGAAACACCGTAATCCTCTCCCTGCTATGTCCTGTCTCAGCATTGACAGCCATGTGAATAAAATAGATGCTACTCTCGCTTCCAGTTTGCTGATCTAACTACTTCTAGAAGTTTCACTCTTTGCTTTTCCTATCAATCTATCTGTCAAGTGACTGACCAGTTTGCAAAACTTCATTGTTATTGAATTTCACCTGTTTCATAATTAATTATTGTTAAAAGTCCTACAGAATAGTTGTATCACCTGGAGCTTCCTGTGACCCTTTTCCCTGAGCATTTTATTCTACTGTAACTTTTGTCCCCCTCTGCTTTCTGGTCTTTTCACTGTGGAGAATTCTAAACCTTGTATCAGACTTGTGGTCATTGTTGTCTTCATTTCTCAAACTTATAGATATTTGATTTTACAGGTAGTCCTCGAGTTATTACAGCAATCAGGATTGGAATTTCTGTTGCTAAGCAATGTGGCAGCTCAATGTCACATGACTGCATCGCTTAGCGACAGCAATCCCGGCACTCCTGATTGCCGTTGATAACCAAATTCCAGTGGTCATTGGCCAAGGACCCACCCCAATCCAAGCGATTCCTGGCTTGGTCCCTCCCAGCCCTGAGCCTTGGTTCTTCCAAGGTAAGGGACTGGCTCCCCCTTCAACTCTCCCAACTGCCTATTCCCCCCCCCCCCAATCACTGCCTTTTTGGCCGCCCTGCACCCTGCCTTGTGAGGCAGCAAGCAGCCCTAGAACTGTGCAGCTCTGGGACTGCTTGCCATACAGCTCAAGGGCTGGGGCTGCAAGAAGTCCCTGAGCCACAGCGCAAAGCTGCAGTCGGCCCAGTCTGGCTCAGCAGTGTGATGCAAAGCTGAAGCTGGCCCAGCCGCCTTACCCCAGCCCAGCTGCAGCCACCCTCACCACCCTTCACTCTGAGGCCCCTGCCGCCCCATGCTCCACTGCTCCAACTGACCTGCACCGTCTTCTTGCTCACGCTGCTGATGACGTGTGCCCGGCCTGACCCTTCACGAAGCAGCTGCTGGCCACATGAGACCTTCTTTTCCAGGTCTTGCAAGGAAACCACTATGGCGACCTCAGGAAGAAAGCCTTGTGTGGCCAGCAGCTGCCCAGGCTGGGCATGCTTGGTCAGTAGTAGGTGCAAGAAGACGGTGAAGGTCAGCTGGGGGCAGTGCAGGCCAGCAGGGGTTGTGGAGTACAAGGGGGCCAAAAGGACACAGATGGGAGGTAGGCAGGTGGGGGGAGTCGAAGCACCCATGCGGTTAAAACTGCGGGTGGGCTGCCAACTGCCCAAATTTTGATCACGTGGCTCTGGGGGTGCTGCATTGGCCATAACTTCAGGGACCGGGCATAAGTACCATTCATTCAGTGCTGCCATAACTTCGAACAGTCACTGAACAAATGGTTGCAACTTGAGGACTACCTGTACTGATGTAGGATTTGGACCAGAACCTTTCCTCTTTTATTAAGAGCTTCCTGTGAGTGGAGTGTCTATAAACAGAAGAATGGGTGGCTGAAAGTTACAAGGCATGGAGACTAACATGGAGCTTATGGGGGAGAGGAGGGATTCCTTCTCTGAATGGAAAGCTTCTCTTCCTAGAACAAGAACTTAGTTGTATCTAAAGAGATATAAAGGAATGTATTTAATAAGGAAGTATGTGTCTAAAACACGTGACGCCAGAGACATCTGCCCACCTGCCAAGTCCGGAATTGTATAAAATGTAGGTTAAGAAAGTTCTTACCCAGATTTATACATATATTGCCATTTGGAAATTATCAGTTTTCTTGCCAAGATTTTGCAAAATTTCTGATTGGATATAGAAGCATGGCAGAATACAGCTTGCCACTATAGGACAGTAGAGACTTCTGGTTTATGATTACAACGCCTGAGGCATTTCCCAGTGAGTAAGTGGTCATCATTACTGAGCTGGGTTAAGAATTATTCATGATAATTTGGGAAGGCAATATCAGGTCAGGCAATATGTGTGGATATGGATATGTAATCTCTGCTTGCCTGAACAAGAGATTACTACAGATATTAGAGAAAGAAAATGATTTCCCTCAGGCTGTTGTTAAAAAGAAAAAGAAATGGAACTTCTGAAGGCTCTGTAATTTTTTTTTAGTAAGCCCGTTTCCTGCACAGCTGAAAAGAAAAGAAAGGAAAGAGCAATTTGAATGTGGCTGCAGAGACTGAAACCACAAAAAGCAGTAGTAAGCCTTTAAGGCATTGACTTGACTGCCTATTGAGCCATAAAGGAGACAAGAGATGGCAAAGGTCATCAACTTTGCAAGGGGCAAATGTGAAAAGAATTCTAGTTTTCCTCAAAAGCTAGTCTTACAGGGCCGGGTATGAAATTTCCATCTCTATGCACACGCAAGCGAAAGAAGCACAGCATAGAAGTCGGAGCACAATGCATTGGTAACTGCTCCCACCCTGCTTTTTTGAAGCTGGCAAAACATGCCAGACAGCATTTTAGCACTTGCTTAAGAATCAGGAGCAGTGAATTAATGGGTTGGGAAAGAAAATAAGACATTGCCGTACATTTTAGGCTGCTTTCAGCTGGCGGTCCCTAGTTTAAAATCTGGTTGTGGAGCGAAAGAGAAGGAAGCAACATTCCTTTGGCTACAGCCCGGATTCTGCAGAAGGCTGCATATCTAATCTGTAAGCAGAGACCTGGGGATCATTTGCCCATTCAGGGCCAGACAGTGTGGGATCAACCAGATTTCATATATAATCAATACTGGGGTAACAGATGAACTTAATGGTCTCATTGAATGTTTAGTTATTTAAAATATATGTGTGTTTCTTCTTGGAATTATTCAAAAATAGCATAGCATTCTTTAGAGATCATTGATTCTTCTTCCTCTTAAAAGTAGGGTTATATTTCCCCCCCTTTAGTTTAGGGTTTATTTCTTTCAGTTTGTCTCTGTAGTCATCCATTTACCAGTGTTCTCAAGACAGGAGTTGTTTTGATAACTAACATACTTGTTGCTTTATCAGGTCAAAATTTATGGGTCACACATATTGTACCAAGTCAGAGGAAAAACCAAAACCTATTCCAGGGCTGGTGTATTTAATTGAACCACTCACTTCCAGCTGCTGAATTCAGAAGCTGAGACTGTGTTGTTATTTATTGAAAGGTTTGAGATATTTTGCAATTAAAAAAAAAACCCTAGTAATGCCAGTATTTCAATATTAACTATTTGATTTTAGACATAAGAGAAATAATAGATTTGATTTGTTGTGTAATCCGGAATTATGTGATACCTAAGTGTTTTCCTTGCATATGAGCTTTTGTATATTTATTTCCTGAAAGCAGACTATTTTAAAAAATATTCTAAATTCTAATAATAATAATGTGATTGGGCTTTCCCAAATAGTTTTTCTTTTTCCCTTTTTGATTGCCAGAACTTTAGACAGTGCCTTCCATTATTGTTATGACTAACTGGAAACTTTTGGTGTTCAGCAGACAATTCCAAAGAACTCTTCTACAGCAGTGTTCTCCAACCTGAAGCCATCTAGGTGTGTTTAAGTGTAAACCCCAGATTATGGCCATCCAGGCTGAGGGTGATGGGAGCTGTAGACTAGTGCACACGTAGAAGGCACCAGGTAGTGGATGGCTGTTCTGGACCATGCTTTCAGTTTAGATGGGATGTTGGCCAACCACGTTGGATTTTCTTGTTTCCTAAAGTCAGCGGAGAACGCATTCTGGAACATGGCCTGGGCACCTTTGCACCAGGAAGGATGGGGCAACTTCTTGCACAGGGTGCTGTGTTCTCTGTTCCTGATCTTCCTGCTGAGGGATCTTTTTTGTTGACTTCAACATCTGTCTGGCCTTGGCTGATCTTGAAAAAACTAAGGGTCAAAGTTGATTAGCGGTTGAATGGGAAATGGAAGGCTGCAGGCTAGAGTGGAAGGACAACATAACAAAGAAAATGGCAAATCGCTTCTGGTTTGTTTTTAGCAATTTTGTTTTATTTTTTTAAATGAAAAGAAAATTGAGGAATCTATTACTTTAAAAAATGTGGAGTAATGAAGGAAAATAATTTATGTGTGACATGAACTGGAAGTAGGTAGATTTAATTAACCCCGCATTTAACACTTCTCTGAACACCACCTGGAAAACCTATAATTTCAATTTTCCTATGTCTTTTAATTATAATATGAACAAAATGCATTACATACAACTATGTTTGGATGTTTTAAAGAAATTATTAAAAAGAGGGAGGAGGCTATTTTTATTATGAGGGCATGGTGTAGCAACTGTGATTAAAAGTTGGGTAACTTTTACTTCCAGAAGTCTTACATCAGATTTTTGTTCCTGCCTTTTTTAAAAAAAGAATATTGGGTTATATGAGCATGACATAACAGTAGTCAAAGGCTACTTTAGATTCTGTTCCAGGGAAGAAGCACTATACATATGATCAGCCTGTTCACTGAAATCAGTAGGCTGCAGTGTAGTGTGCTCACACTTCGAGTGGATTATGTATTGATTTGTGTATTTACATAAATTATGAATTAAAAACAGACCTATAAGGACTTCATTTTAAAATGAATGCATACATCTGTCAAATGGAAGTTAAACAGTGCTTTTTCTCAATCAAAAAAGAAAAAGTAAGAAAAATGTCTGCTTTTTGAGGTGGATGAAGTCACAGGGGTTTGGTTTTGTTTTCTTTTTTAATGAGCTTGGTTCTGAGAGCCAAAGTTGGCAAGTTGTCACAGGCTTGGAATCTGGTATAGCCTCCAGGAATCTTCCTTTGTCTCACCTCTCCCAAGTATAGGTGGCCAATGTATGCAATGGCTTCAAACTATTTTAGCTCTGCAGATACTCTCTCTCTTTTTTTTTAAAGTATGAACATGGCATCCTTCTTTAACCTAATGCCTTGCAGGTGGACTGTATCTCTCATAATTCCCAATCAGCACAGCAGAGAGCTGGGAATTACTGGAGCTGTAATCAGTTCGTATGGAGGGTGGCAGGTTAAGAAAGGCTGTATGTTATCGATCCCAATCAAACTGGTTAGTGCTCTTCCTGGATTCAATAAAAAAGTAAATTAATTCAGCATAGTAGTTTTCTTTTAAAAGGGTTAAGGATGGAGAAGGGGAGAAGTTAAGGAAACCCTGTAGAAATGTTCTTCGCTCTTTCAGGCGCATTGTCTCCCAAAAGCAGAATAAGTTTTCATTTTTGTGGCATTGAGCATTGTATGTGTAAAGTGCTGTAAAATACGTCTTGACAAAATGTGGGAAAATTTTGATAATTGTTAGCTTTCCTCTTTCTCTCTGATTAAAGATTGCTAACTGATATTTTTATTAATCACTAAATTATTGTCTAGATGATAGCTGGGGACTTTGATCACATGCCAGTGGTATGCAGTGCATTCTACCAATAAACAATTAATTACAGTGCAGCATTCTGCCAGTGGTGATGTAATCAGTACTATACAAAGAGCCTTTAATGTTAACTGTGGCGAGAGAAATCGGGAAGAGAAGCTTTGGCACAGGGTTTTGTAAGATTCTGAAAAGGTAGAAAGTCCTTCCTCCCTGCTTTCCTTGTCTTCTGCTTCCCTACTTGTAAGGGACACTTGGAAGCTAAATAAATTTTGAGTATGCATTCCTGTATTTGAGTGCAAGCTGATTACTTAGCTGCTTATTTCTGCCCCTCCCCCCAAATCAAATTTATTCTACTTTGATTTAGTCTAAAGTTTAAATTCTAATTGAAGAGTTTCTGTGTGCTTGCTTGGGCGGTATATACAGTATACTAATTTAAGAGCTTCCAGAAATATTCATGTGAAGCACCGCCTATCTGAAGCTTCACCAATTGTCAATTGACTGATCAATTCATTTAGGTGCCATGTTGATCTCATGTTTCATGATGCACATTGTTGTTGTGTGTTGACTTCATTTCATGCTCTGGTCCTCACAATTATTTTTGAAATTAGTACTTGTACCAAGAGCTTTACTAGGGATATACAGTGCTTTGGCTCTCCACTTGAAAAGATATTTCAAAGCAGGCATGGGTATGCATTCCCTTACCAGTTCTACCTTAAGTAAAAAATGTGGTTTTCTCCAGTTGTGTGGCTACCACATGAACCCAGGAAAAGATGCAACTTTTTTAAGGAGGTGCCAACAAGTGTGGCTTGGCTCTCCAGCATTTTTTTAGTTTCAGATCTGAAGCCTTGTACATCCTTAGAGTTTACAGTCTGTAACAGTGTTTCTCAGCCTTGGCAACTTTAAGATGTGTGGACATCAAATCTTAGAATTCCCCAGCCAGCCATGCTGGCTGGGGAATTCTGAGAGTTGAAGTCCACACATCTTAAAGTTGCCAAGATTGAGAAACACTGATATATAGTAATGAAGGATTTGAGAGAAAGTAGAGAAGGAAAAGAGGCAAAGATAGTAGATTAGTAGTAGGTGCCAGAAGAATAGAGAGCCGAAGAGGTTAAGTGGAGTATGAGATTGAATGTAGTTTAAATGTTGTATGTAGGGCATGCAGGTAACACTTGAGGTGGCAGAAAGCCATTATTTTTGATGAATTTTAGCATTAGGGGAAGGAAAAGTGATTGGAAGAAGGAATAGAAAGCTTACAACCAACTATGCTCCTTTTATAAGCCCAACCCACCTCACAGATTGTTGTGGAGGAAGTAGGAGGCGAGAGTATTAGATCTGAACATCACCTTGAGTTGACCAAAAATAAAGGTGGGGTAGAAATCTAATAATAAAAATACAGTGGTACCTCGAGTTACGAATTTAATCCGTTCCATGACTCTGGTTGCAACTCAAATTGGTCGCAACACGAGGCAAATTTTCCCATAAGGTTCAATGTAATTACTGTTAATCCGTGCTGGCGTGGAGGACAGGGAGGCGGCTATTGCTTGGAGGGAGAGTCAGGGGCGGAAAAATGGCCGCAGACCACGTGTCGAGGCGGAAAAATGGCCGCGGACTATGTGTCGGGCGGAAAAATGGCCGCGGACCACGTGTCAGGGGCGGAAAATGGCCGCGGACCACGTATCAGGGGCGGAAAATGGCCGCGGACCACGTGTCACGGAAGAGAAAATGGCTGCGGATCCGGTTCGTAACTCGAGGTGGTTCGCAACACGAGGTAAATTTTTGGGGCCGGAGCTGGTCGTAACACGAAAAATTCGTAAGCAGAGGTGTTCGTAACTCGAGGTACCACTGTATTGGGTTGTAGAAGCAGTCATAGATTGGATCTTGTATTATGGGCTGAAAGGTTATCTCAGATTATACATCTGAGGTTTTTTATTGGCAGTATCTTTGGTTAGAAACTGAATTTACTGACTTTTACAAATTATACAATCATAATAGAGTTTAGTTTGTTTTGGCTTAATATGTTTTAAAGATACAACCGGTGTAGTTTGTAAATCATGGTATATAATTCACAGTGTTGTAAATCCAGTTAGTTGGGGCTTATTCAATGAATAATTATTCAAATGTGATTTAACATGATTTATGAATCCAGTCATTGACAGGTTTCAATATTTACTTATTTACATGCAGCTTTGCAAGGTTATATATATTTTCAGAATAGTTCATACAGTTAAAAAAAAAAAGTTAAATAGAATAAAATTTAGGACATATGTTTAGGACATTAACATATGTTCCTAATAAGAACATAATCAAACAACCAAGTTAAAAGCTAGCAGTTAAGATAGCAACCATGGATTAAAATCACAATTTAAAAGCATAGGTCAGCTTCAGACTAATTGATTAAAAGCAGCTATAAATAACTGGGTCTTCAGAGGCTGTTTAAAAGCAATCAATAATTCTCTACTCAGAGCATCTCCATCTTCACTGGATCAAGTCTGTTTATTTTCTCTTGCTCATCTCCAGTTGGCCTCCAGATACCAGTTCAGGGTTTCAACAACATCTCTGTAAGTAGTGGAGGAATTAAGAGGTTGATCTCTCTGTCCTTTTACATCATTAGTGACTGATACATAGCAGGCAGTTGATAAGAAAGAAAGATTGAGGAGCATATGGTAAAAAACTACAAAAACACTCTTCAAATATATTCTGAATGGGGGCCATGGATAACAGGGTTTTAAAAGTGGCCTAAAAAAGGATAGGGAAATAGAGAAACGAAGTACGTTTTTTCCTTTTGTCTTTCATGGACATAGGACAGACACCATAGCTCCTGCTTTTTCAGGGGGAAGGTTGGGCAAATAATAGAAATTAATAAATCCCCAAGTCCAGATTGTATCCACCCATGTATTCTTAGAGAATATAAATTATGAAGATCTGCAACTTATCTTTAACATCAGCATGTGTTTCTGAGAAATGGAAAGGTGCAATAAAAAATACTATGGGCCATTTCTTAGCATCTCTTCAGGGAAAGATGCTTGAAAGTATTATTAAAAGAAGAGAAAATAACCAAGCCCACAGAAGAATGAGTCTTATTAAAAAGGAACCAACGTGGTCTCTGCAAAGCTAAGTCTTGTCTCTCTAGTCTGGCTTTTTTGAGGGTATCAGCTAGCGTGTAGACAAGGCTAACCTAATAAATATTGTATAATTGGACTTTCAAAAGCCTTTGACAAATTCCATCACCAAAAGCAGCCTCAGCTGTTGTGGGAGAAGTGGTTAAGGACTCTCAAGAATTGGGAACTGATTTAAAAAAACAGGACACAAAGCAGGAATAAGTGGGGCATCCCTGGAATTGATGTTAGGACAAGTATCTTTAACTTTTATATACAGAATGGAAGTTGAAGGTGAACATTTTTGCTGAGGACACCAAACTATTCAGGGTAGTAAAAGCAAAAAGGAATTCTGAAGAGCTCTGGAAGGTCTGTTCTGCTCAGGGCAGGGGCTTCAGACTGGCAATCCTTGTAAAATGTGTAAAGGAATGCACGTTTCACTTGTACATTAATGGGATCTGAGCTGGCATTAACTGATTAGAAAATAGGACTGGGAAACTTGGTGGACACCTCAATGAAAATGTCAGCCAGTGTGCAGCTGCTATTTTAAAAGAAGGCAGATTCCATGCTTGGAAATATTAGCATAGGCCTTGAAAATATGACTGGCAACGTAATACATCTATATATAAATCTGCAGTGAGATAATATTTGAAGTATTACGATGATTACTCTATCACAGAAAGACTACTGTAGAGCCAGAGAAGGTATAAGAAAGAGCAACCAGAATGAGCAGGGGTTGGAGCAGCTTCCCAATGAGAAAGGCCAGAGCCATTGAGGCTCTAGCTTGATATGAGTGATACACATGGAAGCCAATGCAGCTTCTGTCTTGCAGATGTCATTAGAGTGATATCAGTGGGGCCTGAGGCAGTAAGTGCCCCGAATTTATGATGCCTGAATAGCACTTTTGTTTCCTCAGCTTCTGATATATGATCAGTAGGAATTCGTTCAGTCCCTAACAAGGAAGGTCCATCTGACATCCCCTCCCCATCTAATGACTTTTCAGTAGCAAGAACACCCCTTGTAGTGGCTCATATAAAGCTTATAATTAGAGGGATAACCCTGCCTTTTTCTCATTTGTCAGAACTACTGTCATAAGTGAAGAAGTCATTTCTGTTAGAAACTGAGCCCACTCTACCTTGTGGATCTGCTGCAACTGTGGCAGTGCATAACCGTACTTCTGTAACATGTGCATGATCATGATCTCCTCCTCCTCCTCCTATTTAATGCATGGCATATATAACACAGATAAGCTTTTCTCCTTTTCTTACAATGTTGGAACTTGGGGTCACCCACTGAAACAATATTCACAGGGATTCATAATCGAAAAAGAGAAATGCTTATTTCTATTTATAAATCAAATGTATAGGCTGCCTAACTCATAGCAACTGTGGGTGGTGTACAAGAGAAAGACAATCAATGCAGTACAAACAGAAGAAAGTGATAACCTGGAGATTAATATACCAACACATTAATAAAGTTCCCACAGCAGACATACTTCCTAACTTAATGTGGGGGGAAACCCAGATCTTCAAGGCCTGTTTGAAGGACAGCATGGTTAGGGTGGCTTGAACTTCTGGGAGAATACAATTCCAAAGGGCAGGTGTGGGACATAGAAGGCACACTGCTGAGGCCCTATCAGATGACACTCTTTTAACGATGGGACCTGGAGCATACATGCTCTGTCAGATCTTACCATATGGGCCAAAACAATGATGGAAACATCCTTCGGATAACCACACTATTACACAATACAAGGATTTTTTAACCAGGATGTATATTGATTGCAGCCAATTTGGATGTCTTAAAATGGGACTGGACTGGACATGGAAGATCAGAACATCAGTAACTACTGACATTGATGACTGATGAGTCCTTCTTGAATTATAGGAAGCATATTTTAAATAGGGGTTGCTGGGAAGTTACAGTGGAAAAAGTCTATTACCCTCCAGTCCAAGCTTGTGAGCTTCCCTATGTTAGTGTATAATGCAGGTAGTCCTCGTTTCACGACCATAGTTGGAACCGGCAACTTGGTCTTTAAGTGAAGCAGTTGTTAAAGGGAAACCGTGACTGTGCTTATGACCTAACTTCAACTTTTCTTTGCCTTACAGACCTGCAAAGGTTATAAATGCGAGGATTGGTCACAAAGTTACTTTTTTATCACTGCTGTAACTGCAAATAGTCACTAAATGAGGCAGAGGACTCCCTGTATGAAATGTTGTTGTAGATGGATCTGTGACCTCATTCAGCAGGCACTTATGTTCTTAATTTAGGCCATAACCTAGACATCTGGGATTATGGATGTTGCAGTCCAAACATGTCAGGCACACCTTTAGTTTGTTGCACGTGAATACATTTTTTAGCCTTGCTCAAACAAGCTCTTCACTAATGCTTTTCATTACAGTAATGTATTTATTACAGCTATCATTTGAAATGGTGATTTTCCCCACCCACCCCTTGCTAAACACTCTGCTAAGGTAGGCTATTTAGAATGGAAAACCAGTGCCCTTCTGGCATTATTGGGAACCTGATTTTTAACTTGGACTTTTAAAAAATGAATTTTTAAAAATTCACTGCTTCTTTATGTGTTGATCATTCACTTGAACACTTCTTTAAAATGAGAAGAAAAACCACTTTTAAGAATAGGTATAGAAGGTACAGGCACTCCCTTACATAAATAACTGTTCCATTCCAGAAAGTCTCCTGTAATCTGTACACCATTCTACTTGGTTCTTTATCTGTACACAGTGCTTATGCACTTTAGATGAGACTTACAGAGTTTTCTGGGTAAGCCAAGGTTATAACCTAGAGAGCATTGGTCTTGAATCAAAAAGGACAGAGCAACCAAATATTCTCAGGTTGTGTTTGTGGTCTGGTAGTCAGTTTCAGAGCTGAATTATTCTCTTTGTTAGTTCTAAGTGATGAGGATGAGCAGCGGTAATATTAAAAATGAACATCTGATGATCTTCTCATCTTCCAATCTGATCATGTTTAGAGACGTTGTGCTGTAATTCCGGGTTGGAGAAGATAGATGTTATGTAAAATAAGGGATAGTTCTTAAAGCAGTGGCTGTGTTGATGGCAATTTCTGCTCCTTCAGGGTTGACTTTGTTGCCAGGATAATACCTGTATGTTCCTCTCTCAAACACTGGTAATTATTATATAATGAGTTGTGGATAATTGTGCACATGTATGCGTTTAATAAAAAACACGGCTCTTGATGGATTTCTAAAAAGGGTAATCTGCATTACTAGTTAGCTATTGTTAAATTGATTAATGTATGTTTTTGAAAGTCTTATTTAAGATTGAAAATTGATAAGATTTATTGTAGTGAGTTTTCATGAATTACACCTACTGCTATCACAAATGTAACATACAAAATATTAAATAATGTCATTGCTTTGCCACTTGGGGTATGCAAAGCATATTCTGCAGAAGTCACTGGCAAAGCTCCCATCCTACCTTAATGGACTATCACTCAGGAAACATTGAGCAGCTGAAATATGTGTGTGCAAAATTGTGTTAGAGTTCATTTCGATGGATGAAGCTCCTGTGAAGATGTTCTTATGTTGTAGTGTAAGGACATTAAATCTTAAATATTGCATAGACTTATTTTGTAAACAAATCTTGTTATGGCTTAACACAATGTGTTGTAACCCAATCATTGTTGCTTAATGTAACTAAAAACTGTGGTTGTTGAGCAACAAGTTGGTACCTTATATACTATCCTGAGGTGTTTAGAGGAGGGGTGAAATAACATATGGACGGTATTAAAACTAGAACCTGTAATAAATGTTACCATTCCCCTGTTCTAAGAGAATGAACACTTTAATCAGAGGCAGTTAAAGAAGAGGAAGAGAATAAAACACCTCTATTCTTCCAGGGACTCCCCCCAACCTGGTGAATAGACTGCCAGTCAAAGTTTTTTGCTTTGAAGAATAAATGTATATATGGAATTTCCGTCTTTTCAATTGACCTCACACAACCCTGAAAAATAGTAGAGGATGTTTTTACCTCATTTCTTTCTCTTTCTCTCTTTCACTCACACTAATACACAGAGAGAGAGAGAGAGACTTCCAGAAATAATTATCAACAGGTAGGTAACTAGGTACTCTCTAGATAATATGGAATACAGGTCCCATTAATTCTGAACAGTGTGCCAATAGAGATTTAGGGAGTTGTAGTTCGAAATATCTGGGAGGTGCCACTTTGTTAATCTGTGCTATAAATTGCGAAGGACTTGAACAGGTCTGCTGCTGCTCCTATCTCAGTTGGCATCCTAACTTCTGTTCATTTTTAAATACTGTAATTCCTTATCAAGCTCTTTTTAAAAAAAACCCAACCCTTTTTAATCTAGGAAATCCCTATCTCCCCAGTATACAAGTTTGCCAAATTGAGGCGAATCCTGCTGGGGTAACATTGTTACAGAACAATTGTGATTATGGCTGTTCAGTGATCAAAGGAAGTAAGAAAACGTTTGCAAATCTGAATGCATTCACAAAGAAGCAGAGCAGAGAATGGAGCTGAAGATTTATAAACCATGTGTTTTATAAAAACATATATAAAAAGCATGTTTTGTTCCTCTCCTATGTAGCCAAGAGTATATGAATTCAGTCTAAGAAAATTCTCATAATGGTCATTTATGTTGGTTCAAGCCAGTATGCGTCCTGTTGCAAATGGTTATTAAAATGCTCTGGGTAGTATTGGCAGTCACACTACTTCAGGTTCCACAGCCTTGAGCCAGTGGGCACATTAGGAATTTTGGAATAATCCCAAAATTGTTCTCAAAGTAGATGCCACGGCAGGTGTGGCCAATTTTTTTTAAAAAGTTCATATACTAGAAGTTAAACAAAACACTGGATGGTAATTACTCAGCATTTTATTTTCTAAGAATGTGTCTATTCCAGAAGCATTGTTGGATTTTGTTCTGTTTTTTTTAATTAAGGACATCTTTAAAACTAAAATTAAATAGGGCAAGTTGTTGGCTGAATGGGTGCCAAGGACCTTTGGTGGGCACATTGTCATTCTGTAGTGCATAACAAGCTATGGAAGCAAAGTTATCGAAAGCTTCTCAATGTTATTTGCCCAGCAAGATCAGTAGATCTTAATCTTGAGCAAATTTCTTCAAGAATGGGGTGTTCAAAAAGAGAGAGAAGAAAATGGTCCATTAATCTAGCACAAGTCTTAAGTAGCATTCTATATCATGTCCTTTTTATCAGTAAAAGCTCTACTGACAATTAAGTATTTTGAATTAAACAATTTTTATTCCTACTCCTCTATACCATTGCTTTTTTTAAACTGACAAATCTGTTCCCAATTTTTGTCAGGCTCTTGCTACCCTTTAAATGTACTCACACATGAGGAAGAAATGAAGTGTGCGTGTGCTAGCTAATTGGTTTCTTATGAGATTCCTTCATTGTTGAAGCCACATGCCTGTAGTTGCCACTGTTAACAATACTTCCTCTGTGCATCCTATTTTTATCTGTAGATGACCTTTGCCCCAAGCTCTACAGGTTCTCCTAAAGATACCATTCACTTCCAGAGGAAGGTACATATAATCCTCTTTCTTAAGTGAACTTGGTAGGTTGTGAAATATTTTCTTCTTTGCTTGTTTTCCCCCTCCGTCCAGTAACTGGGTTGTTCTATTTTCAATTAGGAGTTAGGATTTCAGTATTATCCATAATATCATAGCAGGTTGAGAATATCATTAGAAGATAAGGAGAACACTTGATCCCTGTTCTTTTTCTTGTGTGTTAACGATTAAGTTAAGAATCCCATAACTAAGCTTAAAGTACTTCCTTACACAGATAGTAAGTTCTGTGACTCCTTAAACTAATGACTTTGGCCACCATCCACTGTGCCACATACTATTTCTAAGCCTTTTTGTATTTAAGAGCAGGTTTTGAGGTCACAGGATCTACTGAGAAGGGACATCCTAAGAGAGTTTGATTTTGCAAATGTCTGTGCTTGGCTTCTTGGGATCCTACTCAAAATGTTATGTATCTGATGTGTGTGATGGTTTTAGCAAGTTTTTGTATAGCTTTTTCATAAATGGTTGAGGTAGTCTTTGCTGTGAGGTTGCATGTACTGAGTTAGTAAGATTGCTCTCTGGTCACATTGGATTACAAATAGAGAAACTCCATATCCATTTCAATGTTTTAAACATTCTTAATACTAAGCGAGAACCTGATTAAGATGTAGAACAGAACTGTGTTTCACCCTGCTGTTTGCATTAAGAGGAAGTTTAACGTTGGCTGTATTCACACTTCATGAAAACCCATTGTTTGTTTTAGCTATGGTGTGGAATAAACCATAGTGGTCTGATCTACACATGACACTGTTATAAACCATGATCTACAAAGTAAAATCACATATTGGGCTAAACCAAAAGCAAGCAAATCTCGTTAGTCCTCCAAATCACCTTTAAGAACTAAGATCAAAAGTAGAAAAGTGTTCTAGCCTTGTGTTTGTAGTGCTGAGAGCATTTACTTGGCTATTGCTTGTAACAGATTTTTGAAGGATTAATCTTGCTCTGGTGACGCTAAACCCTTCTTAAATTCTTGGGCTTAACCAGTATTTGTATGTCTTTGCTTTATTTCTTCCACTTTCTTCAATATATATAAAGAGATGTTTTGATTGAGAGATTGTTAAAAAAAAAAAAGGAGTAAAGGCTCTAACAGCCAGTGAATGATGTGCCAAAGACAAGCCTCATCTCAGCTTGTAGATGAGGCTTGGGAAAAGCAAAAGAATAAATTTTCCTCTTTTCTATTTACCTCATTTCTTACTGTATGTGTATCTAGATGTGCAGCTACTAGGCAGCACAGATTTCCCTGTAGGTGTTTCTGCCTTTAAAGAGGCCCACATCTGAATTGAAATTGTGGCTGTTCCAGTGTTTATGAATCATTCCTAAATGGTAATGATCAAGTACTGATCTTTTTTTTTTTTTAATTTCCAGTTTTCCTTGATGTATAGGATGAGTCACATTTCAAAATGTTACCTAACTCACAGAAGTGATTTAGTGTTAATATTCTGTTTTTATAATTGTTTTTTTTATGAAGCTGACTAAACAGTGGCAACCAATGCAGTTTATTATAGATGATAATTATATAATGAAGGATTATACAGTGTGCTTTGTGAAAGCTCACGCTGGTGGATAATTCTGGGAGTTTATCCCAATCGATTTGGAGAATATCAAGTTGGGAAAGGTTAACAGAACGCAGTCTACGCTTCCACAGCACTTTCATAATGGTTGAGAACTATTTTTTAATGGTGTGGTGGTGCTGTAGAACTTGTATCCTCCATTATAATCAGAGCAAAAGTTGTTTGAGGTGGATAGTGAGGATTATAGTCTATTGCTTTTGGAAGGCATCAGGTTGGATAAGGCTGCTTCAAGAGAGAGCTAAAAATGGATTTGAGAGGAAGTTCATGTGTATTTTCCTTTGTCTCCTTGTCACTTTGAGTGATGGGTTATGTCTATTTTGAAACCGATACAAAAACTTTCCACAAATGCAACCCCTTTTTAAGCTGCCTCTAAATAGTTTAAAGATAAATACAGTTTCTTTTCTATCTAGATCAATTTTTGTTGGATAAATTATTCTTATTAGCCTATGAATCTTCCTGGTTTTTTTCTCTTTACTTGTTTTTGCTTGCACAGGAGTGTTTTGTTGTGAACCACCGGAGAGCTTTGGGTAGCAGGCAGCATAGAAATGTTAGGAAGTAAATAAATATAGCATTTTGAGTTCAAGTGTATTTAGCTGATGCTGCATCTCTTATAACCGTGAACAAGACAAATCTCTTTTCCTAGTGAAACCTGGCCCTTGCCTTATTTCCTGCAAAATTTGGATATACAGTCAAGAGATTACAGGGATTTAACTAGGGCTTCTGCTCAGGTATATAAGCCATGGAGGTTGCCAACAAGGCTATTGATAATATCTAGAAAGAGAAGGGTGGAGATAGTTGCGTGTGAGAAGATAATTGATTTTGTAGAATTTAGATTTGGGTAAAGGTGAGGTTTAAAAAGGGGGGAGGGAAAAGATTCATGTACACAATCCAGCTAGTAGTAGCAGCTATCAAAGTTCATTTTGAACTAGACAAACAAAAGTGCCTGCTTCTGATCCATGGTGGCTTTGTGAGAGCTGTAGCTGCATCTGTGACTTTCTTCCTGGGATTTCCCTACCTGAATTATTTGGTTACCTATTTAGGCCCAGCCTTCTACCTTTATCCAACCTTATTGTTTGGATCTTGGTTCTCAGAGGATTGTAGCCTTGGAAGACACCTTATGAGCCCCAGGCCTCCCCCAAGTAATGTAGTAGCTACTCATGAGTATGAATCATGGAGACCAGCAATGAATGAATGAATCATGGAGACCAGCAATGAAGTTGCTTACATAGTTGCTTACCTGTAAGTAAAGTTCTTTGAATGATCCTCTGAATTTACACAACCCTCCTTCTTACCACACTTGGTACTGGCTGACCTCAGTGTTCCGCTTGGATCTGCTGTTTCATTCCTAGGATCTAGAGCAGTGTTTCTCAACTTTGGCAACTTTAAGATATGTGGACTTCAACTCCCAGAATCCCCCACCCTTGCTGGCTGGGGAATTCTGGGAGTTGCAGTCCACACATCTTAAAGTTGCCAAGGTTGAGAAACACTGATCTAGAGATTCAGCAGGAGCTGTGCTTACTCATTTATTCTATGCAGAAGGCAGAGCTCCCACAAGAAACTCTGTAAGCTCTAGAACAGGGTTCTTAGCCTGGGGTCCACAGATCCTTTGGGAGTTTTGTGGATTGATTTCAAGGGATCTGTGAACTTGGATGGGAAAAAAGTTATGTTATTTTCACTAACTTCTAATTGAAAGTTAGCTTGTCTTGTTATTGATTTAATGAATTAGTAAAGAAGCACATATATTTCTATATTACATATTGGTTATTTTAAAATATCTTATTAACTGTATTTGAGGATAATAATTTCCTTTGTTATACAGTCTACAGCTGTGTATTTTATTTTATGTATTAAAATGCATGTTTTGAGAAGGAGGCACGGGTAGGTTTTACCAGATTCACAAAAAGGTTAAGAACCCCGCTTTCACAGATTACCTATTTGGAACTGAATTTTTAAAAGTGATAATCTATTCTTACTTAAAGAATGTGGAATGATCTCTAGGCTCCTTTGAGTGGAAGAATGGCATAAAACAACAAGAACAGCAATCAAAACAACCACTACCACCACGAGTAGCTTATAGCTTTGAAATGAGCCCATTTTTGTGAATGTTATGTTGATATGACTTTTCATTTTGATGTGCCACTCCTACTGCATTTAAACACTTAATGATAAGGTATCCTTATTTGTTTTTACACCAAAGCTTTGGAAAAGGGCTTTAGGCCAGTGATTTGACTTGACAAAACAAGGAAAGCCTGTCTCATTTCCTCACTGGAAAGGTTGGAGAAGGCCTTTTTTTTCAGGGATGCCCTGAATGTGTAATTTTAAGTTATTTTAGTCATTGTTTTGAGTACTTTGAATATTTTTACTTGTCCGTTGTATTTGCTCCTTGTGTTTCAGAATAACGTTTTTAATAGTTTGGATTTAAAGATTGTAAGGCATCTAGAATTCTATGGAGGATAAGCAAGATATAAATGTTTCAAGTAAACATTTAATCCATCTGCATATTTGAAGCATGGCAGCAGAAAAGGAGGAGGTTGTACTTGTGGGTAACCACGGAGCGGGGTGAGCAAATGACAAGTGTGTGGTGATGAAATCACACAAATGCCATGACTTATATCATTGTGTTGGATGTCTTGACTCAAGCACTTAATTGCTGCTGCATTTGCATGGTTATGTCATTTTGGTTCCAATGCAACAGCTGTACTGGAAGATGGAAAATTTATTTATCCTAGTTGAAATTCCTGTCCTGAAGCTGTTTGTCCGCTGGGGAAAATATTTGTAGTTGAGACTGGAGAAATAGTATGAGGGAAGGGTCAGTTTGATCAATCCATGAAATCCATATCTCTAAACTGAAGACTGCTCTTCATCCATTTTCTGTACCATCCATGCAAGAAAACCACACATTTTCTTCTCTTATTTATTAATTTTAATTTAGTTCATTACAGAAGCTGGTCCAGCACAAAACCTGTCAAGAATATAAGCAATCAGGATTAAATAAGTCTCCAGCAAAGGCAATAGATTATTAGGTGACTCACAGGAAGAATAGTTTATAGGGCTTTACTGCTTTTTCAGACTGATGTAAAAACATATTTGAAGCAAACACCTCAGGCAGAAACCATAATCTTCAGTCTTTTCAATTCTGAAAAGTCTTTCCTAGTCCTGTAATTGGGAATAGTAATACTGCTGTTGCAAACCGTCTTTAAGTCAGATTGTGCCCAGACTAATAACCAGTCCTTATTTGCCAACTGAAGAACAATTGCTTTCAACTTAAGGAATACATTGTATACAGCAGCAGATCATATACAGGTAGTCCCCAGTTTAAGAACAAGTTCTGTTCCCAACATCTCTCCTTAAGTCGAATTTATATGTAAGCTGGAACAGTATTATTGTACAGTACTGCATAAGCTGTATTGTGTAATGAACTCGAACCATTGTGTGTTTAACTCAGATTTTTCTACAATAGGCTCTGTTCTTAACTGTGGGTCGTCTGTAATCCAGGCGTTCTTAACCTGGAGACTACCTGTATAGCATTTGAAGTTTGCCCAGAATGAAACATAAGCATGCTTGCTATTTAGTCCAGAGAGTTGCCCACATACTGCTCAAATCAAAATTAGGGTACATTGGATTCCTCTTGTGTATCCTCATTGTTTTAGCGGAGCTTGCATGGCAGTGTTTCTTGACGAATAGCCTCTTTAACATCTTAGTAAGAAATGAGCACGCCCTGAGAAGCTCTCTGTAGTTTTGCCTTGGCCTCTCCCTGCCCTTTCTCTGTTGTCCTCTGGCTTCCATTGCTGCTGTTATAACCCTTTGTTACTATAAAGGGCCATCTCTGTGTTCTGAAGATGCAGCTTGCTCAGACCTGTTTCCTATCCATTGTAATGACAGTCTGAGCATAGGGCATCTGAGCTGGGGGAGGGGGTTGATATCCACAAGTCCTCAGCTAGACTCCCTATCTTGTCAGTCGAGTGCAGAAACCAAGGGATGGATGGATATTAAATAGAATTGATTTACCAAGTACAGAAATCATTGTATATTTTTGACCGCACTGCAGTTAGCAAGTCAAAAACATTTTAAAGGCTTTGTGTTTTAATCCCCCTGTTACAAGTTGCGCTATGACAGCAGGACTTGCGAAGGGCTGACTTTCTATAAACCCTTTCTATAAAGCAGTCTGAATACTGTATTTGGCCTTATAATATGCTGACAAGCTTGGCAATTGAATTCTGTTCAGTTGCTGATGGATAACATTTGAAATAATTTTGTGCAGATGGGTATTTTTTAAACATACACAGTGGCACTTAAAAGTTTGTGAACCCTTTTGGATTTTTCAATATTTCTGCATAAGTATAACCTCAGAGATGATTTGTTCTCCACACAAGCCCTAAAACTAGATAAAGAGATCCCAATTAAATAAATGAGTCAAAAACATTTTACTTAATCATTTATTTATTGAGGAAAAGGATCCAAAGCTACAGACCTTTAAGCACCACTGTATATATATATATTGAGGAGAAGCCTTTTTGGAGAGGAGGGGAACCCTTACGCAAGACATCACCCCTAGCTTATACCTTCACACCAATGCAACCAATCAGTTTTGACAAGTAAATATGAAACTGTGAATAGCTTATGAATGGATTCTTGAAAAACTGATTTGTGCAGTCTCCTTTTTTATGCGAACAAGTGGCTGTGTTTGCTTCAAACGGAGGCTATTTTTGTTCTAGAACGGTTGGACAAGGAACCTGCAGGCAAGGCATTATAAAAAAGCAGCAGCTAAAAGCTGTAAAATATGATTTGGAACATCAGCCATAGCTATATAGAATACTGATCAAGTTGACAGTGAAGGGGATTGGGGAGAAGTGAGAAAGGGGGAAAACAGTAAACATATTAAAAAGGCAGAAACCTAAGATTCATGTTTTCATAAGCAAGATAGATAGGGCAGGTTTGACTCGATGCTGAAAAAGGATTCCCCCCCCTTATTTCTTTTGTCTTTCAATGCTTTATAATGTTCACATATTACTATAATTATTAATAACGTGGTATTTTGTCAGATGGCTGCATATGACCTTCTTAGTATGGAACATAAAATCTGAATGTTGCACAGTTTTGTGTGCCAAACACAAACCCAGTCCCAGGGTTCTTTGCTGAGCTGCTCCTTATCTCTTCTGTGTTTTTAAATGGGCAGCCCTGTGTGTATACCTGGTTTTACCAAGAAAATAATATGTATTCAGAGAGATGCCTGAAGTTATACATTTATATTTAGGTTTCTGTCACTGAGATAGCCCTTCTGTCTCCTATAAAGCTTAGGAGTCTTGCTAGTCTGTTTTTGTCAGGATCTTACACTGTCTCCTAACTTCATTCATTCCTAATAAGTTTGCCTGAAACTTTCTAGATGGGCAGTTTTACTTTCTATCATTCCCCCCGCCCCCCGAACGTCTCTACTAAGGTAGTAATCCATTCAGAAAATTGTGAAATATGATTTAGGATACACATTCTGCTTATATGGGACACTGTTGGGTCTTTTGGGGTTCATGATAACCCTATCCCAAACTTTCTCAACTAGTGCTTTTTAGCTGTATTAGATTCTAATAAGAAGTTATATATACACAGAAAACTCCATTAAATATTTTTTTCTTTATCTTCCTTTCCTACTTCTATATTTTTTCATGCTTATCTTTTAAGTATGTAAAAATTATTTAATAAAAAATATATATAAAAAGAAAATTAAATTTTTACAGTTGCTACCCATCGGTTTTACTTAAATTGCTATGCAATGGAACTTTCTTCAGGAATGAGTGCTCTTTTCCTACTCTCAATTTGAATACCATGTCACTTATTTCCTTCATTTTTGTCACTGTCTGTGGCAGTCTTTCTCAATTGGTGCTTCCCCATAGTTATTGAAGTATGTTTCCCATAATCTCCGGCCAGAAGCCCAGAGCTAGAGCATGCTGGTTGAGAAAGATGAGTTAAACCAACATCTAGGGAGTTGCCAGGTTGGGAAAGATGACCTATTTCTTGAGGAAGCTGATAAGACTAGAAGGCTTCTTGTCAGTGTTGACATCTAGCATGTATCAACCCAGCTGGCAAATTATTAATTTGGTTCTGAGAAATGCTTCCTAAGGTTCAGGCACTGGGTGTCTCAGAACATGGAAATTAGAGAGGCATTTTTTATCGCTGCTGTCCCAGGTAGTTGCTACGTTTGTGTGAATGACTGGACTTTTCCTGATTTCAATTCAATCTGATGCTCAGGTGATACAGTCATAGTTTATTTTAGTCTGGTATGAACCTTGCTGCTTTCCTTTACACTGATAGAATTGTGGGGTTCTCTGGCTTGACTGCATTAAGCAGCCGTGTGATGAATTTGGCTTTGATTTCGCATGTTTTGATGTGTCTACTCAAGTATTGTTGTGAGTAAACCATGGCTGTGGCTTAGCATGACAGGTGATCCCAGTTGCTTCATGTCAGCAAACCATGGTTAAATAAGGCATGGCACAGCATGAAGTATGAACTCATTGTAATCTGCCCCAACAGAAAGAACATCCTTTGAGAAAGCAGAACACGGCTGCTCTGTTTGAAGGCAGGAACAAGGAAGCTAGGCTACTCCTGCGCAAAGGGTTCTCTCCGTTTAGATGAGTTCATTTGGGTGGAGCAGGCAGCCAAAGAGGCTGTGGGCACACTGGCCAACAATGGGAGATCCCAGAAGCCAAATTTTGCAGCTATAGTAGGTGTAAATCTAGTGATTGCCAGCAGTTGTTACACGTAGTTGGATAATCATTTAAACCTCTTTTAAAAATGTGCAGTTAAAATGTTACATAGTCAGCTTAATTAACTTTTATGGAACAACTTGGAATGAATTCTACAGGAGCATTGGACGCAGAGATAAATTTTAACGAAAAATTTGCCAAAGTACAAACAAGGCATGTATAACTAGCTCTCCTTTAAAAAGAAAAATAGTAGCGGAATTTCACAGTAATACTGTACGGTTAAATATTTTCTCCTTATTTTTATAGTTAATTTAATATTGTAGCCTAGGTTAAACATGGATAGCCACAAGAGGATTTCTTTTTACGAATGTTTATATGTTTGAGCATATTCTTAACCTCACCCTTCCCTTCCTGCATGGGTGGAGATGAAGAAATATGAAACATAAATAGACTGTGTGACAAGTAAGATAACGTGTAGTCTTTCTTCCCCAAGTTTTCTAGCCTTGAGGGAAAAATGGACTAAGGAGGATTGTCTCTCTCTCTCTTTTTTTCATTTAGATGAGTTGGATTTTTTTTTAAAGGAAGTTTCCTTTAAGAGAAGTTTCAGAGTGTTCAGATTGCAACCCTTAAGAGGATATGTTGCCCTATATAAAAATGTATAGTCAAGGAGATAAAGGAAAAGTCAGCAGTGAATTTGGACAGAAAACATGCGTTTGAGCAATTGATTCAGTGTTAAGTGGGACTTGCAAATACTTTATTGCTGTTTTGCCATAGGTTACGGAAAGGTATTTTGTTACAGAATCTGCCAGCTTTAGAACTTCAGAGTCACATGCAGGGGAAAAGCAATGGTATCCGTTCTGAGCTCTTTCATGGGAATGTAGCAGAAGACTTAAGAATTACAATTATCCAAAGTCCAGATTCAAAGAGGAAAAAGTGATTTAGAGAGAGCAGGGGTACTCAAGTAGCAACTGTCCCCAACTTCTTTTAAAAAGCCATATCTTTTCCTAGACTCGCAAGGACTGGTCAGTCTGAGCTGAGGAAAAGATGCATTTGGTTTATGGACATCCTGATCTTCATCTTTTCCTCATCAGATCCAGATTGTTGCACAGTATGGTTAAGAAATCCTATGGGCCCTGAATTGGCTCTTCACAAAGGATAATACTACTTCTCTGACCTAGATGGGCATGACCGTCATTGTTAAGATATTGTGCATGAACTTATATTTGATCCAAACGTAAGCAGCCTTGTAGCAGTTCACCTAGTTGTCATAAATGCCAAGAAATTCACGCAGAAGTGAGCTGGTCAGGTCTAACAGATGACAGCAGGGAACTCTTTGTTTACCAACCTTCTTAACCCATACTTCAGACTGGCTGCAGAAGACAAGCTATTTAAAAAAAAAGAAAAAAAAAGCAAGTAACTTTTTCTAGGCCTGTTTACAGGGCACATAACTCTTACAGATGTGTGTTACTACAGATTTGAAAGAAAAAAGGTGCTTTGAAGCATGGGGAGTGCCCATGTTGCTTGTGACTGCAACTCTTTAAAGCAAAAAAATTTTTTTTTTCTGAGTTGCCCTCTACAGCTGCAAAATAGTTCCAGGGAAAGATGTGTTTGGTTTAAGAAGTTGGATTCTGTCTTAGGTGCATTTCCCTGTGCTCTCCAAAGCACCATTTTGCCTTAAAATTTGAAGTGCTGTGCAGCCCTATATATCATATACATTATGATAAAATGGCTGTGTACTGGCTGAAGGCTGGATTTTTGCAGGGCAGAAACTGAGGGATTATAAGACCTTTAGGACATTTTGAAATCAATTTTGGAAAGAATAGTGTTAACGCCAAGGATGTTTATGGGCCATTTTATGGCCATTGTACCAATATTTTTGAGGCAGAGGAACAATTCAGTTCTTTTTGAACATATATATTCACTGCTCAGTAGAGTGAAGTATGGTGAAGAAATCTTACTTGGTAAGATTTGGACTTGGCATGAGATAAAAGAGATGTGATACTGGGATCAACAGAAGGGTTTTTATCTTTCCTAAGGGAACACAGTTTTATCTGGGTCGATAAATGACCCAGCAAGCAGCATTGCTGAAATGGGTTGGAATTTCTTCGTTAGCATTGGCCAAGAGTGCTATATAACTTACGCCTTGTCCTCTGAGTATCGATTAAGCAAAGTTATGCTTTTAGACAGTTCTGTAACTTCCCTGGAAGTCCCCATTTTCAGGGCCTATTGAAAGCTGCAAAATTAGATAGTGGGTTATTGGAATTTTTTCAGATGACTCATCTTAGGGTGTATTAATAACATAAACATTATTTAAATATCCTGTGCAGTTTGGAATTTGGATGTGTAATAATATGAGTATGTTTTGCTCTTTAAGCACTCATAAATGTGTAAAGCTTGTTCTAAATTTAACATAGGTACAGATTATGCAAATTAGACAATTGCTGAACTGGCCACTTGCCTGAATATCTGCTTTAACTACCAGTTCAGTTTTTGTAAAACTTATCCTAAATTGTTTAGGAAACCTTGAGTAAAAGATAATTTCTTGGAACTTTTGGAAAGAGGAACAAGAGAGATCACAGTGCAGATAAAAGCCTCAAGCTACAGTCTTTTCACAATATTTGAGAGGTACACTCACATCTTTACAATCTAAACGGATTTAAGTCCTATTTCTCTTTAAAGGAAGACATGAGTTTATTTGTGTTGAAAGGGTATTTCAGATTTCTAGGTTCCTGAGTAAACTAGACAGGACTATTGCTGTGAAACAAGTTATTTATTTTTTTTGAAGAGATGTTTCAGTTTTCAGGAGCCTTGTCTAAATTTGACATCTGTGCCAGAGGCAGAGTATAAATATCTCTGTACAGTAATGGCTCTCTTTGCTCCCATCCTTATTTATTTTGGGGGGGGGGATGCTGTTACATTATGAGTTTAAAACATGTACATGATATTTCTGTATTGATAATGATTGCATGTACTTTCAAGTAAGTTATGTTAGATATTCATATCACCAAGTACATGACATTTATTTCAGACTAAATAAACTGCTGATCTAGTCAGCTGTGGCATTCATTGTCTATAGCAGATGCATAATTGCATTCTAACAAATGGCTTTGTTAAGATACCCAGTATAAAATGGGATGACCACCGCTTATCCAACTTTGTTTTCTTGATCTTACAGTAGGATCCCTGGAGAAAGAGGAAGGGAGTTTGAAGCAGCATACAACAATTAGGATCCTAAGTGTGTTCATTCTTGACTTCTTCCTGTACTTTCATTATAGTCTGAAGGAAACTTCTATAAATTGTTCCATTCAAATTATGGCTAATGTGTTGTGATTTAGATGCAGTGATACAGAAAGTCATGGGAGGGAAATGAAACCCCCACATGGAAACAAAAAAGCCAACCAAGATAAATGTTCTAAATCAAGATGATTTAAATAATCATAGTCTTTTAATTCAAGTGTTTCCTAAGCATATAGTGAACATAACAGTTGGCTTCTTTAGAGATTAGCAGTTAAATAAAACTTTGAAACCGTATTGGAAAGGCATTCTGGGAGTTACAATCCAATATATTTGGAGTATGTGTAATGGTATGTGGGAATGACCTTGGAAGATGGGGGGGAAGGTTGCCGCCTAGGAACGATCAGATAAGAGGGGGAGCCCGCAGCTGCATAACAGCACAGAAAGAAACTCAGAAAGGATCCTCCCTAACTTATCAGGCTGTAAAAAGAGACACCTGGAGATTTGTACTTTCAGACTTGCAAGATTCTGTTAATGTAACCTTACAATCACGTAGAATTAGCTCATCTTGTCGTGTTTCCTATGTGGTCTACCTGAGAAGGCTGACATCAATCTTGCAAGTCTGAAAGTAAAAATCTCCCACATAATTGACACATAAACTTCATTCCTTTGAGTCTTTATGGAACTGTTTTTGTAGCTTCCATCCTCCACTTAAGGTTTTTCCCACTTGGGAGGTTTCTGCAAACCCCAGTTTATGAAGCATATACAGTGGAACTCGGTTTATGAACTTAATTCGTTCCGTGACTCTGGTCACACCCCGAATTGGTCGCAACCCAAAGGAAATTTCCCCATAAGGTTCAGTGTAATTACCGTTAATCCATTCTGGCGTGGAGGACAGGGAGGCAGCTATTGCTTGGAGGGAGAGTCCCCCTCCCTACGACCACGTGTCAGGGGTGGAAAATGGCCACGGACCACGTGTCAGGGGTGGAAAAATGGCCGCAGACCACGTGTTGGGTGTAAAAATGGCCGCGGATCACGTGTCAGGGGCGGAAAATGGCCGCGGACCACGTGTCAGGGGCGGAAAAATGGCCACGGACCACGTGTCAGGGGCGGAAAATGGCCGCGGACCACGTGTCAGGGGCAGAAAAATGGCCGCGGACTGTATCACGGGAGGGAAAATGGCCGCGTATCCTGTTCGTACCCCGAGGCGGAGTTCGCAAACCGAGGTAAATTTTTGCGGCCGGAGCTGGTCGTAACCCGAAAAGTTCGTTAACAGAGGCGTTCGTAACCCGAGGCACCACTGTACTGAAATCCCCCTGAATGATGTCGTTGGAGCTGTAGATCCACAAACTGGGTAAAGCTTAAATTGGAAATAAAGGGAATAGTGATGATGACTGAGCAATTCCTAGGCTCAGTTTGTGTTTCACAATAAAAATGCCAACAGAGAACGTCTTTCAAAATTATGATGTTTAAAATTAGAACTAGGACCTCCGTTCCGTAATTTGTTCTTTCACATGGAAAAATTGAGTGTTGTTACATTAATTTATGGTTTTAATCTGAAGTGATGCTAATGCTGCCTCGCAATTGGCACCTTCCTTGGAATGACTCCTTGCTCTCAATAAACCACCATTTAGGATTTTCCAGTGGTACAAGAGCAATAACTGTTAGATATTCTCCCAGATTTTGCCCAGCCTTCTTCCTTCCATGCTTGTAGACTCAGGATGACCCAAGAGCAGTTCTTCTTGGTTGATATTAGTCAACAAGTTTTTTTTTTTAAAGAAAAGAATAAACAAAATACTCTGCTTAAGGATCGATGCTGTTTGTCTTGAGTGTTGTATGGCCTTTGGGAAGGATGGGTTTTTCCAATAGAAGAGAATATCTGTAGCTCAGGGTTGAACTGTGGAGTCCTTGGTGCTCTCTGAGCTTGGTTGTTTGCTTACAGACATTTCATTACCTGGCTGGGTAACATCAGCTAGTGAGTGTGGGGTTTGCTCCTTGTTTATATAGAGTAGCTTGCCCTGCCAGTGTTGGTGGGGATGTGATTTTCTCCTTGGTAGTTCCTTGACTGGGGAGGATGGGTTTTTAACCTTTATGGATGAGGTGGGTATTTCATTTTGTGAAATTATTTCTTCATGTGGGAGCAGATATGAAGTGTTCAGATCCCAATTTTTTGAGGAAGTTGCTTGCCATCTAGGATCCCTATGGCAACCTTTTTCTGGCATCTCTACTTTTCATAAATGTGCTATAGAATACAGTGGAACCTCGGTTTACGAACTTAATTCGTACCATGACTCTGGTCGCACCCCGAATTGGTCGCAACCCGAAGGAAATTTCCCCATAAGGTTCAATGTAATTACCGTTAATCCGTTCTGGCGTGGGGGACAGGGAGGTGGCTATTGCTTGGAGGGAGAGTCCCCCTCCCTATCACCACGTGTCAGGGGCAGAAAATGGCCATGGACCACGTGTCGGGTGGAAAATGGCCGTGGACCACTGTCGGGCGGAAAAATGGCCGCGGACCACGTGTCAGGGGCGGAAAAATGGCCGCGGACCACGTGTCGGGCAGAAAATGGCCGTGGACCACGTGTCGGGCGGAAAATGGCCGCGGACCACGTGTCGGGTGGAAAAATGGCCATGGATCCTGCTCGTACCCCGAGGCGGAGTTCGCAAACCGAGATAAATTTTTGCGGCCGGAGCTGGTCGTAACCCGAAAAGTTCGTTAACAGAGGTGTTTGTAACCCGAGGTACCACTGTATTAGAGATCCCTGCTTATATGATATATGCTGAGCATTTGAATTAAGATGACATTTTTAGTTTGCTGGGCTTTTGCAGGTGGTCAGCACTGTCTTGTTCACTTTCCTTCTGTGATGATCTGCAAAGGGGAGAAACTCCACCCAGCTATTAGTAAAAGAAAGAGAAGTAATTTAAACTGAGTTTAGCTTGTGCTCAAATGCAGAGTAGATTCCCAGAGGGGGGAATTGCCAACTGGTTCATGGATCTGTATGGATTCACAGATTTAGACAAGTTTATAGATAGTAGATCCTTTTCTTTTTCTTTTTATAAATGAATTTTTTTGTCATTGCTTTATAATTCCAATGGGTGGGTATTTTGGTTGTTTTTAGATGGTTTTTAAAGTTTAATCTGAAGCCCAGCAAATATTATCACTGCTGCTAGGTTTTTTTAATTTTAATTTTAATTTCTGCCTCTTAGAAGCCATGTAGCACGCTCATGTGCCCCTCACTGCCAAGGGCTGCATTTGATTTTGTACTTTTATCTCTTGGTGGAGAAAAGTTTTGCTCGTTTCAAACTTAGTTATCTATTGGAATCTCATGATGTTATATATTTGCATCATTTCAAATTTTATCTCTACTTTGCGTTAGTCCTTGAAGTTGTTTTAATGAAATGGTGTTTTCTGTCAAATCCCCATGTGGGGAAAGTCTCTTTCCTCTGAAATACATTTACATTTGCTCACTAAACATTAGTTTAGATTTTTGGCTAGAAGTATTCATTCTTTAGTACAAAACTTGTTCTTTTAGAAAGCCTAGGATTTGAGTCAGTTTGTGGCTTTCTTAAGAATGTTAGAAACTCTGTAAGTAAGGATTTGGTTTGCATGACATATCAAAAATAAATGTGCATTCTCAGCATTTGGTGGTTTTTTTTTCAGGGAAAAAGGCTGAAATGTCACAGAAAGGAATATACTGAAGAATTTAGCATGAGTTGCTGTAATCTAGACATTCTTTCCAGATGGGCAAAGTTAAAGCCTTTTCTTTTATAAAAAGAAAGGCAGACAACTTCTCCTTTTCCCCTATAAGAATATAGAGAATCATAATTTGAGTTCTGCTGCTCCTGTACAAAAAGCGTAGAACATCATTTGGGGAGTTTTGAAAAGGAATACTAGAACAACAAAAGAAGTTGAATGGAAGTATATCCGGGGATCAGTAGTTCCACTGGCCACATCTCCAGTAGAGGAGAGTGTGCTTGAAAACAGTGTTTTAGACTAGGCAAGGAATGATTTATTTCTGCAACTCTCAGATGCTTCTTGGCAGAATTCCATACAAGAACACAGCTTGAAACCATTGCCTTATTCTTATTTAGTTAGCTATGAAATGTACACACTGCCTCAATGCAACTGGACTCTAGGCAGCTTAGAATGTATTTAATAAAATACCATAATATTATACAGTAATGGAAAATATAAACAATATGTAAGTATAATAAAGCTAAAACTTACATTGATGGCTCTAGAATCAGTGTTAAAAAGCCCTCCAGAAAAGCCAGGTTTTTCTAGCTTTCTGGAGGGCCATGAGAGTGGGAATACAGTACTTCTCATTGTGAGGGTAAGTTATTCCATAGGAGAAGAGCCCCTAAAGATAATGCTTGTTTTTGGGGCCCTTCCCATTGCACTTTCTGGAAGGTGGAGACTCAGCAGGCTTTTTCTAACTGCATGTGTTGCGGAACAGATTTGTTCAGGGGAAGGAAGCCTCTTATATAGTGGTACCTCGGGTCACGAACGCTTCTGTTCACGAACAATTCAGTTCACGAACAGCACCGTTCGCTAAATTTTGCTTCCGTTCACGAACGCTGCATCGGGTGACGAACAGGATCCTCGGCCATTTTCCCTGCTGTGACACATGGTTGTGGCTTCCTCTAGGGAGGGGGACTCTCCCTCCAAACAATAACCGCCTCCCCACTCGCCTTCCTGTCCTCTACGCCAGAAGTCACCTCGAGCAAGGTTAGTGTTCTCTCTCTTCGTACTGTACTGTACTGTGATGGAATGGAATTATGAAGGCCAAACTCAGGGAGGGAAACATGCTCTTTTGTCTCCTGAGGGGCGAGGAAGAGATAAGAGAATGAGGCTGGCACCTCCCTGAGGAATTCACTGTTTTGACTGGCTGACTTTGGGAACTGAGGTTTCAGTCTGGGAAGATTCTTGCTAGAGGTTGTAGCTAATAAACATTGCTGAACTGAATCTACATAGTCTCCTGGAGTTCCTTGGGCTAGGCCTGACATGTACAGTGGTACCTCGGGATACGAACGCCTCTACTAACGAACATTTCGGGTTACGACCAGCTTCGGCAGGAAAATTTTACCTCGGGTTATGAACTTGCCTCTACTTACGAACCGGATCCGCGGCCATTTTCCCTGCTGTCACGCAGTCGCGGCTTCCTGTGGGCGAGGTCGCAGTAGCAAGGAGATGTTCGGTGAGGCTCGTGGTGTGTTTTGCGGTGTTTTTTGAAGGTTTTTGGTGTGCGTGTTAGCATGGCTCCAAAGAAAATGCAGAGCAGGCTTGGCGGGAGTCAGGCTCTGAAGAGGAAATTGCTTCGGGTTGCGACCAAATTCAGGTGGAGGGCAGAACGGATTAACCGGATTTACATTGAACCCTATGGGGAAATTCGCCTCGGGTTGTGACCAAATTCGGAGGGCGGAACGGATTAACCAGATTTACATTGAACCCTATGGGAAACTTTACCTCGACTTGAGACCAACTCGAGTTGCAACCAGAGTCACGGAACGGATTAAGTTCGTATCCCGAGGTACCACTGTACTGTACTGTGTTTCGTATTTTTGTGGTTTTAAAAAAAAATACATATGGTTTAGAATGGATTAACCGTATTTACATTGAACCTTATGGGAAAATTTGATTCGGGTTGCGACCAATTTGGGTCACGACCAGAGTTGCGGAACGAATTAAGTTTGTGACCTGAGGTACCACTGTATACCCATGTTCCCTGTAGAGAGAATAGGGAATGGCCTTGAAGGACAGGAGGAAGAGCCACTACCAAGGCAATGGTAAGATAAGCAGAGCTTGAGTCCATTCCAAGAAACTAATTAAAAAAAAACTTTTCAGACAGGCTTCTCCCTAGTTCACATGAACATAAAATGAGGAATGGGGAAGCACATTCAGACTTGCAAGATTCTGTTACTATAGCTGTTACAATAAAAGTAGTTCGGACCTATATGGCATTGGTTTCTTAGTCTGGTCTACCTTGTAGGGCTGACACTCCCAGGGTTTTAAAGATAGTGACCACAGCTTGCTCCTGCAGCAGGGGTGCAATATATCAGTATGAAAACTGACCAGTAACTACGTGGTATGTTGCATTTTGGACCAGCTGATGGATCCAGGTGACATTCCCATGTAGAGTGAATTGCAGTAATTCAAACAAAAGATGACAAATGCACAAGTGACTGTTCTTAGTGCATCTTGTTCCAAATAAGGCTACAATTGGCACACTAGCCAAAGCTAAACAAGGTCCTTATGTGCCACAACCTCCACTTGTTCCTTCAGAAAGAGCCATTTTTTCAAGCATGTGACTTGTAGAAAGTTTCAATTGCTCTTTCCCTTTTACAGATAGGGAAATAGAAAGTGGGCAGTTGACTCTTTTGAGAAAATGAGGACTTGGGCCTCACTCTGCTTCATATTTGGAGAGATTTGTATTTTTTTGCTTCATGTTTGGAGAGATTTTGTGTACAGTATGCCTCATTTTTCTCAGTTCCAAGATATGGAACTGTAGGTATCCAGGCCTAAGCAATTAGTCTCTTTGTACTGTTTTAGGGTTGAGGCAGTCAGTGATCCACCAAACCAAATCCAGTTGCCAGCCATATATTGTAGGCTGGCAGATAATTGACAACTCGTTTGTTTTCCAGTTTCAGTTAAGTAATCAAAGCGGGAATCACATGCCATTTTCAGCAAGTAATTGTGTGTGGTTGGTGGGCTGTTGGTTAAAGTGATAAATTGGCAACTGTTTTTCAAGCTTGTTTCTCCATTCCATTAAAGAGCCATTTGATTCTTTGGAACAAAGCCTGCATTGAATCTCATAATGGTAGCTTATACCATTCATTGCAGTTTGATCTTCATGCTGTTTAAGTGTAATATTAATGCTTGGCATTCCCATTTTTACCAGCCATAAAACTCACCGAAAGCATGTCTGTTTGACCTATTGTCATCCACAGTGATTTGCTTGCTTGGCAATTAAGAATTACTATTGTGCTTCAAACACTTAAGTAATGGGGGGGGCATCAGTCACTACAAATAAATCTGTCTAGAGATATAGAAAAGCAGCTTGACAGGATGACAGTCTTTCAGAACAAAATTCAATATTTCTGTGTATTTGTCTAAGCACTATTTTAGAAGGGTGATGAAAATGTCTTGCATTTTATTGTATTCAGCAGTAAAGCAATTTGACAATTCTGCATAAAAAGTAAAAATGATGAGGGAGATGGCGCCCCTGAATCTGTAAACTGGCTTTTGTGTCTCTCCTTGAATTTATAAATATTTTAATGTTGACATTCTTTTGTAATAGTTGCTATGCTGCCATGTTGTTGAAAGATGCGGTCTGAGACAATGAACTTTCCGTGCTCTCTCAGTATACTTGAAGGTAATGATTTTCAGGTTGAAGTTGTGGAACCGTATAAAAATGTTCAATGAAAGCTGACAGACTTTAAGGAAAAGAAATAACCTTTAACCCGTTATTTGGGATAGTGTTTTTCAAATTCTCTGTGAATGTGTACCACTAAATCAACATTCAGAAAACCAGGGACCATCCAGCTGAACTAGCAACTTCTGCGTTTTTGTCTTTAACAGCATGTGAAGTTACGTTTTTAAAAGAATGACAGAATATGCTTCCGATTCTCTGCACTTTAAAATGTTATCCAAAATTAAATATTTATTTTAATACATTGATTAATTTAAGTAAACTTTAAGTTATTTGCCATTTGAAATGGAAGCTGAATCTGTGAGCCAGTTCTGGTCTCCCCAGCTGACGGTTGGTGAACATGGGGTGTCCCATCCTGTCATTAACCTATAGCTGGCAGAGCTATTGCCCACCTCTTTCCCACATGCACCAACAGCCAGGTGGCCAACAGACTGTCAGGATGAGGAGGCATGACTATGATTTTCACTGGCAAATGTGGGGGGAAGCAGTGGCAGACAACCTTGGTGAATCTGCACTCTTGGAGAATCACTGATTCAGGGCATCAACTCTGTAATAACAAAAGTTGAAATTTTATGCAAATCAACAATACTAGCAGAACTCTTTTTATCCTACTTAATTCTATACCTTTTGCTATTTTATAGAATTCTGGTTTTGTTTGTTAGGAAAAAAGGGAGCAAGAAAATAAGCTCACCTTTTGAAACTGATGAAATGTTAATGCCACCTCTGGTTTTGGCAGGCACTCCCCAATATCCATAAAAGGAAGTAACTTGCTATTTCTTTTAAAATAGACATGGGAAATCTTCTAGCTCTCTAAAAGTTGCCAAACCAGAATTCACAATATCCCTCATCATCCTTCAGCAACATCTGGAAGGCCACAGGTTCTCCACCCTTTTTAAATTAAAACATGGGTCTAGGAGAGCTGAGTCCTGCGGCCACCACATTCTGTACTTTTTCTGTATAGCTTTAAAAATCAGAAGTCTTTACATATCCTTAGTTTAGTTATCTTTACAGTACCTGTCTTAAGGTAGCCCTACCAACCCATCTTTTCTTGAAGGTGTGGGGAATGAAGACATTGTATTTTGTGCCTGAAAGTAGATATTCAAATGTAATTCCATATTTGTCTGAAGTTTCTAGCTGGAAAGGCTTGTGGGGGTGGGGGACAGGGATAGTAAGAAATGCTCACATCTGTAATATCCAATCCAAGGTACCTGCTGTCTTAGTGGATAAATTGTTTCTGCCTCAGCAGTGATAGATAAATGTCTTTTTATGTTCTCTGAAGCATGGCCCATAAAAATGAGTGTGTGTGTGTGTTAGAAAGATGAAGAAACAGTAGGTGGTAAGAAACTGTTACTGTGAAAGCTCTAGGTCAGTGTTTCTCAACCTTGGCAACTTTAAGATGTGTGGACTTCAACCTTACTGGCTGGGAAATTCTGGGAGTAGAAGTCCACACATCTTAAAGTTGCCAGGGTTGAGAAACACAGCTCTAGGGGAAGAAGTTGTCTTGTAATAGTATTATAATGCTGCTATGATTGAAGTAGGTGTGAGAACATAACTAAGTTGCATGGTCTGGCCAGAGACATGTCCTTTTTTCAGCAACATATCTTGGAAGCAAGATAAAAAGGTAATACCAATTCTCTTTGGGTTTTTTAAAAACCAGATATACTTTATAATTTTATTAAGGTTATAAAACATAAACTCATAGTACTCACATAGTAACTGATTGATCTCATAAAGGCACAAAAGTGGCTATGCGTATTAGACAAATTAAAACATTAAGGTGTTAATTAAATAACTCTTAGATACAAACCAATAAACATACTCAAGCTAGTTTACACATATCCTTTGCCTAAAGCAGTGTTTAGATTGACAATTAGTGTTTAAGCTGAATAGAGGTGGTTGTGCTAGATGAGAAAAGGTTACAATTTACCAATATACAGTGCATTCAGAAAGACCCCCTTCCCTTTTTTCAATTTTGTTACGTTGCAGCCTGATACTACAGTTGTTCAAATTCATTTTTTCCTCATTAATCTACACTCAGTACCCCATAATGAGAAAGTGAAAACAGAATTTTAGAAATGTCTGTAAATTTATTAAAAAGGAAAAACTTATATCACATTGGCACAAGTATTCAGACCCTTTGCAACAACACTTGAAATTTAGCTCAGGTGCCTCCCATTTCTCTTGATCGTTGCTGAGCTATTTCTACACCTTGATTGGAGTCCACCTGTGGTAAATTAAATTGATTGGACATGATTTGGAAAGGCACACCTGTCTCTATAGAAGGCCTCACAGCTGACAATGCATACTGTACCAGAGCAAAAGCCATGAGGTCAAAGAAACTGCCTGCAGAGCTCAGAGACAGGATTATTGGAAGGCACAGATCTGGGAGAGGCTACAAAAAAATATCTGCTGCACTGAAGGTTCCCAAGAGCACAGTGGCCTCCATAATTCTCAAATGGAAGAAGTTTGGCACAACCAGGACTCTTCCAAGAGCTGGTTGCCTGGCCAAACTGAGCAATTGTGGGAGAAGAGCCTCAGTAAGAGAGGTGACCAAGAACCCGATGGTCACTCTGACTGAGCTCCAGAGATCCTGTGTGGAGATGGGACAAAGTTCCACTGCAGCCCTCCAGCGATCTGGGCTTTATGGCAGAGTGGCTAGACAGAAGCCTCTCCTCAGTGCAAAGCACATGAAAGCCCACTTGGAGTTTGCAAAAAAGCACCTGAAGGACTCTCAGACTGTGAGGAACAAGATTCTCTGGTCTGATGAAACCACGATTGAACTGTTTGGCCTCAATTCTAAACGTTATATCTGGAGGAAACCTGGCACTGCTCATCACCTGCCCAATACCATCCCAACAGTGAAGCATGGTGGTGGCAGCATCATGCTGTGGGGGTGTTTTTCAGCAGCAGGGACTGGGAGACTGGTCAGGGTTGAGGGAAAGCTGAATGGAGCAAAGGACAGAGATATCCTCAATGAAAACCTGTTCCACAGCGCTCAGGACCTCAGACTGGGCCGAAAGTTCACCTTCCAACATGACAGCGATCCTAAGCACACAGCCAAGACAACACAGGAATGGCTTAGGGGCAACTCTGTGAATGTTCTAGAGTGGCCCAGCCAGAGCCCTGACTTGAACCCTATTGAACATCTCTGGAGAGACCTGGAAATGGCTGTCCACTGACAGCCCCCATCCAACCTGATTGAGCTTGAGAGGATTTGCAAAGAAGAATGGCAGAAAATCCCCCAATCCAGGTGTACAAAGCTTGTCTCATCATACCGAAAAAAACTTGAGGCTGTAATTGCTGCCAAAGGTGCTTCAACAAAGTACTGAGTAAAGGGTCTGAATACTTAAGTACGTGTGATATTTCAGTTTTTCCTTTTTAATAAATTTACAGACATTTCTAAAATTCTGTTTTCACGTTGTCATTATGGGGTACTGAGTGTAGATTAATGAGGAAAAAAATGAATTTGAATGTCTGTAGTATCAGGCTGCAACATAAGAAAATTGAAAAAAGTGAAGGGAGTCTGAATACTTTCCGAATGCACTGTATTTATTCCATTTTTGCCTTCTCAGACTCCTTTAAATCTTAAATTCTTTTCTGGTAATTGCCAGTCTCCTTCTCTCATCTACTTCAAAGTTACAGAACACCAACAAAGCTTTAGTCCTTTGAAGATTTAGTTTTGAAAATTAATTATATTTAAAATCCCTCATCTTTGTGACTTTTTACAACTATCTTATTTTAGAATTCTAGGGGAATAAAGTTCTTACCATTTAGCAATTCTTTGTTTAATTACTTGATTGTCCTGTGACCACATATATTGATTATTTAACACACCAGAGCAGTTCTTCATTTTCTTTTTTTAGTGGGAGAGAGTTGTTTATACAAAGTATATTGGTATGTACCAGCTTGCCTTTTTGCTGATCTTGTAGCTTGGTTTTTATATATAAAAAAGTGAGACAAAGGTTACATGTGGTTATAAAATAGGCTTTTCCAAACTGATGCTCTGTAGATCTATTGAAAGTACAGCATAGAATCTCACCCAGTTTGGCTGGAACCCCTGAAGTTCTACCATTAATTCATTCTGAAGAATAAGATGTTCTCCTTTGTGTTCACAGTGGATTATGCCCAGTTTATAATAACGTTTTGTGGGCATAGGAGGATGTATGTCAATTACCCTCCTTACAGATTACCTATTTACAGGTATAAAAGTCTGGGGGTAATAGTCTTGCATCTAGGAGGCAGGAGGAATGAAGATATCTTGTCTGTTGTGATACATCAACTTAGTTATTTGGTGAAATTATCCTGCAAATCCAAAAATGAGATAAAAAAAGAACCTTAATGTCAGTTTAGTATTGCAAATTTTGCAAATACTGTAGGATGATGAATACTGTAGGATGATTAATTGCTTCAGTTTTTCAACCCAGTGGTAGTTGACATTGCTGACCTGAATTGTCCTCTTTGGATGTGTGTGTGCTTTAAGTGGGCAGCAATTTGGGGAGTGGGCATTTCACTGAATGTTGGCAAAATAAATAGTTGGTGTCACTGCAAACTGTATGTGTTCCAGTGAAAAAATGAAGTAGCCATAGTGATAGAATGTGCTTTTTAAAAATAAGAGCAGAGTTACAAATCAAAAGCTACCATGATTTAAAAGACCAAAAAGTGGCTGAGAGAGAAACTTGGATCACAAAAGGAAGAGGCCAGCTTTTCTGTGTATTGGGCTCCCACTCCCCAATATTTTGAGAGCCAGATTTGTTGATGCTTTGTCATTGTGCCTTGACGTGTTTCATTACCTCTTCCCCAGTATCCTTAGGTGAGATACACAGATTTTGCTGTACATAGTTTAAAAAAATCTTTTCTATAAAAAAAGTCTGTTTCTTTTATTTATTAGATATATTTATATACCACCCAGTTACCAGGATCTCGGGTATGCTTTGGGGTATATTTCACAATCCCAAATGGACTTTCTGTTCAAAACCAAACCCATTGATTTTGCTCCATGATGGCGTAATTAATTTTGTTACCTTAAGCAGAAGCAGAAAAATCAAATGGAATAATTTTTTGTACTGATTGGTTTTAAATACATGTTTTAAATTAAATCCATGAAACATTGCTCAGCTTGTAATCATACTTTACACTCTTCTGTTTCTAGTTTATTCCTCCTGATGACAGGACCAATTCTGCTTTTGTAACTTAGGTAGTATCTTTTGGCCATTCCAGCTTAAGCTAGTATATTACTACTGGATTAGTCTACTATGGTAAATAGTAGTACTGCTAGTATTCTCATTTTTACTATGTTGTATTAAATCCTATTTTATTATTAAGTCTGATGGAATATGAAGATTCTGGTTGGTAAAATTTTAAAGCAGTTTTGACTGAGAGGGGATAAGAGAGAAATATCTCTGTTGTTTATTTTGGGCATATCTTGGCCATGGCAGAATTAACTGAGATGCCATTTCTGTAACTCTGAAGGAACATCCAGCTAGTACAGGCAATATGCCCATGAAATAGTGGACTCTGTGCTTTTGCAGATCAGAAATAGGCACAGCATGGCAAAAGTCAAATAGAAGGCTATTGTCTGATATTGAGGCCAGGACAATGAGTGAAAATTGCTCGTCCAGCAAAATCTTGGCAGAGCTTGCTTCATCTCATTAATTAGTGCTATCTAACTTATCGTCCATGGTTCCTGTAACTGGAATGCTACGTAGCATTCTCACATTTTTCACCTTTGGCCTTCTTAGTAAGGAAATTGTCTAAAGAAATGGTGTACTATGTGTTATGTGGGAAAGTCTTGCTGCTGTAATATAAATGAGAGTTGTCCCATCATAATCAAATTCTTTGGGTGTTTCATGGTCCATATTGTGTTAAGCAGGCAGAGATGCAGCAGACAATGTTCATTATTTCTTTTAAGACCCTCCTTCTTTTGAGCATTGTATCAGAACATTGGAATTGGTATTCGGTAAGTTCTTTCTTCAGAAGGCTTTCTAATAATAGTTTAATCTTGAGGGTTTTTTTGTTTTTTGAAAGTTTAGATGTTCATCCCTGATGTGATTTTGGTATTTAATTAAACCTTTTCTGTTTTTTAAAACCTCTGTCAAGTGACTGTCTCAACCTTGAGTTGTAAGAACGCACATCAAATAGAGTTTGGGTTCTAGTAAAAGGCACCACAGCAAAGGACTCTGTCTTCTGTCCTGCTGTCTTTGATACATTTCTTATGCTTCTGATGCAATTTAAGCTACCGCAGAGTCCCTGGGAACCAGAACATTTGCAAATCTGTTCAGAGATTTTTATATTCACATGGTTATTTGCGTGTAAAGATTATTACCCCTAAAAAAAAATATATATATTCCTGGAGCTAAAATTTTGAAAAAGCAATTTGCAGGACAGTAATTTTTCATGTATTTGAAGTTATGCTGGTCTTTGAATCTATCTTTGGGGATATGGCCTTCATTTTGTTGTGCTGTCTAATGCATTTTGAAGAGGAGTTGGAAAAGCACACTGACTGATAAAGCTGCTTGCTGTTTCCATTTCAGGAAAGCCCCACAGCACTGGTAACTCTGAACGGATTCAGCTCTCAGGAATGTACAATGTTAGAAAAGGGAAAATGCATTTGCCAGTCAACAGATGGACAAGACGCCAAGTTATCCTTTGCGGGACGTGCCTAATAGTGTCATCAGTGAAAGAGAGCCAGACCGGAAAAATGCATGTGCTCCCCTTAATTGGTGGAAAGGCAAGTTGACAATTTCACTGTATTTGTATATATAGTTATATATATTTACTTTTATTATAATTAAAATGAAAAGTACATTGTCAAAAGCAAAATTTTAAAAAATAGCATAATAAGGAATAAAAGAAACCAACAAAAAATGCAAGAGCAATGTTTAAGAAGCAAAACACATCATGTTTAGGAGTAAGTATAAGCACATTTGTAATCTTAAGAATAGTTATCAATCCATATTTGTTATTTTTGCTCAAAAAAGCAATTGCATAGAAAAACATAATATGTTGGAAACCTCATTATTAGTACAGGTAGTCCTCGACCTAACGACCATTCGTTCAGCGACTGTTCAAAGTTACAGCGGCACTGAATGAAGGGACTTATGACCCGTGCCGGAAGTTATGGCTGTTGCAGCACCTCTGCGGTCACGTGATCAAAATTCAGGCACTTAGCAGCCCACCCGCACTTACCACAGGGGTGCTTCAACTCCACCCACCCACCTACCTCCCCCCATCTCTGCCCTTTCGGCCACCCTGCACCCTGCCTTGTGGGGCAGCAAGCAGCCCCTGAGCCACAGCGTGCCAAAAAGCTGCCTCGACTGCACCCGCGGATTGGAACTGCCTGGGAGTTGTAAGGAAGGGATCCAGCAGAACTGAGCCAAACTGGGGTCTGACCTTGCTACTCTACTCCTCTCTGTGCCTCCTCGCCCCTCTTCCCAACCCTCATTCACCTATTGGGTTTTCCTGCCAAAGGAAGACCCAAGGAAATGAGGCAAACTGAAGTCCATACTTCCTCCCCCTATCCAACCCTCCAGTTTGGAAAAAAGACCTCGAAGAGGGTTTGGGCTTTGGGCTCCTTGCAGCCAATGAGCACGCAAATGGGGGGTTGCTAGCAGAGCAAATGCAGCCTCCCATGCGGGGCTCCGTTTCTGCAAGGACTGCTGCCACCACCTTCTTTGTCTCCCCATCCAAAGGGAGAGGGACTGTCCCTAAAAGGCCACACTTGAGTGAGGATTCAACTTCCACAAGATACTTCCCAGGGCAAACACTCTTTGGTGCCTTTTCATGCTGTGAAACAAAAAAAATAAAAATAAAAAGCAGCCGCAGCTCAGCTTCTTCGATGAGCACAAATAAGAGTGCCAGACAATGGGGAAGGCTGGAAGCAGTTTTGCCCAATGGGAAAGTGCTGGAGGTTGACTCAGCTTCTCTGACGAATGCTTGCTACACATGGCTTCTGGCCTTAGCAATGGAAATTCCAGTCCCAATTGTGGTGGTAAGTTGAGGACTACCTGTATAGCTAAATGTTTGCGTGTGTGTATGTATCTGTAGCCTCTGGTATCCAAAATAAGTAAACCTGGAGTCTGTAATAGCAGATTTAAAACCAAGAAACTGTATCAGGCAATGGAGTTGATATAAGTAACTGTATAGATATCCATCTTTGTACAATAGGATATGTGCTAGTGAGGTTTTCAGTTTCACTATAATCTTCTTCTTTATTTGGCCAAATAATGTGCAATTGTTGTTTTTAGGTGGCATATTCATTTTGTATTTATCAGTAAAGGGGGTTGTTTTGCATATCACTTTTTTTTCCCCCGCAGACTGTTTGCTCTTGAAGGCAGTGACTGATTTTCTATTACGCTTGGGGAATAAGTTGGGAACATAGGTAGCATACATTCTCCAATCAAACCTCCCTGATCTGGGCTTTTAATCAGTGGCTACTCATGGAGACATAAGCATAATCTCAAACAAGAGAAGAATGCCCACAGTCTATTTCTAGTGAGCCAAGCTAATCCATAGGTTTCTTGTTGTGAGACCCAGTTGTTTCAATGTTGAAAACAGTTCTGATGCTTAGACATACATAACCCCATTTAAGTCACACTCTGTTGACCTAATCTTTAGGCTGTGAGGTTCTGATTTAAGCTATAGAACATAAAGAATGTTCTGAGGGTGTGGAATAGTGTTGCCTTTTAAATATATCCAGCTTTATTAGCATCTAAAAGCAGGAATCCTGTATCAGCCATTTGGAGTTCAGTGATCAATGTTATTGTCCTCTCTTGGTTATTATTATCGTTGAAGCCACAAGATGACCAGATTTCCCTGGTACTATAACATTGTGCTCACTATACAGTAACTAAAAGTTACAGGCATGGGAAGAGAGGTTGTGTCGTAAGTCATTGGTAATTTCATTAATGCTGCCCAATGAGTCCTTGTGATGATTAAGCAGCCATGTTCCTCAGTGCATTTGCCATAGAATGGATTTGCCTGCTTGAGGTACAATCACATGTTGACCAGCAATTCAGTCCCTTTGCTGGCAAAATATTTTCTTGATTGCATCCATCAACTTGGTAATTGTGTTATTCCCTATGCAGAAGCAAGTGTTTTCCAAAAGACACAGGTTTACATCTTTTCAATTGTCCTTGTGCCTTGTTAATCATTCAAAGAATTGTAGGTATTCAGCAATCATGGCAAACCAAGTTAGCATTTCCATCATGGTGTTTTCCAACCATGTTGAATACTGAATCCTCCCATCTTTATTTCATCATGGATATTGGAGAACATCAAGATGTGGAAAGCTGATCTAGCACATTAACAGAGTGGATACTTTTCTCCAAGAATTGTATTACGTATTACAGTGAACAGAACTGCCTCTGAAACAGAAGCCTTGTATAGAGTTTGCCTTCTCTTTGCAAACCTTACTCCAGTCGTTGCTACCAGCCATGATAGCTATATACTACTTAGGGATTTAGAAGCAGATGCTTCCCAGTGTTACTTGCTGAGCAAGTCCTAATACCCTACACTGGCTTCCCAGTGGCATGTAGGAAAGAGAATGCTGGACCAAATAGGCATGAAAAGTACAATTCATTTGAACTTTTCATTCATCCTTGGAAAGATGAATATAATCTGTTTGGGAAAAAACCTCAGTATGTTGTTGTTCTGGCGCATATTAGACTTTCATATAACATTTTTAGATTTAAGTATGCTTGATCATAAGAGACTTGATTGTTTACTAGTAAAGAGAGAAGGTAGAATCTGATATGCAACATTTCTGGAAATCAAATTGGAGGTTGGGGGATGCATTACTAAGCATTTTTCATGTATCTTGGAAGATACCAGCTAATTTGTATGTTCCCCTCTACATCAGGAGTACAGGTTACATACCACTGTATTTGAACTTCAGCTTTGTATATCTGCATTCATCTAAATATGATGTATATAGTGAACAGGAAAAACAAAAGTGCTGTTTCTTGACAATTTGTTAGTTAGGTCTTGCAGTAAAAGTAAAATGAAGTGTTGAGAATTCTCCTACAGCTGCTCAATTGATAGTGAAATCCCATGTATCATATGCTTGAATTATGGCCATTATAATATTTGAGGCTTAGTCTCAGATACATGAATAAATAAATAAATAAAATATGACCTGAAGACTTATTAGGGCTTTTGGTTTGTTTTGGCACAATGAAATGAGCTAAACTTTGCAACTTCATATTCCTATTATTAAATGTATACATTTCTTTTGTTATGCTGACAGCCTATTTATCTTTGTGGGTTTTTTTCTTAATTATATTTCTAATGAATTAACATTTTAGAGGTTCAACCTCTGTCTTAGAAGTTCTATTTTTAAAAATATTTCTATTTCCCTCCATCCCCATGCAGGTAGAAGAAGTTAAAAAACACCAGCACTGTTTAGCATTTAGTTCCTCTGGACCTCAGAGTCAGAGTTATTACATCTGCTTTGACACTTTCACTGAGTACCTACGGTGGCTTCGACAAGCTTCAAAAGTAAGTGGAGGTTTAACATTTTTCTAATTATGCAGATCACTAGCATCCTGTCAATCATCCTGTAGACAACCAGGATGATTGACAGAGCTGGCATGGAAGGCAATGCTCTTTGAATGTTGCCTAGCACAATTAGGCCCTTAGTCAAAGGTGGAGGCTGAGAAAGAATAGTTTTTTTAAGACCATTTAATTATGTGGCAGAAGGATATTTTAACTTGCCACTTGTAGTACTAAGTATTACATTATACCAACCAATTTGAGCAGTTTGCGTAATCCATCCTGACCAATATCATGTAGCTGTATATATAGAAATAGTCTATGTGAAAGTGTTACATTGAGTAAAATACTGATCATAGGTTTGTATTTAAGTTACATTGTGTATAATAAGATTATAAGAAATCTTTATCTTACAACTTCAGAAAATGCTAGTTTTCTGCTTGTCTGCCTGTAAAAATTCTCAACGTGTGTGCATGCACATCCTACAGTAAAAGTCGTCTTAATGTGACAATTCTAAGTATGTGTACTACATTCTCTGCCTTCTCTCTCTCTCCCTTTTTTTGCAAATAGATATTCGGAGCCAAGTGAAAACTCTTCAACAATCCATGAGATTCTCCGTATCTTTCTTTTCCTTTCCCCTCTTCATTGCTTGGAATATATTGTAACTGTGAATCATAGATAGAATTGAATAACGCATAGTGCAGTAGTTACAGTGTTGGGCTAGGCCTGGGGAGATGTTGGTTCAAATCCAACCTCAGACTTGGGAGCTCACTGAGTGGCTTTGAGCCAATAGCTGTCTCTTAGCTCAGTCTGCCTCACAAGTAATTTTGGGGGGGTAAATTGGAGAAAGAAGTGCTGTGTGAGCTGCCTTAAGTTCCTAAGGAGAATCAGAGTATACATGTGTTGCATACGACTATTAATTCTGGCTGTCTTTTCTCTGAGATAGCAGTTGTCTTAACTCATTTTAATATCTTGCATTGGAAAGTAAGGCAAATAATGTAAAACCATGAAGTTTAGAAGTATAGGGAGAATGTTTGGAAGTTGCTAGCTTTTTAAGTTACTGATTGCACGAGATTACTTGGTACCATCCTGTGCTTTCTCTTTGTTCAGCTGGGTTGGGAAATTGCCAGTGTAAGCCCATTTCTTTATGTAATCACAGCAACATCTTCTTTTCTTTGAATGCTGAGATATATAAACCTGCTAGTGTAAGCCAGTGTAGAAATAGGCACACTTTAAAGCCTTTTGTTTAAAAAAAACAAAAAAAAACAGCAACACATTTCTTGGTATTATAGAAATGCAAATGTTTGTAAGACATGTAGCAGATGTTTAAATTGTAAACAAAAAGGCATGTTTATTTTAGAAAAGGTTGTCTGGTAAATCACTTCAGCCCATAATAGAATTCTTGTTTTTGATTTGAAAACCTTTGAGAAAAGGTTGGCCTACTGTTAAGCATTTATTATTCTAAAGATTTCTGAGCTTGCTTTTGAAGTGTTTTCAATGGAATCTTTTCTAAAAGCTACAGAGGTCTTGAAAAGTGCCTGTGAGTTCATGGTCAAATGAAGACAGAGACTGAGCTTCCATTGTCCGCACATCACCAGGATATTATCTAAAGCTGGGTCCATCTCTTAGAAAGTTGACCTGTTGAACAATTCTGAAGGCCCAGTAAGAATCCCAGATAATTGCTGATGAGGATGGGCCCTTGTGATATCTACTATATTGCTTTTCCCATTTAGTGGAGGGCCTTCATAGTTATCTTAATGGTGTACCATCTCACTAGAAATTGTTCTCCTTTCTCTGTCCAATGTGATCTAGCATTAGATATATGCCTAATAGGTACCATTTACTGTATGCTTGAGATATTCTAGTGGAATATGCATGTGACTAACAAGTTAAGGAAGATAGCAGGAGCACTTACTGATAGTCCATAACTTTGTCCCTTGATGTCTCTTCTTGAATTGAAATTTGTGAAATAAACTAATGCAGTTTGAGAAAGACAGAGACTTTCTTGGTAAATTAGAAGACAAAATCTCAGGTATTTGTTTTTAGCCATGTTCTCTCAAAGTATCTTTTTTAAAAATAATTTTATTGAGAATTTTTACTTGAATAAAAGAAAATAAAAAATATATAAGAGAAGGAAAGAAAAGAAAAAAGTGCAGAAAACAATGCAGTTAAAAGAAAAAAAAAGATATTTAAAGAAATGTCTTCTGACCTTCATTATAGCAGTTATAAAAATTGTTATCCCTCCTCCCTCTTAAACATAATGATAATCCCTTCATCCCTTTATTCAACACATTTTCAATCCTCCAGTCTAAAAATAATCATTTTGGCTCTTTCCATTTTCAGCAAAAAGTCGAAAAAAGGTTCAGTATTCTGCAAAAGTACTTGTTATTTTATCTTCCATTGTGGGTACTTCAATATATCTCCATTTTATATACATATAACAATCTTGCTGCTGACGGAATGGTATCCTCTTCTATGAATTTGTCATAAACAAATATATTCTTCTGGAGTGGTCCAACAATCCTCTCCTCCCTTCTATAACTTTCACTCCCTTTAATAATACATTTTTCTTTATTTTAAATTTGTAATCCATAACAGGGGAGAAAAAAATAAAAGAGGCTTTTCCCCCCACGTCCATAACGCTTTAGTCCCTTTCAGCACTCTATACTTCCGTAATCACACGGTCTTCCCAGAATGTCATGTTTCCCTTCTTTTTCTGCTTATCTCTTTGTTTGACACAGTCAATCAGCTTCCTTGACAAATTGAAGCATTCTTATTTCTCGCAGAGATAGGTATTATCTGTTTATTTAATTTAACTGCCCCTTTAGTCCATTTTTTAATTTTCTTATTCCAAAATCCCGGTAAGCTTTTCGCATTTAATTCTAACTGGTTCCTTCCCTTTTAATTTAATCATTCCCAGATTGAAGGTACATTCATCTAGATAGCTTTAGGTGCTCTGCTGCTCTGAAGGTCTCTTTTCACTTTAAATTTGCTCCATTTAAATGTGCTTTAGGAAGTGGATTGGGCAGACCCAGTGTCCTCTAAGCAGGCTTTGCACGAGGCTGTGTGCATGGTGTCTTCTCCTGTGGCTCCCAGCACTCTACCCACAGGTCACCTACAGGGTCCCTGTGCACCCTGCAGGCTTCCTCACGAGGAGCTTCCCCCTCCCCCCACTGAGCACGTGGGGGCAGTCTCATGGCTTCTCCTTGTCCAGAGAAGCCCTGTTAGTTCGGGCATATTACCCAGCTGTCAGTCTTTGCCTGTGCACCATCCCCACTGTTTCACAGAGATGTGCTAGTCTACCATGTTTCCACCCGGAAGTCCTTTCTCTCAAAGTATCTTAATGAAAATAGAAATGTGGGTGGGAAATGTAGGAGTCATAGAACCCTACACATTGGAAAAAATCTAGATCAAAGATTCCTAATCATTTCAGATCACGGTCCTGTTTGATTTTTAGAAACCCTAACTTTTCCCATTCAAATGTCTACTACAGCCATCAACCCATCTTCCCAGCAATCTGCCAGCAATCTTCCCATCAGCCTCTGAGACCCAATCTTCCTTCTGCACACCCATTAATTTTCCTGCTGCACAACCGCTGTTGATCTTTGCAGTGCCTTCCCTTTCTTCTTCCCATTCAGATACCCACTTCCAATCTTCCCTCTGCATATTTTTGCAACTTTTGTATTTATCATCCTGCTCACCCCCATCAGTTTTCCCACTATGTGTATCATTCTAAAAATTTCACATCCTTTTGCTGAAATTTCTTCAACCCCCTCCCCCACTTTGGGAACCTTTGATCTAGGTCATCCTGCACATACATGCACACACAGCATATTTCTCTCTCTCCCTCTCTCCCTCCCTCCCGTAGTGTTTTGATCCAGAAATTTCATGCATAATGTCTTCATAATGGTCTCTGTGATTCACAAAAAGAATTAGATGCCATCCAAATAACTCACTTTTTCAACAACTAACGAGTTCTTGCTGGCTTGCCCGAATAACTTTTGGACAGTAAAGAAATATACTGAAGTCCCTGGACCCAAACCCCTTAATACCAGGAGTGTATCACCTCTCTTTCTTCATGCTGCATTCACATATAATGCTAAACCAGAATATTTTCACATGGCTTGTTGAATAAGCCACATTATATCCATAATGGTAAATCATAAAAAGTGGGTTCATGCATCATGCTAAGCCAAAAACAAACAAAGTATGTTAGGAGTTAGTGTTACTTGCTAAAAGATGGTTATTAACTACATGACAATAATCACCACAGATTGTAAATAGAAATAATCTCTGATATTGTGTCTTCAGTACAGTTTGTCAGTAATGTAATGGTTAGTTTTCATTATGTATTATTCCCCTCACACAAACCGTGCTATCAGCAATTCCAACACTCATCCCTTTGCTCCATGTTGGGTTGAAACACAGAGTTGCTTGTGCTGCCTTGCAAATTAGCAAGGTTAAAATGACACTGAACTTTCATTTCTGCAAATAGACTGAACATACAAATGATTCTTCTTTAACAGGAGAGAAAGAATTCACCTTCAAGGTTGAAAATATTATTTGAGGAGAGTCCACCGAAGGATAAAATGTTTCACAGTTGGGCACAGGTGTGACATAAAAATAATCATGCTAGATGAATAATTCATCTAGTTCTACTAATTCTAATAAAACAAAATAGGAAAGGAGAACAAATCAATTCCCTTGGAATAATTTCCCTTGGAATTAATGGTCTCCTGATGACTGGACTGTCTCCCCCAAATTTAGGAGAATTTACACTGTTACAATCTGATAGAAATGCTGCTGTCTACTAGGCTAATGTAAATGATACGTAGTCACCAGAAATCAAGCTTGACTTGAAAAAAAAAGTTATTTAATCTAATTAAACTTTCTTTGATTCTTTCTAATTAGATATTTTAATTAGTTTAATTCTGCTACCAGATCAACTGCTTATCAAGACATAAATTGATAGTGCTAAATATCAATGCCTCTGGGTCACTTAAATTAGTTACTCATTTTCATTACATAAGCAAGAACAGTGGAGGAAACTAAAATTTTTAGTTCCCAAAGGGGTAGTTCCCTGGCTATTGGGGCAAAAGAATGTCAGGATTTTTAAAAAGATCATTTCATTACAATACTTGCTTGTGAAAAACCTGTCAGTTACTGATGTTGAGAATTTTGGCAATGCAAGACAGAGCATATGTTCCTGTCAATTTATAATGTTGCGTTCAATTAACTTTCCTATATGTAGTTTTAAGTGACAATGATTTTGCAATTAATGTATGCAGTTTTTTCCCCAGTTCTGTTACAATCAGAAATCTGTGGAGGATAATATTCTAAAATGTTAAGTGTTGGATTTGGCCTCGGGACAAGTTTCACTTGTCTGTAAACCCACAAGCTCAGTCAGGGAATCACTGTGCTAGATCATATGTCATACTAAATCAGGCTTCTACAACCTGTTCCTTTTTGATGTGTTGTGCTTTATTTCTGCCAGTCTCACAGTACAACTGGGGAAAATGGGAGTTGTAGGCAACTTACTGCAAAGACTTAAGATTAGAAAACAGACTGTTGGGAAGATTGGTCTTGTGTGATCCCTTGTTCTCTGGGACAGCCATGAGAAGGAATTTGAAAATGTTCACTGCTGGCTTAGGTTAGCTACAGCTTGTTCACTCTCAGAGCCTGACAGATTGTGCTTAATATTGATTTGTTTGAACCAAGCCATGGATAACTTCACATGATGGGTTGTGAAGCTTGCTAGTTGAAGTACCATAGTTAATGTTCAACAGAGTGTAGAGTTTGGGGATTATGTTAAACAGCTTAATTAAAACTGGAAAGAAAGCATTCCAGATAAATTAGACTAAGAGAAAGGAGTAATTATGTAATACATTCATTATTCTTCTCTGAAAATGTTAGCAAACATAGGATAAACCTCATAACATTGTACCCAAGCTCCATGCAGACAGAATAAGATACTCACAGTTTGACTGTCCTCTGTTACAATACAACATGGCATAAATTATGCTGAATTCAAGGTATGCAGAATTCACTTCAACAATTATCCATTTACTTTGAAAAGGCTGAGATTAGATTGCTGTTCTGTTCCTCCCCACACACGTACCACATGTTCACATGCATACTCTGTTGTAGGCTGCCCATTGAGAAAATAAGGGGATGAAGTAGAGAATAGCAGGCATTGTAGAATGCTTTATGCCAAGTATTCAATACTGGGATCCTTATTTGAGAGCCATTATAAAAAAGCTCCTTTTCATATGCTACCAAGTGCCTCAAGAGTCTCTCTTTTATGCATGGCTTTAAGGGCAAAGTCGTATATAGAACTGGATGTTTGTCTGGTCTTTATTATCCTTTCTGTGCCCTGGATTACTTGGAGATAAAGTCTCTTTTTGTAAATAAATGATTATATAATGGACAGATTTATCATGTGAGATTCCTGGCCAGAGCTAGACCTGGTTTCTCTGCTAGTATCTTTGTTTTGTTTCTTGTTCCTACTGTTACCCATACTTGCTCTCTAGAAATGTCCAAGTAAGAATGTGGCCAAAACCTTGTGTTTTGGGGGCATACCATAGTGGTTTTAAAATTGTAATCATTGCTAGACTGTGCACTCAAGAGTTCATACTAGCAAATGAATAAGTCTGAATTACTCATCTTTCAGCGATATTTTAAATGTCACACTTGCACAGTATTTTTTATTTTCCTAACTTCTCTTTATTCAAAATAATGCTGATAATATGAATTTGCCTTGCTTCCCATACAGTTGTGTATTTGTTCTCTGAAGGAAAAGTGTGAAATGATGGAGGTGTGTTTTCCCATCAGCTTCACAGGTCCTGGTTACTACTATACTGCAGCTGTTTTTTTCAGTTCTGGCTTTAATGGTGTAGACTTTAAAATGGGGAAGCCCTCCATGAAATAATTAACATTTAGATTAATATCTATCTATCAGCTCTATCTGTCTGTCTACTTAACTATCAGCTCTATGAATGGGGAGCACATTAACCAAATGAGTGTGTGTTGTGTGTGTGTGTATATGTATGCGTGTGTTAAAAGAGACATAAGGCGGCGGCTAAGAGGGCCTTTTCACAGCTCCATTTTGTGCTCCAACCCCAAATTAGAGAAGCACTCGACATTAGACAAGCTATCAAGATCTTCCTGAGCAGGACAGAGGAATTCAGAGACTCAGTCTCCTGGAGTGAGGCTGAAGCTGCCAAACCAGACACTAAGAGCCAGAGATAAGATAGGACATTTATCAAAAGATGGTCCAGGTACCTTCCACATCCATGGTCAAGAAACAAGCAGTAAAAAGTCCATTGCCTTTTAGGACAGGAGAACGAGACCTAAAATTTAACAGCTTGGGGCTGTTATATATAGCAGATTGGATTTCTTGATTCTGCATTATAGTTTATCTATGTTATTAGGATTTCTTGTGTCTGCAATTAAACACATTATCTCTCTCAGCCTTGTTCTTGATTCTTCCACTGCTAGCTCCTGGGAGCTGGGAAAGTTCTTGAGTTAAATCTATTACCATGTCCTGGGTGAAGCTAGTGTCTTTTCAAGAGTGCCACCTAGACCACAACGTTTCCCCAGTCAAGGTGTACCAAGGTTTGCAATGAGCCTTCAGTATTCTGAATAAGCCTGCCTGACAGGGAATTATGGTTCAGTCCCCTAGAACAGGGTTCCTCAACCTCAGCAACTTTAAATTGGGTGGACTTCAACTCCCAGAATTCCCCAGCCAGCATGGCTGGCTGGGGAATTCTGGGAGTTGAAGTCCACCCATCTTAAAGTTGCTGAGGTTGAGGAACCCTGCCCTAGAAGGCAGCTACTTTGACTGACCTTGATGCTGCTGATGCTGCTACTGTTACTACTACATAACAATAATGCACCATTCCCTAAGACATTTGCAGAGCTGTCATGTGATCCTCTGTGTCCTGTTTTATAAAGTACTGTAAGATTAACTCTTAGCTTGACTGAATCATCCTTCTGGAAGAAGGTAATACAGAAAAAGGTCCACAACAAGGATAAGGGGCTCCCCAAAGATAGGATCCCACCCCACTCCAAAGGATAGCTCCGATGTGTCTACTGCATCTCTGAATGATACAAATGAAAAAGTGCATTGAGTAGAATATGCATCTGGTTTAAAAAACTCTGTTTTGTTTTCTGGCATTTTATTTTACTTTGTTGTACTTCTTTTCAGTTCTAATTGGGGCAGTAATCATGCAATACACACAAAGGGTTCAAAGAGCCTCTTTTTGTGATATGTGATATCTTTATGCATTAGTGGCAATGCCACTGTAAAATCTGAAGTACCGGTTTTGCTTTCATGCTTTACCTGAACCTAAGTTAGATGCTGTTTTCCTGTCAGCAATCTTTTTTGCCACTTTAAGCATCACTTGAAAGGTGGCATAGTGTAAGTTGCAATTAAGGATGAGCTGAGAGCATGGATGTCTGTCAGATTCATGTCTCTCCTAAACTGAGAATTCTATCACCAAATTCAAATTTGCTCATGTGGGAATTAATCTTTGGTTCTTAAGCTGGTGACATCTAAACTAAGAAACAGTGGCTTAGGGATTCCAGGTGAGTTGAACTTCCAATTCCCACAAATCTTAGCAACCCAACCCATGAGGAGAGATGAGGGGATCCATCAATATTTGGAGGGCTTCAAATTCCATATCTAGTTTAAGGGCAAACTAAAATATTCTGCTCTGAAGAGTTTCATAGCTACAGTTGCTTCAGACATCAAAGGAAACTGGTTTAAAGAATTAGGGTAGCTTTCTATAAATCTAGTGTACAAGATAATGGGGGAAGAAATTGAGCCACTCCTGCAGACATCCATGTTTTTATTTAGTTTATTTTATCTTTTATTGTTCTCCAAAATATGGGAATGCAAGTTTTATAGGGCTGTTGAATGGATAGCTGAGACCATGTAGAAGTTTTGTTTTTTATTATTTATTTATTAAATTTATATGGATGCCCATCTCACGAAAAGCAACTCTGGGCAGCATACAATAATCAAAAAGCAACACATACATAAAACAATCATTATAAAATTACAGAAATCAGTATTAAAGATGAAATATTATTAAAAACAAAATATACAAATCCCAGGCACAGAGAGTGAGTGATATACAGTGGGGCAAAAAAGTATTTAGTCAGCCACCAATTGTGCAAGTTCTCCCACTTAAAAAGATGAGAGAGGCCTGTAATTTTCATCATAGGTATACCTCAACTATGAGAGACAAAATGGGGAAAAAAATCCAGAAAATCACATTGTCTGATTTTTAAAGAATTTATTTGCAAATCATGGTGGAAAATAAGTATTTGGTCACCTACAAACAAGCAAGATGTCTGGCTCTCAAAGACCTGTAACTACTTCTTTAAGAGGCTCCTCTGTCCTCCACTCGTTACCTGTAGTAATGGCACCTGTTTGACCTTGTTATCAGTATAAAAGACACCTGTCCACAACCTCAAACAGTCACACTCCAAATTCCACTATGGCCAAGACCAAAGAGCTGTTGAAGGACACCAGAAACAAAATTGTAGACTTGCACCAGGCTGGGAAGACTGAATCTGCAATAGGCAAGCAGCTTGGTGTGAAGAAATCAACTGTGGGAGCAATAATTAGAAAATGGAAGACATATAAGACCACTGATAATCCCACTCTGGGGCTCCACGCAAGATCTCACCCCGTGGGGTCAAAATGATCACAAGAACGGTGAGCAAAAATCCCAGAACCACACGGGGGGACCTAGTGAATGACCTGCAGAGAGCTGGGACCAAAGTAACAAAGGCTACCATCAGTAACACACTACGATGCCAGGGACTCAAATCCTGCAGTGCCAGATGTGTTCCCCTGCTTAAGCCAGTACATGTCTGGGCCCGTCTGAAGTTTGCTAGAGAGCATTTGGATGATCCAGAAGAGGATTGGGAGAATGTCATATGGTCAGATGAAACCAAAGTAGAATGTTTTGGTCTAAACTCAACTTGTCGTGTTTGGAGGAGAGAGAATGCTGAGTTGCATCCAAAGAACACCATACCTACTGTGAAGCATGGGGGTGGAAACATCATGCTTTGGGGCTGTTTTTCTGCCAAGGGACCAGGACGACTGATCCGTGTAAAGGAAAGAATGAATGGGGCCATGTATCGTGAGATTTTGAGTGAACACCTCCTTCCATCAGCAAGGGCATTGAAGATGAAACGTGGCTGGGTCTTTCAGCATGACAATGACCTCAAACACATCGCCCGGGCAACGAAGGAGTGGCTTCATAAGAAGCATTTCAAGGTCCTGGAGTGGCCTAGCCAGTCTCCAGATCTCAACCCCATGGAAAACCTTTGGAGGGAGTTGAAAGTCCGTGTTGCCCAGCGACAGCCCCAAAACATCACTGCTCTAGAGGAGATCTGCATGGAGGAATGGGCCAAAATACCAGCAACAGTGTGTGAAAACCTTGTGAAGACTTACAGAAAACGTTTGACCTCTGTCATTGCCAACAAAGGATATATAACAAAGTATTGAGATGAACTTTTGATATTGACCAAATACTTATTTTCCACCATGATTTGCAAATAAATTCTTTAAAAATCAGGCAATGTGATTTTCTGGATTTTTTTCCCCATTTTGTCTCTCATAGTTGAGGTATACCTATGATGAAAATTACAGGCCTCTCTCCTCTTTTTAAGTGGGAGAACATGCACAATTGGTGGCTGACTAAATACTTTTTTGCCCCACTGTATATCCACCTCAAAGTGGAGCCATGTAGACTTGTCTCTGGTTCCCTGGGACCCCCAGGCCTGGTAACATAACCAGGTCTTGAGGGACTTCTGGAATGTCAGGAGGGATGGCGCTTACCTAATTTTGGGGGTGGGGGGGAGAATGTTCCATAAGGCGGGCGCCGCAGCAGAGAAGACCCATCAGCTGGGACCCACCAAATGTAAGTCCCTGACAGATGGTGTCCACAGCATGCCTTCTCTGCCAGATGAAGTGGGGCGGGCTAATCGGGGAAAGGCAGTCCCTCAGGTCCCATGCCATGAAGGGCTTTAAAGGTTAAAACCAACACCTTGAATTGGACCCGGAAGCAAACTGGCCACCATGTCGCAACTCATGGAGCAGAGGTGTAATGTGCTGTTCTGGGAGTACACATAACTGCCTGTGCCACTGCGTTCTGTACCAGTTGAAGCTTCCAGATACTCTTCACGGGCAGCCCTTGAAGTTGTAGAAAGGTCAACTTCTATTGCTGACTTCTAATTTCTAGCATTACCTAGATTATGCCTCTTCACCCTTTCTAGTTTAGGCACTTGAAGGCCATTATTGCTGGTGTTTTGTGACTGCTTCAAAATAAGCAAACCAAAAACAGTTTCAAAGGGCTCTGAGTTATTAAGCTTTCTGAAGGAATGAATTCTTGTTTGTTCTCCTTGGGTATTGCTTGAAAAGCAATTAGTGTTTCAGCTCCTCTTTTTCTTTCTGTCCCGTTTAGATGTTGTGCTTGAATGCATCCTCATTTGAGGTTTTAGAAAGCCACAGCAATAAAAGTGTCAAGTAAACAGTGTGGCTTTGTTTGTTATTGAACTGAATAACTGAACATTTGTCATCTTTTAAGGGACACTGATGGAGAGAATGGTGATCCCTTTTCACCCACCTAGGACATACTCACCTGGTAGACTAATTATTGAACTTACTCAAAATAGTCTTCTGAACAAATCAGTGCATAATATATGCCAGAATACAGTCCTCCACTGGACTTATATATGTCCAGGGTTTTTAGACTCATCAACTTAAGCAAGAAAACAATTTCCTCCAGTGTTGGCAAACAGACCTGTTTCCTTTCCTTTGTAGGCCAATATTGCAGGTATGTATTCTCAACACTGGTAGGCCTAAGACAGAGCCTTCAAGTCCTTCCCATGTTTTATAGTAAGGAAAAACTGGCCTTTAGCTACTCTAAAACAAAAGTACTGTTCACCAAGCAATGAGCAAAATGTAGCCATAGCTGGAAGTTTATCAGCAGCAATATTTATCAGATAAAAAGATTTTAAATATATGGGAATTACCTTTCAATTATTCTTGTCCAGAAGAAACAGATGAAAGATGTTTCGGCCTGGATCCATAAAACTGCCAATGCAATTTTATGATTCACCAGTAGTGGTAACAATAATTAAACAATAAATTTGTTTAAAGCCAAAGTAATGAGTCTCTGGCTCCAAGGTTTATAGTCCTATTATAAAGTTCTGAGAACCTTCACAGTAATACAGTCCAAGTTCATTAAAGCTATTGTTCAGGTTCTGCAATGTGTCATCAAACTCTTCTATACTTCAGATCAGGTCTAGACTCTGTCAAGGCTCCCCTAGCTTTGCCACCTTAAGGTCTTGTTAAAACTGGCTCTTTAAGAACAATTCTTGGCATCCTTAATTTCCTGGAAGATAAGAATGCTTGCAGATCTTAAATGTTGAGACCTCTGAACTGAATATTTACAGGTAGTCTCAGTTACCAACCATAATGGGGACTGGGAACTCAATCACTAAGTGATGTGGTCATAAAGTGAAAAATCACATGACCACAGCAACTTGCAACCAGTTGTGGTCATTAAGTGCGACACCTTGTGAGTGTGACTTGCCTTTTCCTGGTGACTTCCCCGCTGACTTTGCTTGTCGGAAGCCAGCAGTGAAGGTTGCAAATGGTGATCATGTGACCGTGGGACGCTGCAACCATTGTAATTGCATGCCGGTTGCCAAATGCCTGAATTGCTATCATGTGACTGTAGCGATGTTTTGATGGCCACATCTTCGAGAACCGGTCATAGGTTTCCTCGTTCATCCCCATTGTAACTTTGAATGGTTGCTGAACAAGTGATCGCTAAGTGAGAACAATCTGTACTTTCATTGGGTTTTGGGAGAACCAGATTAGAGCTAAAGTAACAGAATCTAGAGCTTGAATGCTTGGTATAATTCCTTTCATTACTACATAGCTGGTTTGTTTAGAAATCTCTTCACCCCCCCCCCCCAATTATATCATAAACATCCTGTTTGTCCCGGACAGAGGAGCCTTTTTACTAGCATGTCTCAATGCTTTTCCCTCCATAGTTTTAGAAAGGAAATATAGCAATATTCCCTCATAGGATTGTCTTTCCCTTGCCTGGAGGAGGAGATTGAGTCAGTTTGTCATATTCAGCATTGGGTGTCTATTCTAACAAATTTAGGCACCTTAATTTTAAATAATTCCCTTGCTTGTTGAATGTTCTGGTAGGTCAGACAAGGAGAATGTAACCTTCCTAGTACAAAGATTAGAAAGATTGCTCAATTCTGTTCAGCTGCTATTGCCACAAAAGGACTTGTGGTTTAGCTTTGATTTGCTAATCTAGGAGCCATCTCTGTCGGTAGGAGATTGTCAGTGTTAGGATTAAGGTTTTAAAACCCCATTCTTTAAACAAATACTGCAGTAAAGTTATATTTTCAATTTAGTAACATCAATCACCTTGTATTGATTATTGCTATGAATAATTTATTATTATAATTTGTCTTATTTGGCCTATAAAATACATTTTACTCTGCAGAATTTTTGCAGTAAGCAACAAAGGAAGCTAAATATATACGAGGTTAAGTCCAAATCAAAAGATATTGTGAGTCACCAAACTTAACTCTTTGTCCTGAGGTTAGAAATTCTTCTTTACGGAGAAGTTTTTTTCTGTGGAAAACAAAATGGAACAGCCTTTGTTTGATGGTATTAAAGATCATCCTGAGATTGTTGCTAATGGCATACATCCTTGCTTGTTGTCCTTTGGAGAAAAAAAGGCTAACACATTGACTACAGCATGATGTTTATGTGGAATATAAACTAGTTTATCAGATTTAAGAAAGGTTTTCTTAAATTTTAAGCCTATCTCTGTGTGTGTGTGTGTGTGTGTGTGTGTGTGTGTGCAAATAATGAGGATGAAGGGAAATGAAAAACAAACAATACAGTAATAATGTTTTGTTAATTAATGTTAGATAGCCTGTGATTTTATAAAGTCCCATTCATTTGTGTTAGACATTCAGGAGGCCTCAGGTTCCATAAGTTATACGGATCCCGCACCTAATCTGCATTGAGTCTCCCCCCCCCCCTTTTCACATGCAGCTGAAAATTTATGAACCCCAAGAGGAAAACTAGGAATATTGTATCATCACCCTCTTTCTCCTCCGCCCTCTTAAGTCATACTGGATTACCTTCCCAGTTTCTTTTTCCCTTTCTTGATTCTAGTGTGAACACAACATAGTGAATATTACCATGCTGCAGCTAAAACATACTTGTTATTGATTGATTGATTGATTATGTGCCATTAAATCTTTTTCGACTCCTAGTGACCACATAGATTGATTTTCTTCATGACAGTCTGTCCCTAACCTAGTCTTTCAGGTCTTCCAACAGTGCACTTATCGCCACTATAACTGAATCTTGCTGTTGGTCATTCTCTTCTTCTCTTTGCTTCCGCCTTTCTCAGCATTAGAGCCTTTTCCAGAGAGCTGGGTCTTTGCATAATGTGTCCAAAGTAGGATAATTTGAGTCTGGTCATTTGTGCCTTGAGTGAGAACTCTTGGTTGATTTGTTTGATGATCCATTGGTTTGTTTATTTGTTCTTTATTCTGAGAGGTTTTGAGCAGGTACAAAATTCCCTGTCTTTTGGATAGACATAAATGATTATTGTGGGTCCTTTGTAATAAATTGTTATTTATATTCAGCTCTTAGTTAAGTACTAGAGGACTGAACCAAGTGACAAAGTTGGAGACCATGATACATTAATTATGCTCCCTATCTATGTAGGTGTGCATATGAATTATATTTTTTATTATTATTATTATTATTATTATTATTATTATTATTATATATGAATTATTATATTAAAGCATCTGTTACACTTATTAGTATTTGTAGAAAATGTCCAGTGCCCTGGAAAAGGTGCTGAATCTTCTCTTCTTTTAGTCTATCTTTTATTACTCTCTCATTAACTGAGTTGGAAATAAATTATTATAACTCCTGGTATGGTAGTTAATCATCTTCTCCATGTTCTAATGTTATTCATGCGCTGCAAGAAACCATACCTAAGCTATCTTTTAGGTGGTTTTTTTTTTTTTTTGCTTTTCCATTGCTGTCTAATCATTTTTGGCTTTGGATCTTGCTCTGTGCCTGCAGATGGTATGAGTAGTTAGAGGAGAGAACTCAGAGGAGTAAGATTGGAAACAATGCCCATCCTGTATTTTTCTCATTAGTTAGAGAAGTCAAATGGTGGTCTATGGACTATTTAAACTCAATGTGTGGGATTCTATTGTTGGGGGCCTTTAGCTATACAGGACACAGCTATACTTTTTCTGCTTCTTATTTTTCTTTGATCAAAGAAGCTACACAGAACAGAGATAGCATATGGAATGGTTACAAAGGACAGTTTGGATTTATTTGCAGTTTCAACCATAAAACTGTTTTCTTTTGGATGAGGAAACAAGGACAGTGATGTTTTGCTTCTGGGTTCATTTGCATATACACAATGATCTGAATACATAGTGCTTTCCAAAAAAAAAGTTCCTAATTAACAGGTTTTCTGATCAAAAGTACACACAAACAAGAGAAGGGAAGGAAGGAGGCATAGATAAATCAAACCAGTATACAGTGGTACCTCGAGTTACGAATGCCTCTGCTTATGAATTTTTTGTGTTACGACCAGCTCCGGCCCCAAAAATTTACCTCGTGTTGTGAACCACCTTGAGTTACGAACCGGATCTGCGGCCATTTTCCCTCCCGTGACACGGGGTCCGCAGCCATTTTCCGCCCCAGACATGTGGTCCACGGCCATTTTCCGCCCCAGACACGTCCGTGGCCATTTTTCCACCCCTGACACGTGGTCCGCGGCCATTTTCCGCCCCGACACGTGGTCCGCGGCCATTTTCCGTCCCTGACTCTCCCTCCAAGCAATAGCCGCCTCCCTGTCCTCCACGCCAGCACGGATTAACGGTAATTACACTGAACCTTATGGGAAAATTTGCCTCGTGTTGCGACCAATTCGAGTTGCAACCAGAGTCACGGAACAGATTAAATTCGTAACTCGAGGTACCACTGTATATGATTATTTCATTCATATGTGTTTTGGTTTAGCTATAGCATAGGAGCTAGGATAATGACCTAAACTGTTGACAAAATAAGTTTGGAGATGGAACTTAAAGGAAATAACAGAAGGCGTGTTGCATGGAAGCATTCAGAAACACATTTCCAGGCATAAACAACAAGAGAAAATGGGTAAAGTTCTTCTAGGGAGTAGGATATCTTTAGGTGGATGAGGGATATTGAGCAGAATGAGTGAAAACCACAGAAAAAGAAATGTTTGTACCAGAGGCATCCACAGGATATGAAGCATTACCTCTTTACAGCAGAAGCTCTCCCACTTTTGTACATTTGTCACAACACATATACAAAAGAGGTGAAGCTTGCACCACAACAATATGGCACTGCTTTCATCATTTTAATCCCCCTTGACTATCCACATGCAGACACTTCTAGTTGGCATACATGTACAGGCCGTTCTGAAGGACACAGCTATAGAGAAACTTAAAAGTAATAGTAAAATAAATACTGAGAATTTAGTGAAAGAAAAAGTGTTTAAGGAGAAACCTCCTTCCCTTTGTTCTCTGAAAATAGTCATGCATACGCTTAGCTTTTATAGCTGGACTGATTTGATAAGCAGTCAAGAATCCTTACATAGCCAATAAGCACTTTTAACTTTTCTGTTTGGTTTGCTTTGTTTTTAGATTGCATCCCAGCGAATAAGCTCAGTGGATCTCTCATGTTGCAGCCTGGAGGATATGCCTGTCAATCTTTTCTATAGCCAGGACCTCACTCATCTCAATTTGAAGCAAAATTTCCTGAGGCTGAACCCTAGCTCATCAATGGTCAGAGGACTTGACGACCTACAAAGGTAAATCAGCTTTTAATCTATTTTGTTTTCCCTTGAGAAAAATCACAGTTGGTTTAAATGGTTTCTTAAAAGCTTCTGGCTATATATCTCTCTGTGTTTCACCAGGAGCTTAACTGGGTGTACCCAGAGTGATTTTCAAGAGCCCGACCCATTTTACATAATTTGATGGTATCGTGGGAACTGGCTGATGCAAGAATATTTTACAGTGGGTGAATTTGTGGGAAGAACACATTGCTAAAAATGGGTGAAGGCTAGAAAGAACACCATGATGATCCATTGACCATATTTAAGTGAATTATACTTGCAAAACAAAATGACAAATGGCCTACAGATTTTGCCACTCTGCTTGCCTGTATATACCTGTATTGCTCACTTGTACTACATTGATTGCTTGCAAAAGAGAGAGAAAATCAACTCCCTTCCCATATAAAACATTTACTTCCCTTTATGGTCTCTGTTAAAGACGTTATCCACTCAAATGGTTGCTTACAAGCCTGAATGCTAGTTGGGGTCTTGGTTGAGGTTTGAATGCCTCTACACTATACAGACTGTAGTGCCTATTCCTTCTTTACTATAACCAGACAGCTGTCTCTATAACTACAGTGGTACCTCAGGGTACGAACGCCTCTACTAACGAACTTTTCGGGTTACGACCAGCTCCGGCCGCAAAAATTTACCTCAATGTGTGAACTCCGCCTCGGGGTACGGCCATTTTTCTGCCCTGACACGTGGTCCGCGGCCATTTTCCCGCCCCTGACATGTGGTCCGTGGCCGTTTTCCCGCCGTGCGACGCGGCGCCCAGCTGTTTTCCCGCTGTGCCGCGCCCGGCCGTTTTCCCACCGCGCCCGGCCGTCTTCACGCCGCGCCCGGCCGTTTTCCCGCCCCTGACGCGTGGTCTGCGGACGCCAGAACGGATTAACGGTAATTACATTGAACCTTATGGGAAAATTTGCTTCGGGGTGCGACCAAATTCGGAGGGCGGAACGGATTAACCGGATTTACGTTGAACCCTATGGGGAAATTTGCGTCGGGTTACGACCAACTCGGGATACGCCCAGAGTCACAGAACAGATTAAGTTCGTATCCCGAGGTACCACTGTATATATGTTTTTAGTGATGCAGTTTGGAAAGAGTTTAATGTGAAAGAGAAGGTTAGTTGGACTTAGCTATCTTTCTGTTCACTCCAAGTGGACTTGCCAGGAAAGTCCACTTCAGGCTGGAAGAGAGGATTAAGACTTCTTCCTGTCCCATGGAGGAAACAACTTCCATTTAGTCACGTGTACTGATTTTAGTTAATCATACTTCCACTTCGTTACTGAATAATTCACTACAACAATAGGACTCTCTAGTGGCAAGAACTTACAAAAAATGCAGGAGCAAGGTATAATAGTTAATAAACATAGTAATGCGGTTAGTGGTTTGTGCCTTGGTCATTTGAGAGTTTGTTTCCAGCTTGAGTAGGGTGGGATTGTCAGGTCCAGTTTTCAGTGACCAGAATGGTTCTTTGTGGTAAGTCCAGCTACCACTCTTAGTCACTGAAATTGGAGACAACAGGAAAGGGATATACGATAGAAGTACTGTATTCCTAGGGAAAGTCAGTGTGATAGTTAAGTACCCTCTGTAATATAGTGCAACCAAAAGCTGTAAATGTAGACACAAACCCATCTAATTGCTTCTTATGGCTGAATGTACCAGAGAAAGACATTCTGTAATCCATCTGCTGATGTATCCCCACATATCCTGTTCTGTAGGAAACAAATACAGGTAGCTTTTGACTTACAACCACAATTAGGACTGGATGCAGTCATTAAGTGAGTTGTGCCTGACTTTATTACCTTTTTTGCTGCAGTCGTTAAACAAATCATGCAGTTGTTAAGTGAATCCAGCTTCCCCCATTGACTTTGCTTGTTGGAAGCCCCCTGGGAAGGTCGCAAATAGTGATCACGTGACCCTGGGATGCTGCAACTATCATAAATACATGCTGGTTGCCAAGCGCCTGAAGTTTGATCATGTGACTGTGGGGATGCTGTGATGGTCGTAAGTGCAAGGACTGGTCGTCAGTCTTTTTTTTCAGCACTCTAGTAACTTCAAATGGTCATTAAACAAATGGTCATAAGTCAAGGACTACCTGTAGACTGTTACCCTTTCATCCTTTTAGAATTATTTTGGGGTATATCCTTAGAGCCCTGCACATATCTAGTTTATGCCAAGTATCTGTTAATGAAGGCTGAAATTAGTTCTGAGCACCAGGCGTGGTATAAAAGGCAACTCAGCAGAACATGTGCAATGGTCTCAACTCTGCATCTGTAACATTGGGCTATATTTTGGTCTTTCTGGAGATCTGGGTCAAGGCATTGCTTTATATCTCAGTCAGCTCTCTTCAGTCCTAGTAGAAAATAAGGATAAAAAGAAATCCCTGATCACTGCCACAAGGAAGAGGGAAAGCAAGTGTACATCATGTGCTTCCTTACTATGTGATCATTCTAGTAAAATTTCTGTGAAAGTCATGAAATTTTGCGCCATTGCAGTTTCTGTTGCAAAATGTTGACTTTGATATATACATAATCATGAATTTGCCAAATTATCTTCATGTAGCCTGTTTTAATTTTTATGTTAATTTTTTGTCTGTGACTTTACAGCAAGCAAAATATAAATAAACACTCCATTATTATTGTAAAGAAGGCTCATTTGGAAAACCTATTATCCCAGCCAGTACTTTATTAACAACTTTGTCCTGCACAGGACAGCTTTATCCTGGTCTAAATACAGGATAAAGAACCCTTGCCATCTAAGGGTTTAGATCTGAGATATAAATTCTTTACAAGTTCATTTTTGCTCCTATCTGGAAGGGGTGATCAAGTCAATCTCACATGTTTTATTGCATTGCCCATTTTGTCTTGCCTGGCGTTCTGAATTAATAGAGCTTTTATCAGCCAATTGTGCTGGCAGGTCAGATAAGGAAAACACATCCCTTCTATTAGCTTCTTCATCTCCAGAATCTCCAGAATGGTTGCTAAGTTCTGCTCAATTGCTATTGCTGTAAAGGTGTTTAATTCTGGCATTGTTAACTTAAAAGACGTATGTGCTGTCTGAATGTGGAATAGTTTGTTTAGTCTATTATACAACTCAGATAATTGTTACTTTGTTGTTCCTCCTCTTTTATTCTTTTTTCCTCCAAGTGTACTATATATTGGACAATCGGTCTCTAAATAAAACAACTCCTCAATTAGCTTCCCAAATAGCTTCTTTTCTAAGAAGGGCTTTGCTGTGTAGTTAGCTCTTGATTTGCTTTTCAGTGCATCAGCCACAGGCCCTGTTATGCCACCATCAAGTTGTGAATCTTTCTGCAAATTGTAAACAGTTTTCAGACATGCCTTCCCTGAGTTTGGCTGGGTACCTTCCACTACTTCTTATCTGTGTGGAGAAGTCCACAAAAGGCACTTGGAGCTTCACCCTGGAGCCTGTGAGAAATCCTTTTATAGAATCATCAATTCCTTGCAGGCACTGACTGTAGGGTTTTTCAGTCTTTGATGGCTTATTAGGTATCACCAATAAGCAGAGCATTAGACTCTGTGAATTGCATAAATTCATCATCTGAAAGCTGAGCCTCAGGAGAGATGAGATTGAGCCCTATTGTGTAACTCTCTCTTCATCTGAGGATTCAGAGGTTCCTCATTACTTAGGGTATTAATGGTTGAGGATCTTGTTCCTTCTGTAAACTTTTTCTCCACCTCTGATACTGCCAGAATGTCCATCTCCTTCCTGCATCTTCTCTCCAAGAGCTTTTGCATGACTTGCTCTTTCCTTTTTACCTTTACTTCATGAATGTGAGGAGGATTGTAAGCGGAATTCACTTAATGAGCTTCTGAAAGCAAGGGTAGCTAGCCATTTTTTATTCCTTACTCATCTGGAATGGCCTCTACTTGCCATGAAATGGTTTAAGATTGGGCTGGGGAGTGCATCATGAGGCTGCTTGTGGCTCCCATGTTCTGCAAGGGTAGACCTGAACAATGCAGCCTTTCCTTCCTTTGGTCTCTGAGCTGCCCTTTTAGACCTTGTTAGGCTGGTGCATATTTCTCCCACTCCTCCTTCACTCACCTGCCATACCTTCGTAACTGATGTCCTGTGGTTTTCTTGCATCCATTCTGCCAATGCAAAATAGGAAGATATAGTTTATTTGTCACAGCCTAGAGGGCTTGAGTGCTGCTGTGCCTCCTTTTGTTGCTTTGCAATGAGTCTGGCCATAGGAGGGTCATTGCAGATGGCACATCCAGATGTCTGCTCCTGCTGCAACGAGCTCATCTCTGTTGGTGCCATGTGGAGTCTGGTCCTTTTGGGGGAGAAGGTTGCTGAGTGGTCTTTGATCTGGCTGTGTTGCAGGTGGGTTCAGTAAGAGTGCTGGTGCTTGCTTCTTCCTGTTTGCAGGAGGTCCCTTCTCACTTTTCTCCATTGTCTCTGGAGGTCTTTACCCCATGGCTCAGCCCATTCTTGTAATTAGCTGATGGGCTGGTTCTAATGGCTTTCCTTCCCCTAGTCTTTTAGAGATTAGCCACCATGTGGCTTCCTGGCTGTGGCCTGTTTCCAGCATGCCAATCAGCAGGGATATGGTTGCTGAAGTTGCCTCTCCACTCATATCTTTCTCCTTTTTTGCCTGCCGCCCTCAACCTGGCACTCTGTAAATGTGTCCTATAAATGTCCGTAATTACTAATTAGCATTACTAGTTTGCAGTTCCAAGAATTATAGTCCAACATTCTGTAGGACATTATGTTGGAAAGATTAATCTTTATGAATATGCAGACAATGCACCTGCATTTTGTTGCAGATCCTCTTGATGGCCATCAGCATATTATAATAAAAACATACATAGCAGCAGATGCCCAATTACCCAAACCCTTCCTGCTTTCTGAAATGAACCTTGTAAGGGAATTACTAGGTCTTTAGTCACGATTCTTGGTATGATCCAGAATTATTTTTAAAACCATTCAATATTTAATACCCTTAAATAAGTCATTCTATTATTATCAGGTGCTTCTTAATTTTATGACTGCTTTTCAGTTAAAAAAACAAACACACTTTCCTTTGCTGAAGTAGAATCTCATTCATACTCAGATTTTTTTCCTCCATATTAATATATATTGTAGGGAGAGAGTCTATTGTATTTCATATATTTCATCTCTGAGGGCATAGTGCTGTGGCTTCTCCAAGGAGAGGAAACTTGCCATAAAGAACTAATCCTTCATTGCCATTAATAGTAATCGATTTCTCTTAATGGAAAGGAAACAGAGACTTAGAGCAATTGCTATGGCCAATCGTGACCCCTGTGCACCTGGAAAGCACAGATGTCTAAGGCTGGCAGAATACATTCAGAAGCATTGCCCTCTGGACGATCCCACTCTATGGAGGATAGAGCACCTCAGTTGCTTCCGGATTGGATCAGTCCTCAGAGGTTCAATCCTCAGAGCCTTTGGCTCACAACAGGTACTAACAGACATAATACCTTGTGCTCTTCTGCTTCCTGTGAGAAAGCACAAAAGCTGTGATAACTGGTGCTATTTTTCTGATACCTAGGTGCCCTAAGTCTCTACGCTAGTTATAAGCCAAGTGTACAGTGACCCATATTTTGTCCTGAACTACTCTTATGTGGATAGGCCTTGCTTAAGCATGACTCAAACTGATTCCCAAATTAGACAAGTTCAGTTTAAACATGCACATAGACTAGCTCATCTTTGGATGAACATGAAAGATTCTTTGCTGTGCTGTTTTGTAAATTTCAGATATGGCAGCTATAAAGCCCATCTGGTGGATAAAGTTGGATCACTCTTGCTATCAGCTCACTCCATGGTTTTGGCAATTAATTTCTCAGCCTTTATTTTCCATTTGAAAAACAAATGTGGTAGTCAGTTTGCTTCCAACTAACCTGCTTTTAAGAATAACTATATTAAATCTATACTTTGTATATTTATCAAGTGCTATATGAAAGTGTGTAAGGATAGTACCAGAAATAGCAGCAGCAACAAACCAGATGGACAAAATGGGTTTTTTGCTGAAGCCACAGAATGCTTATTGAACTTTCAGCGAATTAATACAAATAAGCCTTCATTTTCCTATTTTGAAAATAGACATGATAATCTACTTTACAAGAATTAAATCCTTGTTCAAATGCCCAGTAAATGATGAAGTGCTTTACTGCACCATGCACAATACAACTTCTCGAAAGGAACACGTTCATTTTGCATGCAGCTCATTGGCAAATACAAATTTAGCTGGTTTGGTTTCTGAAGCTTGCCAAGACCTCTTACTGGCCTTGTTCTGAATAAAGAATTGTTTATCTTAAGGGCTTTGGAAGGAAGAACCTAGGAGGAATGTTTGGAAATTGTTCAATATGTTAAACCTGAGAAGAGAGGATTGCAGGGAAATAGCTAACTGTCCAAGAATATAAAGGGTGATCTTGTAGAAGGTAAGACAGAATAGATCAGTTATTTCATAATACAGGGCAAGAAATAAAAGAGTTTAAACTACAAGGAAGTAGATCTTGGTTGGAGGTTAGAAAATTGTCCTGCTTGTAAGAGCTGTTCAGCAGTGGAACAAACTGCCTTGAGAAATGGTAGATTTGCCTTTGCAAGAGGTGCTTAAACAGAAGCTGGATGGCCATATGTCAGGGATGCTACAGTAGTGAATTCCTCCTTGGCCAGGTGGTTGGATTAGATGTATCGCCAACTCTTGCATTCTGTGATTTTTTCAAGCGTTGAATGATATCAACCACAAAGTTATCCTTTGTGTGTGTGAATGCATGTGTGTGCCCATGCTCATAGCGGCAATGTGTATTCTTTGCAGAAGGAAAATGGGTGCAGCTTTCTAATGAAAAGCTTTATGCCCAAAATGTTATAACTATTAGTTTTCCTGATTTGCAGTTGCCATTTTGGACTATAGAAATTGAAAACTGTGCTACATTAAAACATTTCTTTGAATTGTTGCAATACGGTAGAAAGGTGTGCTGTCAAAGAGCTAGGGAGCTTTTGTACTGTGTGCATATAAAGGGACAAGTCATGCTTCTCTATTTAGGGAACACACTTGTTAGTGCACAGTAAAGGAGAATACAGTTGATTGGTGGTTTGGCTTTAGACCTAAACTCAATGGGGCAGCTTGGCTGGATATAGCAACATACCGTTGCTCTATAAACACCCTGCGTTTAGAGGTTGTGTTATGTGTGTGTCTGGTCGAGGGAATCTTTCTGCAACTTGAATAATAAAATACCCTTGTTTTGTTGTTTCATTTTACTTACATAAATAAAATGCCTTCTGTATCCAACCGCTCTCCTTTCTTATCGTTAGGCTGTTCTTGTCATGAGTACAAAAGTTCTGTTGTCTGTAGAGCAAACACTTGCACTTTGGATGGTCTCCTGCTTTCATCTCTCATCTGTGATGAATTGTCTGCTCAAAAAGAAAGCAATTAGGCTTTTGTTGTTGCGGTATATTATATTCCTTGAGCATTATCTTTAGGTAGGCCTCAGTCTGTTGTGATAAGGAAAATAACATGTTAAAATGAAGCATTGCAATCATCTGTATCCTGAGGAGTTAACAGCTGTCTTTCTTGAAATTTCAGTGTGAGAGGTGGCTTTTTCACATTTTAAGGATGGATGGATGGATGGATGGGGCTTTCTCACATTCTAAGGATAAACAGACAAGTAGACACACACACACACACACTCACTCACTCACTCACTCACTCCCTTGGGCAAAACATCTAATATGTACAGGTCTTAATTCTGCATAGGATGGAATAAGTATTGTAAGAACCACAGTACTCAATTCCCAATGAAAGCAACCCTCATTGAAACCACTTCAGCTCGGGGGTCTTTTTGGAGGATGAGGCAATATCCAATTCTTGTAATTTCCCGGACTCTTGGGATCAAGTCCACTGCCTGCCCAACCGCCGTTCTTTCGGCCTCACTGCCAGTTTTGCTACTGGCTTTGTCATCTCCATTTCCAGTTCAGACGCTGGGTCACCTACTATGCCACCGACAGCTCCAACCTCCACCTCGGTAATTCCATCTGCCATCTCTAGGTCACACAACTCTTCTCGATGTGAATTCAACAGACTTTCCTCAGTGAGCTTTCATTCCAGGCAAAATCCAAAAGGTCAGTTCCAGCTATATGTACTCCGTTATGTCTTTCCTCATAGATGGCCACCAAAATTGCCTTCATAGGAAGTGTAAGTCTTCACAAACCCAAAATGGCCTGCTGCTTTATTGTCATGGCCTCGTTCTAGGACCATTTTCCTTACAGATAGCATTTAAACCCTGATAGTCTGTGCACAGTCTTAATGAACCATCCTTCTTTTCTCTAAAGAGGACAGGCCCCACCAGTGGTGATTTTGCAGGCTGTATGAATGAGTATTTTGGTCAAACCTGTGGATATCACTGTTACCTTTTAACCATTGAGAGAAATGCAGCAAAGGCCTATAGTCCAGAATTTTCTTCTCCCACAGTGGCCAGCCAGATTTAAATAGGAAGCCTGCAAGCATGGTATAGTAATACCCTCTTGCATGTGTTCCCAGTAAATGTTATGCAGAGACATAGAGATTCTAATATTGGAGGTAATATATGACAGGTTTCCTAGTGCCCCCCCCCATTTGCTTTTTTGTAATCCCTTTTATTGATAGCAACATAGCCATCATTATCTTATACTAGGAACATTTCATAACTAAACCATTAGGAGAAATACTGCACTTTGTCCTAGATCTTCCACCTCTCAATGTCATTGAATGACCTTCGAGTTCTGTATTACATGAGGGGTAGAAAAAGAAATCTGTTTACCTTTTCAACATTGTGGTCCCTATTTTGATGACACTGGTCACTGTTTTCAGTCAATTTAGTAAAACTCACATCTCACACTAGGTGCAGGCCACCAAGTAGGATTATCTTCATTTGATTCTTCTCTGGTTGTTTTCATGACAGCTGTTTAAGGACAGTCTTTTAAGATGTCTAAAAATACTACAGTCCTGGCCAAAAGTTTTGAGAATGACACAAAGATTAATTCTCACAAGGTCTGCTGCTCCAGTGTTGGAAGATCTTCGTGCAGATGTTACGATAGTATACTGAAGTATAAGTACAAGCATTTGCATAAGTGTCAAAGGCTTTTATTGACAGTTACATTAAGTTTATGCAAAGAGTCAATATTTGCAGTGTTGACCCTTCTTTTTCAAGACCTCTGCAATTCTCCCTGGCATGCTGTCAATCAGCTTCTGGGCCACATCCTGACTGATGGCAGCCCATGCTTGCATAATCAATGCTTGGAGTTTGTCAGAAGTTGTGGGCTTTTGTTTGTTCACCCGCCTCTTGAGGATTGACCACAAGTTCTCAATGGGGTTAAGGTCTGGGAATTTCCTGGGCATGGACCCAAAATCTCAATCTTGTGGCCCCCAAGCCACAATAGTTATCACTTTTGCCTTATGGCAAGGTGCTCCATCATGCTGGAAAAGGCACTATTCGTCACCAAACTGTTCTTCGATGGTTGGGAGAAGGTGCTCTTGGAGGATGTTGTTGTACCATTCTTTATTCATGGCTGTGTTCCTAGGCAAAATTGTGAGTGAGCCCACTCCCTTGGCTGAGAAGCAACCCCACACATGAATGGTCTCAGGTTGCTTTACTGTTGGCATGACACAGGACCGATGGTAGCGCACACCTTTTCTTCTACGGACAAGGTTTGTTCAGGATGCCCCAAACAATCGGAAAAGGGATTCATCAGAGAAAATGACTTTACCCCAGTCCTCAGCAGTCCAATTCCTGAACCTTTTACAGAATGCCAGTCTGTCCCTGATGTTTTTCCTGGAGAGAAGTGGCTTCTTTGCTGCCCTTCTTGACAACAGGCCATCCTCCAAAATCTTCGCCTCACTGTGCGTGCAGATGCACTCACACCTGACTGCTGCCATTCCTGAGCAAGCTCTGCACTGGTGGTGCCCCGATCCCGCAGCTGAATCACCTTTAGGAGACGGTCCTGGCGCTTGCTGGACTTTCTTGGGCACCCTGAAGCCTTCTCCACAACAGTTGAACCTCTCTCCTTGAAGTTCTTGATGATCCGATAAATGGTTGATGTAGGTGCAATCTTAGTAGCAGCAATATCCTTGCCTGTGAATCCCTTTTTGTGCAAAGCAATGATGGCTGCACGTGTTTCCTTGCAGGTAACCATGGTGAACAGAGGAAGAACAATGATTTCAAACACCACCCTCCTTTTAAAGCTTCCAGTCTGTTATTCTAACTCAATCAGCATGACAGAGTGGTCTCCAACCTTGTCCTGGTCAACACTGACACCTGTGTTAATGAGGGAATCACTGACATGATGTCAGCTGCTCCTGTTGTGGCACGGCTGAAATGCAGTGGAAATGTTTTTTGGGGATTAAATTCATTTTCATGGCAAAGAGGGACTTTGCAATTAATTGCAATTGATCTGATCATTCTTCATAACATCCTGGAGTATATGCACATTGCCATCTTCCACACTGGAGCAGCAGACCTTGTGAGAATTAATCTTTGTGTCATTCTCAAAACTTTTTGGCCAGGACTGTCCATCTTACTGTGAGTGGAATATTCCTTTATCAGTGTACCTCGGTCTTCCCCAATTTAGTACCTTCCAGATGTGTTGGCCAAAGTGGCTGGGAATTCTGGTTTTTGTAGTCCCAACAAATCTGGATGGCACTAGAATAGGACAGAGTGATCTTTGTCAAGGTTACTTAAATTATTCATTGTTTCCCCACCACCCAAATCCATTCATTCTCCAATTCATCAACTTCCTAAGCAATATTGGCCCTAAATTATATTGTGGACTAATATTGGCACCTACTATGGAGGAAACTGCCATTGCTAATTCTCACCTTTGATGCTATTTTCTGATTGACATTCAGAGCAATACAAACCTCTTTCTTTAGTCTTTGCATCCAGGAAGGCCATGTCTTCCTGATTTAGTGATCCCAGGAAATGCTTGAGTATGTAGAATTTTATAAATGTATACATTTTTAATAAATTTCTTATAACATTTGTAGTTTATGGGATGTTGTGCTGAAGTTGAGATATATGGTGTTGCCATGGGGTTTGGTTAGTTTTATTTATTCTGCTTCTACTAATTATTGTGCGCCACCTAGAATTATTTTGTATAAGACAGGTGGCCATGTAAATTCTAATAAATTAAAAATAAAATTCTCTTCATTTCATATTTGTTTCTGTTGTATCCAATCTTTTAAAAATCAAACATTATATTCTCACTATTTTGATTTAGAGGTTTCAATTATTTGCAGAGAAATACCTGTACAACAGGGATAGGGAACTTGGCGCCTTCTCGGTATTGTTGATTGTAGTTCCTTTGGTTCATTGCCGGTGGCCATGCTAGCTTGGGAGCGTACAGTAGTGATGTGAAATCCAAAAATATCTGGAGAAGGCTAGAACTTCTATTATCTAAAATATCTTAGTCCGCATGTCTTGGGTTTATTTTCTCTTGTGGGCTTTTCTTACCTACCTGTCTTGCTCTGTTACACATTCATTGCCCCCAGTTGGAGAGTCGAACTTGTTTTCATGGCCATCCTTAGAGATTATGAATCTTGAACAAGTCGTTCTGGGCTCCTTTCATCTTGCCTTCAAGATTCAGTTTAAAATTTGCTCCGCCACATTTTTGATGCGCCAGCAGTCCTGTTCTATTTTGATTCAAGTGGATGCCATACCTTTTTGAAGGTCAAATTTGCCCCAGTGTGTAACGACTTCTTACGCACATACTGTGATCTCTTAACATCACTTGAGTGTCTGGCAAAGATAAGTAATACTCTTGGTGGGGGGAACTATTCTGAAGGTTCTGAGTTTCAGTATGCTGCTCAGCAACTAAAATTTGAAATAAACAGTACTGTATAAACAAAATGCTGATAGCAAGCCTATGTAGGCAAGTTAGCCCTCCATTTTCATAAACTTAATATGTGCCATAACTAATCTGTGCAATCTTATAATGGCTTTTAAGTATGTGATGAATCACCTGTTCACGTTCTGTTGGAAACACTTGTCATGCATGCTCCATATCATTAACAACTTAAAAAAATAAAAAAATAAAAATAACATTGTACTGTGTTACAGTGGTGTTTTACTGTGACTACATGTATATTTATAATACGATTTTCAGTCTCTTATATTTATTTATTTATTTTTATTTTATTACTAAATTTGTATGCCGCCCATCTCCCCCCAAAGGGTGACTCCTAAAAGGCCCGTTTTCTCCAAATAATTCACCATTACAATAAGAGGATCATCTCATAGATTCTTTGAGGATATAGTAATAGTACATGGATGAGATTTTTCTTGTTTAATCTCCCCCCCCTTTGGGGGGAGAAGTACATAAAATTCAGAGTCATTCCCATTTTAAATAAACACCGAAACATGCTGTATATGTGCAAAGCCATGTAAGACTTGAAAACTTCTACTGCTGACTACTGTCACCAGATGGACACTCAACAAACTGCTAGGGAGGCAACTTTTGGGGTGCTCATGGTACTCAAACCATTCAAACTTGAAAAGGAGGACAAAGGGGCCATCATTTCCCAAAGGGATACTTTGAGCAGTAAATCTCAGTAACCCCTTTAATTGGTTCTAAGTGTGGATTGAAAAAGTGCTTCTAAAACATCGTCTCAACCCTTAAACTATAAGGGCTGTGCAAATTTTCAAAGGGGGGCTTCTAAGAGTAAACCAGAAGCAACCTTGCTTTGCTTTGCTTTGCTATTTTGGGCTGGGCTGGGCTTTGCTCTTCTTTGCAGCCTCTTCTCATCAGAACTCCTGTACAGAATCCCCTTCTGGTGCTGGAGAATCTTGCAAGGTCATGATCTCTTCTCAGCCTTCTGCAGCAAGACTTGCCAAAGCTGGAAAAAGTTTCTGTTCTGGCTTTGCAAGTAATAGGTGGGAGATGTGGGCAAATTGTGTTGTCTCTTTGTTTGGGAAAAGAGAATCACATGGTGCAGAGCTCTTTGTCAAGGCAAATGTTAGTAGCCTCTTAGAGATCTATTAAATATATTGTTTCATCTTTTCTTTTGGATAGGTCATGTTATGACTTAATATATCTCTTCTACCTAGAACAGTGCTTCTGGTTTTTTGGTGTTTTGTTTTAATTAATCTTTCTTTGAATCAGGCAACACACCGATTCCTTGGAAGTATACATTATCAGATATTGTAGTTCAACCCCCTGCTTGGTACAGGATCTGCTAAAACATTTCGGATAAATTGCTGTCCAACCTCTGTAGAACTCCAGTGAAGGGGATCCTGAAAAGCTGTTTTGTTCAGCTCATTCTGCAGTTCAGTCTTTCTGACTCAATCCTTGCAGTTTTTGGTGTCTGCCTTGGTTATACAGCCCTAAGTCCTTTTCTTACACACTTCCCTTTTTCTTTTCAGCATTTTAGAAAGCTCGGTATGTATTCATGCTAGATTCTTTAGATAATTCCATATTTTCTTCTTCTAGGAATTGCTCACAATTGCCTCTTCAGTATCTTGTTCCACAGGATTTCCCTACTTCCTGTGGAACAAGAAGTATTTTAATCCTTCAGATTTTCTAGCCATTGAGTCTAACCTACCTTCTGTCTGAGTTCATCAAAATCTGCTGTTCTGAAATCTGATTAGAAGGATGGTAAATGCAGGAAGGTGCTCAAGAATATTGTAGGAGATTTTTAGAATGGTAGATTTTTTTTCTGGATAAACATAACATGTAGCATGAAGATACTTATCTATGTATGGGGGTAGAAAAGTCTTTAATTCCATTCCTTTGAAATTAGGTAATGCTTCAGTGAAGTAGATTGAATTTTTTAGTTAATGGTTTGAGTAAAATCTTTGATAGATTCAAGACATGGATACGCTTCCATTATTCTTTTTATGAGAAGGAAAAGAATTGGAGAAAGATAAAAGAAAGATGGACCTTAGGTTGTGAAATGATAATGACAGGAGATATTTCAAAATGAAATGTGATGTGTGAGATTTACTGATTGCACAGAAAATCATTTGAAATACATTTGAAAAAATACTTAACTCTTGAGATTACTTTGTGCAGTAGAACCATAACACATTTATGCTGACGCTGCTCTCAACCACTCGAAAATTATTATTGTATGTGATGGTCATGAGTATTCCAAGGGTTTTGTATATGATTTTACATTTTGCCCTTGTTTTTAATAAGTTTGCTGAACCATTTTGAAGTTGTGCCTGTGATTTCCTGAGAATACCAAAGTGCTCTCCTAAGAGCTAGAAAGATTACATATCTCTGACCTGGTTAGTCTCTTGAGAGGTATCTTCCTACTCCTGTAGGATTTTCCTAAATATTAGCACTGAGCTCTGTTCCCTTCACGTTTGCCCTAGGTTTCTGTGACTGAAGCTGGGTCAGGTTGGGAAGGAATGGTGCCAGCTTTGAGAGAGCCCTCAGATGGCCAATTTTTCAAAGTTGCAATGCTATGCTATGGTTGCTTCTATGGAGATGCATATTAATTCCATCATCATGTGAGATTTAATGAAGGGAAACCTTTCAGTGAACTTTGTCAGGAGAAGCGCTTCCTCTCTCCATCTGAACCTACACAGATCTTTACGTTGAGCCATTTAACCATTTCATTGAGTCATTTATCTGCAGACACACCTCGCAATCCCTGTTCTTAGGCAATCTGAGTAATGTGGCTACATAAGCAGGCTGGCTAACTTGGGTATTCTCTTAGCTTTCTTGAGTAATCTTTTCATAGCCTCCTCCCTTTTCCACTTTTACTTGAAATCAGGTCCTTCTTAGAATGCTGTGGCAAGTTTAATGTACTCAAATTTTTGAGAAGGATTGAAAGGATTATTTTTCCTTCGGTAGATTTCAAGGAGAGATTTTAAAAACTTTATAAAATGAACTTGTAGAAAAGGAGTCACTCTGTATAAAAAAAAACTTCTCATTGTAGTGCTAAGAAACTGTTTTTTAATGAGTGCTATTAACTGAAGACTTAATGATGAGATGCTCATTTTACTGAAGCTTGCAGTATGTTTCTTATGAGTCTGGCAGTACATTTTTTGGTCAAAGATTGTTTAACTCATTTAACATTCCTAACCTAGGCAGTTGTTGGGGTGAGGGAATCTAGGGAATGTGTAAGTTCACAGTCATACTGCTGATCATGTAACAGGGCTTGAGGTACCCAATGCACCATAGAATAGCCACAACTCTTTGAATTTTTGTTTAAAAATCAAATATGATTTTTGTCCCATAGTTGCAGAAGAAAGCTTGGGAAAAAAAGAACTAGACAATATGTTCTGTAACTGAATTAGCAGTAGGAATTTATGAGAAGGGGAGAGGGGGCAGTCATTGAATATAGCCATGAATGTACACAACAGGACAAGGAAAGAATAGATTAAATTACAACATGCTAGTAAATAATCTGGTAGATGTAGCCAGGAAATATGTGGCTGTAATAAGAATTGACTGCACATGATCAGATATAAAATCTTTTAAAAAGTGGAAAGAAAGCTGGTTCTCCGATGATGACATTCCACAAATGATTTTGGCAGTGTAAAAACTAGCAAAATGTCTCATTTTTTTCTGCCGCAGATCTCTCTCTCTCCCCCCCCCAACACATAAGTGTGTGCAATACTTCTAGCAAAAGATTTTTGTGGGTCAGTGTTTTACTCTGTGCCAAAACAGTCCAAGATATCAAATCCAAATGGCATCCATCATAATATAATAAATAACTATTTGTCTTTTAATGGAAATCTCATGCTAGAGGTGGCCCAGCTTGCATTGCTGAATGGCTAGGGCAACACTGTTTACAAGACTGAAATTATAAGATTCGTTGATTATAAGCTAAACATCGAGAGAAAGAGACTTCCTGTCTTCAAAAAATTTTTCAGTTCTGGGATAAGGAAGCTGTGAATATTTTCCTTCAGTGATTTCAAAGAGCCAAAGAGTTCCCAGCAAGGATTGGTTTAAGTCTCCTATCTTAGTTTAACAACAACAACAACAATAATAATAACAATGATAATGCAAACAATTTCAAACTTTGATCCTCTTCCCAGTTTTGCAACTGTGCTACTACTGCTGCTATCCTTTAACATGTATTTACCTCCAAGAATGTCTGTGCAAGACAAGCTTCTACATAACTGATTCTAAAAATTCTGTGTTTGCAGAATTACATAGGCTGTAGGCTCCTAGTGGGATAATTCTGCAACTTTTGGTGCACCCTTGAGCACTGTACATTTTGATCACTTTTTTCCTGCTGCATGCTGCCTTACATGGTACAAAATTAACATCTGTACACACACACACCCCTTTCTTCATTTAAATCTGCAGCTTTCAACAATAACTGATGAGAGATCAATTAAGAGTCAACAATGGAAGTCACCTTAACTTCTTTTACTAGTTTGTTTAGTACTGGGGAAAATAATGGTTGTCTGATTATTTTAACTGTATTAAGATATTCTAAATTACATGGTATTACTTTGATACTAAGTTTATTATTTTGTTATTCCTTTTCTGGTTTTTCCTTTCTCTCCCAGATTCAATAAGTTGAGGAGCTTAAACCTTTCCAACAATCATTTAGGAGACTTCCCTTTGGCGGTGTGCAGCATTCCAACCTTAACTGAGCTCAATGTGTCCTGCAATGCACTCAGAAGTATACCAGCAGCTGTTGGAGATATGAACAAGTAGGTATATACTGAAGATGGTAAAAGCTATCTGAATCTCAGGCATGCCAGCTTCCTTCAGTGAGTTGTCAAACAGTGTGTGGTTGTGAAGAAAGGATATAACCTATGCCTACAGAAGGGATAGTGGGCTCCATGTCACTTCCTCCCATAAAGACAACCACCTGTAGAGAGAATGTGAAGACTGATTGGGAGCTTAGTTGAGGGGCAGCAGGTGCACCTGGAATGGATCCTGCTGAATGAGGTGATCAACTTTCCTTCCAACTCTGCAATCTGTCCAAACTCATAATAAGGCTGGAGAAGACAACGTTTTTGTGCTTGGGAATCAGGCTTAGTATTGGGGCAGTGGCACATAATGGATGGGGCCATTGTCATACACATGGGTAGGGCCAAGCTTTTCAGTTTTCTTCCTGGAGCTTTTATTTTGCTTTTAAAACTAGTAATCCTTCACAAGGTTTCTCTTACGTATTCTTTTCTTTCCAAGGGGTTATGTGTGGCCCTGCAGCTTTAAATTCCCCAATCTTGCTGCAAGATAGCTAATGTAAGTTGGAGATAGAACTCCTGATAGTGCTGAATGAGATTTATTAACACCCCCCACACACAAATTTTAAAAATTCTTTCTTGCATTAGATATTAGTATTGTTATGCCCCTTACAGGAAAAGACAATGCCCTGCACGTAAACCCAGTATAACTAAGGTCCACTTTCTTATTTTATGCAGATAGGCCTGTTTGCCAGTGCCAATCAGTATTTATCCAACAAATAATATCAGATTAGAATGAGAAACATGCATATGCATCTAAGATCTACAGTATCCTTTATGCAGAGGTACTTATGGATATTTACAGGACCAAAGATGTGACAGAATTTTGAGCATCTAGATCAGAGATCTCAAACTGCATGTAGACTAGTTCATTAGCTCATGGCTACAACTGTAGACTTTCCATATGCTGTTATAAAAATTACTTACTCATATTAGACTGAAACCAATTAAACAGGCTCATAAGAACCCAGGAACTTCTGATCAGGAACTTTATTATAGAAAAGCTTAAAAACCCATTATGATAGAATTCCAACAACTATTGTGAATCAAAAGTAAGGCCTCTATAGAGTAAAATTGCTGTACTTCCCTTTTCGAATCTCTTTCTCTCATTTGTCTGTGCAACGGGCTGAAAGGCCTGTCTTTTGGGTAGAACTGCTGCTGTTTCTGCCCTTCCCAGCAGCCAAGTGCAGCAGCTGCAGTGCCAGAACAAGAGTAGCAAAATATGGTGGCCCTGCAACTGCCTTCTCCCTCCCTCCCTCCTGGCCAGACGTTCTCTATTCTAGTGATTTCTGCTACAGGGCTGGGGGAAGGCAGATCCAGAGAGAAGAAAAGGGGCAGTGCTTGTCTGCCATCATGTTCATGTTCTCTTCTCTGCCTACCTGTCTGTCCTTTCCATCAGAAAGTTTTTGAGCTTTCTTAGAGGGGAGAGGCTCTGAAAGCAAATGAGTAAGTGATGCTGACTGTTGGAAGAAGGGCGGCTCAGCAGAACAAACATGTATGGAGGCTGCAGCAAATGTATTGGAGGACTGCATATGTTCTGCATTCTGCAAGTTTGAAACCCTTGATTTAGACGGTGCTGAGCCTGATATTTAAAAGCAATCTGGGTAATGACATAAATGGTTATTAGTGACATAAAGTTTTCATAAGTGATTTCTTCTTCTTATGAAAAGTTTACAGACCTTCTTGTTGGATGGGAACTTCCTCCAGAGCCTTCCAGCTGAATTGGAAAGGATGCATCAGCTTAGTTATTTGGGCCTCTCTTTCAATGAATTCAGTGACGTTCCTGAAGTCCTGGAGAAACTGACTGCCATGGACAAACTCTGTATGTCTGGAAATTGTATGGAGATGCTTAGCTTGCCAATACTAAGGAGAATGCCGCACATAAAGCATATAGATCTAAGGTATGTATCATCTGAGAAAAGGGATTGCATCAATGTTAAATGGCTGTTTTGATGATGACAAGCCACAATGGATTTATCCTTTAAAAAAGACTGTTTTCAAGATACCAGCTGTGATTAACATCTACTCTTAAAATTTATGACTAAACTTTCCAACCAGGGTATTCCTTGCCAATTACCTTGTTTCTTTATTCAAATGGTGAAGTTTTCAGCTGACTTCTGCCACAACAATTCATAGCTTTGTGGCAAGATAATTGCTTGCTGTTATTAAATGGCCTGTAATTTCAATTGAAAAATGTATTAATCAACCAGAAATATTTAGTTTTCTCACTCAAATGCTACCAACTTCTTCTGTTGGATATTAATTCACCGGGGTTCTTTTCTTTTGACGACAGATTGCTCATGATGAATTGGTTCTGTGGGAACTCTCATCATTAGCCAAAGCTATGGAATGCCTTAACTTTTCTCAATCTTTGATTTCCAAATGGGTTTAGAAAGTCCTTTAGCCTACCCATTCTGTCCTCTGGCTAGGAATGATTGGAAAGGTTGTTGAAAACTTTGGAAAAGATGAGGAAAGGGAAGGCTAATGTAGCTTGTTGTTAAAATATTATTTCATATTATTGTTAAAACATAACTATTACATAGCTCCTTATTAGCTTCTAAATGTCTTGTGTGGAAACTGTAGAGAAACAGCAGCTCAGAACTTGGCAAACTTTTCAGGACATGGATAACAGTCCAGAAAGTTCTCCCCTATCCATATTTGTGTAAGATCTCAAATCCATTGTATTATTCTAATTCAATTTTGAGAGGCTGCATACAACATTTGAGGACAGTGTTGAACTTGAAATAATTATGTAATTTGGGGCTATATTAATTTGCTCAAAACTCAAAAAGTAAGATTGGACTGCATCATTTTATTTCCGCAATTTTTGCTGAAGAGCTACAATTTGTATTTTTGGTTGTAGGTATAACCTGCTTCTTAAAGCACAGTTAATTCCTTTTTGCTACTGGATATTGGTTCCATGAAAAAGACATGTGCTGCATTTTAAGGAACAATAATGCAATATTTTTTAATATTATACAATTTTTCAGTTTTTCAGAGCTTCCTTTGCATCTCAAAGCAGTGTTCTGATTAGGCAATTTAGAGTAATCTATCTTGTCAGCTTAGCACTGAGAATTAAAATTCAGAGAAATTTCAGTTTGCTGGCTTTCAGTAGATCACTTTTATTTCTGCAAAAAGTCACCAAGTTCTCTTTGCTTGTTTGTTTGGGGTTCAGTATGAACTGGTTTGAGGCAAAACCTGTCTTACTTTTTCAGCAGTGAGATTTGGATCACTGTATTGTCACTATATACATATAATCACATAATGCTTTGGCAATGGTGGAAAATCTGAATAGTTGAAGAGCCTCACGTTATTCATTCTCTTTACACCCTATGCCACCTTTTACACCAAAGGAACTTAGAATGGTATTTTAAATTCTGTACACGTTGGCATTTTCCAATGAAATTCCTAAATTTGATGTGTGTCAGCATTCCTTTGTGAACATGGATAATCCCTATTGAATTATCAAAACTTTGTTAATGAGTTTTCAAGTGTCAGTAATGTTTACCAAATATTAATTCTATACATCATCATATTGTTAAGATAAGTTAGAAAGCCATTACTTTACTATAGTCTTTAAAAATTATTATGGCAAAAATGATCAACACAAAAAAGGCAGCCAGCTAATTTATGCCCCAGTGAAATGAGCAAGAGTGAATTTGCCTTGGAACATTAAAGTGAGCAACGATAAACAATGACAGTGGATAATTGGGGGGGGGCATCTGACTTGTACATTATTAAAACTAAGTGGGTATTGAATATGGAATAAGGAGGAATTCTCATAAATCAATGCAAACTTTTCAGAAAAATGGAAGCATAACGAGAAAAACGGGAGTTTATCTTTTTTGGCTAAGGACACTATGGAACTGATAAATCAAAACCCAAATTTTGTTTTCCAGCCTCCTAAAAAAATAAGTTCAATATAACTGATCCCAGCTCTCTCCCCCCCCCCCCCCCATTTCTGTGCTAGGTTAAATGTGATTAGACGGTTGACTGGAGATGAGAGTGACTTCCTACATCATGTGACCCAGCTTGATCTTCGAGATAATAAACTAGGGGAGCTAGATGCAACCATCTTCAATAATGTTGAAATACTACACTGTGAAAGAAACCAGCTGGTAACCCTCAAAATCAGTGGATATTTGCTTAAAGCTCTCTATGCCACTTCAAATGGTATGTTCACTTTGAAGATAGTTCAAATAAGAATTGATATTCCTAGCCTTTTCTTCCTGCACTGGACTTGTGTGCTATATTAAGTTATGGATGAATCCAGTTCTTAACAATCTGGCTTTACATAAAACATTTAGCAGCAGAATTTTGGAGGCTTGTAGGGTGGAAATGCTGTTTAGAGTCTTGTAAGGTGGAAATGAATAATGATCCTTGGAATTTAAATGCAAATTTTAAACCTCCCAGAGTGTCTCACGTATAAATAAAAATATTCTTTGTGAGATAAAATTGAGTGACTGGCCTGGAAAGTTGTGTGGATTTCATAACATTCCATAGAAGAACATTATTCTAATCCAAAGATTTGGCTCACTTAAGTTGAGAGAAAACACTATCGCTTCTTCCTCATTAGAGGAAGTTTCATTTATATTAATACTATAGGTTCATGTTGCTAGACCCTTTATGGGATGTTTTCTCAGGCTCTCCATTTCCACTTTCTTGTTCTCTTTTTCCCCTTTCTGAAAGTAATCTGTTTTTTTTCATCAGTCAATTCTGCTTCTTTGAAAGGGGAAGGAGAAGTAGAATCTGCCTCTGCTGCAAGTAGCCACTAAACCAGCATCTATCTCCACAATACTTTTTCCCATGGAGAAGCTTAGCAACATGTACAGAGATCTTTCTCAAGCTGGCAGTATACTCTGATAAGAGGCCCCTATCGCTCAGCAGAAGCCAAGGGGGAACTTCTGGATTTCTACACTTTGAGTTGATTTGAAACAGCCTCAATGTTTTATCTTCCTTTTATCTCCCTGTTAACAGAAAACTAGTTCTCTGTACCCTTTGTCCCGTGCATCATCATCCTTTAGTCCAGGTTGACCTCAGATTCATCTTGGAATCTCCACTGTTAGCCACTGTTCCATTGTTGACAATTTATCTCTGATATTCAGAATGATTGGGAGCAAGTCAGTAGCTGACTTGGCTTATGAGTACAGTGACTATATTTTCTTGGGAAAAATAAAGGACAAACCTGAAAAAGGGGAAAGTCTGAAGGAGTTCATAAGGATAAAAAAAATTAATTGTTTATGTTTATAATTTTGCTTTACAAAGGAAAATTCAACAGCAAAACCAAGAAACACTTTACAAAAAAGGATATTCTAATAAAAATATCTAAAATCAAATAGTATATGTAAATTTATTTTAAAAAGATAATTCAGTTTCCGTATTTTTCACATGAATGTGAAAGACTATGCATTAGGTGGTCCCATTTATACAGTAAAAGTTAAATGACCAAAATAAAGGACAAAAGTGAGTTTTTGAAAAATAAATAAAAGACTGTCCTTTATAATAAAGGGCATATGGTCACTGTACTTATGAGTGACGGTGCTGAGAAGCTGATTCAGAACAATGTTACATGCTTGTCTTTTGAATAAAATTTCAATTCCTTTCTTTTTTTGCTAAAAAGACTGCAGCTGGAAAAGACACTAAATTTACTTTGAATTGAAGATTGGGCTGAACATGTTATATCCTGAAAATAAAAACAGTTTCTCCACTGCTTGTATAAATTACACACACTTCTGTTTTGCATAATATTGCTACTAGTGGGTGGGGGGAAAGACCTCAGTCAAATCTTGAAGGCCTCTTTGGCTGAAATAGGCAGCTGAGCTGGGCAGCAATAGTTCTCATTTCTCCTGCCATCTTCCACTTCCCTAAGTATCAGTCTAGGGGTGAGTCCTAGTTTCATGACCTATGTTGTGATTGATTCATTGCCTATCTTCCCCTGACTGATTCTTTTTAAAAACCCCTGATTTAAGACCACCTGCATGCATCTTCATATGCATAACATGCAATTGAGTGGTGGGGCAGATTGCAAAATGAGTAGTAGCAAAAATCAAGCTTTTTGAAATAATCACTTTTATGGTATCTCGATGAATGGATGAGCTGCAGCTGTGGAATATAATTATAGATTAGCGTATAAAAATTGTTGCAGCTACTAGTCATGGTAAAGGCTTAACATGGGGTCAAGAGGACATTTCAATAGATTGCATGTCTAGAAGTAAAACACAGTATATTGTAATGTACAGTAGATTCTTTTTTAGAGGATGGCCTTGGGGAAATAATCAAGTGAGAGATCATTGATTTATCCAGAGGACTAATTCTCACCAAGGAGATGGATTTGTGCCTGGGTAGTATCGCAGAAGCAGACGCTGCAAATGGAGTTGTATGATTGAATGTGCCTCCATTTCACAAAGAAAACACACACTTGCAAAGCATAGAGAGCTATATGTTCAGAGAAGGAGTTAGCTGAAAATCAAGGGCTACATAACATCAGAATACCACCCTATTTTCTTTCTGCCTGTCTGCAGTGCCCCCCCTCCGCCCAATATTTCTGCCTAGTGACCACTAGGAGAAGGATTGCTTGTTCTTGCCCAAGATTTGACTTCAAAAAGAAAGCTTTTTAAAATTTAGCCAAAGGTGTTTTGGTGTCCTCACCCTGATTAAACTTACTGAAGCTAATTTTATGTGTGAAAAGGTTTTCTTTCTATCTTTGCTATACCAGACCTCACCTGCATTGTGAAGTGATAAAACCATAACACAGTTTTCCTTACTGATGGGAAATAGATCATTGAGCTATTGGGGAGAAAAATATTTCATGGACTCTCAAAAAACACTGTATGGATTACAGTAGTGAAAACAAACTATAGTTGACAAAATAAAGGATGAACACCTTTCTTTACAACACAGCTATATCTTATATAAGCTAAGGGCAAATAGGAGAGAATCCCGTCTATGTCAGTAAATCTCTTTAGAGTCTTATTAAAATGTTCTTTATTTTTTACTGGATTCACTATTTGTTGTTTAACTGTTCGGTTGCTTCTGCCGTGACCTGGTGGACATCATTTGGTCATCCATGCTATGATTTGTATATTGTTTCAATGAACCTGGGCAATATGAGGTGGTGTATTTTTAGTAGTTTAATATTAGATTTATCTTTGCAATATATTATTTGTCTTTCTTTTCCAGAACTTGTTCACCTTGATGTGTATCCAGTTCCAAATTATCTAACTTACATGGATGTTTCTAGGTAAGCATAATATCTTTGAAAGATACTGGTTTTGAATGTGGTATTACTGAAAGCATTGAGAAGAGACTGGAACACTTTAAGACTAATAAAGAGATTTCTTTGATTGAAGAGGTTGCATGAGTTTGCTTGGGGACCCCTGTCCCATAGTTCAATATTGTGTGTTACTTATTTGGTCAGTCATATTTATTTGCTTAGAAACAGTGATCATCACAAATGTTCCTGCATAAACTTGAGGAGTGACTTGTAACATAGTTAATATCAACACATTGAATCCTCTTTTCTGTAATGCTTTTACTTCTAATTTGTTGAGCTGCTAAGCAAACACCACAGCTTTGCATGCAATATCCATATTACCTCATAAATAATAGATTTTCTTCTTACTGTTCAGAGTAGAAACTATCTTAATAATTTGGACCTCAGGGTTAAAGCCCCAAGGTTAAGAAGGAGAGTAGATATGATTACTAATCTTCTTCACTTAGTCTAGCAATTTTTCTTTCAGAGGAAGTTTTGGGTATCTTGGGGGGGGGGGAGGATCCACTACCAGAAACAGAAGCTTTTGCAGATGCCTTCTGCTAAAATAGTACAGGGCACAGCAGTCTTTTCAGGCTATAGGCATCAAAAGTAAATGCTTGAAGCCATGGGAGATGCAAGTTGTGTAATTTCATATGAAATTGCCAATTTTTCTAAATTGTGTTGTATTTAGTTCTGGAGTTTTATTGGTTCCATTTAGGGATATTGCAAACCCTCCCCTGCTAATCTTTGATGTAAGAGCTTATTAGGTGAAAGAAGAACCTCACTCCCCCATCTCCCAGGTCTGATAGTTGGACACAGGTAGTCCTTGCTTAACGTTCATCCATTCAGCGACGGTTTGAAATTACGATGGCACTGAACAAAGGGATTTACAACCGGTCCTCAGAGTTCTGTCCATTGCAGTGCCCCTGCCATCTCATGAACAAAATTTGGGTCCACCTGGGCCCACCTGCATTTATGACCACCTTTTGGCCATCCGCCTACCTGCTGCTGCCAGCTGCCCCCACACCAGTCCTGCTTGCCGCTGCCGCACTGCGCACCACTACTGTACTGGCCAGGGCCTTCTTTGTGACGCCTTTTGTGCTGGTGCCACTGGGGCCTCTCTCACACCCCAGCCAGGGCCTCCATTCACACCAGGGCCTTCTTTCGTGAAAGAAGGACCCGGCTAGAAAGGTCCTTCTTTTGCACTGGTGCAGCTGGGGCCTTCTTTCACACCTGCCTTCCAAACTCTCGCAAGAAGGCCGCACAGGATTTGGACAAGGGGTGGGTGCGGCCTCAAGAAGAAGGCCTGGCATGGCCAGTAGTTGCCTCATGAAGGGCCAGGCTGGGTGCACCTCGTCAGCAGTGGCAGGAAGAAGACAGTGGAGGTCAGCTGCGGCCAGCAAGGCCGGCAGGGCCAGCAGGGTCAGCGAGCGCAGGGCAGCAAGGCTGGCAGAGCAGCGGAGTGCAAGGCAACCAAAAGGGCAGAGATGGGGGGGCAAGGTAGGAGGATGGTGGTAGTTGAAGAGGAGGCAGTCCCTTACCTTACCAAGGCTCAGGACTGGGAGGGACCAAGCCAGGAGTGGCTTGGATCGGGGTGGGACTGTGGCTAATGACTGGTGGGATTTGGTTAACGACAGCTGCCAGGACTGATGTTGCTAAGTGATGCGGTCACATGACATCGCACTTTACAACTGCATCGCTTAGTGGTGGAAATTCCGGTCCCAATGCCAGTGTAACTCAAGAACTACCTGTAATAGGGAGAGATGTCAACATGTGACATATATACAGCTGCTTCCTCAGCCTACCTAAAATGAGCCTGGGATGTTTCTAAGCCTACATTATGTTCCTGTGGCTTACTACTACTTTCTGAACCTCAGTGAATTTTATGTCTGCTTCTGACTGAAACAAGAGAACAAGTGGGAATAAGAGATTTTTTAAATAGCTACTGAATGAGAAAATGTGAATGTGTCCATATTGCACACAATGTTTTATCCGTTAGTTTGGCTTTGGAATGTTTCACTTCATATATCTCTTCACTAAAGATTCCTCCTCCATGTAAATTGGCACTCATTCTTGAAGTCCTATGGATGATTTTTGTGGGTTAACACATAATATTATGTGGTTAGGTTGATTAGTTCCAGATTCAAGATTTTAAGGGTTATTCAGTACACTGCTTGGTAATCTGTGTTTGCCATTTTGTAAGCATTCTGCCTGTAGCTCCAGTCAATCCCCACTGCCTAATGCTATGTATTGTAGCTGTTAAGTAATGGCAGAAAAGGTGCATGGCTGTGCAGTAATGAGTATTATATATTGTTGTCGTTGCTATTTTCATAGTGTGAATTTTAGGCCTCCCTTAGGCATGAAAGCCAGCTGGGTGACTTTGGGCCCGTCACTCTCTCTCAGTCTACCCCGCCTCACCAGGTTGTTGTTGTGGGGAAACAGGAGGCAGGAGGATTAGGTATCTTCGCTGCCTTGAGTTGACCAAAATATATTTTAAAAGGCAGAATAAAAATATAACAACAACAGCAACAACAATATAGTTGGAGATACTATTGTGAAATATGTTTGTTGTCACCTTCGTCACCTGAAGAGGCACATACCGTGTTCTGTTGCTACTTGCAAACATACCGTGTCTCTGCAGTGCTCAAGATTACTGTTGATCACTGTTGGGTTCTGTCCCCACATTGGTGTCTGGATTACACTAATACCTGATTAGGTCAACCTGATGGTGATTATATTTTAAGGGTGATTCAGTATACTGCATGATAATCTGTGTTTGCCATTTTGTAAGCATTCTCCATGTAGCTGCAGTCAGTCCAAGCCGCCTAATGCTACGTACTGTTGCTGACAAGACGTCCAACATTTTTTTATATGTTAAACCATGTGTGCTAAAAGTGTGTTAATATCCCCTAATAGCACTGACATCATTTTTCATTTGACTTCTTTTTGTGCAGAAACCACCTGGAGAGCCTTCCAGAGTGGGTTTGTGATAGCCGAAAGTTAGAAGTACTGGATCTGGGCCACAATCACATACGTGAACTTCCTGCTCGGTGAGTCCTACAGACACCTTTAAAACAACCAGAAACAGGATGCACAGTATGAAATTATTTGCACTGAGTCAGTGTCTGGCTTGTTTAGTGACAGAAATGTGTATGTGTGGTTTTGTTTCTTCTTTTGTTTCATGTTTTCTTCCTGGAGTGTCATTGAACCACAACCTTTTTCTTTATGCAGACATAAACAAAGCAATCTTCCAGGTTTCCAGGCAGAAGTTCTAAAAAAGGTCATCCATCTTTCCCAAACCTCAGGTCTTCACCTTTTAAATATTGCAATAGTTTTTTCTCAGCATCTGAAAAACCTATTGCAATTCTTTTCATAGACATGCCAGGACTCAAAAGGTGTCAATAGAGGAATCCAGACTGGGATGGCAGAATCAGAGTTTCTGCTTCAGAAAATAATCTGTAGTTGTGTTTAACAAATGGACAATGAGATGAAGAGTTTGGGAGCAGAAAATTGCAATAAAGCCAGCTGGTCACTGCCCAGTAGATTCTGTTCCAAAGTGATTAGCTCACGAAGATACTTAAAAATAGATACAACTTCAGAAACCTTGTATTTAATTTCTGTAGGCCTAATATTGTTTTAAACTTTGTAGAGTGTAGATTGCAAGAGCCTATGAATGTATTCTGTTAGGTTTCCAGTGTTCCAGGCAGATGTCTTTTCCACCGCCTGCTGCTACCGTATCCTTTTAATTCACAAATTAAATCTCGGCTCTTCTGCATGCAGAGTTGATGCTTTGCTACTGAGCTGAAGTCCTTTGGCAATTACTCAATGTAACATGCAGGGATATAGGAGACAAATCAAACTTCTTGGGTTGTATCATGATCATTTATTTCAGTCTCTGCCTTGCAAGGTTAAATTCAGTACATCCCCACCTGTAATAAATTATGTGATAGTCTTCCTTCCTGCTTCTCACAACAGTCTTAATTTTGAACGTTGTCTGGCGGAAGCCATCCATGACTTGACTTTGTATTATTAATAATACTGCTAATAAATAAGAAAGAAGGGTCAAGCATTTGGAAACAGGAGGTTTCAGTTCAGATGCTACCTAGTAACGCAGTGGAAGGAAAGCATGTAGGAGTTTATCTTTTTATAAAATTTCACACACACACACCCCCTCAAAAAAATTGAGAAGAGACAAATTAGCAAATGTCTTCATTTGGGCCATTTTTAGCAGTGAAACTTAGATTATTTACTTGTTAAAAAGAACTACATAGTGCAACCAATCTTTGTCCTGAGAGAATAACAGGCAGTATTGGCTCTCATGTAGATTATCCGATGATACCCACTGAGGAAAATTCAGCCTTTTCATTGATGTCTTTGGCAGAAAAATCTGGATAAGTGGTAGTTTGTACTTAATGATGAAGGATGGATTTAATTGGCAGGAGAGAAATGAGCCCAAAAAAGTAGTATAAATCTTTGCGGCCCCATTTTTTGCATTCAGCATTTAAAGGAGTAGAGAAGGCTTCTGCAGTGCTGAGTAACTTGTAAAATTGAGTGAAAAAAGGTCAGCGGTGCAGGATGAACATCTTCTGATTAAAATATACAGTTGCAGGAAAGACAAGGCAGGTGGCAGAAAAGAATAATATCTCCATCTCCCAAGTAGAAATTGGAGCTTAACAACTTAAATGCCAGTTTCATTGCGGCTTTCTTTTCCTAGGTATAAGTTTATTTCATTGGTTTTGCAGTAGCCACATGACCTAATACTGTCTCATATAAAACAGCACACTTTTGCTTCCCTTCCTCCTCAGAGAAATCATTTTATTTGGTGTATGCTTATATCTAAGTTCGGAATGATCTGAAACACTTCAGATGTTCAAATACTTATTTGCTATGTTCACACTTTTTTAGGAATATGCATGTGTTTTTCAGTGCATATCAATAAAATGATGGGCTAATTCAGTTCATATCAATAAATCATGCCCTGGATCTGCATGTTCTCCATCTTTTTCCTGATATTATTATGAAATGTTTTGAAATATCTTCAACTGGGGCAAATAAATCTTTGTTTTTATTATAGCAAATTAACAGCCAAGTGTGGTTTGTGATAATGGCATCATTTAAGACTTTTTCTGCCTGGTGCTCTCCAGATGTGCTGAACTCTTGTGTGGGGGTGCTAGGAGTTGTAGTCCAACACATCTGGAAATCACCAAGTTTGGAAAGGCTGGTTTAAATTCAGTACAGATCCAGTTTGGATGTGATGACAACCTGTGGTTAATTTGAATCAAGAAACAAGCACCATAAGGTTTTCCCCCTCTGAAATAACTGAAAAAAATCAATTGTATCATTTCTCCTGCCTTATTAGAATCAGCTAGTATAGAATTCATGACACAACTTTAGTAGATCTGAGTACATGGCACTAATTATGCTTGTATAGCCTGGCAAAATATACTTTTGATTTCAGGATACTGTTGAAAGTTCAGTGTGATTTCCTGAGAAAACACGGATGACCACTTAATCCTCTTTAGAAAATATCTGGGGGATATTTGCATTTTAAAAATTTCTCCACTGTGTGGAAAAGTACATTGATTCCACCTATTTATTTTAGTGAATAAATTCATTCTCACAGTGACTGGATTAGCTACTTCTGGACCCTATCTCATTTGCAGAATGCTATTGAGGTTTTTCTCAGCCTCTTTGAAGTAGACTTGCTTGAATTGGTGTTGCATGTTTTACTGCTTTTTGTATATCTGTTTTAAGGTTATTTTGCAATATCAGCTTGCGAAAATTACTTGCTGGACACAATCAGTTGGCAAGGCTACCAGAGAGGATTGAACGAACTCATGTGGAAGTCCTGGATGTGCAACATAACCTACTTGTGGAGCTGCCATCTAATTTGCTGCTAAAAGCTGACAGGTAATCCAAAAATCCATCAAGAGAACAAAAACTGGTAGTATTTGGACAAAACAGTATAAGCATGTTTTCCAAGTTGTGTAACTTCTGCTGTTAGCTGAGATGTACAGTGGGGCAAAAAAGTATTTAGTCAGCCACCAATTGTGCACGTTCTCCCACTTAAAAAGATGAGAGAGGCCTGTAATTTTCATCATAGGTATACCTCAACTATGAGAGACAAAATGGGGAAAAAAATCCAGAAAATCACATTGTCTGATTTTTAAAGAATTTATTTGCAAATCATGGTGGAAAATAAGTATTTGGTCAATATCAAAAGTTCATCTCAATACTTTGTTATATATCCTTTGTTGGCAATGACAGAGGTCAAACGTTTTCTGTAAGTCTTCACAAGGTTTTCACACACTGTTGCTGGTATTTTGGCCCATTCCTCCATGCAGATCTCCTCTAGAGCAGTGATGTTTTGGGGCTGTCGCTGGGCAACACGGACTTTCAACTCCCTCCAAAGGTTTTCCATGGGGTTGAGATCTGGAGACTGGCTAGGCCACTCCAGGACCTTGAAATGCTTCTTACGAAGCCACTCCTTCGTTGCCCGGGCGGTGTGTTTGGGATCATTGTCATGCTGAAAGACCCAGCCACGTTTCATCTTCAATGCCCTTGCTGATGGAAGGAGGTGTTCACTCAAAATCTCACGATACATGGCCCCATTCATTCTTTCCTTTACACGGATCAGTCGTCCTGGTCCCTTTGCAGAAAAACAGCCCCAAAGCATGATGTTTCCACCCCCATGCTTCACAGTAGGTATGGTGTTCTTTGGATGCAACTCAGCATTCTCTCTCCTCCAAACACGACAAGTTGAGTTTAGACCAAAACATTCTACTTTGGTTTCATCTGACCATATGACATTCTCCCAATCCTCTTCTGGATCATCCAAATGCTCTCTAGCAAACTTCAGACAGGCCCGGACATGTACTGGCTTAAGCAGGGGGACACGTTTGGCACTGCAGGATTTGAGTCCCTGGCGTCGTAGTGTGTTACTGATGGTAGCCTTTGTTACTTTGGTCCCAGCTCTCTGCAGGTCATTCACTAGGTCCCCCCATATGGTTCTGGGTTTTTTGCTCACCGTTCTTGTGATCATTTTGACCCCATGGGGTGAGATCTTGCATGGAGCCCCAGATCGAGGGAGATTATCAGTGGTCTTGTATGTCTTCCACTTTCTAATTATTGCTCCTACAGTTGATTTCTTCACACCAAGCTGCTTGCCTATTGCAGATTCAGTCTTCCCAGCCTGGTGCAGGTCTACAATTTTGTTTCTGGTGTCCTTCACCAGCTCTTTGGTCTTGGCCATAGTGGAATTTGGAGTGTGACTGTTTGAGGTTGTGGACAGGTGTCTTTTATACTGATAACAAGGTCAAACAGGTGCCATTACTACAGGTAACGAGTGGAGGACAGAGGAGCCTCTTAAAGAAGTAGTTACAGGTCTGTGAGAGCCAGACCTCTTGCTTGTTTGTAGGTGACCAAATACTTATTTTCCACCATGATTTGCAAATAAATTCTTTAAAAATCAGACAATGTGATTTTCTGGATTTTTTCCCCCATTTTGTCTCTCATAGTTGAGGTATACCTATGATGAAAATTACAGGCCTCTCTCATCTTTTTAAGTGGGAGAACTTGCACAATTGGTGGCTGACTAAATACTTTTTTGCCCTACTGTATTTTAATTTTAATTAAAAAACAAACAACACCCTGAAGTAAGTAACAAGCAGGCTGTACATTATTAATCCCCCAAAATATTTAGTTACAGAGAATGAAATAGTAAAAATTACCATCCCTTAAAGGTGTTGGTCTCTCATGTGCCTATACAAGTCACCGTTTGTGTGTTGTAACTCAGTGGCAGCAGGAACAGAACACCTACTCCCTCAGAGATACAGCGGATAGTCACTCTTCTCAAACTTGAGAAAGACCTCAAGTAGTAAGTCTCTTTGCCTTGGCTCATTCAGTTATAGCAGGGGAAGGTTAGCTCTTTACTATTCCTTTTAGTTCCTGAGTTTTTCCTTTCGGAGAGTCAGGATAAAATAACCTCTCCATCAGTGTATAATTTGTTTTATAGCAGTCTTTAGGAATTACTGGCTAAAGTAATTTCATTTCTTGAAAATTAGCAAAAACCTTCCAGGCCTTCATGCTCATCTTCTAGGACTCTTGTCTCAGAATGATCCTGGCTTATAATTTTCAAATAGTATAATGTTGAGTAGGGCAACAGAGCTAAAGAAGGGCATATTCATGTCTCACAGAGAGCCACAGCTGGGGCACTTCACTTCTGCTCTTAGAAAACCAACTGATTGTGGTGGTATTGAGGAGGTCTGGTGGTGTACTTCCTTTGCTATTCCATTCTGGTTCTTCTTTACTAGTCCTATTCTGTTTTTCCTCCATACTCACATTTTTTAGTCTCTCTGCCCATATTATTATATAACAAATCTGATGTTAAGGACTATTCATTTCTAAATAAATTTACAGAGTCTTCAAGTATTAGAGCATTTTAAAATTTCAGGCATTGTAAAATTGTTAGTTAAGTTGTAGACTGATTTGTTTTTTAATCATAGCCTTCCAAAATTATGGAATTGAAGAATTGAACAGTCTTTTCATTTGATGTTCAGTTTTTGTCAGTTTTTGAGCTCCCTGTTGAAAGAACAAATGTTCTGTCCTGTTTGTTCAAATTAAAATAAGTCTTTGTGCAGTTGAAGATTCTAAGTGGAAGAAATACCAGGGGTTTTTTTAATTTTAAAGCACATTCTTTCAAAATATTTCTTTTCACAACATTTGGGAGGGGACTAAAGTTAACTAAAATAAATTTTGCATGGATCTTATGGATTTATGCTTGAGATGGCATGATGGTGAGTTATAGCTAGGGGTGTTCAGAAGACCAGAATTGTTCCTGGTAGGGTTGACTTCAGTTTTTGTTACTTCTTGAAGAGCATCATTGGTGCCTATGTGGGAATATGCTATCTATCTCTTGAGCCATCCATTTGTAGAGCAGCTGGCTAAAATCTAGGTGATAAATGAAACGTTTTTTGTTTCACAGCCTGTTTGTTCTGTGACTGGGAGGGAGGATGTGGGAGAGAAGGGCAATATTTATGGCTTCCAAATGATTTTGCAGCCTGTCACAGTACAGACAGTACTCAAGGTGGCTTAAAATACAGTATCTTCCTTTGCTTGTGCAAATTTCCTAAAATTTTCATGCTTTCCAGGGTCTGTTCAGTTGTAGTCAGTGATGTTGCTTGTTTAGATTTCTTGTCTTTTTTCTTTTTAGTTTCTACATTTTGGAGTATCAGGATTTAAAAGAAAATATACATAAAACATATAATAATATTTTCAAACTCTACACATTTAACAGTAGTATATTATAGTCTCTGCTACCATCATTCTGAAACTCATGCTCAGCAAATCATCTTTGGGGTTGTTAATATTAGCAGTTCTCATTCAGTTCTCACTGAATGGACAAATATGCTGTCAGCATGTTTTCATTCAGCAAAGTGAAATATTTCTTACACATTTAGCAAAAAATCTCCATGTTAGGGTGATGGATATATCTCATGGGGATCTACAGGTAATCAGTTTGCTTATCTGAAGCAGATGGGGCTCTGAAAATAGAGAATTTCTCTATGGGTAAACGATGAGAAAAGTGTCTCACCTTCTTCACAGTTTACTATTACAACAGTTTTTCTTTTAAGAAACAAGGACTAGATTATTTCCATTCCCCTACTTTCATCTATTTATTCTTTAAATTGCTCCCACCCTTTTGACTTTCTATAATAGTTAAAAACCAAGCTGTTCACCCAGGCCTTGGGCCAAGATGGACACTGAGCCCTTTGGGGTTTGGAGTTCTGTCTTCTAGTCAGCTGTATTCTTTTTCTTTGATACATGTTGTTTTCTTTAAAAATTTTAAATTGTAAGTCACTGAAATTTGCTGTGGAATCAAGTGACCTTGAAATTGAATTAAGAAATACATGAAATAAAATAATATAAGCATTTTATTTCTCAAAGGATTTTTTGTTATTATTACTATTTTAGATCTAAAGATGTAGGGGCAGCGTCTTGTTTTGATTTTACTAGGGATTCATTTTACGGTAGGAGGTGTTCACATCACAGAAGCCTGTTTTTTATGCCCATTTGGGAATGGAAATTAGTGTTTTCATTTGCTAGATGGAAGGATTAAATCAGGAACTTCTGATTTAAGTAACTTCTTGTTACTATTTCTCCTCATAACCTCATACATTTCAGTCTCTCCCCTCTCCCAAAATGCTTTTGTTAAATAATAAATTGTCTCAGTGATTAAATGGTTTTTTTCAGAATGACTTCCTTGGGATGTGTAGAGCTAAGCTTTAGTTCTCTTGAATTCCTGGAGATATTATTATTTTTCATGGAACGGCTTTTACATATAAACGCACAGACATCCCCCCGCCCCAGTACATGTGGCTGTTCAGTCATGTGTCCATCCAGGGTGGAAGTAGGGGTGGAATTGAATTTAATAGGAGATTTTCTCACTATTTGGTGTAAGCATCCAGGTAGTTTATCTAAAACAACAACTGTTAATATTTTCTTCCTTTTCTCCAGTGGCAAATGAAAAAGTTAGTCTACAAATATTTTTCAATTTTAGCCAAGACACTATTTCCAATGTTAGTTGTTCCATGAGTACTTTTCTTAATTATTTGCTTCCAAGACTCTTTTTTTATATCAGATTCCCTTTAAAAAATCATTATATTATGAAATATTATAATTATTTTAGGCAACCCCCGTGCCTATGATATTCACAATTCTTGTTGTCTTGATAACTTAAAAATTCTGAATGTATAGCCAAGAACATCATTCGCTACTAAAAGACATCAGTGAGTTCACAGTCATGCTAACAATTCTGTTAATTCAGCCCCAAAGATGACAGTGGTAGGAAAAGGTCAAGTCATGTAACTTAATGCACTTAAGTTACATGACTTGACCGTAAGCAGCACAATGATTGCAACCAAACCTTATCTAAGGTGTCCATTATACACAAAACATATTTTTGTTGGTGTATCTCATTTTAAGATAATAGGAAATTAATTGCATATTATTTAAAGTGACTTTCCATTGTTTTTCAGGAGGAATGTTCATGCTAATTATTACATAGATCACACAAATAATTAATACCAATTTAATCATCTTTCTGCAAAAAAAAAATCCTTGAAAAACTTTTTAAAAGAGCTGTTTTAGAACTGAATTGATCCAGAGTAATAATGTTATGAACAGCCCAATTTACCCAAACCTCCCCCACATGTTTTGATGCTAAGCAGGAATTATCCCATAAAAATGGGCTTAAATAATAACTCTCAAATTGACCCAATGAGAAACTGAGTTCTGAAGTTCCTTAATCTAGTCAGGAGCTAAAACTAGAATGAATCCCCAGAGACAAGCCTGAAAAAGTAGAAAGCTAAACCCCCCTTCCTTGTAATTGTAATTTGCACAGTGAAAATGAAATTTGCACAATGAAAATCTCTTCAGGATGTCTTTGACAAAGATTTTTTTTCAATTCCCATTGAAAGTAATGTGATAAAATAAACGGGTAATTTTCTCAAAGTGTAAATCAACCTTGGAGTTAATCACATGTACTCAAATACTCTGTAAATTTACCCCCAAATATACAAATTAATTCTAGACTATCTGTCTAGATCCTTCATTTGCATCAAAATGAGGTAAGTTCAAATTTACCACCTGAAAAAAACTTCATGTAAACTGTTATATTTGTCTCCTGGTTGTGTTGATGAGTTTTCCAGCTGCTATGTGTTTTATTTATTTGTGTGTGTGTGTATTTTTTTTTTTTTTTACTTATTTTCATTTTCATATTGTGAGCCACCCAGAGCCATGTCCATGAGATGGGTGGCCACATAAATTGATTAAATAATAAAAAAAAATTAAAAATGCTAAGATAAAGTGGTAAAATATAATTTAAAGCCCCACTTCTTTTCCTTTTAAATATTATTATGATAACCAGATTCCCAAACTATTTTTTTTAGAGAAATGAGATTATTCCTAATCTGATATATCTCTAAAATAAATAATATTATCACTATTTAGTAAAATCTTACTCTTTGGCCCCTCACTGTAATTCCATTACTGTTTTGAGAATTTTAAATTATGCAAATTGTTCTAAAGGAGGAATTCTTAATCTGTAGTCTACTGACCCTTTACAGGTATGTGAATAGATTTCAGGGGGTCTGTGAACTTGGATGGGAAAAAAACTACAACTTTAATTTCACATAAATTACTATATTACATATTTATTATTTTTTAAAATTTTGATAACCATAGTAGAGTGCAAATGGGATCCATAAGTTTCATCAGATTCTCAAAGGGGTACACGCACAGAAGGATTAACAGAACATCACTGGCATATTCTGAGTTAGACATAAGTTTAACTAAGGAGAGGGTGAGAGCCAGTTTGGTGTATTGGTTAAGGCACTGGGCTAGAAACTGGGAGACCATGACTTCTAGTCCTGCCTTAGGCACAAAGCCAGACGGGTGACCTTGAGCCAATCACTCTCTCTTAACCTTAGGAAGAAGACAGTGGCCAACCACTTCCAAAAAACTTGCTAATAAAACTGCAGGGACTAGTCCAGGCAGTTGCCAGGAGTCAAGACTGACTTGAAGGCAGCAAAAAAATAAAAATAAAAAGAAGGCATGCAATAATCATTTGTAATTTAAGAGTTAAATAAATGATACAGACAAATCCAAAATATAACACTTCAGGGAAACCCAAATTGTCAAAATTATCCTCAGAAACTTTCAGGAAGCCATATCAAAGGCTTTCTCAGCATCCAAAGAAATTATAGCTGCTGGCTTTTGCTTCTTTTTAATTACAGCAAGAGTGTTGATTAAAAATCTCATACCATCAAGAAGCTTGATAAACCTGTATAAATCCAGTCTGAGCATGTAGATTTTGAAGACATGGCGCTGCACTAGATTTTGACCAGAACTGCCCACTTCGATTTTAAAGAACAACTGAAATTGGATAGCTTGTCTCATATGTCATTTCCTACTGATGTTTCCAAAATGGAACAGTTTTAAGCTGGTATGGTCTTCATAACTGGATCTGTGATAAAACCTCTGCTGTTCTAGCATCATTATATTCTCCAGTCTTTCAAGCTAGTGATGGGAATCAGTGGTGGAGCTTCTTCAGCAACCTCCTTCAGGACAAGGCACGTAATATGCCAAACTCCATTGGGGCCACAATTTACCAAGTTGAAAAAAACAAACAGTGGAATGTTTACACTGAACAAAATAGTTTTGGATTATGTCAGGAATAAGTATCTTATTTCTGTACCACTGAGATATTCTTTGCAAGGATACAGTCTGTGTGGAGAGTTGGTTGTGAATGGGAGTCTTCAGCTGTGATCTTATTTCGGCTGTGAACCTAACTGGGAGAACTTTGCTTACTTGCTATTTCCCAACATGGTTGTGAGAAAAAGGGAGAGCAGGTATATAAAACATATTGAGCATCTTAGAGAAAGGTTATGATTAAATGTCATGAATTCTCCATCCCCTGATTTACAAAGTAAGTCAAAGGGTCTTAGTAACATCATATCCCTCTAGCAGGAAGTGACATCATGGAAATAGTGAAAGTCCAACTTTGAAAACGTAAATGGTTCTTAATCAGGAAGTGAGAAACTCCAGAGAATGTTACTGCTGCATTGCAAAGAAAACAAAGATAGTGGATCTTTTTTTTTTTTAAGATGATTGTTACAGAATAAACCCACAAGCATCTGAGCAAAATAAACTCCAACTGATGAAAGCTGTCTTCACAAAATATAGAATTCCTTATAGAAGACTGTCTCTGGTAGCCTGTGAACTTGAAATATTCTCACTGCAAGTGAGGTGTTGTTGGACAATATGTGTTATGTAGAATATGTAATATGTAAAGTAGAATATGAAAACATGAACAAATCAGTGAGTTTAAGGCTCTTGCATTTTGCATCTTTTATCTGCCTACTATATAACTAGAAAATATTAGGAAATATATTCATTTCCATCTAGGCCTAACAATGGCTTGTCATGGTGTATAGATTGCTAACTGTTAGCTGAACTTTGGTTGGTTTCAAACACACTAACTTTAAACTATAGTGAAGCTGTCTTATCTAAAATCAACTAGTATTAACTAAAATTCAAAGTTTAGATGATATGGCAAGATATGATTAAGGAAGGCTGGCAACGGAAGCATCTGAACACTTAATCAGAGGGCAGATATAAGTGGATGAGTCCATGCTTCACAGAAGGCTGTTCCTATTCATCCATACCACACTACACTATGGATTAGCATGGCATATCTACACTGCCATATGTGGAAAATCCAGACAGGTGCAGAAGAGCGGATGCTTAATTCTTTTTTCTTCCTTTGCTTCATTCCTGGTTAATATTGCCTATTCTTTCCCAAGCCACTTTTACTCCAAAAGTGTGTTTGGTGAGTCATACCTGCCTCTGAAACATACCCCCTGAGATTCGGATGGCCCCAACCCTGCTGGTCTTCCATAAGGCCTTGAAGACCTGGCTGTTCCCCGGACATCAGGCCAGGGTGTTGGATGAGTCCATCTGTAGTGATTTGAAATGGAATTGATCATGAGTTGAGTTCAGTTACATTGTTTTCTTTTGTGATGTTTTTATCTTGTTAGCCTTGTTTCCAGTTTTTAATCCTATGTTAGCTGATCAGGGTCACAATATATGATTTGGGCACCCATATAAATTTATTACAACAAATAAATAATTTTCCCAGTGAGGTTAACTGTATGGGCAGGAGGGAAGGGACCAGGGAAATGAGTAGGATGTTCCTCTCTCCCCCACTAGCTTTCCATTTTAGATTGCATTCCAGTCCCCTCCCCATCTCTCTCCAAAGAATGAATGGGTTACAAAAGCTATGCCCAATTCTTTTGTCTATCAAGATGTCTACTGGTGAAGATATCTTTCTATATAGAGCCTAATGCTTCCTGACTCAAGAACATGAAAATTGCTGCTTTCAAAAATACATCACTTTAACTACACAGTGTTTTTCTATTCAACTTTTTTAAGACTAAACATAAAAATCTTGAGATAGCCTTCCAAGTGTATGTGGAAGCTAACATATAAACAATATGAATGCATTATAGGTCTATATGCATAATGTTATTTCCTGCTTTTAGAACTTTTTGAAGAATTTGTTTTTCTGTAAACTCTTAAGCATGTGATTGCAGCTATGACAGCTGAGAATTCTAAAAGTTAAAGCAAAGCACCACTCAGGTTCTTAGAACTCAAGCAGAACTGGCTGTTTACTAGATGCACTTACTTTTTTTCTCAATAAAATTATTTGCGTCTGTTGAAACCATGTATGTACCCTGTTTCTGTTTATCAGGCCCCTCAAACAGATGAATAATTGGCAATAATAATGCATGTCAATCAGCCAGTTAAAAGAAAATGAAAAAACCAGACAATGCTACTAAATTAGTTTTTTAAAACCAGGCAGAATAGAACTGTTTTGGCTGCCCTTTTAAAGCAAAGCATCACATTACTAACATTCCCAGGAGGAGAATCAGTTGAATCTGTAGAGAAGGCCTTGTTTTATATGTCCATTAATCGACACTCTTTTGATAGTAAGGCATGCAATAAAGCTATTGCAGCCTTACTATCAAAAGCTTCTATTCCTCCTTTTATTTTTGTGGATGGGAGATGAACAGATTTTTATTAATTCATAACCCACTCCGCCAGAGCCAAACCTGCATGAGCTCAATGCGTACTGAACTATTGGCCAACTTGAGAACAGCAAGGGTGAACACCAGCTGAGGCTGGGTTTTCTTTGCATGTTCCAGATTTGCAAAAGACAGAAATCCCCATGACTATGAACGTTTTGCAAGAAGGAGCCTCTGATAAAGGTAGCAAAGAAGTTGAGCAATTTAAAACAAACGTCCAGGTATAGTGCAACCAAACCATTGCAAAGGTCATTGAAAATGTATACTTAAAATAAAGTTATACTTTTTATAAAACTAGTTCTGGGTATTTGTGACTTTTAGGGAAAAAGCATCTGGTAATGGACCAGGAACTTGTGAATGCTACAACCCTGCCTTGTGAATGTTACAATTTCTGGTTGGGGATGAGATAATTAAACATTTCTAGAATCATCAAATAGGGAAAGGGTAATGTAGTATTACTGTATGTGCAATCTTCCAATGCGGAATTCATGCTGTTTTCTACAATATCTACACTAAAAATATTTCTGTATGGAAAATTGTATGATACATGAAGATTCACCTGTACCTTTGAGATTTTCTAGACCGTCAACTTTCCATTTCCCAAACATTTGCAAAACACATTTAAATAAATTCAAAACACTTATCTTTACCCTGTGCTTATATTCATAGTCATGGGGATTTCTGTATTTTGCAACTCTGGAACTTGCAAAGAAAACCCAACCTCAGCTGGTGTTCACCCTTGCTGTTCTGAAGTTAGCCAATAGTTCAGTACCCATTGAGCTCATGCAGGTTTGGCTCTGGCAGACTGGGTTATGAATTAATAAAAATCTGTTCATCTCCCATCCACAAAAATAAAAGAAGGAATACGTCTTCCATAGAAATAATAATCATTAAACTTGTATGCCACCTGACTCAATGACTCTGGGCAGCTTAGTCTGCTAGTTACAAACTAGATTAGAAGGGGAGAGGCAGAATGAAAATCAGTTTGCAAGCAACACATACAACCAGGGACCCAGACATTAAAAACTTGATGAACAATAAAATGAACAACCTTTTGGGGATGGGGGAATGCCTGATTTTATATGGAAATGAAATCTGAGAGCAAATGGGAAGAGGAGGTGGTGTGATAAGAAATCCCTCCCATAGAAAACAGGCTACAGAAGCACTGCAGTGGCTCCCTGTGTAATAGTGCTGGTCACAGCAGGTAGCAGACCTTGACTGGTTTTGAATAAACTAAGCAGGATTGGACTGGTTTAGTACTTGGATGGCAAACCACTAGGAAATTCCAGGGCTCTAGATTGCATTGCGAAGTTGAAAAACATCCTGGAAGAAGGCATTGGTAAACCACTAACTTCTTGCCAAGGAAATAACAGAGGGGGTGTCCATGAAGTCACTAGGAGTTGAGCTTGACTCAAGAAAGACTTAACATCCAATCTGAAAGGGAAAACCTGTGTTTTATTGTTTGGGAAAATGACAAGAGGAGCATTGCAAAATGCTGCTGCTTCATGAAAACTGCCAGTTGGTGGGATGTATTGCTGTAGTCCTGTATAATTTGGTGCTCAAGTCATCTGTAATTCTAGACTTGACTTATTTTGGCTTTGTGGTTGGTCATTTAAAAATAAACAAAACCAAATGTACATATTTTTTCTCTAATAATTGATTTTGCAGCTTAAGGTACTTGAATGCTTCTGCCAACAAACTGGAAATGTTACCTCCAGCCACTCTTTCAGAGGAGACCCACAGTATTTTACAAGAACTGTATTTGACCAACAATCACCTCACAGATAAAAGTGTGCCCTTGTTAACCGGTCATCCTCACCTGAAGATACTACATATGGCCTACAATCGCTTGCAGAGCTTTCCTGCAAGGTAAGAAAACATATAGTAGCCAGTAGCCGATTCTCCTGTTAATCAAATACATTTTGGTGTATTTATTTGGTTATTTATTTAAAGGAAGTTATTTATTTGATATTTCACTAAAAGGTATCTTCTTTTTGGGTAAATATGGTATTGACCCAATCCAGTTGAACTTGCTACCAGATGAGCAGCATGCTGGTGTCTCATGCTTCTTTCAAGAGGGACACATCAGTGACTCTGGTTTGGATGACATCCTAAACAAACCATGGATGCAGATGGCCATCATTTATAAGCCACGTGCACTTGTAGGAGGAGTCATATTGTAATAGTTCTGATGGATCATAACTTACCTTGTATTGAAATTGTCTTGCAGTGTACTTCAGAAGATCAAACTGAATTTAAATATTTGTATATTTATTATCAGAAATAGCAGTAGATTGGATATATAGGCTGCACTCAGTTTGAGCTTGTAGTATAAAATCAGTACTATAAAAATGTTTTGTCACTGGTAATCTACAATTTATACATTTGAAAAACATGTCTTTGGAAATTTAACATAATTTCAGGGTTTTATTAGGAGAAATCTCCTCTCATTTTTCACTCAGGAAGCCCTAGTTGTCAATTAGAGAAGGAAATTTAATCTTCCAGATTTCAGTTTAAATCACAAGGCGCATCTTCTGTTTTGGGTCAATGAATGGCCAGTTTTGTCCATTGGAAACTTCCTCTCATGGGCTACCTTAGAATCAGCATATCTGACATCTCTTAAATATTGGATGGCCTTGGAGTCCAATTTTAGAAGATGAGAAAATTAACCACAGGACAAAGGTTATGATTGCAAAAATGCTGATATCACAGGGATAGGAGAACTCTCATTCTCCATCAGTTACACAGTGAAGAACTTCCCTACGTATATTTTTGTTTAAGTATAACTTGTGTTTCCAGGAGTCTCACATGGAGGACTATTTAGATATATTGTCTGTAATACAATTATACAGTGGTATACGTTTACTCTTCCATTTTTTTCTTCTTAAAATAGGTAACTGACTGAAACATAAACAGATTCTCTAGCATGATATGAACATACACATTAAATTAATTGAATAGTCTAGTTATTAATATTCATATAAATGGCCCCTTTTTTCTTTTTTAGTCTTGCAAATAATATTTTTTAAATGTCATATGTATCTAGACATACCAGGCAATAGAGCAGACCTGTTCTCTGCTGTTCAAAAGGGCCACATTAGAACCTGCATGCAGAATTTGCAGGGAAACAGAACTTGATCAAAATCAGGAAAAAGCAATATTGCAGGAGACAGATTGGAGACATTGCTTTACAAGAATAAAGGTACATTCCCTTACTGAAACTAGTTCTGACTGACTGACTTTCTAAGTCCCTTTCAGTTCTAGGAATGCTAGAACCCCTGGCTGGAAATCATGAACCTTGAGACTACTAGTACTCTCATTTTGATATGAGTGAATGTAATTTGTCCAAAGAGGCATCCAAGAAAGGAAGAGATTAGATAAACAAATAGTGCCTTCCTTGTCTGCAGGGCTGTTACTAACGACCAGTAGGTTTGCTGCTAGTTTTCTGCAATGTGACAGACTAGTTTGTACAAGCCAAGTGTGGAAAGGCTCCAAGACACACTGGCCTTTAAAGTCGTTGTTCTAAGATAATACTTTGGTTCTATGCTCAAAACCGTTCTTTTGCCCTTTTGTGTAGTAAAATGGCCAAACTTGAAGAGTTGGAAGAAATCGATGTTAGCGGAAATAAGCTGAAGTCCATTCCAACGACTATCATGAACTGTCGCCGGATGCATACTGTGATTGCGCACTCCAATTGCATCGAAGTCTTTCCAGAAGTCATGCAACTTGGCGAGATCAAGGTAGGGTCTTTGTAAGAATGTATTCCTAAAGCTCCTTTTAGTTGCTTGGAAGTAATCCATAATGAAGATATACATTCAGAATGTTGAGATTACATATCTCAAAATCATGGTTGATTTCTCTTGGCAAGTTATGTGTATTTAAATGAAGTTGCATTGTGTTCATGTGCTATAGAAAATCCCATGTTCTCCATCCAAAGAGAAAGATGATTCCTGGAAGAATTCAGAGCACTAATGGATGTTTGAGATACTGGTATTGCAACTGGAGCTGTGTGTGAGAGGGAGAGAATGAAGCAATGTTGAAAGTTGTAAAGTGAGATATTTTACATCAATACTTTGGCTAGGAATAGTTATTCCATCTTCCTCAAGATGTCAAGTCACCTTTTTGCTCCAAATTGGCCATGTGAGATGAGCACTGCTACTTTTGTGTAGTTTTGTGCATTTCTATAACCAAAGCATACATCTCTGTGGTTGAAACAAAAGGGTTCTGTGCATCACACACTGTGCTGTCCCAAGGTTAAAAAAAATTTTTTTTGCTATGTTGAGAATGGTGTTTATTCTCTTATCTTTCCAATTTGTGTGCCAAGTGCTCTGCTTTTCCAGATTTTTCTCACAATGTCCTGTTACTCTGAACACTATGCATAAGTTAAAATTCAGTAAAATTCTCTGCTGTGCAAGGAAGTGATTTTTAGACTTTTAATAATTCATATGATCTATCCCTGTCATCCTTTCCTTCCTATTACTCTACTCCCAGTACTAGATGGACTGTATATTATAATATCTTTGGCAGTATTCCAGTTCATTGCCATTCATTATCTATTCTTTTGTGACATCTTAAAACTTTATTTAATTTTCAGTGGAGGCTACATTCTGAAATTGATTTTAAATGCCCTTTTAAATTCCTAACATGCTCTGTATTAAAGGCTGGTGATGAATAATAACCACTCTGTCAGAATTATGACAATTCCCTGTCCACAAATGGCTCCCAATCTATGTATTTATAAAATTACTTTTAATTAAAACTCACTTAACACTGACGGGCTCCATTAGCTTAAGGATAATAAGTACCCTCTTAATGCAGACAGTAGACAAATCACTACTCATTCTGCAACAAACATGGAGGTTATTTAATGAAGCATAAAGTTAAGAAAAGTTACAAAATTAAATTAGGCTCACTCAGAGTCGCTAAATAGTGTTCAACCTTTCAGGTTTTTCAGAAATCCAGAAAGCAGATGGAGAAGAAAGGAAAAAATACAACTGATATCCAGTCATGAACATTAGTTAGAATATCAATTGCTCTCTGCTTTATTTTTTAACAACATTTTATGATGGTATGTTAGATTAAAGGAGGATTACTTCAAGGAATGTGTATATAATCAGGTCTTGTGCTCTGTTGAGGCCATTGTGAAATTTTCTCAATTAAGGGCGGTGGAGGAGGTTGGCTTAATTCTCTCAAACGGCAGGAGAGGGCTCTGAGCTCTGCTACTTCAGACTGCAGCTGCATATTTACCTGGGTTGCTCCCTCTGCTAAATGACAACCAGCATACTTACCCACAGGAAGTGAGATATTAAGGAAGAAAGTTTATCCTACATTCCTGATTCATGCAGTAATTTTCTCAGTAGTGAAGTTCCCAAGCTGTGGAGTGTTCCATTACCTGTGCTCCCACCTGTGGTCTGAAATAGTACAGTCCAGACCTGGGTTTGTTACTTCGTATGTTATTTGTGATAGTTGGACCTTCGATTTCTTATGATAGTCTGCTTAACAAGAAGGCATCTGTTTTCTGAAGTCTGTGGTCTGCTTATTTTCTCTTTCCCCTCCTTATTCAGTGTGTGGACCTGAGCTGTAATGAGCTGAGTGAAATCACGTTACCTGAAACCTTGCCTCTGAAGCTGCAGGAACTAGACCTGACTGGAAACCCCAGACTCGTTCTGGATCACAAAACCTTGGAGCTGCTGAAGTAAGGAACCGTCCATGTTATTACACAGTAGGCAAAAGGGTACATGGTGCACATAGGGAAAAGTGTTTGTTATATAAACATCAGGTGCCCATAATTTTTTAAAAAATGAATATGTTAGGGAGGGTTGTTTGTCTCTTGGAACTCAGTAAATAACTGGTTTGGTGAATAAGAGCAGAGGGCCCAGTTCTTACTCTTTAATGGTTCCTATTTGTTCTTGTCTAAGTTCACCTCCTTCCACCCTGACAATGGTTTCTTTTTGCTTCACACCTTCTCACCTCCATTCTGAAGATGGATAGCAATTGCCCCCCACCCCCACCCTTCCAAGCAGAGTATCAAGAAGCAGAAGCAAAAGGTCCTATTTTTTAACTTTTCTCACCTCCTACTCATTCCTGGTTCTGTTCATGTCAGTCTTTTGTCAGGTAAGTTGAGAGAGTGACCAGCTCCCAAGGTCACCCAGTGAGTTTCCTAGTTGGAGGTTTGAACAACGATCACATCTCCTTGCTCCTGTTTTGCCATGCTGAATGCTCCAAGCCCTCAACTTTGTTTCTTGGCTTATGATACAAGTGGCTGCTGCCTATCCCTATATACTGAAGAATTAAGGGAAACAAAATGGCTTGTGCCCTACAAAGTGGTTATATATTGACATATTTATAAGCCTTACTTATATCTCCCTCTATCCTATTCCCTATTTTTGCATACATTTTTCAGCTAAGTCTGTCAGTCCTGAAAATGTCAAGTTGCTTATGTTAGTTGAAGGTTCTTATTTACACAACATGTATTCTTTTTTTACACATACTTATATGGAAATAAACCTCTTTATGAAATATTTATTTGTGAAATATTGAAAGATCTGCTATTTTCAGCAAAAAGACTTCTTCCCTTATGACTTTCAAATATAGTGTGACCTGAATTTGCTGACTCACGACTTTGAGGCTTGTCACGATCAAAGTTCTCCTTTAGTAAACTTTATTTCCACTATATCTGCACAAGGAAATAATTGTGTGGCTTTTGAATGCATTCTTGAATTGCACAATAGCTTCCTTGTGTCATTGTCATATTGCTGTAAAGATTCCTGCTTCTTGTCTTTCTCTAACTGCTCAGTCTTCAGTGGCCCTGGTAAACCCCAGGTTCCAAAGGATGAAATTGTCAGCAAATGTATACCTATCACTTTTAAAAGAGTCTTGTCAGAGATCACTTTCCTCATTCTTTGTAAATCTCCACATTGCTTTTTAGTCACTTTATGAACTTGTATAAACACATCCTGTATGAATTAGTTAATGCAATATTGTTGCCCAGAACAGAGTCTTTCTACTTAATTCACTAAGTATCTTCGGACACTTCTGGAAAGTGCACTCCTTTTGCCAAACCCGTTGAAGCCCAGCTGTTGGCATACTGTGCTGCCTGCCAGCAGTTAATTATACCCTGCTTCCAGTTCAGGGCCTAGACAACACACCATTTTTACATAGGATTCTGTCATGCAAGCCATGCAGAAAAGAGTCTATCTTGACATGCATTTCACCTAGGTTCTGCATGACCAAGTTAAACAGGCTTTAGCCAGATCTGCTCAAACCCCTTCTCATTCTTCATGTTGGAACCACTAGGAGAGGAAAGACAAACCCATCCTGAGTGATATGTTTTTCCATGTTTATGTTTGTTTTTTTCATCTCATATTGATGTGATGGGGAAAGAACTATCCAGTGACTCAAGGAGATGCAGTGTCCCTAAGTTACTAGGTAGCTCACCACCCAGAAGTGGAGATGAGGGAAGGGGGGAGGGGAGGGGAGAAAATTTGGAAGGCCTCATGTCAAAAGAGTTGCCTGTTTTTGAAGGAACATTCTTCAGATGGTATTATCCCCAGCCAACATGTCAAGTGGACAGGATTGATGGAAGCTATGATCTAGAACAGGAATGATCAACCTTTTTAGTTTAGGGTATGTTTTTGAGCACTTTTCCAAAATGACTTCTAGAAATACAGTGGGGCAAAAAAGTATTTAGTCAGCCACCAATTGTGCAAGTTCTCCCACTTAAAAAGATGAGAGAGGCCTGTAATTTTCATCATAGGTATACCTCAACTATGAGAGACAAAATGGGGAAAAAAATCCAGAAAATCACATTGTCTGATTTTTAAAGAATTTATTTGCAAATCATGGTGGAAAATAAGTATTTGGTCAATATCAAAAGTTCATCTCAATACTTTGTTATATATCCTTTGTTGGCAATGACAGAGGTCAAACGTTTTCTGTAAGTCTTCACAAGGTTTTCACACACTGTTGCTGGTATTTTGGCCCATTCCTCCATGCAGATCTCCTCTAGAGCAGTGATGTTTTGGGGCTGTCGCTGGGCAACACGGACTTTCAACTCCCTCCAAAGGTTTTCCATGGGGTTGAGATCTGGAGACTGGCTAGGCCACTCCAGGACCTTGAAATGCTTCTTACGAAGCCACTCCTTCGTTGCCCGGGCGGTGTGTTTGGGATCATTGTCATGCTGAAAGACCCAGCCACGTTTCATCTTCAATGCCCTTGCTGATGGAAGGAGGTGTTCACTCAAAATCTCACGATACATGGCCCCATTCATTCTTTCCTTTACACGGATCAGTCGTCCTGGTCCCTTTGCAGAAAAACAGCCCCAAAGCATGATGTTTCCACCCCCATGCTTCACAGTAGGTATGGTGTTCTTTGGATGCAACTCAGCATTCTCTCTCCTCCAAACACGACGAGTTGAGTTTAGACCAAAACATTCTACTTTGGTTTCATCTGACCATATGACATTCTCCCAATCCTCTTCTGGATCATCCAAATGCTCTCTAGCAAACTTCAGACGGGCCCAGACATGTACTGGCTTAACCAGGGGGACACGTCTGGCACTGCAGGATTTGAGTCCCTGGCATCGTAGTGTGTTACTGATGGTAGCCTTTGTTACTTTGGTCCCAGCTCTCTGCAGGTCATTCACTAGGTCCCCCCATATGGTTCTGGGATTTTTGCTCACCGTTCTTGTGATCATTTTGACCCCACGGGGTGAGATCTTGCGTGGAGCCCCAGATCGAGGGAGATTATCAGTGGTCTTGTATGTCTTCCACTTTCTAATTATTGCTCCTACAGTTGATTTCTTCACACCAAGCTGCTTGCCTATTGCAGATTCAGTCTTCCCAGCCTGGTGCAGGTCTACAATTTTGTTTCTGGTGTCCTTCAACAGCTCTTTGGTCTTGGCCATAGTGGAATTTGGAGTGTGACTGTTTGAGGTTGTGGACAGGTGTCTTTTATACTGATAACAAGGTCAAACAGGTGCCATTACTACAGGTAATAGTGGAGGACAGAGGAGCCTCTTAAAGAAGTAGTTACAGGTCTGTGAGAGCCAGACCTCTTGCTTGTTTGTAGGTGACCAAATATTTATTTTCCACCATGATTTGCAAATAAATTCTTTAAAAATCAGACAATGTGATTTTCTGGATTTTTCCCCCCATTTTGTCTCTCATAGTTGAGGTATACCTATGATGAAAATTACAGGCCTCTCTCATCTTTTTAAGTGGGAGAACTTGCACAATTGGTGGCTGACTAAATACTTTTTTGCCCCACTGTAAGCTTGATTAACAAGGAGCACATTAACAATATTAGGGGAATGCAAAACATTTTCATTTTGAAAAGTTTTAAGAGCAGCGTTTTAAGAAAGTCCTGGCTTAAGTGCTTAATTGCTGATTTTAATATAACATGGGATGCTTTGGGTGTTTTTTGTTTGAGCTCATAGCAGACAAGTTCCAAGCTTGGAATATTCTTTTGAGCTTGAGACTTGCTCAAAATGCTTGAAACAGGATGTTTGTCACTTGAGACAAGACATTTTGTGAAATTTGGGGGCAGGAGTGCACACTTCTCAACCAACAGCAGCAGCATCTCATCATTTATTTCTAAGTACTGTAAAGCTTCACACTTACCATCTAACATGGTGAGTAGATAGCAAGTCACAGAGAGTCCCCCAGTAGGACTTGTGTAGCTCACAGAGTGGACAGAAGGACGAATGTTCAGATCCTTTCAGAGAAGTGTTTTGTTGGTTTAGAGTCTTCAGGGGCAAAGTGCTTTAAATACCCTATGTTTCCCCCAGATTGGGGTATATTGTTTTGTAATTGTCCAAACTGAAAAAAGTTGGGCCAGAAAAGTTTGTCACAACTCACTCTGCTGATGTCATTATCATGCCCTCTATGCCCACAGGTAGGGCATAAGAACAAAGTATGGCCTTCTAGCTGAACAAGGTTAGCTGTGCTTGATCTAAAACAACATGTTACATAGGAAAGAAAGGAGTGATGGAGGACAAGGAAAATATGAATACCCGTGATCCTTAATCTCCCCTTCTGCTGGCTGTTCCACGCTCATGGAATTGACTTCTTAGGGAAACTGACGGTGGCCCTGCTTACTTTCTTTCAATAGCGGGAAGCCACACTAGAGGGCTGGTAGGAATGCGTTATAGAACTTTAAGAGAGGCTCCCAGTACAGAACTGCAGCCTAATCAGGTTAAGTTATGCTAAGCTAAACTGTCTTTGGAGATACACACAAACAACAGTGTCTTCTCTTGCCCTTCCTCAGGTGTTTGCACTGAATGCTTCATTAACTTTTGGCATGCCCTTGCTCATGTTACTTAGCTGAGTTATTTGCCGCCTTTGGATAGCTCATCATGAATCCTGAACTAAGTATTATTTATAAAAGTGCTTATATTGAATTATATATCAGCAGCAGCAGCAACCAAATCTGCAATAGTCATCCATTTATATAAAACGGGTTAAAGTTACCTGCTTTGTTTTGCTCTCCTTTTTTATAAATATGGTTTATAAAAATAAGCATTGTTTCATTCAGCCTGTGTTTAAACAATTCAAGGGGCCTTTGTGTGGGGTGGCGCCTAAATTCAAGACAAGTGTGTGGGTGACGTTGACCACAGAAGTTGCTCATGGGGGAAGAGAAATGCACACACATATATACACCTACATAAATACACACGCACGCACACACACACAAGTATACAAGACTGGATGAATACAAGTTAAATACTTCCACTGAAAAATAGATCCAAAAATTAGTGAAATGCTGGAACTAAACGCAATTATTCCAGAAAGCGTGGGAGGGAAAACTAATTTCATCTGTGCGTAGCCATTTATTTTTTGTAATACCCTATTCAGGCAACTAATTAACTTACCTTATTATTAACATTTCTAAGTTTCTTTTTTGACATATTTGACAACATATTTTTGGAAAAGCAGAGTAAAGAATATAGTGACTATTAAATTATTGTTTTTCTGGCTGTATTCAGGGACGCATCATTGCTACGTTAAATACATTCTTGCATAGCAATTTAAAATACGGCGTATATAAATGACACAAGATTGGCAAAAGGTATGGAACTGCTTCCTTTTCGTTTGAAACATTGATACTTTAGCATTTTTGTTTCTCTTTGTAGTAATATTCGTTGTTTCAAGATCGACCAGCCTTCTGCCGGAGATGCATCTGGAGCCCCAGCGGTGTGGAGCCACGGTTACACTGAGGCATCTGGAGTTAAGAATAAGTAAGCCATTCAAATCACTTGCAAGGCTGTTTAGCTTGACTTTCCCCTGATCAGTATACTCACATGCATGGGAGGGGGCACTTCTGCTGGATCTAGCTTAACCATGACGTTGGATATGCTACTGAACAGCAAGATCTGGAGGAATGGTAAATGTAGCGCTCAGCAGTCTTTTCAGGCAGCAGGCACCATTGTAAAAACTCAGGGGTGCAGAATAAACAAGTATGCTTATTAAAATAAAAAATATTTTTAATTAAAAATTTGTTTAATCTTACATTCTCACAAGGGGTGTGTGTGTGTGTATAAATGGGAAGGTCAGTGGGAGCCATCTGGTGGTGTCCTAAAGGCTATGCTGCCATCCCCTCTCTTCTCTCCATGTAAAAGCACTCTCCCAAGCCTAGAGCTGTAGTTTTACGGCAGGCCATACAAAATTTTTCAGAATGAAATAGTGCGCTGGGCAAGGCCAAGTCAAAAAGTGATAAATGAATAAAGTAAAAAATGTATTTGACATACATTCAGTTAAGCTTAATATTGACATGAATATAATGGCTTTCCGTGTATTCATTTTTTTCCTGCTGTCATATAAAAAATATACAATTCTGCAGCCCCTGTTGGGGGGGGCGGCTAGAGTATTGGCTTGTACATTCCTGTTAGAGGGAGGACCAGTTAAGCTGCTTTGAAGTCACTTACAACTTGGCACAGCTACCGTTCCTCACATTCTTTGCTAGGGAGCTATTTTTAACCCAGCTGTGGCAAAACTGAGAAATTCCAGGCCTACCGACACCAGTGTCTCTTCTTCAAGAGTGCCCCTTTTCCTTTCTAAAAGCTGCATGGATTATTTATTCTTATCTATTATGTTTCCTACCCTATGCAATGTTTCTGGCAGCTTTAACAGATATGGCTTCCCCAGCACTGCCCTATAGTCAAATAAGTCACATCAAGCACTTTGGGGGTTTTGTTTTTTGCTACTGATCCAAATTAAAATATGGCAAGCCTTTGAGGATATGTTGGTTTTGAAATGTACAGTGAATGACTGAAATGGGCTAGGGGGGCTTACTGTCCCTCTCTGTACGTTAAAGGGACTGGAGAAAGAGGATTCCCTCTCTAACTACAGAGTGGTGAATCCTTGCATGTGCCTGTCTTAACATAGATAAGGAGAGTGCGTTGGGCAGGGATATGGTAGTTTTGAGTAGGTGCTGTGAAATTTCACTCAACGTTTGATTTACAAAAGTTAAATCTTTTGGAACTCAACAATTCTGCTGTATTCTGAAAATGAGGAATGGCTTCTTATGAGTTCCAGTTCACTACAGTTACTGCTGTAAAACCCTCAGATGCAAATTATACATAATTTCTATTTATAATGCTCCATTTGGGGACTGGTTCCCAGTGTTACATTTGTACTGCTTTGGTATAGCATGGAAATCCTCTTAAAAATCCACTGCAGAAAAGGCTTGTTTCCATTTGGGTTCTCTCCTATCTGAATCTCCCAGAGTTGATGCAGCCAATTATAGTGGTACCTCGGGTCATGAACTTAATTCGTTCCGCAACTCTAGTTGCGACCCGAATTGGTTGCGACCCGAATCAAATTTTCCCATAAGGTTCAATGTAAATACAGTTAATCCGTTCTGAACCATATGAATTTTTTTTAAAACCACAAAAATATGAAACAAAGTACAGTACAGTACAAAGAGAGAGAACACTAACCTTGCTCGAGGCAACTTCTGGCGTGGAGGACAGGAAGGCGAGTGGGGAGGCAGTTATTGTTTGGAGGGAGAGTCCCCCTCCCTACAGGAAGCCACGACCACGTGTCACAGCAGGGAAAATGGCTGCGGATCCTGTTCGTCACCCGATGCGGAGTTCGCGAATGGAAGCAAAATTTTGCGAACGGTGCTGTTCATGTCCCAAATTGTTCGTGAACAGAAGTGTTTGTGACCCGAGGTACCACTATATATATATTGTAAACTCTCGATCTAACTGATCTGGGGGGAAGGAGTGTCCGTTAAAGCTGAATGTCTCTTAAATGGCAGATGAGGTTCTTTGTGTCCCAAAATACGTTCATACGTGAGAAAACATACCTTACTAAGTTGCTGCTGCCGAGATGCTAGGTTTTGTTGAGAATGATATGGATATTGGTTTGAAGAAAGTGTCCAGTGTAACTGAGTCTTGGAAGCAGGTATCTCCCCCCCTCCACCCCACAAAAAACACAGATATGGGAGTAAGAAGGCTGGACATCATGATCAGATATAGAGTTGATAAAAGCTGTTACATTTTTGAGACAGGATCTCTTTTTCACCCCCTTTGAGGCTATGATTGATTAAATTACAGTATTTACAAAATGTTTACAAAAACCTTAGGAAATATAGTGTCCCAAGCACCAGCACATGTGAAAGATGCCAAAATTGCATCTAACATCACGGAGTATGGTACTTTTTTAATGCACGTGCAGAAGACATAATGCTTACATATGGGCAGAAGCAGCGACCATTGTTCAGATTGCTTTGCCAGACAACAGACTTTTATCCTTTGTTTGAAGTGAGATCCAAAATCACAGTTTGCCTGTTAATGTCTGAAGTCTGCTGAATTGAAGTCTTTAAAACTGAGGGCTTACAAAATCAGTGTATTGGCTTAAATGAAAAGTAGAGGGAAAAAAAGAGCTCCTCCCCTCAAAGTCTTACTTTTGAACAAGATCCAGTTTACGATGGTAGAATATTTGTGACAGATGCATATTTGTGTTCACAACATAAATGATATCAAGAGAAGTTTTCTCCCATGTATCCATCTCTTGGCTAAGGAGGGATCCTTCCACTATCTCTGCTCAGCCTAAAACAGTGTTGTCCAAACTTGGCCACTTTAAGATGAGTGGACTTCAACTCCCAGAATTCCCCAGCCACCCTGGGGAAGTTTGGACAACACTGGCCTAATATATACTCCATTGATTCACATTACCTCTTAATGCAGTCTCCTCCAAACAATTCCCATGCATGCCGTTGAGGATAATAGGAATGAAGCCCTCTAAGGAGATGCCTGATAGAGGAAGGCTATATCCCGTCTTTCACTGAAGCTAAATTTTGACACACATCTTACCTTGATGCAGAATTCAAGTACACTATTGTTGACATCTCATTCTGATTTTATTATGGTGATTTTGATTACTTTCTGCTTATCCAATCAGTGATAGTGAGATAATGGGCATAGGGCAGTGTTGTCCAAACTTGGCCACTTTAAGATGAGTGGAGTTGAACTCCCAGAATTCCCCAGCCAGCCATGCTGGGGAATTCTGGGAGTTGAAGTCCACTCATCTTAAAGTGGCCAAGTTTGGATAACACTGGCATAGGGAGAAGGATATAACATGTCTGCATGGCATGTTCCTTGTTTTGGCCATCTTATCTGTAAAAGCATCTGTGGCAGTCAGTCTCAGCCAAGAGGCTTAGCTGAGAAGTTGGTCTTCACTGCCTCAGAGTTATAGCTAAGTGATTTTGTTGCTCAACATGTATAAATGTCCTTCCTAGTGAAGCTGATTAACCATGGTCCCACCAGTATTATTTGTTCTTACAGTGCCAATCAGAGGCCAAAGCAAAAGACTACAAGCAGGATACAGGCACACTAGTACATCCCCACTCATGTTTTCTGGACATTGACACTTAAACATGCCATCTCCATTACTGTAAAATACCTTGAGTCTTGGTAGTAATGAATATGAAATATTGACAATCTTTAAATTATACATATTCTCTCTTCATTTTAACCTTGTAAATACCTGGGTGCCAGTAGAGGCTGTGTGATGTTTGTTGCCTTGGTAGCAAGTTATTCTTGCTAAATGAAGTTCATATGTTGCATTAAGTCAGAATGTAGTTTGCTCGGTTTTTGGATTAGCTATCCCAGCCATTGAGATCTGTAAGCCATGGTTTATGGATTAGCGTATGTGAACCTGGCCAGTTGTGGTTTATTCCATAAATCATCGTTAAGCAAATCATGCATTAGTGCAATGTGTGAATCATGCCTATTTGCAGAGTCCTGCAGCCCAGGCATGTCACTCTCCATGCTGATTGAAATATTTTCAGTTTTCTGATCAAAACCATGAGCTGTTATCCTGGGGTTTCCTCATTTGTCATGTCCCCTTTCTGTAAGGATCTCTTCTGATTACTTCATTATGTTAACGAGCCTGTTTATCCTCCAAAGACTTATTGTGAGACATTTTTCTCTGGTACAAAAGGAAAGCTAATGACATGAAGCAAACAAATCCAAATGAACAAGGATGAGTTTTAAAGTAAATTGATGCCTGTACATGTGTTAAGAATGAATGCACTGTAAAAAAAATCTGGTACAGCTATGTGGCTGTGATTAAAAATTTATGTTCTGGGTTGTTTTTTTTTAAATCAATTCTGTGGCTTTTGTTCCCTGTCAAATTGAGCATAATGATATCCTACATTGCCTAATTCTGGGTTTGGTAGTCATCAGGAGTGGCAGTGAGTTAAACATTACACTCGGGCCTTAACCTCTGACAAGAAAATGCAAGGATGAGAAACTTGCTATTTTTTCTTTTAAAAGAACTCCAAGATTCTGAACTGAATTCTGTATTTGACAAATGCAGAGGTTTGACTTGCATGGACATCGCAGCATGACTTTGAGTTAGTCAATATTTCACTACCCCATGAGGATGTAAGGATAAAATGAGAAGGGTTTCTCCCTATAGGCTGCCTCAAATGCCTCAAGAAAAGGCAAAATATAAATATAATAATAAAGAATACAATTTATCCTCATTCATGATCATTATTGTTGCTGTATTTTTGCTACGCAAACTGGAGATTCCTAGATTTTGATTATTTTGAGACAAGCTCTTGTAGTGGCAGCACCCCAAATGTGGAACTGTTTCAGTTCCTTTATGTTTCATTTTAATCATTAGTGTTCTGTCGCTTGAACTTTTGACATTGTGCTCATGTCCTTTTTAATTTTAATAATGCTTTCAGTTGTTGCTTGATACGTTTTTATCCAGTGTTTTTTGTATGTTTTATTTTATAATTTTTTGTGGAATTCTTTAAATTATATTTCTCCCAACCACCTTTCAGGTAGAGGAAGGGTGCAAATTATATGTTGGATAATTTTTTTTTAAAGTTAGCAGAATAGAAGTAGAAGCCAAAAGAATCAAGTGTCAAGAGTTAAGGTGATTGGTTCGGCTGTCTATCTCTCTATCTCTCCGTCCATCCATCTGTCACAAATATATAAATGTTAAAAGAAGACTAACAATGATATTGGCATTCCAAAGAAAGAAATATCCAAGGAGGTTAATATAGTTTCTATTCCTTTTTCTTTTTCCTTCTCTTTTTTTCTTTTTCTCCTTCCTGTTTTTTGTTGGGTGGGGGGTGACACTGTAATTTCTCTTAAACCTTGCTGAACTATTTCTAATATGATGCTGGAAACTCAAGCCAATTACCAGTAAAATTGTAATCTGTTGAACATCTTAAAAAACAAGCAAATTTATACTTGGTACTAGGGCTTTAAGTTGGCCAGAAAGGTCAAACAGTAGTCACAGCCCTTGTACACAAGTCTAGAGGATGAATGTCATTTAAGTTATAATGTTTTTCTGTCCCTTCCATATATTGCTTTATATCAGGTAAGTTGTTGAATGGAAAAATAACTGAGTTAACAATCAGAAGTATAACTCTGTTCTGATGGAGCACATCTAGAAAAAATGTGTCTTGTCCTTTATGATTGTGGTGCTTTCATAATTAAATCCGATGGTGGCTTTCTTTTTGTATATTACGTGTTCTTAATATTAACACCCAATGCTTTTTTCTGTGTCATGCCAAAAAGAAATTATTATTGGTTCCGCAATGAAATACTGCATGGCGAAAAGGCCAATAGATTGATTTATTACTTGTATAATTGGCTTGGTGAGATAATAGGATATATGTTGATTTGCTTCCACCATAGAATTTTTTAGATGGATTCAGATTTTTTCAGCAAGCACTATATTCCCCATCTTGTTTCGGATTAAGACCCTTCTTTCCCAAATGAACTGCAAGAAATGTGAGAGCTTCTTATGTTAAGAGCTAGAAAATGTGGGAGTGAAAGTTGATGGCCCGATGATGGAGGTAGCTTTGTAGAAAATTGCCCTGTCAATTGCCCTCATGCTAAGCTGGCTTTGATTGTTCCACACTTTTTTTTGGACAGGCTGTGTGTGGCCGCTCTTTCTGCCAATAACTTCTGTGAGAACAGGGAGGCTCTCTATGGGGTCTTTGACGGAGACCGCAATGTGGAAATACCTTACCTTCTACAATGTACGATGAGTGATATCTTGGCAGAAGAGTTGCAGAAAACCAAGAACGAAGAGGAATACATGATCAACACTTTCATTGTAATGCAGAGGTTAGTTGTTACTGTATGTAATATTTGTAAGGATCAGCAAGGATCTGTTTTCCAATCCTGAAGATGTCCTCATTTTCTTTGCTATTTTGGGGGTTACTTTTCACTTGTACGTTTTCACATAAGACAAGAACTGACGTTCTTATGCACCATGACGGCTATGAATGTTGAAAATGGCTTACTAGTGACTCAGATCATTGATATATAGCCTAGTATTGTCTATTCTGACTGATTGCAGTTTTCAAGAACAATCTTTACCAGCTAATGTATTATTCTTTTAGCAGGGGATCCAGACTGAAACCTGGGACTTTCTACAGGTCTTCTGTCATTAAACAGAAATAAGGCTTTTCAAGAACATTTCCTGTGTGACTGGTTTAACCCCTTATCCTTTGCTCTCTCTGCAAAGACAGTCAAAATGATCACCATGTCCTGATTTTAGATCTCGGCTATTATACCTGCAGTTGTTGGTATTTGGAGAGGAATATTGGTGGCTTTAGCTTAGAGTTTTGGAAAGGGGTTTCCTTACAACTTTTCCCTCATTACTGTAAGAAAACTCTTAACAGAAGCAGCTTGAAAACTGGCTGCTTAGGAGATACATTCAGCATTTCCCATGTTTCAGTGGCGATAATAGGTGATAGTTAAGAGATTTGATTGCCTTTTCTAAACGTTTCTGCTTATACTTCAGCAAAATTTGGGGGATTCTCCAGATCAGTTTCAGATCAGTGAATCAGCACTGTGTTCCCCTTGAAATCGTGTTTTTAAAGTTAGCCTTTGGCTATAATTGGGGAAGGTTAATAATATAGTAAGCTCCCTTTAATTTGCCAGTGCTTAATTCCAAAAGTGAACTGGACAGAAGCTAGTGACCATTTTGCTAGAAACAATAATGACTTCGCTAGACTGCAGCCATTTCTATCTGCTGTTTTGTAGGCACAAAAATGATTTGGCTCTGGTGCTTTTCATGTACTAGTTGAAATGCTATTTGTCACAGCCCACTTCTTCCATTAAATTTCCTAAAGTCTCATATGAAAGCCTTTTAAAATATTATAAAAATAAAAACCATACATTTCTTCTTTTCTCCCTTAAAAAGAGAAAAAGCCTGTCTATATATAGATATATTGAATGTGATTAATTTTATTTATAACTACATAGCTCCATAGCAGCTCATTCAACTATTACCCCAGACTGAATAATCAAAAACAAATTGTTTAAATTATAGCCGGAAATGGCTTCCGGAAGAAGATAGATGGATTTTTATGCGTTATTTATATAGGCTTGACAATTCTGAGATGACCTGGAAACAGCCAGTTTTGGAGAAATGTACAGCTGAGAGGATGTAATTGATATGTGAGTTCAGACTTGATTGGGATATCATGCCAGTTTTCTGTGACCCTGTGCAGTCATGTTTATCATATCCAGTTGCTTTGAAAAGGGAATGCAAAACTAGAATGCCTTTCTTATTTTTCTTTTCTAATAGCTTGCTTACCCAGAAATGTTCTGGAGGAGGGGTGCGCAAAACATCAGAAATTTGAACCGTTTCAAACTTGGAACACTCATTTCAAGTGTGAAGTTGAGCCGTTTCAAGCCTGAAACCCTTCCAGAATTATTGAAGTGGCTGTTTTTCACTCAAACAGTATTTCAAATTTCAAAACTATTTCAATTCAATGCATTTTGTGCACCCCTGTTCTTGAGCTATTGGAATGTGAGGCCTTCCATTTTTCTGAGGGGAACTTGGACGTTTGCTTTGAGTTCTGTCTTAGGAATGTTGGAAGATACCTGGTATTGAATTGGCCTGTTTGCTTATGTAGCACAGTGTTGTCTCTATTCTGTGATCCTCCTAGCTGGAGGGCACCAGAATGGCTTTGGCTCTCTGGGGGTTCTGACGGAAGGCTTCCTATTTTTTACTAATCTATTCATTTCACTGGAGCAGTCAGGAAACCAATCAAGGAGTCACAAAAACTGCACTTGAGAGCTTTACCAATTAACTGTAAAATTCTCCTTCAGCTAAAGCTTCAACTCCTAGTGACTTCATGGACATAATGGCAAGAATATTTCCCCCTTCTGGAATTTAAAAAAAAAAAAAACTTCCAGTTGAGCCTACAGCCCTAGTATGTCCTGGTGGTCTCCCATCCAGTTACTAACAAGGCCCAACGCTGCTTAGCTTTTGAAAATCAGCCAAGGTCAACTACTGTTACCATCTGGCTGGGCACTAAACTATGGCCTGTTCTAAATTTTCTGTGAAAATCTCATCAGCAGCTCTAATAGAGTGCATCGGATTTGAGCTGTAGCTGTCTTAACTGCTTTCTGTGTATGAATTCCTCACTTTTTCTGTTGAATCTTGAAAATCAGTGTGTGGGTTGGCCTTGATTCTATATGCATGATCATTGTGTTTTCCCTTTTTAATTTCTTAATGTTGTTTTCTTGAAATTCCAGGAAGCTTGGAACTGCTGGGCAGAAACTTGGAGGCTCTGCTGTCCTTTGCCACATCAAACATGACCCATTAGATCCAGGTGGATGCTTCACATTAACCTCAGCCAATGTGGGGAAGTGCCAATCTGTTCTCTGCAGGAACGGGAAGCCCCTGCCTTTGTCTAGATCTTACATGATGAGCTGTGAGGAAGAGCTAAGGAGGATCAAGCAGCACAAGGCTATTATTACAGAAGTAAGAAACTGGGTTGCCAGGCCTGGCGAAGGAGGGAGGAATCGGGAATATACTGCAGGTTCTTCTTTGCCAATCTGTTTCAGAACCCTGCAGATAAAGCAGAATTTCCTCCTGTCATCTTGCCCATGTTCCAAACTTTAGTTGAAAGAGAATTGTTCTAAATGCATGCGTGTAACGCATATATATGTAACGCATATATATGCGTTATTTCAATTGGTAAGGCCGCCTCAACTCACAACTGACTCTGGGCAGCATATATTGAAAAATCTATATAATATCTTAAAAAATGGACAAAATTGAGCAAGAAGAGAAACCTCACATAAGAGGGAAAACACATATCACAACCCTCCCCCCCAAAAAACACACATCAAGTGGGCTTACTATCAAACTATCCCAGAATTTCAGGAAAAGCCAAGTTTTTGAAGATCACTGGATGGCTATCCTAAGAGAACTAGAAGGCAGAGTTTCCTAAAATGCTGTCACAGGCAGGAAATACAATGCCCATAATACTAATATCAAAGGTATCCTGCTCAAACCAAGAGTATTTTCTTCAGTTTCCACATTTCCACGGTTTATCACATTTTTAAAATTAAGGCATGCAAAGGTATCAAATATAAGACATTTCCTTCAGTTTTACTTTCCTCTCTCCCCCTTCCCACTTCCTTTTTCATATCTGGTCCAGTCTTAAACTAATACAGGATGTTAAAAATTCACTGATTTGATTTTTATATTTTATTTAAAGCTTAACCAAGCCAAAATTTGGGAATATGAATACCACTTGTAATTTAAAAAAAAACAGTGTTTTCCCTTTCTGATGTTAATCTTTTTCCCTGTGCGGAAATTACTTATCTAAAGAAGAAGTGTAATTGGGGCGTGTGAAAACACTTTTTCTGCAGAGCAGAAAACAAACAAGAGTCCAGGCACAATTCATTTCCTCTTGCAAGCTTCACGACTGAAGTAAATCTGCATTTTCCAAGCCTAGAAACGTAAGCATAGTAGGGCTGAAGAAAAGAAAGCCACAACTAGTAATTTTCCTTCTTTTAATGTTATGCAGTGCATGTGCCGCGTGTACATGTATGGTATGTTAAGCATTATTTGCAGAGTATCGGTTGCCATTAAGGTCCTTAATTCCTTGCTCAGGTAAGCAGTCTGTGGCCTCATTTTATGCACCTGGCATCACCGCCTTTTACTCACCAGGTACAGTTCTGTGAAAAAATATTTGCCCACTTTTGGGTTTTTTGGATTTTTGCATCTCTTTGCCACTGAATGTTATCAGGGCTTCACGCACATCCTACTAACGTACAAAGGGAGTCAGAATGAAGAAATCATTATGTGATGTTTATCTCATTACTTATGTCATCCAACATGCAGGGTGACAAAGTAAAAAAAGTAATTGTAACCCCCCCCCCCAGTTGAAATCAATACAGTTAAAGGGATAGCTAGGGCCAGTTATGTGAGTACTTCAGTAAACAATAAGAGCTGATTTGCTCTGTATGCACTGTATAAACACTGACTTCCTTCATCACAATGAAGTTCTTACTGTGTAGATTCCAGAGACATGTCATGTCCCGCTCAAAAGTCATTTCTGAAGACTTCCTTTTACAACATCATCTGTAAAGCTCAGGGCTGCACCGGTCCATAATCGGCATCATGTTTGTGAAATGGAGATGATTTAGGGCAATAGTGAATCTTCCCAAGAGTAACTATCCTAAAAAAAATCCTTCCAAGAGCACAGCATAAAATTGTCCAGGAAGTCACAGAGAATTCCAGAACAACATTCAAGGATCTGCTTGCTTCTCTGGCCATGGCTAAAGTGAGTGTTCATGATTCCGGCATTAGCAGGCAAAATGGGATTTGTGTGAAACTAGCAAAGGGAATGCCACGGCGCTTTCAGAGAACATTGATGCTCATTTCTAGTTTGTCAGAAACCATCTGGATCATTATCCAGACTTCTGTTGGAATATTTTATAGAAACGACAAAAATGGAACTTCACAGGTTAAATGTTTCACAGAAACCAAGTATTGCATTCTGATTGATTGACTGATCTGCCTCCTCAATCTCAACTCACTCTAGGTAGTATATATTAGTAGGACTCACAAGAAGTTGTGACAGCATTCAGTGTCAGAGATGCAAAAATTTTTCAAAGAACTGTAGTTGTTAAGCTGGTCAGTTGGCCAATTGTGGATTGTTGTTTTCCCACAAACCTACTGCCAACAGGTAGCTAGTAGAAGTGTGTGATACATTTCAAAATCAAAATGTTTTAAGCTCAGAAAGGGTCTTGTTCATGCTCAGAACATTTCCAGAAGAATTGAACATCAGAACACTTTTGGTAAAGTTGGAACAATCCTTGTAGAAGCAATTGTTTTGAGCGAAAAACAGGCATTTTGAACTCAGAATGTTTTGAATTTGAAAGGTTTTGCATACTCCAGATGTCAAAGATCTACAGAAAGGTTGGTAGGAGGAAAAGCGTTACAGTTTTAATCTGCCCGATGTCAGTCACTCTGCAGATTTGTTACTTTTCTGCTGCTATTAGTAATAGGAATTCAACATCATGTCTCAAAATGGCAGGAAAGGAGGATATGATAAGTGTTTCCTCCCCCATTTAACTATTTCCAGCAAAAATCACTTCCTCCTGCTAGATTGACATTTGTGTTCTGTTCTGAAGTCAACAGAGCCCCTCCCTGCCTTTTTTAAAATTACTGGATGGCCAAGAAATTGCAAGTTTTATCTCTCTCTCGGATGAGTTGTCGGGGCCAGAACGATGATCCAAACTAATTAGAGGTACCAGCGGTTTGGATTGATTCTTGAATCCGGCTCTCTACTTGAACCCTGATCCTCCCCTCCCCCAAGTAAGAGCTGATTATTGTTAACATTTAGCAGTTAACGTATTTTTTCCTTCATTCTAGGATGGCAAAGTGAACGGTGTAACAGACTCGACAAGGATTTTGGGATATACCTTCCTTCACCCAAGTGTTGTTCCACGCCCCCATGTGCAGTCCATTACTTTGACTCCTCAGGATGAATTCTTCATTCTGGGCAGCAAAGGCCTGTGGGACAGTCTCTCCATTGATGAAGCTGTGGAGGCTGTCAGGAATGTGCCTGATGCCCTGGGAGCTGCCAAGAAACTTTGCACGTTGGCTCAGAGTTATGGCTGCAATGATAGCCTCAGTGCTGTGGTGGTTCAACTCAATGTAACTGAGGATAGCTTCTGCTGCTGTGAGCTAAATGGGGTCCCTCCTCCCAGCCCGGGCAGCTTCCCCCAGTCTGTCAATGTAGTAATTAAAGATAAGCCTTCTGATGCTTTGGGGATGCCTTCGTCTAGCAGCGGCATGGCGTCTGAGATCAGCAGTGAGATCTCCACTTCTGAAATGAGCAGCGAGGTTGGATCGACAGCCTCTGATGAGCCACCTCAGGTAACCATGAATGAAAACAGCCCTGCTTACCCTAATGAACAGCGCTGTATGCTCCACCCAGTTTGCCTCTCCAACTCTTTCCAAAGACAGCTCTCCAGCGCCACATTTTCCAGCGCTTTTTCAGACAATGGCCTTGATAGTGATGATGAGGAACCAATCGAAGGGGTCTTCTCTAATGGCAGCAGAGTAGAAGTGGAAGTGGACATCCACTGTGGTCGGGCAAAGGAGAAGCAGTTACTGCTGCAGGCGCCTGTGGAGATCAGCGATGAAGGCATTGTCATCAGTGCAAATGAAGAAGAGACGTGCCTCCTTCGAAAGGCTGACACTTCTTCCACTGGCACCATCGGGCGCCGCCGAGGCAATGGTTCAGTGGCTCCTCAGGAGAGGAGCCACAATCTGATTGAAGTAGCCGCTGATGCACCACTCAGGAAAACGGGGGGCTATTTTGCCGCTCCAGCTCAGCCTGATCCAGATGATCAGTTCATCATCCCACCAGAGCTTGAGGAGGAGGTGAAGGAGATAATGAAGCAACATCACGAGCAACAACAACAGCAGCAGCAGCAGCAGCAACGTCAATATCAGATGGACCAGCTGCCAGATTATTATGACACACCACTATGACGCAGCTTTGTGAAACAAGCTAACAAGACATTAAGAGCTGGAAGCTCCTTAGGTTTGTATTACACTAATGGGGTGGGGAAGAAAGAAAGCTTTTGTTCTACTTTCTCTTCCAGATCCTTCCCTTTAACTGAAAAAGTGCAGCTGCTTCTTGTTCGTTAGCTGTAATGATCACCAACTCCCCCCCCCCCTTTTCTAGTGATGCTTCACTGGTTAGAAATTAATCTAGGTTAACTCTTCCCCTTCCTTAACATATCAGATGTGTAAAAAAAGTGGAGAAAAATTAAAATACAAAAGGTTTAATATATTGCAAAGAAAACTGATGACGTTGATGTAATATTTTTTAAAATTGTTCTTTTTTTTTTTTCCTTGTCTATTTGGAAAACAGGGCAGTATTGCCAGTGCTAAATGATTAAGTAATATTGTAATACTGTATTTCTTTGAGAGAAAAAAAAAGGCTTTTTTGGTCTTGAAAATGGATAGACATTTGTAGAATTATGGAGACTAACTCCTAGGAGTTGCTTTTACTCTTTCAGGTGACTTTAAGTCACTGAGATTCACTAATTTTCTCTGAGAGAACAGCTGATTGGGAAATTCCTGTAAATAACTCAGTGTTGTATAGTGAAGCTTCACATGTTTTGTAGACTTGGCAGGAGGGCACAGCCTAGTAAACTGACATTATACCCCCCACCTCTTTCCATTTACACCCCAGGAGCTTTCGCATGTGTGTCAAAGCTACCACTGATGCAACCACATCGGGAGGGTAGGAAAATCCTATCAATGTATTGCCCTCTCAGCGGGTGAGGTGATGAAATGTGTGGGGCCCTGGTGACCTCCTGTGTCTGTACCACCATATCCAGTCGCCATTTGATTTGGCTGGGCCCAAGTCAGTGGGGGGACTGTGTTCACGTGTGAAGTTGCCCACAAGTTATGGAATCTTCGGACGCTGATCCATATAAAGCTAGCAGGAGCAGCTATAACAAGCTGTGTAGAATTCAGTGGGTATTGGGCTAGAGACCCCTGTGTTAATTTTTTCAGTCTTTACCATTAACTTTTTTGGCACATTTTTGTGTGTTCCTCCCTGCTGCCACAACCAGCATGATTGTATAGAGTTCATTTACTGTAGATCATTTACATACCAAGAGTTATATTAAAGAAGAATGCACAAATGAACATGTCATAATTTTTGTTATAATAAATATAAAAATTTACAAATACTTGCAGCCTTCTGTTATGTCTATGCAAACACACATATGCATGTATATACTCTGCAGGCTTGATAGTGAAAAGTTCAGGTTCTCACATTTTTTATCACAATAGTTGCTGATAAACTACATTAACATTGCCCTGTCCTGCATATTAAAAAATTCCCATATTGGAATGAAGGAAAGATACTCTGTTTAATTTCAAGAGGATGAGTGAAGAAGGTAGTATGTTGCTATCAAGAAGAAATTGTGGAAATTGCTAGTTGCCAAAGCACTGTAGTGGTGAAAATACCAAAGTAGATGGTGGAAGAACTGTGTTCAAATCTGCACTGAGCAGTGAAGCTCACTTAATGATCTTGGGTCCGTTGGTAGCATTTAGCCGTTGCTAACATACACAAGTTCTAGTGGAGAGTGAATGGGTCAGGAGCCTTGAGCTTCTTGGGGGAAAAGCTGGATATAAACAAAGTAAGTTGTGGAATGAATGTTTAGTTGCATAGGAAGGATTGAATGAAAGTGTGGACTTTTTTTCAAATTTGTGCTCAACATCCAGTTTTACTTTGTCCCCAGCTTTACCACATGAGATATGCAAGACTTAATGGAACAAGCCTGGAACTTTGGAGTGGGTGGGAAGGGATCAAAACATTTTGTAAAAGACAGATACCAGTTTTCCATGGTGGGGAAGACGACTCTAGTTAATTGAGCTGAGTGGTCAATGGGAATAATGCACATAAGATCTGAAATAAACCCAATTATCAGGAAAAAAATTTTTTTTTAATTTTTTGAAGAATACTATTTTGGCTTGTTTCACAGTGGAGAATTCTTGAAAAGTCATTTTCCTGGTCCTGGAATTTTAATTTCATTCTTCATATATTCAGAAGTCCTAAATTGGAACCCCACACTAGAATTTCATGTCATTGTACCTTATTTGTCCCCAACCATTGTGATTTCTTTTCACCTTTGTTATTGCTATTAATATACAGAGGATAAGTAAAAAACAAAGAACAAAAACATAAAACCAAATAAAATCACAAAAAAATAGAAGAAATTATATAGAATGCATACATAATAGAGTATAATACATAGAACATGTGCATATGAAAATAACTTGGTTTGTAAACAATAACCACATAGATACTAGCCCATTTTCCTCCATATCAATATGAATGATTTCATAGGTGGAAAGTGATCATATCTCATCAAATGTTTTAAATCAAACAGGTATAGGTGGTCCTCATTTAACAACCACTTGTTCAGTGCCATTTGAACTTGCAACTGTGCTGAACAAGTGGTAGTTACAACCAGTCCTTGAAGTTATGGTTGTTGCAGTGCCCTTGTCATATGATAGCGATTTCCAACTTTCCCTGCCAGCTTCCCACTAGCAAAGTCAACAGGAAGCCGGCAGGAAGTCAGAAGTCACAATCACAAGGTCCTTGCTTAACGATGGTAACCGGGGACTGCCAGTACTGCTGTCACTAAGCGTTGTCACATGACATGCTTTACAACCCCACCACTTAGCAATGGAAATTTCAGTCCTAAATAACATCATTAAGCGAGGACTACCTATATTACAGAATCTTTCCATCATACATAAGTTCCTAATTTTAGTATATAGTTAAACTTCACATTTATTTTTTTAAACCTTATTTTTCTTCTAAGCACTATATTAATAAACAATTGAAACCAAAATATAACACCACTTCTGGGGGAAGTATGGCGAACTGAAGACAACTCTAAAAGCAGAGCTGATGACTGCAGCAAAGAGCAAAGAACTGCTGAGTAGATCGGTTCCTTGGAACCTCTCTGGACAAGGAAAGAATGGGAGATTGTCCATATGTACTCTGGATGGCCGCAGACAGCAGTTTTCCATGGGTTTGAGTAACAGCCATCTTGGTTGCAACCACAGCAGATTTTTAAAGCACATTTAAGTTTGCAAACCTCACTTTCTAATCACTTTCAGAAATTGCTCATTAACTATTAGTATTAGAGACCTTTGAAATGACAATTTGTAAATGCCAGGTAAGTCTGCCTTTAATCCTGATTGAAAGAAAACTTTATAAGCTTAAGAATTTAAACAATCTGAAATAAATAGCAAAAAGCTAAATAAGTTTTTGATCTTAGAAAGTTATAAATGGACTAAGGTCCAGAAAAAATTGGAAATATTGAAACTTTTACAGTAAGATTTTGGAATTAATTATAAAATACACACAGCTTCTCATGGGAAATAGATCCTGTTTTGGTTTTTACAAGACATAACACATAAATAATTTCATTATTTCAAAAACGACACTAGAGAGGACTAAAGATTTTAGATAGAGGAAAGAGATACAGGCCTGCAAGATGGTTATGACGATAAAAATTCTGGAGACTCTTGAAGAATGGAATCAGAAAATAGTAGCCATAATACCAACAATGTCAGTAATGATGTCTGCTGCTATGGATAGACTATGTCCAAAAGATGTTATTGAAGACATGTCAGTTGTAGAATAAATTTTATCTGACAAGGTAGAGATGGTATCAAAAGTGGATTTACAGCTGACAGGCCAAGATAATTATTTAGAAAAGGATGTTTCATTGGATATACAAAAGAAACTCGCTGCGGTTTTAAAATTTAAAAGGGAGATACAAATTACAAACCAAGAGTGACCTGGATAATTTTTTTCCTACTGGATTTACAAAAGAGGTTTGTTAAGCCCTGAAAGAATTCTCTGCGATGGGACAAAGAAGAAATGAAAAGAAATAACATTCTACAATAAAATTTGAATGAATTAAAGATTAAGACTGTTAGAAGTAAAGGGGAATATAAAGTTGGTTTATTTGATCAAGGTTAAAATATGTTGTTTCTTCTGACTACCCTTTTTGGACTTTCTGCTGACACCACGACTGAAAGATGATGCTGTATGAATTTGTTTATAGATAAGAGATGGGATATGTGATGGAGAGATAAAAGTTTGTAACTTTAGAGAGGACAAAGAGTTACTAAATTTGTTGTGATGAAGGTTGGAAGTCTCCAACGCATTGTTTTATTTTATTGCCCTATTTAGACCACTAGCCTATGCTGGACTAAGCAAGAATAAATTTTATCTGACAAGGTAGAGATGGTATCAAAAGTGGATTGACAACTGACATGGCTAAGGGAAGACAGGAACCAAGGTCTCCCCTCTCCTAGTCCAACACCATAATCATTACACCACATTGCAAGTACTTCTTTTGCATGACATAGGGTTTCTGAATAAAATATGGAAAGTTTTCTCTTGTTCCCTAGCAGATAATCCAGATTATTGGGGTGCCCATCTAATTTACTTTCATTTCAGTATATAAGTTACAAGCTCCTGCATGCAAAACATCTTTGAGTTCAGAAGTAAAGGCTTGTTATTTGACTGGTAGGCAGTTGACTTTCACTGCTTGATTTATGAAGCCTCCAGATGCACCCTTTGTATATGTAGTACCACTGCATTGATTCACCAAATTCAGAATCCAGAACGTTCTGCCTCTACATCCCCCCCAAATAAGCAAATCCCTTCAAAGATGGTCAGTGATAGGCAACCTCATCAAAAGGTGACATGACATTGCACCTTATGACTGTGTTGCTTAGTGACACAGTTCCCAGTCCCAATTACCATTGATAAGTGAGGACTACTTGTATACCCTAAAAAAGCAAAACTAGAATGCATTTGGTTGTGTGCCACATCTTTTTCTCCAAAAGCACGTAATTGTTAATGGTCAACACAGATTGCATTTCAAAGATTATTTTGTACCTAAATATTCATACAAGTCAATCCTATGATTTTAGAGATGTTGAATTGTCCTTGCTGTCCGTAAAGTCTTTTCCCTTCTCTGCCTCCTTCTCAGACCCAATATATCTGAGAAGGGATCTGTGGCACAAAAAGATTAAGATATTCTGTTTAAGAATAGCAGCACTCAGGATCACACGACCAGGAGAAAGGGGACTTGGAATGGAGGAGAGCTACTGCCACTTCCTGTACACAAATATACTGGGGGATTTTCTTTCTCAAGTTTTTCTCAGCAGCCCCTGATCAGCTCTGGCCCATTTTCAATCTCTTTCTTTCACTGGCTTTGCCTTCATCACCAGAGCTGGAAAACATTTTTTTGAAGAGGTGTCCTTCTGATGGACAGATAGAGGTCAAGCCCGCTTATATAATTTCATTCTAGCATTCTGTTGGGTTGGATAGAATACAAAGGAAGGAAGGGAAGTGAGGAGAGAAGGGAAGGGAAGAGGCAAGGGAAAAGTGAAAAGGAAGATGAAAAGAAAAAAGATGTCGAAGACTGAGAAAAGAGAGATAACTTAAAGAGCAGGGGACAGAGGACAACATAGAGTGAAATCTATGTAGGACTTAAAGGACTATGCTTCAATAATGCCAAGAAGGGAAGAAGAAGAAATTTTAAAAGGTTGTAGAAGTACTGAGATTTTCTAGGGAATTTTAATCCAATCATGTTACATGCTGCATGGAAACTATTCACCCACAGAAAAGCAAGAATTAAGCCTATGTTCGTTTTTTTCCCTCTTTTTTTGCCATGACAATGTGCTAAACAGAACCAGTTTAATCTAGGAATGATTCACTGCAGATCTGCTTTTTTGTGTGTGACAAGGGAACAGGAATATCAAATGCTTCACAGGACTCTATAGCTTGTGGTCCTGTAATAGCAAGTAGGGTTTTATTTTAGATTGACAATATCTCTACCCAAACTGATAGATGACCTCCCCTGGGGCTTCATATGGATGATGAAGAGATTTGGGAAGGACCAAGCCCTGAACCATTCCACTGTAGCTCCCTTTCCCTAACAAGCGTTCCAACTGGCCACCCAGGAAGGTTGGGACTTTTATAAAACAGTGTCCACAACACTTGGAGGCAGCTCAAAAGGACACTGATGGTTTCAAATGCTTTTGAGGAAGAAAGCAGGACAATGAGGGGATCACTCCCACTGTGTAAGTCCTGCCACAAGTCATTCACTACAAGTGGCCAGTGTGTGCTCCCTCCTGTGCTAAGGACTGATCCCAGAGTGGACAGGAATCCATTTCTATCAAGAGCGGTCTGTAATCACCTCCCCAGTACCTTCTTGAGAATCTTCTCCCATAAAGGAAAGGTCGGAAAAAGGTAGATTGCTGCCTCTTAGTAGGTATCACTCCCTCTCTCAGAGTCACATTTTTAGGCAATATTCTCATTTGGGTTATCAAGACATATGTCTAAAGTGTTTAGTATCCTTATTCAGTCTAAATTTCAAATACATCCATTTCAGCTTGTATTTTATTCAGTTTGTTGATTTTCATACATATTGAACGTCAACTGTGTTTCTATAGCTGTGAGATATAGCAACTTGTACACAAAATACTACATAATTTTGGGATCAGAGTTTTAATAAATTCCCTAGCATCAGAATTTCTGTCTTCACCTTTTTTTTTTACTAGTTTAATAATGCTTGTCCTCATTTATAGTACATTAGTAGTGCCTTATTTACATGGCTCCTTATGCAAATGTATTTATGAGAAAAATATAAACTTGAATAGGCCATCCGGAAAGAGCCTACTAGCATCTGTTTAATATGCTGATGGCAGTATCAATAGTTTGAGGGAAAAGGAATCTAGAACACTTTAAATAAAAGAGCTAAAAATCTTTTGAACTCACAATTTGTTTGCCTCCATCAATAGAAATTCATATAACCCTTTCCTTGGTCTTTGTTTTTTTTAAACAAGTCCACTATGTCCTCAAATCACTAGACAATAAATCATATACTGGGCAAAACGTTTTGTATCTGAAATGCTTTGATACAGGCCAGTTGAAGTTTAAGCAGCTGTTGCAACCATATAAGTAGCATTCTGAGCTGAAAATGGGGCAATTCCAGTTCAGAGTACTCATTCTGAATTCAAAATGGGACTGTTTCAAGCTCAAACACCTCCTGTATGAGGGGGCCAATGTTGGAACAGTTCCATTAATGTTGGAGCCTGAAACTTTTCAAGTTGAAATGTTTTGCACAGTAATAAACCCTGCCATGCCAAACATGAAGTACGATCATTCTGTTGAACTGTAACGTCCCCAGTTGGAAGTGGAATGGATGGTCAAGTGCAATGAGATCTTCAAAATAGTAGTTCAGCAACATATGAAGAGTCTTGGGTGCTGACACTTGATAGAGCTTGTCTCTCAAATACAAGCAAGTAGTTTCTATTGCAGTCACTTTTTTTTTTAACTGACTTTGAGTCAGACTTGACTTCTGGCAATTGCCTAAACAACTCCTGTAGTTTTCTTGGCAAGATTTTCAGAAGTGATTTGCCATTGCCTTCTTTCTAGGGCTGAGGAGGAGTGGCTGGCCCAAGGTCACCCAGGTGGCTTCGTGACTAAGGTGGAACTAAAACTCAGTTCTCCCAGCTTCTAGCCTGGTGCTTTAGCCAATACAGCAAACTGGTTCTCACTGTGATCATTAATACTAAAATAATAAAATATAGCATATTCTAACAGATAAATATTAACATGGAGATAACTGATAGTAAGATGAACTGCCACCCACATTACATTGAACTTAGTGCTTTATATTCGCTTTATGGTAGTTTAGTTTGCTGTTAATTGTGATTGAATCATGCATGCTATTCATAAGAATTTTGCTATGACAAGCTTTGTTTTACGGTCTTTGACAGTCAGTGGTCTGTGTAGAACTCATCTAGCTGCCTGGGAAACAGCTAGGGAAGAGAAGCTAGAGAACATTACAGAAGGCTCTCTAGAAGCCACAGTACAGCAGCATGTGACCCAAAGTCTCAAAAGCTTCCACAAAATGAGGGCAGGTTCTTTTTGCGCACATGATTTTTCTGAATCTGTCCTTGAGAACTGCTGATGGCACAGTATAAAACTGTATTATTAGCCTAAAAGCCCTGCAGCAATGCAAACCTGTAAAGCTCCACATCTGTAGAAATTCTGATAAATTTGATTTGGGATTCCACATCCAGAATCTTTTGTTCAGTGAGCATTAATATGGGCATCTCACTTCATTATAGACCGAAACACAAAACTGAACAATTTGAAGCATGCCCTTTACTCAATGCTATGTCACTTGGTACTCCAGAGCCAGGCTTGCAAAGCACATAATTTTGGTTCTGTCAAATGTGATGTAGTGCATGATCCTTACCGAAGTGGGCAAAGCTTTTGTTGTGCTCCTTAGATCTACAAGAGTCTCTGATATATAGCAGTAAGCTACAATGTTGCTGTAGGTTTCTGGGGTACTTGGAGATAAAAGCAGTGGGCAATGGCGCTTCCTCCATTCTTGGTTGGAACTGCTTCTGAAAGATGTCCTGCTGCATTACACCTTAACCTCAGACAGGCATCATCATTGCTGACTGGGGAATTCTGGGAGTTGAAGTCCACACATCTTCAAGTTGCCAAGGTTGAGAAACACTGCCGTGGATACTGAATCAAAGCCCTCTTTAAGCTCTATGAAGGCAGCATACAAAGCTGCTTTAGGCAACAGAGTGGTAATGTATGAAGCCCTGGCCCAGAATGGACTATAAACGGTCTCATCTTTCCTGCCTTTCTTGGAAGTCAGGTAATTATGGCTAAACCCCAGTCTTTGGGTATACAAGCTGATCTATCAATTTAAGCAAGCAATGAGGCCAAGTCCAGTGGCCCCAGACAGAATGACCTTGAATTAATTTGGGATGAAATTTCTTCCTGGGGGCTTTCAGTCACCTGATACTGTTGCAGAGAGGAGTTTTCATGCACCACTGAACATATGGAGAGAGAACGTCCTCCCCATGTTGAGTTCTCCAGGTTTTCAGATATTCCCCAGAATGGAACTAAAGGCCAAACACTGTAAGTTTTCTCAACCTATTACTTTCAACTTGACAATCCTCTTAACAATAATGTACTCTCCCCCACTCCCCAATACGTTTCTATCATCTCCTAAGTGTAGGTGGGCTATTGGAATCTTGCCAAAGCAATCAGCAGATCACCTGTTGAAGCATTCTACCAGCACAAAATCTGTGTCAATTACTAGTGAGAACTGCACTTAAACCATTAACAAGCCTGGATTACAGCTGGTGATTTGTCTTAGAAAGGCACTTTAAGAACACAAAGACAGGCAAGATGTACTATATCAGTATAATTTATATGATAGAGAACTATTGCCCAGATTTCCTATTCAGTCAGGTACTGACAAAGAAGAAATTTCTGAATATAATAAAGTTGATGGATTAACACTATTAGGTCTCAGTCTGGAGCTAGTAATTGATTTCTGTGTCATTTACAAGTATAATCAATACATAATTAAAATAACTGATCTTCAGCGTATTTCACTCTTTACAATATTGCATCTCAACATTCACTAGCTGTCTCACTATCTATGAAGGTAAAGACCCCTTCAAGTCAACCCAAAGTCTTAGTAATTTCATGGAGATGTCCATGTGGGATTTTTAGGCAATGATACAGAAGAGCTGTTACTGAAAAAGCATACCTACAGGGCAAAAAAACCTGGAAATACTTTCTGCAATTCCTTCCCTTTTTCCATAAAGGTATTTTATTACTCTAGCTGACAAGAGTAATTTTAAAATACATCTTTGATCTTGTATTTCACAACTATCTTCTGTGTGCAAAAAACTCCTCCTTTTTTTAGCCTTGCTTCTTTGAGATACCAAACATAGATTACACAAGTGTGGCGAAAGTCCTTGGAGCATGTGTGTTTTCTGGGCTCTTCTGGTGCTTCAGATGGTTTTCTTCCTTGTAGGTTCTCTCAAGATTATAGCAATGGTTGTCCTGCTGTTTCTGAAACATCCGGACATCCCGAATGGTGAGAATGCAGACCACAAAGCTTCCAAAATACAGGCAAGCAGCCACTAGGCCAAAAAGAGCCACAGATGCATCCCCGCCTTGCACGTTGCAATTCACTGAGGTATAACCTCGCCTTGCGTACAGTCTTTCTCTCCTTAGGCACACATCTGTGGAGTTGACTTGAATGACAAAGTGGAGATAGAGGCCAACAGCCGCTATATAACCAAGGCAGGCAAGGATGTCAAAGAGGCACTCAGCGGCAAGCAGTCTGAGGGAAAGGCGATGGATCGGCTTTCCTCCACCCACAAGAAAAAGGAGCGTGAGGCACATTATCGTCAGACTGAAGGCTACCCCTCCATACACGCAAGGGGCTCTCATCTGGCTGTACTGCATGTCCAGCTCTGTTACTTCTTGGAGTTCAGTCCCTTCAAATGGACTATACAGTGAGTTGATGTTGAAAGAGCCTAGGCCTCCCAGAGTACCGAAAGCAGAGATACCTGCCTGGCTTGCTCCTATGCAGATCAGCACCAAAATGTTGACAGTGACTTCGACAAACTGTAAGACACCTGCAGGAAGAAAAGAAGGAAGGATATGGGGAATGACTGCCACCGTAAATCCACTGGACGCAGCTATCTTTAATTCTGTAAAAATGCATCTGGAAATTAATGCAATAACATGGTATAATTGTGCAGTTTATTACTGCTACATCTTTACACAAGTACACAATGCTTCTGCAGAACTGCTACCTGTTAAGCTAGGTGCTTATACCCACTAGCATTTCCTATAACAGAAAGACTGAGTAACTGCTCCTGGTAACTACTGCTGGAGACTGAAAATGGAAGGATGATATATTTGGGTACTGCCCCTTATTTTCAACAGAACTGCTGTAAATAAAAGCTGGGATGTCCACATGATAGTTCTAGCCTTGTCCTGGATAGGTTCATCTATCAATTTAGATTAATCTGTTTTCATGGTGTCCACCCACAGATACAACCTGCACTTTAGCTTATAAATGGAACAATTTTACCATGTAATGGAATCTTTTGGCCTTAACTGGACTGAATTCACATGTTTTACTTTTTTTCCAATCAAAGCGACTTGTAGATGAACTACAATGGAAAATCTTTACAACAGAAGACAGTTTTCTGCTGTTGCTACAATTCAAAGGACAAATTCTTGACAACTTAATTGATCATGTGATGGCTCCATTCTCTCAGAACAACATGGCCACTGACAGTTTCACTGTCAAGTGATTCAATGTAAAATGTTTATTTTCCCAAAGCTCCAAAGATTTAAAGATTTATATGTAACATACAAACACATAAAAAGATGGGGAAAATACCAATATATAAGACAGAAAAAGTACTGCAAAGGGAGAAATAAATCACAGTTGAACAATAAAATAATGAAAAAGCAACACAAAGATAGTGAGATTACCAACTCAGCAAGGAAAAGTATGCAGATTCTTTATAATATACAGTTCAGAGTGGTCCTGCAAAGGGAGAAATACTAAATAAATTACATCTGAAGAAGACTGCCTTACCATTGATAAAAGGGGAAGTGGGGATCAATGGGAAAGCTGGCAGGAAGTCACAGTCATGTGAGGTTCTCACTTAATGATCCACATGGTCCTTGGTTAACAACAGCAACCAGGACTGCCATCGCTAAGAGGTGCAGTCACGTGATGTTGCGCTTTATGACCACATCGCTTAGTGACAGCAATTCCGGTCCCAGTTGCCATCATAAGCCAAGGACTACCTGTAATGTTATTTTAGAAAACTAAGACTGCAATTGTTCATGGTTTGATTGACCACCAGAGCAAGTGTTCTGACCTTAGAGGAGGACATTTAATGTCAGATGATTTCCCCATCCTAATCAGCTTCCAGAGTCAGCTATTCCTGACATCAGACATTCTGGCACCACGAACAGGGGAAAGAAGTGTGCAAATGGGAGGTAAAGACATATTTTGGGAAGGGCTGTGAATCAAAAGCCCTCTCATATCGCCACACGCTGCTTCCTGGGAAGGCTTACACAAGCCCTAGAACTGATGTAAACTGTACTTTCTGTTCTTCCCCTCCTCTCCTTGTTTGCAAAGAAAAACAAACCCCTGGAGAGGAGGAAGAGAAAGATTTTTCTCCACCCTCACCTGTGCCCTGCAGGGTGTGAATTGTTTGGAACGGTACTTCTTTATATTCAGATATGCAGGAAGTCTTCACTTCTCAGTAATTAGAAATTTATATTACCCATTTTCTGTTGGAGATTAACTGCATCTTATGATCAAAGAGCATGCATTGCAATATCACATGTGACAGCACAGTTTTCCATATTGTAGCCACATCACATTCAGCTCCTATAACGAGGTACAATACAACTTAGCCATTTCATAATTCTATTTTTTACTAGATCAATTGCTGTTAACAGACCTAATTTCTACAGAAAACGTGCCATCTTTTTCAGTTAGCTTGATGCAACAGGGATAGCAACAATATTGTAAATATTACAAATCCACTAATACATGGGTGTACAAATTACATTCCTGGGGTCTCAAAGCACCTCCAGAAATCAATGCCAAATTTGAATTTGTAATGCAACAGTAAGGGAACTTATTAAATATACAGAGAGTGATCATATTAATATAATTTGAATTTAATCGCATTCAGTTTTTTTCTCTTGCCCCTCTCACTCTTTGTAATGCCACTCCTGGCTCACCACTTAAAGACAGAGTGAGGTTCTTAGCCCAAAACAGATTGTGGAGTAAAACAACAGCAACAAGGTTAAAGAGGACATGAGCAAAGAGCTCTTAACTAATACTCTCAAAGTTGGAAAAAAAAGTGACTAAGTATTTTAGTTTGTGCAACTTGAACAAGTTAGGTGAATCTAAGCAAAATGAGCAACAAGCCTGCAGGGTGAAAAAGGAGAAAAATAAACCTGAATAATCATGCTGCAAATTTGTCATCCAGTCATGCCTAAGACGAAGTGTAAACTGAAAGCTGTAATAGCTGCAGAGCTGTTAACAGCCGCAGATCTGAAAACTCTTGTGCAAACTTAGTTTAATTTAAGTGTACTTGAGTCCTTTCCTAGAACAATACATGGAGTCATGCTTAAGAGTTAACTACTGGGGCAGATTAAGCTAAATCAAATGTCCAGCCAACTGTTCTTCACATTGTCATACCTCAATCAAAACCAAGAGCTTGATTTCTGAATGATTTCTTGATTTCCCCCAGTAAGGAAAGCTTGCTAAACTAGTCTTAGATTTTATTAGCAGCTGTTAAACAAGGGCAAGCAGTAATTTGCTTCTTTTGTTCAATAATCTTCTAGATCTGCTAGTTTTTGAAAACTTTTTAACTTCAACAGCTGGATTGATACTTATTTTTTTAAAGTAAAGAAACTGTTTTTTAAAACAATTATGTTCCATTCCAAGACACTTCGTCTTTTTATACTATCCTTGTATTGATTTCTCCCCCCACCCACCCATATCTCCAGTATTTGATTGTACATTTCCAAAACTGCTGGTGCAACATATTTTATCAAATCGGAATTTTATTCAAGCATAGCAACAGGGATGTATGTTCAGCCTGCTGCCACTGTTTATAAAATGCTACTTTATGATGATTTCATATGTTTGTCAGAGCAAAGAAAACCAACTTTTGGAGAGATCATTAGAAGTGCCATAGTGCAGGGAGGATATAATAGTCTTAAATTCCAGTTTTCAAATCCTTGTTTAACCCCCTTTGCCTGATAATCCTTGCAAACGTCTACAACTCAGTAAGTTGCAGCTGATCACCAAACAGGAACAACAAATACACAAACCATATTCAGGTAATATATGCAAACAGTCTAATCTGCACGCGCACACACACACACACAGAGAAATACATACATATACACACACACAAGTGAAAGAAAAAGTTCAGTTGCAACAATAGCCACATGAAATCAGGCCAAAGACTCGGGATCAAAAATTCCAAGAGATAAATACAAACATGCCGACATCAGCAGATATCATGATCAGAAGTAAAGAAATAAAGAAATTGCTCAATTTCTTGGAAAGTTATCCCCATCTCAGAAAAATGAACTCTTACCCATATGACATCATTGGCCTATCCTATTATACCTCCAGGCCAAGAAAAATATTTTAGAGCTTAGTTCCTGGCTGCAAAAAAAGTTGCCACCTGTGAGCTACGGGGCAGGAAGAACAGCAGGTCAATATGACTATCTTGTGCTACAAATGAAAGGAAAGAGTTTGCTATCTACTACCCAGTTCAGGATCCCACCCCAGCTTCTTTGCCTTCTGCTGCTTGCCATCCTCTTGCTTGCTCTCTCCTTGAGTAAGCATTCTTTCAAAATGCCCAATTCCTTCACTGGGTAACACAACACACTAACAGTCATTAGCAACCCTTGCTGTCTGAATCATGGAGAAATTGCCAGTCTCTCCTTGTGTACAGAGGTAGAGACACACAGTGACAACTAGGCTAAATAGAACTTAAATCCTACTTTTTTTAGTTAATTGGAAGCCAGGAAATCTCCAACTTTTTCTAAACGATTACATTTATTTTAATGGGAATTACATCAAATTAGATGGAACTGGATCTACTTCTATGTAAGCCATATTCTTTCATATGATCCCTCCAAGCGAGTTAAAATGTTGAAAACTGCAAAACCCAATGCCAGCTTCCCTAATGAAGCCAATCAAAGACTTCAGCTCTGCTAAGAATTCCAGTGCTAAGAAAGTTCAAGTAAGGACTCAACATGACAATAGCAGCAATATTTATCCCCCACAGTGATTTTTATTAGCATCAAAACACATCCCCAGTTCAAAGAGCATCATCAATGATTCATGTGTGTTCAACTGCTTGCTGAAGAAAGGGATGTTGAGAATTTAAAAAGAAACCTCTAGGGCAGTGTTTCTCAAACTTTCTGCAATCATGGACTACCAAATAAATTTTCAGAAAATGTGGGAGCCAATTAAACAATCACCCCCTCCCTTTTAAGAAATGGGGATTCATGCATTTTTGTAAGATTATTACAGTTGCATTTGTGTATACCTTCTATCCTTTCCACTTTTAAAGGCCTTTTCAGATTACATTTTGCACCAAAAAATGAATTCAAATTAAGTATTTTAAATCACTTGACATGTCATAACATAATATGTTATAACATATTATAACAACTCTTAGCACAAATTTACTGGTCAAAAATGTTCTTCAATAGAAATCTCTCCTTTCAGTAGGACTAGAGGTATGAGTGGTGACCTCCCACTAACGAAATCCCATTTTTACATATTCTTTGTTGGATCTTCTAGTCATACTTTTATTTTTGGGTTCTACTTAGCACATAACATGTAGACGAACAGTAAGTAACTACACCTAAGACCTGTTTACCTGTTCACTATTGTTAGTTTTCTGAGTTTTAGTATTCTTGTTGCTATTACTACTTGTATATTTAAAAAAAAAAAAGGTTTTTAGCCACTGATCCATTTTCACACTCTGGTGGGGAGACAGGGGCTGAGGCAGGAACAGACTCTGGAGCAGCCAGCTGACTACCGATGAACATGGGGAGGCGGAAACAGCCCACAAGGGGGTCCTGGCCAGCTGTCAGTGAAGGAGGGTGGGGGCTGACTTGACAAGTAGGTTTGGTCTGACTAGGTGTCTGTCAGTGAATCCCAGGGGGTGGGGCTCAGGCAGGAGGCTGCCTATGGCCTCCTGACTGGTAGTGACTGTGGGGAGCTGAAACAGTAAGTGTCTCTGGGTAGCCACCTCACTGGTACTGAATGCATGGAAGCAGGGGTTGAATTGGCTAGCAGTTCTAGACAAGCCGCCTGACTGGCAGTGGATATGGGGAGGTGGGGCTGAGTTTGGTGAGCAGCTCTGGTCTGGCCAGTTGGCTGTTGGTGAATGAAAGGAGGTTTGGCTCAGGCAGCAAGTGTGGGAAGAAAGTAATGTAGGGATTATAGGAGGAAGACCACTGACCAAAGCCATCAGGGACATGATCTTGCTAGCAAACTATTGGATAAACTTGAGAGAACCAAGATGAGAAGGCCAGAAAGATTATTGTACCAGTCCACGCAAAAGAGGGTCTGGCCACAGATATGGAAGAACTATGTTACTGGCAATAAACTGAATATATTGTAGTTCCTTTCCCATTTGGCGCTCTCAAGATGTGTTGGCTTTGACAGCTGGAGGGTACCAGGTTGGGGAAGGGTTGAATACAGGAAATAAAGGAAAGAGAGTAAAGAAGACACCAAGTATATGATATACAACTGTGAGATGTGTTTAATTTAACAAATTCTTAATAAGAATTAGCAAGCAATCCACTCTGAAATTGTTCTGCTTGTATTTGGCTGCATGTACATGTCCTCAGAAACAAACTATAATTAACAATGGCTTCGGGACAGCTAACTTAACAATTCGCCCAAAAAGGACAAAGGGTAATTATATAGATAAAATCTAGTTATCTCTATGGACAGATACAACCTTAAAAATAATTTAAATGGATATATCTCACCAGTGTGAAGCCTATGACAAAACGACACCTGCCCCTGAGTCAAACACTCAGCTTGTTGTCCAACAATCTTTTCATGAATGACTTGCTTCCTTTTCTTCTGATTATCTTTAAACCAACTTGTACTAGATAATCTTTTAAACAGGAGTGCCTTTAATATAAGACTACCCTCTGCCAAATAAGACACATGGCTACTGTTGTGTAGCTTATTACTTGTTTATATGTCCAGGACATGCCTGTGGACATGAACACAATAACCAACACGTAAGCTGCTAATGTCAACCAACAAGTCACTGTGGCATTTTTAAACAGAAATCTTACCTGGAAATCTTGTAGTACTCTGTAAATTAGCTTGTCTCACCCTCTAAAGTACTGGACAACAACTTCTACAATCCACAGCCAGCATAACTAGGAAGGATGGAAATGTAGTCAATACATCCCGAGGGCATCAGGTTGAGGAAGGCTACTGTAACAGTAGCATTTCTGTCCTGGAATCTGAGAAGTTTGGCATCTACTCAAGAGTTAAAGGCCGTTTGATTATTCCTTTTAAAAGGCAATTCAAGTCAGCTAGTTGTTACAAAGCATGTGGGTGGGAATGAGAGGCCATCTAGCTTTGTGCTATTTTCCTGGCAACAAATATTTATAGGACTAATTCCCAGAGGTGGCTCATGTACAAAGCATAGTCTCACTGTAAGCTAAATCAATCTTGTTAGATAAAGAAATTGGAACATTTCTTAAGAGGAGAAGGAGGAGGCAAAAGCTTGAAAAAGGAGCTAAAATGAGAAGTAATTAGAATGGAGCTGAAGGTTATGGAGCTCACTAAATTAAAATTAAATTCAAATTCTGTAGGACAATCATTAAACACATACAATGCTACAAACACCTAATATTGGTTTGGGCCAGTGTTTGTTATTTTCGATTAGTGTATGTGAAAGAGGGTACCAAAACAGCACATTAATTCCCATAGAGCTTCACACAAGAGAAGACCCTGTTAAAATATTTTTTAATTTGTTCAAGAGGAAAACAGATCAGAGATGTATCAAGGCAGAGTTTCACGCCAGGGGTCAGCTTTCCCCAACCTGGTCTTCTTGAGATTGCCTAGATTACAACTTCTGTCATCTCACCCAGCAGGAACAAATGCTTGCAATTTAATATCTGGCCACCCAAGAGAACAAATTTACAAAGTACAGTAAAGAGAAGAAACTGGGGAAGACCAGGGTAACAGTGAATCATGTGTGTGCATGTGTAGTTTTGTACAAAGACTTTATTCTAATCAAAGGAAAACAGTATTTAAATTATCACTGTTTGTTCAATAGATACTCTGCTCTATCTTACATACACCTTGATTATAACCACTTCCTCCCAACCCCCACAGATATACACACTACTGTATGTACATACTTTTATTTTATAATGAAAAGGAAGTGTACTCTTTCAGGGTGTGAGAAGATTTTCCCTGTGAAAAGTAACAAAGTCCATGATAAACCACGGCCAGCTAGAAAAGAGTTATGGGTTGCAAGAAGAAGCCAATAATTAGGCTTTCTGGTTTCAGTCCTAAATTATCACAGCATCATTTAACAGAAACACTTCCACAATAAATTAAATTATTCCAAGCAAGTAAAAAAGTACACATACACACACACAAATGAACACGCAGGCTGGTTTATTAAACATTAGTGTATTCCAGTGGAGGAAAAAAACCCAATCATTTTATAGCTATTTTCTAATGTTACTTGTTGAAATTCAATTTACTCACTAATTTGCAAATGACCTTGCTGAGAAAAAAAGGGAATGCTGTAGATGAAGCACTGCCATTGTACTTTTATAAGAGTTCAATTTAGGCAATTGCTAACCTACAGTTCTTCAAGATATTCAGTCAAATATAGCATTAGCAGGACCTAGACATCTTAAGTCAAAAGCAAAAGCAAAATCCTTGGAACCTAACTAAACTATTCCACAAGAAGACAAGTGAGTGTATACATATTAAGCCCACCTTCAGTTAGCCTTACCCACTTATAAATGGCGACAGGATGGCAACCTTAATCGTTGTTTTAGGGAAATGAAAAGTCTGGCCAACTTGCTTATTGAAAGAACAACAAAAGAGGGGAGTGAATAACTGAGGACCAGCTGTTGCAATGTAGATATTGAGATGAAGTTGCCTGGAGAAGGGACCATTAAGAATGCCATCTAAGTTGCTCTGAGGTTACAAAAGGTGTAATAGAAGTCTAATTCAATTTAAAAAGTACAGGTAGATCCAAAAAAACAAATAGAAATATTAAGATAATTTTTTAAAGACTTTAATTCTTTTGGAGGCCAACTGACTGAAAAGGTCTATCCATTTCTCTTCTACAATATCGGCCTACTCACATTCCTAACAAAGTTCCTGACAAATCGTGCAGTCATGTTAGGGAAAATACATTTAAATTATATGCAGAACTATGAACTGGTATACTATGATGGTACCTAGCTGGAGATCAGTTGTTTTTCCATTTAATGACCTTAATTAAGTAGCCCTGCTGCTCCATCATCCATTTTCAAATCATTCTCCCCACACCTTAATGCCACCATGCATTGCTCCACCTTTGTCCTTCCTTGCAAGACTCCATATAGGGCATCTTTCTGGGTTGTATTATGAAACACAAGCTGAGAGGCAGAAGGTGCATATCATCTCTCAAACAAAGTGCCCAGAAACAGAGGAACAACGTTCTGGAACATGGACTGCATCCAACTCTAAGATGAAAAAAAGTAAAAAATCTGTTTCTCCAACAGTGGCCAAGAACTGGAGTTTACCACACAGCAATGCTATTTTGCAACCGGCATCATGTGACGGCCAGCTATACATCTAGGAGAAGACACTGAGTGCAAATGTAGTACGTACCCCATGTAGTAAGACTCAGTATCTTTATTAAAAAAGCCTCCCCAAATCTGATATCTTCCAGCTGCCTTGGAGCTGTAACGCCCCCCGGTTAGTATTGTTCTGAGACCAAACTAATTCAGACAGTGGTGATTCTCTTTCCAAACAAAGAGAAGTTGCACAGCTCCACAGCACTGGAGAAATGGATTCCCTACATTTCCTGTTCTGATCCCATTACATTCTAAGACCACATCCTTATGCTATCTACACTTTTAAAAATCTGTTCTACATAAAAATGCATTTACATTTAATGCATGTCTTATATTTGTGTGATTAAAATGTGCAGATATGTGGAAGGATGTATCCGGAACATTGTGTATGTGAAGCAGGAACTTTACTACTGACACACATGATATGCACTATTTCTCTGGGTTAAAGACATACCCCAAAGCTGCTGTTAATTGTGGAGCGAGACTTGGAGACAGTTCCCCATACTGAATTTGTCTTCCCTTCTATAGTTAATAGCAGCTGTAGGAGGACAGCAATTTCAGTTTCAAATGTAAAGCCTCCCCCCACAAACAGATTCTAGGATCTGTTTCAAATTTACCCCACCCCACCCCCATCTTCCCACTCTCCAATCATTTTAACCAAAGGGGAAAGAAAAAGGGGGAAATCAGAATATGGACTTCCTGTTTCAAGTTTGGCTCTCAGCTATATGGAAGAACTAAAAGGAAATATCAAAGGTCACTTTTAAAGTCGAAGGACAGAAAATCGTTCCATTGTCCTTGAAAAAGAAAACTAATAAGCAATCCTATACGTGTCTATTCAGATGTAGGTCCCACTGAGTTCAATGGAGCTTATTTTTAGGGAAGTTGATATAGATATGCAGCTTGCATAATACTTTGAAAGGTATTTTTTTCTTGCAGTTCTATTAAATTACTGAAACTGTTCTTAGGTCCTGCCTATAGTACACTCTGAGGTTTGTGCTCATTCTGTCAAGGATGGATTCTTCAAATAAACTAAATTAGACTTCATGAAATATGGTTATTTTTGTTTGTTTAAATATGGTTTAAAAGATCATTTAAAAATTATCTATCTACCTATCAATCTTACAATAATTTAAATGGTATTAAAAAAAACAGGGGATGTGCAAGACCATTTAATGAAACCCCCAGGTCCGTTTCAATTTCTGAATATATCAAAGTTGGAGGAAGTTTGAGAAATTGTCAATTCTCTTTGGAGGGGTTCATATAATCCTTTGTGAAGCAGCATCTATTTATTAATCTGCTGCTGGACTGTATCCAGTAGGATTGTTATTACCACACTGTATATCTGAACACTGTAGATTAAAACAAGCAATACCAGGTCCCCGATACTCTGAATTTTCATGAAGCTGAACAGTGAGATGTGAGGAACTTTTATCCTCCTAGTATTGTGGAACTACAACTCACAACATTTATTGGGTTATTGAGAGCTGTAGTTCAGCAACATCTAAAGCAGAAGTCCCCAAACTCCTCAGCTCATTGACCCCTTAATAAAGTTTCAGATCGTTCATCGACCCCCAAACATTTATTATATGAAAATAATTTAATAAATATTACTTTAATAGTACCTCAAACAACAACAATGGAAAGTTCCATCCACCCTTCCGGGTCAATATTGACCACTTTGGGGAACCCTGATCTAAAGGATCACAGGTTTCCTACCCCTGTTGTAAAAAATGTAACGTTTATCATGTGCTTTGCTAGAAAGTTTTATGTAGCTACCATACTATTCAATAGTACCTAAATCTATAGCTTCAATTAGTTTTCTTGCAATTCAGTTATGGTCGGTCCAATTCTATCCATGTTTAGATAATCTATATAGGGCCTCCTCTTGCTGATAGGAATTTGGGATACTTCTGTTCTCCACGATCTTAACTTCTGGCAATGAAATAGGGACTAATTCAAGACATTTCATACCTGGAATGGCAGAGAAAATGATATCCCTCTCGATGCAAATTGCATAAAAAGCAAAGCAGTAAAGAGTGGACTATAGCTGAGAATATTGTTGGAGAAAACCCTCAGAACTCTAATTAGCCAAATAAGAACATATGGGAGAATTAATTATACAAACCAATATTTTTATAGAGGTCTTGGGATCCTCTAAAGGAGCCTTCCCAATATATGACTTCAAAACCCAATAACTGAATTATCAGCCATGACCATACTGACTGGGGAATTCAGGGAGTTGAAATGCACCCTTTGGAGGGACCCCAGGTTGCTAAGAATAGTCTAAACCATCCCCCTGCTCAGTGCAAGATGAACATGATAGCATCTTTGACAGATGGCCAACTAGCTATCTCTAAGACAGCTACTTCCTTCACAGCCAATATCTGTTAATAAATGAATGCTTGAAATCTCAACCTGCTGTTGCTTAAGATGCTATGAACACTTATGAAATAACAGAGAAAAAGACCAAATGCTGAGAATAAGCTAGTGCGTAGGTGATGAACTTCACTCTGCAGAGGTAAAACATCAAAAGAGCCTTTCTTATCTGTAATAGTCTCTCTATTATGGAATACTCTTCCCCCAGAAGTACATGCAGTCCCCGCCATGCTGCAATTCTATAAATAAGTTAAAGCTATTTTCTTCCAAGATGCTTTGGGCTCCAACTAACTGACAATGGGCAGCTATCTCAGATTTTGCCTCACTTTCTATCTTTTCTTTTGTGGTTAATGTTTGGTTTCGATATTAATTTGCACTTAGTTTTTATCCTAAAGACTTCCCAAGCTTGCAGTATAAGTGTATAACCTGCAATATTCAATTACAATATTATTTTTGTTTAAAAAAACAAATAGTGCTTTGCATGTTGAAAAGCACCATCTTTATTTAAGGAATGTACATCCTGGGGTGTTGTGTCAGCTTCTATCCTGTCTGCTTTCAAGAAAGGAATCAAGGCCTTATTCATTATCCAGGCTTTCTCAGTCTGAGATCAGCTTAACTGTGATTTCACTGAATTTCTGAGAGATTATGGATAGTCAGAAAAGTGGGATATATCTCAAAGGCTGATGTAATGTGTACAACAGAGAGCATTCACACCATCTTCACTTGTGGGAAATGAGTGTTCCATGACTAGCCATGAACCCCACATACAGTTTTTACAACTGTTAGATTGAGAGGAAGCAAAAAAAGAAAAAAAAGAAAAAAGGAAGAGCCCCATGTCAGTTCAAAATCATGGAAGAACATGAAATATATAACCATATTGGATTCGCAAAATTTGCCTGTTAGGATCATATCTCATGTGAACATTTGTAGCTATTTAGACCATTTGTTTATGAGATAGATTTTGCTCCAAGATGTAAATTTAAATTACATTGACTTCTGTTCTTTGTTCTGCCTTTAAAAAGTTCAGAGAACTTTCTCTCGCCGCCACCTTATTCTACTCACCACAAGAAAAAAGCTGCCTGTAATAGAAGATTCTGTCTTTATAAGCTTCTTGAATATAAGTTAACAATGACATGGATACAGAAAAATGCTTGCCTACCTCTTCGGGAGCACAGGTTTGAGCATTTCTCTGAAAAAGTCTTTTTGGGAGGATAGTATGGAGGGGGGGAATTGCCATAACCATGCCTTGCTTCTAGATGGTACTGCTCAGGGTCTGCAAAAGCAGAGGAAGTTCTTGAATGTTCAGCTGTTCCTTGTGGCAATCTATAGACAGAAAGGCAGAAAGATCAGCAATTTCCTCTCCCTTCCATAACATTTTTACCAAAAGGACAGACAGCATTCCCCCCAGTCCATTACCTGACTGGACTGGTAGATGAATTTATTTCAAACCTTGCAGTGACCACCACCAAATCTGTGACAGAGGGCTACTTTAGCACATGAAGTTCTATCTTCCTGCAGAGGGACAAAAAATTGGAGGGCTACTTATGCAGAAGCCCCATAGTGAGGAAGTTGGTATTTACCAGGAGATGAACCTACCCACATTATGGGGAGTATTACATTCCTTACTAGATGTTAAGCGGACTTTCTGTCCTAGGTCAGAGTTGAATCTGGGCAGATGTTAATGAACAGAGTCATTTCACCTCATGGGTCATTGCCTCCTGAATGATGAACACCTACCTGCATCTGCCGCCTCTCTGCCTAACAGTAGAGCTGTCCCTGCAGTTACAACTGCTTCGCCAATCTGTTCTCAAAATTAGATTCCTTCCCTGAAATACACCAGATAGTTACTGGCTTTTGTTAATACATTTGCAATTGCTTAGGCCTACAGTTCTGTCTCTCAGCCAACATTTATTCATTCCATCGAATTTCCCAGGCCTAGCTTCTTTCACAGTCATCTGTTCTCACTGGCACAAATACAGGCTTACCCGTTTTCCTAATCTATGAACACTAATTGTGATCTTGATTTAGCTTTTCTCTTTTTTAATGAAGCTGTTGTAAAGGAAGAAGCTTTACCAATTAGTTGTACATCATAGCTGCCAAGATGTTTCACTCTTCCTTGGGAGTTAACCTTCTACTTTCCTCCCTGAGCCTTAGGTTGTGTGTACACATATACTGGGGTGGCTTAACAGCGTAAGCTCTGTGATTTAGATGTCTTCTTCCTAAGCGGAAAGCAATTGTTTTGATGCCAGGAATGCAAGTGCTTCCCTTTTTAACAAGCGCCTTGCCAAAAAAACAGATGCTCCACAAATTGAGAGGGGCAGTGATTATAAATGTATGCTCTGTTCCAACATTCATATTAGCTGGCTTGAACTGGCTGTATTTTCAGAGCTGACTTGATGTCTCCTTTTCAGCCGAACTTTTCTAGAAGACTGGACTAAGGAAAGAATTTCAAATGGGCTACAATTGTTGCCACTGTTTATTTTCTGCCTGTTTTTGAACAGCTATTTTTACAGCCGTCAAGATTAAAGCACCATTTTTGGGGATCTTTGAGCAGAGAAGGAAGCCTGTGTTTCCTTCTATATAAACTATAAATATTTCACAAAATTCCATATAATACATGAAATTTCAGTTTTAATTTTTAAATGAAATGTTCCATCTTACATGCTGTTACAGGTAGTCCTCGCTTAACAATCCTAATTGGAACCAGCAACTCTGTTGCTAAGTGAAGCAGTCATTAAGCAAAACATCACGTGACCGCTCCACTTAGCGATGGCAGTTCTGGCAATCCCAGATGCAGTTACAGTGGGGCAAAAAAGTATTTAGTCAGCCACCAATTGTGCACGTTCTCCCACTTAAAAAGATGAGAGAGGCCTGTAATTTTCATCATAGGTATACCTCAACTATGAGAGACAAAATGGGGAAAAAAATCCAGAAAATCACATTGTCTGATTTTTAAAGAATTTATTTGCAAATCATGGTGGAAAATAAGTATTTGGTCAATATCAAAAGTTCATCTCAATACTTTGTTATATATCCTTTGTTGGCAATGACAGAGGTCAAACGTTTTCTGTAAGTCTTCACAAGGTTTTCACACACTGTTGCTGGTATTTTGGCCCATTCCTCCATGCAGATCTCCTCTAGAGCAGTGATGTTTTGGGGCTGTCGCTGGGCAACACGGACTTTCAACTCCCTCCAAAGGTTTTCCATGGGGTTGAGATCTGGAGACTGACTAGGCCACTCCAGGACCTTGAAATGCTTCTTACGAAGCCACTCCTTTGTTGCCTGGGCGATGTGTTTGGGATCATTGTCATGCTGAAAGACCCAGCCACGTTTCATCTTCAATGCCCTTGCTGATGGAAGGAGGTGTTCACTCAAAATCTCAATGAAACATGGCCCCATTCATTCTTTCCTTTACACGGATCAGTTGTCCTGGTCCCTTTGCAGAAAAACAGCCCCAAAGCATGATGTTTCCACCCCCATGCTTCACAGTAGGTATGGTGTTCTTTGGATGCAACTCAGCATTCTCTCTCCTCCAAACACAACGAGTTGAGTTTAGACCAAAACGTTCTACTATGGTTTCATCTGACCATATGACATTCTCCCAATCCTCTTCTGGATCATCCAAATGCTCTCTAGCAAACTTCAGACGGGCCCAGACATGTACTGGCTTAAGCAGGGGGACACATCTGGCACTGCAGGATTTGAGTCCCTGGCAGCATAGTGTGTTACTGACATAGCCTTTGTTACTTTGGTCCCAGCTCTCTGCAGGTCATTCACTAGGTCCCCCCATGTGGTTCTGGGATTTTTGCTCACCGTTCTTGTGATCATTTTGACCCCACAGGGTGAGATCTTGCATGGAGCCCCAGATCAAGGGAGATTATCAGTGGTCTTATATGTCTTCCATTTTCTAATTATTGCTCCCACAGTTGATTTCTTCACACCAAGCTGCTTGCCTATTGCAGATTCAGTCTTCCCAGCCTGGTGCAGGTCTACAATTTTGTTTCTGGTGTCCTTCAACAGCTCTTTGCTCTTGGCCATAGTAGAGTTTGGAGTGTGACTGTTTGAGGTTGTGGACAGGTGTCTTTTATACTGATAACAAGGTCAAACAGGTGCCATTACTACAGGTAACAAGTGGAGGACAGAGGAGCCTCTTAAAGAAGTAGTTACAGGTCTGTGAGAGCCAGACCTCTTGCTTGTTTGTAGGTGACCAAATACTTATTTTCCACCATGATTTGCAAATAAATTCTTTAAAAATCAGACAATGTGATTTTCTGGATTTTTTTTCTCATTTTGTCTCTCATAGTTGAGGTATACCTATGATGAAAATTACAGGCCTCTCTCATCTTTTTAAGTGGGAGAACGTGCGCAATTGGTGGCTGACTAAATACTTTTTTGCCCCACTGTATTAAGAGAATCACCCACAGTCGTTAAGCGCAACATCATGTGACTGCAACTTGCAACCTCCTGCTGGATTCCCCATTGACATTGCTTGTCAGAAGCTGGTTGGGAAGCTTGCAAATGGCGATCACTTGATTGCGGGAACCTGCAACTGTTGTAAATGTGTGACAGTTTCCAAGCACCCAAATCTCGATCGCATGACCGTGGAGACCCTGCAATGGTTGTAAGTGCAAGGACTGGTTGTAAGTCACTTTTTCAGCACTGTCATAACTTTGAACAGTCACTAAACAAATGGTCATTAAGCGAGGACTACCTGTACTTTTTTGTCAACTTTTCTCTGAATATAGTGGAGCAGTTGATATTACCTGACCAACTTCTGAAAATATTAAACTTTGATCACATTGTTGGAGCATCCTTTCTTCATTAATTACTTCAGGCAAAGTCTCTGCTGAAGCCATTCTTCTCATTATGTTCCCCGCCCCCCGCTTCTCTAAGTAGCATACTGCCTTCACCAAACTACAAAAAAGCCTTGTCTGCCTTGAAAATCTGAAGAATTAATTGCTGTACTTTAGCTTCTGTTCATTCTTTGTTCAACAGCCTCATGTTTCTAGCTGCCAGATACTCTAGACCAAAGATAAACAACTTGAAGCTCCAGAATTATATATAATGCCTGACAGCCTTGGGTGTGGCTTTTGGAAAATACACCAAAGTTGCTCCTAAAGTATTTTTAACTATTGTTAATGGGAACATTATTAAACCAATGAGAAGCAACTATATTAAATATGTTCAACTAATTCTTAACTGTATTTAAATATACATTACATTAAATCATAATTAGTTTTTGTCCTGGACCTTGCTTGCCAACACACAGCACTCCAAGGGGCAACTATGGTCCTGAGTCTAAAGACTGTACATTCTTCCACTAGAACAGCTTTTCTCCAATGTAATGTCTCCCAGAAAAGTTGCAATTACAACTCCAAGAATTCTCAGCCAAAACGGACAAAGATCACAATAACTAGAAATAATAGAGTTGCACTCCATAAACATGTTAATGTGACAAGCAGAGTAAAGCTAGGCTAGGCATTTACCCTCATATGTTATGGCATGTAAGTCCTATCAAAACTATCAGTTTCTGTTGTCCCCAAATATTGATGGCGATAGAGTTTTGTCCCTTCCAACGGTTGTCCTCGTTCCTGGCCTAAGCCAGGGTGAGCTATCAATGGATAGCCAGCACTCCTTTTTGCTCCCTCACCACCTAGATATTGTAAAATTCTTGAAGATGCAATTTTGTTCCTTTGTTTTCTCCTAAGTAAGAGCGGGAATGGAAACAAGAGGTCTCAGGAGTATAAACAGTTCCAATGCCCATACTTAAAAACTCTTGCAACCTCTCCAGACATCCTGAAATTGCATGGCCCAATTTTGAGCTGTCCCTTCCTACAGCCCTCAAGGACTGGGGAGCTGACTGAGGGAGCAATGTTGCAACTCCCAGCCCCTGGAGAGCGCGAAGAAGCCTGAGAGTATTTCTTCTTAAAACAGCATGCCATAAAAAGCAGCACAAAATGTTCCAAACCACAAGTCAGTGGAACTAGGTTGGAACTAGGTTGGTTCAGCAGAATATGGAGATGGGAAACACGATTAAGAAAGAACTCCAAGAGGGAAGGCAGGAAGACAGTGCGCCAGCAACAGTTTGCTTGCCTGCAAAGTTTGCTGACATGTAACACCGGCTGCCAGTTTTGGAGTCAAGAAAATGATTTCCCAGGTGAGAATCTGGAGGAGCATGTTTTTTCTGTTTTTTGCCTTCCTGAGTACCCAATAAGAGGTCACATTCCAAGCAAATCAGAACCAAAACAATATTTTTAAGAAACACATATTTAATTTGTAAACCCAAAATTTAAAAAGATAAGCAAATAGCAATTGAGTTCTTCTTTTCTTTATTAATTGCTATATTAAGTGATAGATGTGGGTTTTTTTACAGCTCTCCTTCCCTTTATTTTTATTCTAGCCAGCCAGCAACATACCCCTTTATCCTAGGATATGTGTATTTGCATATAGGTCATTGTGATACATTTGTCCATTTTTACTTCATTAAATATTTGCTCTTCCTTCCCAAATGCTGACAGCCCTCATTCCCAAGTGTCCATACTAAGCAAGCATGCACCTCCCGCCTATCCATGCAAATGATCAGCTGTTTAGAAAGACAGAGTAAATGGATTTCTGACAGGAAGCTTGTAGTATCCTAGAGGGAAAAAAACAAAAACTTCCACAGCACTAGCCTGAGAAAACTAGAATTTGATTTATAATCTAGTCTAGTATGCTAAAAAAAAAAAAAAAAAGACTTGCTAGTGTTTCTCCAAGGGCTTAAGCAATCTCCCAACTCTGAAAAAGGGGAAAGAATTTCCTGGTTATTTAAAATGGCCCAACAATGAGAGAGAGAGAGAGAGATGAGTGATATAATGGAAGTTTCATTCAAATGTATGTTCCACCTTTGCAGGGCAGCTACTGTGTCCAGAGACGGTGACTGAGAAGATTCAGCAATCTACTGAAAATGATTTTGGGAGATCTGCTTTCAGGCCAGATTTTGCATGAAATTGTTTGCAAAAAGTTAGAAATGCTCATTATAACACACTCAATTAAAATTTCAGTTCCAAGTGAAAACAAAATTGGATGTATGTAGAATCCTTTGCCACTATATGTGGGATCTATGTGTGTGTGTGTGTGTGTGTGCGTGCATGCACGTGTGTATGTAAAACACTTCCGCTGCCAAATCACGCATACTGTAATGGTAAAACCTTAGCTTCCAATATTTTTTTTTCACTAGAGCTTCATGTATCTATTGGTGTCAATGAACATTTTCCTCTCCCAGATATTAATTTCTATGACAGGGGGATGGGCGTGTTACGGTTACCACTCTCTTACCACATATTGCAAAGACCAAAATATCCCACTCCCAAGCTGGACAATTAAGTTTGGGAGGGAAAAAAACCCACCTTGCATTAATGTCTGCAAGTGTTTTTCCCACTGTTTACAGCCACATGGGAAGAACTTTGAAAGAGAATTACTTCTCTTCCCTGTGTACTGCAACTCCTCCTGAAATCTGATACACTGTGAATAACAATTAAGCTTAGAAAACAACTCACACTGGCACTAATGGAAACTCCCACCCAAGCTTGTTGGGGCAGAGATTTCAAGAGGGCACTCCCCTAACCCTCACATGTAAGGCTATTCAGTTTAGAAAAATATTCCTTGACCCCATTAAATGAGGGCTTTTTTGGTGTGGGGAACACTTTGCCCATACCCAAACACTGTGCTCTTATCCTTTTTTTTTCCTGATAGAACATTACAACACTGCTCTACTACTTAACAGTTTGATACAAATCTGTAACATGAGTAAATTATGTGAGAATGAGAGAGAAAGAGAGTGCAGTAAAACTCTGTTCCGTTCAAAGGATGATTTTAAAACTTACCTTCCACCTGATGAATTTGGTTGCCTACTTCTTTTATCAAAATAATTGGGGGTCTCCCTGGGAATGTAGCTTCTGCCTTGATGAAATTTCTCAGAATGGGGCATCTTCTATCTTGTTGAAGTTACCTACAGGTCAAGTTTGGTTCTGGTTCAATTTGATGAATGGCTAACATCCAGTAAACAATTCTGTTACTCGGTAAGGAACACAAAATAAGGCAGGAAGATGAACTATAAAAAAAGAAAGTGACAGTATAAGGTTTTATTACTTGCTGTGTAGTATAGGTTAGAGCACCCTTTCCCAACTCAACGCCATCCAATGTTTTGAATAACAGCTCCCCAAAATACATATCTGTCAACTTGGTCAAGGACAATAAAATATTTGCCTAAAACATCTAGAGAGCACTAGGTTGGGGAACAAAATGTATAGTGCGCCAGGGACTCACTAAATGGTTAGAAGATCAATTTATGATGCTACAAATGGCAAAAATCAAAGGAACACAACAAATGGCAAAAATCAAAAGAAGGCAACGTTAAAATGTTGCTGTTTTAAGGGATCAGCAAAATTTATGGAATAGAATACTCCCTATAGCCATTCAGAAAACAATTCATTAAAATGTTTTAAAATTACATCATTTATAGAAAAATTGATTATTTTACCAAAGTCTACTGTGCTGCTTCTTAGGAAAGTGTCACTTAACTCTCTCTAGGATGGATTTTAATTCAGTCAGTTGCACCTACTATCAACTGGTTCACACATGCACAGTGCATCATTCATACCTCATTTATATCAGAGCGGATGTGTTAACTGTGTTGTGTTCAAGAAAAGGAGGAATCCCTGTTTTGGGCATATGGATCTGGGATAGCTAATATGCAAATAACCAGCCAATGCTATGGTCATACAGAGAGAGTAAACCAGCTCTGTGATTGTAATGCTGATTTTGATCTTCTGCATCACAGCACTTTCTGTCCCTTTTATTTATCATAAGCCACAGAATTAAAGCCCACTCAAGCTTCCTACTGCATTAGGATATGCTGAGTTTTACACTACTTTGATTTTGATCTGTTAGGTTTCCACTGAAACAAAAAAACTGGGCTCAGTAAATACAGGTAGTCCTCAACTTATGACCATTTGTTTAGCAACCATTCAAAGTTATGAGGGTCCTGAAAAAAGTCACCTACGACTGGTCCTCGCAATTACGACAGTTGCAGCATCCCAGGGTCACGCAATTGCCATTTGCGACCTTCCCAGGGGGCTTCTGACAAGCAAAATCAATGGGGGAAGCCAGACTTGCTTAATGACCACAACCATGACAAAAAAGGTTGAAAAACTGGGGACTCAGTTAACGACCACATCGCTTAGTGACAGAAGTTCCTATCCCAATTGTGGTCCTAAGTCGAGGACTATCTGTATATGCATTGACTGAACCAAGGCAATGGTGTCAAAGCTTCTACTGAATTATCTTAGTCTTACTTTAAACTTACTGTAAACTATGTTTGTATTTAATGGATTGTATCCCATCTTTGGACTGTTTTAAATTATGATCAATATTTTATAAATGAATTGACAAAAACAGCCTAATCTCACAAGGTTTACTTCCATCTTTCATCTGCACTCCTGTATTCCTAAGGCTTGGCATCCAGGAATGTTAAAATCCTAACTCATCATCGTGTTTGATCCTGCCATGGGAAAGCAGCACTTGAGAATCAATGAACTCCAACTCCCATCAGCTCCAGCCAATGGTCAGAGATGATGCCATTTTAGCCCAGCAGTATCTGGGGCACCACAATTTCCCCATCTGTGATGCAGGGATCAGAAACGACTATGATAAACTTGTGATAGGAAAGGCTGTATTTTCTGGGAATGTGCTTGCCCTAGCCTGAGTTTAGCCATTTTTAATTGCAGCCTATCCTTTCCCCAATTGGCCTACAGTCACCTGACCTTCCCAAAGTGGTGGTGCTCATTCAGGACTGAAGTTCCGAGTGCAACAGCAGGCGTTTTCTTTAGGGTTTGTTCCTGAAATCTATCTTGAGTCTGGGATGGAGGACAGGGACCAACAGGCCGTCAGGGATTTCAATCAGCCTTCTGCAACCTGATGCTGTACAGAAACGTTGGACTAGAGGTCCCTTCGTTTGCAGGTAGCATTGCCACCACTGACTAAACCGGCTAGGGCTAATAGTCCAATAGTTCTGGAAGGCGCCAAGTTGATGAATGCTGATTTAACGGGACCCTATCCGGGCAGAAGAAAGCGGGACAAGCTTCTGAGGCGTGAGAAGGGCTGCTTCCAAATTCCCGACCTTCAAAGCGAGGATGGGGAGGAGGCCCAGGTGAGGTTCCCGCTGAAACCCAGCTTTCGTTACTGCACAAACATCCCAAGCTGTTTGGGTGCCTGATCGACTTCACTTTCCCAACTTACCCCGTTAACGCGAGAGCTGCTGAAGGGCCTGTCCTCGTTCAGCAATGTGCCGGAGCGCCCGGGAGCTTTTCCAGGGTTTGGGCGCAGCCTTCTCTCTTCCCACCAGAGCGTTCCTCCGAGGACGAAGGCCGGAGCTCCGCGCTTCCTGGTTGGCGTGCGGGCGAGAGGTATGGCGCTGCTGGGCGAAACTTCGCTCGGCCACGTACAGCCCGCCGCCCCCGCCGCCCAGCCCCGCCAACCTTCCGCTCTTGGGAAGGGCCAAGTTTCAGTTGCGGCGCCCGCGGTTTCTCGGGCGCTCAAAACCAATAGGAGCGACCTGCCCGACCTGAAGTGCTGAAGGGGCGGAGCGCGGAGACGGGAGCGCCCAAAGGTGGCCGCTGAGGGGAAAAGGGCGCCTGCGGAGGAGGTGTGAGAGGCATAACGTATGAAAGGGCCGAGAGGTGTCGTTGCTTTGCAGAGACATACTCACTCCACCTCCGCTTAATGAAGAGAAATGTCAGCGGGTTTGTCGGTGACAAGACGGCGCGGTGTTGCAAAGTAGATTTGAATGCGCAAATAAGCACCTCGGAGAACATAGTTGGAGGGCTCCTCGGAGGGCTACCTGGCTGTACTCCCCCGTAAGGACCTACGATTGACGGTTCGATCTGCAGAAGGCTGGCTCCAGCTGCACACAAAACAGCTGTATTCGCACAGCCCTTGGGTCCTGAATGAACCCGTGTTGTGATTTGCGCAATATGGTCAACTCAACCAAAAGCTAAGCAAACACGCTAGGCCACAAAAATAAACCAAGCAAGACTGGTATGTTTGGCAAATACAGTCATTATGCTTTAGATGATATGGTTAAAGCATCTGTGTGAACATAGCCAATGTGACATCAAGCTTGTCCACTTTAACTCTGGTTATTCCTTGTCCTTATGCCTAGACCGTTGCCCCTTCCTGCATGGCATATATGATATATTTTATATGCAATATACAATATATGTCAAGCAAGAAGGGGTAACAATCTATGGACCAAATTCTACAACATAAACACCTTCCTGTCTTTTTGCAGGAATTCAGTTTACTGTTGAAATGTCTCTTTTAGTTGTATTAAAAAAAATCTGCAAAAGTAAAATTAATAAAGTCATCAAATACTTGTAATTTCCAGCAAGAACAGAAAACGAGAAAATGGGATGATTATTTGTGTGGGGATGCTTCTTTCCATAATTTCATTTATAAACAGTCACAGTACAGCAAACATTGTTGCTCCAAGAAATGAATGCATATATTAATTATGCATTAAATTAACCATGTAAATAAATATATAAATTAAACCATCAATGGCCTGTCCTGGTGTCTGGAGGCTGTAGGGGGTTGGATCAGGAACGATTGGCTTCAGCTCAACCCTAGCAAGACTGAGGGGCTTTGAGTTTTAGGGGCTTCTGGTTCCAAGGTCTTACCATCTTTGGTTCTGGATGGGGTGGCACTGCCCCAAAAGGATCCAGTGCACAATATGGGGGTTCTCCTGGACTCCAGGCTCCTGCTCAAAGAGCAGGTGACAGTCACGGCCAGGAGGGCCTTTGCATAACTTTGCTTTACAACCAGGAGGCTCTGTTCTTATTCATGCCCTGGTCACCTCTTGAATGGATTACTGAAATGTGCTCTACATAGGGCTGCCTTTGAAGAACATCTGGAAACTGCAGCTAGCGCAAATGTGGCAGCACGGGCAGTTATGTGTGCTTCTTGATCGGGGCATATTACACCTCTGCTCCTCAAGCTGCATTGGCTGCCAGTATGCTTCTGTGTTCAATTCAAGGTGCTGGTGATAACTTATAAAGCCCTACTTATAAAGCATGGGGCCAGGATATTTGAGGGATCACCTCTCCCTGGTTACATCTACCTGTCCCATCAGGTCTGGCAGGAGACGCATATTATGGGTCCTGTCTACAACGGAATGTCATCTGACGGGGCCTAGTAAGAGAGCCCTTTTTGCCATGGCACCCACCCTCTGAAACATCATTCCCCCAGAGGTTAGATTGCCCCGACCTTGCTGGCCTTCAGGAAGCCTCTGAAGATGTGGCATTGCCCTCATGTTTGGGGGGCAGATGATAGTGGAGGGCTTTTACAATGGTTATTCTGAATATGAAGTATTGATTGGATTTGCCGCTGTCTTATGTTTTTTTTGTGTGCGTGCTTTAATGTGATTTTTATTGATGGTTTCATATGTTTCTATGTCTGTTTTGTATTGATTTGTTTAGTTTTTGATGCTGTTTTTACTGTTGTGTGCCACCCAGAGTCACTCAGGTGAGATAGGTGGCTATATTGAATGAATGAATGAATGAATGAATGAATGAATGAATAAATTCAAAGCTCACATCTGTACCCATACAGTACTCCATAGAAATCATTAGTCCAAAAGATTTGCAATTATTTGGATCCTCATCAGTCTTTTTTTTTTAAGCAAATGCCCCAAATTTAATCTATTTTTATGTAAGTGAGAGTTCCAGGAACAGTCTCTTTACTATTTGTTTCCTTGTAAGACCCACCATAACCTGCCTCATCTGGCTTGTGTGTTGTGTGCGCGTGCGTGTGTGCGCGCGCAGAGCAAAGCTGTGAGTGCAGGCTTTCTGCCTCATCCTGCATGTAGCGGTGCATTCATGTAAAAATATATCACAGATCTAAATTAAACCATCTGTTAAACCTTCTCGCTACGCCAAATATGGGGAAAGCATCAGAGTATTTTGAAAATGACACATTACAGGAAAAAAACAGAACACCTTTGCCAGGAAAGTAATCAGGAAAAATTAGAGGAAACAGAACAATCAACAATATCAAATATAAATTTATGCTTTGGGAAAATTATAAAGGATCAACAGACATCTGCTCAAATTCAATCTGCTACTCAACCATTTTCTAAAACTGTAAATTTAATTGCTTCCCATTTCAGTGTTTCTCCTGAGAAACAACAGATCACTAGGAGTTTAGCTATTAGAGCAGCCTTTGTATTTTAAAAATGAGAGCAACAGAGGAGGTCCTTCCATGGTTCCTAGAAAAACGTAACTCCAAACAGTTGTAATACGGAGGCAAATTAAAAAAAAAAAAAAGGGTATCTTCCATTACCATAACGCCAAGCTGGAAATTATAGAAAATAGTTTGCCTCTTTCAAATTGCAGATGGCATTAGCTGTAAACTAAGAGAAAAATTTCTTATTTATTAAATTTATATGCCACCCATCTCCCCCAGAGGGTGGCTCTGGGCAGCTCACAATTAAAATAAGTGTAAATAAATAAATAAATAAATAAATTCTGAATGTGAATTTATTCATGCCAAAAAATGTTCAAGTAATTGTTGCCATACTAAAAGGAATTAAGATCATTTTGAAATAACTTGCTCTTTAGTTTTGTTTTTAAATATCAGTGTTGCGTTGCATATCCTTATAAAATAATACTGAGCTGGAGTGGAGGAACCTGTGTGGTTTAGTCTTGCAATTAAACAGTTAGTACAATTGTATCATCTTGCTGCATATCTATACTGGATACCTTTGTTGGCATTACTCTTCCAGGGCAAAGGATAAACATAGATATGTCTCTTCTGCTGGCACCCATTACTATGAATATGCAAGCTAGCATGGAGGACTATCCCAAGAATTTTCAAGCACTTGTATGCAAGCTCTGCACCGCACAAGATTTATTTGCTGCTTTGGAATCTGGCCTGAATAATCATGATTTTAAGTTACTTTATTTACATTGTATGAGTGTTAAAGTTTATGATGAATTACTCACACCCTATCTCAGTTTTCATGAGATTAAGAGGGCAGCATTCATCTCTTAGCAATGCCGCTTTTTAGTAACATTCTTCAATGCAGTCAAATGGATCCTTTTGATGTTTGAGTTGTATTCAGAAATCTTCCATGTATAGCTTCTGGTTCATTTGGCTTGTTTCACATTATAACACTGTAGATGAGAGGTCATCCTATTTTGAACTGTATGTGTAGACTCCCACCCTATTGGATTCTCAACTGTTTAACAAAAAAACAAGTCTTGCAGTATTTGAAAGGCTAACATACAGGTAGTCCTCAACATACAACCATTCATTTAACAACCATTTAAAGTTACAACAGTGCTGAAAAAAGTGACTAATGACTAGTCCTTGCACTTACGACCATCGCAGCGTCCCCGCGGTCACGTGATCAAAATTTGGGTGCTTGGCAATAGGCATGTATTTACCACAGTTGCAGTGTCCCGGGGTCACGTGATCACTATTTGCAACCTTCCCAGGGGGCTTCCAACAAGCAAAGTCAATGGGGGAAGCTGGATTCACTTAACGATTGTGTGATTCGCTTAAGAACCATGGGAAAAAGGTCGTAAAATCAGGTATGACTCATTTAATGACCACATAGCTTAGTGACATAAGTTCCCATCCCAATTGTGGTCATAAGTTGAGGACTACCTGTACTTATTTTGCATAACCCTTCATGGATCACAGTCCATCAGATCCATGGAACTTAGTCCTGTATAATAAGTATGATAAAGCTCCTTTTGGAAATGTGGAGAGAGAAGGAAAAAAGGAGCACAATAAAAAAAAATAGTGAGAAACAGTAATGTTAGAAGTGACCAAAGTGGTATAACATGGGCATTCTTCAACTGAATAGTTAATTAACAGATGTAGTGTTTTAAGAAGTCTTGTTCTTTGCTTAATCCATGATAAATTGTATTAAATCTTTGAATGAATACCTACTTGATGGTTTTAGGATGAAAGAACTTCTTGTGAATTCTTTTTCTCAGAAGCCATTACCTTGAGGTCAGAGATAGAGTGACGAGCTGACATGTTCTCCCACTACTTTGGGGTCATTGCTATTTATGATGTCATTTGTATCCATTTATTCTTTTATACAGAGATTGGTCAGTTTTGTCTAGTAATGAGTTATTACTAACGTGACACTCAAACCACACTGAAGCAGATGTAACATTGTAGGGGACATGATTAGACCTTGCAGTAGTGTTGCCAGAGAAGATTATAGGGACAAAGTTGGTATCTTGGTTTACCACAGGGTAAACATGCACTGCATATTGTGGTATGGTCTGTTACTTATTGTTAACAGGTTAGGTCAGGGATGGGCAACCGCAGGAGCATCCTAACTGCAGCCCTCCAGCACCCAGAGAAATTCAGGGAGAATTTTGGGTAAAGAAGTGATTTGCCTCTCAGAGGCACCCTGCTCCCTGTCACTTACGTTTGAGAAAGAAAACTATCATGATAAAAAAAATGTACTATAGATTACTGATTGTATATTTGAATGGTTTTAGCTGTCAGTGAGTTAGGGCTCCAAGATATAGGTTCCCAAAATCCAACCAACCACTGGATGGCAGCAAAAAGATACATAAAACTAATTATTTGTAGCCTTCTAGTAGCTTGTGATGAGCTCAGTCTCTCCTATATCATCTTAGTTCACATATCCATACAGGCAAAAAAGTTCATGCTTGCTAAGCTGATAAGGAGCTGAGAGTAGAGGTTAGTTTACATTCTCACAGAAACACTCTCATAGCAGAAGAGAGGGTGCAGATGGGCTAGTATCAGTACTGAATGTCATGCTGGCATTAGAGGTGGAGGGCTCTGGGAAGGAGAACCTTAGGAAAAAAAAGTTGGAAATGGAGGTGAGGGCTGGCAACTAAAATGACTGAAATGGACTTTGACAGCAACTGGCTCTTGAAGTTGGGTTGTTAGTTTTAATAAAACCTAGGGAAACCTGAGTAGCTTAGTTTGTGCAAAGTGGGAAGACTGGTGAAAATAATAAATTGGGCACTTAGCTGAAGAGGTGTGAAGAGGAGGAGAGGGGGAAGGAGGAGTCATTGGACCTTTCTTCTCAACACAGTAGAAACTCATCTTGATGGAACTGAAGATGACAGAAGATAACATTAAGGTTTTGTCTGCCAGACAGAAGTCAGCAGACAAGGAGCTGCCTGTCTGGTAAAAGAAGGTTGATCAGTGTAACTTTAAGCCCTTCCTTAACTCTGGACAGAATTCTTCTTTGCAGCAACATAGAGAAATATACTAGGTACACACATATCTTAAGTTCATATCATAACATGCTAAGTGGTTTAGGTTTAAAATAAATCTAGCAGAAGTTAAAGTCCAGAGAAATTCAGTGGGTACTTTTGCACAGTCTGTGTCAAACTATCAGCTCGGAGGAGAGATCAATTTGCAAAGAATGCAAAATTATTAGTGTATCTTGGGGCTGGAAAAGTGAAACTGCTTGACCATTCTGGTAAGGTGTGGCTGAAATGGCTTCTTCCTTTTTCTGAAGTAAATAAAACTGGGGAAAAACTGGACAGAGTGGAGATCAGTGCAAGAAATAGCTTTTATCATGCCCACAGGAGTCCTGATCATACAGAAGTTTATATGCAAATAGTTGTTTATATACAGGTATTTTGACTGCAATTATTTGACTTTGGTTTATATTTTTTATTTTTAAAATTAAAAATTTAAATTTTAAAAATTTTATACACACACACACATACAGTATATCATTTTTTGTATATATTTTAGTTGTTTATATACAGACCTTTTGACTGCAATTATTTCACTGCAATTAGAGCCAGTTTGGTCTAGCGGTTAAGGCACCAGGCTAGAAACCAGGAGACTGTGACTTCTAGTCCCGCCTTAAGCATGAAAGCCGTCTGGATGACTTTGGGCCAGTCACTCTCAGCCCAACTCACCTCACAGGGCTGTTGTGGGCAAAATAGGAGGAGGAAGGAGTATTAGGTATGTTCGCTGCCTTGAGTTATTTATAAAAATAATAAAGGCGGGAGAAAAAAATCGGAAAAAAAAATCCTTGCCAAAGCATAGCTATCTGGTATGGGGCATGGCTAAAACATATGTCTACTATGGCGGTAGGATCAGCAGTGCAGCCCTAACCCAGGGGATCATATGGATAACATGGAACATTCTTCACATGAACTGCATATTCACACATGAAGGGGAGGTTATAGTGCAGCAAGGATTATACTCTCCCATTCCCATCCTCACTCCTTATGGAGTGAACTATGGATATTCTGAGTTTCCCCAAAGAGGAGATGAAAACAGATGGACAGCCATGCAGTCAGTCTGTGTGCCTCGTGGGGTGCAGGCCTGATCTGGTCTCTAAAGTAATACTAACAATACAGAATCATTTATAGAAGAGAAGCTCTACATTTTGCACGAGGAATACCTCTGGCATTTAGAAAGTTATGTCCAGTCATAAAGTCATTCAAATTGTGTGCGCTTAATCCAATAGTACATTTTCATACTAAGTAGAAATATTGTAAATAAAATCCAATTGTGACATCTAGTGGCACAATTTTGACATCTATTAGCTAGTATGGTGCATAGCAACAATGAACATTTCCTTCTTTGTACTGTCATTGGTATGGAAATCACTCACTGCTTGATAACTATGATCTGTTTTGCTTGCATGAAAAGGGCACTGCAGATTTAAAACTACAGAATAGCTCTGTCTTCGGGCACAGTCCAATTCACTGGAGCTGATTCATGCACAGAACTGTAGATCATCCATTTTACAAAAATCCAGTGAGGTTCATGAATGTGTGAAATGACTAGATAACATACTAAATCCTATTTTTTTTTACCAAATTTTCAGAATGTTTCAATGTATTTAACTTGCAGTAATATTATTGCCTTGTATGTGTTTAGTTTAAGCCAAATGTACGTGACACATTAATATTTAAAAAATGGGGGACTTACATTCAAAAGGATCATATTGAAAACCAGCTAAAAATTAAATTGCCTCTGATTAGTGGTGAGAAAATGCCATTGCAAATAACTGCTCTGCATGCTATGGAAGGTACATATTATATACAGTCAGCTGTAATTTCTGTTTTCAGTGTCGTCAGTGCCAAACCATATGGAAAAAAGAGAATGAACAAATGGGCCAGTCCAAACATTAGATAGGGAGGTGGCTAACTTTGGCGACAGATGCTGAGAGGAGATGACAAGGTATTAGAGACAAAACTCAATGTACCTTACAGTCTGGCCAGTGCTTTTACGCTCCCCAATGGTGCAGAGAAAGGTGCCATCCATCGCCAGAACTGAACTTAAATTCAGCTGGCAATTGTGTCAATCTTCTGCTTGTGGGGTGGAGGAAAGGACGCCATTTTGTCTCAGATAGAAAAATCACTCAGCAGCCATGAATGAGCAGATGCAGAGTGCCGTGGGTTATTCATGGGAAAACTACAGAAAGTGACCTCGTATATAAGGACATGGGACAAGGGAAGGAAATCTGTTAGGCTTCAGTTGCTTTGGGCCAGAACTCCATATTTCCTTGCTATTAGCCATGTTGCTGAAGCTGTTGAGAACTGAAGTTGAGAAGCACTGCAGAATATCATATGCTCATGAGATTGGTGTCAGAATTCATATATGCTCATGCTAATTTAGTGTAGTTATTAAATATAAGTAAATATACTTGTAGGCACTGGAAGCTGAGCTCAACTTGAGGGAATTTTTACTTTTAATGGTATCTCACAAGTCTAGAATAGATAAGTTAAAATTCTTCCTGCCCATCTGAAACTCACGGTGTCTGTATGTTTTCCAGAGAAATCTGGGTTAACATTGCTGTTGTTCTTGGTTGATACCATTATTATGATGATAACATAGCTTGGTTTGCAGTTATCAGTAAGCCATAATGTGGCTGCTTTGTTTCTGATTTAATCTAATAGCCATTACGGCTTACCATGAGCAGACCTGGTATTCTCAGTGTGTGTTGTGAACATTCTTTCAAAATAGCCATTATGGGGGATATGACATAGCCAGTTACAAAACAGCCATTTACCAGCAGTTTAGCTCTTTTTTTTCCTCAGCAGCTGGGCACATATCTAAACAAAACACTGATTGCAGCCACCCACTGTTTTTATTTTCTGGGAAAGCCTATGGAGTTCCTGGAAATACCAGAGATGTTCTTGAAAATAAAGAGGATGTTACAGACTTGATACTTTCCTTTCTGTCTTCACATTTTTTTAAATAAAAGGAAACTATATTAAAAAAAATCAGGCAAGGCAGGCAATGAGGAACATATTTTTACAGGATTTTTTTTATGTGTAATTTTTTTTATGTATTTATTTTTTTAATTGTTGTACGTCACCCAGAATCACCTTGTGTGAGATGGACGACTATATAAATATGATGATAGATAGATAGATAGATAGATAGATAGATAGATAGATAGATAGATAGATAGATAGATGGATGGATGGATGGATGCCAGGCTGTTCTACAAGTCATAGTTTAAAAAATCCTAACTTAGCTGTATGAATGAATAGAGAATATTGTCAAAGTAATGGTCAAAGCACCTTTACTTGGCAAAAACAAAATCAGTAGGCAAAGACACCACAAGCAAAGCACCTCTGATTACAAGGATAATCAAATCATTCTTCCACAAATCTAACCCTCGGGCTCTCAGATATAGACTGCAGGAATCCGAAGGATCACTAGATGGAAGCAAAGCGTTAAGAATTTTCTGTACCTCTAGCGGTCACCCAATTTTTGCAACCCAGAATTTATAACCCTACCAATACTTCTCTGACAGCAAAGACATGGCTATATGACAATGAAAACTAACTCCATAAACACGGAGTTTTCTCTCCATAATTCTCCTCTTTCTTTTTATTCTTTCCAATCCAACACAACGTTGGAAGGAAATTATGAAAAGGGTTTGAGACTCGTTTTGCCCATTGGCAGAAAAGCTCTCCAAACACTGAACAAAACACAATCAAATTTGGTACGGAGGAGAAACCGGCAAACAAAGATTGAGTTTGAAAATGGGCTGGATCAGGCTGGGCGGTGTTGGTGGGAAAAAAAATTCCAGGAAATAATTCCCCAACGCATCCCTAAGGGAGAGTCAGTTAGGCAGCAACTTGGAAGGCTGTTGATTGATTCATTCTAAGCCCTCCTCCCAGGAGTATATACAGTCCACCCTGTACTTCCCAGTGCATGCATAACAAACACAACATGAGGGTAGAGTACAAACACACACAACCATGCATCTACCTTGCACACACCCACACTCACAGACAGATGAGACATGTTACTTCATTGCCATGAAGAAGATGCATCTCCCATGGCCAGTGCGGATAAAAAGATTGGAAAGAATTCAAGAGACCATGCTCGGTGTGCTCTCCTTATCTTGTTTAGATTAGATTTCTCCAGCATCTTCAAAGCATCGCTGCACTAACAGCAAACCCCTCCTGTGCTGTGTACAATTTCTTCCTATGAGAGTTACAGAACAATCACAAGTATTAAAGTCAGAATTCTACCTTACTTATTGGACGTACAGAGTTCACGCATCTCTGCAAGAACTAAATATGCAAACATGTTGCACCCTTGTAGACCTTTTGGTTTCTTAGTTCTCAGGCAATGTTTGTGTTGCACCACTAGGAGGCTCCAACTGTGAAGGATTTCATTTTACTGCATGGAACTTTTCCCATTCTTTTATATGGACCGGCTTCTGCTAGATGTTCAGTGTGCAAAATCTTAGCTTGTTGTTAAAGTCTAAATAAGATCTAGTCTGTGATTTACGATAGGAGACCCTCAGTGCAGAAACTGATAGAACAGGAACAAATCTGGAAAGTTATAATGGTGGAATATTTATTTATTTGTTCGTTCTGTTTCTCTCCCACCTTTCTGCCCATAGAGTCTTCAAAGAGATGAATGGGAAACAAACAAAAACGAAATGAACCAATTAACATATATACATACCCATTATCTTATTCCCTTTTTCAGTGAGCAATGCAGTGCAGAGAGTGGAAAAAGAATAAGAGAAAGTAATCAAAATAAAGATAAGAGATTAAAAAAAGAAAGTGAAATAAATATTGTTTACACTAATACCATACCTGTCCATGCCCTTCTGTCTTTCAAACCATCCTTGCTTCTGCCATGCTCATAAACCACTTCATATAGCAGTGTTGTCCAAACTTGGCCACTTTAAGATGAGTGGACTTCAACTCCCAGAATTCCCCAGCCAGCCATGCTGGCTGGGGAATTCTGGGAGTTGAAGTCCACTCATCTTAAAGTGGCCAAGTTTGGACAACACTGTCATATAGTGTCTTTTGTTCTTTAAAATTCTCTGCCCTATCTTTTTGAAGATTGCATCAACTCCTTCTGCACCAACTCTCTCAAGTCTTTCCCTTCCTCTTGATCCATTCATTCTTTCTTCACATATGTGTTGTGCAGTTTGGACTTTGTTCCTTCTCTATATGACCAAACACTTTCAACACTTGTATGTTCAATCCACGTTCATTTATTCATCCTCCTTTAGTTCTTGACCCTATCTCTTCTTGTCTTTCAACCATACTTCTTAAGTAAATTATTTCTATTGCATTCAGTTTCCTTTTATTTTTCTCCTGACATACTCAGTCTCATGGCCATATAACAAAGTGGGCAGAAGCACACCCTTATCTACAGCCACTGTTGCTTCTTTCAACACTTCTCTTATGCAACAGTCACCTACAGGTAGTCCTCAGTTTATGTCCATTTATTCAGCAACCATTCAAAGTTACAGCGGTGCTGAAAAAATGGACATATGGCCAGTCCTCGACATTCTGACCATTGCAGCACCCCTGTGGTCACATGATCATGAGCTGGGTGCTCAGGTGCCTGGCTCGCAATTACGTCATAGGGAGCTGCGATCACATGATCACCATTTGCAACCTTCCCTGCTGGCTTCCCACATGCAAAGTCACTCTGGTAAGTTGCCCCTGCTTTTTCTCCTGCCCACAGCCCAGCACACACACAGCCCACCCGCACGCAGGCTCCGCTGGCCTTCCCAGGCCCTCCCCAAGCCTCTCCCACCTCCCCATGCCACCCCCACACTCCTTGCCTGGAACTCCCACCTCTTCCCACTTAACGACCCACACGTCCTGGGGTTATGATGGCAACAGGGACTGCTGGGATTGCTGTCGCTAAGTGATGCGGTCACATGATGTCGTGCTTTATAACTGCCTCACTTAGCGATGGAAATTCTGGTCCCAAGTGCTATTGTAACCCAAGGACTACCTGTACTATCTTTCTATCAGAATTTACACATCTTAAGGTTTCTCCATGTGCTTTTCCATGTTTAGTAAATATTCTACCAAGGTACATTAATTCATCTACTTGCTCCAATTATTCACCATTTATGAAGCAAAGCATATAAAAAAACCCTAAATATAAATGTTATTACACTCTCTTAAAAGGACTGGCTGAAGAGGAAGGCTTTGACTTATTTCCTGAGAGCGTAGGACCAAATGCAGGTCCCAAAGAAATGCGTTCCATTGTTTGGGAACAGCCCAATGCAGAATGCCAGTCAAACCCCCCAAAAGCTTGGTACATTCATACCCATCCTATTACTCTCTTTTGCGGTAAGCAATATTATGCCAATAATAGAAAAGGAATGAATAATAGTAGTAAAAGGAATTAAAAGCACAAGATATGAGAAAAGGAAATATAGCCAAATCTAGCTTGGGTATAATTAAGATGGAAGAGGCCCTTGACCCAAAAATGCAAAATGGGCTCCTCAGAGCATGCAGAATGAGACTTAGAGAAGATAAAGTGCAATAATAGCATCATAAACAGCATCAACCTCAGCAGCCAATCAAAAGAGAACAGTTGCTTTGGTTTTTCTCACCATTTTAAATGTAGACTGACATTAAGAACATGCACAGAGTGTGATAAACACAAATCAAACCCAATCTTTAAAAATTAAAGCCGCGGCAGTAGTTTACTTTTCATGTAGGCGGGCAGAAAGGCGGTGACCCAGTGAAGCCGGTTGGCCCTCCTCTCTCCTTCTTCAGTGTGTGTTGCATAGTCTGAGGGCACGTGTGGGTGTCGTATGGCCATAGAGCAAGGCCATCATTCCAGGCTGTGTGCAAATAGGGGCGGTGGGATTGTGAAAGTTGCTCAAAAGTTTTTCCTTCTTGCCTTTTTATGCCAATATAGCAAGTATCACTGGAAGTCCTGTTTTCTGACCTAATCATTCTCAATCAGCAGCTGCCAGGTAGTTTTTTTTATAAACTTAAGTAGGAGAATTACCTTTCAGGAGCTGCTGTTGTCACTAATACTCCTTAAATGAAACCACTAGGTAGTGCAGACTTCTGTAAAACCTGACAACAGAGCATGGTTTTCTATCAAATGACGTTTTGCAACTTCCTTTATTGTTCAATTTTTAAAAATTAATATCAGTAACAATCTAAAGAGAACAATTGCCCAGGAAGTGTGTCTGTCAAATCAATATTTTTTCAACCAGAAATTGTCCAGCTCCCTACAGCCCCTTGTCAATTGCTTCCATCATGGTTGATGGCTCCAAGAAAAAAAGAAAAGTAACTGCATTGCTTGCAAATCTGTATTTGTCCTGAAAAAATATAGTGTCCAGGGTTGTGAAGAACAGTCATCCTAAGCTGCTGGCCCCACTATAGGCTTGGTCTAAGGTGAAGGACAGCAGAGCTATTCTTGTTGGACCTGCCCACTAGCTTTGATGATGGTTGTACAATGAGGTTTTTTAAAAAGCTTGCCTTATCTATCACTGTGCTTTGAAAATGAACCAGGTGGCTGGCACAGCCCATGTAAACTAATAAAACAGGTCTTATCAGCCGTTAGGGTGTTGATTAAAGCAAGCTCTGTCTGTGGGCAATGCCTGCGAGGCCAAACTGGCATGCAAATTTCTATCAGTTGCTTACTCAGCTCTTCACTGATTGAGGCACATATTCTATCATTGTCAGTAACACTCTATGCCAGTGTTTTTCAACCTTGGCCACTTGAAGATGTGTGGACTTCAACTCCCAGAATTCCCCAGCCAGCATAGACAAGATAACTTCCTGTGAATGTTGTGCTTTGTTTTGTTCCTGATCACCATGGTAACACTCTTCTCAGTCTTTCTACATTCTTCTCAAGACTTTCTACAGTCTTTATCTTTGAAAAAATAAACTACAGTTCTGTGAAAAAGTATTTGCCTCTTTGGGATTCTTGGAATGTTTGCATATTTTTGCTCCTTAACATTTTCAGAATTTCATAGGGATCCTAGTGAGCTATCAAGAGAATCTCAGGGTTCATCTGCATTTCCTAACATAATTTTTAAAATTTGTCTATATTTTCCTTTATCCCCACTTTTGTTTTTTGTTTTGTTTTTTATGTGATCTAGTCTGATGAAGAGTTTGGCACACCTGAAAAATTGTATAATTTTTGTGGCATCGGTGGAGCCTGATAAAAGTATAGATTGATTTTTTTCATGAACCCAGGACTGCTTTCCATTAATACAGTACTTCCAGTAATCATCTTTTGTATTCTAAATTATGAACAATTAACCCCTAATTCTAAAGTAACTACTGCTTTCTGCTGATTTTTGTCATCTGCCCTCAAAGGAATAATAAGCACAACTATTTCTCATAACTGGACTGGACTTGTACTGGCTTGTGCCGTGACTGTGTAAGTTCACCCAGCGAGTGTTATTCCAGATAAATTAAGCGAATTGTATAACTGTTGTGTCTGATGCCTTAGTTGCAACGATCCCCTCTGCCTACTTCCCTGCTGAAATTACTTCTAGCTAAGCAACAGAGTAGTGAGTGGGTGAGAGAGAGAGAAATCCAGTAACACCTTATCTAAAACCCAGCAGCCCTTTTAATTTTTCTACTTTTCTTTTATGATTCCTCTCCCACTGGTTGCAATGGGAGGGAAATTATTCAAGTCATTCTCAGAGCTAGCATATTACAGTTTTAATTCTCAACTCTGAAACTCCATCAGGCGAACAGAAGGACTAGAGATCTAATCCATTTTTGATGTCACCAACGCAATGCTCATTTTTATTTTGAGCCACTCTGTTCTGATGCCAGATCTCCATTGCCAGAAATTCCTGTAGCTGAATTTCCCTAACAGCCAGAACTGCAAGGCCAGTCTTCTCCTTCTGAGACTGTAGTTCTCTTTTTTCACCAACTTTCTGTCTTCAGTGTGTGTGTGTGTGTGTGTGCACGCGCCTCCGAAAGGAGACCCCAAACATCCAAGAACTTTAGAGGAATATTTCCAAGGACCATAAGGTTAGACCTTAAATGAATAATTAATGTACCTTGAAAGGCTTATATCCGTAGTCTATATGAATCAAAGACAAAGGAAGACATATTCATGGTATACAAATTATATGAGTTAGGCAGATGGATATGGGAAATGGAGTACAAAACATGACCTCTCCATAGTAAGGTTCACAGAGAATTGATGCCAGTTCCATGTTTTAAGGTCAGAAGTGCACCACCTGAGGACTTGAGGCTTGAAACAGCTCTTGAAAGCTCTGGGTGTGGCCCCCAGGGACCTTCAAAAGTGGCCTTTGCAACCTGGCAGGACAGGACAAGAATAAATGATTGGAAAGTAATAATATCAGTTATATTTAATTTTTACAGAATGCAGTTGTAATTGCAGGTATAATGAAATGTAATTTTAGCTTGCTTCCCCATCCTTGTACTTTCTGGAGTATAGCCAAAAATGTTGGCAATGACTTCCCAGCCAAAGATGACCTTTGCCTGCAAAAAGTTACCACCCACTTTTAGATAATCGCTTAATGTCTTACATCAGTGCGGTAACACATATCTTGGAGGGAGGACACAAGTTTTTAAAAGGCATGGTAGTCCAGCTTGAAGTGTTGAATATTATTAAGCTTATGAACTGGTTTTCAACCTGCCTCTTTTTTTTAGCAGAGGCCCAAGGTTTCTATGAGCCAGCAACAACTGTATTCTTCAAATTACTTTTTATGCTATATTATATGCTATTTTGAAACTAACTTTTCATATCTATTTTACAAAATGCTCCAATTTACCTGTTAAAATCCATTATGACAAAATGGTGACAAAATTGTGTAATTCTTTTGCTTTCATTAAAGTGCAATGTAGCTTGTGGGATTTTGCTGTGATGGATATGATCAAAAGTCTAATTTCCGCAGAGTATAATAATTAATACCTATTGATCGTGTGAGAGCCAGGTTGGTGTAGTGGTTAAGATACCAGGCTAGGAACCAGGAGACTGTGAGTTCTAGTCCTGCCTTAGGAACAAAAAACAACTGGGTGACCTTGGGCCAGTCACTCTCTCTCAGCTCTAGGAAGCAGGCAATGGCAAACCACTTCCAAAATCTTGCTAAGAAAACTGCAGGGACTTGTCCAGGCAGTCACCAGGAGTCAAGACTGACTCAAAGGGTCTCCCTCCCCAAATGATAATGTGGCAAACTACTGCTGGATACTGGAGATCCATTGTCACTCACCACTAGTAGTTGGGTTCAGCTTATCTCAGAAATATTTATTGGTTTCTGGCATCTCTGACATGAGGTACATAAATGCTGTATTAATAGTCTTTGGCATCTGTATCTGTACAAATATATTTATTAGTGAAGTTGGCAAACCTATCTGATGCTAAGCTGAAAGCTGGTGCACAGACTACTACTGAGGAGATGTAATTCACTGATATATTTTCTGATATACCTTTCTGAAAATAAAATTCTTAACTATGTATCTATTTGAATATTGGATCAATATGTGGAAAATCAGTGCAAAGAATTAAGAAAGTGTTAAGCATACTTATTTTGTAGGCAACTTCCTATTTGTGTGAGCCAAAATTTCCTACAGTTGCTGTTATAAACAGCAAATATCAGTAAAATATAATAGGACTGAAATGAGAAAGGCTGTCTTGCAAATGTAACTCAGATTCCAGGAATCATACAAAAGTGATGAAGCTCACCCTTCCCATTCAATATTATGTATTAAATTTGATTTTCCCCCAAACTGTTTTATTTTATGAAATTGCAAGGTTATATCATTATTTTATTTAATATATAGATTAACATTTAATTAATTGACATATTTATGTCTTATCCTATCCTAATTCCAATGAAATTAATAATTTTATTCAAAGGAGGGGTCACACAAATCCATTTATCATTTTGCTGTATCACAATATTGCAAACTTTGAGAATTACCGATTTAGGTCTCAATGGCATAAATCTACTATATTTACCTGAAATGAACATAATACTGAATTTAAGGCAATTTCCCCCTACTCACTGCCCATCAACCAAAGAAAGAATTGATAGAAAAAGATATAAAAGCTGACAAAAATTCTGTGCAATGCCCAGTTCCTCACCTTGTCAATCTGGGGTTGTCAGCTCCAATCCTGGAGATTACCTCTTTGTAAATTTTTTTTGGGCCTTGCTTGTATATGTATCTACATATACTTCTGTAGGCATATAGACCTGCTAGAGGCCACACTCCAGTCAAGTATGTTCATGAGGAGCAAATGGATGATTCTTTGACCAATTTTTCTTTTTCTTTTTGCCACTAAGGTTAAGTCCATGCCTACAGAATGGCCAATGGGACCACTGAATCTATTAATTTTCCTCTTGAGACTGTATGGGCTAGCAATTATTAAATATCCATCCACTAAGCTTCTCTGTGGCATATTAAAAGTGGGTCATAGGCACCTCTTCCTCCCACCCCTTGCCAGAGTGATTTGAGTTTCTATTGAAAAAGTTACAATGGAGACGTTGGTTCCCATGTTCACTAGTAAAATGGGATTGCTTCTTGGACAAAAGCGCTGAATGATTTTTGCCTGTTAACTCAGCAGCAGCTTGAGATGATTCCAGAGAGTACATCCAAGGAGATAGTTTAATAGTTAGCTTTGGTCTTAATGGCACTGCTGGAGCTTCTGTTTATTTTCTGTTTTCAGTTTCACACTGTGGGATGATTTAATAACCGAAATGCTTTTTAGTACAATAGGTGTCATACCACGGGTAGCATGGAGTTCCTTGCTTCTGTTAGATTTGTAATAAATCAGTCAAGATATTACTCACAACGTTACTTTAATTAAGAAACTATATTTTCAAATGCTGGCCTCAAGGAGGGAGTGTGAGGTGTGACTTCAATGCAAAATGTTGTAGCAATAACAAGACTGCCCCTCCAGCCATTCCTCCTCCTATTAGATTGCATTTTAGTGGTCTCCAAATGACAAGTCACACAATCCCTTTCATTAGTATTGCTGGCTAGGGCTGAAATTCAAAATTACAGGAGAGCATTCAATTGGCCACTTATGCTGTCAAATAAGGTACAATTTTGATGGAGATAGAGTGTGCATTCTGCTAGCCTGACCTGCTGTCCTCAGATGTGGCAAACAATATTTCTCCTGTTGCCACAGTTGAAATAAGCTTGAACTGCTGGTCCATTCAGCATCTAAACATGGAAATATAGACACCTGGTTGTGCATACTTTGTGGAGGTTTTAGCCTTTGGCTGACATTAGCAGTGCTTTTACAAAACAACAAAATCCTACACATGTTGGAAAATGTGCATCACCAGTTGGCCATGGATTTATGATACTGAAGTTGATTCCCAGTTCCAAGCTCCAGGAATTTCAAGGTTTTCCCTACAGTTCCCTACCTCCCCAGTAACTGTATCAATAGTCTTTCAATAAGGCTTTGATATATTGGTTTGGCTTACGCACATCATTCCAAAACAAGGAAGAAAAAATCCTTTTAGCATCCAACTTGGACTTTTTTGAGTGCTTAGGGACATTTTTGTCTGCTGTAAAGAGTACTTTTTCAGATGGAACTTGGAATCATAACTGGTGCATCTTTCAGGTTAGGCTCAGCTGCTTTCTCAGTTGGAACCTGGTTTCCCTAAAGAGGATCACTTGGTACTTACATCACTGTCTTTTCACCATTAGGTTTTCCCAGGCATTTTAATACCCACACTATACTGAAATTGCAGTGTTGATCTCTTTTACTTTTTTGTGCTTCATATTGCTGAATGATTCTGTTTCTATTCTTTTTTCTCATAGCTCTGTAATTGGCATAAAAATTCTTATTAGATGGATCAAACTTATATACACACATAAGATTCCCCTTCCATATATATAGCACTGCATCTTTTGAGGTCCGTTTTCTTGTTTGTTTTAAGCTGCTCTTATATCCCCACAAAATTGCAGATATATTGTTTCATATTTTGATTATTTTTTCTGTTCTCCTTGCAAGATATTATCGCATTGCATTTTTTGAAAGCCATGGTTCTCAACAAATTTAATTCCTGAAGTGTGTACAGGATCTAATCTTTCCAACCTGTATGTTTGATCTAGAGATAAAACAAGCCATTATCTGTCCTCTAGTCATCTCCTTTGTGTCTATATGCAGAGAGATCTCAACATAGGGAATTAACTCCTGGGCGCCTAACTGTGAAGGTATGATCTAAAGCAGGATTATGCAGTTTGTCAGGACTATCTCTAGTCTTTTACAGATATGGAAAGCCGGAGGAGCTCAACTAGAGCAGCATTTAGGTTTTTTTAGCCGTATCTAATTTTTTTAAAAGCATGTTTCCTGACAAAAGAGTAGTAATAATCATCTTTCTCTAGACTGAATGTCATTTCCCAGCGTGTGAATACTTGTGAAAAGATGTGGGCAAGAGATGAATGCTAACTGTTTAGGATAGAGCCAAGGATATAGCTAGGGCATGTTATTTTTCTGAACACCCTTATTCTCCCCCTCTTTATTAAAATCACATTTAATGAAACACAATCCTTGTGAACTGGACAGGAGGAGAATATTGGCAGACATAACCCCATTATTTATGGATGGGCAGCAGCAGAATGTCTGTTCCATCCCACTATCAAAAAATTTATCACGAGCTTTTCTGCCTTTGGCAAATGCATTAGTGCAATCAAATTAGTGTATGCAGAAAATGGGTTTCTAAGAGAATGCACTTTCTTAATAATTGCAGGTACAAATATAGATATATACAGAGGGAGACAGACAGACAATATATTTTTTGATTAGCTTCCGTCTCAGAAACTGGAAGGCATCTTTTTCGATTCTCTAGTGGCTGGCTGCCAACTCAGTTATCTGACTAGATGGAAAACTCCTGCTTTTTTCAATCTGTTTGGTGTCTGCTTTTGCACAAACCCATTAAATGCAGCTGTACTTAAATGTATAACAGAATTGGTTTGAAAACAGTCTGAAGTTAATAACTGGTCTCCCCTCTTCTCTCTGATCTCTTTGATTATAGCCTCACATCTTGTGCAGTGTTTTCTTCCTCTTTGGCAGCCCACCATCTTTTCCCTTCTTCTTTTTCTTCTCTGAAAGCTGTCCTGCTTACTGTCAAATCTACAAACTGTTATGGAGTTTTAGATAATTTTCCTTCCCTTAGCTAAAGTGCAAAATATTTTTGGGATTATTTTTTTGGGGAAAAGTACCTCTCAGTATTTGCATGAGCCAAGCATCTCCCAGTATTTTCATGAGCTCTGGCTGTTTCTAATGTTTGATACTCCCAGATGCTTTCAGACGCTATTGCACGTCCACCCAATGCTCTTCAGGGCCAAAGAATATTCATTCACCTTTCAGCTTGGTATACATTTCTTTAAGTCCCAACCAGATTCTCCCTGGGCTCATCTGCAAATCCTACTTGCCCTGGCGCAAAGACACCCCATTAACCATTTGGTCAAGACATGAAAAAATGATGTTGCGCTCAACTTCTCCCCAGCCTATTGCAATGGCAGCTTCCACTCATCATTTCTTGCTCTGCATCAAAAGCAATCTTTCCTGACTTCCACTGGAAGTCCGTACGTGATCCTTCATTCTGTAGTAGACCATTCCGTCACTTCAGAGTCTAATTGATAAAGAGCCAGTCAGTTAATGCAGCAGGTGAGCCAAGGGGTAAACACTGATATGTACCTGAATTATCAGTGATTCCAGCACAGAATTATAAAATTGTCCAGTCAGCTGCAAGATAATATAATCAAAGGCATTCAATTATTTTACTGTGAAGCAAAATGGAGACTAAGCAGTTTCCATATAGATACTGTTTTTAAAAATCATGCAATTTTTCACAAATAAAATTCCTTTTTATAGGTAATGAAAATTGTGCAATAGTACATAAGGCTGAGACAAGTAAATTTACTACCTGTTTCTTGTTGCTCCTATTAGTCAGTTGGAAATTAAAAAGAAATCCTTGATCATGTAGAGATTAGCCTATATATTTCAATCTACCATCTCTTGCTCCCACTAATCCAATTTATCTTTTGTGGACAGATTTTATTTGTTTTGTTTATTCTCTAGTAATTTTTGTGATTTGAAAATAATTCTAGTTTAACTTTTATTTTGCGTGGCAGGTGGTAAAACCAATTAGTTGGTCTTGTAAAAAGTGTAAATTAGAAATAATTTAATAGAATTTTACTCTTGTTAAAGAAACCAGCCTTTTGACTTCTACACGCAAACAAAAAGATTGAATTCAGTATAATTGGAAACACCAGATTCAGTAACAGAAAAGAAGTCGGAGATATACTACATTTCTTGTTACTGGTGTTTTTTGCCTTTCCACTCAAATTTAGTTAAAAAATAATAGCAATAGCAACAATAGTAACACATATCTTATAAATATTTTGGACAGTATTAGACAGCCAATGTTTCATAGCTTCTCTGTGCGGCCCTATCAATGGAAAGTATGGATATAACATTTATTTGTTTATGTACATCCAATCTTTCCAGAAATACCACAGCCTTGATGTCTCACTTTTTTCCTCCCAAATCACAACCATAATGTAAAACTATCCACCAGGAGGCTAAGGTGAATTTAGTCATGATTGAGTAGCCACCACGTCAAAAGCAGCACCAATGAAAAAGAGAGAGATTATCTTGCTCCACCAGCCGCTAAAGCACCAAGCCCAATCTTCAGGATGGCTGTTCTGGTTGGGAACAAGGGAAGTTGTAGGGCTACATATCTAGAGGGTATCAGGCATAGTGAGAAAGGTGTGAGACTAGAACCAGGGGAACCTTCAACTATGAAAATTCACTGAATGACTATAGGGCTGAGAAAAAGTGATCAGTCCACCTACTCTACAGGGTTGTTTTCATAGGATCAAAATGGAGGGACCTCCCTTTGTAAGTTGCCTTGAATTGGGTAGCATATAAATGAAGTAAGTAAATAAATAAACTATATTTGGGAGAACAAGAAAGGAGAGCGGATCAGGGAAAGTTAGGATGTACCTTTCGGAGTTGTCTGAATGTTAACAGAGAGGAAGAGAGTTAGACTTCTGCTGGATGCCAACTCTTGGCCAAGGCAGCTGCGATGGAAAAGAGATGGAGACAAGGAGAAGGAGAAACAATTTTAGATTTGTTTATTTAAAATACATTGGTTCTCCCCAAATGGCTTAAAAGAAGCTGCCCAAATCATATCATAAATGACGACATTCTCTACTTAGAGAAAGTTAAATTAATCTATGGCATAGACAAGGGAAGGCTTTTCCGTGAAACTTTCTAGTGAGTTCTCTTTCATCCTCTAGAATCAGGAATAGAAAGCATATGGATCTCCAGATGTTGAATCCTAACTCCCATGATCTTCACCATTGGCCATGCTGACTAGAATGACAGTTAACAACATCCCAAGAGCCTGAAACTCAGGTACGATGACATCCTTGATGACAAAAACAACATATGCCTACTCACAATTCCTGGACTTTTAAAATCAAAGTTAAGAAGGATGTACCTATTACTCTTTTTAATTCTTCTTAATCCCCTGGAAGAGACTGTGGAATATGGCTCTGGCTACCTTGCAGCCTGATTATTATGATCCAGGGTTCACCCTTGCCCAGTCAGCCTTCTTGTTAAATGTTGTGGATAGTTTTTAGCTGCTTTCTAATAGTAGCAGGAACCAAAACCTGTTTTTAGCCATGGGACTGCAACATCTTACATAATTATCATAGAAAGTATGGCAAGTTTCTGCAGGTGGCCCTCATCTATTTTGCTTCATATTCCACAAAACCCACAAAGAAGAAATCGGGGGAGACTGTGGCTGCATTTGAATTAAGAATTGAAGTACAGTGTGAGAAAAGGATAGACTGAAGACTGAGTGGAGAAATTTCAGAAAAGATAGATTGACAAATTATTGTAAATTAATGCAATAAATAATATATAAAATTAAGATGAAAAAGCAAATACTAGGAATACTGAATCAATAAAAAGATGGTAGGACAGTGCAAAAACCTGGACACGTTGGAGAAAGGAAAGGTAAAAGGGTATCATGGGATCACAAGATTCCAAGAACAAAGAATGTAACCTTGGGAATGAAAAAAACAAGATCAACACCAAGAAGGAAAGAAAACTAGATGTTCTGTTTTGGGAGCAGTGTTTGAAAAAGAAGACAGTTGTCCACTAGGGGAGAGCACAGAAAGCAATAGAAAGGTGGGAAAGAGAAGAAAGAGAAGGATAAACTATAGAACTGTTGAATTGTAAATCCTTAGCAGGGCATCTAGTTCCTTCCTATTTAAAACTGTGGGAGTTTTAATTCAGTAAATTTGCAGGATAACAGGTTGGAAAAGTTGGTAAAATGGTGATCATGGAATGAAATGGAATCAATAATATATGAAAAAGGAGAATGTAAAGAGAAAGAAAAGGGAAGACCCTACTGAAGTAAGACTTATTTACTTTTTTTTTTTTTTTCATAGCTCTTTGGACAGTCATAGAACTTGGCACAGCCTAATATAAAAGTCTGCAGCTCACCCCCCACCCCACCCTCCCACATGACAGCTCAAGGCTATAGCTAAGTTCAGACTCATGCAATTATTCCTTCTCTTTTTCCTTGGCCTTTGCCTTGTTTACCATTTTATAGAGTTCTGGAGAACTTGAAAGCTTCATACTTGGATCTCATCCTCCATTTGAATGATCTGAGCCACTTGCTTAGGTTTCCAGCCAAACTTGTATTTCTGTAATATTGGGTAAGACTGGAGTGGAGAGTATGGTTTGGATTTGCTGAGACTATGCCATTTCTGAAGGAGCTTCTCTCATTCATTCATTCATTCATTCATTCATTCATTCATTCATTCATTCATAATTCCAATCCTGGCATTTATTTTTACTGCTCCAAATGCCTTTTGTAGGTTAATCATTAGCCATCAACGTAAAGGTTTCATCTACTGCTTTCATTCTGGCCATATGTTCTATTACAGTGCTTACGTATATGTGTACTGCCATGCAACTGTTACATGGAAAGCAGATGATCAAGGCTTCATAAGAACATTGTTGGAAGTCTCAGATATAACATATGGTGAATGTACATCTTTCTCAGATCAAGCCATCAAGGCTTCATAAGAACATTGTTGGAAGTCTCAGATATAACATATGGTGAATGTACATCTTTCTCAGATCAAGCCATTTTAAATGTTTAAAGTCTAAGAGATTCTGGTAGAGTCATGTATGGGAGAAGCATTTGTGTTTTGTTAAAAATTGAACTGAACAATGGAAAGTGCATGGCAGCTTCTAAAGGGAGGGAACCCTTAGTCTAATGTTCCTTTGGAGGCAAAACAGCTGTTTCTGCAAATTCAGAAAACTGAAAAGTCAAGAAAATCTATCTTGTAAAATTCAGGAACTTGGATAGGAGGAAGTCAGTAATGAGGAGAGGATGTTATGAAGGGAGAGAACACTTCACCTGCTTTATCGATACACATTGGGGGAATTCAAAGTTAAGACTCCAGATGTTGAGCAAAATATGGATTCAGAGGAGTTTCCTGTCTGTTTCCCTCAGTTACATTCATTTACAGCCACACGAGAGAGCAGTTTGGTTTTCTGCCAATCTTGTTTTCACATAACTGCAAATGGAAGATGATTATGGAGTCAAAGTTCCTTTCAAACAATTAGTAAGATGAGACAGCATCATCTGCATGGTAAAATTAACCAGCTGTTGATAGTTTGGGAGTTTAAAATGTGAAGTATTTCTTGGTCCAGAATCTTGATATAGAACTCCATATATGAAACTGGAGTTCTGTGGTTTAGGATTAAAGGTCTAGGGCATTCTCAGCATTCAACAGGAACAGCCTGAGGTGGAGCAACTTGCTTAAGCAGAAATTTCTGGAGATTGGGAAGTGGTAGAGGAATGAGAGATACACATATCACATTGGCTGCCCTTGTGTCCCCTTAGGACCCTGTTCCCATTCTTGATGTTGAAGAAAGATCCATCTACTAGTTAATTTTTTAATTGAGTATTTGAAGTTCATTATCTTATGTGGCAAAATGTGTTTGAATGGCCTTGTGATGTGACCTTCCAATAGGGAGAAACTCAAGAGAGCTCAGTTGCTTCACACACAGAAAGCACCAAATTCAGTCCTTCCAACTCCACTGAAAAGCCTAAAAGGCTCAGGGTACAGGTGATGAAATCCCGAGGAGCTATACCCAGTCAGAAAAATAACACCGAGCTACCTCGGTTTTCCTCAGTCTTGTGCTCTCTAAATATATTGTGATTACATATTTATAATCACAACATATTTGAAGGACATCTGGATGAGGTAGCTGGAAAGACAATTTGATCTTGGTTATGGAAGTTCTTATAGTCAAGTAAGAATGTGGGAATGGAACATGCCTCAAAAGCCAAGTTAACAGGGAAGATGGTTCCTTCTAGATAGGATATATGAAAATCATTTTTCTAAGCCGTTCAAAATAGATAACACTAATCAGAGGCCAGACAACATCCATTAAAGTCATAATGGGAATTCCACTGCAAATGATTTTGCTGTATAGCTTCTCTGCAATTTAGGCCTAGTTTCAGCTCCTGCATAATTGGATAACTGCCAGGGCCCATTAGAAGTAATGCCAGGCTAGGCATCTTGTAGTCACTCAGAGTTTTCTTCCGATGTACCCTACTTTGGGCTCCAAAGCATTGTTAAGTGGAACCTATAAGCATTTACAAATGGCCTGTAACTTCCATGTAATCTACTCTGGTATGGAAAGGGCCCAAGGAAGGCATGTTCTAAGGTCTTCTTCATCTGGAATTGGCCATAAGTGATTTCAAGCATTAATTATTTCATGGAACACTGCTAACAGAAATCTTCATGCAATAGCTCTAGTTTCCATATGACTTCTGCCACAACCATGGGAAAATATACCATAGGATTCCTTAAAACAGAACTTGCCCTTTTAGACAACTCCAATTGGGATCTCTAGGTATGCATAATTCTTCTGTACTTGTGAAGATACAACCAACTATTTTTTATCGTCAGCCCAGTTCTGGTTAATCCAATAGCAGTTTCAGTTACGTTTGGGGATCAGTAAAAGTTGCATGTTGTATCTTCAAATAGAATGCCACCATTCTATTTAAAATCTATAATCTATCTATCTATCTGGTACTAATTGGATTGTATTCATGATGTAATCTTTTCTATAATAAATGATTTTGCAGCCTAAATGGCAGAAATAATGCAGCATATATTTAAATCAATAAATTACTTACTAAAGCATTGTTGACTCTGTGAATATTACAGAACCAAACTACCACCCAAACTAACTGGCTTCACTCACGTGCTTTAACAGAAACCCAGCTAGACCTAAGAGAGAGCAGTCTTCCCCAACCTGGTGCCCTCCATACCAGTTGGGAGCTGAAGACCCAAACATCAAAAAGGCAGCAGACTGAGGTAGTCTGCTATATGCAGTTATAAAATATATTTATCACACTTTAGCTTGCCCCATATAATTAGAGGCTAAACTGACTGAAAGCACATGTGATCTGTTTCTTACAATGTTAGATGGGTGTTATTGCCAAGTGGAAATTGCTATTTTAGATTTAAGTATTAAACAACAATTTAATGAAACTTATATGATCCTTGATAATGGGGGGGAGGGGAAGTGTCACCATCAAACAATGTGCTTTTCTAACAAAAATAGCTGAACACACGAAATGTTTAATGGCTGTTTGATTTCTGATGAAACATGTAAAATTATTTGAATAAATGAGAATAAGCAGGCAAGCTTACGTACAATATCCAAAACACTGAACTAAAACTCAAATCCGCATATTACAGTAATGGTGGTGCTTATGAAAAATCAAATAGGCAGAAGAAAACAAAAAGCATGATCTGCTTGTCCTACAGGTGCAATGTCTGCTTATCATGACATGGGAAATACAATAAAATCAGAGTACTGTGGAGGTTTCCCTAGGCCAATCCAGGTTCCTTGTGCCTAGAACGTCAACCATTTGCAAGGCAAAAGATAAAGATTGGGTTTTGTTAGATTTATACCACAACTTCCTTCCTGGAGCTGAAGATGCATACCATAAATACCTTTCCCTCCTCCCGTTTCACATGACAATCACATGTTGTTGTTTTCCAGTGAGTTTCCATGTCTGAGGGTGGATTTGGACCTGGATCTGCCATTCCTACTCCACCACCACCACTAAACCACACCACACAGCTCCTCTTCCTTTCTGCATGTTTAAGCTTGGGAATTAATCCCTATTCAAACCACCTTTGTATGAACATCAAGCACACTGTATAATCATTATGCTGTAGTTAGGAAAAACCTAGACATTTTTGCAGCATCAAAGAACATTTCAAAATGGTTAAAAGTGGTATACCAGTGAAATGGCACTACAGGTATTTCCCTGTAAATAAATATACTATTTTAAAAGGTGACTACATTAGATCTGCTGTTATTTCTTCCCTCAATATAGTCCAAAATGAAAAAATTACTATGTAGGATGGTGTGGGCCTGTCTGTTAATTCAAATAGTGGTTATTCTTCTGCCCAAAAGCAAGATTTTACATAAGAAGAGCCATAGTGAACAAGACCAAAGAATGACTTCTGGGGAAGCAACGGCAGACTGAAGATGGCTTCGTAAGAGTGGAGCCAACAGCCGCAGCAGAAAGAGGAGCTGGTGAACGAATTGCCTCCCTGGAACCCCTCTCTGGATCAAGGAGAGGACTGGGATCACCCACAAGTTTGCTCCATAGAGAGGCTTGCCCAAAAAGAGTTAGCAAAATAGCAATCTCTGGTGGGTTTGAGTGCTCTGGGAGCCAGAGGAAAACCATCTTGCCTAAGCCGTGGCTCAGCGCCTTTAAATGGATACTGGGTTCACGCACTTCCTAACTACATTAGAAAATTGATTATTAATCTTTTGAATGTTAAGAACCTTCTGAAGGGCAAGATTTATTTATTTATTTATTTATTTATTTATTTATTAATTATTAAATTTGTATGCTACCCATCTCCCCCAACGGGTGACTTTGGACGGCTCACAATTAAAACCAAAAACCCATGAACAATTAAAAAATACCACATAGGTAATTAAAATTAATTAATCCATTAAAAAGACAAACTATAAAACGAACCCTATACATAACGTTTCACTATGCCAGGAGAACTTCCTTCTATCCTGGATGAAAGAAGTTTCATGTAAGTTTAAGGATTAAAAAGAACAATTTTATTTTTTGGAAAACAGCAAAAGAGGGACTAGAATGTTGATTCTGGAAAGTTAAGGGGCCAGATGGACTTGAAAGAATATTTCCTGTGGGTTGTTTAAAATTTTATAGAAGTATATATGAAGATTTTTTTTTTTTAACTAGGACTGAATGATGAGACTTTAAAGATTTGTTTATAAATGGCGAGAGATTTCTTTTGCTTTATTCCTCAGAGAAAGTGATAAGTTGGAATACAAAAGGGATTTACTTGGTTAAGGTTAAAATGTATATTTTATTATTTATTATTTCTGGTAGCTCTTAATGGACTTTTGCTGAATAGGACTGAATGATGAGTTTTTACAATTTGTTTATTGATAAGAGATGAGATATGGGAAGATTTTTTTTTAATTGAAACACTAGAGGTGTTAAGTTACTTAAGTTGTTTATACTTGTCTGGAGGGCGGGGGGAATCATTTTTTTATATTTCTCCTTTTCTTGTTTTTTTCTTTTTTCTCTCTTTGCACTTTTCTTTTTCTTTTCTTCACTTTTTATATTTCTCTCAGTTTGTATTAGTCTTTTATCTTTTTATTTGTAAACTTTAATAAAATTATTACCAAAAAAAAGACTAAAGAACCATCAATGTCACTTTCACATTAAATTATGAGTTTAGCAAATTTGCTAAAAAGTAAAATCACTCTTGGTGAGGAAACTGCACTGTTCTTCCATTTGTCATTTAGTATTTGAAATCAGCATACTTTTAGACACAATTTGTGTATTTGCATCTCAAATTCAGTTCATTCTGTGCATTGACTGAGAAATGGGCTAATGTTTGCAGGAAATCTACAATCTTTCGATGATGTAGGGCTACTACATCAGCTACTAACTATGGTGCACATGGAAAGGTAGCTTAATGCTTTCCCTCACCCCTTATGATCTCAGTAAAACCCACTTCCCCAAAGTTGCTATTAGCCTCAGAGACAAGGTTCCATTATCGTCAAATGCTTGGGGTCAAAAGCAATTGCAACCAAGTATTGTTTTAAAATTGGTATTATAAGAGGGATAAATACCCTTTTCATGCACTGAGTTTCATTGCTTCAGGGAAAGAAAATTAAGATATGTGACAAATATACCCAGACTTAATACTGAATTTCATTTGGCCCTTAGAAGCTAGTTGGGATAAAATGGACCCTTTCCCCGCCCCCCAGAACAAAGTACAACCTAGTGTATTACTGTTACTGATCTTTTACTGGCAACCTAGCTGTCTTTCTGTACATTTAGAACTGATCCAGAATGGAGCATGGGCTCCTAGATTTGCAGATGAATGAAATTTGAAACAGTGTTAAGCGTGCAGTCATATTACAGCAAACCAAGGTTCTACCTGAGAAAGTACATTTCAGATCAAATTAGGGTATATTTTGGTCAATCTCCTCAAAATAAATTCTTTCTTGGGAAACCATCATATAAAACATTCATTGCTTAATGTTGCTATCGGTGCACTTTTAGTTTCTTATAAAAAAGGGATTAAGATGTGCCTATGCTAAGCTATTACTACAGAGGTTCAATATGGCTGAGTGGATGAATACTGTAATCAAAAGACTAAGTGCAAATCTCAGCCCTGCCATGAGCCCATAATTTATCCTGGAAAGAGTTGCCATCAGCACAATTCTGTTCACTTCAGCCCTGAAGAAAGTCCAGTTCTGCAAGACTTTTACACCAGTAAGTGGATACAAGACTACAGGTTGAGTTTTTGTTTTCCAGCCACAATATGAAATATTCCACAAGATAACTGTGAGAGGGAAATGGGATGGAAATTGCAAAGTGCAACGTGAATGAAAAAGTCTCTATAATGTTACATCATTTATAGCACTAAAAGCTGTGTTTTGCAGGATTTTCCTCTTAAATCAAAACAAAGCACCAGAGAAAAACAGGAAGAACTAGCAATCATGGTGAAACAGCTGAGAAGATAGGTAAAATCAAGCTTTTATATACATTCAACATTTCTAAAATACGTTCAACTTGAATAGTACAGTATCAATATCAACAGTCCTTATAGCGAGTGCAGCCACAGTATTATACAATTTGCAGCAACAAGGGGGTGGGGGTGGGAAGTGGGGTACACACTACTGGCCATCTATTAAAGACAGAGACTACTGACAGCCATTTGGGCTCCTCTGATATACAGATACTTAAGATACCAAGAAGCCCAAGGGGACAAAAACCAACAAAACAGGAGAACATCCACCAGTAGCATCTATTTACATGCCCGCAATGTGATTATTTTATATGACATCTGAAGCAGCTCTGAAAACAATCTCAGCATTGGGCAATACAAGAAAATCAACTTTGTTCCAAGAATTACTGTTTTCTAGCAGCATAGCCATTCCTAGCTCCGATAGCGTTCTACTTTGACAATGTAAACGTTTCGTTCAAAAACAGTCCGTTCTTACTGAGGATGCTTGAGACCGGTAGTACAATCTTTTAAGAAGAGGAATTTAGGATCCCCATCTCAAAATGAAGAAGAGAATGTGCTGAGAGTGCTCCATGCTGTCTTGTCCCATAAGCCTTTATGCTGAGATGCTCACACAACCTCTAAGAGGAACATCATTATTCTGCCCTATTAAATAGGTGAATGATACTTCCATATTTCTATTCTAGCCACACTAATTAAACAGTTTCTTGAAAGGCTGACTACTCTAAAATATTTCACTTGGCTCACATATAATTACTTTCTTGCATATGAGGTGAGGCACTACACCAGATCTGAAGGTTTTACAACAGTTCAATAGCGAGAACGATACTTGTTGCTATAGCTTAGATCCATCTCCTTCCTTGCCCCAAGTTCTACTACGACACATTTGAAAGCATGCAGCCTCTGATGTAGTACTGACCCCCAATTATTTTTTGTCATTCTCTTCAAGCTTCTGGCAGCATTCTTAAGACTTAGTTACCCAAGGGGGTGAATTAAGGAACTAGTTCAAACATACATGTTCATTACTACTTGACTGTGACGCCAGGGGTACATCACAAATTAATCCCCAATAGAATGTCCATATTCTCCAGTGCAAGGAGAGTTGTACATTGAAGTGACAGTCTGATCCTAAGCACAGTTTTGCAAACTTAAGTCAATTGAATGAGTCAGTCTCAGCCTAGGATTGGGTTGATAGTTGTTAAATGCCAAGTGACCAAGTAATGAGAAATCATATGATAAGTAGCATATGTGAACCAGTTCTTTGGTAAAACTTTAGCTTGAAACACTGATGTAAATCACTGCATCTCAGAGCTTCAGTGACCTGAAGCCTGTTTGTGGAATGCAAAGGCACAGCTTTTATGGCATTCCTTCTATACACCGATATTGTTTAACTGAAGGCTAGTTGGAAAAGTGTTGGGTCATTTCCTTACATGTTTTGACTCTTTGGACATTCCAGTAGTTTCTAGGCACCGCTTAAATGCCTGAACTTCTACAGAACCTAAATGCACCTGACTTCCACAGAATTGCTATTTATAAATCTACAGTTTTAATATATGTTAATAAACGTTTTTAGGTTTAGCAAAGCTAAATAAAGTGAAGCTGCAACACACATTGCCCAGTATCTAGAAATTAGAATTCAATCCCATATCTTTATACGATTCTTTCTGCTATGAAATGTAAGAGCTCATTTCACTGATGCTCTTGAAATGTTGGATGCAAAGGCCATAACTGTATAGTAACTACAGCAACGTTAACATGCATAAAAACTCTGGGCTCAGCCTACCAGAAAGTTCTCATGTGCGGGAGTGGAAGCTGAAAAAAGATAGCTTCCTGATGGACTTGGCCCATTTTCTTTTTAAAGCAGCTTTGAAAACATGGTACAAACCACAGCAGCCTTTCCCATCCTGGTGTTCTTCAGAAGCGATGGGGCTTCAATTCCCAGAATTCCCTTTGACCACGGAGGGTCCAATACATTTGGAATGCACCAGGCTGGGTAAGACTGGACTACAGTTTTAATTTTAGAAGTACTACATTTCTGAGATCAGCCTTTCTAGCTTGGTGCCCAACCGTTGTTTTGGTACTACAACTACCATCACTAAGCAGCAAGTCAATGGTAGCTGGTTATTATTTGTTTATTAAACTTACATGCTGGCCTTTTAGTCAGAAAGAACTCTGAAGGTGATAATATTATCTAACACACTTTAGCAAGTACCAGGTTAGAGAAGGCTGACCTTAGGGTTTTTGTTTTTTTGTTTTTTTTGCATATAATGCCACAAAATCAAGTTATTTCACTTCTTACATATGTTGTTTCTGTGAATTATTTTGCTACATTCTCTTGAGTACAAAGCTTTTTATGACTGTACTTCAGTCCAGACTTTTTATCACTGAATTAATATTTTATAACTTCTACTTCTTTACAGTTTTACAGACAAACTTTTTTTAAAAAATGCAAAGAAAACACTTTAAAAAAATAAACAAGATAAAAATTCATAGAAGTCAAATATGTCCATCCCATTTAACTTAAGCTTTTGATCCTTTCAGTCTTGATTTTCATCCCGGAATCTATTATGCCCCTCATGTAATATCTATTTCACAAATCTGAAATACATTGCCTGTGATCCAAGGAACAAACTGCAAGTTGGCATCTTTGTACTTGCTGAGTCCTTTCTGGCATTTCCCCTGCAGCAACCCAAACACCTTTGCAAGCTAATCCAAGAGTTGTATAGACTCTCCAGTGCTGAACCCAACAGCAAAGTCCAGAACATTTGCAGAAGTCCGAGCTGTGCACACATGCTTCTTTTCACTCTGGCCAGTTATTTAATCTGGTGATATAAATGGACTGCTGCAGTTCTGTTAAGATGGAACAATGGACTACTGGAATGAATGCTACCTGGAGCTGCCTTTGACCAAGAGACAACCAGATCTGAATGTTATCATTCTATCAATTTTCCTCCTTCTGTGGCTCAGTCCAGCTCAGGCAGTCCAACAAATCAGTAGCTATGTTGCTCTTAAACAACTTCATCAACAGAGTCCACTGCATCCTTGGTTACATTCTTAGATATTGCCAGTTTTTAATTATTATTTGGGGATTTGGGGGCACAATGCCCAGTAAGCCCACACACTTGGGAAGGCCATTTCTTTGCCACCACTGCCTCATTCATTTGCTATCTCCCTCTGAGCCTAATTTGAATCAGGAGCCAGAAGGAGAAGTCAAGACAACTGGAGGCAGCTACAACTTCTCTTTGCTTCATTGGTACTTGTACGCTTTGGATAATAGATGAATGCACAGGAACAGCAAATAGGTCATGGGGGCTCAGGCAGTTGGGGTGGGACACCTTCCCACAACATAAACCTCGGTAGGTGCCTGATGATGTTGAGTCAAGGTGCCAGCAGCTCTGCCTATATGCCACCTATATATTTATAATCAAAGAACCTAAATTACTCATGGAGTGTTTTATATTCATTTTGCTTAAAGTTATTGTAACAAATTCTCCACTCCCTTTCCTTTCCAGATTTCCATGCAAAAATGTGGCATCTCAAAGGGCTGAGTGTCTATGAGTCACACCAGATGGAGGCGTTGGACCATTTCTTTATCTTCTTTTCCTTTGAAGACTTCTGAAGGTATAAATAGTGTGCATCACTTCTGAGGCAAATACATTTCCAATCTGGGACAGGCACAGGGCTAAGAATGTAATTTGGGTGTTAATTTTGATACAAAAAGGAAGTCAAACCTAATCTCTGCCAGCTGATTGCTTCTTCTTCTTGCCAAATGGACCTTGAGCCTATTTTTGACTTTGAGATGTTATTAATTAACAAAGAAAATTGCATTTAAGACCCTAAGAAAAATTAACTAAGTAAGGCAGGATCTACTGCAAGTAAACACTCACTCCACTGGGAATGTGAGCCATGACTTACTTCCAGGCTCCAGTTCTGCAAGGCAGACACAGGCACTTTCGGTTTCCTGATAATTGCACAAAATGGCAATTTTACAGATGAAATATTTAATGAAACAGTTTCTGGCAATTCCAACGTATTTCATTTCAGGCTTTTAAATCACAGTTTGAGGACACACAAATAGTTTCCTTATAATGATGGCCAATTGTGGTGTATAATGGCACAGCACTCCTGTAACAAAATACTGCATGAATCACTGTTTCCAGCTGTTGCCCTGCTGGGGATTTTTCCAAAACCAGCTGTTGGCTATATGGACAGACTGTTGAACAATATGGGCTTATTACTGGCCTGAATCTGGCATTATTTCTCATTCTGAATAGGTACCATGCTGAACCACCAAATCATTGTCTTCTCATCCTGTTGCCTTTTAAGGTCACCCTATTCATAGGCAGAATTGAAATCTTAACTACAAAATTATGCCACTGCATCATCACCCCTCCTAAGGGTTACGCATGTCTCTATACCTACGGTTCTTCAGCCTACTGTGATAAAATAGTCTGTTGAATGATGCTTTTCAAAGAAGCCGAAGATCTTTGGAATCTTCATTACAAAATATACAATGCTTGTGTTCCAGAATTTTAGGAAAATAGTGGGTTAAATGTAAAATATTTTTAATAAATAACTCCTCTGCAATGTAAAAAATAAATGAATATTCCCTTTGGCAGTAATAGCAGATGTGTGTGTGTGTGTGTGTTTATGTATACACACAAATACATATATATTTGTGTGTGTGTGTGTGTGTGTGTGTGTACACCCAAACACACCCAGACACTTATACAGAAAGATACTTGGCTCATAAAATAATAGCATTATTCGACAAGGGGGAAAAACACATATTATTTTCTTCTTTCAACATTCCTCTTTTCTCAGTTTTTGAAACAAAGACTTCCCATCAATCCATCACCAGTTGGATGAAGTCCAAAGTCACTTATGTCCCAGGTAAGCACCCAGGGTAATGCAGGCCCCCACAACTGCTAGACTAAGGATCGTCTTCAGAGGCAGCCATGACAAATCAAACAAAGGCCTGATGTTGTTGCTGTACAGCTCCACAAAGGCATCCTGTATAAAAGAGAAAAAGGCAGGACAGGGAAAAATGATCAGAAACATAGGAGAGTACATGCCATAAAACATTAACAGGCATAGTTAGTCTTTACAACCACTAAAACCAAACCAGTCTACAAACTGAGAGGAACACATGACCCTTTAATTCCTATCCCTGGAGGAATTTGTTCATTTGTGGAAGAGGTTTGCTACTAAAGAGGTTTACTAAGGTTTGCAGAAGATGCACCTGCCTTTTAGCCAGGATTGAGCCACTGGTATTCATAACTGCCAAGCAATATAACAAGGGTCAGTTTGGTATAGTGGTTAAGGCACCAGGCTAGAAACTGGAAAACTGTGAGTTCTAGTCCCACCTTGGGCACAAAGCCACCTGGGTGACCTTGGACCAGTCACTCTCTCTCAGCCCTAGGAAGGAGGCAAGGGCAAACCACTTCCAAAATTTTGCAAAGAAAACTGCAGGGACTTGTCCAGCCAGCTGCCAGGTGTCAACACTAACATGAAGGAGAAGCAGAAGAAGAAATATGACAGTCTGTTAGATTGAGATGTTTCCAATGGGCAGTGAAGGCTATAGTGGTAATCTGCTTAAACCTTAGATTCCAATATTTATTCCACACAAATTCACTCAAGCAAAAAATTCCTTTACATTGTACATTAGCTTTTCTCAATCTTCTGCTCCCCAGCTAGGTTCTCTGGGATTACCTCTGCCTCCCTATTATGCTTGTTATTTAACAGCAATGCCTTCTTGAAACCAGACATTCTGATCTGTTGCTGTTGCCACCAAAAATTGTATTATTTCCACCCAAGTGGACATAAAAATACAAGTTTCCCTTTGGGGATTAAAGCCAATAACTATTTCTCACATCTTAGTTCTGGTTCAGCCTTCTGAGCAACCGTGCTGCTTAGGTAATCCAAGGCGCCTTGAGAATGTGCCTTACTGGCAAGATAATAAATACAAATGATGGGAATATATCTTCTCATCTCCACTTCAGTTGTACAACTCCTTCTCCTCTGTCCACTCTCCTAATCAAGAGAAACATCAATAGCTTTTAGAAGTGACAGCTGCCTCTAAAAATGAGCGTGCTCCAAGTCTCATCAACCCTACTAAATGCCTAAACCAGCAATTATTTCTACTGGCACATTTAACAGTGGACACAAGATGGCACATCAGACTTCTTACGGCATGCAACTCAAAATCCAGTAAAGCTAAACTCTGAATGAGAAATGCTTACATAAAGAAACAGTTAACTTTTACAATTTATCTTCCGAAAGGACAAACAAATAACAAACAGGCTAGTTTATATCCTGGTTTTCTGGATGGAGAGGAAAACATTATCTCTTTCACAGAAGCTATACATCTTTATCATAATCTAGTACAGTATATGCACTCAAACCAGAATTAGGAGCCCTTAAAACCACTAACATCAACTGAAATCAAGAATACCTACATTTCCTAGTTTGTATCATCTGGGTACAATCTCTCATTACTGATTTTTAAATAAAGATCTCTACCAATGACAGTACAACATTAAACACACTTCTCTGTACTGTTTTTTTTTTTAATGTATCAAGAAACAGAACGGCGAAGCTTCTAAATATTGGAACTAATGAATAATGAACATGAATAATGCAAATATTTAAATAACACCCACAGAAGGTATGTAAAATAAACGACACCTCTAAAAGCAAATAAAATTCTAAAATAATGCTTCACTTTATCTATTGTCCAGGGGCATCCCTGTACCTTTCAAAATTTGGGGTCTGGTTATAACGGAGATATGCAATGCAAGCCACGTGCTTGTTGAAGAGGTCGACGGCCAATAGCAGGGTTCAGGCCGCTCATATCTGTATAAAGTACTATTCAAACTGTCGAAACCAGATTCTGACATCTCCTTGGCCCGCTTTCTGCATTCTATCATGGCAAAGAAGGGAGACTGTGCTTATTAGCCGCTAGATTTACTGCGCCACTAATTATCTAGCATAGTGTTGTCCAAACTTGGCCACTTTAAGATGAGTGGACTTCAACTCCCAGAATTCCCCAGCCAGCCATGCTGGCTAGGGAATTCTGGGAGTTGAAGTCCACCCATCTTAAAGTGGCCAAGTTTGGACAACACTGATCTAGCAGATCTGCCCTGATCTCTAACCGAACGCAGGTATGGTATGAAATGGGAGAATCTTACAGCACTTGCTGTGTAATTATTTCCATCTGATGTCTGAATCATGAACAGGCAGCATAGCCTTGTGATACACAGCCTTGTGTATAAATGTCCTTGCGTGCCCTAGTTACTGTTGTATAGAACAGCCATACAACTGGTGTGTGGGTGGGTTGTTGTTGTTGTTGTTGTTGTTGTTATTATTATTATTATTATTATTATTTTGTGCCTTTGAGTCCGTTTTTGACTCCTAGCAACTGCCTGGACTAGTCCCTGCACTTTTCTTGGCCAGGTTCTTCCAAAGTGGCTTGCCCTTGCCTCTTTCCTAGGGCTGAGAGTGACTGGCCCAAAGTCACCCTGCTGGCTTTGTGCCTAAAGCGGGACTAGAACTCAGGGTCTCCAGGTTTCTAGCTTGTTGCCTTAACCACTACATCAAACTGCCTCTCTACAACTAAAAAGACCGTGAGATGCTCTGGATTTGATTCCCCCAAGGTGCTTCAGAATGCACAAGGGCACTAATGTAGCGTCTATCTATAACTTTTTAAAGCAGCTACATTTTTTCCTGAGAAGTACATGGGAACTTGATCATTGTACGTATGGCCGAGCTATCACAGATCACAACTTTCACATCAATCCACAAGACTATATATTTGAGACCCACCGGGCTTTTTCATATATCAATTACCAGTATGCTTCATATCTCAAAGTGCTGGTTCTAGCCAGGCAAACTTACATGCTTTTCTGCTTTCCTGAAATCGGTGGAAGATACTCCATTTCATGGCTCTAGTTATTACAAAGCCAAATTGGTCTCCCCAAATAAAAGGACTTTTTAATGGGCATCCCAGAACTATGTCTGTCCTTCTACAGACTCTTAAATCTTTGGAGACATGTGAAGGCACGCCACCCCTTTTTCAAGCTGCCTTTGTTTGGTGCTTATGTGCTTGTCCTGCTGTTTTGCTACACTTTTTTTCAATTTATTGGTTCAATAAATAAATGGCAAGTTATTTGGGGAAAAGCATTATATACTGTAAGTCTGAGATGACAGTAAGCGTTGTCTAATCAAGTGATGTCTAATCAAGCCCAATCGTGTGCACTTGCCCTATTAATGCTAATTTATTTAAAGAAATGCTTAAAAATGTGGAATTCTTGCCTTGCTTTTCTGGACTCTGAGTTCATGGAGTTGTGATACACATTTGTTTGTTAACACAGCATAAACTGTATAGCTTTATTAAATTTATGCAGGGTCTATTTGACTGACTGATAAATCTATCTTATCTATCCCTTCCCCTTTCTTTATATCCATATCTATATCCATATCACATTCTGCGTGATCTGGATTTAGAGAGGAAAAGGTGATTTGGAGTGGATATGGATTGCGCACACAGCACCTGTTAGCTCTTTCTCAAATCAAACACTTCTTTCTTAGGATTGTGCTGCAGCTGTGTGAACTTTGGAAAAGACTACCTTTTAAGGAACTGATAAGAGGTGCCAAGTGAGCTCCCTTGAATGCTCCAAATCACCTTTTCTTAATTCAGTCTGGATTGCTGCATAACTATTTATCAACCAACCAACCAACCAACCAACCAACCAACCAACCAACCAACCAACCTATCATCTATCTATCCATCCATCCATCCGGTGGCACTGTTGCTGGCTTGCAAAAAGAGTTTAGTTTGCTGCAGAATCTGGCTAACAGATGCCTCGTCTTGCATCCTTTCCTGAATCATTAATATGGATACCCTAATGTACAATATGGAGTACAAGCAAATTGTGCAGAACTTCAGTGCCCTTGCTGCAGACTTTTCCCCGTGATGATTTCATCCAGCACTTCATTCTGATCAGGAAGTAGAAGAGCTTGATGAAAAAAAAAAGCCATGCTAATTTCATGTTAAAATGAAGACACAGTAAGAGGACAAAAGCTTTAACTCATGGACTCCTACTTCTATGAGAACCCATTACAGCATTAATATTCTTCTGATACCTCTGTGCCCCATCCCTATTAATTCCATCGGCACTGTGTCGTCTGGGCCTGGCCTGAAGGCATGCACGCCACAGGTGCACTGCAGCGACATGAAGACAGTGTTAAAGCTCAGAATTATGGTGAGGCATAAGAAGCATCAGCAGAAAATGCACAGTGGGAAATTGTTGTTCCTACTGACAACAATAACATCAGTGCCTATCTTATGGCGACTGCTCTATATATTTGGAAATAACTATTTTACGGGTCCTTTCTTTCCTCTTTGGTGCTTTCTCAAACATCCTGATTAGACTTATTTCCGAAGCTTGTTTGAACAGCCTGTCACTATTTGTTTAAGTCTGAAACCTGATTTAAACAAACATCCTGACTTATTTTATGCACTACGCCAACAAAGCGCCAAAGACAGAGGTGGGAAGCAGAGAAGGATGATTGGGAAGGGAAGCTGCAAACACCCCAGCATCTAAAGTCAAGTAAACTCTAATTCATTATTGAGTGTTTCATTATGCTGATCATCTAAAAACTTTTGAAGCTGCTTCCTACCCAGTGATATTGCTGGTCCCTTTTATTTTAAAGTAACTGTGCTCTGCCTTAGGCTTTCCAATCTCACTTCTTGGAGGTTCCAGATGATCTATATACCAAAGGTGTAGGGACAGCAGAATGCAGATCTAGATATCATGTAGATTTTGGATGATTTGGAGTATCTGCAGTAACTGGAAGGATTTATCATTCATAATTGCATAAGAGTGACCCTTGGTGGCCCAAATTGTACTGTTAAAATAAATAAAACTTGGAATAAGTAGGAGTAGATTTTTAAATGGAAGAGCCAAACAAATTTATGGGGTCAGATGTTCATTTATACCAAGAGTAATGGATCTTGGGGTTCTAATGAAAAAAACAAACAGATCCTACAGGCCTGAAGTGTGCCCCTGCCATTCTGCATATGAGCTACTAATTTTTCCAACAAGGACTAATGCCATTAGAGATAAACAGTGTGAGATACAAATGTGTCAAGTGCAAGTAACATCAGCCTGATTCATAGTACAGATATTCACCCCAATACTGCAAAATCTGTAAAGCCTTACTGAATTCAGTGGCACTAATCCCCAAATAAGCATTGTGTCTTAGATGTCTTTGCTGTATTCACAGACTACATTTAACCAGGTCAGATAAAGACCGAGGAGATACATTTTGCCTAACATATTAAATTTGATCAGTGTTGGTTAATTTTTTTATGGTTTACTACATTGTGCAAACCCAGCCCTGTTTTGGTAGTTTATGGTTCAATGTATTGTGTGAACCCTTAGAATGGGTTAATTCAGTAACCAGGTTAAGTGTGTTGTGTGAACGCCACTCTTGTAAATAGTTTATAGCCGTGCTATGGTTAATTGGGTAGCTGTTACCTAGGCAGGAATGGATTTTTGTGGATTAGGGATGAAAAGTGTATCTCCAGCCTTTTACTTTATGATCAGTCAATTCAGCTGTGATGAAAAGGGAATGCACGTAAAAGTAACCTTGCTGGAAACCCCACCATCACTTTTTTCATAAATGTTTGCGAAATATGATTACATGCCATTTATGAAAGGTTCTTAGGTTCACTGAAGGGGTTACTGCACCTCTAAGATCAAATTTAAACAACAACAAAAACCCAACTATATTTTGTATGAGCGCTTTATATGTAAACACTATTTAAAGTGTTCTTACCACAGACGGCCTGTATCTGAATGTGTCAAAGACCTTGGATAAGTGCAAGTTTCTTACTATGTAGGTACGTAGTTACAGTAGATGGTGGTAGCTAGCCAAAGTTGGTTGATCTTAAAAAAACTAAGCAGAGTTTGCCCTGTCTAGTACTTGGATAGGAAACCACCAGGAAATCCTAGGACTTTGGAGTGGACTGGGAAGTCAGAAAACCCCAGAAGGCAATGGGAACCGGCTGCTTTTTGTTGCTAAGAAAACACCACAGACATGTCTCCTTAGTCTACCAGGAGTTGAGCTTAATTCAAGGGAGACTGCATTTACTAAATGTCCCTAGGACTGAAGTACTGCATTAAAAATGTAGAGCATATCCTCTCTGCATAGTTCAGCCCCTGACATTTCTAGCTGATGCTCTCTCAATGGACCAATCTCAGTTTCATACCTTCTCTGATGACTGGTGCTCAGATTGCTACCACAGGCTAAAATGCAGCCCCCAGTTTGCAAAGACTCAACCTATTAGCTGCACTTCAGTGCTCTGTTACAGAGCTGCACCGAACATAAAAGTGGAGATGGAGTGAAATAAATGGTTTCCTCGGTGCTGCAGTTTGCATTTATGAGTGAGTGGGTGTTGGGCAGAGTATACACCCAGAGGAAACTGACTTCCTTTTTTTTTCTTTTCTTTTCTACCTGAATCAAACAGATGGTGAGGAAGTGATTTTATTTCCCTCATTATCACTGGTCCAACAGGATATCCTTTTTGGCCACACTGTGCTGAATGAAGAGCTGGCAAGTCTTCCAAGGCTTGATGGAGCACAAGCATTTGCCTTGTAGCTCTTTTTTGCTGCCTGCTCTATGATTCACAAGTAAACACTACTAATGCCAACTTTTCCTGAAGCTCACATAAGGGCTGGGTGATACAGCCTTTACATTCACTTCCACAAGACAGAAAGGGTAAAGGAGAGTGTAATGTGGCACATGTGATGTTTGAGAAGAAGACTGTGTGAGAAGAAGAAAAGCCTTCCTTCCCAGATCATATGCTCATATAGAAAACGCCAATGTATGCATTTGTTCTTCTTAGCTGTTTATTACACTCCTGTGAGTGTATCTGTCTATTTCATACTGCTTGTCTTACTGCTTTTTAATTGTTTTATGATAGAGCTGCATTTTAAAACTGTAAGACTGTTAGCAACCTGTGGACTGAGAAGGGCATGCAGAAAAGGGCACGGGAAGGTGACTCCCTCTTGGACCAAGTAGGCCAGGACTGCATGACTGGCACCCCCTTTCCACATTTTCTTGAAGAACCTTTCCTGGACTCTGAAAACTCAAGGTTGGGCAACTCCATCCCATTTTGTGGGGCCTGGAGACCTGCTCCCTAGATCAAGCCAATATTTATACTGCCGAACTTCGTATGTTAGAAGAACAAAACGCATAAGTGCCCCCATGCTTCCATCCTGAACTCTTGGGTGCGAAATGACATTGGACAGATCAGCTTAGTAGACTGTTGCTTAGCCCACTGAAGTCTTGTGAAAATGTTACATATACAACTGCTGTGGGTTCAGTGATGCCATTTCAAAGGATGGCATACACATGTTTTCATGCAAATACCTGCCACATATGCAAATTAGGGTAGATCTCTATAACATGGTTTGCTTGAACTAGTGCCTCATGCTTCTGTCATTTACAGAAAAATGACTGTATTACATCTCAGTTACTCAAAATGTGGGCAGTTTTGAAATAAATGTATGACATTTATGTTCCTATTTAAACATTCAGCTAATGTTGCAATAAAAAGTAGGGTGATTTGAGCTAATATAATATGCATATTTTATCCATACAGTAAACAGATTTGAAAAATATTTTAGAATGTGGAAGCTCCATATAATATTACTGATCTCCCTTATATTCAATTGTTTTGTAGCTCAGATTCTGAACTGCTAGCTTTGCTGCTCATTTATGATGATTCAGTACAGTTTTTTTCATTCTACTGGGCACTGCTAGCAAATTTAAGCAACAAAATGTTTTCTTGTTTTCAACTTTTGCCTTTTTAAAAAAAAACGATTAGTCCACACTGTCATCCACAGGGAGGCATAAAAAAGGCAAGATGGTGGTCATCGCAGTGTGATTGAAGAAGTCCAACCCCTTTGTACATGCATGTGACATTGACATACATAAAAAAGAGACATGGCTTTGACCACACAACGCTGCCATCTTGACTTTCTTGACCCATCCCCTACAGATATTAGCGCTAATCCATACATTTGGAAATTCCTATGTTTAGCAGCTCTGTGCATCCAGAACAAGAAGTATGGAACAGTCCTTTGATAAGTTTGTACCTTCAGGCCTCAAGTGCAAGCTGCAGTAGTAGGCAGACTGGGAGACCTATGAAATTCAGAAAGATCTGTGGTTTCTGATTATGTTACTCGAGGGAACCTCTGTTGCCACTGTTCCATGGAAGCAATACTATAATACTTCAGGGCTACTAGATGAGAGCAAGGACTCTGCACTGTTTGGAGAGACTGAAATCTCTTCATTATGAGTTTGTGGGGAGGTGGTGGATATCCTTCTATGACAGTCTGAGAACTGCCACTCTGGTCTGATGCTGGCTAAACCAAGCCTGCCTGGGAAATGTTACAGCAATTAGTCTTGGCGTCTCCAACTTAATTCACTTACACACTGTTTTGCAGTATCTAAAAGACAGTTCCCATGGGGTTCGTTCATTTGTTCATTTGTTCTTTCATTCTTTCTCTCTCTCTCTTTCTTTTTCCACTCTTGGAAAAGCTGCCTCTAAAAATGAGATTATATATCTGACACTAGGATAGCAGCTGCAACAGCATTAAGAAATCACCAGTTAATCATGGTTGTCTAGGAAGAAAATCCACTTTGGTGGGATCAATGTTAACCCCAAAGATTTAACAACAGCAACACAGAAAGTGAATGAAAGCCATGTTATTATAATTCTGAGTTTTGCATGGGATCATAGAAAGATAATAATTTCCAGATCAATGCTAAAGTATTGATTTGGAATTTTTTTCCCCCAGATATAAAACTGCAGGTAAGGATTTTTCTTGTCTTGAATAAATTCAGATCACTCATGCTCCTTACATCTTATAAAATGCTAGCACCTATTACCTTCAAATGATCATAAAAAGAGTTAATTTGCAGAGCAATTTAAGAAATGAGAACTGAAAGTCTTTATTAAGTCAAATGTCTCCAAAGTAGTCTGGGTTCATCGTTGCTGTCAGCGGGCTGCTGCAGCAGCAAGAATGGGGTTTATTCATGAAATATATTCAGGGTTTATTGCTGGCTAGTGCCCATAGCTGCAGACCCTTCACTATTTGAGACAAAGCTAAAGCAAAATTTTGCAAGCCCCTTGCTATGAGTTTTAGTGGCATATGGAGACAAATAATTTTTTGAAATACTGGATGCATAACTGAAGATCTAATGAAAAGTCATTTCACTCTTTTTATTCTTTCAAAATGTGGACAAGATAGTGAGATGGTCCTTCCAAACATATTTGGCAGGCAAATTCTAGTTATCTGACAAGGTTCCTGCTCATTCCAGCAATTTGGCATAGGGAAGGAAAACATAAATTGATACCCCTGTTAAATTTCTGGAAGATATGGAACCAATTAATGCTGAATAATCTGTAAACAAGGCAACAGCAACAACCATTAAAAAAAAGCCCCAATAAAAAAGCAATCACAGTGCAGTGGCATATTCCTAATAGAAACCTGCTGAAATTGAGCAATAAAAACAATATAGAATGGAACAGATCTAGTCAGAGAGGGCAGTATTAACAGCAGAGCAGCACCTGTGACTGGTCATTCCTTACCTCTTACTTCTCAACATATTCCACTAAACTGCACGTTCCCTAACATTCCAGTCCCAACCATGCCCCATCCTTATACCCCTGAGAAATATACTGTATTTCCCTACAATAGGCCTTAAAACCATTTAGAATTCTAATTATTCACATTATTTTTGCCCTATTAGTTCTCCACTGCCACCGGACCTCCAAAACACTTTCTCTGCTGTAGCACAGAAGAAAACAGGGTTCCCCATACTTTTCTCGTTCCTATACTTAGGATCCCTTCAGGAGCTCTATGCCCTGTATTGTCAAATGATTTTTCTTTTCTTTTTTTTTTTTGGCTGATGCATTTATCTATTCCTGAGGTGGGCAACCTTTGGGCAGCCAAGAGCCACACTTAATTTTTGAGGGCTGCAAAGTGGGTAGCACCACCACAAGCGTGCATGTAAGGCAGGGCTTGGAGAAATTTGGGGAGAGTTAATATGCTTGTTTTTTAATTGCCATGTGCCAATTTTTACAAACTGTTTTGTTTACTAAACCATATTTGTACGCTGCCTCATCAAACAATTCTAGGCAGCTTACAGTGTCATACACAACATAAAAGCAAAAGGATAAATCTGTCATAAAGAAAGTAAAACACAGTAACATCCTTGTAGTTTTCTCATATTTTCTGATTCACAATAAAAAGAAACCAGACTGTCAGTTTTTAGCACAGTCAGAGAAGATGAGAGTTGTTAAAAGGGGATTCAGTCTCAAAGGTTGCCCATTCCGATTTACTCCGCCATATTTTTCCACCCTTGATTTAGGAGTCAAGGTATTATTTGTAAAGCCACAATGAAATTTGTTCAATAATGTATTATCAATCTTTTTGCAGCTGGGATGTGCAAAATGACAGGCATAATATGTTAAGTTCCTGGCTTGTTCTGAAACGTAAGTGTAGCTTCCTGAAGTGGCCAAATTATGGAGTTGTTTATTAGATCCAGTTAAAATTTAATTAAGACATATGAACATGGAAACTTCAATACAATGAAGGGATATATAAATGGAACCCCTAATACTATTCTAGTTTAGCAGGCACATCTTATTTACTGGGTGAACATTTTGTGCCCTAACGTGTCATTCCTTCTTTTCCGCTGTTGGCCTTCTCAGAATAAGTCACCTTAATTTTTTTTTAAAAAATGACTTACTTCCTATTAATGATGGTTAGGATTGTAGACAAATGATTTCTTTTTAAATACTGTCTTAGGAGAGAGCCATAGCTTAGTTGCCCTGCATATGAAGAGTCCCAAATTCAATTTCCAGGCAGGGTTAGGAAAGATTCCAGTCCAAAACTATAAAAAGCAGCTGCAAGTCATAGAGTGAACTAGACTGGCCACTGATTAGATTTTTTTAAAGGATGGTTTCAGTGACAGTGGGAAGAATCCCTCACTACTTGCTGCTTTCTTTCCAAGCACAATTCAAAGAGCGGATCCTTTTTCGTAGAGATCTTCCCTGCTCCCCACAATGCATCCTTAAGCAATGGTCGCCTTGGAACAAATCCTATGTGCATTTAAGCAATAGCATCCATATACACGGGACAGCCACAGCCAGGTATCTGGACTCGGCCAAATAAAGCTATTCTGAGGTGAAGAAGGGTTCCCATTGCTCCTATACCCAGCTCAGTACCTAACAGGGCCGAGAGTGTGGCAGCTATTGTCTCAAGCAGCCAGTGCCAACAGAAATGAAGTAGCAACAGCAATGTACTGAAGGACAGAGTTGTCCATAATGTTGCCATCCCAGGGCTTCTTCAGCAAATCTGCTGCCCACAGGAACTATGGGGAATGCCATTCCCCTACCAACGTTTAATGGCAGGTCTCGTCTTACCGAAGAGCAGGGAATACTGCATACATTTTTCATTTATAGTGGAAAAAACGTATTACAGTATTCAACCTTGGCATCTGGCAGGGATGTCACATGAACAGTTGCTGGGAATCTCCCCAGCATTCCAGGCTGGGGAAGAACCCAAAGCAATTGTCTGAACACACTCTTGTTTTCTTCTCACTCAAGGACAGAACTCAAATTAAGGCTAAATTCTTGGTCAATTCCATTCTTCTGCAAATTATCATCATAAACAAACTTCCAGAGGCCTTGCTTACTGACACCTCAGACGTAAAATAACATTTCGGTATGGGTTGATTAGAGAAAGAGCTTTCCTTGACCTCTTTGGCTGTTCTGGATTACGGACATGATTTCCTAGCGCCAGTTAAGGAAGACAACCATCTGATGCAATTTAGAAGAAAAAGATATGTTGAATTATTAAGCGTATTAAACACAAAGCATCTGTATTACAAGCATTATGAGTGTTTTTGGAAATGTTTAGTAGAAGTACATGCCATTTCATCCAAACAACTTACAATCTACATTACAATTACTCTTCTTTTTTTCCCCTTTCCTCTACCATCATGCTGATTGTCAGCTTTTTGGAATATAAACCTGCTTTTTTTACTTATCTTATTTGGCAAGATACCACATATCACACTGGGGCTGTATAAATGAATAACAACAGCAGATGGAATGCCATCAGACATTGTATACAGAACACAGATCAACATCCTGTAATAATAGACTGTGGTGCATATGGAAACTGAGAAGTTTGCATTTGTTATTCAAATGGCCCCCATCAATTATTTGCATTTATATTTGTAATTCATTGGGTATGACTGTTATATTTATTCAGATAGTACCTTCAAAGACAATTGAAGCCTGGCTTGCAAAAGTGAGCAATGAATTATCCCTATGCATTTATGGGTTAGCAAGAAGACAGATTGTTCTTTAGTGTTTGCTGACTTTTATTTTTTGAAGAATGAATTCTTTAGAATTGTCCCCCTTTTTAACTCCAGAAAACCAGCTAAAAAATCAGCAAGCTTCTATTTGAGTTTGAATTAAATCATAGCTTCTCTTTATCTTTGGATATGACACTAAACTATAATTATTGCCATGTGAAAAGTCTTGTTTTTTGCATTCTGTTTCAGTTTTCAGTTAATGCCATTTTCTATTTTGTTTAAACCTGGGAAAAATTAGGTTACTTTTTAACTGTCAATTGTCTGAACAAGCAAGTTTAAAATGGTGGTTTCTGTGTCTAGCTTATTTGGATAAACTATGGAAATCTAAACTGAAAGTCCAAGTTCAGACAAAAATGGCTTTGAACAATAGCATCAGGATTGTAGCCCACTGTGGCAGGACTATATCTACTGCTGAGAGACACACCCTACTGTGCTTGCCTGGACACACAGCTTTCTCGCTGTTCTCTCACACACACACATATCCCATTTATATGTACACAGAGAGTTATCACTTCAGGTTATGAAGAGCAGGCTGGAGCAGTGACTCCCTAATGAGTCAACTTCTCATGGCACTAATTTTTCCTATTATGAGAGTGTGGGCCAAGTAGATCTGGCTCTGCAGCTATGGGCTATAGCCCTGATGCCATGATTCAGTTTTGCCCTTGGCCAAAAAAGATTCTGTATTCCTGTGGTAAATTAAGGTTTAGTACTAAATCTCAGGGAGGCAGTGAAGGACAGGAAGGCCTGGCGCGATATGGTTCATGGGGTCATGAAGAGTTGGACACGACTTAACAACTGAACAACAACAACAACTAAATCTCAACCACAGAAGTGGGATGTCCACAACAGGTGTCTAACTATCAGTGCCCTTATATTTCAGCAAGACCAAACATTAATGGTGTGCATTTCTACACCTACCTTCCAACACAACTAGCAATAAATCAGGTATTTAATGTATACTTTTACTGAGCACACTTAGACCTGGATCTTTTTCTAATTAAAACCATACCTATTTGTTCCAAGTCAGAGACAATAAAGGCGAGGTTACCTTGAAAATAAGCTGCAACGAGAAACAGATTAAGGCATCTTACTCTTTGGTTCAACGGACATTAAAGAAGAATATCAGAAAAAAGCATTTGGAAGTTTGTGGTATGCTTGAAGTACCAAACGTGCCCTGTACTAAAGTTACTGAAGGATGATTCCTACAGCTAGAAATTCTGCTCTTATGTAATATTCTTCCCACTGAAATTAGTTTTTACAATGTGATAAGGTATAATATGGTTTGTTAGGTCTGGGGTTAGCATACTGAATTAACCCAGTCACTGTGATATGTAGACCATGGTTTAAACAAGTTCACTGTTTAAACAGAGGCATACAGGATTTATTTAATTGTTTATGGTTAAGAAAGCCACGGTCCACCATGATGAGTGAATCCAATCTCTGGGTGACAAACTATCCCTAAGACTTCTTTCTTGCCTCTTCAAACCTAGAATGGCAGGGCAAAGACTTACAGCCTAGCCTTAACTCTAGCACAGCTATAGCCTCTGTGGACAAAATATGCATATATATCTTACAGAGGTATAGCCCAGCAATTTTGGCTGTCTGTTGCTACAATTACATTTATATCCCATTCCTGTGAGAATTTAAGGTGGTATACAGCGTGGTCCTTCCATTTCATCTCAACCACTTTTCTCATACCTTCGTAAGAGCAAATCAAAGCAAATCTCTATGAAAGGGAAAGAGTACCTATTTTCATAATGAACTGGGCACAGACAAAACCAAGGCATTGCACCTACCCACTGAGAATTCCCATACAAAAGAATTCAATCTGAATTTCACTGGCAAATGCACAGAATGAGATTTAATACTCTATCAGATTTTTTACTCCTTTGGTTGCTGCAGTGTGCTTTTTAGCCGTTTATGTGTCAAAACAGAACTGGAGCAAACATTTGCACATACATTTTTGAGTGGATGAAAACGGATCACATTCACTGATGCTATATGTACAAGTCTCCTGTTACTCTGAATAAAGACGGGATGTAAAAACAATCTTGTACAAGGGTAAATGCTATTGTTCATGGTAAGAGATATTGTATCTGTTTCTACTTTTTGATGGATGGGTAGACTTACATAGCACTGGAGAAAAGCCCAAGTACGCATATCACGGGGAACTCATGTCCTTAGAGGAACAAATAAGGATATGTGTAACAGAATTTAAACCTGCCATTCTGATCTTCCAGCTAAATTTGATTATCTTGGCAAGAGAACATGGTGTAATTTATCTTATTTGTTTGGCTTCCACCGCTGTGGATAAAATGTTAGTATTAGATATCAGATCAAAAAGAGGGCAAGACACAAAAAAACAAAAATAGGACATAAACCAGAAATTAAAGCAACACATAAATAGCAATATATATCAAGATAGTTTCAGAAACGGTTTCTGCATAACATGAACCCATGCAATTTTATAGTTTAGAGGTTTCCATCAGGAACAGTTCATGTACTAAACCCTTCACGTCTGCCCAGATCATTCCTTTATATGATTACAGCTGACAACCTTTGATTCTTCTCATATAAAGTATTATCTGACAACCCTTAGTACCTTTGATAGGTAGGTAGACAGGGTATGTATCATTTGTAATGGGCATTAATCCACTGCAGCTTAGAGTCACTGAAATCTATAGTATATTATGTATAATTTAAAAGCACATATACCCTGAACGTCTGCATCGCAAAAAACACCAGCAATAACTAGTCCAATGTGCATCTAATATCTATGGGGTCAAGTAGATTTGAATCAAGGCATCAAGAAGAAAAACCACTTTCTAAACATGCCATATTTTCATCATCCTGACATCACTTTACGATGGGCAGGTTGTAAGAAAAGTTTGATATATGTAACCTGAGAGAAAGAGGGAAAAAAAAAAGATATGGCAAGATTTAGAGGAAACAGACATAATGTCAAAGGTATGTTCTATTGCTGGATTTCTCTGTCACATCTGTGCTAGCCACCAGAAGTGGAGTCCACATTTTAATAGCACTTTTCCGTTTAGTAGCCATGGGAAAGAGAATGCTGGATTAAATGGCTCTTGGTGTGATTTGGCAAGACAATTTCTATGTTTCTTTTGCTCACTGCAATTTGATTACAATGCCAAATTTGCTCTTTGCAGCTCGACATTGAACATTCCCAGGAATTAACTAAATGTGATTTGGATTTCGCAACAACAGAAAGCTATTTATGACCTCAGATCGACGACAATATAATGGGAATTCAGAATTCTAATTAGACAACAAAGAATACCTTAAAAGGAGGGGAAAAAGGATCTGCCTGGCAGCATTGTTCTACAGAACTAAAACAAAAGAAGTGTTTGTTCTGCCAAGCCTTTCCCTCCATTCAGTATTAATCGTGAAATGAAAATGTAATACTTTGTACTCATTCTTTGGAGCTAATTAACCATTCATAAATATGATTATATCATTGTATACACCTGTAGAGAAAGAAAGCACAATAGTCCACGGCTAAAAAATTTAGAATATTATAGAGACGGAAGGAGGCTCAGTGCAAATATTCTAAGAGTCTTGGAATACTGGGTAATTTTAGGGAAAATACGTTTATCATTTTTAAGGTGATGGCTGCCAAACCTCATGCTTCTGTATTAGCTTATGATTCCCAACCTGTGTCTCAGAATACAGAATACAATTCTCATCACTCCTTCCAGACTGCTGGCCTTGGTGGCTGGGGCTGATTGATGGCGTACCCAAATTACAGAAGATTTAATAATTGCTTTCTTCCCATAGGGAAGACTGGGAATGCCACTGTGCAAGTGGGGTTTGGGACCTCTTAGCATTTTCAGCAACTATGCTGCAAAAGCCTGGCTATAAATCTGGTACAGAGCCCATACAAAAGTTTATAATGTAAATTTACCTTAAATTAATTCTACTGACACAAACTACTAGCATCAACGTTGGGAGCTTTAACCTATTGACTAATTTATACTTTGTCATTAAGGGGAAAAAAGCACCCTAATCGCACAAATGCAAAATAATTGTAAAATAGTAAAGATAGGAGTGAGCAAGCTAAGGACAGCATAACCACACGTAATTTTGTCTGATATGATGAGTGAATAATAAAACCAATGTTTTTTGTTAGTTTCTTTTGTCAAATGTAACTAACTGCAGGAAATTGATATGATATAGGATAGGTCTTCAAGGAACAAGAGAGCCTAGATCAGTGTTTCTCAACTTTGGCAACTTTCAGATGTGTGGACTTCAACTCCCAGAATTCCCCAGCCAAGAAGACACTTGGCTGAAATACATAATGTGGGAGGTGCTGGGGGAGTAAGAGATGGAGAATTGTGGGCTGTGATGGGAAGGAGAGGACAGTCCTCCAGGGGCCCATCAATAGCGAGAGCTGCAGTTCAGGAAATTCTCCTTTCAAATTTCGAATCAGACCTGAACTTACTGGATGGCCTCAGACAAGCCACTGACTCTGACTCTCCAGACCGCCCTGCTACCTGCACTCTGAGGATAAGGATAATAACTTTCACAAGTGAGACTTCTGAGATGATAAATGTGAAGTATTTTCACTGATCAAGAGTGGCACATTAAAGCCAAGCCTCTCTGCAGCCTATTTCAAAACAAAGCCCAAATTGGGGGAAGGTGTATGCATTTAAGAACTTAAGTTGTCCTTCAACATCAAGATGATATTGTCATCAGCAGAGTTTTGTCTCACAGGTGAAAGAAACACAAGATGTATCTGTTTAACCTGGATTTATGACTGGGGTCAAGAACGAGGGCAGTGTTTCTGAGTAAACAGTGGGTGGTAATAGGTGGCAACTGCCTGCCGATAGACTTGGATTGTCCTCATTGTTTTACTTTGATACACACATCCAGATGGATGTTCTTTTAATTTAGTAAATACATCTCCACTGTATGAAGACAATGGATTTTAAAACTGCCTGGTGTTGTGACATTCTTTATACTGAAACTGCCTGCGTATTATATTATTCTAAAATGTGTGTGGGTGTGTGCACAGATAGACAGACAGACAGACAGACAGACAGACAGACAGACAGATATTCCTTCCAAAGATTCATACTTATAAGCACCAATTTAACAGAAAAGATGCAGAATATACAGGTACATCTCCCACCATAATTGGGATTTAATAGCATAACATTGGCTGCATTATGCCCGTGACATTTTTAAGAGATGCCATACATTAAAAAACAAGAGGTAATGTGCTCATGAAAATATATTTCATCAGTGCCACTTGCAACAAAATGTTGCAGTGTGAACTGCTTCTATTCAGGGTTCCTCCAACATCCATTCAGTGTCTCCTTTTTCTATCCTTTGCAAGAGATACTAAGCATTTCTCATCCACCAAGCATATTCAAATCTTGCTGGATGGTTTGGGGGGAAATTATTTGCCCTCGTTTTTACGTTCCTCTCTGATTTGAATTCCCCCTAGTTTTGCTATGATTCTGTTTTGGCTGTAGTCCTTTTGGCACCAATCGACTGACTTCATTATTAAAAGAAACAGTGATCTGTTCTATACAGGTAAACATTTGACTCATTTCTTGGTGACCATATTCATTACTGTAAGTTGAAAAAGGAGATACGATCACTACATTTAAAATGTAGTCTGTGATGACTACAGCTGTCAAGTCTTTTTTTATTGGTTCTTTGTACATTCAAGAAAAGCTCAATCTATGGACCTTAGCAAATGGTAATCGCAAAATAATTGTAAAGACCGTTATTTACTGATTTCCAATATCAAAGCACAGAAACTGGATATTTTTTTCTGATTTAATGGCAAATAGTCATTGGTCAGTAGCTTGAGACTTTCCTTTAGTTTAGACAGAAGGAGAAAAAGAAAAGAAGAAAAAATCCAGTTACAGATCATCGCAATTAATCATTTGTTTGTGTAGAATAATCTGATAATATGCAAGAATAATAAACTATAATTTATGAAAAAGGGTATTTCCAAGTATCACCACTACCCTTTTTACTGTCTTTTCTAGTTTCAAGAGGAATTATTTTAAAAGGCTGATTTGTCATAAAAAATGAAACTGTCTGAACTAATTTGCAAATTTCTACAGAGTGGCCTAGGGGATTCCCATACCTGTACACAAAAATATTTTTTTCATGAAACAACAGGCACCTCCCCCTCCATGCCCAAACAAACTTTTCAAACTATTAAATAAGAGTATGTGTACTTGCTTATGTTCTCACTATTTTAGTGTATCCAATATGCTTAGACTGTTTTCAGTTTCCAAAACCATATTTATACGATTTATGGGCTGAACTTATTTTAACGGGTATTAAAAAAAAAAACATAAGCCAAGGCTTGGAGCTTTGAGACTTTTGCATATTGATGTGGAAAGGTTTGGTGGCCGAGGACTTTAAGAAAATCAGCTGAGCTTTCTTTTCCTTTTTTCCTTTTAGAATTCAGTATTAGCACACTTTTGTACTGATGTCAAATCTGCCTGTAAAGTTAAAGTTACATTTCAGAACCGCCTTGCAAGTCAACAATACAGTAAAAGAGCGATAGATCCTGGATTTTAAAATGAAACTCTGCAGATGTCACTGCATTTGTGACAGGGAAACTAAAAACAGACTGGTTCTTATCAACCAAGCAAGATGAAGTCAGACTGATGGTTCTGCCATCATATCTGCAGGATATTTTTGGCAAACGGGAAGAAAGATTTGGTTCTATTCTGGATGCTTACATGTAGTCCTTCGTTGATAGTTCACTTGGGATGTCTAGCAGACTATAATGATTTATAGAGATACTACAATCATGGAGACACCGTAAATGCAGTGAAAACTGGATGGATGAAATAATCCTGTCCTCATAAACTAAGCTTTTAGACATTCAGCAGACAGATTTACATCAGCCGCAGAATACTTCCAATTTTTTATAGAAATTATGTTTGCCACAGCACTGTTGTATAAAGCAAACATGTAGGGGGGCATTCATGCATGATGTTAAGCCATGTTTTAAATCATTGCTTGTTGAGCAACGCAAAATAGCCTGGTTCCAAATTACATTAAGCCAAAAATAGGCAAACCACATTATAGCTTACTATTATGCCTGGAGTAAATCTGTGTGAATAATTTCCTTCAATTCTTCATAAATGTTCCTAGCAGCCATAATTATATCATGGTAATCCACTACATGTACTATGTGCAAGTCATGGTATTCCCTGTGACATTCTATGGAAGTGAAAGTTGGACTTTAAAGAAGCAGGATAGGAAGAGTATTGATGCTTTTGAACTTTGGAGTTGGAGAAGAGTCCTAAGAATATCATGGACAGCCAAGAAAACAAACCGATGGATCATTGAACAAATCAACCCAGAGTTCTCACTCAAGGCACAAATGACCAGGCTCAAATTATCCTACTTAGTACACATTATGTGAAGACCCAGCTCTCTGGAAAAGGCTATAATGCTGGGAAAGGTAAAAGGAAAGTGAAGAAGAGAATGGCCAGCAGCAAAGTGGATGGAATCAGTCACAGAGGTGATGAGTGCACCATTGGGAGACATGAAAAAACAGGTTAGGGATAGATAGGAGAAAATCTATATATGTGGTTGCTAGGAGTCGAAAACTACTTGATGGCACATAATCAATCAATCAAACTCCATTACATGAGAGCCAGTTTGGTGTAGTGGTTAAGGTACCAGTCTAGGAATCAGGAGACCGTGAGTTCTAGTCCCACCGTCAGCACAAAGACATCTGGGCCAATCACTCTCTCTCAACCGTCAGAAGCTGCAGGGACTTGTTCAGGCAATTGCCAGGAGTCACCTCTGACTCAAAGGCAAAAAATACCCCAAAACCAAAACAAAACCACAGCTACCTCCACTACATGCTTATAACCTTTATGAGTGTCTAACTATTGTTCGGGGTTTTTTAAATGCCATTCTCTTATGGCAACACACACACACACACACACACACACACACTGCCAGATTAATCACCACACGTTGGAGTTTGAGAAAAACTGTTCTAAAGTACTTTGACATTAAAATTAGTGGTTTCCACTTTAGGGAGATGATGAGGTCTGAGACTTGGCAGCACTACTTTTCAGTAGCAGCACTGACTCTCTGGAATAACCTCCTGGTAGCAATGAGGTGGGCTTCCATTTTGGCTGTCCACTGGAAGCAACTGAGAATGGAGCTCTTCTAGGGGTCATCTGGGATGCTACCTGGGTTATACATTGATGGCTGCTGCACTATTGCTCCATGTTGGGGGTTCACAATGTTCATCTGCTTCCATTTTGTATTGATTTTGATGTTACTTGTTGTGAATGGCTGAGTGTCCTTCAGGATATAAATACAACAAATAAACAAACAAATAAGAGATCTCATTATGCACTCCCAAATCGAGCTGGCTGAAGTTGCCATCTTAAAGTTTTTGACTGGGAGGGAAAAAGATAATTAAAGGGAGACGTGAATGGTGTAGGGAAAGAGAAGAGAGAGCTTTTCTCTTGCTCAACTAATTTTGCAGTTTAGGATTAGCAATTGATTTTGTCTCTTCTTATATATGTTTTGCATTTCATGCATTTCTTAGCTGCTTTTCAACTAGATTCAATACTGGCAAAGAAAGCATTTTTTCCATACCATGTACAATTAACATATAGAATGTGCTGCTGCAAGATCTTTTAAGGGAGAGGAGATAAATTCATGAAGGTAAGGATTAGGTGGAGGATAAATCTATCATTGGATATTATGGACATGTTACTCTACATATCAGTTGCAGGGGGCGGGACAGTGTTGCCTTTCGCCCTGCTTGCGGGCTCTTCAAAAGTACTGAGCTAGCCATTCTAGCTAAACAGGTGTCAAATGACTGGAGGTTTTGTTTGCTTGATAAAATGTGGGCTCTTTTGTGGTTGAGGGCTCCTGGGTTCCTCTCTGCTTGGAAATGGCTTAAAAAGCTCGTGAGCACCATATCCTTTGGGTGGTGTTGCCAGTCAAAACTCTGGTCCTGTTCCTTGTAGCCAGTGGGCGAAGAATTAACTATACATAAGGTGCTTCTGCAAAGCTCCTCATGGAATCAGCAACTTGCAGTCTGAGCCTTAAACTGACCGAAAACAATTAAAAAGAACAATTAAAAAAGAAAAATAAAAAGAGGAGAGAGGAAAAAAGGGAGGAAACAATGAAAATCTGTTATGTACAGAAAATTCTTCAGGCAATTTGTAAACATATATGTTGACTGCATGTAATAATATTAATGAGTCTTTCCAGTACATTGATAGAAAGCCTGCTTGTAAATAGAGAGCAAAAAGCATGTTGATGATCCAAGGCAAATCTTGGGTCACACTATCTTTTCAACATTAAGAAGTAATCTTTTTTTGATGGCCCTCTGTGCAGAATAAATTCATAATTATTCATACAGTAGTAAGTCCTACATTTTCTATATTTAAAGTAGTTTATTCTCATCTTTAAGTCATACTGAACTTTGTAATATTTATGGATTAATAAACTTACAGATATTAAATCTATAACCCCAGTAAGACACAACCAAAGTAGATGAGCCTTCTACAACTTGGTGACCTCTGTAAATTTTGGATTACAACTCCATAAAGTCCCAGCTAACAGACAGCTTGCTGTTACAGTAGAACACTATGAAAGGCATGAAGACTGGGAAGGGTGATGTAGTTAGTATTAGCCAAGAAAAAATGTCAAGCAAGACAGCTTCCTGTGCATTTGTGAGATAAACCCCAATGATGCAGCAATACTGAATTTATGTTGAAGAGAAGTTAGACTGAGGGCAAGAGCAAGAAACAGGTGAGCTGCAGAAAAAAATAAAAATAAACAAACTATAGTTACCATCTCAGCAAAGTCAAATGCCTTGCTCACACTTCCTAGCCTACTCTGTGAGAACAGGCCCTTCAGAACTTCTGATCATAACAATGTGGTTTTTAATGTGTTGTTCTGAAAGGTCACCCCTCCGCCCCTGAACATTGAAAGCACAGAGGATATGTTGAATCATACATATTGTTCCTTATCTCATTTGCATTTGGTGAAATCCCTGCATGGGCCTGATTTAGTAAGCAAGTACTGCACTGATATTTCCCCAGGCAAAACATGAATTCTAAATGTAGCTTCTGTGCTTCTCTAGAACAAATACTTGTTCTATTGTGCCTTGCTAAACTGTCCACATTTTAATTTTTGTTGTTAAAAACTTGCAGGTTTGTATACATTCATCCAACGTCTCTAGTAGGTCCTTTATTTTTTGACGTCCCTCAAATTAAAATATCAGATAATCTGTAGTGATGAATGTTAATCAAAAGCGCTGTAGGGATGAACAGCTGTTGTATCTTTTTAGCATTGCTCTGTATACTCTCTACAATGTAGAGAGAACTAATGTTGAAACTGACCTTTCATTTATGCTAATGTATTGATACAACTACCAAGAGGCAACAAAGTACATGTTACTACTTGGTAAGCCCCCTGTTTGAGCCAATTCAGGGCACAGTTTTACCCCACATCTGTGCCTTTTGTAGCATAAAATAAAATTATCTTTACAGTGTGGTAGGATGTATTTGATGTGTGAGTAGTTTGTTTGTGTGGGCTCTCTTACATTGTCCTGCCAAATGGGAATTATGATATTACTTCCTGAAATAGTTCAAATACTACAAAAGTGCAGTAGAATCACATCGGCGCTGAATTCTTACCGTGTAGATGACTAGCCAACAAAATTATTAGAGTACCTCTGTGGAACACAGGTATCCATTCCTAACCATGACAATATCAAAATTATGAAATGTGTAGCATAATCTCACAATGAAGTTCCATCCTTTCTTACCTGCATTACAAAGCTGCAGGACAGACTATGAAAGGGGAAGAGTTTGTGTTGTGATGTCACAATGCACATTTCATCATTTGCTCATTCCCCCTCTCTTCCAGAGATGCCTATTCTGTGGCAAGCTAGCATTTTAATAACCACTGATATTCCATTCCCCCTTCCCACTCAAATAGCTTATCAAGTGCATTATAGTAAATTAGCACTTAATAAATTATCATCATTTCATCCATAACCAATTCTGAGTTGGTGATCTTTAAGGATCATGGCCTGGCTACTGGCAGGTCCTCTTGTCTCAGTTTTTTCTTTCCATGAATTTTCTAACGCTATATTTGCCTCTGGGATACCAGCTTAGAGGATTATAGGCACTATTTGGTCCACTGGTCACCAGTTGTCAATCTCTAGTCTATATTCAGCTGCTCTGGGATAAGAGGCTAAGTGCTCTCATGGATTAACAACTGGTTAAAAATAGGAAATGAGAGTAGGAATAAATAGGCAATTTACTGGTGAGGTGTGCAAAGTCAGATCCTCCAAGGAAGAGTTTTAGGATGAATATATAGTTTGCAGTTACTATAAATTTGTCATATTTGCTGATGATACTGAGTTCAGGGTGATAAAATCAAGAAGGGAATGTAAAAAGCTTCAAAGGATCTCTACAAATTGCATGAATGGGCTGCAACTGCTTTAAAACAACAACAACAAAGGCTATTTCTATGTTTGGCATCATTAGGAAGGAAACTGAAAATAAACCTACAGATATACTTATGCCTTCATGCTATCTATGGTGAAATCACAGAGCTATTGTACACAGTTCTAGACAAAGCACCTTACCAAGACTATTACGGAGCTAGAAATGGTTAAAAATGGCCAGTCAAAATTATTATGGGGCTGGGCTGAGTAACTCCCTTACAACTACAGCAGCTTTTAGGGGATTTTATGTTGGAATAAAGGGAGGTTAGGAAAGACATGACAGAGATACATAAAATTATGCACAGATAACATGAGTAGAAAGTTTTTCTCCCTCTTGTAGAATGCCAGAACACAGGACCATCCATTGAAACTAAATGCTCGGAGACTGAGAATAAATACAAGGAAATACTTTTGTATATACTGGGAATAAATACAAGGAAATACACAGTGCAGAGTTATATACTGTGGAATTCACTGCTAGCTGTGGTGGTAATGGTAGCCCAAGGGGATGGTTTTAAGAGGGGATTGGATAGATTCTGTAGGAACTGGTTAACAGTGGCAACTAATTTTTAAGGGTATTTGCTCCTTCCTGAATCATAAGCAGCACGCTAAATACTGGCTGTTAACAAGCAAAAATAGAAGGGAGTGATTGCCATCCAGTCCAAACTGTAAAATTTCCAAATGGATCAAGCTGGATACTGTGTGGCGCAAAATGCAAAGCTAAATGGACTCTAGTTCAACTTCCCATATTCTCATCTTCCAAGACCTTAGGCATTTTATAAGAATTATTTTTACTTTGGCCTGTGCTAGTGACCACCTGTAGTATTCTCAGACTGCGAGAAGTTTCCTGATCACAGGTTGAAATTATTTTTAAATGATGGTAATATATTTTGTTAAGGTTCAGCATAGGCCACCGAGAATGCTTGATATCAGATAGGAGAATGGCACATAAATATTTTAAACAAAACAATGATCAGTAGGACTCCAATTTTCTGGAATAGTTTAATATAAAAAATATAGTATATTTCCCATGTGTTTCACATATGTAGATGAATAAGCCTTGTAATAGTCTTGTGAAGGCAGTCAAATCATTTCCCTAGTATTAATGGTACATGGATTAGGGGAACTTTCTCAAAGGGAACACTGTGGCTAGAAAGATGCAGCACATTTGATATATAAAAAAAGGATTCAGCTAAAACCAAGTACAAGTTGATTTGCAGTATAATGTGTGGGTTTGTATACACAAATCTGTAGGAATGAGAAGCAAACACAATTGTAAGTAGTGTCTTGTTTTATAGAAGGGGAAGTTCATTCCTACAAGAATAGGAATGAGACATTTTATTGAACCCACATGTGGTTTAGCTACTTAAAATGCTATATTATGTTGAAGGGAGGAAGTGCCATTGTTAACAATATTCAATCCAGTCAGCTGGACTCAATAAAAGAAATTAAAGCAAAACCCCAACCTAAGCAATGCTTTTTAATTGAATCAAATCTTTACACATGAAAAGAATTCTAAAGATATCCCATTAATCCAACAAACCTGGTAGTTTGCTACACATTACAGATTTAAGAACCACACTTTTTTTCTGCCTAATATTTTAAATGACAATCATTAGATTTAATACATTTATAAGAAGCACAAATCAGCCTAAAACCTGGTCATCTGCACTAATACAACAAATATGCTGTCATGTGTTAATGAAATTTATCCACATGGATTGTCTTGTTTACTTCATCACAGGCTAGATTTATTCTGCAAAGGACAGGTAGGTTTCTCACATTCACTGAAATGAACGTGATTAAACCTATCTTTCAGTATGGGATTCAATTTTCTAGAGATGTTGTCATTGGAGAGGCAATCCTTATTTTATTCCATGTGTCTATGTCAGAACAATCCTAGATATTCTTTATATAAAATGAAAACAAAAGATACTGCTGTTCTGAGAGAATCTAAAAGATTCTATGAGATTTTGTTGGACTTGGTTTAGGACTTCCTTCAGCAACCTTTCCCATTTGATTGAAAAAGATAGTTTAGGAATAGCAGATTTCTATCTATGTAATTACATTTTCTTTGCCTGAAGCCCCAAGGTGGAGAAAAGAAGGAAGACTAGTAGAGTAATTTAACCAGTCATATATCCATCCACTTAAAGAAACAAGTATCCTCTCAAAGCTTTGGGTGTATGCCAAGAACCCTTTCAAAGGTTACCTCTAATTGTAATTTTTAATGTGACAGAATGGGGAAATTATTAAATATGGGGGGAAGTAACTGCATTAGCACACTCCATGGAAGTGAAAATTGGACCTTAAAGAAGCAGGATAGATAGAGTATTCACACTTTTGAATTATGGAGTTGGAGAAGACTCCTGAGAACAACACGGATAGCCAAAAACAAACAAATGTATCACAGAACAAATCAATCCAGACTTCTAACATAAGGTATAAATGACCAGGTTCAAATTATCATACTTTGGACACATTATGCAAAGATCAAGCTCTCTGGAGAAGTCTATAATGCTGGGAAATGTGGAAGGAAAGGGAAGATGATGACCAACAGCAAGGTGGATGGACTCTATTACAGCACCAATGGGCGCACCACTAGAAGGCCTGAAGGGCCAGGCTGGGGACAGATCATCCTGGAGAAGGTGTTTCTAGATGGTTGCTAAGAATTGATGTTGACTTGATGGTACAAAATCAATCAAAATCCTATTAACAATATTTACCTAATTCAATTAATTATTAATTAACTATAATTATTACAAACTAAAACTCCCTCTGGCTATATCCACCTGGGGGCATGTAACTAGCCATCCAAAGACCAACAGAAGTCTCATTTTCCTCATTAAAACAAATAACTGGCTGGGGAGAGGAAAACAAGGATAGTTGGTAACTACAGGATATTAACCTTATACCAAATCAGAGTCTTTGTCAATCTAATCCAATTTACCAGTCCACCATGAATGGCAAGAGCTCTCTAGAGTCTCAGGAATTTTGCCATTTACCTGCATTTTTTTAAGGAAAAAAAAAATTGGAGATGGCCTTTTGCTCATTAGAAGATACCAAGTTCAACCCTAATATCTTCTGTTTTTTAAAAAAGAAACAAGTAGTACGCAATGGGAAAATCAATGGTGGATTTGACAATTAGAAAAAAGAATAAGAATAATCAAAGGTATGTCACTCTTGAAGCCTTTCATTAATAAATTATGAATGTGTTTGAAACCTCACTTCCACCAAAATTGTCACATTATTCTTGATCACCCCCCCAACTGTGCTGAGTGCATCCCAATTTGTGCATATTTGGTGGTGAAAGTTTTACACCTACCTTTTAGTGTTTATTTACAAACTTTTCCTATGGATCACGTTTTCATAGGGTAATCACTGATATAATGGAAAAATAATTATGATGTCTAGCAAAATAGGATTGTGCTCTCTTATGGGAAATGAAAGAATTTAGTCAAGGTGTCAAAAAGATTTTAAATATTCTACTGATGTTTTGCACAGTATAGGATCTATTCAGTTCCTGAACACTGGCAATGTGAATGAAAGAGATTCACTGCTGAGCAAACAAGGCTGAGGTTACAGGAACTGGTCAGTGTGTTAAGACAGGATGTAATGAGAATACCTAGCATTCTCTGCCTTTGTCAATGTCACAGAGATGAATCAATTAGGAAGGTGGGATAAAACAAGAATGAGAAAGAGAAATGTTTGTACTAAAAACGGTATGTTAATATTCTGCATTAATTTAGATTCTACTGTTATGTTTTGTTAAAGAGAACAAAACTTGAGCTGGGAAGTCTGTGGTTTCTTTTACACTTACCCCTAGCCATGAATTCAGTTCCTGGCCTTAGGAATAAACTCTTCATAGCACTTGTTCTATGTATACTCATGTATAATGAATGGGTGTGGGATACAGAATGAGTTCAGTGAAATGAGCCCTGGTCCCAGTATACATGAATTTGCCTGACTGTCTCTATGCATCAACAAATCTTTGCAAGCCCTCTATACCCTGTTGTATTTTTCCTTTTTTTCAGAAAGTCCAGAATCCATCTACTATGAAATAGCTAGGATAGCCTTCTCCAACTCAGGGCCTTCCAGATATATTGTATTATAACCCCCCAATTCCCAAAATTCACATGGAGTAAAAACATGTGATAGGAATCATAGTCCAACACATCCAAAGGGCTCCAGATTGGGGAAGGATGGATTAGACAGAAATTTGGAGTATGGCCCAGTCAAACCTGAGATGTCCAGGTGAAGAGCAACAACCCAACAAGTTTCACCAAAAAGCAAGATTAAAGCAAATGTTATCTATTACGAAGCATAGTTCCTGTGAATATGGTCCTCTTTTGATCACCCAACCAACAAGCCTTCATTAAAGAGAGTAAGGCTGACAATGAATGGGATCTTTATACCTATCCACAGAGGGAAAACTAGGACACAATCTGGTTACAAACCAGCCTTTGACGAAGAAGCTAGTTATGTTATTAGGCTGTGCTGAATTGCCTTTTCTATTTTATTTCAGACAGGCAGATAATCAGTTTAAAATAATAGAAGAAGAGAGCCTGTTTTTAGTAGAGACTGGAAATGAGACTTTACCTGAACATTCTGTATTCTTTTCTTGGCTTCATTTGTCTGTTTCTCTTAGCAAATCTAAACAAGCTTTTCCTGTTCCTTGTGTATATAAAATAGAAAACTGTTTTTCAAGAAAGCTTAGGTCATGGAAGGAAATATACAAAATTTCTGAGTTAATATACTTCTTTAAATCTCACAAATAAGAAAGAATACAAAAAAGGAATGTATTTGCACCTGTTTAAAAGAAAAGCAATGGCATTCGGTATAGAGTTATCTATACTGAAATATATTAAGGCAACATTTCCTATTGTACCTGGGCTGCCAATTAAATTATCACTAAATGACAGCAAAGAGATACTTCAAATTCTTTTTGCTACCAACTAAATGCTACCCAGATTTCTGCAACTCAGATACATTTTCACAGAAAATTAAAGTAGCTAAAATCTTGTGAGATCCCAAAATCTCACAAAATATTTATGTCTTCCCCCTGAAATTCTGTAATATTTGAGACAAGAATATCCAAATGTCACATGTCACGATTTTTCAAGATTTGGGATATTTAACACACACACACAGACACATACAGCAGAAATCACTGGCAACAGATTTATATACTACTGGTAGTCCCCAGACTACAGACTGGGAACCACTGAATTAAATGGTTATGATGATTCTAGGAAAACATCTGCAGTAATTAACTTGAGCTGCTGAGATGTTTCAGACAGAGGTGTCATTCACTGGAGTGTTCAAAACCTGAACAAGCAACATGAAAACATGTAGTAAATACAGGTCTATACTGTGGTCTTAGCAAGAACCACATACTGAAAAACCACGAGTCAGTTTTCCTCTCCCAAGTTATATATATTAGATACAGAGCTGACTTCATTTGCCTTCTGATTTTAAAAATTTAGCCAGCATTAAATTATACTAATATTTTCCATGGCAACCATTAGGCCAATATTCTTTGGAAAGGAAGGAAGGAAATAAATCCAATAGTTTCTTCCAGTTAAATAGCTCCAGGAACTGAAGCTTAAAGAGCAGCATTAAGCATCATGACTATCAGGATAAATATGAACTTTGGCAACACTGCTATTTCTTGGCAATCCAGATCAAAGCCTTCTAGTTCTACCTGTTTTTCCCTTGAACCCACTTTTGGATAGCTGCACTGATGACAACATGATTCACATAAACACTCAGGCCAAAACTATGACTTTTAGGCACAGCATAAAATGCAGTTTCAGCACCTGTTTAGATCTGTGTTGGGGAAATCTTAAAATGTATGACTTTTGGAGAACAGATATAATGACAACAGAGCTGTAGGGATCAGACTGTTTCATTCTGCAGTTACAAAACCCTGGATTTAGAATGACAACCATTTCACAGATTTCTTTAAGGATTCCGTTCCCAGTTAGAGATCAATATATATACCTTGTTTAAATATCTGATAATTACTGTGAAATTCTCTGTCCTCCAAGAAGTTTAATACTTTAAGTTATCTAATATGTGGATTTTCTTTTACAACGTGCAATACTTTTATGTAAGGTGCTTAGGAACTTGATATTAGACAGCAACAGGGTAATCCTCTGTATGTCTATTCAGAAGCAAAAGCACAATGAATTTTATTTATTTATCAGCTTTGTGTGCCATATGTAATAAACTGTATGTGGTTTACGGCCTAGTAAGGTTGCTCAAACCATTGGTAATGACTCGGTGTGGGACTTTGTCCCAAGCACTTTTCTTATATGGGAAATGCAAGGCCAGATTAGACAAAAGTTAACAGCAGAAGTCTCAACCAACTGGGAGGGTTTACTAGCATGGGGGTTACTCCTTCCTCTGAACTGCAACTTTCCCTACAGGAGAAAACTATGTGTAAGCTCTCTCTAGTCCCCACTCCACTTTTGTACTCTAAAGTAGAAACTTTTTCTACTCTGTATGTAAATCTTGCCTGATGAAGAGCTTCCAGTCTGCTTCTTGTTTTGGACAGATTTGGTTGATCCAAATAAAAGAATTGCCTGGCTATGGATTTTGGAAACTTTACTCAAAAATCCTAACTAACCTAATGGGGGCAACATACGTAGCATACTCCTAATAGGTAGTACTTGTAAACTGCAATAACCACATAATAAATTCCCATGTTAAGTGCAATCATGTGTATGTAGGTATGAAATATTTGGAAAATAATTATTGTGTCATTCCCAAGAATGAGAAATAAAAAAGAGATGTTAAAAAATACTATGAACTTTCATTGTTAGATCTGGGCTTAAATATATGAAGCTCTCTTTAGTTTTCTTGGGACTTCTCCATGTATTCAGAAACAAGGTTCAGTCTGGCCATCTTGAATCATCTACCTCAGCTTGAGCTTAAAAATGTGTTTTAGCCATTAACTCCATCCTTAAACTCAAAATCAGTCTTGCTGAAACTATGCCTTTCATCAAGTCTGCCTTTCTGGGGCACACATTTCTACTCAGCCATGAAACTCACTCAGTGACTTTTAGACAACTGCTATCTCTCAATCCACTCTATTCATAGTGTTGGTTTGATGATTAAATGGAGAGGAAGGACAAATCACAAGGGCTGAATAAAAAGTAATGCCTCCACCTCCTTAACTTTAGCTTAAATAGGGATATTTTAATAAATGAAACAGGAAAATAATCCTTGAAATGAGGTCTTTTGTTACCTGTATTTACTTCTCCATTTAATCACTACCATTTGCTATACATTTCTGCCAACACTGGAAAAGCTTCTTAAAGCCGCCACAAAATAGCTCCACACTTTGACTCTTCAACCAGGTCCTGACAGGCCTTTCTACCTCTTCATCAATCTTTCTCATGTGAAACTTGTTGATGGCTATCACGGGTCTTCATCCTTTATCACACAAATCAGCTCTTCCCAGTTCACCATATTTACATTTTTTAGCCCAGTAATGCACAGTATTCACATCAACACTGTCATAATCCTAAACAACCTGCAGTGGGGGGTGAATTTCAATTGGAGAGACTCCTTTGACAGTCAAAAATTTAATTGCAGTGTGTTATTTAAAGCACTCTGACAAATACTCACTGCAGGCTTCCATTTCACTAACAAAAACAACAAAATCTCTTCTCACAGCAACTTCCCACACACTGAAGTGAAAGAACAGACGCTTAAGAACAAGTCAGAATTTCTAGCATATCAGTACTGCCGTCTGTTGGCAACTTGTAACATTGGAGGCATTACTTACCATTCAATTCGTCTGGTGGACTGAATCTCTCAAACTTTACAGAAACAATAATGTAATAATAAATAGATTCCCATGGCATACAACTCTGCAAATTTTGCATATGTGGGAATAACAGGAACACACTCAGTAATAGGAACATGCAAGTTTCTCTGGGCCTTGGCCTTTGTATATTGACCTACAGTGGGTAGAATATAGTTGCATTAAATTAATGACTCTTCAGTCAGTAATGTTCCTATCATATTAAAAGCTACAATTTAGTTATAATGTTTGGCAGCTTCTGTAAGTATATCAAGGATTTTGAGGCTGAGACTTCTGTTTTTGTATCTCTGCTCTAAAAGTAAACTTTTAATATGACAGAACAAGTTATGCCTCTAATTTTAATTGAGAAAAATAATGAGTCTCAAGTGTACGTCGATTAGGAAGAACTTCCAACATTAATATGTAAAAGGAACATGATTTAAGAAACAGTACAAATTGTATTGTCGAAGCCTTTCACGGCCGGAATACGATGGCTGGTGTGGGTCTTCCGGGCTGTGTGGCTGTGTTCTGGAAGTTTTGTTTCCTAACGTTTTGCCAGCATCTGTGACCGGCATCTTCAGAGAGCAGGAGCACAGACAGGAGCAGTTCTCTCTGTGCCCAGCACAGTTCTCTCTGGGCACAGAGAGAACTGCTCCTGTCTGTGCTCCTGCTCTCTGAAGATGTTGGTCATAAGTGCTGGCGAAACGTTAGGAAACAAAACTTCCAGAACACGGCCACACAGCCCGGAAGACCCACACCAGCCAACAATACAAATTACTTAATGAAAGGCTATATTAACATGTCATACAGAAATATTTAGAAACGAGTGAGTCTGCAAAGTTCAGTCTCATTCAGTTTCTTATTTTTTTCATTCATAAGTTTATTTTATCCAGTTTCCATATACTTCCATTTTTTAAAAAAATCTGAATGAAAATTCATATGCATTTTCATTAGGTGTTCTTGGTCACTGATAACAAAACAGGTGGCACTGCATCAGAAATTGATATCTGAATGGCACCTTGACTTCCAGAAACAGAACTGTGGCTCTACTGATCCAGCCCATATCTACTCAAGACTCTGAATCTCTAGTAGATAAAATTATAGTGCAATTAGCCTATATTATTTAAGGAATTGTTTACAAGGTTCAGACAATACCACATTCCATTTATAACCATTTCTATCTTTCCCCACATCTTATATCTGCTTCACTGTTGTTTTTTAAAGTTGTTGCTATTTACAGCAGTGATTACTTCAAGGTCCATTTACCACTCCCAACATGTACAGTGGGATCATAAAATGTAGAAAGAATAATAATTTTCACTATAACTATATCTATAATGATGTTCTATTGCTTACTTAGTCAAAAACGTTGAGAAAGTGCTGAAATGCACACCCGCTCATTGTAATCCATATATATTCAGCATAAATGGGCCCAGAGGTTGAATTAGAAGGAGTTCAGGCTGGTCTGAGCCAGCTTTTAATGAGATACTATGTTCTATATCACTGCTTATTATTTTGTACATATTCAGAACATGAGTTATCTAGCTTCTGTAGCAGGACGGTATTTCTCAAATTCCTTTTATGGAGCTTTTTTTGCTGAACTTCCATGTTTACCTCTGAGCTACATTATGAAAACTCTTTTCAGACCTCCCACAAGCCCATGAGGCAAATTAAAAGGAAAGTTGAGAGAGGCACTATGTAAAGCAAAAGCAAGACCATTGTATTGACTGAAAATCAACAATAAAATTATAATGATTTGAAAAGTAATGGCAACAAAGAAATTTAAGTATGGCAGTAATTTCCTGCAAATATAAACACTGGAGGAGAACCATATTAATCCTGCTAGCAAATGCCAGACACAATCAAGCCAAAGTTAAATAATTAAACTGGCTGTCTGAAATGCTATTGAATGATGAATGATTTTATGTATGTACATGCTATAGACTATCATAACATCAGTCCTGACAATAAACTTGTCAAATCTGATATCAATATTTTGGTTATTTAATTTTTAAAAATATATACTTTGCAATGTTTTCCCATTGTCTTGAGGAGTCTGGTAATGTAGAAAGATGGCATGTGAATAAATTTCCTATATGAACAACATGGATAAAATACAAGTTAAAGTACCACAGATTTTGATGAAAGAAAATGTGTGTCAGCCAAACAAATCAGTCAGTAGAATCTGGTCCCAGTCAATAACCATTCAGACTGCATGCTAGGATTCTTCTGGATATCTTAAAGGCACATTCTAAGCATTAGCTTCAGAATTTAATAAAAATCTTGGAAACAATCACAATACATCTATATGTGGATCATTTTTCCCAATTTATTGTGCTCCAGATGTACTGGACTACATCTTCTATAATTCACTGACAGTATGGAAAATATATCGGAATAATGTATCTGTTCATGTGAATAACACCTAGAGGTTATTCTCATAAAGGGTCTATGGGACTGCTTAGACAAACATGATACCTTAGCAGTGACCATTTCCAACCTCTGCACTGGTGTTCTGTTAAAGTAACAAGCTAACACTCTTTCAGTTTGATCCTCTGAGCAACTCTGGACTTTGTGCCTGATTCATTTTCCACAGTGTCTCTGATAAAACCATATGCTAGAACATTGGAGGGAAATAGCGGCATCTAGTATTGCATTTCAAAGTCCAAAAGGGGACATTTTTCCCAGGCAGTACAAAGCACGCAAGCCGTCAGTATTTTGGCTTCAGATCTGAAGTGCTACACATCCCTATTAGCAAGCAATCATGACTGGAATTTTTTCAGATCAATGATACAAGAAGAGAAAGAAAAACAATTAGTAGACAAATTACACAGAAATTAACGCTGCCTGAATAAAAATACTGATACCTCTTCAAAATGCCAAAAAGCAAAATTGCTAAATGCTAAAATCTACAATGGACTACTAAATGGAATTTGACTACTAAAATAATTAAATGCTAAAATGCTACCTAATTCTAAAATGCTACCTAATTCTAGAGCATGGTCATATTTTTTCCTCCTATCTTCTTAAATTAGCTAGACAATATAACTTCTCCAGCAAAACAGAATTTTGTCATGTGACATTAAGGTTATGATATGTACCATAAATGCCACTATTTTTCTTCCACAGGAACAGAGTCTTTTGCAGCATGGAATTTTCTTGAGCTTGCCCTCAAGAATTGCTAAGAAAAGGATGTTGAATGTGCATGAGTAAACTCTGTATTATTTCAATTAATGAGCTGCTCTAAAGATCTTGTAATCTTACAAATAAGGATCTAGTTCCCAGCCATTCTGTTTGTGGAACCTTTGGTCACAACTCAACTGCTTATCAATGAGCCTCTGTCTCAGTTCAGCCTTTGCTTGTTCATAGCCCAGGGACGAAGTCTGAACTATGTGAATTAGAAAACAGCATTAACAACCCTTTACACTCAGCAGTCTTACTATCCCATGGAAGTTTACAAGTAAGGTATTTTGCCATCCTAATTAAAGGGTAGTTTTATTAAATGCCACATTTCAATCCAGTCTTTAAAAACAGTTCTGTAATATTTGGTAAAGTAGTGGTGGAGTCAAAATAAATTAAGGAAATTGGACTAGTTCAATTACTTGTAGCCTAGGGCAGGCTTATCCAGCTTGATGTCCTCCAGAAGTTTGGGATTATGTCTTAGAATTCCCAGCCAAAATATTTAGAGAGTTCCTGCTTGGAGGAAGGTTGCCTGAAGTTTTCCACCATGGTTTATTAGATCTTATTCTGTGGACATGAGTGAGCAAAGGAAAGTACCATAAAAAATGGAAAAATATATGGTATATTATTTAATTTGTATGATATTTTTGGCTTCTATTGGCATGAAACAAGAAATATATGTTTAATTTTGATTAGTTTCCATAGAAAATTACCCTAAACAAATTTAATGCAATGAATCCAACGTTCTCCAAGACTTAACTAGATACAGGTTGAATCTGGGCAAATTACAGGAAGAGAAACAATTCTACATGACTTAAAAAGAGGGGATTAGGAAAGAAGAATGGAAACTTGTAGAAGATGGGAATTGCAAATACCATGATCACAAATCCCATACGTTGCCATAATTTGAAAGTCAAGTTCAAATAATTTTAATTACGACCCTTGTAAACATTTTTAAAAAGGGCAGATTTATGTCACAAAACTATTAGAAGCTAACATTCAAAGTTAGCACATCTTTGAAAAATATGTTTTACTACTTTCATTGCTGTAATCTAATATGGGCTTTTACATATGTTTGAACAGATTACATTTTGCCTTTCTCCAGGGGTGGACTGGGCATTTCTTCTGTGCTGTTTCATCTCCCAGAGCTCCTCAGAAAACCAGGGAACCTTGAGATCAACAAACGGAGAGGTCACATAAGAGGAATGTGATCCAAGGCTCTTGACTTGCCCATTCCAGGAAGCAACTGAGGCCTTTGTCGAATTGCCCACCAGATCCCCCCAAAAAACCAAGCTCCTTCAGAAACCCACCAGGGTCCATGAGTTCACACATCGCTCATGTACATGAAGCATTATTACTAGAGTTTGAATCATGTTTTTAGGTCTTCCTGGTCCTAAATAAACATGTTTCTGTACACACATAGTCTTTGTGCAGTAAAAGCCTATATTTGTACACAGGAACACATGAATATATCTAGGAAGTGAAAGTCAGATGGGACAGACAGCTCTGTCTCCTAGTAATTGCATGATATCCCTTTTACACAAATAGCACATGAAGGAAAATTGGACAGAATTCACTATTGGATTCAAAATACTTATAAGACTTATATGGCTACTCATCTTATACAACACAGTTCTGGGCAGCTCACGGCAATAATAAACCAAAGACAAGAAAACAACAACAACAAAAACCCAGGTTCCTGACCCATGATCTCCAATCCATCAAACCATACGATCCTTGGGTTCCAACCTTACCCTACCCCAGAACCTGAGGGGAAAGCCAACCTTACACAGCTTTCCAGAAGGCTAAAAGGGTGAGAGCCTGCTGGATCCCAGGGGAAGAATATTCCATTGTCCAGGGGCTGCTATAGAAAGGCACCCTTACTAGTTCTCAGTATATGGCAGCATTTAAGAGGCAGGACCTGGAGCACGCCCACTCTCTCTAGCCTGGTGATGCAGGTAGATACCCTCAAGGAGAGATGGTCCTGCAACTATCCTGATGAAGGTACTGTATCTTCACTAATATGAAAGTGAGGAAAAGTGTGACTTTTCCAATTCACTGAGTTTGCTAGCCCTCAAAACAGAAACAACTTATGATTGCTAAGTGGAGCTAAGCAATAGACCTAGTATTGAACCCAATTATTTCCAGCATATCACTGGCTTCGGGAACAGAGGACAGGAAAGAGAAATGATCACATTTATACCTCATATCATGCTCCCTCAACAGAATGAGGATATGGATGTTATCTAATCCGTTCAGTCTGGCTTATGTGAACTCGTTTTTAAAGAAGTTACTTTAATAAAGTTAAGAACCAAGGCACAGAAGTGACTTGGGAAAGATAAGCCCAAGGACACACCAAATCCAGAAAAGGGAGAGCAACATTTCCAGTTCCCAGCTAACTGCAACACCTTGGTGAGCATTCAGCACTGAGGCTCCCTAGAGATACAACAAGAGAGTGCCTTTCCTTCTCACTCAGGGTGGGCTTTTTATACTCACTGGCATTCAGTTGGGAACTGGAAGAGTAGAATACCCTCTGTTCTTGAATGCTGCTTCTGTGCTTCATAGAGACACGCATATTAGATGTGAGTTTCTTGGGTGGGGAGGTAATCACAATTTCAGATGCAACTGTGGGGCAAGAGACGGAGCAATACAAACCTGCCAAAGTCATGCAGAAATGAAAAGTAGTGCTGGTGAGATCTGGTATCAAGATGTCTAGTAGGGGAGGAACTGGGTACCTGCTGCCCTCAAAAATAGAGGAGGAGCTGCTTTTAGCTTGCAGCCCTGTGTTTTCCTAGAAGTAAATTCCAAGGCATCTCATGGGGTCTTTCTCCTAAGGAAATCTGTATGGGCTGACGTTATTGTTGGAGCAGGTTGTGGCCTAGGTTATATAACATCCTAGGTGGGGAACTAGTAGTGATTCCAGATGTTACTGAGCCATAATTTCAGCAGTCCCAGCCAGCAAGGCCATTGAAACAGTTTTGCTCAGAGTTAGGTCCAACAACATCAAAGCCCTCAGGTTTTCCAGTCTGACCAGACTTTAAAAATCTCATAGCTAAGAAGTAAAAAAAGAAGAAGTCAAGTCATAAAGAAGAGGATACATCAAACATAGTCAGCAGAATTAAATAATATATATAAATATATAGAAGATGACATTACAGATGGCATTCATCTCATTTATCCTAGGGAAGAACAAATCTGAAATATTTTTTGCTCTAATGAAGAATGATAGCCATAGTCTAATTTCATACATAGGGTTTTGGTTTATTGGTACAAATAACTCATTTGATTCTTTATCAACTCTCTTTTACTATTGTTGGTAAATCCAGATTACACTTATTTAAAGATTATGCCGCAAAAACAATTCACAGGGCTGTGAGTCACAACACAGACAGTATAGATACTATAGCTGTAGCATTGTAAAGTTAGTCAGAAACTTCCCACAAAAACAATGTTCCAAACAGATTGTGCTCCAGACCTTTTTTAGAAATCGTAACTCCTTTCCAACCAAGTCCAAAATATTTAAAGAACATCAGGCTGAAGAAAGTTGCCTTACAGGAATTTGGTGGTTCCCTCCTCACCAATGAAGAGGCTGAGTTTAGGCATCAATGACACTATGAAGAAAATCAAATCTATTCTATGTCCTGCTATTGAGATGGAGACATTTCATTTTATTAATTGCTGTGTCAGCAATCCTGTAGAATTACTCAGATGTCTGCTAGTAGGTCCTGGACTATTTTCTGCTCACTCTTTCTCTAAGGTTAATTTCTCAAGAACAAATTAGATGTGAAAGTAATAGTCATATTTGTTCGGACTTCTAACATCTTTATTCATGCGACTGGTAGCTGCTTTGAACATCATATAGAGCATAAATGTGTCCTTCAGGCAATAGCACCAGTCCCTTTCTTTCCTGCTTGGCTTTATTTGTGAGCAGGGACAACATATTAAATTAATGTGGCCGCTGCTATTTCATTTAGTTGCATGTTATCAATCTGTGTATGGAATGTAGCTCTTCAGCTATATATGAGGGTTTGAATGTTTCCTTATATTATGTTACTCTCTTCAGATAGAAGACTATGCATCACAGAAAGCAGACAGGCCCAAACTATAGATATTCTAACTCAGAGACCAATCCTAAATAAAGCTGATTAACATAGGATTGAAATCTGTGGTCTTCCAAATACAGCTGAATTTCAACTTCCTAATCCTAACAACTGGCCATGCTGGCTGGGGTAATGGAAGTCAAATAACGTCTGCCTTTTTGCACAGGAGCTCAAGGCAGCATACACAGCACTTTGGAGTCAATGGTGCTCTCTGAGCTTGGTTGTTTGCTTGCAGACATTTCATCACCCAACTAGTAACATCATCAGTGCTAGTGAGTGTGGGGTCTGCACCCTGTTTTTATTTACACACACGCACACACGCACACAGTAACTTGCCCTGCCAGTGTTGGTGGGGATGTGGTTTTCTCCAGTGAGTAAACTCCACACTCACTAGCACTGATTATGTTATCCAGTTGGGTGATGAAACGTCTGCAAGCAAACAACCAAGCTCAGAGAGCACCAAGGACTCCATAGTTCAACCCTGAGCTAGAGATATTCTGTTCTATTGGAACATAACACTTCATTCTCCTATTTTTCCCCACAACAAAAACCTGTGAGATAGGTTGGGCTGAGATGAGGGAGTGGCCCAAAGTCACCCAATGAGCTTTTCTCCAGATAGATACCTCTAACAGAGATACTCTCAGTAGATATATCTTGCATTTCCTACAAGACTGAACATCTGGGCTTAATATGGAAAGGGCTTCTCTATTAAAAAAAACTTGTAGTTGTGGACAGACCTGAGTGATGCGTTTTGATGTGCACAAGATAACAAACTATTTAAAAAAAATTGTCCCAGAGCTTGTTGGTAGCTAGCTTATTGTCTTGGGAGTACAGAAACAATGACACTGTTGAGACACATAAGGTTTCTGTTTCAGACATTTTTCGTTTCTCTGGCTTTCTTTTTATTTTAAGAGCAGGAAGCCTCAATAGATGGGGCAGGATGATTCGATTCTTAGAACATAAATATATACCACTTGATTTAATTCTTAGAAGTAGATATGTGCCACTACCGGTGTTCTTGGAGTTCAGAGTATAATACAAGACACATTTTCCCTGAAAACTCTAGTTTAGAGTCATTAATGCATTTTCCTTAGAGACAAAATGACGTGCAGCAGGCATTCTAGGTCTATATGCAATTACCAAGCTGAGTTGCCCAAACTATTCAACGTACATTAGAGCACTCTCATTTTAAAGTGACTACTCTAGTATAAATAGATTGTGGATTGCATCTAACTGCACCTAACTGTGAAGAACTGGGGAAAAGCAAAAGTTCTTTTTTAAATCTCCATGCTGAGTATTGTATTCTAAATTCTAGAAAGTTGAGTTATATCATTAAAAAAAAGCCAATATGGGGAAACCAAAAATAGGAAGCAAATGATCAAAGTAGGTATAGGCATGTTAAACCAGAAGAGATCCAGGGTATACATTAAAATTTTCAACAGTAAAAGTAAATTTATTAGAAGAATTTATGGTAATGAAAGATTAAATGGACAAAAGCATAGGGATTATTAAGTAGTGAATAGATTGGTATTGGTTTAAAGAGTTTAAACATTGGGGAGGGTTACCCATTCTCCAGCAACTCTGCTCCCCTTCCTATGGTTTGGGGACATACCAGGTAGGATCTACAAAGACAGGCAGACCTAGGAAAGAAGCCAGCAGGCTGGATAAGGAGCCTCCACAGACCATATGTGTTCTCTACCACTGACAATTAATTTGTTTGTATCAGACCTGCATACTTTCTGGTACAGCAAGCCTAATGCAAACTACATGCAGCTGAATTAGAAAATTTCCTATTCTGTAATCACAGGTTCAGGCAAGGAGCAACCACAAGAAGCTTACTGAGCTATGTGGTCCAGTAGACTGTGCTGGGGGAGAGTTACAGATTGCACAGAACTGTCCTAGACAGAAATGGACCAACTGAAAGATGGCTAAAGTGTTTGACTTGAGAAAAACATGAACACTAGTGTGAAATGGTATTGCTCCAAGTGACAGTATTTTGAGGAGCAAATCAAAGCAAGGAGCTTGGTTTAACGGAGCAGACAATCTACAGTAGGCAGAAAAATTAATATGTGATTTGCATTTTAGGACTAAAGTCAAATTTTCTATTCTTATTAGATAGAGCAGAAGCTGTCTTTAATTAAGAAACTGCTATGGGCTTTTTCTGCACGTATTTTGCATCATTTTAAGTTTTTTTCTGGGCAGAGGGGTAAGTGGGAGCAATGCATCATTGCACAAGCAGTTCTGTCCTATATGGATGAACAGAGTTCCAAAAGAGGAAGAAATTAAATGCACCATTGTTGACAATTCACTGTGAGCACTCATTGTAGCTCAAGATGGGGAATAAGCCTGATATAGTCTATTGATCTTCTAAATATTTTTAGAATTCAGAGTTTGGCAATCCTAAACCCAAACATTTAATATTAAACTTGTCAAACGACATCCCACTCTTTATAATTGCTATAGGGCAGTTCAAATGTATACATGCCACTATTTTTTCTAGTTGCAAAGAAACAAAAATATTCTGTCAATATTAATTAAATGTTATGAGCTAACAGCATCCATTTTCTTTTATTTCCTATGAGACTCAACCTTCCAACCTACTCAATGCTGTTTTATTTTAACAGCAATTGAATTTGCAGTTTAAAAAGAAAACTATTTATGTCGGAGTGTATTTTCAAAGATGAGTAAGTGATTTTAAAAACTGTCTAATATAGACTGTGGTTTCAATTAGCCAGTTTATTTTTGAGTGTAAACAGTGTATGCAAGTGTGTGTGTGTGTGTGTGTGTGTGTAAAATTATTTTGCAGTCTCCCAACAAAGCAAGACAAGCTGCAGAGAACATTTCTAAAATGAACAGGAGATTGAATGACCCACTTACTGGAACTAGAACAAGGGAATAGCAGGTATTCAGCTTTTTGCTGACTTAATAAATGAACTGGATTTATTATATTTTATTTAGCACCATAAACACATGGTGTTCGTGTTCCCAAGTGGAAAGATCATCTGAGGGCCTCATTTTCAGACCTAGAAGGACAAGTTAATCCCTTATCCTTGCTGCCAGTTTTAGCCACGCTTGCATTTTTCTTGGCACACACTCAAATGTAATGTTGGTGTCATGTGTTTAAATGCTGCTTCAGTCAATATAACTTCTGTCCAGGTCACCTGCAGTGTGAATTGAGGGACTGTTTGGTCTTATTACCACCAAACAGTTATTTCAAACCAAAATCTACCAGCTGTCAAACTGCCAACAAAAGGCTTTTGGCTTAGATGTGAAGCAGGAAGAGACCATATTCTTAGAAAAGCATCATTCTCAGTAACTGATAAACCACAACAGCTACTGGGTTCATATTACCATGCAGATTAAACCACAAGAATAAGGTTTTTATATAATGCAGCACTGGAAGTCACATTCCCCCTTCTTCTCCTCCAGCTCAGTCTCCATAAGGAAGCTAAGACCTATCTCCAGCAATAAACTCTTAGGCCCATATCCTCTTTCCTCACCATTAATTATTCCAATAATGTGAGATTTAAATTATTTAATGCCTCCATCATTTATTACCATCATTACTGCTCTTTCAACAACCATACTGATAAATTTCTCTGCAAAGGCAAATAGGGGGAATGAAGTTCATGCCAAAGTATCTGTACCAAGATTCACAGATCCACTGGTAACCGAGGGCACAGAAGTCATTGTGAAGATGGGATTTCTCACCGGTTGCACTACTAGGTATACCTCTGCATGCTAAACAGGAATACATGAATACAGCAGGTAACAGCACTACTGTGAAAGAAACCACCACAATAAGTAACTCCCATGATCTCTGAGATTCTCCAGAACAAGTACAATGAAGGTGATCAAATGTTGTCTACAAAGCCCACAATTCCTGGTGTCAGCAATATGATACATTTAAGCTTTCAAGCAATATTGCAGCAAATCACAGGAATAAGCAAAGTTGCAGCTGTATCCATTGCCATTGTAAAGAAGTAGACTGCAAGGATATATGTTTGCACTCCCAATATTCCATGAAATAGTTGAATAGTTGACATTCTGAACTTCACGAACTGAAATTAAAGAACACAAATGGAGGGACTCTCACAGTGAAAAGGTTTTAACATACAGTGGGGGCTTTCTTCAGGCCCATTTGAAATCCTATTCTGTGACAGTGGATGCAGCAAAGAAGTCCTGATTCTCTGCCTCCATTCCATCTGCACAGATGAAGCCAGCAATGCATCTCCCTCTAGGTGCTGGGGGAGGGGAATGAGAACTGTCAGAACTTGCTGAGAATGATTTTCATCATCCTTTGCAGGTAAAGTTGACCTGATTCACCTCAATTTGGACTGCAATATTGGGGCAGGTCATAAGAAAGTAACCATGGTAACCACTTGTCAGGTTCATTCCTTTCAGCTTGTAGATCTGAAGGATGTGTCCAGAATGTGTGGAGAAATAAGAGCCATTACTTGCTTACTCAACCCTTGCCCTCCCTGGCTAATTAAACCATCTAGGCTGGGCTGGCCCTACAGTTAAGGGAGGTGATCAGTGCCTTCTCAAGCACGGGATGTATTCCTGAATGCCTTAAGGAGGCAATTATAAAACCTTTATTAAAAAGTCTCTCCTACAAACCTGCTTAGCTAGTCAGATTAGCAGGAGAGGCCTTTCTGAAGATACTCCACTACCATCTGGTATGTGAGAAAGGGTCTCCACTTGTGTGGCTCCCAGGATGTGGAAGATAATCCCTAAGATACTTGGTCCCTACTCTCCCAGTTCTGAGGAAGTTGGTAAAAACGATTATTTTCCACCAAGCTTTGAACTGTTAACTCATTTATTTTAGTGTTTGTTTTCATCTAAATTCTAATTCTGTTAATACTGCTTTGTTCATATTTTGCATTTTCTGTTGCTGTAAGCCATCTTGATTGCTAGAAGGGTAGGTATAAACCCAACAGATAGACAAACAGACAATAGCTTGTTTCTGTCATTTGGAAAATGGTTAAATTGTTCAAGGCACAGTGCTACAGTTTAGTGTGATATAATTATGTCTTTTTCAGATAAATTGGTGAAAAGCATTAAAGATATAACTGTCAGATATACAGAAGAACAAGCCTTACTGAATAATCAAGATTGTCTTTGATGTTGGTCTACCCTATCACTGGAAGAAAAAAGAGAACTATGTGGACCATCTAAGGCATTTTCTTTCCATGGCAAATCCTGCATTTTCTACTGTAATCTGCAGCCCACCTTGATAAATGTAGTGCTTTGAATCTATTTTTCTCTTTATTTACCCATGTTGATGAAATTCACTGCACTCCGAAACATGGCCACTTAAGCAAAATGATCAGGGATATAGCAACTATATTACTACATATCTGAACTAATTATGGAGAAACACATGTGCTTGCATGTGTTAGTCTCACGTTCCATCCTTGTCATAATTTTTTTTTTTTTAAATCAGTTAATAATCTGAAAAGCAACTTCTGTCAAAATTTTGGGGAAAATGCTGTTAGTTGGAGAAGTTAGCTTTCCTCAAGTTGTTGCTCTTCAGACAGACTGAGCTTGCCCCAGCTAGCATGAAATTATAATCTAACCTGACTGGAGAACAGCAGGCTGAGGAAGCCTAGGATTCTGGAGGAGATACAAAAATATTCTGACATGGTATGAGATAGTTTTCCATGTCCCTAAATGTATATACAGTGATTCCTTGAAAAATATACCTTTTGTTGAACCATGTATGAAAAAATAAACTGGAAAAACTAGCCTGATTAAGTGAATTAGGAAGCTGTTAAAAGCTGAAGCTGCAACAGCCATATTTTCTGTTTCCAGAATCTATGTGATTTCACTTGAGCCGAGCAGTCATTGATTTTAAAGGTAAGTCTTTAAATGTTCAAAATATTTTACCGGAAAATGGGTTTCTACTTCCACTGATCGTGGAAATTGCTCAGAACATCTAAACCACACTTGCACAAATTGTAACTCACGGAGGTCAATATACTCAGACCACCAATTGTGATGGCAACTGAGGAGTTCCAGATTGATTACGTATTATTGTTATGGTATACTGGGTTCTTGAAAGGATGTTTAAGGTTGACAGATGCTAATGTACTATTAAACTATGTTCCAAAGACTTGGAGTACATCAATTTACAAAGAACTTTCAGTAAACTGTGCTTTGATGGTTGCGAAGAAGATACATACAGTACTCCAAGAAAGATGTTTATATATCAGATTAGAAAACTTGGTTCAGTGAAATTTGCAGACTCTTTGCCTTGGTTTCAATGGAGAGCCAAGACTGGACACTAAGATTCTGAATGGTCTAGGTTTAGTATTTAAAATCTGAATTGTAATAATTGGTATAAATACATAATTAAGAGTTCTGTATTAAGTAAGGAATGCTTGAAATCTTGTATTTGTTCTTCTGGTTTTGTTTTAATATCTTTTCCTAATGTTTGCTTAGGATTCTCCTTTTATGTATATGATACTTTCTATAATAGCACTATAGATTGCATATAAATTTGTATGTGTTATCAACTGCAAGGTCATTTAAAACTCAATAACTATAATAAAAAGATGGCACCTGAGGAGCATGTAAGAACCTTGGTTTTGCTTCCTCCTTGGACTATCCCTCCCAAAGTATACATGTATATAGCGACATATACTAATACAGTCATGTGAAAAAGAAAGTATACCCTTTGAGTTCTATGGTTTTACGTATCAGGACATAATAAAAATCATCTGGTCCTTAGCAGTTCTCAAAAGTAGGTAAATGCAACCTCAGATGAACAACAACACATGACATATTACACCATGTCATCATTTATTTCACAAAAAGAAAGCCAAAATGGAGAAGTCATGTGTGAAAAACTAAGTACACCTTACGATTCAATAGCTTGTAGAACCACCTTTAGCAGCAATAACTTGAGGCAATAGTTTTCTGTATGACTTTATCAGTCTCTCACTTCGCTGTGGAGGAATTTTGGCCCACTCTTCTTTACAACATTGCTTCAGTTCATTGAGGTTTGCGGGCATTTGTTTATGCACAGCTCTCTTGAGGTCCCGCCACAGCATTTCAATTGGGTTGAGGTCTAGACTCTGACTGGGCCATTGCAACACCTTGATTCTTTTCTTTTTCAGTCACTCTGTTGCAGATTTGCTGGTGTGCTTGGGATCATTGTCCTGTTGCATGACCCAATGTCGGCCAAGCTTTAGCTGTTGGACAGATGGCCTCACATTTGACTCTAGAATACTTTGGTATACAGAGGAGTTCATGGCTGACTCAACGACTGCAAGATGCCCAGGTCCTGTGGCTGCAAAACAAGCCCAAATCCACCACCATGCTTGACAGTTGGTATGAGATGTTTGTGCTGATATGCTGTGTTTGGTTTTCGCCAAACGTGGCACTGTGCATTATGGCCAAACATCTCCACTTTGGTCTCATCTGTCCAAAGGACAGTGTTCCAGAAGTCTTGTGATTTGTTCAGATGCAACTTTGCAAACCTAAGCCATGCTGCCGTGTTCTTTTTAGAGAGAAGAGGCTTTCTCCTGGCAAGCCTTCCAAACCAACCATATTTTCTAATTGTACTCTCATGAACTTTAACATGCTAACTGAGGCCTGTAGAGTCTGAGATGTAACTCTCAGATTTTTTGCAATTTCTCCGAGCATTGCACGGTCTGACCTTGGGTAAATTTGCTGGGACGTCCACTCCTGGGAAGATTGGCAACTGTCTTGAATGTTTTCCACTTGTGAATAATCTTCCTCACTGTAGAATGATGGACTTTAAATTGTTTGGAAATGGCCTTATAACCCTTCCCAGATTGATGGGCAGCAACAATTGCTTCTCTAAGATCACTGCTGATATCTTTACTCTTTGGCATTGTGTTAACACACACCTCAATGCTTGAGACCAGCAAACTCCTAAAACTTCAGCTTTCATAGAGGTAGTCACACTTGTTGATGATCAATTGATCAAGGGCATTTGATTAGAAGCACCTGGCTGCTACTTAGCCTCTTCATATCTATGGAAGCAGTAAGAGTATACTTAGTTTTTCACACATGGCTTCTCCATTTTGGCTTTCTTTTTGTAAAATAAATGATGACATGGTGTAATATGTCATGTGTTGTTGTTCATCTGAAGTTGTATTTACCTACTTTTGAGAACTGCTAAGGACCAGATGATTTTTATTATGTCCTGATACGTAAAACCATAGAACTCAAAGAGGGTATATTTTCTTTTTCACAGGACTGTAAGTGATATTTAATTTGCTGGCTCATATGTGCAAACCTGTTCTCAGAAGTTGCTGTTACAAATGTTAACTTTACTCAGTGACTACTAAGTGTCTAACACAACTCTGGACAGATATTTTGAACTCAAAGAAGTTCTAAGAGTTACTTAGTAGACTTTCGAAGAACTCTATTGCTTCAATTTGATTTGAAACTTTCCACAGATCCCCAACATCTGACGCCAAATTTCTTTGGGATACTAATTTTAATTTACCAAAATGCTAACAGAAGAACAATTCTACTTCTACCCCAGTAATTTTATTGGAGGCAAACTCTGTCACTTAAAAAAAAAAAAAAAAGTGGCTGGATCAAGTATTGCTCCACACTGAAGGAAAAATTCCAGTTTGTTGCAACAAATGTAATTCAAAATCCTTATTTAGATTATATAAAAAACCCTCCACTTTGTACTGAAAGAATACATGCTTTGGGATTGTTCATGATTGATTCTTCCCCCCACCCCAACCTCTGGCTTAAACAGTGAATGGTTGAGCTCTGAGTCTGAATAAACAGTGTGGGAGGTGACTGTTCTGTGAGGCCCATGTAAAGGATGCAATCATTCTTCTTTCTTAGTCTGTTTGGTATTAAATCATGTGAAACCAGCTCAATTACTATATGCGACATTTATTCCACCACTGGAAGATCAACATACAGCATATGCTTTCCAAAATTAGTGGGGAAAACACATATTCAGTAAGGAATTCTCCCAGCTTCTGGTGCTTAATTGTGTATAAAGTTCATTGACTTGCTGGTTGCTGTCAGATGATCTTGCTAAAGCCTGTGAAAAAAATCTCAGGAATGCCGTGATGTGGGCAGAAACAAAGTACGTTCACAGACCGCTTTAAATGAAACAAAATTCAGCAAGCTACCCAGAGGAGAGAAATCACCAAAGGGAGGGATGTGGGATAAACACTCGTTTAACTTCACTCAAATGCTCCAAAAGCCGATATAATTGTTTTTTAAAACTATCCTTTCAAGAAAACAGTTCTGCTTTTATATAAGCTGCATCTGAAAAATGAAGGGGATGGTGAAGACACCATCAGAATCAGCAACATTTAAGATTTTCTAGTGGTTACCTTATCATAAGCTGGGAAGTGCCTACTATATACAGCTTAGCTCAGGAACAAATTTAGACCGATGGCTTTAAGCCATCTTAAATCTGCATTCTTAAATTACTTTCTTAACCAGTAATGCGGGGGGTTTTGTCAAAAACATCCTACACCAGTCAATTTGCCTGCCCAGCAGTTCCTACTGAATTGTGTCATCAATTGCTACAGCTTTATAACAACTACTTTTGGTATAACCAGGTTGTTTTGTGTCAGTGAGGACTGAGGTGTTCGATCAACTTTGTGTTCTGGAAAAAGATCAACATTATTTTCTTCTTCCCCAAGTCAAGCCTATGACATAAATAATTATTACCACTTTTATACAAATGAGCTTTAAGTGAATTTATGAATACTGCATGAAGAAATCATTCAGTACCAGAGAAAGTAAAACCTGACTGCACACTAGAAGCACTAATAATGAAGCTAAATATTTCTAACACATAATGTGAAGGTCAGAGTCATTGGAGAAGTCTCTGATTTTTAGAAAAATCTAAGGCAATTGAAAAAGAGGCCAGCAGAAGACAAGGCAACAAGATACTATCACTAATGATAGAAGCATGAGCTTACAAGAACTCAAAGAAGCCGTTCTGGTGAAATCATGTTAATCAGGTCACAAAGAGTCAGAAACTGAATGACTGAACCACAACAAATGATTACATGCACTCCTGTGAATTTAAAACAGAACTAGAAGCTGGTCTAGCTGATTTGCATGATTACTGATAATATGAATAAATACCAGGTACCGCAAGAGTTACTTGAATCCAAATATAAGTCTGAACACAGCCTTATGGTTTTTTTGGCAGGCATGCTGGCAGAGCCCTGAATATAGAGTTATACAGACCTGGAGATCTTGGACTACACTTGATTGCAAAACATAAATTTGGCATTGTACAGAACAATTCCTGTTGATGTTGTTGCATTTTGCCTGGCAGTATCTGATTACATTTGGAAAACTTTAACTTTTGCGTTGAATATGATCCTCCAACACAACTCTGCGGACTATACAGTTTGTGGAATTCTTTGCCTTGTGGTAGCACAACTGTTCCTAAGGTACTAACATTTCCCTAGAATCAAGGGACTATATTTTGTGGTGTGGGGACATACCATTCTTCGCTCAATTTCTGTGTTCATTACTATTGGGACAATCCTTGGAATAGGATTTCAAGGAATAATGTATCTCTCAGGAATAACATGTCTCTCAGGAAGCTTTGCATACAGTAAGCTCAAGATCTGATATATTAGTTTTAAAAAAGCTGATGACAAATCGGGGAAAAGACTATGTCTGAGACCTTGGGTAGCTTCTGCAAATTATAAAAGAAATGCTGAACTAAACGGACAAGCAGTCTGACCTGATATAAAGCAGCTTCCTACATCTTACATGGTACACTGAACATTAATGGTGGTAACTGAAAAGAACTCCCATGTCCATACCCTCTGAAGACAGCTTTAATTTTTTTTGTGGCATCACTACAGAGGTAACAGTCCAACAGAGGACTACTGAACCAGCGCTTTCAAAACAAAATGGCAAAACAAAAGCAAGGTTCTTGCCATATTATGCCACACCATTTTGTTCCCCTTTGTTGTATCCTGCTCCAATAATGCTTTTAAAGGACCACAACAACCACAGATGTATTTTTCACTAACTCCCCGGCGAGTTATTCCTTCATCCATTATATACAGACTGGACACCACACTATTGCTATTCAGGCAGGCTTGCAGTACTATCCCACAAATATTAATATATGATTTGAATGATCATCTACAGAAAGCCTAAGACTAGTCTGTCTGTTACTCATTTCTATAGCACATGTCGATGATGCCAACAAGCCTGAATTACAACTTCAACCTTCTGAACATAATCTTTTTCCAGACCAATAAAGCCAGGCCAGTGATATATTAAATTAAAAAGTATAGTACATCCTAGTATTAAATTATAAGGTTGTGCTTTAAAAGATTATACAGAAAACTTACAATAGGCCCTGTTGTATGATCTGCTAGATGTTGCTGAACTATAGCTCCCAGCACCTCAAACAATTAGAAATACAGGATAGGATTGCTAGGAGCTGGATGACTACAGATTCCCCATCCCTGATCCAAAAGAGGGGTCCCCAACCTCACTGGTCTGGTAGGCACAGTAGAGATTTTGGTAAGTTATTGCTGGCCATTTGAAAAATAAATGGCTGCTGAGATGCCTTACCCATTATAAATGATGCTGCTGCTACCCAGCTCTACATCTCAACCCCGAGTGGCACAGGGGGAGCTATCGATGTATTGTCCCAGTGTTTGGAGGCTGATTAGGTCTGCTTGGGGCAGAACAGACTTCAGCTCAATCCTAACAAGACAGAGTAGCTGTGGCTGTTTGGGCTCCCAAGGTTGGGGATGTTGCCATCCTTAGCCTTGGATGAGGCTGCACTTCCCCATTCAAGACTGGTGCACAACTTGGGGGTCCTTCTGGACTCGCAGCTACTGCTTAAAGAGCAGGTGGCAGCTGTGGCCAGGAGAGCCTTTGCACAGGTTCCTCTTGTGTGCCGGTTGTGCCCTTTCCTCTATTGAGAGGCCCTTCAGATATGCCTTGGTCACCTCACAATTGGATTATTACAATGTGCTCTACATGTGGCTGCCCTTGAAGACCACCCAGAAACTACAGCGGTTCAAAATGTAGTGGCGCAAGCAGTAACGGGTGCTTCTGGGTGTGCCCATGTGTCACCACTGCTACGCAGGCTGCATTGGCTGCCAGTCGACTTCCGAGTGCAATTCAAGTTGCTGGTTATTAAAAAAGCCCTGTACGGAATAGGGCCTGGATATCTGAGGGACTGCTTGTCTCCAATCGTTTCTGCCCACCCAGTAGTGCCAGCAGAGTGGCGGCCCTCCAGGTCCCCTCCGTTAAATGTTGTAATCTTGTGAGACCAAGGAAACGTGCCTTCTCTGTTGTGGCCCCCACCCTCCGGAACAGCATCCCCCGAAAGATTAGGACGGCCTCCTCTCTCCTAGGGTTCTGGAAAGCTTTGAAAACCTGGCTTTGTTCCCAGGCCTGGGGCTAATGTTTACTATTTGTCTAAGGCCCCTGTTTTGTTTTGTTGATTTTGTTTATTAGATCATTTTAGTCTGGGCTGTCTGATTTAATGTTTTTAGCTGTTTTTATGGGAGGGGGGGGGCGTTTCTAGTTCTGTAAGCTGTCCAGAGTGCATTGGAGTTGGGCAGCTAATAAATTTAAATAAATAAATAAGAAGAAGAATGATAAATAACTGCCAATTATTACCAGTTGCAAAGCACTGAGTGGCCAAAATGCTACTGCCATTCCTTCTTTGTCACCCAGGCTTACTTTTACTCCTTTTCTGGGCAAGTAGCCACATTTATAAAGAAAATACTGGCCTGCAACCACTCATCAAACTTATAGAGTCCATTTGGTGCTCCAAAACATGACTGGAAATAAAAAACATGCCAAATGCTGGTATTTTGCTTTGCAGCAGGCCATCTTCCTACTTCCTACCTCATCCCAACTTCAACAGGCCTAAAAAAATGGATTGGTTCAATTTTTTTTTTCCACAACTGCATTCATATTGGAAAACAGTGTATTCGAAACTAAAACACTTCGGCTTAAAAAGCTGCAATCGCCTGCAAGGTTGTGAAATCCAGTGAGTAAACAGTTATTTTCAGAAAAGTTCTTGCCAGATAGAAGACTTCGGATTACTTTTTGATAAAAGAAATGCAATATGGAAGTACTTATGCAGCATAAACTTTAGCCCTAAACAAAGAAATAAGTTACCAGCGTACCAGTTAATGTTGAAATAAATACCACTTATGTTTGTGAACCATATTTCCCACATGAATCTGTTGAAGGAGATTGTTGCATACGCAGGCTCATTCAACAATAAACCAGCTAAGTCACAATCCCATACAAATTAAGCCTTCTTCACTTGTTATAAAATCCAGAGCACAGTGAGTGCTATAATTAATCTCTGCCCCGTGCCAAAATCACTGAAAATTTTGCATATGCAACTAATGCTTTTCATGTGCATCAGGATCCTAATATTGCAGAGAATATTGGTTCATGTGGAAGCCAACATGTAAAAGCTTTTCTCCTGCAGACATTGCACCAAGAGCATAAATATTTCCAGGGGGAAAAAAATGATGTCAGCAAAGAAGTGCTCACCATTTTGTAACAAGTAAATGGAGGTTCAGACATCCTCATACCCACTGAGTTAAATCAGCACCAGCCTGCAACCTGCCAATGTTTTTATGGGGTTGTGGTTATAATCCTAGGCTTTTCATTTTGTTCTCTATAAATATTCATATTAAAAATTTTCCACTGTTTCCATATAAAATGTACAGCTAGGTTGTGAAAAATTCTGAACATTTTCAAAGTTTTAACTGGGCCATTTTTAGTAGTTATGTGACTCCATTCCCTGCCTTATTTCTCCTTTAATGTTTAATTGCTTCCACAATTGGCCACTCTTCCGTAAAGCTGGGGGAACAGTGATTTCACAGAAGTAGCAATTTGTGGGGATTCTAAGGAAAATCTTTTAAAAGGCTGTGGCATTCATACTTTACAGACAAAACCTAAGTCTGGCCAGGATTAACGGAAATCATAGTATGACTTAAATGAAGTATGGAAACTCATAAGTAAGACAAAGAGGTCCTACATGCAACAGTTTCACTATGGTTGTTATGTGATATAATAAAAATAACAAAAAATAAGTCTGAACCAGTTTGGACATAATCAGTGCAGGAACATGCAGCTCTTCAGATTGTTGGATGCAACCAGCTCATGGAAGCTGAAGCTCAACAACAACTAAAGGTTCATGTTGCCATCCTTGCACTAAACCAGAGACATAAGGAAAGTTGTCTTCTACTGAGTCAGATCATCATTCCATCTCAAACAAATATTTGTCCTGATTGGCAATCCCCTTTCAGAAAGGTATCTTCTCCTACCATGCTCACAATCTTTTTCACTTAAAACATGTGATCTACCACTGAGCCACAGACTCTCATAGTTTAGCACAGGGCTGAGCAGCCTCTGACCCAAAGTCTACATTAAAAAAAAAAAAAAAAAGACAGTGTGGAAAATTTCCTTCCCTTCCTCTCTAGGGACATCACTGCTGTGCCCCTGAAATCCTTGGTAGCCAAAAATACATCTTCAAACAGTGCACCACAACACACAAAAGGTTACTACCCTTGATTTAGAGCTAACATATGAGCATGCTTGCTCTCTCTTCCTTCACTTCCTCAGGCATGCATCAGTAGAATAGTTTAAATTAACCACTTATTAGGACGGTTAGGTTAGTTTAGGACATAAACTAATTTAGAAGTCATCAGGTTTCTTATTCCTGGTATAATACAGCTTGTCCTTCTTGAATATAACAGTAAACCATCATTCCATTATACTGAAGGTACCTTTAAGGAAACTTTTCTGTTTGCTTTCCCACCCATACTTTTCTGGAGTAGTTCAATCTCACTGGGTAGGTACTACTTTAGTTTTGTTCCATCTGCTCTCTGTGTATATTAGAGTAAAAGGAGTTAGCTTTGTTCTGCTAATGAACAATAATATTTTCATATATTATTATTATGATTCATGGTAATATCTTTGTCATATTACCTGCATATACTGTAGGCTGATTTGAGATTAATGTGTATTCAATTACTTCTGAAAACTCCAAATTGTCATTCTCTCTTAAAAGAGGGCCATGAGGTAAAGCAACCTATGTACCTGTTTAAAATCTTGCATTCAAAACAAGAAAAATCAGAGAATTTGCTAGGGGGAAGAATTGATATAATCAAATTTGTCAACCACAAGTCTCTTGAAATCTTCACTTTAGGCTCATTTATTCTCATGCCACATCATTCCTGAGGCATCTCACAAGGGAATAGATAGAAGTTTTATGAGCACCAAGAACCAATGCCACAATGAAGGGAGTAAAAAGAAACTTTAGCTACCATGATTGATCAAGGCAGACATAGATAAACTTTATTTCCTCACTTTATGATGATTGAGCCACAACAAGACAATCATGATATAATACATGGCTAGTTTTCTCATATGGTTTAAGGCTGGCAATCTCTGTGCAGATCATCTTAACCCACTTAACCTAAATTAATAAGCAGAAACCAAACCATTAACTACTGCTCCCTCTATGATTCCAGATGTTGTTCACCTCTGTACCAGGAGAATACACATCTTCTGCCATCCATCAGATCAAACACAGTGATCCAAATCACTTATTCATTATCATTCACACTTTATCTAGAGCATCTGAAACAATTTGATTATAACTATTTAGAAGCTCTCACAGCATAGGGGCCCACAGGAAGAGCAAGAGGGACAACTAACAAGAGCTGTGTCAAGATGTCTGCATCCATAATTATGTACATTATGTATTTCCATCATGATGCCACTGATGCAAATTTCATAACTGCATCATTTGCATCATCATTTTGGCACCATTTTGTCTTGTAATGGATGCTTGTTATTATAGTTCTATCAGCTATCAGAAAAGAACCCCAGTAACTGCAAGAGATCATTAGAAATAACAAAGGCTTTAATATTTTCTAATATTTGGAATGCAGGCATGTAGCATAGGAAATCTAAAAACAAATGCCTGATAATTATAAAAATGATGTTATTCAGCAGCCTAATGACTAAGTCACTGACTATCACCTCACTTAATTTGATATCCTTGTACCTTAAAACTATTGCTGATTTCTTTATTTTTGCAGCATTTTTCTGGCAGCAATCCAGGTCTTAAAGGAGTCTAGGATTGCAGATCTTATACCAGCTTCCTTCCTATTCTGAAAAAAGGACAGAGAACAATTTCACTTAAAAAAAAAAGGAATATATTGCTGATGCGGTAGAAATAAAATATGGCATCAAGCTTAGAATGTATGAGACAAAGTAAGCTATTCCCTTCAGAGGTCATTTTCATATAACTGGAGTAGCTGATCCTTAAGAAAAAGAAGAAAAGGGACTTCTGGTGTGGTTTAATATTTCCCCAGAATGCAGACCCATAATTAACATGTGAGAATGACAACAATATTTGGAACACTGAGAACTGAAGAAAGTGTAGCTCACTAGATAAGACTCAGGGCTTTTAGTCCATTTGCCAGGCCTGAACAAAATAGCATTAGCACGTTAAACATTCATTTCTATTTTAAATCCATCGATCTTTTCTGCTTGAAAGATGAATTGCACAGAAGCACATACATATATGCCCCACCAGTATCCTCACATCGAAGCAATTAAAACTTCTGAAGGAAAGAGAAACAATTAAGTATTTGTCAGACGGAGAGTTAAGATTAATTGAGCAAGTGAGACAGCAGGGCAACAAGACAGAGTGATTAAACTGAAAGCCTCCCTCTGTACATTTGCACCAAGAATAAATGTGTTTAATCTTTCTGAACTAGTGCAGTGGAAAGAGTGATAACAGACCTCGGCTAGACTGGAAAATTTTACTGATTTTTCCCTCCCAAAAGAACTGGTCAGAAAAGAAATATTACATTTTAAAATTTCCAATACTAATATTAGCATTTCCAATACTAATATTAGGACATGTAAATTGGTGTAGCTTACACGTCAGCCATTATTCTTTGCCACCAATCTTCTCCCCTTCCTGGATTTGCAAGGAGCTTTGGAAGAAAACAGCATCGTCTCTTTTAGGGGAAGAATAAGGAACCATTGAGACTCCCTCAGGTTATCTCTCTCTCCTGGTACTTGGAACAAACTCCAGTTCTTTCATGCCTTTTTGAAATCTGTAGTGGAAATAGAACCGCTGGGGTTGGGCTCTGTGTAATGTTGGATATCCTGCTTTTCCTGAGAGGCTGTTGGGTGGGTTTCTGGATGAGGGCATAGTTTTTAAATGACAAACCCTACCAAGACTGCATTGTATACAGTCATTTACGGACCTATATAATAAAGAAGGGATGCATTTATCATAACGGTAGACTTCAGAGGCAAGCTTCAAGAAAGCTCCAGAGGAGAGTTAGGGAAGATAAGTGTGATCTTCTAATGAGCTATTGATCCAATTTCAACCCCAATATAAGTAATTGTTAAAATCCAAGAAGTGGATCAATGTTCATATTGATCAACAGAGAGATCTTGGCCTCAGTAAAGAATGAGAGGAAAAATTGGGAATTGGTGGCTAATGGCATGCATATATATAACATTTCACTGCATGCACATATCCCAGCACAGAATTGGGTTCAATATTTGCTGATGATATGGTTGTTATTTCTTGCACTGAGATTGGCCTTAGAAGACTGATGACCAGTGTGACTATTATGAAACAGAAAAATTGAGAAAAAGCCATGACAAAACAAAGAAAGTGGTCTTGAAGAAATATCAAGCACCTCTGGTAAATTAATGCCCATCACACAGAGCAATGCTCTTCCTTTAAATACTATAACTTTTTTTTCACCAGTCCCTTGATTAGAAAACACACTTATCCACTGTCCAACACAGTGGGGCTTATCCTGAAGTTTTTCTACTCCAAAGGAGGGTAGTTAATAGTAACTGCACTCAAAATATTTTATGCTAAACTTATCACTCAGATGTTATATGGGGCTGAGATCTGGGGGTGGGATGAGAAGGTCATTGCCCAGTTGAAAATAATCCAGAACATAAGGAAGATTTTGGGTCTCCCTCAGGGCATACCTCCACTTACTTTAGGATGGAAGCGGAGTTACCCTCAATCTGTGTTAGAATTCACCCTTGCACTGCTAAGGATATGACAAGAAACTAGAAAACATCCAAACTTAAAGTTTGCTTTCTGTATTATATGGGTGGAAATCAATGGACCAAATTCTTGCTTCCTATCCTATAACTGTATTCCCTGCTCTCTTTAGAGGAACTTACTTTTTGCAGCAGTGAAAAAATCAGAGATAACCTTTTGAAACAAGATGCCTATAGACATGTTTCTGTGATACAATCTTCAAAGTTTTCATCTTGGTCCCACCATGGTAAGAAACATAAAAGACTCCCCCAATATCTGGTCAACATTACTAACACTTCAGTAAAAGGAAGGCTTTTACTGATTTTACTGATAAGTTTACTGATTTACTCTGATTTCAGACCATACCCACCATATACCATGAGGGAATATTTTGTAAATGTCTAGTGGAACAGCACTTTTGCCCTCTTGCAGTGTCAGCCAAGCAGAGGACTTCATCCATGACTTCCTCCACTGTCCTATCTATGATAAATTAGGAAGAAAACACTGATGATAAACAGACTTAAGGGGTCAGACACTGACTGGCTGAATTACCTCCTTTGTGGTTCCAACTGTTAGTACTCAGACTGCTACCTTTGCCATACTGTCTTTTAAACTCTGAAAGACATTAAGCCCTTAATTTTACTACTGGCTTGATCTTAGTTCAACTCCCCTACATGCCTTTTCTTTCTTTCTCCTTTTTTTTTTTTAACTAATATTACTATTAGTAATTACTAATTTCCTTTTTTTTTGTTTTAAATTCTATGTAATGTTGTTATGACCTGGGGTCACAATAATAAATTGATCGACTGATTCAGTCATTTCCCATGTTTCTAGGAAACTTTAGATGCAGCTTGAGCCAATCCATATTTACTTGGAAGTAAATCTTATTCCTTAAATGAAAGTTACTAAAAGAGGTATACATGGAACGGCAGTCTAAATCTTATAGGAAATGATCTGGCAAACCACCAATGGGAATATAAGTGAAGAATGGTGTAATAAAATACATAAATAAGTAAATAACCTTCTCTGTAGAATGTGCCAAACAGAAATATCTTTTCTCTCTCTTGCAGACCAAATTCTGCAATGCAAAAATTAAATAACGGGCCAAAGGTTTTGGAATATTCTCTTGGGTTGCATAAAGGAACAATATAGCTGCAAGCTGATATTGTTTAAGTGTTGTAGCATTTTTTCAAATAAACCAGTAGCTTGCCTCTATAATCAAGACTGGAGGCAAGAAGTAAAGGCATGTCAGTGTTAACAATACACTAATATGTTCCAGCAAAAGTACTGCCACAAACTTGACAAACAGCAAATGATTTAACAGGGTAAGTGAACCAAGAAAGTTGCAACCATGTACAACCAGGGTGACACAAAAGCACCGGATTGAAATGTAACAGTTCATGTCTGTACTTGCAAACTCAACAATAAGTCTTCAGCAAATATGTTAGGTTTTCCTTTCCTGGCTTCCTCCACAGTTTCAAAAGCAAACATCCCAGAGATAGCTTTGTATCAAACTGTTCACAAGGATCCTGTAATTCAAGTCTTCACTGTCCCTCACAGCCCTGTTTCTACACAACAGTCTTTATTCCTGTTTCTCCTTTTCCTTTTGCAATGAAGGAAAAAAAACCAAAAAAACCTCCATTTCCCAAAGTCAGAGACCAGGCCACAGCAGGAGCTGCAAATCTATTATATCATAGCAAACCACCCTGCCTCCTTGCTTCAGAAATACAGGAATTGAAAAATAAAATGCTTGACTTAAATCACTTTGTTTAAAGCAAATGAATGAAACAAATCAGCAAGGAGGGGAGCTTAGGGTCTTTATCCCAAGCAGAAAATGTTTCTCCAGTTCCCCTAAGTAACGCTCAGGTCCCAAATGTGGAGAATTCTAGTGAAGGGAAATCTTCCCATGGGAACTGAGAGAGGAACATTCTTCCCTGATCGGTTTTTCCCTTTCTATCTCATGGAGAGGGCCAGGCGACTCTCCAGAACAGTCTGGAAAAAGGTGTAAAGCGAATTGCAAGAATCATATCTTTTCACCCCCGCTGGCTTTTCTCCAGTGACTTTTGTGGTTGGAAAGAGTTCTTCTGAAAGGGAAATTCTGGATCCAAACTTCCATGCAAGAAATGGAATAGTATTCAACAAGGACTTTAAGTTTTTTGGTTGCACAGTACTGGATTTTCAACTATTTGGAAATAACCATCATGGAGAAAAAAATGATCTTACTATTCAGGGAGTAGGAAGCAAATAGCACACATTTTTTGTGGTCAGCCAGAAAAAAAAAAGGTACTTATATAACATTGCCTAATCTTTTGCAGTCAATGAAACATAACTTTTATATATAGCAGTAGTTCCTAGGACAAGCATTTCCATGTTGAAAAAAGGCCAAAGTTCCAAAAATAGTATTTTGTGGGGAAAAAAACAACCCTCATTAGCCATTGGATAAACTACAATATACTTAAAACTCATCTAAACTGCAACATCCATTTTATAGTTTGGATTTCAACAGTTTGGCCTTCCTTTTTTGACTCATAAGAATATTCTTTTCCTTCCTCTGTATCATATGTAGAAGCTTTGATTCTGTCTGGATAAATTTTGTAAGTTTAGCTAAATAAAATGTTCAAAGAACATTTCATTCAGGATGAAGAATATAATTATATGGAACAATTTCATTTACATTAATAGATCCACAATTTCACTGGACCAATCTTGGTTCAGAATTCTTTTTTTTTTTTTTACACTGGTGTAGGAAGCATTTTAAGATCCAAACGGTGGTAAATATATTAAAATGAAATGAATGCAGTGTAAAAATTTATACTCCATCTTTCTTTGAAGATGGTCTCTTAGGTCCACAAAGTTCACAGAAGATAGAAGAAGAGAGTGTCTATGTATGCCTCCCCACTAGTGACTTAACAGTGTTTGTAAGTTATTCAACTATTGCTGTGACAAACGAAAAGTAATGAGGACAGGTTTTATATCACTTCATCAGTGGTTGGGTGATGGAGTAAAGATGCTTTCGTGGGTAGTGGCCAAAGACCACTCATTCAATTTAATAGAAAAGTAGGGTTTTTTTAAAAGCAAGTTACCTACATTATCACCCTGAGTTGACAACACAAATGATCACTTGAATCATATATATATATACACACACACACACACACACACACACATACATACACACATACACACATACCTACATACAGTATATATATCACTGTAAACCAAAATATAGAAATATCGCATCTGCCACATACCTTGCCAGAATAATACTGTTTTAATCAACAAGCAAAAAGAAAAAAATAATGTGAGAATATTAGCTGAGAAGCTATTCCCTCTTGTCTTACACCAGCTACTTTAATTCTGGGATGAGAGGAACTGTTGGAAATTGCCCTCCTGCTACTTATGCAAACTCAGCAAACATTTGGTATCTGCTCAGAAATAAGATGGAGTAGGTAATTGCTTCACTATTTAGAAGGATAGGGTTTAATGTTGTCCATGTTTTACATTTTTCTTTCACGTAGCTATGTTCCAGTACAAAGGTATTCTTCCATTCTTCCAAACTCAAAACACCACATGTGCGTACTGAGAAAAAAAAAAGTGACCATTTTGAAAAGCACTGTGTTGAGTGTTCTCAATACTGTAACTGGAGTTTTGTGGTTTTGGTTAGCTTATCAGTATATTTCCAACTTAGGCATCATAGCAAAAAGGACGATCATGTCTATGTTGCTATTGGCTTAGGATGAATGGGGTGAGGGGTGGTCCTAAGGTAAAACAACAATTACTTAAGCCTGTGGCTCAGGCCTCACAACAATGCTCCAAAGCATACCTCCAAATCAACTCTGTAATACTTACAAGAAAGAAAGATAAACTTTGAAATGGCCTGCATTCTCCCCAGACTTGAACATTACTGAAAACTTGTGGTGTGATCTCAAATATGCAGTGCGTGCAAGGAGATCTAAGAATATTTCTGAGCTAGAAGAGTTCTGCAAAGAAGAGTGGAAATTTTTTTTAAAGCAAGAATAGAAAGACTTGCAACTGGTTACAAGAAATACTTGAAAGCTGTTATTTCTGTCAAAGGAGGTATTACAAAGGATTGAATGAAAGAGTGCCCAAAGCTTTGCACCTGCCTTATTCACTGTGTTCTTATTTTGAATCTGTAAACAGCTGCACATAAATAGTAAGTATGCATTAAAATTTGCGGAAAGATGTCACTAACTTTGTATGCAAAGGCTGAGTCAGCTTCTATTCGCTTTCAAATTCACTGAAACATACAATTTGACCAGGGGTGCTTAATCTTTGGCATGCAACTGTAACTCCCACATCAGCTAAGATTTGGAGATTGGGAACAAAATACATTTAAAAAGAAGAAGATACTATGATCAAATAAAAAATAGTTCTGCATTTACGGTACAAAAGTGAACATTTTTTTATTGTAAACATATTGGAATTAAGGCAAAACATCTTGGCATTCTTCATGTGTTTTCTTGGGACATTGTACTTAAAACTCAGAGTAAAAGCTTAATTCTTCCAACACATTCTATCTGAAGTATAAATAATATTTTTTTGTATTGGGATTTTTTGTTTTGTTTGTGTATGTGTATGGGTATCTGCACACCTTTGAGTTGGTTTTGGCATGTGGAAACTGCCCGGACAAGTCCCTGCAATTTTCCTGGCAATGTTTTCAGAAGTGCTTTGCCACTGCCTTCTTCCTAGGGCTGAAAGAGAGGGATTGACCCAAACTTACCCAAAAGTCTCCCAATTTCGAGCCAGGTGCCTTACCTTTACACCAAACTGGGTCTCTCTGTATTAATTACTAGAATAATGTTCCTGATTATTTATCTAGAATGAAAGACAGCAGATATAAATAAAATGTCAGTATGAACACTTTCCTGTACAGATAGTCCTTGTTTAGCAACCACAATTAGAACTGGCAACTCAGTTGTTAAGTGAAGTGGTCGCTAAGTGAAACTGAGACTGTGCTTATGATCTTACTTCAGCTTTCTTTGGCTTTACAGACCTGCAAATGTCATAACTCCAAGGACTGATCATAAAGTTATTTTTCATCACTGTTGTAACTGCAAACGGTTGCTAAACAAGGCAGTTGCTAAACGAGGACTACCTGTATTTAATGTGAAAACTCACATTTATTATTACGGAAAGATTGTCTGTATGGACAAAAACTTGAAGATGTTACTTGTAGGTTCTGAAGAGGAAAAAAAGTAAACATGCAGCAAAACACTGTGTCATTAAAAAAGTAGCAGAAATATTATACATGGGAAATGTGTCAGTAATGTGTTATATTATACTGCTCAGAAAAATGCCTTTGCTTTTAAAATTGAAATTAACCCAGTTGTAAACATCTCTAACTAAACAAAATTATTTGAATCTTAATTAAGAAAACTTGCATTTCTGCCTTTACATGTGAATGCTCAAATATGCAATAACAAAATAATAACAGAAAAGTAGTCTGCCTTGACTGGATTCCTGGTGAGTACATGGACAAATCCATACTGTTTTCTTAGTAACAATATGGAAGTAGTTTGCCACTGCCTTCTTTGGGAATTTATTTTTTTAACTTCCCAGTCCAGTCTATAGCTCTGGAATTTTCTAGTACTGTCCCACCCAAGCACCCACTGGGCCAGGTCATGATTCCCTTACTTGAGATGAGCCAAGGTCAGCCAGATGCTGCTACTTACTGAGTTGTTGTTGCTACTTACTGAGACCAAAATACAAATATCTAAAATTAAGGTGCCTTTTGAACGCCTATAATCATATGAAAACTTCCAAGATATATTAGCAAATCTAAACTGTTCACAGTAAAAGAATGCGTTTCAGTATAGCAAATCTAACTAACAGCCACTGATCTCTAGAATCCCAGTACTACTGACATAAGATTCTAGTCCTTGTCAATGACTATGTAATGGTAGATGGGAATGACCTTGGGGAGACAGGAGGAAGAGTTACAAAACTGTCATGCAAAAGGTATCTCAGCAAACAGAAACAGAAGGTGAGTAGGAAGCGTTTCAGAAGGGTCCCTCCCTAGTTTTCTGGAGAGTAAAAAGGGAAGGAGGGAAGGAATACTTTCAGACTTGCACGATTCTGTTAATGTAACCTTACAATAAAAATAGAGTTAGTATTCATTGTTGTGGTTCTTGTCTGGACTACCTCGAAGGGCTAACATACTGTGAGAAAAACAGTTGGATGGTGGTAGCAATTCTCAGTTAATTATATATACTGAAATAACAGCAAATCTACCAGCCCTTCCTGCATTCTTCTGTTTGATCAGTAACTCAATCTCTCTTTCAGAATGCACTTCCATTGTGCTATATTGCTCTGCCTTTAGGAGCATGCCTCAAAACACATCTGTACTACTGACCTGAGACACTGCTAAACTTGTTTAACAGTCTCCTCATCTCCCCTTCCTGTAAGGAACTCTAGGAATTACAACTTTGTGTAGTTGCTGAGAGTTCTCAACACTATCATAGGTTTATAATTCCCCAGGTTCTGAGGCAAGGTAGGGAGGAATCAAGACTGTTTTAAAGTGGTTTAAATTTGTAGTATAGAATTTCCCCAGTCTCTATGCAGCTAAGTGTCTATGTTAATCAGGAACATATGGTATTTTATTTAAATCTGAACTCTGAAATATATGTCTAGAAAGAGGTGGAAGGGGACATATAAACTGGGTTTGAGATCTATTAGCTCTGTATTACAACATGCATGACCAACAGCCATCACTAATTTTTGCCATTTTTATTTATTATGTCAAATTGCAGGTACATTTCAATTTAACATGGGTGTGTCTGTGTATGTATATAAGGTCACACCAGTAAGAGTCTAATGTTCAGTTTCCTTAAAACTTTGCTAAGATTAATTTTAAAACAATACCAGAAGGATTAAGGTAAATTTATATTCATAGGTTAATAACTGGTTCTGGAATTCTTTCCATCCCCTTTATCAGCACTGACTATAAGAGGTGTCTGAATTTCCTTTTGTGCAATAAAGCAATGAGCTGCATCTGTATGTGGTGCTGTTCTCCCCTTGTGTTGCAGCTGTGTGCGTATGTATGCACTAGAAGCATAGGGTGGCTGCATGTGCTCTGCTTCGGATCACAGGACAGATAAGGGAGGGGGCCTAGAATGGACTTCTTGACAAAATTCTGAGCCCCTGCCAAAACGCCTCTCCCATAGGGATGTGTTGGGGGAATCGGGGGGGGGGGGATTTTTCTCTGTAATTCCCAGCATGATCTGTCTATTGTCTTGGGTTGGAGGGAATAGACATCCCTATTACTCTCAATTAATATGCACAACCTCATGTGTGATCAGAGGTTTACTGCAGATGTGAATGAAGATGTTTTTGAGTTAATGTCATTCATATTCATGCATCTTTGGAAAACAAAGGACACAGACAGGGTGATGTCAGTGAGAAATCAGACTGAAAGCTAGGATGTGGGATTATGGCTGCCATCTTCCAATTCCTCTCTTATGCACAGCTTCCAGTCCCAATTCTTTCATATTTGGTTTTAGGACATTGTGACCCTGTCACCAGTTTGACTTAGAATGGATCAATCTATGTTTTTAAACTGTCTTTAAGAATCAAGATTTAGCCTATGGCTGCATTCACACATGCCACTACACCACAATTCCTAATTACAATTTCTAGATTAAATCAACGTTGATGGATTCAGACATAGTCCAAAGCCACAACGGCTGGATTCGCAATCTCACTAAGCCGCAAACAAATCATATTATGACTTAGCACTCTGAGTGAATCCGTATTTTCAAACTGAAAACTCTGTACTCTTTGTAAGTATTTATGTGCATGTGAACAAACTGGAGTTGCTTGTGTTACAGATAAATATGCCTCTGCCTGCAAACAGATGCATATCAACTTAACTTTCAAACAGTTAAGAGGTAGTGAAACTCTAGATTCTTGCCTTCTAGGAAGATGAGTCAGTCATCAAACTTAATATATGAAAACATTTAATATATTTACTAGAAAAACACAAAAGACTTTTTCTCACTACTCACAAGCAAATGATATGTGTCATGATTATCAATATGAAAATCACATGACTCATCACAACCATGTTAGTTATGTGATGACATCATGACACAGATCATTTTGATATCATGGCATTATAAATATAAATGATGCTGCCGTTGCTGAATTGAAATGCTATGCACTTATCCTTGAACTAGCAAAAAATTATACCAGCATGAAATTTACCACTGTATTTCTGTAGCATCTTTTGTAGCCAATACGTGCTCTCAGAATCACAGAGGTTTCAATTAAGTTGAAATTTTTATTTACTCCATTAGAAAAGAAAAGCAACAAAGCCAAGCTTTTCTCCTAACAGGTCTAAATATCTCTTTGCCAGTAAATTTAAATATCTGCCAGGAACAATCATGAACAGTGAGCAATATCACATATAAATACTAATGACTCTTAAAGGAACTCTTTTCACTGTGTTCCCATTATCAACCCTTATTTTGCTTCTACATCCTCCTCTCCATGAAACTGCAATCGTTAGACGTCTCTCCTAAGTAACAGGGAACAAAACCCAATATTTTATATACCTTGAGGCTGTCTATGGATGGTGTTAGAATACGGAGGATAACACTACTTTAACCCTAAGGCCAATTTAATCATTGTCTCATTCGTGGCCTGGAGAAGAGATAAAACTAGTGTTATGGGGACACCCCAGAAAAAGGTTGCTGCGAGGAATGTTTGTGTCATGATTAGGTGCAAGTGGGGAAAGGGCCAAAGTCTCTGTAGCTTAAGAAATGGAGATCTGATACTGTATGATCTAAAGGGGCAAAACTTGATATTGGACTTTTTATCCCGCCTCTCCCAAATTCCTGAAGACACACACGGCCTACAGTTATTTAACATGAAAGCAGTAAGCACATTTGTTTCATATCTATATTGTAAGGGAGAACTCATAGCCTTTGTAAGTAATGGGTCCATTGCTCAATAGTAAGAGCTATTCAACAAGGGAAAAAGTTCTTTAATTTATGGGTCTAGTCTCCCTGGATGTATTCAAAATACTTTCTGTTGGAAATATTCCAGCACTAGATTTTCTTTATCAAAGATAGGGATGGACTAGATGGCTTGCAAAAAGTCTTCTAACTTAAGATTCTATTCACGTTATTGCATCTTGAGGTTATGAAATAGCCTTCTGTCTTATGTCAAAAGGTTCATAAATTAGTATTATTTGGGATCACAGAGTCTAGCTGAACAATGCATTCTGCATTATTAAAACATACACATTGTTATCTGATGAGGGTTGATGTTTCATAGGCTTGTGGGCATGATGATTGAAGCATTCTGTAGCTTAGATGAGCCCAATACCCTTTCAGCACTCCAGAAATAACATTCATATTGATTAGTAACACATAGCAATGTTCTCTGGCAAGATGTTGTTAACTTCACTATATAAGCTGCTTCTTGTGTGCATGTTAATGGTTTTATTGATGTAACAGGCATGACAGAAAGTAATGAACAAGCACCACATATACAGTGGTACCTCGGGTTACGAACGCCTCTGTTAACTAACTTTTCGGGTTACGACCAGCTCCGGCCACAAAAATTTACCTCGGTTTGCGAACTCTGCCTCGGGGTACGAACAGGATATGCGGCCATTTTCCTTCCCGTGACACGGTCCGCGGCCATTTTTCCGCCCCTGACATGTGGTCCGCAGCCATTTTCCGCCCCTGACACATGGTCCGCGGCCATTTTCCGCCCCTGACGCGTGGTCCGTGGCCATTTTTACGCCCCTGACACGTGGTCCGCGGCCATTTTTACGCCCGACACGTGGTCCGTGGCCATTTTTACGCCCCTGACACGTGGTCCGCGGCCATTTTCCGCCCCTGACACATGGTCGTAGGGAGGGGGACTCTCCCTCCAAGCAACAGCCGCCTCCCTGTCCTCCACGCCAGAACGGATTAACGGTAATTACACTGAACCTTATGGGGAAATTTCCTTCAGGTTGCGACCAATTCGGGGTGCGACCAGAGCCACGGAACAAATTAAGTTTGTAACCCGAGGTTCCACTGTATCTCACCCAGTGTCTGTATTTTCCAGGAGAATATAAGAAGAATAGGAAAAGCTGAACCACACATACTACTTTGCATGCTACGAGTAGTCTACTAGGAGGACACAAACTACATTCAGAGATCAGATGAGCATCTCTGGATGGTCTAGTTGAAATATGCCAAAAGGAATGAGAAGAGAACACATTATTACACAAAGAGGATGATATCAAAGAGAATTTGGGGTGCTCTTACAGAACTTGCCTCAACTAAATGATTCACCAGATAAAGATAAACTTTCAGTTTTTGATTATAGCAGCATATAAAAACAATAAATGAAATACACTTATGATTAATGTAGCTAAAATCATTTTAATTATTTTGGATTTTCTTTTTATGTAAACTCTGATATAAATGCCTTAAACAAATATACAAGGAAACTATACAGACTATAATCTACCCAAAATCAAGCTTTATAAAAGTTATACAAAATCAAATTGATATCTGACCTAAGTATCTTATTTATTAAATATAATACTTGGTCACTTAATGGCAGAATTTAAAAAATAAACAACAAAGAGTTTATTCAAGACTGAAATTTACTGAATATATAAAAATAACCCTTCTACAAATTTGTTTTCTTTAAACAAACAAATAAAGTGGCCATCACTCCAGCTCCTAGCAGTGAATTCCAATAATTCATTATGTAAAAATGTAGTTATGTCAGCCCAGTTGCCTTATCCATCACCCCTTGCAGTCTTGGTTTCTTCTAATGCAAAGATACATATAAGGGGAAAATTTAGGCCCAAAATAGTGTGCCTCACACCTAGAAAAACCAGAGGGCAACTCACTGGGATGTACAATATAAGAACGATGGTTTATTGAACAGACACGGAAAAGGATGAGGGAAGTAAATGAACATTTACATCAGTGTTTCCCAGCTGGGCAATTTACAACAGCTATGCTAGTTGGGGAATTCTGAGATCTGAAGTTTATATAACAAGCTGGCAAAGATGATGAAGAGAAGATGAAACTGTCTGCAAGGGTATTCCAAACAATGGAGCTGGGTTCTGTTTGTAATTCTGTTTATTATAAATAACATTAATCACTTCATAGTTATTGATTTAACTCTAAGACATGTAAGCATATACTTAATACAGTGTTGAGAGATTAAATTCTGCTGGTTTGTGTTCCATTTCAGAATATCATCCTATTTCCACCAGAATAACTACACTGCTTTCACACTGTAGGTCTATTTCACATCGCAGGCCTTTAAAGATGTTTTGACTTTTAGTAGTCCCAAGCCTGCTCTTCAGGGGGATTTTTTTTTCTCCCACAGTATGATTTTGTATGGTGCTAAAGTCAAGCCACATGAAAGCCCCAAGAAATCCAACACATGTGGATCCAAGTTTAACCAAGGAGGAGAAAAACAGCTCAGATTTTTATGACATGAACTTTACTGGAACATTCCCTTCATTCAGAAGAGAATCTGGATTTAGTTACATCTGTGCTGACTCCCACACATCTGCTTTCTTATTGTTAAGATTACCTTTCCCTTACTTGGTACTTTAAAAAAAAATGATGATCACCTTTTGATACAGATGAGAGACATCAAACGCTTGGGCTTCAGATATTCTAGCAAAGATAGATGACAAGATGCATTTGTTATGCCTTGAAAGTGCTTTAGTGTTTCTCCTGGCCTGATTTTATTTGAAAAGGGCAATGCTATATAATTATTTTTCTAGATGGATTTCTTATGCAGGTGCCTACCACATAAGACTTTGAAGCAGCTGCTAAATTCTGTAAAATTAGACTTTTGCATCATTAGTGTAGGTATAAGTTTGTGAACTGTTGTTGAGACCACTATTTGATGCCTCCTTTCTTGTAGAAATCATATTCTGATCGCTATCTTTTTGGGTGTGCCTCTACACATACCAACAGCTATATGTTTTGATATCTGCAAGTCATGTTCTGCTTACGCACCCTAACAACATTTTTAACAAACAAACTTGATTCTGTAAGGTTCATGTTTACAGCACAAGGTGTTTTTCAGGTTATGTAATGAAAAGCAACAGATGCGAACCTGAAAATTGGTAAATTGATTGGACTGAAGAGCTAAATATCTATGGTATCTCATGCACATCATGATGTAAACAATGAGTTGTGGTGGCTGCGGCAGCCTTCCCTTACCTGGTGCCTTTCAGGAGAGTTAGATTACAGCACTATCATGGAGAAAATCTATATGTGGTCATTAGGAGTTGAAAACTACTTGATGGCACATAATCAATCAGACTACTATACCTATCACGCCCAGCCATTAAGGAGGGCATCAAGTTAGGGAAGGGTAGATTAGAGTTCCAAGTTTTATATCAGGAAAGTTTTTTACTGTTAACAACTGGGCAGCTGAAAAGATTTACACAGCAGAGATTCTCAAAGCAGATTTTTTTTTTCTGTAGTACGAAATAATCCCAAAAGAATGATGAGGGAGAGCGAAAGGATAGAAAATCTGCCACTGTTGGCCAAAGTGATGGTGGGTTTTGCCAAAAACTCTATCCAGCTGTTGTTTTTGTTTTCCTAATTTTTTCCACCTCTGTTTCAATGGGGAAGGTATATTCTTGCCAACTCCAAGTTGGTATAGGTAATGGCTCCATTTGTGGGGGCTTGTCATAAAATGCATTGGTTTTAAATCCTAACATCATAGATCATTTTCAACCCTAGCCTCAGAAAACCTGGTTTGGGGCCTATTATTGATACTGCCAGCTATAGATCTGCATCTGGAAAACTTTCCACACACAGATCAGGAGCTACCAGGGAAGATATCCTCTAACAGAGGGACAATAACATATTTTAATAATCCTCAAGTTAGGGGATTGTGGGTCTATTTTTATTATATTCTAAATTCATGGAAAGCATTCATCCTTTGTAGGCTGAGAAAGTTTTCCTTTGGAATTCACCTGGAGTACATACAAATTACTTATCCCCAAAGGAACCCACTCTTTGCTCACATGATTTAAAGAAATGTCTTATTTGAGGAACAGAATACAGTTTTCATTATTGGGTGCATTTCTCCTCCACACCATAGATAGGGAAAAGGTGTCAGAAAATTTGCAAAAAAATTAAACTCCAAAAATATGGCACGCTTGTGACTCATTAGATAGCTGTTTCTTTGAGATACTTAATTTGGACTGCAACTACAGTACACAGACTGTGTGGTCAACAGGGTTTAAGCTTGAATTTTTACCTTTATTGAGTAGGAAGTTGGATGAAATGGCCATGTCCAACTGTATGATTCCATTATTTCAGTTAAAAAGTTAAGTACATATCAATTAAACTTTTCCACTGAGATTAAGAGATCTTTAAAGAATCTACTTTGGTAGTACTGATATAACTATACGTAATTTTATAGTGTTATAAAATTAACACTAGTGATAGTGATGCTAGTATGCTGTGATACTAGTATGCTGATAATCAAAATGGGACCACAAAGAGGAATGTTATTTTAAGGTGTCCATGTATTTTTGTGTGTGTTGGCAGATCCTGCCCCCAAAGACCTAGCTCAACAAAGGCACAGCACTTTCAATAATCACGGAATTTAAAGATAGAAAAGAAAAATGGAATATGATAGAGACCAAGAGTGGAATACCCCCTGAAAAAATTGAATAAGAACTCCTCCTTAAGACATAATTCACATAATTAACCCTGACTGATCAAACAGCAGCTAGTCAACTGAAGTCTCCAGGATTTCACTCAGAAAAGCTATGGTTCCTGAAATTCCTTTGATCAAGAAGCGAGGGATCAGGTGTGTCTGTATTTGTACCATCCTCTTGATACAAATAGTAAAAACCACAGTGAAATGGAAAAAAACATACATTTAACATTCATTGATGCTAATGGAGAACTTCTTCATAAACTTAAATATTCCTCACATAATTTAATAAGGTCATCAGTATACGATGAGTGGACTTCAACTCCCAGAATTCCCCAGCCAGTCCACTCATCTTAAAGTGGCCAAGTTTGGACAACACTGTACTAGAATGTACCCATGTAAAGGGAATCACAAATAGGACTGTAAAGTTCTTTGCAAAACCCACACAAATGTTATTTTTAAATAGTCACCTCATTGCCTTGGCTGTAAATAGTCAGATTTCATTTGCTACTGGTTCTTTTTTTTTTTTCCTGCTAAGAAAGTACAACCAACTCTACATTGAAGCTTTTTTCATCACATGTACATTTTGATGTGTTGCCATAGTGCTTGGATTCTGCGCTCTCTCTCTGGCATTGTTTTGTTTTAAATTACCACATTTCCATGGAAAGGTACAAAGATCCAAAGTTATGGAATTCCTCCCACACTTCCTTCCTTTAGCCAGCAGGAGCAAACAAGTGAACAGACTATATGCCACTGTACGCCATTCCTTCCATATGATTGGTTTCACAGTTCTGTCCTTTATGCCCTCGGCCTCTGTGCCTTTGCCATGACGTTCCCTGCAACACCATTTTTCCTCATCTCAGTTTTGTTATGTCTCTTTCCTTTTCCTTTTTATTACTTCCATTTATTTTCTCTTCCAGACCTATTTCATTAGTAAAGCTTTTCTTTTTTTTTTTTGAGACCATACTATTCTGTATCACTGCTGTGCATCATTTGCAGCTCTGAGTCTTTCCTGCCATTTTCTTAAACTCATCTATCAAACCAAATCTGGTCTGTATAATAGTGATGTAAACACCAAGGACACCAATGTTGATATCTTCTATATTCTGAATTAATTTGGTATTAATAAAAATAACAGTGTGGGAGCAGCAACAAGCAGGACCAGATAGAAGATCTAATCAATAGAGGTCGTTTCATAAATGAATTTATGGTAGTCCTCAAAATGTACTATCCAATTGTATTTGCATTTCCTCTTCCAATTATGACAAAGTATTATACACACAGCTGGCCACTTCCTCCAGACAGTGGCTTGGGTTTAGAACAACATTTTATCATACAACTGATCTATTCACTTATTTATCCTCTGCATAAATGATGCTATCACCTCCTGCACAGGGTTTCAGCACACATAGAAATCTAGATGCAAATCTTTCCCTGCTGCAGACCGTCAAAATGTTTTTTGTGGATGAACAGCTCTTCACTGATATTACTGCATGACTTACAATACGCAGAGGCCGCTCACTGCTGCTTCTGTATGTGTCATCCAATTGCAGACAAACCAGAGAAAGGGTTCCTTCTCTATGCCTCTTTTATAAAAAGAAGACTGGAAAAGGCCATTATATGCCAATTTTTAAAGAGTGATCTAGGAGGATCCAGGAAGTTATAGGGTTCTTAGTTTCATAATTGTTTTGGGGTGGCTGGAGGGAAAATGCTTCAACCTAAAATTATGAAGCACATGGAAAGACAGTTTTTACTGAAAGCGTACCAATATGGTTTCAAGCAAAGGTAGCTATTGTCTCACTAAGTTTTCAAATATTTCAACTATCAATATGCAAATAGTCACAAAGGACAACACCAGGAAAAACACAAAAATGCAAGATTTGGAATAAGTATGATTTGGATGGTATTGATATCAGCTCAGTAGAAAATAAGCTAGTAGGAAAACATCTAAAAATTTGGTAATGTCAGCAGTTAGCCACTGCTCAATATTAGTCCATAATCCCTGTATTTGCTATTAGGTAAATAAATTATAATAAAATCTAGGTATGTTCCAGCACTGAGATCTCAACTTTCCAAAACCTGACATTGAATAAAATATCCATGTGTTAGTATGGCAGCAATTAGAGATAATATATTTCCTTTAAACTGATTAACGTTTAATCAGTTAAACGTTTTACCATTGGTTTATATATTGCGATTATGTAATAATGGAGTATTACTTTAGTACCCTGTTACACACTTTTTCCACTATATAGGAATACTACACTATAGTATTAAATGTTGGGAAATTTGGGGTTTTGAACATTTCTTTTTCTTGCAATGGATATTAAGTCTTCAGTTAAATACAAACTACTTCCTAATATATGCTGAATATTCCAACCTAGGATATGTTTTTTTTTTAATTTTTATCATTTCATATTACTTTTTGAGGCAAAAATCTCCCTCTGTGACAGACATAAATCTGTACAACAATAAAACATAAAATATAAATAAATGAAGGAGCAGCTTATCAAAAGACACAATGCCTTGTTCTGCCTTTCTCTTCTTAACAGCATTTTGTAGAAAGTAAAAACACTGGAAGGTTATGGGAGAATTATAGATGGAAGATCAATGTCTGGCTCTCCTTCTAAAATTCCATAAATGGGGTTGGGTGACTTCATAAGAAAAGTCAGTGCATTATGGTTGCTAGCATAGAATGTGACATCGGTTCAAAACCATTCCATCCTATCCTCAACAATATTCCTGTTTTACCTTTCAAAGTAATTTATGAGACCTAAATTTCACTAGCATACATTTACTTGTGTCCCTTCTTCTCTCCAAAAAGTTCAGAGCACCATGCTTGATTTTCTATTTGATTTTTACAACAAACTTGTAAGATTGGGAAACAGAGTTTGACCTCAGATGAACTTTACAGATGTGTAGGAATCTGAATTCAGATTTCCTGAGTCCTAGTCCAGCACTGCAACCATTTTATTGCAGAGTAACTTTATTGATTTATTCATTTATTTATCATATTTGTATGGCCTCCCATCTCATCGCAGTGTGACTCTCGGCAGCATACAACAGTCAATTAAAAAGAAAACCAATAAATATATAAAACTTTCATAATTAAAAAACTATAAAAACCATAAAAAATACATGAGCAAGAGAGGATGATGCAAGATCTCCCTAAAAACTGGAAATGTCCTCTACACAGTGCTAATCATTAATACAGACTGAAGGAAGCTTGAACAACTGCACGATAGAATGTTGCAGTTGACCAAGTGGGAATGGTTAACAGATTCAAATTAAAATGTCACAAAACATTAATTTTATATATTAGAGCACCAAGTAATTACATTTTTTAACCACTTCAGCTTCAGTTCCCACTACTCTAAGCCAGCTTCACTGCTCTGTGATTATTGCCAGACAAGATAAATTTGGCATCCTTTTCATGTCTGCTTACAGAAACCTGCACTATAATCAGCTAGGCAGGTTATTAGAAGATAAACATTTTTTTTTCTCTTGTAGTCAAACAATATTCCCACTGAGTTACTGCTTCTAAATACAAAACATTCTCATTTGGTATGAAGTAAATCACGCAATCTATTAGACTATTAAACACACATACTTAAAAGCTCCTCTTGAAAATACAACACAACTTTCCTGTTTGAATGTGCATAATCCAAAGTGAAATTGGATTAAGTTTAAGTGAAATCTGTAGAACTATTTTAGATAAGAATAAGCAATTCTTTAACAGCCACCTGATCATGGTTTGCAGTGTATCAGGAACAGGTGGCGCAACCTGGTCTCCTCTGGGATTGTGCTCTAGGCATAACAAAAGACCCATCATATTACACCAACAACCCATTGACTCCAATGTCAGATTGCTCTGTTCAATATTTCTGGGAAGGCTTTAGCCAGGGACTACAGACTAGAAAACAAAATAAAGACTCCTTCAAATTGATCCCACTTCTGGGTCATTATACAGGATGGCCTTGGTCATGTGGTTTTGGGCAGCAATGCGTGGGTTGCCACTGCTGCTCTCTGCTCCTCCTCCTCTTCCTCTTATTTTTTACTTTCCAGTCTAGCCTAGGATTTTCTGGTCATCTCCCATCTATGAATTAACCAGGTACACAAATAAACACTTATAAACACACCCCTACCAGGAACTGTAGATTACTGTATATCTCAACTTTGCTTTCTTCCTCAGGGGCTAATCTTTCTCTAAATCCTTCCTCAGAATATAAGAGTAGCAGCTTAATTTCTGAGTAATTAGAGTCTAACATTCCTAGGGTGTACTATGTAATGTCTAATAGTGGATGAATGAGATACTATGTAATATATGAAAATAATTAAAAACAGATAGGGGTGCTTACTTTTGGCTATTCCTGCTCATGGATATTAGCATTCCAGGCTAATGGTTTTTTATTGGGGTGGTGGTGGTGGTGATGTGTTTAACCATGAGATCTACTTGCTTGTAATTAATTCTATCTGGTTTATCACGTGGCAAGTGAATGTATCTGCTCTGCAAGCAAACAATGAAAGGTTCACCCATCAATACAGCCATTATCCTTAGCAAGATAAAGCAACTGGTTTATATAGCAGATTCTGCTGAAGGCTCACTAGTAGCATCCGCCTAGCTTATGTTTCATGAAGTTTGTTAAATAAATAAGTACACTGATTTGGGCTAATCACCTCTCTCTGCTGGTGAGGTTAAGAATGTAGTATTAAAAATGCCTACAGAGTACTTTTTCAATTTGACTCATGCAAATGCACCCCAAATGGCCACTGGTACACTAGACCTACTGTTTATGGAAGAGACTTGAATTTACAACACAACTACTCTAAATACAAGTTATGACAAAAACTGCTAGACTTCCAGAGTTGCTTGGCGAGTGAAAAAGGAAAGAACAGGACACAATCAGAAACTTGTTTCACAAACATTTTCTTGGGTTGGATCTGGCATTTAGAACAATTTTCTTACTTTTCTCCCTTCAAGCAGAATCAAGAAAAGGACAATGGAAGCAATTCACAAGACTACTTTAATGTGAGGATTCCTAGATGAGATCTCCAAGAATCAACATGTCAGTGGACTCTGACTTGCAAAACATGGAAAAGCTCCTATTTGTACTCAGCTGTACACTATGGAATTGCTGCAAGCTTTTCTTCTTTACTTTCCCTGCTTCTCTTTTTAATTTGGAGGACTGGACTGACCACTAAACATTTTCCAATATAATGCAATTATTTTAGTGCAAACTATAAATATTTTTGTGCATAACATCAGTGCTTATGTTTTCCACTAATGGTTGGATCTTTCTAATTAGGATGAGGCCTTTGATATTCATACTTGGAAAGCACATTCAGTCCCTTTCCATGTACTCCTCTTTTTTAACAATACACATTTTATTTTTGTTGCTTACTGTCCTTGAAAATTGGCCTCCTAGAAGATCAGATTATCCTGGAAAAGGGAAATAAAACATCTAAAAACCATTATGAAATTCATTTTACATTTCCAAGTCAGAATGGCAGTGAAAATAACCAGAAGGGTGAAACAAGTGGTAATTCTAAAACAAAAAAACATAAAACTTTAGTGAAGATGTTATTCTGAACCAAAATTATTTATGGTTACTTATGCAAGATGCTAATTATAAAGAAAAATAAAATGTTCTTTCAAAACTTTTGTAGCTCTGTTCCCAATGAACTCAGTGGCAAAGCACTTTAAGTTCCACATGAATGGGGGCAGATTAATGTGTCACCAGACTGATATGACAACTATATATCTATGTTTTTTTCCCACATTGTTATGATAACATTTAGATATAAGAATCATATGAATGTAGTGATCAAGTGATGACCGATGAATCAATATACCCACTGAAGAGCTTGACTGGCTTAGCTTCAACACAATACTCCCATAATTAACTTCAAGAAATGTTGCATGATCTCCTACATGCCCCCCTCCTCTAATGAATGAGAAATGTACATGAGTAAGGACATAGTGAATTGTTTCTGAGATCATACAAAGCAACCAGTGTTTTATTACTCAAGTTCTAAGTGGGAGAAGAAAGCTTTGATACAATAAAAAGTATAACATCTTGGTACTTTCCTAGACCGAAAAATACACATAATAGCACAAGAATCTAGCAAGAAATTATGTAAATGGTAGGAAATAAAAAGGAAATGGGGAAAAGTCCCAATAAAATTACCAGTAAAATATATGCTTTATGACCACAAAGCCATACCAGGGGATGCCCCATGATAAGTATATGTCTGCAATTTTTGACTGCTGTTTTGAAGTTACAGCATATTATTTATCACACCAAAATGTGTGAAAAAAGGAACAGATTAGAATCAAAGTGGATCAGTGAGGAAGACAGTGTGTTGAAATAAGAATGCAACCTTTTTCTATAAGCAATCCATTAGTGCTGGTAACTGTTCATTTTTTTTTTGTAGAAGTTTGAAAAATATGCACATATATCTGCAGCACATACATAAAAATATTATTCTAGTTCATTAATTTTTTCCTCCTGGTTGGAGTCTGTAGGTTCATTACTTTTTACAGCCTTGGATGAGAATGGAAAATATTTTGTAGGAAGTGGTACTCTGCTTTCCTCCCCCAAAAACAGATTTCAAAAACTCTTCAAAAAGTGAAGGCCAAATTACATTAATGCATGAAATATTATCTAAGAGGTTTTAATAGTTCCAGGAAAATAAGATGACAAAAGCTGCTATGGAATAGACTGATGTAGTGGACTGATAAATTATTTAATCTTTTTATTTTTGAATTTTAAAGGGATTAGGTAGTTTCAACTGTCTGGTACACCATCTATATTTTCCACAAATAAGTTTAGAATAGTACATTAAATGACAGTGATTAATCTGGTTGGAAGCAATGTCCAACAATATCAAGCCTATTTATTGGTGTTAGGGTTACTTTATGATAGGACATTCAAGCCGAAACAAAAATCATTTATCTTCAGGAAAAGAGAGGTTTTCTGGCTTGAGTTATTTTTGAAAGTATGTACACACATAAAAGCAACCTATTACCTATTGAAAATAAATTAAATTTCTTTTGCTCTTTCTCTTCTTGATTGGATGATTTCCTTTAGCATATCACTATTGCCAAACATATTTACTTTCAGGAATAATAGGAAGGCAGCATAAGTATGAATTTCCATTGTGGGGGTGGAATTAAATATACCTAAATAATTGAGGCAACAAAGAAAGTATATTACAAACTTATTTCCAAAAGTTATCTGTGGTTAGTGATGACTTTACAACAATGAATGAAAATTAGCTTCCCCCCCACCTGATGTCCTTCCTCCTTTGGATATGGATTTGGATTCCCACCCTCTCATAAAGCTTTAGTATGGCTCAGCAAGGCAATTCCTACTCTTTGTGTTTGTTAAGGAAAAAGCATCTAGCATCCAAATGGCAAGGTTTCAGTAGACCAGTTCCAGATGTTACCAACCTCAGAACACTGAGACCAGGCAGCAAATGCTATTAGATAATCAACATTCCTTCACCCAACTGACAGGAGAATGCAAAGACATTATTCATTCAGTATCCGTTCCTTGAGTTACATGGAGCAGCTCCTGGAGCAACAGAAGTCCCTTCACCTCTGCTCTGTAAGGAAAGAGGAAAAAATAAATTGCTCCCCTTTATGTTTTCGGTACATACTGTATGTGTCTGGCCAACACTGGAGGTGTGAATATGAGGGTAAGGTTGCATGGCCTTCAAGACATCATTCCTCTCGCATACAAATTTATACCGAATACTGTAATAATGCCACGAGCCTCTCATTTTCCAGCCAGGCACTTTTTCTACAGGCTGCATCCATGATCGTAGGATGTAATATACAATCTCTACACATGTGGATGGGGTAGGTGGGGAAGGTGATACCTCATTTAAGCCCACAGGGTGGGAGATAGTGAGAGACAAGAGTTTCCGACATGCTACTTAGGTAAGCAAAAAAATATAAAAAAAAGAAAAGACAAAATCAAGTAGGACAACTGAACCTGACTAGAAGAATCAAGATTGGATTTATTGAAGAGCCTGCCTATGAAATCTACTAAAGAGCTTTAAGTTCAAGCAGCTAGAGACAGAGTGATGCAAGAGCTCCCTTGAATGGGAAAATCCTACTCCTAACTTTCTAGAACCGCAGCATCACAAATTTGAGCTGCACTGCCAGAAAAAAAAAAATCTTGGCTGTTGTGGGAACATGGCACTGACACATCACAGCTGCATCAGTGCAAATATGTGTGGATGGGCCCATAACAAAAAGGTACCAGCTAGTTCTCAATGTTAAAAGGATCAGGCAACAATCAATAGGGTAGCTTTCCTCATTCTGGTGCCTTCCAGATGTGTTACCTCCAATTTTAATGGTCTGGATGTTCAATTATAAGAAAGCATCATATGGGGAAAAAAACTTCACTTAGACTTCTAATAAGCTTACTATGTCCTAAAATAAATATTTGTGCTAGGTACCAATATGTTTATAGAATAGCCAATAAAAGTTGTATTGAAGAGCTGTTTTCATGACCATGGGTTTCACTTCCAAGGCTGCAAAACGTTGCAGTTAAGTCAGCACCGTGACAGTCCAGCAGAACTCCCCACATCCAAGTTACCACAGTACAATACTAGTGTAAACAGACAAAACTCTGATCATATGGCACAAGTAAGGTTTTTGTGGTCTGGCCAGCAATGAAGTGCAACAGCCTGTTGTGCGCTGAGTTGCTAGCATGAAGAGCAGGAGTCAGGTGAATGTTCCCAGAACAGAAGTTCCCAGAACAGAAGGTGAAGGACAGGAGAGTGGGGTGTGTACATTTGTACATGCAGTTGCCAGCACAGAGACTGAGGCACAGAAGAACAAGTTGTTTGAGTTGGCATACTGAGTTCTTCTGAAGCTGAAGGAGAAGATGGTGAACCACGGTCAGATAGTCCGAGATCAGGGGAACATAGAAAAAGGTAATCTCTATAATAAGAATATTATTGCTTCTGCTATTATTGTTACTTCTGATATTATAGTAATTTCTGTTATTCTGTTGTTGTTTTATGTTCTAAAGGTTATTTATACTACTTTATATTGTATTTATTTTCATTTTTAAGTCCTTGCTTTCATGTTTCTTCAAACTGTAAATCACCCAGAATTGCTCTTGAGAATTGGGCAGTCATATAAACACAACACAACACAACACATCACATCACAACAAGTTGAATCGAGTCACTGCCTGGAGCAAGCAAGAGACAACCTAGATAAGGAGCACAGAGTGGAAGCTAGATGCAGAAGTTGCTTCCAGCAACTGGGGAACTAGGACATGTTGGTTTATGTATCTTTCTGGCTAGACTCATGCATCTGTACAGCCTTCACCCTAATGAGATGGGTGGTTGGTAATGAGAGTGTTAACTGTGTCAGGTCCTGGAAGTAATTATAGTCTCCTTGCGAGTAACCTGTTTCTGTACAGTGTGGTGTCTTTCCACTGAGGTTGGGATAGTCCGCCATGTGGCCTCACATTCATGTCTGCTGGGGGGCCATCTGTACTGGCAGAAGATGGTCTTCTGCACCTCAGAGGCCAGTTCTGCCATTTTGGGCATGGCAGGTTTCTGCATTCAGTGTGAGTGATGGAGTCACAATCTGCCTTAAATGACAAATTCTGCTTTCATCCTCTCTCCTGGAAATGGCTTTTATTTTGTTATCACCTCTTTACTGAAAGGCCTTACAGTGGAAAAAGATGCATTCAGGTCCTACTCAAGAATTTCCCATAAAGATTTTGGTTGGCCGCTGTGAGAACAGAGGCAACATGAGTTTTTGGTTTGTCCCCAACAGCCCTTCAAGGCAGGCAAGTTCAAGAAACAGAAGCAGCGTGGCTTCCAGGAATGTTCTTTACTATTACAGAGTAGAATATGAGAATCTTGAAAGCCTGTCAGAGCTTGTCTCTGCCAATCTTATATCAAACTTTCTCACACCTTCCACTTTCTCAAGATTGAATAGTCTCCCTTAAGGGTTCATTGCTCTCTTCCCATTCCCCCTTCCCAAGGTCAGCTTTACAATCTTTCACAACTCCAGAATTACTCTTCATAGATTCTTATTTAAAAAGTAGCCAAAGCATATTCTTCACCTATGCTGTTTAACCTGGCTTAACATTTGTATGAGAGGTATTGATAACTGCAGGTTCAAAATGGGTTCAGTGTTGATTCCCTCTTCCTTATATGCTAGAATGCCTATCCAACATCATTACTGGAGACCTTTTTTATTTGTACCTTAAGGCCTTTTCAGAGACAGCACCCAATTACAGAGTGTCCTCCCCAGAAGGGCTTACCTGGCCTTACCCTGTTTTTTAGGTGCCAGGTGAAAATGTCTTTCTACTCAATGTAATTTTTAATGATCACAAGCGTAGCTCATTCTTTATAGAAATAAGTTATCAACATTTCATAACTTCCTTATATTTTATCATTCAATTTTTCCTGGTAAGATTCAGGTACAATTTTATTTATAAGCTTACCCCAGAAACCGACTTATATCTAACAAAGCAAATTTAACCTATATGTTTTTCTTACTTCAGGTCCTCTAGTGACATATATTTATAGTTAAATGCAACAAGCCTAGATCATATGTTAGACCAGGGGGAAGGAAGAAAAGTGCTATTGATCTTAATAATTAAATTGGATTATTTTTTATGTAATTCAAGAAAAATATACTTAAGTAGTTTCATATGTAAAGAGAGAATCATGCACTTTTTATAAAACAATATGTAGTTCTCCTTATTGTTTTGAAGTTCCCAGCTTAGAATTTATCCAATTACATATCTATTGTGTGACATGCCTGGCATGAGGGATTCCATTTACAGGAAATATTTCTGAGATCACAAACACTCTAGGCTAAATGCAAACATTGGAGCAGATGGTAACTGATTCAGTAGGACTGTGCCTTGGGGTACTAGAAGGGGAAAAGTCTTGGAAAGTAAACTCTGCTGAAAAAAATAATCTTATTATTATATAAGAGAAAAAGTACAGCTTCATCTATCCAGTGAGTGGATAGGGATTGAGTTATATAACAACACATCACATGGTTCTTCTGGCCCATTTTTAGAAGGAAGAAAAAGATCAGCAGAGGAAGTAAATGAAAATAACTATCTAAATAGATGGTTAACACTTTATTCTGTTAAGGTATTATTGCAAAATTAAATCCCATAAGTTTTGTATAATTTAAATTATTATGAAGCTAGTCTGTGGAATGTGGCTTTTATGGAGGAATAGTAATGGGTGCACAAGCAAGCTATTTTTCTTATTTTTGTAGATTGTATAAATGTTCCAAAATAGAATTACTAAATTAAGAATGTACTGTACAATATCTGAGTACAGAATCAGCTTGTATACCTCCCCACGTTAACCTTCTTTTTTGTTTAATTTAAAATAGAATTTATGTAATGACTTCTTGTTGAATATTATACCAGCCACAATATGAGAAACTAAGATCATTAATATATATTTAACTGGACCTAAGATATAATGCAGATGGAGCAATTTACATCTGAGTAAAACTGTGCAGTAATACATTCATTTGCATTTGTTTCCTTTCCATCCCCCAAGCAAGAATATTCAAAGCATTTCAGATGGGTATGCTTTATTTATTACATTTTAATGATTCTTGACATAATCTAGCCATCCTTGATTTAGTGCCTCTCAGATGTTTGGGTCTAGGGTTGACAGAATACTTTAGGAAAGCATCAAGTTGGGGAAAGCCTATATATGTTTTCAGTATAATCCAGTTTAATTATCTGATGCAACTCACATGAAATGACAGTAGTAACAAAAAAGAAAAAGAAACGTAATATAATAGGCAGAACAAATAAGGTGTTAAAGGGTGCCAGGGAAGTTGAGGGATATAACCAAATAGTAATCATAAACCTATTCCTCAAAATAAATATTTTTAAATATTTTTAAGTGGTTCTCACGGATCTCAACTGGCACTTTATCTTGGAACTGAACTCCAATTCTGACCCAGGCATGCAAGGTTCTGTTCAGAAACATGTATCAGTTTTAATGAATCCTTAGGAAACAGTACAACCAAGAGTGTTAAGCTAAACCTGTAAAAATGAGTGCATCCAATTGGTCATAGTCTAACATCTATTTAAGAAATTGGCAAAATCCATTTTTCTCCAAACAACCAGAGGGAAAGGACATGGTATTACCTCCTTTTAGTGACTTGTCCAAGGAAACCTAGTAAGCTACTAGGTTAAGCAGATAATGTAGTCTTCTCCTTTATGCCTTTTCCCTGAAATTGGTATCCTTTGTTCACTGTTGTTTCATGGGAAATTCATACAACATTGTTGGTCAATCATGCGTTCTGACTCCTACATTTTCAGGCCTTATTTGCTGTAATTTTTAGCTATAAAAAACAGCAGCAACAACTTATCTGGGGTTGATGGCCAATTTTTTATAAGATCTTTTAAAGAGAACTGCTAACTGATTTAGGACTACAATATGGATAATCTGGACAAATGCTAGATGGCAACAAAATGTTAACAGTTTCTGTCTCTCTTTATTGCCATCTAGTGGTCATCTGGATTTCTGCAACCCACATATAGTATTTAAGTCCTATTTAAATTGAAATATTCCTCCTTTCAAGTTCAGTCTCTTAATTTCTTGGTCAACACAATCAGGATACTAATGTTTAAAAAAGTATAATAAATTTGGACAAAAACAGACAGAAATGGGTACAGGTAGACCTCACTTACTGACTGCCTTATGCAATGACTGTTCGAAGTTACAACAGTGCTGAAAAATAACTTTGTGACCAAAGGCGCGCATTTACGACCTTTGCAGTCTCTCTGTCACATGTTCACCATTACAATCAGTATGCATTCTTCTGTGCCTGACCCATTTTTTTTCTCCCCGCCCCCCCTTACAGAGCAGAGAGATGGCTTAAACAAGCAATCGCTTCCTGAGCTGCTTTTCTCCACAGTGCGGTGAGTTCCTAAAAAGTGTTAATTTTTTATTTATCTATTTATTTTACACCCAAAAGGCCGGAAAACAAGTTACAAATGTAACATAGGCTTGACACTGAATAAAACAATTTAACAACTAAAATATTTAATAAATATTACATGATACACCTAAAGGCCCAACTCATTGATTTGTTACTAAAAACCTTGCTTTTATAGCCATAGTTAAAAATATGACTGTTGCCGCTGTGATCTCAGGATTTTCATCTGCAAGTAAAATTTTTACATACTCAGAAGAATCCCTTCCTGGTTTAGATTTTAAAACAGGCCAGATAACTTCCTGCCAAAGATTCTTATAAAATTCACAATACAATAAAATATGATCCACTGTTTCAGGACCAGTATCATTACAGGGACAAAATCTTTGAGAGGTGGGAATTTTTTGAAATCTACCATATAGCATATTTGATGGCAATACATTTAATCTGGCTTTTGAGAAATCTATTCTGTATTTACTTATATATAAGCTATCCAAATATTTAGGGAGTTGAAAAATGTCTGTAATTAATGCCAAAAGTTACAGGCAAACATGATACTTTGGCTTTGGCCATTAATTCCTGTACTGAATTATCCCATAATCTTTGTTTGATATAATAAAATGCTGATGACATACCCCTGGAAAACAAATAATCAGGATCAATGCCAATCTGACTTATCTTCTGAATCACTTGTTTAAACCACATATCTACAAAAGGTTCATTTGGAATTTCCTGAAGCAATCCTTCCTTATTTTAAAAAACATATGTCTGTAACCAAAACTTAACAGTGCTTAAGCAGGCCTTTGTTTTCAAAGGGCATTGCCCAGAATTTGGAGAATGAAAGAATGTGGAACACAGCTTGGTACACTTAAAAGACATCTTAAAAATTTTGCCTGCAATTGTGCTATGTTATTATTGGCAAATATGATCCAGATTGGAGCTCCATATAAAATTTGTGATGCAATTTTGGCATTGAAAACATTTATTGCGGCGGGAACAAATCTTCCTCCTTTTGAGTAAAAATATCAAACCAAGGCCGTCATAGTAAATTTGGCTTTCAGAAGTATTGCCTTACAATGATGTTGCCAGGTTAGAGCACTTAGCAACTGCATCACTTAGTGAGTGAGTTGCCAGTCCCAATTGTGGTTGCTAAATGAGGACTATCTGTAATTTTATACAGGTAGCCCTTGCTTAATGGCCACAACTGGGAACTGCAACTCCATTGCTAAGTGAGACATCATGTGACTGCAATAGGCTTATGACCTCACTTCCACCATGGTCATTAAGCGAATCACCTGCAGTCATTAAGCAAGACATCACATGACCATGACTTCTGATTTTACTGCCAGTTTCTCCATTGACTCTGCTTGTTGGAAGCCAGCTGTGAAGTACACAAATAATGATAACTATTATTTAGTGACTGCAGGATGCTGGGATAGTGACTGTGGGATGCTGCAACGGTTGTAAGTGCAAGGACCAGTCATAAAGTTACTTTTTCAGTGCCATCGTAACTTTGAACAGTTGCTAAACAGGGCAGTCATTAAGTGAGCACTATTTGTAATCCTTTCCTTCTACAGTATAGGAAGTCAATCAAAGCTGACTAAATAAAAATCAAAGCTCCTTCCAGCACTGACTAGGGAAGCAATAAATGGTATGGCCAACCTGCTTTACAATATGGAATCTACTTATGAACAGACATTTTACAGGAACATCCTGACATCAGTTAATACAATGCTATATAAAATGATATGCAGAAATCTAATCCCAGTAGTTTTATTTATCTACCATGTTGTGTATGCTGTTGAATTCCACACAGCTCTGAATGGCTGCAACAAAGAACAATAAAATACAATCATAGTAATCAAAAAAACAGTTTTGCCTAGTGCCAACCAATGGGGGATAGGTCAATTCTCATTGTCCCCAAATGCTTTTCTGAAGAACAAATGCTGTTCAGGAAAATCAAAGCCTCAATTAGCACTGAAGTATTAATTTTCTGCAAGAGGTGTTTTCAGATGGGCAATTCCTAGATGCATTCAATCCTTTTCTCCTTAATAAATATTTTTGGTAATATGGAAAAAGACAGGAACATCCAAAGGTACAAAAGGAAAAGATAGTATTTGGACCCTATCCCCAAATTTCTATGAATAAGGCAGGTAATTACATAATTGTATGACAGTTGTCTCATTTGGAAACAGTTATGGTCTTACTAAGTCAGGAGTCTATGATACCAATTAATATTACATGTTTTGCCATAGATAAGTTTCCAGCTTTTAAAAAAAGCAAATAAAATGTAGCAAAAATTTGGTTGCAAAATAGAAATATCCATGAATCTGTCTTTGCCAAGAAATGGCTATATACTGATTAAATACATAATCATCTTTAACCATGTAATCCTTTGAGTATTTAGTCAAAAGAAGGACCCGCTCTATCCACTGGAGCATACTTCAAGATATCTCTGACCTTGGCCTAAAATATACATTTAAGAAATAAATGTTTCTGTAACTAATCTTATCTGAAATATAAAGTCATTGACCACCTACATGTGGAGAAACTCTTACTATCATCAGTCCAGTCCACACTGCCAATAGTTAAGGACAATAGGGTTTGGAAACAAGTAGCATCTGAAAGGCCATGGGTTCCCCCCTCTAATCTAATGTAAATTTTTTTTTTTATAAATTCAAGCTTCAAATTCTAGATATATTTGTAAATTATTTTAGCATTTCCTGCTCCAAATTCCATACATTAATATAGTTACAAATTACAGGCAGTCCCCAGGTTAAGAACAAGTTCCATTCCTAAGTCTGTCTTTAATCCAAATTTGTATGTAAAAGTTGGAACTCGTACTTATGAACGGGCTGTTACTAAAAATGGCGGACAGCATTCTCTTTTGTTGAGCCAATGAACTGCTGAAGGTGCACATGTTGTCATGAACCGCTGAAAACCATTGAAAACAGGCTATATATTAAAAACGCACGGCTTCAGTGGTTCATAAAAACATTGCACAGCTTCAGCAGTGAACTTTTTATTTTTATTTAATTTATTACTCAGCCTTATATGCCACTTCAACCACAAACCAATTCTATGTATTTTTGTAATTGATATTCTGAGATCCTTGAAAGATACAGTTTGCACACTTCCAGGGGAGTAATTCATTTTTGCAGAGCCAACAACCACAGCAGCTTAGAGAAGCTAGTAAAAGGTCTGGCTCTTTGGAACATCTCTGGACAAAGGAGATAACTGGTTCATCCACATCCTTACAGAGTCTCCCTGTGATGAGATCACATTTTAGCGATCTCTGGTTGAGCACTCTGGGAGTCATGGGAAACATCATGCACCTCGCAGTCTTCAAAAGGACACCAGATTTGCTTTCATTTCCTCTTTTAGTTACCATTAAAAACTACTTATTACTGATTTACATGGACATTAAAAACCTTCTGAAAGGCAAGCTGCTGTACACCAGGAGAATTTCCTTCTATCCTGGAAGAAAGAAGATTTAAGTAAGTTTAAAGATTAAAAAGAAAAATCTTTTGGAAGCAGCAAAAGGGAATTAAGAATGTTGACTGGTGACAGTTAATAGGCCAGATGGATTTGAAAGGATAGTTTTTTTTCTATGGACTGTTTTAAATTTTATAAAAATACAGCAGATGATTTTGGACTTAACTGTCAGAAAACCTATTCTGGGAAAATTTTGGCTCTGAAAATAAACAAAAGATAAGACTGGGCTTTAAAGGTTAACTAGAGGGAACCAGAGAGCAATTAAAGGAAAAGATACATCTTAACATAATGGAGGAACATTGTCTCAGTATAGAAGAATTTAAATCTATTTGGGAACAATGTGTTCAGGATTTATTTTTAAAATTGGATCTAACAGAGGTTATAGAAGAAAAAAAGATTCTGCTGGATAAAACAGAAGCGGAGGATGATGTAAATAAAGAGTTTAAAATGGACTTTAAAGAAACTCCAGATTATAAAAGAAATATGGAAGATCTGGAAAAAGATGTGGATCTGACAATGGATTTAAAGATGTTTGATTACAAGAGTGACATGGAGGAAGAAGTCGAAATGGATATACAAACTTTGCTGGGTGATGTTTTAATAATCAAAGGGGATATCCATCTTACAAATCAGAAGAGTGAGTTGGAGAGTTATTTTACTTTGGATCCACAGAAGGGAAATGTTAAATCTCTGAAGTTGCTTCTGAAAACAGATAGGGACAAAATGATAAGAAATTACTATGTGGGACTTTCTTTGAAGAAGCGACTGACGATCAAACCGCTTAAAAAGAGGAAAATGGTGTTCAAAGTGGACTTATTTGACCATGGTTAAATTGTATGAGTTTTGATTTTGGGTTGTTATTACTGGAATCTTTTTTCTGACCAGGACTGCAAGACGATGCAAAGATTTTTTTTATATAATATGTCTTTTATTTCTTATTTGTTAAAGAAAGTTAAGGGTTAGTATGTAAAAGGGACCTATTGGAACTAGCTTAATACATGTATGTTATTATTATTGATATTCTTTATGTTATGGGAATAATTTTTTATGTTTTACTTATCAGAGAAAGTTAGAAGTCAAAATGTAAATTAGATTTAATTGTTTAAGTTTAAAACATATGGGTTATTATTACTGGTACTCTTAATGCTTCTGCTGTGTAAGACTGATCATTGATTTTTTTTTAATAATTTGGTTATTGTTTAGTGATAAGAAATGGGAAGAATAATTTCTTTTTCTGTAATATCAGAGAAGGTGTTAAGTTATTGTAAATGCTTATACTTGTCTGGAGGGAGGGGGGAGTCACTTTCCATATATCTTTCTTTTTCTTTTTCTTTTTCTTTTTCTTTATCCTTTTCCTTTTTATCTTTCTTGTTCTCTTTCTTTTTTGTTTGTATATCCTTTCTAATTATTTATTAGCTTTTAATTATGTAAAACTCTAATAAAAATATTATGAAAGATACAGTTTGCAGATGTCATAAATAAATAACATCCAAATCTGGAAAGCATCAGGTTGGGAAACGTTCCTCTTTGCTTGTTTTCTACAAAATAAACTTTCAAAAACACTCCAGGCCTAACACCTTCTCCACCTCTACCTCTTGTGAAATTAGAATAGCAGAACCAGATCAGCTGGATTTTCCTAGAATAAGGCAACTATCATATGAGAAATAAACTGTTTGAAACTTCCATCTGTATGCTCTTTCTAAAAGAGCCTTGAATATGCAATGCCCATCAGTATGGAGGGATGCTAATATATAGATATCATTTCATAAACTACATGTTCCATTCCTCCCCGGCTAATGTGATGTGGTTATGAGAAAATCTGTCATTTCCATCTTTATGATTCATTATCAAAGCTGGTAGTTTATTTTATAGAGTATTTTTCATGATTTGCTTGTTCTATGATCTATAATTATACACAAAAACATTTAGAAAAACATCTTTAAAGTATCTGATAAGTTATCACTATAATAACAGCTACAATTTAGACTGTTATGTATACACTGGAGCTATGATACGCTGAAAAGGTTTTCATGTTTTGTGTTCTCATTGCCATATACCACTTACAATTAGAGAACATCAAAAAGAAAAAAAAAGCTATAAATTCAACAAGGGCTTTTCCCACTGCATATATCTGAGAGTTCTGATTGTATAAAGCATCCATCATCATACAGCAAGGGGGAAAGTTCCAGTGCCAAAATAAATTATGATGACAGATAAATTTAAATGATACCTCATATCTATTTAAAAAACAAAGATGAAAAGTCCCTGTTCTGTCAAGCTACCAGTATTATGTGTATGTGTATTGTGTTGATCTCAGCTGAATTTCCAGCACATTTGCTTCTGGTAAATGTGTATTTTCATTCATTACCACCTATCTATATTTGTAATGATGACAATGATAAAAACATTTTGGTTCAGGTGTGATAGAACTTAGGTAAGCAGAAATATTTCAGACAGTCATTAGCTAACCTGCTGAAAGAAGGACAGAGAATAGCTATAAAAGAAGTTGTAGATATATCATATATCTTCAAGAACAAGGGTTGGGAGCACAGAATATTTTTTGCAGACCTGATATGCTATTCAAGAATGCCTAGGAAAACAGCAAAATATTCCGGACAAGGGTAGAAAACTTAATATCCCTCAAATGTTCTGGAACATATTTTTCATAATCCCTTCCTGGTGACTTTCTTGCTGGAAATTTTGAGAATTGTATTCAGAACGTACTTAGAAGGCACCATATTGGAAAAGTATACATTAGAGTATGACATGGTCAGGTCAGGGTTAAATATAGTTTATGAGCATAAGTCAAGCCAATTAACCATATTTCACTATGACTTGTTAAATAAACCACAAGCCGAGGGTAGACAACTTGTGATATACCAAGGGTTGCTAAACTACAAGTCCTGCTGATAAGAGGCAAGGCCAATTATCCGTAGGGGATACTGGAAGAAGTAGTTCAACAATATCTGGATGCCACAAGTTGTCTACACCTGCACTAAGCCATAACCTGTGGTTAACAAACCACAATGGCTGAATTCATACAAACTAAGCTCAAACCAGAGCACGGTTTAGTGTAATGTGTGAACCTAGCCTAATCCAACTGCTCCTCATGGCTGCCAGAAAAAAGGAAAAAGAAGAACGTGAGGCTGAGGTTTGCCCAAGTTTGTTCTTCTGTGATAAACTAGGTACTAAATAGTCTGATTTTTTTAAAGAAATGAACAAGGATGATACTGATTTGATACACACACACACACACACATATACCAACTTTTATCCAGAACTGCAGGTGGCCTGTATGTGGGTCTTCCTTTATTTTATCCCCAAACCATACAGTAGGGTACTTTGGGTTGAGAGTGATTAGCCCAAAGTCACTTACTGAGTTTCTATGAGTGAGGGTAGACAAGAACCTATGCCTTCCCATTCCTAGCCTAAACCTTAATCACTACATCACAGTATATGTTGATTCTAGAGCTTTCACCAAGTTAAGAAACCACAGCCCTATTTTTCTTGTAAAGTAGGCAATGAAGGAAAACTAATTTTTTTAACCTGTCATTTCTGTATCCATGAACATGCACAATGCATAAGGTCATATTGCACTTTGTATACTTAATTTTCCTTGCTTTTTTCCCCATCTCCTTTGGCCATAGCAAATGCAAAGAGCATAACTCCCTGCAGCATCTCCAACAGTCAAGCTATACTCACAATTACAACTGCACATCTCTCCCTGTCTTAGAAGGATAAGGAATAAGGCAAGACCAATGTTTCCTTATGCCTAGCTATTTTCCATTCCACAACAGGAAGATAACAATCAATCTAACTGCTTCTTTGAAGATCAGCCACCCTTTATCCTGAAGCAAATAAATTAGATAGCCACTTCCCTACTCAGGTGTCAGCCACACAATGTATTTGTGAGAGTTAAAGCTGCAGTACTAATTAACTGCAGTGTTTTTGAGGTAATGGTTTTATTTTCTCTCTTTTTTTTCCATGTATACATATTTTTTTGTTTCTCTGATAGAAAATGTTGTAGTATCAGGCTTGACAGATTCTACAAGACTGTTTCAAGGCATATATAACTGAATCGGACAAGTTATGAACTACAGATTTTAGCAAAAGTGCATTCAAGGCCACAGGCACTTTTATGACAGCCATGCTATGTACAGCTTTTGATTACTTTCCCAAACACTAAGTCCAGGTTTAATTGTAGTTTACTGAACAAACCAAAGTTGGCTAGGATTGCCCAATATACAGTAATATCATAAACCAAAAACTGGGCAAAACATTAATTTCTTCCTAATAAAAACCAAATTGTCAAACTGCTTTAAATGCTTGAAAAATCACAGAATTTCTACTATAATTGGAATTCCGCACATGGAAGAACATCAAAGGTGCCATATAATAACTTTCAAGTTGGACCCACAGTGGTTCATATTCAATATCATCTTCATTCCAGTACCTTATTGAATTTAACAAATATGCCCAATGGTACACTTTAAAATCAGAAACATTAAAATTATCAAATCAATGATCCTCAAATATCATGGCTAGAAGGATACTGATAAATCTGTATTTGGATTATCCACTCCTGGACTATAAATTTCATCAAATATAATTTCCCAAATTAGAAACAGATTTGTTCAAGTGAATCTGTCAACTATTTACAACAAAAGCAAGGATAGAAAGTGGCACTTTTTAATCCGAAGCTCACCCAAGTGAATGCGAACAATATAGAGAAAATGAAGATGGACCATTTTAAAATAGCACTATTTGGGGGGAAAAATGCTTTTCCATTCCATACACCAAAGCAATGACATTTTAGAGTTTCTGAAAATGCTCTGTCAGTGAAGAGGATTATCCCTAAGGTGATGAAGATCATCTACTAAAGTATCTTCCAGTGAACCACCTTCAGCTTATCTACAAGAAGTGAGTATCATATCTTATACCTCCCAACATGACTTTGTTACAGGGCACTATATAAAAGTACAGTGATAGGTTTTCTCACTTGCCTTCCTAGAGTTAAAGGAGGCCTAGGGAAGGCATCTGGCATGGGTTTTGCTATAGTTCTGGGACTTGGGAAGTGGCTGAAAAATGTCAAATAATCTATCTAATTTGGTCGGCAAACAGTTAAGGTTAGCTCAGAAAAAAAGTAATAGATTTGTAAAAGTTATTCATGTACTCTAGAACCAGACATTTGTTCATTATTTTAACTTAATTCTCACATAATCCTTTTTAATGTAACATGAGATAAATCAAAACAAAATAATAAGCATGGGAACAATTCATAAAAATCAGTTTTATAGTTTCACTTGTTTTTTGGAATGCAGCTGAGCACATGGTTAAAAATGAATCCTAAACAGCTCTTCTGAAATTTACTTCCTGATAGTACTTCATATTATCTGGCAATGTTACATTAATTATAGAATTGACACCTTATTCCTGAAAGTCAATGGAGCTAATGTTATCAAATTTCAATAGATTATATGTTGTCTGTTAAAGCTGGAAGTATACTAAATAAAAAGAGAGATCAATTCAAATATAATGCCATTACCTCATAGTTGGAGCTGTTGGCAAAATAAAACTTTTTTTCCTTAACATTGTCCAGTGAGCATTGATACTGATACCTAGACTCCTTGTTATCCATTGTGAAAGCTCATTTTCAGAGGGCATTCTTTACAATAAATGGTTGACACAGGACATGCATAGTCTTATCAGAATTTTCAAAACTTCACAAATCCTACTGCCATATAATTATAACGTCACAAAGACCCTCCTTATAAATATCAACACTGCAATATTTTCCCACTTCCTAATTCTCAATATGTGATCTTTTAGATCTGTATAACAGCTGGGATACTTCATTTTTCTAAATATCTCACTCTTTCTCTAATGACTTTAGATCAGCTTACCTGATGTCTATATTTCTTTGCATCATGAAACAGGTTAGACTATGGCAGAGTCATTTGCCAAAACAGCACCTTGGCTGGGAAGTGTTGAACCCTTTTTCAAGTTTGCAGTGTTCTGCTCTGAGTGAAAAGCCACACGTTAGCTAACTCTTTAACTGAACTTTAAATGAGAATTTTGCAAATGATAATTATCTTCAAGTGCACCATTTGACCTGCAAAAACAATCTAAGGAAACAATTCTACAGTCAGAATTACTCATCTAGGAGTAAGTAATTAAAAAAGCTTTCCTTCTGAGTAGGCATGTATATGCTTGCAATATAAAAGGCACTGTGTGATATATGGGTTGATCATAAATCTAGATACATTTATAAAATCCTAGCTGTCTAAAAATAGATTAGATTATTTTTGGGAGATATACCAGACAATTTCAGTCTCAGAAGGAAAACAGATCAGCCAAACTCATCTAACTTCTAAAAGCTAAGCAGACTGGGATTGGTGAGTACTTGGATGGGAGACCATCATGAAATTCTAGGATAAGCCTGTTGCAGAAAGGAATGTCCTGGAAAAAGGGAATGACAAATCAGTTCTGTATCACTGTCAAAAAAACTGTACAGACATGTCTGTGGAGTCGCCAGGAGTCCAGCTTGACTTGAAAAAGACTATCTTTTAAAAGTTATTATCTTGTTTCATTCCACTATCTGAGACTGCTCCTCCACTGGATATAAATAAAAATTGGTATATAGATGTTGGATTAAGAAATCCTTCTTTAGACTTTTATCAAATTTTTTGTTTGATTAAAAGACATTTGAAAACATAAATCCAAAGACTCATTTTTATATCTTGTTAGTTTTAGAGATTGGTACTTTAATTTTCATGTTTTTCCTATATTAGTATGAAAGAGACTCCAAGATAAGTGGAAGGCATCAATAGTATGAAGAAATAATTAGCTGATACATCCTTCAAGAATCCAGAACAGACAGTATGAAATGTATGTAAAAAACACTGTATCTCAGATTTCATTTGTGGTTAAATTGTTTACAGGGTCCAGAGTTTTGGCACTTCTACCACACATTATATACTATATCCTATATTTAAACATATTCTTCTATATCCTCTGGCCCCAAAAGAAAAAGTCAAGGTAGAATTGTAAAAAACACTGCCCATTTTTCAGAAAAAATACTGATACTATGAAGTATCCATAATGAGACTACTTTTCTGGAAATGCCATTCTATTTGTCCAGAATAAATTAATGATATTCTTTCGCCACTGCCAAAATGTCATGTGAAGGGGTAATACAGTGATCCTTTATTATTATTCAGATTAATTATATATGGAATCCAACATCTTAGGGTATCATCACTGATCAAATTTCCTCCTTCGGATGGTGCCATCTCCTATATGCATCCTGATATCCAGTGCAGCACAGCGAAGTTATTTCAGAAAAGCTCCCAGGAGTACTAACTGAAACATGGCATGGGAAAAAAAAAGAATTTCCAATTCCTGTAAACACTGGCAAGAACATTCTCTGTCAAATGTGGAGTAAAAAATTCCGGAGACACAAGAATTTCCCCCCTCCTCTTATTCCTCTTTTGGGACATAAAACATGCCAGTTGAAAAGAAAAAACATACCTCTTGTTTATCTAGGTTTTTTTTTCTCAAATCATCCATTAACAATAATATTCAAAAGGAAGTTTAAAAGGAGTGGGAAGGGGAGAATAATTGCTTTTAGTCAACGTCTCAGAGTGGAAAATAGCAGTCTTCATTGGCACAAATATGAACTTTTAAAGTCCGTGTTAAAAGCTCCATTAGTAGGAGTCATTCCTGCATTGTTCCAAAATGAGGTTCTTATAATGTTTAAAATCACATTTCAACAATCCCGCAGAACTGCATTCACATTTTGTACATCTACAGAAAAAGGAGTAACCTTCTTCTGCTACAGTATTATTATATATATAATTTTAGTAACTTTATGGAATCCTTGCCAGTAGTTTGAGCATTCCATCCTGCTATATTCCACATTAGGATGGATCAGCTACTTACAGATCCCTGACTTAGTTGTCATTTATTATGTTCACTCTTGCTGTTTACCAAACCAAAAGAACATGCCTCATTTATAACTTGTGCATTATTGGCATCAGTTTGATTTAACCCGTGAGCAGATTTGTTTTTATTTATTCTTTGACTACCAGTAATTTTGTATCTTCGGGTAGAATTAGCCATTGGATCTGGGCATGATGTTATTTCATCTGAGATATTTAATCTGACCACATTTGCTTGCTTATTAAATCCAAGGGACAAGTCTGGATCTCCTGCGTGCTGGAAACCATGGTGACTGGATCTTGAAAAATTAGATGCAGGTGGATGCAAGAGTCCTAGATCTCTATGGCAAGGGCCTATATTATTTGTTGTTATGACAGCACTATTATATTTTACAGATTCAAAATATTCTGTCCAATATTCTGCTAAAAGACCTGTTCAAGCAGGTCTTTCAGCACCTAAAAACATGGCATAGATCTGCCTAGACATACCTGAACATTTCTAGCTCTCTAATGGTCAAATAAAATGTGACATCATGTCTAATTTGGGACTAACTGGACATGACAAAGAAACTACATCTGCCAAAGGTCTTAGGCAACATTCTGAGATACAATTTAGTAGGAGTCATTCTCCTGTTACTCCTAATCAAGTAAACATGCCCTTCTTTACAAATCACTGATCCAGGAATAACTAAAATTAAATAAAAAAGTAATACAGTATAATATATAATGGAACACTTTCCCTATTTAAGACAGTACACTGTGTCTGTGTCTATGTCTGTCCCTATGCCATTTCTGTAGCTTCAAAATCACGCCACCAAACTTCAATAGCATAATGGTTCCACTCTCTTTTTTTGTTAAAAAAAAGCAGAAAAACAGATATGTTAAGCTGCTGTGAGATATAATGCACTCATTCTACTGGGTAATCCCACAAAGCCCTAAGAGGAGATACAAATTTATTAAAATAGTTATATCCCTGACTCTGAATTATAAACCTGTACCACAGCTGACTTTTTTCATAATCCACAATGCAAATTTAAAAAATTATAAAAACAAGAAAATACCCCCCCCCCCAGTTAATTAAGCAGTTGGGTCAGAAGAATCAGGAGAAAACTTAGTTTGCATCTCCCCCCTCCTTAAAACTTCATCTGAAAGAGAACCACCTTTACTGGTGCTTTAATACCAAGAAAGACTAAACATTTACTCATGCTTTTCCTTAGTCTAGCACATGAAATGAAAGCAGAAGTATACATGTATGTGTGGCCTCCTTAACTGGGTTTGGCTATATGATATGACCATTTATTTATTTGTCTGTCCAGCTATGTATTTAAGGACAGTCCTTCTTTCAGGGTGCCAAATTCAGCTCTATACAATCAGGAGCTTTGCCACAGCGTCCTTCTCATATTAAATGATGCCAGAAAAACTCTTAAGAAGTCCATGTAACCTAGTGAAGCATAGTCTACAGGGTGCCTGGAGCCCTTTTTGGCCCTTCAGTGTTGACTGTAAGGCTTTTCTGATGAGACTGTCCTGAGGAGATCTCAAGAGAGCAACAGCTGGATATTTGAGAGAGGAAAAGGAAACAGAAACTATGATCCCCTACTAGCTACCCTCTGAGTAAGCCAACTGAGTTCATTCATCCCACTGCCATTTAAACAGATCTCTAATAGTTTGCCCTACAACTGGTTCCCAATCAGGAAATATGAGTTATATGCATATAGATCGGGCAACTCTATCTCATGATGGAGAAAATGACCTGAACAGGGAATCTACAGAGTTTTCATTTGATGACAAGAGTACTTCAAGTTCTCAAAAAAAAAAAAAAGTTTACACACATTTCATGAGCAATGCCTTTCTCAAATAATAATACATATTTTAGATGCAAATCTTATTTCAGTTCAAAACCACCATCTGCTATTACACATCCTTGCTCCATGCCCCAAGCACCACAGAGGAAGCCATCACAAAGCCATCACACAGACAGAACAATGTACTAATCGACTGCTAAGCTAAGAAGCCTCTGTTATAGTAGACTTTTGATTATAGAACTTTGATTATTTGTATAGCCTTAAATTGATTTGGAAGTCTATTTAGAACCGAAACAAAAATAAACAATAGTATTTATTAAAATCTCAGGAAGCTATATTGAGTAAATCCTAACTTGGGTGTGCTTTTTGCTTTGTTTAAAAAAAAAAAAGTGAATCACTGGCTACTGTGAAAAATTAATGTGTGATGACAGTTTAATGGATTTAAGATTGAAAAATATGAAAGCAGCCTGAATCATTTGGATAAACTGGACTGCTATTTAGGGATGCACTGAGAAAAGCAATGTGGTCATTTAAATATTGAAGTGCTACTACACTAAATTATCCCACAGCTTGTGAACTTTAGACATACTTAGCCAAGAAATGACTAATTAGTTCATCTCAATATGAGGAATGTAACTCCACTTTTCCAGCCCCTTTGGCCTCAATGCTCCTAAGTCTTCCCTGTCCACAATCACTTGCCTTATGGCCTTTAAGCCTTTGCCAGTTAATTCTATTCCTGCCTTTCCTTAGGCTCTGCATGAGATACTTTTCAGACCTCCTCACCCCATCCCTCAATTACTTAGCAAGTGCATGAACAACAATGTTTATATTCTATTGTCTCCTACTCAATCTGATCCCAATTAGCTTTTTTCTATAGTGGGGATGGGCCAAAGGTACAGCAAGCACAGAAGCACAGTTTGCTGTAATTACAATTCTGTTTTAAATGTAGTACATTTATTGATAAACCAATCCATGATAGCCCAGTGTTCCAAATGTAATACAGTAAACATATTTATTAGCAGCTCTATCTTTATCTTTACCTGGCTTCTTAAAATCAGAGCTACAAACACATCCATGACAGGAAAGGACAACTCACGTTAACTTTTTACTCGAGGTTTTCTAAATTTAATTTAATTTGAATTTCACCCTAGCAAAATACCAGAGGGAACAATACTTTTTTTTTTTTTTGGCTTGTTTGTTCTGAAATTGACTGGAAAGGATATAGCACTTGGTTTTCCATTAAGAAAAAATTAACTCACGGTTTGGAAGTCACTCCAGACCTAATCCAGAATTCTTTGAAAATAAGAGAAACAGTTCATGTTGATTTAGTAGATGGTGAGTAGGCTAATAACAACGAATTCCGTACCAGGAAAATCTATAGCTCATTGTTTCTATTACTTGTACAAGCTACCACTTCATGGTTTCTGTTTTTCATTTTCATTCAAACCAGTCTTAAATGAGAAAATAGCCTCCTCATTTTGCTGAGCCAGTGGTTGCAGCAAAACCTCTCATGGCACTTTTGAGGAGAAACAAACCTCGGTGCCATGCTTCTCCTTTGCCTGTGAATATCTACAGCCTTTTTAATTAGTTTTCCTCATGTTTAATTGAATATCCCTTCATTTTGCAAACAAGGTAGTTGTCTACATGCATAGGATCTATATTTCTTTTCTCTGAAATGTATGTCAGTTTTTCTCTGACAATCTGATTATCAGAGATAAAAAGGAGCCAACCACATATGTTGGCTTGTAAAATTATATTCCACTTTTTCCCCATGAGCTCAAGGCAGGGCACTTCCACCTCTAGCTTTCCCCCATAACAAACAATCTGTTGAGATAGGTTGGGCTGAGACTGGTCCAAAGTGACCCAGTGAGTTTCCATGGGTGAGAATGGACTTGAACCTGAGTTCTTTCTGGTCCTAGTCTAAACATCTTAACTCTAACAACAACAACAATTTATATGTATTAAATGCCCTTACCAGCACATTACACATCAATTTAAATAAATATAAACAAAAGGTGCATTATTAGCAGTTTCATCTTCTTCCCCTTAATTTCTCTTTCTGGGCAAGTTTTAAACCTGTTTAATAATAATTTCCTCAAAAATCCTGACAACTACAGTTCATTAGAGGTAAGAGACCTCTCACAGAAAGGTCTCAATATCCTCACCAAATCACAATTCCTACGACTCACTGCAGAAAACCATGTCAAATCTGACTGAAGTAAAACCTGCTCATCCTTCATCTTGAAGGATACAGTACTAATATTCTAGTCTCTGTAGTCCAATGTTAAAAATTCTGATTTCTCAATGTGGGCCATCAGTATTTAAAGCATTCTGGTCCCCTGCCTCCAACTTTTAGCTCAGCAATTTTTACCCATTTAACTGGACTATTCCTACACAACTTTTCACTATAATATTCTGCATGCAATATGTCTAGGATAATAAAAACACAGGAAGAACAGCCATAAAAGAACAGAAGGAGGAGCCATACAGGTAAGTAAAATCCTCTAGAGTTCTGAAAACAAATACTAAAACTAGTTATTAAAATAAGTTGGATAGGCTTGCTATCAGATTTCACTCCAGACAGCAATAAATCTCCACTCTCAAGAAACTCAGACCCACATTCAGTAACTAGTTGACAGCAGAAGCTTCACAGACTTGACATAGCTAGATAAATTACTTTATTATAGAAGTGAAGAAGTCATGGAAGTACAGAAGGTCTATCTAGTGCAAAATACAAAAAAGCAATCCCTGTTTTAGAGTTTAAATTCTACGCCTTTTCCTCCTGTCTTTTTGAGCCATTGGAAATTTGGCTGTTCCCTATCTAGCCTCAAGAATGTGGAATGCCTGCTCAAAATTCACAAAATGGTTCTGGCCTGAAAATCGTTGAGTCTCAGTTCACCAGCTTCAGCCTTATACCACTACCTTATTGTCTCCTTCCTCTCCCCCTTTGAACTTAAAAGTGCATACATATCTCCTTTCCCCACCTCCTGTTATGGGAGACTGGATGGTATTTTTGCCTCCCTTTTTCTACAGTATTTCTTTGTCGGTGGGAACTTAAAAAGTCTCTGCCCTTCAAAATGCTCTACCCTTTCTTTATTCCACCTGGAGATCTCAGGAGGAGGAATTTCTGCATCTTCTTTGGCTATAATTAGCAGTTTTTCTCCTTTCTGGCCTTTCTCTCCCCTTTTCCTCCTGACATCAGAAAACAGGGAGGAGGGAGTTTCCATCTCTTCTATTTCTTCATCAGGAGCATGTGAAGGGCATGTACCTCATTTGCTGCTTGTCATTATCAGCCTGTGTCTGGGTAACCATTCAAATGAATTAAATATTCTCGTCTGCTGCTCTTGCACTTAGAGACCAAAATAAGTAAAAGTTCAGATTCTTTCCCACAAAAGATTGGGTAGTAATGGGAGCAGACAAAACTGGATGCATTTTCAGTGTGCCTGGGAGCTGCAGATGAAGGGCTACAGCACTGATCTATGCCACTATGAGAAATGACCCAATAAACTTGCTATCCAGATTTGCAGATGGCTGCATACAGGGGAAAAACTGGTAGAAAGCCACCAGCAATGGAGGGCCTTTCTGATCAGCAGAGTACAGGTTCAGTTAGGTGGGGAATGAATCTCTCCTCTAGCCCCAGATGTCTCAGAGGGCAGGCAAGTGTTGGGAGATGGGTTCTGGAAGTGAAAGAAATATTCTGGTTTATCCTCACATTGTAAGTTCCTCTGAGATTTAATCTGGTAAAAATACATGCTTTCTGCATCTGTTCCAAGAGCTCAGAAATGAAGGAAAGAGGGTAGTGGTTCCTAATTCTTAGAGAGTTCTAGTTCTGTAATAATGAATGTGTAGGGAGTCAACCTTCTTAACAAAAAAGTCAAAAGTACACGTGGGGAAGAAAGAATAGTGGATAAAGCCTTCCTATAAATTCTCAGCACTAAACTCTCATAGGCAGAGTAGCCGCCTAAAGTCCAAACCCAATAGCTTTATAAATTATTCAGGAATAAATTCTGTAAATAAATAAATAGTGGCATTTTGTGGGAATCTGAGGTCCAGGAATAAGACCAATAGTTCAGTCACCAAATCAATGGGGGGGGGGGGTGGAAGTTATCAGTGCTTACTTTTTAAACACATAAGCATAGTATTATAGTACCAGACAAGGTAGGAGGGAGTTGCTGCTGCAAGGTGATGGGCAGTGGGGGTTGAGGTCCTGAAGGCTGTGCGTTTTGCACACCATGAAATCAAAGATTTTGTTATGCTGGTCCCAGTGAATATGTGGACCATAAGTATGAAACCATTCCATTCCCAAGACTGTAGTGAGGAGGCTAAAATATTTCACAGACTCCTGATGATTGCTGATGGTGAGTAGGAGAGATTTGTTGAATTCTGTGAGAGGTTCTGAGTATAACACCTGGACATAATTTAAGTTTAACAGAGGACTGAATAGGCTATGCGAGCAGAGCATATTTACATGTGATAAAGGATTCATCAAAGTTACCCATGGTGCCAGAATCTACTGTGACATACCATTATATTTCTGAGCCCATTTAGGTTTGTAAGGTAACAGGGATGACTAAATGTCAATGTATATCTCATGTTTTTGGGCTGTGGGTGCCTCAGACTCTGAGCCACTGGTGTCTAGGACAGATTCATTTTTGAACAGGCCACATTGGAAGGGCATTTGCTTGCAAAATGCCCCTCTTCCCACAAGTGTGACACTTATTTGATGCTTCAGAAGGGAAACTTCTTAAGAACATTCACATGCAATGTGTCAGGTCCTCCATGATGCACATGTAGACCTGGTATATGTAGACCTAGCTTTCCCAGTTGCATTAGTTCACCTTCTGAGTCTCTGACGAGTGGGCAAGTGGGGGGGCTGGAACAAAGAGAATCTTGGCATTTTCCTCTTCTGTTTCAATGGAATGGAAGTTAATATTACTCTTAAAGCAGCTGCACTTTTTTCAGACTGATCTGGATTGACCGCTTTAATGAATAATAGAGAGGTGCTGTGCTCATGCTTGTGTGAGGTCCAAAACAATTTTTCTGCATCATTTTTGAAGTATGCATAGTTCTAATTCATGTACTATACAGGGACACATTGAATCTAAACTCTGAAAAATGTAGTACAGGTTTTATTTCAGATCTCAAAAGGAAGGTGCAACATTTTATTAGATGCATTCAAGATTAAATTAGGAAAGAAAAAATAGTTGTTTAATCACTTGATAAACTGCCATTTTTTAATCATTTGATTAATTGATAAACTGCAATTTTTTATCATTTGATTAATTGATTAAAATTCTAATTAATCAAAGATACGGGATTTATTAAAAAGCAAATTAAAATAATAAAAAAGGTAAATAGCACCTAACACATTTTTTCCTTCTTTCACAAACATCTTCTGGAATAACTCCTACTGTAACAAATCAGGAACACTGGTTTATTTCACATGAATTTAATCAATAATTAACTATAACTTTCATACATGTCATTCTGGACAAAAATACTGAAATGAATGTTTAAAATGCTTGTATTTCTTTTTATGGTCACCATATAGAGTGGGTTATGACTGAAGCAGCCCATAAGCCTCATACATACATACATACATACATACATACATACATACATACATACGTAAGCTTGCCATCCAGGAATGAGCCAAAAAATGTTCACTAATTAGAGGAGGTCTTTGGTTGCAGATATTATAGCTAAATGTGGTAAAATCAGTTACTAAACTTAAGGAAGTGATTACTTTTTCACACTGGCACATAGCACATTGGATGAGTTTTGTTTATTCATGTGCCAAATTTGGATGTTTTTTATCCACCCAGACTCCCTTTATATAGTATCAGTAGGACATATTTGTAGCTCTGATAATAATTGAGAAGCAAAGATAAGCAAAGATTCAGAACATCTACAAAGGAAGACATACTTTTTCACAGAACGCTATGTGTGTGTGTTTTTTCCCTTCAATTGTTTTTGTCTGTTAATTCAGCCCTCTTTTTCTTTTAATTTCTGTGTTTTAATATCTATTTATTTTGCTAAAAAAAGCTAATTAAAATTTAAAGAAATAATTGATGCACAGTTAATTGATTTAACTGTGAACCAAATCACAGTCCTTATTTTAAGAGTATTTCTTATACTCTTAAACCCTTACAGCTCCCACCAGTCTCTGCCGCATAACTAGTAAGAAGAAATTTTAGTCCAAAACATCTGGAGGGCACCAGATTGCCTACCTCTGACTTATCTCTGTTAATAGCTACTGAGATGTTGCCAACACAGGAAAAAACAGTCATATAATTTTGCTAAACCAAGAATGAGCAATTTGACCTAACATAGGTTTATCAGCCAAACAATCCTAATTGTGATCAGAGATGTGCTATTTGTACATGTGCAGCTATACCCAGAATCCTGTTACCAAGGGAGAACGTAAGGTTTTGTTTTTCTCTGGCAGTATAGTTTTGTTTTATTTTTCTTTCCAGACACTCCCTCCTGTAAGCTATGGATTTGCTTCAGGCTGGCACAGCTAATGGTTGCAGAGAATCATAGGCTATTGGATATACTGGATCCAAAGCCATGTAGTATCACCAAACCCAGAAAATCTCACAGTAGAGCCTTTGGTTGGCTTCTGCTAGCCCAAAGAGGCTAGTAATACCCACTGTGCATGTCAGCCCTATAAGGTAAACCAGACTAAGAAACAGTGCAGACCTAAATCTACTTTTATTAGAACAGCTATAGTTACAGGATTTTGTACTTTCCTTTCTCACTCTTTTATCTTCATGTGAATTAAGAAGGGGCCTGTCTGAGGGATTTTTGTAAGCCACTTTCTTGGCCTGGGCTCAGGCCTTGTTTATCAGTGGTTCTTCCCTCTGTTCTTCAAGGTCATCCTCTGTGTTCACTATATCACCTGATTAAGTTAGAGCATCATGCTTTTTCATATGACTGGTTGATAAGCAATCATATAATGAAGATTCACAAACCTCATTAATAGTTTATTAGCAATTATTCCAAAATTGTATTGGTTGTTGAAAACCTGACTAGGTTTCCCTTCACAATTTAATTTCTTGGCAAAGCTCATTTTCAGTCTGCATTTTAGCATAGCAGGCATCCTGTTGCAAATGGATTTATGAAAATATTGTACTGATCTTCCAGTGTTTGTAAATTAAACTAGGCAAAATGGAAATAATTCTGCTGGCTAGATAGAGATGACAAATGGTGCCTTTGTTTATGAAGAGTACAAAGTATAAAAATAGACACCAGAATATTGTGAACAACAACCCATTGGGACTCTCTGTACAGTGGAAAGAACATGAAGGGTGGATCTAAAATAAGATTAATAACTGCTCAAGAAAAACAGCCTTGTTAACAGGTAAAACAAAAAATCTCTCCCAACTAGTTGAATGTATTTCTCCCCATTCCAAAACAGACACCTTATTTAAAAAAAAAAAAAAAAAAGACTTGTGTGCTATTTATGCTGGTTATTCAGTCAGAAGAATAAAACCAACCATTGTAATCCTTATTTATTTTTGGATCCCACAATTCATCTTACAGATCTTTAAGGATGATTTATTTATTCAATCTCTAGCTCTAAAAAAAAGCACCAATAAGTTGCTTATAATTAATTGTATGAACAATAGAACTGAGCTTTTCAATGTATTTCAAACTCCACAAACAGAGAAAGAGTTTCTTTTTATCTAATTCCTTGGAAGTCTTCCAAACTATTGGGTCTTCTGCTGCATAACTGATTCTATATTAAACAAAAACATTTATTTTTGTCAATGTCAATAAACAGTATTTATTGACAAATATTGTTGTCAGAGATGGTTGAACTACATGAATTGACTACTTATGCAAATCCAGGCCTACAAAAATATCTTGCTGAAAATCAAAGTGCCTTTCCCCACTGTTGAGCCGAAATGTTTTCTACTCCATTGTTGAGTCAGCAGAAAACTATACCAGTATGAAATATGCTGTCCCCACTGCTAACCCTAATCTGCCTTTACTGCTTTTGTTTCAAGTCATTACCATCCCTAGATTTCCCTCCTAAACTAATGGGTGGCAAAACCTAACAGATTTTATACACCATAAGGTTGCCTTCCCCATCAATGATGTTCGACAGCACTGGGGTTTGCTTTGTATTTCAGAAGCTCAGAAATGTTTTTGTGCTGAATTCATTCCATCTGATTCTCTGGGTTTCTTTTAACCCATCTACCTTTTAAATAGCAAGACTGCAAACAGTAAGATATGAAAGGTTTTCAGTGATTATTTTCCTTTTAATGGATAGTATTTATTATTGCCAGAACAACTGATCCAAAAACTATGGATCACGTTGGATCTGGATACTGAGGCAGTGTAGGGTAATTCAAAACAGATTTTTATCTCTCCATGCTGGGAAAAATGGCTTTGAGCCTTTTCAGTTCCAATTTTAGACTTCCATAAAGTTCCAGTCACAAGAACTCTGGGATTCTGTAAAGGGCAGCAATGTAGAAGACAATAGTGAATACTTCTGTCAAGATTTTTTTTATATGGATGTGTCCATTAAATCACTAAGAGTGAGATCAACTCATAGGAGACTTTACATTTTTTTCCCTTTAAATCTGATTTAAAGGAGCATGGCTCAAAACCCAATCCAACGATTCAGCACACTTCATCCTCTTATAAAAGTTTAGCTTTTCCATATACTGTATATATAATCCTATTTCTGTTGAAAAGCAACAATGTTATAGCTATTTGTGTTTTCCCATGCTAAATTATGGGAGAAGAGTTCAATTTTTCCTAATTTCACTCCAGATCCAGACAATGAGTTGAACTGGACTACTCCCAAGTAACTCAAAGTAGATTGAGCCGTTTTTGGAGCAAGATCTTTGAACTGAATGCCAAATCAGATTTGAGAAGTCTCAATTCACCCCTGTCAAAGACCATGGTAAATTTGTGTTGACAACAAAAGGAAATGTAAAACACTGATTATGTACCTTTCCAGAAGTTCCTAATATCTATGTATCAAAACCAGAAGAAGGAAAGGTTGTCTATTTCAGAAATGCAAAAATAGAAATGCAAAAAATGTGGCAGGGGGTATCATAGCTTTGCCCCCCACTTTTTTTGCATCTTTTGGAGCTGAAAAGTTTACAGGGTGAAACAGGTAACTTAAAATTAATATACTAATCTTTCCAAACTAGCCTTAGCCCCATCTGGTTTGGAATGTACTGTACATGCCACACAAAGCCTGCTGTGATCCTCAAACCAACAGAAATTGTACACCCTATACTATAGGATAATCTATTTCATTACCATCCCATAAGAGGCCAGATCCAGGTGTTGCAGAAAATCTTATGCCCTTTCTGATTCATTAGGTTCCTCCCAGACCTTCCTGTCACCAGGAAGCAATTCTTTTCCTGCATCTAGTAGCAAGAACAGTTCAAATATCTGATTGTAAAGCAGAAAATATAACAATAATTTAACACAATAGGAGAACACAGTGCTTCAGTAATAGGATGGCTGTAAGAACATATAAAGAAAGCAACAGAAAGGTGTTTATATATGAAGTTGCTGTAGCAATATGACATTCTTTTTTTTTCCATTTTATCTATTTGTTGGCTAAACTTGACAGCTACTGTAAAGGGTGGGTGGGGGTAGGCCATGTCTTTACCCGAAAGAATCGAGAGATAATATCTAAACCAGAAGTGCATATAGCTTTCAGTAGCCTTGGGGAAGACAATTCTGATTGGAACATATCATATAATGATGAACACACCTACCTATGTCTTATCTGCTTCTCAGGAGTACACATTACAGTGAACACTCATTTTAATGGACTAACTGGGAGAGAAGTATCCATTATTTATGAAGCTAGGTTTATGATGCCATTATGCAAATGATGCAAATAACATCATTTGCATCAATTTGCATCTTTTGCATTATGATGTGAGCAGAAAACTACTTCATTCAATGAGAAGTTCATTGCACTGAGGTCTGGTAAATCAAGATTACATTTTACTTTGTTTAATCATTTTGTTTCACTTGCCTATCACTCTTCTTTGTATCACAATACAAAAAGGATGCTGAGGAACTGAAAAGAGTGCAGACAAGCGCAACAAAGATGATAAGGAGCTTGGAGGCTACACCCTACAAAGAGCAGTTAAAGGAACTTGGTGTGTTTAGCTTAAAAGAGAAGGCTAAGGGAAGACATGATAGCAGTCTTCTGATACATGAAGGGATGTCACAGGGAAGAAGGAATAGATTTATTCTCCCTAGCGCCTAAGGGTGAGACAAGAACCAATGGGTAGAAGCTTTACAGTGAGTGAGCCAAACTTGAACTAAGGAGGAATTTCCTAACTGTGAGAGCTGTTTAGCAATGGAACAGCCTGCTTCCTGAAATTGTGGGTGCTCCATCACTGGAGGTTTCAAGAAAAGTCTGGACAGCCATTTGTCCAGAATGATATGAGGATTCCTGCACTGGGCAGAGGGTTGGACTCAAAGGCCTCCAAGGTCCCTTCCAATTCCATGATTCTATGACTGTTAAATCTGAAAATACTTTGTTATTCTGCTGCCTTTCACCTGGGAATAAACCAAATATTGTAGTCTAAGTTTATGATTTAAATGAGGCAATGATACCAGTTCCCACCAAGTCTAGGAGAGATGTTCTATCAAGCCATCTTTAGTCAAGATTTTTCTGTAGTTCTCACTACCATTAAAATATCTTTTCAAATTCATTTCAAATTAAGTGAAAGGGTAGAAGAATATTATTATGATTCCATGTATAAAATATTTATTGTTTCACAGGTATCAGTCAAATAGTATGATTTGAATTTGAACTACTGTCTTTGCATACAGAAATTGGTTTATACACTAGGTAGCTTTTGGAATATGCAGAGAATCAATTACTTGTTTTTCATTTAACTTATGTTTTTGCTTCTCAGGGAGTTAAAATAGTGAAATTGGTTTGAATTTTTTTAGTATTGTAGCACTGACATTCCCACAGTCTTTTAAATGTAAGATGATTTAATTGAATTGGACTGAACTGAAGCCAGTGTAATTTGTACAACTGTACCTCTGAACCCAGTAATCTAGTGGTAGTGAGCTTCAATGTTTAACTAATATAGCAGCACTCCCAAATGAACAATAGCATGTAACAGTTAAAACAGATGTTTCCAAAATAACACATCACCTGGCATTGTTCCACATTTGGGTGTCCTGCCTGTATGATACTATATACATATTATCGCCTATGCCTATCCTCAAAACTTTCCAATAATTTGGGTGTGTGTGTGTTGGAGAATGAATTTGTTTGAAAAAATTAAGTTGGCTGAATTATTTAATTTGTCCCACCAGCCTTAATGGCTGAATGACTTAACAAGTTTAAATGGGAAATATTACCACTAAGCATAGATTTGTCCTTGTACATGTGTTTAATTTTAGCTTGTTACTTGTTGTGGAAGTATTATACAAGTCAAGAGAGTCAAGAAATCCTTAGTACAGTGTTAAGAGTACATGGTTTGTATTTACAATGTCCCAAGTTAAATATCTGTCATTTCCAGCTGGACTGGAAAAAATATGTGAAATCTTGAGGAGCTATTGATAGTCAATGTGAATAGAACTGGGCTAAATGAAGCAATAGTCTGACATAGTCTAAGGAAGCATCTTTCTATGTTCCTAGAAAATGATTTATCGAGCATGCCTCCAAATGAATATAAGTAAACTAAAAATAGAATGGATCCATAATGCTAATGGCAGTATTAGTTCAACAATGCTGTTCAACAATGCTGTTAACGCATTTGGAAGGAAGAATGAATTTTGGAGACCTTTAGAAAAATTATCAAGCAGTGCCATTTTCAAAAGCCATTTTTTTTAGATTATTAATGAAGTCAAAAAGTCAGAGCACAGTAAAATCCCTAACTTAACTCATCATCAACATTTGCACTTGCCAAGTATTCATAGATGATATTCAGCTTCTGAAGAGAAGATTTATAATGCTGCACACCTCAGTCCATCATATCGTTAGACACAGAATGAAAAACACTGTGCCAAAATGGCTCTGAAAAATAGTATCTGTGTTGCCAAAAAGCTCAACTCCCTTCTCATAGTTAAGGTATTTATTGCTGTTTGGTCACAGTCCCACAGAACCAGCATTTGCTGCATGAAGATTATAAATGATGCATAAACTCTATTTTCCAGTTTGTGTGAGAAAGGAAAGAGATGTATAATAGACCACAAACATCAAAAGAAGGAGTTTATCACTCAAGTTGAATAACTGATTGGTCATTTAGGAATTACATTTTTGGCCAGGAAATGAAGTGCAAATATCTTATGGCTGCTCAAGGCTCCATACATAATAACCAAGCCCCTCTGCCCTTTGGTATGATTGAATTATTTATCTGAGTACAAGTGTTTCTTGAATAATAGCTTACAAGAAGCTGAGAGTGACTGTGCCCTATCTCTTTCTCCAATAAGAAATATTCATTGTGTGGTCAAATAAGGCAATATGAACCCACTATTAATAATGTGCTTTCCAACCACTTGCAGCACAAGCTCCCATCTATGTCTTTCTTTATGCCTCCCAAAATAAATTTTAAATTTGATTCTCCTCTTCTATGAGCTAGTATTATAGCATCACTGTTCTGGTTGTAAAGTTATCCTTTATTTACTCCATTCTTGTGTGGGTTGAAATTATGGCTTACAAATTTAACATTCCACAGATTTCATCCAAAGCCCACTGAAAGCTGAAAAGTTCCCATCATATTCAATAAACTGAGAATCACCAGCTGAATGAGAAAGGTGCAATTACAGAATCTCAGTAAGACTTTAAACTCCACACACTTCATCTCTGGAACAACAAAGACACCTCTATTTTCTGTCATGATTAAAATGCATTCAGCTGAATCGTAGGATGGCTGAACTTCAGGTCCATAGAGAGACTAAGATAAAAATGTTGAAACTCAGTGGGCCAATGCACTATGTGCCTGTTATGTGTGTGTGATTATCAAGCTACAATCCAACATGGGGAAAAAGAGAGGGAAAAAATGGATGGTGCAGCTGCAATTTCTTATGGTACTTTGTGACCACTGACATTTAGGAGACTGGAACTGCGTCATGACTAGAAAGCACAACAGAGAGTTGGAGAGCACATTAGGCAGTCAGTCAACTGGAACAAAAGAGAACTGCAGTTTAGCAATAGCAGAATAAAAGCATGTAAAAACAAGCCAAACATAAAGTCAGCAGGCTAAGCATATGACTCTAAAAGCACTTTTTCAACAGAGTTTTGTACTCCCACCCTCTTTTACAAACACACACAAATCACAATGTCTTGTGATTATAAAACTGCACAATTGTTAAAGCATAATTCTCTCTGATATTCTCAGGTAGGGCTGCTAAAATTCCTGTCCTAAATCACTGCCAGCCAGTGTTGACAGTGCTGGGCTAGATAAACCAACAGCCTGAATTAGCATAAGGCAGATTTGTAAGTAAGTAAAACATGCAGAAGGATTAACTGGATGGATTAAAGAGATCAGTGTGTGATATTAAAATTCAGTGCACCAAAATTAGCATATAAAGAACAAAACATTTATATTCTTCTTGTCCCATGCAACAGGACATTGAAGATCTTCTCATATATTCAATGAAATAGAGATTAAAATTTTCATAGATTTTTCAGAGTCCTACGGCAGAAAGGGGAACCTGCTTATTGTATCTTTCGCTCTTGTGTAGATTTCTAGAATCTTTCCTCTTCTTCACCATCACATCAAGACACTCTACATGCTGTGGATGTAGAACACCAATGGAAGGGAGGTTGCCAAACATCTGCAGTTTCACGTTAGGTGCAATTTTCTGGATATTTATGTAACAGAAGCTTGTTATTGGCAAAAACAAATCAAAAAACAAAACAAAACCCTGGTTCTTTAAAGGACATATGCCAAAGCATCTGAAGACCAGCAGGTTGGGAAAGACTGCTGTAGGAAATCAAAAACCCAGAGATCTTGGGTGATACAAGATCATGTAATAAACACCGCTCCTGCATGAACACATTCATCAGTATTAGCCATTAGAAATGAATTATTAGAACATAGGACACATTTGCTCTCTTCATTTTCTTATACATTTTATTTTGTTGTGAATGGCTTTCTATCTTAAGACTTCACACAGTACTATAGTCAACTGTTTTATAACTGTAAAAGAGTTAATTATAACTGTACAATAATTAATTTTAACAGTACAAAAGTGGACAGAATTTTATTCAAATATTCTGTCCACTTTTTATGGGCTAAACTACCACCAAAGAGATGGCACAATTTCTACTAAACTGGAATATATGGCCCTTGAAGTTTAATTGCTGGAAAACACTATCGATTCAGCCTGTAATTTTGCACATCAATGCATGGGTTCTTCTTTGCTGAAGATGTGCATTTATGTTATCATATGACATACTGGAAAAGCGTTTTGATGTCTATTCAATTCAAATTCACTATGCAAACCCAATTTCTTCATGTAATGCATATGTGTATTTATGGCAAAGTCTTAAGTCTAAAAGCATGACTGATATGTTGCTTATAATGAGAGAACTGGGACAGAATGTGGTGAAGTCAAGAATGGAACTTAGAGGAAAAAGGACATGAATGGAAATAAACTAGACCAACTACAGGGAGAGGAAGCATAAGTCTTGTATGAAAAAGTATTAGAAGACATCTTAATCTTTCAGCAGAATGAATATAAATTGGACATAAGGAAAAATGATGCAGAAATTCCCTGCAATAAAGTAAAAAGTATTATGTTACCAATTACCAGATAGATATGTGGAATTATACTAACAAACTATGAAAAAGATGCTTGAAATGACATCGTGATAAAAGTCATATACAGGTAGTCCTCAACTTACAACCACAATTGGGACTGGAACTTCCATTGCTAAGATTATTTATTATTACTTGTTCTCTTTTTAGGACTTCAAGCAGTTGTTAGAAGACCCCGGGAATTTACCACCTTTGTTCAACATCACAGAATGTTTTTAATAAAGCTTTCACTGAAATTTCCTAAGCATACCAGGGCCTACAACAAAAACTGTAGAGTGCAGTGCTTCCACTGCTCCATTTCTTTATTTCTCCTGCCCTCTCCATTTTCCTTGTCCCACCCGAATAATGAGCATGTTGTGGAGTTTTCTTCCTGAAGTTTGTTTGGGCATATACTCCTTTTAAAATTTTCTCTTCTTTGTACATTTTGTACTTCAGCAAGATTCAGGATTCCCCAAAGTTTGCTGATATTTCCCTCTTGGGCATAGGTTATATACTTCTAGTTACATGAGGAACAGCTCTCAGAGAACTGAAATCAGTATTAGTATATACAAAGGCAAGAAACTGTTGAAGTGTGAAATGCTTCCTGGTTGAGATTCTGGCTTCTCCCCTATTTCTATTCCCTATCCCCTCTGATTTTCTCTTTTTTTCTTTCAACCATCAGGATTCCATGGCAAATAAGCACATGTTCACATACTTTTTTGGTTTTCTTTCCCTGTTATTAATTATGCAGAAGGCTTTTTTTTCCTAAAGTTTTCTTTAATTCTATAAGCCTTCAAATTCCCTGAACTCTGCCAATACCTCCCTCTTGTGTATAAGTGATGCATTTTGGCTCCACGCATAATGGCATGCATGTGGACGTTTAAAATAGGAGATATGGTAAACTCATAAAAAGAACCAATTAATACTGTTATTCAATAAATGTTTAATGAGAAATTAGTCCCCTCTACTCAGCACAACCAGGAAGAGCACTCTAAGACTGTTCCAAAATAAAGATCTAGTGTGTATTATTAGACAAACATCCTCCAGTTAAGAAACATTTAAAAGGCTATGTAATGGAAGCAAAAACAAGATTTCTTCCTTTGATGGGCTGCTAATGCAGAATCTAAAGTTTAATCTTTTTGGAACATCTGAACACTACAAAAAAGAGCCATATGCTAGGCTATAACTGAGCATTTCTAATATGCAATCTATTTAGTATCTCTGCACTTGACTTGTCAAACAATGATTCTTCCAAGAAAAATACAACTTGGTCTCAATGTTAATCACATTCCATATCTTCCAAACTCAAATTTCTAATGTATAAATGGCTGATCAGCTTTCATCACTTGTAGAAAAAATAATTCTCTAGGAGTGGGAGTGGGCAAAAGGGGGAAATCACAGACACTAGAAATTAAAATCAAATGGTACAATTGGAAAACATTTGTTTTACTGAATATTAGCAGCTTTGAAGACAAGACCATTCATTCTCAGTTTCTACTGTGATTAATGCCTTCTTGCAAAAGTAATACTGTGGTATTTTAAATTGGCATGCAAATCATTTGTGTTCTCTTGTGCCACCCAGAAATCAAGTCATGTGTTTTTATTTCCTCTGGTGAATAATAGCTAGTTTGGGGGTAGAAGAAAAATAAAAACTGTTCTCTAGGAGAAAAGTATTTCCAAAGTTAAAGTTAAGCCATGCCAGGTATAGAAATTCTGTTAATTTAATTTAGAGGAAGCCACTTCTGAAACATACCATATGTGTTAATTCAAAATATTCCCATATTTGAACCTAGCTTTCAAGATATGGCCATCAGCTGGATTGCAATGCATTTGATGACTAAGAGATAAATGTGTGAACCTGAAAATGTTATTTTAGCATAGGATCTATAACAGTGCTGTCAAAATGATGACATGTGCGACATGGCATCATTGCACTATTATTAGGTAGACTGTCTAGGTAGTTAACACAGTCGCTCCAAAGGATCATTTCTTTCTGACAGATGGTGAAGAAAATGAAAGAGTTGGGAATACAATTAGAAGTGCACTGGTAAAGATTAAGGACATATTTGACACACACGAATAAGCTCTTGTTAAAGCTTATGCCATGGTAGTAGAGAAAGCAAAAGATTTATTTTCTCTCAACCTACTGCTTCAGCACAATGTCATCCAGCCAAGTGAACCATTTCTTGCATTCTGAACCCTGGATGGACTGCAGGTGAATCTTCAGCAGTTCAATGTCAAATGTTTGCACTATACTTTGAAAGTTAAACTGTTCATACCTACTCAAATTTAAGATTCCAAGCTAAGGATACATTTTGAGGCGATGCCTGATTGAGCAGTTTTAATTAATGATATGGCATTTCGTGCGCTTTAAAAGGTGGTTAAATTGGCAGGAGTGGGGGAAACATACTATTTCTTGCCTGGTGTTTCCCCATCTGGCCTGTTAATGTGTAGTGTAATGTAATGGATATAGTGCTGGATTAGAACTAGAGAAGCCCAAGTTCAAATCTACTACCAGACATGGATGCTCATTGGATGACTTTGGGCCAGCCTCAGCCTAACTTAGTCACAGACTGATGTAGGGAAAAAATTGGAGGTGGGAGTGCCATGTACTCTACCTTGTACTTCAAGAGGAAAGGTGAAAAATAAATCTAACAAACAAATACATAAAGTTGCCAAAGATTACTTGACTGTGTACCTGTAATGGACATTGTGGATGAATCCTGAAGGAGACCATTCTCAACTTCACTAAAGGAAGCAAATAAAAGATTGCTGCTAAAGCCTATGTTAAATTTATTTGGATAATAATCAGTCTCATCTTGCATTTTTCAGGAAGTTCTAAAGGAAGTAGTAGCTATATAACTATGTACTTCTTTCTAATTTGGAAAGGAAAAAGAAAATTAGGAAAAATGACACATTGTTGATTATGCTGGACCTCTTGATGATGTTCAATACTACTGATCTGGTCTCCAAGGCAGTTAGCCAGATAGAACTTCGGGGAATTGCTTTGCAGTGAGTTCACCACTTTTTGGTACTGCTAGGGCACTATAACTCATCTTTTGGCCATTGGGTTCTGTGATGCCTTTCAAGCATCTACATGAAACCATTCAGAGAGGTAGTTTTGATGGTTTGGTCTCATCACATAAGGATATATGATGGAATGTGAGGGTGACCTTGGAAGATGGGGAAAAGGTGGTGTTCTAGGGAACAATCAGATAAAACAAAAAGGAGTCTGCAACAGAGTAACAGCCAGAGAAGGAAACTTAGGAAGGACCCGCCCTAACTACTCAGGCAGTGAATAGGAAGGGCAGGAGATTTGTACTTTCAGTCTTGCAAGATTCTGTTAATGTAACCTTATAGTAAAGTAGAATTAGCTCATCTAGTCATATTTCCTGTCTGGTTTACCTGGGAGGGCTGACAGGATGACACCCAGCTCTATATTTTTTCAACTCATGTCCAGAGTATGGAAATCCTGAAAGAGTAGCTAGAAAAAATTATAGATTGGTTATTCATTAACAAACCACTATGAGATGTTAAACTGGTGGGAACATGGATCAGAGATTCTTCTGCGGTAGCATCCCCCAGAAGAATGATCTTCCAAGAGGGATTACATAGTATTGTCTTGTTTCTCTCCTTGCTTTTTGTTGAGCGGTAAGGATGTTTTGATTTGGTTTGGTATTTCTTAACTCTTAGCTTGCTTCTGTTGTGTTCTTTCAAGTACTGTATGATTCTGTTTTAGATTCTGTAGTGTACATGCTCTTGAAGTTCAAATACTATCTCTAATATTTGCACCAGAATTTTCTACCTAAAAGCACATGACATGCATCTGGTTATGGGTGGCAAAGCTGCATGAGGGTAAGTATCCATTTGTTTTCTCCTAAACAATGCAGGCAACACTAGATGTAGGATCAGGCTGCTAGTATTGTCATGTTATATTCCTTGTATAAACAAAGATAATACTTACATTATTAACCATAATATGAAAGAGAGATGCTATGTTGATTCAAAAGAAAAGCCCAAGAAGTTGCAAAATGGACAACTGTTCTATGTATACCATGTGATAAAGATATGATTGATTTGAGTAACATAAAAGGCTTCACTTTTTAGGCCCAACTGACTCAATAAAAGATGCCTTGGGCATATTTGTTCTCTACTGGTTTATAACTTGTCTTCTAATTTCTTTGGACAAATATCCCAATTTCTCTCATAAAAAGAGTTATATAATTCAGTTATATAATTAACTCAACATTGCTATTCTTTTTAGGATTCCCTACATTTTTGGAGGAGGGAATGGGTGTTATGAACAGTAGATTATAAAATTCAAATAAATCCACTATTAAACATAAAGTTGCACCCTTTTTCCTTCTGTGTTTCTGTTATGCTTCAAATATAATTCATTTTATCATGTAGACTTTCCACTTGTGAACTGAATCTAACTACTAAAAACTTACCAGTTTAATATGATAAACCAAGATGATGACATGTTATAGTTAATAAATCAATATTTATCTGTACAAATATGTTTAGCTTATATTGTAACAGGTGGGAAAAGGTACCATTATTTTAAATAAAATTATTCCTTCCTGAATGCACATACATTTAAAATATATGTCGAATTCAATCAGGAGTTTGGTAGCACCTTTTCTGACTAAAAAAACTGTTACTTGGAAAAAGTACTACCAGAGTCCTGATGTTTTGCCACTGTAGACAAGCACGGCTCTCCTCCTACAATGTAGAATTCAACTATCCTTAAAATTATCACAATGAACAATCCAAGAACTAATTAAGGGAAATGCACCTGTATACTGGTCAAATAGTAACATACTAAAAATAAATTAAAATGTTGTTTCATCTTTGCCATTCCAGACATATTACCAAGTTTCTTTACATGGAAGAATTGTTTTATATAAGCTTGATTCCTTAAGGTAGCACTTACATCGAACAACATTTATCCACACAGTTCATAAGGATTCCAAACTTAGAAAAAATCATAAATAATTAAAGTATTGTGAAATATGTCTTCCAGAATTTTGTCTTTGTGCAAGTGGAAGTCTGAAAACATCACAACCTGGAACATGGTTTTATAATGCTATAGCCTGACAATCCACAGGTTTTTTTGCTTTTTTCAGTCTAAGTTTTTTTCAAAAAATCTACCCATGATGTGAATGAGCTGCTGCATTGCTAACTTTTCTCTCCTCTGCTTTACTTGTGACCTCATTTATCAGCAACTTTCACAACAACCAGTTAATGACATCAGTGATTAAATGTTGATTAAAACAAGATAGGGAGTACTCACTCTGACTAGAGAGAGCACAGCTCAACACAGCCATCAGGAAACCAAAAGGAATTACATGTCAATACTGCTGGAACACTTTACTTTCTACATTGACCTTGATAGGGCAACAAATGTTCATTCAAAGTAAGCAAGCTGGTGAAAAAAAAAAAGTATTATATGTCCTGAAATGATCATGCTAGCAATGGAAGGTCAACAGTATGCTAAACCTCAGTAACTAATCAATGGTAACAGGCTATTCCATTTGGTCCACAAGAATGGGATTGCTTGAAATCATTATACATAGATTAATACCCACACAGAAAATACTAGTCATGCAAGCCACACTTGATTCCACTGCAAATATGTCAGTGAAGTGAACCTGAACTAGTGAGATTACTATATTTTGAAAAGGAAACACAGCCAAAGAACACAACAGCCACATACCCAGCCTCCATTGTCCTGGATCCAATCGTGCAGGTGCCTGTTCATGTACTCAGTCATCCATTCAGCAATACTGTCCACAAGAGGTGACATCTCCCGACTGACACTTTCCACACACAGCATGCCACCAAATTCAAAGAATGCCACAATCCTTCCCCAATTTACTCCATCTCGGAACAGCTCTTCCACAACGGCCATGAAATGACTTCTGGCAGTGACTGGGGTCAAGTGCAGTTGGCCAGACATCTGGGCAAAGTCCCTCCGATACCTCCGGGAAAACTCATCACCAGCTTGGCACAATGTGGAGTGAACAACCTGGGGTACAGGATGTAGTTCAGTGGCAGCCAAGTTACTAACAGCAGCAGAGCCAGGCAGCTCAGAAGGCAGAGACACCAGCCCAGCAAGGGCAGGAAAGGTCCCAGCAGCAGAAGAAACGTTTTCTCTGTCTCCGCTGGCAACCCAGTCATATCCTTTCTGTGACAGCTTGTAATGGATGTACCTCAGCACTATCTCCTGGTTACTGTAATCTCTTATCCCAGGATGAGCCATCCTCTACAACAGAGTGCTGGGAGGGGGATAAAAAGAAAGCAGAAGACAAAATGTCCCCCTCCCCACCCAAAAATTAAAGCAGCCAATAATAGTAAGTGCCAGTGTTATATAGAATCCAGTTGCTTTACTGTGTGTAGTTCCATTGGTGGAGGTGTGGGGGAGTCCTTAGATCTCAAATGTATTTCTGTCTTCCCAGCGTCTCTTCCTTCGTATATGATAGAGGATGGAGACCAGATTTAAGATGAAGCCAATATTGTACTCCACATGTAATATTTATTATAAAATTAAATTTCAGAATCCTTCCTTCCTTTGGGTTGAAATACATCTAAAAAAAAGAAAGAAAATCAAATACTCTTTTTCAAAATCAGGTGCATTTTTTTCCCTTCTAGATGCTGGTCTAGAATAGGGAAGAAGGTGCTGTATCCCCCCCCTCAAAATGATTTACAGAGTAGAGCAGCTTCCAATGCAAATTCATGTAAAGCACGTTCAACAAAAACTCTTTTTTTTTTTACATAAAGAAAAGTTACATGAAGTAAATTCCCTGTAGAAAATACTTACTTGAATTAGAAATGTTCTCTCCTCTCAAATGTCCTTACAGGGAAAAACAAACAAACAAACTTCACAGGTCCCTTAAAATATTAAATGCAAGGTGGTTTTTTTGATGATTGTAAAAAAGAAAAAGAAAGACGCAAAAGAGGCCTTCAGATCCTGTTGAATTAGTTTGATTTCCAAAAATATTTCTTGGGTTCCTGTTTGGATGACATTTCCAAAGATATGTCAGAGCTCACAGATCCCGGTTCTGAACTTCAGAAAAGAGACCAAGCCAAAACAGAGGTAGAAGGGGGAAAAAACCAATTCTGAAAAGCATCAAAGAAATGCATCTTTCAGTATTAGGCTCTTGAATTAGTACGGTGCTCCAGTGCCATAGATTTCACAACGAACGTAGTTTCATTCAGACACGGATCTTGAACTCAATACCCCGCATCATCATCACCAATCACCATCTTCCTCTGAAATTACACCCCCCCACCCGCTTCGCTGCTTAACTCCAGGGGACAGACAGACAGACCCACATCCATAATTGGGAAGAAGCCAGATAACTACAAGGCAAAAAGCAAAGGGAAGGTGGGACGTGTCTGAAGTATTAATTGATCCTAATTATCCCTCCCTCCCCCCACCCTCCCTCCCCAGCGCCCTTGGTACCCCGGGCAGCCTCGCAAAGCTTCCTAGTCACGAGGCGCCTCCTCCTTCTCCAGCGTCGGCTCCAGATTGGATGTGCTGCCTTCGGCGCGGAGGCTCCAGCTGCCGATGGGGAGGTCTCGGCGGCGGGGGAAGGCATAGTCAATGCGGCCGCACACGGGGGGAGGAGACAGAGGAGGGGAGCTCCTGGCGCTTCGGGCTCGGCAAATGGGGCAGCCTCCTTTTAGCCCCACCTCACTCTCCATTCAAGAAAAGGGGGGGAAAGACGCAGAGGGAGGGCGCAAACTCGCGCCTCGGTCGCCGCTGCCGCCCCGGGCGAAGCTTCCGTGGCTCTTCGTTTGGGCTGCCTTCCCCCGCCTGGAATTGTCCTCCGCGAGGATTTCGGGCTCCGATGCCCTCGCGGGGTGCGGGTGGGTGGTCCACGGTGGTGGGGAGGTTGAGCTGGGGGTAAGGCAGCACGTTCCCCTTGGCTGCTTTTCATTCATTTTTATTGTTTGGAGGGATCGACTTGGAAGCGGTCCTGGATTGTTTCAGGGGGAAAACGCCCTGGGAGCGCGGGGAATGCGGGGGGGGGAGGGGGCAGGAAGAAGCAATAGCATTCAAAAGCGCCTTCCAGAGTTGTCCTGACCGGGCAACCGCTCTGGCGGGTCAAAGACGCTTAGATCCGAAACTGAGGCGGAGAAAGAGGAGGGGACCCACTTGTCCGAGACCACCCAGTGGCTTCCTACGTGAGCGACAACTGCAGCCCGTCTCCAGCTTTGTAAAACTGTTGGACTCTAAACGGGGGGGCGGGGGGATAATACAGCTGAGGAAGTGTGCTGTGTGACGTCCCAGCTGCCAAGAATATGCGCGTTCAGTTTTCTTTAGTCAGGAAGTTCAGGGAGGGCCCCTCTCCATCAAACAGCGACGGTGAGCCTCCGGCGCAAACGTAGCTGCGTCTGGAAAGCCAGTGGGCGCGTCTCTGCCCTTCGTAGTTCGTAAATCGTTCCGCGCAGGCACCTCCCTGCCAGGTAGAACCGACCTCCCGTTCCGCTGGGGTCCCCCTCCACAAGTACCCCAAGAACATCAGATCGGGGGTGCGGAAAGGTCGCCATTCTTCCGAACCCGCGTGCTCGAAAATTAAAAAAAACCTTCGTATGAACAGGGTGCCACCTGGCGTCCAGCTCGAATGCCATCGCCAGCCCTGTCCCTGAATCTCCTTGCTCAGAAGAGAGTTTATTCCCGCCTTTTCCTGAAGTTGCTATTGAAAGACGCTCGTGTGTAAGTGTGTGGCGGGGGTGGGGAAGGCTGCGCAGTCTTCATCTGGCGGAAAGGGCCAGCCAAGCACTCCGGTTCTGTTCTGGCTCTCACCTTAAGAATTTTGTGCTTTAGGATAATATATGCACCTTACAGCCCTGCTCTTAGAGAGCGCTCTCCAGTGCTAAATGCAACAGAGGCCGTTGTTAAACCCCAGTTCTTATGGCTGCTCAATTCTCCTGCCCCCCGCCCCCGCACTTCACAGTGTTGAGGATGCTGCTACACATTATTAGTCAATTATCTGGAAGTTAACACTGTGCAAAACCTCTTATAATTTAGGGTGTCAAACGTTTATCTAAATATTAATAGCTCTCCCAGTTTATAACACTTAGTTGGCCTAATATACAGATAAACTATTCTGCTTTTCTGGCACTTTGATTAGAAAAGAAGAATGGTTTATCTGTATATTAGGCCAACTAAGTGTTACAAACAGGTTTTGGAATTTTCAGGATTCACCATCAAAGGAAAAAAGGGTAATATGAATACCTGCCTGCCCCTGAGATCTGTGGTATCACAGACTTTGCTCAGTCCATAGATGCAAATTGGTCCTTCATGGAGAAAGTATCCTAGAAAATATCTCTGAAGCTATGGCTGGCCAATGAGCCCCTGGGTCGCTGCACTCTGGATCGACAACCCCATAATTCCTACAATTGGTTACAATTCCTCCAGTGTGCAGGATTGATCAATGGTTATTAGAAACATTTAGTTGCAGTTATTGCTGCCCACGGGGGGCACACCAGTTACCGAAAGCAAAGGTTCACATACTTTTGCCACACCCCAATATGCAGTTTTGGATCATTTTCTTCAACGAGTCAATGAACAAGTATGATGTTCTTGACTCATTTGTTTAATTGGGTTTTATCTAGTTTTAGGATTTATGTGGAGAACAGATCACATTTTAGGTCATATTTATGCAGAAATATTGAAAATTCAAAGGGGTTCACAAACTTTTCAGCACCACTATAAACAGTGGAAGGAAGATTAATTGGCAAACTCTTTTGAAACTGAAAAATTCAGATCCGTAGATTGTAAAAGGTAATTTCTTAAACACTGTTGAGAAAATGTAAACAATTAGCCTCTAGGACTAATGGAAATCATCATCATACTCTGCATGTTCTAATTTGGCATAAATAAAAGTGGAAAGGCAATTAAAGCATGCTACAGCTAATGGGAAAATCTTACAGAAACTTTCCATTTCTTGTTTCCTGTCCTCCTTAGAAACATTTACAAGGTTTTAATGGGTTTGAATAAAATAGATACTGAATCATTCGCCCAAACTGGCTGGGCTATTTTTAGTTCTTTATTGTAAGAATGAGTGAACAATAAAATAAATCTTTCATTATACATTTGTTGAATTTTGAAATCATGCCCTCCTTATCCCAACCTTTAGATAAGTTCACAGTTAGAAAATTACTGTCTTATTTTATGTTACCACCTAGTGGCCATTCATATCTTTACACTTTTTACACTTTATTTTCCAATTAGGGAATCACCACAAAAATGGTGCATTCAGAGGTGGCTGCAGGACTGAAAGCTTTCATCCGAATAACAAAAGCAAGTCTGCAGTGTCATGATGCAAGTTCTGCCCCTGTCATCATGTGACATGACACATACACAAAAGGGTAGAGTTTGCCTTGCAATCACACAATGCTGCTTTCTTCATTAGTGCTTGCTGCAGACACCTCTGGTTGAATTGCATCTAAACTAGTCAGTTACATGTCATCCCAAAAGATGAAATGCATAATAAAAAAGAACACTGATTTGCATGAAAGCAGCTTATGCTACTGAATATGCATATATGCAAGTTTAAATTTTTTTAATAAAAGTGAAATTGCTCTCACAGCGCAGAAGAATAGGATCAGGAAGCGTGCTCTACCTGCTGCTATCCATTTGTTAATCTCTAAATGAACAAGTGCTCTTCTGTATGGATTTGAACAGGGCAGTTCTTCAAGTAGCGCAGTGGTTCTCAGCCCTCCGTGTCTTAAATTGCACCAGTTAACAAGAATCTGGGTCCCAATAATAGGGAAACAGAAGGCCTGCCTTTTCAAGTAAGGAACTATGTATGCACACAGGTATTTTGTTATTTATCAGTTATGGTATGTTTTTAGGATGTAGAAAATGCAACAATACAGTTGATAATGCTGCTATAAAATAAGGAGTGAGAACTAACCAGGTGAAGCAACGTCTGCCAATGTAGAATTAATCCTTTTCTAAACTTAAGCCAAAAATTATAACCAAATAATGAAAGATAACTAAGTGACCATATGCCCTTTATTTATTTTTCAAAAACTCACTTTTGTCCTTTATTTTGGTCATTTAACTCTCACCATACAAATGGTACCACTTAATGCACAGTCTTTCATATTCATTTATTCATGTGAAGGATATGGAAATTGAAGTGTCTTTTTAAAATAAATTTACATATACTGTTGATTTTAGATATTTTTATTAGAATATGCATTTTTGCAAAGTTTTTCTTGGTTTTGCTCTTGAATTTTCCTTTGTAAAGCAAAGTTATAAGAATAAACAATTTTTTTGTATCCTTATGAACCTCTTTCAGATTTTCCCCTTTTTCAGGTTTGTCCTTTATTTTTTTCAGAGAAAATATGGTCACCGTAAAGATAACATATTTTGTTTTATATTATTTTAGCTCCTAAACTGAAGCTTGTTATCCCAGGCTTTTTGAAATGTGCTACCAAGATGCTTGGTTACCTTTGCCTTACTCCACTCAACCGTAGACTGCTAGCCTACTTTTTCTACTCTCTTCTGTTTCTCTACTAATTGAAAAACATAGACGTAGAAGATACTTTTAAATAAAGGAATGTCCTTTGTAAATTAGGACACATGTTTGTGCTTAACGCCTAAGATCAGGGTTCCAGTCATTCTGGAACATGAGCCTAGTACAGTAGAACCCAGAGGAAAACTGAAGTCTCCACATTCCTGAAATTTTTCTCCAAGGTCCAATATAATACAAAAGGCTTCCAGTTCAACTTCAGTCTTTATTAATATGTAGCAAGTATGAGAATAATAGAAAATGAAAAAAGTTTAATATTTTTATCCTTTCTCTTAAAATGCCAGATAATTTAAAGCAAGACTCCTTTTTTGTTCACTCATTACAGCTAAATATTTTGCCAATCTAAATATTATAAGAATTAACTACTGAAAAGGGTATATGTGATTATCTTGAAGAGGAGTGGCCTTTAACATATTTTTCTTCATTACTGGTGTATAACATTAACTTTTTATTGTTCTCTTGGGCAATGTGGTACGTATTACAACTATCATTAAATCCAAAGCAAGTAGTGATATTTGATGCAAACCTGAAGGCAGAATAAATGTGTAAACATGTGGATTTTTATCTATAATTTTGTTTGAAACATTGAACACATCTGGTTAATATTCTTATTGGTGATACTTTTCAAAGAGCTTGGTTGGAATTCATCTTTCCATAGCATGTCTCCCTATTGCTTTATATATTATGTATTCCAGTTCAGATAAATTATATTTTATTTTATTTTCTTATGTGTTTTATGTACTTCATGTATTTTTATGTATTAGGTTATTTGAATATTGCTTATGAATAATACATTTAATGTCCTAGTTCTGATCAATATAGGGTCTGACAAGATATCCTGATACCTATTGTACTAATATTATATGCAAGATCATTTTTTTAAGTCTACAGATCAATTCTCTTTCCTATTTTTTACTTTTGAAATATATTTCCTGCACAAAATCATACTTATTCTCAAATACAACCTAAAGATATCTAATGGGTATGTGTGAAATCATTAATTCCCAGATCTAAAAATTTTAGCTGTGCCACTGTGAATTAATTTTTAGATTTTCCCAGAGGCAAAGGAAATATCTTCAGAGAAATGCAGCTGCTTTCATTTCTGCCAGATGCTTTTTGCCAGATGACAATTCAGTGGAATTGTCCTAATTCCACTGAAATAAGACAATGTCAGTTAACATAGCTGAGTTTTCCTATTCTCCATTGATTCATTTCTTTGTCTGTACTTGTTATAAATCCTTAGGGTAGTCAGAAAAGGAGAAATGACTAAAAGCTCTCTCTTCTATATCTGAAGTTTAATCCACTTAGGCAAACAGAGGCTGATGGTTCAGAAGGCATGCTGATCTAATCAACCTTCACTCTGAAGAACAGATTTTCTGTTATCTGCTGCATGTGCCTAGATAAGATGTTGTGTTCATTCTGTCATTCAGCTTTATCTTCTGTTACTGCCTAGCTTTACTGAACCCCTCTTCAAGTCACCATATGTTACCTCTTCCGCACATAGAAAGGCTCTATAGCAGTGTTTCTCAACCTTGGCAACTTTAAGATGAATGGACTTCAACTCCCAGAAGTCCACTCATCTTAAAGTTGCCAAGGTTGAGAAACACTGCTCTATAGCAACAGAAGTAATTTGCTATTGTACATATGTCTCTCTTGCAGTACTCTTGGCATTCTTTATGTCCAAAATAATTTCGAAAAGTTGATTATTTTTACAAACCAAAATGTTATTAACCAAAATATTATTGCCTTCTCAAGCAGAAGAGAATGAATAGGGAAAAAAGAGAAAAAGAGCAAACAAAACAGAGCAAAACTGTTTTGGAAAGAAGGTTAAATTTATCTTCATCTCAGCAGGCTTTTTGAACATTGCAGCAAACCACTCTATACCATTCAGTCATTTAAGATTTGATCCTATCTTTTAGGGTATAGCACCCATCTTGCCCATTTTTGTGTTAACTGCAAATCTGGTAAGGATTCTCATAATTTCAGCACTCAAGACATGAATAAAATATTGAAGATAAGCCTAAGAACATTGCAGCAAACCACTCTATACCTTCCTCTAGTTTGATTTTGAAAGCGTGCTGTAACAGATGTAACTTTTTTGGAAAAATTTGCAGTAAATACACTACTTAAGTTTCAATTATATATAAGTTATCAAAGATTTAAAAATAGCATTTGAGTAATGTACAAAAATGGAAGAACTTGAACAATCTGAACATCTTTCCAGTCACAGCAGTTTGAATGGCTAGTTGCTGAATCCTAGAACCAAAATTGTGTTGATTGATTGATTGATCATATTTGTATAGCCACGGATCTCACAAGAGAGTGACTCCGGGTGGCATACAACACTCGATTAAAAAGAACCAATAAATACATATAAAACAATCATTAAAAAATATAAAAAACATAGAAAACAGGAGAGGATGATGTTAACCATAGTAAGGGAGCCCGGCTTCTGTGCTTTTGCTTTATCTTTCCTTTTTGTTTTTAACAAGTCGGTTAGTGGCAGGGCCACCTGAGCAAAGTTAGGGATGAATTGGTGGTAAAAATTTGCAAATCCCAGGAAACTTTGTAACTGCCTGTGCATTTTTGGCACCTCCCATCCAATTACATCCCGCACTTTAACTGGGTCCATTTCAATCCCGTTAGGGGAAATGTGATACCCCAGATAGTCAATTTGACTTTTATGGAATTCACATTTAGAGAGCTTTGCATACAATTTGGCATTCAGCAGTTTCTGTAACACTTTCCTTACCAAATCTACACACTCTTCTATCGTTTCGGTATAAATCAGAATATCATCCAAACACACCAAAACCCCCCTGTACAGAAATTCATGTAGCACTTCATTTAACGATTGCATAAATACCCTCGGTGCCCCCGATAAGCCGAATGGCATGACCCAATATTGGAAACAACCCAGAGGGCAACTGAACGTGGTTTTCCATTCATCCCCCTCTCTAATCCGCACCCGGAAGTAGGCATCCCTCAAGTCCAGCTTTGAAAAAACCTTTCCCTCTGACAAGTGAGCTAACAAGTCTTTCATTAAAGGGAGAGGATATTTATTCTCCTTGCAAATGCCATTTAACCCCCTATAGTCTCTACACAGTCTCAATGATCCATCCTTCTTTTCTCTAAACAAGACGGGCATCGCCATTGGTGACTTCGCGGGTTGTATAAAACCCCTTTCCAGATTTTTATCAGTGAATTCTCTCAACGCCCCTAGTTCCTTAGGAGTCATAGAATACATCTTAGGCTTAGGGAATTTTGTCCCAGTTTCAGTCTAATGGCACAGTCCATTGCTCTGTGGGGGGGGGGGGTAGCTGTTCTGACTCCATCTTGCTAAACACAGCTTCCAAATCCCTATATTGCTCCAGAATCAGACCGCTGTAATCAGACGTGCCCTTCTTGGGCACCCCTACACTTGAAGCCGCTAATGCCACTGTCGGAGCCCCAACCTCAGTCTCTTTTTGAACAGTATAACTCCCATCTTGGAAAGTCATGCTACCCAATTCCCAGTCCACTTTTGGGTTCCATTGTCTCAACCAAGATAATTCCAGTATTAAAGGGTAGCGCACATTCAGGGCCACCAGACACTTCAGAGTCTCTCGGTGAGTCTCTATTCTCATTTCAAATTCTTTGGTATAGAATTCTACTGGACCCCCTCCTGGTGGTGACGTGTCCAATTGAGTAAACAGAACAGGGGCCTTTAGTCTCCGCACCCTCAGTCCAAGTCCATTCACAATGACTGGATTAATTAAGCAATGGGTGCACCCAGAGTCTATTAATGTGGTTAAATGTGCTTTGCAGGTGGTTCTTAGGGCACTCAACTTTACCCCCACCGTCATAGGACTCACCCCGTCCTCTTCCTCCTCCGACTCTGGTTTCGTCTCTTCACGCCGCATATCGGCTGGAGTTTCCATCCTTGGAAGACTCACTTTCAATCATCAATGAACTTTGGAATTTGCCTTCCGCCCCTGATGCCATGGTCCCTTTCTTTTCTGGCTTAGCAAATTTGGCAGGTTGTTTGCTTTTGGTAGCTGACCGTGGAGTTTGGGTTTTAGGACAACTCGCAGCAAAATGCCCCTCTTCTCTGCATTTGAAGCACGTGTGACCTCCTGGCCGTTGATTGGGACCACTCCCCTTCGGTTTCCCACTTAACTTCTTGGTTAATTGCCGTGATGAGATTGTGGGTATCTGCATGCTGGCACTGGGTCTTCTCATGGCCATCCAATCGGCTTCCACCACCACCGAATGGGTGAACCATTCCTCCACCGTCTTTGGATTACCCCTGGCCAGCACTAACTCCCACAGCCTAGGTTTCACCCCCTTCTGGAAACAACGCACCTTAAATTGTTTGGGCCAATCTCGAAGTTTTCCCGTGAGGCGCCTGAACTCCAACACGTAATCCAATACTGAGCAATTGCCCTGCTTTAGGTCTTCGATGGTGGACCTTGCTTTTAGAACTGCACAGGGATCCTTGAAATATCTGTGTAGACCCCGCATAAACTTGTTAAATTTGGCCAGCTGTGGGGCTCTGGCTTCATGCACTTCCACCAGCCGTTCTGCTGCTTGACCTTCCAGAGCATATGACACATAAGCCACTCTCTGCGCATCATTCGGGAACAAATGACCGCAACTCTGCATGCAGATTCTCATGTGCGTTAGAGAGCTCACCAGTTCACTCGGGTCCCTGCCGTATTTCATCTTGAGGCCCCAACACTGGAGTGGATCTCCCTGCTGTGGCACTTGATGAACCAGAGGACCCGCTGCTTCGTGATTACTGGATGCTATTCCTCCGCGTCCCTTGTCGCTATTCCCCGATTCCAAATGGGAATCTCCGGATAGCTGGTCCCTGTCTCAGCCGCTCAATACTCTTCAGTGTTCACAGGCATCCTTTTAATGTTCTAATTAAACTAAGCTGTACCTATATGGGGAAGTAGAGCCTCTTCAGAGACATTTTTCAGAATGTGCTCCTTTTAATTATTTCTCATTTGCAGCAACTGATGATATTCAAAGACTAGCCATACACCCACTAGGTTAGGTTGATTTCTTCACTGACTGGGACATTCTGTTCATGAAGGATATGTTGATATGTAGCTGAATCCATTCTTCCTTCTACCAGCACAATATTTCCTGTTCCACTGGCTGCCACACAACAGTAAACCATGTTTACCTGTTGGCAATGTACTCTCTTCCTCACATGCTTACCCTTTTTTCTCCAAAGGTATCTTGTGTTGTTGGGACTGAATAGTTCATTTTTTGTTTCATTAGTCCAAAGCACTTCATTCCAAAACTAGCCCACCTGACTGCCTGCCTGCCTTCGTCCTTTCTGCCTTCTTCCCTCCCTCCTTCCTTCCTCACAGCAACTTTTTCAGCATGGTTTTTTACTGTATTTTAATATTTATTTTTGTATCACTGTAAATCATCCAGAGTCGCTCTTGAGTGAGATGGGCAGTGACTAAATTTGAAATATAAATAAACTTTTGGCAATGTAGAGGTTAAAAAAATGTACAGTACAATAAAATATATAAAAGAAGATAAAATCCAGGGAACCAACTTATTTATTTATTTATTTAGCAGCTTTACATAACTGCCCATCTTAACTAGGCAATTCTGGCAGCTTGCAAAACACAGAAATAAAAACACCATGATAAAGCTGTAAGGCAACACCAAATTAAAAATAATGAGATTCCTACCCATCTAACAGGATAAAAGCAAAACACACGTACCAGGCTCCACTAACATTGTGGCCCCAGCATCTGAGAAAAAGTTTGGTCTTCAAAGCCTTGCAGAAGACTAACAAGGTTGGGACCATCTGGATCTCAGGGGAGAGGCTGTTCCATAGGCACTGTGACACAGAACGCATGCACAAAGTAACAATATTTCACAGAAGGGATTTGAAGCATGTCTGCTCTGTTAGATCTGGTGGGATGGGCAGAAGCCCCTGGAGACAAGCCTGCAAGTAAGCTGCTCCTTTGCTTTGCAGGGCTTTATCTCACCTAAGGACTGAGGACAAAGCCAGGTCTTCAAGCCCTATTTTAAAGATAGCAGAATCAAGGGGCACAATGACATTTGCAATGAGGTTGGAGAAAAGGTATCCATATGACAACTCTTCCATGCAGATAATTGCTGTGTAAGCAAGCTGTATTATGGACCTCTGGAAAACTACTGCAGCATTAGCTAAACTTTTCAATTAACTTTTTAGTTTGCAGTGATGTGTGTATTCTGTTTTGTACATTTTACTAGTTTTCAATTAGTTCCAGCAGAGATTTTCTTTGAGCTAGCTAATGTCCCAGAGTCAGTAAAGAAATTGAAAGAAGTTATGTATTTCAGCAAGACAACACTCTGAAACATACCTCAAGATAAACCATGAAATATTTACAGGAAAGTTAAACGTTGGAATGGCCTTCAGAGTACCCAAACTTGAATATTATTGAAAATCTGTGGGGAAATCTCAAACATGCAGTGCATGCTTGGAGCCCTGAACTAGAATTCTGCAAGGAAGGGTGAGAAAAAATTCAAAAGCAAAAATAGGAAGACTCTTAGCTGGCTACTGGAAACATTTAGAAGCTATTATTTCTGCAAAAGGAGGTATTATGCAATAGTGTCCGAAGAGGTGTCCAAACATTTGCATACTGCCATATCCAGTTTTCTAATTCTCAACCTGTAAGCATATGCACATAAATAGTAAGTATGTATTCAAATTTGCAGAAAGAGGTGTTTAACATTGTGCCATGTGGAGGTCATGTCAGCTTCTGTTCACTTTGGGATTCCATGTAATGTATAATTTGATCAGAGATGCCTACATTTTTGCATGCAAGCTTAGTCTGTAACTTTTGTATAAGCTAAGACATGAACCAGAAACATGTTGCCCTTATTCTGGCCAATCTGTAAAAAAAAGGCCTGTTCTTTGCTTTGAATGAACAGTAGTAGTAATAACTATTCTGTGTCTGTGTAACCTTTTGGGGGAAAAAACTTTGTTGGGAAACTTTGTTTGTAACTTCATAAAATGAAAAATAGTCAGCCAAGAGTTTGGCATAGGTAATGATTGAATATGAGAGTCTACTCAAAAACAAAAGGTAGCAGCAACAGCTTTTGTTCCCTCTTTGTACAGCTTTTTTTTTTTTTCTACTGTAAACTTATTTGTACCTTAGATTTATCTGGCTTTCTTCTAAGAACTCAAGAGTGTGCATAACATTCCTTCCTCCAATTATCATCACAATAATTATCCTCTGGAGTAGGATGGGCTGAAAAACAATGACTAGAGCAAGGTTACTGAGTGAGCTTTATTATACCACATTGGCTTTATTCCAAACCAAGTTGTGAAGATTCTGGTGTCTTCTGTGTATTACAGAGAGAACAGAGCCTAGGGCTGGGCTGCAAATTTATTCAAAAAGCATGAGAAAGTTGAGGAAAGCCAAGTACTCATGTATATATCAATTTTCTATCTATTATTCCTTCTCAGGTTAGCAGGCCCTTGATATGCTACTGGTTAATCAGAAAGCACATCATCTGGACTAAACACCAACTTGTTTTTCTTCAGTTGTAAAACTGCCGTATAGCTATCAAGTATTCTTTTAGGATTTGAAAGCTTCCTTATATATTCAAGCCTTGACAATTGTAATCACAGATTAAATATTATCTGGATCCAGCTTTACATCACTGAAAAAGAAGTAGACCTAGAACAGCAATTTTACAAATCTGCCTTGGTTCAGTCACCCAAACGATCAGAAATGTTAGTCCTGCTCTCTGTCAAACATTTTATATCAAATGTACAACCAGAAACACAGTTGGGAGTTCCAAGGCCATTTATCAGCATAAAATTAAAGTCACGCAAAAATGGTATTACATTAGCGGATGAAAAATTCATCAGTTATGTACTCCAAATGTGTATCCATTCCTCCCCATTTTCCACTGAAACCAGTGCTACTCCTCACAGTCTTTCCAAACTGGAGGGAAGGGCCGGTAGTGATACATGGAAAATGTCCAAGGCTTAATCCATGGCCAGGCCAGGCAGGGGTCAGAAAGACACAATTGTTCCAGTTGTAGACAATAGTGACCTAGATGAATCAGGATTCTATATAAAGTAGTTTTGGAGCTCACTTCTATTCCATGAATAACAGATTCAAGATGCAGGAAACCAGTTTTTGACTGAAATATTTAAAAACAAAACAAGCAAAAAAACTTGGTAACATACTCTAAGAGCCAGTCAACAGCAGAACTAATTGTCCAGAGGTGGGTTTACTTAGGCTAGGTATGTCCCAACAGACACATACCAGACAGGCATCTTCTGTGAGTACTTAATTTGTATTCCTGCAGTCAGTAGAGGGTTGGACTCAGTGACCTCAATGACTTCTTTCCAACTCTTTAACCCTTCTCAGGGCAAAGATTACCTTCCAGGTGTACTCATATCTCCTTTCTTCTTGACTGCTGCCTTGATAAGCTTTGTGTGTATGTAATATTTTGATTTTTTTTTTTTTTGGTCTTCCTTTTTTCCACTCAACTAATTTGGCTACATCAGAGGGATTTTAAATTCTGCTCAAGAGGTTGGACATTCATTTAACATGGTTCAAATAAGATTCACACTTATCTGGAATTGAGTCCCACTGAATTCACTGGGACTAATTTCTGAGCAGAGATGTATAGAATGCTTAAACTCCCCTAATACAAATGATTTTTCACCAAGAAATAAATCAAGCACACTTTCTGCATCCCTTTCAGAATCCTAATCTGGGATATTCAACCTACATTTTGCGCACACTCAGAAACTCATTCAAATGGGATTTGTACACTCAGGATTACAGGTGCAACAAACAATAGAATGATTCCTCTCCTACTGCAATCTTTATATGTTGTGCTCAGAAGTCAGTCATCCCTTCCCACAGAAACTTCATTATTGCATAAATCATTATGCATTATTGCATAAATTGCTTTAAACTGTATATTCCAATCAGACTTTCTCATGCCTCCTATTCCCTCTCTCTTGCACACTAACTTGTAAAAATATGTTGGAAACCATTTTTTAATTCCTCTATGATTTGTACAGTCATTTCTCTCCCCATCCAGTAGGTATCAGTGGTGAATAGCGTTTCATGGAGGATATAGCTTGATTTAGCTGAAACTATAGCAGTAAATTCTTCTTAAGGGCAAGCTGTCTTCACAGACATCCTCTGATCATGGGCAACATAACATAGACCAGGTTGTGACATATTTTGTTACCTGTCATATCTCTTAAAGATCTTGAAGGAATGTGCCAAAGTCAGAGAGGGGCTGCAATATATTTTATTAATACCAAGAGAAATTGACCCCTTTCTGCTTTGCTTTATATTGATTCTACTCTGGCTCCTGGCCTCCTAATCTTGCTTGCCATTCTTCAAATACATATGCTTCTCTCTGTTCTAAAATCTGATCCGCTCTTTTCTCTGAATGCGTGTCACTTAAAACTCATGTTAGGTTCAGGGAATGGATTATGGCAGAACACTGAATCAACTAGTAGTCTACTTCAGTGCTCTCTTACAATGTATTGATCCCTCTGCCAAAAAAATATACATTATCCAAAAAAGTGCCTGCCAGGACAAAGGTTATTCTATCTAGGCTGCAAAATCAGCACAGCTGAATTTTCTTCATCACCTTAGGGCTATCTAACAGTTTTCTGGATTTCTGCTGTCCAAATGTGTTAACCCTAGCCAAAGTGTGGCTAGGTTTTTAAACCGCCAAAACTCAGCATCAAATTTGGTCTACTTGTGCTACACATGTGACCTCCCATCTCCTAAATAAACACTTTTATTTTTATGAGCAATGAAATGTTTAGTTAAAGAAGGGCAGAATATATAAAAATCCCGAAGGCATCTTATATATGAGATCCCTGGTGTGATTTTATAATTCAACCACCCTTCAAATCTTAGCATTAACTGTAGAAAAAGAATTAAGAGAAGGCAGTGCATCTAAGCCATGAGGATGATGAGTTGTATCTGCCAATTTTTCACTACTATAAGCAAACTAAAAGCTGGTGCAGGACTGTGTCATTTTCTTTTCTCTGCAAAATAGGGGAGGAGGAGGAAGATACCTTAACTGGGATCACAGCTTGGAGAAAGGAGCAATTCCATCATATAAACTATTTCCTACCAAAATTCAACTCCCTTAAATTACTGGCTATCAAATAATTTGAAGGGTGGACTTTCAGCAAGAAAAATGGTTTAAGGTGCTTTGATCCCAACTGCTATGCAGTGGAATGTTTCAATACCTTCTAAAAAAAGACTTGTGATTAATATGACATGTTTGGCAATGAGAAAAGTATGACGACAATAGGCCAGAGCTCACATAAGTCAATTAATCACCATGCACTGCATTGCTCCAGGTGGGACCTGTCCGAGCAGTTTACTTTTGGTCAGCAATCCAGAAGAATTCCCCAGCCATTTATCACTTATAGCACTTGGATTCTAAACTGGGATCTAATGCATTTCAACCGCCCTCTGTTCAGCTCAGCTCAGGGAACAATACCCATAAATTCCTTCCTAGCATCAATTCATGAGAGACAGGAGCCCTCTAGCTCTCCTCCCTTCCTCACAGAACTCCATTTTTAAAATCTCATTAGAAATAAGGAAAGTATTCTAAGTCCTTACTACGATGACAGCCATTAATAGAAACAAAATTACTCAGCAGGATCAGGAGAATAAGTTGAACCAGTTTCGAAGAAAGGTGCAGGGGATTGTAGTTTTTTTTTATTTAGTAAAATACAAAATGTTAAAATGTATATCTCTGGCACGGCAAAAAGCTAAGCAGCGATGGATTTTAGCCATATTCAACACTGACGTTAAAAGTGCATAACATTTTTCACAGTATACAATTGTATATTACCCACTTTCTCCTTTTTTATTAAATCTATTTTCATCAAACATGAGCCATAATTTTAAGTAGTATTAAAGCCTGTTAGAACTATTTAGGGGAGAGTCTGAAAATACTGTAACAAAACTTTTTTTGGTCAATGTTGACGAAACAGAGTAACTGACTTTATGTCAACAGTGAAGAAGCTAATCCATCCATAAATGATCACACAAAAATCTCATCAGTTTCAGCAAGTTTATCGTGCACTTAAGAAGTGCAAATGAGCCATCCTTCTTCAAACTGTAGTATTTCTGAATTCTTTTACTGAATTGAGAATTCAATGCTGAATCAAATGCTTTATTTACCAACTTCAGCGGTACTACAGCTACTTGCACCAACTCTTGCACAAGGTCAGTGTGGCAACCAGGTTAATAGGTTCTACTTCAACAATTCCAATTAAAACATTCTAAAAAAACATAGTTGCTTTTCCACCAGTATACAGTTTGTCTGAACTTATTGGAGTGAAACTTGAAGTTTCAAGTTTATGAGTCCTTAAGAGAATACCTCATGCAGTTTACAGAGACCACTATTATATTATCTCCATCCTTTCTAATTAGCAATTGTAGCCCCTCAATCTGCCAAATACCCAAGTTCTTGTATTTAGATTATAAATTCCCAGGTGCATATTCTAAGCATTTGTGCTCACGTACAAAAATAAAACAAAACAAAACAACCCTAAGTATTTATGAGCTGTTGTTTAATTGAATTGGTTATAAGGATTTAAAATGTTATTGAAATTTAGAAGACTTGTTAGCGGACTTGAACCAGAAGCTGTTGAATTGTTATGGCCCACAAGATATTTTCAAGTAACATTAAAAAGTTGAGCTCCTCTTTCTCTTCAACCTTCCCTTTATTTTTATCCTATTTTTAAAATCACAGTGGAAGGCTTCTGGCTCAAACTTTCTCTGTTAAGCAAATAATAAACATACTGAGTTTCTTGCAGGAGCTATCTTAGATATTTGGAAATGACAAATACAGCAGAAATGATTTATGAAGCTGTTGAAGAAAGCTGTTTTCTGAAATCAGCAAACAATGGGAACCAATGAAAGTATACACAATAAAACAATTTCACTAAAGGGTTCTTTCACATAGTTAACAAAGTTGAGATACTACGTTTAAAACCTTAAGGTAATATTGCAAGTGACATTACCACATAGGATAAACCCAGGCATGTTATGTTTAAGAGTATCAAGCATCCAACTTACTCATTTCCATTTGTATAATACAATGTAAACCCACCTCTGCCTCTTACTTGAGCTAGCAAAAAATAAGCATGAACTAAATTACAGACAATGATTATATGTACTAACACTTTACATTTGTTTTACTTATAGTCAAGGCATAAGGCATAAACAGAAAAAACACACACATCCCAGTTTCTCAGTGAATAATGGGTCCTTCATTTTTCCCGAAGATTTGTTATAGTTAAAACATTCTTCATTGTTCCCATACAGGGAACTTAGAACATATTAATAAAGCTCTGGCATCAAGGTACAGTGCTTAATAAAACAGAATGAATATTTCACAAAACTTACCATATTTTATCAGACCAGGTCTCAAGAACTCATAGGAGGAATTCTTGACTGGTATATTAAATCCAATGGAATTTTCCTATAGATGGATTGAAAGGTTGGTTTTCCAACTTGATGTAGTAGTCTTCACATAACTAACTACAACTTAAATTGTAAAAAGAGAGCTTTTGTTTATTTAAAGCATCAGCATGGGCAGATAACTCAATTGCATGACTTCTGGGAGCTGCAAAATAAGGGTTTGGAGCTATGTTTCTATACAGCCCATATCTTATTGAAAATACTCTGACAATGAAGTCATATATGATACTGAAAATTAACACAAAAAGACTGGTCCAATCAATATATTATCTCAAGGTGAAATACTTTTATTTGTTGCCAGTTTTGCTTCTGGACTAATTTGCCTAATTGTTAGAACCATTTGGCATTGGGGCCCAGCTATGAGAAGCCCAAGATTTGTATGATGCAGATGTCTGGCCAAAACTACACTGCCAGAACAATGCATGAATTGGGCCCTCTCAATAAGATCTGAGGCAGTAGAGCTGTGTGAAAGAAAACAGCACTAAATCTTAGAAACACATTAACTGTAAGACTGATTAATTTGTTAACTGATTAATTTGTTAAATTTGTTAATGTTAACTGATTTGGTTAGCCAACCCTATATTGTCCAGGGTTAGGGTTAAGGTTGGGCTTTTTTTGGGAGGGAGGGTGACGTGGCCAATGGCAAATAAATCCTTCAACACTGCTAAAACAATATATTTGTGCAGAATTACCAGCAAAAAGGGCACTCTAAAGCTCTGCTCTTTCATAAATTCATTTCTAAGGCAATAATCTATTATTTCAAATAATAGAAAATGAAAGCAGCAATCTTCTTCATTAACACTTTTTCTAGAATTGTCCATTTGTTTCCTTCTTTCACCACTGAAGATTACCATCACTTCAGCATGTATATTTCTATGAGGCATATTCAGACCACAGGTCCTATTTAACAACAAACTGTCCATCTTTTGAAACAGGATTCAGTTCAAAGCACTGTTCTGCTTCAGTCTGTCTTTTCAGTTTTCTCTTTTTCTACCATGCAACGGCGAACAATGTTGTCAAAACCTGCTATAAAATATAGGCTAAGTAAGCGAAAAATGCCCAAGAAGATAATCTGTAAGAGAAAGAAACACATTTAATTCAACATGTTTTTATTTTTTTAAATGCAAAAATAACATAGTTCATGATATGCAAAAGAAATATAATTCAACATATTTTGCCTAACAGGCATTTAACAATTCTTACCAATTAAATCAGATGTAGAGAAATGAAAGTCTAAGAACTTAATCTAATTCCCAATGTCCTTGGTGAGTTGCAAGAGATTATGCCAAGTAACATCCATTTCTCCATACACGACTCTTTCATGATTTTAAATTACACAGACCCAATAACTTTGACCATTACAGAGCATCAGAAACATTCCAAAAACAATACATGTATCTGATTTTTGTTTCTTACCGATTCTAGGATTTCAGCAATGGAAGAGACTGGTGCCATTCCATTAGTCAATATTCTCAGCATGTGACCATCAGTACCAACAGAACTAGCAAATTTTCCTTCCTGTGTGAAATCATAAAACAAAACAAAACATCAATAGATTATCAAACAATTCCATCAATGCATGATTTATTTTTAGGAAGGCTTCAAACAATATAGTTTTAATTTCATGGAAATAACTACATAATATATTTCCTTTCTTAATGGGGACATTTCTATAAACTAAAATGGGATTGCATATACATAACCAAAGGAATGAGATTTACCAGAATAAGCCGTTTAAATTAACTAGAACAAAGTAAAAATACAAAGCCTATTAACCTATTAACCTAAATTTATTGCAAAGCTGAAAGAAAGGACTTTAGGTAGAAGAACAAATAAAGTATATGTAACTAACAATATTGGCCCAACTTCATTCTTCCTTTTATATTTTAAATATCCATTTTACTTTTTGAAGCCTTTTGGAACAGAGTTCTTTTTAATTTTTAATTATGTAAGACACTATTTTTCTGGTGGTACTTAAACTGTAGTATTAAAATCTTCAATTCTACTTGGAGAGAAAAGTTACATGAAATCAACTTTTTGAAAAACACAATTGTTCTCTTTTGTCCCAACTAATAATCCTCCCATGTTTGCTTGCCATTCAGGAAAAAATGCAATGTTTTACTTACGACAGCATCCTTAACAATAATTTTGGCAACATAATCAGGTTGGCAGATTGATGATGCTTCTGAAATAAGCTTGGTTTCCAAAACCTTAAACAGAAAGAGCAATACAAAGATCATACACATATAAAAGATACATGATTTGGCAAGCCTAGCCACAAGAAACAATCACCCATCTGAAATTTTTCTGCTAAACAAAATTGGTGCATCAAGAGTGACCCAGATGCTTCATAGTTGTAGTCAACAGTATACTGTATCTCTTTAGATTAAAACATATACTTTTTTTTGGTATATACTAAGAGTAAAACTAAGAATAGTTAAGTGTTTTATAGTGCCCACTGACCATTTCCCTAAACTATATCTGCACCCAGGGATACTCCTTTTTAAATTCAGCAACCTTTGGTGATACCTATATGCAGTGAACTCTCAAAAGTTCTCAGAACTCAATTGTCCTCTACCTTTTCATGAAACGCAGAGTTTGCATAAGCCTTCCTTATCCCCAGTAGACCACTCCCTCTCATTTAATCAAGGTCATTTGTGCTTTTCTTTGTAATGCTTAATGTGTTATAATATATCCACTTCAGTTTTCTTCTCAAAGATCCTATCATACACACACACTTCAAAAGTTTGAAAAGCACAATAAGTTCTAACTGGACACCTGGTTGGATGAGCACATACACACACCTACACAAACACACACATACACACACCTGCACAGCTCTCAGAATGTAGAAGTATAAGATTTCTCCTGGCAATGTGGTCTTTTCAAATTCAAGCACTAAAAATACACCATTGCATAACCTAGTTCTCTTGTGAGCCATTCCAGGCACTGAAAAAAGCATAGCTGTATCTGTATTGTTAAGGTTGGTGCTATTACATGTGATGTTCTTCACATTCAAATAATGGAGAGGGAACACAAATGGCAATCTTGGGGAGCTGGATTGTGAAGCAAAGATTGGCATTCCCCCCCCCTCCCCAATTTGCAGTATAACTGCTTGGAATCTTGGAATCTTGCAGTATATAAATCATGTAAGCAAATAAATATAAATAAGAAAATGTATGGAACTTTAAAAACTGCATCCTCCCTTCAAATTCTTAAACCTATCTTACTCTTTAGTAGAGCTGAAACAAAGAAAAGTGGAAGAGTGAGAATTCAAAAAGTATAGCTAACCAGGCAGTGGGCAAAATGCTTCAATCTCAAAAAGACATTTTGTGAGTTTGCTGTAAGGTTGCAGTTGGACACAACCGACTACCATCCAAGTGGACAAAGTGCCTGTGTAGTGTGAAGCAGCCACTGGGGAAAGCAACAGGATAGTCTCCAAGCATCAAAGCTAATAAGAGCTATGGTGCTGATAAAAATGTTGGTTGATTAGCCCTTCGGAATGGTGGAAGAAGCTGGATTCTCAGGCCTCCCGATTACCCAAATCCCTTGCACACCACCATTAGCAGGCAGGTCATGCCCCCTCTATACAGAAATGAAGGACTATCTCCTAGTACAGTGGTACCTCGGGTCACGAATGCTTCTGTTCACGACCAATTCGGGTCATGAACAGCACTGTTCACAAAATTTTGCTTCCGTTCGCGAACTCCGCATCAGGTGACAAACAGGATCCGCGGCCATTTTCCCTGCCATGACACGTGGTCGTGGCTTCCTGTAGGGAGGGGGACTCTCCCTCCAAACAATAACTACCTCCCCACCCGCCTTCCTGTCCTCCACGCCAGAAGTCGCTTCGAGCAAGGTTAGTGTTCTCTCTCTTCATAGTGTACTGTACTGTACTTTGTGTCATATTTTTGTGGTTTAAAAAAAAACAACATATGGTTCAGAACGGATTAACCGTATTTACATTGAACCTTATGGGAAAATTTGATTTGGGTCGCGACCAATTCAGGTCGTGACCAGAGTCGTGGAACGAATTAAGTTCGTGACCCGAGGTACCACTGTAGCTTCTTACACTAAATTATTACTGGAGCATGATCAGACATTGCAACTGAACCAATGTAAGAGTTTTTGGCTAGACTCGAGATGTTAAAAATAATCTACTCATGAACACAGGTCATATAAAGTCGATAAAGAGCAGAGCAGAAGAGTTGGGACTACAGTACTGTCATGCAGTCCACTTAACCTCAGATACCTGGCCTGGATGAGGTGGTGTTTCCACTGGGGGGAGTGGGGGAGACTGAGGGGATGTTTACTGCTGTGGCTGCTAGTACCTCCCCTGCTGGAAAACCTGGGCGCAGAAAGTGCTTGCTGTTGTTATTATTACATTGGATTTATCTCCGCCCCTTGTGGTGTTCCCTGCCTGTTTTTCCTTTCCCTCATTTATGTAGCTCTGGGGGGAAAGAGAGTGGTACGTCTGCATGTAGGCATATCCCGCTTGAAGTCTTTATAAGTCTAGTTTCCTTTTTCTTAAAAAAAATCAATAATTTTATTCACTTTTTAGTTTGCTTCATTTTTTGGTAAGTTTTTGCTGTTGTTCATATGGCTGGAGCGGCCTCTCATTTTGTGATTATTATACATCGTGCTCAGATTAAAGTTTTCTTTTCTAAATTATTTTGTTAAATAATATGAAGTTTCAATTATTTGAAATGTTACATTTGAATCATGATCCAGAATCGTTTTTATTTTGTTTTTAATTGTTAGCCACCTATAGCTAACAATTGCATGACACCTAGAGTCATGTAACTGAGATGGGCAGCCATGCAAATTTAATAAATAGAGAAATAAAATCATGTCAGTTCTTTACATACATGCATACATACATACACAGGCTTTTGTAAATTAAGAATGTTAAAAGGGTTATAAAAAAAAGCTGCTAAAGGGTGTGGATTTTTTTGTTTTGTTTTGTTTTTTTTGCAAGAAACCCACATTCTCTCTGATGAAAAATATTTTTTGGCTAGAAATTGGGAACAGAGATTTATACATATAGAAAATCAAAAATCACTAGAGGAGTGGCAGCATTAGTCAAATTCATGGTAGAACAAGAAATTTTAGATACTGACAGGTATTACAATTTTGGCATTAATAATGGGGAAACTTGGAATGCCTTGGATGAATTTTTACTGTCTAATTAGAAATAAGCCTAATACTTCATATAATCATGTTGCAAATCTTTTTTTATTTACAAGCAGACTAAATATCTGTGGTACAGGATTTTACTTTAGTTCTGGATCCAATTTTGGATCAGAATAACATAAATAAATAAAAGTCCTCAGAGCTATGGTGAGTGATCTGTACACGACAATGCATTGTTATGCCACATAAATGTAGTAAACATAGTTTTAAAATGAGTTTGGAGAAAAAGTGTTGATGTACAGTGTATACCTGGAATTTGATTGAAAGAAACAAACAAGTTACCTTGTTCTGATTTTCCTGTGCAAAGCCAGGTGTGTCTGTATCTGGAGGATAGGCAACGGTTACACAGATATTATATGGCTTTACCTGTTGAGAAAAATACTTAGTTTACATTGTAGTAGTCTGATCTCCATGCTTACTAATCTTACGTAAAAATAGAAGGTGATATGCAAGAAAAGGCATATAATTGTGTTATAGCTGTCAAGATGTTGATATAATGCTCCAAAAATACTGCTCAGTATCCATTCTGTACAACTATTTCATATTTTTTTCTAACAGATACCTGTTGCTACCAAATGAATCAGTACTGCAAGTAGGATACCATATCACTGGGGTTGTAAGATGCATAATTCCCTGCAGAAACTGGGATGCTTATTACAAATTATAAAATAATATGGCACAACTCTGGATTTAGATTTGAATGTGCACTATAATTTCAACCTGTGTTCTGCTTGTTTTTTTTTTAAGGTGGCAAATTGTATTCTTTTATCATAAAAAGTGCTACTAATTTATAAGTATATATTTATTCATCTATACTCTAGAAAAAGCAAAAAAAAAATCTTACATTTTAACTTGGACATAATGTTGGCTGTATTATCTTGACTACATCTGTAGAACAGGGGAAATTTATTGTCATGCCACTAACAGTCACTAGTTTTGAAAAGTGCCAATATCCTATTGACAGACTGAGACATTGCCAATGAATGCACAGAGTGGAAGAGAGATAATTTAACAATATTGTGTTAAATGAATAGCTAATTGAATCATGTGCTACAGACAGAACACTCTACAAATCTCTAGTTCAGGGGCTGACAAACTATAGTCCATGGGCCAAATCCAGCTGGCTGCTTGTTTCTTATACAGCCTGTGAGCTAAGAACAGATGGGTGGATGGCAGGTTGCCAGGCCTAAGTTCCAAGGCCCAGGGCAGGGCATCCTGAGTGGTGGCAGCCTATCAGCAACATCTTTGCTGGTAGGCTGGCACCATCCAATGGTTGCTGCACTCTTTGGCCTCCAGTCCTGCCAGCTGTGCCCACAAAGGTGGGAGAGGATCTGCTCAAGTTCATTTCAGCCAACTGATAATCGTTAAAATATTTACATAAAATAGGTAATGTGGAAATTAATGGTTCTGACTGATTGTGGCAAATAAGCAAGGATTTCTAAATCCCAAGATACAGGTGCAAAGTGCTTATAAAACTTTCCATTCTAAATTAAGTGATTAGGATTTCCACTGCTTGGTAATTTATAAATATTTATCTAACAAACAGGAGTGTTCTAGCATATAAGGTGCTCTAAATAACTGTCTCCATTTCAGGATACTATTTTGGATCTGGCTTAGCCCTGACCTATTACTTTGTCTTTATCCCCAGTTGGTAGGCCTTAAACATTCTGGAAAAGAAAAAGGCAAATCCCATAAGAATGAACTTTGTGCCTGACATAACACTGTAAATAATCTTCCACTTTGTGTTCACTGCTTGTCTTAAATCATTCAAGTATGGAAAAGTTGAAACAAACCTTTATCACTAATTCTGTGTTTTGGTTTTAGCCACAAAATATTTCAAGAAATAATGCCCTTCAGTTAGCCTAACTGTACAAAAACATTTTTTGCATTAAAAAGTATAACAAATTACAACTATTTTCTTTAAGTACCACAGATGCTGGTGAAAGATAATCATACCTCCATATGTAAAGATTCAGCTAATCCTCTAAGAGCATATTTTGTTGCAGAATAAGCTGAGTAGCCAAATATGCCAATTTGCCCAGCCTGAGATGAGACAAACACAATCCTCCCCTTTCTTCTCTCCTTCATTTTAGCAACTACTGCACGAGTTGGGTAAACACTACCCAGGTAGTTGACAGCCATTAATTGCTGTAGATAAATATATATTAGCAAGGGTCAGTTGCTTTCATAATAAAGTCAGCATTAACATATAAAGATAGGTGTGGTGCTATCCTATAACTTCACATTTGAGACTCAGATTTAATCTTAATCCAAATTACAAAGCAGCCTTATCCCATGCAAAACCTGTAATAAAAAATCCCATGAGGACATTCAATGTAATGTTATAAGTGCTGACATCTTGCATAACACTCCATGGCATGCCTTGCATCCAGTTGTATAGCCATTTGTGCAATGTTCTTGGGTTTCCTCCATACTGCTGGTGGATGAAGAAGCTGGCCTTTCAAAAAAGCATCTGAAGCCACTATTAGTCAGTTTGGAGAACACTAACCTAGATGCGCCAATTGTTTAACACAGTGTAAGGCAGCTTCCCATGTTTATTGCAAGCAATGTAATATCATCCCCAACAGTAGCTATCCACTGCTAATTGGAGAAATGAGAAACTACTATAAAAGCATATCTACAAGGTCTCATCTTCTAAAAATGGCACTATTATATTTTCTCTTAACAGTTAATATCCCACACGTGCATGAAACATTTTCAACAATTAGAAAGGTTCAAGGTTGCAACACTTTACACGTAAAAGTATCCCACAATATTTATTAGATTATAATGTAGGTAGGAAAGATTAAACCCTGTTCAGCATGAGGCCACAGTAGTAATAATAGTACAAATGTATAAATATCCGGTATACTTTATACAAAATTTAACACTCAGAATCTCATTTTGTATATTTTACTATGTACAGATGCATTAATATAGGGTGTCTATAAAGTTCTTGACTAGTTTTAATTTTTAGTAACTTCACTTCTATATAAGATATAAATAATCAGTATAATACAACAAAAAAGGATTTATTCAAGACTTAGCTAGGATCTCTTACCTCAAATATACAGGTATCAATATCTTCAAATTTTCCATTTATTGATGTTCCAGCACAGTTAACAAGCATGTCAACAGGACCCAGCTTTTCTTGAGCCTGAAAAACATTTGTGTCACAAATTATATGCTACTGTTTGAACAGAACAGCTTTTTGATAACATGAAAATATGAGTTTTATAAAAGTCAGCAATTCCCTTACTTGTTTAAGCAACTTCTCCACATTTGCATAGTCTTTGGAAACATCAAGAGAAACAGAATGCACAACCTATATCAGAAAAAGAAAAGGATTATATAATCCCATTCAGTTGTTGACCACATCATAATTGTTGACTTCATAATTTGCAACCATTTTAAATTAACATTTTACATATGTTTTGAGTTCCTTCTACCTCCCCAATGCCATATTATATAAGAAACTACAGAATTATTACTTCCTGCATAAAAAACTTGGAAAATATATTTTACCCTAGCTTACTACATCTGAAATATGTCTAAAATAATATTTAATTCCGACTTTCAAGCAAACTACTTGTGGATAGCAAATAAATGTTTGCCTGATGTTGTCACTGATGAGTCACAAACAGCTAACATCAACAGAGATTCATGCCTTCAGCACTTCTTAAACCAAGGTGGCATCATCAAGAGACCATCTTTCCTTCTTTGAAAAAGGTGCAAGGTTGGTAGCAAGCACAGATTTTGGCTAGTTATGATTAAGCTAATCTCTAAGCTTTATTTTATCAGGACAAAGATTTCATGGAGGCTGCAACTTCTGTATCAATGGCAACTAGCAGTACTGTATAGTCTCCTAAATAGCTAGTAGGAAAATGAGTAGAAGGGTATTATTATGCAGGGCCTAATTTGTAGGCCTCCTATTAACTTGTGGCTGACTACTGTGGGGACTTAGATTAGCTGGTTGACATGTCTGAGTTAGCTCATCTCTTGTGTCTTTATACTGTTAAATAAGGCATTTGATGTCAAAGTTGTAAACCATTCAATACATTCTAAAATCAAGAAGCTCATCAAGAGGATTGTATTAATAGACAGCTAGAAGTCCTTAAATGCATAATATACAGTTTTCCAAAGGATTCTAATTAGAGAAAATCTTTATTTTTAAAAGGATATCTGGGGAAAGAGAGACAACTGTAGCCTAACAGGATGCCCTCCCTCCAAATCAAAAATATTAAACTGTTATATCTCAAATAAAACCCTGCTTTGAATGTCCTGTTAATAAATGAACAGACAGCATTTTTAGATACATGACCAGAAGTCATCCCACATTTACTTATATACGGATGAAACTCAAAAATAAATGAGCAATACTATCCTGTAAATACTTTTGCAACTGGAAAGATCACCCATGATAATTCTGGTACAATGGTCTTTCTTTCTTATAGCATTTCCAACATTTGTTGTTATATGATTTATCTATCTTGGTAATCACTGATATAATTATATACCATCTTTAAACACTGTATACCAATTTTGAGTAAACACTGTATACTCAAATTATAGTTTGGAATAAATTTAAATCAATTTTATAGGTCTTCCCATTGTTCTACTGTGATTATTTGAAGTTTTGCATCCACTTTATTATGCAGTGTTTAATTTGTTAACATCTCTGTGTCATATTTCAGTAACAGCTTATATATACAACCTAATAGATTATCTTGGTTTTGTGTGTTTCAACTTTGTCTAGTTAGTTGAGAGAACCAATTTTGATTCTCTCAATACCTGTCATTTTAGATTAGTTTTGTGAATTTGTTCGAATTTTTATTTTTTTTCTTCCAATTGTAATTTCCTTCTATTATTATTATTTTTTCTGATTTGTTGCAAACCTTAAGAGAATTCCTCTCATGTAAGCTTCACTTGTCTCCCATATGGTTATCTCTGACATCCCTGGAGTTGTATTTATTTTGAAAAAAAAATGTTAGTTCTTCTTTGCATTTCTAGGATACGTCTTCTTGGAGTAACAATAGAGTAAATGGACTAAATCCTCCACTTAAAAGTCAATTTGTTTCTTTGAAACCATGATATTAAAACTGGGTTGTGATCAGCACTGGTCATTGCGAGGATCTCTACTTCCTTAAGACATAGGGTGAGAAATTTAGAGACCCAAGACATGTCAATTCTTAAACATGTTTTGGGTCTGCTGGAAAAATATATTGTCTATTACTTCTGGGTTTTCAGTTTCCAGGCATCTGTCAAAGCCGGTATGTCCCTATATTGAAAAACCTTTTCTGGAAACTGTCCTTTTTTCCCACAGGATGACTTATCTAAATTTGGGTCTAGCACTCCTTTCCACAATTTTGATAAGCATTTAGAAAAATACTTCATAAAACTGTTCCTTGTCCTTATCTGAGGCATAAATGGATGCCTGTGTTAAATATTTGCCTTCTTAATTTCAGGATTAAAATTATTTTAATTCTTTTAAAAAGTACCCCTAGCCTCAGAGCAAGATGGAAAAAGCTCACCTGGCAAACCGCCAGAGCTCAGACTCTGTTGTATGCAAATCTTGAAGTCAAGGCAAGAACCGAAACACCAAGAAAAAACAGATGAAAGACAGCTATAACTATCCAGAAAATGGTCAGATCTGCAAAACTGTAAATCATGAATCATTGCAACAACTGTTGAAAAGGTTAGCTAACTCTGGAATACTTGTGCATAGTACAATGATGTTTATGCAGCAATGATCTGCATGGAAGTTTTCAGAAGGAAATATTTTCTCTGACCTCATCTTGAAAGTCACTGTCTAAAATATGCAAAAGAAAACTTTGATATATCTGAAATGTTTTGGAACACAGTGCTTTGAACTAATGAAACAAAAATCAAACTATTTGGCAAAACCACAAAGGTACATTTAATATCAACATATTCTAGAAGCTAATGTCCCATGGTCAATGAAGAAACCAGGCTAGAATCCAGGAAACTGCAAGTTCTAGTCCCGTCTTAGGCATGAAAGCCGGCTGGGTGACTTTGGGACAGTCACTGTCTCTCAGACCAACTCACCTCACAGGGTTGTTGTTGTGGGGAAAATAGGAGGAAGAAGGAATACTAAGTTTGTTCACTGCCTTGAGTTATTTATAAAAAATAATAAAGGTGGGATAAAAAAATGGATTCAACTAAATACCAACATGTCCTAAAAGCTAAAGTCCCATGGTCAATGAAGAAACTGATGCTGAAGAAAGCAGTTGGATATTTTGCAAGACAATGATCCAAATCTTACGTCCAAATTAATCATGATGTACTTACATGAAAGTTAAAGTTTTGGAAGATTATTATTATTAAATATTATTGTAAATCTGTGGGGAGATCTCAAACATGCAGTGCAAACAAGGAAACCTAAGAATACTTCTAAGTTAGAGAAGTTCTGGACGGAAATGTGGGGAAAAAATCCAAAATCAAGAATATGAAAATTCTTGGTGGCTATGTAAAATGTTGGGAAGTTGTTATTTCTTCCAAAGGAAGTATTACAAAGTACTGACTGAAAGAGTGTCCAAACTTCTGCATCTTTCTAATTTGCAGAAAGATGTTGTATTTAATTTTGAATCATATGGATATTGTATAAGATTCTGTTCACTTGGGGATTTACTAAACCTATAATTTGACCAGAGTTGTCTAAACCTTGTATGCAACTGTATATTTGTAAGTTGTCACGTTTTGGATACTGATGTATTGCAATGAAACAAGATCAATATTGTATTATGAAAATATACCTTAGTAATTATAGGGCAGTAGTCAATAATTAATGCAACAATAATAGCAAAAGTCTCCTTTGAATTCAGCTTGACTCCAGGTGAATTTATGAACACATACTTTAATTTTCCTGGCAAAGTGGTTTATTTATTTATTTTTCATATTTTAAGGCCTCCCAATTCCTCAACAAATCTGAATGGCATACAAAATTAAAACCAAAGGTGCAAAAACATCATCAGACAAAACAGAAAAGGGGGACTTCCGGGGAAGTAACAACAGACTCGCGGAGCCAACAGCTGCGGCTAAAAGAGGAGCTGGTGAATGAATTGACTCCTCTGAACCCCCCTCTGGGTCAAGGAGAGAACTAGGATCACCCACAAGTTCACTCCATACAGAGACTTGCCTGCAAAGAGACTGCAAAATAGTGATCTCTGGCAAGTTTGAGAGCTCTGGGAACCAGAAGGAAACCATCCTGCCTAAGCCGTGGCTTGGTGCCTTCAATCGGACACTTTCTCTCTTAACTACCTTAGGAAATTGCTTGTTATTGATCTTTTGGATGTTAAGAACCTTCTGAAGGGCAAGTTTCATTACACTGGGAGAGCTTTCTTCTATCCTGGATGAAAAAAGTTTCATGTAAGTTTAAAGATTAAAAAGAAAAAAAATATTTTTGAAAAACTGCAAAAGGAGGACTAGACTGTTGATTTTGGAAAGTTAAGGGGCCAGATGGATTTGAAAGAATATTTCCTGTGGGTTGTTTAAAATGTTATAAAAATACTATGAAGATTTTGAAATTAACTGTAAGAAATCCTCCCACGGGAAAGTTTTGTTGACTGAAAAATAAGCATATGATAAGAGAGGACTTTGAAGGTTGACTAGAGGGAACCAGAAAGAACTAAAGATTACAATTAAAGGAGAAGAGACCCATTAATACAATGGATCAATACTATAGAAGAAATCAATGATATTTGGGAATAATATACCCAGAAATTACTCTTAAGATTGTCTGCCACTATGAAAATGGATTTAACAGAGGCTACAGAAGAGGAATAGATTTTACTGGACAAACTAGAGACTGAGGCTGATCTGATCGTGCATCTGAAAGTGGATTTAAAAATGCCAGACTACAAGAGTGATATGGAAAAAGATACCACAATGGATTTACAAATGAAACTGGCTGATGTTTTAATAACTACAAGGGACATACAAATAATAAATCAGGAGAGTGACTTGGATAGCCTTCATATCTTGGATTTACAAAGGAGATGTGTTAAACTACTGAAGCTGTTCCTGAGAGGAAACAAAGAGAAAATGATAAGAAATCAATTTGTAGGATTACTCGTTAGGGTAAAGACCATGCTTTTTAAAGTAAACAGAAGGATTATAAAGTGAATTATTTGATCAGGGTTAAAATATATATGTTATTATTTCTGGCAGCTCTTAATGGACTTTTGCTGAATAGGACTGAATGATGAGTTTTTATAATTCGTTTATTGAGAAAAGATGAGATATGGGAAGAAGGGATCCTTTTTTATTATTGAAATACAGTGGAACCTTGAGTTACGAATTGAATCCGTTCTGTGACTCTGGTTGCAACTCGAATTGGTTGCAACACGAGGCAAATTTTCCATAAGGTTCAATGTAATTACCGTTAATCCGTTCCGGCGTCCGCGGACAACGCATCAGGGGCAGAAAAACAGCTGCGGACCACGCGGCAGGGCAGAAAAATGGCCGCGGGCCACGTGTCGGGGACGTAAAATGGCCGTGGACCACGCAGCAGGGAGGAAAAATGGCCGCGGACCATGTGGAACAGGCGGAAAATGGCCACGGACCACGTGGAACAGGTGGGAAAATGGCCGCGGACCACGTGGAACGGGCGGAAAAATGGCCGCGGACCACATGAAACGGGCAGGAAAATGGCCGCGGACCACGTGGCACGGGCGGGAAAATGGCCGCGGACCACATGGAACGGGCGGAAAATGGCCCCGGACCACATGAAATGGGCGGGAAAATGGCCGCGGACCATGTGGAACGGGTGGAAAACGGCCGCGGACCACGTGGAACAGGCAGAAAAATGGCCACGGACCATGTGGAACCTCCCCGCGGTGCACCTCCCCATGGTGCAATCTTGTAACCTCACAATTTTAGGCAGCACTGCAAGGATTACATGCCTGAGAAGTTGGGGGCGGGTCAACAGGCCAAAGACCTCTTTGCACAGGTAAAGATTCAGCAGCTGCCAGACCCTTATGTGACGGCCCAAATGGATGACCTCCAGGGGACCCAACAAGATACTGTTTCCCCATTTTCAGTGGAAGGGGGGAAACTTTGGCATAATAGTCGCCTTTACGTTCCCTTTCCTTTATGGGAGGAAGGGTTGCAGTTTTGCCATGACAATGAGACAGCTGGGCATGGGGAGTCTATAGGACTCTAAGTACTGTGGCTGAAATGGCCACAGACATAAAAGACTCTCTTGCCATGTTTGCCGCAGGGCTAAACCAGTTCATGGGAAGCCGCCTGGACTCTTGCAGCCATTAAGCACACCCCCTTAGCCTTGGGATACGATGTCTATGGACTTCATCACTGATCTACCCGTGGTGCGAGGATATATGTTGATACTAGTGGTAATAGATCTGTTCACCAAGATGGCACATTTTATACTATGCAAGAGGTTACTAACAGCACAGGCCACGGCACAGCTCTTGTTGTTGTTGTTGTTCAGTTGTTAAGTCGTGTCCGATTCTTCGTGATCCCATGAACCATATTGCGCCAGGCCTTCCTGTCCTTCACTGCCTCCCTGAGTTTGCTCAGTTTCATGCTCATTGCTTCAGTGATGCTATCTAACCATCTCATCCTCTGCCGTCCTCTCCTCCTTTTGCCTTCAATCTTTCCCAGCATCAGGGTCTTTTCCAAAGAGTCCTCTCTTAGCATTAGGTGACCAAAGTATCTGAGCTTGAGCTTCATTATCAATCCTTCCAATGAGCAGTCAGGGTTGATTTCCTTTAAGACTGACTGGTTTGACCTCCTAGCAGTCCAGGGGACTCTTAAGAGTCTTCTCCAGCACCACAGTTCAAAGGCATCAATTCTTCGGTGCTCAGCCTTCTTTATGGTCCAGCTCTCACAGCCATACATTACTACTGGAAAAACCATAGCTTTGATTATGCGGATCTTTGTCGGCAAGGTGAAGTCTCTGCTTTCCTCCCAAGGAGCAAGTGTCTTTTAATTTCATGGCTGTAGTCTCCATCTGCAGTGATCTTGGAGCCCAAATAAATGAAGTCTGTAACTGCTTCCATTTCTACCCCTTCTATTTGCCAGGAATTAATGAGTCCAGATGCCATGATCTTAGTTTTTTTAATGTTGAGTTTCAAGCCAGCTTTTGCACTCTCTTCTTTCACCCTCATCAAGAGGCTCTTTAGTTCTTCTTCACTTTCTGCCATTAGGGTGGCATCATCTGCATATCTGAGGTTGTTGATGTTTCTCCCTGCAATCTTAATTCCAGCTTGTGATTCTTCCAGCCTGGCATTTCTCATGATGTACTCTGCATATAAGTTAAATAAGCAGGGTGACAGTATGCAGCCTTGTCGTATTCCTTTCCCTATTTTGAACCAATCAGTTGTTCCATGACCGGTTCTAACTGTTGCTTCTTGGCCCACATACAGATTTCTCGGGAGACAGGTAAGGTGGTCTGGTACCCCCATCTCTTTAAGAATTTGCCAGAGTTTACTGTGATCCACATAATTGAAGGCTTTTGCATAGTCAATGAAGCAGAAGTAGATGTTTTTCTGGAACTCTCATGCTTTCTCCATGATCCAGCGAATGTTGGCAATTTGATCTCTAGTTCCTCTGCCTCTTTGAAACCCAGCTTGTACATCTGGCAGTTCTTGGTTCACATACTGCTGAAGCGTAGCTTGTAGGATTTTGAGCATAACCTTGCTAGCATGTGAAATGAGCCCAATTCTGCGATAGTTTGAGCATTCTTTGGCATTGCCCTTCTTTGGAATTGGAACGTAAACTGACCTTTTCCAATCCCGTGGCCACTGTTGCGTTTTCCAAACTTGCTGGCATATTGAGTGCAGCACTTTAACATCATCATCTTTTAGTATTTTAAATAACTCAGCTGGAATACTGTCATCTTCACTAGCTTTGTTGTTAGTAATGCTTCCTAAGGCCCACTTGACTTCACTCTGTAGGATGTCCGGCTCAAGGTCAGTGATCACACCAGCATGGACATCAGGGACATTAAGATCTTTCTTGTATAGTTCTTCTATGTATTCTTGCCACCTCTTCTTAATCTCTTCTGCTTGTTAGGTCCCTGCCTTTTTTGTCCTTTATCATGCCCATCTTTGTACTAAATGTTCCTTTGATATCTCCAATTTTCTTGAAGAGATCTCTAGTCTTCCCCATTCTATTGTTTTTCTCGATTTCTTTGCATTGTTCATTTAAGAAGGCCTTCTTATCTCTCCTTGCTATTCTCTGGAAATCTGCATTCAGTTGCTTATATCTTTCCCTTTCATCCTTGCTTTTCACATTCCTTCTTTCCATAGCTATTTGTAAAGCCTCGTCAGACAGCCATTTTGCTTTCTTGCATTTCTTTTTCTTTGGGATGGTTTTAGTTGCTGCCTCCTGTACAATGTTATGGACCTCCGTCCATAGTTCTTCAGGCACTCTGTCTACCAAATCTAATCCCCTAAATCTATTCATCACCTTCACTGTGTACTCACAAGGAATATGATCTATGGTCATACCTGAGTGGTCTAGTGGTTTTCCCTACATTCTTCAATTTAAGCCTAAATTTTGCTTAGTTTGTGGGCCCCTTCACTGTCATTTGACAAGCGAACCCAGCAGCTTTTGGTTTGCAACTACTGGCTTCAATGAAAGTCCACCCAGTCTTTCATTGCTCCTTGCTAGTCAAGGAAGCGCCCCCAAGCACCTTGAGATCACAGGATCCACTACCCCCACCCATGATAATGGAAGGGGAAGAGGAATACGAGGTGGAAGCAATCTTGGACTCACAAAAGAGACGGAAAGGGATTCAGTATTTGATTCATTGGAAGAGGTACCCAGAGACAGAATGTTTGTGGGAAAATGCAAGGGATGGACACACATTGGTGTTAGTGCACCACTTTCATCAGTGTTTCCCTAACAAGCCAAGGCCTCGCAAGGTCCCCAACCCTCCAGACGCTCACTAGCAACCAGAGGAGGTTGTGAGTGAACAGGCAGAAGGTTTGGGAGGAGCCCTGGGGCAGGAAGGTGCCAAGACCGAAGATGCTTGACCTTCAATTTCAGGGATCCATCTCCCAAGGGGGAGGGGGCCTGAATTTCCTAATTCTGTAGCTGTCTTGCAGGAAGAGCCACCTGACATAGAGGAGTCATCAGAGAACTCAGAGGGGAGCACCACACCTGCACTTTCATCTCTACCCCTGCTGCCCAGTTCCCCTGAGAATTCGGAGGGAGAGAGCAACCTTGAAGAGGGGAGTGATGTACTGGAATGTTTCTACGAAGGAGGGGGGTGATGTGGTGGATTGCAGTAGAGAGCAAGGCTATCAGGAAGGAGGGAGTGCATTCTAGGAAGGGCAAGGAGACAAAAGTCAACAAAATCCAGAGCTGGAGTGTGGGGAGCTTAAGAGATTCAGGATAGCCACTTCCTAAAAACTCTTAGGGTATATCCACTAGCTGCAGTAGTATAGATTTAGTCTGACAAGATTCTGTCTATATGGTATAAGCAAATAAAGGAACTGAACTCAGCTGGACTGTTTCCTTGTTGTTCTTGGGCTGAGCCTGACAGCTCACAAATAACTAGGCAAAGACCAGGACTTTTGGAACAATGTGCTCTGGACAAATGAGGCAGATACACAATTATTGAGCCACTGTACCAGAAGACATGTTTGGTGAAAACCAAAGACAGCATTTCACCAGAAGAACCTGATACCAACTGTAAAGCATGGTGGTGGAAATGTTAGCGTTTGGGGCTGCTTTGCTGCATCAGGGCCTGGCCAGCTCACCATCACAGAATTATGAATTCTTCATTGTACCAGATGGTGGTTGAGGATAACGTGAGACCATCTGTCAGAAGACTGAAGCTCAACTGAAAATGGACCTTGCAATGTGACAATGATCCTAAACTTTCCAGTAAACCCACCAAGGAATGGCTGAAAAAAAAGACAGAAAAAGAAACGGAGGATCCTGGAATGGCCAAGTCAAAGTTCAGATCTAAATCCTATCAAGATACTGTGGGGTGATTTGATACAGGCTGTGCATGCGAGAAACCTTTCAAATATCACACAGCTGAAAAAATTCTGCATGGAAGAGTAGGAAAAAATTCCTCCGGGTTAATGTCAGACTGGTAGACAGTTTTAAGAAATGGCTACTTGAGGTTGTTTCTGCCAGAGGGCAATACCAGCTATTAGAGCCAAGTGTGTACTTACTTTTCCACAGAAGGAAATGGCACATTTGTTATTTATTTTTGTTGAATAAATAATTGCAAAATCAAATTTTCATAGGTTTTTGGTCAATTAATCACCTTTATCTTTATATATTGTTTGAATGAAGATAAAATACTGATATGTCCACATATGTTAAAAAAGAAAAAACTTTACGTGGGGTGTACTTGCCTTTCACATGACTGTACAGCAGTGGTTCCCAACCTTTTCTATGCTCCACCCCCCTAGGAAATGTTTGATTAATGTTTGCACCCCTTACAAAAGTAATATCACATTTGAAGATGAAGAAGTCTAATATCTAATGTGGGTGAACAAATTGAACTTCAAAAAAATAAGCTTTTAACTCAGTGGATAAAATTGTCACACCCCCTGAAATTCCATCTTGCAACCCCTGGGGGTGTGGGCACCCCAGGTTGGGAACCCATGCTGTAGAGGGTCATCCTGGTAGACAAACGTAATACCCCTCAGAGTGAGGGCTCACATTTCACCCTAGTTCAAAGCCTGGGGAAAGAGCCAGGTCTGTCACAGGCATAGTGATGGAGAAGACATAATTCCTGGGTCCTACCAGATGACACTGCTTAATGTCTGATCTTACAGGATGGGCAGAAGCAACAGAAGAGAGACAGTCCCTTAAATAATTTAGCCTATACCATGTAGGGCTTTATAAGCCATAACTAGTATTTTGAATTGTACTTGGAAGTCTGGTAACAAGGAGCCTGCATAGCAGAGTTATTACCTGACTTACAGTAACCATTTTCAGGGAAGTTTTCTTGACTTCCCATTCTAGCCTATAGCTCCGATATTCCTTGGTGTCTCCCATCCATTAAGGCTAAAAGAACAGCTTGTAATAAATTATTAAACAACTAAAGTGCAAGCTTTTGCACAACACTACTACAGGATGCATAAATGGCAAATTAATGTGTATCCAACAGAGCAGGTGTATACTTATAAATATCCTGGAGTGCAGTTTCAGGCGTCCTTCCCTTGGAGCACACATTTCTCTTATCAGGCCAGCATTGTGTAATGTGGCTCTCAGCTATCTTGAGGTTTTTTCCATTCAAAAGGAGCACATTTTATTCCTGCAGCCTACAAGGTCTTTTTTGCAAAGGTTCTCAGCTTCTTTATGGAGTTCAAAGTTATACTTTTACAACCTGGGTCAGGTTGGATACACTATTCTGAGGGCCTCTACATCCCTCTACATCAGCCCTCTACATCAGCCCTTATGCCCATGTGAGGACAGGTCTGTGGAATATTTGAGCTGTATTTTCCTTTATTGATCCCTTTAGAGGGAATCTTGGATGAGATTCATCAATCCTATTCTGCAGAAATATCCTGACACAGAATATGAAGCTTATCTGTCGCTTCTTCTGTCTGACATGTCCAGTTGTTTGATTCAATACCTCTATTTGTTCTATTCATCCCACACTATACTGAAGAATAATAGTAATCTCAGTGATTGCCATTATTATTTGTATTATTAATCTATTATTTTATTGTATTTCCTACTTATTTTTATTTATATCCATAGATTTTAGGTGTATGTGTTTCTCTCTCTCTATGAATGAATGAATGAATGAATGAATGACATACATATTGTCATGTATATTGTGTTTTCTGGTTCTAAAGCCATAATAAAGATTAAGATTAAGCCAGACGCTTGTACAAGTTAGAAATCCTACTAGATTCAGTTAGGTTTAACCCTAGATGTTTCCAGTAGTCCATTGTAATAACATTGAATATTTTGCATTATTTTTAAATCATTACTGAAATATTATAGTTCACAACACATCATTATAAAATGAGGAATTTGCCTGTACAATATATTATCTTCCTATCTTTAGGGCACACTAGAGGCAGTAGAATTAATATTTTTTTTCCTAATTAATAAGCTCTCGTCTGCATAATGCCCTTTGAATTAGAAGCAGAGATAGATTTGTGAGTCTTAATTAGGACTGGTATATCCAAATTTGTCCCTTAATACAAAATCTACTAATCCCCAAAATGGCAGAGCATTTATTATTTATTTATGCAATTTCTATTGCTGGTAATATTTTTTTATATATATCAAAGTAATTAATTTTCCTTTATATATTAGAAGCTAGTGAAAAGGCTAATCCCAACAACTTCTATTTTAATGGAGAAGCACTTCTTTAAAGACAACAGAAAGTTTCTTAAAATTTAGTCACTCTTCCATTTTCTATCTGTATTTCTTTTACTCTACCACAACTTTTCAACTTGTTTATTTCCTTATGTTCTTAACTTCTTCTCCTTTCTGTTAATCTCATTCTATCATGCTTTATCTACACACCTACTTTTTATACTTTTTCTCCCTTTTCCTTATTCATTTTGGCATCAAAAACATAACATTGTTTCAAAAATCACTTACTCATTACTTTAGATACATGGTTTGGTTTATGCATTATGCTAAAACATAATCTGGGTTGTTTCGTTTTAGTTTATCATATAGTTAGCTAGCTACTGTGGTTTGTTAAAAAACCAGAGGTAAGGCAAATTATGACTTTGTACAATGTAAAACCAGCCAGCATGCATTATACTGATCACCTACAATATAGACTGGAAAAGGTAAAGCCTGTAGCTTCCTAAGGTCACAAAAGTCCACCTTCCATTAACCTCAGCTTGACCAATGAGGTATATTAAAAATTGTAATTCAGTGAAATCTAAGAGCCACAGATTCCCAATCCTTGAACTACTGTGCAGTTACGTATTCATGATCCACCAAATGCTATTGCAGATTACTTTGCTGTGCTTGTTGATTTTGCATACCAAGAATGTAAGAACTCACTAACAAACACCTCTCTGATTTGAACACATATATTTAATCTGCTACTTTTCTTCAAATCATAGAATGATTTTATACTTCTGTTGCAGTAGAGGAAATAAGGTAGCAGGCTCTGAGGACCTCTAAGGTTTTCTGCCACCTACACTACTGGAACTTATTATGGGTCATTCATTCCAGAGATATAACATACGTCAGCCTGCTTCTTCTGCCATAAATAATATATAATTATTCTGGGAATTCCCTTTGCTATAAAGACTTTGACTAAAGGATGCAATCCGATTAGTTTCAGAAAAGATACTACTGGGAACTTTTATAGGCCCCTCTCAAAGTAAATGTGTATTTCTAACCTCTGGCTAATATCACCATGGACATATGTAGTTTAGGACTTCCTTTTCCTTAACAAACAAGCTTCAGCTTATTCATGAAATTATTTTGTGGAGAGTACTTTAGTTTTAGATCTTATGAGGAAACTGTCACATCACCTTTTATCTACAAAAACATTTGGTAGTTAGGACAGCAGTACTTCATTTACGCTAACCTTAAGTGGCAGAGAAAGAGAAATGCAGTTTGTTAAAAGAGAAAGTGGAATCTTACCTGCTTATCATTAACTGAGAACTTCTCAATTTCTTTCTTGGCCTCCAAGAGACGTTTCTGGAATTAAATAAGCAAATCTTTGACTTGCGACTAAAGTAACTATGTTAATTGAAAGCATTTTTAAAGTTATTTTTAAAATTGCCATATAGCATATAACAAATGTCTATTGACATAATCAATGTACTGAAAATTCTATAACTACATAAGCATCTTGCTTCAGCCAGTCTGAACTAGATCAACCATTCACCTTCATTTTCAGAAGTTTGACTTGAGATTGTCTATGTTCATGTGCAATACAAGCCCATCAATGTATATTCAGAAGTTTCATTGTGTTACCCCACGGCTTACTAAAATGTAAATGTGCACAGGAGAGTAGCCTTGATTCTTTGTTATAAATTTTATTAAAATTTCCAAAAAGTTAAAATACAAGAAAGTCAAAAAAAGAAAAAGAAAGAAAAAAAGAAAAAGCAATAAAGAAAAAGCATAGAAAAGGAAGAGTAGCTTCCGACTTTCCTTGGTACAGGTATAAATGTAAAATATATTCGCCTCTTACTCTAGTATCTGAGAGAAGCCTTGTTTCTTAAGTTCTCCACTTTCCAAGAAGCAAACAAACATGATCATAAGGCAGTGTTGTCCAAACCTGGCCACTTTAAGATGAGTGGACTTCAACTCCCAGAATTCCCCAGCCAGCCATGCTGGCTAGGGAATTCTGGGAGTTGAAGTCCACTCATCTTAAAGTGGCCAAGTTTGGACAACACTGTCATAAGGCGTTCACCTGACACATGCCATCCCAGTGGCAACAGGGATGGAATAGAGATGCAGGAAGTGTAATTGGCCCTTTAATTGAAAGTCATTATTATGTGGATGCGCAGTGCTTTGGTTGTGGAACTTAAAAGGTACTTTTGAGGATCATGAGGAGCACAGTGCCACCCTAAGAGAGCTATATCCTTTTCTTTCAACTCAACTAGATGTTCAAGTTAAGAAGGCACCTTCAGGGCGTGACAGCGCACTTTGCAAACGGCACGGATATGCTGTCAGCAACCCCTTAACTCAAATGTGTTTTCCTGGGATCATGTGGCTACCTTCTGAGCCCAGGAAGAGATGCAGCCACTCCAAAGCACTTTTTCAATTTTGGTTCAGAAGTGCTGAACATCCCTACTTTATAAGTCTGTAGATGGCATAACAAGGCTATGTTTTAGGGGTGAGTATGCTTGAAAACTTTATGGTTTGCCAGGAGGTTTCGTTTTGCAAATGTAGATGCCATCTATGGCCTTAGCTCTGGAGCTGATCAGTGTCCTTTGATGACTAGATACAGAGACGAGACTAGTACTCATTCTGCTGGCTCTGCTGACATGTTTTAACAGAGACTGTTTGTTCGTGCTGTTGCTCAACTTTGTAGAACTGTGGGTGCAGAACAGGGATTTCTCTGAGTCTGTGCCTATGTCACTTCATGCTTTGCAGCACCGTGAATGGGGAAGTCTGCGTAAGTATAAAAATGCTTCTACAGCAGCAAAGGGTCCGGAACTATTTCACCCCTATGCTTTGTGAAGTTATCTCTACTGAAGCACTGCAGTAGAGATATGCTGCATTCCATCAATAAAGATTTGCACATCTTTGTATGCAAAACAGCAGTTTGACAGTGGAGTGGGACCAGGCACACGCGAGAAAGTGTACCATTAGGACAAAGAACACTAGGTCTGTGCCTTGTCCTCCGGATTGCTGACTTCCATGCAGGAAGAGATACGGAGACATTGCTCCTCGTGCCCTGAGAAACCATCCTATAATAGCAGGATTGTAGAGTTTCCCTCCTCAAAGCCCAATCCACAGGTATTATCTGAATGGCTGACGCTGATGGGATCCTAGCCTGATTTTCCTACCTCTGATCCAAATTTACAAGAGTAACTTCTTTATTATAAAAACAGAGATGCCACAAATTCAGCTATAATTGGCTATCGCTAATTTAATGTCCATTTTTTTCAATGGGATTTAGTCAAGGCCATCATTAGCTGAGTTTGAATCCCAGAATGCATTTAATTAAACAGTAGTGCCTTATAGCCACTGTTGTTTAAAAACCTGTAATCCGCAGCTTAAAACATGACAGTTATTAAATAAACTTAAAAATTTACCTCGTTTCTTGCAATCAGTGTTAGGAAAGCGCCTTGCCTGAAGCATTCAATAGCAATGCTTTTCCCAATGCCACTGGAACCACCAGTTACCTTTTAAGTAAAGGAGATATGGATTAAAGCCACGAAATTAGTAGTATTATCGTTGCAAGCTCTTAGAAATAAGCATTCCAAATAGAATCCACGTACGTGGACGCACCAGTGTTTTCCCTCCATATGCGGTGGGACATTTCTGGTCCACAGCTAATACTATGAAGATGGTAAGCAATAATAGAAATGCTTGCAAGTTGTCTCCATGGACAGCCAGGTTCATTTTAAACATAAGTATTTAACAGAGCTGGGCATCCCACAACTCCACTCTCAGATCTACGCTGTTAATATGACAAAATCATAGCTGGGGTATATTTTCATATCACTGCATTGAGATACATTCTCTGAAACTGTATCCATGTCAAATTACAGAGTGCTGGGTAGATGGGTATAAAGTTATGTGACCCCAAATCTATGGGGAATCTATGGTTCTTTTTTTAAAAAAATTGCATTTATTGAGGATTTTACATAAAGTAAAAGCAAATCTAAACAAAAAGACAGAAAAGAAAGAAAAAAAAGTGCAAGAAAAGAAAAAAGAGAAACAAAAAAACTAAAGTTATGAAATATGACTTTTGACCTTCTCTTCAACAGATATTAAGAATCTATCATCTCCCTTCCCTCTTAACTCTTCCAGAAATCAATTCAACCCCTTATTTAATTCTCATCTGTTTCAATCACTAAATCATAAATCATCATTTCACATTTTTCTTCTTTTAGCAATAAGTCCATAAAAGGTTTTTGGTCCTTTAAAAAAGCACTTGTTTTCTCCCTGCTCAAACAGGTCACTTTTGCCATTTCCACTAGTTCTGACATTTTTATGATCCATTCTTCCATTGTGGAAATTTCAGTACTGTTCCATCTTTGTGCATACATGTGAGTGACTGAAGTTGAGGTTGCTGCCTGTGCTTGGGAAGGGTAAGCTGTAGCTGGGCAGAAACATTTCTCACCCCATTTCCCTTGTTTCCCTGACTACTCTCAAGCATCCAGGCCAGCTTTCCAGCTGCCTGCGATAAGGTGCCACACCCTGGCTTTTTCAAGGACCTGCTGAGGTCCAGAAGCAGCCTCAACCCCACCCAGGATCTTAGCTTAGAAAAAGAAACATTAAGACAGAGTGAAGGAGGTGTGTGTAAGAGGAAATGTGACAAGCAAACAGCCTACAGATGGGGAAGCGAGGGCAGCATCTATTATTATAGCTATTAGAAGCAGGCAAGAGGACTAGTATTCAACTACCAAGACCACAGGTTGTGGTGAGCAGCGTATCTTGGTGGGAGTCTTGCCTGATGTTTGGAGCTTTGCTGGGAGCTCAGTAGCAACTAAAAGAGGAACAAGCACTCTGAAGCAGCACCTCATCTCAACTAATCCAGGAACATTTGGAAAAGGCAGAGGTTGCATGCCACTTTACAGAGTTTAACAGGATTTATATATTTATACAGACTTTATACATTTTAGAGACTTTCACTTGAACTAAGTATTAAAGGACTGTGTATCACTTGGCAAGTCCTAGATGGGTGAAAAGCAATACCCTGTGGTTGGGAGAAGGTGTGTGCTGCAATAAAGTATTTTGTACAGGTTGGCTACACTGTGGTGTGTCCAGTCCCTGGAAAACAAAGAACCCTCACAATATAATCATCTTGCTGCCATTATCATATACAAAACTAATGTTCCATGAGTCTTTCTAATTCAGTATCCGTAGGTCCCAGTAAAAAAAGTTGATTTTTTTGCAATAATAATATTTAAATTTCTTAGTATCGTTGTATGTATTTATATCCAAAATTTCTTGGTTTTTTCACAAGTGCATCATGCACAGTAAAATGTCCCTTCATGTTTTTCACATTTCCAACACTGACTTGCTGTACCTTCATACATTTTTGATAATTTCTCTGGTGTCATGTACCAGCGATACATAATTTATGGTTCTCCAAATGCTGCTAAATTGCAACTCCCAATATCGTTCACCAGCCATGCTGATTGGATAGCTGGAAGTGAAGTTCAACACCTGATGGAGTTCAATATAAGAACCTGCATGTTTTAAATTCTCATTCAATATTAAAAAATGCTTTACAGGTTCCAATAGCATGCTTTTTGAGGTAGACATTAAAATTCTTCAGTCAATCCAACACTGCACTCTGGAACAGAAGCCAACTTTTGTGTGGACAAAAGTATATACAAGTACATGTAGTCCCCAGGTTATAAATGCTCAATTTATGGACGACCCATAGTTAAGAACGGAGCCTACTTTAACAAAATTTGAGTTAAATACACAATAACTTGAGTTAAATACACAATGGCTTGAGTTAATTATACAATACTACTTACACAATAATATTATATAATATTACTGTTACAATTATACAATAATACTGTTCTGGCTTACATACAAATTCAACTTAAGGGCAGAGCTTGGGAACAGAACTCAGTCTTAAACTGGGGACTACTTGTATATCTAAGGTCTGTTAACTTGCTATCTGTATATCTTAATTTGGCTAAATTCATATCTATTATGCATGTTCAAAGCTTATTTTATCAAATACATGGGATATAATTTTGAGCAATGAGTATTTGGGTGGGGGTTAACACATATCATGTAATGCAATGTTTAGTCTTTCTTTAATTCACGGGTTCAATTATATTATTAAGAGCCACGGCATTGTCATTATGTTTGTATGTCATTATATTTGTATGTGTTATACAGGTCACCAGTTTGACACACCCAATAGCTGATCTGCAAACAGTCAAATGGGTCATTACCATAGCGCACAACATCTGGACTTCGTTTCCTTCTGGCCTCCTCCTTATTCCTCCTCCCATTCCAACCTTCTGACATATACTCCCCTTGCCCAAGATAACAGCTAATGCATTTGATGAAATTTTCTATAATCCATAACATCAAAGTCTCTTTAAGGCATCAGAACAGTGGTTTTGTTGCAACAGACTACCATGTTTAAAAAATATTTTTAGAATTATATATGATTTTAAAAGATTTTAATTTAACTTGGATTTTAAAATATCAATCTCATTGATTAAAACATGAATTCAGTTGCATTTTAATCCAGGTTAACATCTTCAGATGGAAAATTAACATATCTATCTAGCATTATCTATTAGAGCTGGAATGAAGGGGAGGATGGAAGCAGAAGAAATGTTTGTTGACATCAAACATTATAGATGTAACAAATGTTGTATATCTATTATAAAAAAATATTGCAACAAAATGATGAACACTTGTTTTGGGGAATGAGGTGGACACCGAGGACAGAATCCAAATAATTCCTTAGGCTATTATGATGTTGTAAGCTTAAAGAAAGTTTGAAGAGTTAACTCTGTGAAAACAGCTCTGAAAATCTGTGTCCATTTCCTATGAAGCTCCTATATATGTTTGGGGCTGGGAAAGAGAAAAAAAGGGTACTTCTTTTAAAGAGAAAAAAAATAAAGCTAGTGGAAGAAAGTTTATTTCTTTCAATTCTTGCATTTATCTATTTTTAAAACTAAGTACAAATAGAAGAAGTAAATGAATTAATAAATGTCACAATTATCTCTATGAGATAAAATGCTAACATGTAATAGATTTCAGGATGAAACTTCCTGAAACATAGTCCTAACACTCTGATTTTAACAGAAAGTCAGTACACCTTAATTGTTCTAAACAAATAGAAAACAGTGGTTTTTAAAATTTACTCAGTCAACCATCATTAAAGCTGACATATCTTTTGAATTCACATATCAACATTTTTATCAACCAAGAGATGACTTCTAAAGATAGTATTTTTGGTTCAAGGTAGGCAAGTGCATCAACATAACAGCTTATTAACCCTGAATAAATATTCCAAAAGTAGGAAACAACTGGACATGTTTTTCTTCCCACGGCATACCTACCTTCCTGCTGACATACATCCTCTCATAGAGAGGATTTTTGAATATATCTATGTACTGTATGCTTGGAAACAATCTTATATAGCCTAAAGCCAATTAAAAATACCCCCACAGACATAACCCCAACTCCCCTAAAATCTGTAAACAGTACTGCACTGCTGTTTTAAAATGATTACTTAAATACAGTGATTGCAATAGTTTTAAAATTCTTTTTAATTCTAGTGTCACTCTGTACCTTTAATAAAGCATTTTAAAATATTCATACTTTGAATGATTCCTGCTGATTTCTATCAATTTTACTATTCTTGAGAATGGAAAGAACCTATAAAGGCTATTTTTTTTTCATTAAAACCTCACCACCAGAACTCTCACAAACTCAAACCTGTCTTCTTAACTTATGTTGTTTATTATGATTGGCATCACCAAGATTATAAACAGAAGCACAAAATCAAGCAACATGGGAGAATACATCAGAGTCCTGGTCAGACAGAAGAAGCGACAAATAAGCTTCATACTCTGTAAGGTACAGGTAGTCCTCACTTAACAAACATTCGTTTAGTGACTGTTCAAAGTTACAATGGCACTGAAGCTACTTACGACTGGTCCTAGCATTTACACAGCATCCCTGCGGTCACATGATCACAATCTGGGCGCTTGGCAACCAGCTCACTCTTACAATGGTTGCAGGGTCACATGATTGCCGTTTGCAACCTTCCCACCTGGCTTCTGGCAAGCAAAATCAATGGGGAACCACATGATTTGTTTAATGACCACATGATTCACTTAATGACCATGGTGATTCGCTTAATGACCACCATAAAATGTCATAAAATTGGGTGCAGTCATGTGATGCCTCACTTAATGATCACCCTGCTTAACAATGAATTTTACAGTCCCTATTGTTATTGTTAAGTGAGGACTACCTGTATTTCTTCAGAATGGGATAGATGAATGTCATCCAAAATTCTCTTTATAAAGAGCAACAGAGGAGCATGTCACTCAGGGACCTGTTAGAGCATCCCCACATGGGGATATGTCCTGGTGTAGAGGGACATTTTTATAATGTCCCCACAGGACTGCAGAGGGTAATGCATCCAACCTGGCCAAGATGAAGGCCTGATGAAATTTCAGAACTGGACTGGAGGAAAGATAGGATGATGGCACATGTCTACCTGGAAAAAAAAAAAAAACACTATAGACTGTGATATTGGATACTAGCCTTAGACTAGCTGGGAAGGTAATATACCAGATTCAACAAGAAATACCTGTTGCCTTTAAGTGACAAAAGTTAAAGACAATTAGCATCCCTATCAGGTCCAAGAATATTTGTTGTGCAAATTCAAAAATAAGAGAAACTTTTAGTTCCTGACAAGGTTGAGAAATTTATTGTGATTTGTCTTTAAATGTTACACCTACCTACATGTAAAGTTATTCCATGCAATATTGTACATATATATGGACTTACATTTTTTTCCTTCGAAGAGCCATTATTAACAAGGCCAAATAAGAAAAAAATTAAGACACAGAGGTTAAATGTACCCATAAAGGGTGCAATTTCTCATTCTGATACTTCTTTGAAAAGGAAATTATGTAAGACAGCTTAATAAACTTGATTGGCGTTTGTGTTTAAAAATCTACGCAGATACTTCTTACAAGGGCTTCATCTTAAATATGCATTAAGCATAACATTTTTCCTCCATAAGTTATTTCTTAATGTAAATTGAAGAAGGCTGTATTTTGTGTATTTGTAAACTATGAAGCAAAAATCAATAGACATTTTCTGTAAATAGCTTTTAAATTAAAAATAAGGTAAAATAAACAAAAAGAGGGTGACAACTTTTTTTTTTAAAAATGCCACGATTATATTTTGAAATTAAAGGAACCAAAACAATGCCCTTAAGCACCCTTGGAAAAAAGCACCTTTCTATAACGCCACAGAAATATAAGGCCCTTTCTTGCTGTCTGTAGAGAGAAATAGTATCCCAAAGCTCTTCCTCCCCTTAACAGATTAAAGAAAAGCATTTGTCTTTAGACTGTGTTGCAATTAGCATATTATTTTGTGTGAAGAAAATTAAATATATTATTTCAAGACATTTTAGTCACCCACATGTCTGAATGCAAATTAAGCCAAATCTGAGTAGCAAAACAATGACTGTTAGTGACTCATGTTTGCTTCATAAAAACATCCAATAAGTAACACTTAGATAGAAACAAACGATTACTACATTACATATAGCCTGGTTTCATGAGAACATTGTATGTCAGAATGAAATCCCTATGAGAAATTTTCTATAAATATTTTATAACAATACTTAATTTATATCAACTTTATATTAATATTGATATAATGGACGTAAGTGTTCAAGGAACTTCATATTCTGACAACTCTTGATGCTGATCTGATTTCTTGGGTTATTCCCAGTATTTAGACTTCATTATCTGATAACTTCTGTGATCAGTTAGCTCTTGATCATAGGCCAGGTAAATATCACCAAGAAAACTTACTATTCTGAAACGTTAAATATGAATGTGAGCTCAAAACATTGTTACTAGTGTTCACTAAGTTTTTTTTTTCTCAAGTTTGAAACAAATCCTTGATTTTTATATTGGTCTATGACCATAATAAAGATTTGATTCGATTCCTTGATTTTGTTGCATCCTTGAGTCCTCACCAGGCAATTATGAGTAGCATGGCTTCTAATGTTCTACCTGCTTTGACTGCCATAATTAGGTTCTGTTTCCCTAAATGATTTCAGTTCATGCTGCTGCTGCTCCTACTGGCTGAGCCTGGATGGGGTGATGGGAGAAAAGAGCAGTTACCTAAGCACCCATTCAAAGATGGACATTACTGCTGTGAGCCCTCACTCAGTGATTGGTCTGAGTCAGACAAGATGTTGCATCTGCATTCAGGGGTGATTCTGGCTGTCTTATTCCAAACATAAGAACCGACAAAGACTGTTCTCAACTGTCTGCATAGTAGACCTTTTTTTACAAGTTCTTTGGTGTGGGGTTGAGTTCTGCATTATTGTGTGCTTTCTTTTGCAGGTAAGATCCATTAGATAAATGCAAAAGTATACGTACATGCACTTTTTGCATTACACAAGTATTACTGCGCTGAAGTTGTAAATGCAAATTTGCTTTTAATTAAAAGCATAGCAAAACCAAATGAACAAGACTCCAAGAACAGAAACGGCTTTCAGTATAAAACATGCTTAGTTTTCCTGAGAACCTCGCTCCAGTGAATATATTGTACAGAATTCTACTATTGTAACCAAACTGAACTGAAAACTGAAAATTTCTACCTTCTCCTGCTCTTTGTTTTCTTAATAATCATATTTGCAGATAAACAAGTTAAGTACCAAGTAAGCTGAACTAAACCCAGAGAACATTACTAGAGGAACGGAGCTGAAGACTGTGTTCTATCATCTCATCTCATCTCCAGTGAGAGCAAGACTCGACACATCCACAGTTCAATCAGTATCATTTCACAGTAAGCTTTTTAATAACATAAGAAAAGGGATTGGTGGTGATGTGCCCACACATACCCAGATATTATTCTAATTTTTTAAAAATATATATATCTCTTGTGAGATTTTGACCATGTTTAAATGATACTTTTCTCTTGAGGGACACCCATGCTACTGCATAACATTATGTAATGATTTGAGAACGTGAGTATGGGTTACTATTGCATTTCTTCATTCCTTGCCCTAGATAAACACCAACTTTTTTTGAGCAAGTGGAATTAGGGGGTTGTTTGCTATCAAATATTATGTTTCTTATAGGATAATCCTTGATTATACAAAACAAGAAAAATCAGTTTGCTTCCATCACACCTCCTCAGGGAAATAATAGAGTGGGTGTTGCCACTAACAGTGTTGGTGTATGTCCATGTGGAACACTAAGTGGTTTAAGATACCTATTATAAAAATATAGGGCTCTTTTGCAAAGTTCTACCTCATTTATATACATTAGCCTCTCTAACTTTTGTTTAGCTTGTGCACATCATGTCTGAAAAACCAAAATCTTACATGCTTTTAAGAAACTTTTTCTCAAATTATTAGAAATACATGCTCTGCATTATATACTATATTCATTCATGTAAGTAAAAAGCTACACATGCTGTTAATAATGTGAATATCATGCATCCTTAATATTCAGTTTTGTCAAGTCTAGACAGCTCCCTTCTGTGATCTTTGCTTCCTCCACTCCACACATAAGTAAAAATATCAAGGAAAAGGAGAAAGTATCCTATCTCTGTGAGAAGAGAAAAGCCCTTTATATACTAAGATCTCATGAGCAGTTGTTTATCTGCCTACTCTACCACAGATATTTTGTTTTGTACAGATGCATGTTGTAAGCCATGGAGAATCTTGGTTGCGTCAGGGATAAAAAATTAATCAATAAATTAGTGAATTTTTTTTTTACATGGAGGTCTAGGTAATGCAATTGTTATTCCCCTTCACTAAAACCATACTTTCATTTAGGGCCCCGCAGAGAATGGTGTATGTAAGGTAGATTCTTCAACATGGTGTCCTCCAGATGTGCTGAGATTTCCAACTCCTAGTCAGCAAAGCAGTGTACCTGCTTTTTTATGATGCAGATTGTACAATAACATTGTTTATAAGATCCCCTGGGGCCACATACAATCAACAAGAGGAAATAATAAATTGGTAAATGGTAAATGTCTGCACAGGCCTGCAACATAAATTCACCCCAAGTGTCAGGTTGAATTGAAGGCAGTTCACTCTCCTACGTGCCCGTCTAGAATCCTCAACTCTCAGAATGGTAGAACAGTCATAAAGCATACATGCATTTTAGGTATTTTTTACAGTGCACACATAAAACAAAGTTATTTGAAGTCACAACAGTCGTGTCTAATTAAGATCAACTAGTTTGTATTCAAGACCATTAAGTACAAGTAAGAATTGTTTGGGTTAGGATTTACTGCTTGCATTTCCTCCACAAATAAATGAGGGAGGAGGAAAAGATCTTGCTCGATAAAAAGCTCTTAAAATTTCGAGCATTTATTTTTCAAAGTGAAACATTACATGAACATAAAAGTGGGGAGTCTTGAAGGGGAGGGAAGAATCAGGAAAACTATCAAAACGCATCAACATTCTTTTCTATTTTCTAGTCAGTTCCAATCTTTTATTTCAGAATGAATTCAGGTAATACCTACAGTATTTCGCTTGAGGCTAAAAATAATCGAGGTCATTCACGCTCTTTTCGAATTCTAAGTGAACCCAAACATTCCAGAAAGGATTTTTTGGAAGGATGCATGTTGAAATCGACACTGGCCACTGGGTTGTGGAGGTTGTTAAAATACCCGGACAATTATGCATCTAATTCAGTAACACAGGCGGGGAGAGAAGGGGGACAGGAATCAGAGGCTCGAATTCTCTGCCAACAGGAGCGAGGGTTTCAGCCTCCTGGCCAGCCCCCTTCTCCGCCCCATGTCCCCAACCCTGCAACAAACCCCGCTGGATTCTCACCACAACGTGAGCCCCGGACAACGACAGAGGCTTGGGATGGTCCAGCGGCGACATTAGGTAGAGAAGCAGCAGCAAGGCCACAACGAGAGCGACCCCCGTGGCCGCCACCAGCAGAACTGCCCCCGGCATCGCTGCGCCCCGAACTTCGCCGACCGGACCAGGGCCGCTCGCGACTCCGCCGTCCCACCCAACTGAGTAATCTAATCAGCCGGCGCAGGCGCCCCGCACCTCCCTTTCAAGGAAACGAACCCGAGGGCGAGGGGGCGGGAAGAAAATCAGTTGCCCTCTCATTGGGAGGCGAGACGAGAGGGAGCCCTGATTGGTTGTCTATACTAGGGGGAAAGAGGAAAGGAGCCAGATGACATATCCGCAAGACGATTGGTGGCCTCTCGAACTGGAAGGCGGGAAGACCGAAGGGTGGCCGCGCGCGGTTGGGAGGGCGGCGGCGGCGGCGGCTGAGGGCTGACTAGCTGTTGTTCTGTGCTTGGCTCCGTTTCCCGCCGGCGCCGCTGGAGGAGGAGGCGGAGGAAAACCGGCAGGAGCAGCGCAGCCGATCTTTCAAATGTAAATAGTGCGAGCAAGGAACAGCTGTACCTAGAAATTATTCCTCCCGAACGGGACCAGTTCACAAGTACATATGCTCTTAGGATCGTCGCCTCAAATAATTCAAAGCATTCAAAGAACAGCCCTGGAGGAGAATCAGAAAGTCCCATTCAGACCGAGAAGACTTTCCTCTGGATAAATAATAATGTATAGGTTTGCAGATGCGTTGTCTTATATTACATTGTTATGCATTCCATTTTATTACTTTATGATGGATTTATGTTACTCCATGTATAACTTGAAGTCAGTGAAGTGAATGGCTATTCAGGTGGGATGGGTGCTCAGAATATCAGAAAACATCGTAATCCGGGGCTTGTCTCATGAAAATACAGGGTGTACCAACACTCAGGCCCCATAGGCCATTAATTATAAATTACATTTAATATAAATTACATTACATGTTCGAGGTAGTTGCCATTTTCTTGTAAACACTTCCTTCCTTGTTTGATGCATGATCTTTGAGTGTTCCTGAAAAACAGCTTAATTAACAAAGCATACTGTGATGGGCCTATGCGGCTTGACTTTTGGCACATCCTGTATATTTTGCTCCATCCTGAAGACAGGTGCAATCTTTACAGAGCAGCAGATTCAGTTTAGAAATGACCTGTTCATTCAAATAAGAATCCTCAAAATGTAATATGAGTTGGGTGGTGCCCATGGATTTTTTTAAAAAAGTAGAATGCAGGCTGAAAGATACAAGCAAATAAATTGGTAGGCAGCACTTTAAAAGCACTTTAAAAGGAGGGAAACTTCTTCAGAGGATGGAGCTCAGATAAAACTAATAAATAACCAGTGTTTGACAGGTATGAGTCTGCCATGCAAATAGAGACTCAGGAGAACACCACAATGGCTGCCTTTGAGGAAGGACAGGATGTCCTTCATTGTAATTGTAATTGTAATTGTATTGTATTAATTGTATTAATCATTGTAAATAATTGAAAGCTGGTATTAATCCAAAACCAAATGCTTTAATTGTACTTGCTGTGGTCTAGCTGATATATGAATCAAGTACTTACTTACTGAAGTAAGCCCAAGACACATGCCCAAGAAATCCAGTTTCACAAGCCTATGTTCTCTAGGAGTCTACATTATTTTTGCCTTAGTGAGCACATTTGGAATTTTGAGAATATGTTGTGAGCATTCTTGCAGAATTGCTCCCAGAGGCTAATTTGCCCACTTACAAATTATCTGCCACAAGTTACAAGATATACCAGAACGCTATTTGCTACCCCTTCCCTACCACCCAGGTTTATGTCTGTAATCTTTCTGGGTAAGTGGGCAAACATAAAAAAAACACTGGACTGTTACATGATTATTTATATGTATAAATATAAATATATTTTTATTTTTATAAGTTACATGATCTATAGTACTTGGAGGTGAAATGCACTGAAAATAAAAGTCATGCTGGCCCACTTTCAGCATTGCAGGATTCCATTTTTTGGGGAGGGGGAGTCAGACATGCCAGAAAGCCTGTCAAGTGCCAAGGGAACATTGCTGTCCTCAGATGCTCTGTTGGGGTCCTGGTTCTAAAATTTCTCACATATTCTACATTGCATGTATTACTGTTGTGTGTTAACATCTAAAACAGCTAGATAATGGCTAATAATAATAATAATTTTATCCCACCTTTTTAATATATATGGTGATCCAAATGTTTGAGACCAGAACTTCATCCATGCCTGGGGGTAATGGGAGTTGAAGTCTTTACTATCTCAAGGTCATTAGGTTAATTGATCTGAAACCACCACCACTGGACTTCCGGGGAAGAAATGGCGAACTGAAGATGGCTCTGCTAAAAATGGAGCCAATGACTGCAACGGAAGGAAGAGTTGACAAGAAGACCGGCTCTTTGTAATTCCTCTCCAGACAAGAAGGAGACTTGAGATCGCGCACAAGTGCTTCATACAGTTGCTCCTCATGAGGAGACCACAAGACAGCAGTCTGCAATGGGTTTAGAGGTGTGGGACACAAGGGAATAGCCATCTTTTTGCTCAAGCCACAGTCAGCACCTTCAAAAGGACACTGGGTTTGCATAGTTCCATTTCTAATTACTTTCAGAAATTGTTCATTAACTGCTTTTCAGCTATTAGGATTGATAAGTTTTATAGCACCGGATGAGTTTCCTTCAATCCTTAGTGAAAGAAGTTTTAAATTAAAGTTTAAGGACTTTAAAAAATTATTTTGGAATAAACAGCAAAAGGGTGATTAGAACTTTGATTTTGGAAAGTAATAAATGGACTAAGGGTCTAGATGGATTTGAAATAAGATTTTAGAATTAATTGTAAGAATACTTCCTGTGGGAAAATGTTTTGTTTTGAATTATCTTTAAAAAAAAAAGATAGAATGAGGCCTTGTAGGTTGGACACTAGAGGGAACCAGAAGAAACTAAAGATTACAATTAAAGGAGAAGAATACTTAAATTTGACTTACTAATATGGAATGGAGCAAAATATTTTAACACTGGACATATTGAAGGATTTTTTTGAACAATGGACCCAAAAGTTAATTTTAAGAGTGTCTGTTTCTATAGACTGTATTTAAAAGATGTTATGGAAGAGGAACAAGTTTTATTGGGCAATACAGACTGATCTGCAAGTGGATTTAAAAATCACAGACTACAAGAATGATATGGAAAAAGATGCTACACTGGACATACAAATGAAATTGGCTGATGTCTTAATAATTAAAAGGAATATTAAAATAACAAATGAAAAGAGTGACCTGGAAAACTTTTCTGTATTGGATTTACAAAAGAGACTTGTTAAAGCTTTGAAGAATTTTGTAAGAAGGTACAAAGAAAAAATGAAAAGAAATAAAGTTCTAGGACATTATTTGAAGAGTAAAGATCAAGATTGTTAAAAGTAATAGGAAGGAATGTAAAGTTGGTTTATTTGATCAAGGTTAAAATAGATATGTTGTTATTTCTGGTAACCCTTCATGGACTTTTGCTCATCAGGACTGAACAACAAGGCTACTAAAATTGTGATGAAGGGGGAAGTCATTTCTTTATATGTTTCTTTTCTTTCTCTTTATTATGTTATTTTTCTTTCTTTTCTATTTTTCTATTTTTTTCTTTCCTTCGCTTTCTATTTTTTCTGTGTTTTCTTTTTTCTTTTTTAAATTTGTATTAGTTTTTCTTTTTTAAATTGTAATTGTTAATTAAAAAATGAAACCACCACTACCAAAGTGGAAGTGTTAGCTAGTTTCTCTGCTTATCTAAACCCAAAGGTACTTTGTGTAAACCCATATGTACTGCCATTTCCTTTTCTTTTTGAAGGAGTGGGGCAAACCTCTGAAAAGTAAAGTTTTTATCACAGGAATTAGCAGTCACTAATTGCTTTAAGCTAAATATTAACATTGTCAACAAATAGGAACTCTGCACCCAACCTCATTTCCAACCATTTCAGTGCCATCTCTGCAGATGGAGGTAGCAGATAAGGAATATTTGGTAAAACAAAACAATCTGAAGATGAGAAATAATTATGTCTCCTTTCCAGTCTTCAAAATACTGTGCTATGAGTTTCAGCAATTAATCTTAATTAAATACATAGAAGGTAAACTAGCCATGCAGGCTCTGGTGAGAAGTAAAAAAAAAAATGCAGGGAAGAAAGCTACACCCCTACAGCAGCAGTCTTTACCCACTTCCCTTATGCCATGTTCCTGTACTGTGTCTTGTGATGTATTTTAATTGTATACTATTTTAGGAGCCAGTCTTCCCTGATATGAAAAATAAGGTACAACTAAAGATAAAGAATTGATTTTCAAATTAAGTAAGAATCCTCACAAATAAGGTAGAAAGTGAGAGATAGGATGATTTCTTTCTTTCATTGCAATGTATGGAACAAAGACTAAATTTAAAAACCATTTGGCGCTTTCAGGAATCAGTTCAAAACTAATGAAGCTTAATAAGCATGGCTCAGAAGATTGTGGCAAAGGAACAGAAGTACCGTTTTTTCTTTTCCTCCAATATTAAGCAAGAGATACTGTAACTGTTTCTTGAGTTCTCATGCAATGACTTTCATTTCATGGCTCCATCAACATTCTTTCATCATCTACATGAAAGTTGTTCTGTATAACCTATTTTGAACAAGCTCCAATACACAAATTTCCTCCAGACACATAGAAGGTAAGGAGTAGAACTTGGAGACAAACTAAACTTTCCTTTAGATCTTTTAGCCCAATAACCATTGATAAAAATGAAATGAAAAGATCCTCACATTGGTCATTGAGAGATCTCTAAGCTGCCATACCTCCTAGCTATATATACCATACCTGGATTGCAAAAATCCAGACAAAGAGACAACAGCAGAGAGATTCTAGAAAGCAAACCCTTTCCTGCCAACTACTGATCATCCAGTTCTTTGCAGTCCTGTATGGTAGCCCTATAGACTTCCTTTTCGTGGAATTAAGTTCCATTACACAATAGAACTTTTGTTTAAAGTTGTGTCATTTTGTTTTTTGCATAAGGATAAAACTGAATGTTAATTTTACCGAAGTAGATGCTAACATTTCAAATGTATTGATGCTGTTTTTTACTATTTAGAGAGTTTTCTGAGATGAAGCAAATTGTGCTCTGTTCTTGGCCTGCCAGAGAAGGTAAAGATGTTTGAGAGCTCAAACTTGTTTTGTCCACTGTGCCTGACTTCATAGAAATGTCACAGTGGTGTACAACAATTGAATTTCTCAGATTAAATATTTGTAATGCGCTCATTAACGAGTTGCAATTTGTTCGTTCATTCAGCTTATACCCTGCTGCAGTATACAGTATGTATGATTAAAATGATGGCAAATAACCCCCTCCCCCACTAAAGGAACGCAACAAGTGAAAAACTAAAATAAACAAGTAAAAGATGGTGCAGTGCTTAAGCGTAAGATAATGCCTTTTGAAATATCTCCTTTTTTAACATTTTCATGAATACCGACAAGGAAGTGGCCAGCCTAATCCCCATCAGGAGGCTATTCCAAAGCATCAGCATTGTCCTGCAAAAGCAGTGCCTTCTAGCTTCTGCCCCTCTTACCTCTCAGAATGTGTGAGTTCAAATAGTTTCTCTCTACAAGATGGAATAAGCTAGAGAGTTGGACTGATTCCATCTGGAGGAGACAGCCCATCAAGTGCCCAAAGTCATAAAGGACTTTTGAAGTCAACACACCTTAAATTGTACCTGGAAACCAGTTAGTAACAGACGCAGAATGTGCAGAATCAGCATCAGATGCTCCCAGTGCTGGGAGACAGTGAAAATCTGGGCTGCTCCATTTTAGACCATTTGCAATTTCCAAGTAGTCTTTAAAGTCAGCCCTATGAAAAACATATTGTCCAACCAGGCAGTAATGAGGATGTAAGTTACTGTAGCTAGATCCTTCTTCACAAGTTAACGTTGAATTGGCACCCCAGCCAAAGCTGGGCAAAGGTCTCTCTAGCTAGGGCTTCTACTTGCTGTTCATGCAGGAGCTGGGAGTCCAAAGAAACCCCAAATTGCAAACCTGCTCCTTCCTCAGTAGTGCTTGCTCATCCAGAAATAGCACTGGTATCGACAGAGAACCCCAATGGACAGAGAGCGATTCTATTGCTCTAGGATTTGGGTTCAGCTTCCGTCTTTTATCTCCCATCCAGATCCTTACAGCCTCCAAACACTGGGATAGGAAATTAACAGCATGTCCCTTACAGTCTAGGATGGTGATATAAAGTTGAGGTATCATCAGCCTACAGATGACATAGCACCCCAAACTGTTGGATGATCTCTCCCACCAGTTTCATGTAGACATTCAAGAACAGGAGAGGGAGGACCAGGTCCTGTGGCATTCCAACATAATTGTTCAGATTCTCTGTAATGACCAGTTGATGAGGACAAGTAATATGTACCGTCCATATTTCTGATGAATCGTAAATTCCAAAACACATTACCATTGCCTATGCTTGCTAGAACTGTTGAGAGCTGGAGTTCACCAATATGTGGATGTCCATACTTAATATATCAAAATGAATTTAAATCACTGCATTACCAAACCATTAAGCATTTATTAAAAAACCTGAGTGAAATTGAATGAAACTCACTGCAAATGAATAGATATAAACCTAAGTGTTTGGTAGAAGTCACAATAACACTGCATGAACCATGACATCATTATGCAAAGGACATGAATTATGTAATTTGTGTCAATCATGTCATGATGCAAATGATGTACAATATGTAATTTGCATCTTTTGCACAACAGTGTCATGATGCACAACACATCACTTGCCCACCTGCACATGCCCATAAGTAACATTTGGAAAGTGATAGAAGGCAAAACTATTTAGGCTCAATAACCAAGGCATTCTGAAAACATACCTAAGGTACTAGTGTAATGGTTTTATACCATGCAGTACACATAATTATTCCAGTCCCTTCACATGAGCCTTCCAAGATCTCTAACATGATGAAGCACTGAGAATCAAAAATCAATCCTTAGCTTTCCTTTCTGGGATCAGCTCCCAGATGCAAATGACTATTAAACCAAGATAAGTTCATAGCCTGTCATAGAAGGGCTGAATTTGTATGGCTGTTTATGAGAATCAATACTATATATTTACTTAGGCATCTTGTCTAAAAATAAGGTATTTGTAACTGGACAATAATGGTTAGGATTCTCTTAAAATTTGTTTCAAGACAGTGGAAGCATTTGTTTCAAGAAAGTGAAAAGCAGAACAAGACAGAATAGCTAAGAAGGAAAGAATATTACGAAGAGGAGAATGGGATCCATTACTAGAGATAACATACAACATTTTTTGGTTGTTGTTTACTTACAATATTTCTATTATGCTTCTCATTTTAAAAGAGCAGTTCATATAAAACAACACAATACCATAAAACAGAAAAACAACAGGTGTAAAAACGTCTAAAATGGTTTTAAGAAACAGATAAACTGTACACGTAATCTTGACAGCTGATAAAATAATTTAAAAAGGCCTAAGGCAAAGTGGAAAGGTTTTAATTATGGACTAAAATCTTCTCTAGTGAGGCATGACTAATTTCCAGGAAGTTTATATTACTGACACCAGTGCCTAGAACATCGATCTTTGCACTGTTTCAAACTAGGTATCAGCAAGCTACCGTGCCATTAGCATTACATCCTCTACAGAATATAAAGACAAGATAGCCCTATAATAAAACAGGGTATTCCTTGTACAGCTTGGAATATTTAAATCTAATTTAATGTTTAGAACCATCTAAGCAAACACTAACACCATACTTAGTAGCTAACTGGCAATCAGTGTAATTTTTCCAGATAGGTATTATATATAAGGACTCCGCTGAATACTCAGCTATGGCATTCTAAGTAGCTGTAAACTCTGAATCACTTTCAAGGACAGCCCCACATACAGTGCATGATATAATCCAATCTTGAAGTCATCTATGGATGGACTTCTCTGACAAGATTATTCATGTCTTGGAAAGCCTTCAGTTGCACAAACTAAAACTGTAATAGGTATTTTTGGCTACCAAGGCTACTTTAGCCTCCAATGACAAATCAACAACCTTCTCTTGAATATCAATTTACCCCAGGTGTACCCTGTACCAGATGCCTTCTAGCTGTTGCCTGTTCTGCTTCATCTCCCAGATGTTCTGATTTGTTTTGTCTGCTCAAAAAATATGAAAATCTTGTCTTTTCCAGTGTTGTAGAAGATGCTAAAGAACATTCAGCTTGATGACCTGCTTTGCCTCATAATCTAATTCTGAGACTAAGGCCTTGACTGGATCATTGGCTCTAGCAGCCAGAAATTTCTGAAGAATGTTCAAGAATGCATTCAATTTCATAAGTCTCTAAGGATAAATCATTTTATTAGGTTTTTGACTTGTGCCCCCACGAGACCAAATTTCATTAGAAATTGGCCTGACCATGACAATAGTGATTTTTTTCAATCCCTCCTATAATCAGACCTTTTCACATCTAAGATCAAGGATCTGCCCTGCCCTGTGCATTGAGGCAACTATGTATTCAGATAACTCCCTCAAGACCTTGAAGCTACAAGCTGGACCATTCAATGGAACCTCAGCATGAATGCTTAAATCCCCCAGGACAACTATTCTTCAATACCATACCCAAGTCCATCTCAGCAAGGATGCCATTGGGTAACAGAGATAATGGTATACCATCAATCATCATTTGTCTCTCTGTATCAGATGCAAACCCTTAAAGCTCACTGCATGGTCAGGTTTCCTAATAAGCAAAATGGATATTCTATGAACCTCAATTCCCTGGTGTGAACTGATGCTATAGTGAATCCAATGTACCAGTGTTCCTTTGTTCTCTGGACCCTGCACATTTTGGCCCTAGTTCCACTCAATCTCTTCTAATCAAGACAGTCCACATCCCTACCTCCACTCACACACTATGGGTTATTTTTTCTACTGTTGAGGACTAATTCCATTTTAAAATTATCTAAATTGGTGACAATTATTTCATCTGAATTCCTCAAATTAACTACAAGGTACATTAAGTGTGTTACCTGCCCTTAATCTTCAGTTTTATTGGGAGGCCCTATTCTTGAAAGGAAAAGCATTGCCTTTTTCCAAGTAACAAAGGCCCAGCCTTTCTCATAGAGTAAGTTAGCCCATTTGTCTGGCCATTTTTGTGGCCCATTTTCAGTTCTGGAATATGTTTGTTGAGGTGTAGTCTTCAGAACCATACATAATATTCAAATACATTAACTCCACAAATTTATGTAAGGGTAGAGACTCAGAGACAAGCTTGATTCCTGGTGAGTATATCACAGAGTTGTCTTCAGAACAGTACAGAAGTGGTTTGCCATACTTTCTTGCAGGATGTTTTGATAAACTTCCCAGTCTTGCCTACAGCCCTGGGATTTTTTGGCAATCTGCCATCAAAATACTTAGCCATCTAAACTTTCCATCTCCCTTTCTGCAATTTCTTATCTAAATTCCCCAATATGAAAATAAGCCTATTTGGGAGGAGGACCAAGAAGGTAAGGTACAATTAGTCCTCAGCCTATGTCCATTCATTCAGTGACCATTTGAAGTTACAGCAATGCTGAAAAAATGGGACATACGACTGGTCCCCAAGGTTCTGGTCATTGCAGCACCCCCACGGTCACGTGATTGCGATCTGGGTGCTTGGGTGCCCAGCATGCAATTATGACATTGCAGGGAGCTGCAGTCATGTAATCACCATTTGTGACCTTCCCTGCCGGCTTCCCACAAACAAAGTCAATGGGGAGGCCGGCAGGGAAGGTCACAAGTCGCTCCGGTAAGTCACTCACATCCAAAGCATCCCCCTGACTGCATGCAGCATCTGCTGGCCCTCCTAGGTCTCCTCCAACTCACGCACGGCCTGTGCCAAGCCTCCCAAGCCATCCCCTGTGCTTCTTACCTGGGACTCCCACTTCTTCCCACTTAACCCATGTCTTGGGGTTATGACAGCAACTGGGACTTCTGGGATTGCCATCACTAGGCAATGCAGTCATGTGACATTGCACTTTACAACTGTATCGCTTAGTGACAGCAATCCTGGTCCCAATTGCTGTCATAACCCGAGGACAACCTGTAATACTTCCTTCCATTCAATTCTACTATACAGCTGTTTCACATGACCCATACATAAGGCACAGGCCCTCAACTCTAATGCCATACTAAACAGTAGCCAGGCATTATCCACCCCACTGATGCTAATATTTAGGTTATGTTGTCTATAGTTCCCATTATGTAGCAAAAGGGCCCAAATAGAAATTACCAAGCTAGAAGAAACTGCAAGTTTGAACAGTGGAATGATGGGATGTTGCCCTGCCAACATTTTCCAACTGTTTCTTCACCCATGGGGAGAGGGTGAGTTCTACATTTCAGAAGGTTAAAAATACTATAGCTAGGGGATCAAAAGGCTATTGCTGTTATTCTACTGGTACTAAGAATTTTGGGGTACGGCTCTCATTTGGGAATTAGCTGGCTAAAAAAATGCAGTAGTTTATCATAAATAACTATTTAATACCAAATTTATTTTAATTTGAATTTTAAACCATTAGAGAAGAGCTTTGGTGACCTATAGCTTCCATGATAAAAGTTATGAATGTTTAGTAAGCGTGCACATATAGCAATAGTGAAACTTTATGAAATTTTATAGCTGTTTTCAAGAGTTTATATTTTTGAAAACAAATATAATGCAGTAGGCACAGGAAGCAAGCTGTGAAAAATTAGGTGGAAAAATGGCTGGACATAGATCAGGAAGAGCCAGGTTCAAATCTCCACCCACCATGGAATTCACTGTGTGATTTGGGGCCAATTATCTCTTTCAGCACAGCTTACCCCACAGGGTTGTTGTTGGGTGTATTACGAAAGGTGATCCTTGCACTCTGCCTTGAGTTCCCAGAGAAAAGGTAGGGTACAAAGACAACAAATAAATGCATAAACAGGATAGTAAAGATATCTGACAAAGTTTGTGACATAATGATAATGTAACATGACTTTAAAGACTTGGATATGTTCTCAAAAGTTCCTTTCACCAGATTTCAAAGTATACTTTGCACAGTCATGTTGAGCAAAATAGTCCATATATTTAACATAAAAGTATATTTGATCCTATACAGGAAAACATTTAGAAACATAAACTAGTGATATCTTGCAACTTTTTACTTCATCCAGTGACAAATTTCAACCATTCTTATGATTTCAGAAAGTACGCAAAATACAGACATGAGAAGGAAATGAAACCTGTGAGATGACCGCATAGTACTTTACATGGAAATTTGCAACACCGTAAGCATCTACAAGATACATTTCCATAACATAAATGCAATTTGTGTTACACAGATACTACAGCACTCACTATCTACAACCAGGGCAAATTTCCAAGGCACAAATTCAGTGCTGTCACTGGCTGCATTTGAACAGAGTTTGATACAATGAGAACAGTGTCCTGAATTTGCATATTTCCCCTTCTTTCCTCACAACCCTGGCCAAACCTGGCTAATGTTTATTGAATCTTAAATTCTGATTAATTTTAACTCTGGCATATTTAATAAGGCAGCTTCATTACCCATGGTTTGAAGCTTGCTTATTTTAAAGCATGTGTAAGATTAACTACAAATTGTTGATTTTGGATGACAAGGCAGACTGCAGTTAAAGTAATCCAGTAGCAAGAAACTTATAACTGCATCTTCCACTGTATGGAAGGAGGAAGACTTTAAGCCTGAGGTTCAGCAAAATGTTTTTAATGTGATGTTCAAACTGGTCACTGTAATGTTATAGATCACATTAAGAATTTCTCTAAAATGCGTAATTTTTAACAGAAGTCTTTGGGAACAAAACTTGCACTGTGGTTTATTTTGAATATAGTTTATCTATTAAACTAAAAATATAGAATTTTTAAGGTAAATCTCGGGCACCCTCGGGAAGTTCACCAGGCTGTTTAGCACATCATTCCAAGAGCTTCCTTCAAAATAAAGATAAGTTCAGAATTATCTTGTGTCAACAAATGGCTGGCTAAAACATGGATTTCAGGCTTCTCCATGGAATTTTACAGGATCTGACCCTTTGCTTGGTTTAAATTCCTACAGAGAATAAAGCAGGATGAAACCAGACAGGAAGAGAATTTGTCTCACACACTATTTACATTTAAGTCTGTTCTCTTAAAGTTGCACAGTGAGTGTCTGTGAGTTATTCAAAACAATGTTTGATGTTTTTAAGGCAATACCATACTGCAGAAATTAAAAAAAAAACACATCAGAACTTCAATTATGCACTCATTAAGTATTGGCCTTCAGTACTTTCTCCCTTCTGAAACTTCAATTCACCACAGTTTATATGAAAACTTTAATTTAACCATGTGTATTACCAAATTCCAGATGATAATTCAAGAAAGAGCATTTGTTTTGCAAGCAAATTCACTGGTTATAAAAATCAACACTTGACAACCAAAGAGAATTTTCTGCTTTTTTTAAAAGTACTTTCTTAGGCCAATAGGAGTTTATAAATACTTCTGACCTAGGGCTATATTATTTCTTAGTGAGAAATCCTCCAAAGGGGCTGTCAAATGTTAAAACATATAGACCACATTTGTCCATTCTTTTTTGCCAGCAAGTCCTATTACCATGCTCTCAGTAAATGACATTTAATAGATATTTCTGGAAAGTGATATACATAAACTCAAAGATCTTTGCAAGAGGCTATTCAGTTCATATGGAAAAGAAGGAATGAGCAATTTATTTATTGGCAACATAGAGGCAATAATGCCAAAAGGAGGGTGGGGGGAATAAAAGGATTAGAGGGCTGTTTGGATTAGCCTTCCTGTCCAAAATCTTCTGTGAACTTCTTTAGTTTTTCCAGGTCTTGCTCATTTACTGTGGGTTTTGTATTTGCTAGTGACCTCAGCATATCAGCCTGCACATAAATGAAAGAACAGTTAAGAGCTGCACATTTCTCTATTATACATAGCACATGCACCACAATTTCATGAGTTATGGCATGGGGGAAGAAACTAAAAGAAGCTATAAAAACAAAGAAATCATAACAGCCTCTAACATTTCTAACTGGTTTTTCACAATTGTTCAAATCGTTACCATAGAAACCGAAGTCTAACAATTTTATCAGAAATTTAACAATACAAGGTACCACACCTGCTTTGTATTACTGGTACTTAGAAGGAATATATTATTGTAGAATGATTTTATTGATTACAACTTAACTAACAGCAGAGCCCTCTCCATCTTTACTCAGAAGCAAGGTTCACTCAATTGCTTTACATATATATTGCATCCTAAACACTGCCAACCAGCACTCACACTTCACAGTGCTTTACTACTACATGTTATAGCCCAAACTATGAGATCCCATTCTTACAACTCAGAACATTAAAGCACTCTAGAGAAAGATGTTTTGAAATGCAAATTTATGGGAAATTAAAATAATCATGGGATATTCCACTTCAGATATTTAACTCTACAGCAAACTAAATTAAGTGGAGGTGTAACTGCATAAGTGTGAGTATGTGTTGGGGAGAATAGCTATACATCCCCTCAGTGGCATAAATCAGTCTCTTAAAAAATGATGTCAAAATACATTTCTAGCCAATAAAGAAAGCCTTTCTAGTAAAAGCAGTTTCCCTTTTTCTCAACAAGTCTTTCTCTAAGTTTTAAAAGAAGGTGGTAGGCGTCCTGGGTTGGTGAGGGTGTCTGTACGTGTTCACGCAACCTCAATGGGAGAGGACATTTCTCCTGGCAGAGCAGATGTGGTCACTGAATGGGTGAGAAACATAGGTTACACAGGACAGGTAGGAACAGGTAGCTTAGGGAACCCAAAGGTGACTCAAATTTGCAGCCTCTGCATAGAAATGCAAAATCCACTTTTTCCCAACCCTTTAAAAAAAAACAGAAGGTTGCTAGTGGAACTAATGAGTTAAATTATATGCCTATCAATGCTTCAAACTAGCACCTTAATTACATTCTTGCACAGAAAGATTATCGTCATTCTGTGCTTTGTAATTTAAACCATAAAACAGGCCATCACAGCAATTAGCAATACTTTTTCAGGTCTTTGGAGCAGAAAGTTCAGAAAGCCTCTACTGATCCCTAAAAAAAGAGCAGGTGAACATATTTGCACTGGCATTTTGTGCTCTATATTTGAAGCTCTTGCTTCAAATTAAATGGTTTTCTTTGTGTGTGTGGGCGCGTGTGTGCGCCTTCGATTCAGTCTTGACTCTTGGCAATCGCCCGGACAAGTCCCAGCAGTTTTCTCAGCAGCATTTTCAGAAAAGGTTTGCCATTGCCTTCTTCCTAGGGCTGAGAGGGAGTGACTGGCCCAAGATAGCCCACTGGTTTTGTGCCCAGGCCAGGGCAAGAACTCATGATCTTCCAGTTTCTAGCTTAGTGCCACTGTCACAATAGATAATTAACGTTATCGTATACAATGAGAAGCATTATATATCATTCCCATTATTTTCCAGAAATTTTATTTGAAAGCTCAGTTACACTTTAGTCCACTGAAATCAAACCTATTTTAAAAGGGCTAACTTAGAGTTAAGTCTGCACACTATACTAAGCCATAATTTGCTTAAACATGGTTTCATATATAAACAATAATTGGATGAATTCATATATAAGCTAAGCAACTAGAAAACAAATAGCATTTTGACCTAATACAATACATGAACCCAGCTTTGGTCTAGACTTATTTATATATTTTGTAACATAAAATTACTTAAGCAATTGTTATTTTATGTTGGAACTTCAAGTTTTTACATAGAAGAAAAAAACCTTAACATTTCCCAAATCAGGCCACAATTAAAAAAAAAAAAGATGCATCTAAAGTTATGGTGCTTATGTTTGCTTGTGCAACAACTATAGTTTGAATAAGTAAGCAAGCAGGAGATAAGCTCTCGATTTTGGTCACGTTATTACAAAGACTCAGCTGTTTGCCAGAGGCCAACTCCTATTCAGGCAGGCTATATTTTATTTATCATATCTATATAGCCACCCATCTTACACAAGGTGACTGTGGGTGGCATACAACAATTATATATTGCATTAACAAGACCAATTACCTTTGTAAAAGGCAATGTCTTTTTTAAGTCAACAATGACTCCTGAAGACTTCATGGGCATGTCCATGCAGCTTTTTGGCAACATTATGAGAGGTTTGCCTTCTTCTGGGCTGTTTTTCAAGTTCCCAATGTAGCCTTCAGCTCTGGTATTTGCAAGTCTTCTTCCATCCGAGTACTAACCAGGCTTGTACTTCACTTTGGAGCCCTGATAAGGTCAGCCAAGTCACCTTGCTGTCACCTACTGACCTCTATTATTTTTGTAACTGAAATTCTAATCCATATGGTATTCATTTTTCCCCTTTTGAGAGAGGCATACTATTACTTGCTGTAGAAGAATAAGGTACGGCTGCCCTAATGTAGCTTCAGGCCTTTCTATAAGCCAAGAGCATATTGTTAATAGAACTTTGATTTTTGTTCAAGAAAACCATCCCTCCTTGTTACGATGGGTGAACTGGATAACAAAGCTTTTATCTTTATGACAGATAGAGTCATGTGAAAAAGTAGGAAATCCCACTGAAATGTTCGGCTTTGCATTTATATTTGTTTAATTATACAATGGATTGCAAAATGTAAATGGTGCATGATATTTATTACATCCTCTTTATCTATCAATATTGTTGAAATGAGGATCAAATATCTGTATGTTGAAATATGTTGAAAAAATAAAAAAAATCAGTGGGGTGTACTTACTTTTCACATGACTATAATTCTTATGCATTTTTTATCTACTTGAAGTAGAGGAAATTAAATCACTGAGTTTGTACAGCACATTAAGCCATAGTTTCACTGGGATCCAGCATCTTGCTATGCTATAAGCTAAAGGTGGAAAAGCTTTCAGTGGCTGAGAACCACATTTTAGAAATATTTCCAATAGAAATTGAAAGTTACCTTGCAGATGGGGTAATTTACATGGGGGTTATTCCGAATGTTCTAAAAAAACCCACATCACGGTGTTGAGTTACTATGCTTGTAATTTAATTCTAAATAATAATGCAGGTATTAGTGTAAGAGTCTTGAATTATTAATCTTCTCTGGTCTATACTGTTGCATCCTATAATTCATATTCAATCTTTAGAAGCTTTATGATAGCAAAAATACAATGAATCATTAAGTTTTAAGGTTAATTCAGAATTCCAGAATTGGAATTTAATTATTAAGCCCAAATTATATTATACAAATTTTTAAAAAATACAAAAAACTTATCTGGTATTATGCTTGATTTGTGCAAAAAAGATTTCAGATTCAATTATTAGCATTTTCAAAGACTCAAAAGGAGTCCATTTTGAAATCTTGAATTGCTGATACCAGTCAGAGCAAATAACCTGAGCTAAATGATCAGGTATCTGATTTGACACAATAGTTTCCTATACTATTTATATTACACAGAGAGAATGTAATGTAATGTAATGTAATGTAATGTAATGTAAGGTAAGGTAAGGTAAGGGAAGCGAAGCGAAGCGAAGCGAAGCGAAGCGAAGCGAAGCTAAGCTAAGCTAAGCTAAGCTAAGCTAAGCTAAGCTAAGCTAAGCTAAGCTAAGGTAGTGTAATATGAGCCAGTTTGGTGTAGTGGTTAAGCTGCTGGCCTAGGAACCAGGAGACTGTGAGTTCATGGCCTGCCTTGGGCATGAAAACTGGCTGGGTAACTTTGGGTCAATCACTCTCTCTCAGACTTCACAGGATTATTATTGTAGGGAAATAGGAGGCAGGAGTACTAAGTATGTTCACTGCCTTGAGATATATATAAAAAAGGAGGGATAAAATAACAATAACAATAACAACAATAACAACAAAAACAAGAACCCTGGCTTCCAAGTTTTGTCTGTAGAGTGGTTATAAGCTAGCATAGAAGCCAGTAGGATTCCCATAATAAAAGAGAAGAAGGCAGGCTGGTGCTCTCTGGGGATTTTGTTATCATTTTTTAAAATCCCAGATCAGGGGCTGTGATGCAGGGCTTATGTGATCTGTAGATCACAACACCTGAAAGGCATCAGACTGCTTTCTCTTAACATAAAGCCCGTAGATGTAATGAAGCAGCAACATTTTGGACAGATTGGTACAGAATGACAAACATACACAAAGTTTTTGATTTTCAGACAGAGAAGGAAAAAGACACTTCCTTCTGTGTTCTAATGTACACAGAAGGGAGGAGCTCAGTCTCTGTAGGGACAGATATAGGGTTCAATTTGCTTTGCGGCAGGCATGCTTTGCCATGTGTCATACTACTGTTGCAGTCCATAAGGATTTAGAAGATACTTGAAGTTTCTGAAAATAGGGCCCTGATTTAATTATGAATCTATGACCTTTATTCTAAGATGGCACAGTAGGCTGAAGTCAAAATATTCATAGCAACTGAAAACTTACCATACTAACAACAGGTTCCAGAAGTTTATCTCCTGGCACGTCCATCCATGTCATTTCAATGGCACTGGGCTCTCCTGGAGAACATGGGGTGAACAAATCTACTAGAACATCTGGATCAGATAGCGATGGTCCTTTTACCTTTGAAAGAAACAAGAATCTTGAATTGCAGGATTAAAAATATTTAGAGGCATATACAGTTAAGAAGGATAAAGGTCAGTCAGCCAATACACAAATTACTTTTCATCTTCTGTCTAACTGGCTTTAACATTACTGCTAAAAAGGTTAAATATTTAGGAATCTTTTTGACAAAAAACAATAAGGATCCATTCAAGAACAATTAATCATCAGTTTGGAGACACATCATGACAGATATTCCTAAATGGAAGAAATTATATTTGTCTTGGTTAGGAAAAATGGCAGCAGTCAAAATGAATATTTTTACCAAGACTAATTTTTTTATTTCAAATTATTCCAGTTCCTATTGACAATGAGGTATTAAACAACTAGCACACATAAGTGTATGGTCTAACAAAAGGCCAAGGACTAAATTCAAGAACTTGCAAGCTTCAAAAGAATGAGGTGGCCTAGTAGCTCTGAATTTCAGTTTGTACTATCATGCCACTTGTGTCATGGATTTCAGAATAGATTCTATCTCATAGTTCCATCACTTTAATGGAAGAGGCAGACCTTCTACAGGGCTTGCCAATATATTTGGGTTGATATACACAGAAATAAACAATTTTTAAGGAACTATCTAGTACTGAGCAACTTACTGAATGTTTGGGATAAATGTAAGAAAGAGTAAACCTAGACTTATCCCCTCTTGCTTCCTTACTGAATTTCTACTTTTATGAAGAATTAAAAAATAAGAAATTTGCTCAATGGAGAGACAATAATCTGTTTACATTACAAGATGTTATTATTAACAGGACAAAAGTAAGATCTCTTGAGTCTTTTGTTACAAAATGCTCTTCCACATTCAGTTGGTTCCAATATTCTCAAATAAGCAGTACTGCCACAAGAAAACTATGGAAGCAAGGGAGACTATTGAGAAATTTCACTGAATTTGAAAATCTTATAACTCATAATACGAAATATTTACCAGGTTCAATTTACAATTTATTAGTGAAATACAATTCAGAGCCTGAACAGGTTAAACACTGTTATGATTAAATGGATGCAAAATTTGAATATAGTTATAGAGATGGAACAATGTGAATTTCAATGGAAAAAGAGCATCAAGTTCACCTCAAACATTTTACTTAGAGAAAACTGGTACAAGATGTTTTATCACTGGTATATTATTCAAGTCATAATTGCTGACATAATTCCAAAATCCTGGAAATGCAAGAACAGATAGGATCTTTCTTCCATATGTGGTGGTAATATTGTAAAGCTCAACAATACTGGAAATTAATTCATTGTGGAATGGAACAAATTTTGAAAGTAGTAATTCCATTCCAACAGTTTGATTAAACTTCACTATTCCTTAATACACTGAACTGGTATTGTATATAATAAAGCTACAAGAATTCTATATGCTTTTCATTGGAAAAGATCTCTGATCCCATCTATGAAAGAATGGTTAATTAAACTGTGGGAATATGCTTCAATGTCTAGAATAATTTCATATCTAAAAAATAAATCTGATGTACAAATCAATCTTATTTAGAAACCATTTCTAGACTACAATCTATACATGGAATTGTATAGCCACATCCCAAATTTGGCTTCTAGAATTCATACTTTAATCTGATATATAACATGCATATTATTTGTAGTATTTAATGTAGTGTTTATTATATATAGCTTTTCTTTTTCCTCTTATTGATTTCAATTGTGCCAAACCTTTTCACAGTTCAATCGAGACATGCTTTGACTAGAAATTGGATATGAAATGTCTTATAGTACTTAAATTGTTAATGGTATATTAGAACATATTAGCCATATGAAACTTTAGATCTGCTGGTTATTCCAGATTTGTTAGTTATCCATCTGTATTTTATTGTTTATATTGTTTTCTCTTTTTTTCCTTCCTTACTATATTTTCCATACTTTTTAAAATGTGAAAACAAAAATCACAAACAGAATGACTTCCAAATAGTGATAAAAATTAGGATAGAAAAAAAGAGCCACTTAATGATAAATATAGAAGTTCTTGAAAAGAAGGATGCAGCTACATAAAGACAATGGTTGTTTTAAATATGTTTGTATATTAAAGCAGTATATATTAGTTAATTAATTACTGAAAGACATAATAAATGTGCAAGTGTCTTGGTTGCATGCCACACACAAAAGAGAATGAAACACATGCCTACATATTAACAGAAAATGGCTGATTTTTTAAAGAACATTCTTAAAAGAATCTCGGTAAAGTATATAATTTTTCTCTGTGCAATAATGATGAGGCAGTAGGAGTCTGAATTTATGACATATTGGAATAAAACTCCCATCATGCCAATTCTGTTTTCTGCAAAATAATCTAATCAATAGACATGTTGCCTGGTGACTGTGCAAACTGAACAAGTTTGGAGAGCACTACTTTAAGGGAAACTGTACTACAATAACCAGTTTCACTGACAAGAAAATGCAATTGGAGGAACCTCCCAAGACCTGTCAATTCTTGAAAAACAGAACTTTCTGAAAACACAACAGCTGAATTACAACCCATCATGTAGTTCAACTGTATTCTATGTTTTAAAGGGAGACAATGCTTTTCTATTTTTCTGCATGTGTTAATTAGTTCACTAATGTAAAAATGTCTAATTTAGTACATTTCTGCCCTAACCCCACTGTTAATCATTCTAACCCCCTTCTACAAACAATGGGTGCTTTAACTAGAAATAGCATTTCATGCATCTGGTTCACAAAAACTTAACAAAAGATAAATTCTCCTTCCAGTCAAACTGTGATGGAATGGAATTATGAAGGCCAGGCTCAGGGAGATAAGCATTTTCTTAGCTCGCCGATGGACCGTGGGAACTACAAGACTGGCACCTCCCTGAGGACTTCACACTGTTGTGGCCGGCTGACTTGGGAACTGGAGTTTCAGTCTGGGAAGATGTCAGGATTTTCTCATGGGAAGAAATTCATCCCGTTATCTGTACAACAATATTATGTCTAGCTTATGTAGCTGATGTAAACAAAACAACTTGTGACTTGTGTGTTGTGCACGTATACTGCTAATTACTGCCACCTATTGGCGTGTGTATGCTAGTTACCCAGTGGGGGGGTATGGAGTGACAATATAACTGGAGCATTGTATGCCCAGCCCTGTAGTTGCAATTGTAGTTGCAGCGGTAGTTGCAGTAGAGCGTTAGCCACTATGTAGGTATGTAGTTTTATGGGTTATGTAGTTGTAACAAATAACCAAGTAGTGTACCTCTTCTCTGAGAGTTTTTGGCTAGAGACTTTATGTTTTGTGGATAAGTCTTGGATGCTGAATTTATGAGAAGTGTTTTTTTTTTATATTTTGTATACAACTTGTATTTTATGAAGTTTTGCATTTTTATCCATAAACAACCAGATGGTATATATTTTCTGGCTGAGTTTCTTTGGAGAACAAGATATGGACACTGCAGTTTGCAAACCTATCATGCTGGTGTGTATTTTTCAAAGGCAAAGGGTTTCTGGGAGCACTGCTGTACTCTGCTCAACAGAAGATTCTTGCTAGAGGTTGTAGCTAATAAACATAACTGAACTGATTTTGCATTGTCTCTTGGAGTTCCTTGGGATAGGCCTGACACAAACTCAGTTCCTGCCGACTTCATAGTGAAGTCCATGTAGCTTTCTTGGCAGCAATCTGGAAGTGGTTTGCTACTGCTTTCTTCCAAGACTCCTTTTCCAACTTCCCAGTCTAACTTATAGCACTGGAATTCCCTGGAAGTCTCCTATCCAAGTACTAACCAGCCCTGACCCTGCTAGTTTCAAGCCCAGACAAGGTAAGGCAGGTGTTGGCAACAATACAACTGTTAGACTAAGAAACCCCCCTGCCATCTTTGCATCATGCTGTTGTATATTGCCCAGGTGTGGTGAACGCTAACATATTTCCGAACCAAACATACCCCTCTAGTAACAGCAAGAGAACTTAGAGGTAGTAGTTGAAGAGGTTAGGAAAGGCAGGAGGATATTTTACTTAATAATTTCACTAGCATTTCCAACAGCTCCCGCCGCCCCAAGAGTTCTGAGATTTAGGAACAGGTCCTAATTCTTAAAGCTGAGGTCCACAAAACTAAACAAACAAACAAACAAAAACAACCACCCCCACAACCTATAGAACTAAACTGTAGTGAAGACGTTTGAGTTAATTAATGAATTAATTGTTGCTTTCATTCACCCCCTCCTGCTCTAAGAACAGAACTTAGGGATGGAGGTTTGTTTAGACTGAAATGAGGAACTCCTTGAGTTCATGCTTGCATTTCAGAGACATGGTATGATCTCAGAGATGAGACCATGTCCCTTAGGCAATTTTTTTTTGATCCTTGGCAAAAAGAAAAGAAGTTCAACTACTCACTTTTTTAAAATGTGTTGCTGATTGAACTTTCCTAACAGGTTGCATTAGAGCATCACGTACTATGACGCTGATATCAGCACCGGAATAGCCATCAGTTCGCTTTCCAAGTTCCCGATAATCTGATTCGGTCAAGGTATTTTTAGTAGTCCCAAGATGAAGCTTAAACATTGCAGCTCTTGCATGATCTTCAGGTAAGGGAATATAAATCCGCTTCTCAAACCTTATTAAAAAAATCAGAAACACCAACATTTATCCATGGCCACGGTATAGCATTTCAGATTTGTTTTTCTTAAACAGCTACTCTTTTATAATGATTTTTGAAAATTTAACTCTGAAATGAAAGATGTGAATCAGCAATATCATCCCATTTCAGAAAGCAACTCAATTGTTCTTTTGGCTTTTTAAATTATTATCCCACTTTTTTGTCAGCTTAAGACAGAAATCTTCCCCAAGGATCACACATGTGAAGGCTAGAAGAAAAATCTGTACTATGAATAAGACAAAAAACGATTATACTGAATCAGAAATGAACAGCTTACTGTTTCATATACTTATGTATTAAATTACATGCACAGTATAATTCAGATTCTTAAAACATGAAAAACTTTGATAAAGTATTTGCTGTCCTTCCCATTAACATTTGAACTCTCATCCTGTCTTGTCAGATTGGAACACAGCCTAACATTTCAGAAGATTTCCAGTCTGTTTTTGAACCCAAGACTTTAAGACAGAAGAGAACACTACCGCTTGCCTAAGGTTTTGAGGTAGAAATCTGTAGTTTTCCACACATTAACAAAAGCCGCTCAACATGACTGTCACATTCCTCTATCAAGTTAAACGTTATCAACAGTTTTTGCAAGACAGAAATAAAGAAGTAAATGTAAGAGGTCCTTTGGGATGTAACATTCCTGGTTCAACAAACCACAACTGGGAATAAGCACCAAACCAGAATATTCCCAGCATCATTTGCCAAGTTTGAGCTTCAGTCCCAGTGTTCTTTTAGTCATGGCTTCCTGTTATGGAAAAATAATGTTTTTAATGGGAAAATACACCTATAAAGTGGAACAAAATGTTCTATCCCTCTTTATTACAAGAATGTAATGTTACACTACCCATCACCATTTTTAATATTGATAAAATAACAGCTCATTGATGCTGATGTCCAAATGTGCTGTTCACATGAACAAGGAAATGCTTTATCTGTGATGTATAACCAGTTTTCCAATCCAAAGTGCTCTGAAACTATGAGTCATCCAGGCTCAAACCACAGGACAGTAATCAATTTATTTGTACATCCATTCTTTACCTCCTTCTTATGGCAGAATCTAGAACCCAAGGTATATTTGTAGCGCCAAGAACCAAAATTCCTTCATTGTCTGTTCCAACTCCTAATAAAAATAAGTCAATATGATAATTGTCCATTAATAGAATGTATAACATAAAGAAATTACAAGATAAATACACTATTAAACTTTCAACTCCACAGATTTTATTAAGCAGGCTGATGCATGCTAGGTTAAAAACTACAATATTTTACAGCCATTATGTAATATACACACATGCTTTTAATTATTTTAACCAACCACGTCTGGAGATTAATAATCTTACCTTGCATTTGAACCAAAAACTCTGTTTTAATTCGCCGAGCTGCCTCACTTTCATTTTCACTTCGGGAACCACATAAAGAATCTATTTCATCAATGAAGATAATTGAAGGCTTGTTTTCTCTGGCAAGTTGGAATAGATTTTTCACTAGCCTATGGAGCAATTTAAATTATATTAAAGAAAATGTAGTGATAAAGCACAGCAAGAGAACCATATTTTTAAAATATCCATCTACCAAATGTAGTAAGGCATTTAAAGCCTTTATTACTAAATTTTACTTTAGGTATCAGTCATTCAGATAAAAATGACTTTCATCCAATTGCTTTATACACATTTTCACAAATTAAATTGTGAAGGCTCAAATTCTTGGACAGCTCTCAATGATCAGTAGATCAAACACCCTTTTTGCAATGCAGTTATGTAGCTAAAGAACATAGCACTGTTTAAATTATGCAGAAATAGGAAAAACATCTGTGATAGTGATTACAGGAATTGTAGAGTTGGATGGCTTTATAAATTTCTAAAATAAATAAATTGTAAAGCAGACATGTTTCTGGGAATAATACACCAGAGAAATTTATCAGATCAGTCTTCCTTCCTTCTGGCTCATTTTATCCTTACTCTTTAATCACCAAAAATCTTTTTATTCCCTCCTTTATCTTACCCATTGAACACATAAAAATTGCATAAAACTTGCATTTAATCCATTCCAGACCAGCACTATTTTATCAAATATGAGCAGTGAATGGTTGAGAGCACATGAGACCCAGTAATCCAAAGCCAAAATGCTCATTCTGATGAAAATATTATGGAACAGTTATCTGAACACTTCAGAGAACAGAAGATGACAATTTGTCCCAATGCCCCCTTCCAAGCAGAGAATAAAATTGTAATAATGTCTAAATCTGGATCCAAATCTAGACATTGCTGTTCAGGCATTGAAAATTGCTGGTCAGAGATCAGCACATTGTTCTGCTGAATAGTATAAGAAGAGGCAGGAAAAAGAATTAGCTAATTCAGCTGTTCATTCAGCTCTGCATTCAGTTTTCTCCCCAACAAGGTATCTTAGCTCCTAGTACTTTCCCATCAATGCTCATGACAGGTTGGAAGCCATCAGCTTTTCTTTACACCTGCACAGAAGGGTAAATTATTTCATAGACTCCACTATTTTAATCCTTCCTAAGTAGGAAATTCAGGATTATAAATCTGATTTTTTCCTGTGCATGTACCTGTAACTGAACAATCCTTAAAAAAACAAAACTATTATAAATTGTGTCTTGCTGGTTTGAGTGATGCATGTGATGCACGAGTGAGCGATTGAGAATGGAATTAGTCCTTACAAGGATACATTAACCAGAGATACACATATGTTCTGGTGGTTAGGATTCCAGCATAGACTGAACATAACAAATTGGGGTGGGGGATGAAGACATGCTTTATGCCAGAAGATCTATTGCAATTCTACTCAGATATCAGTGGCAGCTTGCCTGCTCTGGCTCTGCAATGTAATTATTTTTATATCTACTTCGAGCATTCTATGCTAGGCAAATATAGGCTACTTAAGCTTACATATAGATCGAAGATTCCAAATATTTAAAATTGTTTGATCAGTTACTACTCACTTTTCACTCTCTCCCAACCATTTTGAGAGAAGGAGTGAAGATGATACAGAGAAGAATGTAGAATTGTTAGCTTCTGTTGCAACAGCTTTTGCCAAGTAGGATTTCCCTGTTCCTGGAGGTCCAAACAGAAGGATCCCCCTCCAGGGAGTTCGCTTCCCTAAAAATAAATCAGTAATATTTAATATAGATGTTTTAAAAAGTCTAATGAGTTGCCTGCTCATTTAGCATGTGCAAAGCAGTCACACACTTTTCAAAATATAATTTTTAACTATTAAGAAAAAAACCCTTTTGCATTCCCTCTCTGCACAGGCTATTTATTTAATGCAGGTCAGAACTTAATTGTGGATAAGGAAGTTGACCTGTGTTTGTGAATTGGAAAGAACTGATGTCACCCAGCTGTGCCTTCACAGGAAGCTGTGCAGCACTCAATGAAGCCTGGATGGTAGGTATGAGGTGGGAAAGTTACTGTAGTCCATATGAACTTGACCATTCTCAGCAGGCTTCCTGCCAAAGCCAAAACGTAGTAGAGACTCACATGGACAGACTGGAGAAACTACTTGTATTCCATATATCAAATTACATATTCAGCCATGACAGTCTTGGAAGTGGAATTACAGAATCCCAAGACTTGGGGACTTAACATTCATACTAAAATAGCTCTGACCCTGGGACTTCATGATCTCCATCACGATAATGAAATTGTCCCAATAATCATTAGACCCATATTGTTAGCCACACTGCCTAAAATTCTGCAACTAATTATCCCAATGCATTTGGATAGTACCAGACTGGGAACGGCTACACTAAAACAAAAAATATACACATTTTGTGTTGACCAATCTTCTCTATAGTGAAATGGAAAATCAAAGTATATAGTGAAATGGAAATCAAAGTTGAACATTTCTTATGAGCCTTCTATTAAATACGAAGATCAATAGCTTCTGTAGTTAGAATTTCCCAGCAGAGTAAGATTTTACTTAAACAATGAAAAGTATTATTACATTTTTATCCTGCCCTTCAAGGAACAGAAACAGTACATAATGGCTCCGCTCAGCCTATTTTATACCCAAATGAAGTCAGCTAAACTGACCGGGGAACAATAATTTAGGTTACTCCAGTGTGAATTGAACTCTGCAATCACTACATTACATGGTTCTCAATTTTTTAAAAAACTGAATGTTTATGTATTTGATGAAAAACTCTAGTAAGTTCCTCAGTAAGAAAGGTAAACATTTCTGGCTTTGGTTCAAGAATTAGCACAGTCTATTGAGGACATCACATGACTAGTATAAAGAACAGAAGGAATATACAACAAAGAATTGTGAATGGAGATTCTTATTCTATAACATAGCAAAAAAATTCCATACAGATATGTAATATCAAGTAGTCCAAAAACAGCAAATCAAGTAATTCCATATTTTCATTTTTTTGTATTTAGCCATAGCTATTATTCTTCATTTGAGAAGAGATTCATTAACTGTATTGCCTCCACGTACACTGCATGTACCTTTCTTATGATACCTCAAATGACTTTAGGTACACTCTAACTCTGTCTCAAACACTTGACGATTAATTGAAAGACAGTATATAATTAATAATGCCAAGAAGGTACTGATTATATATTCACTTGCTGTCACCTGTAAAAAGGTGAGGAAATTTAATGGGCAATATTACTGCTTCTTTAAGTGCTTCTTTTGCTCCCTCTAGGCCAGCAACATCGCTCCACTTTACATTTGGTCGTTCCATAACAATGGCACCTGTAAAACAAAAGACTATAGGTATCCACATTCCATACTATAGTTCTTTAAAAGTGAAATGTAAACATCTCCTTTAAAGTAGAATCCTATTCGCTTCTGAACCAAAATCTTTGACAATCAATAGGAGAACACAACTGCAGCATATTTATGGTTTACTTCTGACAAAAACAAGTAAGCAAGTTATGATCATCCCATTATAGGAAAAGCTATTCTAATCCAAACTAAGTGTAGGCTAAGCAATTTGACTGAATAGACTGCCAAAATTTAAACCCCCTGTATATTTTTCTTTAAATCTGAATATTAACTTGATTAGGGTTAGCCGAGAAAGGGGAGGTGTGAGGGCAAAGACTCGAGCAAGTTGGTTAACCTTCCAGGAGGGCAAGTAAACAGGGAAGATTTATTTCATACCCTCAGATTGCTGTGAAATCCATAAGACAACCCATGCCTTCTTATACCATTCAACATAGGTATAGCAATGCTTAAAAGTTTGGGAACCCTTTTGAATTTTCAATATTTCTGCATAAATACCACCTAAAATGTGACCTGTTCTCCATACAAGTCCTAAAACTAGATAAAGAGAACCCAGTTAAACAAATGAATCAGAAACATTATACTTGTTCATTTATTTATTGAGGAAAATTATCCAACGCTACATATTTGTGTGTAGCAAAAGAATGTGAACCTCTAGGATTGTCAGTTCATTTGAAGGGGAAATTAGAGTCAGGTGTTTCAATCAATGGGATGATAATCAGGGGTGATTGTGGGAGGTCCTGCCTTATTTAAAGAACAGACTTCTCGGTATTCACTATCAAAGTCTAATCTGTGTTCCACAACACAGGTATGTGGACGCATGTCATGGCTTGAACAAAGGGGATTTCTGAGAACCTCCAAAACACAGTTGTTGATGCTCACTAGGTGGGAAAATGTTATAGAACTATTTCCAAAGAGTTTGGACTCCTCCAGGCCACTGTCAGGCAGATTGTGTACAAATGGAGGCAATTCAGTACCATTGTTACCCTCCCCAAGAGTGGTTGACCAACCAAGATCACACCAAGAGCAAGGCATGGAATCACCTGGGAGGTCTCAAAGAACCCCAGGGTAATGTCTAAGGAACTGAAAGCATCTCTTGCATCAGCAAATGTCAGTGTTCATGAGAACACCATCAGGTGAACACTGAACAACAATGGTGTGCATGGCAGGGTTGTAAAGAGGAAGCCACTACTTTCCAAAAAGAACACTGCTGCCCATCTACAGTTTGTGAAAAATCATGTGGATAAGCCAAAAGGCTATTGGAAGAATTTTATGTGGTAGATAAGACCAAAGTAGAACATGGCATTCCAGTATAAGAACCTTATCCCATCTGTGAAACACAGTGGTGGCAGTATCATGGTTTGGGCCTCTAGACAAGGATGACTTGCCATCATTGATGGAACTATGAATTCTGAATTGTACCAGCAAATTCCACAGGAAAATGTTAGGGTATCTGTCTGTGAACTGAAGCTCAAGAGAAAGTGGTCCATGCAGTAAAACAACCCAAAACACACAAGTTGTACGACCAAAAAATGGTTAAAGCAGAAGAAAGTTAATGTTTTGGAATGGCCAAGTCAAGTCCTGACCTTAATCCTTTAGAAATGTTGTGTAAGGAGGACCTTAAGTGGGCACTTCATGTGAGGAAGACCACCAACATCCCTGAGTTGAAACTGAACTAGGCTAAAACTCCTGCAAGCCAATATGCAGGATTGATCAACAGTTATTAGAAATGTTTAGTTGCAGTTATTGCTGCTCAAAGGGAACTCACCAGTTACTGAAAGCAAAGGTTCACATACTTTCATCACACACAAATATGTAGCTCTGGATCATTTTCCTCAATAAATAAATGAACAAGTATAAAGTTTTTGACTCATTTGTTTAACTGGGGCTTATCTAGTTTTAGGACTTATATGGAAAACAGATCACATTTTAGGTCATATTTATGCAGAAATATTGAAAATTCAAAAAGGTTCACAAACTTTTAAGCAGCACTGTAATATTATCTCCCTTGAGGCAGAACAAGACTGCTGCTTAGTGTCATCAAGCAAGAAATAATGGAATTGTCCTCATAGCACAGCATAGGAGGTGGCAGAGGATGGTGCCAATAAAACAAAGTCAATTAGTGAAATCTAGCAAATTGTGCAGTAGCAAACCATCATCTTGCTCAGTAGGAGCACTGAAAGGCTGGGATCAAACAACAAGAAATTGTGTGAAAGAGAAGAGCAGTAACTGTTTACAAACAGCCAAGAAGCAAGAGAGTGTATTTATCAGGCTAAAGAGTACCCCATGTGCCCTCTTTTAATTTTAAAATCCACTTCATTACAAGGGTGATAGAAAAATGTACTCAATATTTAAACTTCTTGCAACCCTTCATCTGACAACTTGATAGAAATGTTTTGTTCAAAATATTAAGAGCTTGATGGAAGGCTACCTTGGAGTTGATTCTGTAGCTTCTTTTTTTCAGGATCATCTGATTCTCCTTCCCCATCACTATCATTCCTAATTTGGGTGTAAGTAAAGTATACAGCTAAAACAGAGATAGGTTCTTTTGCTCAAGATCGATTCATTTCTAACAAAAATATTCTTCCCTCAAAAAACATATCAAGAAATACTGGAACTTCAGGTTGTTATACATCTTAAAGTATATTATTATCAAAAGAGTAACAAAAATGTTGTTTATACACAGATGTTAGGTCTTTCTTAAGCAGATTCTTTTTCTAACCCTGGCTCATTACTCTTCCAAACCTCCCAAAATTATAGAAGATTTTCATAAGGCAGCCCTTTGGCTCACAAGAGAGGCAGAATACATATGTCAACATGTAATACAACAGAAGTCCTTGGTAGCATTAACCCTCAGTACACTGAGGAAGGTATACATTCAATCCTAACTTGTTTTTCAGTAAATGTGATATGGTTATAGTTCAGAAAACTGGTGCCGCAGGAAAGAATCAAATAACTTAAGTCATTACAAATCTCTTTCCAAATAGCATGAAACTTGTTTTTCTGCCTTCAACAGGAAAATGCAGTGAGGTACAAAATTAATTTGAATACAATGGATGCATCCAATTTTAAATCATATTTGGAGTAGATCCAACAAAATCAACAGCAGTTAATTTTGAATTCAATCCAGTATTCTACTGCTCATCTATTTTGTGATTAGAAACAATAGGTATTCTACCACAATTTAAAAAATGCAAGGAAGGGAGGGCAGACACTAAAAACCAAACAACTCAACAATAAAAAGGGATGAAACAGATACAATGGGTATCATTTAGCTAGTGATTTCAATTCAGTAGATCCTAACCAAGTTCACAAAATATGCTTGACAAAAGTTTATTCCCAAATGAAAGCTGGCCTGATTAACAAAAATAAAAAAGTTCTTCGCTGATATTTGGGATTCCATTCCCTCCCCCTTTTTGCTCCTTGATTCTAACATGTATGCCCATTCAGCTACAGTGGGGCAAAAAAGTATTTAGTCAGCCACCAATTGTGCAAGGTCTCCCACTTAAAAAGATGAGAGAGGCCTGTAATTTTCATCATAGGTATACCTCAACTATGAGAGACAAAATAGGGAAAAAATCCAGAAAATCACATTGTCTGATTTTTAAAGAATTTATTTGCAAATCATGGTGGAAAATAAGTATTTGGTCAATATCAAAAGTTCATCTCAATACTTGTTATATATCCTTTGTTGGCAATGACAGAGGTCAAACGTTTTCTGTAAGTCTTCACAAGGTTTTCACACACTGTTGCTGGTATTTTGGCCCATTCCTCCATGCAGATCTCCTCTAGAGCAGTGATGTTTTGGGGCTGTCGCTGGGCAACACGGACTTTCAACTCCCTCCAAAGGTTTTCCATGGGGTTGAGATCTGGAGACTGGCTAGGCCACTCCAGGACCTTGAAATGCTTCTTACGAAGCCACTCCTTTGTTGCCCAGGTGGTGTGTTTGGGATCATTGTCATGCTGAAAGACCCAGCCACGTTTCATCTTCAATGCCCTTGCTGATGGAAGGAGGTGTTCACTCAAAATCTCACGATACATGGCCCCATTCATTCTTTCCTTTACACGGATCAGTCATCCTGGTCCCTTTGCAGAAAAACAGCCCCAAAGCATGATGTTTCCACCCCCATGCTTCACAGTAGGTATGGTGTTCTTTGGATGCAACTCAGCATTCTCTCTCCCCCAAACACGACAAGTTGAGTTTAGACCAAAACGTTCTACTTTGTTTTCATCTGACTATATGACGTTCTCCCAATCCTCTTCTGGATCATCCAAATGCTCTCTAGCAAACTTCAGATGGGCCCGGACATGTACTGGCTTAAGCAGGGGGACACGTCTGGCACTGCAGGATTTGAGTCCCTGGCGGCGTAGTGTGTTACTGATGGTAGCCTTTGTTACTTTGGTCCCAGCTCTCTGCAGGTCATTCACTAGGTCCCCCCGTGTGGTTCTGGGATTGTTGCTCACCGTTCTTGTGATCATTTTGACCCCACAGGGTGAGATCTTGCGTGGAGCCCCAGATCAAGGGAGATTATCAGTGGTCTTGTATGTCTTCCATTTTCTAATTATTGCTCCCACAGTTGATTTCTTCACACCAAGCTGCTTGCCTATTGCAAATTCAGTCTTCCCAGCCTGGTGCAGGTCTACAATTTTGTTTCTGGTGTCCTTTGACAGCCCTTTGGTCTTGGCCATAGTGGAGTTTGGAGTGTGACTGTTTGAGGTTGTGGACAGGTGTCTTTTATACTGATAACAAGGTCAAACAGGTGCCATTACTACAGGTAACGAGTGGAGGACAGAGGAGCCTCTTAAAGAAGTAGTTACAGGTCTGTGAGAGCCAGACATCTTGCTTGTTTGTAGGTGACCAAATACTTATTTTCCACCATGATTTGCAAATAAATTCTTTAAAAATCAGACAATGTGATTTTCTGGATTTTTTTTCTCATTTTGTCTCTCATAGTTGAGGTATACCTATGATGAAAATTACAGGCCTCTCTCATCTTTTTAAGTGGAAGAACTTGCACAATTGGTGGCTGACTAAATACTTTTTTGCCCCACTGTACATACATACATACATACATAAAAACAGGGTTATACTATGTTCATTATTCCCTAAACCACCTCTGGAAAGAAAAATTTAAAAAATCATACACATAATTCTTAGAATTAAGTGTTTGAGAAATAAGTCCAGTAACTATGTAAAGGAAAGCAGCGACATGTTACATAATTGGAAGAAAAAAATTGGTATATAGTAATTTCTACAAAACTAATACAGAATGCACTGTAATACTTGGATAATTCATCAAAACTCAACAATATTTTGGGAGTACTTTTTCTTGCATGATTATAACTACAAATCTTACAGAGAGGAACAAATTTGTTAATCTTGGAATAAATGAAGATGGCATACCCTTTTTCATCAGCTGAACCAGATTCTTTCACTGGTTTAAGGGGAGTGTTTTCTTTCTTTTTCAAATAGTCCTTCAGTTTTTCTGCTCTGTCCAAATACTCGGTACACTTTGCTCTGATGCTTTGTTTTGCTTTGTCACCCTGTGCTTCATCTGAGAATCAGAAAAAGTCTACTTTCACTTCTTCAAAAAAACAGCTACTTAAACCACACACAATCTTTTCCTAAAACAGTATATATTGTTACCAATGAATAAACTATTCTTGTTTTGCTGATTTTCAATTATGACTCTGAAATACCTTTACAATTATTTGATTTAAAGAATGTTGGTTATTTGCTTGAGCCTAAAGACAAAACAGATTAGGATGATACTTTTTAGAGATTGGGATATATAAATAAACATGTGCAGCTTCCATACTTCAGTGAACTTTTCTTAGGAAAAAAAACTGATGTTGTTATAATATCACAGAAAACAAAATGGACACAATAGGGCCAAAATTATTAGCATGGGGAAACGAATGAAGTATAAATATCAATTAAATTATTGCCCAGTTCTTTCTAACAATTTGGAGTAAGATTAAAGGTAAAATAGCTTCCTAAATACCTAAAACATCCCCTTGAAGGGTTAGGTGGTCTTTTGATAGCTTAGAAACTGTAGCAAGGCACAAAACACAGATTATAGGTAAGATGAGTCAATCTCTTTTAGCAATGCTAGAGTCTTCAGTTTCTTCATGTATCCTGCCCCCACTCATATTTAGTCCTTCCCTCTCCTTGTTACTCTTTGCCAAGTTAGTTGACTTCCTGTCTCCACTGCTTTTTCTTGTTCGTATACTTCCTTTGGGAGGCATTCTTCTTCCAACACAGAATATATCCATTTTTCAACCTTTTGCTCCCACTGGTAGACAACGTACATTTCTTCAAGTATCTCTTTACCAAGTTCTTTCTTAAAATGCTAACAAGCTTGTTTCAAGTGGAAGTCCTGACAATTCACATACTAACATTTTAATTGGTCACTAAGTTAGAGCACATCTACCTTTAAAGGGAATCCTCAATATTCCATGAAATTGGAAAAGAATTCAAACTAGGGTTCATTTAAAGTGCTATCCATTTATCCTTGATAAATCCTTGATAAATCCTTGGCAGAAAATGATACTGGAATAAAATTTAGTGGCCCCACTGCCGATCAGTACACCAAATGGTGTTGTCCTTATATATTATGTGTAGGACACTTTAAGGAAAGAGATTGCTGGATCCCCCAACAATTCAACTTAACACAGGATAGTGATGGGAGGACAGCTTTTGATGAACGGCTACAACTGCTGGTTTAGTCATCTGTCAAAATTGCTCCAGTTCTGCCCAATAACAATGACAGATGTACAGATGGTGTGGTGCAGCACAAGTCTCCCTCTGGACCTATTATATATCCATCAGCTGTTAAGTCAGGCTATTTTTAAATAAGGGATTTAGCTCTCTTCTGAAAAAGCAGTAAATGCATGTTTAAAAGTAATCCAACTAACAGGTCACAGGTCTAGGGGAAGAAATTGTGTGATACAGCAGAACTCTCTCTCTTGCTGAACCACACAGCCCTCCCCAATGCTGTTCACCTGTTAACTGGCTTGATTCCTCTTTCAAAGTCGGACCTTCAAGCTGGTGACTGGCTTGGAAGCCTAGTATGTATAGAACAGCCTAGCATGAAAGACCCAGTCTTTCCCACTCCCCAAATCAAAATTGCCTTGGAGAATACTGCCCAGGGACTGTGGGGAAGGTGTGCCAGCATCTGCCTAAAACAGTCAATAGGACCTGGGCAATCCTATACACTAGGGATCAGTTGGGATAAGGATCTGAAAAATATGATGTTATAAGGACACTGCAGAAAAGTGTTAGCTGGGACATATGTGTGTCATGGCTAGATGATAGAAACTCAAGCGAGGAAAGGCTTATGCAACTCCATTTATGTCCTGCAACAAGTATGACACCACAGAAAGTCTTAATATAATATATCCAATGTGTTTTTGTTTTGGTAGATAGGATCTTAATCAGATCTTAATCTTCTCTTGAGGCCCCCAACAAATGTTATCTGTAGTTTTAAAAACCATCCCAAGAGCTCCAAAAGCCATTATGAAGATTGGTGCATAGAATTTTGCTTCTAAAACAGAGAAGAATGTGAAGCTTATTTCTAGCCACTTATATTTAGTATAATAATTCTTACATTTGACAACATGAAGAAAATACTGCACAGCATGTTGATACAAACGTAGGGCTTCCTCAAAGTTCCCTGCTTTATCTTCTTGTGCTGCTTTGCTAGCAAGGTCTATTGCTTTCTATAAAAAATACAATTAATATTAAAATATTAGATCAATTGTTCCTTAAATTAAGTATCTTAAAACAGGTTTTCAACATAGGAATACAAGAATACAGTATGATTATATGACAACTCCATTTTGAAATAGCCTTAAACTATTATTGTTTTCAGTACTTTGCCCAGGTCTCTTGAAAGCAAGTCCTGAGGTATATACATGTTATGTTTGTATTGCATTACTTTCTATAATTCTCAGGCAAATGTTCTTGCCAGGATCCAAAGCTGCAGCAGACGCTTTCTTTCTTTCTTTCAGTGTGGCAGTCTGCTTTTGAAATTGTTTGCATTTATTTACATTCTTACCTACATTGCATTCTGAGGTAGCCAAATTACAATTGAAAGCAATAAAATTGTTCTGTAAGGGATTACTAAGCAAAAGAAATTGTCCCAAATCTAGCATGTCATGGATATGGTAATGACTAAAAATTATGACAACCAAGCACATTTCACTGATCTGAATGTGGCCTGTGTACCATATAGATGTTTCATTCTTTATAATATATAAAATGTGTATCAAAAATCCTTACTAATAAAAATTTTAAAAAAGTAGATACTTAAGTTTCCAACATGCTTATAATCTAAAATTTGTTCGCAAAAACTAGGAAATATTTTCTTGATAATGCCTCAGAAAAACTTCATTAATTACTCTAGATTGACCCTGGAAAAATAATCACATTAAAATTTGGGATAAAATAAGGTAATAATTACTTTGCAAGAAGCTAAATATGTATCCTTAACTGTGTTTTTTTTAAGCGTAAGACTTTACATTTACAGTGTGCTACTATTAAAACACTTATATTAATTAACATCTTGATGGAAAAGTAACTACTAATTCATTACCATGCTACTGGTATTATTTAAGCTGTTTTTTCCCATAGTTTTATGTTAAAAATCCCCAACCAAATAATAACTTGGTTTAATAGCGCAACAATTACAATATAGCCATTTTACTTCCTGTCTGAATCCGCAATATTTGTGGAGGAACACTGAGAGTCAAGAAATGCAGCAATGATTTCTTGCTGAGACGTGCTGTGGAGCAATTACTTCAATTGTAATTGAAGTTACAATTGTTTCCATTAACGGATTATGGAGAGGAATAATTAACAATGCCCCTTCCATCTCTACCCGCAGAATGATCAGAAACAGCAAACTGTGAGTTGCTTTGCTGATCCTGACCAAGGTAGGCTCTTGAGCTATTTGGCAAAAAACAAAAAAGATAATCCAGCAAAGTATTTGAACTTCAACCCTACTTCTTCTTGAACCTAATAATCCAGGGTCAGAAATCCTCATGATTTAAACCTACTTCCTTCAGGAAACACTTCTCTCCTCAGGCCTGGCCACACCTTTAGCCCAACTCTACGCCTCCTCCCACGCCTTCTTTAAGCTTCCTGGTCTACAGCTTAAGTACTGGAGAGCGCTATGTGAACATGAAGGGCCCGCTGAATCAGAGCGAAGGTCCAGCGATTGCAGCGTCCCGTTCCTCATATTAGCCAACCAGTCATTCATAGGAAAGGCACGATAAGAAAAAAGCGAGCAGCAGCCTTCTCCTGCGATTGGGCAACTTTCCGCCTACCGGGTTAGTATGGGGTAGCAGCACCGCAGAAAAAACTACCACGGGGGGCGCAGGCGGAACTTCGCCCAAGTCAGAAATCGCACCTGCCCGAGTGGCGGGAACGCGCCTCCTGCCTCCCCCGCCACTCCGAACGTCACGTCACGTCACGTCCCCCGACCCCCCCTTTCGGAATATGGGCGGGACCGCGCGACCCCCGAGCCCAACGTTCCGCCAGGAGATGCTCACCTGCAGGTTGGATGTGGCTGCCATGATGGGCGGGGCGAAGAGGGACCGAAAAAGGACAAAAGAAACTGAAAGGGAAACCTATCGTGCGCCCACCGTCTCTCCTTTACAGTCCCCCCCCCCTTCTCCGTCGTCCCGCGAAGAGCAGGCGAGAATTATCTCCCTCTTTTTTTTTTTTTTTTAAGAAAAAAACCCGAGTTCCTTACGACTTCCGTAACTCAGTCCCCACAGCCGGCCGAAATCGACCCAAACGGCTCTTCCGCATCCGCCGAAAGGTACTGACGTCACACACCGCGTCGTCGTCGGAGCAGGACTGACAGGAAGCCGTGCCGGAAGTGTGAGGTTGCAGACTTGGGGAAGGAGAATTCCGCCCCTACCTCTTCATATTTGTGGTGCTCTGGTGCCTTGCGTTGCGTTTAGAGATAATAATTATGAATATTGTCTCCTCCATTATAATTTAATTGTAAATGGATGCGCCTTCGTTTAGAGGCAGCTTAAAAAAATCCTAGGCTGCAGTGCTACCGTACTGAGTAGGCTTGCTTAACTTAACGTTTTATATAATTAGTACGACTTCCTTCGGAGGAAATGGAGGTTACGCTGTTTGTTTTATAGATAAGCTTTTTCGTCAAGAGAAACACATCGCTAGTGCCAAGCAAGTGAGCCTTCCTATGGAATTAAAGCCCTAAGAACACCCTTGGTATGGGTGGTTGGGCATCACTAGCCTATTGATGACACTCAGCTAATGAGAAATTCACTGGGTTACTTTAGGCCAATCACGTTCAGTTCATCATTTGGGTCAGTATTACGGTTGCAAATTAACCAGAAAAGAAAAATGAAACCATGGTAGCAAAGGGGACAGTAAGTCCATTTTTCTTCCAACCAGATGTTTCTGTTATCCATACCTGGTAGATCAGCCTTCCCCAATCTGGTACTGTCAACATAGCCGGGTACAATTGGAGTTGTAGTCCAGGACTTATGAAGAGCACCACATTCAGACATGCTGCTTTATGTGAATATATGCACATAATTGGGCACTGTCACAAGTCCTAAAACCTAGTTTCATCCAGACTCATGCAAAATTAGTAAATGTTATCACTGAAACTGCTCAGAATTGCTGTCTTCTGAACTTCCTCTGGGTTTCCCAGACATAGATGCTTTGTCTCCCAGCTTCATCCAGGTAAGAGAATAGCAAATCTGCCTAAGACAAATTTACAATACATTTTTTAAAAGGTTGTTAAAATATATGCACAAATAATAACTCTCACCAAGTATCAGCCCTTCAAGATAGGCATGGTCAAGAAACAAGCACACCAGGGATTCCAGGAATGTTCTTTATTGTTGTAGAGTAGAAAAACTGAATCTTGAAAGTCTGACAGAGACTTTCTGTCTCTGATCTATATTATCAAACAAAATCAAAGTGGGGTTATTTTGAGTTTCTTTCTCATGCTTTCCTCTTTCTCAGACTGAGTAATCTTTTCTGAAATTCCTCTCTTAACAGTTTGATCCTTCCTTCCTTTCTTCCCAAGGTCAGATCTACATTCTTCCACACCAAAAGACTTGAATATTTTGATTATGTAATTTGTTAGAAATATAAACAACATTTCATTCATTTCATCCAAATTCTAAAATTCTGGGTTCACCAAAGTGAAGGTACAGTAGAGTCTCGTTTAACTGACCTTCGCTTATCCGACATTCCGTCTTATCCGATGCCCCTAAAAAAAACACAACACGTATAAATCGGCGACGAGAAAAGTGTGCCGCTTGTTTGCGAGCGTGAGTGTACTCTTTCTTGTTGCTCCTGATGGTGTGGCGCCGCAACGCAAACATTGATTGCAACAGGTGCAGTGGATCAGTTTTTTTTTTTTACCGCACTCAATCGTTACTGTGTGTTATCCAACATTTTCGCTTATCCGACGTTCGGCCAGCCCGTTTATGTCGGATAAGCGAGACTCTACTGTATTAACATAATCTGAGGCATTGATAATTTTAAAAAATCAAGTCAAATATATATTTCTAATTAAATAGATACTCAGCTAAAGAGATTTCATGTTGTTTAAATTGGACCTATGATATTCAAAGTAAATTGTTCTCCTCCAGTAGAAAGAAATGAGCTGAACATACCAGATTATAAAGCAGCAAACTGTGATAAGCTATTAATTCCTTGACTGATTATGTTCTATCAAGTCCATATCAGCTCTTAGCTACTACACAGTTAGATCTTCAGAATGATCTGTCCCAACCTGATCTACCTGGTCTCCCAACAGTGCATCCATCACCACTGTAATCAAATCTATCCACTTTAACTGCTAGTCATCCTCTTCTATTTCTTTCCACCTTTCCCACTATTGCAGACTTCTCAAGAGAGCTGGGTTTCTGCATTACGTGTCCAAAATATAATAATTTGAGCCTGGTCATTTAAGCCTTGAGTGAGAACTTTGGACTGATTTGTTCTATGATACATTTGTTTGTTTGTTTGTTTTGGCCATCCACTAAACTCTCAAGAGTCCTCTTCAACACCAAAGTTGAAAAGCATGAATATTCTTTCTAATTTGCTTCTTTAAAGTTTATGTACCTTGGTGAAGTTTTGGTTGTTTGAAGAATGTGTTAGTAGTGAAGGAATCATTGGATTGGCAGAAATCAATAAGCAGTTCTCCCTCATTACTGCTTCCTACACCATATAGCCTAATTATGTTTTCCATCTTTGGCATTCCAGTGTCCATCCCAATGTGCGGCATCTTGCTCACTTCAGTATAATTGCTTCTTTAGTTATGAGGAATCTTTATGAACGTTTCAATGGTTTCATCATCAAATTTCCTGTTCTAGATAGCTGTACGTTCTTCTATTGCTACCATATCTGTAGGTGTCAACTAATATTTATAAAAAGGGAAATAACTATTATTGGCCAGAGAATCCCTTGTCCTCCCAGTATATCATGCCTTCTGACAGCTAATTGGCGATAAAAATTCCTTAATCTCACAACACATGGACAGACTCAACCACAGTTTCAAGTGGGAGAACTATTGGCATCTTAGACCAAGCCAAATCCAAAATACTAGGGAATTCCTGGAAGCTGGTCATTCAGACAAATCAGCCATCAATAAGACATATAGAGATAAACCACATTTACATACCATTCAAAAGAGATAATAAAATACCTAGGAAGGAAACAAAAAGACTAGAACACATCCCTCCTAGCAGCCAATATTCAGATAAACAGGGATCAGCACCAGACAAACAATCAGGCAAAAAACAATAATCAAGAAACCACCAAGAAGGAAACTACACCCACCAAAACTGGCAGGGCAAGCTACTGTATATAGATAGGCAGCAAACTCATGTGCACTGATGGTGTTACCTACTTGGATAATGGAATGTCTGCAAGCAAATAGCCAAGCTCTTTGGAGTACCAAGAACTCCATAGTTCAACCCTGAGCTACGGAGCTCTTCTGTTGAAACTAAACTAAGTTCGTGCTGCATACTTTTAGTTTACAGTTAGTGTTTAAAATACACAATATTTTTTAGAATCAACAGACTAGGTAAGCATTATTGTGTACCCACTTTCTTAGTATTAGTATTATCCCAAGGATTAGTATTAGTATTAGCCAAGGAATTCTTTGGGATTTACTTCTGACTGAATGTGTATAATTGCAATGAAAATAATGGGAAAAAAATCCATTGAACATATTGGGAGGTTTGACTTAATACCAAAGTGGTCAAGTGCCAATAGAGCAGTTATCTGTGGATTCAGCTTTTTTTGCTTAATTAAAGGTATGGGTAGTGACTCTTGATTCAAAGAAACCTTCTATATTTTCCTTCAAAAATTTGGTAATTAATTTCTGGGCAGCCATAGGAGATTTCTTTCCAATGCAAATAGCTCCAGACAAAATATTTTTGTCAACATAGCATAAGGAGAGGAAAAAATTTAATTTCTACTCCCATCTGTTAGGGTCCAGCTAATGGCCCTCCTCTGTTGCTTTTTTCATTTTAAGAATATGCAGATAAAATGCAAAGGTGCATTGTTTTCTAGTAGGCTTTCCAGCAGTGTTTTCAAAAAACCAAGGTGTAATTAAAAAACATGATTCACAATCTGTTATTAACAGTTCAGAATAAAATGACAGGCTTTTCCTGAGCATGCTTTTATTGAGTAGTCATCCACATGTGTATTAGAGGCACATTACTGCAATTAACACCACAATCCCTCAGGTATGATTTCTGCAGAACTTGGGTAGAAGGCTGAAATTGGAAGAAATGCTGATCTAGCAAATCATAGCACCTTGCATAAAGTACAAGAATAGTTAAGTTACATTAGATCAGTGCCTCTCAGATCCAATATTAGGATCCCACAGTACAAAAACAAATGCCTTGGCAAGTGCAATAACACCTTTTTAATACCCTCAATCCCACATCACAGAAACCCAAAATCCCCAAAAATAAAAATCACAAAGACCTTGTGTATTAGGCCAGAGAAAGGAAACCCTTCAGAGAACGCAGCACTCAATGGGCATAGGCGTTAATTGCGTAAAATGGTCTTCTTGCTGTCTGCAGCCCACTTGACAGAGAAAAGAGGCAAAACTGCTTATGCTACCTGAGATGCCCTCTATCCTTGTTTGGAAAACAAGACTATGGTCACCAATATTGAGAAGAGAGAAGGTTTATCCTCATCAGTGCAAAGGGGAACTGGAATTAGCTAACCTTGTGATGAGGACTACTCATCCATATGAAGCCCCCAAGTGAGTTCCAAAGTCCCAAACATTGGATTAGGATTTTATAGCGATCATACATGGTGTACCTGAGCCCACACTACGTTTCTTGCTTACTATTACAGTTTACAAGACACAGTGACATGCAGATTCTGTGATGGCTAATTGTTGTTTGTGATAGAGATGTAAATAGTTTGCTTCCAATTATCTTGGAGTCAATTGTTTTTGCCTCCCAATTATGGGATCTAGGTTGATTTTTAGGTGAACTTTACTGTAATCTTAAACAATGCATACCAAATCACTAATACAATGTCTTCCGGATAATTCCATTACACTACATTTCAGTTCTGTTTGTGCATTTAAATTTGCATGACATACATAGGTGACACAGTTTTACCAACAGACATACCAATTAAGAGGATACAAAATAATAATACATTGCTCAAGTCAATAGGAGAGTGGCTTGGAGCCCAGAAAGTAGCACACTAAATTCAAAGAAAAATAAAAGCAGAAGTTCAGAGACTGACAAAGAAATAAGGTCAATTTAAGCCAGTTGGAGAAAGGACAAAAGGAAAACTAAAACCTGTTGCTGTAATAAAGCCAGAATTTTGGAGGCTTCTAGTATCTCTGGAAAGAATTATGTCAATTAGAAAGCTGTGAAATGTAATGTCTAATAAAAAAAATTAGATCCTTTTTCCTATGCCAAATTGACTTTATGGGGAATCCCAACATTAAAAACTGGGAAAAAGATGGTGATATGGAAACATTGGATGGAAGCGGGGATATTGACTTTGGACCAACTGATAGATGATGAAGATGAATTTTTAACATATGCTGTGTTAAGAGATAAATGTCCATCAGATGTAGCCCAATGGGAATATTTGCAGTTATAACATTTCTTTGGACCAGCGGCATTTTCAGCTTCTGAAACACCTGAGATACTGGAACAACTTGTTAAATCCTTTAAAGCGAAAAAAATCTTCTATTAGTTTTTATAGGTATTTGTATCTATAAATCAATTTGGTGAGAGATGAGTGGAATAAAGAATTAGAGGTTCTGATATTGCCTAGACAATGGGAGAGTGTCTTAATGTCTATAGCAAGAGTTTCAATGGACCTTAAATTATAACTTACACAACAAAAAAATAATACTTAGAATTTATTGGACTCCATTATGTTTGTATAGAAAAGGATTGTCTAATATAGCATTTTGCTGGAGATGTAATAAGGACAATGCTTCTTTAAAATGCATGTTTTTACAATTTCCTAAACCTACTAAGTTTTGGGAGAAAATACTGGACCATATAAATGTAACTGTGACAAAAGCTAAAATTTTCAGAAGATAATATTTTCTTGAATTACATATCTAGTACATGGAATTTGACAAATGGACAACGTAAATGGATTCTCCATGCCTATATTATGCCTAAAAGACTAATATTGCAGCATTGGAAAGATAAATGTATGCCCCCATTTACTCAATGGATTGAAGACCTGATTGCACTTGCCACTTATGAGCGGATTGCCTATAGACATAGACTTTGTATGGACAAGTATAATGAAATATGGGACTCATTTATACAAAATACAATCAGTTAAAAAAATGATAGTCATATAAATTTATTAGAAATATATACATACTTGAATAATATTTGCATTAAATAAGTATATATAGAATTGTAACTGTTTACTGTTATGCCAATGACATATCATACTACATTGTCATACTGACAGTGACATATCATACTACTTTCTTTTCTTTGTCGTACTTTTTTCACTTTTTTAAAGCACTTTTTATGTTTTTTTCTTTGACAATACTGTATATGTATCTCCATCATTATCATCATTGTGTTTTTTCTTTTTTTTCTTTGTTATTAATTAAAAAGCACTAAAAATAAACATTAAACACACACACACACACACACACACACACACATCCCTGGCTGCCTTTCCTGTACAGAGGTAATTTCTGATGTGTTTTGTGCTTCTAGTGTTATAATGAGGCCACCTCGTGTCTAGAAAGAGAATATCAGTTCCTGTTGAACCTTTCATTCTCCTCAAATATAGTTAGCCTTTAAGAATGATACATAGATTCCACCTTCCTTTTCTTAAGCTTTCAGGACAGATACAGATATTACATTAAGTCACGCCTTCATGTGCGAAGTTTTTCATGACTTCCACCTCACCTCTTGGAGGGTAGGAAGAAATTTCTCTGTTTCTGCAATGTACAAGTATATCTAGTAGGGTAATTTTACTTATGTTGACCACCAGGAGGCAGTACATGACTGGTTAAGTCCTACAGTCACAGGATGAGTGGGAAGTAGGACAAAACTGGTCATATATTCTGCCTCCTGGAGGTCAATGTAAATAAATATAGAGTTAGAATTCTTACAGCCGAGTTAAAGTGCTGTCTGCTTTAACTATTTGCTTAAACAGTAGCTTCCTAGAAATGCTAGCCTGGTTCTATAGTTTTGGAAGTAGAGGATAGATCAGAAGTACAATTTTCAATAGATTTAAAGTGAAATTTTCTTTACTAGCAGAAGTTGACCATCTTCTAGAGCAAGGGGAGCAAAATGCTGAACTACAATTCTTCACCATTTCCTAAGCTGGGATTTGTGATTCAATGATATTTGGAAATTCATAATTTCCTCACCCCTATTCTAGGATCTGGACTATCTCTTACATGCTTGAACTCCTTTCACATTTCCAAAATGCTGCTTTTCTGCAATTAATGCAATTAAAATAATGAATTCTGGCCTTGTAGGGTTTTCTAAATTTTTCTCTGACATTAAAGGTTGTAACAGACTTATGCATGTGAAAGGTTTTACAGTTTTCTTATTGGTAGTTGCAAAGTTGGAAGTGGTGAGAAAAGAGAAATGGCCAAACCACCAATACTCCAGAATTGAATAAACAGAGTATAGGTCATTCCATTAGTAGTCAAATTAACACACAGGTTTTGGAGGGTCCAAGAAAAAAGCAAGAGAGACCATTTTAAGGACATACGGCTTCCTTTTGTTTTTTTTTTATGTTACAAAACTTCTTTATACCATTCAGTTCACATCTCTTAGAGGTGTCTGGAACCATTTTAATCTGATTTCAGATCTGTTGTTGGTGCAGAAATTGCCTGACTCAACCTGATGGGCATCTGATGGCAGAAGAACAACAGGGAGAAAGAAGTGGCCATGCTAATTTTCCTGACCCCTGAATTGGCTTTGATACCATCAGCTGTGTTAGCTTTTTAGTTAGGCTCTCCGGCTTGAGAGTTAGTTAAAATAAATAAATTGCATTCTGAAATGCCATTCATACCTGAAAGACTAATTCCAGAAAGTGGGGCTCAGGACAAGTGCTTAGCCCTGAGACATTTATATTACCTTGTCCCTTTTGCCTTGTTATATTTATGTGAATCTGTTAGAAGACATACATTCAGGAATTTAGAGTGAGATAAGATTTACTTTAAAGTGTAGCTAGGCACATTTTGTGAAAACAGAAATTTGTGCAGTGAGAAATAAGCTTTCAGTTGTTCTTACATGTATCAGAAAAAATCTGCTAAGTTGTTCCTTAAAAAGAGATAAATGATAACATCATTAAGAGAAAATAAACATGCCCTTCAATTCTGTCTTTATAATCTTATCTTAATATTATAGTACAAAAGCAATTACTTGATTAGCTGAAGATATTTATTAATGTATACACAGAAGAACTATACAAGAAAGATCTTAATGTCCCTGATGTCCACCCTGGTGTGATCACTGACCTTGAGCCAGACATCCTAGAGAGTGAAGTCAAGTGGGCCTTAGGAAGCATTGCTAACAACAAAGCTAGTGGAGATGACAGTATTCCAGCTGAGTTATTTAAAATACTAAAAGATGATGGTGTTAAAGTGCTGCACTCAATATGCCAGCAAGTTTGGAAAACGCAACAGTGGCCACGGGATTGGAAAAGGTCAGTTTATGTTCCAATTCCAAAGAAGGGCAACGCCAAAGAATGCTCAAACTATCGCACAATTGCACTCATTTCACATGCTAGCAAGGTTATGCTCAAAATCCTACAAGCTAGGCTTCAGCAATACATGAACCGAGAACTACCGGATGTACAAGCTGGGTTTCGAAGAGGCAGAGGAACTAGAGATCAAATCGCCAACATTCGCTGGATCATGGAGAAAGCACGAGAGTTCCAGAAAAATATCTACTTCTGCTTCATTGACTATGCAAAAGCCTTTGATTGTGTGGATCACAACAAACTGTGGCAAATTCTTAAAGAGATGGGAGTACCAGACCACCTTACCTGTCTCCTGAGAAATCTGTATGCGGGCCAAGAAGCAACAGTTAGAACCGGTCATGGAACAACTGATTGGTTCAAAATAGGGAAAGGTGTACGACAAGGCTGTATACTGTCACCCTGCTTATTTAACCTATATGCAGAGTACATCATGAGAAATGCCAGGCTGGAAGAATCACAAGCTGGAATTAAGGTTGCAGGGAGAATCATCAACAACCTCAGATATGCGGACGATACCACCCTAATGGCAGAAAGTGAAGAAGAACTAAAGAGCCTCTTGATGAGGGTGAAAGAGGAGAGTGCAAAAGCTGGCTTGAAACTCAACATTAAAAAAACTAAGATCATGGCATCTGGACCCATCAATTCCTGGCAAATAGAAGGGGTAGAAATGGAAGCAGTAACAGACTTCATTTATTTGGGCTCCAAGATCACCGCAGACGGAGACTGCAGCCATGAAATTAAAAGACGCTTGCTCCTTGGGAGGAAAGCTATGGCAAGCCTAGATAGCATATTAAAAAGCAGAGACGTCACCTTGCCGACAAAGATCCGCATAGTCAAAGCTATGGTTTTTCCAGTAGTAATGTATGGCTGTGAGAGCTGGACCATAAAAAAGGCCGAGCGCCGAAGAATTGATGCCTTTGAACTGTGGTGCTGGAGAAGACTCTTGAGAGTCCCCTGGACTGCTAGGAGGTCAAACCAGTCAATCTTAAAGGAAATCAACCCTGATTGCTCATTGGAAGGATCGATAATGAAGCTCAAGCTCAGATATTTTGGTCACCTAATGCGAAGAGAGATCTCTTTGGAGAAGACCCTGATGCTGGGAAAGATTGAAGGCAAAAGAAGAGGACGGCAGAGGATGAGATGGTTAGATAGCATCACTGAAGCAATGAGCATGAAACTGAGCAAACTCAGGGAGGCAGTGAAGGACAGGAAGGCCTGGCACAATATGGTTCATGGGGTCACGAAGAGTCGGACACGACTTAACGACTAAACAACAACAACAACAACAACATACAGGCTTATATAGAAATGCAAAACAAGCACAAAAAGATTACATTATTATGGGTAACTCCTCTCACTTAACTGGCAATATCAAAAAGTTTTTCAGAACAATGGAATTGTTATTCTGTGGTACTGGAAGGTATGAGTAGTTCTGTTTGCAAGTATTCACACAACATGCTAAATCATGCTTTTATTATGGTTTGTTGACTGAGCCACAGTTGTTCAAATTTCTCATATGCTAATCCAAAAGTACATTATGATTACAGAATTTGCTTCTTTGTTATCATATAATGAATAAGGTAGAATGGCTAGCATAACCACCAAAGATGATGATATAAGTCATCTCTGCAGTCCTGGATTGATGTTCATTCATTCTGGTACAGAGTGATAGAACAGTCTTGGGGCAAATGGAACGTTTTGCTAGACAGAGGTGTCAGATCTGACGTGCAGCAGTCCAGATTCTTTGTGGCATCTAGTGGTCATCCAGATTTTTGCACCCCAAATCTAATAGCCCTAAACTAGGAAGGACTTGTCTGTAGTTAAAATTGTGTTGGAAGAAGGAGGAAAATAAAACTTTATAACTGAGCTTAATTAACTAAATATGACTTTATATTGCCTCTGCTATGGACTGGGATGAGATGAAGGCAGCATCATGAGTACCTGGCATTTAAAAATGATTAGTGGGCATCCTCATGCCCTGGTTCAAGAGATATAAAGTGAGCCTTCCATGCCGATCTAAACATCCCTACATATATAGGCTGTATTCACACATCTTGGTTGGTTTGGATATGGCTTATTTAACAAACCATGATTAAGAAAATAATGTGATTTGTACATTTGGCCTAGAATTCTACTTTTGAAGGACTAAAAGTGCTGATAAGTGTTAGTAGTTTGTGGTCCAGAAACTCTCTCCAGTAGCTACATTTCTCCTTGGACCTTGAAGTGGCTTCTCCCTGTTTGCCCTTTCCACAAACCTTAGCCCTGGTAGTGCAGTTAATTCTCTCTCTTCAGATAGCTTGGAAGGTTAGAAGACAGTCTTCAATTCTTCTTGGACTTCTTCGCACAGGTTACTGTTCTTCCTTCTACAAAGTATCTTCTCATAATTACAGCAGAACAGGTTGCTTTGTAGTTCCCAAGTACCCAAAGAGCTTTCTTCCTGTTTTACATAATTAATTTTGTTCTCCATCTCTTCTGAGGAAGTCATCCTTGAAAATGACTCTTATCGCATATGCCCACCTTGGGATGATTCAGTTCAGTAAAGACTCTTTGGAATGCATAATTTGAAAGATATTCATAAGCTGTATAGAATGAACAAAGTTGGCATAACGGCACAAAGCCTATAGGCAAATGAAAGGGCAGTCAATATTTTGTGACCTCCACCTTACTGCAGACAGTTTTTATATGAGTTTTTATATGGCATAAAAATAGTTACATGGGCATGTTCGTCCTGTGAGTAGTGGGCTGTCAAAATGAGTTCCACAAGTATAAATAGAAAAAGAACCTGAAACAATTTGTACAGCGACATAAACCAACTTTATCCAATACAATAAAATCGGAGGTGGAGAACATAAGCCCAGCTATCACTGCTTAAGTATAAGTTAGGGCAGAAAATAATTTGAGTTATGGAAGCAAACCTATCCCTTATTTATTTCAAAGTGGGATCTCTATATACAGTATCCCATCTCTCTCGCTTTCTCTCGCTATCATTTCTTTCTGTTTAATTTTAATATAACCTTCCTTTATCTCTCTCTCTCTCTTTCTCTCTCTCTTTCTTTTCACCCTGCCTTCCCCAAAATTTCTTTCTTTCTTTTTTATTCCCCTCCAGCTTGACACAGAACTGCTGATGTACATTCCCTGTGATTGTTCAGCCATTTCTGCAACCATCTAATGGTAGCCTAGTCTAACCCACACATTGTCACCTTAAACATATCCAATGATGTTTTATTGCATGTGGTTGTGAGAAAAAATGGAGGACAGAATGCTATGTATACATCTTGAGCTCCTGGAGGACTGAAATAAATAAATAAATACGTGGATGTCAAGGTTAGTTATATATGTATTAGTAATGGACCAAACAATTTAATGAGGCTAAGGGCTGATCCCCTAATGTAATAGTAAGTATGAAAACAATCTTCATCTGATATTTCTTCTTTGACAATCAATTTAAAGAATCTACTAAGTAAAAATAGCAATACCGTACACCTTGCAGTTTTGAATTCCTGCTTATATACAACTGTTAAATCCAAGCAGTCAATGACATCATCTTCTGGAAAAGTAAATGTATCTTGTAAAAAGCTATTTTATTTCAGTTAAAAGCTTGGATGGCATTTGTTTACACTTAGAAAGGAATCTCAACCCCTTAACACTCTCGCTTGTGTAAAGATTAATATTGCTGAGAATCCAAAACTCTTTTTATTGGGACTTACGGACAATGAATTAGAAAAGACTCATGATAGACTGACACTGCACAGTATATGGTAACTGCAGCAAGGTTATTGTATGCACACTGATGGAAGAATAATGAAATTCCCACAGTGGAGGAATGGTTTGTGAAAGTGTCAGAATTTGCAGAAATGGCAAAACTGACCTGTTTGGTCAGAGAACAAACAACAAAAACTTTTTTGAAAGACTGGAAACTGTATATGGACTTTTTGCTGAAAGAAGAGAAAAAAAATGAAGTGATGATTGATGGATTTGAAGATTAAGAAAGATGCAGCCTAAATGAGGGGGTGAGGGGATTTATAAAATATTTAAGAGGGAGGAGGGACAATAAGATTGTAATTATCTGTTGAAAAGAAGACTGGAAGTCATTTATATATTTAACTTTAGTTTTTCTTTTCTTGCACCTTTTTGCTTTTCTTTCTTTCCTTTTCCTTTTTCTTTGACTCATCTTTTATTATATGAACATTCTTAATAAATATAAATAAATAAATTTCTTTACACTCTCTCGTTAAGAAAACCATTATTTAAAAATTAATCTTAGAAACAGAGAACAAGATGTACAATTCCATACTGAATTTTTAAAAACCACAAATAAAACCTTTCTAAGAGAGAGAGTGAGAGAGAAGGCAGGAAGTTTTATAAATGATAAAAAGATAATAAATAATAAACCTGGATTTTATTTGTGCACATTGGACCACAGTTCCCAACTTTGCAAGGGAGGAGTATAACTGTATAGGCTTATCAGAAAGGCCTGAGTAGTGCTCTATTGGTGCCTCACAGCACAAACCAGGAAGTATCAAATGTAGGGATCCAAACTGGATAGTAGAATTTAGTTTCTTTGTGACAAGTTTTTCTAGGCAGTGACGCAGTTACATAATTATAGACACCAAACTTATCTGTTGTGGTTGGAGTGCTCCTTAGATGGCAAGGTGTATTACTTCATTTACTTTAACATAGACTTCTGCCCTAAGGTCTTGTATTGTTGACACCATCTGGGTTCTGCTGAGGACTGTAGTAATCAAGCAGGCAGGTGAGTCTTGTCCAATCAGCTGAGGTCTAGTAGTCTTTTCCAATGGCAGAGCCCATTCATGAATCAGATATTGCAGCATCATGTACTATCTGCACTAGTGATTCATAGCACCTTTTAGGGTCATCCAGATGTAATTGTGGCAAAATAATAGTGATGCGGACATGCTTTCTATCACTTCAACAATGGCTGGGTAATGGTGTGAAAATGCTCTAAAGCACTAATGCAGAGATGACCAGAGTTGCCGTTCTCTGGCTGGCCTGCAGAAGGCACTGCCTTGAGGCATTTCTGAGAAGCTTCCACGCTGACTGATAGCTGCACACTGGGACTCACCTAGTCCATTCTGCCAGTAAGGTATTGATTTGAGCAGCTGTTGACTCACCTGGATTAATGGAAAGGAGAAATACATCTAGCATCTTATCCATATTGATACCTTACCCCATCCAGCCTGAATCCATCAATGGCCTCATATAGGTATTTGGGAACAGGGGGAATCAAGTCTACTTTAACGTAGACTTCTGCCCTAAGGTCTTGTATTGTTGACACCATCTGGGTTCTGCTGAGGACTGTAGTAATCAAGCAGGCAGGTGAGTCTTGTCCAATCAGCTGAGGTCTAGTAGTCTTTTCCAATGGCAGAGCCCATTCATGAATCAGATATTGCAGCATCATGTACTATCTGCACTAGTGATTCATAGCACCTTTTAGGGTCATCCAAGAACAGAACCATTCTAAGATAGTATTGCTCACCCCTGATTCAGATAGCTGATTGACCCAGAAGGATGCCATAACCCTTGGCTGAGAATTACCCATGCTAATTACATCAAAACATAGTAAATCTGAATGAATAACTTTATAGCATGCAAAGTTTCCTATCGGTCCTCTTTTCCAAGGGACTCCTCTTGTATTCCTTTTTTGGGGTATCTTTTTTGTCATTAAAAGTATTGTCACTTCCTTCTCCCCCTCACGGATTAGGATCACATTTCACTACAGTTGTTGAGTTTGTGTGGGAGCTGAAGGATTTTTGAAAGTCTAAATATACAGCATCTGTTGAATCATCCTGTCCATGTCCAATGCATTTGCAATTGTGAGGAGTTGGCTGCAAAGGAACCAGCTAGGTGGCAGCACCTAGCAAACTTTGGCAGATCTCAAAAAGCTAAACAGCTAAACTGGGAGGCCATCAGAAAATACTAGGTCTGCACGTAAAGAACTCAAAAACCAAAAAGACAGAGGAAGTAATAACAAACTACTTGGGTATTATTGCTAAGAAAAGTACTTGAATATGTCCATGAATAGAAAGAAAGAGCCAGTTTGGTGTAGTGGTTAAGGCACCAGGCTAGAAACTGGGAGACCGTGGGTTTTACTCCCTCATGAAGCCAACTGGGTGATCTTGGGCCAGTCATTCTTTTTCAGCCGTAGGAAGCAAGCAAGGACAAACCACTTCTGAAATTTTGCCAAGAAAACTGCAAGGACTAGTCCAGGCAGGCACTAGGAGTCAGAAACTGACTTGAAGGCACCCCCTCCCATACATCCATGAAGTCACTGGGGTGGAGCTCTACTTTTTTTACCTGACTGCAAAGTGGTGGAGATCATGTGGGAGGAAGAACCCCAAAAAACAAACTGGAATTTTGCAATCCACACAAGCTTCCCTGAGATTATTCACTGTGACACATATGTTTACAAGATTTTTTTTAAAAAAGGGTATTTGTGTGCATGTGTATGTGATACATCACTAATATTTTTCTACTTTACAGCAAAGCACTTGCATAAGCCATGTAGTTTTAAGAATGTAAACTCAAAGCTTTAAGAAATCCAGTATAACTACTTTTAATAATAGAGATGAAGCAATTAACCTCTGTCTGTGATCCAGCCTTTTCTCCCCACTTGCGAGCTCGACCATTTGTTTAAACAAAGGATATATCCCAGGCTAACTTTCCTATGAATCACTCTTACGCAAAACAAGTATTGTAGGAATTATTAGAAAATCACCTGACCAGGCCATCCAAAACATTGATAGGTCAGGCTGCTCCCAGCCCCTAGAAAGCCCCCTATTGATGGGGGCATTTGAAGAGCTTGGCAGAGAGCCAGTGCCAGTCCTGCTGTGGAGTCCCAGGGAATTGTGTATATTAAACTATAGATTCCTAGTAGGTTTAGGTTGCTAAATCTTCAAAATTTAGTTTGTTATAGCTAAGTTTCATTTTATTTTCTATTGTAACTTTAATAAATGTACAGAATTAAGAACTGGAGTTGACTTGAGCATTTTAATTAGCCTGGGGAGTGATCGTATCAATGTGCCAGACTTTGGGGTGTCTACGTGCTCACAGGTTCTTAGGGAGAAAAAAAACTGTAGAAAACTGTATTCTTCCTATAGAAGAATATCCCTTAGGCCTGGATTCTATTGTGGGCATACTGAAATTTAGTATTTGTAAATCAGATGAGTAGTATTAGCACATTTATTTCACAAATAAATTACAATGGGGGCAAGGTCTGGCAGCATAGTCTACACTTGACCCCCTCTCTTTTGGTCAGTAGATGAAGTTTCAAAGAAGGGTAGTTGTGTTTAGAACATACTGACCATATTGGAATCATTCAGGAGAAAAGTTGTGCAGGCCAAAAATTGATTGAATGTAGGCCTACTTTGATTATAGAGATCAAGTAGGGGGATGACATGGGTCAGTCTGAGGAAAGCAGCATCATTTTATTGCAACACAAGCTCCACCCCTCTTACATGTGCATCATGCTGTTGCATGTGTGTCCCAAAGGGACAGATCCCACGGCATGAGAGCACAATGCTACTTTCACCATTTTGATGATTTAGCCTGTGGATGCCTATGGGGACAAGAATTGCGGTAAGGGTGGATAAATCTCCAGTGTCCATATCTGAGTAATAAACCAAAGGGTCTGAGCCACTTCTGAATATCTTTTTAGATCTGAACTGTACTCTTTTTGTTCTGAGTGTTTTACTGATAATAAATATAGTTATATTGTTTTCTCCTTAAAACTGATTCCCCCCCCCGCCCCCAGGATCAGTGGAAACTAAATAGCTAAAAAAGGTTAATTACTATTGCTTATGGTATTTTATGCCCCATCAATTGGGAGTAGAAGGGTCCCTGTATTACTGTATGTAGATGACATGGTACTCATGTCGACAATATTAATTGGAATGAGAAAAATCCTGACAGAATTTGGCACTTATTCTAGGAAAGAATACTTACAGACAAATTATTCCAAAACCAAGGTAGTGGTATTTGCTAAAAGACCAAGGAGACATAGATGGACACTAGATGGTAAGGAGATAGAATAAGTGAGGTCATTTAAGTATTTGGGTATCCAGTTTACTGAAATACTATCATGGAAAACATAAAGATTCAACAACAATGACCATGAGATCAATGAGACCCATTTGCTCCTTCTTCAACTCAAAAGGAGAACAGTTAGTACAGCCTGCACTTAAGATCTTCCAGGGGAAAAAAATCTCACAGCTGATATATGGGGCTCCAATTTGGGGTTTCAGTAAGCTAGAAGAATTAGAAGTGGTCCAGGATAAATTCATGAGATCAGTCTTAGCCTTACCCTTGTGTAAACCAGCAACAATGTTGATATTAGAAGTGGGTCTTTCATCAATTAATATAAGGGTAAAGAAAGCAATAATCTTATAGGAGACTAGTCCCCATGCCCAATACCTATTTGGCAAAACAATGTCTCCACAAACAATTTAACAGTAATAGATGGGTGAATTTGTGTCTAAAACCATTCTCACAATTATGTGAATCGCTAGATCAGAAACTGTTGAATGACATAAATTATCATACACTATTGAGTGATTACTTATTTTTTAAAGATTTTAGACAAGATAGAGAGCAGGTATTGATCTTTAAAGATGAACAAGGAATGTCATATTATTTACAGTCTCTTGTATTCCATTCCCTGGGACAAGCTTTCACAGAACTCCGTTTTTAAACAATGCCAACAGCCTATTTGGATGGAAGATATAAGGGATTACCAACTACACACCGTTTATGCTTTTGTAATAACTCACAGGTGGAAGATCTGATCCATCACTTATTACATTGCAAATTATATCAGAGAGCTAGATGCATCATGCCTTTGTTAATCCAACTGAATCAGTCTAGTTTAGAAGAAAAAAAATCTACTTTCTGTTGACTGATATAGATGAACATATAACAAAACAAGTTGCATTGTTTGCAATGGCTACAAGAAAGGTACGAAAACAGATGTTGACAAATAGTGCTGTTAATATTAGAGGGGATGTATCAAACTGATATGGATTGTTGTAATTTTATATGAATTTTGCTAAAACCTATGTGCAAATAAATGTATATATAACAACAAATGCTTATTTAGTGAGGTACCTGTCAGACTGGGTTCATACATTGTGTTAAATCCTATTTGCTTAATTATGGTTCATTGAGAAATCATGGTTGGCTGGGTTTATAGAACATGTTAAAACATTAGTCATGTTTAACTACAATGATTGGACTTGCATTCCACAGTAATCCAACATCAAACATATCATGTTATATCTTAGCATGATGTGTAACTATGACCCCAGTCTAGGTTTCATCTACTTACCTTAAACAGTTATTGCAGGGAATGTGGATTAAATGATGACAGGGTCAAGTTAACAACCTTTGATAGCATGTTGATAATTCTGGGTATTGTAACAGTATTGCTTGAAGAATATAACAAATATTTTACATGGTGACCATTTGGAATCAAGTGACAACAGAGAAATCCCAACAAGATACTGAAGACACCTAGTGCTTTTACTTAAGTTAATTTTAAAACATTGCTGTCAGATTGAACTTCTGCTTGTCAGCAACATGCATTTATTTCTTAAACATGGGGAATAAAATTAAAGGAGTAAAGGACTGGGAGAGTTAGTTATTATGAGATATTTTTAGCTATAATGAAGCAAAATAAAATTCAAGATACACACTCTTTATTCCATCCTTCTTATTGATCTCTATTCAATTTGATTTTGCTACCATTTGTAGTTTTCCACTCTATTTGCTACCACTTTTGAAACTTTTCTTCAGTTTGTTGAGTAACCTTTTCTGAGCATGCTGGAATGATACACTCAACCTATTTGGGTGGTAACCATAGGTTACTTGCCTATTAGTCCACACCAGATAACACAAACTAAGGTGGTTTCTGGCTTGCAGTAGCTGCTCAGCCAAAACATTCCTGGTTTTTAATTAAAGAGCTGCAGTAGGTTTCCCATTTCAACTTCCCCATGAACCCCTACTGGAAATAAAAATGGAAGGAAAAGAGACATAGCTAGAGCAGCCCCATTTCAAGTCAGTCTTTATTTGTAAGTTGGAGAGTGGTAGTTCACTAATTAATTGTCTAGCTGGGTTTGGACAGCATAAGGAATCAGGACTAAGATAATTCAACCAACCACAAATCTTTGTGCCAAATCATGGTCAAGGCACTCTGCCTTAACCATAATTTGACTGATGGTCAAGTTAGAAAACACACTGAAGGCAGATCTGCACTTTCTCCTTGCCCATTGCCAGCATAGATTACTCACTGCTTCTTGAGAATAGGAACTGATGATGCTGTCCTTTGCTCATTCCCAGACCATCACAAATGCACCCTCTAGCTGCATTTTGAAAGTTTTCAAAGGAGCTTCTTTTCTGTCCAAAGCTGGAATACCAATGGTCTGTGGTGACAGTTCCAAATCTGACTGGCTACAGTGCCTACATGCCCCCTCATTTCCAGTGGCTAGTCACTGTTCTGTGCGGCCATTTTGTCCTGGGTTGCTAGGGTCCTATGTCCTCTGCTGGTCAGTAGCTTCCATTTTTAAATTATCTTGTGGTTGATCCAACAATGGCCCATTAAGTCAATGAAGTTTCCTTGCCTCATGTTTCGTAGATATGCCATTTCTTTTCAGTTCCTAAGCCTTTTGTGCACTTATAGTGGCTTTTTAAGCCTTTTAGTTGTACATTGTTATAAAAAATCCACATTTTCCAAAGTTTCATTCTATTATTTTCATTGCTCATTTGTGTTCATTTTGGTGTTTGGATTTTTAGGGGAGGTGTGTTTACACTAAAGGGAGGTGTGATGCCAAAAAGTTTAGCAACCCCTGCTCTAGAAACTCATTACTCCATTCAACTCTTACATTTCCCAGTGGGTACCTTTCTGGTTTCTTCCCAGGCTAGGTGAAGCATACTCCCCTTGTTTTCCTATTCCTTACTCATAGTACTGCAAAGCTTCCCCCCATTTCTTTTGTCTTCTAAATGTTTAAGTTGTACTGTTGCGATGTAGGCAGGTTGGTATAAAGCCAGTGCTATAAAGTTGCTTCTGTGAAGCTGAGTCATCAGTTTAGCCACAAGGTTTCTATGGCCCTTCAGTGGAAGGTGGAAATGAAAGAACCACCTGCTTTGGTTTTGTTTATTGTAGCAACAGAGCAACTATGGTATAGTAAGGCGGGGGGGGAGGGGAGGAGGCTTTGTGTTACTGTCAAAGGAGAGGAAGTAGGTGTGAAGGCATCCATATGTGCAAACATCTGGGAAAGCAAAGGAATGACATGGGGACTAGTGAGGAGGGGACATTCTCTAAAAGGAAAAGACAGGCCCTGGTAGACATGTTCACAGAGGTGTCATCCAGTAGGTCTTGCCTTCACGACATAGACAGGAAGGGCAAAAGCAAGCGAACAACCAATCAGGTCTTATAGTCTGGTCTGAGCACTAACCTGGCCCAAACCATTCCCCAATTTCTGAAGTTGGCTTCAGGAGCAGCTGGGAGCAGCACAGAACCTAGGCTTCAGTGTGGAATTGCTCTAGGTCTGACAATCAGGTCACACAAATGCAGCCTTTGAATATGACAACTAACTTAGACAGGATTCTCATCTAATCCACATTTATCTGATTTGTTAACTGAATTTCAATGAAGAACTGTGTGAAACCTGCTTTGAAAAAAGAGATAGGCTTTATTCTTGTGTAATCCATGCTGATTAAATATTTCATTGTTATTAAGCATGCAATTGCTTTACTGTCTCTTTCAGTACTGAAGTCAACTTGACCACTGCACAGCTTCCTTAGATCTTCCTTCTCCTTCCTTTTGAAAATTGGGATATTTGCCTTCCTTCAGTCTTGTAGCACCTAATCTGCTTTCCAAGATTTTTCAAAGTTAATAGAAAACACATTTCTTTGGTATCCTAGAATGCAGTTGGCTAAGCTCCCGCACTCATTTAAGGTTGCTGAATAATTCCTTATTAATCTTAAACCACAATATAGATCTAGTATCAGTCATTCTACTTGTGCAATGGTTTATATAGTTCATTTGGGAGAAGCTGGAGGGCAAAATAAGAGTTGAGCAATTCTGCCTTCTCCTTGTCACCACTTCATATTTCATCTTCTGTACTAAGCAGAACTTGTGTTTCATTCCTCTTACTTTTAATATACTTGCAAAAAAAACCCCACAATTTTAGCATCCTTTGCTAGTGTTGGTTAGTTCTGTGTTCAGCTTATTAGCATTGTCCCTTTGAATCTCTTTATTTATCTACATTCATACTTAGTGATCTATCTTTTCTTAAGTTTCGTAGATATGCCATTTCTTTTCAGTTCCTAAGCCTTTTGTGCATTTATAGTGGCTTTTTAAGCCTTTAGTGTCTGAATTATCTGTGATTGTACTTTTAGTTACTAGACACTCCAGGAATGCTCATACGTACACTGGGATAGCAAGCTAGTGGAAATATGTTTGCAACGTATTTCGTAAGTATCCTTAGGCTCTCTGAAGCAAAGGAGCTGGGAGAAATTTACATTATACAGTTGGCTTTATGCGTTGCAACTCTTTGGCTCTACTTGTGATAATGCATTGGCTCTGCCTACTGTTGCTGCTGTCTGCCTCACCAGCATTATCGTCTTTAGGACAGCCTGCTGGGGGACGTTGCAGATGAATTGCTACATTACAGGTATCTGTCCAACCCCACCAATTGGCTTAGACAATCTCTACCGAATGCCACTGTGCTGAGATGGGTGGAGAGGCTCTGCTGAGACTAATGCTTAATAATAGAGATGCAAGTCTGCCCGATCAGCATTAATTATTTCCATAACTCCCCCAACGTGAAACAAATAATTTGTAGTAGCAGTAAACATTTTTCTGCTGGGGCCTAAGAAGCTACAGGTTTTACTGCTTCATAAACAGGTGGGTAAAGTAAGTGAGAAAATGCTGCTTGGATGCTGTAAATAAGAACATTAATGTACAAATAACCAGCATCTCTTCCACTAGACAAAGGGGTATTATCAACATGGGATGAACCTGCTCAAATGAAATAAAGAGGTAGATCACTTGATTTAATATTCTGCTGTACATTGTTAATTCTAGTAATTTGTTCATTCCCCTGTGAGTGTTGTACTTTCATTTATGTACTGCCCTAAAAACCTGAAACATCCTTATTATAATAGGTTCAGATTTCTCAGGCAGCTGCTTATAATATATACTGTATATTGTGAATTTTCCTCTGGAGGGATAGGTGGAATCTTTGGCAGTATGATCAGGGCTGGTGCCTCTGCATGTAGATTCAGGGGAAAGGTCCTAGAGACTCCCATCCATTTCTGCCTATTTCAATCTCCATCCCTTATAACTGTGGAGGGGAGACAGTGTGCCTAGACAAGCCCCATTTTCACATGTTCTAAGGTTTTGACTTGATCATGGACATCAGAAGTGTCCTCTAGAAAATATTTGTATGACATTGATGGGGAGTTGCTTGACTGGGTGGAATTAGTTTAATTACAAAAAAGACTGGCTAAACTTAGCCCCTCTGGGTTAATTGGTTGAGTGAACTCAGTTTTTGAGTTTGCACAGGTTGCTTACACCCATCCCCCCAAATCAATGTGTTATGAAAATGGGGCATTGAATTAGGAAGCAAAGTATGATGGGAGCCAAGTAAAGTCAAAGAACAGCAACTATGAATGGTGAGGAAGATTTTTCTGACTTTGAGATTTCCTTACTGCCCAGTCCTATGCAAATTAATTGATTTCAAGAAGCATAAAGTGCATTTAAATCTGTATAAGAGGGTGTTAGGCTTTAGTTTCATGAATGCCAATATCTGACTTTTCATGAGGGTTTCTCTGGCAATGTAATATGTTATCTGATCTTATGTAGAGTGAGCCATGCTGAAATCTATTTTCAGCAGTGCAGAATAGGATTGCAGTTGATCTCTGTTGTCTGCCAAACCAAACAAGGACAGAGGCTTTCTTTTATATATATTCAAGATTAAAATTAAGAGCATTTGTCATGACTACTTTATAATACTTTATAACAATCAGATGGCCACTTAGAGGTTTGATGGATAGTTATTCCCCCCCCCCCCCCCCCGTTAGTCATATAGGCTTGACAGGCACTTCAGTAATAAGCATGTTGATCTCCTAATGTAGATGCTCTCTGATTGAACTAATAGGACTGAGAAACAATGCAGGGGATACTTTTTTTTTTTTTTTATACGCACTCAGTTGTTACCTACAGTTACTACAGTGACTGCTTGGACAAGTCCTTGCAGTTTTCAAGGCAAGGTGATTTTTCGGAAGTGGTTTGCCAGTGCCTCCTTCCTAGAGCAGAGCCCAGCTGGCGAGCGCAGGAGGCAGGGTGTCTGTTGCTTTGCGCCTTTTTCGGGCGTGCACGGCTTCCGCGCTACCAGCAACTGCTCCCGACTTCTTTTGCAAGGCGCCGCCAGCATTTTTCCTCCCACCGGAGTGAGAGTACCCATTTATCTACTCACTTAAGTTTTCGATCTGTTGGGTTGACAGGAGCTGGGGAAGAAACAAGAGCTCACTCTTCTGCGTGAAAGTTGGGCTCGAACCACTGAAGTGTCGACCATTTCTGGCTGGCAACTTTCAGCGTCATTAAGCCGCTGCGCCATCGCGTCCCCAGGGGATACATGGATACGTGGCCACATTATTTATCACTTAAGTGTCATGTGACTTTTGTCTGCTTCCAACTACAAATTCTGTTTTTGAGGTTGCATTGAATAGTAAGGAATTATAACTGTCATAATTACACTTTAATGGCTTATTTACAATGTATTTTTTGCACTAGATGCTAGAGACAACAAATAATGTTTATGTGATCTTTAACTCTTGTCATTTATAGCAACAAGCTGCTACCAGATTTGGCCTAATACAGCTGTACAATAATTATTATGGTTAGCATCATTGGTTGTAGACAGTTTTGTATGCATAGACTGTAGTTTACACAGAGAGAATCATCATAACCATGGTAAGTCACTGCATTTAAACTAGTGCAATAAATTTAATATCTATACAATTGTCAGATGATTAATAGATGAGGATGAAGATACACTCTAGAATATTCGAATAATTTTGGCAAGGTAAGTTTGGGAGAAGAGAATGTTTCATAACATGTTTGAACAAACTGCTGTAACACTTCAAAGGGAGTGGCAAGGCATTCGTTGGCATGAAAACTGTAGACAGAGCAAACTGATTACAGGACTGCATTTTCACATAGTGCTAGATCATTGAATAAGAGTTGATTTCAAGATGCGCCTGTTTGTGTTAGAATATTCTAGCATTAGAATATTTTCACCTAGAAATATCCATGCGTTTTCCTTTTGTAAAATTTTGTACACCCTCTTCAGTGGATGTATTTTATTTATTTATACATACATACATACATCACATTTATATAGCTACGCATCTCACACAAAGCGACTCTGGGTGCGTACAATTAAAATAAAACAACAAGTAAATAAAAACAGGCATTATAAAAAGATAAAAAGTTATTATTAGAATAAAAACATTATCACATATTTTAAAATATACAAACCCCATGGAGAGAGCAGAATATCAATCATAATGGAGCCAGCTAAGAATGTCTCTGGTTCCCAAAGACCCCCCCCAGGCCTGATGAGACAACCAGGTCTTGAGAGACTTCCTAAATGATAGCAGGGAAGAGGCGAGCCTCACTTCAGGGGGGAGAATGTTCCACAAGGAGGGAGCCACAGCAGAGAAGGCCTGCCCCCTGGGACCCACCAAATGCAAGTCCCTGGCTGATGGAACACATAGCATACCTTCCCTGCCGGATCTAATGGGATGGGCTGATGTGATTGGGGAGAGGTGGTCCTGCAGATAACCTGGCCCCATGCCATGGACGGCTTTAAAGGTCAAAACCAGTACCTTGACTGGACTCGGAAGCAAACCGACAGCCAATGCAACTCGCAAAGCAGAGGTGTAACGTGTTCTTCTAGGAGCACACATAACTGCCTGCACTGCCATATTCTGCACCAGTTGAAGCTTCCAAATATATATATGTCCTGTAATATCTTTCTGAGGGCCATACCCCAGGACGCTGAAAACATATAACCTTGATGTCTTTTTCATTTTTCCTGAAAAGAACCCCAAAGGTAAGGAATTACAATTTTGATCTGGGAGAGGGAGATTAACCCTTTATCTACATACCCTTTCCTGAATGACAATCCACTTGACCTGATGCTGCAGTGAGTCTTGGTGGGAAAAATGCTGTTGTAGTTGTTAGAGGGAACCAGACCTCTACGCGCTGACTACGTATGGATGTAATCTATGATTTAGAATTTCAGCAATAACCCCAGAATTCCCCATATCCACATGTGTACATAGTTGCTAGAAGGAGACAAGAAACGTTCACTTCACACTTCTATTTTGGATTAATTGGTGTCTACTGTGCCTTTTGAACACTAAACTTTGATTAAACTTAACTGTTGACATTAATCTTAACTAACTGGTTAGTGAAAACAAGCTTCAAGAACTATGTTTTGAAATTAAGATTTATTAGAGTCTGAGTTTGAATGACCCAGCAAGCTGTGGTTAATTGCAAAGGGGAGTAAAAATTCCAATTCTTATGCCCATACCTGAAAAGATGGGGGAGTGCATGATCTTGGAGGAGGCTAGTCTTGGTCTTTTAATGCTAAATTGTGTTTCTCTGTTATATTCAAATGAATCAATTGAGAATCCACTTTGGACAGATAACATTGCTGATTCCACTTGCATTAAAATCCAGAATTTGTTCAACTGCAGTAATAGCTCTTAGCAGACAGCAATTTTTTTGGCTTCTTAATGACCACTGAAGACTGAGCCAGACTGAAAGTGGAAAAATCAGATTTGTTTCACCATGTTCTGATGTTCAGTTTTTCCTTTCTTTAGGGCGCAGTGTTGTCCTTTTCGAGACAGCTGCAACATCTCAGGGCCAATTCATCCCAAACACATTTAGAAAAGAATCTATAATTTGATAGTCTGATCTTGCATTACTCCTTAGTCCCTTTGCCAGAACCTCTTAGCAGTGAGGAAGGAACTTTCAAAAATCGGCTTCATCCTGCTGGAGCATGTTACAGCTGTTGGGAACTTTTTACTTTGCCTGTTCAGCCTGAATCCTATTATGGGTAAAATGCCAAAAGGGATGATTAATAGAGAGAGAGAGAAAGTACAAGCACAAAAGAGGGAGTGGCATCAGAGTTCAGGTGAGCCAGAACAGTACAGCCTTTCGTGCTCCATAGTGTCACCAGTAACACCAGTCTGTCTTTCGGCTGTGCTTTTGACATCTTTTTTTTTCTCAGTTCAGGGAGTAGAGTTGCTACATAGGGAGGTAAGTGTGGAATATATTTTTAAACCCTTTGTATCTGTCTAAGCAATTGCCCAGGATTCTTTATAAAGGGCCCAGTGGGGTTGAAAATAAAAAAGAAGGGGGCACTGTAGGAGAAATGGAAGGATTTTTCCATTCAGCATGACTTCTTTGGCCAATGGATTTCAGAGTGAATCATTTCTGGGACATTGCTATAGCTCCCTTGTTTGTTTGCAAGATTATTGTTCTAACCTGTATATGGTGTGATAATTTGCTTTCCAGCAAGTGATTTTTGAAAATTTACAATGTGGAACACAAATAATAAGCTTTCTTATCCAGTTGATTGTACTGATTGGTGAATAACCTTTTATATACATGTGTAGTTTATGGTAGACAAGACTTCTCTCGTGCAATTGTCTGTTTCAATCATAGAATTTAAGGGTTATGAAATTGTTAGTAGAAACTTGACTACAGGTGAAATTTTCCACAGAGGTGTGGGCTTTTGACTCAGCTTCTTTTATACCGTTGATCAAATAACAAAGGTTGTTGGAAGCTAAGAGGATGTTAAGGCTGATCTTTTTTTCAACAAGGCTAGGGTTATTGTCTGTTCTTGTATTTCTATAAACAGAACATTACAAATATATATGGCCTGTGATGATTGTTTCTGGCTCTTTAGATTGTATCAAGCATGAGAGTGGGAAGGGATGAGTCTAAGTTTTGCATCAGGAGGGTTTTGCATTTGTTTTCCGTTCCCCTTCCCTTTCTGCATGAAGAAACTCAGTAGGAATCTGAGGAAGAACGTATGAAGCCATTACTTTTTTCTACCCATTAATTTTTTCTGTCCTGGGGAGGAATGCCAACATAGATCTTACCCAAACATTCAATCTTTTAATTTTAATAAAAGCGAAGTCTCTCACTTTGTTTAGCTAAAAGCTGATGGTAAAGCCATAGACCTTTCTTTTTTGATGGCTTGGCTGCTATTCACGCCATTCATAAAACAGTAAATAAGGTTTTAGACTAGGAGACTCAGATTCAAGTCCACCTTTAGCCACAGAATGCTTACTTAACTTAGCTCACCAGTTTGCTGTTGTGGAGATAAAATTAAAAGAGATCCTTACAGAAGCTGCCTTGAATTCTTGGAGGAATGGTGGATGTCAACCCTACAAGGTAGACCAGACTAAGAAACCAATGCCATATGAGTCAGTAATACTGTTATTGTAAAGCTATAGTAACAGAATCTTGCAAGTCTGAATGTGCTTCCTTCCTCTCTCACTTTATCTTCCTGTGAACTGGAGAGGGGCTTGTCTGAAACATTTTCTCAAGTTATTTTCTTGGCCTGGGCTCAAGACCGCTTATCTGACTGTTGCCTTGGTAGCGGCTTTTCCTTCTGTCCTCAAAGGCCATTCGCTATGCCCTTTACATTGGAACATAATTTGAACAATCAAACTTAATTATTAACATGGCCCAAAATGTTTTGCTGCCTGAGGGAAGGAATCAAATGGCAACTCATCTTCTTATACAAAATCTGCTTTGACAATACTGCTGTTAGGACAGTGTTCATCACCACATATGGAGGAAGCAGTATCAGCCCTTCAGGGTAAGCCAGGTCAGAAAAGAGACTCCACAAGGAGTACTGAAAATCTATTTCATTGTTGCAGGGTATAATAACAGAATTTTGAAAGCCTGACATAATTTTTCTCATCCCACTCTCATACTCAAGAGAATCAAGGTGAGGCAATCTTGAGTTTCCTTCTTTTTCATGCCCTCCTCTCTTTCATGCTAGCTGCTGTTTATGTAACCACTTTTGCATTCACACCTCCACAAGCAGGCAGCTTAAGGGGGAGCAGGGTGTGCTATATAGCTGTTTCCCTTCAAGACCCTTTTAGTCATCTTCCAACATTTGCTACCTGGAGTGATTGCTTCTCTCTCTCCTTGATGGTGGAGTCATCCTTGCTTCTAAAACTTCTCCCTAAAAACAAGCTAAGATGTAGCATGAGACCCAGGAGAATTATTACATGTTTTGTCAATTTTTCAGCATTGAAAAAGTAGCCAATGAGCCTGCCAGTCTGTATATCTCTTGTAATTTATAGTTTTTGTAGATGAAATTATCCTCCTTACCTTATTTTTAAGAATCTGGAAATTATCCAACTCAGTTGCATCTCATACTGGTAATGGATCTTATAGGATCATTGTTGAGGCATGATATAGTTTGAAGGAACATGAGTCAGTAATGATACTATCTTGCTAAAGCCAAGAAGATCTGGATTAGGTCAAGTATCTCAGGGGGAGATCCCTGTGGACTCCATGGCTGCTATTCCTTCTGCTTTTCATGGAAAAAAGGCAGACTATAAGTATACTAAATGAAGGTAAAATAAAGCTTAGTACTCCCTTTATTCTTGTGATATCTAGAAAATATTCCAACATTACTTTTTCCTGTGGATAATATGAAAAGTCGTAGCCTTCTCTAGAGAATCTCATGTTCTGGCTGTTCCTCATCTCTGTGCAAAACCTGAGTATATATGGTTGATAATGCTGGCATGGAAAACAAAAGTGTATCTTCCATATGATTGAGTACTTTTTGTGTTATCTTGGTAGCATGTGAATGAACGATACTTCTGTGGACCACACACAGCAATAGTAAAATGAATACTGGATCTGTAATGCTTTATGAAACAGCTTGTGAACCATCAAATCAACCAAAATTACTGGTCATATAAGGCTGCCCATCCAGGGTTTAATAGATCTTGTGTTGGTGCTTTTCTGGGATTGCAAAAACAGACAGCTTGTAAAAGCTCCTGGCTAGCCACAATCCGCAGTTAGTGGGCTGTCTGTTCAGCTCAGTGAGTCATAAATTATGGAGGTTTCTCCCCCCATACATAAGTTGCATAAGATGAGAGCATAAAATATTCTTCTCTTCTTTTTGGTATTGTGAGGAGAAGCACTGGTAGATTTTTCAGTGATTTGCAGAAGACCGGCATAACTTTCTAACTCCCAATAATTTGGGAAATAACAAATCACAGCTTCTACTATGGTAAATTACATGGCTGAAATACTTTAAGAAAAGCCAAGAATAATTTTTGTATGGAAAACGGGTATACTTCAGTCATATTCCTCAGCTCAGAATTCTTTAATTTTATATATGGCTGTTGTACTAGGCTGCAGGTAGTAGAACTGGAGGTTCTATTTAAACCAACCAACAAACCAACAAACCAAAAAAAAAACACCCCAAGATCTCACAAGCCTCAAATCACTGGTGCTTAAAAACGAATTTAATTGAAATTTTAAAAGAAACTTCTGCTGGAGAACAGCAAGTTTAATAAGCAGAATGGCTCATCCCAGGCATTTTAGTAAAATGTGGGTGTGTTTCAAACTAGCTGTACTTTAAAGATGCCGCTATGCCTTGAGCAATTGGTTAGAGGTGCTGACTTAAGCATAATTTTCTACTCAAATTCCTTAACTTAATTCCTTAATATGTCAGTTATGCATTGACTCCACCCCACAGAGTTTTTCCAGTGACTAATAGCTTCATGTTCTTCTTTTTGAATAATGCTTCATTGGGAAATTGATATTAAATATGGCCTCTAGGTCTCCTGCTGACTCTTCTCACACTCCTGCTTGTTTCCCAGGGGAGGCTTCCAACAGGGCAAGTTGGATGGAGATACATTGGCAATAAACCAAGATTGATGCATCTAAACGTTGGCAGGTTTTCTTCAGTTGCTGCTGATTTTTCACGAACTTCTTCCATATAATTACCTTCTTCCATATAAGCAAACTTCTTCCATATAGTGCAACACTTTTCATGCTATCCTAGTGGCATGAGAAGGAATAATACTTCTGTGAATACAAACATACAAAAAGAATATGTTAGCATATTTTGTTTTCTTCAGTTGTTATTGAGTTTGGTTGCCTTTTGACAGGCCTCATCTTTTGCATGTTCAGAAAACTGTTAAGATTTCCTTTTGGGAGAGCTTTTTCCAAGGTGTCTTTACACAGGACCGTACAATAATTCTTTTGTATGAGACAAAACATGCACTGTGTGAAGACTTATCTCTAGTGGGAAATGTTCTAGTCCAGTGTCATAGTAAGTGTTCATGTGACCTATGATTTCTATGTGGGAATGTTTTCAGATGACTTTGTTTTAACACTGATATGGCCTACATGAGGATTTTACCACCTCCATCAAGAAAATGATGGTTACATCCAAGGCACCAAAAGAAAAAAGAAAAAAAAAAAAAGAACAGAATGTTAGTCAACTGCTTGATAGAGACACAACTTAAGCACTCTGTGTCTTTTTAAAGAATAAAGTATGAATTTAAGAAAGAGTTCCAAGGTGGCATTTGATGGATATGACACTGACTCTTTCACACCTTATGATGTACTGACCAAAAGGGTACAGTAGTGTGTAAATAGAGAATTAAGGATTTACCTTGTGCCCCTCTTTGTCTATCACTTTGCCTGTTCTTTGACTAAGAGATTGCTAATCTGATGTCACTCTGCCTTTTGCTACCCAGGTTGAAATGCACAGAGCACATGCTCTCTGAATCTCCTCCTGGTAGGATGTAGATGCTAACAGTTGCCTATTTCTGTAATATTTTTCCTCTAAATAAATCTACTTTCTGCTATATTTATAAAACCTGCTTCAGTAATCACTGCCCAGGTCAAATTCCTGCTCTAAGGAATGCTCATACTACCCACAGAACACTTCAACTTCCAACAGTAATTCCTCTCACATTATATGAATTCAACAGTTCTACTTCTCTGAAAAAATGACTGGTATATGTTATAGTGAGGCTTTTGATACTAATTGACTGATCTGAGTGACTGAATAGCGTAGTGGTTAGAGCACCAGCCTTAGATGTAGGAGGCCAGGGTTTGAATCCCATCTAGTACCTACCTTACCAGTAGGGGTCCTTGGGCAAAGACCCTCTAATACTTCACCTGCCTACCTCAGATATGAGAGAAACTAAGAAAGTCATGCTAGCTTGGACATCATGTGGATTAACAAGGTCTGCACCAGATGTTGGGAAATGTGATGGAATGTATCTACGAAGAGGAGGGTGTTGTGAGAGATCAAGGGGGTGGGTACATTCCAGGAAGGGAAAGGAGACAGAAGACAACACAGTCTGCAGGGGAGCATGGGAAGTGAAAGAGGTTCAGGATAGCCACTCCCTAGAATCTCCCAGGGTATATTCACTTGTTGCAGTAGTATAGATTTAGTCTGGCAAGATTCTGTCTATAAGGTATGAGCAAATAAAGGAACTTAAATCAACTGGCCTGTTTCACTGTTGTTCTTGGACTGGGCCTGATAGGAAACCAGGACAATGTGACAATAAATGGGCTACTGGAACAAACCATACATGGACGAGACAAGAGAACCTGGAACTGATGGAGAGCTATTACAACAGTAAACCTAATGAGAGGGGATATATGAAACATATGAGGGAACTATGGATGGACAGAACACCTACATCCACACTAACTGAGAAACAGCTAATTACCAAATGCTTCAAACTAGTGAAGAGGAAGCTGCTCTCACAACTTCAGATAGCTCAACTACACATTGCATCCTGGACTCAAGAAGACCTGGAAGAACAACTGGATGTGCAGCCAACACCTGAAGCTGGAACATCACTGCCACCCCTTCATTACAGAGCACAGCAGCTGATATGAGGCATAAGATCATATCATAAGGTACAGTCAACCCTTGAGACTGATTACCAAGGCCCAGTGGAAAAGTACCATCAGATAGTATGCTAGAAGATGTCATTAGACCCCTTAGGATAATCCCTACTACCACCATAACTCAAACCAATGAACCTGAATATGCTACAGCTGGTATAATCCTGGAGATGCTTGGCTACACGATCAAGAACAGCAGTACATACTCCCCCACCCTGGAAAATGAGGTTGGATCAAGGCAACTCAGAGAGAGGTTAGTCAGCTGGGAATTACAGAAGGGTGTGGAAATAAGGATAAGATTCAGCTACTGAAAAAATAGGCTCACAGCACTGGCTACCAGGCTAAGGAGATACACTAGAGAAGCAGAGGCCAAGAAGATAAATGCCCTGTTCTCCAAAGAACCATCCAAGGTGTACTCCCAACTTCAGTGCAACAACAAAGTAACAGCAGAGCCACTAACAGCAGAAACTGAACAGTACTGGAGGAACATAATGGAAGAAAGAGAAGACACATAACACCAGTGCAACACCAGTCTCAGGACCTGGAAGCAGACCACACCAATGAACCACTCACCATCACAATAGCAGACATCCAACAGCAGGTCAAGAACTTGAAGAGCTGGACAGTACCTGGCCCGGACATGATCCACACCTACTGGCTAATGAAACTAATAGCAGTGCATGAATGCCTGGCAGCACAGATGAACCAGCAGCAGGCTCCTACCCAGGCTGGCTAACACAAGGAAGGACAGTGCTGATCATGTAAGACCCCCACAAGGAAACAGCACTATCCAGTTACTGCCTCCCCACAACATGAAAAGTCCTATCAGCCATCATAGCCGCCAGGCTACAGGACCATATAGGCCAGTACATGAGCACAGCTCAGAAGGGCATTGAGAACAACACCAGAGGCTCAGAATACCAGTTACTCATATATAGAGCAGTCACCCAAGACTCAAGGTCTAGACAGACCAATCTGAGCACAGCCTGGATTGATTATAGGAAAGCCTACAACTCATTGTCATGCACATGGATTTGTGAATGCCTGGTGCTATACAAAGTGAGGACATTGGTATGTTATTCGAACTGGAGAAGTGTGGCCAGATGGTAGTAAAGAGAGGGAAGGTAGTTAAGACTGATGGGGTGGAACTACCAGCAGGCCACATAGCAGACATACAGACCAGCTACAAGTACCTGGTATCCCACAGTCACGTGGGAACCACAAGGAGGAGGATGTTGTGATCAGATAATTTAAGAGGTTGTAGGGACTGGCTGAAAGCTTTTTGACCCAAGAAAACATGAGAGCAGATTGCATCCACCTTTCCATACATGCCACATGTAGATAGTATTAAATGTCATGATTCTTACTTCAGATTGAACATTTGTTAAATTGTGCTATGAGGCTGCAGTGCCATTCAATGTTTATTGGCATGCGGGGGTTATACTGAGAAAGTACCAATTATTTATCCATAGGATTGGTTGGTTGATTAATTAATTATTTTTCCTTTTTGGTTTCAGAATCATAACTATGGATGCTATACAAACTGCAAATACGGCTTTTGCGGTTGATCTGTTCAAAAAACTGTGTGAAATGGACAAAACTGCTAATGTTATTTTTGCTCCACTTTGTACATCAACTTCTCTTGCTCTAGCATATAAAGCAGCTAAGGGTGATACAGCAACCCAAATGAAACAGGTAGGATGTTTACTTTTAACATAACTTTATGTTTTATATACAACTTTGTTGTATATAAAAAGTCTATTTTTCATTGCTACGTAGATGATGATTGACCATTATATAAATTCAAGTATCGTTGCGTGCTTCCATTAAACAGCACAGGTAGAAACAATCTTGGCTTGGTTTAGCAGCCAAGGTTCTCAGACATAACGCAGGAAATAAACAGACTAAAACTTAAGATGAAACCAAGACAGAGAGCATTGCCACGTATTTGGTGTTAAAAAAGAGGTTTACAGAACCTGAAAGGTGCCTTAAATATTTCCTATTGTTTGTAACTTTTTGTTGTTCTTGCTGTCTCCTCTTAGTGTTGCCACTTTGGTAGGGCTGTATTTGCACAATGATATAACAGTGTGTGGGCTGACATTTCGGCATTGTGGTTTGCTGTGGATGCCACCGGTACTTGGTTTCCGTTATCTAAGGCTAAATCTAGAACTAATTTGTAACAGTTATATCTTGATACCACATAGTTGATTAGGAAATATTAAGGAAAGCCACTTGGACCATGTAAAATGGTATGCCTAGAAGTAGTCACACTTTTCTTAGAGTAGACTACGGAAATAAAATTGTGGATCTCCTGTCATACGTGTATTTTCGTGGTTCAAGAGGATGCAGTTCTCACACTTTTACTTAGGACTCTAGCCTTAAATTTTGTTTGATTAATCTGTTAATTAAAGCCATCAATAATTGCAATCCTGATTTTTTGTAACGAATTCCCATAAAATCTATAGTATTTTACTAGGATAGCAACCTTCTGGGTTGCTAATCTCTGCATATGGCAGAGAAGGTAAAGGAAGTCTTGCTAGTAACATACTGAGGCAAACAGTTCGAACTGCATATACCTTGATGGAGCTGAATTAATAATAATTGACCAGGAAAGGAATCTTGGGATTATGGATAAGTAACCTGATGAATATCTTGATGCAATGTCATGTTAGGAATCATAAGAAAAGGGTTAAAAATAAATGTGCCAAAATAATACCTTTATTCAGATCTAAGGTGAAACCACTCTTTTTTTTTTTTTTATCACTTCAATTCTAGAAGTTGTTGGGTTCCATTATTTATTTTATGTATGTTCCTACCTTTTTTCCTGCCTTTACTCTGTTCTGCACTGCCCAGACTCCTAGTGACTGGGTGCAGGATATGAAAACTGTAAATAAAAGAAGGAGGGAAATTGCACATCTAGAAAATGTGGGGGAAATCACAGCTCAAATAATAGGGAAGTTTTCTCCAGCCTTCTGTGAGGAAAGATAATAATATTTAGCCTGGTTAAGTTTAGAAGAGGAAGGAGCATGATAGATAAGAATATAAAAGTGATTATAGCATTTTTCCTCACTTTCTTTCCCATTCCCAGGATCTATGGTCATCCAGTGAAGCTGAAGCGTGGGAAATCCATGACAGACAGAAATAAGCACTTTTCACCTAAAACTTCATAAAATTGCTTAGAATTTACTGTTGAAAATTTGCTATATTGTTGGCTACCAATTTAGTTGGCTTTAAAAGGAGAGAAGACACATACAGGGAGACTACCAGCTATGATGGCTATATATTCTCTTCTGGATTAGAGGCTATTTGTAGGTACAAGTTGCTGATGAAGGCTTCACTCTTCATGTCCTACCTGCATGCTTCTGAGTGGCCTCTGCTTGACCGCATGAGAAATAAAAAGCTGGACAAAGTATCAGATCGAAAAGAACTCTTATGTTTCATCTGATTGTGTTGAAACACTATGGGAGAAATCTTTACTGAAATCAACAGTTAAACTGATATTTGTTTGTTAACAGGGACTCCATCTAGAAGATGTCAAAGATATTCCATTTGGATTCCAGACAATAACATCCGATACTTCCAAACTTAGCTCATTTTACTCATTAAAAATGATTAAGCGGCTCTATGTAGAAAAATCTCTTAATCCTACAACGGTAAGTTAGGAAGAAATAATAGCAATTTCTCTCTGTCCCAGCTGGTTGACAGTTATAGTCTAAATCCATAATTATTAATTACATTATGTTCATGGTTGCTTTACTAAAGTTTAAATTTTATGATATTTTAAGATAAATGTACAATATTAAGACTTATATTAAGTCTTGTATTTATATTGTTGTAATATAATATAATATTGTTCAGCTGTGGTTTTTTATACAATTTTAATATAAATATCACAGTATGTTTCATTTAGAGATAGATGCTCAATCAAAATTTCTACAGTTAGATATTTCCCTTCATGTTCATGATTTAAAGAGAACTACAGTAGACTATTAGATCAATTATTTATCTGAACTTTAATTAAAGAACAGTTTCTTCAAATACTGATATCAGTAAAGCTGATAAAGATCTGAGAGTTTCATCCATGGAAATTGTTCTTGCTGATAGCAAACATGATGCATGAAATTGCAGCCCAATTTAGAATTTCTGCAGGATTTTAATTACGTTTTGTGTTTTTAATGAAAATAATTGAGATTCAGTTGTCATACATTGGGTTGTACCAAATACTGTCCTTCTGTTAACAAAAGGTGCTATGAAAAGCTTCAGGCAGTAGAATGAAAAAGGGAGGGTTATTTTGTTTATTTATTTTTCCCAGTTTGATCTTCCATTGAAGTCCCTACCACCTCCCAAGGAAAAGATCTTCCAAAGAATTTTGAGAGAATCCAGGGGGCTGGGGGGAGTCTGAAAATTGATTTTCTCCTTTTCTGCTGCCAGAGGTCTCCAAAGAAATTTCTCCTGAAGAATATCAGCTGGAAGCACACCTGTACTTTTAAATTTCATGTTTATTTAATGTTAACTTACACATTTCCCCCTTTATCTTCATTTTTATATGCTAACTGAGGAATATTTAAAGTTGATCTTCACTTATTTGAAGCATATGTCACAATAAATATTTATTTGACTTTAATGTGCTGGTGTTATAGAATTTTGAAGCAGCTCATCTTAAGTCCGAGTATTATTAATTGATATGCTACTTTTACTGATATGGAGATCATTTATTAATGTATAATGTATAATTTTGATCAAAATGATTTCTAATTATACAGCTTTAAAATAGGAGTTGCATTATGTTTTCTATGGTTGAAAAACATTTCAGTTCTTCACTTTGCTCCCTTAATATTACTTCCTTTCATATTTAATCATGGAGAAAATCCTAGCCCATTGAAGTTCATTACAGTGTAACCTACAGTATATGCTCTAGATTAAGCTATTTATAACCAATTTAATTTAATTTCAATTCACTATAAAAGCAGTTGGTGCAGATTTGTAAATGGACATTTGCTCTGAAATGTACAAGAGCAAGAGTCATCAACATTTTGGGCCTCCTGACATATTGGCTTTGGTTCATGGAAATACAAAAGCATAAATAATCATATATTATAAAATGTGCAGGTTTGGCTTAGAGGTTGCCAGCTGGCCCCAGACCTGTTTGCCTGATGGTTTCCAGTCCTCCTTTACTAGTGTGTGTGGAATCCCAGTCAAAGCCCCTATCCAGTCGTCTTTCAGGTTTAAAATTGCCACATACATGGGTGTTATAATTTTGCCCTTGGCAACAACACCTTTGATCTTCATGTTACTAGTGGGGAACTAAGTCTTAATCTGGGGCCTTCTCTCTTTCAGGAATTTATCAGTTCGGTCAAAAGACCCTTCCCATCAGAATTTGAAGTAGTAGATTTTAAAGACAAGGCAGAAGACACCAGGCTGCAAATCAACAAATCTGTTTCCGATCTTACTGATGGCAAGTGCATTCTTTATCAAGTGATCTCATTTAAGTTGTAAATTGTGATGTCCTTGAATCAGGGATTATGTCTTCAGAAACAGATAGAGTTCATCATACTACATGTTTGCTTAATTATGGTTTCTGTACTAATAATACTACCATTATACCAATAATAATAAGTTTCAATATATTTTATTTTTAAAATGAAAGTCAGTACCCCCCTGGAAAGGTTAGGCTTTTTTAAAAATACTTTTCATTGGTATTCAATAAATGAGCTATCAGCAATCTGAAAGCCTTTCAGTATAATTAAACCAAGATCTTTTGGCACTCAGTGCATATAATAGACAAACAGAAAAACATACTATAATACTTTTTTCAAAGGTAAGGAGGAACTGTGTATGCGTTTAGTGCCAAAAATAGATTCTTCCTCACTTGTCCCTAACCAAGGAATGAAAATCCCCAGTAATTTTTTTTTCTGCCTATGACATTGCCTTCATCTCATCCTCAGCCCATTCCTGAGGCAGTTTAAAGTCATCCTCAGCTATTCTAATTTTAAAGTTGTCTTTTTCCTCTTTTCCTGAAGCAATTTTTGCCAAAGATGTAATTTGGTAATGCTTCACTGACCATGTGCTTGCTGATGGAATCAAGAATTGTGAACTGCCCAACTCCTGTTGGTCACTTTAGGGTTCTGTAGGCACACCCTTTCCTTCCAGTCATTGCATTCTGCCTTTCATGGGGATTTTGGCTTGGACTGTACAGAGGCATCTGTCTGTGTAATGCATCCTAGGGCATACCATAGGACTAGTTAGGTCTTATGCAGTCTCCCTGTAAACATGGGCTTAGCATGTGTTTGAAAGAGCAATATGCTGTGCTACATAGAAGATCATTTAAACCCAGAAAGAGAGCTGAGTTCTTCCAGCTGTGTGTTGCTAGCTGTGTCATGATTGCTTGTGGTATGGATTTTCTGCTGCTTCTGCAGACAAGGGGTTTCATGTAGTTAACTTTTTACTGTTTTTTATTATTTTTATTACATTTGGGGACATGTACAAAGGCACTATAACTACTACTCTCACTGGGTAATGCTCTGAGAAGCCTTATGCAGCTGCAGTTTCTGTGGTGGTTTGTGCAATGTACCATAGTTACTTAGGTCTTATCATCCTCCACTGAGTACAGTAGCTTTATAGCATCTTCATTATCTCAGTCCTTTGTGTGTATCCAACCTGCATGTGAACATACGTATAAAACTTCCTTAAGCTGATGGACAGGTAGGATTAGAACCAATTGGACAATTTAACAAGAATCTAAGAACTTCTGATGTATTATTTATTGAAAAAGAGTTAGAAAGCCATAATGAAAGAATTCTAATGAGTGTTGGGTTTCAAGAGCAAGGCATATTTATACCATCAATATGAAAACTTTTTCGGCTCCTTCTCTTGCCTACTCTATGTAAGGGGCTACTCAATCCCTTCTTTTGGGCAGAAGACCCAGCTTCCATCTGTCACTTGTATGGTAATGGCTAGAAGTGACATCAAGTTGTTTTCCTCTGGCCATGTAAAAATTAGCTCTCATGCCTACTAGGCATGATTTTAGATTTGCACAGAAAGCAAACTGAGGTTTCCACTGTTCAGCTGATGGTATTGCTGGGTCAACTGCTTAACAGAGGCTCAATCTGCTTCCCAAGCAGATTTAAAGCCATGCCTGATAATGTCCTAATGAGACCATTGGTTCATTTCAACCAATATTATCTACTTTTAATGACAGAAACTGAGAGTTTTGGATTGAATTTGGGGCTCTCTTGTAGAGCAGATGTTCTAAGTATTATGTATGGGCAGGAGAGAAGATTGTAAGAAAATGTAATTTTTTTGTTTAACCAATGCTACATTTTAATTTTCCATAGACTGGTGTCCTCCAGTTGTACTAGACTAAAATTCCTATCTTTGCTATGCAGGCTGGATGCAGGAAACTGCCAGTCCAACACAACTGAATAACATCAGATTGGCCTTTTTCTTAAAGCAAAAACTGAGTGATTCCATAGTAGTATTGTTTATTTCACAATAACTAAACGCCTCTTCTAAAATCTAAACTCTTCTGGAGATACAGTATCCTGAATACCCTTTTCCTAGAAAATATGACTTTGACTGGTTCTTGCCCTGTATCTGTTGTAACACCTCTAATGAAGTATTCTTACCCATGTATCTGTAGGTAAAATGGAGAATGTTTTAATTGAGGAGAGTGTCAATGACCAGACCAAGATCATCCTGATAAATGCAGCCTATTTTATAACAAACTGGATGAAGATGTTTCCTGAGGGGCAAACCAAGGAATGTCCATTCAGAATAAGCAAGGTACAGGAAGAAGCAACCTGAAGCTTTTAACACAAAAATTAAATGATACAGGAAAGCCTCCAGTTTATTTCTGAGTTTTAAACCAGCCTTTAGTTCCATTCACACAATCCAAAATCAGCTGTAATGAGTGATTGTATCACTAATGACCCAAACTGTCAATGTGTCATAATGGTTCACTTATGGTCTGTCCCTCCAAAAACCATATGACATGTTTAGAAGACATCAGAATGTTTCTTTTGCAGTTAAAACTGATAGGCCGTAAGATGGTAAAAATACAATATGACATTAGCACATTAGTGAAAGCAAGAAGTTTTGGGGACAGTTCCAGATGGGTTATATTTTCTTTATAAAGTTTAGCCACTCTTTGTCACCATTTTGATTAATGGTTCCTCATCACCTTTCATCTCTCTTTGGCTCCTTTTGTTTGTAGCAAATTCATTCCTTAATCTAGGCCAGGATTTCAAATGGGTTAAAATACATGGTAATCCATGCTAGAATTTGTACAGTATTGTCTATTCTTGCTATGAATCTAGATTCTTATACCAGTTCTAGGCTAACAAATGCAACACTGGATCTCATAAAATAAGATGCTGAAATTAATGTTCTCATGTGCATGACTGTAAAGAAGCAAATACAATTTTGTTAATCACATTTCTTAAAACATTTATTTATTTATTTTTAATAATCCAGTGGAAGGACCGCATTTCTTCAAAACATTAACTTTTATTTTATAGTATACACATTTGCCTTCAACTGTGTAATAATTTAACAATGTAAGATTTGAGTTCTCTTCTCCATGCGTTTTTTCAATGTATGAAGGTAAAAGCATATATAATCAGGAATTTTGACCACAACTGGTATTTAAGTGAACTTTTAATTTCTGTTTTTCCTTACTAGACGGAAACCAAACCTGTGCAGATGATGAACCTGGAAGCTACATTATGCTTGGGCTACATAAACGATTTAAAAACCAAAATTCTGGAACTCCCATGTCATAATAAACATATAAGCATGCTTATCTTACTACCTAAAGATATAGAGGATGATACAACTGGATTGGAGCAGGTAGAAATAAGTATTTGGATAAATATTAAAGAATTCTTTGGAGAGATGTGCATCAATCTCTTCCTTGAACGTTTCAAAATAGTCTGATTAGAAAGGAATGAGAAATAGATTTATATCCTAATGTGTCTTGTAGCCATATGTTTAGTTCACTGAATACTGTAGGGCCATATCCCTTAGACCCCACATTAACAAAAAGAAACAGGACTCATTAGCTGAAATCACAACAGCTAGTAACATTCCAGCAGTGATATTACAATCGCATTAATGCAATTCGCAACAGTCCTCAGGCAAAAACATAATATCACAGTAGATCACAAAACTCTTGCATTGTGTTGATGAAGGCGTGGCCACTATAGATCTGGCCCAAATTAATTATGACCTAAATAAACTCCTTCATCTATGATCAGTGATTTGCCGACTGCTTGACAAATTCCACTTCAGCTTTCTGCGTATGACTGATGAGATGCAGTGCAATGCAATATCCAATTAGAGCTGATACTCTAATTCACCTACTGTTTTTCTTATATCTTTAGCTTGAGAAGGAGCTCACCCCTGAGAAGCTGGTACAGTGGACCAATCCTAGCGTGATGGCCAACAGTAAAGTTAATGTATTTCTCCCCAAATTCAAAGCGGAAAGTGAATATGACTTCAAACCAATTTTAGAAAGCCTTGGTATGACTCACATGTTTGATGAGGATGCATCAGATTTCTCTGAAATGTCAGAGTCCAAAGGCACTGTTCTTTCCAAGGTCATTCACAAAGTCTCTCTGGAAGTAACTGAAGAAGGAGCAGAGTCTCGAGATATTCCTGGATACCGGATCCTCCAACACAAAGATGAATTTAATGCTGATCATCCTTTTCTTTACTTGTTTAAGCACAACAAAACTCGCAGTATTGTATTTGCTGGTAGGTTCTGTTCTCCTTAAACAGAATAGCTCATAACAACAAAAACAAACAAACAACCCCCCCCACCAAACCTGTTACCACCATTTATGACCTATTCAAAAGTAATCTAAGCAAGTTCCCCTGTTAATGAAGTTGTATAACTTCCCATTCAAGTGAATTTACAAAGGAGTGGCCATATTATTAGTTGTAGCAAAAATAAGTATAGGGACATCTAAAAGACTGAAAAAAATCATTATGGCATATCCTTTAGTGAACCGTAGTTGATTTCATCAATAGATACTATATACCTATAGATGGGAAGAAGGTTTCTTGTTTACACATGGAGTAAACTTCAGAACAAATTCAGCAAAATGTATCTTTCATATGCAGCAATAAAACAATATGTGAAGTTGTATTATGTCTGAAAAATACTGCAGTTCTTTTTATGCTCACTGGCAATATTAAATTTCAACTTTATTGAAATGTTTGACTAGGGCACAGCTCATATGAGTTTCTGCAGATCTTAAAAAAACCCCTGAACTTAAATAACTAATTTGTTACCTGAAGATCAGAAATTTTATATTTGTCTGGACTTCATTACACTAATCACAGTTAATATGGATTTTTTTCTTAGTCAAATTAGTTTAACACTATGTAACATTTTCTTTTGGCTGTTTATTATTCTTTTGGTGGTTATTAATTTAGATTATCTTAATTTGTTCCAAATAAAGCATTGCAAAAACTGAGTATATTTTCTCATTGCTGAAGTTAAAAGTGAGAAACAAAACTACACCTCCTGCATCATTTAAAATCTGACTTCATATATCAGAGATAATACACATTAATTAATGCCATTACTTAATGCTGTTACATGGGAACCATACACTATTTTAGACCTGAAAAAGGGAATGAGCTTCAGTTCCAGATTTGGATTTCTTGATGGGCATTTATGATTTTATGTCTCTTCTATATTAGTTTTGAAACAGATGCTGATTCATATATTTTAGGAAGGTATTTGGGAAAAGAAATCTATTCTCTGGGAGAGTGATTAAGAAATGTTAGCTAAATGTTGGAGAATGTCAGATCTGCCAAATGTTACTGAACACACCTCCCAATAGCCTTTTTGAACCTAGCTGATGATAAGGCATGCCACAAGCTATATATCAGTAATACCTGGTGGGCTACAGTTTCTCCAGTCCTGCCTTACGATGTAAGTGGAGAGGTCAGTCTATGAGTAGGGGCAACCTTACTATACTAACACTGACTTACAGTGTTCCATGGTGGTAGGTGTGCTGTGGTGGGAGGGAATGAGCTAATCTAGATTTATGTTGGAGAAAATCGGATTTCCATGGTACATGTCTGCCCTGAATGCTAAACTAGCCCTGGAGCTGGTGTAGTTGGTTCCCTTCCATTGATATGATGTTGGAAAAAAATATTGCAAGGCTTACCTGCTATAAATTAGGAGGACTTAGAATGGAATAGTGATGGCTCCCTGCACTCTACAACTCTATTATTTGGCTAAATAATTGTATGAAATGAAACAGAAACACTAATAATGAGCTGATAACAAATCCCAGGCCCTGTTTCAGGTGTCCTACCTGGTGAAGTGTACTGAATGGCTACTTGGCAATGGCCCTTGTCCATGGTACCCCCTGTCTCTGGAATGCCCCACCCCAATGACATATCACTTACATTACAAGTGAGTTCCATGCGTGTCTGAATTGGCTCCTATCTTTAGCCACCTTCTAGCAAGCACCCATTTTATTGTCCTTTGTGCCAGGCAAAGATGTTTTTATTCTCCAATTGTTTTAAAAAAATGTTGATTTTTAACACACTGCTTTAAAAAAAACAAAACAGGCTGCTGGTGGTATTGTTTCAATGTTTTAATTTGAATATTTTAATCAATTTATTTTATATTTCAGTTGCTTTGGAATTTTGTGTGATTTGAATCTGTTGTAAGCCACACAAAGAGGACGTAGACTTGAGGTGTGACATAGATTTTAAGTAAACAGGTAAAAAAAAAATGGACAAAAATAAAAACATGCACAGTCCGAGTCTCAGCAGTCATTTCCATTGCTGAGATGGAGGAAAAAAGCAGAAGACAGTTTGCATCTACCAAACCAATTATCATTTCATGTTGCTTGGTTGTGACACAATGGTGTCATGTAATTCTGTGTTTTGTGTATAGATAGTCCTTGTTAGTGACTGTCTCATTTAGTGACCATTCGCAGTTATGACAATCAAGAAGTAACTTTGTGGCTTTTTATGACCTTTGCAGGTCTGTAAAGCAAAGGAAAGCTGAAGTAAGATTGTTAAATTGTTGGTTATATGCTATTTGTTTGATATATACTGTATTTGTTTTTATAATTTCATGGATCCCATCTTGGGATCCCATGTGGGTGAAGGAGTAGTTGGGAGTAAAATAATATTTACGCTTGGAGAAGTGGGATACTAACATGTGTGTGTGGGGGGTCTATGTGTGGGTATATAGATATACATCCACACCCACACATCTCTATATATTCATAACAGGTAAACATGGGTGAAAGTGTAAACGTTTACCACCTATTACTGTCATTTTTTTAAAAAAAATCTGGATTTGAGTCTCGGTATTTTATAAAGATGCATTTAATTATGTATTTCACCCCTTTAAAGCTACAGTCTTAAAACATATGTTAAAGTCATTTAGACAAATCAGTGGGATTTACTCCAGAGTAGACTTGCCCTGGATTACACCATCAAATTGCTAAAGACAAAATATTTGTGTGTCAGAAGCAGAAAATTAATTTTCCTAATTTCCTAACTTGTTAAACTTGTTAAACCGAAGATCCTGCTTCGGCTGCTCCCCAAAATACTGTTGTATTTGATATTATTTGTCTGACTAAAGGTAGCCTGTCCAAATAGGATTAAATAAAAGCAGATATTGAGATTATTTTAGAGTAAAGAAAAATCAGCCAGCATATAGAATCATACGTAATAAAAATAAAGATTTCCCAAAGCTCATACAATGGGAAGTGGATAAAAATTTCTCCAAGCATCATGAGATCATCTCCTGTATTTAACAATGAGAGGGTGTGGCAATTATAGACTTCCCCGCACAGCTGAAGAGAAAGCACTGAGGAAAGGCGATCTCTTAATTCCCAAAGACAAGCAGCGGGTAAATATGATTTTGTTTTAACATTAATATGTCTAAATACTGAATGTGGAAGCAATGCTTTTTATGGCAGTCTAAGGGTAGTTTATAGGGGTGTGAATGTATAAAAAGAAAACGCCATCGTATGAATTCAGGGGACATTAGAAAATTGAACATGAGATAGTGAAGAATGAAAGATGTTTATGTCTGTAGCAACAAGACCAAATGAAACATGTTGTCAGTTTTGTGCATGAAATGAAATTAACAGGATTGCTTTTTCTTTTTTCTTTGAAACGTAAATATAAAGTACTAGCTGGGGTTAGAGAAGGGGTGAGTTTATAGGGGTGTGAACGTGTGAATATAGTGGTAGAATGTGAGATATAGTGGTAGAATGTGAGATATAGTGTCATGACAGATACCCTGTTTGGAAATGACACTGCAGATATCACAGACAGGACATCTACCAGTAGAGGTTTCCACTGCTGAGGACACGTTGGTAAGACACCTAAAATGGACAGAGGAGGACCATGCAGGGAAAAAGAGCATATTCTTGGTATCCTAAGTCCTGCAGGCCACTCTTGTCCCCTGATGCATATTGCAATTTTCAACTTGCCATAAGAAATGTGTGGAGGAAGAGGGAAAGAATGTAAATATCTGTTTCTCCAAAACTATGACCACTTTGTCCATACAGATACTGCCATGACAGTACCTGGAATACAGTTCAATTCAGCAGCACCCAAACATTGTGTTCCAACCCTGGTATTCAACAGGGAGGCTTCAGCTCATCCATCCGACATGGGGCTACTTTTCTCAGCTTATGCATACTTAAAGCACAAATTTTGATATTTGTGACTATTTTAACTTCCCCTGGTCCAGTGTTGTTTAATGTTATCTTAAAATTAGTGTATAGCTGTTAGAAAGTAAACACCAACTGTATACTTGTATTGGTCTAGATCAGTGTTTCTCAATGTCATTGACTTTAAGATGTGTGGACTTCAGCTCCCAGAAGCATGGCTGGGGGAATTCTGGGCGTTGAAGTCCACACATCTTAAAGTCAATTACATTGAGAAACACTGGTCTAGATAATATGCTGCATGTTTGTTGTGAATAGCTATTTGCTGTTAAGTATATTATTCATCACCTAGTAAGCATCCTGCTTCCATTCTAGTTAGTTTTCTCTACAATTTCCTGAATGGTTTCTTTCGAACACGCCAGCTTTTTGCATTCCCTTTTTCTGTTCTTTGCTAACCTGCTCCAGCTGCAAGAACCTTTGAATATAAAATGTATTTGAAAATAATAGCTTTGAAAAGTGCTGCTTGAGAGATGTTTTCATAGTAAATGAAAAGGTTCTTCTCCTCCCACCCCCACCTTTCCCTTTGGGTGTGTCTTTCTAGACTTCTCCATGCAGTATTCAAAACCTGTTGCTCCTGAGCATCTGGTTACTTAGAGGTTTTCTCTTCTTTTTTCCTAGCTAGTCATGGATTTGAATCTCACGAGACAATCACTTTCCAAAGCCATTACTGCATTTGGTCTGGATCTTTACAATAAGTTAAATTCCGGTGACATTTGCAAAAATATTTTTTTCTCCCCTACAAGTATGTCAACTGCCCTGGGCATGGTTTTAATTGGTGCAAGTGGAAATAGTAAAATGCAGATTGAAAAGGTAAGCAAGACCATTATAGGTTTCCTGACAACAACTTCTTTTCTTCTTTTGGGAGGCATGGGGGCTGACTCAAAAAGTTATCATGTAATACTGGAAGGAGAAATCTGCAGTAATGGATTGTTGAGGCATATATAAGATTTTTGAGCAGTAAGGCTGTTTTTTGGGGGGGTTATGCAAATAACACACATTTACATAAAGTGTATTACACCAATTGTCTGCTTTGAAGACAATGGAGTTTGTCTACTATTTGGGGGTGAACTCCAATTTTATCCACTGCATTCAAAATCAGTTGAAAGGGGGTTTGTAAAATTGAAGTTTTCCTTTTCCCTTATTTTTTAGGCTCTTCCTTTTTGCTTTTTTAATTTTTATAATGATTATTAAATTTGAAGTTATGTGATTTTGCTAATGTGTATAACTATCCTTTTCTTCATTAGTTTAGCACAGTAAAATAAAACTCTTTTTCCTGCTTCTGCTTTCTGTTTGGCATCACATGCTCATAACTGATGAGCAGGAGAGAATAATGTTTGCATTTGAACCCTCCCCCAGATGATTTGGACTGCCATAGCCATTTTGAAGCCACCAGATTGGGGAAAAATTGGCCTATTCTCTCAAGCCAGTTTCAGTGACTCAAGATACCCAATGGGCCTTTCCCTATGATTGAGCTATAGGGCTATCCGCCCATTCTTCAACTGGCAGAAATAACTTTTGACATGAAACTTCCTCTTCCTCCCATTGCTGATCCTTATCCTGACTCTGTTCCCACTCACTGCAGTCACTTGACTTCCAACTAAGGTAATAGGTGACACAAAGCCTAAACAGTTTGGCACACCTTGACATGCCTTTGGATGGTGCTGGAATAACAGGGAAAATATTATTCCATTACAGCTAAGGATGACTTAAGCCTTTTCGCACTTGTGGGCTGGGGATGTGATGACGTCAGAAAATAAAAATGAAGGCAATGTCTTGAGTACACTGCCAGAAAATAAATACTGTGTGTGTGTGTGTGTGTGTGTGTGTGTATGTGTATATACACACACACACACACACACATATATATTGCTGGGACATGTTTGTGCTTAGATAGGAATAGAGACTAGCTAGGGGTGTTTGTTATAAACGTGTGTAAATTTGTCATAATCATGGCAATTTTGTGAAGAGAACATACTTGGAATTTTGAGTGCATATCAAGAATGCATTTGCAAATGTTTATTGTGGAGAATTGTCCAATCACAAAGAGGAGCAAAGCAAAATAATTGCACAAGCTACTCTTTACTCAAAGGCATTGCTGCAAATAAATATGATCCAAAGGATGCTGCTTTGCTTTATGGTAGGCCAGCTTCCTCTACATTTGGTTGAGCACAAAAATCTGTTGTTTTTAAGTTCATGTGGAGAAAGAAACCAGTTGGGTACCAACTTCCGTGTTTGCAGGTGCCATGTTGTGTGCCTGCCTGCCTGCATGCCTGCCTATTTATTTCTTTATGCTATACACAGAGTCCCCTCCGTTTCATTCTGTACTGATTGCAGCTCATTTTGCTACAGGTGCTACACTTTGCTAAAACCCGTAGAGGGGCAGGACCACTTGATTCTGAAAGAAGAGTGGCAGAGGTTGTGCCAGAATATGGGAGAGAAGGTGCTTTCTCTCTCCCAGCGGTATGTCTGAAAACATTGTTAAACCCCACAGAATCATGTAGTTGATCAAACTATTTGTTCTGTCCAGTACTATGGTCAGTGATGCTGTATGGAGGGACCCAGGCCCAGCAATTATATAGGGTGGTGGTAGAGATATATTTCCATGGTATCAGAAGAACTATTTAGCCTTTACCCTCTCAGCATTATAGTTGGAGGGTAAACTACACAACACACAAAACATTGGAAAGCAATGTAAAAATGCAAATGTACTAAGACTGTAGAAACCCAACCAGAGTCTAATAATTAGAGATAACACTGGGATTTGTAATGTTCATGTACTACTCTAAACAGAGTGAATGATCTCACCGTAGCAAGCAAGGGCCTCACAGCATGCCATCTGTGTCACAACTCAAAGAACACACAAAATGACACAGCTACACTCTGTCCATCAGCCACAGAGGCACAGAAACCACAATCTTAGGACGGATATCCCCAGTTACCCCTTTAGTTAAATGTTCAGTTCTTTTCTGCTTGTTTTGAAACACAGCACAAAAAGGAATGTCTGTCTGTCTGTCTGTCTATCAATCAATCAATCAATCAATCAATCAATCAATCAATCATTTTAGACAACCTAAAACAGCAAGAACCAAATAAATCAAAAGAAAAAGAAAAAAAGAATAAGACAGAATAAAAAATACTCAGACTAACACATAACATCCAAAAAGAGGCTCACCACCCACCCTAACCCAAGGCCTAGGGAAAAAGCCAGCCTTTCAAGATCTATTGAAACATGGCCAGATTGAGGGCCATACAGGTCTCTAGGGGGATGCTATTCCAGAGGACAGGCACTGCGCATAGCTCCCCACCCCACCCTCCATATCTTTGGCACATTGTGTGTATAGTCCTTGTGGGAGAAAGATTCAAAAGCTATAGGGGAGAACTTAATGGCTCCCCCATGTGACTACCATAAGAACTTGTGTATACACATGTGGCTGCCATGGTGGTCCTAGCTGAGCACAAAAGACTCATTTACCAAAAGGCAGGCTGATGAGGTTACTTTTGGTGACCTACTCTAGCTTCTCAATCTTTACCACACCATTCTGGGAAGCAATCTTAGAAACAAATATAATTTTGGAGGTTTAGGTTTTACTTCAATATACCAGTTTCCATTTTTAAAAAATAATAAAGTCAGGTGACTCAAGAGAGATATTGGTAGGTACCCTGACAGGCATGGGCACCAGGGTTGACTGCCCTATTGTAAAGTAAACTCACCCTTGTGATATGTCCCTTGTCTTTTATACCAAGGAGTCATTCATATAATTATTTTTATTATGTTTCCAATCTTTTCTTTCATATCTTGAATAGGAAGGGGCAATTTATTCAGAGTTCAAGCAACTCCTGATTCAGCTGAATAACCTCAGCCATGGTTACCAGCTGAAGCTGGCCAATAGTTTGTTCATGCAGAAAGGATATCAATTTCTCCAGGTAAGGCCTCTCTCCTTCTTTAAAGAAAATTAGAGCTCTTGCATTGCTGGAAAATATTCTAGATTCAACGTATACAATCTTCATGTAAAGCTGGGAAATACCCAGGGCTAGACCTGCCAGTCAGTGTAGGCAATACTGAGATAGATGGACCAGTTATCTGACTCAGGTTCAAGCTTCCTATGCTATGGTAATCCTAACACCAGACACTTCTTTTAAAAATGAAGGAAAGGAAATGAAGGAAAGTTCATGTCCAAACTCGCTGATTCTTTGCAGCAATCTAAGCCATTGTTCAAAATGGGTGTCTGAACTGAGGTCATTTTCAGTTTGACATTATTGCCTTAGACCCAACAAAGGAGGAAAAATGTGTCCTTCCCTTTGGGAGTCACCGTGAATATTTTAACATTTCATCCCCCAACACTTAATATCTCAGAAGAGCCTCTACCCAGTAGCACTATGTTCTGGCTAGGGTACCAGACATCCAGCAAAAGGAGGACATGTCCTCCTTTTTGTCCTCATGTCCTTTGTCCAGCAGGTGTTGCCTTAAAATCAAGTATTGTCTAGCTTTTTGTGCATCTTCCTGAGCTGCTTTTCTCCCACACCCAGTGCTTCCCTAATAAGTGCTAATCACAAGTTAACAAGCTCTACTCTGTGATCTTAATTAGTTGATTAGTAACCTCAGGCCAGCTTGTCCTGCTGCCTGAAATTGACAAGATCTTTATCAGTTACACACTGAAGGCTTTTGTCTCTTAATCCTCTAGCACATTCCTGTGATAGAAAAGGCAATCTTTCTGATGCTGGAAGAAGTCATTTCATATAGACTTAAGTACATTTTTTTTGCAGTTTTACATTGTAATTTTTGTCATAAGAAAGTCAAACAGTTAATGTGTCCTCCTTTCCCCCATTTGTCCTCCTTTCCAATTGTCCCCGTCCTCCTTTACCTGTTCAGCTCTTTGGTAACCCTAGTTCTGGCAGATCTGAAGGTTCCCTTTCTATGGGAAAGCTTGATGAATTAGAGATCTTCCTGAGGAAAGCCTTGGTTGGGGGAATCATACTCAGAGGCTTGTTGGATTTGTGTCTTGCCTCTCCATGTAAGAAAAATAGCACTCCTAGTATTTAGCAAACAAAATTTCAAACACAGGAAATGTGTTTGAAACTGACTAAAAATGCATCATCTCCAGAATGTGTTTTTCTTTTCTCCCCTCTCTCCCTCTCATTGAAATCTTCCAGCAATATCTCACACGTACCAAAGAAATCTATAATGCTACACTACAGACAGTGGATTTTTTTAATGCTGCTGAAGAAACAAGGGAGACAATTAACCTTGAGGTTTACAGGCAGACCCAAGGTAAGAAAGGCAAGAGTTTCTTGTCACAACAATAGATAGTCCTTGCTTAACTACCACAACTGAGACTGGTGTTTGTTAAGTGAAAATCACATGATTTTCTGGCTTCTCCATTGACTCTGCTTGTCAGAAGCCAGTTACAAAGTGCTTGAATCTTGATATGTGACCGTAGGGACCCTGTGATGGTTGTAAGTGCGAGGACCGGTTATAAAGTTTCTTTTTCAGAGCTGTCATAACTTCAAATGGTTGCTAAACAGGGCAGTCATTAAACAAGGACTATCTGTACTCCATTCTGTTGACATTACAAGAGAAATCAACTCTCTTCTAGGTAGGTGGAGGTAAGAGAGCCAAGCCTTGAGGTAAGAGGTGGGGGGGAAAAACCCTCCCTGAAAGCCTAGAGATGTGTTCCAAGTCAGTATTGCCAAAGCGGAGCTAAATGGATCTATAGGCAGTTTCCTGTTTTCCCAATATACTCTTGGTTCTTATACAAGTCTTCCATTCTATCCATCTGTGCATCTTTTTCAATGTAATTTATTATGGATGAAGGCTTCTGTAGCATATTAAAAATAATTATTTTGCCTTTATGAAAAGGGCTTGTATCTGAGCACCCTAGAGATGCTATAAACTGAAATAATAAATAATGTCTAAGTATTAACAATTTCAGGAAGATTAGACACAAGCATCAGACACTTATGCCTTTGGCCTAGAGGTAGCATGTAGCTAAACTTGGCTGATCCCCCCCCAATTAAGCAGGTTCTGACATGGTTAGTGCATAGCAGAGAAACCACCAAGGAATTGTAGGACTATAGGCTTGACTGCAAAATTGGGGGAAAAATAGCAAAATAAGACAATGGCAAACCATGTGTTATTGCTGCCAAGAAAACTCCACGTCCATGTCCATGTCCATGTAGCCTCCAGGAATTTAACTTGGCATGAAGGAGGCTTCCCCTTTTCTCATGCTTTTCAATAGATGCCTAAAGGATGACTGGAGGTTCCATGCCTTTGGACATCACCCCGGGAAAACCTTGTCCAAATTCATATGAGTCCATTTCATGCAGCTTAAACAGCAGTAAAATAAAGAGCAATTTCACACAAACAGAGTGGATAACTGATGGGCCATATGCAGCTCTTGTGAAGATGTGTGGACTTCAGCTGGATGGGGCATTCTGGGAGTTGAAGTCCAGACATCTTAAAGCTGCTGAGGTTGAGAAACACTGCTCTAGAGAGTATTGCCTGTTACTGAAAAACAGCAGTGTGGTTTGCCAGCTTGGTTATTTGTTTTCAATTTAAATTTCTAGGTGCTTCCATCCATCAACAATTCTAATTTCTCTTACCCTACCAACTTTCCATTTCTTCATACCGACTTTTTAAAAAATGTGGTTCTCAGTATGTTATGCAACACTGAATATGCCCTTAGTGTACAGAATAGTGTTCCCTTAGATACAAGGGATATCTCCTTACTAAGTAAAAAAAGTCAAGCACATTATTCATCTTGTTTTCAATATCCATTCATTTTTATTTTTTTTTGTCATAGGAAACATTAAGGAACTTTTTGCTCCTGGTGTGATTGGGCCACAAACTGTGCTGGTGCTGGCAAATGCCATCTACTTTAAAGCAACCTGGCAACATCAGTTTAATCCACATTATACGACTGAAAGGAAGTTTAGGCTGAATGAGGTATTGCAATACTACAGAAAATATCATTACACTGTATAGCAGTATGTGGCCTTTTAAGTATGTCACAATATGGTATGACTTGACTATTCTTTTGAATATAATTGATGTGCCACCAACATTCTGAGTTGTTATATCATTCACAGGTAGGGAACCCGTGTCCTTTTAGATGATGATGGACTACAGTTTCCATGATGTCTGATGAATAACTTTGCTGGCCAGGGCTAATGGATTTTGGAGTCCAACAACATCTGAAGGACCACAAAGTTCCACATCCTTTTCAAGTTACTGATTGGCTGGCTTTCCAGTAACACAGAATATAAGGACAGTAATCTCAGGGTTAGTGTACATCATCAGATAGAAGTGGGAAAGACCCGCACCCAAGAGAGACCTGCTATCAATCACTTTCCCCTGATAAGTGGCCATCCAGCCTCCAGTTCATGATGCCAGATGAAAGAGACTCTGTTATTTTATTTTGTACTGTTAAACAGATTGCACCCAGGAAGTTCTTCCTACTATTCAGCCAAAATCTCATTTCTCCTCATTTAAACCCAGTAGCTTGGACTTCACTCCTCCCCAATATACAGAATAGAAAGAGAACTGTCTGCAGTGCAAAGGGATTTTTATTTCTTTATTTGCTTTCAAACACAGTTATTTCAGTGACTGAAGGTAGCGCTCCGTCTCTCTACCTCTTTGCAGTGACTATTGGTGGAGATGCCCCCAGTTGTCTAAATACAGTCCAAGCAAAGGTGGCAGCCATCCTGAGGCCTGCAATCTCAGGACGAGACTGAAATTCTTTTAAACAAACCTGGTTGTGATCTGCTGCAGGGCTACCCCCTAGTACTGTAATTCTGCCCAGAGTGGCAGAATGGGAGGGGATGGAGCAGCAGGCAGAAGCAGACTGCAAGTAGTCCTCATTTAGCAACCACAATTGGGACCAGCAACTCAGCTGTTAAGCGAAGAGGTCTCTAGGTGAAATCACGATTGTGCTTATGATCTTACGTTAGCTTTCCTTTGGTTTATAGACCTGTGAAGGTTGTAAGTGCAATGATTGGTCATAAAGTTACTTTTTCATCACTGTCATACCTGTAAACAGTTGTTAAACAAAGCGGTCGCTAAACGAGGATTACCTGTACAGAGAGTGCAGTGGCCAGCTTCAGTGCATATTGATAGGGTGACCACTAGGTGGCAGCAGACAGAGAAAGGGAAAACCCTTTGCTGCTATCTATTGGATTTTGTAATGGGGATTTGGAAGTCCTAGTACTAGCATAACTTTAAAGGGCTGCTTTGTCCCTAAGAGAGTGCCCTGAGCCATAATTACTACTGTTTATCCACAAGAACAGCTTAAATATGCAAGGTCTGGTCAGCTGAAGATGTGCGCTCCCTCCAATGTAGCCTCACTCTTGATTAATGGAATCGGTTTGCCTCGGGGCCCAGAGAACTTTATTTACACCCATGGGCACAAGTCACCCTTTGCAGATGTCTGAACAGACCACTTGCGGAAGCTTTAAACCTTAGGCTAAGCCTAATATTGTATGTTGCCAAACAAAACATGCCACCATGAAAAGTCCTAGAACAGCCACTTGCAAGCTTTTGATCTGCATGATGCTTTTTTTATTTAGAGGAATAGTCAAGCTGATCCTCAGTCTGCAGTCTGAATTGACACAATGCTTTTTATGACTTAACACCATAAAGGGCAGTTCTATCCCGCCCCCAAAAAAAGAGTGGTTATCCAGATTTCTGCAGCCCACTCTGGTAGCCCTCTCAGAGAGGAGCTCCATACAGCTGTTTCCTCTTACAAGGGGCAGTGGGTTTGGACCTCTGCTTGACTGATGTCAGCTCACTTGGAACATTTTTACTCGTAAGAATTGGGCTATTATTCTGCTCCATGTGTAAATCAGGCTTAAGTCAATGCATTTTAAAGGATTCGGCCTCATGGCTTCACAAGGGATCCTCCCCTGCTGCTTAAAAAAAGAATCCCACAGCAACAGGGCGATGTATCTTTGGTGAGGTTAGAAGATGTGTAATACAGTTTATAAAATTGGAAGACAAATCTCCCTAAAATATTATCAACATGAACAATGAACATAATAGGAGAAAAGAAAATGGGCACATGGAATGTGGATTTTAATCTGTGCTGAAAACATGTTATACGCATATAATTTTCTATCATATAATTGATTCATCCCTTCTTTCAAGTACAGCCACTTGCCACATTTGCACGTTACCAAATCCTAGTTCTGCATTTTTGCCTTCGGCTTCTAAAAGTTGTGAACCATGCTATGTTGATCCTTAACACGAGAGGATGTTTTATTTCTTAAACATGTATCTTCTATCTTTGGAAACAGAATGAAACTAAATCTGTGTACATGATGTATCAGAAAGGGAGATTTAAACTGGGACACACAGATGAAAAAAATGGCCAGATCCTGTGCCTTCCATATGCCGGTGAAGTTTTGTCCATGTTTATAATACTACCAAATGACATCAGCCATCTGGGGCAGGTAAATCCAAAGCACATTAATGTGTTCTAACATTAAGACATAAAACTGTATGTATGTATGTATGTATGTATGTATGTATGTATGTATGTATGTATGTATTCCACAGTTTCTGTAATCTACCTCAATCTGCAGACTAGGGGCAGCAAGTGAAATAAAATAGTTCCATAAAACAGTGGCTCAACCTGCAAATGTTACAGTTCTTCACTGTGCAGTGCCTGAAGACCACTACAATTAACCATACTTTTCCATTATGTCTGAAACAGGAGGCTACAACTGCCAGGATCAGAATGAATCAGGTTCTGAAACAAACTTCATGTTATCAAATCCTGGTTTGTTTCATTCCTGTTAATCATGCTTTCTTTGTAAAGGCATAATGGCCATGTGCAGACAACATATTAAACCAGGTCAGGTAAAGACCTAGCAGATGCATTCTCACAACATATTAAATCTTGGTTAATATTAATCTTACCAAGGTTTTTGTGGCTTAGCATGTTGTATGAACATACCTGATCTGCTGAGTTTATGGTGCAGAATATTGTGCAAATGCAGTAAATAGATTAATTTGGTAACCAGGCTAAGTGTGTGGTGAGAACGCAGCCAGTGGGAAGCTACGGTTAACCCACTCATCAAATTTAGAGAAGAGAAAAAGGAAATGATGGCTACCGTAAGAGAGAAGCCAAGGTGGTGGCACCTTCAGGCTCCGACCGAGGTAGGTGACCTCCCTGCAGGTGGCAGTGCCGTCCTGTTGAAGAAAACTGTGCACCAACTTGTGGGTTGAGGCACTCTCAGCCTGTGGCTTAACAGTGCGCTTGCAGCATGACTATTTACAGCTCAGCACCTTTCAGGCATTAGAGGGAGCTCACAGAAAGGGAGAAGGAGGGAATTGAGACTCATGGCCACATTGACTGAAACACCTCTTTGGATGTGTTTCATGGGAAATTCTATCTGAGCTCTGTTCACTGTTATTCCGCATTTAATAAGTTCATTCAAGCTGGATAAAATCAGGGTTTAAGTGAAAAGAGTGCTCTTTTCTATCACAAATGTGATTATATGAGGATAGATGTAAAGCCCAGGTTACTGCTAAAATGATAACTTTCTGTCTGGATTTAATTTTATTCTCCTTCAAATAATGCATAAATAAATCAATAAAAATTATATATACATGTGTTTGTATGTATGTGTGTATGTATATGTACATATGTGTGCATGCGTACCTACGTGTGTGTCTGCGTGTGTCCGCGTGTATGCATACCTACGTGGGTGTCAGCGTGTATGCGTGTGTCGGCGTGTATGCGTACCTACGTGTGTGTCCGCGTGTATGCGTACCTACGTGTGTGTAGGCGTGTATGCGTGTGTAAGCACATATGCATACTTACGTGTGCGTAGGTGTGCATGTGTGTCTATGTATGTATGCATACTTACACGTGTGTATGTGTGCATGCGTGTCTACGTATGGGTGTGTATGCGTGTGTATGTGTGAATGCGTGTCTATGTATGCATGTATGTGTGTGTATCTGCATGCATCTATGTATGTATGCGTGTGTACTCGTGTGTACTCGTGTGTATGTGTGCATGTGTGCATGTGTGTGTATGTGTGTGTATGTGTGCATGCGTGTGCATGCATGTGTATGTATGCGGGTGTATGTATATGTGTCTATGCGTGTATGAATTTGTATGCGTGTGTATGTATGTGTGTCTATGTGTGTATCCATGTGTATGTATGCGTGTCTATGTGTGTATCCGTGTGTATGTGTGTGCATGCGTGTCTATGTGTGTATGCATGCATATGTGTATGTGTGTGTATGCGTGTCTATGTGTGTATCCGTGTGTATGCATGTGTATGTATGCGTGTCTATGTGTGTGTCCGTGTGTATGCGTGTTTATGGATGCATGTCTATGTGTGTATACGTGTGTATGTATGTGTATGTATGTGTGTCTGTGTATACGTGTGTATGCGTGTGTATGCGTGTGTATGCGTGTGTATGCGTGTCTGTGTATATGTGTGTATGCGTGTGTATGCGTGTCTATGTATGCGTGTCTATGTGTGTATGTGTGTGTATGCGTGTATGAATGTGTATGCGTGTGTATGTATGTGTGTCTATGTGTGTATCTGTGTGTATGTATGCGTGTCTATGTGTGTATCCGTGTGTATGTGTGTGCATGCGTGTCTGTGTATGCGTGTCTGTGTGTATGTGTGTGCATGCGTGTCTGTGTATGCGTGTCTGTGTGTATGGATGTGTATGCGTGTCTGTGTATGCGTGTCTGTGTGTATGGATGTGTATGCGTGTCTGTGTATGCGTGTCTGTGTGTATGGATGTGTATGCGTGTCTGTGTATGCGTGTCTGTGTGTATGGATGTGTATGCGTGTCTGTGTATGCGTGTCTGTGTGTATGGATGTGTATGCATGTCTATGTGTGTATCCGTGTGTATGCATGTGTATGTATGCGTGTCTATGTGTGTGTCCGTGTGTATGCGTGTTTATGGATGCGTGTCTATGTGTGTCTATGTGTGTATGTGTGTGTATGGATGCGTGTCTATGTGTGTCTATGTGTGTATGTATATGTATGTGTGTCTGTGTATACGTGTGTATGCGTGTGTATGTATGCATGTCTATGTGTGTATACATGTGTATGCGTGTGTATGTGTGTATGCCTGTGTGTGCATGCATATGTGTATGTGTGTGTGTATGCGTGTGTGCACGTTTGTGTGTGTGCATCTGTATGTGTGTATGATTGTGTATGCGTGTATGCGTGTGTGTGCATTTGTGTGTTTGTATGTGTGTGTATGTGTTTATGCATGTTTGTGCATGTGTATGTGTGAATGCCTGTGTATGTGTGTATGGTGTGTGCGCGTGCGTATGTGTGTATGGTGTGTGCGCATCTGTAGGTGTATGCATGTGTATGCATGTGTATGTTTGTATGTGTGTGTATGTGTTTATGCATGTTTGTGCATGTGTATGTGTGAATGCCTGTGTATGTGTGTATGGTGTGTGCGCGTGCGTATGTGTGTATGGTGTGTGTGCATGCGTATGTGTGTATGCGTGTGTATGTGTGTATGCGTGTGTGTCCATGCATATGTGTGTGTGTGTGTGTGTGTGTGTGCATGTGTGTGCATGCATATGTGTGTATGTACACCCCATTTCACCCTCTTTGAGAAAGATAGGGATACCTTCTCAATCCGCTATGGAGATGCCCCATCACTTATTGCCAATTATGTTTAAACTATACAGGTTGAGGCTGCAATGACCTGCAAGAATCTCGCTCACTGGCTTTCTCCAGAAAACCTGAGGGAGCATAACGTGGAAATATATATGCCTCGCTTCACGTTAGAAGCCTGCTATGATCTCAACCTGACATTGCAAGGACTGGGTCTAACTGATGTATTCAGCGAAGCAAAAGCTGACCTCTTGGGAATGTCCTCCTCCCGCCAACTCTTCTTGTCCACAGTCGTTCACAAAGCTTACATGGAGGTCAATGAAGTAGGGACTGAAGCAGCAGCTGCAGCAGGTGTTGCAATCTCCAACAGATCCTTAGAACACTATGAATTATTTGTGGCTGATCACCCCTTCCTCTTCGGCATTCTGCACAACCCTACCAACACTATTCTTTTCCTGGGGAAACTCTGCTCTCCTTGAAACTCAAATGGTTTTTTTTCTTGAAGCTTATTAAAGCATACTGCAAAGCACACATTTCTTTGGAGTCACTTGATTATAACGGCAGCGCTCCAAATAGCTCTTGATGGCTGGGCCTCACAGTACCTTGAAGGGTCACCTAGAGCAGGGCTATTCTTATGTTATGAATAGAATGACTATTGCTACTTCGTTACAGCTGGTTGAATTCTAGACCTGAAAAAAATGGGCTATGCTACAACAGCTTAATAACTGCCACAAAGAGAAATGTTTAGCACACAGAAAAAAGGATATGCATTACACAGTGAATATAGTACTGAAAATTAAAATCAGCCAAAAAAAAAATGCTGAGATGGAGTTTTTAAAAAGGAATGTTGAAATTGGACAAATGAACCCATCTATGATTAAAGCTTGCACACATTTTCTATTGCAAAGCTTAGGGAATGTTTTTTTTTTAATCATTTGAAGCCCAGCTGGGTTCTCCAGTTCTCATTCTGGATCTTCCCTCCCTAAAGCTCACAGATGCCATGAATTAATTGCAATTACAGAGCCATGAACATGCTAGAAAGCATTTGTGTTATTTTATCACTTTTCCATCCTGTCAACTATAGCAGGGTTCCTCAACCTTGGCAACTTTAAGACGGGTGGAGTTGAAGTCTACCTGTCTTAAAGTTGCCAAGGTTGAGGAACCCTGAGCTATAGGACTACATACTTCATTCACCATTCCCTTTATTGCTTTTGCTAAAAATCAACCTCACATCTTCCAAGGGCAGAACATGGGAACACCTCCGAATGAGAGCATGGTGACTCCTGGTGGACCAGGGTCTGGAATGGTCAGGTAGAACTAAGGGCTCTTGGCTTACCCAAAAATAAAGGCAGGACATATTTGCCTGTCTTGTCTTGGCAAAAAGCACTGCATGATGATGACAGTATTGTTGCACAAAAGCCTCCCATCAAGAAAATACTAGGGAATAAATGTTACGCAACTCAGTGAGGCTGACTTCTGAGTAAGTTCAAGATGCAACTGGATGGTAATTTAAAGAAGTAACTTTGGAATTTTCGTACTTGCATTCAGAATATGCAATTACTCATCTAAAGTGAGTAATAAATAAAGTAATATTTAAATAAACTGAGTAAAGTAATATTTCTTTGGCTTGGATTGCATAATCTATGGGGAAGAAAACAATTTCCTCACTACACTGAGGCTGCTATAATTGTGCTGGTGACAGATGGAAGGAAAGGAAATATGTCTTTTCTGCTCCCTCATTCCCCCCTCACCTGCCAAGGGAGCTTCTCAAGGTTGGAAGAAGACAGAGATGAAAGTGAGAGTGTGTTCTGTAGCTACTGCTGGATCCACAGTAACAGTAAGAGATTAAGGAGCTCATGAGAACGGAGACTTGAATGTTTTTCTGCAGATGTTATCAGGTGTGTAATAGCGTATGAATTGGACTTGGAATGAACAAAGCCATTATCTGGTTTGTTTGAAGAACAATTGGTTTCTGAACCCTCTTGTGAATTAATCTGAGGTTTACTCAACAATTAAAAAAAACCCAGGGTTGCAAGCAATTATATGCACGTCTGCAAAGTCTACAGTCTTGCCTGAACCCATTTGAAACCTTGGCAGCAATGTTACTTCGCCAAGATTATGTCACAATAGAAGAGAGGATTGCAGTATCAGTTGTGTGTGGCCATAGATTATTTAAAAACACTTTCAGAAACATCAGCACTCATAATGGGTTGACGCACTGTCTGCGGTTGCTTTTACAATTTAATCTTCTTGCTTATAAGGATATATGACTGACTTGATTGATCTCCCAGATACTATTTGCTCTTACAGCTGGAACTACTGTATTTGCAGCTTTTTCTTTAACGGATTGTAGAATTGTGGTGTTTTCGGCATCCGTTTTCAAATGACAAATGTTGTGCTGTTAGCCCCACAAGGTAGACCAGACTAGGAAATCAACTCCACAGGAAGATTAAAACTACCTTTATTGAGTTTGGCTGTAATAACAGAAAGTTGCAGGTCTGATTGTGCTGTTCCTTTCCCCCCCTCTTATACTCCAGTGAATTGGGGAGGCATCTGCCTAAATCGCTTCCGAATCTTATCTTGTTTCTCAGGGCTTAAAAATGTTACAGCTCCTTTGCTTAGGTAACAGTTCTTGCATATCTCCATCAAGTTCATCTTCCTTACTCTCCACAAACGTCACCAACAAGTATCTTATCAATTTAAACCAGTGGGACATGGTCCTGAATAAAAAAAAACCCAATCTAATCCAATCAAACGTGTCCCTGAGCCGATGCAATTTTCTGAGCAACAGTTCAGAACTAGTCTGCTCTTTCTTTTAGGACACTTTGCCAGTTTTCCTGTCAAGCCAACAAGTAATACCCTGAATAAACTGCTGTAACTATCATTGCAATTATAGCATAAACTACCTATAAACCCATATCTTTATACACATATCTTAACCCATATCTTAAAACCCATAAACTACCTATAAACCCATACATACCAGCATAGCTGAGATTTATTTATCTATTCAGTGTCCCCAAGGCCTAGCCTAAATATAAAAAAAATTCTAGCAATCTCGTTCTCTTAGAACTTTTCTGGCTATGCTACTTTACCAACACAGAGATGCCTTCAGTCCTATGCCTTTGGGAAGGGATAGGAAAGAATGTAAAAGGCGGACGTGTTGGGTGCAGCTGGCAGAGTCCATGGGCCTGCATAGGTGCGCACAGTTTGGGCTATCTGTACCTCGGGTTGGGAACCTGAACCAGAACTGGGATCCCGTTGGCCTAACCCCACCCCACTGCCTATCTCTTTCCCTGCCTGAACTGGTAGAGGTGGTCAGGACCTGGAGGTGGGATTTAATGGCCATGTGGTGGCTACCTTCTCAACAGCAATGCAGAAATTTAAGTCTGCCTGTTCAGCTGTGGCCCTGTCTAAGATAATGTATGGTTCAACACATGTAAAGGACATACTCTGGGGCTGGATTTTTTTTGCATAGGATTTGGATAACATAGTGTGAGTTGGGAGGCAGGAGTAACTCAGTTGGAATGATCAGATCATTACCTTTGACTTTCAGCTGCCTGTAGCCTTCATAAGAGTGGGAGAACAAATCTGATAATCCACTCAATGTTTCTTGGTTCAACCCACCCAAAAAATAGCAGCAAGGCCCATTTTATGTAGTAATATTTTTCATGTGCAGCTGTCTAGGAAATCCTGGTTAGTACAATAACGTTCCAGACCTTTAAAACACTTTTAAACTTAACCATCCCATGGCTCAACCTCAGTGAAAAAACCAACACTGATTCTTCAAGAATTGCTATCACGTTCCTGTGCATATTCCAGAATGTCTCCTGGCTGGAATGGAAGGGCATGGAAGCAAGATGCAGAATTAGGGTTAGAATGTTTCAGAATGCTATGGAGGTTATACATGTCATCTTTACATGAATATGCATTATATCATTAATGCAGTGAGCTGATAAATAGCATACATTTGTATGTATATCTGTGTACATACATAACACATTACATCTAAAATTGTTACAGTTCCACCCTAAGACTTCCTGTTCCAAATCCTAACTAGTGAAGTTTGAAATTAGGTCATTAGGATATTATGGGTAATTAAAGGCATGGGCAAGCACAAGGATTTTAGCATTGTTCTAGCTTTCTGCTTCCTGTAGAGTTTTTGCAAAAGGCTGATAAGGATTACTGGAGAAATACACTACCCAGGAAGCATCTCAAATATGAACTTTCCCTATCTTTTTCTTATGAGAATGGTGGGTTTAGAGGAGGTGAATAAGAGGATCCATACTTCAGCTAGGAACATCTTCAAGGTGGATATCAAAATTCAACATGGTGGGTGCAAATGTGTGATTGAAGCCACACCGCTTTTTCCATCTGTGTGATACGTATTAAAAAGGCGCAGGGCTTCAGTCACATGCATGCATCTGCCATCCTGACTTTTTGGGCCTTGCTGCAGGTATCACCAACCTCAAGCAGTAGGAAGGGTGAGGCAACCCGCTTCAGGCCAATTATCTCAGAGAACCTCAAGGAGCAGCCAATTGCTCAAATAATTTATTATTTTTATGTCCATAGGGTTGTCAGCTGGATCACTTCTGGCTGAACAAGGTAGATCCGATCTTCTTTGTCATGCTGCCTGTGAATTGAAATCCAATTAGAACATGCGATGGTGCATGGATAAAATGCCTTTAAGATGCTGCCGGGAAGTCAAACTCAATTCTTGCCCCTCAGAATGGCTTGCCACTCACAGTCAGCTTCTGTGCTCTGTTGTAGCTTTACTTGAAGACCGTATTTTTTATCCGATGTCTGCATTTCATGAGTGTACAGTACAGGCCCATCCAACATGTTTGTTCTTTAAAAATTGATACACCATGTAAAAGTTGGTTTTGGAAATCTTACATTTTCTTTGTAATATTTAGTTTGTCTGTAAGTGTGATATAATGGTTAACCTTAATAATGTATTTGTATTGCAGGTAAAGCACCACCTGAATGTTTTGAGAAACACTGCAGTCTAGCTTCCCCTTTGAAAAATGTTTTCTACATCACTGGTCTTTTTTCCTTTGAGCAATTGGGCAAAAGAAAAAAAATAACGTGATCAAACATTTTTTACGGTACAGTACTGGTTCCCCAAGAAGCTGCAAACAGGAATTGGGAAATGTATTTCTCAATTTGTTTCACCCAACTTCTCATTTCTGCAAATAGGTCAAGTTCATCCAACTAGAAATCAGGATGTATTTCAGTGCATATTTCTTCAAGTACATGCATTTTAGGTTGTAATTTTGTCTTAGATAATTTCTTGCAACAATGTTTCCCAACATTATTCATGCATGTTATTTTCAAAAATATGTACATTTTTTGTGTAGTGGCTCTGTAATATCCTTTTTTTGGTTGTTGGCAACCTGCACTACAAAATGCAGAGAACTTTGAATTTTGGAACTGAGGGGTAGATATCTTTATGATAAGGGATTTACACAGGAAAGGGAGGACAAAAAAAGAAAGAGAAACAGTATTCAGAACAAGATTTTACGATCAAGTTTCAGTTCATTTAAAAGTGTGAAATTAGATAAAGTTGCATTCAAATGCGAACTAAATTATTTTCTTCCACTTTCCTATCTACTTTTCAAAATACATGCTCACAGCAGAGGAAAAGCTTGGCTGGCAAAACTTCTAGCATTGATGAAAATACAAATCTTCAGGCAACTTCCCCCTTTGGAGTCTTCCAGAAAGATAAATTAAAGTGCCATCCATCAATCCTTGAATCAGCAGAAAAGTAAACTGGCATAACAGGGTTGCTCCTTATTCTGCCTTATAATATCTACTGCAACTGAAGAAAATGAATAGCTGGATTCCACTGGCTGTGTTTCCCTTCTTGCCAAACATCACCTGCTGGTGGGGAAAAAAATCACTTTTTTTAAAAGGAAGATGGGATGGGTTTGAGCAGCTAGGTTTGCTACTTGTCCAGCCACCAAGTGGCAGCATTAGGGGACAGCATGGCGTGAAGCAGGAGGGAGCTCTACCAATGCTCCTTGAAACGCTGTCTTCACATACACGTCAGCTATGCTATTTTCAAACATTGGACGAATACAGTAGTAAACTTATGTTAAGAAGCTGACAACAGGCATAGTGAAGGGGCACGGGATAAAATGGGAGGGAGTTTGCCCAGTGCTTCTGCTTGGTGCAAGCCCCCTCCCACATATGTACCCTGTCAGACTATTTCTGAACATGTGTCTAGCACTCTTCGGAAAGAGTGCTAAGCCCATCTTCACAGTAAGATTACTAATGTGTGGAGAAGGATGGACACATTAGTAATGGGCACATATGACCAACTATGTTATAATGTTTTTCTTCTACTTTTTCACTTGTTATACGTGCAACTGTATCAAAAATAAAGTTTCTCATTTCAGGTTTTAAAAAGCAGTCAAAAGTGGATGTAAGGGAAAGGGAAAAGGGATAACAAACTCTGAAGTGAGGCCCAGAAAATGAAGAACACAAATCCCTTGGAAGGGCTGGAGATGTAAAAGATTGGTTCCTCCATTACAGGTCAAGCAGGAGATGCAGTGAAAGTCCTGATTCGGTACCTGGAGATTGTAAGGGACTAGTCGGAACAGAACAGGTTCAGAGTGCACTGGGCAAGATGCAGTTAACTATTTGTACAGAAGCCTTCATGTCCAAGGAAGTTCCATCTATAGCTCTTGTTGGTGTTACATTTTCCTTGAAACAGCAGGTGCAGGTTCTGTTTTTGTTTTTGTTTTTTTTGATATGCAGCAAGTATAGGTTGTGGCTAGAAGATCCTTTGGCTATCTACAGCTGATCTTCCAGTTGTGACCTTCTCTAAACCAGAAGGCACAGACGACAGTGATTTATGCCATTGTCTTCTACCATTTAGACTACTGTTATTCCCTTTACGTGGGGCTGCCCTTGAAGATGATCTGGAAGCTACAGATAGCGCAGAACGCAGCTGTCCACCTGCTGATCAATAGTAACCAGTAGAACAGAAAAATATCTGCATGCAGAAGCTGCACTAGTTGCCAGTAGGTTTCTGAGCCAAATTCAAGGTGCTGGTTGTCACTCTTTTCCTTCGGGACCATCTTTGCCAATTGGAATCTGCTCATTCAATATGGTGCTGTCCGAAAGGGTATGCAGTGCATTCCCATCCCATGAGAGGTTGTTGGGGGGAGGGCCAGGGGATGGCCTTCTCAGGTGTAATCTTCTCACTCTGGAAAAAGCTTGTCATTCAAGGTGGGGATGGGTCCTAATTTGATAACATTCAGATGGATAGTAGGGATTGGTTGTAGCTGTGTTTTTTTCCCTGTCTATTGTTGCTCTTATGATTTTAAGCTATCTAGAATCTATGCAATAGGTGGTATACAAATATAAATAAATAGATACTGTAATACATATTCTGTGAAGCATATTTAGCTGAGAGACAAGGTGCTTCAAAGCTGAGTAGAAACCTGAACCCTATTCTTAATTTGATTCAACAGCTACATCTCGTTGCCTCTCTCTTTAATGTCTAGCATACTTTCTCTACTGCTCATACAGTGTACTAATATTTGTCCATTTGAATAATGTTTTCTGGGTGGTCATTAAAGGGAAGTAAATTCAGCTGAATTGGAAGTGCTGACTCATATGCAACACCTTTTTAGGGTGAGAGTTACACCCTGGATTGGAGATGTTCCTTATTTAGCTGTCTCCAAAATGTCTGTGAAGAATGTTTTTCAGAACCACTTTTCTTGATTATAGAGCCTAATGTATGAAAGAGGGTTAGAGGTGAATATCATTCTCATGATTCTGAAGGCCCATTGGAAGCAAACATTTTTATTAAACATGATGTTGGGTTTGTGGGAGTTGAAGTCTGGAACACACCAAATTGGATAAGGCTACTCCATATTTACAACGATCTCATTTTCCGAGTTAATTCTTGTGGAGACAGACTGGCACCATCCACATACAAAGTACAGTTGTCAGCACAGTACACACACATCTGGAAAAAACAAACACTAACCAAGAGTTAATCCCAAAGAACTCAGAGTACAGTTTGTTCAGAGGTTATAGGCCCCTGAGGCCATTTCCAAAAAAATATTTTATTTGCACTCACCCTGCCTCTTGTACAAAAGTTTGAGGGAAGGATCTACTGTAGTTGTCACTTTCTTCTATACGTCACTCACTTCCTTTATTTTATACCTTTTCTGTCATTTTTATTACCACAGAAAATCCATTAAAGGTGGTGAAACAGTTATAGAATGCTTCTGGAAGTACTCACGGGTATCCATTTGGAAAAACAAAGTGTGAAGGGTACAATGCAGATTCCTAAAAGTGGGTATAGCTGGTTGGCTATTTGGAATCCTGAATAGAAACATTTATTACTATCTTTGCATATTATGCTGTAGGTCCCACTAATTCTGACTGAGTTTGTAAAATCCCACGGTGAAACACCAAGTATTTAAGGGTGTACTTTGATATTTCATATGCCAGGGCTGGTTCTAGGCCTAGGCAACCTAGGAAGTCACATCGTGTGCCAAATTTTATGGGGCACCAAAATTGAAAAGACTTCCAAAATACACAATATGAGTATAAAATCTGATAATCTTTGCTTTTTGCTTTAGAACTTTTTCTTTCCACCCTTTAGGAAAGCAGATACCCACAAAGTCGGTCAAGTGGTAGTGAACAGCACAGTAACCAGTCATGAAAAAGCTGTTATTATAGCTATAGACTTCAGGAAACTGATAATATACTGATGCAAAACGAAGGTCTGACAAGAAGGTACTGAGCAAGCAAGTCATGTGACTATCAGCTTATTGAAATTATACTGGGAAAAGCAGAAACAGCACACTCTGTGTATCAGTGCGCCCACTCAAGGTTTAAAAACAATTTCGCAGAATTGTTGCCATATAACTATGATGGGTGCAGATGCAATTAAAATTATTTACTGTGATTCACAGTAAAGAAGGTGAAAATGTCAGAGAAAAAAAAATTACCCAGGGCTGAAAATTGTAAGCATAGAGCTCAAAAATTCAGAAAAAAGAAAAGAAACAAGAGGGTACCTTTTTGAAATTCCTGACAAAATCGGAAGATGAGCCAAACCATAAGGGCTGCCAGAATATGACTTTGTCTAGGGCCTCAAAATGTCTAGAGCCGGCCCTGTATATGCATAATTTTTTGCAAAATTAAATGCAGGGGTAGGATATTCCTAGTCAATGTGGTAGTATGAGAGAGCTACATATAACTTAGCATCGTTGGATATGTGTGATGTGCTTGGACAGCAGAGGGTGATGGGATGGCAGAAAGGATGAGAATGATGTGTCATATGCAGTTGTTATAGCTGTAATGTGATAAAGCCATAGAAAACTGTCAGAAGTATATGGAAGGGTCCCTTTACATGCCAGTAAGATGTTACTAGACCAGTCATTCTCAACCTTGGCAACTTTAAGATGTGTGGACTTCAACTCCCAGAATTCCCCAGCCAGAATCCCCAGCCAGAAGTCCACACATCTTAAAGTTGCCAAGGTTGAGAATGACTGCACTAGGCACGCTGTAGGAGTCTGATAATTTATGCAGGAAGGAAGTCTGAGAAGATTGGCATGTTTCTGCTTAAAATGCATATTCCTATTTCCTACTTTCTTAACTCCACCTTAGGGAGAACAAGAGTTAATTAAGGCTAAATATTTGTTTACTTCCAAGGAAACATGTTTGAGATTGTAGCCTTCATCATGGAAGGCAGCCCCAATGAAATGATGACTTTAGGTCAAGAAGGGATAGCAAACTATTATTTGGGTTGTACTTTGTTTTATGTAAATTATCTTTAATAAAGCATGAGGGAACTCTACATTTCAAATGACATTGAAGATGGAAATGGCTCTTTATATAGACTAGGGTATAGCAGGCAACCAGTGTTGGATGGGTAGTTCTGAACTTCATTGTAGAAGGAAAGGTAAATATATCTGAAGAACATTTCTTGGCAATTCTCTTAGATCGGGAGATGAAATCTTGTCCTGGGGGTTGCTAAAAGTGGATCAGCTGACTGTGTTGATCTTTACTGAGAAACCATTTGTATATCCTGAGAAGGTGTTAATAGGATGGGCAAGTTTAGGGTTAACTCTGACCAAGAGTTTCCCATAATTATGTGGAAAGGCTGTATAACTACTATTACAACTGTAGCCCTGGCTCATCTTCCATGCAACTTTAGAGAAACTAAGTCATACTGGATATAATCTGTCAGCAATACCATGGATTTCAGTGGGATGTAATTGTGCTTAAATGTTTCTGGATTGTGAGCCAAGAATTCTTTTCTGGAATAGTCTTCAATTACACAGACGCAATGTTTTGCTGAAACAAATTATTTGTACATTGAAACATCAGGTTATGTTTACTGTACTGAAATGAAAAGTTTTAGTTTCTTTGATGATCTGGGGGTGAGGGTTGATTCGCAGTCTTCTTTGATTGGCCCCTCTGCACTGACTGATTTTCTTTTTAAAAACGGATATACAGTATAAAATAATTCAGCTTGCTTTATTCAGGGTGGATACGTAGATTCATACCACAGTATATCAAAGAAATAGTGCTTCTGATATTCTTTATGTTTTTATATAATTGAATGATTTACAAAATTCTCTGTTAAAGACGTACGCAAACATACTTTCTTTTGTATCCCCCATGATCAGCTGAAATTAAAAAAAACATGAACAATACACTAAATATAGGATTCTGCTCCCACCAGTAACAATCAGCGAGAGAGATAATTTCTGTAATTTTCATAGCAGAATTGTATAAGATAAACTATAAATATTTCTGTTGCATTTTTGAGAGATCTAAGTGAAAATGTTTATCCAAGAAAGAAAGTTCTTTTTTTCCCTCTCCATCATTGTTCTTAAAGCTGATGGGCACATCAGTGTAGATGACTTAGCAAATTTTAGACAGTACCTTAGCATACGAATATATTTATATTTGCTGTATTTTAAACTCCTGTAGGTTGAGAGGAGAGAGCAAATCAGTTCTCTGGGTTGGAATGCTCTGCTTTTGGAGAACTTTGACTATGTGAAGTCTTCTAGTACCTGCACTTGGCAGGACAGAAATGAGGACAAAGAAATGTGAATGTGTCTCCATCTACTTCTGGGTGCTGTTTTCCTTTCCTTTTTGTATTTAAATAAATCTTTATTTTCTTCCGCTCACAATGGAAGGAGATTGAGACCAGCTTATGTCATATTTGCTAGAGAGCCAGGGTGGCTTAAGATTTGACAGATCCTATCCTTTCACCCCTCTTTTTTTTTTTGGAACCCACACAGAAATAGGAAGGAGGAATCCCATGTTGGACCATGTCCTACAAAGTAAGATACCTTCCTCCAACCCCAGAAAGGAGAACCTGACATACTTTATTGCCCCTAGGACTTATCTTATACCATAGATTGCCCACAAAATGAGAATATAGTCTATGATGCAATTCAACTATATATGTATTTGTTAGATTTGCATCCCACCTTTCCTTCAGAAGCTCAAGGTACATACATATCACTCCCTCCTCCAATTTTTCCTCACAGCAACCGCCCTGTGAAGTAGGTTGGGGTGAGACAGAATGACCAGTCCAAAGTTCATGTCTGAACATGGACTTGAAGCTGGATCTCTCTGATTCTAGACTCAGATCTTAACCACTACACATCTAAACACAATCACCCTCCAGGGGAGATGGGCGGCATATAAATTTGGTAAATAAATGAATGAATGAATGAATGAATGAATGAATGAATGAATGAATGAATGAATGAAATCCATGCATTGTTTGCTATATAATGTTCATTCATATACATGGACAAAATCTATTATTAGAACAGCTGCGTTAGAAGCATGCTTGAGCATATAACACCTCCTTGCAGCTGAATGTAAATACATAAGAATCTTTTCAAGACACAATTGCTTGTTCTCCTCCCTTAGGGGTATGAGCGTAATGGGAGGAAAATTTGTAAAAACTCAACCCGAAAAGTTAAACAGCAGTTGACAACATTCCAATTTGCAATGTGTTGCTGCATTTTGTTACAGATACGTACGTTGATTAGGGTTCTGCACCTTTCTGGTCTGGTCACTTGCACAATGGCCTTCACCAGGAATCCAGATGCCACGTTAGGCAGCAACCTCTTTCATCTGCTGAGACATTACCATCCCAATGAAAATGTATTGTTTTCTCCATTGAATATCTCAGGTGCCTTACAGCTGCTGGATAGTTTAAAAAAAAACTCAGCAAGCCAGCTTGAAATGGTGGGTATCTGTTAACAAACATTTCTTTTTTCGTTTGCTTCCGTGGTAACTGTGCTTTTAGAGACCACGAAAAGCTAGCTCATTTCCCCCCTTATTTATTTATTTATTTATTTATTTATTTATTTATTTATTGTTAAATTTGTATGCCGCCCATCTCCCCCCCCCATGGGTGACTCTGGGTGGCTCTGCACGTGTCACCCTACAGGATCCAGAATTTATTATGCAGGTTTAAACATGCAGGTTTCCAGCCTTTGTGGAAATGTTAAGCTGTACCGTTGAATCTCGCAGTTCCTACCTGCACTCTGAATAGTACAGCCCAGGGAAATGCGTTGCTTAATTCTGCCGCAAATATAGATTAGCTGCATCGATATGTGGTAGATCCTAGAGACAGAAGTAACCTGCTGTTTTGGGGAGCTGAAATATGGAAATCTTTGTGCATAATTAGATACATGGCTCCAGTGACACACATGTGAACTGATGTTTGGGTAAAAAAGGGAAATCTAGTGTATACAATTTCAAAAAATATAGTTATATAGGTATAATTTTACACTGATCCCCACAGGGGAAATAAAGCATATTTGTTGTTATTATTTCATAACAATGTTGTTATTCTTTTTAGCTGTCCAGTTTCAGTCAAAATAAAGAACACATTAAGACAGAAAGTAGACGGTATTCAGAAGAGCCAACAAGCCACAGTGCTTCAGAAGCCAGTGAGAGAGCGCACGCCATGCCTGGTGCGTAAGAGACCATGATTTTGCTTCATGGCTCTGTCGGTTGGGCGTCTGTGTGTGTGTATGTATGTATGTAGTTGTATTGACAAACAACTTTAAAACTGATAGCATAAAATAGATGGATGTTATCTTCTTCACACATATATCTAGGTGCACTGTGAAATATGCACGCTCAGGAACTGCATTGTGCCATCTCAGACTATTCATAAAGTTCAGTTTGGATCCCAACCTGGAATTGCAATATGTAGTCTTGGATTTGCTAGAGTTGAATTGTCCTGTTATTTTAAAATAGGATTGTTGAACTGGGAACTGTAATACAAATCCCTAATATTCTGAATTCTGCAACTGTATAGCAAAGCATTAGCCTAATATAATGTCTTTCCTTCAATCGGGCGACAGCACTCATTTTTCTTTATCCTTTTTTCTACTCTTGACACTCTGCCTCTCTTTCAGACTTCCTAAATTTGGTGCCCTTCCACCCAAAAGCACTTTTCTGACTGGGGATTATGGAAAGGAGCTATAATCCAACATATCTAAAGGGCACCTAGTTGGGGAAGTCTGCAGTCACTGAGCTCTAAAACAGATGAAATGCCAGCCAACACACAGAAGATACAACAAAAATGATAAAAGTACAAGGCAACTTGAAACCTTAGCCTGTTTTTTATTTTAGGTCATGCTTGGAGCAATATTTTAAAAGGAAGCATGCGTTTCTTGTTCTGTTTCTTATCTCTCAATTTTACTTTCACAATTTCCCTTCTGTTTGCAGTTCAGGAAGCTATGCAGAAGCCTTTGGCAAAAGAGCCTCTCAGAGCAAAGGAAAATTCCCCCTTCCCCACTTCTAAACAAGACGTTGGAGCTATGAAGAACCATTTGACCCATGTCCTCACATCTGCTATTTCTCAGCTTAGCACTGAGGAAAATCTTTCTTCTAACGTTCCACCTTGGAACAAATCTGTTCCAAAGTGTGAAGCACTCGAAGTTCAGAGCCAGAAGGAGATTCCTCCTGAAGGGGAAAGCTTTCACAGCCAGAAACAACTTCCGGAAAACCAGAATGGGTTGCCAAATAGGAATCTGGCTTCTGAAGATGTAAGGCTGCCTTCTACAGCTGCACAAAATATATGCAGTACCATACTACAGCCATCCAACTACACCACAAAGCATGTGGAAAGCAAGAATCCTGACAGAAAGCTGGGAGACTCTTCCTTCGTGTTTCCCCCAGATTCTGAGGCAAGTAACCGACAACCACAAACAGAAAATGATCTTGTTGATATCACTTCTCCATCTAATTCTGAAGATTTTGCTTTACATCTACTGAGAAGAGAGGATGATAAGATTCCAGGAGAAGAACAGCCATCTCTGGAAAAGTCTGTGCATCAAAACCAAATAAGCCCACCTCAGAGCCCGGAGGGATTATCTCAAAGAGAAAACATGGGCATTTCTGAGTCACATCCACCTTCACCCCCTGCCCTTCTTAAGGAACCGGCTGCAGAAAGTATGTTAAAGACTCCATTTGAAGAATTCAAATGTAATGTGGACTCTACTGAAACTGGGGATTCTGGGGCAGAAGGTGCAGCCACTTCCCCATTTGTCTTTCCTCTGCATGATGGGTTGGCATGCAATAATTTGATTCAGATTCTGGCAAATACCATCAGTTCTGAAACTGACTCAAAAGAAGACATTTCTTCTGATTTTCTTCCATGGAATGATGATCTTCCAGGAAGAAAAAAGAATGAGAATGTAAACCAACCTCCAGTAACCAATATATTTCATAATCAGATGAGCGCTCCAAAACCTCTGGAGGAATTGTTCTCAAATAATCCAGATCCAGATCCAAATCCAAAAAACACATTTTGCAACTCCAGAGCAGAAGGAGCTGCAAGAACAATACTCACTGATGCTGAGATGGAATCCAGAAGCAACTTGAACCAGGGGAAATGTGAAGTATCTTCCAGAAAAGAAGGCGCCTCCAGTCAGATTTCCCAAGCAAATCCTAGGCCAACTGATAACAAGGCAACCTATAGTTTAAACGCTCGTGCCCCTTACCTACTCTCTCCTTCCCACTGTTTGCCTTGGAATAAATACTTACAAGGGAGGGAGAAGAGGAAGGCTGTCATCCGTTCATTTTACCACCTTGGAAAAAATGTGATGGAAAATCAAAGGCTGCTTGAAATCAGGAGATACAACCAACATACCTTGGTGCAGAATCCTCCCTTTGCGTCCAGATTAACAGGGCAATCCTATAGAAGTCTATTCAGAAGTAAGTCCAGTTGAGTGTAGGGTAGCTTACTCCCAGCTAAAGAGTATATGATTGCTGCCCAAATTAGCTGGTTTAGCACTAGAACACATCCATTATATTCAGGGAAATGTATATTCCTGAATTTTAACTCTCTTTCTCAAATGATGCATTTAGTGATTTGCAAGATTCCTTTCTCTACTATCAGTGCCACCGTAAAAATAAGTCCACTAGGTGTGAACCTGGAATCCATGTGCAAAGTTATTCTGCCATCAATTTTCTATAGACCAATAGAGTGTGGATAATTTCAGGAGCATATTGGTAGACAGGGGGTTGTGGAACCCATCCGCCCCTGCAAAGGCACTTTTTATTTATTTTTCTTCTGATACATCTCTGAAATCGGAAGTAACCCCTAGTTTCAGAGAGAGAATAGTTTTTTTTAAAAGGAAGGTAGGAAAGAACTCAAGGTAGCTGTTCAGAATAAAATACCATGGACATAAATAAAACATCAATCATGGCAGAATGGCTTTAAGCCAAAAACGCAACTGAAAAGCAAGAACAAACATTGATGAAAAAGCAAATGAGAGAAAACATCATTAAACTTAAATAGAAAGGAAAAATATTCAGTTAAATCCCTCCTTGAACAGCTATTTTTTAACACCTGAATGTATATTGTAGAGTAAAGTGCAAAGATATTATGCAGCGTGGATGCCAGCATTGAGAAGACCCCGTTCCTCAAAATAGCACAATGGATCAGATCATTTGAGGATTCTGGAGCAATGCTTTTGAAGCTGAATGGAATATATGGGAAGGAACAAAAGGAAATTTATTTATCTTGGACTTAAAGCCATTACAGAAATAACATTAGCAGATATAATTTCCCTTCTTGCTCTGTCTTTGGTTAACTCTGAAATTAAATCAGGATCTAGGAGGGGATGAAGTTGGGGTAGGTAGAGGATCTGAACAGGAAGACAAGTACAGGTTCAATATTCTGACAATGCATTAATGAATAGTAAAGGTGAAACATGTTTTATCTGTACCCTTCAGACAAACGAAGGTCAGGAGTCACTGTCTGGGGAAGGGAGAAATAAATTGCAGTCTGAACCATTGCCAGTGATACATTCTGGCAATCAGCATGATATAGTCTGTTAGTGCCAGCTGTAATTATGGCTAAATGAAGCATTAAGAATTCATGTGGAAGAATATTTGTACAGGTAGTCCTCACTTGCTGAGCACTCCATTGCTAAGCGCTGTAGTTGTAAGTGAAAAATCACGTGACTACACCGGACTTATGACTTCCGCTTCTGTCGTTCAGTGAATCACCTGTGGTCATTAAGCATGACATCACTTGAACATGATTTGTGATTTCACTTCCAGGTTCTCCATTAATTCTGCTTGTTGGAAGCCGGTTGTGAAGCTCATAAATGGTGATCACCTGACAGCGGGATGCTGCAATGGTTGTAAATGTGAGGATTGGTTGCAAAGCTGTTTTTTTTAACCGTTGTAGCTTTTACTGGTCGCTATACAAGGCAGTTGATAAGCGAGGACTACCTGTACTTGGAAAGATAAAAGGGAAGAACCACATGCTTGCTGCAAGGAATGTTGTAGCTGGGAATTGTGAGCTCTTCGAAACAGTCCAGGTCAAGAAACAGACCCCACCAAGATTCCAGGACTACTACTTTATGTTGTGGGCTTTATTAGCACAATCTTGAAACCTTGTCCAAAACCTTCAATGCCCACTTTTAAAGGACAACATGATCAAGGTGGGGCTGTCCTGAGTCTCTTTTTCATGCTTTCTACTTTCCCAGAATTGAGTAATTTTTTGGCTTCTCCCACTTCTTTCTCAAGGGCAGAACTAAATTCCTCTGCACAAACCTAGATTGTAAAACTGTCTATGAAACACAGTTTTATACTCATTTGGATTAGCAATAGACACAAGGATTTGAAGGTAACCTAATGTATGCCTTTGAAGCTGCATTAATAGTTCTGAGTGTTGCTCCATGCATTTTGAATCCTGAATTTTAAATTGCAGAAAGTGCTTTTCTTTAATTCCACCCTGCAGAACAGCCTCCCCTTGAGGGCCAGGTGACATTTACTCTGACATTCATCTAGAAGGGAGGAAGAACTGTTCCAAAAGGCTGAGTTATAATTTGCTGCCATGTTGACTAGGGCTGGCCCCACATTTATCATTTCTCTTATTTTATTATCCTATTACGGTTGCTTGTTGCTTTATTGATTTTAATGCTGAATTAGATTTCATCACATTTTTTATTTTATTTGTACTGTAAATGGGTGCAAGCCGGTTCAATTTTTCAGTATACAAATATAATTTTTAAAAAATCAGATTATTTTAGGAAGCATGCTGTAATTAGGTTTCAGTAGAATTGGTTTAAATAAAACAGGGAAACACATGCTGAGTGCTTCTGGACAATGTTTCTTCTATTTTACACCTTTCTGGCTAATTTCAGCAGGCCTTTCTCAAAAGTTAGTAAATAAATACCTGGCATTATCAGCTTCAGGTCTGGATCTGCAGCATCAGCTCTCCTAACTGAAGAGACTCCCTGTCAGAGCAGGGAGACAGACCAATCTGCACTTATCATTTAAGATCCTCCTCTCTGCTGATGCTGGCTGAATCCTACACTGGTTTCAGAAAATTCCGTCTGGATTGGCATGCTGTGGCTGTATTCAGTATTCAGTTCAGACTGCTGGCTCCTGAGGTCTCCCATTGGATAATTCAGCTGCCCTCTGCCCTCCCAACTTTCCATACAAGAAAGTAATTGCCAATCAATTTCCTTTCGCTGGCCAAGCCTGACTAGACACATATACATGTGTATGTCTGCATTTTCATCCTGAAGAACATCTACGTGGTTGCTAAGAATCAACACTGACTCGATGACACATAACCAACATCATGTGTGCATATAGGTATGCATATTTAGGTAAGGTGTGTGTGTGTGTGTGTGTGTGTGTGTGTGTGTAACCGAGGATAAAAAAAATCTGAACCACGGATGATGGTGCCTGCCACAAGCACATATCTCCTGGGGCAGTTTGGGATGGAGAACACTGGGATGGAGCAGATGTATCTCTTCAGGCTTTCAGTTGGTGAAGGGCATTTCCAGCAGCAACATCACAATATAGGAAGAGCCATGTTGGATTAGACTAATGGCTCCCACTGGACAAGTATGTATGCAAGACAAGCTTGGAAGCACTCTCTTATATATGTGCCCACAACTATATTCAGGACAACCATTAGTGTCATCTGGAGATGTGTGTGTGAGGGAGACATCACATCCCTTAGTATTGCTAGCATTAACCACTTAAACTACTTTGGTTAACTCTCCTTCAAAGCCAACCAATAAACAGCCGTCACTGCATCTTGTGGTAACACATCTCATAGTTTAACTGTGTCATGAGTGAAACCAGAGAGATAAACCCATACTTGCACATTTCCATCTTTTTTTCTTGGTATTGCTAGAACATTTTCTCTGCTATCCTTTTCGGATCACTGAACGCAATTCACGGGCTTCTCAAATCAAAATGGGAATCCTATTAGCCATCTACAGTCCCAACATGCCTATTCTTCTTGTGAGAATAGACATTTCCTTGAACTTATTAGCATTTATTTTCTACTTGGCCTACATTCAACACTTCTCCAATTAAAAGAAACCAAACTCTGCCAGTTTTTTTCCTGTCCAGTTGATGAAAGGGTAATTTTGCTCTCCTTTGAAAGGGGTTGCAAAATTCTTTTTAGCAACAGTGTCAATCTTCTAGTCTTGGACTAGCTGCAGGAAAGGGATCCTTATAGCAAACAGAGTCAATCGCAGCATCATACCCTGGAAATCAGATTTGCTTTACTGATGTGAATTGCTAAACGCAAATGAGTCAACAGATATAAAAAGGTAGGCAATGTTCCACAATAGTAATTAAGAATGGCTTTAATGCAGATATCACTAAACATATTGGGAGAACCAGACTCAGCATCATGTTTTTGGAGCTATTACAAACATGTAATGCGTCCTTCCCAACAGAGACATCATTACCTCATCCCATACATACAATCTGAAGTCATTTCTGAAATTACACCATAAACCGCATCAGACTACACCTGGCCTTTCCTCCCTATTTTTGTTCATTTGTTTGTTTAGTATAAACTCCAGCCCAAGGAAAAGTAAACAATTTTGCAATGTTTTGCTCCATCATAATCTAGCATTGTGTTGACAGCATGGATGCAAGCAGATGATTTATTTATTTATTTATCTATTAATCAAATTTATATATGCTGCCCATCCCACTGGATAAGTGACTCTAGGTGGCATTACAAGTAAAGAATTGTGTATTAAAATTTTATTTTTTAATTGTTTATTGCACTTGTTTTTTAAAAATTAGTAAAAGACACTTCATGTTAAAGCCTTTGTCAGTGACATAATTAAGAATAATCTGTTACAGAAAGAGGTATGCATATATATGTATACTTTTAGTGCCATAAACTGGATTTGTAAATCCTACAGTAGTAATGGTTCTTGCTGGCCTTAGGACCAGGGGTGTCTGGGGGGGGGGGGTCAAAAAAATCAAGGGAATGGCTACAGCCACTCAATTCTGGGAATTGGAGTCCACACATCTTAAAGTTGCTGAAGTTGAGAAACACTGCACTGTATGACACTCAATGAGAACTTTGATTTAACCTTGCAGAGCTCTTCTCAGTTTCAAATAATAGTTCTGCTTCAACAGGTTTATGAGTAAAATTTTCTTCACACCTCTTGTAAGAGGGCAGAAGGCAAACTAATATACAATATTAGTGACAAGGGCAGGAATGTAGGTAGAAAAATCCATGTAAAACAGTGTTGTCCAAACTTGGCCACTTTAAGATGAGTGGACTTCAACTCCCAGAATTCCCCAGCCAGCCATTCTGGGAGTTGAAGTCCACTCATCTTAAAGTGGTCAAGTTTGGACAACACTGATGTAAAATGAGCATTACAACGACTGGCCAACGTTTATAAAGCACTGCGAATGAGTACAATCTTGAAAAATGCCTTATTTCATATATGCTTCAGTTCACTGCTTAATTTACCCAATATATGCAGCTCAACCTATACATTACTACTTTGAAATGGAATGGGAGGGGGTCAGTTAAATCCTTCCAATTCAACAGAGCCTATTTCCATCTTAGGAAGCCCATGTGATGGTAGTTTAAGTTGGGCAACCAGTACAGAAACATAAACAATCCCACATTCTCGCCCTGCATTTACCAGCTACTGTGATGATTGAGCTGAGCTCATTCAAAATGTATAAGGCCCCGGGTTCATTATGCAAAGTACCATAAATCAAAACACACGCAAAGTGAAATAATGACAGCGGAGGTGTACTAAATTTTCTATATAGCCTGGCAGGTTTGCATACAGAATCACCAGATTCATCAAGCTGCATCTTGGAAGCGAGGTGAGCTTTTCCATTCTTAGGGGTTTTTAAAGACTTTTATGAGTGCCACGGGAAATATAAAATGGAGTTTTAGTAAATCAGGGAGCAGTTAAGGAATACTCATCCCACAGAGTTAACTATGCTACTCATTGCTTGAAAGTTGAGTAGGAGTCAGCATTTAATTTTGCAGACATTTTGGCTGCAACCTTGAAATTGTTTTTTTTGAGAACTCTGAACTGGAAGTAGAAATAGCAAACATTTTATGTTGTGGTTGTTGACAGAATCATCCTAGCTTTTATGTAGCTCCTTCTGAGTCCAATGAGGCCTCCTCCCAAGTTTGCATAGGACACTGCATTCCCTAATGGAATCTAATAATTTCAGCATCTCCCATTATTTGGTATCTGAAAATCTGGTATGTGGAGTCCTTGGGGTTCTCTGAGCTTGGTTCTTTTCTTGCACTGAAGATGTTACCTAGCCGGGTAATGAAACGTTTGCAAGAAAAGAACCAAGCTCAGAGAACCCCAAGGACTCCACAGTTCAACTCTGAGCTACACATATTCGCCTCCGTTGCTAATCTGGTATGTTTATTACATTAGGGTCTTTGATTCTTGTCAACAGTATGATTTCCAAGTCAGCTAGCATGTTTATTTTTGTGATAACAGTGACTCTTTCACATACAATGGTTTTCAGATGTCAAACTGATACTGTGAAAACAGTTTTCATCTGAAAAGCAAAGTCAGATACTTAGTTAAAAAGTAGGACAGCTGAGCATATTTGTCCTTTTTGAAATACTCTTCCCTGTCAAAAGTTTCTCTCTAGGGCTGTCTTGGTATTCTTTTCTTCTTTGTCAATTACACAAATAGCCTCAAATGTAAGACATTCTGTATTTAAGCAAATAATGTTATGACCAGCAGCATCCATAGGGGTGTGTATGTCAAAACATGCAAGAGGTGGTTGTAGCTTCACAAACCAGGCTGATAACTTTTTGTACATCTGTCAATGTCATGTATAGAGTACAGAGGGCTGGGGCCTTTGATCACGACTGCCATCTTGCCTGTTTTTGCCCCCCTCCCCTTTGTGGATACAACTCATTGTAGTACAACACAGCCAATCAGATTTGACTGTATTGTAGCATCATGGAGGACAAGCAAAGCCCAGTGAGAAAGAGACTAAGGCTTCCTGATTTAGTCTCCTGGATTATTGCAATATTGATCAGGAAATGATGCTTTCAGGATATTACATACAACTGTACTGCATACAAGTATTGCTAAAAAGACATGAAAACGTTGCATTTATAGCCTGCCTTTGACTAGATGACATTTTAATGTCTTATTAGCAAAAACAAAACAATAAACCACATACATGCACAAAATATTTTGACATGCATATTCTTTGACATAACTCAGTCTTAATGAAATAAACATGGTGCAATTTCATGTTTGATGATGTACAAACAACAAATTTACATAGAATCATTTATTCAGCCTGCAAGAAAGTAAGAAAAACTGTAGTCTTGTGAAAATCCCAAGGGGGTGACAGGTTAAAAAAAGTAAGAGAAAAAATGGCATTGATTTGTTTATTGCATAATCATTTCTTTAGGGAGTGCTGATTTCCAATGATCTCCCTCAGTGAAGCCAACAAAAAAGCTGTTTTTGGTTTGTTTCATCTACTGAGCAAAGAATATCCAGGTGAAAATATTATGCTTTCTCCAGTGAATCTCTCAGCTGCTTTGGGTTTTCTTCATTATGGATCACGCTGTTATACAAATTCTGAGCTAGAGCACGTAGGCCTGGAAGAATGCTTAACATTTTAACATGAAAATGTGCAAATTAGGTTGAAAGGACACAAGTCTTTGAAAACCACTTTATGAACTTCACAACTGCAAAAGAATTTGAATCCAAATGTTCCCAGGGGATACTGTTTTTTTTGCTGAGTCAAATGTCTAAGGTTTGCAGTTTTTTGTGGAGTCCTTGGGGTTCTCTGAGCTTGGTTCTTTTCTTGCAAACGTTTCATTACCCGCTAGGTAACATCTTCAGTGCTAAAATGGGATGGGTTTGCTCTCTATTTATGTGCTGTGGCCTGCCTTGCCAGTGCTGGTGAGGGTGGGGGTTTGTTTTGCTCCTCTGGTGGTTCCTTGATTGGCATACATTTGCTGCTTGATTGTGTGCCTGGTGGTAACCTTTGCTTATCTGATTGCGAGTGAGGCGATCTTCTGGTCTTTTGTCTCTTTTGAATGGTATGTAGATGCTGTTTATCTCTATGCATCTGTTAATTGCTGCCTTGTCTGAATACCAGGCTTCCAAGAATTCTCTTGCATATTTGGATTTAGCTTGGTCTAAAATGCTGACAGTTTCCTAGTTAAAACTATGGTTGAGTCTGTCCATGTGTCACAACAAGCTCAGAGAACCCCAAGGACTCCACAGTTCAACCCTGAGCTACACATATTCATCTCTATTGCAGTTTTTTATCAGGGAAGCCCAAGTTAAAAATCTATAGAAATAAAATAAAAACTCCTATGTCACTGATGAATAAGACCATCCTGTTATTTTTCCTTTGGGCATTTCTCCATTAGTGTGAAGGAAGGATCTACCCTATGAAGGGTTGCCATATCTCGACTGCAATCATCTGGAGGATCACTAGATGGCGGGAAGAGTTAAGGGCTTTCTGTATCTCCTTACTGGCATCTAGTGTTCCTAAACACTAACCCAAAAGTTTGTAGTTCAAGTATAGCAAATTCTTGGTTATTCAAAACACACAGTCAAAGGTCAGGTCCCAAACTAGAAAGCTTCATAAGAATTAAAGAAAGAGAAATGAGGGAGAAATTGGGTAGATAGCATTAAAAAAATAACAGAATAAAACAAACCAGCATGCTTTCTAATGATGTATTAATGATGTGAGTAGACCTACAGAAAATTTAAGTTCCCCAAAATTCAAGCATACTTATTCCAGGTACAGGTGTATGTAGCAGCATTTTAAAAAAAATCTGCACTAGAGAACTTTGAATCTGAAATTTAACTTGTAAAGTAATAGATGTTAACTGTCATAGGGAAGGCTCCCTATTTTATCTCTGAAGATTTCTTGAATGAAGTTGACAGAGAGAATGTATGGATCATGTATGATGAAGAGGGGTCTATCATCCCCTTTCTTACAGTCCTTGGAAACCTCCAAGAGTGTGTTGCTGAAGTGCACTGGCAAATGACATAAACACCTCTTACTATTAAAAATGTCCCAGACTTCAAAAACACAAAATAATAATAATAATAATAATAATAATAATAATAATAATAATAATAATAATAATAATAATATAAAAAGGCTGAACATTCTGGCCTTATCCTCTCCAATGACTACTTTATCACTACTGCCCCATTCAGCCTTTGGTTGCCACTGACCAAGGTTTTTTTCTTTTTGTTTTAAAGGGATATGGTGGCAAACAGACTATCTGTACTTTGATGTTGGGTCATGGTACCCAATTCATAGCCAAATTCCTGGAGAAATGAGCCATTAATACAGGAAAAGGACACGAGGCATTGAATCCATACACACAATCTCTTCACATGACTGATAAACAAGTTAGTATTTTCTGCAAGAACAAGGACTTTGGATAAAGCCCAATGTTGCATGAATATATTTTTGAGAACTTGCAGAGGGCTTTACAGAGGAGAAGGTGATGGAAACTCCCTTTTCTCTCTTTCTCTCTTGGGAGAAAAGGAAACTCCCTCTTTCTCTCTTCACCAAAGAGAAATTTGTTGTTGACATTGTAAGGTTCGTAGACCTGAATCTCAGAAAATCCAAAACCAGGAATTCAGGCGGAGGCTCTTAAAAAGAAAACAGCTCTTTAATCGGCCGAGAGAACAGCTGGGTGGGCAGCAACCCAAAGCACAGGCAGCGAAAGTTCTGGGCAGCTCCACACCAACAAGATTCCAAACCCAGTTTTTATAGCACTGCAAGGACAATCGATTGCAACTAATAAGGCAGTTTAAGGCAGTTTGAACCAGTGTTCCCCCCTTTACCCTGAAGACCTTTTCCCTGCGCTCCCCCCCACCCCTGCCGAGGTCTTCTCTGTACATGTCCTTCAGGCAGTTTCTTCCCAGCGCAAGCAAAATACAGAGGCAAGACAGCGAGAGCTAGGCTAAGAAAATTCCCCCCCTCCTCCCTTTCAACATTTTTGTTATATTGTTTTCTAAAGTGTTATTACTGTTGTTGTTATCATTATGTTGTGCTTCAATTGTTCAAGTCAACAGAGCAAAGGAACATGTGACTCCTGCAATCAAAACCCTTTCTGGAACTGCAACAAGAGCTCCAGATTTGAGAAGCAAGCAAAGCATGTATTTTCCAACATTGGCAAATGGTAAGAGAAGTTTAATGCTGAACAGGGTGGATGTCAGTTGACTGGATCCACTAATCTGGCAAATTTAACTTGGTCCAGATGTAAAATCAGCTTGAAAGTAACAGTATGTTATACCAATAAGAAGAATACCCAAATCTCCTTAAGTCCACCTGGCCATTGGGTAATAGGGTAATAGGGAAACAAGGCTCTTATTTACGTTATATACTCATGAATATGCCAAGAGTTTTAAGTGCCAAAATGCACCCCAAAAATTGGGTTTGGCTTATCTTCAGATGAGCTTATCCATGAGCATATACAGCAATACTTTTTAAAAGTATCCATATATCCCACATATACTCATGTGTAAGCCCATCTGTGGATAAGCTGACCTTCAAATTTTTAACCAAAATACCATGAAAAATGGATAATCTGTAGATTACCCATGGATAAGCCAAATGTGAAAATTAAAAGATATGAAAATTTCAAGGATCATCTTATCCACAGATTAGGTCTTTACTTTAAACTCATTAGTCTCAGCTTTAATTGCTGTGTAGAGGAAGGGGAAATTTTGACAAGGCCAGCCTAGGCTATAAACATGCATGTCCCTTGGCTTTTAATTGAAAACAACTCTATGCATATGAAAGACATTGCCCTCTTCAGACTTTCTTCCTGTCTTGGCAGGAGTGGTAGGGCTGCTGAGGACCAAACAGTGGGAATAAGGGAGGACAGTAAAGATAAATAGTCATCAAATGCAACCCAGCTGTTCCCTTCTTATGAATATAATTGCACAAAGGGTGGAGTGATAGCTTAAACACGGCTACTCAGCATTTTACATGTTTAAATATAATTTCACATTCCTTTTATTGTTTGCAGCTCAGGCCATTGTGCATGAGACTGTGTATGAGGAAGAACAACATTCTTCAGTCACAACATATGGAGAAGATGCAAGCCAAACAGATGCCTTGGCGTTATCAGTGGCCAAAATCATTGCTCAGATGGATGCTGAAGAAGATGATTTTTTTCCCTTTATTCCGTGGAGAAAACATCTCTTGGGAATAGAAAATGCTGAACATTCAACCCAAGAAAAGTCATTTCCAGAAGGCGAGTTGTCCAAAAACTCATCTAGGCCATGTGAGAACCAGGAAGAACTATCCCCAGATAAAAACATGGCGATTATAGAAAGGAATCTGTCTATAGCTTCTGACAGTGTGGATGAAGCTATAGAAAATATTACTGCCCTGTTAAGTGAATTCAAACAAACAATGGAGCAAGCAAGTGTTAATGTGCAGGTCTTCAAAAAAGCCTCTGTTACCTTTAAAGAATGTTGTGACAATATGTGTACAACCATGTCAAATCTGCAAGGTGCTTTAGAAATCCTAATTCACATTTTGAGAGAGTAAGAAGGGGAGTGTACTAAAGGCATTTGTCCCCTTGGAAGAGAAGTCCAATATAAATTTACTAACCACTTTTCATAATGGAACATGGTAGTAGAGATTGCCATTTTGCCATGTGTCTGCTAAAAGGATGGAATTATATCATTTTGCATATGCTAATATACAACTGTACATTTAAAAAAGAATTACCACGTGCAACACAATTCATCTCATCAG